>NC_141697.1:226407126-229056949 GCF_964263255.1 Lissotriton vulgaris
GCGAAGCTACAAAAAGAATTTCCGAATGTTGCTGACGCAAGGGGATATTCACAAGGTGAGGAATCCACAGGCAGATATTGTATCTACCAGAAAAAGCGCTACCGAAGGTAAGTAACTTGTTCGTTGGGTCGTTACCATAGGTAATAAGCATGGAGCGGGTCCTCCAAACCGCTTCCCCAACCAGCCCACCCCGCAGCCCTACCCCCATCCACCCCACCCACCCCTTGTCCACCTTGAACCAAAGAACCAGGAGGGAAGGAAAAAAGGGAGGAAGCATGTAAAGTGATAGCAATTTGGGACTCAATGGCCCTTATTGCGAGATGTCTTGGAAGTGCAGCTCGGTATCCGTGTGTCAGGTAAGCGGAGCAGGCGCAAGTATCGAGGACATGTTAATTCCCTGAATTCAGACACCAGCAGCGTCCGGAAGGGCTGCCACATCTCGGAAAATTCTGACCCCCTACAGGCCAATGTGAGTGTGAGTTTCTCCATACCTAGCACTAGCCAGAGTCTCCGAAGCCAACCAGTATGCGTGGGGAGTTGGGTGGAACGCTAATGCACCAGGATATTCTGTATTGCTGATCCCAGAGCAATCGCAATCTGTCGACCTCTCCTGGATTTGAGTGGGTATGTCAGAGTGTTAGGGAGACCCAAGAGGATATAAGAGGGAAATCTTGGAAGTTGTTTCTCAAAGTGTTGATCGATTTCATCAATCACTTGGGTCCAATATGATAGTATGTAAGTGCAGCTCCATAGCACGTGTTCTAGCGTACCCACATCGCCTCCAACAACGATCGCTCCGGTGTGTAATACCATTAGGTAACAATCTTGGTCAGAGTTCCGGTGAGGCCCATGTGAAATGCAGAGTGTCTTGCCCGTGGTATATATTCCCCTATTCCTCGTGGCTCAGTGTTCTGCCCAATTCTCGTTCCCTGTGGGCACGACCTGCGTTGTAAGTGTGAATGGTGTTGGCTAAAAGTAGTCTATAAAGGTCAGAAATAATCTTTTTATCTGAGGTACGTGTCACTAACCATTTCTCGTAGGGGGTCAGTAGACGCTGCGCCAGTAGTTTGACTTGTGGATGTAATGCCCAGTGTCGAATCTGAAGATATGGCAACCGTTCCGTTTCCGGGATACCATAGTGTTCTTTGAGCTGTGGAAAAGTGAGAACGCCGGCCAGATCAAAGAGGTGGCCCAAGGACCTGCAGGGGAGAGAGCTTGAAAGGCCTGCATGTCCATACCGGGCTGAAAGTCCGGATTGTCAAAGAGTGGCGTGAGAGGAGATGGGTAGGTAGTCAGCTGTGCGGACACATTGGTTCGGTCCCACGAGTCCATGAGAGTGCCAGAGATCAATGAGTCATACAGGTTGGGGGGGGGGACGGTGGGGTCTGCGGAGAAATGGGATACCCTGCAGCGGGCGACCTGCAACAGTTTGATCCTGGAACAGCCAGTGTTTCTCTGACTCCGTCCGCTGCCACTCCACTATATAGCGAAGCTGGGCAGCGTGATAGTATAACTGGATGTCTGGTACCCCTACCCCCCGTACCCCCCCCCCCACCCCCCCCCCCCTGGTGGGAGCACTGCGACTTCGTGTCGGAAGCGGGGTTTACGGCCGTGCCAAATAAAGCGCGATAAGTCCTCCTGGGTCTTTTGAATACAGCCAGATGGGGGTCGGAGGGGAAGAGTCTGGAAAAGATATAGGATTTGGAGGAGGACAATTGATAACCGCAATCCTGCCTAACCAAGACATCGTGCAGTGTTTCCACCTAGTCCATTCTGAGCGTATGCGGGCACGGAGTGTAGAGTAGTTGGTTTCAGCGGTGGCTGGAATGGTGGGAGCCAGTTGGATGGCTAAGTAGGGTATTGCTGTAGTTGTCCATTGTACAGGGTTTTCCTCCTGGAGAAAGGTAAGGGTGTCCAAGTTCATTTTAAACCCTGATCCGCGTGCAAAGCTATCTAGTTCAATGAATAGGGTGCGCAGGGCCGTAGTTGGTTCTGATAAGGAAAGCAGGATATCATCTGCGTACAGGCTAATGGTATGAACATCCCGACCAAATTGAATCCCCTTTATGAGGGGATGCCTTCGAACTTGCAGTGCTAGAGGCTCCATATAGAGTGCAAAGAGGAGGGGCGACAGAGGACATCCCTGCCTTGTGCCCCTGCCGATCCAAAAGCGAGAGGACGTGTGACCATTAACTCTGACTGTAGCCATAGGGAGGCGATAGCAATTTAAAACTCGAGTTCAAAACTTCTCACCAAAGCCAGCGGCCATCAATACCATCTCAAGATAGGGCCAGTGCACCCTATTGAAGGTCTTCTCCGCATCTATAGCCAAAAGCATATATTTGCCTCTAGTACGAGACGCCTTCTATATCAAATGGGGTATGCGTTTGGTGTTATCACTGGTTTGTCTCTGTGGCACAAAGCCGGCTTGGTCAGGCTCTTTCAGCTGGGCCATGTATGGTGCCAGACGCGCCGCTAAGATGCTGGTGTATAGTTTAATATCTACATTCAATAGGGATATTGGTCTATATGCGCTACACTCCATCTTGTCCTTACCCGGTTTTGGAATTACCACTACCGCTGCCTCCAGCATCTCCTCCGGGCTAGCCCCCATGTGTTCAAAGGTGTTAAAAGGCCTGTCAAAATGGTGGCCAACTGGCTGCAAAATGACTTGTAAAAGGCAGCCGTATATCCGTCCGGGACGCGTGACGTGCCTAGTTTGAGGGATGAGATTGCTAAGATTACTTCCTCCGTTTGTATAGGCCTGACAAGATAATCGGCTTGTTATGTTATGTTAAAAATTTGTTAGAGCGCAAAACAGCTGCCCCAGCAACGGGGCGTCCCGGCGCTGAACCATGAAAAACACCTGAGGGGAGAGGGTGAAACAATGTGGTTTGTCCAAGGCGGGCAGCTGGGCCTCTGCTATATATTCAGCGCTTTGCTGAACATCGAGAGAATCCCCAGTATAGAGGTCTGCATAAAAACCCCTAAACATCTCTGCTATTGCAGCATCTTCAGAAACTAAACTGCCTCCGGACGTACGAATGGCTTGCACTCCCTGATGTTGTCGGGCTTCACGCAGTTTATTGGCAAGAAGGCAGCCACATCTATCCCCTTCTGTATAATAGGAGCGTCGAAGTCTCAATGCCGCGTATTCAGCTCTATCCTGATCTAATGCCGCAAGGTGTTTTCGTTCTCTGCATAGCTGCCACCAAGCACGGGAAGCCCCGGTTCTTTGGTGCAGCTGTTCAAGCTCTGAGACCCTCTGGGTAAGTTCCGCCCTCTTGCGGGTCCTCTCCTTGTTCTGGGCGGAGGAAATAGCGATGAATTCCCCCCTAAGAACTGCTTTCAGAGCTGTCCATTGAGTCGCCGGTGAGGTATCCGAGTTAGCATTGAGGTCAAGGAAATTAGTGATAGCCTTCTGGATTTTTTCAATTACCGTGGGGAGATGTAGTAATGTATCTTGCAACCGCCAATGTCTAAGGGGTCGAGAGGAGTGCGGAAACCGGAAGGTAGCCACTACCGGTGAGTGGTCAGCAAGGGAAGCCGTCAAAATTTCAGCTTCCGCTGCATAAGCTTGAATCAAAGTGGTGCTGAGAAAATAGTCAAGGCGGGCATAGGACTTATGGGCCCCTCAGTAACAAGTGTAACTGCAGGTGCATGGGAGCAAGTGTTGCCAGAGATCTGTGAGCCCTAGGTCACGGAGATGTGCCTGTTCTGTGCTTGGAAGTACTCCTACCTGTGACGTCCTCTGGCATGAGCGATCTAAGTCGTTGTCGAAAACAATGTTAAGGTCGCCCCAATAGCAAATGGCGGTCCGAGGCTGCAGCCGCCTCACGAAGGGCAACACGGAGAAACTTGGCTTCTCCCTCGTTAGGTGCGTAAATAGACCCTACAACAAACGTCACCCCCCCCCCTCCCAACAGGAACTGGTATGTTAGTAGGCGGTCCCGAATTTCAGTTTCTTTCTATATGATTCTGCCCGGGAAGGAGTGAGAAACCAGGATAGCCACCCCTGCAGATTTCGAGGTGCGAGAGAAAAATAACTTTGTGGGGAAGAACCTAGATCGCAGCCTATGATGATCTTTAGCTAGAAGATGGGTTTTCTGGAGAAGGCAGATGTCAGCCCCAGACTGCTCCAGATAACCCAGGATCGACCTACGCTTAATCGGGTTGTTTAAACCTGGTACATTAAGGGTGAGGACCTTGATGTGTCATCAGAAGAGGGTGATAGGAGAAGATCGCTGTGGGCGCAGCTGGACATGACGCGCATCAAGACACAGAAAACCAAACCAGCAGAGTGCAAGGGGTGTGTCGGGAGGAGCAGGCAGGGGAGGTGGACGAGGGAACCCCATCTTAAAAACCCCCCAAAAGAAAAGGTGTGAAGAAAATGGGTGTTCCAATGGGGAACAAAAACTCAGTCTACGTAGAAAAATCAAGTCTTGACCATAATGTCCGCCTTCCCGAAGGAACCGGAAGTCGTTGCCACAGGGCTCATGGTGTAACCAAGGGGAGGAATCGAGCCCCCCGCCGCTCGCCCGTGCGTAGAGGGCCTTTATTCAAGGGAGGCAGACTTCGTTCCTCATGCAGCGGTAGAGCTCGGACCTGCCAGCGCGTCCGCAGCGGAGGTGAGTGCATCCTGCTGACCCCGCACAATATCTCGTTTGTCCGGCTTCCAGAACTGCCGCCGTCACTTGGGTCGTTGCCACCCGGAGGGGTAAGTCTCTGGTCCTGACACAATACTCCGCTGATCGTCTTCGCCACTGGGCACTGCCAGACCCAGCAATTGGCAGGTTTCAATGAGAGAGCGCATCTGGTGTAATTTGCTGTTGAGACGGAAGATAAGGCAGAATGGGTACCCCCATGAATACGTGATGTTTTGTCTCCTGAGGTGTTCCGTTACGGGGCGAAATTGACACCGTCTCTGCAAAGTGATCAGAGCCAAGTCCTGATACAGTACTGGGGAGTGACCCTGATAAGAGATGGGATGAAGGGACTTGGCCTTTGCAAGGATTGCTTCTTTTGTTTTAAAGTCTTGCAGACAAACAAGAATATCAGCCGGAGGGGCGTTGGGCGCCCGGGGTGGACCAACTCTATGTGCCCTGTCCAGGACAATGGGGACATCCGGCGGCGCCGCCAGAATGTGGCGGAAGAGGCCTTCCATGAAGGCGAACAAATCTTTGGTGTAATCTCAGGGTTTCGCCACCCTGATTCTGATATTATGTCGACGTGACCTGTTCCATAGGTCCTCTAGGTGCGTTTGGGTATCTAGGTGCTGATCTTGCAGGCGAAGAATCTCTTGCTGGAGCATGTGCACATCTGACGTGACGTTGTCATTCTTTACTTCTAAAGTCGCCACTCGCTCTCCCACGCTGTCCACATCCCGGCGGAGTTCACGCATTTCAGCAGTGAGATCCGTCTTTGCCGTCTGTATATCCGCCCTTACGGTGTTGAAAAGCGATTCCAGGAACGCTTTGGTGATGAGTTCGTCCCCGGCGTCGGGCTGTGTCTCAGGGGAGGCAGTTGGCAGGGTTGGACTGCGCTCTTGCGAAAATATCCTTCAGGGATTTCTGTTTCCTTGTTCTAGCAGAGGTCCTAGTCGGGAGGGCGTCAACAAGAGCTCACTATCAATCCTTGGTTCGTTATGAGTGGTCGGGTAGGGCGCTAACCGCTAGGTTCATGCCAAATTCCCAAGATTACCAGCGCGAGGTAGTAGATTCGCAGGGGGCCCAAAGTTCAAGGCCCTTCAGGGAGCCCCGCGCCGCCTGCGCTCCTTCAACTCCCAAGGCCTACTCCGGCCGCCGGTCTGGCCTCTTCACGACACCCACCTAGGCACCTGATCTTCGATCCGTTCACAAAGGTGGGGCACCCCAGGAAACACTGACCAAGGGCTCAGAAGCATCGCGGTGATTCCAGGCAGCTTGCAGTACAGTTAGGGTACTGGCGCTGCAATTCCGCGTGGGCTCCCTAGTCGTGGCTCTGAAGCTGGAAGGCGTGCTTGCACTGTGCCTGCTGCGAGGTGGGTGCCTGTACATCCACCACCCACTGCCGTGTGGGCCGCCACCGCTCCCCCGCCTCCTCCAATACCAACGGTCAGCCACCGGAGTCAGTCTCTGGGCCCTGCAATATGCTAGAAAATGGTGGCTAACGGGTAGCGGGGCTCCCCTCAGCAAGGCTGCACGGTTTTCCTCCAGGGATTACTCACTGCGACCGTGGAAGTCATGCATCGCCCTCGTACCTCTGACAGCGGCGGGCAGCACCCACCATCTGTTCCAGGGGGAGCCTCCAAATAGTGCGATCAGCCTTCCTCCACTCTGGGCCCGGCTCTGCCCACGGCCTCCACCTCACGAACCGAGGCTCCAATGTCTTCCGGGCAACGTTGTGGCTCCTTGTGCGGGGGCGAGGAAGACCTGGCCTCACCGCCACTTACCGCGGCACGGATGCGCGCGGCGCCCAGGTCTCCCGGCAGCCTCCAGGCTCTGCTCCGCTCACAGTTCGTCAGCGCCGCCTGGCCTCCTGCTTCATAAGTGCCCGAGGCCAGTGACGCGAGACCCCAGGCTCGATGGGGCGGCCCGCTTGTCATCTAGGCTGCCCGGCGGAAGCCCGTTCTGTGGAAGCTGGCCTCGGCGGCACCCGTAGCAGGCCGACCCTGACACAGGACCTCCGCCTCGGCGCGGGCCACGCGGGCCTGCCGGTCTCTGCTGCTTTCTGCTGCTCTCTGTGCTGGCTGCTATGCCTGGGGTCTGTAGCCCTCACCTCGGGCACCGAGTGTGCTAAAGGGGAGTCCTCCGGTGCAGAGATATGCTACTCCGACCCCTGAGAAGCAAATAGTTGCTAAAATCGGCGGGCGGCGAGGGAGAGCTCAGAAGATCACGTCTTACCTCGTGGCCATCTTGGCCACGCCCCCCATAATTAGATTTAGATAACATCTCAGAATGGTCTGTATGATGGTTTGCTAGATTGTCATTTTAAACAATAGGTGTTACTGTTGTCACCTGAGAATTCATGTTTTGTTTGTTTTTGTTGATTTGTAAACCATACAGCACCTAGAGATTTCCAGAGCCAGAGGTTTAATCACTGCTTTGAAAATAATTGCAAGAGACAGATTGTATAAATAGACAAATGCTTTGAAAATAATTGCATAAGATAGACTGTATGAATTTACAAATACAATAGTGGACTATCAAGCCACCCTTATTTTGTGTTGTGTTTTTGCTACTATACAATAATATGTGAATTGTTGCTTGCTACCTTGACCACATGTTATTAAGTTTGGAAGCCAAGTAGGCAGGTTTACCAGTGTGAAGAGATTTATGTGTAATACAAGCAGTTCTGAAGCTTGCACCACTCATAGGTACACATACACTCAGCACATGTATTTATCATGCACACACCTCACCCTTCATGTATTGTACCCGTCACAGGTACACATATTTCCAGCACATGTATTTATCCTTCACACATTGCACAGTAATATATCCTTCAGGTACTGTACCACTCATAGGCACATATATACCCAGCATATGCATCCAGCATACATGCATTGCTGAGCACTGCATTAGGTGGTCCCTTCAGGTAATGGATATCCAGTGGCCCATTGCTAGCCCGTCAGCATGTCTAAAGCTCAGGAAACTGTTTTATTTTGATGTTGTTGAACCCATGTTTTCATGTTTCGAAGAATGATTTCCAGGACTTTTTCAGATAGATAAATATATTCTTAAATCACAAGTATCTTTAAGGCACTTATAATGGACATGAGGAGTATTTTCAGACGGGACCCTCATCACTAGTAGAGCATTCTTTTTTTTTTTAAACTCTTTTTATTGACAAAATAACAGAAATTCAAAACAAAAGAGCATCAGGTGAACAACAATTTTCTTATCGTGTAGGTCCGCATGTCACATGTACAGAATCACTTACAACTATTTGCATGCAATGGGATCATGGGGATTCTTGCGCCTCCGATTCCGCTCGTGGCTCCGGTGGTTCACAAACCTCTCCACGGTGGCTGTTCCACGCCCCTCCCAAACACTCCCCCATTTCTCCAGGCACCCCCTGGCCACATGTACAGTCTTCGGCCCATCTGGAAATTCGAGGCGGTTGACTTGCACCCTAAAGCTGAGCAATATTTCGTTTGGCCGCCATGTATGCGAGCGTAGCCCATTGCCTCTGGCACACACTCAGATCCCTGGGTTCCCGCACATTCAGTAGACACCTCCGAGCTTCCGGACGCATGGCCTCCCTCAGTACCTCTTTCATCTCGTCATGAACTTTCATCCAGAACGAATGAATTACACCACAATGCCAAAGAATATGCATGAAAGTGCCAGGCTCTCCACATTCCCTTCTGCACTCTCCGCTCGCCCCATTCGCACCAACCGGGGTCCTGTGATATATGATCTGCGTAAGATCTTTAGCTGCACCAGTCGAAGCCTCATCTGAATCGCCACTACTTTCGGGTAGGAAACTGCCTCCGCCCAATCCTAGTCGTCTAATTCTAGCCCATCTGTATTCCACTGCACTCTAATACGTCCCAAAGGGTCCTCCATATTATTAACTAATTTCTTATATATTAAGGAGATAGCCTTCTCGGGAAGGTGCCCATCGAGTACTCGATCTTCAAGAGGGGAAGCCTCCGGGAGTGTAGCGCCCCTGGGTACATGGGCAAGGAGAGCGTGTCTCACCTGTCGATATCGATAGTGTTCATTATCGTGCATACTGTACTGTTGCTTAAGAAAGTCAAATGTATGTATCTTGTCTCCTCCCCATACATCCTTTATCTGGGCAATCCTTATAAGGTCCCACTTATCGAACCCCTTGGTTTTCCACAAACTCCTGGGTCTCTCCTAATTAAACAGGGGGGTTGCCAATGTCAATCTTCCCTCCCACCCTAAATATCTATTAGTGGCGTGCCACACCTGTACTTGGTATATCTCAACTTCGGGTCCAGCGTTATATAGATACCCAGATATTTAAACCCTACCGGCTCTATCTGAATGGGGCATGACTGCGGAATTACCGGGGGCCCGCCCGCAAGAACAAAAAGCACCGACTTCGACCAATTGATAGCAAACCCAGAGTACCTACCAAAAATGGCAAGCACATCTAGGAAACAAATCAAAGGTGCCCTGGGGTTGGAAAGATAGAGCAATATATCATCGGCGTACAACGACATTTTATCCTCCCAGCCTGATGTCCACCTCAAGCCCCGTATCGATCGATCCCACCTGACTCGCGGCTCCAGCGCCCGAGCGAAAAGTAGTGGGGACAGCGGGCATCCCTGTCTCGTTCCCTTCTCCAGTGAAAAATAGCTTGACCTGCAGTTATTAACTACCACTCTGGCCAGGGGATTAGCATAAAATAGCCGCACCCACCCAAAAACTCTCCTCCAAAACCCAGCTTCGCCAGAACCGCAAATAGATAGTTCCATTCAACCCGGTCAAACGCCATAGTGGCGTCCAAAGACACTAGGACCGCCGGCTCCTGTATCCTAGAGGAACCCCCAAGAATCCCATGCAGCCTCCGCAGGTTCATAGCCGTATTACGGTGCGGCATAAAGCCGGACTGATCGGGGTGTATGAGGGTTGTGACCACTTTGACCAATCTAGTAGCCAGCAGTTTTGCTAAAATGTTGGGCTCTGCATTAAAAAGCAAGATGGGCCTATAAGAGGAGCATTGTGTCCTGGGCCTACCTGTTTTATAGATCACCACTATATTTGCAACACGCTGGTCGTAAGGGAGCTGGCCTTTCTCTATACTCTCCAGGAACATGGCACGGACATACAGGGCAAGCTTCTGAGCATTCAACTTATATAACTCTATTGGAATCCCGTTAGGGCCAGTCGCTTTACCGGATTTTATCCCCCTGTTTGCCTGTGCCACTTCATCGTCCGTGAAAAGGTAGTCTAAATAACCCTTATCTTCAGGCAACCCTGTAATGACAATATCTTTGATCATTTCACTGTTCTCAGCCTCTGTAAATCCTCTGCCGGCGGTATATACACCCTTGTAATACACTAAAAATGTGTCCGCCACCGCTTGTGGGTCCATCACTATGTCTGAATCAGTCCCCTCTATCTCAGGTACCAACCTTGACGCCAGCTCCTCGTGTTCAAGCCACACGATCAATTTACCGGCTTTGTCTCCATGTTCATATATTCTGCTCTGTATGGCATTGTTTTGAGCGATCGCTCTATCTCTAGCTAGGCCTTTATATTCATTGTGACGTAGCTTCAGATGGTGAATGTGCTCCCGTGCTGACGTTCTAGCCACCCTTTCCTCTAATCTCACCACTTCTGCCTCCATCTTAGTCACCTCAGCCTGACGTTTCCTCTTCTTCCCCGCTACCAAGGATAAGACCTCTCCTCTTGGTACTACTTTGTACGCTTCCCAAAGGGTCTGTGCTGATTCAACAGTACCCACATTTTCCCAAAAATAGCGATCCGACATCTGAATAATCTCCTTTTTTTAGTTGCCATGCACTAATAGGGGCCACTCTGCCAACCGCCGTCTGTCCAAATGCGAGCTGTAACCACAATGAAGTATGATCGGATATACCTCTACCCGGGTACCGTACCTCCTGAACAGTGGCTGCCATAGCAGCCGGCAGCAACATATAGTCAAGTCTGGACAAACTCTTGTGTGCCGCTGATATGTGGGTAAAATGCGTCTGTGTCTGGTTGCGTACTTGCCAACTATGTACCAGTCCCAAGGTCTCAAGGAAGTTCGAGAGCCATCTTTGCGATGATTAAAGTACTCGCAGCGGATTCCGGATTCCTATCAGCCTCTCCGTCTAGCACCGCATTAAAATCACCCCCCAATATCAAAAGGCCCAGGGGCAAGGTAAGCAACACAGTGCTCAGATCTCAAAAGGTATCGGACTGTAGACCAGGCGGTACTGACAAAAAGGTAACTGTCCTTCCCTATATTTATCCCGACACACCAACATACCGACTCCTCTGATCCAGCCATGTTGACTGTGTTGCCATAGGAAAGGAATTCTTAACCAAAACTCCCACCCCTCTGGAGCCAGTAGTAAATCCAGCATGTGCCACTAACTTATAGCCCCCTTTATGGAGGGCCATGCAGCAGTTAGCCACAAGGTGTGTCTCTTGCAATAGTGCCACATCTGGGGCGTGCCGTCTAATGAGCTGATTAACCATCCCTCGCTTAATCCTGTCCCCCATCCCCCAGACCATTCACGTTCCAGCTTAGCACCTTCATCCCCGATCCCTGACTAGCCTGCGTCATCGGACCCACACAACAAACCTCTGATCACCTCTTTCTCACCTGATGCAAAAAGAAAAGAAAAACACACCATAATACCACTCCTCCATCCCCTAACAAAAGAGAAAAAAGAAAACAACTATGCAAAACTTTCCCGTCCCTCCTCCCCCCACCCTGCACCCTTGCTCGCGGCTTTCGCCAACCCCTAATTTGCAGTGTGCCTGTCGCCCCATATTCTAACTAACCAACTATCTAAAAGTAGATCTAAGGAGGGTGTCAGAACCCTGTATCCCCACCCCGCCCATAGGATGTCATATCTTGCACCTGTTATATCTCTCAATCTCAAGGGGCATACCCATAGAAATGTCTCATACGTGGTCCCCCTCCCCACAAGCCCATACATCACAAGCAACGGCAGTACTCATCATTCCTGTTCCTGTGAGCCATCTCCATCCTCGCCGCTCTGTCTCCGGGGCTCCCCCCTGCACACTGTGCACTGTGATGCACAGTGAGGGGGCCGTGTCTCCTCTGGCCCCCTCACTGTGCATCAACATCATGATTCATGCACTTCTATGCGGACCGCTTATTTGGAGCCGCTCCCCTTCTGCTCTCCTTATTGTATCCGCCGCCACCTGCCTCCGTCTCGCCGAGCTATTATGTATCCTTTCCTCTCCCTCCATAGACCGCAACCCGTCCGTCAAGCGACCACCTTCCGGGGCAGGCGCCCTCCTGGGGCATATACTCTGGCGCACAGCTCGAGTCTTCTTCTTTCCTTGGGGGGGAGAGAACGTGAGTGGGGGGATGGGGGGCCGACAATTGTCTCTCACCCTGCACACAAGCAGTGCATGCACCGTGGATGAGGGCCCAGCAACAATAAACGTGACCCCAAACTGCGGGGCCGCAATTGGCTTGTAGGCAACACAGCAGGCTACTCCTTGGTGTATGTGCCTGTGCAAGCCTGAATTTCCACAAGTGGTTTATTATTCTGGGGTCACTTATGGGCTCTGGTGCTGTGCGGTGGACTCATGTACAACTGTCTTTACTTGCAATGCCTCTTGCAGGCTACTAGGTGGCTCTGCGGGTGATCACAGAGAGGCCAGGCAGCCGTTCCTGACTGCTGCGGGCCTCACTTGTCTTTCTCAGGTGCTGCAAGAGGCCTCAGGGACTCCACTCGCGCTGTGATTCTCAGGGGCACTCGAGATGCCGGCATTCCTCTCTGTGAGGCCTGGTAGCGAGGATCGTGCCGTGGGCCTGGCTGGTGGTTTAAGATTCTCTCTGCTGGCATGCGGCCTCAATCCTCACACCTTAATCATGAAGGTTGTTGGAGATCTTCCCGATGGCGTTTCAGCTACTCCTTCCCGGCTGCGCAGGGGTTGACAATACAGGTATGGGGCCTCTGTGTGTTTTCTCTGCTTTTTGTTTCATGCACTGGCACGTTGTCCATGTTGTCTTGCCCTTTTACTTCCGATGCGTTTCGCGGCGCGATCCAGGCCAGGCGGGCGACAGGGCCTCTGGATTTTCACGCTGCTTGGCAGAATGTGAGATCTTTACTTAAGGCCGGTGCCCCCCGGCGCAGGGGTGTCAGCAGTCTCCTACGGTACTCCAGCCGGGGTCACAATGACAGGCAGCTGCTGCAACAGGTGGCACCCCATCAAGCGAGCACACACCTGCAGGGTGCAGCTATCTTCTTTGCAGTTTCCTTCGTTGTGGCCATTCCTCCTCCCTCTTTTCGTGAAGACAATTGCGGTAAGTAGATGGCAGCAATGTCACAGCGGTTTAGCAGGGAGGCACCAGGGGCCCACCCCGCTCACACTGCGGCTTCCCTTTAGCTTACGGGCACCTCATCGCAGTGGGCATTGATTAGCCTGGGCCCGGACATACCTGGAGGGGCTTCAACACATTCTCCCTCGGCGCCTTGCAGATAACGATGCCCCCGACGTGTCCCCTCAGTCTCACAGGAGCCGCGGTCCGTGTTTCTCCAGACCCGGGCGCGATCGGCAGTTTCTGGTTTCCGGTTACCGCCCCGGGTGTTGTTGTATTCGCGGCCGGCCACCGCAACCACGCGAGCCACCGACTCCAGCCGCAGAGAAGGCCCAAACTTCAAGGACGCACCTTCTCGGCCCACGACCCCGCAGCGGGCCCGGAGCGGCGTCGATGCACACCGCTTTCCCTCCGCCAGTCGGTGCACCCCACAGCGCCACAGGAGAATGTCAGGATTTGGGGGGCGAGGCACGGGTGTCATGGAGCTACTGGACTACTGTAACGACCGGGTTCTAGACTAGATGGGATCAGCTCCTGAGAGCCCCTCCAACCCAGCCGGAACTTAACCACCTCCCTCCTCAGGACCATCTATCCAGGCACCTGGGTACCTACCTGAGGATGGGGAACTCGCAATATACAAGCTCATATCATCAGAAACACCACTAAACCTATAGGGATACTAAGAATACTCACTGATTACTAAGGACACCCATGCCCTACACCACACACATACCTCATAGTCTCGCGACCACATGGGTCCAGACTAATCTACCCTGGGGCAGTTCTGATTATCTACCATTACACACTGATTACCCTCAGTGCTCACTCAAGCCGCAATCTTGCGGGTATACACACTGCTCACCCTCAGTGCTCACTCGACACACAATCCGGCGTGCCATACACACTGGGCTGCAGCCCCAGTGCTCACTCACTTCAATCCGATCTGCAATCCGGCAGATCTACACACTGACCACAATCAGTGCTCTCACTAACGCCACTTACCAATGACGACCACTTTCCTATGAATACCTTCAGCTCTCTCTCTATGTTGGGAAGTCTCTCTCACTATTCACTAAGGGTTCGCTACTACAATAATATTATGGGATGGCCGAATTACTTAGTGTCAATAATTCCCTAGCTCAAGGGCTCCTCTCTCTCCCTAATTATTCAGACTTACCGGATCAGGGGCAGCATCTGTTCTGGCTGTAACATCTGACTTGAAGAAAAGGTTACCTGTGCTTTTGGAATGGTGGACACACACTGTGTGCCAGAGTTATTCCCTGATTTAAGCGTTCCTACTCCCTTTTGATCCATCAGTTGCTAAAGCATCTGGTTAGAAGAAAGGCTAGCTTTATCATAAGAATAACACATGCACACTAGTTCACTAAGAACTGGGGTATCTTTATTATAACAATGATGAAATACACATACACAGATCTGCGGGGTCTCTATAACTAGCAGGAACTTTAACACACCGCTGAAAGAAAAGGATTAGACATACAGTATGAGGGCAAGGTTATCTGTGGGGTCTCTTGACTAACAGGAACTTTTAACACACCGCTGAAAGAAAAGGATTAGACATACAATAGCCTAGGGAATAAGAACAAGTTTAAGGTGTAAGTGTAAAGGGGACTAGTTTAGACTACCTCACCTATTAGAAGGAAGATTTCTCTCTGACTCTGGTGGGATCAGGGCTCTCTCTGTCTTTCCCTCCATCACCATAGCTTCACGCCTCTGGCTCAATTGCTCCAGCTGACAGCCTCAGCTCCTCCATCTGCTTTAATGCTCTCTGACAAACTGGCAGTCCCAGCTGATAGTTACTGCTCTCTCTTCAGCTTCAGCAATCATCTGCCTTCTTTCTCCATTCCAGAAAACCAACAGAACTGCACTGCACTCTGCAGCTCCAGCAGACATCCTACTCTCCACTCTTCAAGAGCCAAACTGAACTGACCACTCCTCCTCTCCTGCAATTCGTTAATATGGATTCCTCTCCCCTCATGGAAATTTCCAACCGAGGGCTGCCTCCCACCGAATTCCTGTGCTAGCTCCAGAGCTCTTTGCACAACCGCAGTGGCCAGCTGCATGTTACGTCTGGGCCCAAGAGACAAACACATTCCTCGGATAAGAACCAGTCCTGACTGGTTTTCCCCTAGCACACAACAGCCTTAACTATAAACATTACCTTTCCCCTTGAAGCCTCTCAGCTCCATCAAAATGGAGTCTCTCTAGTTCTGGGCCTTGTAGGCCTGAGAAGGATGAAATTACCCTTAGCTCTGTCAGAGTACCTACATAAACCATACCAATGTGTAATATAAAGTCAGGACCACAGGATCCAACCTTTACTATAAGCAAAATAATGACAGGCAAAGCCAATAGGTAATAGATGGATTAGAGTAAGGGATCTATCATCATATAAAGCAACTATCCTCTTCTAGGTCTGGAAGAAAGAGCTTAAAAGGGCCAACACATCTAAGAATACATGTCCTAGATGTGAGCAAGATTAAAGTCTTTATCATTCCGAAATAGAGCCAAAAAGCCTGTCAAGACAACTACGCGGCCATCTTAGATGCTCGCATAGCTCCTCCTTTCTAGTAGGTCATTCTTAATATCCAGATATGTGTCTTTGCCGACAGGGTGCACAAGTTAAGTAACATAACTTATTAACCATATTTTGGTTTTATTATAGGTGAACTTCCACCCCTGAGTAGTGGAAACCACTCACTTGATGGTAACTAACTTCTGACTCATTAAGAGGGAGCTGCAATAGGTCTCTCATTTAAAAAGAAATTTGTTAGAGCTATTGGTGAGGTGGGGGGTGGTGAGAGCAGGCTAAAGCCCTTTTAGCCTAATTGGTTGTTCTGTCCCTGGATGTAGCACTTAATATTGCACTTCTGATACATCTAAGTAGTCCAAGTAATACCTGTTGCCCCAGTATTGGAACTTTCATAGATTCCCATGCTTTGTATCATTCCCCGTCGTCGGAATGGGAGCCTCGATAGTATCACAATCATAGAAACAAAAGAGAAAAAATAGGCCCAGGCCTCATCTCCTTTTGTATCCTATCACCCTCTTTGTGTAAAACAGACCAAACTTTTGTCAGGACCAATCAGAGCAGCCTCACCCCTTAGAACCTTCCTGAGAGAGCTCAGAGCTTCAGATTTTTCTACCACACGTTGTGCTAGGGAGTCTCCACTGAGCTCTGCTCAGTTTTCTCATTCTGTTATTTCTTCAAGTTTTTCAACTTCAATCAGGACATGTCTGACAAGGGGAAGAAGGCCTTATTCAGGTCCTGTGCGTCTTGTGGAAAAAAGCGTCTTTTTGTGGAAGATAAGCATGAAAGCTGTATCTATTGCTTATACCCTGACCACAAGGCCACAGACTGCAAAATTTGTAGAACCTTCTCTACTAAGACACTTCGTGACAGAGAGGGATGGCTTTTGACCTGGCTTCAAAAAATGAAGACTCGGAAGGAGGTTCTCATCAGATGAAGAGGATTCGACATCTCTGGCTTCCTCTCACAGATCCAAGAAGAGGGGTAGGTCTCCTCCTGGTTCTTCTTCAGCTGAGCCCCCTTCTAAGGCCCCTCATAAGATCTCTGACAGGTCTGAGAGGGCTAGTCCCCTTAAATCTCCTCACGGAAGTGAAAAGGAGAGGCAGGGACAGGCTGCTGGATTACTTGCAGCCTCTAAGGACAAAAAGGAGGTTTCTATCTCTTCTCCTCCGTCAAAAAAGGAAAAGACTAGTGACAAACACTCTACTGGCACTCCAGGATCCGTGCCTGAGAAAAAACAGCGTCCGTCGACGACAAAAACATCAGGTACGTCGACGACGATTACTTCGGTGAAACTTCCTGCTGCTTCCTTGGCTCCGTCGACGGGCTCGTCGTCGGTAGCGGTTTCAGCGTCGACGACTTCGTCGTCGTTCAAGGTTCCTGGTTCGTCGACGATAACATCTTCAACGTCGACTATGGTTTCTGGTAAGCTGCTGTCGACAGCATCGTCGACGACGAAAACGACTTCGACGACAATGATGGTGATGACGACGAGTTCGTCTACGAGACCGTCGACGATCATCCCGTCCACGACGACGACCAAGACTCCGTCGACGAGGTCTTCTATGCCGTCGACGACTCCGTCGATGATCCCCGCACCGTCGACGACGGCTCCGTCAACGAGGCCGTAGATGGGTAAAAACCTGCAAATTCCTCTGCAGAGGATGAAAATTACACCTGAGATGACGTCTCCTCGACGAGTTTCAGAACATCTGCCGACAATGCTTCTGGATGACGATTCGAACGAGGATGAGGAAAATGAGGGCCGTTTTGGGGATGCCTACAGTCCCTCAGACTTAAATGTAAAATTACAAGAGACTGACACGGAGGAATACTATGAGCAATCTGACCAACAAATGCATCAATATGTTCCACAAGGACTACGTCCACCTGGTTTAGGACAGGACATGGTGTCTATGCCCGCCTCTTTAATTTCTGACCTGCAGTTGATGCTGCAGGACTATAGGAACAGGTTTCCTTCGGAACAGTCAAAGCAGTCTACGCAACCTCCACCTCAAGCGTTGCCGCAAGCGCAACCAGTAGTCGAACTTTCTCCCTCACAAGTGGTGTCTCTCACACCACCAACGGTCATTCGTAGGGTCCTTTCCCGGACACCGGATCCAGGACCCTCCTCTCCTATTCAGAAGGATACCTCTTCGGATGATGAGGTACAGGTGGATCCCTTGACTGATCCATTGCAGGACCCAGACTTCGATCAAGGAGACAGTGGGTTGCAAGATCCAGACGCCACTGGTCGGGATACTTCTATTTCACCTCCAGTCGATATAGGGGGGTTCCATAACCTAATGGAGAGAGCTGCAAAGAGATTTGGACTACCAATTTCGAAGGAAGAGTCTGAATGCTTTCTGTATGACTTTAAAGATCAGAACAGAAGATCGGTCAAATCCATTCCGATTATTGAGCATGTGTGGGAGGAAGGTATGAAAATAATGCAAAATCCAGCCACGGTGATTCCAGTTCTCCCCAGGTTGGAAAAGAAGTATAAGGCTCCAGATGGCAGTCCAGCTTGTCTTCTTGGGCAGCCGAAGCCTGATTCGGTGATATCACAGGCTGCTCAAAGCAAGTCCAAGAACCCATCAACACCTTTTGACTACGCCTCCGGACAAGGACGGTAGGCGCCTGGATAACGTGGGGAAGAGGTTTTCTTCCATGGCCAGCTTACTGTTTCGTGCAGCAAATGCTCTCGCCATTCTAGGCAGATACGATCGCCAGATGTGGTGTGACATGGAGCCGTTTGTGGAACAACTGCCAGACTCCACGAGAGAAGAGGCAAAGAGGGTTCTGATGGAGGGAGAAAAATCATCCTCTGAAGTTATCGACTGTGCTATGGACATAGCTTCCACGGCTTTTCGAGCATTGGCAGGGTCAGCTGTGCTTCATCGCCAAGGTTGGTTGAGAGCCACCTGGTTTCGTCAGGAGGTCCAAAATAAGATCCTGGACCTCCCATTTGATGGAGAGATGCTTTTTGGTAAGTATGTTGATGATGCCCTGCAGAATATAAAAAAGGATACGGACACGGCGAAGTCTTTGGGATCACTCAACTACCGTAAGGTCCCATTTAAAGGTGCTCATGGCAGAGGTTTCTCTTCATATAGAGGCAACACCCAACAGAGATATTCCTCTCAGTCTTCGCAATCTTATAAGACTCAATATTCAAATCAAAGGCAGGGACAATCGGCGTCTTACTCTCGCCAACCTCCGCGAGGACGTCAGAACCGTCAGGGACGCGACAACACCAAGAGACAATAGCAGCCTCCTGGCTCTACCTACTGTTCCTCCTCTCCCAGTCACATCAGTGGGGGGCAGGATATCATTTTGCCTGAACAGCTGGAAGTGTATAACATCGGACCAGTGGGTCCTGAATATTGTTCAGAGTGGCCATACGTTGGAGTTCCAAGACCTTCCTCCAACGAGAGCTCTGGACGCCACCCGCACAAAACATTTGGGACTGCTCCACCTCGAAGCCCACCAATTGTTCCTCAAGGGGGCAATAGAACCGGTACCTCTCTCTCAGAGGGGCAGAGGTTTTTATTCTAGGTTTTTCCTGGTTTGTAAGACGGCAGAGACTTGGCGCCCCATACTAGACCTACGAGAGCTCAACACTTATCTCATCAAACTCTTTCAGGATGGTTACTCTCCAAGAAATTCTTCCTCTTTTGAACCCAGGCGACTATTTGGCGTCTCTGGATTTAGAAGATGCGTATTTCCACATTCCAATACACCAAGCTCACAGACAATATCTGCGATTCACAGTGGGAAAGAACCATTTCCAATTCAATGTGCTTCCGTTTGGCCTTCGGTCTGCACCTCGGGTATTCACCAAAGTGTTGGCACCAGTAGCAGCTTTTCTACGAAAACAATCCCTGGAGGTTTTCCCCTATTTGGACGACTGGCTCGTCAAGGCTCCATCTTTCAAGGAAACCTCTCAAGCTGTTTCGGCTTGCATTCAGTTGTTCAGTCACCTGGGCCTTCAATTGAACAAACACAAGTCCGTTCTACAGCCCTCCAGATCCACAAGGTTCCTTGGGGCCATTTTAGACACAACGCAATGCACAGCTCGTCCTTCAGAAGAACGTCAACAGAAGTTGATCATATCGGCTCGCCAACTGTTCCACAAGAAATGCCTTTCAGTCCGGCAATACAAGTCCCTGCTCGGGTCGATGTCATCCTGCATACCATAAATACCTCATTGCAGGCTGCGAATGCGTCTTCTGCAGGAAGAGCTAGACAAACAATGGTGCCAGGCAGAGGGATCATTCAACGACAAGGTGTTGGTGAAACCAGAAATGAGAAAGGCATGCGAATGGTGGCTAGTGCAGGACAATATCGCACAGGGTCTGACGTTCAGAGTTTCACCATCCCCTCTGATCATGACAACGGATGCCTCTATGGAAGGCTGGGGAGCGGTGCTCCGAGAGCTTCAAGTCAGCGGGCACTGGAGTCCAGAACAGCGTCAGTGCCATATACATTTTTTGGAGCTAGCGGCCATTCGTTTGGCTTTGCAGGCTTTCCTTCCCAGAGTCCGAAATTATACAGTGCTGGTCCGGACGGACAATACGACGGCCATGCTTTACGTCAAGAAGCAAGGAGGAACGAGATCGCAAACTCTGTCCAAAGAAGCTCAGAGGATCTGGGATTACGCGATTCTACACAACATCAACTTGAGAGCCGAACATCTGGCAGGCTCTCTCAATGTCAAGGCGGATGCCCTGAGTCGCCAGACAGAGGTGAAACACGAATGGGAGTTGAATCAGTCCATTCTGGAGAGTGTGTTCTCGGTCTGGGGGACACCAACCATCGACCTTTTTGCCTCTCCGGTGAACGCCAAATGCCGGTTTTACGCAAGCAAGGTTCACCATCAGGAATCTCTAGGGAACGCCCTTTCGATGGCCTGGTACAGCGCATTCTTTTACGCTTGTCCGCCAATTCCCCTCATTCCTCGAATACTCAGGAAAATGAAAGCGGAACCATGCACGATGATTCTCATTGCACCAGCTTGGCCCCGGATATTTTGGTACACAGAACTCCTTCTACTCTCCCAAACTCATCCAATTCGCTTGCCACCAATTCCTTCCCTATTGTCGAGGAATCAGGGACAAGTTTACCATCCGGATCCGAAATCACTACACTTGACAGCATGGCTCCTGAACACAGAGAGTTCCGTCATCTGAATCTCTCAAAGGAATGTAAAGAAGTTTTGTCCCAAGCTCGAGCTCCGAGCACTAATAAAACTTACAAGGCTAAATGGAAGAGGTTCTGCCTGTGGTGTCAGAGACAAGATCTCCATCCTTACAAATCTCTACCTCATCAGCTTTTGCCATATATACTATCATTGGCAAAGTCTGGGTTGGCGCATTCATCTGTTAGGGTACATCTTGCAGCCATATCGAGGTTTAATGTACACAAGGGTGAGCAACCCAATATACCCTTGCGGGCTTGGGCAAGGTTTGTAAAAGAAATGGCCAGCAAGGGATTTCGTTTTTTAGAGTTTGTACAGCACCTTTAGGACTTGTTATTTAATCACAGTACCCAAGTGAGAATTAAATCAGTAGCTGTTAAATTCAATTAAAAATAAAGAACATAAGATGTTACCACACTAACATCATACTAAAGCAATATTGCTCAATAAAACAAGGAACCAGGGTGTATTGTCTGAAAAATTATTATTAAATTTCAAGGCAAAATATCTGTACAAAAACAATGAATGATCATAAAAAGCAGGGTGCATACATGGATATACAATAAGGATATTCAAGGTCTTGGTTGCTTTTCCTTGGACATATCCAAATTAAGGTCCAGACTGCTGAATTTCAATAGTTGGTTGGTTATAGCCCAAAGTCAGAAGAAAATCAAAAGATGACTAGGGGGCAAACTAGGCAGAGTTGGACTACGCAGGTCGACGTTTCGGTCTTATTATGTTATTCTTAAGACCATCATCAGGACTACAAAGTAGTATATACAATTGATGACCCTTTCTAGCGATGCAGATGGTACCAATTATATGAGTCTTGATTGTACCGGTGTTTGAAATTAATTACACTGGAGTAGTGCACAGAGATGAATCAAGTGTGCCACGGTTGCGCTTGCAACACTTTAAGTGCAGTAGTGGATAGGAAGAAATACACCGTCCACTTTCGATTGTTGATCAGTTGTCACTAAATATAAGTTGGAATTAATCCGCATCGAGACGTCAGAACACATAGGATCCGGGCGATGTGCCCGGATCCTATGTGTTCTGACGTCTCGATGCGGATTAATTCCAACTTATATTTAGTGACAACTGATCAACAATCGAAAGTGGACGGTGTATTTCTTCCTATCCACTACTGCACTTAAAGTGTTGCAAGCGCAACCGTGGCACACTTGATTCATCTCTGTGCACTACTCCAGTGTAATTAATTTCAAACACCGGTACAATCAAGACTCATATAATTGGTACCATCTGCATCGCTAGAAAGGGTCATCAATTGTATATACTACTTTGTAGTCCTGATGATGGTCTTAAGAATAACATAATAAGACCGAAACGTCGACCTGCGTAGTCCAACTCTGCCTAGTTTGCCCCCTAGTCATCTTTTGATTTTCTTCTGACTTTGGGCTATAACCAACCAACTATTGAAATTCAGCAGTCTGGACCTTAATTTGGATATGTCCAAGGAAAAGCAACCAAGACCTTGAATATCCTTATTGTATATCCATGTATGCACCCTGCTTTTTATGATCATTCATTGTTTTTGTACAGATATTTTGCCTTGAAATTTAATAATAATTTTTCAGACAATACACCCTGGTTCCTTGTTTTATTGAGCAATATTGCTTTAGTATGATGTTAGTGTGGTAACATCTTATGTTCTTTATTTTTAATTGAATTTAACAGCTACTGATTTAATTCTCACTTGGGTACTGTGATTAAATAACAAGTCCTAAAGGTGCTGTACAAACTCTAAAAAACGAAATCCCTTGCTGGCCATTTCTTTTACAAACCAATATCGAGGTTTAGGCGCAGATCTTCAGGCCCTTCCTTATGGTCCTCTAGGATTGTTAAACAATTCTTAAAAGGCTTGTTTCGAATGTATCCTCCAGTTCGCCCTCCTCCATCAGTTTGGCAACTCAATCTTGTCCTGGCTCAACTTATGAAAGCTCAGTTTGAGCCGGTGCACAAGGCGGACTTGAAATTCCTGTCTTGGAAACTTGCCCTCCTCTTAGCTCTAACATCAGCGAGAAGAGTGAGTGAGCTTCAAGCCCTCTCCATAGTGCATCCATTCCTGCAATTCAAAAAAGATGTCCTTATCCTTTGCACCAATCCAAAATTTATTCCGAAGGTGCCGTCTGAGTTCCACTTGAATGAACCTTTGATTTTAAAGTCTTTCTTTCCGCGCCCTTCAACGCCTGCGGAACGCACATTACATTCTTTGGATGTTCAAAGATGCTTAAAATTCTACTTAGAGCGCACACGACCCTTTCGGAAATCATCCCAATTGTTTGTGTCCTACAGCGCACCACGGAAGGGGTTTCCTTTGGCAAAGAGTGGCATTTCCCGCTGGATCTCCAGTCCGATTCAATTCTGCCATCAGGAGGCGGGCAAGCCTTTGAACAGAAAAGTCAGTGCACATTCCACAAGGTCTGTGGCATCGTCGGTGGCTCTTTTCTCTGGAGTCGCCATTAAGGACATATGCAGGGCAGCAACGTGTAGCAGTACATATACCTTCACGAAGCACTACTGCCTGGAGTCTGCAGGACGAGACGACGCAGCTGTTGGTCAAGCAGTTCTGCGGAATCTGCTCCATTGAGAGGTGAGCTTTCCCTACAAGCCCTCCATCCTGGTGAGCTCATTTTTTTTCTTGTTTGCTATGCTATAAGTTTATATGCTTTATGGTTATGTGATGCCATGTATCTACAAAATGTGTCTTGGTTATTACTGCTAGCTACTCTGATACAAAGCATGGGAATCTATGAAAGTTCCATTACTGGGGCAAGAAAACAAGTTACTTACCTGTAACTTTGGTTCCCCAGTATTGGTAACTTTCATAGATTCCCATGCGCCCGACCTCCTCCCCTGGGAAAGCTCAGTTTTTTGACAGAGATGTGGCGGTTTTTCACAACGGCTACGAAAATCTGAGGCTCTGAGCTCTCTCAGGAAGGTTCTAGGGGGTGAGGCTGCTCTGATTGGTCCTGACAAAAGTTTGGTCTCTTTTACACAAAGAGGGTGATAGGATACAAAAGGAGCTGAGGCCTAGGCCTATTTTTTCTCTTTTGTTTCTACGATTGTGATACTACAGAGGCTCCCATTCCGACGACGGGGAATGATACAAAGCATGGGAATCTATGAAAGTTACCAATACAGGGGAACCAAAGTTACAGGTAAGTAACTTGTTTTCTTACTATTACTAACTTTAATATTACTCAATTTAACTGACTCCAAGGACTGATAGCAGAGATGCATGACTTAGTAACCACTGCAGATGGCAGCAGTGAGCAAAAATCATCGAGGTTTTAGGATGGTGAAGCATGTCATGACTAAGAAGATTAAATGAGCAGCGGGAACATATCCATCATACTCTGTGTTGTTCGGCAGAATCTTGAGCCTGAATAGAATATTGGGATGCTTTGAGACAAATAATTGTCGGAAAAACCTACTTTGCCGGAGGCCCATCCATAAGACGCAGGTGCATTCTTTTTATTGAAACAAGGCATTCAAATAGGTGCATTGAACAGGGGTTAGACTTTTCCACATAACATTACAACAGATCGTATAGTCTCGGGGGGGAGGGGGGGTATGGGACGCATAGAGAAGAATGGGCTAGGGATAGGTTACAGTTACAGACAAGGATCACGGGTATACAGGTATGTCTACAAAGGGGTCAATCGGTGGCCCACAAATCTCGCCCCTGTATTGATTCCACAACCCCCAAACATTTACCTATTTACGGGGCCGGCCTCTGGCCAGGTACACGGTCTTCTCACGAAACATACACCAGTCCATGTTCTCCTTCCAGTCCTCAAACGTGGGTGGCCTCTCGGAGCCCCACTTCTGCGCTATGTTTCTTTTCGCTACCATTTGTCCCCAGAGTGGCCCACCTGGTCTGTGCTAAATTGAGGTCCGTGGGTTCCCAGACATTAAGTATACATCTTCTAGCTTCTGGCAACAATGGCACCCTCAACACTTCTCGCATCACATTATGTATTGCGCCCCAATAATCTACTATATAGCTACATTCCCAGATGATGTGGAGGAACGTGCTTATCTGCCCACACCCTCTTCTGCATAGACCGTCATCTGAGAGCCCCATCCGGACCAAGCACGGACCCATGACATATACTCTGTGTAATATTTTCAACTGGACTAGCCGTAATCTCGCCGGAATTGCTACCTCTTTCGGGGATGACACTGCAGTCTGCCAGTCATCATCCAGTTCAATACCATCCCTCATCCATTTGTCCCTCAACTCTACAAGGAGATCTGCTCTATGATTGATCAATTTTTTATAGATGAGGGATATAGTGCTATCTGGCAAATGTCCATCCAATATTCCATCTTCCAACGGCGAGGCTTCAGGCAGCTCCTCCCCAGCCGGCACAGCGGACTGCAGTGCATGCCGAACTTGCACATAGCGGAAATATTCCGCTACATTCAACTTGAACTCAGTTTGCAGTTCAGCGAACGTCTTAATTCTGCCCTTGATCCAAACATCTCCAATCGTGGCAATCCCTATCAAGTTCCACCTATCAAAACCCTTCGTATGCCACAGTCTGTCCGAATCAAACAGTGGAGTGGCCAGTGTTAAGCGACCTCTCCACCCCAATGAGCTAGTGGCATCGTGCCATATCCGCATCGCCACCTTAGTGGGTCCCGTCAAATTTTTCCCCCGCCGCCTTAGTATATAAAGCTCTATTATAGTTTCCACCCGGGAGCAGCCATCTATCCATAGCATACCCAGGATCTGAGCCAGGTCCAGAAGTACCCTGGTTGATAGCTGCCAATTGAGAAGCCCAATAATACCTTCTGATGTCAGGGGAGGGCGATACCACCACCATCATACCACAGTAACGTTAATTTAATCAAGGCAATACGAGGCCTACCTTCCCACAATAGATTACGCTGTATACTCTCCACCTCATGGAAATAGCTGGCAGGGACCAAGTCCAAGGTATTCTGAAGGGCGTAGACAAAGCGAGGTAGGGCCATCATCTTGAAAAGAGCTGCCCTCCCTAACAGGGAGAGAGGCAACTTCCTCCAATTCTGTGCGTCACTCCTGAGCCGAACCAAAGGGGGGGAGGAGGTTTCGCTCATATCAGAGTGCAGGATCCAACAAAATAAAGATTCCCTGATACTTGAACCCATCTGTAGCAATCTGAATCGGGCAATTTCGTGGAGGAATCGGGGTATCACCCCTCAACACATACAAAAACGACCCCCCCCCCCCAGTTTATAGTGAGCCCCGAATTCCTACCGTAGGATGCCAGGACATCACAGAGAACATTCAAAGATTTTCTAGGTGATGTCAAATACAGCAAGATGTCATCTGCATATAAAGAGATTCTGTCCTCTCCCTGTGGGGACCAATGGATACCCCGTATGGATGGCTCCCAATTAATCCAGGCCGCCAACGGTTCAAGCGATAACGAAAACAAAAGGTGGGAGAGCGGATATCTCTGATGGGTGCCGCGCCCCAAACTAAACTCTGCGGAGGCCCGGTTATTCACCACCACTTGCGCAAGAGGATCAGCATACAACAATCGCACCCAACCTATACACCCCGCTCAAACCCAAACTTTGCCAAGAGTGCCCATAGATATGGCCATTCCAATGTGTCGAAAGCCATCGTCGCATTGAGCGATGCTATTACCGTTTGTTCCCTTAGAGTATGAGCTCTGACCAACACTCCGTGCAACATGTGAAGGTTTAAGGCCGTATTCCTGTGTGGAATGAAACCCGATTGATCAGCATGCACCAAACCACCAATAACTTTGATAAGCCTATTAGATAAAAGTTTAGCAAGAATCTTAGGCTCTGCATTCAATAAAGAGATAGGCCGATATGAGGCACAATTGGTCCTCGGCTTCCCCTCCTTATGAATAGCCACAATAGATGCCACTCTCTGATCATTCGGCAGCACTCCCCTCTCCCGGGCCTCGACGTACATACTTCTCAGATAAGGGGCAAGTCTGTCAGGCCTGAGTTTGTACAGCTCAATTGGAAGTCCATTAGGACCTAACGCCTTACCAGAATTCAATGAGCGCACTGCGAGGGCTACTTCATCTACGGTCAGAGCGCTATCCATAAAATCACGATCTTCCTTAGTCAGGCCCGGGAGTTGGATATCACGCAATAACAGGTGAGAGTCCTCCTCCGGCCGCCCCGCGACCGAGGTATATACCGTACGAAAATAGTCTGCAAAGGTATCCACTATACCTTGGGGATCCGTTTTTCGCCGCAGGTGCATTCTTGATGAAAACCAGCAAAGCCGAGCCACATACAAAGTTGTAAGTTAGGACGTTGCCTTCTCTGCTTCCGCTGACCAGCATAGGAGAAGATTATGTGTAGGCAGCTCCCCCATGTACAGTACAGTTGTTCAGCCTCATGCATGACTTTGTCAGTGATTGTTCTGCATTCTGTCCATAAATTGTTCTTTTTGCATTTGTCACCCCGAGCCGGACGGGTATGCCCAGACGTGGATCCTGTGCTATCCATGCCACTGGAGTCAAGCTATCCTGGCTGATGAGGGCTGAAAGCCCAAAACCGGTCCTAGGATGCTTGATTCCAGTCCAAGGAGGACCTGGAATCTACAAGGTGACTTCTTTTTATCTTTGTCCAAAGCTGTAATTGGTTTAACCCCTTCAGCGCGGCGCGAATTTTCGCGCTGTGCTGAGGGTTCTAAGGTTCTAACGGGCTCATGACGGAACGGTTCCGTCATCAGCACAGCTCACCCGTAGCTGATGACGGAACCGTTCTGTCATCAGCATGGAAGGGGTTAATACATTTTTATTATATTTGTATTTTGTCAAAGATTTTTTAATGTATGTTCAAAATGAATTGTGATTTTAATTGTATGTGCTTTTTAAGATTTTTTATATCGAAATAAAGCTTTGTACTACTACGTACTACCTGGACTGGCAGTTCGGGCTGGACTGTTCCTGGAATGGCATGGTGAGCAAAAAAACAATGGATTTAGGCCCAGATCTCTGTACCGGAGTGAATGTATGACATTGTTCTGCATTCTGTCCATCAATTGTTCTTTTTGCACAGATTATTACTGGCCATTGCTTCAGGTAAAGGAATCCTGACTGTCTACAAAGGACAGTCATTAATACCCCCAACAAATGTTGGGTTGCAGCCCTGATGAAGTTATAAGTGCACTGACTAGTGCATGACGAAACACGTGTTGGCTGCACTTTTGGATCATTTACAATTGAGAGGATGATTCTGGCTGTACGGTTTGGATCATTTGGCAATTAACTGAAAAGAATATATTGGATGTGCCTACAATCTTGACAGAATAAAGGACTGGTCATCTGAAGGAGGACTTATTATTGAACTGTGATACAAAGAATAACATTTATGTAAAAGAGTTTTTTCATGGCTGTACCTTTTCTTGGAATAATTGATTCTTATAGTTCAATACATCAAATGTTGGAATTTGAATTAATGGATTAGTGCTCAGGGAGGAATTGTATGTGAGTACCCCTACAAATGTGTCGCCTTAGAGAACACCCACCATACTTCAGCCTGGCACCTCCTAAAAAAAACTCCTGCATTTGCCACAACATGCTCCACCAGGGTCGCCACCATCATGCCCTTCCCCTCTCAGCCAATGTAAAACCACTGTACTGCTAAGAGCAGCTGATTTCCAATTGGTTATAATGAATATACGCATGCATGTTGGTGCTAAAGTGAAAGAAGACACACTTTAAAGGAGAACAGGCCAAGGTATAACAAGACTGATAATAAACGTCCTTTACTGAGTGTTTATCCAGTAGCTCCTATTGCCTTCACACAAACTTTAAAATCTATAATTTTTTTATTGCAATGTAATCAGTGGTCGATGTTAATTAAAAACAAGCCCACAGAGCGGCTCTGCCTCAAACCTGCCACCTCCAATCAGCGGTACAAAAGGGGGTGGTGATGGACGGAGCATCTGAATCAATCAAACACTCGCACCCAGTCAAAAAATCTGGGTTTAGTCCAGCACCGTTCTTTAGCCCACTCTGCCACCCCAGTTAAGACATGACCATTTACAAAAATATGTCTGACCCTGTGCCTCATGGGAACAGTCCAGCCCTATCAATCAGCAGCCTGCAGAGCCCAAGGTAGGAAACAAAGACAACAAAGGCTCGCACATAGTTGTATTCCTAAACTATATACTCACGCATGTCAGTGCTACAGTCAAAGAAGACACCCTTTAAAAGAGAACACGCAGATAAATAATACAACTGATAATAAATGTCGTGTTGTGGAACGGGTGAGGGGTCGGTAGAGACGGCACAGGGAGATTGCGTGTGAAGTATTTGAAATAAAAAGAAAACATTCGCCACTGTGAACCATACTTGCTGGAGTTGAAATGGAATTCCCCCATTGTGAAAGTGAAAGCGCACATAGCGCCTGTAAATACCAAAACAAAAGCGCTGCCATTGCTAAAGCTGGTGTCCCACCAGTGCTCTTTCGATTAATTAAGCAAAGCGCTATTCCGAAGGGATAATGCAAGGTATATAGTAAGGACACAGTGAAAGGTCCAGTACTGACGGAAGGTTACAAAAGAAGAGAGGGAGATACTAAGGAGGTACTAATAAACCTATTAACCAATCAAAAGCCAACATTTACAAAGGACAATCACAGCAGCCAATTGAAAAGATGGGTGGATCTTCAAGTTCATACCTGAATACGGCATGCATTACCCAGGCTCGATCTAAAAAAGGACTTGCAGACGCCTGAAATGGTTGGCTAGTAAATTGGGCCAGGAAGAAACATGGACGGTGGTACTGAGAAGATAACTGTTAGCAGGCTATAGAAGGCTGACCACTCAGTGATGTTGCCCATGATCCTTAGGGCATTTCTATCTTGTTCTTAAAGGTAGAAATCTATTTAATTAAGGTTGAGGAAAGCACCATACACATAGAACCTGGTTGCGGGGACAGGTATGAAAATGGGGAATTATATATGTAGACTGTTAGTCTGTGTAAGATTTGCCAAAGTATTTATTGTACAGCGTTGAAGTTTTTGTTACTGTTGAAGAAATATTTGAGTGAAAAATCATGTACTTAACATTTTAATAATTTTTAAATGTAAGCAGTGTTCTAGTGTTTGTAACTGAACATTATTTTCCCTTTCCCATTCCTTTTTATAGATAATTATAACCTCCTTTCTCCAGATAATTATAGCCTTTTTTGGGGGAAGGGGAGAAGAAAATAAGAGAGCTAGAGTGTGTGTGTGTGTGTGTGTTAGGATAGGTAGCAGACGGGTAATGCACTGTGACATAGTGCTCTTTAAAGCTGTGAGTTTTCAACTCTTTCCCAAATTGGATCAGACCTGGCGCATAGATGGTAAAGGCCTGCTGCCAATGGAGTTGGGTTGATGTGATCCTATTTCTTCAGGCCCTAAATGAGACCTACTGCTGCATATAGGATGCCCAAAAGCGTTGCCGGTATGGAGTCTGGGAGCCGAAGGAGCAGGTGTTACCACCATGCATATGCAAGAGTAGGAGGGCTTGAACAGCAGTTCTGAAGTTGCTTTCTGGAAAAATTGTTTATTTCTTTAGAAGAGATGTGACACCAGGCAGCCTTTGTTTTTTGGCAATGTGTTTCTTGAGGGCATGGGTGGTTGGTGCCCAAAGTGCTTCCTAAAAAGTAAATTTAATGTCTCATGGGATGTTAAGGTAAAAGGAAAGTTACTAAATTCATTTTAATAAATATTAGAACATTGGAATGTTGGGAGCTCCATTAAAGACAATGGCGTGCTCCATGCTTCTACAGGCCGGTAAAGGCCCGCCGAGCAACATTCCAATGTTTTACAAAGGCCTCTCGGAGCTCGAGGGGATTTAAATACCCTCGAGCTTCGAGAAGCCTTTGTTTTATTTGTTAGAACATTCTGCTCTTTAGAGGTAGAATGTTCTAATAGCCTTATAGCCCTTTGTAGCAGGGCTATACCGGCTATTAAAGTCCTGTCCGTTGTTAAAGTCCCTCGCCTTCAGCTCGGAAATTTAACGCGGGAATGGGCCTTTAATAGCAGGTATAAAGCCTATAGTAAATTATTTATTTGCCTTATTTCCCTTTTCATTAACATCCCATTAGGCATTAAGGTAAATAGATTCAGAGATGAATGGCCATGGCACACGTAGCATATTTGGAAAATAAATGATCTAATGTTAAGGTTTTTAACAAAAAAGGAATAAACCTGTGGGATGTGCTTAAGATTAACTGAGATATGCTGTAATCATGTGTCTATTTTCTGAATAACTAACAACAAGGAGCTTAGAGGGAACAGTGGTCATAGGTCGCCCTCCACTCAATTTATGTATTCACAAAAAAGACCTATACCAAAAAGGCATCCATAAATGAATCACTTAATGATGTACCATCTCATGCAAAACTTTTGCAAATAACTCCTCTATTTTAATTAGTGAGGTAGGAGGTACATCTATGTTATGCCATGTTTAAAAGAATATGCCCAATCCCTCGAAAAAAAGTGATGACAGTTGTGGGACAACAAATAACACACACCTATGTGCCAAATTCAGGTAGATAGAAAAAAGTGTGTGTGAGCGAGATGGCGCCTCACGGGCGCACCACCAACGGGAACCTGGCAGGTACTCACCAGGATTGCCCTGATCTCATCATTGGCACCATCAAGCTCAAAAGAAAGAAATGTGTCCAAGAACAAACAAAACCGTGTTTGTGAGAATGTGCAGTGTATAGCCACCACGAACAACACAGATCGTGTTAAACAAAAAACATATAAAAACCACAAACAACACAGAACTTAGCTTTATTCTGTCACTTTCGTGTTGGTTGCCGGATCTTAAAAAAGTGAGAGTGGCTAATACCTATCTAGCCACACTCCACTTGCCAACATGTTTCATTGCTATCTCAAATTTAGGCAATTTCTTCAGGGCGTCACAAATTTTTAAGCCACTGCATTGGACATGCGTAATCTTCACAACTGAAATAAACATGTAAAAAACACATAATTGTCATCCTTCCATATAAAAAAGCCAAAAGGGAAAGGCTCAAAGTATGAGTGATCCCAAACCACACATAATAACCCAATATTTACCCTCAGTCGACCACCATGTCGCATACCAGTCGAGAGGTCCGAACCCTCATGGGTTTCTGAGTGACTCCAGGTGTGAGTCACTTTTCCTTCGATAATTTTTACTGTGGAGAATAGAACATATATAATTTATATGTATCTGGTCTAATTTATCACTTTAGTTTGTTGTAGGTCCTTCCAACACCCTTTTTCCTATAGTATGCCACTGTGTCAATATCGATGTTTAAAGAAAGGGGAACCTGTACTTGTCACTATTTATTGCACTTCCAATGTCATAAGCCCGTACAGTAGATAGATATTTAGAAGTTGGAGGACACTTTAATTATCAGCCGGATCGATTAAGGTGATATCTATCGGCCTTCAACCACTTAACAGCGTTTCCAATTCGTCACAGCATTGTCAACTGGAGCTTAGTAAAAGGTGAAGCCTCTATTTAGATGCATTCTTATCGGCACTTCATTAAGGAGCATAACGAAACCGGAATGCGGTAGATATAAAACTGTACCAATAGCCCCGGAGTTCTAGAGCTACCTCTCAAATTCCAGAGTTCCAAACCCCCATTTTGGATATTTTACTCCTTACCGGTAAGGAACTGCAAAGCCGGCATTCACTCAGCCCATGCGAAGTCTCGGAACGTTTACTTCTGTTTAAAAATCGTTCCTGGGCTTCACGTTCATCTCGCGTAGTATCGCGAGAGGAAGAGTCCTCCATTGTGGTACTGCAATTCTGGACCCTTTCGTTTCACCAGCCTCGGGGTCCGCACACTCGTGTCACAAATGTCGTCGTAACATGACGAATTTGGTATCGACGGACCGGTAATGATTAGGACATCATCCCTATGCATTTGCGTCACGATCGAGTGATGCTGACACCCTTAAATCGTGGTTTCCGTCTCGAACCCTCAGACGCCATTTTGCGAACGGCAACCATCTTATGACTTGCCCTCATATAATCAATTGTTTAAGGCCGAGTTTTGATCTGAAAGGACACGTCCACCGTAGCTGACTTCCCCATGACCTGGCCGAGCTGACTCCACTGCCTCCAGCCAAGTCTGTTTGGGCAACTCCTCACCCAGTGGCCGAGCCAGATATCATCAAGGCACAACATGTCATAAACCCTTCACTGCATACAGACCCTGTTTTCCCATACACACACACACCTGTCCATGACTCTTGTTTATGACCCATTTATGATGGGCGGGTGCTCGACCTTATTGGCATTTCATCTATATCTGATGGGAGTTCTGGATCTGGCGGAGTAATCCATCACTAACTGGACATCTGAAATATGTGCTGACCAGCATGACTTCGCTCTTTGTATTATTGTGGAAATATTTGTATTGCCATATCGTAAACTTAAGAATTCTTGCCTGCAGCTGTTATTTGTGTATATAAGGAGAAGTCTGGTTCTGTAAAAACGAACAGTCTCCTGAGAACTTACGGCCCGTGCTGCCGTACTTCTAGGACACATGTTACTTGGTTGCAGCCAATAAAACTCGATCCCTGACTTCAACTAGAAGACTCTGTGTTTCTGTAAGTCCAGAACAGGGAGAACCTAGAGGTCTTCGGGTGTGATCCCCTGGCACCACCGGGTCTCTAAAAACCCGGCACCTCACCATCTTGGATCGGGCAAGAACCAAGGAGATACACTAGTAGGCAAGTGATCTCGCAATATACTCGATGACACATAAAGGCTATGTTGTATCTTCAAGGCAAGATCAACGTTTTTTAACAATAGTGCAGTTGTCAACAATTAAAAATATTGAAGTTTATCTATCAATATCACAATTTTGTGGAAAAAGAATTCTATTTACAAAGTTTTTTTTTTTTAAACTGAGAATATGATGTTGAACAACAACCTCTATTACAGCACCTAAATACAACGAAGTTGTTTACAAATATTTAGATCCAAACATTTTAAAATTGGTAAAGGATAAAAATATCACTGTGTACATTAACAGGTTAAATTTTAAGGAGCCTATATCATGGTTGGGAAGGAATATAAAGTGTATCCCACAAGTACATAGTACATTCAGTAGTGGGGACCACTCCCTTGTACCAAGGGCCACCATGTCTGCGCATTTCTAGGGTCAAAAGTAGTGGTAACTGTATCTCAATGCGTATGTACACAAGTACCCACATATTGCCTGCTCTCCGCATGTGTGGGGCTTATTGCACTTTGTTCCATTCAAGGAATTCATTGTGCCCTACCCTTTCACATTTTTCTTGATAAATCCATCTGGCCTCCTTGGTGGTGAGCAGCCGCTCTATCGTGCTGGAGTCTCCTGTCACTTTTTCTAACACCACCCACTTAAAAGAGTGTTTATTAGTGTGGCAGTGTTGAACCAATTTGGTGGTGAGTTTCCCTGACCTTATTGTGCTGAGATGTTCTTTTATCCGCGTTTTTATCTTGCGTGTGGTAAGTCCAATGTATTGTAAACCACATTCACACTCAAGCCTGTATACCACATTTGTGGTATTACAATTGCTGAAATGGGTTAAGAACCATTCTTTGCCTGATTGCAGTGTAACACTTGTCACCTTAGATGTTAATGGACAAACAGAACAACCACCGCAGGGTAAATGTCCATTTGGGACTGTACTGCTTTTGGTGGCATTACAGACTTGTGTCCTAGTATGAACAAGCTTGTCTTTTAGATTGCTTGAACGCTTGAAAGCAAACCTAGGCGGTGGCATTTTAAAATCCCCGCTTGACAATAAGGACCAATGCTTACGTATGGATTGCCTTATATTCGTGGCCAATGGATCAAAAGTCATTACCACTGAGAGACAGTCACTCTTCTCTTTTTGGTTAACCTCAAGTAGAGCACTCCTAGGTGTATTGAGTGCTCTTTTCTTGGCTTGTTTTATAATCTTCACAGGGTAATTCCTTTTTTCAAATATCTCACATAGAACTTGTGCCTGCTCATTATACATGTCCGTGGGCGAACAGTTTCATTGGCCACGAAAATAAGGCAATCCATACGTAAGCATTGGTCCTTATTGTCAAGCGGGGATTTTAAAATGCCACCGCCTAGGTTTGCTTTCAAGCGTTCAAGCAATCTAAAAGACAAGCTTTTTCATACTAGGACACAAGTCTGTAATGCCACCAAAAACAGTACAGTCCCAAATGGACATTTTCCCTGCGGTGGTTGTTCTGTTTGTCCATTAACATCTAAAGTGACAAGTGTTACACTGCAATCAGGCAAAGAATGGTTCTTAACCCATTTCAGCAATTGTAATACCACAAATGTGGTATACAGGCTTGAGTGCGAATGTGGTTTACAATACATTGGACTTACCACACGCTAGATAAAAACGCGGATACAAGAACATCTCCGCACAATAAGGTCAGGGAAACTCACCACCAAATTGGTTCAACATTGCCACACTAATAAACACTCTTTTAAGTGGGTGGTGTTAGAAAAAGTGACAGGAGACTCCAGCATGATAGAGCGGCTGCTCACCACCAAGGAGGCCAGATGGATTTATCAAGAAAAATGTGAAAGGGTAGGGCACAATGAATTCCTTGAATGGAACAAAGTGCAATAAGCCCCACACATGCGGAGAGCAGGCAATATGTGGGTACTTGTGTACATACGCATTGAGGTACAGTTACCACTACTTTTGACCCTAGAAATGCGCAGACGGGGTGGCCCTTGGTACAAGGGAGTGGTCCCCACTACTGAATGTACTATGTACTTGTGGGATACACTTTATATTCCTTCCCAACCATGATATAGACTCCTTAAAATTTAACCTGTTAATGTACACAGTGATATTTTTATCCTTTACCAATTTTAAAATGTTTGGATCTAAATATTTGTGAACAACTTCGTTGTATTTAGGTGCTGTAATAGAAGTTGAAATTCAACATCATATTCTCAGTTTTTTCAAAAAAACCCTTTCTTGTAAATAGGATTCTTTTTCCACAAAGTTTTGATATTGATAGATAAACATCAATATTTTTAATTGTTGACAACTGCACTATTGTTAAAAAACGTTGATCTTGCCTTGAAGATACAACATAGCCTTTATGTGTCATCGAGTATATTGCGAGATCTCGCGAGATCACTTGCCTACTAGTGTACCTCCTTGGTTCTTGCCCGATCCAAGATGGAGGACTCTTCCTCTCGCGATACTACGCGAGACGAACGTGAAGCCCAGGAACGATTTTTAAACGGAAGTAAACGTTCCGAGATCTTCGCATGGGCTGAGTGAATGCCGGCTTTGCAGTTCCTTACCGGTAAGGAGTAAAATATCCAAAACGGGGGTTTGGAACTCTGGAATTTGAGAGGTAGCTATAGAACTCCGGGGCTATTGGTACAGTTTTATATCTACCGCATTCCGGTTTCGTTATGCTCCTTAATGAAGTGCCGATAAGAACGCATCTAAATAGAGGCTTCACCTTTTACTAAGCTCCTGTTGACAATGCTGTGACGAATTGGAAACGCTGTTAAGTGGTTGAAGGCCGATAGATATCACCTTAATCGATCCGGCTGATAATTAAAGTGTCCTCTAACTTCTAAATATCCATCTACTGTACGGGCTTATGACATTGGAAGTGCAATAAATAGTGACATGTAAAGGTTCCCCTTTCTTTAAACATCGATATTGGCACAGAGGCATACTATAGGAAAAAGGGTGTTGGAAGGACCTACAACAAACTAAAGTGATAAATTAGACCAGATACATATAAATTATATATGTTCTATTCTCTACAGTAAAAATTATCGAAGGAAAAGTGACTCACACCTGGAGTCACTCAGAAACCCATGAGGGTTCGGACCTCTCGACTGGTATGCAACATGGTGGTCGACTGAGGGTAAATATTGGGTTATTATGTGTGGTTTGGGATCACTCATACTTTAAGCCTTTCCCTTTTGGCTTTTTTATATGGAAGGATGACCACTATGTGTTTTTACATGTTTATTTCAGTTGTGAAGATTACGCATGTCCAATGCAGTGGCTTAAAAATTTGTGACGCCCTGAAGAAATTGCCTAAATTTGAGTTGGCAATGAAACATGTCGGCAAGTGGAGTGTGGCTAGATAGGTATTAGCCATTCTCACTTTTTTAAGATCCGGCAACCAACACGAAAGTGACAGAATAAAGCTAAGTTCTGTGTTGTTTATTGTTTTTATATGTTTTTTGTTTGACACGATCTGTGTTGTTCGTGGTTTCTATACACTGCACATTCTCACAAACACTGTTTTGTTTGTTCTTGGACACATTTCTTTCTTTTGAGCTTGATGGTGCCAATGATGAGATCAGGGCAATCCTGGTGAGTACCTGCCAGGTTCCCGTTGGTGGTGCGCCCGTGAGGCGCCATCTCGCTCACACACACTTTTTTCTATCTACCTGAATTTGGCACATAGGTGTGTGTTATTTGTTGTCTCACAACTGTCATCACTTTTTTTCAAGGGATTGGGCATATTCTTTTAAACATGGCATAACATAGATGTACCTCCTACCTCACTAATTAAAATAGAGGAGTTATTTGCAAAAGTTTTGCATGAGATGGTACATCATTAAGTGATTAATTTATGGATGCCTTTGTGGTCTAGGTCTATTTTCTCAATAGCCAGTTTTGGATAGTTTCCTATTTCGCCACATGAATAATAAATAATAGTTTGCTGCAATTGTGCTTTTGTAGTTTTTAAAACATGAATGACGTGTATTATTCGTTTTATAGTTTCCGCCCACTTATGCTGGAATATCCGAGAGCAATCAGCCTGCAGAACTTTTACCTCAGTTTTCCAGCATTGAATATGTAGTACAGGTAAGAAAAAACAGTAAATGTGAGCTACTTATATATATATATATATATTTATTCATATGTGCATGGTCACTCGGCTGTGAGTAATTGTTTATTTGCTTGATTAATTAAACCGTTGCCATCCTTTACATAAAAAAATATTAAAATTGATCTTTCAAAATTACGATTTTTAGGGTAATCAAGTTTTTTCAAAGTTACATTCCTGTTTGTCATCTGGCAATCTTCTCTTCAGGAAGGGCAAAATTTAAAAACCGCTGGATAAAATGGTGAGCTAGTTTGATCATTGAGTGATAGGGTGTTAACAATCCATACCCCTGTGGATTGCTGCTCAGATGATGCTCTAGTGAGGGAGGCCTGTCTTGTCTTGTCAGCTTGCGGTGTTGTTTCCTGTGAGAAAAAGCTTGGTTTTATTACCATTCAGCGTTACAAAGATCAGCCATATCAATGTTTGGATGTCCACTAAGCACAAGCTTACATTATGAATAGAACCTGTGGCTTTCTTGTCTAATCTAATCATTAACCTGTGTTTTCGGCATACATCACTGCACGACAGGCAATATATTTGATCAGCTTAAGTAAAGTTACTACCTAAATATTACACCTCAGAGGTGATAGAGGGACTCCGTATTATACGGAGGTGTTTAGCCGGAATGGGGGAAAGGATACTGATTGTGTACTGTTGGTCAAAAAAGAGTTGACCAGCAAGCTTTAATTGGCTCTTTCTCTCCGAACATATAATTTAGAATTCTGGAAATAAATTCAGTACCAAAATGTCCGTATCCAGATGCTGTGCTATTAAGTTCTGGCGAGCTACCTTTTACTGGGCAAATTGCGCTTTCATAGCTTTCTTAAACTTTTAGACAATATTGAAGAATATAGGGAATAAATGAAAGTCATGAATTTCTGCTGTACGACTGCAAACCGATGACAAACAGGTGAACATGCAGGAGGGTATGGTCTTGGGTTAACCAAAACAAATCAGTTAGCCTTTTTTCAAGCGTGGCCCTGGCATCTGTTTTTCACTTTAAAGTCTATAGTCAAGCAGCAAACTAAGATGTATCATAAAATATACCAAATGCAAAGGGAACGAACAGGATAATATTTGGTTACACCAAGAAAGACAAAATTCTAAACAAAATAAATAAATAAAAGTCCAGTTATGAGAACAAAGAATTGTGAAATCATTTTAAAATGTCTTTCTTAAGACAGAGGGCAGGACTTGTTGCATTTTATCAATAAACGTATAGAAATCGCAAAAACATGATGAGCTAAAATTCTGTTTTTATACTGAATTACTTATGTAAGTAGGAAGATTGCAGACTGCAAATAAATGTTACACCTACTTTGGTGGTGCGAAGTACTTAATACCTTTAAAAGTAATTCATTTTCGAGATTTTGTGAATACGATTAGTGGAAGAACCAGAGTTACTAATATTAAAGAAGGCGGTTTCAGATGTAGGGTGTATGTTCAGTGGTCTAACTAGCAGTCAAAATGCCCAACTAGTGCTCCTAGCCCAGAAAACAGTCACTAAATGGTAGAAGAGCAGCGATTGCCCAGACATGACAATAATAGGGGCGAATGAGTTGTCTGTCATTTTTGTAAGTGGGCATCCTTCTATATTATTTAAGGAAGAAGGCCGATGAAGCAGTACACCAGCAGTTATACAGAAATGTTCTCTGAATTAAGTTAAAGGAGGGAGGCTGAGCGCTCAGAAAAAGGTAGTATGAGTTAAATAAATTAGCCATGTCTAATTGTTCTAAAATACAGACCCTACTGGAGAATTCTGTAAGTAAGTGAGTTCTAGAGTTGATTATGGGGAGAGTTATCAAGTTGATGGCGGTGAACGATTATATCTATATATATATATATATATATATATATATATATATATATATTTCCATCAAAGTTGCCCTTCGCAATTGAGAGGTCACACAGCAACACTCCGCCATCTGGATCTGATATGCAGACAGCCTGTCCCAAACATCAATTACATTTCACTCGCTAACGCGTTTCAAGGCAGAAAGCCTCTTCTTCTCGGGCTGCCAATCACCACATTAAAGCTTTGCATTTTGCCATTAACTGACTTCCTTTATTTTCATACCCCCCAATGGGCGTAGTTCACTGTTCAGTCCATCGTGCATTATGGGGCATGTAGTCATCGGTGCGAATTTACAATTTTCCACTTTAGTAAGTTTCAATGTGATGACAATTTAAGCATTTTAAAACCTTGGTAGGCGACGTTTTTGAAAGGCTGTCTTCTCACGCATTGGAATGTTGCGCCCTTCGGGTCCCGAGAGTTCAGAACCTGGCTCTCCCAGCTGGCACGGAGTTCTGTCTCAGCTGGTGACGGTGCTATTCTCGCCGGTCGGGCCGCCGTAAATAATATTTCCATCAAAGTTGCCCTTCGCAATTGAGAGGTCACACAGCAACACTCCGCCATCTGGCTCTGATATGCAGACAGCCTGTCCCAAACATCAATTACATTTAACTCGCCAACGCGTTTCAAGGCAGAAAGCCTCTTCTTCTCGGGCTGCCAATCACCACATTAAAGCTTCGCATTTTGCCATTAACTGACTTCCTTTATTTTCATACCCCCCAATGGGCGTAGTTCACTGTTAAGTCCATCGTGCATTATGGGGCATGTAGTCATCGGTGCGAATTTACAATTTTCCACCTTAGTAAGTTTCAATGTGATGACAATTTAAGCATTTTAAAACCTTGGTAGGCATGTCTAATTGTTCTAAAATACAGACCCTACTGGAGAATTCTGTAAGTAAGTGAGTCCTAGAGTTGATTATGGGGAGAGTTATCAAGTTGATGGCGGTGAACGATTATATATATATATATATATATATATATATATATATATATATATATATATATATATATATAAAACACGTTTTAGGACTCCCCTTTTTTCTCAGCCCCCACTTGACGAATCCCCCCCAAACTTTCAGGGAAGGAGCGGAGCGAGCCATCTTCTTTGAGAAATTTGCGAAGATTCATCAACCAGCGCCAAAGTTATTCCCAATAGAATGTTGGGGATTTCCTATGGAAACTAGGTCCTAACTATATATACCTACTGGCTACCGCCAGTAGGTAATATATATATATATATATATATATATATATATATATATATATATATATATATATATATATATATATATATATATATATATGTGTGTGTGTGTTTGCGTGGGTGCATATACAGATGGCTGGAAATTCACGAAAGGCATTTTGTGTCCGTGTAAGACTAATTATTGTCAGTGTACGCACATGGGTGATAGCATATGAAATAAAAAACAAACCACAATATTTCTGTTTCCTTGCTGGAGGTGTCATGCTTGAAAAACGTTTTTGCTTGCAGCATGTTGCCTAGCATGGGATAAGTTTTTTGCTCAAGTGTTTGTTGATCTAAGTTATTTAATCGTTGTGATTGACACTTTTCCCTACAGATACCTAACCTTCAGAATAACCCACAGAAAACGTTTTGAATTTTTCAACCTTTAAGCCAGTAGGTGGTGCTGGCTCTGGGTCGGCCCCGGAAATTACAGTTGTTATGTCACTTGAGCCATAATGCACTGGCTCTGGCTTTTTGATGTCATTCACATCCTACTCACTTCGGAGGCAGGGAAACAAGCATTTACAATGCAATGGTCTCGGCATTATTAAAGGTAGAGCTATTGGCATTGCTCATGACATTTTTTTTTAAATCTTTAAAAAATGGCATTGTCATTTACATTGCCAATAGCTTAATCGTTAAATAAATGGCATTGTCATTTACAATGCCAATAGCTTAATCGCTCGCAAATGCTTGACCTATTGCATTTACACCCACACAGAGCCATACACACAGAGCCCCCCACACACAGAGCCCCCCCCACACACAGAGCCCCCCCCACACACAGAGCCCCCCACACACACAGAGACACACACAGAGACACACACACAGAGACACACACACACACTCACACACACAGAGACCCCCCCCACACACACACACACAGAGCCATACCCACACAGAGCCACACACACACCCAGAGCCACATACACACAGAGCCACACACACACACACACACACAGAAGAGCAAGCACTGCGAGGGGGCAGGAGAGCAAGCACAGCCAGGGGGTAGGAGAACAAGGAGATTCGAAGGCTCGTGGAAGCAAGTGGATGGATGCAAGGGCCGGACGCGGTCGGGCAGAAATGGCTGCCGCATAGCTCCGAAATTTTCGGAATCGGGGGCGTGTTTTTTGGTGAGTGACGGATGATGTCGCAGATAGAAAGAACATAAAAAACATGCCCCGAATCCAAAAAAGACGGGGCTTAAAGGGAGTGATGCCCCTCTCCTCCAATGGCTGGCCAGCATTTACGAGGCCAGCCAATGGAGAAGAGGGGCGGGTTCAAGCCCCCTAACCTAAAAACATTAAATCTTCGGACCGAACTGCGCAAGCGCAGCCTACGGTCCTCGACCTAAAAATGGATAGGAAGCTGACATCAGGACGCCGGAGTGGGTGCTTTAGGGGAACATCCTTTACAACGCAACTTTTACCACGCAGTGCCTTTACGACGCAACTTTTACAACGCAAACCATTACAACGCATTGCGCTGGGGATGCTCTAGGATAGGGAATAGGTTTAATGTACTATCCAACACCTTCCCTACTATCCACGGGGACTGGAGTTGGAATAGTAAATTAAACTATTCACTATCCAGCGCCCCAAAGTACTATGCTTTGTAAAGGCATGCGTTGTAAAAACCGCGTTGTAAAGGCATGCGTGGTAAAAGCATGCGTTGTAACGTCATACATCCGGTGCTTTATGGCTCTAGTGACACGGAGCCACTGCCCTTTACTGGTGTAGGAGAGCTATTGTAAACGTTTCTGAATCTAGTCTGCACTTGGGATATTCCAAAGGTGAGGGATCTGCAGGTAGACAGAGTATCACTAACAAAGGTAAGAAGCTTTATATTTTAGTATATTACATTTTTATGTCCTAAACCTATGCATTTTCAACAGCGTGGTCCCCAGATGCCTTTGATATTTCTCTACGTCGTGGATACATGCATGGATGATGAAGATTTACAAGCTCTGAAAGAATCAATGCAGATGTCACTGAGTCTTTTACCACCAACAGCTCTGGTGGGTCTTATTACCTTTGGAAGAATGGTGCAGGTACACGAGTTGGGATGTGAAGGAATATCAAAAAGTTATGTCTTCCGTGGAACAAAAGACTTGTCTGCAAAGCAGCTTCAGGTAAGTTAAACCCGTATTAAACAGTAAAGTACAGATTTTGTTTTTCAATTACAATTTGTAGCTGTGGAGTCTTATTGTCACAGATTGCTTGCTCCATTTTTTTTGTTAAGCCGTAAAGGCAAACTGGCAATATCCATCCATTAGAAGTACACATTTTTTTCTTTTTGTAATTTATTTTCTTTCTTTTAATTGATATTCGAATACTGACATTTTAAAGACAAATGAAGTAACATGATAAGCTAAATAAAATAGATGGTACAGTTTCAATATAGATGAGTCTCCATTTTGGATATGATATGCGTCTTTAAGTATTCTTGCTCTACAATATCATGAGGCGTCTCTTGTTTTGTTTTGGAATAGTCTCTAGCCTTTTTGCTTTGTTCTCTCATTAATTATTGTAGAGCTGAATAATCATCATGTGGCTGTCTAGAGAGCTATTTCATGCTGGCCTTTTACACGTTATCTGGTTGACCCTTTCCTGTCCTACAATTGACTTTTTTTTAGTAATCCTAAAGTGGGTCATAATGTTTTTAAATCGCATCTCAGCAGAGCATAAGGTTCTAATGAATTGGGTCCCCAAGACCTGGCTGTAGGTGTCCACTGAATAATATTCAGGGGCAAGGCCATTATTAACTTCTCCCATGAAAGAAGTATCTACTGACCCTCTTGTGGAAATCCATAAAGTCCCCTAAAACCACTGTTCTTCAATTCCCTACCTCGGGGATGTACTGTGAATGTATAATGGGTCCATGTGTTCAAACCCTCTGTTTTGTGAATGATGCCCTCTGTGAGGATGCATTGCTTACAGCATAACATGTTGGTTCCTTGCATCAGGGATATGAACAATTTGTGATCGTAGAAAGTGTGACAGAATACCGGCCAAATCCTCATAATTTTCCGCCCTTGGCGTAAGGTTTCTAAAAGAGAATTAGAGACCACTTTGAGTAATAATAGTCCGGTCATGGACCCAGACATTAACGTAGCCTCCAGTAATGTCTTAAGATGGTAAATTCTGCTTTGACCCAGCTGGCGCCAGAAAAACAGATTATTACCTATCACAAACTACACTCATCGCCGTGGTACACCCCCAAACTAGAATGCCATAAACCGAAAATGTCGGGTATGTTGGACTTCTCTGAAGTAAGGAGTATGATCCAATAGCTAAAGATAATTATCAGCATCTGTAAAGAGGGCTATACTCTGATTAATAGTCCTAAAACTCTATTTTTTTTTCTACAAAAATAAAAACAGCTAAAAACTCTTCTTCAGGGTGATTCAAAACCATCACCTCTCTTACTAATTTTAAAACTGGTGCTCCCCATAGTATGGATCGGAATAGCTCCAATAACATGGCAGACTTTTTTCAAAATAAAATACAGTTTATCTATGATGAAATCGTAATGACCTCCTCGGTAAGAGGCACAGGAGGCACTGTTCTTGCCCCCCAATCAGACATTAGTAGTGGCCCCTAATACAGCTGACTTAGAGAATGCAAGTCTTCAAGAACGCCTATGCAACTTTTCCCCTCTCTCGGAGGAGGAAGTAGAGAATCTCATCACTACCACGAAGTTTGGCACTCCGGCTGACCCCTGCCCTTTATGCATCTGGAAAAGGGTACCAAATGTAATGGTGATTCATCCTACAAAACATTTAAACCAAATATTAGTGACAGGAACCTTTCCAATAGCCTGAAAGTTAGCATATGTGCTACCTATATTGAAAAACCCAATCTCAATCCAACCGACACAATAAACTATTGGCCAATCTACCGATTGCCCTTTACGGCTAAAGTCCTGAAAAAGCAATGAACAAGGATATTACTGTATTTTTAGAGGCTAGTGAAACCTTGAACCAGGATCAACATGGTTTCTGAACCAGGATCAACATGGTTTCAGAACACAGCATTCCACAGAGTGCGCCTTAGTGGAGGCCTCTGAAGAAATTCAAAGAATCGTAGATGAGGGAGGAAGAGCGGCCCTAATCCTTTTCAATGTCTCAGCTGCATTCGATACAGTTAACCATGAGGTCCTTATCAAGCGGCTTGAGAGAATTGGGCTCGGTGGCGCAGCCCTGGTCGTCAGCTCATTCCGAACTAACAGACTGCAAAGAGTGAAATTGAATGACTTCAAATCTAAGATTTTTCCCTACTGTGCAGAGTCCCTCAGAGATCATCTTTATCCCCAATACTGTTTAATATTTTATTTACTTCCCTTTTAGAGCTCATTCAATCTTGTGGCTTGTCGGCTGTTTCATACGCCGACGATACACAGATTATTGTTGCCATTCCTAAAGACGTCGGTTTCACTGCCTCAAACCTGAAATATTGCTTTACTCCAGTATTAATCTGGATGCGAGGAAACCTTTTCAAATTGAATGTTGAGAAAACCGAGGTGATTCTCTTTGTAAGAACACCAGCTTTTGGAGCTCAACATGGTAGCCAGCAGACTTCGGCCCATTACCCACTCCTGTCTCAAAAGTTAGAAATCTTGGCATGATCTTAGACAACCAGCTCCTTTTTGCAGAGCAGTTTAATCATACCACCCGAATATGTTACTTTCTTATTAGATTAATGAAAAAAGTGTTCCCTTCCATCCCTCTAGATCTTCAAAAAACCCATTATGGTTGTGCTTAAACTCTCCGGTTTTGATAATTGTAATGTCTTGTAGCTAGGCATTACGAAAGCTGCACTGACCAAATGACAGTAATGGCGAAACGTGGCAGCCCAGCTTCTCCTGAAAGTGCCTACATGTTGCTCAGTCACTTAAGATATACTGGACCTTCACTGGTTACAAGTAGCAGATAGGATTAGGTTTGAAACATTGTGCATCATTCACAACACCCTGCATGAAAATGGCTCACACTACCATCAGAACAATTTTCTTCAGTACTGTCCAAAAAGGGCTCCACAATCTGAGTCAGCCCATCTGTTAAAAGTCCCCAAGATGAAGAAAACTAGATGGGGGAGGGGGCTAGGGGGCTAGGGGGGAAGGAGTTTACGCTATCTTGGTGGTAAACTCTGGAATTCTCTCCCTCTGGCCGTAAGATCTCGCCCAGTCTGCCATGTTTAGGACACCGCTCAAAACATGTCTCTTTGTATCACATTCAAAGTAAAGTGCACCTAATGACCACTGAACAATTTCTTTGAGGTTTCCGCTGTTAGCGCTAAGACACCTTTGTATTAGTACACTTAATAAAAATGTTACTTGTTTACTTTACATTGTAAATGGGAGAAAAAAGCTGAAATTAGGTAAAGTTCCTACGCTCCAAAGACTGATAAAGCTGTAGAATCAAATTTCAGTTTTTAAGTAGAACAAATCCAGACCGAATCTATATGTTAAAACACTGAGTAATCTAGAGTGGCCAAAAGAAGAGAAGCAAAATCAGATGCAAGTAAAACTGAAAGGAGATGGCAACTGGTCAACTGTGTCGTTGGCAAAAAGGAATCTTATATATCCTAAGACGGGAAAGTTTAAGGGGACCTCCATTTTGGACTGGAAAATGTCCCAGTGTAGAAACCAGTGCAACAAAAGTCTCACCTACGATTGGGGGGTGTTAAATTGTGCATACAAGTACTGCTGGCAACAGCTAGTTCCTATAATCCTGCTATGTATATTGAAACTAGAAACAACCCTGCAGCGGGTCAGCCACCCTCCGTGGCAAAAGAACAGTGACTCCTGTTACAGGAGCGATACTTGCCCTCTGAGGTGCTGGCTCATGTATATCTAATATTGTCACTTTCAGATGGCTACCTTACAGTTGTCTCTTACTGTGCTTGTTATAAATTACACAGTCCTTGCAAAATTTTCTTATTTTATGTCTTTAAAATGTATAGAGTTTAGAGTTATTGTGAGGTTTTCTAGTGCTGATCACAACTGTAAACAGTGGATGGTGTCTGCCAATTTTAGAGCTTTATTTCAACAGATGTTCTCTGTTCATCGTCTGCAGCAGAGGGAGAAGGTTTTGGTGTTTGTCTGACAGGAAAGAGAAGTACCAGTCATCTAAATGAATAAATGAAATGAAGGGCACTTTACCAAATGGTAATTACCAAAGTTGCGATTCTTTCTCGGCGTTTGTCCTGTAAATTCAGACTGCAGGAACTGAGGCTTTTTGTACCATAATGCTCTTTATAAAGCAAAAAGGAACTTAAAGTCCAGGATTGAACCACCGATCTGAAGCTGTCACAGGACTGGTTATAACATGACCAAGCAGCTTAATGCTTAATTAGAAGCAAGAAAATGTATAATTTTCTAAATTATTGCAACTTCAGTACACATACCATTTGGTTCCATTGCTGTAGCAAATCTCTAAGGAAATAATGGTGCTGAACACCTTGACTTGGTATGGAAAAAACAACAAGGAAAATATGTTATGGTTACTGCACTAATGTGAACTAGAAAGACATAAGCACCTTTTTTTTTTTTTTTTTTTTTGGGCTACTGGAATATTCTGGGCTATTGCTAGTGCTTTAAAACTCATTTAGTTAGCATTAGGAAGTCTAGATAAAATGGGGTAATGCATGCCAAAACTAGAACTTGCAAAATAAAAAATACTAATTTGAATTTAACTTATATCAGTGCCCATGTTAGCTGGAAGTTTGGTCCATGAGGGACAAACTGCTGCCACCAAATTAACGGCAAGTTTAGTTTTAATTTTACATTTTTTTTTATAAAAGGACACATAATGCTAACATAACAGAGCCAATAAATAAATCAAGGCTCAGCCGATCTCACAATTATGGTACCTCAACCAGCTACCTCGAGGCTTTAGGGGTCCAGGTAATAACCCAAACGAATGCCTTCTTGACAACATCAGGTGTTACAGAGCCTGAAAGAGAAAAATGGATATGGAAACTAATTTCATTGCTTCAGTCACTGAGTCGCCCAGTGGCAGCATTTGGAAGCCCATGACTATAACAATATGTGCTCTTGCCGCATTATCTCAGGACTGTTCTACCCTTGGGTGCCAGTAAATCACCAGACAAATTGATGTTTTCTGCTTTTCCCTTAGGTTTACAGGCCACTGGCCAAAGCGACCTTTCTTCTTCTCTACTCTTGTAGTGATTGATGTACCCCCACCGCTCTGTTTTCCACCCTCTCCAGGGAACTTCTATCGCTAGCGTCAGACTTTTTTTTTTTTACTTCAAATCGTTTTTATTTTACGAGATAGAAACAGAAAACCGGGCCTGATACACACAGTGTTTATACACAACACTATTTAGGGCCGGCCGCGCAATTTATGATTAAAAAGGAGCTACATTGTAAGAGGTTAAACACAGCATGTCGCCTACAACCCGTGACGGGCGGGCCGCGTGGTCAACATTAAAAGGCAGCACTGAGTTGTTGTGATTTTTCATAGGGCCCTTTAAAAACCGTTAATATTGTAACAAGCGCACGAGGCCAAGAAGAGAAGGAAGCGAGAGAAGCAAAGAGGCGGAAGACAGATAGCGAGTGAGTAACAGCGTTTAGATAGTAGCAGAGAACAAAATCTCTTGGACGGATGGGAGGAAGAAGGGGGAGGGCGGGGCCAGTGATCTAGGCCAGTGAGGGACATTACAATCCCTACGAGAGGGTCACGCGCTGGGTTGGGCCAGTTGTGGAAGCAGTTTGTCAGGGTCAGGAGGGAGGATAGCCTCTTCGAAAAGGCGCAGGGCTCTAAGCTTGGCGGGCAGATATCGGGCATGCTCCACCTTACTGAGATACTTGACTAAGGGTTGCCAAACTGCAGTGAAGCGAGTAGCACATGCTTGTATTAGCGCTGCAAGCAGCTCCATCGTTATGACATGCCATAAGCGAATGTACCAAGTGGCGATAGGGGGCGCCTCTGTCTTTTTCCAATATTGCGCAATGAGTTGCTTGGCTGCTCCAACCATATGCAGTGCTATAGTCCAATCGCTCCGAGTAACAGCCTTTAAAGTGGCCGGTTTGATGCCCAGCAGAATTGTGCTTATAGACTCGGGCAGGGGAAAACCAAGAACCTGTTTGATATGACTAAGGACTTCTTTCCAGAACAGGGTCAAGAGCGGGCAGGACCACAAATGTGTATGAAATCGCCATGCGCAGTCAAAACAACTCGAGCACCTGGGGGAGGAAGCAGGGAACATCTTATGCAAACGATCTGGTGTGTAATACCATTGTGTCATGATTTTAATGCGTGGAATACTGCGAAAAAACCCAGGGTATATCGTGCCATAAACGACCCACTGTGCGGATGAAATTTCCCTGTCGGACGCCAGCTGCCACTTGCGCTGGTACGAGTGGGTAGATAGATATTGAGGGGGGTGCTGTAGAATCTGATATGTGCGGGAGATGAGGCCCTTCGAGTCGTCAAACAAGCGGACCAGCTGCTCGAAGGGGGTGAATGGGCGGGTGGCTGCATCCTGCATCTCTACCGAGATGACCCAATGTCGCAGCTGTGCATACTGCAACTCTGTTCCCAGTGGGAGGTTAAATTCTTCTCTACACTGCGCAAAAGTTTTGAGTACTCCCTCCCTCGAAGAGGTCGCAGACCACTCTGCATTCCCCCTATATCCATCTATCAAAAGCCTGGGAGCAGTATGCTGGAGGAAATAGGGGATTGCCCGCTATGGGCGTATGGGGAGAGGGAAAGGTTGTAAGGCCCCTGCGCACTGCCACCTTATCCCAGATTTCTAATACCGTTTTAGTGGGTACCGCCATGTAAGCACTCCTAGAGCGTGCCGTATGGTGGAACCACGTGAGGTCCCAGATGGTGCGTCCGGTGACCATCCTGTCCATGTGGAACCAAACTTTTTCACTTTCAATAGTCGTCCACTCTGATGCAAAGTGGAGATGAGAGGCCCAGTAAGTAGTCTAAGAGGTTAGGGCAGGCTAGCCCCCCTCTATCCCGCGGCAGCATGAGGATCTTGTGAGAGAATCTCGGCTTGCACCCACCCCATATGAAGGCGGTAAGATCACGCTGTAAGCCCTGTATCTGATGATATGGGATTGGGGTGGGCAGGCACTGGAATAAGTATAATATTTTAGAGAGGACCGGCATTTTGATGGCGTTGAGCTTGCCCAGCCACGACATCGCCAGAGGCTTCCATCCACGCAAGTCGTCTAACACTGCCCTCCTACAGTCACGCCAGTTAATTTGGGTCCATGTGTCCAAGGGAGGAGTTACCTTGAGACCTAGATATTGGATATGGTCAGCAGACCACTGATACGGCGTGAGTCTTTCCAAGGTGGGAATCTCCTCTTTGGGAATTGTAAGGTTCAAGGCCCAGGATTTGCCATGATTGATTTTGAGTCCTGAGGCCCGTTCAAAAGTCTGTAAGAGGGAGTGCAGAGCCGATATGTGCGGTTGTGAGAGTGTAAGGATGAGGTTGTTCGCAAATGTCGCAACCTTGTTCTGCCGGCCCCCATAGCGATGCCATGTATTTCCGCCCTCTGTCTGATCATCTCTGCTAGGGGTTCCACCACAAGGGCAAAGAGCAGAGGCGACGGAGGACATCCCTGCCGAGTACCCCTGTGAATATGGAAAGGCTCAGTGAGTTGTCCATTAACTCTGACTCTGGCCTGGGGAGACTTATATGGTACCATGATCCGGGAGATCATATTTTAGCCCAGCCCGATCCTCTGCAGTACCGCCCGAAGGAAAGCCCAATCTACCCGCTCAAACACCTTCTCCGCGTCGAGCGACAGAAGGCAAGCTGGTATGTGCGCCTTCCCCACTAAGTGTGCAAGCCTACGTACATTGTCTGCTCCTTGACGTTTGCGGATGAAACCATCTTGGTCCAGCTCCACCAAACCAGGCATGTGGGGGGTCCAGCCGTTTGGCTAGGATTTTGGTATAAATTTTAAGATCAGTATTCAAGAGCGCTATGGGGCGGTATGAGGCGCATAACGCGAGGTCCTTCCCAGGTTTGGTTATTAGCACTATTTCCGCCATGCCCATAGAAGGCGTCGGACTGTCCGTGTCCGAGAAAGATTTGTACGACCGCAACAGGTGGGGTATGAGCTGTGCCTGAAACGTGCGGTAAAAGGACAGCAGTAAGCCGTCCGGACCCGGAGTCCTTCCGAGAGGGAGGTCCTTTAGCGCCGCTGTCGTCTCCTCTGCAGTTAGAGGCCCCTCCAGGCTCCGAGCGTGGTGGGGATAGAACTGGTTCCAAGCACACTGGTTCAATGCATCCTCGATAAGAGCTGGGGTGCTGGCTCTGTCGCGTACAGTGTGGCATAGTAGGCCCTAAAGGCCTCACATTTGGCCCTCTCTGAAGTGACTTACGAGCCGTCCGGGAGTTTAATGTTATCTATGTGAGCTTTCGCTGCCCGTGTCCAAGACTCCTTGCCAATAGCGTGCCCACTTTGTCCCCCCCCTTCATAATACCGCTGTTTCAAGGCCATAAGGGATCTTTCCGCTTTATTGGTGTGTAAAACGCGCAGTTGCTCCTGAAGGTTCGCAAGCCGCCGTCAGGATGTATGCGAGGTACTGACCTGGTCTTGTTTTTCTGCCGCCTTGATGTCCGCAGACAAGCTGTCTTCTAAACATCGGGTCTCGCGCGCCCGTGCAATCGAGAGCGAGGTGATGTGACCTCTAATTGTGGCCTTGAAAGCATCCCACACCACAGAGAAGGGTGTCTCAGGGATATCATTGCTCGCGAAGTAAGAGTCAATGGCAACGCGTATGCTTTCCACATCCGCCGGGTCCCGCAGGATACTCGGTGGCAGGCGCCACCTCGGAGTATGGGGGGGCCAGTGGCCGGGTCCTGCAAGAGTAGTTCGAAATGAGCATGATCAGAGAGTGATATAGCAGACATAGACGCCGCCAGTTTGTCTCACACCATTGCATGAAAGACAAATAAATAATCAATGCGTGAGTATGAGCGATGCACGTGTGAATAGAACGAGAAATCCCTTGCCTCTGGCGAACAGTATCGCCAAGCATCTGTCAAGCCCAGGTCCGTTATTCGCGCACAAAGCATAGATGACATGGCCCCCATCCCGGTCAAAGATGTTCCACTGCGGTCCGCCTCAGAGTCCCATACTAGATTAAAATCACCACCTAGGATCAAGGAGGGGTCACCCTGTGGGATATGATTCCTCAATAATGCTCGGAGGTAGAAGTCCTGCATCTGGTTTGGGGCATACACATTGCACAGCGTGAATGTGCGCCTCCCAATTCCAACACCCACCTTAACAAAGCGCCCGTCTGGACTACATAGAGCCTTGGTTTCCCTCTGCCTGATACCACTCCTGCACAGGATGGCCACCCCAGCCGTTTTAGTGGTCGCCGTAGCCCAGAATTGGAGTGGATATTTGGGATGGCTCATGCGCTTGTCATCTTATTTCAAAAGATGAGTTTCTTGGAGGAATATGATGTTGGGGTCATGTTGTAGGAGGTATCGCCACACCTGTCGCCGCTTGTTCGGAGAGTTAAGCCCCTTGACATTAAAGGAAAGCACCTTTAGAGAGCAAGGAAGGGTCATTGTAAGTTCCTATCCCTAATTAGTCCTTTAAGCCACTGAAGGGAGCTGTGCAGGTCAAGGGAGGGAATGCGCAGGATCGTTTCTGACTTGCCCGGGTATAGACGCCAGCGCCACTGTGCTACTCGTAAGCCACACTCGAGGGGATAGAGAAAGAAGAGAGAAAGAGGTAGAAAAGCAGGAAGGTACAGCTGTGAATAACAGTAAACCAACAATGGCCAACGGGGCAAAGTATTCTGTTCCCGTCGCCGGGCATCCTATACCCTAGGGTTCGAATGAGCCCAGGGATGTCACTCCCTCAGGAACAATTGGCGGTAGGTTTGCAGTTGACCTCAAGTTCAGTCAGCGGGGAAGCCTCAGCGTCCCCCACCCTATAGGCATTGAGCCTGGGTGTAAATCAAGATGGCACATTATGAAGCAAACCTAAGAATAAGGGTGCATTTCAGTAGGCGTACGCTTCATAGTCTGGTGCGGGTGTGAATTCAGTCTATCATGGAGTTGAGGGGTGGGAGGTGGAGTCTTTCTTGTCTCCTTCAAGGGATCGTATGTGTGGAATGATATCCTGTTTGGCCTGAGAGGTACATTGCTCCTCCATGGGTGGCGAACGTCGATGGCGATGTACAGTAGTCCAAGGCGGTTTGGCAGGCACCCGCTCTTGGCATCCGGGGGCGGGAAGGGCTGGTCAGAGGCGACGACGGCAGGCGAAACAACTGTGCCGCCTCCGTGTAGGACAGTAGCACTCTGCGCTTGGATTCCCATTGGAAGATGAGGGCAAATGGGTGGCCCAACTGGCATGAGATGTCCATGCTCCGCAGCTTCTCAGTCACAGGCTTGAAAGCACGGCGCCGTCGCAGGGTGTTGGGCCCCAAGTCTTGGAAGATCTGAATCTTGAGTCCGTCGTACCAGATATCTGGCTTAGCGCGTGCCGCCCTGAGGATAGCCTCCTTTTCTGTGAAGAAGTGGACCCTAGTTAAGATGTCCGGGAGATCATGATGTACTTCCCCCTCCGTGCCAAGAGGAACTCCCCGGATGCAGAGGTTATTCCAGCAGCTCCGGTTTTCCAAATCCTCTTGCTTTACTTGCAGCTCTATGTGCTGTTCCTCTAATACTGCCAGGTGTTGCCACAGTTGCTCCTGGTCCTCCGTGCGGGCATCCACTGTCTTTTCCAGCCCATCCACCCGGTCTCCTAAGTAAGTTACCTCCTTTCTGAGTTCTCGCACACATGAGGGAACCTCTGTGCGCAGAGCGCAAATCTCCATCTTGAGATCTGACATGAAAGATGTCATAAATGCCTGGGTCAGCGGCGTCAAGTCCTCTGCGGCCTGTGGCGCCACCTCAGTAGGGGGTGACGCTCCCATCTTGCCCCACATTGCCACCACAGAGTTGTCTCTGGGGCCGCAGCCGGATCTGCCTTGCCCCCTCTGGAATGTGTCCTCGCCAGTGCTTACATGTCCCGTTGGCCACCAGGCCGCGTGGTCAGTGCCTGGTTGTTCTAATGTAGACTGAGATATTCACCGCCTAACCAGTGCCACTCTTTTCCCAAGTCAAGTTTCAAGTTTAAAATATGTATAGCGCACTACTCACCCAGAGGGTCTCAAGGCGCTTGAGGGAGGGGGGGTACGTTACTTATCGAATATCCAGGTTTTTAGTTGTTTTCTGAAGGAGAGGTCGTTCTGTGTAAGGCGGAGGTGGGTGGGGAGAGAGTTCCAGGTCTTGGCCGCTAGGTAGGAGAAGGATCTTCCCCCCCATGGTTGATCTTTTGATGCGTGGAATTGCAGCGAGGGCTTGGTTGGATGATCGTAGATGGCGGGTGGGGGTGTAAAAGGACAGGCGTGTGTTGAGGTATTCGGGTCCTAGGTCGTAGAGGGCTTTGTGTGCGTGGGTGAGGAGACGGAACGTTATTCTCTTGTTGACGGGGAGCCAGTGGAGATCTTTCAGGTGACCGGAAATGTGAGCTTGGCGGGGGATGTCTAGGATGAGTCTGGCTGAGGCGTTTTGGATGCGTTGGAGTTTTTTCTGTAGTTTGGCTGTGGTTCCGGCGTAAAGGGTGTTTCCGTAGTCCAGTCGGCTTGTGATCAGTGCATGGGTGACCGTCTTTCTTGTTTCGGTGGGGATCCAACGGAAGATTTTTTTGAGCATACGTAGGATGTTGAAGCATGATGATGAGACGGCGTTGACTTGTCTGGTCATCGAGAGGGAGGAGTCCAGGATAAAGCCCAGGTTACGTGCGTGGTCAGTTGGTTTGGGTGCGTTTCCCAGGGCCGGTGGCCACCATGATTCGGACCAGGCGGAGGGGGATGATCCTAAGATGAGGACTTCCGTTTTGTCCGAGTTTAGTTTTAAACGGCTGTTCTTCATCCACTCAGCCACTTCTTTCATCCCATCGTGTAGGTTGGTTTTGGCGGTGTTAGGGTCTTTGGAGAGGGAGAGGATCAGCTGGGGCATCACTACTCAGCACTGCCACTCTCTCAGCCACTGAGAACTCCCTGAGTTCCAGGCTCATTACGGGTTCTCATTCAATCTGTGCTCACACCATTTCAGGAAGGACTGCCACATACCAATAGAGCACTGCTGGGCATCCCTGGCTGGGGAGTACAGATTGCGCTGCTCACACCTGCCTCGCCTCTGTCCTGACCTTATTTTCTGGGCAATGATAACAGTTTTCTCTTCACCGTGGCACCCTTTAATTCTCTCCTTTACATTCATTTCTGGACCATGAGTTCCCTGGGTGGAGGCGCATGGCCCCTACTTCTAGCTCATCTTAGGCATAGCAGCCCACTGTTCAAAACAGCTGACAAGTGAGCAGTGGTGGCCAGGGTCTAGGGTCTCCATTCACAGCACCGCAGAGAGATACCAGTCCGTTTCACTGCCTGGCTCTACCTATTTATATGATTAAGTGCTAAGAGGGTTGCAACCAATCTTGTCCCACAACTGTAAAGAACCTTTGAAATTGGCACACATTTGCATTTACGACTAATATAAACAGTGGTCATTTTTATGGTCTCCAGTAAAATTTTCCAGAGTGGTGGTTTTATTTTGTAAGAATGAAATAATGCTTAGAGTTGGAGAAATCGAAAAACTTAGTTTTTAGTAAGTAAACAGGCTTCATGCTACCTTTCGGCCTGCCGCAACCAATAAGAGACAGTCCAACCTGGCAACCATTGCACGATCCTACAGTCCTATGATTTTGCACATTTCATTTAATACCTGACATACTGGACCAGTTACCCAGCTGATGGTTTCTCCAAGTCTCTGGAGCTGGACACATTCCTCACAAAATATGTTATCTTCATCAGTTTAAACTAGTGTGTGTCTTTCTTCCTTAAATTTACCATGGAAGTTGGGTTTCTTCCTTTAACTTTGTTGTAGTTGGTAAGTGCCTTTAATATTTGTTTGTCTTTTTTTAATTCTTTAAAAACAGGAAATGTTGGGTCTTACTAAAGCTCCAGTTTCACAAGCAGCTCGAGGACCTCAGGTACAACAGCCACCCCCTTCAAACAGGTAATTACAAAACAAAATATATATATATATATGTTTTATATTTTAATGTAATTGTTTGTCTGTAACAATTTATGTATTGTAAAATACCGGATTGAGATATCGAACTATTATTTGGGGTGGGTGACACTACCCTCCAGGAACAATTGGAGAAATTCGTAACAAATGTTCCCTCTACGATAAATATTGCCCCTAACTAATTTAAAAACGGCATTAGTATTTTAGTGGATTTCACTATTTCTGGGTTTTTTGGACTGATCTTTTTAGAGGGCATTGCACTTTAGCTACACATTCTATGTGCTCTGGAGTTTGAAGGAATATTTGTGTGCTAGAGGTTTGTGCAAAGTTATTTCATGGGAACTACATGTTCTACCAGTTCTTTAGGCCTTGCGGTTTCATTCTTGGTTGTACCCGAGTCCTCGCATATGAGAGCTGCTCAATGCGGGGGTATAAGAAATTGGAATAATAATTGGGGTGTAGGATGACCCACCTCAAGGAATAATCATAACCCTTGTCAGTGTCAACCCTTAAAGTCTCTAAATTAACCTGAGCTTGAACCCCTGGTAGCTATGGCACAGATCAGACAAGCTTAGCTAACAATTTCATAAGAAATTAGAAAGACAGACCCAATTTAATACATAAAATGACAAAAATCAAGTCAGAGGAGCCAGAATGAATTTTTAAAGTTGTAAGTAGGAATAGTGCTGAAAAGTACAAAGTTTAAATGATAGTCCATGACTGTGGTAGACTTGGACCTGAGCTCGATATGAGACTGACTGCGGTGGAATGTGGGTCAGATACACTGAACAGATTTAGCCTGGTCAAAGATTTTACTTTCTGACTTGGTCCTTTAAGTCCCAACCCACCAGATGGGCAGACTACTAACAACCATGCCAGGACCTCAGGGGAGGCTCTTAGAAACTCACAGGGTGTAAGGCAGAGGCCAGTAGAAGGGTCCAGCTAGTCCAGGTCAAGTTCCTGCTGGTCTGCTCGCTCGGTACTTCCAGGAAAAGGCTTCCTGCATCTTGTATCCCTGTTCCTTAAAGAGAAAGTCCACCTTAAGACCCTTGAAGTCCCCTGTTTTATTCTGGGTACAAGAGGGAGCAAGCAGGTCCAATTCTTCAGGCTTCTCTGAGGTCACAGACAGCAGGTCCAGTCTTCTTCTGATTTTCCGCAGGTCTAGGCGGTGTTCTGAAGTTGGTGCCTGGAGGTACAATAATAACTCCTGGCTAGTGGGCATGAATGACTCCTGGGCACTCTCTAACCCAGAGGTCTTTAAACTTTTGTAGGTTGAGCCCCCCCAGCTCACTTTTTTCAGCTGGTGGGCCCCCTCCCAATACCCAACAGAAATTTCTGGAATCTGGTACACTACATAATTGACCGCGCATATCCGGGGCCATATCCAGCATATAATGTCCTACATAAGAGTGCTTAGTTAAGTGCAGGTTTGTGAGTGGGTGTGCTGAAAGACAGATTATTACATAGCTCAAACCACCATTTTCCTAGATAAAATGTGCGCAAATTGTTTTTACTAGGATGCTTTGTTTTACACATGACATTGATTGATAACACCACCAACATAAATGTGACGGGTGTGCCTGTTTTTCGCCACAAACGGTCAATCTGTGGATGGATTTTTGAGAATGAGAAGAGAGTTGTCTGAATGCAAGGTGCATTCCCAGACATTTGAAGTAACTCAGAATGGTATTGAGGGCAGCTTAGGGTTTCAAATGTGTTAAACTATTGCTAATATGGCAGAAACCAGGAATCAGGGTGGGGGAAATAAATAATGTGGTGATCCTGCAACAAACTCCCAGTCTTGTGATTAGGGTTGCCAGCTCATTATTTTGATGTCCCAGGCGGTACAAAAATAAGCAGTCACCTAAAGCTGTTTTATTAGCACTTGTCCATGCATACTTTGAACAGCAAATATAAATTGAAATAACTTTTACTTGTGTTCTAGGGCTGCCTGAATAATCTCGGTCTGATAATAAAAGGGAACATGCGTCTTTATTTATAGAGAAGCAATTTGCAGTCTGGTTGCAGTCTGGTTAACAAAACACATGGCTAGCTGGCATTTTGCGCGCCTGCCTGTGTAGTTTTAAATGAAACTTTGTCAAATATTTTACATGTTGAATCTGATGACCAGTCTGCTGCTGCCATACCATCTTCCAAACGTGAACCCACAGAGTATGCTTAAGACGTCATAGCTCCTCTAACGGAGTGCCCGCCAAAAGCAGACACATCAATGTTTGCTTCATACAGAAGCCATCTGACCCATCTGGCCAGAGTCGATGTGGAAACTGCGGAAGGATTTCTGTAGAGCAAAAGGAAATTGACCACTAGTTTCTTGTCCAAACTCAAGTGTACAATCTTTGTATTCCAAAATCGTGGGTGAACTCATGCCAACCATGCAGCATCTGTGTGCTTTTTCTCTACCTGGGGACAGACAATCAGGAATGTGGGTTAAGGGACCATTGGCAAGCACCACAAATCAATTGCTTTAAATGTGTCAAAATGAGGCTGCAACAATAGGTCCTGTTTCATGGTCTTAATGTTGTGACTTTGCCGAATTTCAGGATGATTTTGTTCTTTACGATTTTGTGCTCTTGGTATGGATTCACTTCATCAAAGGGGGGCCCGGGCTCCGTGTCAACTTTAAATGCTTCCTGTTTGCAATTGGCGCTGTTCCCATTTTTTCACGAACCATAATGTGCATTGGGCTCAGTCATCTGAAGCAGCGCCTCCCACGTCACCATGGCTTCTGCAAATATCATCAGAAACCATCACAGAACTCATTTCCTAAATTAAATGTCCTTGAGAGGCAGTTTTCGGTTTTGCAGAGGAGACTTCCTGCCTCCTTGTTGTAGCTGAATGAATTAACCCCCTCCTGGGAGGGTAAACATAATAAAAGCATTGGCACTTCGTGCCTCGCCGATTTCCCCTCCCTCCTCCCTCGACTTGCGACAGGGAACAAAGGTGAAATTAGAGAGTTGCGGTGAAATTAGAGAGGAGTGCGCGCCCCCCCTAGGATGGTGTCGCGCCCCCCTAGGGAGGCGCGCCCCACAGTTTGAAGAACTCTGACATAGAGCAAAAGCTACAATAAGGCCAGGAAGAGGTCATAAATGTGAGCAAAAGAGGCAAAATAAAACCAGACAGACCATAATCAACACACACAGTACACATGACTCTATTCCTTTCCTCGGACACAAGAAATGAATGCACACATTAACACCAACAACTCCGTGAAACAAACACCGATACAAAGAAACACACAGACACAAACGCACACATAGACAGGCACACATTTGGAAACACCCACCTACAGCTGAATACACAGATAGATGCAACCATATAAGCATACATACATATAGTTATGCACACATACGCATGCACGTGCACATAGATAGGCACATAAGGAAGCATGCACATCCATACACAGCATTACCAGGAGGCGATATATTGACACAATGACGCATGCATGCACATATATACAAGCATACACACACAGGCATTCCTAAATACCTACCCATATGTGCACACTTAGACATGCATGCACATGCATATATAAATGCACACACTCTGTCTTTTGTCTCACCCATGCTTGGATTGCATGAACAGTTAAACTCTTTACGGAGCGGAACTGAACTGAACCGCACCTTATCCAGTATTGGGGTATCTTTCATAGATTCACATGCCTGAATCTTTCCCCGTCGCCGAGGCGGCAGTCCCACGGTATATAAAAACGCAGTGCCAAAAGTAAATTACAGTAGTAGGTCCTATGAGCAGGCCTGAGGCCTAAATTGTAGTAGCCTATCTACCTCATTATGCTAAACAGACCAAAGTCTTTCTACCAACCAATCCGCTCACAGCACCCTCTAGAACCCTCTCTGCAGAGCTAGTTCTCCTCAGGTTTTCACCGCACGTTGTGTGGAAGGGAGTTTCCCCGAGTCTTGACTCAGTTACTTCACCAAAGCTTCAGGATGTCTGACAAGAAGGCCTTGTTTAGACCTTGTAGAGCATGCAAGAAGAAAAGGGTCCATGTTGATGACCAACATAAGGACTGCATTTATTGCCTTTATCCAAAACATGAGGCAAAAAATTGCAAGATCTGCCGTACCTTCCCTTCTAAAACTTTAAGGGATAGGGAAGCAGAGTACTTTTGTGGCTCAAATCCTCTTCTACGGATGATGAAGACAGAGCCTCTACCTCCAGTAAGAGAGCGAGATCTCAAGAGGATAATTCAAGTGAGGGGAGAAAACAGGTGAAAACCTCCCACTCCACTTCAGGCTCTTCACAGAGATCTCCATCTAATATCTCTGGAGCCTCAGCCACCAAGGAATCTTTTAAGAAAACCGTGAGTAAGAGCTCTTCTGTCTCCTCTCCTGTGACTACCATTTCTACTTCTACTTCTTCATCTACTGCTATGATCTCCACTACAGCCATCACTTCTCCTATCCTATCTACAAGAATCTGTATTGTTGCTAAAAGAACCCTCGTCGACGGCAGTCTCGACGACGAAGAAGCACTCGTCGACGAAGAAGCCCCCGTCGACGAAGTCATCTACAGTACCGTCCACGACCGTCTCGTCGACGAAGAAACAAGGTCCATCGACGATGAGCCCATCGACGAGTCCGTCGACAGCGATCCCGTCGACGTCGAGCCCGTCGACGAAGGCCCCGTCGACGATGGTTCCGTCGATGTCAAATCCATCAAGTCGAGTCCGTCGACGGCGGTCCAGTCAACGTTGATTACAACGATGACGAATTCTTCGTCGTCGACCTCGTCGACAAGGAACATTTTGACGATGACTGTGACACCGTTATCACTGGTGACATCAAAACAAATAGATATTGCTTCATCCAAGCCTTTAGCTGTGAAACAGGCTTTTTCTACCCCGCTCTCTTCAAAGACCTTTCAATTGGTATCATACCAGAGACAGCAGGAATCTTACATTTTGCCACTTATGCCCTCTCATCTCCTAGAGACTTACGCGGATGATGAAGAGGAGAGTTTTGAGGACCATCCCTCATAGTTAAACATTAAATGCCAGGAGGATGATGAAGAAGAAGAAGAAGACGCTTATACCGGGCATTATTATCAGGAGGACATTGTAGTCCCTCATCACACAGAATACCGGAGAAGGTCTAAGGTTCGGAAGCCAGTCGTTTACCATCAGGCCTCATCCAAGATTTACAGGCTATGCTGGCAGATTACAAACAACGTTTTCCACCTCGGTGCCTCTCTAGGCTGCAGACTCCCAGCTAGCTTTCTTGCTAAGCCCTCACAGCGCCGGGACGCCTCCTAGTTGAGGCAGCTGTTCGCGCTTTATAAATACTGGTGGTAATAATAATAATAATAATAATAATAATAATAATAATAACAGGTTGTACCTCCAGCCCAACCTACTGTTCCAGTTCCTCAACCTGAAGTTCCACCGCCCAGGTCTCTGGTCACAGAAACTCCACAACCTGCTTTACCTACGCAGACCCCGGACACTTCTTCGGATGACGAAGTAGAGGAAGGAGAATTACCTAATAATCCACCGTTGGATCCAGGGGACGACTACATTATTCCCATGCCGTCTCCACTAACTCCACAACCTTCAGACTCACCACCTGAAGACATAGGTGGTTTTCACAATCTCATGCAGCGAGCTGCATCTAGATTTCAGTTGCCGGTGGCAGTGGAGCAGTCAGAATGTTTCCTCCATGATTTTAAAGAAGAAACTAGGAAGGTGTCAAGAGCCATTCCTATTATAGATTATATCTGGAAGGAAGGTGTCAAAGTGATGAAAAACCCTGCTTCAGTTCCAGCAGTGTTGCCCAGGATTGATAAAAAGTATTGTGCTCCTCTCACTAGTCCTGCATGCCTCATGGACACCCGCGGCCGGATTCGGTCATATCACAGGCCGTGCAGCAAAGATCAAAAAACCCAGCCACCCCTATCACTACACCACCGGATAAGGAGGGGCGTCGTTTGGACCTTATTGGTAAGAAACTTTCAACCATGGCTGCTTACTTGATCAGAGCTGGAAATTCTTTAGCGATTATAGGGCGCTATGATCACCAAATGTGGTCTGAGATGGCTGGTTTCATTAATCTAATCCCAGAGGATAAAAGACAGGAGGCACGCAAGATCTTAATGGAGGAGGAACGTGCAGCGGCAGAAATCATCGACTGCGCCTTGGATATTGCTAATACGAACTTTAGACAGCTGGCAGGAGCTGCAGTTCTCAAACAACATTCCGTTGGCACGTCTCAAAATGTGGCCTCTACAGGAGGAGCTACATCTTCAATGGCAGCAAGCGACAGGCTCATTTGAGGACATTATCGAAGTCACCCCACGTATAGTGGATGCTCTGCAATGGTGGACACAACTTCACAATCTAAAACAAGGACTCACGTTCTTACCAACTCCTCCAGACTTCGTCCTGACGACGGATGCGTCCATGGAGGGCTGGGGAGGCCATCTCCAAGACTTGCAGGTGCAAGGCGAATGGTCTCAGAAACACAAGAAATGCCACATCAACAGTCTAGTTGAGAGCCACCTTCCTATCTCTTCAAGCGTTCCTCCCCAGAATCGCGGGGTCTTCAGTCCTGGTCCGAACGGACAATACCACCAGCATGTTTTACGTAAACAAGGAGGGAGGTACAAGGTCAACAACATTATCAAAAGAGACCCAAGAATTATGGAAATGGCTAACGCTGAACAATATAACTCTCAAGGCGGAACATATCAAAGGGCTGCACAATACCCTAGCAGACAAGCTAAGCAGATCCTTGTCGGATTGTCACGAGTGGGAGCTGGACATCACGCATTTAAACAAGGTGTTTCAGGCTTGGAGCAGACCAACGTTGGATTTATTTGCGACCAACCAGAACAAGAAATGCTGGTACTACGCCAGCTGATACCCTCAACAGGGGTCAAGAGGGAATGCCCTGTCCATGCGATGGTCGGGGATCTATGCTTGCGCCTTTCCTCCGATCCCTCTGATTCCACGAGTGTTGCACAAAATGAAATTGGAGAGCTGCCGTCTCCTTCTAATTGCTCCCAGATGGCCTCGTCAATATTGGTTTCAGGAGCTCATGTTGCGGTCACAGGAGCCTCCGATCAAACTTCAACCGGCTCCAACACTACTGTCATGCAAAGGGGGATAGATTCTTCACCCAGACCCTCAATCACTGAAATTGCACGCATGGCTCCTAACTTCTTAGAATTTCAACACCTACAAATTCCTCAAGACTGCCGGGATATCTTGAAGAAAGCATGAGCCCAGAGCACGTTGAAGATCTATCGTCTCAAATGGAAGCGTTTCTGTTCCTGGTGTTCTGCAAATGCTTTACACCCTATCGAAGTTCAAAAGGAGAAAATTCTGCCTTATCTTTTACATTTGGCTCGTTCTGGTCTTTCATTCTCGTCCATAAAAGTCCATTTAGCGACTTTATCCAGGTTCAGGAGAGTGGCTGACACTCCATCACTATGCTCTTCGTCACTGATAAAACAATTCATGAGGGGTCTTTTCCGGACTTATTCTCCAATTAAACCTGCACCACTGGAATGGGAACTCAACACGGTCCTCTCACAGCTGATGAAGTACCCGTTCGAACCGATCCACAAAGCCGACCTCAAATTCTTGACATGGAAGGTCGCCCTGCTTTTAGCCCTAACTTCTGCCAGGAGAATAGGAGAAATTCAGGCTTTCACCATCAAAGAACCTTTCTTACATTTCTCTCAAGAGTATGTCACTCTCCGAACAAATCCAACTTTCATACCCAAAGTGCCTTCTCAGTTCCATCTGAATGAACCAGTGAAGTTGCGGGTTTTCTTTCCAAATCCTACAACCCCGGCGGAAAGAACACTACATTCTTTGGACATTAAACAATGTTTAAAGTTTGATCTTCAAAGGACAAAGAACTTCAGAAAGTCAGATCAGCTATTCGTGGCTTATGGCCAAACTACTCTGGGGAAAGCAGTCACTAAAGCCACAATTTCCACATGGATAGCCTCAGCGTACCATTTCTGCCATGTTAAAGCTAACCAACCACTACAAAGAACTGTAAGGTCTCACTCTAAACAAGCTGTAGCAGCATCTACAGCATTATTTGCAGGAGTGAAGCTAGAGAACATTTGCCGTGCTGCGACATGGAAGAATGTCCACACGTTTACAAGACCTTACTGCCTGCAATCAGCAAATCAAGAGGATGCGGCAGTTGGCCAAGCGGTTTTACGTCACCTGTTTCCATAAGAACATACTCCGGTAACACTGTTTGGTTCATTTTAGGATGGGTGTGTATACTATTCAGTATTTTTGTTGATATAGAAGAAGGACATGTTTAGCAGATTGCTTGTTTATGTTATGCTAATGTTCCTTTCCAGTGGAATACTAGATGACTGCTATTTTGAATCTAGACATGCTTTTATTAGTAGACCATTTACTTTGAAATTGTTGGTTGTCAAACATAAGTTTATGAGGGTGCGCCACAATAAGTCTCCCACATCCGCAACCGACTTTTGCTTGGGTTACTGCTTGCTATTCTGATTCAGGCATGTGAATCTATGAAAGATACCCCAATACTGGATAAGAAAACAAGTTACTTAGCTGTAACTTCAGTTATCCAGTATTGGTATCTTTCATAGATTCACATGCACCCACCCACCCTCCTCCCGGGAGAGTCTCCCCGGAGAGTAAGTTTGGGATACTCTTTCCCACTTGTGCTAACGAAAATCGGAGGAGAACTGGCTCTGCAGAGAGGGTTCTAGAGGGTGCTGTGAGCTGATTGGTTGGTAGAAAAACGTTGGTCTTTTTAGCATAATGAGGTAGATAGGCTACTACAATTTAGGCATCAGGCCTTCTCATAGGGCCAACTACTATCATTTACTTTTGGCACTGCTTTTTTATATACCGTGGGACTCCCGCCTCGGCGACTGGGAATGATTCAGGCATGTGAATCTATGAAAGATACCAATACTAGTTAACTGAAGTTACAGGTAAGTAACTTGTTTTCTTCTGGGCACAACAGCACTTCCAGGGATGTTAATGTGGCTTGAGTCCTGTAATTCATGTTTTCCAGGTAAAGAGTGGATCCAGGGGCCAGCCCCTGCATGTTTCGCAGGGCGGTAGACCATTTGTTGTAGTGGGTTAACTGGGTGTAGGGAGGGGTGGCGTCTCTTAGAATTGAGGGGGGCAGTTATGAGGTGTTACTACTTGGCTCTTTTTTGGCAGTACCGAATGAGGATTCAACCGGTGCAGTGTGCTACCGATTTACTGCTTCAGCGCCCCACATGGGGTAGTAACCTTGGCTTAAATCACTGAGCCACCTTGCTGTAACAAAATGGAATTGCTGAAGGAAAGAGAACAGATATCCGTTGGAGAGAGATGCAATTTGGAGAGAGAGGGAGAAACAGAGAAAATAGGAGGCAGGGAGAGGGACTTGAGAACTTAGAGAAGAGGAAAAATGTGTAGAGGAGCTAGACATCAATGGAGACTGCAGATCTGGCAGAAGCACTCCCAACTACGTACTGCATCAGCTGGCTAGGCGTGTCAAGGTGACAAAGCCCCTTTCCCACATCCCTATGCCAAGAAAGCCTCACCTGAGTTTGCCGCTCTTGCTTCCTCCGAGGGCCTCTTTTTGCACGCTCCGAGGCTGCGCCAGAAGACAGGGAAGGACTTTACTTGATGTGCAGCCCGGGCCACCGCCTCCTCAGCACTGTGGAGGCCTGAGCCCAGGCACAGCGAGCCACAGAAGTAGCAAGTGAAAGCCCAGGTGAGGGAGGAACACAAGGGAGCACCGAAGTGGCATGGGGCTGGCAAACGGTGAGGAGGGTAAACCTTACACCTAGGAAAAGCGAGCGCAGCAGCAGAAATTGGAACAAGGCTGCTGTTTTTTTAAATATAAAAGTAGGCGCCGTACACCAGTAGCAGATGCGCTCTGATCGCCGTAAGTCAGCAAACCTAAGCAAGCACCGCAGCCGCCATCTTCGGACGGAGCTTTGAACAGAGCATTTCTCCTGCATTTCTAGCACTGATGACTGTCTATTTGCGTAATGTTTTCGTTATTTTTACCACCCGTGAATGCTTGCCGGGAATATTCCTGTTCTTTGGCATTCCCTTGGTTTGCTGGATGTGGCGCTGTTACCGGAACCCCCCCTCAATGTTTACCAGACTGTACCAGGAAGTACCACGCACCGTTGCCGTGCACTCATCACCTTCTGAGTTTCCTTTTTATAGTTGCTCCGTTTGCGCGCTAAGTGTAGATTTGTGAAATCTTGGTAACCCAGGATCACGCCGTCCCACCTTACGACTGTCTGTCTCAGAGCTGCCAAGCTGCTCGGCGCTCTACCCTTCCCAGGACGGGCGAGCTCTTTCAAGGCTCGCAAGCACGGCTGTCACGAAGGAAGGGCAGCCTCTTTGCCTCTGCCCCGCGCTATTCTGAAGCTGTCCCCTAATGTTATATGTAACTCGCATTTATGATTTACCTAATAACAGATACACCAGAACCGTGTCCACGCAGGAACCTGAAAAGTGCAAGCTCGCAATGCGCACATTCTGCTAAAAACGTTGGTGAGCCGTGCACGCACGTCATGCGCTGACGTCATCCCGAGCTGAGCATGCATGCTGGCAACCTTGCCTGAAACATGGGCGGGTCATGGAGCGCGTGGCAAGAAGTTTCCTGGGCTCCCGTGAGCTGAGGGAGCCCCATGTGTTGCAGCTGGCATGAAGGAGCCCACCCCGCAGACAGAAGTCCGGCGGGAGACATGAAAAGCCAGCCGCAGAGCAGCGCAGTCACCCGGTGAGTGGGGTTGAACAGGAGGCATACAGCACATTGCATGTCTTGCTAGGACGGAAGGGGGACAGGAGATGGGCACATCGCAGGACTGTATGCGCGCATTCACATTTCCAGTCCGTCCTGCGCGTGCTCATCTCCTGTCTACCATGGGAGGCAAGTCAGCGACAATAGATCTCGCTGGCGAAAGCGCTTTCACGCTGCATTACCAGGCGAGACCTAAAAAGACAGGGCCAAAAATGCCTAGCAGCGAAGAAGTTAATATTTACTAAAAATCCAACTTCAATATTTATTCGGATTTTTAATTACTATTGAAGTGGTTGTGTAATTATTTTTCTAGCAGTTCTCCTTCCTGAGATACAGTACTAGTGTGAGAAAGTGCCTCTTTTGACATGGTTAACCCCCACTTTTTGCCTGGTATTGATGTGGTTTTGATTGTAGTGCACAGGGTCCCTGCCAACAAGGTCTCCTGTGCCAATGCTTCTATCCTAAAACATATCCACAATTGGTACTTCTGCCCCTTTGTAAGTCCCTAGTATGTTGTACCCGGGGTATCTGGGGCCTGGAGACTGACGAGGTTCCCCTGGGACCCCCCCCCCCCCCACTAGGACCATGCCCCTGCAGCTTGCATGCCCTTGTGAAGTGAAAAACAACACAGTCGACATGGCACCCTGCCTGGTGGTCATGCCAGCTAGCACTGCCTGAAGGTATAGGTAAGTCACCCCTTTAGCAATGATGTGTTTTTAAGAGCAGCAGCAAAAATGAACATTGCAATGCCCACTCAGACTACTTCAACATCTGGCATGTTTTAGGCGTTACAAAATCACCATCAAAGCCTCTTCTCACTCTGATTGCTGGTCTGCTCGAACCTGCTATGCTGCTATTCTCACTCCTGCTTCAATAAAGTCAGCACCAGCTAGACTATTAAAGAAGTACACGCTGCCAGACCAGGACCTTCTGCCTGAGAGCAAACTCAGTCATTGAAGTGGCAGCAAAGAAGTCTTATGATGTAGGTCCTCCTTTTTCCGTTCCACCAGAAGAAGAATGTAAACAAATGGGCTCTGTTGGCAGAAAAAATGTGTGGAATGCCAGCATCTGCCATGAATCCGACAGCACTACTGCTCTTTTGGGGAGATATTATTTATCTTCATGGGGCTCTCTCCAAAGATTTAGTGACCACCTACCTTAGGAAGATAGACACAACATCCAAGTGATCCTTAATGAGAGCATGCTTGTCTCCAACCTAATGACTGGTGCAGTAGTGGACACATGAGAGCTGGCAGCACATGGCTATTGCTATGGTAAAAGTCTGGGACGAAGTATAAGGCTCAGGCTAACTGGGCTCATGCCATAAGCACAATAATGACTCCTGAACCTGCCATTTTCAGATCATACTCTCTTTGGTTCCCATGCAGATAACGCAAATGTTTCACATGAAGACTGAGATGGTGGCATTAAAGGCTGTAGACTTGGAGAAGAGAAAAAGAAACTAAGGAATAAACAAACTCTATGATAGATAATACTTCCCTCAAAGGGTTTAAAACCACCCCTTAGTGGGCACATCACCAACAGCAACATCAGAGATAACCTTACCACCCTTGTAAGCCCTTTGGAGGTAAAAGAGGCCTACAACAACAACCTACAGCCGCAGGAAAGCTTCCAACCAAACCATGAGTTCCCTCTCAAACACCCACCTCATTTCAGTTAGTTACTCTTGTGCGGGTGAAGGGGAAATATAATTAATAATTTACAAGAGTGGCTTCTCATAACAACAGACAAATGATCTTGAATGTTTATTTTCTTTGTTTCAAGTCCCTTCCTCCTCCTATAACTCCAAGGAAAAAAATCTGCGGCAGCAATATACTTTACTGAAGGAAACCTACGTCTTACTAGAGAAAAATGCAGTGGAGAAAGTTCCTTTTCACCAAAAAGGATTGGGGATTTTTTACTATTATATTCTGGTTTGAAACAAGACACCAAAAGAAAAGTTCAGACCCATTTTCGGTCACAGAATACAGAGCAAATTGATAAGAAAAGTTCAGGATGCTTGCATTACACTATTTCTACCCTCCATTACATAAAAGGGACTGGATGTATGCAATAGACCTTCCCAATGCATACTTGCACATCACTTGGAAAGCTGCCTTCATGTTAGCCATCACCTCTGACCGTAGAGTTAGTGAAATACAATTGTTCTGTGTAACAGAGGGGTACTGAGAACCAACACTAGTTTTCTTCCAAATGGGGTTCAGATGTTCATATAAACCAGACCGTTTCCTTGCCTACATTCTGTCTGAATCTATGAATTCCAGGAGAGAGATCCCTGCATTTGCTAGATGTGACAGTTTTACAATTCTACCTAGATAATACAAAGCAAATGAAACAATCCGATCATCTTTTCGTAAATTACGGTCCAGTAAGTACTGGTCTACCTTCTACAAAGTAGCTCATTTTTAAATAGATTGTATCTTGCACATTGCTTTCATACCAGATAGCTAAGAAGCCTTTCCCTGGTAGAACCGAATCACATTCTGGATTAGGGAAAGCTGCTATTATATTCCGTCTTACAAATGTTTCCGTTTCAGAGCTTTGTAAGGCCGCTACCTGGAAATCTGTTAACTTTTTTACTAGACATTTTTTCTCTGGATTCAGACTTCAGAGCAGATACCCAAGTAGGGCAGGCTTCTTTGAGGAAAAATGGCATGTGATTGTTGGAGCCTTTTTTCTTTCTTGTCCACCTCAGTCATGGGATGAGATTGCTATTCTATTCATTGTTTAAGACTATTGAAGAGGATCTCCTGTGAGAAGATGGAAAATGTATTCACCTGTAATCCTAATTCTGTGCCAGGGGAATCCTCATCATAGTCCTAAACAACCCTGCCAACTCCCAGGTCAAGAATACATACAGCTATCATCAATTTGCAACATAGATCATTTTCTTTTTGGTAAAAATTGCCAGACCTGGCACCTGTGGGGCTTGATGGGATACAGGGTGTATTGTGAGGCCATTTCTTTGCTCTGCATTGCAGCCTATTGGCTAACCCTAATCTTAATACAATTTCCTTAAAAAAAAAAAAGTTGGTGAAAGATTTACTGTGGTCATTTTTCAGCTTCAGTGGCAATTGTGATCTAATTGGCATCTTTTTAAAATGAAAATGAAATGAAATTTGGTAATTTTTAGCACATTATAGACTGCAAACATATATGTAAATGTATTACTATACAAGTTTGTGCAAAGATAGCTATATGTTTCTCCTACTCCCAGGACAATGTACCTCTTCTCATCCACCAACTTCAGAGAACAAAACACTAGCTTCTCTTCCAGGGGATCCTCATCAATAGTCCTAAGCACTGAATATTCCCGCCCATGTGCGGGACCCCGGAAACAATATAAAAATATATATGTATAAAACACATATATCTCGCTCCTAATATATTATTTTTCTCACACCAATGCAGCTCCAAAATCACGGCTAGACAATGTAAACACTTGTATATGCACAGCAATTAGGAAGGAAATAAAACACACATTAGGTCAAATAGTCCTTGAACTTTGTGTTTTAATGAGTAAACACACTCCTAAATCCTGAAAATTGCTCATAAAAGACATTGTCAGCCATAAGCTGCATTGAAAAGCAATAACATAGAAAATGAAAGCATTTTCAGCTAGAAAACTGGCACCGTGCCTTTAAGGCAGCTATGACCCCAGGCTTCCCATCATGCCTCCGGGGTGACAGTTAGGTCAGTTGTTCTTTCCAACTCCTTCTGTCAGGACCCTGGTTTAACAGCTCCCACCTTTTTTTGACTTTCTGTCAAAAATACTGGGTGATTTACTTTAATTTTTATACTCACTCGACGTTTTTTTGCCTTAGAGAGATAGTGCTGCCTTTTTTAGCCTTCGCTTTTTGACTCCTGCCCTTCCTGTGGGGAGAAGAAGGCTAGGACTGACACACATCCTGTGTGTGTCCTCTGTCTCCCTGACTCTCATTCTGCAGAAACTTGTGAACACTGCAAGTCCTTGACAAGAAGAACTCTCAAGGACAGAGAAAGAAACAGAATTTATAGACTTTCTGAGAGAGGTAGTTCTCCAAAGAGACAGAAAAAGCGGAGGACGCGGTCGACGTCGAAAGAGGTCCCAACCTGCTCTCCTTTGGCGTCTGGATCGGCGTCGAAGATTCCACCGACGACGTCGACGAGTCAACTTCCCTCGACGGTGAAGACTTCAGCGTCGAGAGTCAAGGTACCTCCGCTGCCGTCAACCGGGTGACGTGCAGCGTCGAGAGAGAGGTCGACGTTGGAGCATAGAAGATCGACGTCAAGACCTCCGTCGTCGAAGCCTCAGGTCCAGTCTTCGACGTCGAAGCCTCTGTCGATGCCTAGTCATCGGCGTTCATCATCGAGGCACCCTCCATTGGCGTCCCATCATCGACGCTCGACGTCGAGGCACCCTCCGTCGTCGCCAGTCCATCGGCGATTGACGTAGAGGCACCCTCCGTCGGCGTCTCACCATCGACGCTCGACGTCAAGGCATTCACCGCCGTCGACAGCACTTCGTCGCTCGACGTCAAGACACCCATCGCAGTCCAGTCGAGGACATTCAGCATCCAGGCATCCTCCACCGGCGCAAAGTGATCGGCGCTCGGTGTCGAGAAGGCCTTCGTCGACGTCGCCTCGCCGGCGTTCGACGTCGAGGCATGGAACTCCAGTGCAGTCTCCAAAGGTTCACCATTCCTAGGCGCAGCCTCAGCCAGTGGTGGCGGAGCACATCGAGACGTTGAGTCGGCCGGCCCGTCTTCGGGTCATGGGCTTACATCGCAGAGGTTCTCAAGATCTGCTTCAGCTGCGGAAGGTGACCAGGGCTCTCCAGGGAGTATCAGTCATGCTGCCAAGAGGAAGAGAACGCCAGAGCATCGTGGGTCTCGCATACGCACAAGATCCCCGGCTTATCCTGTGAGCCTGCCTTCCTCGTCAGGCTCATATTCCGGTCCTGATGTAATCATTTATTCCTCGGGCAGCGAGGGATCAAGGCATTCTCCTACACCTCCTCCACATGGGCAAAAGGATGTACCACCTCCTGCACGCTCTCCAGTGAGAGACACCATGCAAAAGTCGCCTGCCCCCAAACTGTCACTGCGATGGTATAGACCACTACATCACTAGGCGACAGACAAGGAGACAGCGTCTCGAATGCAGCAGCCGATCTCTAGGCCTAGAGAACAGTCACGCTCTCCGGTGAGACCCAGGGAAAGATCACGCTCCCCGGTTCGCCATAAGGACAGATCACGCTCCAGGGTGCGATCCACCAGGCATAGATCAAGATCTAGGAGCAGAAGGAGAGAACGAAGATCTCCTACTATCTCTTCTTCTCCGACACGCTCCCATAGAGACTACTCGCCAACTTTGACGGACTCCCCTCCATCAAGAGTATCTCTGATCGATGATATCTTCACCTTTCAGGACATACTGGGTAGAGGGGCTCTGAAACTGGGAGTTCCACTAACCACTCCGCAGGTCAAGACCTCCGTGATTTTGAAGCACTACATCACAGGTCTGCACCCAAACCCCTTTTGCTGTTGGTGCCTGGGATCATAGATCCAGTGATGGAGGTATTCTTCACCCCAGCAACGATCAAAGCGGCTCCGGCGAGTATCCTTAAAAAATACAGATCTCCAGAGGAGGACTCTCTGTTTCTCAGGGCTGATCCGCCCCCGGACTCGGTATTTATCGTGGCAGCGAAGAAGTCCAGTGCGGTCTCCTCCTCCGCCACTGTACCTCCGGACAAGGACAGCAAGATACAAGACTCGTGGGGGAGACGAGTCTGTAGTACGTCGGCATCATTTCTCAGTGTCCAACGCGGAAGCCCTTTTGGGGCGTTACGATAGGTTCCTGTGGGATTCTCTACAGCGTTTTGTAGAGAAACTCCATCAAGAAGACCGTAAAGACTTTCAGGAAATCCTTCTGGAGGGCAGTCAAGTCTCCAACCAGATTATAAGTGCCGTAGCGGACGGGGCTACCCTGGCGGCGCATGGATATGCCCATGGAGTTTCGGCAAGAAGGTCATCCTGGTTACGCCTAACGGCTTTAAAACGAGAAGCTCAAGCGCGCATATTGAACTTGCCCTTTTCAGGGACTTCGTTGCTTGGAGCGAGCACGGACGAAGAGATGCAGCGCATGAAAACAGAGCTGGACCCTCTCAAGGCGGTAGGGCTTGAGAAGAAAAAGGAGTTCAAGAAGAAATATCGCTCCTACAACAAGGGCTCTTCAAAACAGCGGGTTCAAACCCCTCACTGGCAGAAGAGCCAAGACCAGCAGGGACAACAAAAGTCCCAATATAGAGGAAAGCGTAATTCTAGAGGAGGAGGGAATCAACACCAGGGCAACAACACCGCAAAGCCCAGTCAAAGCAGTGAGTCCTTCCTTCCCCCAGCGCCGTGGACCACTCCAGTGGGGGGAAGCCTAGCGGGTCATTTGAAAGAGTGGCAAAACATCACAAAAGACAGATGGGTGTTGTCCACACTTCAGAATGGATACTGTCTTTGTTTCTGTCATCAGCCTCCACCAGTCCCCCCAATGGCAACATCGAATCAACAATTGCACCTTCTGAAAAAAGAAGTCGCCACTCTCCTCGAGAAGTCAGCCATCGAGAGGGTGCCAGTGTCTCAAAGGGGAAAAGGTGTGTACTCCCACTGTTTTCTGGTCAGAAAAAATGCCCAAAAGGCAGAATACAGACCCATTCTGGACTTGCGAACACACAATCTGCATGTCAAAAAGGAAAGGTTTCGCATGTTGGCGCTGCACCAAATATATCCACATCTCAGGAGGGGAGATTGGATGTGTTCGCTGGACCTTCAAGATTCCTACTTTCATGTTCCCATACACTCCAGTCACAGAAGATTTCTTCGGTACCGGGTGGGGACCTCTCACAATCAGTTCAATGTCCTGCCGTTTGGGTTGAAGTCGGCTTCCCGGGTGTTCACGAAGTGTGTTGCAGTGGTAGCAGCCGCTCTACGCCGCAGAGGGGTCTTCGTATACCCATACCTGGACGATTGGCTGTTGAAAGGTCCTTCCCCAGTCAGCGTAAGAAATCAATTCCAGACTTGCATCGAGCTCTGCCAGCGACTAGGGCTACATGTCAACTACGGAAAATCAGTCTCTCAGCCCACCCAGAGGATTCATTTCCTAGGAGCCCTGCTAAACTCCGAGGTAGGAAAAGTGTTTCCTTCGGAGGAGAGACAGTTTTCGATAACCCAGAAATGTCAGCTGCTTCTTCGCAGCAAGACTCAGAAAGTGCGCAGGATTGCCTCCCTGCTAGGGTCGATGGCATCATGCATCTTCCTGGTCCCGAATGCCAGACTTCGAATGCGTCCTCTTCAGCGGGATCTGGAGGACAAGTGGGACCAACAATCGGCTCGCTGGGACGATCACATCACCCTCTCAGACGCAGCTCGAGCTTCCATTCCATGGTGGACCAAAAAGCAAAATATGCAGGTGGGAGTTCAGTTCCATCAGCCTCCCCCTGTACAGTCGCTGATCACGGACGCTTCCCTTCTGGGCTGGGGAGCGCACATGGGTCTACTTCAAGTGCAAGGTCTGTGGTCTCACAAAGAAAGTACCTACCACATCAACATGCTGGAGTTGAGAGCAGTCCACCTTGCTCTCAAAGCGTTCCTTCCCTCGATTCAAGACACTTCAGATCTAGTACAGACGGACAACACCACCAAGATGTACTACTTGAACAAACGGGGGAACACGCTCACGTACTCTGTCGTTGGAAGCACAGCGGATCTGGCATTGGCTTCTGGCTCGCAAGTTGTCCATCACAGCAGTCCACCTCCCAGGAGAGCAGAATGTGAGGGCGGACGCTCTAAGTCGTCATTTTGACGACGGGGACGACTGGGTCCTCCACGACGTAGTAGTAGAAGAAATCTTCCAATCCTGGGGTCGTCCAACCATAGACGTGTTCGCGGACGACCAAAACACCAAATGCCGAGACTTCGCCTCCAGGTTCTACCGGCCAGGATTGAGAGGCAATGCTCTTTTGATCGACTGGTCAGGGGAATTTGTGTACGCTTTTCTGCCCCTTCCATTTATTCCGAAGGTGGTGAGCAAGCTGACACACTCGTGCACAACGATGATACTCATCACCCCAGACTGGCAGAGGCAATGGTGGTGCACGGACATGCTTCACCTATCAGTGACTCCTCACAAGAGGCTACCATGCAGGCCGGACCTGTTGTCCAAGATGAACTGGAGGATCCACCATCTGTGGTCGTGGGGGTGTGGCGGACCGGAATACCAAGCGCGGAGGCCGTATGTAGTGGGCAATGTTTGTTTTATTTTATGCCACTTGAGAAACAGAATAGGTAATAGTCTCGAAAAATGCAACAAAAAGAACAGCTCCTCGGGTAGAAGGATGAGTCTGGTCCGGGACACTTGCAAGGCTGGTTCTTCCGGAGGTCCGGTTTGGGTTGTCCTCGGAGGTTCCGGGAGGGAAAACAAAGAAACAAAAGAAAGGAGCCGTTAGTCCTGCCGGACTTCCTAGGTCGGAACCTTGTTACCAACACCCGGGTATCCGTGAGGGGGAAAGAAAACGACAGTGAGGAGGGGACGGTAGGGTCGGGGTAGGAACGGGACACAAGTCGGGTATCGAGAAGTAGTAGGTGTGCTGAGCGGAGGGACGTGAGGTGGATAAAGGGGTTTATCTACAAAGTGGTATGGTGCTTTACAATATATACACAGTGCTACGGGTGACGGCGTGATCTTAAGGACAGGCCTATACAAGGGAGTTATTTACACTGCACCTAATGTGCTACAGGAGTGATTCCGATTCACTCACCCGCTCCGCCGCAACTCTCCGAGTTGAGTTGCGGCCGCTCCCCAGCAACCTCCTGTGGACACCACCAATCTTCGGACCACTCTTCCTCCTCTTCGGTCGCCTTCTCCTTCGCCGCTCCGGTCGGGGTCTCCTGCCACAAGCTCAATCCGACGCCTGCCTGCTTCCTGGTTCCGGCTTTTCCAGTGTCCGGGTCTCGCAAGGGGGAGGTACTTCCGGGGTCAGGAGGGTGTGTTTCCGGCCGTCCGCCGTTCCGGATTGGTTCCTGGAACAGAGGACAGAGGGTTGAACGTTTGGTGGGCCGGGTTGTTGCTATGGACGCTCTGGGAGTGGCTTCCGTATTACGCGAGGGGCTGAAGCGACGCGGACCAAGGACGGTATGAGAGGGCACCGCATCACACCATCCCAACCTTCCGTCACTGAGCTTGGCAGCATGGCTCCTGATGTCATACAATATGGCCATCTAGGGTTGCCAGAGGACTGCATGTTCATCCTGAAAGAGGCAAGACTTCCTTCCACAAGACATTTGTATGCATGCAAGTGGAAGAGATTCTATATGTGGTGTACTCAGAATGGTCATAATCCTGTGCAATGTCAGGAGGAAGCAGTTCTTCCTTATTTGTTATATCTGACTAAAGCAGGTTTGAAGTTTAATTCCATCAAGGTGCACCTAGCGGCGATAGCAGCTAATAGGCGGTCACCTTCTCAAACCTCTTTTTTCCAGTTACCATCTGTCAAAGACTTCCTGCAAGGGTTGAAAAAAGTGAACCCTCCAGTGCGTCCTCCTTCTCCTCCCTGGGAGTTGAACCTGGTGCTATCGAAGCTAATGGGTCCGCCTTTTGAACCCATTCATAAAGCTACTTTACAACATCTCTCTTGGAAAGCAGCTTTTTTGGTAGCAATCGCGTCAGCTCGCAGGGTGAGCGAGATTCAAGCTCTGTTCCTCTAAACCCTATACGGTGTTCCATTTGAATAGAGTGGTGCTACGGACGCATCCATCTTTTCTGCCTAAAGTGGTGTCAGATTTTCATGTAAATCAGACCATTTCTCTGCCCACTTTCTTTCCCAATCCCATCTACACCAGCTGAGAGGGCTCTGCATTCTTTAGACCTGAAAAGAGTTTTAAAGTTCTATCTAGATAGGTCTAAGGTTATTCGTCACTCTGATCATCTATTTGTTAACTATGGATCGATCAGGACAGGTCATGCTGCTTCAAAACGTTCTATCTGAGATGGATCGTTTCATGTATTAAACTTGCTTACCAGCTAGCGCAGAAGCCCCTGGGGGTTTCTGTCGGAGCGCATTCCACCAGAGGGAGAGCTGCGACTACTGCTTTCCTCAATAATGTACCCATGTCTGAGATTTGTAAGGCGGCGACCTGGAGGTCCGTCCATACATTTACCAGACATTACTGTCTCGATTCTGATACGAGAGCAGATACCCAGGTAGGCCAGGCCTCCTTGCGGAATCTGTTTAACAGCTAGTTTTGGGCTGTTATGATTGGTCTTTTTGAGTTGGGTCATGTACTTCTCATTTACTTGCAGGTGGTTGATGGGCTTGCTATTCTATTCAGTGCTTATGACTATTGATGAGGATCCCCTGGAAGTGAAGGATAAGTTACTTACCTGTAATCCTAGTTCTCTTCCAGGTGTATCCTCATCACAGTCATAAGCAACCCACCGGCCTCCCCAGGTAAATGAGAGGTAGACATCTCTGACTTGTAGTTTAGCCCTGACTTCAGGGTTATGCAAAGAACAACTGACCTAACTGTCACCCCTGAGGCATGATGGGAAGCCTGGGGTCATGGCTGCCTTAAAGGCACGGTGCCAGTTTTCTAGCTGAAAATGCTTCCAGTTTCTATGTTATTGCTTTTCAATGCAGCTTATGGCTGACAATGTCTTTTATGAGCAATTTTCAGGATTTATGAGTGTGTTTACTCATTAAAACACAAAGTTCAAGGACTATTTGACCTAATGTGTTTTTTATTTCCTTCCTAATTGCTGTGCATATACAAGTGTTTACGTTGTCTAGCCGTGGTTTTGGAGCTGCATTGGTGTGAGAAAAATAATATATGTATGTACATATATTTGGAGCGAGATATGTGTTTTATACATATATATTTTTATATTGTTTCCGGGGTCCCGTAGATGGGCGGGAATATTCAGTGCTTATGACTTTGATGAGGATACCCCTGGAAGAGAACTAGGATTACAGGTAAGTAACTTATCCTTCTTGCGGGGTAGATCTGTATCTCCTGGCATGCTCAGGAACACAAACTGGTGTTTTTTTGGGATCTCTTCTTCTAATATGTCTCCCAGTACTTTTGAAACTCTGAGCATCCCCATAGCATATTATAGAATCAATCTGCATGCATATTGTAGTGTAGGTAGGCGGGTGATGGGATCTTTCCAGTTTTCTGCAGCTTGTTCCACACTATGTAAATCCTTGTGCAGGATTATAAGCTGTATAATGTGGAAGCGCACCCTTATGGCCATTTCCTGGGAGTGCACCGCTTCCAAATACACGGTCTCCATTTCTCCCATGTCTCGCTCCCAGCATCGCCAAAGACCTGCAAGGCCATCAGGATTGTTAATGAGCTCTATTTGTGGTAGTGTGGTCAAGCAATTGGGCTTATATCAGAGGGCTGTGTTAAGCATCAGTTGTACACACTGAGGCAAGAAATGATTAGGAGTTGGCCTAACGGGTAGGGCGGTCGACCTCGAATTTGGGGAACTAGGTTTGAGTCTCGGCAATGACGCTGAACATCCTGTGATTCTGGGCAAATCACTTAATCTCCCCGTGCCTAACAAAAATGAATGTGTCCTCATGTAATGCAACTGGTGCTATGTAAAGCGCTCTGATACCCGATTTGAGTCAAGTTTGCGCTATATAAAACTCGGGGAAAAAAACAACTCTCAAAGACTGAATCCAACACCAATTGTTTTATATAAAAAGTTATTACTTTTTTATTTATTTTTAGAACCAAAAGGACCTAGTCAGAGCAAGGTAAGTAACCGTTTTAAGAATAGCAATACTTTTCAAGTGCAGCAGGTATTGTTTTGTAAAGGCAGTCAAATACTTAACAGTAATATAGAATATACTTTGGCAGTGTCAATCAAGCAGTAGCAAACTCAGAAAATGCAAAAGATCGAAGTCTTAGTGTAAATAGGCAGAAAATGCAATGCAATCTTATGGAAGGGAAACCGTTCTATGCAGTTACTGGTAAATACTGGACTTAAACGTCCAGTCATCGGGCGTTTGGACCAACACTGGGCAAGGGTCAGTTCAAGATAGGTACTGCATCACCTGCGGCACTGGGGCAGCGGTTTCAGCGGTCACTGGTCCCAATGTTAGTTAATGGAGACTGGGGGCACCCACAAGAGGTGCTGGTTCAGGTAAGTCTCAGCGGTTTCAGTGCACAGGCACCAGAGGTTACAGGAAGCTCGGGTCCCACAAGGCAGCCCCAAAGCTACACCACCAACTACACAGAGGAGGCCGGGTACCGTGTGCAAATCTGCATCAGGTGCCCAATTTCATTTCAATGGGGAATTTCAGATGCACAAAGAGGCTGCAGGCTCGAACCAGGAGGCTGGACGAAGGTGACCACTCGCTGGGCAGGTAAGTTAAGATGATGGAGGAGGGCTGTACACCGTCAGCTAGGCTCCCTAAAATCAGGGTGCTGAGGATGCAGGGGTGCCCTTTTGGTGTCGGATTTTCTTTACCGAAGTCGGTCACGATCAGGGGGACCCTTCGAGATTTTGCTGCAGGCGTGTTCGTGGAGCCCAGGAGAGGTCAGCCAATGCTGTATTTGAGGTCAGGATTGCTGGGGAGACTTCACTGGACAGGTGAGCAACTCAGACTCGGGCCATGGGCGTTTGGTACAGAGTGGGGATGGATCGCGGTTCCAGCTGGATCCAGAGTCCTTGTATTTGAGTTCTTCTAAACAGGGCCACTGTCGTCTGGAGATGGCCTTTGTTAAAGAGTGAGCAGTCTTCCTCAGGTTCTGGAAGTCACAGGACAGGCTTCGTCTTCTATGCAGGGTCTTTGAACAGGACACAGGCTGGTAGGGCTGGGGCCAAATCAGTTGTCTTCAGGCTCGGTTGCACGGCGGCTCCTTCGTCCTTTTCATCTTAGGTCACAGGAATCTGAGGATCATGGTTCATTGGGGCCTTTTGAATACTGAATTTAGGGCCTTGACTGGCACAGGCAGGTAGTAGCCAATGACTACTTACCTTTTAGGGTGACTACACCGTTACTATGTCCCCTATATTTGGGGAGTGGACATTCCCAAATCCTACTCTCTAGAATCCTTCCAGTCAAGACAGAGGATTTCCTAATGAGTCACCTGGGTCCAGGGCACATTAAGGGTGGTCCTGGGAGAGAAGGGACACATCTCTCCTGACCTGGTCAAGGGGGTGAGCATCTCCACTCGTTGAAGAGACTCTGGCTAGCATAACAAAGCGCAGTAAGCCTTTCAGGCTCATCACCCTGAATGCTGTTCCTGCTTGAGGTTAGGTGAGAAGCACCTCTGCCCCGTGCAGGCTTTGTTTCTGACCCACAAGAGCACAAGGCTCCCACCTCAGGAGATAAGAAACATGTCTGGAAGTATCAGGCTGGTGCAGACCAAAGAAATGGTCGTTATCCAGTATTGGGGTATCTTTCCCACGGTAAATACAAAAGTAGTGCCAAAGGTAATAACAGTAGTAGGCCCAAAAATCTACATCATTATGCTAAAATAACCAAAAATCTGGTCCCACCCAATCAGCTAACCGCACACTCTAGAACACTCTCAGCAGAGCCAGTTCTCCTCAGATTTTCACTGCACGTCGTATGGAAGGGAGTCTCCCTGATTGCCACTCAGTTTTTTCTTCATGATATTTGACAAGAAGGCCTTGTACAAGCCCTGCAGAACTTGCGACAAGAAGAGAGTCCATATTGACAATCAACATAAGGACTGCATCTACGGCCTCTACCCTAAACATGAAGCAAAAGATTGCAAAATTTGCCTTACCTTCCCTCCATAAACTTTCACGGATAGGGAGGCAAGAGTCATGTTGTGGCTTAAATCTTCTTCGACTGAAGACGATGATGGCAGAGCCTCAACTTCCAGCAAAAGAGCTAGATCACAGGACAGTTCTTCAAGTGAGGGGAGAAAACACCTTAAATCCTCCCACTCTACTTCTGGCCCTTCTCAGAGGTCTTCCTTAACCTCCTCTATGTCTGCGCAGTCTCCTCCGACTTCGGCTCTCAAGGACTCTAAGAAACCATCTACTAAAACAGTGAGTAAAAGCCTCTCAAAATCTCTGGCTTTCCCTCCTTCATCGACGATTTCTGTCACTTCTTCTGCTCCTTCGTCGATTGAGACTATCTCAACTACATCGATCACATCTCCTATACTGTCGACGAGTATTTCTATCTCGTCAAAAAAGAACGTTGTGCAAGAATCGTCGACGAAGGCTTAATCAACTAAGTCCTCATCGAAGCACACATTGACGAAAGTACCGTTGACTGTCCCGTTGACGAATGCCCCGTCGCCGACTGTCCGGTTGACGAAGATACCAAGTCCGTCGACGATGAATCTGTCGACGTCGAGCCCGTCAACGACAACCCCGTCGACAACACTAGCAAAGAGACCGTCGACGACAAGTCCATCGTCTGAGAGCCCGTCGACGACCATGCCATAACAGTGGTTTTACCTGTCCATCTAAGGCTTTGGTGTGGTTCCATCTCATTCTACGCCTGTTCCTTCTAGGAGCTTTCAGCTCAAAACATTTCAAAGACATGAGCATTGCAAAATTTCTCCTCTTACTCCGTCGCATCTCCTGGAATAAGCGCAAGAAGAGGATGATGATTATGACGATGAGGAAGAAGGACCATTTGGTATTGCTAATCACCTTTCTGAGCTGCAGATCAAATGTCAAGATGACAAGGAGGAGGATTACAACAAACAATATTATCAAGAGGACATTGTCGTCCTGCATCATACAGGATATCATAGGCAAGCTCGCCAGCCTGACACCAGCCATCTGCCTCCAAATCTTATTCAGGACTTGCAAGCCATGCTTGCAGATTAGACAGTGGTTTCCCCCGCTGCAGGTTGTTCCACAAACTCCGCCTCCTCCTGTGACGGTTCCGGATCCTTTACCTCCACCTGAGGCTTCGGTCCCAACACCTCAATTTACAGAACCTCCTCAGGAACAACAGCCCCCAGATCCGCATCAGGGTCAAGACACATCTTCTGATGAGGAAGTTGAAGAAGGTGAATTGCCAGAGAACCCTCATGTTGATCCTTGGGATTCTTACATTATCCCCATGCCTTCACCACCGACTCCTCTGCCATCTGATTCGCCACCAGAGGATATAGGAGGATTTCACAATCTCATGCAGCGAGCTGCTGCTAGGTTTCAACTACAGGTCACTGTTGAACAAACAGAATGTTTCCTTCACGATTTTAAAGAGGAATCCAGGAAAATTACCAGGGCCGTTCCTGTAATTGATTATATATGGAACGAAGATATCCAGATTATAAACTCCTGCATCTGTGCCTGCAGTGCTTCCACAGATAGATATGAAGTATCGTGCTCCGGCCAATAGTCCATCCTGTCTCATTGGACACCCTCGCCAGATTCCGTCATCTCCTAGGCTGCCCAACAAAGATCTAAGAACCCGGCAACACCCTTTACTACACCGCCGGACTAGGAGGGGCGCCGTCTTGATCTGATAAGGAAGAAGTTTTCAACTATGGCAGCTGCTTCCATCAGGGCAGCTAACTCCCTATCGATCATAGGGTGTTATGACTGCCAAATGTGGTCAGATATGGCTGGGCTGATCGACCTCATTCCTGAGGACAGAAGACAGGAAGCACAGAAAATCTTACTAGAGGAAGAACGTGCAGCATCTGAAACAATAGATTGCACACTGGACATTGTTAATACAAATTTCAGACAACTAGTACTCAGACGCCAAGGTTGACTTAAAGCCACCACTTTCAGATCGGATGCCCAGACGAAAATATTGGACATGGCCTACGATGGCGCATCGCTGTTCTGACAACACATCGATGAAGCCCACCAGGCAATAAAGACTGATACGGATACTGCAAGATCCTTGGGCTTGTTGCAATACAAGCGTGGAACCTTCAGAGGCGCTAGGGGGCGTGGTTTTTCCTCTAGAGGAGGATACCAAACCCAGCAGAACAGACAATACCAGCCCCAATATAGACCGAATTACCAATTTTCATACCGGCAATCCAATGCGGCTGGTTTCTTTCGCCAGGGAGGTCGGAAACAATCGCAAAATCAAGGGCGAGATTCTAACAGAAAACAGTGATCTCAGCAGAGCGCCAATCACATTTCTCCCCATTCCCGTGGGCTCAAATGTTTCAACATTTGTGGACAAGTGGCGAGAAATTACCTCCGATAAATGGGTTCTAGATCTGGTGAACAACAGACATACCCTAGAATTTGTCACCAAGCCACCTACCACTCCGCCCAAGGGACCCCCCCTCCCCCTCGTCTTCACTTATTGTTCAAGGAAGCTTTAACAATGCTCCTCAAGAATGCTATAGAGAAGGTCCTAGCACATCAGTAACAGACCGGTTTCTATTCTCATTTCTTCCTGATCAAAAAGAAATCAGTTGAATGGCGGTCAATCCTAGACCTTCGCAACCTGAACAGATTCCTCAAAAACACAAGGATATCGCATGGTCACACTTTCAGAGATCCTAGGTTGCCTAAATGAGGGAGATTTTATGGCTTCTCTGGACATGGAAGATGCTTACTTCCATATCCCAATCCATCCCAAACATCTCTGCTTCACTGTGGCTGGCGCCCATTATCAGTTCAAAGTGCTCCCGTTTAGACTAAAATCGTCTCCAAGGATCTTCACAAAGTGCCTAGCTCCTGTAGCAGCAGCATTAATATCCCGGGTAATCCAGGTATTCCCATATTTGGACGATTGGTTAATCAAAGGTCCTTCGGAGCAAGCAGTCAAAATTGCCACTGCAAAGTCTCTATATCTTTTAAACTCTCTGGGACTAACTGTGAACAAAAGCAAATCCCAGTTACGTCCCATGCAAGTCCTTCCATTTCTTGGAGCCCTTCAGGACACAGTTCAGTGCAAGGCATTCTTATCTAACGAACTAAAGGTTTTTTTGCATTTCGCTTTGTTCCTGGGGATGTGCTCTTCGGCCATAAATCTCATCCCGCTGGCACGACTCAGAATGAGACCTCTACAGGAAGAACTGCACCTTCAGTGGCAGCAAGCCGTGGGTTCCATCAGCGACAACAGCAAGGTCACACCACTCATGGTAAACTCTCTACATTGGTGGTCACAGATAGCCAATCTAGCAGAAGGACTCACTTTCATACAGAATGTCCCAGATTTTGTTCTGACAACAGATGCCTCCATGGAAGGATGGGGAGGTCATCTCCAGGATTTACAGATACAAGGCAAGTGGTCTCAAGAGTACAGACAACAACATATCAACAGCCTGGAATTACGAGCGATTTCCTTGTCCCTGCAAGCTTTCCTTCCCAGGATTGCGGGTTCATCAGTACTGGTTCGAACCAACAATACCACCAGCATGTTTTACGTGAACAAGCAAATAGGGACAAGATCGGCAACTTTGTCAAAATAGGCTCAAGAATTGTGGGAATGGGTTACACTTCACAACATAACCCTCAAAGCAGACCATGTCAGAGGCCTCCACAATATCCTGGCGGACACGCTCAGCAGGTCCCTATCAGACTATCATGAGTGGGAGCTAGAGCACACTCGAGTGAACAGAGTGTTCCAAACGTGGGGTAAGCCGACATTGGATTTGTTTGCAAAGAAACACAAGACATGCTGATATTACGCCAGCAGATATCCTCAACAGGGATCAAGGGGGAATGCCCTCCCCATGCGATGGTCAGGGATTTGTGCTTACGCTTTTCCTCCAATACCTCTGATCCCAAGGGTGTTACGCAAGATGAAATTTTCTTTGGGGCCTACTACTCTTATTTACCTTTGGCGCTACTTTTGTATTTACCGTGGGACTCCTGCCTCAGCGACAGGGAATGATTCAGGCATGTGAATCTATGAAAGATGCCAATACTGGATAACTGTAGTTACAGGTAAGTAACTTGTTTTTTTTTCAGGGGGCATCTCTAAGATGCCCTCTGAGTGCATTTTACAATACATCCAACACTGGCATCAGTGTGGGGTTACTATGCTGAGAAGTTTGATAAAGCCATCATGGAGATGTGGGGTTTGTGATGACAAACTCACAGCCCATGTACTCGATATGGCTTCACTGCACTTACAATGTCTAAGAATGGACTTTGACATGGTAGGGGTATATTGCTCATGCAGCTATGCCCTCACCTGTGGTATAGTGCACCCTGCCTTATGGTTGTGAGGCTTGCTAGTGGGGTGACTTACCTATGCCACAGGAAGTGTTTTGTATGCATGATACACAGGGATGTGTGCCATGCCGACTCTTCAGTTTTACCTGCACCTAAACACACAATCTGCAATGGCAGCATGTACGTGTTAGGTGAAGAGTTTCTTAGGCTGGCATAATACAAGCTGCAGCTCTTAGAGGCCCTCTATGGTCACAATGCCCTTGGTACTACTGGTACCTTTTACAAGGGATCACATATACGATCCAGAGATGTGACAATTGTGGTTAGCTGGGAACCGGTACACACTCAGTCAAAGTTGGATCAGATACCAGGCAAAAAGTGGGTGGTAATGCAACAGAAACCCATTTTCCTACAATTACTACATAGGAATAACTGTTTAGGAGGGGCAATTGTAGTGTACTGGTCGTGGTCTGTAGTTCCACTAAGTCTGAACAGGGATCAAAGCAACATTTATTTTATTTTGTGATTGGGAGTACATTTTACCAGTATTCAGCTGCATGTTTATCTATACAACAGTGCCTGAATGTTCTGGGGCCGAGGAGAAGACTTGCCAGTTAAGAGTTAGGAGAAAATTGATGGGCAAAACATGGGTGAAGATCAACAGCTGTATCCTTTTTAGTGACCCTGAAGATGCCTTTGCGCATTTACCCCACAAAGTAGGTCTTTATTTAGAGTACTACATGGGGCCTCTCTAAGACTTTTCCTGAAGGAGGATATGTTCCTGAAACTATTCACTGTTTTGGTGCATGCTTTAGGGACCAAGTGCTTTAAAGTTCCTTTTGGATCATGGGGTTTCCCAACTACAGTGGTCTGGTCCAACGACAAATGTCGGCCTTCGAAGCAGTCAAACAAAAATTCAAGGCCATGAGCATTACATGCCCCAATTCACAGTAAAACTAAAAGTGTGGTTCAATTCCAAACCACTGTTCTTTAACATACCTTAAGAAACCTGGGACTAGGTTGCAAAAAAATACCTCACTTAGCAACATAACCAGTGGCACTGCAATCTAATTCTTGGGGCGGATGTGTTCCGGGTCAGATGAGACAAGCAAGGGAAAGAGGCTATCTGTTCCCGATTCAACAGAGACAGTTAAACACCTGACCCAGATATTTAACCCTCCTGGTGAAGAATCAAACTGTAAAGACATCTTCCACTTGGCATGTAATTGTCCAATGATTCAATGATACTAGTGCCCCATTATTCAGACGCTAATCCAGGTATTGGGACGATACATTGACATATCACCTGAGTTAATGCTGATAGGACTATTAAATTCCTGGGGGCCCTGTGTGCACAGGATCTAGAGGGAATGCAAGCTCTCATTGCCAAAGAAATGCACACAATGTGAATTACAGGTGGGTCCACAGGTTGAGGCACTAAGACTTCTTCTGTATTTTTCGTATCATATTGCAATGATGGAACTGAATGCTCTGACACTTGTTAAAAATCAATAAAAAGAGCCCAATATAACATGAATGTGATCTGCAGTTCTTAGAAACACTCAGTGACTGTCGGAGCAGTTATTGCTCATTTTAAAGTCAGAAGGGACTTTAGGGTTTCCCAGTTTTCAACAGAAACTTGATGAGTAGTTCTGGAGCACCAAACACAGAAGTGTTGCAACTGTTAGCCAACTGTTTGTGGTTCCCAAGCTACAGTTAGAAGATCTGGTGACACTCCAACTCAAATCTACAGTGCTCCTTTGTGCATTGAGTACAAAAAAAGCGGAACAGTCCCTAAGTGAGGTCATTCAAAAATCATGACTGTGACCAGCTATTTACAAGATGCATGCTGTTGAAACTAGTTATACCCTTAAGTGAAAACTGTGAGTGCCTGTTCTATTCCTGAAGCTCCATCCCTAATGTGCCTTCTCTTCTACATTTGCATACACCCCCTGGCTCAGCTTCTCAAGAAGTATTCTGTGCAGCTCGAAGAACATGGTCTACCGTAGCCTTCTAAATAAACAAACATTAACAGACTCCAAAGATTTCAAAAGCAGGGAGCTAGATATCACCTTCACCTTCGTAAGTGGGATCAGATTTAAACAACCCTTAAAGCACTCTCCTACTGCACTGAAGACAGCAGGGTTAAATTCAAGGTCCTGTGCACAGGCCATAAAGCATGCTGGTATAGCTTCAGAAACTGGCATTTTACTTTACCATTTGAAAATCAGATCAACAAATAATTTAGGAGGATGAAACAAAGAAAATTATGTACAAACACAATGGAATGCTCTCAGTCTAAATTTGAATTCTAAACTGAATATGCAGTTGAGTAAACCTTTGAAAACAAACTACTCAGATTTGCCATGACCTCTACTCAAAGAACAATGATCACTACCAAAGAATTTCAGACACTTAATAATCATCAGAAGTGGCTTCCAAGATCCTGTCGCACTTTTGCATTTCTCATATCGGTGTCAAGTGCTCTGAAGTAATTGAATGACTATGGGAGCTCTGAGTCGCTTGGGTAGCTCCCAGCGGCGCATCAATATGTGGGAATTGCAGGACACAGCCACGACGACAAAGTGTATTTTGAAGAAAATAAAGGCTCTGTGAACTCACCATGGTGGTATGGGAGGCCTATGAAATGGTCCTTCGTGACCGTCTAAAGAAGATAATAGCCCATAAGAAGAGGGATAGATAGGTTAAAGTATTAAAGCTGGAAAGGCAAGTACAGCTCATAGACATCTAAATGGCACTCGGGCCAGAGGATGCAACGCGCCGACTCATGGAGGCGACAAGATTAGAGTACCGCAATTTACTAGAGGAGACAGCTCGCCACCATTACCTTGCATTGCAGCACAAAATATATGAACCCGGTGACAAGACCGGACACTTCCTGGCATGTCTGAGCCGTAGGGTAGAAGCAGCCAGATGGGTGGGAGAGCTAATCTTCAGCACCGGGGATAAGCTTACTCAAACAGAGGAGATAGTCCCGGAGCTTACGAGATATTATCAGTCCCTTTATGAATCTCGACCGCACAGGGAGGAGGCAGAGACAGAACAATTTCTGAGAATGCTAACTCTCCCACAACTGGACAGAAAATGGATGCTTGTTGGAGATCTCACATTCGATAAACTATCCCAATGAGTTCTCACTGAATTTTTAAAAGAATGGGAACTTTTGTAGGCCCTTGCCTCCTAGCAATATCTGAAGATTTCCCATATCCAAGGGGCGATACACCCAGATCTAAGGCATGCTCTGATCTCAGTAATATAAAAACAGGGTAAGCTGAAAACCGAGTGTGGCTCTTACCGTACTATTTCTTTGCTGAATATTAATGCTAAGCTCCTAGCTACTATCTTGGCACACATTTTGAAGGGAGTGATGTCCGCTCTGGTTCATCATGACTAGACGGGAATCATAACATGTCTGTCAATGAGACAGAACACCAGACACCTGCATAACTGGCCAAACGCCGTGCGGGACCTCCACTGCAGCGGAAAAGGCATTTGATTCGATTCACTCGCCTTACTTTTTTGCTGTGCTAAGGCGGTTGGCCCTCACTTTTGTAGCTGGGTGGCCCTTTTGTATTCTGAACCCATGACGTTCGCGAGGATAAAAAGAGATGGCCTTGTCGCCATTCCCGTTGGGGAAGGGAACCAGACGGGACTGCCCCCATCCCCTCTCGTTTGCTCGGTGCATAGAACCACTGACTTGCTGGGCATTGGAGATAGGTGGCGTCCTAGGGACACGGCAGACTGAGAAGATGTCTTTACATGCAAATGACGTTCTACTGTATGTCGCAGAATGCTAGATGTCCTTCAACGCCCCTAGAGGGTGGAGAAGTTTGGAGAGTACTCTAGCTATTGGTTAAATTGGGGAAAGTCAGTTTTATTTAAAGCAGGACGGTGGGATCAGAACATATTGATTCCTGATTCCCTACAGGTGACCGAGGGCTATCGATAGCTGGTCATTTATATGACTTGGAAATCAGAAAGTTTCCGAGAGCAAAACTTGAACCCTCAACTGGTGGAATTGCAGGAGGATGTGCCGTATGGAGGAAACTCCTTCTGACACTCCGAGGTAGAGCTGACATCCTCAAGATGATTACCCTCCCCAAACTCCTACATATCTTACCGAACATGCCATTCCCCATACCCAAAATGTTCTTCAAGTGCCTAGACAGAGAGGTTCGGCGACTTCTGTGCGAGGGAGGGCCTGATAGCTTAGTCAACCCTCTGCAGCTCACGATATAATGGAGCAATTGCCCTTCCGTACTTCAGGGCATACTGCTGGCCCACACAAATACATGTGATAAATGAATGGGCACATGCCCAGAGGGATGATTCCGGGGTGCGCCTGGATAGGTTTTCCATGATTGACCTTCTTGGAATCACTATGTACATGACGGGAAGGGTTGATAAAGCCTTCTGATTCCTACACGGGTGACATTGACTACGTGCGACAATGCAAAGTTCCAGGTGGGATGGAAGGGTGAAGCGACTAACTCCACACTGCTTTGGGTTTGGAGAAACACTCCACAATGTGAGTAGGCCGCAATGCTTTGGTCGCCTGGGAACGTTGCTAGTTGACAAGGTCCTATTGGTTCTAAAATAACAAAGTAACAACTTTTTATATAAAACAATTGGTTTTGGATTCAGTCTTTGAGAGTGTGTAATACAATTCTTGCCTGAGTGTGTACAATGGATGCTAAAGACAGCCCTCTGATATAAACCTAACTGCTTGACCACACTACCATAAATAGAGCTTTTAGTATTATCTACTTAAGCCTCTGGACTCTGTGCAAACTATACCTTACTTTGGTATAGTATATACAAAGCCAGCTTCCTACAGTCATCAACATTGTAGGTGCTGCACTTCTTTGATGGAGGACTAGAATTACTGGTTAAGTTAACTTTTCCTTCATTATAACCTAAACCATTGCATTATATATATTTCATTATATATATTTCAAACCAAATCCAGTGTATTCCATATAGTAGTATCCTTAATGGCCTTTTGAAGAGGAACCTAATTGACAATGCACATTTTACTTTTCTCTAGATGGAATAAACATTTAGATACTGTTTTGATTGAGAAAAGTTTCTCCAAATGATTCAGTACATCTGTTTGTTCTCATTCCGTTGATACAGATTCTTGCAACCTGTGCAGAAAATTGACATGAATCTCACAGATCTTCTTGGAGAGTTGCAGAGGGACCCTTGGCCAGTTCCACAAGGGAAACGACCTTTGCGTTCTTCTGGTGTAGCACTTTCCATAGCTGTTGGTCTCCTTGAGGTAATGGTTTATTTTTATTAGTGATAGTGTTCTGCAGAATAATGTTGAATAAAAATCACTTCAGGATGCAGGAATTTGTAAAAGAGAGCATAACATACTGTTCAGTTTTCAGATATATATTATTGATCCATTTCATGCCCTATACAATAATTTGGGCAGAGGTTGGTTTGCAGAAATTTATAAATGGAACTTCTTCGATATATTGTGATACATTTTGATTTGTTTTTAGTATATAATGCCATGTTTAAGAAGAGCATTAAAAGATTTGTGATTAACTATGCTTTTGCCACATATTTGTCCAGGTGACATAAAGCTGTAGACTGATGATTTGTTGGCACTAGAGCAGAGTAACCTAATTTATTGGGTGTACTCCCACTTCACCGCCTCCACTAATAACCTCACTATTATGTAGCCTGATCTACATTGTGGGGGTAATGCATAGTTTTAGGTGAGTTAGTAATGGCATGGGTAGAATGATTTTTTTTTTAAAGAAAAAAAAAGCACTGTCAAAACCGAAAGGTCTGAAAATTTGCAGGGGGGCAAGGTAGCAGCTCCCAAACCACTCTCCCGTAGGGATGCACTGGGAACTCCGGTCTAAGGGATAACAACACGCGGTATGCTGCATCCCATATTCTGAAGCGATATCAGCTGAGCTGTGCAGTGGGATGATCGAGGGCTATGTAAATTGGCTAGTCCAAGTGGAGCGATCCCCAATACGAGGATATACTTACTTTAAGAAAGGGCCGAGCACCTTCTGGCGGTTAATCGGAGTAACAATTGTAGAGACACTCCAGCGCTTCCAGTTAGGCTGGGATACTGCAAGGCGGGTCATGGCTCCAAAAATAATGAAGGTGATTAAGGACCTAACTGAGAGAGAGGACGAGGATGCACAAGCGAGTGACCTAGAGAATCCGGCTGTAAATCTCAGGGCAAAGGCTCGCCATAGAGCTCAAGCACGAAGAGAGGCTGCCAGGCTGCGGGAAGAAGCAAAGCTGTCAGCGACGGAAAGAAGAAAGCAAGACAGAGAGGCAGAGAAAAAAGCAGAGAAAAAGAAAAAGGAGCTACCTGAATGAATGAATGAATGAATGAATGAATGAAAAGTATTTGTAGAGCGCACGATGGCCAAACGGCTTCCTGGCGCTGGGAGCTCTGAAGAACCGAACAGACAGGGCCAGGAGGTTTAGCAGGGGTAGGCCAGGGCAAACAGAAAAGTTTACCTGGTAAGGGATCCTCTAAGACCATGGATGCGGGCTCCAATTCTTCGAGGGAAATCAGCCTGCGGCAGCCGACACTGTTTGAATCATTTTCGGCGCTTAGAATGGAGAATGCGCCTGCTGCTGCTACTGGGATGGACGGGTCAGCCGGGGTTACAGAACCGATGAACCCATTGACAGATGTAAGCGAGGCTGTCTTCCTAGAGGTGGAGCCGGAGCCGGAGGGTGACGTCAATGGTATGAGGAGCGAGGCGCAACTCGGGGCAGCTGCAGTGAGACAAGGAGAAAAGCTTCAAGCTCCGGAGAGTGATGGCGGTGACTCACGGAGCGAGACTACAGGCAAGGCAACAGCTTTGGAGAGCGGAAACGGGTTAGTCTCTTCGGATCTAGAGGGGGGTCGCAATAATAAGGAACAGACAGAAGTAGCTGCCAGGGAGCAGTTATCTGGCTCAAAACAAATGAATCCTCTGTCTGGAAGTGCGGGGGAGGAAACACACTTGCAGATAAATGCTTCAGCAAGAGCAGCTGTCTCAGAGGCTGCCTCTCAGACCCCAACGCTAATACTGGTGCAGAGTATACAGCAAGCCTTGATGGGTAAGGAGCAAGAGGGGGCTAATCTATTGAGTGATGGTACCCGGATAGCCGAGGTAATACAGCAAGTACCGGGTGATAAGGAGGCATCAGGGGGTGCCCTCATAAACAATAACAATCACAACCGATCAGACAAAACGAGCAAGGATAAAGATGGTAGCAATGAGAATACCTGTGAGGAACTCTCATATAATGCTCAAATAGTGACTAGGGGGAAGGATAATCATCTGCTTCCAACAGTTACTGGTTCACCGAGTGACGATTGTTTTTTTACTGGGAACGACGATGATAAGGAAGATAATGAGGATGACGAAGAGGAAGTGGAGGGCGAAGAATCAGATTTAAGTGATGACCTATCCACTAAGTTAGACGACCTAGCATCATCACCTACGGAGAGCTGTTCAGAGGTATCAGAGGCAGATACTTCAGAATTAGAGTCAGAATCAGAGCATAATACTGTACTAAAGCGAAAGCCAGTGGGTAAGACAAGCAGAGCCAGAGGAAAGACTCGAAGAAGAGCCAAGAAGCTTGGAAGCATAGCACAGACGGGGGTGGCTAAAAAACTGGATTGGGACTACGCTGCCACTTAGCAGTTATATCAGGAGAGTGCAGCTGCTGGTTGAGTTTGAGTTTGAGTTTAAAATATTTGTATAGCGCACTTTCACCAGCGGTTTCATGGCGCTGCAACAGACAGATCTCCAAAGTAGGAGTGAGGAAGACAGAATAGGACGGAGCAGAACAACAAGTGGTCTAGTTAAAACATTTGTCAAATAAGTGGGCTTTAAGTTTCTTCCGAAATTGAGGGTACAGAGTTAGAGATCTGAGCTCCAAAGGAAGGGAATTCCACAGGAGTGGGGCGAGGGTTGCAAACTTTGATTCTCCCCATTTCTTTCTCCGAAAACGGGGGGCTGACAACAGGGATTGCGTGGAGGAGCGAAGTTCCCTAGTTGGGACATAGGGAACAATCTCAGATGTTATAAAGGCCGGAGCCGCACCCAGTCGTGCTTGAAAGATGATAGAAGCAAGCTTAAACTGGACGCGTTCACGGCCAGGAAGCCAGTGTAGGGATTTGAGAAGGGGGGTTACATGGTGGGATTTCGGAAGATTGAACACCAACCGTGCTGCCTGGTTCTGGATCAGCTGCAAACGCCGTAGGCTATGTGCAGGAATACCTGCATATAAGGCGTTGCCATAATCCAGGCGGGAAATGACCATCGCCAAAATGATCATTTTTAAGGCATTGAAGGAAAAAAAGCGGGATACCTTGCGGATGGTGCGTAGTGACAAGAAGGAAGAGGACACCACAGAACTAACCTGGGAGTGAAGAGTGAGCTGAGAATTCGAGTTTGATACCTAAAGTTTTAACTGAGGTAGAGGGGACCGGGGGGGAACCTAGGGAAGGGGGCCAAAAAAGTGAAGACCAGGGACTGGAGCAACCACCCGTCAACACCTGCTCGGTCTTATCCGGGTTGAGTTTCAGGTGGTTGTAGTTCATCCAGTCCTGGATAAAAATCATAATAGACTGGAAGTTTGAGATGGAAGCAGGGGAAGAAGACAGATTGAAAACAAGTTGAAGGTCGTCTGCATAATTGTATACGCCGACCTCCATTTGCTGTAGTGAAAAAATAAGGGGGGCAATATAAAGGTTAAACAAGAGGGGTGAAAGGGAGGAACCTTGGGGAACCCCGCACTGAACTTTCCGGAAGTCCGCAGAAAAGTCACCCAGGCGAACAGCCTGGGTGCGGTCCCTCAGGAAGGAGGATAGCCATACCAGAGCGGTACCCCCGATCCCCGCCGCCCTGACACGGGAGAGTAAGATGGTATGGTCAACCGTGTCAAAGGCGGCTGAGAGATCGAGGAGAACCAAAGCCTGGGCCTGGTTGGTGTCCATTCCCTCCCTGAGGTTGTCAAGGACCGAAAGAACTACGGACTCCGTTGAGTGTGCGGGGCGGAAGCCGGCCTGGCGGGGAGCCAAAATCCCGTACTCCTCCACAAAGGTGCTCAAGGACCTGGTGACATGGCGTTCGAGCACCGTAGCCAAAAATGGTAGGAGGGAGATAGGGCGGTAGTTGGCGGGGATCGAAGGGTCTGCGCCAGGTTTTTTAAGATGGGGACAATAACAGCTGTCTTCAGTGGATTGGCTACAACCCCCTGGGAAAGGGAACTGTTGAGGAAGTGAAGGGGGGGGGGTCTGGACAGGTTGTATAGATGTGGCAACATCCAAATCAGGCTCAGGCTCAGGCACAAGCTCAGGCTCAGAACCAGGCACATGAGGGAGGCTATGCAGCTAGCTTTGAGCTTCTGTTTTCAACCCTGAAGCAAATCCAGGGGGAGGCTCGGCGCGAGAGTCAAAGAGCTAAGGATGCAAATAAGAAAATCCAAGGGTCTTTGCGCAAAGTCAATAAAATGTATGCGGAAGTGTCTGGCAGACTGGTGGAAGTGGAGGAGAGGACAGGCAAGGTGGAGGATGAAGTAGTAAAATTACAGGAATATAGACATGAGCAAGAAAAGACCTCATCGGATGTTCTCTGGAAGCTCGAAGATTTCGAAAATAGACAAAGGCGCAATAATATAAGACTGCTTGGAATTGAGGAAGGAAAGGAGGGGGCTGATGTACGTGCCTTTGTGGTTGAGTTGCTGAAAGGAGCCTTCCCGGAGATGGACAAATGGGACTGGGACAAGGAGGTACAGCGGGCGCACCGCTTTCCTCTGATACGAAGGAAAAATAACGAAGGTTCCAAATCAAGAGCCATACTGGTGTATGTGGGACATTTTTTGCTAAGGGAGGAAGTAATCAGTAAGGCAAAGCCAGTTGCCAAACGGTCATACAAAGACATAACTTTTTTCGCTCGCCCAGATTTTTGCCACACCACTGTGGAGAGAAGGTGGCGCATGAGGCAGCTAATAACACCCTTCCAAAATGTAGGGTGTGAGGTATATCTGATGTTTCCCTGTCGCCTCAAAGTTGGTTTTAAGGGTCAGGTCAGGGTATTTTACTCTGAAATAGTAGCACAGGAGTATCTTACTTACCTAAGAGAAGGGAAGGCACAAAGAGAAGGAAAGGCACAAGACGACCGGGCAGCAGCTATAAGACAAACAGCCCATTTGACTTAGAAAAAAACGAAGGAAGGAAGAGAAAGGAAGGGAGCAGCACGGATAAGCATGGCTATAACAGCACTAAGAAAGGGACATAGGGAGAGTGGGAGGGAAAAGCTTCCTAGGGGGGTTTGGCTGCCAGTAAGGGGGGGGGGATAGGGGTTCGGGGAGGGGAGGGGAGGGGGGGTGCAGGGCACGGCACAGCAACAAATGACAGAATTATTCACAGAAGAAGAGGTGGGAGAGAGGGGAGATAAGACAAAGGGTTTGGGGCTTGAAGGAAGGAAGGCTCTATGGGGGGGTTGGCACAGTTTAAAAAAATTAAGAAATAATGGAAAAATAAATAAGTTTAATAAAGGTATGATTATATATGGTAACAAACTAAGAAATTATATATGGGGACTAGATATGTAACATGGAACGTTTGTGGTTTAAATGATGCCCAGAAAATGTTAAAGGGTTCAGTTGCATTAAGACAAATGAATGTTGATTTTATTTTTCTGCAGGAAACACATGTCATGGCTTCGCAAGAATATTTTTTGAAACAGCTGGGTTTTCACGTATTAGTTAATTCACGACAAGGTGCCAAAAAAAGGGGAGTAGCTATATTATCTAGGAATAAAAATCTGCTAATGAGAAAAAAGGCACAGGATCAATGGGGGAGATGGGCAATGATTGAGTGTATGATAGATGGGGAGTGGACTACATTGGTAACAGTATATGGATCAACTGAGGATGGTCCTGAGATCTTCCAGTTATTGGACGTGGAATTAGCTACTTGGGCACCTAGAATTATTATGGCAGGGGACTTTAATATTAATGGTGCTGATGGCTTGGGGTTGGGTTCATATGGTAAATACCAAGGTAGGAAGAGGCGAGTATGCCAGGACCTACAGAGTTTAGTAGCAAATAATGCTTTATCAGATGTCTGGGGGAAAAAGCGGGCAGATATAAAGGGTTTCACATACTATTCCGCTCCACATCAAACCTGTGTAAGATTAGACTACTTTTTTGTTTCAAGCACAGTCCTATCGGAATCAAGGATAGAAAGACTCCCGCGGATCCTCAGCGATCATAATCCCCTAGTGCTTTCAATAGCTAAGTCAACAAATACTAGGCAGCAAAGAGTGTGGACTTTTGAAAGAGGGCTACTGCAAGAAGACAAATATGTGGCCCACATGGAAAAATGGATGAGGGATTTTTTCGAGATTAATAGAGATAGCACTACTGTAGGGGTAGTATGGGATGCCTTTAAGGCGGGGGTCTGGGGGGAGACGTTGAGTTTTAACTCTTTTAAACGAAAACAGGAGCAGATGCGGAATATAGAACTAGCGGGGCAGTACTTAAGGCTGAGGAGAAATTGAAGGAGTGTGTTATGAATGGAATTCCCTTAGATACTGTTATGATAGAACTCTTGAAAGCTAAAGGGGACGCAGAGGGGGATATTGCCAGAAAAGCTGCGAAAATATATACAACCAAAAGAGAGAGATGTCACGAATTTAGTGAGACAGTAGGTAGAACTCTAGCTTTAAGGACTAGGCAACAAGAAGCGTCGGGCACTGTGAGGGAGATCAGGGATACTGCAGGCAGGATTCACACAGATTCAGAGGAAATAAGGGAGGTCTTCAGAACTTTTTATGAGAATCTGTATGATGAACCAATAAGGGGAGATGCCCATGGAATTAGAGATTACCTGCAGGAGATTCCGGTAGTTAAGTTCATGGATGAGGAGACAGAAGGCTTGGAAGAAATTATGCAGGGAGAAGAAATCAAAAATGCTATCTTTAACCTCCCCTCAGGGAAAGCAGCGGGCCCTGATCAAATCCCAATAGAGTTTTATAAGGTGTTTTGGGACATTTTAGAAGGTGATATAGTTAGGACAATGCAACAGGCACAGATAGGTGAATCTATTCCAGGATCATGGGGAGGCGCGGAAATTGTGATAATTTTGAAAAAAGGGAAGCCCTCGGAAGAACCTGGATCATATAGGCCCATCACCCTAATGAATACGGATACTAAGGTTTTCTCCAAAGTGCTAGCAACAAGATACGCTAGGATAATAGATAAAGTCGTAAGTAAGAACCAGCACGGCTTTATACCTGGAAGGGGCACTACACATCACACACGTAAGGTGATACTTCTATTCGATGCTACAGCAGTCTCAGGGGACCCGATGGCGGTCATGTTGTTAGACGCGGAAAAAGCATTTGATCGGGTCTCCTGGGATTATTTGCGGTATGTAATGGAAAGATCAGGCGTAAAAAAACGATTCATTAAAGCAATCCAGGCACTATATGTAGATCCAAAGGCCTCTGTTCGGGTAAATGCGGGGTCCACAGGACAATTTCAAATAAGGAGAGGTACGAGGCAGGGATGTCCCTGCTCCCCACTACTATTCGCCATGTATATGGACCCACTGATCCGCAGAATAGAGATGAGTGAACTAATAACCCCATTACCTACACGTATTGGCCAGTGTAAAATACTAGCATACGCTGACAACGTTGCAGTGATTACACCGAACCCAACGGAGGCTATTGCCCAAGTTGAAATTGAGGCCTTGAGGTTTGGGGAGTTTTCGGGCTATAAACTCCACACTGCTAAGACACAGATAATCAAAAATGGCCACACTATATGTACAGATAGCCGAGTGATCCACGCAGCAACATACTTAGGGGTGATTATCTCGGCCGACCTAGATAGCTTAGGGGAAAAAAACATCTTTAATTAATAAAGTGCGAAAGGACCTGGATAGATTAGATAACTTGCATCTAACTATTGTGGGGCGGACGAATGTAGTAAAGATGTTGGTTTTACCTAAGTTTTTATATTTTTTTAGAGCAATACCCCTATTTGAGGCCAAGCTGTTTAAGAACATTGAATATTTGATTAATAGATTTATTTGGGCAAAGGGGAAGACTAGGAGGGCACTCAGGTCCACGGGAGAAGGGTGGGTGGGCATTGCCAGAAATAAAACTATACTATTGGGCAGCAGCTTTGCAATATATGGTAGGTTTGGTGGGGGGGGGCAGAGTCTGAAGGGTGGAATGAGCTTGGTTCGTTGGCAATATATTGCCTGGTATTGGGGCCAGAAGCTGAGAACATACTTCTGAAGTACACGGAGCCTAGCTATTTTAAAAAGACACGGTTCAAGACTTTGATTGCGGCTCATACAGTCTGGAAAGCTTTCGCCAAAAGGTTTGGTCTGGGAAGGTATAATTTCTATACTAGATTGAAAGGAAATCCAAATTTGCCAGAGGAGGTTTTTGCTGACCCTATATTTATAGAATGGGGAAGGAAAGGAGTTAGAAGGGTAGGAGATTTGTTAGGACAACAAGGGGTCTACCAGTTTTCTGAACTACAGTCAAAGTATGTTCTAGACAATAGACAATTCTACAAATATTTACAAGTAAGGAGTTTTTTGTATAACAAAAAGGGAGGACCATCAGGATTTAATAAAAACCCAATTATGGAAGTGATCCAAGCAGGGGAGGATTGTACAATAAAGAGATTCTATACTGAATTGATAACCTCAAAGGAGGATGATACCGAAAAATGGGCAAAAAAATGGAAAAACAGTTTAGATATTAGTGAGGAAAGTTTTTATATATCTTTAGAAAAGGGATATACATTATTGTGTTCGGCGCCTCTCCAAGCACAACACTACAAAACTATATATCATCTTTACCATACACCAGCAAAGATAGCTCAGTGGGGAGGCACAACAGGAACTAGTTGTTTTAGGTGCGGAAGCTTAGATGCAGATTTGTTACACGTGTTCGCAGCATGCCCTCATTTGCAGCTGCTCGAAAAAAGCATTGAGTGCTTTGTAAATAGAATATTAGGAACTGATATTCTTTTAACCCCCTCGGTAATTCTTTTGGGAGTGAAGGAGGATGAGGGGCAACTGCAGGGGGAGGGGATTTCTTGTTTGTAGCTATGTCAGTTATGAGACTCTGCATCGCATCTGCATGGCTGGACCCCTTGCCACCTTCATTTCATCACTGGTTGGCCAAATTATTAACAATATATAACTTGGAGACCGAAATTTATGCAAGGAAGGGGAAAAAGGGTCCCATTACGCGTTGGAAAGAAGGGAGCATGGACTGAAATGTTAGAATTATGTATACTTATCGTGCACTGGACCATATAAGGTGTGTCTCGCTGTTTTGCTTTGTTGTTTTTTCCTTTCAACCCCATTTTTCAGATCTAATTTTTCATTCTTTCTCTTCACTCTCTTTATTTGCTGGGCAATCATTATTATAATTGGTATGATATACTAAAGCGAAGAGACTGTATGTACTAGAAAGATTCAAAGTATGCTGATTAATTTACACTTTTCATTGTATTGTGGCTGATTTGTAAATGGAGAAGAAAAAGTGAAACAAAGACTATATTTAGTTTTGCTGTAACATATTGCCGTGCCCTGTACGTAAAAGTGGGAAAAAAGATTTCAATAAAAAGATTTAAAAAAAAAAATAAAAATATGCAAAGGTCTCATTGAAAGAGTCTTGGATCTTGGCGACTGCTTTGGTAAACGCTTGCCTAAATGGTGGCATCAAGGTTTATCTGGAAGAAAAAATATATATAAATATATATTTTTTGTAAAAATTTTACTTTGAACAATAAATGTTTATTTGCTATTAAGAGAAAAAAAAACCCGAAAGGTCTGGTCTTAGCAAGACTATTATTATTTTTTTTTTAAACGTATGTAGCAAGCATTACAGCTTTAACAATAATTTAAAAAGTATAAGTGGCACCACCAGGTGTTTGAAAAAGATGAGCAAAATATTACCTATCATGAAGACACATGTAAAAAAAAAAGAATGACCAGCAATGGCAATGAAGTAAACTACTACTTGGGCGGATGTGCACAAGAAAAATTCCAGTACTAAGTGAATATAACCAGTGGCTGTCCCCTGTCCTGGAACTCAGGAATCTCGGAGTATGGCTTGACCACACGCTAAGCTTTGTGACTCATACAAAGAGAGTGGCGGCCTGCTGTTTTGGAGTACTACGCGGGCTAAGACCCCTGCTGCGATTCTTCGATGCTCCTACTAGACAGCTGGTCATTCAAGCAATGATCATCTCGCGGTTGGATTACGCCAGTTCTCTCCTTTTAGGAGCGAACCAAGCCAAGATTCTTCGTTTACAACGAGTCCAGAACGCGGCGGCTAGGGCGGTGATTGGCCTGCCTCGAACCTGCCCTACCTCTAACACCCTGCGGTCCTTGCACTGGCTCCCGATATGCAAGCGTATCCAATTCAAGGCTCTCTGTCTGGTTTTTAAAATTCTGAGAGAGTTGGCACCCGGAATACTCAATACACTGATCTCTCCCTATGTTCCTACCCGCTCACTACGATCCCTTGGACAGTCCTTGGTGGTCGTCCCCCGTTTCAGACTTAGTCGGATGGGGGGTCGCTCCTTCCGCGTGAAAGCCGCAACCCTCTGGAATGCGCTCCCCTTGGAAATCCGCCTTTCGAATGACCTAATGTCTTTCCGTAGGGCCCTGAAAACCTTCCTGTTTTAATTGTTTCTAGCTTTTATTGTTTGCTTTTGTTACCGGACCTAGTGTTGTGTTGTGTTCACCTTTCCCTGCGCCAGGACGCTCCTTCGCTGGAGCAGCTGTGCGCATTAAAATGCAACTAACATAACATAAAGTGCACTGAGACTTAAACAGACTGATGGATGTAGAGGGCTAACAGAAAGTTGAAGTTTGTATGTTCTATATGTATTCACTGAAAAGGTAAGGTATGGTTGCAAAACAAAACATAAACACTACTGACATTCATCGGTTATGGTTGTTTGAACTACCCTCCTGTGCACTGGATCTTTCTTAGATTCACATGCTTGAATTATTCCCTATTGTTAGACGGGTAACATTTCTGTAACAATTTTAATACACCAGTGTACCTTTACGATCAGTAACATTGAACTTTTCCCAAACCATCCAAATGCTAACCACATCATTGTCAATTATCCAAACTTGTAAACTTGAAAACTAATAGATGTGTTTACAAAAAGAAAATTCTAAATGATCTAAATTCAGCCAGTCCGAAACCAGCACCCATCTGCTTCTTGCCTGCCAGATGGTTACAACCTCATGTTAAGTGTGAGGAACCCTCTGGAAAGCTCTCTCCCAAAAAAGACTTTCTTCAGTTAGAAGATTACCAATGGGCTACCAGTCCTGTTGTATGTCGATTTAGATTCCGTATGAATTTCGCAATTCATGCCCTTATAGAAGTACAACTCGCATTGTCCTTACAGGCATAGATATCCAGTCCTTATTTAGGCATAGTCCATGCTACCCAAATGCAGGCATGGCTACTTTCATCCGTTCATCTACGTCACAACGATTTCGTTGAAAACCAGACTCTTAAGCTGTTAGGGACTTCTCCTTGCTTAAATATTGATTTCTCCAAGAACTCATTTATTATGCATGAACAACTATTCCTTAGGGGTTTATTCATGACGTTCATATGCCCGACTTTACGTCAAAGCTGGCATTCCTAGCACCTTCAAGGTATAAATATATCTTCACTTGCTTTGGCAAAGCACGGTGTGGTTCGGTGGAGTTCGACTACCTACTTGCCCGATTCAGCTCGCTACAGCAAGTGCCTGTCCTAGCAATCATAGGATCAAGAACAGTATTACTGCCGCCCCTTGCTGGAAAAAAAAGAACAGGTTTGTGTCTATCGACCTGGTCAAACCACATTATGTGGCTGATAATAAGCAGTAGGCCAAGTGAACTCCGCCAATGTAGCGGACGCCCTGCTCTAGCTACAATCCAAGAGGTTCAAACTGAGAGACTCATTACTTTTGAGGAATCTGCAGTATGAATAGAAGGACTAAGCAACAATGTTATGGAACTTGTACCTCTTGAGACCCAAATACCAGTTCCTCAAGAAACACCTGTCTACAACAAAGTAGCATCAGACTACACAAATGTAACCAGTGATCCTGTGGTTCCAGCGATTTCAACGAATCGTGATGCAATCCCAACAATTGACAGAACTGCCTCTGGCTATTTCATTAACTTTGATACATTTTCAGAGGATCCCAGTGAACTTGAAACGACGCCCGCTGAAAGAACAAGCAACAGACACCTTTTTTATCACCTGGAAAAGACTTATCTGGTTTCACCATGGATTGAATTTTGGATTGTGCTGGGTGTACTTTTTCTTCTACTTTGGTTGACTCTGGTAATAACTCTGGAAATGCTGATAAATGGAAGATATGTCAAAATGGACACCGCAAGTAAGAACGTCAACTTACTACTCAAGCCACACAAATCATCCCATCGTGAACAAAGAGACTTGTCTTCAGTGAACATCACAGCCGTTCCTATACCAGGTGGTATAGCTTGGGACAAAACCGATTATGAAATTTTTGGCCCGTCGGAGCTGTTGAAGATTTTACACTTATTCAAGATTTCATTAAGTGACTTTGTTTCATCTAGTACCTTCTCTGATGATTGGGACTTCTAGACTGTTAATAATATGATGTCAGACCTAGAAATGTCTGCAGTATTTACAAATCATGACTATTTAGAGGGTTCATCAGAACTGGATTTTAATATATTAGTCTGCTAACATTTGTTAGCAGACTAACAAATGTATTGTTATAATCATTATGGTCATCATTTCTTGCACAAATCTGCAAATCCTAGAAATGTATTAATGTATAACTAATGGGAACATTGTCCTACCCCACCAAAGGGTAGCTCGAAAACATTTGCAATTCAATTTCCGTTCCTTTCAGGGTTCAATGTATTCAATGCAGAATAGTTTTACTTAAAAATTTAAACAGAACGGGCATGAAAAGTATGTTAACAAATACCAAACAGATTTATTTTGCAGCCTTTTATGCCCAACTGTCTAAACTAGGTTTCGACTTTTGGAAACGACAACATTGAGACGAAAACTGTCTGGGGCTCAAAAGATTGGCAGGTACAGGGAGTAGAAGCTATGTTTAGAGCCTATATCATCCCTGAGAAAATGATGTTTTTGAATGAAACTGTCCAACAGACGTCTTGCCTTAGGTTAGCTAAGATCAAAGACATGAACAATCCGTCCATACTTACACCTACACCTGATAGCAATAACACTTCAGAGGGGAGGTCGACTTACATACTATTTTGCATCACAACAGAAAAGATCCAGATTTGAATAAATGGTTAATCTGGCCCACAGACACAAACAACTGTCAAGAGAGATTCCTGAACAACACACAGGGTTTCACATTCAATAGGCCAGATCCAAGATATGTTCAGAGACAGCATCCTGGAATAGTAGCAACTTACAGTGTAGGGAAGCTATGCTTTGATTGGCTACAGATCTACACTTAAGGATGTAAAACAACACTTATCTTTACTTAAAGATGGCGCTGATCTTAGGGAGTTCTTGCTAGGACCAAGAAAACTGCGTCATAAACATTTTATATATGCCGGTATCTATGCTGCTTATAACGAAGCCTGGAAGATTACGCAAGCAGAGACTGCAGATAGAATACGAGAAATTGATTGTATTAATTTAGAGAAAACTCTCTCTGTGGTTGACAATGGGTTAATGATTCTGTCATCCAGTGTATATTCATTGGACCGCATAGTGTCTGCTGCCAAAGACATCATGGAACAGGACTTGGTCATGTTGCAACATGGTCAGTCGCAATTACCTTCTATCATGCTATTAGGCTGGGTGTTGCAAAACCTTTGTTCAGACTATGTGCCTTGGCGTTTAATCAATACTACCTCACTGTTTTCAGAATTCAATCTCACTGATAAACAGATCAACTTGGCACAAAGGGGAGCAGACTATACTATGCTGAGCATTGAAAAACTGGAAAGATTGCCATTTACAGTAGGAGAAAAACCAGCTATTGAATGGATAATGCATGGAACAATCACTCTGCCTGTTACAATTTTTCATTTCCAGTATTGCCTAAAACCTATACCAGCAGGCACATATGAAAGGTTGGGTAAAGAATACATCCAGATATCCTGGGAATTACCATACACACATAGATGTTGAAGTGGGGGGGCGTGAAGTGTTTATTAGCGGAATAAACTGTGAAAACGCACTAAGCGGTACTCTCCTTTGTCAGGGTATAAACTTACACGGGCCTGTGATGGTTCCTCTAAAAATGCATCCTGCCACCTGCAAGGTTCACCAGCTGCAGTGATTAAACCAATTTTTGGACAGCTATCGAATGGGAGTTACCTCATGTTGAATGATCACGGCTGCTGTGGCATGTTGCCAGACATACCATATCTAGTAACTGTGTCAGCCAGGGTCACCTGCTGTATTCAAGTATTTCCTAAAACTAAGACAGACGGGGAGTTGCCTTTATGGCCTTCACTGAACATCTCTTCTATACGAATTGATACTTTAAGCAGATGAAAGCCATTCTTTTGCAAAAAACTGTGCCACTGACGTTGGCCAAAGAGACCGATGATCTGCAAGTCGCAAGGACTTCTGCCGAGATACATGCCCTCTTAACCACAAACTGCCCTATACATTTCTCAGAAATACTAAGTCGTATCTTAAACATGTCTGATACGAGCGGTATTGTACATGTATTTAAGACCGTATTTTCTGGTCTGTTAGCACCTTTTGAAGCGGTCCTAGGAATATTTGAAAACTTTGTGCACTCTGTGTTTGGCGGACTGCGTCTCCTTTTGGGACTCGTTGAAGGGATACTATTTTTCCTTCTACTGCTGCGATATGGCAAGCCAATTCACCAGCGACACCCAGTTCTCCATGGAGACAACTCTACTGGCGATGAAGTGTCTTGAACGCATTGCCCAAATTTTGGGACTACCTCATCTACGAGAATTAAATACCACATGGTTTCTGTCATTCAGACCAATCTGGAAAGATTGCATCTTACCTGTTCTACGCTGCCTGCTATGCGGAGAAGAATACGTGTTAGACACATGTCTCACACTCCCATCAGTCATGCCAACAGATGTTGATACTTTGCTTGAACCAGTAACGGCCCATGCTCTGTGTTGTCCCCAGTGGCTACCAATTCTGATGACGGCATTCATTGAGATCTCACAGACGCAAATTGCAACTGCTGGCGTACGAGAGGAAACAAGCACGGAGGTACCACCAAGTACGAACATTGCTAATGCGACCACTGCTGACGGCGATGCTTCACATCTATGTGCAGTTAATCTTCTAAACAAGGTAATCCAACTTTCACCTACAAAGGTAGACGATTTTTTGTCAACAGACTTAGAAGATTTCATGTTTTCTCCAAGCCCTAACACAGACTTTTGATTTAGGCACACAGTGTTCTGAGAGACTTTGAATTTGACCTTCATTTTTAAAAACAAAGTACTATCTTTGGAACTCTTTTCATATGATTATTTTTTTTTCAAATTCTTATTTTTCATTTTTTGGCACAAGTAATCTGCTTAAAGTAGAACTATTTATAGAGAACAATAATTCTTTGAAAAACTTCCAGAGACAATATTTGACCATGTCCACATACAAACAGTTTTATGTAATCTGACATGAAATGGTTTTGGCACCTTTTTCTTCTGTACTTACGAGCCATTTCATAAAATGTATATTTTCGTGATTCATTCAGTTAGCATTCAAATGTCAACGACTATGCTTCGAATGAAACATTGCTTTAAATGCGTACAGCACCTATGCCTATTTTTGTGTACAACCGGTACCAATGCATTTTTATATATTTGGTTGGGTTTTCACACTTCATGTGTAGATATGTTTTAGATATGTTAAACATGTTTAGAATTTAGTAACGTCGTACATAAGAAAGTGGAGTGGGTGTTGTATGTTGATTTAGATTCAGTATAAATTTCGCGATTCATGCCCTTATATAGGTACAATTCACATTGCCCTTATATAGGCATAGATATCCAGTCTTATTTAGGCATAGTCCATGCTACCCAAATACCGGCATGGCTACTTCCATCCGTTCATCTACGTCACAACGATTTCTTGGAAAACCAGACTCTTAAGCCGTTAGGGACTTCTCCTTGCTTGAATATTGATTTCTTCAAGAACTCATTTATTATGCATGAACAACTATTCATTAGGGGTTCATTCATGATGTTCATATGCCCGACTTTATGTCAAAGCTGGCATTCCTAAACACCTTCAAGGTATAAATATACCTTCACTTGCTATGGCAAAGCACGGTGTGGTTCGGTGCAGTTCGACTACCTACTTGCCTGACGCAACTCGCTACAGCAAGTGCCGTAGGAAGCCAACTCTCCCGCTGACGCACTGACCAGAAGCTATTATCCTCCTGCCGAGAATCCACCTCTAGTGTTTCTGACTCCCGTGACGGGATGTTGGGAAATCGAGTCTGTGAAAGAGATATCAACCTCTCTCATTCTAAGGTATGGAGCTGATTAGAACCTAGAGAATCCTTTGGCAAATTCTTGGCAAAACTAAACCTATGCTAAAGACAAACACCTACTTCTTCCCTCGTACTAGACCTAGGTTAGGTACACTGGGGTAGGCGTATTTTAGTAGCACCAGTTGAGTATTTTAGCTAGTGTTATTTATGTATGTATTTGTACATGTCATAGCAACAGTTAATGCAATTACAGTATTATTTTATATTACTGTTTACGCTGTACGCATTATACTTTGCATTCTGTCTAACGATTGTAGCAGTTCACCTCTCTTGCATGAGAAAGAAGACTGTTCAATAAACCCTTTTTATTGAAACGCCCGTCTCTCTATTTCTGTGCAAACTCTGTAGAAACGAAGCATGCATGATTGACTGAGTAAAATAGTTATCTATTGTTTCCATGACTCTAAAGATATGTTTTATTCTTCGGGAAACAAAGTTGTCATGTTTATGCGGTTGTCAGAAACTAATCCTTTCTTGTTTATTCGAGAGAGTTTCTAGTTACCTCTGAGCTAGCTGGCACACACAATTAAGTTTAGTATAATCGATAGACATATTGACCTCAGTCCTATGTCAAATCTATAGTGTATATTATACCAATGCGCAGAGCTTATTGGGAATATAGGAACTACACTACAGTCCATCGGATCTCAATATGCAATTTGTGAGTTCAGATAGCAAGTATAAAGAATATATATTTTCACCACTCAAGACATCCTGTTTGCAATCACCTAAACCGGTGTATTGCAGAGTTCCATGAGAAACTAGGGGTCTGACCTTCTCCACCATTGGAGCAAGTATCTTTTGAAATGTTGAAAAGTTTACAGGACATTATATTGGACATTTTTTAAAGGCTACCACTTCCTACCAATCCTGGTTTACAGCCAGAAGGGGTATGTACTTTGTAACCCTAGTATTGCATCCTATTCCTGCCGATCCACAGCCTGATCAGGTAGCCATCATCATCATCTAAGCAAAGTGTTCTAGTGGCACTGATGGAGAGGTCTCTAGTTCTAGTGACAAAGATCGTAGAGGTGCCAGACAGTGATGGTGCTGGAACACCTCCATTTGTAACCTGTGACGATGATTCAAATGCATGACTGGAAAACTGCCCTGAGAACCCCAAGTAAAGATTTATAATTCCCCACAATGCAAGACCTGAGCCAGTCCAAAGATGGGAAGTTTCCGCTCTCTACTGGAGAAAGCGTCTCGCCATTTCAGCATTTCTACCTCTGCTGCAAAGAAAAAAACTATTTATGCGGGAAAGATCCATAGACGTGCCAGGTCTATATATATTTTGAAACTTATGTAAAAAAAAAATCTTGTCACCATGCAAAACCAGCTCCTGCTACTGTGAATCTGTCAAGAATTGAGAATAAGTACATGACCACAAACTTAGCTGCACCATGAACTGTCAATGTTTAGAAACCCTTCCATTCTGTGCAACTGATTAGGAGGGGCGCAAGTAGCGTTTTGCGTCTAGCTATAGATACAGTTAAAATAACAAGTTCATCAGCTATAGTTGCAAGATTGGACCAGCAACTTTGAAGCAACATAGTACTGCTGTTAACAAAAGTGCAAATAAAGGGCCAGCTCATAGAGAACAAGCATCAGCTTTGGTAATCGATGGATGTCTCAACCTGTGCTTTCATGGAGATTGATAATGCAGCACTGATAACAAGGTATTGGTGGCTTAAGACTACCTCAGACCTGAGGTTCAATCCAAAGTTATGGATGTGCCCTTTGATGGGCTCTCCCCTGTTATTTAATCTTTACATCTCACCCCTCATTTTTTCTTTACAGCAGATGGAGGTCTCGGTGTTCAATTACGCCGACGACCTCCAACTTATCTTTAACCTTTCCCACTCCCCCACCTCTGCCCAGAATTTCCAGAGGGTGATGCTTTTCATCCAAGATTGGATGAACTGCAACCACCTCATACTGAACCCCGACAAAACCGAACTGGTTTTGACTGGGAGTGGTTGCAGTCTTTGGTCCCCTTCCTTCTGGCCCCACTCACTTGGTCCCCCTCCCCTCCCGGTTCCCAAGGTCAAAACCCTGGGCATCTTTATTAATTCCCAGCTTTCCCTCCACACGCAGGTTCACTCAGTGGTGTCTTCCTGTTTCTTTTCCCTTCGCACTATTCGTAAGGTTTCCCGTTTTTTTTCTGCTCCCGCCCTTAAGCTCATTCTCATGGCCATGGTGCTATCGCGCCTTGACTTCGGGAATGTGGTCTATAATGGCGCCCCAGACTACCTGATCCGCCGGCTTCAATTGATACAAAATCAGGCTGCCCGCCTGATTTATGGTCTCCCTAAATTTCACCACGCCACCCCTCTGTTGCAGTCTCTGCACTGGTTACCGGTGAAGGAGAGGGCTCTTTTCAAGTTGGGCTGCATCACTTATCAGGCTAGGTCAGGGACTGCCCCCGCTTTCCTTTGCGAAGCTATATCATCTTATCTTCGGGCCAGAGAGCTCCGCTCTTCTCACCAGGCCCTCTTGTCAGTCCCCCGCTTCAGGAAGCAGAAGTCCGGAGGGACGAGATTTGCGGTTCTAGCTCCATCTTTTTGGAACTCGCTTCCTTTTGCCCTTGGAGCTTCAACCTCCTATCTGGAATTCCGTAAACACCTCAAGACCTTCCTATTCTCCAGATCCCCAGATCCCTAGCAGTTTAGCTTCCCTCTCTGCCTCTACTGGTTCACCGCCGTCCAGCGCCATGAAACCGTCCCGGTATAAGTGCGCTAAATAAATATTTTAAAATTCAAATTCAAATGTATTTATGAAGTAGGTTGATGATACCTTGCAATTGTTAAAGGTTGACATCGTGACAGTGAGGTCTTTAAGGGCACTGCGTATTAAACAGCCTTACAAGGGACACAGACACCAAAACCAGAGGTCATATAACATATAATCAGACATCCTATTTTTCTTTTCATACAGACAGTTCGGATGTTATTGACAGCAGTCAAAACAGTGGCCGGCCAAGGGAAAAACAAGGGCCAGAGACACAGAGGAAATGACAGAGGAAATAATTCCTCCAAATATGACCCTAAGAGAAGTAGAGCCTGACTTCCCAATCAGGGAAGCACCAATCCAATTCAATCCAACGTAATGACGGATTTCAAAGAGCAGGTGATGAATGTTTCACCACAGTCCACATTCTGTCCGATTGATCGCATGGCTAAGCGTGACGTTGAGTTTGGTCATTTGCCAGTAGCCGAAAACTGCAAATGGGTGTTGAAAGGAACCAGAGCACTTTCAACACTAACAACTCAAAATGAAAACTTTTTCTGCAGTGAGTAAAGAAGGAACAATGAAGTCTATAAAAGATGATTCTACTACAATTTTTACCATATCTCCTTATTTTGATAAAATCTGGGATTTCTTTCACGTCTATTAGAGTTGATCAAGCTGCAATAGAGTAATCAAGGAGTTTATGAAAGAATTATTGAGAATGTTTGTGCCTGCTCTTAAGCTGGCTACAGAATGGGAACTAAAAACAGTATTAGCAGCTGTAATGTGGCTGCTATTCGAACCTATTCGTATAGCATCAATTGAGTATATTTCATGAAATACTGCTTTTCTTCGATCTGTCACATCAGAAAGAAGAGTTGGTCTTGTAAACAGCTCCATTTTTCAAAGGATAAATCAACTGACAACCAACCCAGAATTTATTCAGAGTTCTTACGGCATTTCATAGAAGACAGAGTATTATTTTACCATCATTTTTCTGAATCCAAGCACAGCAGAAAGGTTGTTGCATTCAATGTATATAATGAGGTGCATTTAATTTGATTTGAACAATGCAAAGAAATTCAAAAAAATCGGATCAGCTATTTGTACCTTTAGGCGTGGTAAACAAGAGAAATCCAATAACTAAGCACACTTTAGCAAGATAGATTGCTACTTGCATCACGATGGCTCATAATCCTTTAAACAAACTGTAGATAAGAAAAGTCAAAGCACATTCCTTGAGGGCTGTGGCAACGACAAGTGCCCTCTTTGCTTGAATGTATCTAAAAGACATTTGTAAATCAGCAACATGGAAAATGACACATACACTAGTCTATCACTACTGCATTGGTGTGGAAGCAACCAGAGATACTGCTGTGGAATAGACAGTGCTGAGAAGCGTCTTTTCATAATATCTTTATTCAACCTTGTAAATCTATGAAAGACCCAATGCTTGGAGAAGGAAAAAAGTACTTACCCATAACTCAGTTTTCTAGCATTGGCATCTTTCATAGATTAACATGTGACGGGTACACCTCCCCTTGCCATGAGGCAGAAGTTGCTGGTCTGTGATTGGCTGAAGTTTGGATCATTTCATATGATATGGATAGGACTTGGATGGTTTGGAAAAAGTTCAGTGTTATTGAGTGTAAAAGTACACTGCTATATTAGCATTGTTACCCAGGGTTACCAGTCTGACGACATTGAATATTTCGAGCTTGTAAATCTATTAAAGATGCCAGTGCTCGATAGCCTCCACCTCCTTCACACTTCATATGACACCACTGATGACCTCATCTTTGATACTGCTGTACCAGCACTCCTATACGCCGACGATGCCGTTATTTTAGCAAGAACACCAAATGAACTACAGCTGGCCTTGAACAGATACTGTGCCTTTATGGCAAGTCTGAATCTGAAATTAAATGCAAAAAAAACCTATACAATGCATGCAGGTGAGAAAAGAAATGTAAAACACAGGAAACTATTGGTACAAGGTGAACATCTGGATAGGACCACTACCTATCCCTATTTAGGGATCGTCATTGACGAAAAATTTAAATGGAGTCCAGCTATCAATGCAAGGAAATTGGTATTCCTTCGAGAGACATCTTCGCTAAAAACCTTCTCACAGAGATTGGGGCAGCGACCAATTAAAGAATTATTGCAAATATATAACTCAAAATGTGTAAGTACAGCAACATATGGGGCGGGGATTTGGGGCTTTACAAATGTGGACTCAATACAAAGAATAGAGAACTTTTTCCTGAGATATTTGTTGGCGGTACCAAAAACTTGTTCCACCTACGCCTGCCATACTGAGTTGGGCATTGATTACATCACAGACATTATAAAATTGCAGCCAATAATGTTGTGGCGCAGAATATGGGTCACTGAGCAATGTCACTTGACTAGGGCGATCATTCAAGACATTTTAACATTAGACTACTCTAAGAAGATCAAATGGTTGTCCTATGTCAAAGCGCTACTAACAGATCTAGGATATAGGAAGTATTTTGATCATCCATTGTTGATAAAAGAAATCCCAAAAAAGAACCTAAAAAGGGAGTGCCTTGTACATTTGCGCCAGCTGCGTTTACTATCCGAGGTCCATAAACCATCTGTCCAACACTCCTTACTAGTCCAGACTGTGTTTACCGTTGAACCCTACTTGAATTTTAAACTAACACAGTTTGAAAAAATGTTGCTCACCCGTTTCAGATTTGACCTGTTTCATCTATTGGTTGCATTTCCAAAGCAAAATGTTAGGACATCCACACTTCCTATGTGCCCTTGCGATCTAGTGTCCTTACAATCAACGATACATACAATGTTATTCTGCAAATTCTTTACTGAACCCCGTAAACGCTGGATACTGCCTATTTTGAAATTCTGGGGTTTTCGTCAATGTCGCCCAGCGTATCTGGCACTTCAGTACCTTGAAAATGAAAACTATGCTAAAGCGATCGTATTTTACCTTAAATTTTGTATACGTCATCGCACGAATTTATGAGTACGAATAACATTGCTATTTTGCACAAACGAAAGAAACTAAGATAACAGGAAAACTGTATGTTACTATAAATGTCGAAAAACTTGCACAAACTGAACTGAGAAGTATTTGCTATTTTTAATATGCTTTCTTTTAAACAAATGCATACCTAACGATTTTTAACTTTTTTGATAAATTTGTAACTGTTTTTTTCTGAACTTTTATGGTGTTTTTGTAAAACTACCGAATAAAGTCATTATTGAATTGAATTAAATTGAATTGATACTGCTGTAGACATTAGTTTTGATTTCGATTATGAGGCTAATCATTTTGTTATTGGTATATTTTATATAAGTAAAATTCATTTTTAAAATGTCCTTTTGGGAAACTTTTTTTGTTAATGTATTTTTTTTTTTAAACCTTTATTGACATTTAAACCAAATGCAAATATGGGCCTACAACCCCGGGGGCCGGCCGCTAAGCAGTTAGATTAACAGAGAGCAATTTTAATCACATGCAGCACCTCGGGGAGCAGAATCTCCATGCTAGCGTACTCTTGGCCACTGAGAGCACAATTAGAAAGACAGGATATAAAAGGTTTTCATTTTATAATATGAGATGGGAGGATCAGGTGCCGAACAATTTCCTAGCAGCGAAGATGGCAGGCAGAATAGTAGACGTATCGACAATAAACAGAAAGCTATCAAATCAATGGCGCTGAAACAAGAGGTCAGGATGTGAAGGAATATTACGGTCAATTCGCGCCTGCAGTTACCTGCCCTAAGACCCAAAAAACACCACGAAAATTGAGGCACAGATGAAAAAGGCAGGGATTGATACCAAAGGAAACCCACTGCACTGACCCAGAAAAGAAAAAGACAAAGAAAGATAAGAGAAGAGAAAAAAGGCCATAGAAACAAAAATAAAAACGAAAGATCCCCTCCCCCAACCCCCACCCTGCACCCTGCAGATGACTACGGCCCCCTCCCCCCCCCAGCAGTGTGCCTGTCGCCCGAGAACCAAACCCGAAATATAGAAGAAGAAGAGAAAAAGAGAAAGAAAGGAAACCCCACCTAACGGGGAAGCGGAGGAGGGCGATAGTCTATGCGCTCCCGGTCTCTCCCCCCCGCCCTATCAAAGGGGCCCCCCTAAGACGACACAAGTAAAGTTGTCCACCATACAAAAATACCCCGGGGGGAACCACAAACCCCCCACCCCGGAATCCGTCTGTTGATGAAGCAGTCCCGTTACCAATAGACCCATCGTAAACGATTCAACCCACAATCTCAGCCTTGGCCCCGTCTAACAAAGTTGCCTTGTCCCTCGGAAAAGAGAAGCCACATCCCTGGAAAGTCAAAGTTCACACAGGAGCAGCCGGAGCTTGAGTCAGCAATTAGGAGAGGAATAGCAGGTCCCAACGCACACAGCTTGCACCAACAATGTCCCTCCCCGTCCCCGAAGCCAAGCATCGTTCCATCCGCCATATTGGGAGACCGATTGGGGAGGGGGTGCGACTCGTTCCGACACAGATCAAAGTGTGGGCCAACAGTGTCCAGGATGGGGGAAGCAGTGAAAAGCTCCGATAACTGTAGGACCAATGTTTCTGAGAACTTAAGAGAGTCACCAATCTCAGCACACACGATGAAGTCTGTTTCTTCGGGGGCAGGCACAGCTTCCAGCACCGGGTCCAAACACACCAGCGGGGCTTCCAACAGGGGGCAAGTCGGCTGCCGGGTCTCAAGGAGCAAGTCAGGGCTCGTTCCCGGTCCTATGATTCCATCTATTGCCGATAGCCAATGATTGACATGGGCCCTCACCATCGCGTGAAGCGCCGCAACTTCCGCCATTACCCTCCGCAAGGAAGGGCCATATTGAGTCCGCTCCGCCGGGTTCCATTCGGCCGCAGGCATAACGATCCCCACGGAGAGGCTCTCTCTCCGGGGCAGGATACACCGGAGCAGAAACATGCCGTGAGGGACGGGTCAGCAACACGCAGCAAAGCGCGGCGGGACCCCTACCCAGCGGTGCTACTGCCGGGCCTCCGGGCCGGGGCCCCCCGCGAAGCAGCACCGCGCACCACCCGTCGCCTCACCTCAGGTACAGCACCAGGCAGCAGATGGTTGCAAAGTAGTTCAGAGAAATTTTCGGAAGTTCCAGGGACCGGACCCAACCACCCTCGGCAGTCCGTTGTTATTCACTTTGGACCCGGGTAGACCAGAAATCGAGACCCCGGCTTCCAGTCTGAGTTAGGCCTCAAAACATTTTCGATGTTACTTCACACCAGAACATCAGAAAAATGCAGCGATCACACCATCGGGATGCAGACTGGTTCACCCACACGAATCCGGGGCAGGAGATCAGGATATTCGACAGGATAAGCGAGCGGAGGACGGGGGTCAGCGGAGCCGGGAGACTATGCGGCCATCTTGGTTGGTGTCGTAGCTCCTCCGTTAATGTATTTTTTAAACGATAATGAAAATATAGTGGCTGTGTATTTTTCTGTATTATGATGAGTCGCTTCTTCTGTAATTGTAATGTACCTAAATACAGCTTATATAGGTGTATGTTTAGCTCAGTGCCTGTATATGGTGAGGTGGGTTTATGGGTTGTGATGCTACTTTTGTGCATATTTGAAAATCTATAGGTTACTTTATGTTAGAGGGTGAATGGGTGTGTAGTGATTTCTTTGATTAAGCTTGTAATTTGAGTACATGTATTAGATTTTATGTCATTGCATGTAAATCATCAAATGACACAAGTTGTGTAGTTACATTATGTTTGTGTTACATAATTAAATGATGGTAGGTGCGCTGTAGTAAGCGAATGAGTATTTCACTTTTTTCAGCAATTGCAGTGTAAGTTATGGTTGTTATTTTTTGTTGAGAAGCTCAAAGCATGGTAATGAACTACTGGGCTTCTATGTAGTTTGTTGTATAATGGGTGTAATTCTTGCTCTATAACTTAATAATGTTCTGTGTTTATTTTTTAATTCGGTGTTCTCTTTTATATGATTATAAGTAAGGTACAGTATTAGGGACAGTTGTATTTATGTGTTATTATTTACTCAGTTTTATTACATGGTGTTTTCCTAGTCAAATTGTGTGGTTTAATAGTTCTACTACAAACGTATTATTAGTTAGTGCACTGCTTCATATAACAGTCAATAAAATATATTTATACAATTTTGGGGGGAAATGGAAAGTAAAGAATATTGGTTTCATTGGATGATATCATAAATATCTGGGAGGTCATTAATTATGTCTTGTCATCATTTCATCAGTCATGTCGTGTGAGGTCATAAAAGCGGTGCATGAAGGGGGCACAGATTTTGATTAGCTTACCTGACCATAAATGGTGAATTTCGGTGTTTTGAAGGTTTTATTCTGTACCATAAATTCACTTTAGCGGTGTGTTTTCCAGCAATTATGTGTTTTTTCAAACCTAATTTACAATACTTTGTAGGTGTTCTGACCATAACGTAACTTTTTTTTCCGGGGGATTTCAGAAGTTTACACAATGTAACTTACAAGCTTTACTAGTAGAACTGTTTTATCTAGTGACTTTCTTGAAATGTTTGAAACCTAGTATAAACATAATAGTATGAAAATAATATCTTATGAGTTGTAACCATAACGGTACTTGTGGTGTTTAATGAATCTTAGGTCCTTTCTCGGTCTTGTGTTACTCAAGACCATTTGATTTTTCTAACACTGTTTGTATAATATACTTCTCAAGTATTGGCTGTTTCATAGTCATTGCATCATACCCAGTCGTCGAAGTGGGTGTCCCATTGTACATTTAAATGCAGTATAGTTCATACATAGCCCAAAGGGGCTAAAACAATTCACTTCATTAACTTATCTCCATCGTTCCAAAAGAACTGAACTCCAATCAGGCAACAGCACCATCTAGAACACTCCCCACAGAGGCTTCACTCTCTCAGATTTTCTACTGCATGTCATGTGAAAAGGAGTCTCCCTGAGCCCTGACCCGTTATCCATGATTTTCTGTCAGAACTACTTCTTCTTTTATTCAAAACTGACTAGTTCAAATGTCACGCTCAAGCACAAAAGGTCTTTTCAAACCATGTGGGACCTGTGGCAAAACTGGGCTGCACTCTGAGGATCCTCACAAAGACGGTGTTTACTGCCTCTACCCTTCTCATACTGTAAAAGATTGTAAATTTTGCTGTACTTTTTTCTCAAAAAGTGTAAAGGATTGTGAGTGGAGAATATTGTTATGGCTTCAAAAGCTCAAGACCAGGGACTCACCTCTATCTTAGGAGGAGGATGATTATTCTTCTAGTCAAAGAATTCTCAGAAAGAGAGGGAATGAGAGACATTTGTCTCTTGAACCACCTAAAAAAGCTCACAAAAAGACTCCTCATCTTAGGAGCATGTTTTATCTACTGTACTCTTGCATAAGTATTCTAAAGAGAATGTCTCCTCACAAATATCAACATCAGAGCCAACAACACCGTCTCTAAGATTGTTGTTACAGTTCAAACCGCCCTCCTACATGCCGCCAATGGAAAAATGCACTGTAGAGAAAAAAACATCTATGCCACCGTCGTTTTTGAAGGCGGTTCTGTCGTCACTGATGACGCATATTGCTGGAATTAGCTTGTCGTCGATGACACCACTTATGATGATGGCATCAATAACCGTGACGGTGCTGTCAGCAAGGCCATCGGTGACAATACCGTTGATGAGGGTATCATTTAATTCTTCATTACTTTCAATATTGCCTGAGGACACCTCTCCGAATAAAGTTTAACCTCTTCCAGCAACACATTTGTTAGATCTGGAGGATTCTGAGGATGATGATCCTTTGGAAACAGCACATAGTCCTTCAGAACTACATGTCAACTATCAAGAGGAGATTGAGGAATATTGTGAGGAAAATTTGTATTCCTCACGGACACAATTCATGGATAAGTCTACTTCATATATGGAGCATTACCGACCTTCCGAACATCATGAACAGCAGGAGGAGATGATGCAGGTACCAAGAGCTTTGGTTTATGTCTTGCAAAACATGCTGCAGGACTATTATAACAGATTTCCAGAGCCCTCTCTGGTTACATTGTCACCACAAACCATTCACTCTCCTCAAAATCGGCCTCCTACTTCTTGCACACTTCATAATTTACCTGCAGTGCATACACCAATAAAAGGCAGCTTTGAGCATTGTGGTTCCACCTGCGGACACAGTGTGTCAAATGATTGGGATGAATACCTGCAACTGGCCCCTTCACTGCCAGTTCCTCGTCTGGTGGATCCCTGACCTCCCCCCCCCCCCCCCCCGACGCTATTGGGAGTTTCCATACTCTGACTGAGTGAGCTGCAAAATGATTTAAGTTACTAATGCTAGTGAAAAAATCAGATTGCTTTCTTTATAAAAAAGTTTTTTTCAAATGTCTTTATTGCTTCAGTGCTGATATATCATCCCCTATATTCCTCTTCCCACCCCTTTTTGATTTTAATGAGCTGGCTAGAAAATCAGTTAAAGCTATCCCGGTTGTAGACTGTATCTGGGAGGAAGGTGTGAAAATTATGTAGAATCCAGTAACCGTGTCTACTGTCTTACCAAGGTTGGATAAAAAATATAAGGCAGTAGAAACATCACCAGCCTAGTTGCTAGGACATCCTAAACCAGATTCTATCAGAAACGCAAGCAGCTCAGAGCCGTTCCAAGAACCTCCTCTCTGCCAATAGAGAGGGTAGACATCTTGATAGCATAGGAAAGAGATTTTTCTCAATGTGAGCTATAACTGTTAGAGCAGCCAATCCTCTGTCGATTCTTGGCAGATATGACCAGCAGATATAGCCTGATATCGCTCCTTACATAGATTGGTTATCAGAGGATGTAAGGAGAGAGGCAAGAAATATTCTACAAGAAGGCAAACAAGCCTCTTCAAAAATTGAATGTGCAATGGATATTGCCTCAACAGGCTTTTGGAATTTGGCAGGTGCAGCCGTTCTCCATAGGCAGGGATGGCTGCAAAATCGCTGGGTTTGCTACAAATAAGGTGGTTGCCATTTTGTGGGCCAATAGGCAAGGGTATGTTTTCATATAGAGGAGGATATCAACCGTATCGATCACAATAGTATCAGATCTTTCAACAACAATACAAACACAACACCCTCAACAACAGTACAGACGGCCACCATCGGCGGCTTACAGCACACATCTGCAAGAAGAAAACAAACTTCCCAGGAAAGAGACACAAGTAGAAAACCCTGACTGGACAAAGTTGCCGGTTACTCACAACTATGTACAAGAAGCAATTGGGGCCCAAATAACAAACTGTCTGTCTCATTGCATGCAAGTTGATCACATTGGACAAGTGGGTTTTAGACCTAGTCTCCTATTGTGATTTATTTATTTATTCAGTGTTTTATGTAGCATAGACGTGACCACATTAGGGTATCTAACCTGGTGTTGCCTGGCTCCAAGTTTTAGACTGATCGGTTGTATCCACCTCCTGTGGATCAATTGATACTTGGTACAGAAGAAGAGTATATGTTTTCCAGTCTCTTGTGTTATAGCGCAGGCAGGGCATAGTTCTAAAGACAGACCAACAGCCTGATTACTAGGAAACCTTAATTTAAGGTTGCTGTACCTGAATCTAGCATATAAACTTTTTGCGAGTGGGAATGTAATTTGATCCAGAAAAGGTTCAAAACTGGGACATGACTTGGCACTTTGAAATTGTGATGTTAATAGGCCATTTGCTGATCTAGTAACCTAGCGCTCACCCACGGACACCCAATACCTAGTCTTGAGCTTCAGTAGGTCTCCTCTGGTTGCCCTCTCCGGATGTTCCCATAGTACCGACATATCACGTGATTTATACCAGCTTGCAACATGTTTAAACCAGGGTAAACATTTGGTACCACTGATCGTCAGGACCTCCCTCAGAAAATTATTGTAATCAGAGAACTGGGGTGTTATCCACAAACGTAGCCAGTACATTAGAGGTTTCAATGAGACCATATCACCTATTCTTTTTAACCCTAAGTCAAAGAACGGAGGGATCAGAGGGGTGGTGGTGATAGGTACTGAGATAAGGGATCTAGCAAAGATATTTTTGGATATCGTCAATTTGTTTGTGTTAATGTAACTCCATATCTCTGTCCGTACAGAGCTCCGTTATAGGCTTTTGCTCAATACACTTCTAGTGCTGGACTCGGCTGTCAACTGTAAGACTGCCTGTGGTATCTCAATTTTGATTTTGACCTGTGGCAAAGGGTAAGGTGACTCTTGACCAATTGTAGCTCCCAACCAAGTGTGTCGCTTAATCTTATCCCGAGGTGGTCAACATTTATCACCCTTTCCAGTGGTTCACACGCGATCCTACCCTCACGTGATTTCCCCATCACTATACCGAGTACCATGAATTTGGTTTTGGCAACGTTAAGTTCCAGCCTCCTGTTCTTACAGAATTCTATAAACATGTCCACTAGCGTTTGTAGGCCCATTGGGGTTGTGGAAATAAGTAAAGAATCATCTGCAAAGAGCAGGATTGGGACTTCCGTGTCATTCATAATGGGAGAGTCATGTCTACAATCCAATAGTCTGCTGGCCACGTCATTAATGAACAGGGAGAATAGTGTTGGAGTGAGGACGCACCCCTGACGCATCCCACGCTGTATGTGTATCCTGTCTGTTAACCCACCATTTATTCCCCATCTGACCTGGGCATAGTTATCCTCATGGAGTCTAGCTATCAGGTTTACCAAATCTATGGGGGTCCCTAGGTCGAGCATTATTTTCCATAACGTTTCTCGTGGTACTAATTCGAACGTAGCTCTTAGGTCGACAAATGCTACATAGAGTTTTTGTTTTTTCAGAAGCACTTATTTCCATGTTAGCAGAATGAATCTAAAGGCCTGGTCGCATGCTCTAATTTTAGGGCAGAAGCATGCTTGGTATTACGACAGTATCGCCTTTTCTTCTATCCAAGTTTGGAGTTTGTCCAGAACTTGTTGTGCAAAGATCTTTTGCAGATTATCAATCAGGCAGATGGGTCTGTAATTGGAGGGGATGGAAGTGTCTCTCTTGTTGTGTATTGTGATTATCTCAGCTTCCCTCCAGGTTGGTGGAATAGCCCCACCAGCCGATATGCAGTTTGTTAAGAGATTTATATAAGTAGCCCATATCATGGGTTCCGATTTGTATAAATCCCCCGGTATCTGGTGAGGGCCTGGGGCTGCTGACAAAGTATCACCCAAGCTAAAAACTAGTGTTGTGCCAGTCGTGAGCGTAGCAGGAAGGATGTTAAGAGTGCTTTGTTCGGTTCTTCAGTTATATATAATGAGCGTTCGTGTTCTTGGAGTATGATGTGGCAAAGTGCTCAACCCAAACCTCCTATGTGGTGGCTAAGAATGTTTATATTTTCCACGTTACCTTTTGAAAGGATATGCCAGAACAGGCAGTTCTCCTTGCCTCTGGCGCCTTGTATCAGGTCCTGCCATTTTTTGTCTGCAAAATCACGCTTGGCTTTTGCGAGTGCGATTTTATATCTATTGCATGCTATAGCTACCCCAGGCTGACTACGCTTCTTAACCGCTAGCTGTAATGCCCCCTTTGTTAATTTGCATTCGTGATTAAACCATTTATTGTTCGTTTTCCCAGCGGGCCTACTGGAGGAGCTCTTTTTTCGTGAATACACTTTGCAGTGCACCATAAAAATAATTGGGCACTGTTCATATGGATGTTGTCCCCGGGAAATCTACGCAATCCAAGCTGCTGCTCAGGCCGGACAAGAAGTGTGTGACTAATTCATAAATCCTAGTGTATTGGTCTAGGTCTGCAAGTACTTCGGGCCAGGTGACTCTTCTACCGTTGTTGGTTACAAGAGGATATCCGCCTTAGAGAAACAACTTGATAGCTGCCTATCCCAGTGCAGCCCCTGTCATTTTTAACAGCAGGGGATTGTGGTTGCCGTAAAGCCTCGGGGTAATCAACATGTCCTCAACTAGTGACCAAATTCTAGAGTCAACTAGAATATAACAAATGACGCTAATACTGGCACCCCATTTGAAGGTAACCTGCCTATTTATGTCTGATGCAGTTCTCCCGTTACATGCCCTTAGGCTCCTTCCTTTGCCCAGTGATGCAATCTGCAGGGACACATAAGTTGGACAATAGCAATTTTTGGACATTGCCAGATTGGGTATGCCCCAAATCTCGTTCTCCTCTAGTAAAGTACTTAGTAGGGGAGAGGGTTCCAAAGGGGCATTAAAGTCCCCAGCAACAATGATTTTAAAGTTTCTTTGGTAAGCTCCCACCAGATTGTCTAACAATGATAATTCTAGGGGCTCGCCTGTTTGAAAAATAAGTTGGATCGACGGTATATCTTGTGAGTTTATTATCAGCTGTTTATTTTTGCAGGCTAGGGTATTCCTCACAAGTATTATCTGTCCCCCACTGGCTCTACCTAATATTTTTGGCGCATTAGTTTCCACACTGTATGTCGTGTAGCCATTTATATGTACCCTGTCCACTGCTCAAGTTTCTTGGAAAATGCAAATGTAATTTTTGCCTATGAAGAAGTGCCATTTTGGGTCTTTTAATTTTAGATGTATCCCCGCCAAATTCCAGGAAATTAGGGTTAATCTGTTATTAGCCTCATTGCTAGGTATGGGCAGGCATCTACAGATCCCAACATCAGTAGGTAACATATTATCAGCGACTGGGTCAATTGGTCGGGTACATAATGTAATTGGCTATCGGAGCACAACCTTAATGGCGCCAATAATGCTATTAGGTGATGCATCAATTTTCGCTTCGGGGTGTGGGTTAGTAGTGGGTTGCTCAGCAGTGTGGTAGACATCTGGGGGATTTGCATATAAAGGTACAGGAAGGGAAAAATTGCTAATGTTGCTGAGTGAATCAACGTCTCGTAGTGGGGAAGATGGCCCCATCTTTGGTATAGAACGCAGCAATAGATCAGTTACTGGTCTATAGTACTTGAATCTAATGTGGGATTTATTTGAGGGATTTGTCCTGATATCTAGTGCCACTAAATCATCCACCATTCTAGCATTGTTTAGGTAAGTAACTTTTTCTCCTATTACTCTTGGGGTCTTGGAGGCAGCCCTCTTCATCCATTGGTCTATCGTTGTCATTTGCATTTTCTTCCATTCACTACAGCATACTGCATGGGGCAATGGGTCAGCCTAATTCAGCCTCTTACTAACTTAACTGTGACTTTATTCTATCCTTAAACACGGAGCACATATGCACACAAAGTAGTTCCCTTCATTGCTAGTGATTGTTGTTAATTATTATTGTAGTATTGCCTTTTCATTCTGTGTTAGATCCTGATTTAAGGGCTGTTTCTACTTGTTTTTAATGTAGCACAGGCATACTTCAGCCTTCTGCTGATAATGCTTTTGTAAATTCCTTTTAGAGAGGCCTTTTAACTGCTGCTGTTCCATAGCATACCAAATTGTGTCAATTTGAAACTGTTCTTATGAAACTAATCCTGTTTGTAGTGTGTGCACAATGAAGTGCAACCTTCTCTGGCCACCTATCTTTGCAGCTCTATCTATCCATCTATCTGTTTATCTTTGCAGCCCTATCTATCTTTACAGTCCTATCCAGCTGCATTTGCAACCCTCTCTGTCCAGATGTTTTGGTTTTAAACCCTCTCTATATTTGTAAGTCTGTATCTAGCTATTTTTGCAACCCTAAATATATTTGTTGCAAAACTCTCTATCTCCCTTTGCAACCCATACTAGCTATCTTTGCAGCCCTCTCTCACTGCCTCTCTAAATACAGCCTTCTCTATCTTTGCTGTTATATCTATTGATCTGTCTGTCCGTTTGCAGCCTTTTCTATCTTTGCAGCCCTCTATGTATCTATCTTTGCAACTCTGTCTAGGTATTCATCTCTCTTATCTTGAAACACTTTATCTTTGCAAACCTGCCTTTCCATCTATCCCTTCAGTTCCCCATATCTATATTAGCAACCTAATCCAACTTTTTGCATCATTCTCTATCCATTTATCTTTGCAACTCTTTCGATTTATATTTCCAATCCTCTTATATCTACCTATTTTTGCAACCTTCTCTATCCATGCAACTCTATTCTGTCTGTGCAACCGTCTTTACATATCTATTCAGCCCTCTTTATCATTTTATTTATCTTTCCAACCCTCACGGTTTATATATCTTTGCAACCATCTCTATCTTGGCAGCTCTGTGTATCTAATAGGTCTATCTCGGCAACCCCCTTCTATCTGTTTGCAACCCTATCTATCTATTTATCTATCTATCTATCTATCTATCTATCTATCTATCTATCTATCTATCTATCTTTCCAATACATTTTTTTGAAAAGATTACAAATAAAGCCTAGGTAATGGCTAGAGACGTGCAGCCAACACAGTCCTAATAGCTTTAGTAATACCTGTTTAATTATATACTAATTGAACATTTATTAAAATAATTACTGTTGTAAGTAAACTTACAATGATATGGTTGTATGATGATGAGCAATTGTGTACAGTACCTTGTGTTAGTGTATCTTTATGCACATCATTGTATCTTTGAATGTGATGTGTATGGTGTGATTGTTTCTTTTAAGTCTTTAGGTATATGCATGGTGTTTAAGAAGGGTTTGCCCACTTTAAAGTTGTGTTTATCTGCATATGTTGTTTACAATATGTTATCCAGGTATCTTTCATAGATTCACATGCTTGAATCATTCCTCGTTTGTCGAGATGGGAGTCCCACGGTAAAATATTTGAGCAGTGCTTTAAAAGTTTCTTAGGCTATATTTGCCTTACCCCATGTATATAGTAGCCTGTCTATGCCCTTTTTTCTTTTTTTTTTTTTTAATTTTTGGAAGACCTTTATTGATAGAAAAAGCAAGTACAAGTCATCAAGGGCTCGAGGGCCCACACATACGATACATTACAACTTGCTGTAGATACAGAGGATTCATTACAGGAGGACTGAGGTCTAATTTTAAAAGTTTTCCCTTGTAGGATAGGCGCATACAGGATATTGTAGCACAACGAGTCAATACTGGTGTGGGACAATCAGGATAGTCAATCTTGCAACGTAAGAGAACACCAGAGTCGCTGCGCAGCATCCAGAAAGAAGCGTCTAAACCCCAGGGAAGGAAGAAAGGGAAAAGAATAGAAGGCCCATAGAACAAAAAGAAAAAACAAAAAGAAAGCAGCCCCACCCCCCAAGTACCCCCCACCCTGCACCCCTGCAGCTGGCTACGGCCTGTCCCCCCCTAGCAGTGTGCCTGTCGCCCAAGAAAAGGAGTCCCGAAATATAGAGAGTAAGAAAGGATAGAATCCTAAAGCTCTCAGAAGTAAGAAGGGTGGGGAGGAGCCCATTATCCGTCCCCCCGCTCCGCCATCTCACACCAGCAGTATCCACAGTAGTCTGTCACCCAGCAGCAATAGCATATCCAATATGTAAAGAAATTGAGGTCGCAACAGCCGCGCACAGCGTATTTTAAGGCAACAATACCCAGATCAGGCGTAAACCCCCACTAGAGTCTTCTAGCACCACTGGTACATTTCCAAGGCATACAAGGAGACTAGGTCCCCCGCTGTCTCACCCACAAGAGCTGTACAAAAACAGGAGATAGTGTCCTGATGATCATGAAACAATTCCAGACACAGATTGGGGCACAGCGGCAATATCAATGAACCGTATGCCAACATCATGTCCCCCTCCGATACAATCAGACACCGAAAATCCACCAGTCCGATAAAGGAAATGTCTATCCTTGACCCGTTTTCTCCTTACCACCGCAGGTCCGTATGGTCGATGCAGATGAAGACGGCAGTCCAGGGAGGGAACCGCGGTGCCGGAGACTCGGTGCATACAGGGCAGTGAAGTCCAGGAGTCTCAAAAAAGGTATAGATCCTGCCGTCTCGAAGTTCCCGGGTATAGTCGGGGCAGGGAGGAAGATCTCCGCGTCCATCGCCTCTCGGGTCAAGTCTCGAGGATTCGTGAACTTGGCGAGGAGAGATAGCTCACGTCGTGGTGGAGACTCCGGAGGGGTGCACGAGTTCGGGAGCCAGCCTCCAGCGATTGATGGTGGTGGTAAGGTTGGGTTCACGAGGGCGCCACCGACCTCAGCGGGCGCCCTCGTAGCACAGGCGGAGGTGAAACAAAGAGCGGCGTCGGGACCCTGCAAGTCGGCCATCTTGGGGCGAGTCGAAGCACTGAGGACGTCCTCCATCTTGTCCAACAGGGCGCAACCGAGTTTTAAAGCCTCAGAGCGAAGGGAGAGGATCGCTTCCAGAATACTCCCATAGCTGTGAGAGGTAGCGCACATTGTTTCAGGCATGTCGTACTACACAGTTGGTCCAGAAGCACCGATCACTGCCAAAACGCCCAGCCACATAACAACATGATCACCATTGCGGCAGGCAGGGAATCTCCGGGTCGGGACAGGCTGCGCTCCCTGGGAGGACAACTGGGCGTGCTGAGAGGGCAAAAGTACGGGCCTGGGTAAAGGCGATGTCTCAGTTCGTCCCCTGCGTCGCCCCGCTTAGCTACTAGTATCTGGCAGGTCGGAGGCTCATCATCAGTGGCGGGGCGAGATGTAGGCAATAGGCACACGAACAGCATTGCAAGTGCCCATAGCAGTGCAGTTGTAGCCCAGTCAGAGCGCCGCAGCGTCAGCAGTGCAGCGGGGCATGGGTGAAGGGTCAGCTGTCCGACGATACCCGATCAGTCGGAATCTCACGGTCATCAAGCCCAGGGAGCGCGCCTCTGAAGGTCGGCCTCGACAGTCACGCGAGGTCCCGGTCTTTATGCCGATGCGGGCCGCCAGCCGTGTCCAAGCGTTTCGTCAACTTGCCGAGGAGCAAAAAGTTCAGGATTTCGTGGCGGGTCGGCGGAATGCGTCCGCTGTCGGAATCAGCCACTTCGGTGCAGGATAGCTGGCAGGAGAGGCTCGAAGGCGGAGACGGTCCCCGGAGCCGAGGGACTACACGTCTGATACGAGCGCCATCTTGGCTCCTCCCCCTGTCTATGCCCTTTTTGAAAAAGGACCTAAGGTTAGAACCCAGCCAATCAGCTGCTAGCACCCTCTAGAACACTCTCAGCAGAGGCAGGTTCTCTCAGATTTTCACTGCACGTCGTGTGGAAGGAAGTTTCCCTGAGTACTACTTCATTTTTTCTGCAACTTCTACAAATCTTGGCATCATGTCTGACAAGAAAGGCCTTATTATCAACAGGGATATATGGCTCCACAGCACTGTTACCGTTCATATGGTTTGCTGCCTGAGCCACGCCCCCCCCTTGACATGGCTGATCTGCCACCATCACTGATACAGGATCTCCAGGCTAGGTTGGGGATTCCCGCTGCAACAGGATCAGCCAGACAGGCCAGTGCCTCAAACAGATCTCCAGGTACACCAGCTGCTCAGCCGCCAAACACACTTGTAAAAGCTCCTGACCCTGAGCCAACTGATCCTGGAGCACCAGATGCCTCCTCTTCGGATGAGGATAGAGAGGAGGTTGAGCTGCGGAATCCAATCTCTGCTCCTGATCCTTGGGACGATTATGTCATTCCAGCTCCATCCCCTCCTCCACATCTCCCATCATGTTCTCCTCAGGAAGATATTGGAGGATTTCATAATTTAATGCAGAGGGCAGCCAAAGGGGTTTAATCTGCCTATCGTGGCCAAGCAAACCGAATGGTTTTTTATATGATTTTAAAGAAGACACCATGAAATTGGTACACTCCATACCATGGCAGAAAGTCATCAAGAGTGCTCAATAGTAACCGCCATACCAACCACAATACCGGCAGTCCTACAATCCTCCATCTTACTCTCAGTCATCTACAGCTGGTTTCTCTCACCAGGGGGCCCGCAAACAGATGCCTCAACAAGGCTGTGACTCAAATAGGAAGCAATGATCATGCCCGGGTACCAGCTTCCCAACCTGTGGGTGCTAAGATTTCCAGCTATGTCCATCAGTGGTGCAAAGTAACTAAAGATCTCTGGGTGTTGGATTTTGTCACCTTTGCTCACACTCTAGAATTCATTCAGCGCCCGCCGACTACTCCACCCAAGGGTGACCCTTCCCCTCATCTTCACTTAATATGCAAAAAGGCTTTGGTCATGCTCGCCAAGGGAGCAATCGAGGAAGTCCAGATGTCACAAAAGGGAAAACGTTTTCATTCTATTTTTTCCTAATAAAAAAAGAAATCGGGAGAATGGAGACCGATATTGGACCTGAGTTACCTCAACAAGTTTCTCAAGAAACAGACATTCAAGATGGTAACACTTTCCGAGATCCTACGCTGTCTAAACGAAGGAGACTTCATGACCTCGCTCGACATAGAAGACGCATATTTTCATATCCCTATCCATCTGAAACATCGGAAATTTTTAAGATTAACAAAGGCTGGTACCCACCACCAATACAAGTTTCTTCCATTTGGTCTCAAATCGGCACCAAGGATCTTTACCAAGTGCCTAGCGCCTGTAGCGGCAGCCCTGCGATCTCAAGGGCCCCAAGTTTTCCCTTACCTCGATGACTGGATGCTCAAAGCACCAACAGCACAAAAGGCCATTCAAACTACAAACACCTGCTTTCAATTGTTTCAGAAATTTAGGACTCGCTGTAAACAAAGAGAATTCTTCGTTCCATCCAAGCCAAGTCATATTCTTCCTTGGGAGTATCCATCGATACCATACAATGCAAAGCTTTCCTATCACACAAAAGGCAGATACGATTGCAAAGACTGGCAAACGGCATATCAAGAAAAAAGTCAGTTTCTGTGAGAACGTACAAGTCTCTCCTAGGGATGTACTCTTCAGCAATTGATCTGGTGCCACTAGCCAGACTGAGAATGAGGCCTCTTCAGGAAGAGCTACAGAAACCATGGCAACAAGTCTTGGGATCCTTCAAGGATGTTTTTAGTGATCACAACACGAAAGGTAGATGGACCGCAATGGTGGTCCCATGTGCCAATTCTTGTAAAGGGTCTTACTTTCCTCCACAATATCCCAGACTTCATACTGACAACGGACACCTCCATTAACGGTTGAGGAGGCCACCTGCAAGAGTTACAGATTCAGGGGCAAATGATCCTCTGCACAGAAGCATTTGCCAATCAACCGGCTAGAGCTCAAAGCCATTTCCCTATTGTGGCGGGGTATCAGAGACAGAGAGGTTACCAGTTCGTTTGAGAGAAGGTTTTATTTTTGTAAACACTCTCCGTTGTCTGCTTGTAATTCTCTCTTTTGCGAATGTGGCAGGATCCGTCTTGATTTTACGTAGAGGATCCAGAATGAAGGGGTTGCTGGTATAATCGCTCAGATGACACTAGCGTCTGGAAATCCCTCGGGACAGCCGGAACCCAAAAAATAAACAAAACAACAAAGGATTAGGGCGGTCGTCCTCGTTCAATATCACAAGGACCGGGGGTGAGGAAACCAAGTGCTCTAAGTGGTCACACGGGATCGGCGAGGTGTTGTGCTCTGGTGCTCGTGACAAAGGGAGAGGGAATTTAGACTGTACAGGAACTATATACAGTTGGTCAGGCAATACTTGGAGGGAACAGGTTTTAAACGGTAGGATCACTTCGTCTCCCAACCCAACCCTCTACTTTGCCCCGTACCTGTTCCAGCCACGCTCCTCCCTTGGGAACGTGGCAGGGCGGCTCGTGAAGCCGTTGGCCTCCTCGCTTCTTTGCTATGCCGTCAGTACTCCGCCTCCAATCCTCCTCGTCTGCTTCTTCCTCTCTAGTCTGATTTCTCGTCCTTGTTCTCCACTCCCGATCTCCTTCCTCGAGGGAAACGCCGTTTGTCCTCTTCCGGGGTTCTCCTTCCTTTGACGGCCCAGACGTTGTGACGTCACTCAGTGGAGGGTTTTCGTCCTGAAGGAAACCTCAGTTAAAGGAGCCCTGTCCTTGTTCTTCCTCGGGACTCAATAAAGGCTGTTTATGAGGGATCAATTTGTCCTGCTGGAAGGGGATATAAGTCGGTGAGAGAGGAACCGCCGACCACCATTCGCGTTCATTCTCTGTTTCATCAGGATATCGACCCGCCCCGTCACACACCTCCCCCCCCTGGATTCTCCTGATCGGGGAGAGGAAAGACTCTAGATAGGTAATCCGGATTACTGTTGTCTTTCCCCTTTTCATGGAGTACTGTAAAGGAATAGGGGGCGGAGGGACAAGAACCATCGGAGTATTCGTGGATTTTGGCCTTGATTTTTATACATCCACTTTAATGGAGCATGGTCGGTGTAAAGGATGAATGGCTTCCCTTCCAAATAGTACTGCAGTTTGTTGATGGCCCATTTAATGGCCAGACATTCCTGTTCTATCGTGGGATATTAACACTCCCCAGGGAACAATTTGCGACTGACGTACAGAACGGGGTGTTCTATTCCGTCATCCCCTACCTGCGATAACACCGCCCCTATTCCTACAGCAGAGGCATCAGTGGCCAGGATGAAGGTTTTAGAGAAATCGGGTGATATCAGGACTGGATTGGTAGTGATTAGGTCTTTCAACTCCTTGAATGCCCTTGCCGCTTCTGGAGAGGGATTTATTAGTTCTCTGGGTTTTACATCTTTTCTGAGGAGGTCTGTCAATGGAGAGGCTAGTTCAGCAAACTTGGGGATAAATCTTCGATAATAACCTATTAAGCCCAGAAATGCCCTCAATGGCCTTCACTTTCTCAATTTGGGGGGCGATAGATCCGTCTCCTAACACAAACCCCAGGTATTTCACTCTGTGGAACGCGGCTCTGGACTTTTTTGCGTTCACATGTAAACCGGCTTGTTTAAGGGCTGTGAGGATGATAGTCAGATGTTCCAGGTTCTCTTCCCAGCTGCTGCTGTATACTACAATATTGTCCAGATACGCCAAACTGAATGAAGGGTATGGCTGCAAGCTGTTATTCATAAGGCGTTGGAACGTGGCAGGTTCTCCATGGAGGCCGAAAGGAAGGACGTTGAACTCGAACAACCCTTCATCTGTTATAAAGGCTGTCTTTTTCCTGTCCTCTTCACGGAGGGGCACCTGCCAATACCCCTTTGTGAGGTCAAACGTAGTGATGAATACCGCGTCACCGAGTTTTTCTATTAGCTCGTCTACCCTGGGGATGGGGTAAGCGTCAAAGGTAGAGATGTCATTTAGGGCCCTGAAATCCATGCAGAAGCGTTTTGTTCCATCCGGCTTTAGAACCATGACAATTGGGGATGCTCAACTGCTTTTCGAGGGACGAATGACACCTAGTTCCAACATTTCGCTTACTTCTCTCTTCACAGCCTCTCGTCTTGCAGCCGATATTTGATAAGGTTTCTGCTTCACCATTTTTCCAGGGTGGGTTTCAATGCTATGCTCGACTGTCGTCTTCCCAGGTAGATCGGAGAAGATGTCGGAAAAGGGCCATAGGGTCTTCCTCAGGTCTTCCTTCATCTGATTGGTGAGTTCTTCATTAACAACAAGGTTTTCTATCGTAGAACTTGCTTTGGGAGTTGTGGGTATTAGAAGATGTGTGCCCCTGGGAGGATGTCCAATCCATTTCTTCAGCATATTTATGTGGTAACATTGGGTTTTAGTTGGAGTGATTTGTACCCTGTATGTGGTATCGCCTATGGTTCCCACCACCTTGTATGGGCCCACCCATTCATTCTTGAATTTACTGGAGGAAGAGGGTAGGAGTACCAACGCTCATTCCCCAACATTCAGTCTTCTTAGCTTTTTCCCCTCTGTAAAAATATTTCTTCTATTTGTTCCTTTGTTGTTCTAGGTTGGAGTATGCGAGGTTTCTTAATTTACCTAATTTCGACCTAAGTTGGTGTGTATACTCTAGCAGAGACCTCTACTCTTGTTCCTCTTCTGTTTCCCATGCATCTTTTAGTTATTTCCAGTAACGATCTTGGGAGTCGTCCATACAACAATTCGAAGGCTGAGCAACCTAGGCTGCTTTGTTTCTGTGCCCTCAGGACATACAGAGCCAGGGGTAGGAGTCAGTCCCAATCCGGTCCTTCTGCTGTAAGCATTTTCTTCAGTGTGGCCTTTAATGACTGATTATATCGTTCTACGAGTCCGTCCGTTTGGGGGTGGTAAACTGAGGTCCGCAGCTGACGCACATTCAATGTTCTGCATACCTCCATCACACGGGACGTGAATGGGGTTCCCTGGTCAGTCAACACTTCTTTTGGGAATCCTACCCTGGAGAATAATTCCACAAATTTTTCTGCAATGTTAGACGTCGTCGGTGCCCGAAGAGGGAAGGCTTCTATGAATCTAGTCGCATAATCGACTATAACAAATGCGTGCAGGTGTCCCCTCGACGATTTTGGCAGGGGACCTATTAAATCCATGCCCATCCTTTCAAAAGGGGTTCAGATGATGGGTAAGGGTCGTAGTGGTGCTGTCGGAGGACTGTGCATATTCTTCTTTTGGCATATCTCTCATTTAAGGCAATAATTCTGGACGTCTCTGTATATCCCGGGCCAGTAAAAATAACGCAGTACGCTTTCAGTAGTTTTTTTTTCTTCCTGAATGCCCGGCCGTAAGGTGGGCATGAGCAAAAAACAATACTTGTTCCCGGAAAGGCATGGGTACCAACAGTTGTGTGTTTCCTCCTTCTTCACCCTCCCTATACAGTAGCTCGTTCTTAATTAAAAAATGGGGGTACGTGATGGGTTGTACACTCTGTGACACATGGGCACTTTCCCAGGCATTAAACAGGGTGGTGTCATTGGCTTGGGAAAAGCGAAAACTGTGGTCTATGATCCAAGGTTCAGGAGTAATCAGGGTTGGTATAGGGCCTCCTACTGACTTGTTTGGATCAGTTATGGTGTCTTGGAAGAGGGAAAGAAACCCCAGATTATCCACCCCTAGAATGACGTCTTCGGTAGGGAATCCACCACCCCTACTTTCACTGTACAGGTTTCTTTGTCTAACGGTATCATGGTAACCAGTGCCAGGGGGTATGGCTTAACGTCCCCGTGGACACAACGTATATGTACCATAGCCCCTGGGACATATTGTTTGGGGAGGATACGTCTTTTCTGAACTACAGACTGCCTACACCCCGAATCTAAAAGGGCCTTTACCACTTTGCCATTCATCCTTACACGTACATAAAAAGACGCTCCCATCTCAGCTGAATACAGTACTGTCTTGGGAAGATACCCAACTTCCATTGGTTCTTCGGTCGGTCTTTTTCTGGGACACATGCGTGCAATGTGGCCCCATTCACCACACTCAAAACATTGTGGGCCACGTAGGGGGGGAATGTCCATTCTGAATTGTTTGGCTCTTGGAGGTTCCACTACGGGCTTTTGCTTCTTTTCTATTTTAGGGGTAGGTCCAGCCTTATGCATTTTCTAAATGTCCCAGCCCATGGTACGAGGTTGAGCCCTGGCGTAGTTTGCTGACATCTCAATGGCCTGTTCAATGGACAGTCCGGAGTGCTGTTTCAGCCATCTTTTTCGAAGCGTATGGTAAAGCCTCCATAAACTGTTCTAAATATATTTTTGACATCACTTCTTCCTTAGTGCTGGTAGATGGTTTTAACCATTTGTCGGCGGCCATTTTAAGGCGGAAAAACAAAGTTTCGGGGTTTTCCCCAGGTGTCCTTCGCTCTTTTCGAAACCTGACTCTATAGGCCTCAGCGTCGAGTCCCAGGTGATCTAGGATCACCTCTTTGATGACCTGGTACGGAGCGTTTCATGTTGGGTTGGCGACTTGGTAGGCAAACTGCGCTTCGCCAGTCAATAAGGGCGCTAAAAAGAAGGGCCATTTATCCTCTGGCCAACCTAACGCTCTGGCGGCTCTCTCAAAATTCAATAAAAGCGCGTCGGGTCTTCCCCGTGCATATATTTTTGTAAGGCAATTCCAGAGGGGTTTGGAATGGGTGGCCTTCTGCAGGAACAGACACAGCTGTAACAATCAATCAATCAATCACAGCATTTAAATAGCGCACTACTCACCCGGAGGGTCTCAAGGCGCTAGAGGAGGGGGGGTACGCTACTGCTCGAACAGCCAGGTCTTGAGCTGCCTCCTGAAGGCGAGGTGGTCCTGGGTCAGGCGGAGATACGCTTTTCTGAAGACTCTCTATGTGTGCAGTGATTGTATGCTGGAACATTTCCCGGTCTGCTTGGGCTGAAGTTAGTTGTCTTTCGACAGCCCATTCTAGTTTTTCCTGCCCTTTGATGATGTGTTGTATAAGGGCGTCCATCTCGGTTGGACAGACGGACTGGGATGGTTATCCCACTTCAGACACCAGTTGTGGTGGGGTATCAGAGACCGAGACAGAGAGGTTACCAGTTCGTTTGAGAGAAGGTTTTATTTTTGTAAACACTCTCCGTTTTCTGCTTGTAATTCTCTCTTTTGCGAATGTGGCAGGATCCGTCTTGATTTTACATAGAGGATCCAGAATGAAGGGGTTGCTGGTATAATCGCTCAGATGACACTAGCGTCGGGAAATTCCTTCGGGACAGCCGGAACTCAAGAAATAAACAAAACAACAAAGGATTAGGACGGTCGTCCTCCTTTAATATTATAAGGACCGGGGGTGAGGAAACCAAGTGCTCTAAGTGGTCACACAGGATCGGCGAGGTGTTGTGCTCTAGTGCTTGTGACAAAGGGGGGGGGGAATTTAGACTGTACAGGAACTATATACAGGCGGTCAGGCAATACTTGGAGGGAACGGGTTTTAAACGGTAGGATCGCTTCGTCTCCCAACCCAACACAATACTTTGCCCAGTACCTGTTCCAGCCACGCTCCTCCCTTGGGAACGTGGCAGGGCGGCACGTGATGCCGTTGGCCTCCTGGCTTCTCTGCTATGCCGTCGGTACTCCGCCTCCAATCCTCCTCGTCTGCTTCTTCCTCTCTAGTCTGATTTCTCATCCTTGTTCTCCACTCCCAATCTCCTTCCTCGAGGGAAACGCCGTTTGTCCTCTTCCGGGGTTCTCCTTCCTTTGACGGCCCAGGCACTGTGACGTCACTCAGGGGAGGGGTTTCGTCCTGAAGGAAACCCCAGTTAAAGGAGCCATGTCCTTGTTCTTCCTCGGGACTCAATAAAGGCTGTTTATGAGGGATCCATTCGTCCTGCTGGAAGGGGATATAAGTCGGTGAGAGAGGAACCGCCGACCACCATTCGAGTTCATTCTCTGTTTCATCAGGATATCGACCCGGCCTGTCACACCTATCTATCCAGGTTTTCTTACCAAGGATAGTAGGTTCCTCCATGCTGGTTTGGACAGACAATACTACCAGCATGTCCTACGTCAACAAACAAGGGGGAACCAAATCCATCACACTATCTCAAGAAGCACAGGAGATAGGGGATTGGACATTGCAGCATGGGATCTCACTGAAGGCCGAGCATGTCAGAGGTCTACACAATACTCTGGCGAATACGTTAAGCAGAACGCAGTCCAGTGTCACGAATCGGAGCTGGAGCAGTCCCAGCTCGACAAGGTGTTTCTAATGTGGGGAAAATCAGCAGCCGCGTCCCTTGTAATCCCCGCACTTACGTCGCCCCACCGCTCTTACCTGCACGGACCGTGGCTGGAAACCAGTGTTAGACCTCTTTGTGATGATGGAGAACACCAAATACCAGCATTATGCCAGCAGATTCCCTTACCAGGGTTGAGGGGAAATGCCCTTTTAATGCGATGGTCCGGGATATATTCTTACGCATTCCCCCACATTCCGTTAATTCCCAGGGTGTTAACCAAGATGAAGAGGGAAGGCTGTCGCTTGATCCTGAGGCTAACTGAGTCGAGGCCCATACGCCTACAACCATCTCCATCTCTGCTGACCAGAGAGAAGGCCAAGTGTGCCATCCAGACCTACAATCTCTTCATTTGCACGCATGGCTCCTGAGTTCCTAGTATTCAGGGACTTGGATATCTCGCAGGAGTGTAGGGAGATTATTGCGAAATCCAGAGCAGACAGCACATACAAGACATACCGCCTCAAATGGAAGCAATTCTGTTTCTGGTGCCAAAGAAATAACATGCACCCACGTCAAGCGCCTCCTGATCAGATTTTGCCATATCCCCTCTCTTTGGCAAAGTCAGGTCTCACTTTCTCTTCTTTGAAGGTTCACCTGGCTGTGATTTTCCGTTATAGGAGAGTTCGTCAGGTTCCCACTCTCAGTGCTTCTAGTCTTATAAAGCAATTAATGAGGGACCTCTTAAGTGCTTTTCCTCCGGTGTTCGCACCCCCTCCAGAATGGAAGCTGAACTCAGTCCTTGCACAACTAATGAGGCATCCTTTTGAACCAATTCACAAAGCAGAGCTCAAGTTTCTCACCTGGAAGGTAGCCCTCATTCTGGCTCTCACTTCTGCGAGGATGTTTAGTGAAATCTAAGCTTTTACAGTCAAGGAGCATTTTCTGCATTTCACGGATAACTATGTAGCTCTGAGAGCAAACCCGACTTTTATTCCGAAAGTCCAGATGCAGTTCCATCTCAACGAACCAGTAATACTTCAATCCTTTTTTCCAAACCCATTGAGTCCAGCAGAACGGGTGTTACATACGTTGGATATTAAAAGATGTTTACAATTCTACCTGTATAAATCAAAAGACATAAAGACAGATCACCTGCTGGTGGCCTACAGACAAGGCAGAGAAGGAACAGCAGTAACTATGGCCACTGTTGCCAGATGGGTATCTTCTGTGAACTAATTCTACCATGACAAAGCTAACAAGCCTATAACATGAACAACTAAAGCACACTCCACTAGGGACGTTTCTACATCAGCAGCTCTGTTCGCTGGAGGAACACTAGAAAAGGTTTGCCGTGCTGGGACATGGAAAAGTGTACACACCTTTACGCAGCATGTCTCCAGTCTACGCAAAGTGAGGATGCAGTTGTGAGCCAAGCAATACTGTGTTATCTCTTCAATTGAGGTGGGCCTCTTTGTTTGATAAAAGGAATTTTTTTATACAAATATTTATCTTAATTAACATGCATAACTTTGATTGCTATCTGTCGCTAATGTAAGTTTTTGTATAACTCTGAAAGCTCAACAGTAGTGGCTTTCCTCCACTTCCCCCTCGACCATTCCACTCCAGTCGAGGGAAGACTATCACAGTTCCTACCTGTGTGGAATTTCATCACCACAGACAGGTGGGTAAGACAGATTATCCAGTATGGTTACTGCCTGGAACTTATTGCTACTCCCCACAACATACCGCCCAGACAGCGTCCCATGTCCATGAAACATCTAACGCTTCTCAAACAGGAGGTTCTCTCCATGCTTCAAAAGCAAGCAATAGAACCAGTTCCCCTAGAGCATCAGGGGAAAGGGTGTACTCACTGTATTGTCTAATAACCAAAAAGGACTGTACTCTCAGACCAATACTGGAGCTCAGACCCCTCAATTTCTACATTCAGTCAGATCACTTTCACATGGTCACTCTACAGCAAGTCCTTCCACTGCTTCAACAAGGCGACTTCCTTGCCACATTGGATCTTAAGGACCCCTACTTCCATATTCCCATACACCCTGCTCACAGGAAATATATAAGATTCACAGTGGGGCGACAACACTATCAGTTCAAGGTCCTTCCATTTGGAGGAACAACAGCACCCAGAGTTTTCACAAAGTGCCTGGCGGTATTAGCCACGCACCTATGAAAACAACGCATTCACGTGTTTCCGTACCTGGATGACTGGCTGATAAAAGCCAATTCACACAGTCAGTGTGTAGAGCACACCTACCAAACAATTCAGCTGCTACACAGTTTGGGGTTCACAATAAACCACACCAAGTCCCATCTACAGGCCTCCTATCTACATCAGTATCTAGGAGCCACCATAGACACTTCCAAAGCTCTAGCATACCACAATCCAGCCAGGATAGCCAGTTTACAAACCCTCATCACAAGGTTTCAACCCCAACACTCCCTTTCAGCTTGAGTGTTATGCAGCTAATAGGGATGATGGCCTCTTGTATTTTCATTGTCCCTCATGCAAGGCTTCAAATGCACCCTCTGCAAGAATGCTTAGCATGTCAGTGGAACCATGCTCAAGGTCAACTTACAGATCTGGTGTTGGTGGACCGCATGCATCATTCTCAGCAGGGGTGGAACACACAAAACCTTTCCAAAGGGCGCCCATTCCTAGAGCCAGTTATACATATAGTGCTAACATCGGACGCATACCTCTCCGGCTGGGGAGCCCATCTCCTAAACCATACAGTCCAGGGCAGGTGGACCACTCAACAAAAAGTGCTCCACATCAATCATCTAGAATTACTAGCAATATTTCTAGTGCTAAAATTATTCTAACCACATCTCCTCAACAAGACTGTCCAAGTCCGGACGGACAACATGACAGCGATGTATTACATACAGAAACAAGGAGGAACGCACTCTTTGCCTCTTTCTCAACTAGCGCAAAACATATGGAGATGGGCCATTCCCCAAAACATATATCTACTATCAGAACATCTTCCAGGAGTACACAATCCCATTGCGGATGTGCTCAGTGGTCAGACACAGCAGATCCACGAATGGCAACTTCATCCACAGGTTCTTCAACCATTTTTCCAAATGTGGGGCCACCCAGACATAGATCTGTTCGCCAAACAAGAAAACGCAAAATGCCCAACCTTCGCCGCAAGGTTTCCACCCCCCTCATCCAAGGGTAATCAGATATGGATGAACTGGACAGGCAGATGTGCGTACGCTTTTCCGCCACTCCCACTCATTCCGCTAGTAATACGCAAGCTCAGGCAATAGTCTCTTAAGATGATCCTAGTTGCTCTAACATGGGTGCGGCAACCATGGTTCACCACACTTCTCAAACTCTTGGTGGTTCCACACCAAAAACTGTGTCTCTCCCCAAAGCTACTAACGCAGAACCATGGAGAGATAAGACACCCCGATCCAAGTCAGTTGAATCTGGCAATCAGCCTCCTGAAGTCCTAGAGTTCGGTTACCTTAACCTTCCACCAGACTGTATGAACATCACCAAAAAGCCCTACTACTAGAGCCTGTTATGCACCAAAAGGGAAACGATTCATAATTTACTGTAGTAATAACAAAACAGATCCACTGGATGCTTCAATCCAGAACATCATTTGCTATTTGCTGCATTTACAAAGATGTAATCTGGCATATTCATCCATAAAATTACATCTAGCTGCTCTTGCGGCCTACCTACAAAAAAGACAACACTTGTCACTGTTTAGAGTACCTGCAATCAAAACCTTTATGGAAGGCCTTAAAAAATAATTCCTCCCAGACTGCCACCCTCTCCAGTGTGGAATCAAAACATTGTCCTTACCAGGCTCATGGGTCCCCCATTTGAACCTCTACACAAATGTGAACTGCAGTTCCTTACATGGAAAGTAGCTTTCCTAGTTGCAATCACCTCTCTCAGAGAGTAAGTGAGATCCAGGCTTTAACCATGCAAGAGCCATTCTTCCAAATACATTGTAACAAGGTGGTTCTTGGAACAATCCAAAATTCCTTCCCAAAATAATCTCTTTCATTTTAACCAATCCATAGAGTTACCAGTGTTTTTCCAAAACACAGACGCTGTAGCAGAGAGAGCGCTTGATACACTTGACGTCAAAAGAGTTCTACTTTATTATATTGACAGAACTAAGCCCATTATTTGTAGCTTTCTCACTACCTCATAAAGGACACCCCATCTCCAATGCTGGGATTGCTTGGTGGATAGTCAAATGCATTCAGATATGCTACAAAAGGCACATTAACAATTCCCCCTAGAGCACACTCAGCACACAAACTAGGGGCTTCCATGGCATTCCTAGGGAACATTCCCTTAGATGACATCTGTAAGGCAGCAACATGGTCTACAACACACACCTTCGCCAACAACTATTGTGTTGACATGCAGGCAAAGCAACAGGCTTCTGTAGGCCAAGCGGTTCTTAAGACACTTTTTCAATCCACTGCAACGGATACAGGTAGTCACACTAGGGGAGTCGCTGCTGTACAGTCTATGCAGTAGTATGAATTTCTCAGCTCGTATGCCTCAAACGGAAAATGCTACTTACCAGTATGCATCAGTTCTTGGCATGTAGAGCTGCAGAGATTCATACGCCCACCCACCTCCCCGGAGCCTGTATCTGTTCCAGTATTATCTTAATTAGATACATTCACATGGACATCTCTTCTGTTTCTTACTAACTCTATCATTTCCCTTCATGGCGAAAAACAATCTGAGGATGGAGTCGATGCCCATGTGCACTATCACCCAAGGGAGGAGTCACCTATCACGGGACTACAAAAGACTTCTTCCAAGACAACAAGGTGCAAGCATCCAAGCCCAACACCAGATGGAGATCTATGCAGTAGTATGAATCTCTGCAGCTCTACATGCCAAGAACAGATACATACTGGTAAGTAGCATTTACACCAGTCTAGGCTATGAAATTTTCCTGAGTAAAGGTCTAGTTTCATGCCAAGTTTGGTGTAATCCCATTCAGCATTTTTTTGTGTAGCAGAGAACAAATGTTCCTTGCGGAGTTAAATGACGATACACTGCTTTTCATTGTAAGATCCCCATTGGCCGTCAGCGTGCTCAGACTCCCGAACATGTCTGTCATATTACTTCTTAAAGATATCTCCATATATTTGAGTGGATGTGGATATTTAAAAAAAATATATATTATTATATGCTGCATTTACATACTAATGCAGGCAATATTTACTCCGTTTTTCTTTGTGATCTAACCATTTTAAAGAACCATCATTGCAGCACCAAGCTGAAAACTGTAGTCCCTAAGAAAAAATGAATAGTCATATTTGGCTGCCAGGTTATACTTGCATTTTTTTGAAAAAGGGATTCAGCTTCTTTACAAAGTCTGCAGATTTCCGTTCCCAGTGTGCCTTATACTGGAGGTTTGCCTCATAGTTTCCTAAAACCCTTCAGGGATGTTTTGCTCTTTATGTTTTTTTTAGGTATGAGTCCTCAAAGCATACCTTTTTTCACTTTATTCAACATTATACATATCCTTTTTCAATCTTTGGGAAGTTTCTTTCCAGTGCACTATTTGCATTATTTGTGAAGTGTCCCTTTTGTGGAAGCAAGAAGGCTGACACTGAGCCAAATTATGTGAGTGTGGTCAGTTTACCACCTACCCACTCAGTTGTGAATTTCTTAAACGAAAATGACAAATAGAGCACTTAAGAATGAGAAGAGATTCTCTTGAGTGGACAGTTGGAAGACTTGAAAGTCCAGTAGGAGAGGAAGAAATAGCGACAGCAAAGCAGAGGTAGGGATCCCTCTTCTGTGCCTGCACTTTCTTCCACAAAAGGACTCTAAAGAACGAAGATCCAGGAAGGAAAGGCAACAAAAACATTGGCATCACCACATATTGCATTCCCAGTGATCAGAGCACCAGTCAATGTTGAGACCAGCCTCGGCACTGGCTTGTTCCCTGTCAAGATCGTCAACGTCCAAACGGTTTGACCATGAGTGATGGTGCCATGAAGCACTCTTGACACAACTGGTTGCACAAAAGAGCACATACCAACAGCAGACGTGTGCATTCAGTTCAGATGATTGAATGGTTCCGCAGCTTCCTGTAGCACTTAGGTTTCAGATCTCAAGATCCAGGTTTCCTCCTTGCCCTTTCCTGCGTTTCTTTTAGGCACAGGGTGCAGGCAGCAGTCCTGGGCAATGGATGGTGCCCTTCAGAATCACACCGGTTGAGTATGTGACTGCACGAGTAGACCTAAGTTTAGCATTTCTGCAGCCAAAGTGCTGATGTGCTGGGATGCATGGCAATCACTCAGAGGACCAAAACTATTGGAGAGATTCAGGGAAAGATTGCAGAGAGTAATAGTGATAAGCACTTGACCCTCCATCAAGTGTAACACAGTGTTGGTGCTCCTACAGATCAGGCCTGAGTTTTGCAAGGCATTTCAGTCAAATAGGTTGTGTTAGATCTATAAACGCCAGAGTTCTCCCCTCCTCCTTCACCTCCCATCTCATGCTCACATACCTATTGTGTTTACTGTTAAGTCCAACTTTGAGCCACTTTGGTGACTTTGATATGGCTCCTATTTTTATTGCTGAATGTTTTCTGTCTTTTGCCTACCCCATGATGTGCGGAACAACCCACTGCTGTTGTGCCTGCTGTTAGTCCAGTGGGTCCAATATTGAAGCACGGAAAATATTCCTTTGGTGGTCATCAAGACAATTCATGCTTGTGCATAAAGCTCATCAAATCGCCATCCTTTTTTTCCCTGGATTTAGCACCGCTGACCCCCAGGGTCGCCATGAAAGCTTTAAATGTCAGTGAGACCGTTACTAAGGACGGTGTGATTCCACCATTGGGGGGTGGGTAGGCTAGTCAGATTCTCTTTAACAGAAGTTGATAGCCCACTTCTCACAATTAATTATGCAAGCCCCATGCAGCACATTCTCTAGAGAAGTACAAGGAGGAGGAGGGAGAGACAGCTGCGAGAGCTTGAGAATGAAAGGGAGTTGAAATATGAAGGTGAGCCAGAAATGGTTGCCTCTGATAATCCTCCAAAGAATCTCCCAAAGAATCTCCCACCGTTTTTTTAATGCTACTGTAGTTTCCACATGCGCTTTGTGAAAATGAGGATGGCTGTGTCCTTTCAGTTGTGGTAGACCATGCTAAGGCACGCTAGGAGGATAGTGAGTCAAGAAGCACCACAAAAAAAAAGGGGTAACGGAAGAGGGATTATTTGAAATCCGATCACACTTACAGGGAGGCAAGCCCTGGCTATCACAAGATGAGATTAATTTCAAGCAAGATAATTGTAATAACCCTTGTTAGTTTCTGCCATGGCTTGTATGTGGAGGTTGGGGAAATGCATCTGCAGCCAGTCCACCTCAAGGAGCTGCGAGACCGACCCAAACACTGTCAAATTTAAGGGGTCAGTCAAGGATAGAGCTCAGCTTGAGCAAACTGACCTCTCATGAAATGCATAACCTCAGACTAGGAGGTTAGGGAAGACAGCCTTTACAACGGGATGCCTTTACCACAAATATGCCTTTACCATGCATGCCTTTTTTTAGCAAATATGTTTTTGGGATTTAATTGTATTTGCATGAGTAGCAGAACCACATCTGGCATACATTAACAGCACACCGTATCGAGGAAGGTAGTCGGATATATTTCAGTCGTATTTGTTCATAATACCTTCTAATACAGTTTACTGGGTTTGCTACCCCTCTGCCCCACCCTACCCACTGAGACCTAGTATCTCAGGAGGGTCAAAGTACCTGACCCGGGTGACGTGCAGCACTTGCCAACAACAAATAGGTAGAAACATCGCTGTATCAGAAAACGGGCAATTGCTACAAGTACATTTACAGCCCAGTATGAACAATACAAAATGGAAAAATGCAGACTCAAAATCCCCTTGCCCCCCAACTGTGCATGTGCGTTTGTGTGACCAGTCTTAGCTTACCCCTACAACCTGTATTTCCCGCATGGCCGATGTATCACTAATACCGGGATATCTCAGTTTGCATGTCCACCCAATCCCTCGATCTGCCTAAATGGTCAGTAGCATTGACTTGGTGGGGATCTCCCATATCTGTGCCAGTGCAGGGCCATTAACAATGTCCTAAAGGAGGGGCGATCATCCGTATTCGCCTCTAGCTTCTCTTGGTAAGTGTCCCAGCATCCCAGAGGATCTACTGCATCCCCCCTCCTGCGTAGTCTTCATTAGACCGCCAGCTTGGCCAGCACCCACCTACGCATGTCGGCCTGACAACGCTTCAGTGGGGGAGCCATGGCTGACTCCCAGACCATAGTAATGCAACGTTTAGTCAGTCAGCTTTAATCGATTTTCTTTAATAAAAAAAATAAAAGCATACAATACAGATATAACGTACACGTTCAAATACATAATAACAATAGAAATCAGTTAAATAATTTTTAAAAAGCGATGACACACCGTTCTTGAACAGTCAGTGTTTTCCTCACTGAGCATTGAAAGCTTGAAATCCCACAACTTATCTCAACAGAAGACAATTGTGTAAAAACAGTAGGCCAGGGTGACATTGTTTAAAATTCAGTTCACGAAGGATAAGCAATATAAAAGTTCTACGAGGACTGTCATAGAAGATGAGATTACTGATCCTAACATATTTTAGGGTTAGCTCATTGTCAGTGATAACTCCCAAACTTTTTGTTGATTTCTTTTAGGTGTGACGATCACCCATGTCGTAGGGCCAGAAGAGGTATTCCATGAGTCCATTTTACAGCTCGTGATGACAATCTGTTTTATCTGCATTGAGTATGAGATAATTGCTACCTGTCCAATCATGGATGAAATGCATTGTATTTTGAAAGTTTACCTTAAAGGCCTAAGAACTATCAAGCCTAAAAAGTAGCTGCAAATTATCGATGTTTATGTAGATGTGGAGATAAAGAGGAGCCTTGTAGTACCTCGCAATCTAGATGTACATCTGGTGCCTTAAAAAGCGTGAACCAGACTAACTAGGTCCGATTTTCAAGAAAGAATTTTATCCAGCTTAATGCAATACTGCAAGTCCAGTGGCCTCGACGCGGTCGACCATTAAATTTTGGTCCACATTGTAGAAAGTCACCGTTGAATCCAGGAGAACCAACGCAGATTAGAGCCTTTATCATACTCCTGCCATCTCCTGAATCTACCACAGACAAGATGACTACCTCAGTAGAATGCACAGGTCGAAAACCAGTTTGACGTAGACCTAAGAATTGGGACTCCTCTAAGTGAGAGCAAAGACACTATGCTACATGAGTTCTAACAGTTTTGCCAAAAAAAGCAAGAGAGAGATGGGCTGATAGGTTTTTTGCAATAAGGGATCATCATCAGATTTCTTCTTGAGAGGGATTACAACTGCTTCCTTAAAGGGTCTCAGCACACATCCTTTAGATAAAGAAGAGTTGAGTAGGACCAATGTGGAAGGAAGAATTAGTGAAAAAACAGTTTTAGAATCCTACGTGAACAAGGGTCTTTTGGGGAACCTGACATAAACTTAGACAGTAGTTCCATAAGACGTTTTAACTAATAGGAGGAAAGGTGGCTCAAGTAATGCAATTCCTATCCCCCAAAATGATACGTTTATTATGCTTGCTGGTGGGGATGCTATGCCATGGTTTTAATCTCTCAATGAAAAAAATGTTAAGCGTGTCACAGAAATTCTGGGAAAGGAAAAGGCACAGTCTTTCAGTAGTGGATAAGTCTGTCAAGAGAAGTGCGGAGGATCTCACAGGTTCTGTCATGCAGCGCTGTATTGCTATGCCTGACACAATGGAAGAGAGTTGCTGAACCAGTTAGACAAGCGAGATGCTGTTTCGTAGCCAAAGTGTTTAAATGTTTAGAAATAATTACTCTAGTGGAACACAAATCAATATTCACTCTCCAAATTCCAGAGAGTCCCGTGCCATCCCGCTTGAAGTATATTTGGCTGGAAAATGTGACTAGAGAACGCCTGCACTGAAGGCCCACCACTGGCACCCTGTAAAGGAAAGAGGACATTTCAATGCATCTGACCATTCCAAAAAAGACCTAAATGGCTCAACTCTGAATTAAGGTACCTGAATTATCTGTCAAAGTTGGTTGTCCCTTATGATCGCAGCAAATATCTACTGTCCATCCCTCCAACTTGTTACAAGCATTTCATAGGATTAACCTGTCATGTGAAAGGAACCTCATCTCTACCCATGAAATTTGATTTACTGAATCAAATTCAGCAGGTTGTTAAAAACCCATTTCTTCAAGCAGATTTCTGCTGCCTCCGACTACCTTAATCTATTTTCAGTCTTGTGTATGTGAAGCATGGCACACCAAACCTACTGCAAGTCTTTTTTGCATTGTTTCACACAAAAAAACATTAAATAGGAAAGAAGTCAACTAAAATAGCACAATGAAGTAGTGTGGCTCACTGGTTAGAAGCGGCAGACCCGAGAGCAGAGGACGGCCCGGGACCAGGGTTCGATTCCCGGCGCGGCAGGTTTCTGGACCAGGGTCAGCGGACTCGATAATTCTCTCGCCTCGGTGCCCACTCTGATCAGCGATCACACTCGGCAACTCTGGGCATTAGCTTGCCTCATCTTCACTAACGGCCCCACCAGACCGCCAGGGATGCCTGGTCTCACCCTGGAGATACCCATTAAGGGACCATCTCTCAGGGAAGCCAGGAAGGGTTTCGCAGCGGTCGAAGCCCCTTGGGACCCTCCGGGTAAGTAGTGCGCTATATAAATGCCTATACATACATACACATACAATCATTTTGGTGCCTCTCAAATCAGACCGATTGTTGAGCAGCTTATGTTTGATTGTGTCCTAATGCAATTAAGAGTTTTATGAGTCGAGATGTGGAGTGTGCCTTGGTCCCAGCTACTGAGTAGTTGTTCCCTGATGTTTAGCAGATTTACTTATGTGCCCCAGAGGGTTCTGAAACCTATTTAACATTTGCTGTAAAGGTCCTTTGATTTTAAATGTGGTGATAGTTGAGAGATTACCACAGTTCCAAGTGGCTTTGAAACAATCGATAACTCTGAGATAGGTCATTAGTTCGAAAGATTCTCAAGGTCCGCCAAAGGTTTCTTTATAATAGGTGTAAGGATGGAATGTTTGATGTCTTGACCCTGGTGAGAGAGGCATTGATTATGGTTTATGGCTATGGGTTAGCATCTCCTTTTAGTTATGAAAATGTGCTTTTGAAGAGTTACTGCCTCATTATTTTGGGCTTGGAAATATTCTGTTTTTACCACTGGTGCAAGCTAAGAGCGCCCTGCAAGTAGGATGATGAGACTGTAGCTTTGAATTATTTCTGTCTCTTTTTATTGGTCTGCATTGACATTTCAGTTTGTGAAGGTTTTCTGTGAACCATTGGTTGGCATTTATAGCATAAGGCTGGCAGGTAGATAAGGGGGCAAGAGTATTATGTTATGTTAGTTAGTATTTATATTGCGCACGTACACTGATGCTGTGCAGGGATTACCTTCATTGGCCAGCCATTGGGAAAGAGGAGTTGCTGTCGTACACTTTTCTCTTTTTCGGCCGTCCCACTTGGACGGCCTGGCCTGACTTCCTTCTGGCGTAAAAGGTTTGTTATCTTTATGGGGCCGAACACCTGGCCGCATAAAGATAATAAACCTTTTACGCCAGAAGGAACGCAGGCAGAAGCCGTCCAAGTGGGACGGCAGACAAAGAGAAAAGTCTACGTCATGGTGAGAGCTTTGTTTTCCATATATTTTTTCGTGTCTGGGCAAGTTGTTACTTTGTAATGTCCTGTTTCTGTTTACTTCCAGGAGGTTTCATTGTATTGCAGGCTGTGTGCGAAGACAGGGCGGGCGACTGAAAGCACAGAACATGTAAATAACTGCTCCTTGGCTAACTTGTGTGAGTTCTCGTCTGCCTCCGGTGCTTTGAAATCCTTTTCTAATAAGCTGGACTCTGAGACGCTTCAACGTGGTAGCGGATGTTTGTACGTTTAATTACCCCTCAGAGTGTACGATGTCCTTCCTCTCACTCCCCCGCAGTCATTCTGACCTTGGGCTTTTATCATCTTGCACTCTGTGGGTTGACAGCGCTGAGTCCCCATTTTGGGCTCCATTCCCCTGTCCCCCTCCTCAAAATGGCAGCATACATGGAAACAGAGGATGGACCAATCACTCCTGACACAGATTAATTGAAAGCGATTTAGGACTATGCTTTCACTTCATGCTTCTTTCTACAATTTCAGGATTTAATTTGACCTAGCACTCTACCCTGCCTATGGAAAGGGACACAGGTCTACCTCCCAAAAAGCAAAAATGTATAGAAAGATTTAGAGGATCAACCTCTTTCTTAGTCCTCATCTTTTAGGTACCTTCATATTTGTTTTGTTTACCTATTTAATGTGCTCCATATTAGCAATGTAACCTGCTTTTGATATCTAACCTGCTCCTCATTTTAATTCCCTGTCTGCTTACCATCCTGCCCCTATTTTAATCATTATATCTATTGTGTTTGTTTAACTATTTAATTTTGCTCCTTAGTTTAATCATTATATTTATTGTATTTGTTTAACTACTTAATGTGCTCCTTATTAGTGTCCTAATCTGTTTTATTAAGTAGTCTGCGCCTGATTCTCACTCCTCGCTTGGTTATCCTACTTCCTTATCCTGCCCCTATTTTTCTAACCTCTCCTCTCCCAGCGCCCCCTACCAATCCTCCTCTCATCCTCTACCCCATCTCAACTTCCCTGTCTTCAATCTATCTTCCTCTCATGTCCACCCAACATGCCCCCGCACAACTCTGACCATCAACCCCTTGACCCCTACTCTCTCCAAACATGGCCCCAACTCATGGACCATTCTTTTCCCTCCCCAATCTCTCCAAACATGCAAGGAAAAACTTAAAAAATAAACTCCTTATCCATAACCCAGACAGCCTGTAGTGGATTGGGGCAGGGTGGGTTCAATGGAAACTGCTGTTTCCAGACACTGCCTGGGGCACACAAGGTGCTCCATGCATAGCCCGGTTCAAACCAGTTGCTGGGGCACTCCAGACCCAGCTCTGGCGCGAAACTGGACAAAGAGAAAGGGGTGTAACCACCCCCTTCTCAGGTTCCACCCATAGGAGGGACCTAGCAGGTAATCCAGCCCCTTAGATTAGTATAAAGGTAGGAGCTGTGTCTAGAGAAATTAGATTATCCTGGAAAGAAACTCTGAAACAAACTCTTGGACCTTCGACGTTCCATTTCGACTGGAAGACTGAAGACATTTCCCCTGTGGTCAAGGAGTTACCACCCTGTGCAAACAGGCACCATCAGTGACTTGCCGGTTTGCTTTGTCGACGCTCCCGCCGGAACCCGAAGACTTAGCGACGCAGCCTCTGGACTTCCAGACTTCTTTGACTCCGACCCACACCCACAGCAAAGCTGAGACCCGTGGCGGACACGAGAGACGTGGGTCCGGACATCCTGCCGTACCTGCTTTTTGCTAACTGTGCAGCTTCTGAGGCTCCCTCGAAGTTGTGCATTGGGGTTTGAGAAGCCCCAACCCTGAGCAGTAAGTGCACCAAAGCTCAGCCCTCCACACTCCACGAGTGCCGCTTGGGGCCTGCGCCTGCATTTCTCCTCGACGTGTCTTTGCGGTTGCTAGCCCGTTGGCTAGTGGCCCTCCTGAAGACATCCTTGTGAAACAACACCGCTTGCCTGGTTGCTCCGGGCTTGCTCCTGCTTTCCTGTAAAGGGGAAGCTCCCCAGACCTTGCTGGTCTGAACAGAAGCCGATCTTCCCTTCCTGCGTGGATTGCCTTTGCCAAGGCTTGTTGGGTCCAATCCGGATACCGACACCGCCAACAGCTAGATCCTTCGTGGGACAGTCCATATGCAGCTCCTGGTTGTCGTCGACGCCTCCTGGTCCACGTGGCTGCAGAGAAAAGCTTCACCTCTTCACCTGATTGCATCTCGACATCGCCTGGTTCCTGCCTGGTCACTGGCTAGTGACCCATACTCTGTCCCCTCTGCTTTCAGGTTCTTCACTGCTCCGATCCACCCTTGGATCCACCCGGACATCTTCCTCCTGGTCGCCTGCAGCATTTTCTTGCAGCTCTCCATGGGATTGATCGACGAAACCCGACACGAAAGAACACCTATGCACCCGGCTTCCCTGGGTAAGGTAACTCAAGTACTCCGGTGCTCCTGTGGGTAACAACTATCCAAGTGTCCTAGTTTAACTGGGTTTTCCCGTAGTCCACCAGGAAGTGTCCGAAATCAACTACTTTGTAACTTTTACGTTCCCATTGAAAGTCTATGGTAACTCGCGTGTGTGTTTAGACACTGCACATGCATCCTGTGGGACTCCTATTGCCTAACCTTTGGTTGATCAGTGTAGCCCCAGCGATTTCCTAGGCCCTGGGCCTACTCAACTTTCCTGAAGTGGCTCTTATACCACCTACTTAGTATATGGTTTGTGAGGCCCCTAGGGCAGAATTGTATTTGTGCAACTTATAGTATGCTTATTGAGTAACTTGTGCTGTATCTCGTACTCTGACCTCATAAAGAGTGCAGAGGGGTTGTGTTAGTAATAAATACATATATATTTGATATATACCTTGTGTGGTGTCCTTTCATTTGGTATTCAAGGGATTATAATTGGAAAAACAATTGGCTTCACATTCTCTCTGAAGTATTAGCCTAAGACTGCTTTGTCCATGCTACCACTAGGATAGCTGGTCTATGAAGTTGACTTTACAACCATCACCATAAGGGTTGTTTGGACTGATACAGGGTTCCCACTAGAATAGTGGACATCACATATCAGTCCAACTTCTCACATGTTCTCCAATCTAAACTCCAAGCTCAACAACTTCTCATTCCCCCTCACAAAATGCGAAAGGACTTACTGAACTCTTTAATAATACTGTCACTGGTATTCTTGACCAACTGACCCCGCCTAAACTTAAAATCCAAAAAAACAACACCTCAAAATCTTGATTTAATACTGAGATAAATAATGAAAGACGAGCTCTCAGACTGTCTGAAAGAACTTGGAGACACCATCCCTCACCCTCCAATCTTGCACTTCTCAGACGTGCTTAATCCATATACCAAAAACACATCCTCAAGGAAAAGGCATCCTTCTTCCGCACTCAACTTGATCGTTCCAAAAACTAGGGAACTCTTCAAAATCATTCAAAACCTAACTTCCCCGCACCTCCAAACATGATAGCCTCCTCAGCTAGATGCGAAGAAATTGCCCACTTCTTCTCAGAAAAAATTGCTAAAATTGATCAATCCTTCCTTCCCACTCCACTTCCCGCCAACCCGCTCCCTAACGACCCTTCTTACCCTCCCATTTCCCTACCCCCAAACCACTCCACTGACCTCTCCCCCACCACTTCACCGATTACCAACTCCCCTAACTCACATCTAAAGAACAATTCCTCCTTGCTCTACTTCCTCCTCGTCACTGAGCGTGAAGTCCTTAAAATAATTGACAATCTTAAACCCCCATTCTGGACCACAATCATTAACACCTCTCTCTCAACGGGCTGTGTCCCCACCTCCCTTCAACTGGGACAAATCTCACCTATAATCAAAATCCCCAATGCTGACCCAAATGACCTAAATAGTCTCCGCCCCATTACTAACCTCCCCCTGCTCTCGAAAGTCCTTGAAAAATGCATCTTACTACAACTAGACAAACACATCGAAAACTTCAACCTACTTGACCCCCTTCAATCTGGTTTCAGGAAAGGCTGCAGCACCGAAACGGCAATGCTCAATGTCATAGATGACATCCATCAGCCACTTGATAATGGCGAGACCTGCCTCCTTATCCTTCTTGACCTCTTCGCAGCGTTCAATACAGTCAACCATACAGCCTTACTTAACGTTCTTAAGACCCGTTTCGGCCTAAATGGTACCGCCCACAAATGGTTCATCTCTTACCTTCAACACCAAACGCAGCAAATCAAAATTCAATATTGTCTCTCCAAACCCTCTCCTGTCTCCCTTGGAGTACCCAAGGATCTATTCTCTCTCTCTCCCTCTTTAACCTCTTTATGGAACCCCTCACCCTCATTCTTCAACAAGCAGGCATCAACTACCACCTCTATGCCGATGACACCCAAATCTATTACAAGATTAAAATTCATGCTGACATAATCCACCTGAACAACACCCTCACCAAGATCCAAACCTGGTTCCATTCAAATCATCTCAAACGTAACCCTAATAAAACCGAAATCATTCTCTTCTCTCCGAAAAATAACCCTCTCCCCGTTCAATCATGGATCTCTGACCTTAATGCACTCAACTGCTCACTCACACTGTCCAACTCTGTCAAATCTCTTGGCATGTCTATCGACAATACCCTGACCCTTAATGTTCACATCAAAAACTCTGCCAAAGGAGCCCTCTTCACTCTCCATCACCTCAAGAAAATCAACCTTTCATACCCACCGATGATTTTAAACTTGTTGTTCAGTCACTTGTTCTTTCACGTATTGATTATGGCAACGCCATTCTCAACGGAATCCCCAAGGCCCACCTTGCTCCAATCAAAGCTATGCTCAACCTTGCTGCCAGGCTCATTACAGACTGCAAACGCTTTGATCATATCTCCCCAGCGCTCAAATCTCTTAAATGGCTCCCTATCGAAGGCAGGTCTGCCTACAAAACTGCCTGCATTACTCATAAAGCCCTTCACCAAAACACTCCAAATTACCTCTCCAAGAAACTCCTCATTGCTGGCACCACTCGTACCTTGAGAAGCACCAACACCCTCCTCCTAATGCCACATATGCATAAAAAGAAAGCCACACAATTGCGATCCTTCTCTGGCAATGCCCCAACTATCTTGAATGCCCTCCCAAAAAACCTGCGCTGTAACCCCTCCTACTACAGTTTCAAAAAAGACCTCAAATCCCACCTCCTCAATTACTATTGGGGATCCTAACCTGCGCCTTACTCCTGTGCCTTACTCCGGATCTCCTATCACCATACTCTCATTTGTCCCGTATTATCTGCCCTTCTTCTTGTACTCCATTCTACCCAACTACTGGAATTGTATTACTTCAAGTGTTTTGCGCCAGCTCATGTTTATCTATCTTGATTTCTATAATGCTTATGTTGTTCTTACTTTTATATTCTCACATTGTTGTTTTCCTTACCTCTTATATGCTTTTATACCATGTTTGGCTTATACTATCCTAATTATGTAAAGCGCTATGATACCTCTGGGTCTAGCTAGCGCTATAAAAAAGCATTCTGAGGGTTCCCTAAAGCTGTAGGTGCGTGCACGTCCTGCACGTGCACGCCGGTGTAGATAATGCGTCAGAGAACACATTTTCTAATCTTAAGTAAAACACACACGGTGACGCCGGGATGGTTTAGAAGTTATTAGCTGTAAAGACCCCCACCCACCGCCCCCACGGTTGGCTGCAACCCTTTGAAACATACTAAGACATGCACGCTCCGTGCCTTTATTCTGCTGCGAGGAGGGGGGTCTGTAGCTCCGCCCTGCCTGTGCCTAAGGGTACAAAACCAGGACTTTGCTTCCTCGTAAATGTAGCCTATTCCAACGGGGGCTTCAGTTCAGACAAGACCAGCGTGTTCGCGTCCAGGGACCGTCCTCCACGCGCAGCTCAAGACTGGTTATTGATAAGCTACGTGTGACCGGTCTTGGTTTTTCGGATGTTAATTACAATTGACGTGGAGCCTAGCGTTTCTTTCGTCTCACACGCACCCGACCTGCAACCAGAAGCGTTGTAAAGATGTTAAGGGCCTTGGTGCAAAGCAAGAAAAAAAGGCCAGTTTCACTGCTTTTGAGGTAGTAAAACACAGCAATGATCCGTGTTTAATTGGCACTTCGGGGCTATACGCGCAAGTGCCACTGCACCAATGTTAGCCCGCCCATGCACCAGTACTTTAAATGGGCCAGTACCTGCACTTCTCAAGATAACCGTAATACGTTTAATTGGAGTACCAGCACTTCTCAGACACACAGTACCTGCACTTCGATTTTTCCATTTAAAGTATGTCTCTGCACCCACACTCCCCACCGCTCCCAGCTACCTCCCTATCGTGAAGTACGCTGTGTGCTTCGCTTTCTCGCAGGAATCTAGCTGTGTATAACGTCTCTTAGCACATTATTGCAGTTTATGAAATAAAGATCCCTCCGACTCTGAATTATGCTAGCGAAACAATAGATGAGTGTGAGTGGGCAAAGTTTGAGAAAGTGGAAGGAAAGATCTGGCGCCAAATATGTAATTTGAGTTATGCTGCGCCAATCGCGGCACTTAGGCTCGAATTTGGCCTTCTCTCAACATATGTGTTATCAATGGCTGCCTGTTTAACACCTTGGCTGCTAGGTGTTTTCCCCCTCCTGTGCTGGAAATTGCCATTTTAGTGGCACCATGACGAGCTCAGCTCGTCATCCGCACACGACACCCGTGGGTGATGACGAGCTGAGCTCGTCATCAGCATCGAAGGGGTTAAGGTGGTGTAATGCTCCGATAAGTGGACAGGACAACTTACTAAGGGTAGCATTGCACAGGGAAATATTCGTAAACATGTTGTGGAAAAGTGCAATTTATAGAAATTATTTAAAGGCTTTAAGCATTTTTGGTTTGGATTTTGAAGGGGCAGCAGTTTTAGGTAAAACATCGTTAAAGCATATAATTAAAAAAACTATATATGTGATTTCACGTGAAAGAGATCTGAAATTATGCTTATTGAATGGAAGGATGGACTGCATTGTTGGGAGCTCCATTGTTAAAAATCCTCAGCCATATGTTTTATGGAACCTGAATCATGGAGTTCGTAGAGTGATTTTGTTACTAAGATTGAACTTACTACCTTTGAGAATTGTAACAGGTTCCTGGGAGGGTATTCCCAAAAATGAAAGATATTGTAACCTATGTAATTGCGGTGTACAAGATTTGAATCACGTTTTGATTGTGTGCCCTGCACTTCACTCAATACGATGCAGATACTTAAGGAATGTTTTTTTAAAGTATAACATCTCAACAGCAGAACAGGCCCGCAATTTTCTTCTGTTCCCTCCATCCGAACAGATGTGTTTTAAAAAAATATGCTTTTTTAAAGAATTTTTAAATGTTTTTTAAGAAAGTAAAACGTTAAGGTGATCTGCGTGTTTTTAATAGTATTATGTTGAACCATCTATACTGCTGCTAAAAAATCTGTAAAGAGCACCTGGACTTGTGTATGACATTTTAGTTGCCTTAAGTAGACATCATTTGCCTGTTAGATCATTTATACTGCTGCTAGGGGAGGTTGGAAAATATTCTCCTAAAAAATCGCACAGAGCACTTGCACTTTTTTCTATGACATATGATTTACCACATGTATCTCCTGAGATGCATTGTTGCTAGTTAGTCATTGGTAAAAAATGTTCTGGAGAGGATATTTAATGCATTAGCACTTTTTCAAGCACTTTATGAAAAATTTCCTGCTGATAGTATTATACTGTGATTATTTACCTAAAAGAAGCTTTTTTACTGTTTGAGTTGTTTGATATTTGTATATTGGATTACAACCGCATATTATTTCTTCTGTGTGCCTTACTTAAGTAGGTTTTTGTGATAGTCCATAGTGCGTTCTAATCGAAAGAAGCCTGTTTCAGTTGCGAGCGCATCTGCCTTGAAATTATGTCGACCACTGTAGTGCTTAGACTAGTGATGAAAAGAAATTGTTTACTTTTAACTGGATGTATTTTAGCTAAAATTGAACTTGTAATTTTATGTTTTGCATCTCTAAATTTTTTTTTTTTGTAAATATATTTTTATTGCAGATACTTACAGTTGTACATTGGTCAACGATAAGGCAATCGGTGATGGTATCACCGATGGCGAGGTAGCACTGTTACACGGCCCTTCAGCCCACAACCCGGGGGTCGGGCGGCAATTTGTACTTAAATGATGTGTGGATCCTGCGGACCTCCAAATACAACCAGTTATAAAATAAAGTTTCACTTCTGCTTTTCTAAAAGAAAGAAAGAACCCCCCCCCCCCCTCCAACTTAACAAAACTCACCCAGAGGTCTAGTGTCCAAGCAGCAGGTTCAAAATCCCAAAAGTTTATTAGGAAGCTTGTAGTGCTCCCTCCTCCCTCTATCCACCTCCCCCCTCCCCCCCGCGCCAGCGGTGCTTAGTTAGATGATGAAAGAGCATGTGGCAGGAGACTTTTCGCATTCTGGAGGGAATGCAGTGAACCTGTTGCATTACGGGGACACAGGCTGCTCATTGGCATCACTATCAGTGTTGCTAGGTGTACTGTGATCGCGTAGGGCCTGCACCAATGCTTCCCATGCTTGTGCTGATTCCAACGCCCTCTCATTCTGCTGCCGCCTCGCTAGTTGATATCTCAGGGTGCTCTCTCCCTCAGCCCACTTAAGAAACTCGTTGCGCCATTTAGTGCCCGTTGGACCAACTCGTGCCTTCCAGTGTCGTGTTATTTCTCGTTTCGCCAAGAGCAGTCCCATGTCAATAAGTTTACTGGTAACTTGGTTTTTGGGGGTATGTGGAAACCAATGTAAGATCCCTACTGCAATGTCGAATTGTAGGGTCCGCTCTGTAACCTTATTAAGGGTGTCCCCTATCAATGTCCAGTAGGAGGACAAAGCGGGGCAGGACCATAACATGTGGGTTAGGTCAGCCCCAATCGTCCGGCACCTAGGGCAGGCCGCAGTGTCAGAGGCGAAGTACTTTTGTATCTTCTCTGGGGTCAGGTATGCTCGGTGTAATATATAAAAGTGGACCAATTCGAACCGAGCGTTGCGCGTGCTCTTCCAAGCCCGGCGCATCAGCTGGGCCCACGTGGTCTCCGGGATGTCCCTCCCAATGTCTGCCTCCAGCTGGGCCTTGAGTGTCTCCAATGGAGGCAACCGCTCGTTAACCATCCTGGAGTATAAGCACGTTACAGCTTTGACCGTTCCAGCCGCCATCATAACATACTGACATGCCATAGACGTCTGTGGTTCTTCAAGACCATTCTGCCAGTGCGCCTGGAGTGCCCTCGTAACCGCCGCGTGTAGCAGGAAGTCGCCCCGGGGGACGTCAAAGCGGTCTAAAATTGCCTGAAAGGGCAGCAGCACTCCATCCTCGTATAGGTCGCCGATGACCTGTATGCCCGCGTCCTCCCAAACTTGTAATTGCGACCAATCTCCACCATGTGGTAATGCTGTGAGCATTCCCAGTGGGATTTCGGGAGCGTAGGGTAGTTTCATTCCCGACTTGCGTTGTACGCGGTTCCAGCACGATCTGATAGTGCGTTCCTCTTGCGTGAGGTCCCTCATAGCCAGCCTCTGCTGCAGTGCAATATAGGAAAGAACGTGTCTGGGTATGCCCAGCCCCCGCTCCTCCTCCGGACCCTGAAACTCCTGTGCTATCTCCTGGGTGTAGGTCTGCAGTTGGGCAGCTAAGTAGTATGTTTCAAAATCGGGAACAGCTAGCCACCCCTCCGCTTTAGGTCTCATCAAGGTCTTAAGCGCAACTCTGCGGTGGACCGATCCCCAAAGGAAAGCCACGAGTAGTGATCTCCGGTTCCGGAATACGGCCTGTGGGATCCAGATCGGAAGCGTCCGAAAGTAATAGAGTAGCCGGGGAAGCGCCGTCATCTTTAGTAGCGCTATACGTCCTGCCACCGACAACGGCAGGGTAGCCCAAAAGCACATGCTACCCTTTAGTGCCCGAACGCATCGGGATATATTGCCCTCCAGAACGTCAGCAGGGCTGTGGTTGGCATAAACCCCCAGATACTTGAGGCAGGTGGGTGTCCATCTGATCGCCCTAGGTGTGTCGGGCTGGGGTTCCCCCTTGCGAACCGTAAACAAGCAAGTTTTCGACCAGTTCACCCTGAGGCCCGATATCTCGCCGAAAGAAGTGAGTACTGCGTCGGCACCAGTCAAGGCCCCCCCAGCATCCTCCAGGAAAAGCAACAGGTCGTCAGCATATAGGGAGATAAACTGCCGCCCGACAAGGTCCGCAGTCCTCCATAGTGGGCCCCGGTGCGAACTGATAACGCCAGGGGTTCCACTGCTAGCGCGAAGAGCAGCGGGGATAATGAGCAGCCCTGCCTCGTACCTCGCTCTACCGGGTATTGTTGGGAGATCAGCGGGCCCGATCTAACCCTAGCCATCGCCGAGGCATAGAGCACTGCAGTCCAACGTAAGAATCCTTCCCCCTCCCCAAAACAACTAAGCACTCTACGGAGGTACTCCCACTCTAAACTGTCGAAAGCCTTCTCCAGGTCAATCGAGAGGATCATAGGTTGGGGGGCCTCGTCGTGATTCCCCTCCAACAGGCGGAGCAGGCGACGGATGTTCATTGTAGTGTTTCGCTTGGGGATGAACCCCGCCTGGTCCTTATGTACCAGAGAGCCCATGTGACCCAGAAATCTCGACGCTAGGATGCTGCTTAGTATCTTATAATCTACCGTGAGCATCGAAAGCGGCCTATAAGACGCCGGGTCGCTACTCTCCCTATCGGGCTTGAGCAGGGGCCTACGAGGGCCTCGCGCATTGAGCCCAGAAGGCGCCCCAGGCACTTCGCCTCCTTGTAGATTATCAAAAGCTGCGGGGCCAGGAGGTCAATATAGGTGAAATAGAACGCCACAGGAATTCCGTCTAGACCCGGGGTTTTCTTGCGTGCCATGTGTTTTATGGCGCTGCGGATCTCCCCTAGCTCCACGTCTCTCCTCAATTCCTTCGCCTGTTCGGGCTCCAGAGTGGGGATAGGCAAATCCCGTAAGAAGTCAAAAATTGGGGTAGTGTCCGTTATCATCCTACTCCGGTATAGCTCTTCGTAGTAGTTCAGAAAACAACTAAGGATTTCGGGCTGGGTATAAACCTCCACTCCCTCAGTGTTTTGCATCTCTTCATGTATGAAATTATGTTTTATTTTGTATTTTATGTGGAATTCTTCGGAATTCTAAATCATAATAAATAAATTGAATTGACTGAAGACCTTGGTTCGCGACTTATGCTTAATGCATCATTAATGTTCACCCTTGGAGTTCAACCTTGAAGCAGAAAGGGCATCCTCGAGAGTCCTGTGCTACCTTCCCAGTTAGACTTCCAGTCCCGCCCTCTGAGGGACAATGAGGACTCGAGAGCCCAAAATACCAAAGCATGTGTGCAGCTAGCGGCGGGGAAAAGCGAAGGGGCGGACACAGAGACCCCCCAGCTGCAGACTGTGGAACAAGAGGAACACAGTGCACCAGGTAGCCCCAGAAGCCACGGGGACACCCCACCCACAGAAAAGCACGAAAAGATGTGTGCGCAGGCAGCATCAGCGACGGCCCCCGTGCAGTTCTTACCCAAACCAGGGGAACCCCTCATGAGGTGGAAAGATTGGAGAGACTACATAGACAACTTCATCGAAGTGTTGGAGGATGAAAACGACTAAAAGTTTACCAGCAAGCGGAAGAGGCGGATATTACTACACAATCTAGGCCCGGAGGGACTGAGGATTTTCAAGAACCTGGTACCTAAACCACGAGGAAGTACAGATGACGACGTATATGCTCACGCGATTGAAGAATTGAACGAACATTGCAAACCGACCGTTTGTGTCTCGATAGACAGATACAACTTCCAGCAGAGGAAGCAACAACCAGGAGAGTCGGTGGAAGAATACGTGGCGGCGCTAAGGAAGTTGGCATCCACATGTAGATGCGACACGTTCCAAGATGAATTCATCAAGGATCAAATTGTAATGCACACCACGAGTACTGCAGTACAAGATAAGCTGTGGGACAGCGGTGACGCCACGCTGCAGGAAGTAATGATAATAGTCAAGAGGGCAGAATTGGCGCAAAGATGCGCGGAGGCGGCAAAAAGGAAGACCGCAGCAAGCCCAATGGTGAACAGGATCGAAGACGACGAACACCGAAAGGACAATAGGAGCAAGGGGCCCACATCGAAGGGACCGAACAGGTGGCAAGGGAATCCGGGTCCACCAGGAAAACAGACAGGAAACAGCAAGAAATCTTGCTATAGATGTGGAAGTTGGGCACACGAAGCCCACGACAGGAAGTGTCCGGCGTTTCGCGCCAAATGTCTATATTGTGAGATCGTAGGGCACTACGAGAAAGTGTGCCGCAGGAAATCCTCCAGGAGTGTGGTCAAATAAATCGACCAAGGACATGAGGAGAGAGAGGAAAATGACCACGAAGACGAGGACACCGTACTTTGCATCTATGACCAAGTATTGAGCGTGGACAACAAGAGGTCGACCAAGCCAGTACTGGACATGACAATCGGCGGCCTACCGATAAGCATAGTGGCGGACACTGGATCTCCCTATACCATCGTCCAGAGAGCAGTGTGGGATGAAACCTTCAAGCCGCACCTGGGCCCAGACCTCGAGAGACTGGACATAAGACCGGTCACATACAACGGCGACCGCATACCCATGGTGGGGTTCAGGCCTTTAAAATTTGAATTCAGAGGACGCAGCGCCAACTGCAAACTGTACATATCCGAGAAGGGACCATCGGTGCTAGGATGGCTAGACCAGGGCGACCTAGGCATCAAACTGGACCCTGGTGGTAAAGTGCAGATCCTACTAACAGAACCGGAAGTGTGGCCAGACCTGGATAAGTGGAAGAGAGAGTACCCCAAGATATTTGGAGGCACAGTGGGGAAGCTTGAAAAGTTCGCGCACAAAATTGTCCTCAAGGCAGGCGCCATACCGGTGTCTCACAAAGTGAGAAACGTACCTCTTGCAGTGAGAGAAGCAGTGCAAGTAGAACTACAGGAATTAGAAAAAAGAGGAATCATCGAACCGATCACGTGTGCTGAGTGGCTGGCGCCACTGGTAGTGGTCATGAAACCCAGTGGGAAGGTCAGGCTATGCGTGGATCTACGCGAATTGAATAAGAACATCGTGGTCGAGAAGTTTCCTTTGCCAAGGATCGAAGAGATGCTTGCCAAAACGAGAGGTATCAAGTGGTACCATCGACCTAACATCCGCATACCATCAGATTGCCTTGCACCCGGAGAGCAGAAGGTTAACATCATTCATTACCCCCTTCGGGTGCTACCAGTTCTGCCGCATGCCGTTTGGACTAGCTTCAGCGGCTGCGGTGTTTCAGAAATTGATGCACCAACTGTTCAAGAATATGGATGGTATCCAATATTTCCAGGATGACATCCTAGTGATGGGGCGAGATAAGTTAGACCACGATGCAAAACTGTCCAAGGTCTTGAGAGTACTGGAAGGAAAGGGCCTCACGGCGGAGTGGGAGAAATGCCGCCTGGGCATGGAATCAGTAACCTACCTGGGGCATGAAATTGGAGTGCAAGGCATCACACCCAAGACTGAAAATGTGAAGGCAATCTGTGAAGCACCTCCGCCCTCCAACAAGGAAGATGTCAGATCCTTCTTAGAAATGGCGGAATACTACAGTAAATTTGTGCAGCATTTCGCAACAAAGACGCACCACATGAGGAAATTAACAAGGGAAAGCTCAGTGTTCTGCTGGACAGAAGGGGCACAAGGGGAATTCGAGACCATAAAGAAAGATGTGGTGGGAGCCATACCCCTACAAGGATACGACCCCCCAGGGGAGAACGGTACTCACAACAGATGCCAGTGATAAAGGATTGGGGGCAGTGTTGATGCAGGACCGAGGACCGGGAGTGATGGAAACACTGAGTTTTGCCTCTCGCACATTGAGCGACATAGAAAGAAAATATAGTGTCATCGAAAAGGAGATGCTAGCCGTGGTATGGGCTATGACAAGATTTAGACAATTCCTGTGGGGTACCCGATTTCGGTTGAAAACCGATCATAAACCGTTGGTGAAGGTACTAACCTCCAGTGGGCATGCAAGTGCCACCCCCAGGATCTCGAAAATGACACTAAAACTTCTGGAGTTTCGGTATGATGTAGAGTACATTCCAGGCAGTCGGAACAGAGTGGCAGACTATCTGAGCAGGGCGGCGGCCATGGAACCGGGAGAAGAGGACCAGGCAGGCGGAGAAGAGATGGTGGCCCTGACGGAGGACCAAGAGAAGGTCATCAGCAACCAGGAGTAGAGTGAAGCATACAGTGAAGACCCGATTATACAGGAGGTGAAGAAATGCATAGTACAGGGATGGCCAGAGAAGAAGCACACCAGTGAAAACCTGAGGATGTACTATGAAGTCAGGGAAGAATTGTCGGTAGATGATCAAGGAGTGTTCGTGTATAGGGGAGACAAGGTCATCCCCCCAGCAGGCGTAGTTGCAAAACTATTAGCGATACTCCATGAAGGCCATTTGGGTATAGGAAAGATGAAGCTGAGAACCAAGCAAAGCTATTGGTGGCCAGGTATGGACCTACGAGCGGAACTGTATGTCAGGGAGTGCCCGCAGTGCCAGGGGGCGGACAAAACACTCAAACCACTGCGCCCGCCACTGGGAAGATTTGACCCCCCACAGAACCCGTGGGAGGAGCTCTCTATCGACATTTTGGGCCCGATCCTGGATGGGCAAGGTATCCAAAAGTATGTGTGTGTCCTCATCGACAGGTACTCAAAATGGCCCGAAATGAAGGTGTAAGAAGTAATGGACACCGAGACAATCTTAAAATTCTTGAACAACACTTTTGTGAGAGAGGGCATTCCCAAATCGATCCTAAGCGACAACGGCCCTCAGTTCACTTCAGACAAGTGGACCAACTTCATGGAAAGAAACAGTATCCTCTCCAAGCACACGTCAATCTATCACCCGGCAGGTAATGGATTAGTAGAACGTTTTAACCGGGTGGTGATGGGATCGGTGCAAGCAGCGATAGCCAACAACAAGTATAGGGAGAAAGAAATATGGCAAATGATATGGGCGTACAGGATCACCCCAACAGGAACTGGATATAGCCCCTTCCAAATTCTGAGGGGGCGTGACCCCTTCACGAAGGACAATCGAGTGTGGAAGGAGAAGACCATAACGAGCAAATGGTCCCCGGCGGTGGTCCAGGCCAACTTGGAGAAAGCACAAGCCATCTATGCAAAGCACTACGACAAGCGAAGAAATGTAAAAGACACAGGACTAGAGGAAGGCGAATGGGTGCGAGTCAAGTTGGCAACAATGCAAAGAAAGGGAGATAGCAAGTACAGTAAACCGTTGCAGGTAAAGGAGGTGTATGACAGAGCGGCCCTGTTGAGCGACGGGAATGTGTGGTCTCAGGACCGCATGGCGAGATGCAATAAAGTATTACAGTGGAGCCAAGGTGCAAGAGAATCAGAAAATGTGGAGGAGCCAAGTGTAAGAGATGAACAATTCAATGAAGAGATGGACATGGGGGGAGAAGAATTTGGAGAGGAGCGAAGTAACAAAGTAAGCCCCAGAGGGGAGCAGGAGACAAGCATGAGGAGACCAAGGGAGAGCCTGGCGGCGCAGAACAATGGGGGAGATAGCGCAGAGACTCCTGAGAGAGAGGCCATGGCTACCCTGGTAAGACTGACCCGTAGGGGTAGAACAGTGGTGAGACTAGCCAGGTTCCAGGACTTTGACATGAGCGGCGGACTGTAAGTTACAAGTTTCGTTTGGTTGGAAAAAAAGGGAGATATGTAGTGTTAGCGGTTCAGCACGTTGCGTCACCACGCGACGTGCGGCGGCCATCTTAGGATGCGCGCGCAGAGTCAGCGGGGCAGAGCGCGAGTGCCAGAGCACGGAGAGCAACCGGCTCGGCGCTCTTTGGTGTATAGAAGTTAAATAAACAGCGTGACTCTCCTACCCAGTGTCCTGTCATTATTGGGGTAACCAGGAACATTACAGGGATGGTGGGATGTCGTGGGGTATGCAGTGAGGAGTCTTGGGCGGCCAGATCATGAGTGCCGCCTTTGCAGTGCGCTTCTTTAGGGGCTTTCACCAGGACCTGCTTTGTATAGTGGCCACATATAGGGCCCCAGGAGAAGGTTATTAGACGTTAACACCATGCGCGCTAGCGGAATTCCGCTCGCGCGCTGGGTTTTGCGGAAATGCACTTTACGTGACGAGCTGGGCTTGTCATCAGCGTGCGAGGAGGCTACGCCATGACGAGCCCAGCTCGTCATCAGCGTCGAAGGGGTTAAGTTTATTAGATGTTCAGCATCCCCAGCTGACTCATGCGGATTCGTATTTGAGTCTTTGAAAGAGGTTTATCGATTAAATGATTAAGCTTTTACAACATGAGCTTTGCATTCCTATGCATTTATCTTTGATTCTTTTCTAGCGTTTCGCTGTTTTACATGTGCGGCGCTGCCAGATAACTTTCTGCTCTAATACTTCAATACGCAGCTCCACGGAAGCATCCACGGAAGCAATCTCGCATTCGAGAGAGCTCAAGCTATTGGCACTGTAAATGACAATGCCTTTTATTTATGTTTTTAAGTGCGTGTTTACGCACTGCTTGCAGGTTTTCTAAAGACATAAATTAAAGGCATTGTCATTTACAATGCCAATAGCTCAACTCTTGCAAATGCGAGACCTAATGCATTACAAATGCTTGTAATGCACTTTCCCTGGCTACATTAAACCATATCACACATCATTTTCACGGCTTGCTCATTTTCGAGTGAAACCGTTTCGTACATCACTGCCATCTCCATTTGTTTCATTCTCTGACATGTTTCAAAGTTGCCTCGGCTTTTACCTTTCACATCATGCTTTTTTGCCTGGAAATCATGTTGCACATCACTTCCCTCTCCATTTCCTTCATTTCATGATACATTTATTACTTATTTGAGCTTTTAACTTTCACGGCATGCAGGCATTTCTTAAGTGCTTTGGCTCATCAGCTTGCTCATTTTCGAGTGAAACCGTGTCACACATTACTGGCGTCTCCATCTGCCGACTTGGAAAATAGGGAAACTGGTTTATGTTTCAATGCCAGCATTACATCCTGCAAATGTGGGCAATTCATTTAATCTCCCCGTACCTACCCCTCCAAAAAAGCGTCTTTGTGTAACGGAACAAGTACTCATGTAAAAGCGCTCAAATGAGTAGTTGTTATTACCAGCACTTTGGAACGGCAGGATTGCGTTACAAACAGTAATACAGTAAATACTTTTATTTTAAACTTCCCACTCAAAAATACCAATAAAGTCAAATACGCTGTTTTACGCAGAGCCCGTGTCTTACATCAATACTTACATTTCACTAGCTACCCTTGTTATTTACCGTACACTTTTATTACTTAGTCCAGCATTTAGATAAGTTTCCCAGATTGCACGCATTTAAACTGTGCATTTTTATTTCTGCAGCAATTATTTACCTATTAGTTTTTCTGATGAGCACACATTTATTTAGGCCTTTCGTTCACTTACTCTGCCAACACTCGTTTGTTCGCATGTTGGCATCGTAGTCTTTCAAATTCATCTTTTCGTGTCTTTTGCACGTGGAGTTGACAAATGTATGCTTAATTATTTATTTTATGTGTTCATACATACCTGTTTTAAAGTTGAACCTACTGGCATCAGTTAACATTTTAAACCAGAGGAAATGCAAAAGGTTTTACAAATAGAAGAGCAGGATCACACACATACTAAAAGCTACCACCTAGATTGCGTAAGAGTTGCATGGTTGCACGTTCAAATCTGACAACTTTAAAACTATGAAACCAGGTTAAAGTCTCAGCGCAGGCACAACATCCTGACTTTTTGGTCGAATTACTTATTCTCACAGTGCCAACAAGTAAAAATATGTGTTTGTGTAATGTAACTGGGGCTCATGTATAAGCGGTCCTATTTCTTTCTGTGGAGTTTATATATAAAAAATGTAAATACAACAAAACCAAAAACATGTGGCATATGGCTTTTAATAATGCACCCTTTTGTGAACTGTTCTTTTAATGGCTATGGTTTTGTACACATTTGGGGCTCTGACTCCTTTCAAATAAAATAAAGTTGTTTAAAGCATGCTGGCAAGCTGCATAAATTTGTTCGGAAACCACGCACTTGATTTATTTACTTACTGTAAGCATACGTTTGAAGCATGCATTATGTTATTATTTATGAGCTCACATACATTAAAGTCTAGCGCTTACATTTACTAAAGGTTGCACAGTTGTTGTGCATGTGCCTATGGGCAATGTTGCACTTTAGTTTTTTTTAGCAAGTGCGATGGACTTGAAGGTTTTGGCGCACTTTTTTGAGTACCAGTTACATTACGCATTGACACATACATTTTTTTGATAGGCATGGAGAGATCAAGTAATTTGCCCAGAATCACAGGATGTTGAACCAACTCCGAGACTCGAACCTAGTTCCCAAGCTCCAAAGTTGGCAGCTCTGGCCATTACGCCACTTCTGAGCCATTGCACACTTATTCCGAGGCTTGCTTTTTCAGCTGTCTGATGGAGGGCGCTTTCAGCACATCATGCAGAGGTGTAGCAAGAATTCATGTGCTCGCTGGGAGACGTGTCCATCTTTGAATTTACGCTGCCCTCCAGCACTTGTTACAGTTGTTAGCACTGTCTGGGCATAGGTTGTCGCTCATTACTCCAGTTTCAACACCCAAATATAGCAATAAGCAACAGAGAGGTGACCAGTCAACCTTTACTAAGAGAATTCCACTGCCTGCCACTGCGTTATTAGTAACTTTTGAACTGTTTGGACTTGAAACTTTTTTCTCTCTAAATCTGCAGATTATGCATCTGATGATGGATTATGTTGCAAATGCGGCAAATCCATAATTGTGTGACAAAAATGCCGTTACTGCGCATATTCCCTTTCTCAATAAACGAGTCATAACCGTTTTATGAAGTTTCAGTAAATTATCTTGGACATCTACTCACCAAGCTAAAATTTGCAACCTAAAAAAAGTTTTATTATTCACATAGGCGAAACCTAAAGCATTTGCCAATGCTTGTTTTTTCTTCCTCCTCAATCCATGAAAATGTGTAATTCTAATAAACGTTTGTTCCATCTGCAGACTAATATTACGTTATTTCCTACTGATTGTCTGCCATCTAGTAGATACATTCTATGGAACGGAAGATTTGTGCTCCTGTTGAACAACTTTTTTTCTCTCGGTTGATAAAACAGATTTTTTTTAAAATTAGTTGTTCTTACTTGTGGTGGGTACGCCCCGGCTCCTGACTACCCCTGTCATAACCAGCATTCTAAATGGCAAACACTGAAAAGGAATGCACTGACTGTTTGCGATTTGCTGATCTTTCATCACAGAAATGGCCTTATCACTTCCTTACAGCTGCAGAAGAGAGGGGTGACAGGGCAAATAGAGCCAAGAAGCTAAAAATAAACAAAACGAGTTGTAAATCTATTTTCATGCTTTGCATAAAACGCATCGAGTTTAACCTCACATTTTCTGTTTTTTTCTTGTTTAAATAGTGCACCTTTCCCAACACTGGAGCTCGAATAATGATGTTCATTGGAGGACCACCAACTCAGGGGCCTGGCATGGTTGTAGGTGATGAACTTAAAACGCCAATCAGATCATGGCATGACATTGAAAAAGACAATGCCAAATATGTCAAAAAAGGAACTAAGGTAAGATGATATATTATTCTTGATTCCACAAAGTGTAATGAGTATGAATCCTACTTTTTGGCATGGGTCCTGTGAAGTCAAAGGTCCAAAGAACCTTATTACTGGTCTGTCAAAGTAAAGCATTTTATAAAAAAAGTTCCTTTGCATATGGCTGATGCAAGAAAGGCCATTAAAGTGAACCAGAATGTGTTGTTGTGAAATCCTTCCGTCTCCAATCACTTTAATTAAAAGTGGGCCATGCTGTAGGATAAGCAGTGCTTAGTTTGAGCCGGTGGTTTCCAGGGCTCGGCTCGGCTCTGGCACATAATTGTCAACACTGGCGCGTCTGGGGAATGTAGAGTAGACCACAACAATAGTTAATTATAAATTCAATAAACATTGAAAATGACTGTTACCTTCTGCCCAAGCCATTCTTATAGCTTTGGGGGCCCGAAACAGTACGAATTGGCACCAGGGGCGGCCTTAGGCATGTGCAAGCTGTGCACCTGCACAGGGCCGCCAAACCCCAGGGGCCGCCACGCCAATATATATCCTTAATATAATAATCCTCTGAGGATGGATACATATTTGCGTGGCGGCCCCTGGCAGGGATGTGGCAGCCTCCGGCTCTGTTCCACTTCCAAACACCCTGACCCCCTCTCCCCCCCCCCCACACTCTTCACTGGCCTCTGCGCTCCGCCCCGCCCTCCTCTTCCGGGGCCCCCTACCTACGCTCCCTGCCCAGGGCCGCCATGAGCCTAGAGCCACCCCTGTTGGCACACTAGGAGTGTGATGGTTAGACGTTGTGTTGGTACTGTTATTGTATAATGCACTGGCGTAATGAAAAGTGAGGGGGGCTCCCTGCACGGTACTTAGGGGGCCCCCCTCCGGGCTCAATCAGGATCTCTCTCGGCCAGAGTTCAGTGCCGAGGGGGCCCCTTGGAGCTTGACCCCCCCCCCCCCCCGCCCCGCATGGGCTGCAGGGGTCTGTGTCACGCCCCTTATGCAAGCTTTTTTGGCCTGCTGATGAGAGCCCCGGCACTTATTATTCTCTTTTTTACAAATCGATCAAATATTTATTGTTTATGACCATGCTGTATGATTGTTAAATTTTGAATGACCGATTGTTGAATTGATACTGTGTAGCTCGTTCTGCTACCCAGTGTAGTCCTAGCCTGGATTCACCTGCCATGGTCAGTGAGCAAGGGGTCGGTTGAGCTAAGAAACGAAGAACTGTGTTTTCAGCTAAACGAGCGCAAGTAGAAGCAAGGAACCTTTAAGAGTGTCGTGGAAGAAATGAGAGAGCGAGAAGGGTAGTACATCTTAAAATGGCTTATCAAGAACAACGGATCCTTGGCATGAAGAGCACAGTGAAAAACATATTGAGACTTGAAAATTATACTTTCATAACCATTTGACGCCAGGCTGGTGATTGGAGACAGGAACACTTTCTAAGATAAAGCGACAAGCAGGCAGCTGCATTATGTGTGGTCTGAAGTCAAGATGTCCAGTAAGTGGGGAGACCGAGACAGTAAGCGTTGTGGTAAACTAAGTGGGGAGAAAAAATGTGTAGCCCACCATGAATTTCTTCTTCTGATGTAAAAGCAGGAGGATCTGGGAACCTTGAGAAGGGGCAGACGGAAGCTGACATAATCACTTGATAATCGAATAGTGAAGGCAAATAACGTCCCTAAATTCTAATTCCTTGCAACTAGAGATGGGAGGACTTTGAAGAACCGTGGACCGCCAAGCAAAAAGCCATATAGTCACTAAAGGCTAAAACCTCAGTTTTGTCTGATTTCGTTTGAATATTTTCCAACAGCCACAATGCGAGTTATGTTGAACAACTGCAGACGCTCAAGATGGTCTTCTCCTTTTTACCATTATACCCAGTAAGTATTTAGGAGTTGCCCGCACAGTCAAACAATTTAAACCTTTGGTAGCTAGCGAACGATATCGGGCAGCAGTACAAATGTTAAAGTTGAACTAAGAGAAGAACTTTAAGGGCCACCAAAGTTGAAGGAATGGAATGGCGATTTGATGAAGGAAAACTCTATAGCTTGCTTCCAGTCCGTGAAATGCTGTAGGGACCAGTTCCTACCACTTTGCTGTCATCTCGTGGAGCCTGTGGAATCGCGTTAGGTGAAAGTATCGAAAGCAGACCTGAGAAGACCAGAGTCACCACTCTGCCATCATTCAAGTTACTATGGATGCTTTCAAAAGCTGCCATCCGTGCTGCCTCAGTGCTATAAACTAGATGAAAACATGCAGGATCCAAGAAGGCGAATTTACTGTCCAATAAATACTTTAGACGAGAGTTGAATATGAAATATTAACCCACATTTTACAAAATCATTCAGGTCCTCGATGATTATTTAGGTTTAAAGTATTTTATTGAAGCAGGGTAAGATAGGAAACAACAGGGCAAGAAAAAGATAAACCACAGGAGCCGCACATGCAATGCGTACAATACAGTAGATACAGCAAAGCAGTTACATCTCTTCAATAGGCACCATTCGACTCAGAACACAGCTTATGCGCCTGTGGTCACAAACAAATAACGGGGGGAGGGGGGGGAGTGGGGGGGATGGAAAGAGGAATAGGGGGAGGGGAGAGGAAGAAAAAAGAAACAGGGGGGGGGGGAAAGAAAAGGGGGGGGGGAAAGGGGAAGGGTGGGGAATCATCCCCGCTCCAAAAACCTACCCAACCATCAAAACCCCCTAAACTACCACACCCCAACCCACCCCCTGTACTGTGCCATAACCTTCTGCTCTCCCCTCATAGCGACCCTCCAGTAATCCCCGCTATGCAATGCCAACCCCGACCAATCAGACAGGCGGATCCGGTGGCGGCGGCAGCCGTAACAACCTAAGATATCTGGGACAGGTGATCTCCCGAAACTCAGAACACAACAGACTATGGAAGGGCGCCCACAGTTCCTCAAAAGCATCAGTATCCCCCAGGGCCACTAAGGACATCTTCTCCATGCCAGGGACATGCCACAATCTATGCAGCCAGCCAACAACAGTGGGGAGTGTGGTGGAGCGCCAGTGTATGAGAATGTTTTGCACCGCTGACCCCAGAGCAATCGCAATCTGCCTGCCCCTCCTAGACCTGAGGGGATACATCAACCCATTCGGTAAACCCAGTAAAACATAGGCAGGGAACCTCGGCAGCTCTATCTCAAAACATTTGTCTACCTCACCCAGGACCTCCTCCCAGTAAGAAGCCAAAAGGGGGCATTCCCACAGTATGTGTGTTAGCGTGCCATTATTGCCACAGTTGCGCCAGCATGTCCCTGGAATTGCCCTATCCATCTCATGTAACTTCTCCGGAGTGCGGTACCAGTAGGTCGAGATTTTGGTGAAGGTCTCCGTGAGCCCCGTGTGATAGGCCGAGTGGCGTGAGCGGTAGGAGGTATGGTCCCATTCCGTGTGACTCAACACTCGTCCGAGCTCCCGTTCCCATCGCTCCCGACCGGGATTGTGAATATGAAAGGGGGGGGGGCTGCAACATTTTATACAAATCTGAGATCAGTTTAGCGTCCGATGTGCGGGTGATTAACCAACGCTCGTACACCGTGATCTCCCGATCTGCCGTATCGCGCACTTGGGGTTGCAATGCCCAGTGGCGCGCCTGCATATATCTCATACGCTCCGCCTCTGGGAGGCCGTAGTCCCGCTGCAAGTCCTGGAAGGGGACGACCCCCTCGGGGCTGTATAGATGATACAAAGTGCAGCAGCGGGCCGCCCTCCAGCGATCGTAAGCACCGTGCTCCGTGCCGGGACCGAAGTCCGGATTGCCAATGAGCGGCGTAAAGGGAGAGGGAAAAGTAGTAAGCTCATTCCTAACAGCCACTGAGTCCCACGCCGGAAGCGGGACACGCGTCACGAAAGATGCGTAAAGGTTAGGGGGTCGATGAGCCCGCTTCAAGAATGGGACCTCCTGTAATGTCCTGCCCGCCACCGCTTGATCCTGGAACAGCCAGTGTTTGTCTGACTCCCACCGGCTCCATTCCACCAGATAGCGGAGTTGGGCGGCCTGGAAATATTTCCGTAAGTCCGGTATCCCCAGCCCCCCAGATTCGGGCGCCAGCGTCGCGATGCTCCTCTTGATCCGTGGTCTACGGCCCTGCCATACGAACCGTGCAATGGCCGCTTGGGTCTCCGCAAGCCACCCTGTGGGGGGCTGGAGCGGCAACGCCCTAAACAGGTATAGCACCTGAGGCAGGAGGGTCATCTTCACTGCGGCCACCCTACCTAGCAACGACAACGTGCCCTTATCCCACCGACCTAGTTCCTCTCTGATTTTCGTGCTCAAAGCCGCATAGTTGGCCGTGACCATCGCCGGGAGGGAGGGCGCCAACAGGATCCCTAAATACGGAATCCGGTCCTTGGACCAGCTCAGAGGGTAAAGTCTCTGTAGTTCCGCTCTGGTGGCACTAGCGAGCGAAATGTCGAGGGCGGCTGATTTCCCGAGGTTCACCTTAAAGCCCGCCACCTCGGCAAAGAGGTCCAATTCTGCAATGCAAGCCGGCAGTGACCTCCGCGGGTCATCGAGCGTCAGAATGACGTCATCTGCGTACAGGCTAATCGCATGATGAAATTCGCCCATCTTGACACCAACGATGTCGGGGTTCTGCCGAACCCTTTGAGCAAACGGCTCCATGTAAAGGGCAAAGAGCAAAGGAGACAGTGGGCACCCCTGTCGCGTACCCCGTTCTATGGCAAAGGGCCGGGAGCTACCTTCGTTCACTCGGACCACCGCGGACGGGGACCGGTAGCAGTTGAAAATCAGATGACGGAACTTCTCGCCTATCCCGAACTTGCCCAAGACCTTCTCTAGGTAGGGCCAGTGCACCCTGTCGAAAGCCTTCTCCGCGTCTATGGAGAGGAGCATCCTCTCCCCGGGGATCCTGGAGGCCTTCTCAAGAATATGAGTCACCCTCTTTGTATTGTCCACTGTTTGCCTGCCAGGCACGAAGCCCGCTTGATCCGAGTCAACCATGCCCGGGAGATGAAGTGCCAGGCGTGCTGCTAATATACTGGTGAACACTTTCAAGTCCGTGTTCAGCAACGAGATAGGACGGTAGGATCCACAGGCGGTCCTGTCCTTGCCCGGTTTCGGGATCACTGAGACCGTGGCCTGAAGAAATTCGGGGGGAATGGCACCCGGCTCCGCGAAGGTGTTGAAAAGGCGGGTCAGCAAAGGCGCCAGCTCCTGACAGAAGGTCTTATAAAACAGAGGGATAAAGCCATCCGGTCCCGGGGCCTTGCCCGGTTTGAGCCGGGATATCGCCGTGACCACCTCCTCGATACGAATGTCTCGTTCCAGATACTGAGCCTGATCCGGCGTTAACGACGGGAGCGGTACCGACTCTAGATATTCCGCCTCCGCTTGGGCGGAGGGGGCCTCACCAGTGTAGAGGTCTGCGTAGAATCTACGGAAGACGTCCGCTATTTGCTCATCCGCCGTGACAGAACCTCCGGTCGGGTCAGCCAGCTCCTTCACTCGGTGCTGTTGGTGCTGCACCCTAAGCTTATTGGCCAAGAGCCGCCCGCATCTATCGCCGCCGGTGTAATACTTGTGCTTCAGACGAAGCATCGCGTACTCCGCCCGGTCCGTGTCCAGGGCCGCCAAGAGTTTCCTGGCAGCTTTCAGCTGTCTCCAGACCCTGGGGGCCCCCGTTCTATGATGAACCTGCTCCAGCTCCCGCACCTGCCGGGTGAGCTCATCCCTCTTGAGCTGTCGATCCTTGTTCTCCGCCGAGGAGATAGCTATGAATTCGCCCCGGAGCACAGCCTTCAGGGCTGCCCACTCGTCGCGCGAGAGGTATCGTCATTATCGTTCACGCGTTGGAAGTCCACAATGGCCGCGCGGATCTGGTCCACTGTCGACCGTCTGTGCAATAGCGTGTCCCGAAGCCGCCAGACCCCTCTCGGCCGAGCCACCGGGGGCAGATTGAAAGAACCCTCCACCGGCGCGTGGTCGGAAAGAGAGAGGACCCCCATATCAGCGTTCGAGGCTAAAGCGAGCATCGGACCCGACACAAGTAGATGGTCCAGTCGCGCATATGACTTGTGTGCATGTGAAAAGTAGGAGTACGCGCGGGTAGTGGGGTGGAGGTGGCGCCACATGTCACGCATGTCCAGCTCCTCAAGTCGAGTGCGAATTGAGCCCGAGAGCTCACCCAACTGGTGGCACCACTGCACAGACCTGTCCATAGCCGCGTCGAAAACTAGATTCAAATCTCCCCCCAGCACTATGTGCCTATCAGAGGTGGACGCTACATCTTCCAGGGCCCTGTGCAAAAATTGATCCTGGTGGTCATTGGGGCCGTAGATAGAGCCGACAGTCAGTACTAAACCCCCCACCCTGATCCTATATGCCAAAAGCCTCCCCTTCTGCTCCGCCACTTTGTGTAAGATCTCCCCCCTGAACCCCTTAGAGAACAGGAGCGCCACCCCTGCCGTTTTAGAGGCGCTAGAGGAGAAAAGCTGCGTAGGGAATTTGGGGGTACGCATTCTGGAACAGTCTTTAGCCAGCAGATGGGTCTCTTGCAGCAGGCAAACATCGGCCTGGGAGTTCTCCAACAGAGACAATACCGCCCGCCTTTTAACCGGATTATTCAACCCTTTCACATTTAGAGTGACCACTTTAAGAGCCATCAAGGAGGGAATCATTGGAGCACACACAGATAGGCAAAGCCCAGCAAGCAAACATAGAGGCCATCTCACGAAGCCTCAATGCACAGCAACCACGGATATCTCTATGGCACAGTACAGTCCCCCGACCCCAACACCCCACAACTAGAAGTACCCCCCCCTCCCCTTGGAACTCCAAACGCTCGAATCCGTACCACCCCCAACTAACAATCCCCTCACCAGCCCCCAACCTCAAAACATCCCCCCGCCGTTCCCGTTCCCACTCCCCGCTTCTCAAACTTTGCAAAGAAGACATTGTCCCAGTCCGGTCCGTATCGGACAAGGCCGTGGAAAGTCAGTCTAGTGGACGTCCAGCCACCACCTCCTGCACTCGCCATCCTGCCCCACCCTCCCCCAGAACCCCCGCACCTGCAATAAGAAAAGGCTAGTGCAGACTCCCCCCGGAGTAAATTCAGGCCGTCAGGGCCACTTCGCCAGTCGCCGCCACTCTGGAGGCCTCCTGGATGGCGGCCGCCATGTCCGCCCGAATCGTGGGCGATCCCGGTCGCTCCGGCGTTGGGGAGCGCCTTCCCCCTGCTTGCTGCCAGCCGTCTCGAGTGCTTCGCCTGCGGCGGGGCGCTGGGGTGTCGGTATCAGATGCAGTGAGGCCCAACACCGCGCAAACGTCCTGGAGGGACCGGAGCTGGTGCAGTGTCCCGTTCCACCTAAAAATCAGGCGGAAAGGGTGACCCCAAGAGTACTGCGTCCCCTGCTCCCGGAGGAAGTCCGTGGCGATTTTGAAGGACTTTCTCTTCTGCAGCGTGACCGTAGAAAAATCCTGATACAGGGCCACCGGGTGGTCTCGGAATCGGAAAGGCTGCTGTCTCCGCGCCTCGCGGAGGATCCGCTCCTTCAGGGGGAAGTCCGGCAAGAAGGCCAGGATGTCCGGGGGGTTGCTGTGGCTCTGCGGGGGCGCCCCACCCGGTGCGCCCTGTCGATGCGGACCTGAAAGTCTTCCGACTCCCCTAAAATGGCACGGAAGAGGCCCTCCAAGTATGCCGTCACGTTCTCACCCTCCTCGCCGGACGGAACGCCACGGACCCTGATGTTGTTCCGCCTGGATCGATTTTCGAGGTCCTCGGCGTGGGCCTGCAGCTCAATCTGTTGTTCCCGCAGCCGCAGGACCTCCTGCTGCAGATGGGTGATCTCCTCGTCTCTGGAGTGACCAGCCTCCTCCACGGTGTTGACCCGCTCCCCCAGGGAGTCCACCTCTCTCCGTACCTCGCGGACCTCCCCGGCCACCTCTTGCTTCAACGTTTGAAAGTCCTCCCGCAAGGAGCTGAAGAGCGACTCAAGGAATGATCGTGTCACCGGGGGTTCTCCGCCTTCAGCGCCCCTGGTCGGGGCTGGGGAGGTCGTGGTGGGTTGATTCCCTCCGCTACGCAGGGCACCGCGCCCCAACATGTCCGGCAAAGTCCGATCACCCCTTCTTTGTCCCCTAGCGTTCGACATCTTGGCTGCACAGGGGGCGTCGGTGGACGACGCTCGGCAAAAGAGATCAACAGGGCCAGAGCAACTACACACCGGTCAGGGAACACCGCCGCACAGAGATCCCGAGCAGGGCCGAGCAGCCGGGCCGGAGTCCACAAAATGGCCGCCCGTTGCTATCAATAGGCCAACGCCCAAGGAGTGAGGCCTACCCTCGTCTCAAGTCCAGTGGCGAGAAACACAGCCGGAGGGCAAACTCGCGGGGCAGGGGCCGCCGGGCCGGCAATCCTGGGGGAATATCTGCCCTGGGGGCACAACACCACTCCTCCACCACCAGTGTCGGACCGTAGCGGCCTCATGGGGCGAGCATCCTCAAGCCTCGGACCTGCGTAGCAACTCGATGCCGGCTCCGCCTCCGTCTTACTCCTCCGTGCAGCTCCGCTCTCATCAACCACCTTCGGTCAGCTCCGCTCCGCTCGCGAAGTCCCCTCCGACTCCTTCTCCGACACCACGGCACAGGTACTCCAGCGGGCCATTCACAGGCGGCAGGGCACACCGTCAGGATCCCAGGCCCGGAGGTCTCGCGGCTCCCGGCTCACACACAGGCCGCCCAGCGGGCTCCGCCCCAAGCTGTTTCGGTCTGAATCGCACCTCCGAAGGGGCAATCAAGGCTCAACGATCGCTCCGCACCGCCACCGGGGTCTCCAGGCTCAATCACCGCATGATCCGGGGGGGAATCAGCGGTTACGAGCGGTGCAGGGTTTCAGGGGCCCGGGAGCTCTCGGCAAGTGCGACCTCTCAGCCCGCCATCTTGGCCACGCCCCCCCTCGATGATTATTTTGAGTAATGCAGCTTTGATCGCTTGTTTAAGAGTAGGCAGACCAGACTAGAGATAAGTGGAGAATTTGGATTGTGTCAGCTGGTGGGCAGACTTTTAGAGTTGTATTGTGGAAATGGGTCAAAAAGGGAGGCAGCTTTGATAGTGTAGTTAATAACTCGATACACTGAGAGAAGGAAGAAGCTAGTGATTGCAAAGTCTGAGGTAAGAGTATTGAACAACAAACTGGAAAGGCTCAGAGGAGGAGAACTATAAAATAAAATACTTTTTTACTGTTGAAAAGAGAACTTCGCTACGCAAGAGGCCACTAAGGAGTTTAGAAATGGTGAAGGCTTCTTTAGTGAATTTAAGAGCCATACATATGAACCCATTGCATTAAGAGCCATGAGCATCAACATAAAATCGCTTTCTAGGCTTTCATCAAGATTTTTTAAGGAAAGGATCATCTTCTTTGCACCAATGGCATTTTCTAAATTTGTAAGATGTTTTGAGTTTATCCAGTTCTAGGTAGAACCAAGGAGCAGAAGGACGAGTTCCTGGCAAGTTTTTTAAAGGGTCTTAGTAAGTAATAGCTACCGAGATACAATTGTTAGTCTACTGAAGACCAGTGTACAGGGTTTTATAGTACAGTAAGTTAGGATGTAAAGGGTTCTAAGAATGCTTACACCAAGGCCTCCAGCTGATGGCTGCAGGTGGATTAGAATGACCGGTGGGAGTACTCTCATTTAGTATTTACTGGTTATCCGACCAGGCAAGTGTATAAAGGGGATCATTCCCAAATGAAAACACATTTTTATGAAAAGATGCAGCCTTATTTTTATCTGCCATCCATGCACACTTCATCGACCTAAAAGCGCAATGCAATACATTCTAAGACATGGTAAATCATTGCTCATTAGATTATATCAAGTGCATAGCAAGGTTCATGCAATGAGCAACAAGGAAAGGAGAGGAGCCATTGAAGTGGTGCTTCCAGAAGAGAAGAACAGAGGATTTTATTCCCTTTACTTCATGGTCCCCCAAAAGGATAGAGGCATGGATCTATCCTGGATCTTTGTCACACTTCATCGACCTAAAAGCGCAGTGCAATACATTCTAAGACATGGTAAATCATTGCTCATTAGATTATATCAAGTGCATAGCAAGGTTCATGCAATGAGCAACAAGGAAAGGAGAGGAGCCATTGAAGTGGTGCTTCCAGAAGAGAAGAACAGAGAATGTTATTCCCTTTACTTCATGGTCCCCCAAAAGGATAGAGGCATGGATCTATCCTGGATCTTTGTCTTCTGAACCTGCTCATCTGACAGCACATGTTGACGATTCTGTCACTGTTCCCGGCCCTGTATTTCTGTACTTTGACTACTGGCTATTGAAGTCGCTGGTCCAAGAACGTCCCTAGCTGATGATGTCTCTACTATACGACCTGGGTTTTACCATCAACGTCCTGAATTCTGACCTCATCCAAACACCAAGGCTATTTTTTATTAGGGTGGTGCTCAACACAACCCTTATAAAGGTGTCCCCTCCTCTTTAGAAGATTGTGGGTATTTAACGATTCCGAGATACCTGACTTGGATCCCTGTCCTGCAGGTTTTGTGCCTGTTGGGCCTTATGCCCTTGTGCACCCTGTTGATGGCTCACAACAAACGGTGGATGAGAGCCTTCCTGTGGTGTATAAGGAGCTGGTGGCTGAAACGCCATGAAAGTCTCTCTGCTCAGGTGTGGGTTTTCCAGTCAGTACATCAGGATATTCTTTGGTGGATGGACCCCTCCCAGCTTCTGAAGGGTCGCCCATTCAGCTGCCTGCTCGCCCAGGCTACCCTAGTCAGATACCTCCTTACTGGGCTGAGGAGCTCATCTGGGCTTCACCGCAGGGCTGGCACCTTGGTCCATGTTGAAGCAGTACCTGCATGCAAATATGCTGTTGCTTCAGGTGGACCGTCTTCTCTTTCCCATCACAGGAAAACATTACTAATTCTCTTAGCAACTCCACCACAGTCAGTTATGTATCCGCCATATCAGTGTGAGGCCATGACTTTGTTTGAAAGTAATTCACTGTGGAAGTGGGGACAGTGATTGGTAAACTTCCCAGTAGCCTCTCACCTAGCAGTCTGTCTCAGTGTGAAGGCGGATGCTCACAGTTACCTCACACTGGAGGACCACAGGTGGGAGGAAAACCCCGAGGTGGTGGAGGTGTTTTTTTCTAGTTTGGATTTTTATTTGCAGTCTAGAACAATAAGCGTCCTCCGTTGTCCTCAGTGAGCCTAAACTTCCATCTGAATGGTTCCCTGGGGAATGTCTTACTGTTCAGCTGGTCTCAGGTCTTGATGCACATTCTGGCTATCATGCTTCTTTCATACGTATGGAACGGAGTGGAAGAGAATGTGGTACAACTGATTATTATTGCCCCAGACTGGGTGAGGAGATTCTGGTACACTGATCCGTTGGCATTCAGCAATAGGCCACCACTTCCTTTCCAGTGCTGCTTAGACCTGGTCTCACAGCTAGATGGCCGGGTCCTCTACCCCATTACCCAAACGCTATGGTTGCACATGTGGGCCATGAGCTGAGTCAGTTTGGTTGCTTTGCCTTCCTGATGAGGTTGCAGATGTTATCTTGGTAGCCAGGAAGTTTGCTAATAAATCGGTCTTTGCAGATCACTTGACATAGTGTGTTCAGTAGTACTAGCGGAGGGCACCAATCAATTTAAATGTCCCCTCCCATCATTTTGAAATTTGTGTTATTCCTTTCTCGGTAGGGTCTTGTGGTGGCTAAGGTAAAGGGCTATTTACAGCTGTGTCTGATTTCATGTGTCAGTCCCATCAGCTGTCCCTGTTTAGATCACCATTAGTGGCAGGGTTTCTAACGTGTTTGCTTTACTTGTTTCCTGTCAGTCGGTTTATTGTTCTTCAGTGTCCTGTTCAACTTCTTCCCTTGAAGGCAGTTTTATATCTAGGTCTGTATGCCCTTGCAAAGAAAGACCCTGCATAGGGCATTGGTGTTAATTTCATCATGGTCATGGCTGCTTCCATGGCTCTTTCCCTGTTGTGTTTCTGTTGCCAACATCAACAAAGCAACTATGTGTACTTTGCATACTTTGGCGAAGCACTGTTGCCTGATTCATCATGGATATGTGACTTTAATCGAGCTGTGTTCCAGGATTGTCTTGGTTAACCATCGCTGTTCTTCCACACTTCCCAGGGAGGCACTGCTTTGGGATTCCTTCATTTGGGGGGGTGGGAGGCCGACTGTGGGAACATTTATCCATGGGCAGAAAGTTATCTAAAGTTAAAAAAAATTCTGGTGGATACAACTCTTCCCGCTTTTAATGAAAGGGGGTAGCGGAGTCAACAGATCAGTGACATTCTGGGTTTTTGGTGCTGGTACAAATTCATTTTCCATCCCTTTGGGAAAATAATCAACAAAGACAATCTTAGATATCATCCTAGAAGGTAGTATATGATATGAGCAAAGGAAATGGATTGTAATGTAAACATGGTTCTTTTCCAGTGGCTTCTCATCAATAATCATAAGCACTAAATAGTCCCGCCCACTCGCTGGGATCTGAAGCACTTAAAAAAAATTATCCATATATGTATATCTAAATTTGTACAACAGTACATTACATATATGTTTGTATCCTAAAGATGGTTAAAAGCGGCCCGATTTCATATAATTTTCATTAAAAAAAAAAGCCAATCACACAAAAATTAGTCACTGAGAAAAGTGACCTTATAAAATCTTTCACAAACATTTTTTAAAAGGAAAGGGAATGTGTGACATTGTTAGCCAATAGACTTCAATGCAAAGCATAGGAGATAAACCCCCACTTTAAAAACCTGCCAATACACCTTGCATCAAAGGCATAACGAAACACCCACTATACCAGCTTACGCGGGAGTGCTATGATAGCAGATTATATTTTTTTGGCCCTTCTCTGGCTCGCAGGTCATCTCAAGTCCGAAACAGAAACTAATAACACAGCTATGAGGTGGGAACCAAAAAAAGTATAAAATCTGACAGAGAAAAAGAAACATTATTAAAATTGCAAAGAAGTGGAAGATCTTCAAGCGCCTCTGGACCCTTGGTATGCCCGCTCTAAGGCTGCTAAAGACAATCCAGGGACATCCCTGTGGAATAAGGCCCCACAGACAGAGGATACAATGCATTCGTCGACCCTGGCGCTGACAGGCGGGGAAGCCTCAGCGCCAATCACGCAGGGATACATGGACCACTTCTTGCAGGAGAAACCATCAGATATCACCTCCCTTAAAGTAGAGTTTAAATCGGACCTCTGCAACATCCGGAAAGAGTTGGCTGAGTTTGGGGATAGGTGGACGACTTGGAGCGGATGGTCGATAGCAGATCAGAAGTCCATGAGATGCAGCTGAAGCGCATTGCCGCACTGGAGGACCAGCACATTCTGCTCCAAGACTTAGAAAACAGGAGCTTCTGCAAAAATATTTTTATATGGGGGTCCCGGCAGAGGCCGAAGACGCAGACATTGTGGCATTCACGGCGCAGCTCTTGCAGGCGGTACGAGGCAACGGCAATGCTTCTCCTTCCGCGCTCACAGAGTCTCCATGGGGACAGCTCAAAAGGGCAGTGGCCCACATATCCTAACTAGGGTGCACTTCTTCACTGAAAAAGAAGAGATCATGCAGGCAGCCCGCAACAAGACTGAGATCAATCAATCCAGCTCGACCAAGACCTCTCCGCAATCACCCTCCTCAAGGGACGTGACTTCAAGCCTATCACTGACGAGCTACGTACGCAGGGCATCCGATACCAATGGGCCATCCCTTCGCACTCCTGTTTCAGTGGGAAGGCAGACGCTGCTTTCTACACACCCTAGCAGAGACCAAAACGCTGTTGGGCCTAGTGGACGATCCAACTACTGAAGAATGCTCTCCCTCCCCAGGTGACCTAGGGTGGGAACTTAAGCTACAAACCCCCCGCTCCGCTCCAATAAGCAGCGTGCAGAACTATCATCCCAAGCGGTTAAAGCATGTTCCCTTTGTTATCTCAATTGACAGCTCCCAGTATACCAGTATACTTTATGGTGTCTGATGATTTTCACACTGTGAAGTAGGAAGGGGAGGTATTTCCTCCGTTATTGCCTGTGGATTTTCTGAACTGTTATGTAAAGTGTGAATTGTGTAACTCTAACTTGTTCCCTTACAACTGGGTTGATGCTAAGTTACATCATAGATAACATAAGATTGTCCTATAATTGTGCACACACTCAAACTCCCATCCCTGATAGATTAAAGCACCAGGATCCCCATCTATTCCCCTTGAGCGTAAGCCACTGTTCTGAACATGAGCACCATTTAAGGCCACTTTCACTTAACTTCTGATCAGATCATCTCCCTCTCCCCCTCTTCATCGCTAAATTCCATGTACCTACATCTTCCAGCATTCTTAGCATGCACACACCTCCCTCTTTGTGTCTGGGTTTAGGCTTTCCCCAAACCCCTTGAAATTTTGCAGGCATCATCTGATATTTTATGTGCAGTTTTTTCAGGTAAGAGAACAGCTTTCCATCCCCTACTTTTTTCGAAATTTCTTTGCTCCCTTTAATGACGCATTTTTCCTTCACTGCTAACTAGACCTGCTCAAGTAAGTCTGTTCCCCCATTTTCAGTTTACATCTTTACTCAATTATCCTAAATGTCCTTTTTGTGGGTCTTGTTATACTTTCCATATCGCCCCCCGTCCCCCAAAATTGGCACAATACCTCACAATTATGCCATATGATTAAAGGTTTCCTCCACTCAGTGGCACTACGGACAGTGCACACAGGTGCAATGGTACCGGAGCCCAAGGGGTGAAGAGAACAGTTCACCCCAATTATGTTTGTTTTTCACTACACAGTTGAGTAGCCCATTTTCATGCTTTCATTTGGACCCTAGACAACATTGCTACTCCAGTGCCTTTACTGTACATCTAAGGCAACTTAAGCTTTCCTTCCTTCCCACTGAACAGAGCGTTAATCTCGAGTAGTTCACCTGGTGGGAGTACTAACGTTTTATCCATCAGAACATAGAGTGGTATCAGTCTTTCAGTCAGCTTGCTGCATCTCTCCTCATTCTCTCTTACCCACCCACCCTGGGCGGGCCTCTCATCATCTCCGCGTCTCCAGGGGTAAGACATTCCTTTTATTTGAAAATGTGTTGTATTGTGTGTGCATGATTGGTTCTTCAGAGACATGGGCCCTTTTACACAGAGTGTATATATAGTCTGATGTGAAGCTTTAGAACATGTAGCTAAAAACAATGAGGTTCATGGTGATTAATCCACCATAAAGAGATGTTTATGATTTCTGGTCTGGTGCGAAACATCCGTGCAACTTGAAGCACTCTCCGAATTCAAGTCTTTTTTAATTGTTGTTGGTTGCCCCCCTGTAAGAAAGTACTTTAAACTTTAGAATAAGGTTTAAAAAAGAAAACGTGTGAATCAGCACAGGAAGCTGATGATTATTTTTCAGAGCACGTTTAAGTTAAACTTTTCTATCGGCACAAGAAATCGTTTGATAAGGATAGCTTCTACTCTGTCTCTTGCCCACTTGTAATGGTCCACCTTTGTACTTTAGCATCCTGACCGCCATTTTAAAGGTATCCTGTTCTTATTATGCTCATTTATTTTTCCGAATACGAGCTTTACTTGGTTTTCCATTCCATGTAGAGAAACAAGTAAAAAAAAATCTCCTTCCCAGAGTCTCTACAGGCTGCCTGATATTGGCTACATACTCTGCAGTTTGTGCTGGGTAAGTAGTATCATATTCTTGCAAGTGTTTACTTGACATCCTTTTGTAGGCCGTCCATACCTTCATGCTTTAAATACAGGGGTCAATTTTAAAGAGTTCCAATTGGGGCGGCACACTACGACTCAGAAAAATACACTGAAAATCGCCATACATATGTTGGTCACCTTTTTTCGCCATACAGGTGGTCACCTTTTGACTATCTCAGGATTTGTAAAGTCACTGTTTATGTAGATTGAGTTAAACGTGTAAAAAAGCGACTGTATCTCATCTTGCAAGTATTCGTAAAGTGCAATATCCACTGTGAATTTAGCCAGACCAAACGGATGGGACCTATCTGTTATTTTCCCATAAAAAAACTGTGCCACACTGTTGATCAAATTCTATTGCATGAAGGTTGCTGGCAAGTCCTGAAGTACCAAAACTGTACAGCTTGTTTATGTATGAATCCAACAAGTTATGTTAAATTGCTTGCAAGTTCCTTGCTTTTGGTAGCGTAAAATTGAGAGATTTGTATAGAAAAATATCTTAACTTAACAATTTATTACCCTATTTCTGTTTTTAATTATGTTGTTTTTCGGAGGACCTTGCAGAATTTAGCTAGAGATTAAATTTGCCATCCCTGGGCAAAAGCTATTAAGTTGACTTAAGCACGAAAGGGAAGCATGAGGTTGTTAAACCCTTGTCTTTCAGGAAAAGTCCCCTAACCATCACTTAAAGCAATATGATTCATTTAGTAGAAGAGACAGAAAAAACGACAGTAATCTATGAAGAGAATCCAAACCTTCAGCAAATTACCCTGCCATGCACTCGCCACATCAGTCCATCGGCAAGATCGTTCAATCTGCTATCTTACTGACTCTGAATCTGCCTGCCTATTAATGTACCTTTACCTCTAAATATTTATAATGTCCTCCCTCAGAAGCAGTTGGGAGCAATTTGATGAAAAATTCTTAAGTACTAGTATGGTATTTCGGATTCGAAAATGCTTTGAATCTGTAGATGGATGTTCTAGAAATGGTTCCAGTCAGATTCAAAAGCGTTGGAAAATCCAGCTAGTGTCATGGTGTGGAAACATTTCTAGATTATGGAAATGGCCAATAAAATCACCTCACTAAATGTATAGGGGAAAACACAACAGATGCTGCTGGAAAAAAACATTTGGAGGGCCTCTTATTGTTCGTTCTCTAAAGTCTTTCAAGTTTAATGGGAGTAGCGCCTCCCGCACCCTTAGTTCCAGCACCAATGGCGTGAGTGCAATCCTCTTCATACCCAAGAAATCCCAGAGGCGATACAACTGTTCCATGATCTCACTGGGCCTGTTTTTTCCATACAAGAACATGCTTCACTGTGAAAAGGGCCAATGACATCTACTTGCCTTTAAGGGAATGTAAGAGAAAGCAGAGTGTTGTGTAGGCATGGAATCTAAGTGTAGTAATATCAAACCGTTTGTCCATGGCGTCCAACACTCCTGCCCAGTTGGTATGTAGCTTGAGCTGTGTACCTCTGGCTCACACCAGCACAAGCTGTTAAATATTTTCATCCCAGCATCTGGCTTGTGATTTGTGAGATTAAAGGAACTTCCCAGGTCAATCTTTCCACTAGACTATTTAGCGTTCTACTCAACATAAAAAATGATATCCTCCAGCTTCTTCTAAAGCGTGGATGATTCTATGTGTGAGATATATCTGCTTCTCAGATGATAGAATATGGGACGATGCAGCAGTGTTTTGCGGTCTGCCATGTGGTGGGCTGTTGGACTCACTCCTTAGTGATATGTTTTCAGTATTCATATGACCCTGCAGGATACCTTCAACCTATCTTTTCGTTTTTAGTTTAATGAGTCTACTGATGATCCGCAGCTCAAAAGTGAACTGAAAAATATTCCTTCTCTTTTACGAATGTCTTATGGTTGTTTCTGACTGGACGGTTGACAGTCACCTAAATTTGAATTCGGATAAAGCGGAGGTCTTCCTAATTGGGATTACTCAGTCTCCCTGGATGAGTGTTTGGTGGCCTCGCTCAGTGCCCCCAGCTGTCAACTAACCCAGAAACCTAGGTGTAATTTTTGACACAACTGTCTTTTAAGGTTGCAGCCTCTTATTTTCGGCAACCGGATTCTTATGGAAATTCTTCCAATCTATTTCTGTCGGAGAGATGGTTAAGCATTTGAACGTTTCTGCCTGCCTGGACTACCAAACTGCCTGCTTAACTTAACAGACTTGAGGTAATACACATTTCTTCTCCAAGGCTCATTTTGGAAGTCTGAAAGAGGGAGCAGACATCTTCTCATTTGAAAGAACCGTCACGCTGCCTTTCCCCAAAAACTTTTTAAATGATATGCGTTTGTCACAAATCGATTAAAACACAAGCCCTCTTGTTTTGCGTTCCAGATCCCATCCTTGTGTGTCGTTTAGACCTCTAAAACCAATCCTGGATGCTCTGCATTTTGTTGCCGTCCGTTGTATAGCTAATCATGCGTCTCAGGCGACAGCCCATAAGCTAGCTATTTATGGCTTATGCAAACAGCTCCTGCCGTTTCGGCCGACCACGTCCACCAGACTGGGTGGTGCTGGCTCGGCGGGCGCAGGACCCGCGTATAATGTCAAAATGTCCTCGCGCGGCTGCGCAAAGAAGAGCGGCAGTCCGGATGTTTAGGGAGAAAAGATTGATTGACTGACTCGTTTCAACCAGCACAGTCTTTGTCAAAGTCCGTGCTGGTTGAAACGCGTCAGTCAATAAACAATCTTTTTCCCCTATAAATCCCGGAGTGCAGCTCTTCTTTGCGCAGCCGCTCAAGGATATTCGGCTATTTATGGCTTATATGTATCTTCTTGCGAACTGATGTGCCTTCTAGTCAGTTGCTCTTGCACTGGGATACCTTTTTATTGCCACTTTGTGTTTTATAAGCTCATTTAATTCATGTTTGTGGATTCTTTTTTTGATTAAATAACTAAAAAAAATCGTGCTAAGTTCTTTTCTTTCATTACTAAAAAGGTCTGTTCGTGGTTTATTTTATTTTTAATGTAATTATTAATGATTGAAAAATTATTTATAAGAAATGGATGTGTCGTGCTTCAACAACTCTCACTTTTCCCCCTGGTGCCCTTTCTGAAATATGGACTGGTGCGAAACCGTTTAACGTACTGCATAGTAGACACGCAGCTCGAAATTTGTCCTGTGTGTTTTTGCTTAAGTTCAACAGTTCTGCCACATGTACCCATGTAAGGAACCAAGCTTTGGCAAAGCTAACTGGCCTCACCTACGAGACGAGAGCTATTTGGTTTGGCAATGTTTTATATTTTGTACAGCAATGAGACTGCCGTGCAACATGGCTTAAAAACAAAAAAAATCATTGGCAAAGCCAATAGGTGTCATCTACGAGCGCTATTGAATGTGTCAAAGTTTTCAGCCATGGTGTAAAACAGCATGGCTGCTGTGCGGTATGAGAAAATAAAAAAAAAACGCTATGACCGGCCAGTGCTGGTTGTGACATAGTGCTTTTTTTGTTTATTACTGGGTGGGGTCGGGAGGCAACAAGGAGGGAGGGTTGTAGGAGGGGAGATAGACAGCAATAGCACAGACAAGTGGTGGAGTGGGAAGGTGGCGGAAAGGAGAGAAACAATACAGCCAGCAGTCGGGTGCAAGCAACACCTCGGGCAGTGGCTGGGATCAAGCAACAACCCGCAAAGTGTGAGGGGGCAGAAGGAGGAGCAACAGTGTTATAAATGATGTATTGATGCTCTGGGCGCGGACCTTTGATTCTATTCCAGAGTCTTAGGTCTGTGCCGTGCTATTCGTGGGCATGTGGAGGATGGTCTCAGACGGTGTTGGATGCTTCCTGGTGGTGCTGTACTTCTACCATTAAACTACATTTTAGAACCAGATCCTGGCTACGTGCATTACAAGCAAGCAACAACAAGGATACTGGGGGGGGGGGAAGCGAACAAGTAAGACATGGTGTGACCCTAAACAACACAGACAAGTACACAAGGGGAGCTGCTGGAAAATATATGCCTTCTAGTTGAGTGCTTATACAAAAATAACTAGCATTTGCAATGCAATAGGTCTCGCATTAGTAAAAGTTTGAAATTTTGGCGTTGCAAATAATAATGCAAAAACAACAGTTGATGGACAGAATGCAGAACAATGTCATACATTCACCCCAGTACAGAGATCTGGGCCTAACTCCATCGTTCTTTTGCACTCCACACCACCCCAGTTCAGACATGGCCATATGCAAATCAGCCTTGACCCTGTGCCTCATGGGAACAGTCCAGCCCGACCTGCCAAGCCATGTCTTCCCTGGACCGTAATCAAGCATCCTAGGACCGGTTTCTGGCTATCAGCCGTCATCAGCCAGGATAGCTTGACTCCAGTGGTGTACCCTACTATGCCATTCACAACGGGGCTTGTGTTAATGAATAACGAGCAGGCCTTGGCCTCAGATGCCGGAGGAAAGCACACAACTCCTTGAATTGTATCTAAACACTTTAACGTGCAGAAGTTAAGACCGCAGCTGTGAAGCAAAACAACCGCAAAACTGAGGCGAGCCCCGGCACATAAATTAACAAATATGCTAATTACAACCGTGGAATGGTAGTCGCGGACTAGGTGCAGGTGAACTGAAATGACTAATCTATTACCAGCAATAAGGCGTTCAAAAACACATTCTGTCGACAGCCATACGTTCGGCCAGACCTGTTGGCTAACAGGATGTCTTTTGGTCTAAACTATGTGAGAAGTACATTTTCAGTGGACAGAATTCTCGTTTCATCACAAGTCTACAGTTTTTTTCTGCTGAAAACAAAGAGCATTAGCCATGCACCCCTACAAACATTACTTTGGTGCCCATTCCTTGGCCCTGGTTACCCCTGGAATCGCTGTGCAACGACCAGTGTGATGAAGAAAGTGTGACCAAGTCAGCAAGTGAGAGTAGGTAGTGTTGCGAGAAGTGCAGCAGGTGAATGTGGCAAGTACATGGTTTAGAGGTTTATAAACAGCAGAAGACACCAGAAGCACGCATGACGTCAGCGGTTCTTTCATTTAGTTGCTCCCCGTGAAATGGATCCAAGAACCCAGCGAGTGGTGCGCGCCACAGCGAGACATATGCTTTCAATTATCACGCCCGTGTCTGGGCACGATAGTTGAAACCACATGGCCTTGGTGCGCGTAATAGACACCAATAGGCTGTGGGCGGAGCAATGCCCCCGCCTTTGGCCTTTTGCGTGCTGGCTTTGTAAACAACACGCATGCAAAGGCCAATAACGTGCCCGAAAGGAAAAGCACACGCTCGTGCGTGTGCTATTCCTAGGTCAGCTTCTTAAACCCCATTTTTACCTACTAAATGTCTTGCGCTGCGTGACAGTGCTGCGCACTGCAACGCTAGGCGCTAGACCTAAAAAAGTAGTGCCTGATAAAGAAGTAATGAAAGTACTTGGGCCATGCTCAAGGAGAGGAACAAATGCAAGAAGCGGAAGTTAATGCTACATACACCAACTAATGAAAAGAAAGCAAATGTGAGTAACAATAAAGACAACTAATGGTAAGCAGTGGGGGCATCTAAGCCCCCTTAAGTAAAGAACATTTCCCATCTCAGGCGAGACCTAAAAAGACACATGTCCTGAAATCAATTAAATCTGCTTTGCTAGATCAATTCCTTTATATGTGTCAGCAGCCCCTTAAGAGTACTTCTATTTATTGCTGTGTGTGCATTTTTGAACGTGGATTTACATACGCACATTTTAATAACGTATGTAATCAATGCCTGACATCATCTCCTACATCATCTCTTACTTTACTGGTGCCCTGCAGTGTTCGCAAGAGCAATGTATAGTTACGCAATGGGTGGTGCTGCATTTTAGCTAATATCATCTGAGAATCAAGGCTTCTGCAATGGAACAAAGAGTAATAAAGAAATAAAATATTCCCATCTGAAATATGTTTGTGGGCAATCATTGAGGCCACAAGCCTCCCAGCTGAGCTCACAGAAAAAAAATCGTTCTCTTTAGTCTGCACGTATAGACAAGTGTATTTTGCAGGGGTGCTAGGGGTGCAGCTTTGGTGGGCACCAGTGTGTACATTGATTTATTCATTCGTATCCCCAATCATATTCCTCTCTTTCTTATTGGACTTCATATAAAGCTAATGCTGTGTTTTATAGTGTGTGTGTGCCCCCCACCTCCGTGGCCTCGAAGGTATTGCGTGATGGTCTGGTTAATTCAACCAATCATCAATTGAATTATCCCTCTGTATCGGGTAGTAGCTATCTGGCTGCACTCACTCATTTCTTTTATGCATTCTTGGAGATCTTGGCTTCACTAGTTTACGCTCTAACTCCTCTGATGTTACTCTCTTGTACCCTTTCTAGGTCCCAGAGTTTGATCACCTTTCCCTACTGTATTTGATGGCATTCATTAAAATAAGGCTTGCCTTGTTATTTTAAAAATTCTGAAAACAAACACAGTATCCTCCTACCGTGCTTTGTACACGGACAGTAGATGCACCGTGGTGAATTACTTTACCTTTTTGCAGTATTGCTGACCTTCTACCAATGTGAAAAAATTGTTTTTTAATGTTTCGATATGTCATCATTAAGTCATCTTCCCTATTGATTTTAGTACCGGAAAATTGCTTGCTTATTAAAGTTTGTTTAAAAAATATCTTCCTTTGTTATAGAACGACTGAATGATCTGTTTGATGTATGGTATTTACCCATTTTTTTTATTTTTATGTAGCATTTTGAGGCCCTTGCTAATCGTGCTGCTACAACTGGGCATGTGATTGACATCTATGCTTGCGCCTTAGATCAGACTGGGCTTCTGGAGATGAAATGCTGTCCAAACTTTACTGGGTAATGTGCATAATTTATTTTTATTCAATGGCCTTACATATTTTGGTTGCACCGTTTTCTTCACTACGATTTTAGGCATTCTTATGGATATAATTTTGTCTTTTTTCCTTAGTTATAAAGCAGGCTTGAATCCGCTGTCTTTTACAAATTACCGAGAAATGGATTGCAGCACCATACAATGTAATAAGGACCCTTGGTGTTACCCCTTATGTGAAAGGGCCTTCTGTATACCCCGGTCTTTCATGTAGATTTTAAAATTTGTAGAATTTTGTCTGAAGCAATGCCTTATATTAGAAACCTTTACAACTGAATACCACTCTTGTCCAGCATAGGAGCATCATGCAACCTAGTTCTTTCTAGACCTTCATTGCATTCTGTTTGATCTATAAGTAGATATTAACATACTTCTTGACAAACTGAACATATAGTTTCTTACCTGTTCTTAATAGGCAGTGTTAAAATATATTCAAATAGGGCATCGTAGTAAGAGAAGATCCTGTCTTTACTAAATATTTTTGTTCCCTTTTTTTATAAAGAGTACTTGCTCTGCCATAGTGTCTTAACTGATCTTCTTGAACACTAGGTAGCTTTGTTACTGTGCAGGTTTATGTAACACTTTACAAAAGAAAACACATTTGTGATGGAAACTTCTGACCACAGATTCCTCAGTCTGTGAATATTCCCCAGGTGTCAGACTGGATCTAGACAGGGGAAAAGTAGTAATCCTGTTTCACATTCTACTTTTGGGGGAGAGTGAGGGTCAGGCCAGAGCTCAAGATTGCAGGGCTCTTGTATGCAGCTTCAACTTTACACTTCCTACTGTGCCTTCAAGTACTGAGTGTCTGGAATCCGGTAGCATGTGGATCCCAGCCACCATTAAATTCCAGAGGAACGACTTCTGAAAACTTCAGTGTGGTGTCCCATCTTCTTAGCAAGATGAATTTGAGGGCTGTGCTTTGCACATGTACAGGGCAGTGCAGTTCGTGGCAAACATAAATCTGATAGCTGATTTAGGAAGGAGGTCTATTTTCTTCTTAAAAAACCTGAGAGCCAACAGGACCCAGCTGGTTCTCCAAGAACACTCCTTTCCGTTTCTAGAACAGCCATATGTATCTGATTAAGTATAACTTGCAACACCATAGATTTTGTCGGTCATCTGTGATGTAATATGTGAGGTCATAAACAGTGCATCATAGTGATGGCAGTTAGACTTTGGTCAGCTATGTATAATTGATGAATGACTTTTTGTTCTTGGTTTCATAACATAAACCTCCATTTTAGACTTTTGTATTTCTAAAATATATATATTATCCCTTGCCCCATCTCTAAGCCCTTTCTACTCTTTACCTAACGATGAGCCCTAATAATGCCCTACAGTTACCCATCCCTGACCCCTAGAAAATACTCACCCCATTCTAACTCCAACACCTCATTACTACCTATTACACCTATCAAACAGTGCACCCTAAAACCCTTACTACCACTTACCAACCCTCAAGCCTAATCTCCACTATGGCCCCCCGCGGCGGGATGCCTGTCTTTCACCTTGGGGGGGCCCAGTACGGGTTATCTCACAGGGAAAAACCAGGACGGGTTCCCAAAGCAAGCGCTTAGAGACCGTTGGTGATAATGCGCCTTATAAATATAAATTACAATTACAATCCCTAAAAACCCCTTACCAATCAATCCATCATGGATTTATAAAGCGTGCCAAATCACCTGTGACGGTCTGAAGACTCCGGAGTTGCAAGGAGAGGGGCACTCAAAAACGTGGGGAGGGAAGAAAGGAAAAAACAGTGAGAACTAGTGGAAAGCCAGGAGCAAAAACTCAAAAACACAGAGGAAAAGGAAGGAGAAAGCAGTGAAAAATTAGAGACAAGCAAGGAAAAGACATTAAAAAAACGGCGAAAAGCAAAGAAAAAAACGGGGGGGGGGGGGGGAAACAAGGAGAAAGTACTCAAAAATAAATTTAAAAAACAGTGAAGAAGCAAGGAGAAGACATGAGCAAGAGTGACGCAGCAAAACCCCAAGCCAGAGGCAAAGGAGAGAGGACGGGCTGAGAAGGGGAGCCAGCAGTGGAGATGGGCTCAGGGGAAACTGCCAATGGAGGCACACCGCCAAACCCTGAAGAATGGAAAACCAGAGCCTCCATGACCACTTCAGAAATACCAGAAGCACCTCTGCTCGATGCAACCGAATCCTCCTGAAGACCTATGGAATCAACGGAAAGGGAGGAAAAGGGAACGGGAGCCCATGCGACCAGAAGAACGAGAAGGCATCGATAGCCCAGGCCAACAGTGAAGGGACCCAGCGGTGATAGCTAGGGGTGGTCCCTGAGCTATCCCCTAATGAATGGGAAGTGCAGGGGACCCAGGTGTCACCGTGCACACCTGAACAGAGAAAAATAAAGTCACAGCTCTCCCCGACGCAATGGGAGAGCCGCTAATTAAAAATTCATGAAGCTCCTGTGGGACTTGCCTGTTTTGTTCAACAAACCTGCTCGTTTTCATTCCGTTGTAGCCCCGATACAACAAGATCTCCACCAAAAGGATTGCAGGGTGCAGGGGAAGCTGCAGGAGCAACACAGCCACAGGATTTCAGGAGTCCTCACCCTAAGTTAGATGGGACTCCAAAAGAATAGCTAGCAGACGTTTCTGATGTATTCTCAATCACTCCCCAGGCTGGAGCATGTGCAGTTCAGCTGGGTATGAAGTGCTGTCTTGGGGCAAGGTTTATAGCTCTAGTGTCTGTGGCTTGAATGTGGTTAACATGCATTGTCATGATGCACAATACTTTCTAGGAGCAAACGTTTATGATTACAATTGTTGTGATCAGAAATCACATGCCATCATAGGGGCAGTGTTTTAATTGAATTTTTCATGCTAAAAGGTAGTATGAGTACATGAATTATTCAAACATGCATATACATTTGTCTTTATTGAAATAATAATGCTCACTACCACTCATGATCAAAGTTTCATGCTTTATTGCCACTATTAAGTGGGTTCATCCCCAGTTATATTCAAACATTGCATTCAATTACAAGTTACTGTTTTGACGTGGTTTGTTGAACCAGACCCCTCCGTTGGAGGGTCAAACGTGATTACTCAGTGTCACCAAGAGGTAGTGCCCTCAGCTTTATGTATATTTTTAAAGTACTGCATATTATTGAGTGGTGTGTGTGTAATAAACATGCTTTAACTTTTGCAAAAGAAAAAGCACAGACTGGACAGTCCGTTATCAAGTGTTATTATTCTGTGCCTGTGAATTGTGATTGCCAGTCCACACCACCTCCCTTGAGTAGGCCTTGGACTGTTCTGCTTCACCACCCTGAGAGAGTCAAGAGCTACAATCGGGCTTTTGGTTCCCAGTGGAGTACACATGTGTACCCATTACCTGTAGAGTCCATACAACTAATGGGATGCCACAATACTTGTTTTGTCCATGATGTATAGTGATATAGTTCAGCTACCGAGAAGAACTGTATAGGAAGGAGATTCATCATTTGAGTACTTTGTCCCTGAAGCCCACTCTGCATTCTGTAGTTTTCTGTATTCTGTCATGTCGTACTGTGTTAAATATCAATGATATGTGTAACAACACCTGCAGGCATATCTCCAAATCATCCAGAATTTGTTGTAGAAGTACACATTTCTCAATAGCTTTTCCTACACAAGATAAATTAGTTACCAGTCTGTCATTGTCCAGGATTTCCAAGTTTGCATTGTCTTTTTTGTGGAGTGGTATAATCACTTGAATCTTCAGGACACTTGGGTAAATTCCATGTTTCAGAGAGGCTTTGATTAGTTTGAACTCATGCAGTGCTAATAGGTGTATATTATATTGACTTTTAATATCCTTGGTGGTATTATTCCTCAAAGTGGTTAGGTGGCAGCATTAGTTTTCATATTTTTGTGATCTCATACACCTGTAATTCTGAGTAGGACTCTAAGTTTATAGAGTTTTCAGTCCATGTTCCGACATGGTGAAATGATTTATGATTCATTTTGTTCTTATTTTCATGATTAGGCATGTTATTCATGAGTTGTACAGTGTTCTCGTTTATGAAGTAGAAGACTGTTTTTGCTGGGTTATGGGAGGGTATTATTTGCTCCTGTATGTAGAATACTTTTACAGTTTGTGTTTCTAGATCCAAAGTTTTCTTGCTTTTCTTAAACCTTACTTTGTTCTTGCTTGATTATTCGGCTTGCCATTTCTTGTCAAGAGATCAGAGTACTCTTCTGAGGTTGAGTAGCTCTTCACTGATGTTTTGCTTTGTAGTATTCTGGGGTGTTTAGTTTAGTAGGTGCCACTAAATTGGTGAATTCTTCTGTTATTTTATAATATTGCGCTAGAGTGGTGTCAATATTAGTGTTATTGTCCAATATATGTCCAGTTTTGGAATTAGCAGATAAAAAAAAAAAAGTGATGCAGCAGTACAGGGAGAACTGGGCCTGGGACCTGAACTCTTACCTTACTCCTACCCATCTTTGAACCACTTATTCCCCCATCCCTGAACCCTAAACACCCATATTACCCCTTACCAGCCCAAACCTCAAAAATCCTTACTACTACTTACCCCAATTCAACGTTGAACCCTAAAAACTCCTTATTACCCCTTGCCACTACCCATCCCCGAACCACAGAAATCTTTCTAAACCTGACCACTAAAAGTTAATTACCCATTACCTCCATACATCCTTGAAACAAAAAAACAAAATAAAAAGCTACCAACCCATTCCTAAACACTAAAAAATCCTTATCCCTCCCATCCTTGCACCTAGAAAACCCCTTACCCACCCTGAACCCCTTACCCCTGAACCCCAAAACCCCTTACTACCCCTTACCCATCCCAGAACCCTAACAACTCTTAACTCCCTCTTACCCCACCAAACCCTGAACTCTAAAAATGTCTTACCTCAACCTATTCCTGAATTCTAAGCCCTCACCTCTACCTAACCTTGAGCTCTAAAACGTCCTTACTACCCCTTACAGCTATCAAACGCTGAATCCTAAAAATTCCTTACTACCACTTACCCACGCTCAACCCTGAACCCTAAAAACTCATCATCCCAACCCATATGTGAACCCTAAAAAGCCCTAACTGCCCCTACTGAAACCTAATTCCTAAAATCCCTCACTGTCCCCTAGCCCTCCCTCATTACTGAACCATAAAAGACCCTTACCCTACCCATCCCTGAACCCTAAAAATGTATTACCACTTACCCAGCTCTGTACCCCCAAACCCCTTATTGCCACTTAGCCCTATTTAACCTTGAAACCCCCTTTTACCACCTTGCCCCTCCATCCCTGAACCCCAAAAACCCCTTATTACTCATACTCCTCCCTAAACATAAGAACAACATTTCCCTCCCCATCCTTGAACGCTAAAACCCTTACTTCCGCGTAACCAGCCCTGAACCCTACAAACTCCTTACCTCACCCATCCCTGAAACCTAATATTAGAAATTCTCTCTTGTTGGCACATGTATGCATCCTGTTGGACAGAATGCTGAACAAGTCAAACATTCACCCCCAGTCACAGATCTGGGTTGAGGAGTGATACCCTGAAGCCAATTTCATGATGCCTGTTTCCGGTCCAGGGAGGACCTTGCCTGGAAGTTCTGGCTGGACTGTGCCCATGGGGAGCAGGGTCAAGACTGATTTGCATATGGCTGGGCTCAAACTGGGGTGGTTTGGCGAGCAAAAAAATGATGAATTAAACCCAGATCTGTGACTGGGGGTGAATTTTTGATTTGTTCAGAATTCTGTCAAGCATTTGTTATTTTTCCTTTCGTCAACATATAAGTGGGAAGGGTTAGCCCAGACGTGGGTCCTGTGCTCACTGTGCCCCTGGATTCAAGCTAATCTGGCTGATATGGGGTGATGAACCAAAACCAATCCCAGGATACTTTGTTTCAGGTCCAGGGAGGACCTGGCCTGGCTGTTCTGGATGGACATCTTCCCATAGGGAGCATTGTGAAGACTCATTTGCATATGGCTGGGATCAAACTGTGGTGGTGTGGTGATAAAAAAAATGATGGATTAAACTCCGATCTGTGACTGGGGTGAATGTTTGGCATTCCATCCATCATTTGTTCTTTTTACCCTCTGGTAGTTTGGCACTGCGCAGGCATGCCTAACTTAGGATACAATGTTAAGTGTTTGTGCTACACAAAACACCGTAGCCCATGGAAACACCACAGAAAGACGCTGAACAGTCAGCCAGGGTAGAGGGCTATATGTTCCCCTCCCCCATAAATCCAGCGGTGAGCTTCGGGGGTGGAGGAGGGGGGGCTGGAGTCCCGGGTCCAAAAACAGCCCTAGAAAAAAATGGCGGCTGCAGGGGATGGGGTGCCTGAGGCAGAAATTGGCCTGGGGTGGGTGGGGGGTTGGGTGCTGGTTTTGTGCCTTCCTCCCTGGTTAGCTGTCTTTGGGGAGATGGTAAGGCAACCAGAAGGCAACCCTTTCCGTGCATGGCTGAGTGTGGCATGGTGCATGGCGCATGGCATGAAGTTGGCTGCTTGCAGGGGGTAGGATTAATGTGCTAATATTACTTTATATTTAAACAAAAGTAGAAATTCACTGAAAAAACAAAGGCTACAGAGCCGTTGTAGTTAAAAAAAAATACCATTAGAAAACCTAGAAATTCACTGAAGAAACTAAAGGTTGCAAGGACGTTATAGTTGGGAAGTAGAATTTAAAAAAACTTAGAAATGTACTAAAAAAATAAAGCTTACAGGGCCGTTATAGTTGGGTATAGATTTTACACACAAAAAAACCATTGAAATTCAGCAGTTCTAGTTATTTTCAGTAACTATAACTCGTGCCCTAAGGTAGCTTAAACTCGCACCCTGGCCATGCTGATTACCCCAAATGTTACATCAGTCATGACATCTTCTATGACATGATTGATAATATCACTGCAACATTTGAAATTATTGATGAGAAATCTGAACCTAACTATAACTCCCATGTAACCTTTTTCGAGAATATCTGTGTATTATATAGTGTGTGTATGTATGCATGTATGTGTGTATATATATATATATATATATATATATATACATACATACATATTACCTACTGGCTAGGTATATATAGTTAGGATTTTTTCTCTATGGAACTTTTGAAAATTCTATGTCTAATAACTTTGGCGTTTGTGGACGGAATCGGCAGAAATTTTCAGGAAAATGGCACATTCTGTTTCTGAGCAGCCCCTGAAAATTTGGGGGGGTTCCGTCAAGGGGGGGCCGAGAAAAAAGGGGGGTCCCAAAACGCGTTTTTCCCATTAATTTTTCCATAGGGCGTTTGGCCTCACTTTTAGCTCGAACGGCTGAATGGATTTGCACGAAACTTGGCAAAATTGTAGGGACTGTTAGCCCGATGTGCCTTTGCTGGGTCTCAATATATGTGCTCCAGTGGATTTTGAGAAATTAATGTTTAAAAAAACAGATATATCTGTGACAGCGTACCGGATAGCGCACCAGTTCGCGTACTTTTCGCGTAACGGAGCTTTGCGAAGAGAAGCTGTTTGGCTCTCCGGTGTCTGTCAACATTCTAAACAGTCCGGAGCGGCCGCCATCTTGTCTCTCGGTAGGATCGAGAGACAAGAGGTGGTGAAAAACGAAGGGGAAAATGAAGGAAAGGGGGCAAGGTAGACCCCTCCTGACCCCCTATGATTGATGAGGGGGATATTAAAGTGGCCCGCGGGGCAAAAAAAAAAAAATAAATAAAAAATAAAAAAATTTCGATTTTTCGCCGTAGAGGCGCGTCCTGGTACGCGAACCGGGCAGCTAACTGGGCAGCTAACCGGCAGCGTAACGGGAGTCAGAGGAGAAGCTGATTGGCTGTCAACATTGTAAACAGTCCGGAGCGGCCGCCATCTTGTCTCTCGGTAGGATCGAGAGACAAGAGGTGGTGAAAAATGAAGGGGGAAATGAAGGAAAGGGGGCAAGGTAGACCCCTCCTGACCCCCTAGGATTGATGAGGGGGATATTAAAGTGCCCCGCGGGGCAAAAGAAAAAAAAAGAAAATTGCGATTTTTCGCGGTAGAGGGGCTTCCCGGTACGCCAACCGGGCAGCTAACCGGCAGCGTAACGGGAGTCCGACATCTTGTGTTTTTGGAGCGTCCGGTTTGCGTACCGGGTAGCGTTCCGGTAAGCGTAACAAGGGGAAAACCAAGAGAAACAGTAAAATAAAATTTAAAGGAATAGAATTCCACCAAACTTGGCAAAATTGTAGGGACTGTTTGTTCGATGTGCCTTTGCAAGGCCTCAAGATATGTGCACGTGTGGATTTTGTCTAATTCAGGTTAAAAAAAAATATATATATCTGTAAGCGTGCTCTGGCGCGCTTACGTTACGGGTTTTGTTTGCGCTGCAGAGACGATACGTCACGTTTATGCGACGCGTCATGAGGCGTCTCACGTGGCTACGTGATACGTCACGTAATAAAGAATATATTTTACAGCTATAGATATTAGCTTTTAAAAAACCAATGAAATTCACTGAAAAAACCATAGGTTATAGACCATATATAGTTAGGAATTTGCATTTACAAAACCATGAAAATTCACTGAAAAAACCATTGGTTATAGACCATATATAGTTAGGGATTAGCATTTACAAAACCTTAATTTACTCGCACAAAACCATAGAAATTCGCATATATAGTTAGTTGCAATAACTATATATCGCGCACCCGCAATCCACTGCTGATGATGTCACATATTACATCATTCATGACATGGTCAGTGACATCACTGATGACATCACTGATGACATCTCAAATGACATCACTGATGACATCTCAAATGACATCACTGATGACATCACTGATGACCTCTCAAATGACATCTCTGATGAAATCACTGATAACATCTCATTTGACATTACTGATCACATCACTGATGATATCATTCATGTGATAATACGATGAACCTAATCAGTCATGCAAAGAATCAATCACACCTCCATTTCCTCAACTATACAGTTATACACACCTTACTTAATCAAACCTATACTAACACATATTTACTCTCTTATACAATCACTGATACAAGTTCACAATGATCCATACAGCCACTCACACATTCACTGGCTCTTATGCACAGTTATTTATATATGTCAACTCTTACATGTACTGTGTTTTACATATGTACTTACTTTGACATGTAGCACTGAGAAATCCAATCACTCACCAATACACTCATGCAGCCAGTCAACCGCCCATACAGCTGTTTCCACATGCACTTTTGAACCCATACATCTACTGAATCAACTGCTCACACATCTATGCACATACCTCCCAGCCACCCCCACACACACACTCACTCTCCCATACAAATATTTGGGCAACCAATCAATAACCCATATAGTTACTCATATAGCTACTGATCAACACATGCAGCAGTTTACAGAACTACAGAAATAATGATGCACAAATTAAGACAGTTTAGTCACTAACCCATGCACTCAGTGAGACACATTTAATCATTCTCTCATACAGTCAGTCATGCACCTACTAAATCCTTCATCCAAACACTTATACATCCACTCATTCTTCAATATGTAAGACATATTTTAACTTTACAGAAACATACAGTCACTGGATGTTGTCATCAGTGATGTCATCAGTGATGTCATTTGAGATGTCATCAGTGATGTCATTTGAGATGTCATCAATGATGTCATCAGTGATGTCACTGACCATGTCATGAATGATGTAATATGTGACATCATCAGCAGTGGATTGCGGGTGCGCGATATATAGTTATTGCAACTAACTATATATGCGAATTTCTATGGTTTTGTGCGAGTAAATTAAGGTTTTGTAAATGCTAATCCCTAACTATATATGGTCTATAACCAATGGTTTTTTCAGTGAATTTTCATGGTTTTGTAAATGCAAATTCCTAACTATATATGGTCTATAACCTATGGTTTTTTCAGTGAATATATATATATATATATATATATATATATATATATATACACACGAGTGCTTATGCTAAATTGAAAAGAAAAATAAATAACTTACCTACGTGGTAAAGTCCAATGCTGTATCTAAAAATGGCACGTGTAGAACTTTCCTGCATTGTAGCAGGATGACTAAACATAGAAGTAGGCAGAATAAGCCAAGAAGAAAGCTTATTTTATGAGTGGAATCCCAAACAATTACCCAGAGGAAATCCTGGCGCTGAAAATAACTATTTTGGAAACCTCCTACTAATAGGGAGACAGGGAAATTTACCTTTTTGAATACATACGTTATCAGAAGTTTCCTAATAAAAGTAAATCAAGAATAGCTCTGATCTCAGAGGGCAATGAATTCCAGGGATTAGCAGCGGAGACCGAAAAAGCTCCCCATTACCCCCACCCCTGGCAGAATTTAGAAAACTGTGGACAGCTAATGAGAAGGCAGATTGAGATCTTAAAGAACTCGAAGAAACACAAGGCTTAAGCAAACTTTGCAAGTAAATGAAACAAGCAAAGCTGTGGTCTTGTGACCCAGACCAGTTCTTTAAGCTTGCAACGGTTCTATATTATTATTTATTTATTTATATTTATTAATAACATTTTTAGAGCGCGAACAATGGCCCATGGGCGTCTCGGCGCTAGAATTTCTGCAGAATTTAACCGGTGAGGGGAAGAGTGGGTCTACTGATTTAAAAAGCCAGGTCTTAAGTTGTTTACGGAAAGACCAGAGTGAGCGGCTTGACTTGATCGAGGGAGGCAAAGTATTCCAAAGTTTGGGGGCTGAAACAAGAAATCTTCTGTCTCCCCATAAAACAGATCTACTGCGGGGAACCACGAGATCATTTAGACTGGAGGAGTGTAAGGTTCTAGAAGGACAGTAAGGAATCAAATTTTGAGTGAAAAAAGCAGGTCCCATATTGTGCAAGGCCTTGAACACTATACAGAGAGCTTTGAATGTTATCCTATTCCTGATAGGTAGCCAGTGTAATTCTCTAATGGTTGCAGAAGCAGAATGGTATTTGGGGATTCTGCCCAGAAGCCTGGCTGCTGAGTTTTGGATTATTTGCATTTTATTCAAAACTCTTTCTTGTGCATTCAAGAACAGAGCATTGCAATAATCCAGGGTCGACAGTACCAGTGAGGTGACCAAGATTTTGCCAGCTGAATCGGGAAGGAAAGGAAGGATTTTCTTGATTAGCCTCAATTTATGAAAAGCGGCGGACGTGATCTGGTTAGCATGTGAGAGAAAGGTGAGACGGTCGTCAAAAATGACTCCCAGATTCCTCACCTTGCTAACAGGCTCAGGGGGAGGGCCTAATGATGAGGGCCACCAACAAGAGGACCATTCCGGGGTCAGATGACCGAAAATAACTACTTCCGTCTTGTCGGAATTTAATTTTAGGCAATTGGAAGCCATCCAGTTCCCAATTGCTAACATGCCCTGATTGAGGTCATTGGCTTTTTTGTGGCCGTCATTCTTAATGGCAAGGACCAGCTGGGTGTCATCTGTGTAGGAGGTAAGGCTCATCCCATGTGCACAAATGATATTAGCAAGGTCCGACACGTAGATATTAAAAAGTGTCGGACTAAGGGATGAGCCTTGGGGAACTCCACATGGCAGAGGCAAAGTGGAAGAATGGAAAGATCTCATTGTAACCACCTGAGTCCTATTGGCCAAAAAGGAGGCCAACAGTTTCCTGGAATTGTGTTGGACACCAATGTTTTCGACACGGTCGATCAAAGTGACATGATCGACCGCGTCGAAAGCCGCCGACAAGTCAAGCAGTATCAGGACTGCTGTCCCCCCGGCGTCACGGATTGATCTGATATCATCCGCAGCTTTGATCAGGGCCGTCTCCGTCCCATGATATTGGCGAAAGCCAAACTGGGAGTCGTCGAGCAGATGATGTTCCTCTATAAAGGCCGAGAGTTGTAAATTCAGTGCCTTTTCGGCTATTTTTGCCAGAAATGGGAGGCTAGCGATAGGTCGGTAGCTCTTTAATTCTTCCATGTCAAGATGAGGTTTCTTTAACAGTGGTTTAATGAGAGTCTGTTTTAAAGTAGCTGGGTAAATGCCTGAGGTGAACATGGAATTGCAGATAGAAGTGATGGCAGGAAGCACCACTTCGATGACCGGAAGTAATACTTTAAGAGGACATGGATCAAGAGCAGAACCCGATCTTATGGTGGATATAATGTCCGCAACCTGAGAGCTGGAAATATCTGTAAACTGAGAGAGGGTGGGTCCAATCCGGGAAATTATCGGCAAATTAGTGGGGGTGTTAATGTTATTTGCGAAGGCGGAATAGATGTCGTTAACTTTATAATAAAAGAAGTTGGCCAAGGCGTCACATAGCGACTGAGAAGGTGGGGGAGTCACGTTAAGAGAGTAACCAGCTAACTGCTTGGTAGTCTCGTACAGTGCCTTGTTGGAATTTTTGGCAATTTTGATTCTGTCGCTGAGCCAGTGTAAGGACTTTATCTGACCTGAATATGTGAATGTTTGCAGAGGCTAAGTATACAGCGCTAAGCCACATTCTGATTAAGGGGCAGCCTTGCAAGGATTCGCAGATAAAGCTAGTTACAGCAGTAGTAGAATTAGAGAATTCCCTGGACCATTGGCTTCCTGTTCGTTTCTGGTAGAAAGGATAGCATGTTTCTCAAGGCGTGCAGTTCAAAAAGGGATTTGGACAATAGTTTACTAACTTGACTTTAAAATCGTAAGTCTGAATCACAATTTTTATTTTCTACGGTATCTGCAGGGGATAGATGTGGTCCGTATTCTTCCTGCCACCAGCATGGGGACCTACACAATGTTATCGGAAAGAAAAAATCCAGTTTTGACTGCATTGAGGCACATGGAATTGGTGGTCACGCAGATCGTTAGCGAACTCAGGCAGTCTCTAAGCTTATGGGCATCCGCTTTATTGGAGCAATTCAGGCAGACAGTCGGCTGTAGAAATCATTTTCTCAGGAAGGGCACACCAGACAGATCTGTTTTCGACTGCAAAAAGCCAAAGCGTCTGATCCTGGTATCAATGCACACTCTTCTTGGTAAATGCACAGTTCCTTTTTGAACTGGTCAGGGATAGGTACCTGCGCATGCCCATGATTCCGTAGATTCCAAAAGTAATCATTGAGTGCAGGATGCCAAGAATAAAATTGATCCTCGTTTTTCCCACTTAATGACAATGTCCAGGGCACACACAAAAAGGTTTCGAAATTCACAAACTGAACAATGCAAAAAGGGAAGATACTCCACCATGAAGCATATCAGCTGTCTCTAGCGCCATGGCTCCTGACACAGTGGCTAGATTTGATTTATTGCTCCTTAACATCCATGGTGTTTGGGAGCAGGCGGAGCAAGTCTTTCATAGTGTTGGTGCTCAAGTCACCAACATGACTGAATTCTTAGAAGACTAAAGGCAGTATGTGTAGATCACATTGATGGAGGGTGTCTGGTGTTGTGAGAATGGGAAGTTGCAGGTCCGGTGCTTAAATAGCCTGTTTAGTAGTGCTTAAAGTGAAGACAGCGAATCCTCGCTTGTGCTTTCACATTTAATTTTGTAGTCTGCAGGGTTAAGAACATCTAGGATGTGTGGGCTAGGTTTCTGTGATGACGAATTAGTTTGTTAGGTTATCCAGTATTGGGGTATCTTTCATGGATTCACATGCCTGAATCATTCCCCGTCGTTGTAGTGGGTTCCCACGGTACATAAATAACAAAGTAGTAAGAAGTAAATAGTACCTTTCCATAGGCTATTATGGTAGCAACCATGTACTCTGTAGCCTATTAGTCTCCTTTTACAGTTAGGACCAAACTGAAAACTCAGCCAATCAGCACCCAGCACTATCTAGAACCATCCCAAGAGAGGCTGAGTCCCTCAGATTTTCACCACACTTCGTTGTGTAAGGGAGTCTCCCTGAGCTCTGCTCAGTTTTCTTCATATTCTCAGATAAGTCTCTTTTCGATTTCTTTAAGCAGAATGTCTGATAAAAAAAGGGTTATTTAGAGCCTATAAATCCTGTGGGAAGAGGAGGGTGCATGTGGACGATGCACACAAAGTTTGTATTTATTGTCTCTATCCCAGCCATGAGAGAAAGCAATGCAAGATTTGCTGCACCTTCTCAACGACCTTGAGGGATAGAGAAGGAAGGTGTCTACTATGGCTAAAAAATAAGCAATCTGTTTCTTCTGATGTGGACAGCGACACGTCCTCTATGTCACACGAGGCCCAGGTTGCCTGAGGGTCAACCTGAAGAGAGAAATAAACAATCTAAAGTCTCTCATGTGGCCAAGGAATCTCTTAAAAAGGAGAAGCAGCCCAAGGTCTCCTCAGAGGTTGGATCCCTCAGACTACAGGAACGTCAAAGGAAAGACCAGAGTCTTCTAGCCTTTCTAAAGGTAAAACTGGCCACAAGTCTTCTGGCTCAGGTTCACCGTTGACGCCTGTTTCCACTTCAACTACGACTACTATGACTCTCATCAGCGTTTACCACATTGACGGCGAGTTCAAGAGGTTCTATACCATTGACGCTACCTTTGTCGTCGACGACTGCACCATCGACGAGAGTCAAGACCACATCTTTGACAAGCTTGTCAGTGAAGCTATCGACGACGATGACCTCGACGTCGAGACAGCCAACGACAAGACTGTCGGCGACGACAAAACCATCGACGACGAAGGCGTTGCTACCATCGTCGACGACACCGTCGACGACTGGAGATGTTCCAACAATGACACTCCCACCGGCTGTGACAGTACCATCGACGAACCCGTCGACGACGAGAATTTCTCAGTCGACTATGAAAAATCCAGTTTATTACGCAGGCCCATCAACACCATTCCAGCAACCTGCGCCAGCTCATTTAAGGATACCAAAAATGTCTCCACTACCTCCCAGCTATCTTTTGGATGTTGAGGACTCAGATGAGGACGAAGGCCAGTTTCGAGCCGCACGTAGTCCTTCTGAATTAAATATCCGGAAGAGGTCGATGAATATGACAATGAAGAACAGTATTACCAGCATTATCCTGCCCCTCCTGTTCAATACCAACAATATTTTGAACATCCTAGGCATCAGCCTGCGCAATTTCCTCTGGCGTTAATTCTGGACCTTCAGAATATGTTGGCAGATTAAAAGAAGGTTTCCTCCTCAAGAGGATGTTGTTGTACCTCCTCCACCTCCGCAGTAAGTTCCACAAATACCGATGCCTCCACCTCCGGTCACTCCAGGAATTACACCATGTCTCATAACTCCTCTTCCTCCCAGGGAAGACCCTACTACGTCTGAGGAGGAGCAGGAAGAAGGTGAGATACCAGACCCTTCTGCCCCAGCAGATGAGTGGGATGACTACATAGCGCCAACTCCATCACCACAGCCTCATCATCCTTCGGACTCGCCTCCTGAGGATATTGGAGGATTCCATAATATCATGGACAGAGCCGCTAACCAGTTTCATCTGCCAACGGTTGTTCATCAATTGGATTATTTCCTTTATGATTTTAAGGATCAGGCGAGGAAGACTGTCCGGTCCATACCCATTATTACCATATCTGGCAAGAAGGGATTAAAATCATGAAAGCACCAGCTTCTGTGGTTCCTGTGCTTCCAAGGCTGGATAATAAATATAGAGCACTGGAGGGCTCTCCTGTGTGTTTTACTAGTCACCCTAAACCTGACACGGTGATCTCTCAGGCGGCTCGGAGACTATCAAAAAATACATCTACACCTATCCTTTCTCTTCCAGACAAGGAAGGTCGACGCCTTGATTCAATTGGGAAAAGGTTCTTTTGAATGGCGGCAGTCTCAGTGTGGGCGGCTAACGCTTTGGCCATTTTAGCCCGTTAAAACAGACAAATATGGTCCGACATTGGCTCAATGAAGGAGATCATCCTGGAAGGCAGCAGGGAAGAGTTTATTAAACTACTCACTGAAGGGGAGAGAGCAGCGTCTGAAATTATAGACATTGCTATGGACATTGTCACAACTGGTTTCAGGCAGTTAGCTGGAGCTGATTTGCACCCGGACGTCCAGACCAAGATTTTGGATATGGCCTATGATGGTGATAGCGTAGCCATATTGATGAGGCACTTACTGCCATTAGGAAAGATACTGACACTCCTAAGCCTCTTGGAACCCTGCAGTACCGCAAAGTGCCCTTTCGAGGAGCCAGAGGTTGGGGCTTCTCCAATTATAGGGGGAATTACCAACGGTCCCAGTCATATCAGACCTATCAGCCGCAATACAGCAAGGGATATCAACAGCAATCCTACCGTCAAGCGAGTACAGCTAGTTTCTCCAGACAAGACTCCATACGAAGGCTGGGATCCCAAGGCCGTGACACCGGCCGAAAACAATGATTTTAATGGGGTACCGGCTACTTTTTCTTCGCACCCGAATGGTGCGACGATTTCTGAGCATATCGACCAGTGGTGAGACATCACTTCAGACAAGTGGGTCCTGGATCTCATCTTTCACACATTGGAATTCATCAAAAAACTGCCCAATTCTCCTCCCAGGGGATCGCACCCCCCTCACCTTCACTTACTCAAGAAAGAAGCACGTCTCATGCTTCAGAAAGGGGCAATAGAAAAAGTCCTTTTTTCCCAAGGGAGGAAAGGCTTCTACTCTCGCTTCTTTCTCATTCGCAAAAAGTCGGGAGAGTGGAGGCCTATCCTAGACCTCAGAAAATCGAACAAATATCTAAAGAGTCAGACATTCAGGATGGTTACTCTGTCAGACATCCTACGACACCTCAACAGGGGCGATTTCATGACTTCATTGGATCTCGGGGATGCATATTTCCACGTCCCTAATCATCCAAAGCACAGGAAGTTCCTGAGGTTCACAGTGGCTAGTACCCACTATCAATTCCGAGTCCTTCCATTTGGCCTCAAATCGACCCCACGGACGTTCACAAATAGCCTAGCTCCAGTGGCGGCAGCCTTGAGAAACAAAGGTCATCAGGTATTCCCTCACCTCGACGACTGGCTGCTAATGGCACATCTTCTCGCCTAGTGGAGAGAGCAACAAACGATTGCCTCACTCTTTTTCACAAACTGGGTCTCTCAGTCAATTTTCAGAAATCTCCAATTTTCCAAAACCGGATAATGACATTTCTGGGGGAAAAACTGGACTCCATCGAAAACAAAGTTTTCCTTTCCATAGAAAGGCAACCAAGGTTAAGAGCATTGGCGCTCAAACTATACAGAAAAAAGTGTGTTTCAGTGGCAGTGTACACATCTCTGCTGGGAATGCTCTCTTCCGCAATAGATCTTGTGCCGCTCACTCGATTGCAAATGAGACCTCTGCCAGAGGAATTGCAGCTTTAATGGATTCAAACCTCAGGTTCCTTCGACTATGTAATCAAGGTCACTTCTCGGATGAAGGAGGCCTTAATGTGGTGGACTTAGACTTCACCTCTGTCCCAAGGCCAGTCTTTTCTTCCAGTCATCACAGATTACGTAGTAACAACAGATGCTTCTATGGAAGGATGGGGAGGACACTTGCCGGACCTACAGGTGCAAGAAAATGGTACTTGGCTTAGCTGCAGATGAACATAAACAGATTGGAGCTGAAAGCCATTTTCTAATCTCTTCGGGCTTTCCTTCCTCGAATACAAGGGTCGTCAGTGTTGATCCGGACGGACAACACCACAAGCATGTTTGATATCAACAAGCAAGGAGGTACAAAATCCCTGACTCTATCTCAGGACACGCAACAGTTGTGGAACTGGTTGACGCTCCATCACATCTCCCTGACAGCAGAACATGTCCCGGATCTTCGGAATACCTTGGCGGATACCTTGAGCAGAACGAGCGACAGCTGTCACAAATGGGAGCTGGAGCAAGCACAACTGGGCGAGATATTTGCAATCTGGGGGAAACCAGCGCTAGACCTATTTGCGACACAGCTCAACTCAAAATGCCGGTTCTTCGCAAGCAGATTCCCTCTCCCAAACTCTCGGGGGAATGCTCTTCTGAGGAGCTGGTCAGGCATCTGTGCATACGCTTTTACCGACCATTCCTCTGATACCCAGGATCCTTAAGGACTCTGCACACTTTACCACTGCTAACCAGTGCTACAGTGCTTGTGTTCTTTCCTCTAAACATGGTAAAATTGGTTTACACCGAAATGGTACATTTAATTTACCTGTACATCCCTAGTAAAGTCGTGTCTCATGTACCCAGGGCCTGTAAATGAAATTCTCATCCTGTGTCTGCAGCACTCGTGCCACCCACTTAAGTAGTCTTTTCTCAACATGTCTCAGTCCTGCCTTTGCAGCCTGTGTGCAGTTTTAAATTGTCATTTCAACCTAGCAAAATAAACCTTTTGCCTGGCCTAAACTTCCTTTTTAAGACATATAGGTCAGTCCTAGGGTAGGCTCTAAGGAGCCCATAGGACATTGTGCATTGCTTTAAAAAGTTGGACATATACTGTGAAGTTGTACATGTCCTGGTAGTGAAAACTTCTAAATCAAGTTTTCACTTCTGCTGGACCTATCTCTCCCATAGGATAACATTGGGTTGCCTTATTACATGTAGAACTGGAATAGTTAGAATTGTTTATATTCAAACAAATTGTATTTTAAAACCCTCATTAATGGTAAAGTCTGATTTTAAATCACAATTCCGAAATTATCACTTTTAGCTAGTTAAAATCAAAAAGAACAGACGATTGATGGAATGCTGAACAAATAAAACATTCACCCCCAGTCACAGGTCTGGGGTTTAATCCATAGTTTTTTTGATCAACACGCCACCCAAACATACGGCAATCAGCCTTGACCCTGCTGCCATTGGAACAGTCCAGCCAAAACTACCTGATCCTCCCTGGATCGTAAACAAGCATCCTGGGACCAGTTTCGGGGTATCACCCCAAATCAGCCAGGCTACCTTGAATCCAATAGCACAGTGAGTAGGGGACCCATGTCTGGGAATGCCCTTCCCACTTAGGTTGACAAAAACAAAAAGAACAGATGGTGGACGGAATGCTGAACAAATCAAACACTCACCGCCACTCTCAGATCTGGGTTTAATCCATCTTTTTTTTGCTCATCATTTAACCTAGAGCAGTTATATAAAAGGGTAGGTGTTGTCATGATGGGCCATCATGTCCGGATAGGAGGGACAAAGGTATTTCCTGCCCCAATTACATTTTAAAGGGGCTTCCCCAGTTCCCCAGGACACTTTCAAAGGACTTCACACCAGTCTATTGTCAGATAAGGACAGAAATTCCAGAACCAGGAGGGGAGGGGGGGGGGGTGGTTAGAAGTTTTTCCTTCATCAAACTGGCCCCACATATAAATATTGGAACCTGAGCCCAACTCTCCAGAGGACTTCTGGACCTGCACACTATACAAGAATGACTGCCCTGCTGCTGGAGGCCTGCCTTTCTGCTTGAACCCAGGACTACAAGAGTGTCTCAGTGGTTGAGCTTCCTCAAAAGCGTCAGCGGGCGAAATGAATCGGGAGGAAGTGGTAATTTTTTTCCTTTGTTAAGGAGTAATTTTCATTAAAGGTTAGAAGTCTCAATGCTACAGCATGGTTTGAAGCTAGGGTGTGATAGGAGTTTGAAAGTTGGCCACTTTGAGGTGCAGTGGTGGAGGATAGGAGGTTGAAAATGCATGTATGTTTGGTGTTATCGATGTGGGTTTTTATTGTATGTTTTGATGATTGGTTTTGATTTTGTCTCTTGAGTATGGTGGGATTGCTAGTTCTGTGGATTGATGGGGTTCTTGAAGTGTACAGTGTATCCTAAGGTTCTTTATTGATGGTTGCCGTGTAGAAGGTGACTGTGGCTGTAGTGAAAAGGGATTTTCATGCCAAGCAGAGAGTTTTGAGTTGAACAAGCAAGAACATTGGTCTGCCTAATTTTGTTTTGTTTTCTGCATATAGGGTGTTTGGTCTTGCCGTGTACTTGGATATACCATGATGCAGAGGGTTTGAGTTTGGTGAATAAGTTCTTCTCGGAGAGAATCTATAGGGAAGCTCTTGAAGGAGCAGTATTTTTGCTTTTCACTTTTCGGTTGACCTCAATGAATTGAGGATAGAGGAGCGAGAGAAGGAGATGGTGAAGTGACCTGAACAATCGATGTGTATCGGGGACCTATAGAGAACTGAGTGTCGTGCCTGCTCGAGTGGCAGGGACGTGGTTGGCGTTTCGCTCAACAAGACTGGTTGGCAAAGTGTCGGTGAAGCTCGAAGCGCATGCGCAGAGATTGGCGCATGCGTGCTGCGAACATAAAACCCTTTCTCGCTGTCTGCAGAGCGCTTTGCGTTCCTTCCGGGTATTGAAGTCCTGATTAGCTTCCGGGTCACGGTGGTGGCGTTGCGGTCCTCGTCGGGTTCGTCTATCGGTGTTCAAGTTCTTAGCAGCTCCTGTCCGTTTCTGCCGATTCAGGTATTGAAAGTCCCAGAGCTGGTATTTAGTTCTCAGTGTGTAGCGGCGCTTGCCATTTCTTCTTAGTTCCGTTTTTACTTGCCAGATCCGAATATTGGTACTGGTGTTAAGAGTATTGTTGAATACTTGGCAGTTTCGTTGAGCCAGAGCGTTTGCTCCCTATTTTCTTTATATATTGGACTCCAGGTTCGCTGAGTTTCCTGGATTGTTTATTACTTTCTGATTACCCCCTACACAGGAAATAGAGCTGTGTTAACTTCCTCATAGAGATCCTTGGTGCAGGAGGTTACAACATTAATGTGTTACATCTTGTTACACAGAGTGTTTACAGTTCTACTACCCTATCTTATTATTATTATTATCATTAATGGAAATTTGTATACAGAGAGCGCAACTAAACTCGTAGGCATCAAGGCGCTGAAGATGGTAACCAGAGAGCTCAAATATCAACCAGCGGGGGAATTAGAGATCGGCTTCTTGGAATAACCAAGTCTTGAGTGCCTTACGGAACTGAGTGTGAGAGGAAATCACCTTGAGGTCATTAGGGTGCGTATTCCAAAGTCTGGGCGCAAGGAAGCGAAAGGACCTTCCTCCCCACCTGACCTTGGCTATACGGGGGACAGCAAGCAAGTTTTTGCTGGAAGAGCGGAGTGTTCCTCCGGGGACATAATGAGCCACCAGGGCACGAATAGCCTCCGGCCAGATTCATTTAGGGCACGATGAGTAAGGCATAAAGCCTTGAAATTAATCCTCGCCTGCATGGGAAGCCAATTCAGGTCTTTTCTGATGGTAGTGCCCGAGGAACGTTTGGGAGCACCTACAACAAACCGGGCAGCCGCATTCAGCACGGTCTGGGGGCGCTGGATGAGACCACTGCTAATGCCAAGGTAAAGGGCATTGCAATCGTCCAGTCTGGAGGCAATGACCGCTATTGCTACCTGTTTGCGTGCCTCAGGGGAGAGATAGTGAGTGATCTTTCTTAAAATCCTCAGGGCATTGCAACAGGTGGACACAGTCCTACTGATCTGCTTATCCAGAGAAAGGGAGGTGTCCAGTATCATCCAAGGTTGCGGGCAGAAAATGTCGGTATAGGACAGGCCCCAAGGACAGACGGCCACCAATCTTCTCTTGTGAAGACAACAGGAGAACCTTGACATACTCCCCTAAGGTACCTATAGATTTCTTCTAATGTAATAATCTTTACATGTAGTATAAACTTGGGTTCACATAGATTCTTATTTCATAGGGTGTTTCCAGCATTTTTTTTCCTATTTATCTCTGCATTGTGGAGTAAACAGGACATTGGTGATCTCTAAGAATACTCACACATCCTGTATATCACAGGTAGTCGCTCATCTCATTTCCCACATATGTACATGAAAGACTTATAGGATTTGATATTAACCTCCATGCTTTTTCTTTTAGGAAAAGGTTACCAGAAGATTCCCTGTCCCTCAAGCAGACAACTCTAACTACTGTATTTGAAGACTCTGTGTTTCCCCTCCTTACCTTGTTTTGTTTGCCTGTTTTCCCCACACGGGCATCACTTATTGCTACCAGTATATATAGAACTTGGGGCAGAGTGAACCGGTGAGGGGGAGCTGTGGACAGTGCTTCAATTCCATGGTGTTTCCGAGGCAACCATATTTCCCAGCTTGACAGAACGCGAAGCCTTTATATATTTGCCGCCCAAACACCATGGACGTGACGCTAGGGGATTTAGCCAACATGATGGGAAAACTTCAACTAGAAACCCAAGCATTAGCAAGTCGTTTAGATAGACTAGATAGAGACGGAGTGGGAGGAGCTTCTGGTTCACAGAATCCAGTTATACAAGTAGTCACTCCCTCACCCCCAATACCTTTAGCCCCTCCTGAAAGATTCACAGGAGACCCTACGAAATGCGCGGCATTCATAAGCCAATGCCAACTACATTTCATGTGTAAGACAACATGTTTTCCTACAGATCAAGCCAAAGTCGCTTTTATGATTTCTTATTTAGGGAGTTCAGCAGCCAATTGGGCTATCCCACTGATCGAAAGGAATGATCCTTTATTATTTGATTATGAATCATTCAAGAGCGAACTGCGCAAGCTGTTTGATAAACATTCCTTCACTCATGCCGCGGATACTGAATTACTCAACTTGCGACAGGGTACTAAAGATCTGCCTACTTATATAGCTACCTTTAACAGACTAGTGGCCGAAGCTGACTGGCCTAGGGAAAAGCGTAGTGCTTTATTTTATAAAGGACTACGTGATGAGTTAAAGGATGCCTTGGCCCATGTGGTAGATCCCCCTGATTCTTGCCCTGAATTAATTGATTTAGTGGTAAAATTAGACCACAGATTGGGGGAAAGAAGGAAGGATAAGACAAGGTTTGATTTTAACAGAACCTTCTATAGAGAAAGGAAAACAGAAACAGAGTCAGGTTCGGTACCCAGTTCTGACAGCAATGAACCCATGCAAATTGGGAGTGTTAAAGGCCCACTAAGTGAAACAGAAAAACAGAGAAGAAGGGACCAGAAATTGTGTTTATATTGTGGTAAGGCCGGGCATTTTTTAAGATATTTCCCCATTAAACCGAAACAAAGTAAGAAGTCGGAAAACTAGAGGACCCGAAGCCGAAAGACTGAGGCATCGGGTCATTCCGGATCTATAGTCTCCTCCCTCTCTCATACTCACGGCCATTTCTTTGTACCTTCTTTATTGCAATGGGAACACCATCAAATAGAAATACCCATTATGATTGACTCTGGTGCTTCGGGAAACTCTATGGACCTACACTGGGCTCAAGATTGTAACCTTACTATACTTCGCAAAGATATAGTAGAAGAAGTGTTCACCATAGATGGGAGCTCCTTAAAATCAGGTCCCATCACACATACTACCGACACCCTTATGATGACATTAACAGACCTCCATAGAGAGTCCATTCAGTTTGACCTTATTCTGTCACCTCAATTTCCGGTAGTGTTAGGTCTTCCCTGGCTAAGAGTACATAACCCGTCAATTGATTGGCAAAAGGGGACAATGCTCTTTGAATCATTATCCTGTAAAGAACACCTAGACATTAAGGGAGGCCTGAACCGGGATAGTAAGCAGGAAAGGATTAGTACCACGGTTCTCACTCAAACCCAAATAAAACCCGTTTTGAATGCTACTATTAAAGAAAATGACTTAGATGAACCAGATACCACATTACCAGAAGAGTATCTGATGTTTCAGTCAATATTTGATGCCAAAGAAGCTACATGTCTACCCCCTCATAGGGTATATGACTGCTGCATCGATTTGCAGGCAGGAGCTCGTATACCAACCAGTCGCGTTTACGCTTTAACTGAAAAAGAAAATGTGTATCTGAGAGATAACCTGGATAAAATGTTGGACCTTGGATTTATTCGTGTTTCTAGATCCCCAGCCTCATCTGCTCTCTTCTTCATTCCGAAGAGGGAAGGGGGACTGCGATGCTGTATTGATTATCGCTCCCTCAATACGGTTACCATTAAGAACAGATACCCTCTTCCACTCATCTCCTCCTTACTCGATCAAGTAAAAACCGCCAAATACTTCACGAAGTTAGATCTACGAGGGGCATATCATCTTGTACGAGTGAGAGAGAGCGATGAGTGGAAGACGGCATTTGGCACAAAGTTCGGATTATTTGAGTATCTGGTGATGCCATTCGGCTTGTGCAATGCACCATCAGCTTTTCAATACTTCATTAATGACGTTAAAGGACCTGTTGGATAAATGTGTAATTGCTTATATTGATAACTTACGAATATATTCGGCCACCTTGGAAGAACACGTCATTCATGTTCAGTCTGTTTTACAGAAACTATTGGACAACCTGCTATTTTGCAAACTAGACAAATTCTTTTTTCATAGGACAAAGGCCGCATTTTTGGGATATGTGATATCATCACAAGGGCTGGAGATGGATCCCCATAAGGTCGAAGCAGTGATACAATGGCCCTCACCTTTGACCGTTAAGGAAGTACAACGATTCATAGGATTCGCCATTTTTTATAGGCGCTTTATTAGTCATTGTGACCCCCATTACAAGGCTATTACGGAAAGGCATCCCTTTTGTGTGGTCTAATGAAACGGAAAAGGCCTTTAACACCTTAAAAAAGGCCTTCACGAGTGCTCCAATTCTCAGGCATCCTGATCAACAGAGTCCCTTTATAGTTGAAGTAGATGCGTCACAAGTTGCAGTGGGAGGTGTGCTATCCCAAGTCCATCCCGAAACAGGGGAATTACATCCAGTGGCCTTTTATTCTCACAAGCTTACCGCTCCTGAAATCAATTATGCCGTTGGGGAACGAGAACTACTTGCAATAAAGAAGGCACTTGAAGAATGGAGGCAATATCTGTTGGGTACACAATACACTGTTACTGTCATAACAGACCATAGAAATCTGCAATACCTTAAGACTACCAAGGCACTATCGATGAGGCAACTAAGATGGACCCAATTCTTTAGTGGGTATGATTTTGAAATTCACTTCAGGGCTGGCAAAAAGAATGGGAAGGCAGATGCCCTTTCTCGCATTGGTTTTGAGCCCTCTCCTTCATTAGATGATCCACCCAACATCCTAGACACCAACAGGATAATAGGGGTTATCATGACCGAAGAAAGGTTCATGAATGAAGTTAAGGAAGCTAAACAGACTCCTGACACCCTTGAGTATCTTAGATCCCAAGGCACCCAGTATACACCAGGATTGTATTACGTACATGGGAATTTGTATATTCCCACTACTCAACAGCGACAAAAGGTGTTACATTGGTGTCACACTCAGGGAACAGCCGGTCACCCAGGATATAAAAGAACAATAGAAATGGTGAAACCTTATTGTTGGTGGCCTAACCTTTCACAAGATGTACAAAATTATGTCAAGACGTGCCACGTCTGTGCCCAAGGAAAAGCATCCCATATCAAACCAGTAGGTCTTCTGTGTCCTATTCCCACGCCTCCGGGGCCATGGCAAACCGTGTCCATGAACTTCATTGTAGAGTTACCACGTACTGGCAAGGGAAATACCACCCTGTTGGTGGTGGTTGACTCATTCACCAAGACAGCCCATTTTATTCCTTTGCCAGGTCTTCCTACTTCAATGAAGTTAGCACAGGTGTTTTTACAACACATCATCAGATTGCATGGAATTCCCTTTGTTTTGATAATCGATAGGGGTACACAATTTATATCTAAGTTCTGGAGACAATTATGTAAACTGTTACAGGTGGACGTTAGTTTGTCATCCAGCCACCATCCACAGACGGATGGACAAACAGAACGCGTGAACCAAAGCCTTGAGCAGTTTGTGAGATGCCAATGTATCCAGTCTAGTCAAGATTGGGATGAAATAATTTGGTTAGCAGAATTGTCTTACAATAACAGCCATCACTTCTCTACCATGTTCACCCCTTTTTACGGCTCTCATGGGTTCCATCCACGGGTACTGCCAATACCCCTTTCAACCTCTTGTGACACCCCAGCAGTATCGGACTTGGTCCAACATTTACAAATAGTACACATTTCCATCCAAGATAATCTTGATCAAGCCAAGACACTGTACAAGAAAGGGGCGGACACACACAGAACACCTGAACCCACGTATCAGATAGGGGATAAGGTATGGTTGTCAACCAAACACATTGCATTGAGAGGGGCATGTACATTTCAGCCTAAATACATAGGTCCTTTCCCTGTATCCAAAATAGTGAACCCTGTTGCCTTGAGACTTGAACTTCCTCCATCCATGAAAATACACCCTGTTTTTCACGCATCGCTCCTGAAACCTGTTGTGCCTGGTACGTGTCTTCCATTGGCACCCACCCCTGTTGTTGTTGATGATGAAGAGGAATACGAGGTTGAGGCTATCATTGACTCCAGAAGAAGTAGGGGCAGGTTACAGTATTTGATTCATTGGAAGGGTTATGGTGTTGAGGAGCGCAGTTGGGAGCCTGCTAGCCAAATACATGCGCCGCGGCTGTTGCGTATGTTTCACAGAAGGTACTACGGAAAGCCCAAACCGGTATGAGGGTGTTTAGGTGGGGTGTACTGTCGTGCCTGCTCGAGCGGCAGGGACGTGGTTGGCATTTCGCTCGACAAGACTGGTTGGCAAAGTGTCGGTGACGCTCGAAGCACATGCGCGGAGATTGGCGCATGCGTGCTGCGAACATAAAACCCTTTCTCACTGTCTGCAGAGCGCTTCGCGTTCCTTCCGGGTATTGAAGTCCTGATTAGCTTCCGGGTCACGGTGGTGGCGTTGCGGTCCTCGTCGGGTTCGTCTATCGGTGTTCAAGTTCTTAGCAGCTCCTGTCCGTTTCTGCCGATTCAGGTATTGAAAGTCCCAGAGCTGGTATTTAGTTCTCAGTGTGTAGCGGCGCTTGCCATTTCTTCTTAGTTCCGTTTTTACTTGCCAGATCCGAATATTGATACTGGTGTTAAGAGTATTGTTGAATACTTGGCAGTTTCGTTGAGCCAGAGCTTTTGCTCCCTATTTTCTTTATATATTGGACTCCGGGTTCGCTGAGTTTCCTGGATTGTTTATTACTTTCTGATTACCCCCTACACAGGAAATAGAGCTGTGTTAACTTCCTCATAGAGATCCTTGGTGCAGGAGGTTACAACATTAATGTGTTACATCTTGTTACACAGAGTGTATACAGTTCTACTACCCCATCTTCTCTTGTGAAGACAACAGGAGAACCTTGACATACTCCCCTAAGGTACCTATAGATTTCTTCTAATGTAATATCTTTACATGTAGTATAAACTTGGGTTCACATAGATTCTTATTTCATAGGGTGTTTCCAGTATTCATTTTCCTATTTATCTCTGCATTGTGGAGTGAACAGGACATTGGTGATATCTAAGAATACTCACACATCCTGTATATCACAGGTAGTCGCTCATCTCATTTCCCACATATGTACATGAAAGACTTATAGGATTTGATATTAACCTCCATGCTTTTTCTTTTAGGAAAAGGTTACCAGAAGATTCCCTGTCCCTCAAGCAGACTACCCTAACTACTGTATTTGAAGACTCTGTGTTTCCCCTCCTTACCTTGTTTTGTTTCCCTGTTTGCCCCACACGGGCATCACTTATTGCTACCAGTATATATAGAACTTGGGGCAGAGTGAACCGGTGAGGGGGAGCTGTGGACAGTGCTTCAATTCCTTGGTGTTTCCGAGGCAACCATATTTACCAGCTTGACACTGAGGCTGTCATGATAAGTTTTAGTGTGTTACCTTTGAATGGGTAGATTTGACTATGTGCTCCTTAGTGTCAACTGTGTTTAGGGGCCTTTGGAGCAATACTATCATAGTCTTAAGTGCTTGCGTCACGGGCAGTGATTGAAATCTTAGAAGAATATAGGTGGAGCCTGTAGATCACATTGATGGGGGCGTTCCTGCATTGTGAGCATGGGAAGTGGTAGGTGTGTTGCTTGAATAGCTTGTGTAGTGTTATTTGCTTACAGTGCAGAAACACTTGTAAAGTCCTCATGTGCTTTTTAAAAAATGTTTTATTGAATTTTTCAAAAGAAGTTACAACCAAGCTGCAATCAGGAAAGTGAGCAACTTATGCCCCGCATCGAGACTGGGTAGTCATATTATCATGCCAAATAGTTTAACATTTCCTGTCATTCTACAGCCAATAAACAAATAGAAATAAACAAAAGAAAACCAATACAGTGGAGCAGTTATTGCACTAGCGTCTTATTCAACCTTCATCGCATAGTAATGATCTTAACAATTTAGATAACATCCCTACCATCAGCCTTTGAGAAGTGTCCAACGTATGGACAATACCAAAGCATTTCCCGGATCCCCGTTCTATCAATATATACTCACTTCCTTCAATCAGTGACATCAGCGTCATTAAGTATCTGCGGAGTGGGATTGTGAATAGCTTTTAAGAGGCTGCCAAATAACACAGGGACGTGAGATGGCGGGAAGAAGTGTGCCGTAAATGTCGCTCATAGTGTCACAATAAGTAAGGTCTCGGATCCATGCCTGTGCTGACGGTGTTTGCGCCCTGTCCCAATGCAGTGAAACTTGTTGCTTAGCTATCAGTAAAGCAATAGCGTTAAAGCGCCTAATGCTTCTCTCGAATGGTTTAACATATCCCAAGAGGGCTGTCAGCAGCTCAGGGGGTATTGTGTGTTCTATCATGACAGACGGGCGTCGGAAAACAGCTATCCTATATGTATTTACTGGGGCACAAGTCCAAGTTAAATGGAAAAAAATCTGCTTCAAGAGGGCCGCCGGCCCGCATCTCATACAGGCACTAGACGCTGCGGGGTTCATTTTGGCCATCAATTTAGGAGTAACGTAAATCCTATTCAGATATTTAAAATGTAACCGTTTGTGCTTGTAATTGCTTGAGACGTATCGCATCTGCGAGCAGCAGTAACTCCATTTGTCATCAGTTATGCTAACATCCAAATCCTGTTCCCAGGATGTGCACGCTTTAGTACCCACAGTCGGGCGAAGGGAGAGAGACAAGTGGTATATACGAGAAACCAAATAGGCGCTATCAAGAGAGGTTATAAGCTGTGTGAGAGGTGGGAAATCGACCGGTTCGGATGATAAATCAGGCAAAATGTTTAATAGGGAACTGCGAATTCTATGCAGCAAGAAGGTGTTTATATATGTGTTGACGCCTCATTCGGCCAATTCCGTTGTCGAGCATGGTCTGGAATTGTGGAACAGATCGCCTTATTTCAAGAGCCTATTCTTAAGTTGCGTTTTCTTCATGAGTGTTTCTAAAGTCGGGGGTATTGCCGGGTTATCGGCCAGCGGTATATAAGGGGAGTTTGGAGATGTGTAGTTCCGGTATTTCCGCAATATAGCCAATGCCCAACAGGTAGTGGGGACCGTTTGAATCTCTGTGGGGACGCGAGGGAGACCCAGGGGTAGGAACATAGACAGTAATTGCCGGTAAATCTGTGATCTGTCAGGTTTAAGATACTGTAGTCGAGCATCCGGGTGGTACCAATAGCACGAAAGTGGGTTGGGGCAACCAAGTAATAAAGATAAAAATCTGCGACACCGAAACCACCTCATTCAATTGGCATGGTTAGTTTAGCCCAGTTCACTCTCGGTTGTTTGCCTGCCCAAACTAGCCGTATTAAAAGCGACCCGAGTGTATTAAAAAAAGGCCTTTGTTTTTTTTTTTATAAATCGTTTTATTAATTTTAAAAAGGCAATAACAAGAAGAACGTATCAGGTGCAATGCAATCAGGTACATACACTCATCATACCATTGTAAAATCAGGATAGTAGCAACATAGGACACAGGATGCGGAGACTCAACACTCCTAGACAATCAGAATTATGAAATTAACGGGGATCGCCCTCTCTAAGGGTGCTGCCCTTCGGTCCCGCCGCTCAGAAAATCAGGATAATTAAGCTCGTTATGCCTCTCTATACTGAGATCCTGAACAGGATACATTACAGTCCTTGTATGTAGAAGATACACAAATCAAACTAATGATGCTAGCATTATCACCGTAATACTGAAAAAGGGGTCAGGATAATGAAAAAAATAAGAAAATAAACAAAAACGCAAGCGCGCAACACCTCACCCCCACCCTGCACCCCTGCATGTAGCTTACGCCAAACCCCAACTAGCAGTGTGCCTGTCGCCCCATCTAAACTAGAATAACCATAATAAGAAATGGAGGTGGGCCTTTGTACAGGCTCCCGGCCTGTCCCCTCCCGCTAACTCCGAGCCACCCCCTAGATAAGGATATTTAACGGTTACACAATCAAGCTAAGAACGGGGGATTCATTACTCGCCTACAACGCCTCCTGGTATCAACATTATATAGTGAGTCTCACACAGCCACCACTCGAACAAATGTCTTGAAGGATAAGCCGTTCTCAGCCCTGCCCAGTTCGGTTAGGCACACGAATGGTCTTCAGCCAAACAGCCGCCATCTTAAAAGAGTCAAAAATCCAGAAGTGTCCGCTTGGCCGTACACAGGAGCGACCCGGAAACATCAGGGCATATTCAATCACATTATCACTGGGTCCCTTCCACGTCGTTAAGAACTCCTGATGTTGTTTCAAGTCCCGTTTCACTGAGTTCGAAAAAAGCGAGAGTGCCACCTTGTCAAACCACTCCTGAGTCCTCGCATGAGCCCTCAGATATACTTTACGGCGTGATTTTCTCTCCGTCAATGTCAATACTGAACATGCCATCACAACAGGGACTTCCGATACATAGCCATTCGCCGATTTGCAGATCAGAGTCTCACTCCCCTCTCGCTGTATAGGGTTGATGGCATTGAATAAACCAGTTGCTGTGGACGCCGTCACTCTCACAATATCTTGAAATTGAACACCAGCTGCCCTCATATGCACCATCTCGAAAGCAACAGCATCCAATTTGTGTTCCAGAGCTTGGGCTCTCCGGTGCAGGGAAAGGTGAAGACCACCCACAGCCGCCATTAGAGCTGCAAGCGTAGATTCAACCCTGGCCGTCGCTGATTGTCCCCCCTCGTTGGCGACATTTTGGTCTGGTGTCGAGAACCCCTTAGTTAGGATATGTCGTCCCAAGATATCCGTGCAACTTTTCCTGAACCCCTTGGAGGGTTGGGTTCGAATCCTACGCAGGTCTATATTGGGTGTCATGTCATACATTTCCGCCATAGTCGGTCCCTCGGGCCCGTAGGGATAGATCCACTAGAGTTAAAGAGGATATTCTGGAGCTGGCGTCAATATGTGACCGCAACCGTCGGGTCACCTTTCCGACAATTTCCAGGCCGTTCACGATATTGGCTCCGTCAATTAATACCCAACTTGCATCCGCAGTGTCTGTGGGGTGTTCCTTCGCAGCGCCAATCTATTCAGATGTTCAATGCGGAGATCGGACAAAGACTTGTTATGTTATGTTATACATATTTTTATGGCGCGCAGCTGCCCCAGCAAAGGGGCGTCCCGGCGCTTTTGAACAGGCAAATAAACACATAACACTACACAGACTGCAGGACCAAGGCAAAAGAGGGAGAGAGACTAAGAAACACTAAGGAACAAGTAAGTTTTAATGACCCTCCTAAATACGAACAAATCGTCAAGTGCACAGATGTGGGGCGGAAGAGAATTCCAGAGTTTAGCAGCCATGACCCGGAAGGACCGCCCTCCAGCTCTACACAGCTTGAACCGAGGCACTACCACCAGATTTTGACAAGCAGACCTCAGGGAGCGAAGAGGAACATAGGGAATGAGAAGATTCTCAAGAATCTGAGGAGAGGACAACTTGAGGATCTTAAAGGAAAGACAAAGAGTCTTAAAGTCAATCCTTTGCGCCATAGGCAGCCAGGGAAGAGTCCGAATAGTTGCTCTCACAGAGCAAAACCTCGGTAACCCCACCAGGGCTCTGGCCGCAGCATTCTGGACGCGCTGCAACCGGGCGATTTCCGCCTGGTTCGCCCCTAAGAGGAGCGAACTGGCGTAATCGAGCCGAGATAGAATAGTGGCCTGGATGATCAACTGCCTGGTAGGGGCGTCAAAGAACTTCAGAATGGGTCTAAGCAGGTGGCAGCAACTTTTTTTGAATGGGCACAGAAACTAAGGCCAGAGTCTAACCAAACCCCTAAGTTTTTTACCTCCGATACCGGAGTAGGCGTAACACCTAAGTCTGGAGGCCACCACTCATCACTCTACATGTTGCTGTGCTTACCAACGACCAGTATCTCAGTCTTCTTGGCATTCAGCTGAAGACGGTTGGCTGTCATCCAGCCAGCCACCGCCAGGAGACCCGCTCTGAACCTGGGGGCATCAAGGTCGGACTTCCCACTCAAAACAACCGCCAGCTGCGTATCGTCAGCGTAGGAGACCATAGTCAAACCCCACTGCTTGGCGACCGCAGCCAGCGGCTGGACATAAAGATTGAACAGTGTGGGACTTAATGCCGACCCCTGAGGCACTCCCAGTTCTAACGGATAGAATTTGGACTCAAAAGGTGGAATGGCGACTCGGAATGAACGATTTCCCAAGAAAGACTGGAACCATTTTAGTGCCATGCCAGAGACACTAGCTTCTCTTAGACGTTGCACCAATATCGTGTGCGAGACCGTGTCGAATGCGGCACTGAGGTCGAGTAACACCAGTGCCGCTGTTTGACCGGAATCGAGCACGGCCCACAGGTGTTCCGTCATCGAGAGAAGGGCAGTCTCAGTGCTGTGGCCGGCACGAAAACCATTCAGGGAAGGGTCTAAAATATTAGCCCTCTGGAGATACTCAGAGAGGAGAACATTAACATGAGCCTCGGCTACTTTCGCAGCCCATGGAAGAAGTGAAATCGGACGATAGTTCTCCAACTTGAGGGGATCCAGCGTAGGCTTCTTGAGGATATGGGTGACTACCGCCTGCTTCCATTTAATCGGGACTGTACCTGAAGACAGTGACAAGTTGTTTAAATGACGCATTGGAGGAAGACAGAGAGTCGATGCTTCTCTGAATTGCGCCGGTCTGAGGGGGTCAGCAGGAGAGCCCGATTTTATCTTAGTGACTAACCTATCAAACACCTCCACTGACATAGCAGGGAGGGAGGGGAGGGCCCCGGAAGTGTTGACACTGAGCTTCGGCGTCTCACAAGGGGAAGGAGTATTAGTAAAAGAGCAATAAATCGCCTGGACCTTCTCAAGGAAGAAAGCCGCTATGTCTTCACAGTGAGACACCGAGCAGATTTCCGCTGCGGGAGCTCTTTTGGCAGTCAGATCCTTAAGGACCTTAAAGATCAACTTCGAGGGATTTGGGCTGCTCTTAAACTCTTGAGAGTAGTAAGCTGCACGGGCCCTACATATAGCTCTATGGTAGCTTTTAACCTTAGAGAGATACAATGTTTTTTCCCTGCCTCATAAGACTTGCGCCTGTTCCTTTCTGCTTGCTTACAAGCTTTCTTTAAAAGCAGAAGAGTACCATCATACAATGGACTAGGTTCCAAAGAGCGAACTCTACTCCAGGTAGCGGGAATCAGAGAATCAAGGGCCCCAGTGATCCAATTACAGAGGAGATCATACCCCGATTCGACATCAGTGAACTGACCAGGCGGGTTTTCCTCAAGCAGACGATGAAAGTCTTCTAGCTTAAGTTTTTTCCAGGGGCGCTTTAAAACAACTCTGTCAAGAAGTTTGAAAGGCAGATCCTTGATACTAATGTGCAATTTCACGAGAAAGTGGTTGGACCATGCCACTGGGATTGGCTGCAACACCTTTGCCCCAGTCAGGTTCGTAAAAATAGGATCTAATATGTGTCCACCCACATGCGTGGGGTAAATAACCAGCTGACTTAGCTGCAGTGCCTCTAAGTCTGCAAGAGTGCTACTTATAGTCGAATTCTGGCTGAGATCAAAATGGAGATTAAGATCTCCAATAACACAAAAATTTGCAGAGCCCATTGCGAGCAAGCTCACTGTTTCAGGGAGAGCCCTTCTAAAGGCAGTATCATTGCCTGGGGGTCGATAGATCAATAATCCGGACAAAGTAAAGTGGTGGCTGACCGTAATACGGAAGTACGCACTTTCACAGCCATCCATATTCTGTACCTTCCAGATACAAGGATAACAGGATTTAACAATCACGGCAATCCCCCCGCCTCTGGAGTTACGATTGTGAGTATAGATAGAGTATTCTGTAGGCAAAGCAAGATTTACTACAGCCGTGGCCTCGTCCTGTAGCCATGTTTCCGTCATGAAAAAAATATCCGAAGTCTCCTCCGTGATAAGGTCATGGATCGCAGAATGGTGCTTGGCCAAGGACCTAACATTAAGATTCCAGATAACAAGATCTTTAGGGGTAGGAGAGATAGTATGTGGAGCTGCAACCGGGGAAGATTCAATAGAAGCTACAGTTGGGATTGGCTTCATAAGTGAAAAATTATGACACACACACTGATAAGGACCGGAGAGTGGATCTATAAACTCAACGGCACAGTGTGAAAACATATGCCGGAAACTCAACAGTTCCTTCCTGGAATACATACCTCCACTTCCGTTCCGGTGGAACGGCTCCTCCCGAACTCCTATGGCCGATGTTATTCAACTAAGTGCCGGCTAGATTTCTACTCGAGGCCCCGGCTTCAGAGCTGATGTAGGCCGCAAACTTCAAGACGATGTTTCTCCGTTCTCGAAGCCGATGGAACTTTCGGGGTCTCACGGTGCGGCGTTATTCCGTTTTATCTTCACGGGAGCGTTGCATAGGCACAGGATATCTAGCAGGATCTTGTAGCAGTATGAGGAGGTCTGTGGAGCCGGGAGCCTAAGCGGCCACCTTGGTCGCCAGCTTGGCTCCTCAAAAAAAAAAAAGTCCATTGTTAAAGACGGGGATATTTAAAAAAAGGTACAGAAAACGTGGAAGTACTACCATCCTAATAATAGCAATTTGTCCTGCAATAGAAAGCGGGAGTTTCGTCCACTTAAGAATTTGCAATTCGAGCCGGTCATTCACAGGTCCATAGTTCAGCTGGACCATCTCAGAAGAGTCGCAGTGTAGATAAACAACCAGATACCTGGGAGGTTCAGTGCACCACAGCAGAGGGAATTCAGATCCCATGGAAGACTACCCGGGGGTCAAGGTAAATATTTCAGGATTGGTCCAGTTAATGACCAAGCCTGAATGCACTCCAAATCGAACTACTTCCTGTAAAAGAGGGGGCAAATTCTCCTCAGGACGGCGCACAAACAACATCACGTCGTCTGCATAAAAGGATGCAATGAGTGGGCCTGTATGGAGTTGCAATCCGCGGTGTAGATGCCGTTCTTGAATATGACGGGCAAGTGGAACCATAGCAATTATGAATAATAGGGGTAAGAGCGGACACCCCTGCCTGGTACCCCGAGTCAAGCCAAATTGTGGTGTGATCAGTCCATTTATTTTAAGTAGAGCAACAGGAGAGGAATATAATAAGCAAACTACGTTTAAAAAGTCATTAGGAAGTCCCAGTTTTTGCTTAACTGCGCTTAAAAAAGGCTATTCCTAAGAATCGAAGGCCTTTTCGGCATCTAGCATCACCGTGACCACTAGTAAGGTAGGCTCCATTTGATTTATTACGAAAAAATTGCGCGGAAGTTGTGTCGTGGCCGACCCGGTATAAACCCAGCCTGAAAAGGGCATAGTGTGGTGTCAATGAGCAATGACAATCGATAATTTTATAATCATGTTTTAATAGCAAGAGTGGCCTATAGGATTGCCATTTCTGGGGAGACTTGCCCGGTTTAAGCAGTAATGTAATAATTGCCTCACGCATTGTCGGTGAGAGGGACCCACTCTGCAATGCTTCGTCATACACTTCCAGCAGGCGGGAGCTAGTTCATGTTGGTAAGCTTTGTATATTCCATCGAGCGCGAGGCCTATTGCTGGCCAGTAATCCACTGATACAACAAGGCAGCCAAAAACAAGGGAAGAAAGGACGTTGGGCAAGGAGGGCACTGTTATGTCAGATCAGCAGCAGAATGCGGTGTGCCCCCTAAAATTTACATTGCACAATGGGGCAGCATGCACACTTGCAGTGGGGGAAGGCCATGGTATGGTATGGGGGGTATAGCTTATGTAAATTAGCAGCGCCACCTTCAGTCCCGCATAGCCAGGCCCTTACCACCCTCAAGAGGCAGGAACTGGGCCGTTTCCGACTCCACCACGGTACATTGCATTCCCTGGAACCATCAAGGGAGTGGTATCAATGCAGGTACTAAGAGAACCTGATCACTGGTGGTGTTCCACCCCTCCTCACCATGCCGATTTCGAGCCAGAGGTCTTCAGCGTTTCCGCGCGTTTCAAGCGCCGCCCTTAGACTCACCTGAATCCCCTGTCGACTCAGGACCTCCGAGGGCCGCGTCGGGCTCTGAATCGCCACGCTCTGATCTTGTGGTTACCAGCCCCTCCAGGCTCTGCTCTTAAAACCAGAGCCTTCGTCACATCGTCAGTAGCTCCCTCGTGGTGCGGATGTTCAATTTTAGCGCAGATGTTAGCCAGCTGGTGGCATTTGCAGCATGATGTCCCAAGAGCTTTGGAGTTAGGCGGTCATCTTAGTCGCCAGCTTGGCCACATCCCCCTCTCCTAAGCTTTTAATGTTGTAGTCTCCAGTGTTAAGGACAAATATGATGTGTGAGCTAGGTTTCTGTGATGGAGAAATAGTTTAGGTTCTGATTGTAAGGATGTCAGCTATGTCAGGTGCATGGATCTTTGAAGAGTGTGTTGTGATGAGCATGAATTGAAGCGCTTTACTGTTGATGGTGTGTATATGATTGTAAATGGGATGTAGAACAATGATTTCACTTGACGCAGACTGCAGATTAACGAGCACTGTCTGCTAAAGATGGGTTCTGGCTCTGTCCTGGCTGCTGGACCTTGGATTGGCCCAATTTACAGTTCACTTGGATGGGAAGGGAGCCTAGGGAATTCACATTTTTGGGCTGCCTTTGCCTGAGGTTGTAGTATGATGCGAGCAAGTTATTGCGGGTAATTGAGGAAAAAGTCCTTGCTGCTTGGTCTTGTTGTATGAAAGCTGAGGAGTGTTGGGAAGGAAGCTTAGTATAAGCTGATTGGCTACTTCTGTGGCTGATGGTAGGGCCATTTCTGGCTCAGAGATGAGCACTGTGGCCTCCAAGTACAAAGAGGTACTTAATAACAGTTTACCTTAAGTTTCCAAAGTGAATTGTTGTCTTCAGATAAGTGTCTATATACTTCGAATACTACTGTATGTACAAAGTGGTTCACCTTGACATGCCCAAATACCTAGTAGGAGGCTCACAATATCTTCATAGGAAGGGGAGTTTTGGCAGAAAATCCTTCTAATTAAGAAGCCTCAAACCCTGAGACATTCCTTCTCCAGGAGTGCTGCAAGATTACGAATCTCCCTAGTACCAGAGAAGTTATGTGCCTGTGTCCTCCTATCTCTCCCAAAATACTTGAACGCTCTTGTTTTGGAGGTACGTCACTGAGGTTGGAGGTGTAGCTCACTTTCCCTACTCTATACAAAGTTGAATAACCAGTTCCCTTACCTTATCCTCTATTATTTCCTCCCCATACTTCCACTAGTTGTGGTCACCAACTGTGGCTCACTGGTCACCTTTTCCCTCCTTTCGTCTCCTAGTCCAGATGCAGGGGTTTGATGTTGACTGTAAGGTGGAACATGGGGGCTTGTGATGCCAACTCTGGGTACAGAGCTACAGACCTGGCTCCTGCATACCCTTAGTCAATTTCTCAAGTCACTCCGCAGATGAGCATGCCTGTCTGAACCTTTTTCTTAAAACCATGCACATGCATGGCCCTACCTGTCCTCTCCTGCCATCTGATAAGACTTGAACCAATCACGGTTCTTATATTGGAACATTCTGAAACTTAGCCTCACTCAGATTCAAATCCTTTGACTCGTTGTATACCTGTTACCCTATCCTACTTGATTGTGAAAGCAATAATGCAGTGTTAAGAGACCATGTCTCAATACTTGCCATTCTGCTCAGTTATATCTACCCTCTATCATGTAGCTGTCACTAACTAACTGGATTCTGTCAGAAAGATATTTTTTGGTTCCTCATCTGCTCCAGCCGCTTGTCTGTTAAAAAATGTATTCATCATTACCCAACTCCTGTGCAAACGTTCATAACGTCTTCGGGTCTCCCTCAAAATCTTCATTGAAAGATTATTTATGTTTAGATGTTCTTTGTTTTGTATTCTGCATGCATATTATTTACCTGCACAGCACTGTGATACCCTTTGGTACCTGGTTCATGCTAGAGAAAACTGCATATCTAAATATTACTGACTGTGTGATCTTTGATTTTTTTTATAGCGGATACATGGTGATGGGAGACTCCTTCAACACTTCATTATTCAAGCAAACATTTCAAAGAGTTTTTACGAAAGATGTACAAGCAAATTTCAAAATGGCTTTTGAGGGCACTTTGGAAATAAAGGTAAGGAACAAAACATGATAAGCGTGTGTGTATCTTTCTCTTTTCCATTTACCCCACTTTAGATTATGGCTTAAATATGTTCTGGAGTAGATTAGGATAAAAGAGACCTCTCCTGTGTGTATTCCATGATGAATGAACACAGTCTGCCAAAATTCAGGATTGTAAACGTGGGCCAAACTTTGTCAGAGCCAGTTCATTCTATTGAATGCTTTCTCCGAATCCAAAGACAGGAGGAGCATTCATTTACCTTTCCGTCGTGGGCCGTTCAAAAGCACTAAGTGCTAATCTAATGTTGTCCCTGGTCTTCATATGCCTAATGAAGCCACTCTGGAGTGGGGGTATAAGCGTGGGCCATCCCCCAGCAAAGTGATTCGCTTGAATCTTAGTGAAGATCTTGACGTCACTGTTAAACAGCACAATTGGTCTATATGACCTGCATTGGTCAGGGATTTGGATGGTTTTAAATCGTTGACGAAGTAACTGAGCCAGTGTCCAGGAAATAATTAAATACTTTTGTTGGTCCATCTCTGCCACAGTCCTGTTCGGCTAATCATTTTAGCTTAGCGACCAATCTTATTGTTGTTTAACTTGTTTTCCTTTTCAGGGCGACAGATGCTTCATGTTCAGAAGTGTAGGGTGGGGGGAGATAGGGGGCAAAGGTGGGGGGGGAGACCGTTGTCTCCAGTTCGTTTGTTGTTTTTACCCACCCACGAGCCGCTGTTCTCTGTTCCTTTTGGTAGCCACACATGCATGCATACACACCACTGGCGACGACACAAGACTCACCTTGACGCACACCTCCTGCCCAGAAGCCCCGGCTTAGGGATTAGGTTCACATCGGGACAAGGCAAGGCCTGCGCTTGCACCTCCTCTTCCCGATACCATTCACCATGATGGCGTCCACCCTACCTAGGCCCCTCCACGTTCTTTCGTGGAATCTCAATGGCCTACTGGACCGTATAAGACACACTGGTGTCCTTCGAAGCGCCCACCAGTACTCACCAGATATCCTGTTCCTGCAGGAAACGCACCTTCTATGCTCAGTGTAATTTCCTCACCTGATGTGGGTTTGACAGGGTCTGGCACTCTGGGTTCACTCTGGGTTCCCGTGGGGTGGCCATTCTACTTCGGAAAGGGCTGCCATTCACCCTGACACAAGCGGACACAGCTGCACAAGGCTGCTATGTGGCCCTGACGGGTAGGATTGAGGTACACCCCATTAATCTCCTATGCGCATACATTCCTTCCGCCGTCACGGCCCCTGCCCTCCGCTGCCTCACACTGGTGCTTTCCTCCTTCCCACAAGGCCTGATGGTGATAGGAGGTGACTTCAACGCCGTCTTCCAGCTCTCACGTGACACGACGGGTACCCCATTGGCGGCCCGCCTTGCCTCTGCAAAATGCCTATCTGACTGGTCCTCGGCCCTGGGTCTCTGTGATGCCTGGCGAGTGTGTGGAATCCCCGCAAGGTCCTGTATACCCACACATCGGCGGCTCACCGCACCCACTCTCGTATTGACCTGTTTCTACTATCTGCCGTGGACTGTCAATTGATATCTGGGTCCACAGTCTTTCCCAGGGGTATCTCAGACCACACCCCCGTCTCCCTTTGTCTCGGACAACCCCCCGGCGGCGTCCCGCACAGTATGGACGCCTCCTAGTTGAGGCAGCTGTTCGCGCTTTATAAATACTAGTATTATTATTATTATTATGGCGAATGAATGCCTGGTTCCTTCAGGACGCAGACTTCGCGGAGTCCCTCGGGCAGGAACTGCAGCACTATTTTCTGACGAATGCGGGCTTGGTCCCCTCGCCGGGCACGCTGTGGGAGGCCAGCAAGGTTGTGATGCGCGTGATGGCTAGGGGTCTGTCCATGCAAAACGACTGGAAAAATCTGCCCGACTCACCCAGCTGGAGACCCAGGCGGCGCAGCCGGAGGATGCCCAGGCTATTAACGATAACGATGACCCCGCCCGACAGCTTACACTGATCCGCAAAGAAATTTCCCAGATCCCGCTGGAGTCCGCTAAAATGCTCTGGCACTCATCGGTTGCGGGTGTGTACAGTTGGGGGAATAAGAAAGGCAAACTTCTCCATAATCTGGTGTCCTACCCTAGAGCCAATCGCATTATTCCCGAGATTCTGGATGGAACTGAAGCCCATCACACTTCCTCCCAAGACATTGCCCAGACGTTTGTGGGCTAATACGCAGCCCTTTACGCAGCCCACCCTCCCCAGACCTCACTGGCGGCTTTGTGACCGAGACTGGGACTCAGCTGACTTGCCTCTCCCAGACAGACTCCGAGTCCCTAGACCGGCTTTTCACCCTGGTAGAAATACACGGGCTATCTCACTGTTGCGCTCCGGCAAAACGCCCGGGCCCGACAGTTATCCCCAAGAATACTACGCGGCCTACCGAGAGACGTTGTTCCCGCACATACAAGACCTGTTTAAGCACATATTTGAAGTGGGGTCCTTCCCACCAGAGACTGATGTGGCCACTATCGTAGTCCTCCCACAGACGCAGCCGCCCTCCCTTGTGTGTACGGACTACCATATCATCTACCTGATCAATACGGATGTAAAACTCTTCACTACTGTGGTAGACCAACGGCTACGTCCCCACTTACAAGAACTGGTGCACCCCGATCAGTGCGGCTTCATGCCTGCCCGTGGAACCCGGCACTGCATACGCCGTCTCCATCTCACCCTTGCACATCGCCATCTCCTCACCCCGAATCTTGCACTGCTTTTCATAGACATTGAAAAAGCATTTGATACAGTGGACTGGGGCTACCTGGGGGCTTGTTGGAGAGGATGGGCTTCGGCATCCCTTTCCGACGCCTCATCCGGGTCCTTTACTCTACCCCAAGGGCAAGGGTCCTCATCAAGGGCGTGGTTTCGGAGGCGTTCCCTAACCGGAGGGGCACCCGCCAAGGCTGCCCGCTCTCGCCGCTCCTATTCGCTGTAACAATGGAACCCCTGGCTTCCCTCATCCGTCAAGACCCCCTCATCCGCGGCTGGGCCTGGGATCCGCACCAGATAGACAAAATTGCCCTGTACGCCAATGACGTCCTCCTTTTCCTGGCAGACCCGGAGAGCTCTGGCTCGCGATGTCTAGATGCCCTTTCGGCTTTTGAACGGGTCTCTGGCCTCAGGCTCAATCCGGCGAAGTCCACCCTAGTTCCCTTGCACTCTTCCCGGGCGTGTTTCAACTGGCAAACGACCATTCCCCTGCAGAGGCAATCCGTCAAGTACCTGGGGGTGTGGGTAGCCCTCCTCCCGGTGCTCGAGTGGGCCATGAACATCACGCCCCTGGTCACTAAGGCCAAGGCGAACCTCAGAAGATGGCACACCCTTCCCCTTAATCCCCTCGGTAGGAGTGCCCTTTTCAAAATGATGGTTCTCTCCCGCTTCCTATACATCTTACAAAACATGACCACTCATCTCCCAGGCGGTTGGTTTAGGGAGTTGGACGGCATCCTCGCACAATTTTTATGGGGAGGAGGGAGACCGCGCGTGTCCCTAGCGCACTGCCGCATACCCCTTATGATGGAGGAATGGGGTGACCAATCTCCACCTCTACTATCTGGCCACGAGGCTGATCGTGATCCACGACTGGTTCGCGGGTGGCTGGTCCGACCCGGCATACCGAGTGGAGATCCGGTCGACGGACTTTGCGCAACTCCAGTCCTACCTGTATAAGAGCCCAGTCCTAAAGGCTCCCCCCCCTATCACTAGAACGGTCCTCATGGCATGGCGAACTGCCCTACGGTACGTTAAGTGGGATCGGAAACTCACCAGGCAGACGCCTCTGTGAAGTGGGGCCTGGCTGGAGGAGGCCTCGTCCCTCCAGAACTTCCATAAATGTGACCACATTGGGATATCGCTGTTTGGGGACGTTTGGGTGGGGGACCATGTCAGATGGTTTGCAGACCTACAACACCCCCACTCCCTCCACTCCTCCCAATTCTACAAATACTTGCAGCTGAGGCACGCCCTCCAAGCCCACATTCTGACCCCCGCCTCCTTCCCCGAATTTAGTCCGCTGGAGGCCCAAGTGATGATGGGGAACCTGGGCAGAGGGGGAGTGTCACGGATTTACCGCTCCTTGGTGAATAACGGCCCGTGTCCTTAGACTCGCTCCGTGCCCGGTGGGAGGGGTGGCTGTGTCCCCTAGAGGACGTTGACTGGAGTGACGCCCTTATGGCACACAAGACCGTGACGACCTCCTCCAAGTTGCGTCTAGTCCAACTCTACTAGCTCCACACGACAAACCTCACTCCGGCACGCGTGTTTAGCGCCCGCCTGCCCGTGCTGCGAACACGCCCCAGAAAATTATTTTCCACATGGTGTGGCAATGCCCCGCTCTTGGGCCGTTCTGGGCAGGGGTGGAGCGTGAACTCATGCAAGCTCTATGGTGGGAGGTCCCTCATGACCCGCTACGTCTGATCCTGGGAGTGTTCGATGGCCTTGATGGATCCCGGGCCGACAAGCGATTTCTGGGCATGGCAGTGGCTGTGGCAAAGCGTGATATCACTGCGTTTTGGTCCCAGGCCAAACCGCCCACCATGAGGGGCTGAAGGTGGGGGGTGGACTGCTGTGGTGCCCAAGAGGAGCCTCTCTTCGAGGCCCGGGTTTGCCCAGAACTCTTTGGCAAAATATGGGGCAAATGGTTTAATTTATCGCCAGTGTGAAGGGTCCAAATGGTAGAGTATGTGGTGACCAACGGGCGAGGGCAGAGTTTCGCCCACAAGTGCTGTGGGGCGTGACCCCCAGGGGGTCCGTGGAGGCCTGGGAAGGGGGTCGCGCATTTCCCAGCTTCACTTGTGTCTGCTATAAAAAACATTTGCTTTCCTTTTGGATAAAGACATCAGCCTGGGATGGCTAATTTAGATCATTATCGGCAAAAGTTCCATTAATTGAGGTTCTTGTGCTGTGAAAACTTTTCGTGCCAGGGTGCCTGCTTGTCTGTATGAATTGCAAATGGGCCTATCCGTTAATCTGCAGGTGTAAAGGGTGCTTGGGAGCCAGTTCTGGCTTTAATTGATCAAATCACTCCAAGCTTTGGGATGACAAAGATTTGTTTTTTTGAGTGGTAGTGCAAAGACAATTGAGCTGTGAAGTGTGTGGTTTCAGTTTTAACTGCATTTACACAGCCCTTAGTACCCCTAAAGGTGTGTTGAAGGGACAGGTTTATAAAAAGAAAATTGCATTACATACGCTCTGGAATTACTAAAATCTACATTTTGAAAGCAACATTTTATTGTAAAACTATTTGCACGTTTTGCAGCACTCTATCTTACACGGTGTGTAATGCAAGTATAAAGTAATGACTTACATATTCACAGTGCTCTCTGTCATAGGCTGTAACCGCGTAGCACTAAAAATACATGTCACTATTCTCCACTGCACCAATCTAGAATTCATTCTGTGGCTCTCTGGTTACACATAGACCTCTGCAGTACATAAACTAATAGAGGTTTCATAAAGTACTACAGTGCATTTTCCACTGAGTAACAACTTTTTGAATGTATTTTTCATATACTCTGCCCATTATTTTATATGTAATTACCTGATAATGAAAGAACGAAAAAACGTACAGAATATTTTAGGGCTTATTTATGAGAGGCTTTCATTGCCAGTGCATTACATTTTTTGATGCTCCAGCCATGAGGCTGGGCAAAGTCCCCCGGCATCGCTTTGCATGGCCTTATAGATGGAGTAAGACATAGCAGTGCAAGTCACTGCATTGCCTTACTTTGCGTCAAGGAGGTGTTCCAAGGGCTTTGTGTGGGGTTCCCATGCAACACCCATGGGTTTTGATGCTGCCCCATATTTACAAAATCACGTAAACCTGGAGCAGCTCCAAAAACAGATGCCTCCCTAGCGGAGGCGTATCGAGGAGAAATGCTTTCATTTCTCCTCGTTTTTTCCTCTTTTCATGTGTGCTGCATTCTGCAGCTCACATGGAAAGAGAAAAATGCCTCTCTGGATTGTTTTGTTGAAGGAAGGTGCCCCTTCCTGTACAAAAACAATCTTATCTATGTTGGTGCTAGGGAGCAATTTATGCACCAACGCAAAGGAAAAGGATAGGAATGGAATGTATTTCATAAATTCTGTGCATTTCTGCCCTCTCCCATTGGCATAGGGCAGCGCAGCAAGAAGACTTGTGGCGCTGCCCTATGCCAATTCCTCATAAATGAGGCCCTTTGTTTTAGCTACATCTTTGACCATACCCACATGCTCACTGACCTTTGGTTTGCTTAACACGGTTTAATATTATTTCCCCACCGTAAAAATAATTTGCTGTGGGAATTGGGGGCGTTTATGGTTGTCGATAGTTGTCTATGATGAGGATTACCAGGTTCTAGAAATTTTCGTCACAAGGGGGTCCTTATTCCTAAAAACGTTTAACAAGGGGGTCTCGGCATCAAAAAGTTTGAAGACCTCTGGTCTAAATTATATTCCATTTAATATAATATATCTGTATAACGTGTCTGGTTGCTACCAATGTTTTTTGATCTGCAAAATTTATTAAACTTGATTATAAAAAAATTAATTCCTTTGTTAAATGAGGGACCAGCAACTCCCTCAAAGACTTGTAGAAAGAATTAGGGAACCTGTTGGGTTCGGGGGCTTTATTGTTTGGTAGAGATTTAATAGTGGCCCTCACCTTCTCTATCGTAACTAAGGAAATCCAGTTCCTCCCTGACTCCTTCAGTAATATCTGTGAAGTGGAAGGCTGCTAGGTACGCGTCTTGTGTGGCTGAGTCCAGCCTCCCAACTCCCCCCCCCCCCCCCCCCCTGGTACAGCTCCCTAGAAAAGGAGACAAAAGCATTACTAACGTCTGTATCAGAGATCAAATATGATCCCACTATAGTTGTGATCCCCTTTTTGTAATTTGTGGCCCAGAATTCCTAATCTTGTAGGCCAATAGTTTGTTGACTGTATTCCCTTTTTCGTCATAAATGTTTAGTCTCCAATAATTTATATACTGCATCTTTATTCAGCAGGGATTCTAATTCTCCTCTCGCTTTGCAAAGCTTTCTATAAGTAGTTTGTGGGATTGTCTGTTTATGTTCTTTAAGTTCTTTTTCTAGTTTGAGTGTTATGCCTTCTATTTCCACCTGTTGGAGTTTACGTAATTGAAAAAAGGCAGTAGTGTGAACTAAGAACTCTCCTCTCATGACTGCCTTGGCCACATCCCAGATCGCGGCCAATGAGAACTCCTCAGTTACATTCTCAGTGAGACAAAGGGAAAAATGTGGTGCTGATCTTATTCGATTTGTCAGCCGTATTTGATACTATTGCACACGACATTCTCCTAACTCGGATAAAAAAATTGCGGCATATCTGGCATTGCGTTGGCCTGGATAAAATCCTTTCTTACTAATCGCAGACAAGCAGTAGCCCTAGGAACATTCCTCTCAACTGAATGCCTCATCACTTCAGGCGTCCCACTGGGCTCATCCCTTAGCCCTCTTTTGTTCAACATCTACATGGACCTCTTATTTCACTAATATCTTCTTTTAACATCGAAACAACATCCTATGCAGATGACACACAACTGATCCTGACCTCAGATAAAGACTGTAATTAAAAAAAGAAAAGAAAATTCTAAAAACTTACTGAAAGTGTATAGTTATAGTTAAGCGCTGAAAAGTAATACAAATGCTGACATTAAAAAAACCAAGAAAAATAAACTGAAATTCGCCAGTTCTCTGAGCTAACTTTAACTTGTACCCTTGCCATGCACTGCTTATAACCTCACATATCACATCACTGATGATATGTTAAATGACGACTTTTTATGACATCATACAATCATTGACACCATCCGAAGGGTTTTGTGGACTTAAGGTAATTTAACAGGCTACACCTTCGGACAATTATCAAATCACCTTACTGGGATTAGTCACTCACAGACTGGACATGACTCTTAATTTTAGTAAGAGTTTGAACTGTATACATTTGCCAATGAAAAGACACCTTCTGTGAGACACAGAACAGCTATCTGTAGTTTAGTAGTCTTACACTATACCTGTTCCCGAGATGGACGCTGTGGCATACAACCTCAGAACCATGCTTACAACACCAGTATGAGATAAACCACATTTAAGTGGGGCACCTCTACACTGTATTTTATTCTACAATCTACTGTGCGTCAAAATCTTCAGGAAAGTTATGGAAATAAACAACTACACCTTATAAACGTCCTTATTATATAAAATGTTTGTATACCACTGTATTGCTACTATTTACATGGGCATGCGGCCACATGTCCACTTGTGGATAATCTATTGTCAACAGCAGCTTTAGCATTTCTCACAGATTTTTGAACAAGCTTTGACTTTAAGCCAAACCTACCTTCAATCATAACTCTGCAAACTTCATCAGGTGTGCTCAGTCTTTACCTTGTTTTACTTATAGCACTACTTTCATCCCTAAGTTTAATAATTTGTAAGTGGTGCACCATAAAACTTTCAACATGCACAACTACAACTGACTCGAAGGCTTACTCGATTTCCATACCATGGATCCACATGTGTACACTCTGTAATTCCATGATGTAAAGGACTATTGTGTTATCAGTTATGTCACCAATGCTTTCATTTGAAATGTCAACAGTAATGTCATGAATGATGTAATTGAACATGTCATGAGTGATGTCATGGTAGGACATAAGCAGTGCGTGTGCCAGTTATAGTTTCCTAGGTGAACTAAAACTGGTGAATTTCAGTGGTGCTTGTTTTTTTGTTTTGAACTATATGTTTTTATAACATCTAACTGTAATGCCACGTTATTCTTTGTTTTTTCCTGTGAATAATGTTCATATATATAGATTTAAGAATGTATGGTTGATAGTCTCCATAAGTAAATTGTAATTTTTCCAGTTTTGGACCTTTCATAGATTCACATGCTTGAATTATCCCCGTCGTCGTAGTTGGAGTACCATGGTATACATATAGAAGCAGTAGAAAAGTCAGTGCAATAGCCTAACCACCTTCGTTTGTAAAAAAAAAAAGAACCAAATCCAACCAACAGCCAATCAGGCGACGGCACCCTCTAGAACAATCCCAAGAGAGGCTAGGTTCCCCTGATTTTCTACCGCACGTAGTGTGAAAGGGAGTCTCCCTGAGCTCTGCTCAGTTTTCTCTGGTTTTTCCCATTTACTAGCAGTATTTTCATGAAATATGTCTGAATCTACAAAAGAAAGGTCTCTTCAGGTCGCGTGGATCATGTGGGGAAAAAGAGGCTGCATGCTGAGGATCCACATAAGAGCTGCATCTACTGCCTTTACCCTCAACACAAGGTAAAAGAATGCAAAATCTGTAGAAGCTTCGTTACAAAAACCCTCAAGGATAGGGAGGGTAGATTATTGATTTGGCTACAAAAACTTAAGTCACAATCTGATGTTCTCTCTGAGGATGAGGAGAGCTCTACCTCACTGGCTTCAAATGAAACATCTAAAAGGAGAGAGATCTCTTGAATCTGCTGAGGTTTTCAAGAAAAAGACATCAAAAAGGTCTCGTCATGAGAAGGAAGGTACCTCACAAAAAGGAAAGTTTCCATTTCCTACTGAGGAGAAAAGCCAGAAGAAAGACAAATGTTCTTCTATCCATTCCATGAAGAGATTTGTCTCAAAGAAGCTTGTACCACAGACGGCGTTAACTTCAGAATCACAGTCGACGAAAAAAAAATCCTCAACAAGTTTTACCTTCATCATCGTCAAAAAAATCTCCATCGCCTACGACGGACTCAAGGACGGTCCTGTCGACGACGCATCTGGTGACGACGATTGTTGTACTGCCGTCAACCTCATCGTCGACGTCAACACTGACGACGACTACAACCTTTTCGTCGGCATCCTCTTAGACAATGGTGGTTCCGTCAATTACTTTGTCTACTACCGCATCGATGATACTGACGACAGCTTCATCTTATTCCATCATGTCCTCGTCGACGACGCAGACGCCGTTACCATCGTCTATGTACCCCACCCCTGATCGTAAGCGTCCATCTTACTTGCAACTTACGCCAATGTATCTTGTCGACGACGAAGCAATTTCTGAAAAATCCTACAATAGTTTCTCCTTTACCGCCTTCAAACTTCTTGGAGGAATCTGATGATGATGGGATGTTTGGACCTGCTGATGGTCTTTCCCAATTGCATGTAAAATATCAGAAGGATGATGATGAGGATTATGGAGGATATTATCAAGAAGAATATCACCGTCCTCATTCAAACATGCAATATATGGAGCCAGTTTCTAAACCTATGGTCCACCTTCCTGTCGCAATGGCTCAAGACCTTCAGGATTTATTACGAGACTATCGTACACGTTTTCCTTCAGCACCTGTTCCCCCACCTCCGCAGCCACCACTGCCTGTTGTTTCACCACCTCGTACCTCTGTACCTGTGTCTGCATCCTCCCCGGTGGGAGATACTAGTGGGCCGCAACAACATCAAGATACCTCTGATGAGGGAGAAATTGAGTATAATCAGCCTCAGAAGGAAGGTCAAACAGGAGATGAATGGGATGACTGTCATATCAACACTAGCGTCTCCATCGCCTCAAATGATAGTCTCCGCCAGAAGACATTGGCGGTTTTCATGCTTTAATTGAGAGAGCAGCATCCCGTTTTCAACTATCCCTAACAGTAAAGCAATCAGACTGCTTTCTTTATGATTTTAATGACCTATCTAGAAACTCGGTTAGGTCTATACCCATTGTTGACCACATATGGGAAGAAGGAATAAAAGTAATGAGGACACCAGCCACAGTTATCCCTGTCTTGCCCAGAATTAACAAGAAATAGAAGGCTCCGGACGATGCTCCAGCGTGTCTAATAAGTCATCCTAAGCCTGACTCTGTTATCTTACAGGCCGCACAACGGAGATCGAGGAACCCTTTAGCACCCATTACTACTCCACCTGACAGGGAAGGGAGGCACTTGGATAATATTGGAAAAACTTTCACAACCACATCAGGAGCAACTGTTCGAGCTGCCAACGCTCTTGCAATTTTAGCCAGGTACGATCGACAGATGTGGTCGGACATTGCCCAATTCTTAGATCTCCTTCCAGAAGACAAGAAGATGGAAGCTAGAAAAATCCTGCTTGAGGAAGAGAAAGGTCAGCATCCGAAATTATTGATGCTTTCATGGATATTGCTTTTTAGATTTCAGTCAGCTTGCTGGAGCTGCTGTCCTGAGATGCCAGGGTTGGCTCAAAGCAACTATGTTCCGCCCTGAAGTACAAAGCAAAATCTTGGATGTGCCATTTGAAGTGCCATTTAATGGTGAAACACTCTTTGGCAAGCATATCGATGGCGCTTTACAAACCATCAAAACGGATACGGACACGGCCAAGGCTCTAGGAACGCTCCAATACAGAAAGACCACCTTTCGTGGAGCGCAGGCAGAGGAAATTATTCTTTTTGAAGAGGTTATCAAAGGTACCATCCTCAAACCTACAACTCTTACCGGCCGTCCTACTAGCAGCAACAACAATATCGTGCACCACCACAGGCTGCCTACTCCAGACAGCCTCCTAGACGAAAGCAACAGTCTCAGCCCAGAGATTCGGGCCGTAAACAGTGACAACGCTTCGCCGCCTGCCGCTCCTCTGTATTCTCTGAAGAAAACCCCTCTCTCACATTTTCTGCATCAATGGAAAGAAATAACATCAAAATGGGTCCTAGATATAATAAGGTATGGCCATACCTTAGGGTTTACCACAATGCCACCTCATCACTCGCCTCAAAGATCAACACCACCCCATCTTCAGTTATTAAAGAAGGAGGCTTTGATAATCCTTCAAAAAGGAGCAATAGAACGTGTTCCACGGTTTCAGAAAGAAAAAGGTTTCTACTCTTGCTTTTTCCTGATAAAAAAGAAGTTGGGGGAATGGCGTCCCATTTTAGACCTCCGGAAGCTCAACAAATACTTGCAGAAGAAATCCTTTGGCATGGTTACTCTTCAGGAGATTCTACAACTACTGAACCATTCGGATTTTTTTAGCAAGCCTGGATTTGGAAGACTCATACTTCCATATCCCTATCCACCCCAAACATCGACAATGTCTACGTTTCTCTGTGGCAGGTTCGCTCAGCCCCGAGTTTTCACCAAGTGCCTTGCTCCCGTGGCAGGATTCCCACGTCTAAAAGGCCTACAGATCTTCCCACACCTCGACGATTGACTGGTAAAAGCCCCTTCTCTTAGTCAGGCCTCAGAAGACATCACTTTCTGCCTGCAACTATTCCGCTCTTTAGGGCTGGCAGTCAATCTTGGAAAATCCATTCTTGCCCCTTCTCATTAACTAACGTTTCTAGGAACACTAATAGACACTCTACAAAAAAAGGTATACTTGTCAACAGAAACACTGAACACCATCTTATCTCTGGCTCACGTACTTTACAGAAGAAAGTGCTCTTCTGTACGTCTCCTCAAATCCTTTCTCAGGATGATGTCTTCCGCCATTCTCATGGTACCTCATGCTCGACTAAGGATGAGACCACTTCAAGAGCAGCTGGAAGCCCAGTGGCTTCAAATATCAGGTTAATTCTACAAAATAGGTTCAGTAACTCCGATCGTGAAGGATGCACTTCTTTGGTGGCAATCTCCTTGTTATCTCTCTCTAGGGCTGTCATTCCTTTCTCCTCTTCCAGAGTTTGTTCTGACAACAGATGCATATTTGGAAGGTCGGGGAGCACATCTACAAGACTTTCAAATAAGCAGCAAATGGAGTCTCTCTCTCTCCCCAAATTGCATATAATTTTTTAGGAACTACGGGCAATTTTTCTAGCTCTCAAGTCATTCCTCCCAAGGATAAGAGCAGCCTCAGTCCTAATACGCACAAACAACACCACCTGCATGCATTATCTGAACAAGCAGGGAGGAACAAGATCTCCGATCCTATCTTGGGAAGCTCAAAAGATATGGAAATGAACTTCCCAACATCATATAACTATCAAAGCGGAGCATCTCCCAGGAATAAAAAAACAACCTGGCAGACACTTTGAGCAGGTTGAGTCCATCAAATCACAATTGGGAACTCAAACAATCGGTTCTCAACCACATCTTCCAAAAATGGGGAACACTCAACTTGGACCTATTTGGGTCTCAGGGGAACCAGAAATGCTGGTTCTTTGCCAGCAGGGAACCTCAGACAGGATCATGGGGGAATGAGTTTTCAATAAGATGGTCAGGAATCTTTGCGTACACTTTTCCCCCATATCCTCTGATCTCCACAGTGTTGATGAAAATGAAACAGGAACCATGCCAACTCATTCTCATTAGTCCACGTTGACCTCGTCAGCACTGGTTCATGGAGCTGCTCCTGCTGTTGCAATCCAATCCTTATCGCCTTCCTTCGTCAGCCACCCTGCTAACAATGAACAAGGAACAGATCCTACATCTGCACCAAGCTTCTCTTCAATTGCATGCCTGGAACCTGAGTACAAGAATTTAGTTATCACTTAGGATTGTAAAGATATTTTGTCCAGGGCAAGAGCTGAGTCTACTACTAAAACATATAGACTGAAATGGAAACTTTTTGTTCTTGGTGCCATCGCAATGATACTCACCTTCTTCACTCATCCCCGAAAATTATCCTGCCTTATCTCTTATCTCTGGCAAGATCAGGTCTGGCGTATGCTTCAATAAGGGTACACCTCGCAGCCAACTCTCGATATAGACGGATGTCTGACGCCTCCTCTCTTTGTTCTGCTCGCATCATCAAACGGTTCATGAAAGGCCTTTTCAGAACTTTTCCTCCTATAAGGCCTCCTCCACCAGAATGGCGTCTTAATGTGGTCCTTTCGCAGTTAATGAAACCACCTTTTGAGCCTATCCACAAGATAGAGCTCACATTTCTGTCATAGAAGGTAGCTTTGCTTCTCGCACTTACATCAGCCAGAAGAGTAAGTGAAATTCAGGCCTTCACCATTAAAGAACCTTACTTACTTTACACAGAGGATTATGTAATGTTACAGACAAATCCTAAATTGATCCCAGTTTCACCTCAATGAACCTGTAATTCTGCGCACTTTTTTTCCACATCCTTCATCTCCAGCGGAAAAAGATGCCTTAAGTTTTATTTGCAAAGGACAAAGCATTTGCGCAGAACGGATCAACTCCTAGTATTCTATGGACCTGTTAAACTAGGCTCTGCTGTTACAAAAAGGACTGTTGCACAATGGATTGCTGGCACTATTAAATTGTGCCATTCAAAAGCGGGTAAAACGCTTACAATCAAAACCTAGGCGCATTCCACAAGAGCAGTGTCTTCTTCTGCTGCTCTTTTTGCTAGTGTACCGCTAAACAAGATTTGCTGTGCTGCTACCTGGAAGAATGCTCATACTTTCACGCGCCACTATTGCCTGGACATGGCAACTTACAGCGAGGCAGCAGTGGGACAGGCAGTTCTGCGTCATCTATTTCAATAAGGTAGGCCACTTTTTTAGAGGTATTCTTTCTTATCTGATATATACATTTATATATATGTTTATATGATTGATATGTTATTAAGTACTATCTCATTAAGGTTTTTATATTGGCATGTATGTTATAACCCACCATTCTCTAAGGTACAAAGGTTTATATTACAGTACTATTAAACATTAATGTTTATGAAACCGCTAGCTACTCTGATTCAAGCATGTGAATCTATGAAAGATCCAATACTGGAGAAGAAAATGAGTTATTTACCTGTAACTACGTTTCTCCAGTTTTGGTATCTTTCATAGATTCACATGCGAGCCAACCTCCTCCCGGAGAGGCTTCCTTTATTCTCTAAGGTTTATAATTGCACACTTGTGCTAGAACCTAGCCTCTCTTGGGATTGTGCTAGAGGGTGCTGTCGCCTGATTGGCTGTTGGTTTAGTTTTGTTCTTTTTTACAAAAGAAGGTGGATAGGCTATTGCACTGACTTTTCATATTAATATGTATACCGTGGGACTCTCACTACGACGACTGGGATGATTCAAGCATGTGAATCTATGAAAGATACCAATACTGGAGAACTGTAGTTACAGGTAAGTAACTCATTTTCTTGTTGATGCAAAGCGGTTTAAAACTTTTAACATAACATTAAGCTTTTTCATTAGAGTAGGACAAAGCTTGAGTATTAATTAAATGAGGATCATCAAATAAATTGTTACATTATCAAGGGTTATGAATATTTTGTGGTTGATTTACAAGGATTGCTAATTTTTGTGTTTAATATTTTGTAAAGACCTCAAGGGAGATAAAGGTTTCCGGAGCTATTGGACCTTGTGTGTCACTCAATGCCAAAGGACCTTGTGTGTCAGAAAACGTAAGTCTTTTTGTTAAAATTCATTAAAGTATAAATTAGAAAAAGATGTGTGTATTAGCTACTTTGAGCAGTGGGTGACTATTGCTTCTCAAGAGAAATTTCTTGTCTAAATACCGTACACCATTACCAGTGATTATTCATTTTGATTGCGTGGCTTTGAGCTCATTCTTTTATCCCCTTTATTACTGACATAGAAGTAAGGAAAATGTTTCATCAGTGATTGTGTATAATTATAAGAAATGTAGTTAAACACACTTTAGAACTAATTTCCCGTGGATATTGCCATGTCAAGGGTTCACAGCAGCTACATGCATTTTATGAAATTGAGAGAATGTGCTTGTGTAAATTACAATCAACTGTTTAAAAAAAGGCCTACACGATTCATTTAAAGACTAGTTTTTAAAAGAAACTTTATTTTGATATGTTTAAATTCAAAGTTCAATAAAACCAAACAATCCGTTGATAACAATAACTGGTTTATTGGTGAACATCAAGATGAATTCATAGAAAGGAGTAATCTATACCTTTTGCTTCAGGCGAACAACATTTTAATATATTGATACCAAATTGTGAAAATCGGTATTGAGCACTATTTTAACCATTTAACTACACATTGGCCACAAGTCTATTTTTTTGGAATAATTTTTTGTTTATATAAACAAAAAAGATACTTGAATATCATGCATTTGTCAGGAGATACCAACATATTACATACACTTACCCTGGTGGCCCAGTCAAGTCTGAACTTAGTTAAAGAGTATTGATTATAAACATTTTACAATTTGAAAAGAGCCACACCCAACATGTTTCCAAGGTGAGCACATCAAAACAAGAATATTTGTGGATTCCGAGGAATGTGGGCCGAAGATGGCAGACTGACGCCGCCAGAGCAGAGAGTAGCTGCAGAGGTCCAGTAATGCTATGACCGCTAGCTGACTCTTTTTGACTTTTTCACCCTGCGGACGAGACCGGGGCTGAGCGGAGAAGACACTGGGGAGTTTGGGACAAACCGACTCACCCGTTAATGTACTGATTACATAGCAGCTTCTTGGTGGTGCTGGTGCCGGTGCTGGAGCCTCGCTGGGAGCAGGGATCCGCGGAGGTGAAGGCAGAGCAAGACAGAGGCAGAGGTGGAGTGAGGCGAAACCTGTAATCTCCGAGCTCCGGAGCGGAGCGCCGGAACGGCCCGCAATCACAGCACAGCGGACTTGGAGTAGCGGTAAACACGCAGAACTGAGCGACAGAGGCTCAGCGTGACCAAGGAGACTGTTTGCCTGCGAGACGCCTGGTGAGGAAACTTTTTTGTGGAACAAGCGGAGCAAGTGGAGGGGGAGCAGCACCTGGGGCGGATGCTACGACTGCGATCCCTTGAGAACCGTGTCAGAGAGATTTTCCGGACAATTAATCTCCCGCGGCTGACTTCGAAGACCTCACAGGGGTGTGGACGGTACTTACCCGGCTAAGCTTTCTGGCTCATTGGAAGATAGGTTTTGACCGGTCTGGCCCTACAACAACCGCCGCAACAACTCTGCCCATGATGGCGCCTAAGAACCCTGTAAGGAGCACAAGAACCACAAAGCAGACGGGAGTAAACACTGTGGAACCCGAAGTACTGCCCCCTATAACAACAGCAGCAGCAACAGCGGCGACAGTGGCAGTAGTAGTTGCTGCAGCGGATTTAATCCCAGATGGCGGCAAGAAAGGCAGCAAACAGGAGAAATCTGGCCTGAATGCTGGTAAGACGCTTCCCCGCACGCAAAATTTTAATGTGAACTCTAACCTGATCCCTAATGTGGCACCTAACAATTGCATACCAAGTCTTGCTACTATTGATTTTTTAACTCAACCGAAAGGCAAAGTTACCTTAGCTGGGGGTGAGCATAATATTATTGACACTGACATTGTTATCAACACTAACACCGATATTGCTCTAAATACTCTTGTGGCCTCTACTAACGGTAATGATTTACAGACTCACTCAGCCACCCTGTCTGCTACCGATGATGACACCAGGTCGCAGCTCAATACTAAAACTTTAAAGGATATAAATCCTTTACCACTGTCATTGAGTCTCGCCACCTCTATACCAATAGAGGTTATAGAAGATATTTCAGATTGTGCCCTGACTGAAGGTGAAAAATCGATTTCAGAGGTTGACCAACTACGAGGGAATGGACTGGAGGCAATAGGGGCAGCAAAGCAAGACGATCAGATTAAACCGGCTGAGCAATTAGATGGGTCGGACACGGATGAGAGTTATAGTGATTGTCCAGATCAGGGCAATTCCACGCCATCACACTTAGCCAAAGGAAACGTCAACGGTATAAGGAAAGGGAAAGGAAAAATGAAAAATAAACTTAAAAAAATGATTGCCGAAAATAGTCCTATAAGGAAGTGGGTACAGGCAAAAGGGGTGTTAAAACAATGGCCTTGAGACTGTCCGGGAACGGCCCGATTGAAACAGGCACTGCACCAAAGGGGGCAATCCCGGTTGGGACAGCGGCAGTGGATACACTGGAGGATGCTGTTACTGGATCCGATGTAGTTAAAGAAGCGACAGGAGTGGCAGGAGATCCTCCTCTGACCTCTGATACCCATATGGGGGGCTCAGGGGTAACAGGGGCAACACCCCTATTAACATTAACACCATCTCGGACTACCCCTGCGCAAGTTGCATTACCTGCTTCTTCATCCTCATCCTCATGCTCATCCCTAACGGGTGAACCAGTAAAGGGCAATATGTTAAACCATATAAGGCCTGATTATACAGATAACACTCTTACCCAAAGTGTTACAATTGTGGACTGGTCTTTGCCGGGGGAAGTCTCTTCATCTTTTCAGATGATTTTGCAGCTGCTTAATGAGCAAAAACAGGAAGCCCAATATCACTATCAACAGATGCGAGAAGATAGCAGCAAAACTTAGTCTTCGCTTCTCGAGATGTCTGGCAAACTTGGGACTATGTCTCAGGATATGGAAGAACTACAGCAGAGGGTTGTATCAACGGAGGAAAAAGGAGCTCATTCTGAAACAGTCTTGAATAGACACGAGACTCAACTCTCTCATATGCAGATCAAACTTGAAGACTTAGAAAATAGACAGCGGAGGCAGAACCTCCGTGTTTTTGGCATAGGAGAGGGAGCGGAAGGGGCGGACGCTAGAGCCTACATAGTGCATTTATTTCAGAAGGCTTTTCCTGAGCTCTCAGACTGGGACTGGGACTCGCAAGTACAACGGGCCCACCGACTCCCACTGGTTCAAAGGAACAAAAATAATCAATACCCACGACCTATTTTGATCTACATCGGTAACTTTTTACTACGACAAGCGATCTCATTAAATGCAAGACCAAATACTCCAGTGACCACGCACTCAATTACTTTTTTTGTTAGATCTGATTTAAGTAAGCGAACTATGGATCGGCGCTGGTAGTTACGGCAATTTATCGACCCGATAAAAGAATTGGGCGGTCAGGCATTTCTGCAAGAACCGGCTAAACTAAAGGTTGTAAAGAATGGTCGAACATATTATTTTTCTGAAGCAAAGGAGGTTGAGCACATTGTAGGCAAATGGAAAGTGGAGAAAAGTGGACATGGACCTAAACATTAATATTGATACTGTAGCTGAAACTGCATAGTCCACTGGCATTGAAGTTTTTGGTTATATCGTGATGAATTATTGAATCACTGAACTTTTTGAATTCACTTATTTGTCTTCTTACTTAACTTGCAGCTTAGGTTGACTTAATGTTGCTTATTGATTGCTTATTGATTCAATATTGCTTATGTTTTTTTTTTCTTCTTAAATGACTGCGGGATAGCATAGGATACTTAGCATGGTCATAGTACCGGATCCTCTGCGCTACGACTCTGTGCATGCTGCCATTACAACGGCAGCAAGGAAAAATGGGGGGCCTGCAGGAAGGAACAGAAGGGGAGGGGGTGGGGTTAGTAAGGGGTGGAGGGGGGTTGTGGCTCAGGGGAAAAAAAGCATCTCGAGGACAAGTAAACTGCTAAAAGTACTGGACTGGAAGATAAGCAAAGATGATATTTTGGGGTACATTTGGTATATATTACAAATTCAGGTGAGACAAGTGAAGGGGGTAGTAAAGGGAAAACATCAGAATTCATTGTAATCAAGGATAGTAAAATCTATTATTTTAAATGTCTCCATTAAAAAGCTTAGCGTGGAACGTATCTGGTTTAAATAATAAAATTAAACGGAACCTTGTGTTTGAAGAGCTCAAAATGTATAACCCTCAAATTATAGTACTAACTGAGACTCATATAGCATACAAAGACAGGAAACTACTTGAACAGCTTGGCTATGTGGTCCTAGCATCTACGAACTTTAATGCTTCTATCCGGGGCGTTGCAATTCTAAGACATAAACAACTTAGAGTAGAGGTAAATAAGTCACTGACTGATAAAGCTGGGAGATGGGCAATGGTACAAGTAATAATTGAAGGCTTTAAATACACTATTTGTGGCGTTTACGCTTCTAATGTGGACGAACCCCGGATTATTGATCAAATTAATTTGGAACTGTTTGGGTGGGAAGGGGAAATTATTGTGCTTGGAGACTTTAACTGCATTATGGACTACAAACTAGATACAACCAGAAGGGGATCTTTTCAAAGGATGCGGAAGACTAGGGCTGCAATTTTAGATCTAGCAGCAACTCATCTAATCAAGGATGCTTGGAGATATTTATTACCCAATGTAGCAGGCTACACGTACTACTCTGCCGCACACAAGCTATGCTCACGCATAGATATGGTTTGGGTCTCCGATTTTATCCTTGAAAAGGGCACTATGGTAATCTGCCCTAGAGTCACTTCCGATCATAACCCTATTATGCTGACATTTGAGACAACAATGGAAAGACAAGCTCCCTGCGTGTTCTCTTTCCCTAGATATCTGTTCTCGGATACTATTTTTTTAGGCCAACTAAAAGAACATATAAAGGAGTTTGTAGAATTCAATATCCACTCTGCAGCACCAAGGATAGTATGGGATACATGTAAAGCCAGCATCCGTGGGTTTTCCCAGCAGTATATATGGCAACAAAATAAGGAACTTAGGAATCAAGATTAGAAAATGACAACGGATATACTTAATATGGAAAACTTATTGTCTGAAGCGCTTATAAAAGGAGATGACGAGAAGGCACTATGTCTCAAACTAGTTGATCTAAAATCAGTTTTAAAAAAGGTTCTTAGGGAAAAAAGCATAATTAAAATCAAGAAATGCCAACTAAGCCAATATGAAGGTGGGGAACAGATAGGGAAAATATTAGCATATAGAGTGGCCGAGAATCGAGCACAGACGGCCGTTAAAGAAATTAAGGGGGCCAATAATCAAATCTTTCAAGACACAAAGGCTATTTTAAATCAATTTGCACAATACTACCAGGAGCTATATACCCCGGAGAACGAGGTGGATAATGACAAAATTAAGAACTATCTAAACTTAAATAAAGTCTTACCTATTGTCCCGGAGCATTCTGATCAATTAATTGGGGACATTACACCGACAGAAATTAGAACAGCTATTTACTCTCTGACATCAGGGAAAGCCACAGGGGAAGACTCGATTCCTATAGAGCTATTTAAAACATGTGCGGAGGAATTAATACCACTCCTGTCTATAGTGATTCAGGCTATCGGGAAAGGGGAGCAAGCACCCAGGTCATGGAACTTAACACAAATAATTTTTTTCTTAAAAAAAGGCAAACCAGCTGTTGAAAGAGGGTCCTATAGACCTATATCCCTCATAAATAGCGACGCTAAAATATTCACAAAAATACTATCTACTAGGTTGGCACCACTAATGACACAAATGGTATCACCTCAACAACACGGCTTCATCCCTAAAAGGGATACAACGGCTCATATTAATATGGCTATTATGGCTTTTGATGTGGCACATATTAAGTCAACCCCACTCTGTATGATATTATTAGATGCAGAAAAGGCATTTGACCAAGTGGGGTGGGACTTTCTATGGGCCACTTTATCTGCTTTTGGTATAAAGGGACAATTCTTGAACTGGATTCAGGTACTATATGATGAACCCACTGGTAAAGTTTGTTATATGGGCAAATGCTCTTCTACCTTTCCGATTGAACGGGGGACCAGACAGGGGTGTCCTCTATCCCCTTTATTATTTGCCCTTATAATGGAACCATTTTTGATCGCACTACAAGGTAGGGATCAGATTTCCCCTTTTGTTAATGGAGCAGACTTACTTAAAATACCGTATACGCGGATGATATAGCGATATACTCCAATAATGTCGAAGAAGCGTTAAAGGGAATTATAATAGAAGCGGAGGATTTTGGTTCAGTATCTGGATATAGATTAAATAGTACTAAGACTCAAATTGTTATGAACTACAGACCATCAAATCCACTACAAGGGGTATGTGATTTGGCTACATACCTGGGGGTAAAGATTTCATCAGATGTTAATTTAACACTGGCATTAAACTACGAGCCTCTATTAAAGGAAACAGGTATATTATTCAAGAAATGGCATAAACTACCATTAAGTATTATAGGCCGAATTAATTTAGTAAAAATGAAAATACTACCTAAGTATTTATATCTTTTTCGCTCAATCCCTTTACGTATAAATAATTGTTATTTTAATAGATGGACGGAATTATTAGTAGTTTCATCTGGGGGTATAAGAAAGCCCGCTGCGCAGTTTCACTCCTTAAGCTTCCATTTATCCAAGGAGGACTAGGCCTACCGGACATAAAAGCTTATTATCTGGCTGCTTTCTTGACCCGCTTCCAAAGCCTAATAATTCCAGATAAAAGTATGTATTTCCACAAATTTGTGTTAGGGGAGGATGTAAATATGTTCCTCTACAAAATAAACGACCCCAATTACTTTAAACGCGTTAAATTTAAGACTATTCGAGATGTTGTTAACATTTGGCGTTCCATCTTGGTCAAATGCAAGACTTCTAACTTTCATCATAAAACCCCATTGTGGTTTAACCCGGGCTTACCTGAAATATTCCAAGATCTATGGACCCTTAGGTGGTCAGAAGTGGGTATTAAAAACTTGGGAGATCTGTTTGATCACAGCGGATTTTGCTCTTTTGAACAGTTGAAAGCTTGTTATAACATATCGGAGGAAGCCCGTTTTAAATATTTTCAAATAAGAAACTATCTGGTACGGAAATTAGGACTATTGAAAATTCAGGATTCAGATTTGTGGGATTGTATATATAAAGAAAATGATAAAGCATGGATTAGTTTAGGCTATAAAATCTTTACTAGCCACAGAAATGATGACTGTCAAACTTGCAGAAAAATGTACTAGGAAACTGGGAATTGCTGTGGCTCCTAACCTAATTACTTCTTCACTAAACAGCCTCCACCGATCTATACACTCCTCCAATTTAAAACTACAATTATTCAAAACTATATGTCAACACCAGATAGGATTCTTAGATGGGCAAACAATAATAACTTTAATGAGCGCACAAAATGTCCAAAGTGCAATATGAGTGCAGCGGACATAACTCACATGTTTTTTTCCTGCCCACAATTAGGTGAATATTGGAACGATGTGACTGAAGTTATATCTACGAAATTAGCTAGCTCTATTGATTTGACACCTGTAGACGTGCTTGTCGGTTATTCCGGGATGGATAAAATTAACATTGACTTACTTAATATCGTACTCGCATGTGCGAGATTAATAATAGCAAGGGCTTGGATACAACACAACCCGCCGACAGTTATGGAATGGTGGAGCCTAGCTAAGGAAATTTATCATATGGAATTTGCTTTAGCTACAACACGGGGTATTCAGGCTAAATTGAAAGTGGAAAGGATTTGGGGATTGATAATGTCATGATACTTCCCTTTTTCTCTGTCTCTCTTTATGTCTTTTGTTATTGTTATGCCTTTTTCTTGGAGATACGTTTTACTGTGTGGAAAAATTGATTATGATTGCTTTGCTTTCTCCTTTGATGGAATTAATGAATTTATTATGTTTTCTCTGATTAAATGATTATGTACTTCTCCCATGAGAGATGCAAATAAAAATCTTAAAAAAACAACAACAAAAAACAAGAATATTTACATGCCACTCATCAGTCAGTTATCCCTCAAAGCACCCCTTGTGGCTATGTAAATTTGGTGCGGGAGGGCACATGGCCCTCCCGCAGCCCCGAGGACCACCACCACCTCGGGGCTTTAAAAATAGAGGGAGGGGGACAGCAAGGACCCCTCCCTGGAGCGCTTGATGGCCATGGGGACCGCCACCCCCTGGGCAGACTTCTGCAATGTCCCGGGGTGTCCACCCCCGGGACATTGCTGTTTGCTATGACAGGGCGGGAGCATGGCTTCCACCCTGTGATAGCACACCCTGGTTTTCTTCGTTGAAGCGAGAGGAGGAAAACCTCCTCTCGCTTCAATAAAGGAAAGGAGAATTGCTTTTGGGAAAGGGAAGCTGCATGTTAGCAGCTCCCGTTGCCCAAAAGCAATGCCCGCACCGGCAGGAGGCGGGAAGCCAGCGGGACCGTGGGGGGCATTGGGGCTCCCCCCCAGACCCCAACAAAGAGGCCAGGCCCCGGGGGATGGGTTCCCTAGGGCCAGAGTGGTCTGGGAGGGGGGCCACGCGGCCTCCTTACCCTTTAAAAACTTTTTTTTACCCCAAAAGTTTGGAGTTGCGACCCTAGTGCGGCTTTCAGTGGGCGCCGTAGTGTGAACATGATGGGTGCACAGCTCTCAGCGCAGGCCCCCTAAAGTGAACGCGCTGGGTTCACGGCTCTCAGCGCTGCACTCGAGTACTTCTCAGGTGTTTAAAACACCGAGGGGCATATTGTCAAGTGCCCAATTAACTGCACTTTATCGCAGCCAAAATGGTGATACATTTAACACAACATTCACAAGCTGGTGCAAACAGCCCATATCACCAGTTTACCAGCGATAGCAGCCTCAAAAAACATCGTCCCGGATGACCCCAACAAATATCGCTAATGAGATGCAGAGTAGGCGCTCCCGTGCAAAAAGCAGCAAACACACCACTTCGCAACATTCTCAACGACCAGCAAGATCGGCGAAGAGAACACTAAACGGGCGATAAGGTGTGTTAGCACCAGGAAGTTTACACCTGACCTGGTGTAAAGTCGGACTACTTTACTGGTGTAAAGTAGGGAGCCCAGAACACAGCCACACCTGAATGACAACAGATGCCATGGAGCCAACGATCATGCAGCTCAGACACCCAAGAGTGCCTTGTCTGCCATCTCTCCCTAACCACCCCCCTCTGACAAACAAATGTGACAGCAACTGTCCAAAATCTGGATCGTAACAAATCGGCTAATGTTGCACAATTATAACAATGAAGATGCATTTGAGGTTAAACAAATGAGAATCACAGTCATCTATGGATTTACATCTAAAACATTTTATTTAAACAAAACAACAAAATAAAAGTAGGTACAGCCATGGCGTGTCATCCCTCGACAATCTGTGAATCGCAGCCTGCAAGACAAAAAGCAAGATAAGATTGTGCGTCATGCGCCCATCAAAGCAGAGAGAGAGAGAGAGAGAGAGAGAGAGAGAGAGAGGAAGAGAGCGAGAAAGAGTGAGAGAGGAAGAGGGAGGGAAAGAGCGTGAGAGAGAGGAAGATAGAGAAAGAGTGTGAGAGAGAGGAATTGAGAAAGAGAGTGAGAGAGAAAGGAAGAGATGGAGAGGGAGAGTGAGTGCCGACACTGCGGACAAAACCCTCACAGCTCCCCTTTCTGCCACTGGTATGTCTCCAACCACTAGCCGGGTCATACTGCAGCTCTCAAGCTCACTCATCTGAAACATGGTATAGAATCAGTAATGGCAGAGTACATACAACTGCACACACCTTCATCGCTGTGCCGCCCCTGCGCACCCAGGCTACTGCACCCCATCCACTCCCGCCACCCAGAGGTGTCTGCCCACCCATGTGCACCCAGGCTGCTGCACCCCATCCTCTCCCGCAGCCCAGAGGTGTCTGCCCACCCCAGTGCACCCAGGCTGCTGCACACCATCCACTCCTCTCGCTCAGAGGTGTGTGCCCGCCCCTGCGCACCCAGGCTGCTGCACACCATCCACTCCCACCGCCCAGAGGTGACTGTCCGCCCCTGCGCACCCAGGCCTAATCGCTCACCTTTCTGCCACCGATGTGTCTCCAACCACGTGCTGGGACATGCTGCAGCTCTCAAGCTCACTCACCTGAAACATAGTATAGATTCAGTAATGGCAGAGTACATAAACTGCACACGCCTTCATCACTGTCTCGCCCCTGCGCACCCAGGCTGCTACAACCCATCCATTCCTGCCGCCCGAGGTGCCTTTCTGCTCCTGCGCACCCAGGCTGGTGCACACCATCCACTCCCACCGCCCAGAGGTGTCTGCCCACCCCTGCGCACCTAGGCCTCACTGCTCACCTTCTGACACCTGCTTGTAGTAAAGAGGGCCCACCACGTGCCGCTGCAAGCCCGGGGCCCGCGGACAGGTCACCCTCCACATCATGCAGCACCGCTCTGCAGGCCACCTGGTCTTACATTTGGTGCTGGGTCTTGATTTCACCATGGCAGAGGACTTGCCAGTGCACCCGGCATCATCGCAGGCTGCACAGCTACTCAGCACTTGCGGTGCCATTAACTCTGTGACCAGCCAGGCCACGCCACGTGGCGGTAGGCCCTCGCTGTCCGATGGCTGAGGCCTACACTGCGGTCCAGCAGGGCACACAAAACGTGTACTGTCCAGACCGCCGGGACGGGGCATCATAGCAGGCTAAACACCCGCTCAGCACTTACCTCAGTGCACCGATAAGTCACCGTCCAGTGGCGGTGTGCCTGTGCCGGCCGCAGTGCATCCGGTGCCACCAAGTCTGTGCCCCAAAACTCATGGACCCTCTATGATTGGGTAACGTGGTGCGGACGCCATCCTGTCACCTCCGGGCCGGCGGTATGTGATGCCGCAGGTCCCTGGGCCCCCATGCCCACATGTACACCACACGGATACACCACGAGAGAGGTTGGAAATGGCGTCGTGCACGTGCGCCTGTCCCTTTTTATTGGCAGGATCACTTGTCCTGTGACGCCTGTCATAAGTCATAAGTCGGATGCTTCTGTAAAGCGCACAATTCACCATTAGGTCTCAGGGCGCTATGCTGTAAAGAACAACAACCTTGACTGCAGCTAGGGACTGATGTAGCAGCCGTTATTTTGGAAAAAGCCAGGTTTTTTCGAAACAACTGGTGGTTAGTAATTGACAAAAGATGATGGGGTAATTGATTTCAGAGTTGAGGAGCTACATAAGAAAAGGACCGACATCCATTTCGCGACGTCCTAGCCCGTGGCTGAACTAGGAGAGATTTTGAGCTGGATCTTAATGATCTAGTGGGACGATACCAGACCAATTTTTTTGCAAGATATGCAGGCCCAGTGCTGTAAAGAAGTTTATGGGTCAGACTTAGTATTTTAAACTGGCTTCTCTGGCGGATTGGCAGCCAGTGCAATTGCTTAAGGCTAGGAATAGTGGCTGACTTAGGGGGTAAGCCTAGCACCAGTCTCGCCGCAACATTCGGCAGCGTTTGTAATTTAGAGAGTAAACACTCATTGATAGTACGATTTTCACCTATTAAAAATCATAAAAGCAATTCATACAAAAGATATGTCTTTACAAATACACATAATAAATAATTAAAAAAGTATTAAATCAATTGGGGTGATTAATCGAATGATCGTTAATTCATAATGAGTTCCGTTGTTTCAAAACACTTTTTAAAAACATCGTCATAGTCCTAATGCACAGAGGGTTTCCTAGTTGTTGCAGATTCAGATAAGCTGGCCTACATTGCCGCCATGCCCCACCTCTCAAGTATTGTTTCAACCATCTAGCACGCTCTTTCTTATACAATTTGCATAATAGTACTAGATGGAAGGTGGTCTGGGTGGATGCATTGTCACATGGGCAGGGAGCCAGAGTTCTATTCCAGTCATTTTTAGCCGGGTATGAAACTAAGTGGTGAAAAATGTTGAACCTGAATCTAGTCAGGACAAAGCGTTCGAATCCCAAAGTCACGATGGTTAAGTATGGTTGTATTTTGTAAGTAGTCAGCAACGACTGGTGTTCAAGCACAGATCTTTTGCTGACTTCACTCCCAAGCCTTAGAATGTTAAAATGCTCCATACATAGTTTTTTTAAGGCTTTCTTTGGGATTTTCCCAATTAGTTCAGGTTTGTAGTACCATTCTGGCCTTTCAATGTCCATAAAAACATTCCTCACATACTCAAGCCATTTGATACTTTTTACATTGTCAAGGGCCATGACGTCGTTAATTACTTCTCGATTTAGGCCCAATTCTGGCGTCACCCAAATTCTCCTACAAAGCAAAATTGGCTGGATTTTAATCAGGTCTGTCAAATATTCCATTCCTAGTTCCATGTGACAATTGTAGACTGATATACTTTTCGGAAGGGACAGAAGGTATCGAAAAAAGTTGTTTTCTATGATTTGGAGCATTGAAACATCCTGGTATCCCCATATCCCTGCTCCGTAGAGAGCAATGCTTCTACACTTAGCCACATATATGTTGAGCATGATTTCTGGTTGTTTTTTGCCCAATTTACTTGCAAAGTGCTTTACAGCCGCAACCGAACGTTTAAAGGCTAAAGATCTGTTTTTCACCTCAGGGCCCCAAGCCCCTGTTGCCTCGATTGTAACTCCTAGATATGGAAATGTTTTCGTAGCTTGTAATTGAAGACCTGCCACACTGAGTTGATTGCATCTGGCTCCACCTTTGCCAGATCCCATCACAAAGGACTTTTTAGCGGTAAGTTTAAGGCCCCTATCCTCCATGTAATCTACGTATTTATTTAATGCTTTTTGGGCACCAACCTTCGTTCTTGCCATTAACACGGCGTCATCTGCATACAAAAGGGAGATGATCTGCCTGTTTCCAACCTTTGGAGAGTCAATGTTGCTGGCACCCAATTCCTTCTCCAAGCTGTTAGTATATAATGAGAAAAGGAATGGGGCCAGCACGCAGCCCTGCCTCACCCCCTTCTGTATACGGAAAGACCTAGTGCATTCCCCCCCCAACCCAAACCTTACTCTGGCGGTAGCATTTGAAAATAATTGTCTCAAGAAGAGAACAATAGCTGGGTCCACTTTCATCTCCTCTAGTGTTTCCCATAACTTATTGTGTATTACGCAATCAAACGCCGACGAAAGGTCGACGAAAATTGCGTAAAAATGTCCCTCTTTTGCTCTAGTATATTTCCCCTGTAATAGAACAAAATTTAAAACTTGCTCCACTGTGCCCATCCCTGACCGAAATCCGTATTGTACTGGCGTCAGAATGTTCTTTTCTTTTGCCCAATCCTGTAATTTAGTCAGAACCACTCTGCCTGCAATTTTCACTAGTGAATCTAGGAGTGATATCGGTCTGTAATTTGATGGGCTTTCCCTATCACCCTTTTTATGTATTGGGATTGTTAGTGATTCTGCCCATGTTTTAACAAAACCTTTTGCACAGCAGGCCCCAATTACTCGTAGACAGACTGGTGCCCAGAGGTCAGTGTTCATTTTGTAGAGATCGCTTGGGATCCCATCTGGTCCCGGGGCTTTTTTATTCTGAGTGGTTTATAGCCGTCACAACCTCCTCTAAGTTAAACTCTATCGGGATAGGGCAGTGATTACTCTAATTGAGGCTCTTCTTGGGAGTTACGTCGATGGCAATCTCCATTCTAGCTGCCACTTTGTTGTTAATAAATGGTGAGTTAACTACCTGCCAGAATAACTTTGGATCTCTGCTCTCTGCAGCATTCATTAAGTCTTGCCATGCTTTTTCCTTAATAGCCTTCTTTCTTTGATGTCTTGCTAAATTATAAGCCTTTCTAAGTGTTCTAATCGTGGCATGGTCCCTTATTGTTTTATTTAAGGCCATTTTAAGGGCTTTATGTGTCTTGGTGTATTGGATGTCGAACCATCCCTTAGGAGTATTGTTTTTTCTTGAACAGGTCCTGGTCAGGACTCCCTGTATACTCCTAGTGATATTGCTAAATGCCTCCAAGATTTCATCATTTGTAGGGTTATCCTTTAAGCATACAAGGAATGAAGGGAGAGCACCTTCCACAATTTTCTGTAGGGTTTTTTCAGGGTCTACCATACTCCATTTTAAGGCAATGCCATTTTGGCGTGCTACCGCTAGATTTTGCGTCCATGCCAGGGTCTCAGTTAGTGAGGGTGCTTTTGTTCCCGGTATACTGAGAAGAATTTTTATCGGTAGGTGGTCACTCAGACCCATAGCAAGGGTCTCAAAGTTCACCACCGGACCGCCATACATATTCGGCAAGATGATAAAATCAATAGTTGAATGTAGTCCCCTTGCCAAAAAGGTGGGGGTAAACTTAACCTTAGGGGAGCATAGCCTATTTGCAAACCCAAGGTCAAACTTGGCCATGATGTCATTTAGAATTTCCCCTTTGATATTATGTTGGAAGTGACTACTATCCCCATACTCCCCCTCCCCGTATTCCTGGAAGCCACATGTTTCCCATTGATAGTAGCAAACAGAGCGTTTCCGTAGTCCAAGCGGCTCATAATTAAACCTTGCACCAGTGGCTTTCTGGTTTCAAGAGGTAGCCATTTAAAAATTTTACGCAATTTGTGCTAGATCCTGTAGCAGACACCGTATACTTGGTTAATATGGGTTTTCATGGAAAGAGAACAATCAATCATGATACCCAGGTCACGTACCACCTCCTTAGGTACGGGGCAAGGTCCCAGTTCTTGGGGCCACCAGTCCTGTGACCAGACTTCATTAGCCTTACCAAGCAGAATGATTTCTGTTTTGCTGTAGTTCAATTGGAGTTTGTTGTTACACATCCATTTGCTGATGTCAATCATGCACTTTTTAAATCAAGCACAGGTTTCAAGAAAATCAGAGTTACAGGTGATCAGCACCTGAGTGTCGTCGGCATACAACACTGTTGTGAAACCGTGGGATTTTATAATATTTGCCAACGGAGTTAGGTAAAGATTGAATAACATGGGGCTGAGAATTGACCCCTACGGTGAGAGGCAGACTGCTAGATACGAGAGTGTCAACCTTAATAGAGGTGAGGCGATCTGAAAGATAATTTTCAAACCAGGATAGGGCCTTGCCTCTGACACCTATCTCCCACAGCCGATGTTTCAGAATGCTGTGGGAGATGGGATCAAAGGCAGCCGACAAATCCAATAGAACAAGAATTGTGGAATCGCCTTTATCTAGTGTAAGCCTGATGTTGTCTACGATCTCCATTACAGCTGTCTCCGTGCCATGAGCGGCGCGGAACCCCGACTGAGAGGGGTCCAGGAGCTCATGCATTTCAATGTAGGTAGTGAGACGCTTATTCACCAAATATTCCAGTACCTTCCCAAAAGTAGGGCAGCAAAGAAATAGGTTGGTAGTTAGTTGAGATAGTAGGGTCACTGGAAGGCTTTTTTAGAATAGGTTTGACCTGAGCATGCTTCCAACTTCTAGGTATGAGGACTAGCTCAAAGGAAGTATTAAAGATGTTGGTAAGAGAGCTGGCCAGTAGCAGAAGTATCTCCATGCAATTACGGGGAGACAAAAGGTCAATAGAAGAGCCAGATTTAATTTTCCTAAGACCTTCCAGAACTTCAGAGGTGGTGGTGGGATCAAATTCTGTGAGATACAGTGTATCCGAGGCTACAGTGGTGGTAAGATTAAGAGAAGGATCGTCACCATGTTGTGATGAGTCATGTCTGGTAGTTGAAAATGTGAAATAGATCAATTTAATTTTGTTATCAAAGTAGGAAGACAGCGAGTTTACCCATTCCTAAGTAGCGTTAAATACTGACTGTTCCACCTGGGGGGCAGTAAATTCCTTCAGTATTTTATAGAGCTCTTTACTAGAGTGGGCCGCTTTATTTATTCTTTGAGTAAGATAGTGTTTTCGCCAGCTTTATATCATTTATATAATTAGAGTGTGCCAGTTTATAATTCTCACGGTTCTCCAATGTTTTGGTTTTTCTCCACAGGCATTCTGCAGATCTGCTAACCAGCTTTTCTTTTTTTAGGGCATCAGTGAACCAGGGGGACGCAATGGTTTTTACATTAACACTGGTTTCTGGTATAATTTTGTCCAGTGTATTCCTAATGGAGGTTTCTAGCTGGTTTAACATTAGTTCAACGTTATTTGATTGTTCTGTGAAAGGTTTAAAATGAGTCCGAAAAGCCTCCAAAGTCATTTTATGCCATGGTCGAACTAGAGCTGTTTTTTTAATGGTTTCTAGAACTCGTCCTGTTAGGCTTAAGAAAACTCAATTTTACAAGAAAATGATCAGTCCAGATCATGGGCAGCGGGGCTTCGTTGATTAAATTGGGCATATTGGGGAAAATCAGGTCCAGGGTGTGCCCGGCCTGGTGTGTTGGTCCTGTTACCCTTTGAGTTAAACCCAGAGTTTCCATGGTGCTAATCAGGTGGCTAGAATCCGAGTCTAGGGATAACTCTGCATGATGATTAAAATCTCCTAGTAAAATAAAGTTTTCCGTTGCCAACACATGTGAGGCTATTGTTTCTAAAAGATGGTTAACAAATTTGGACTTTATGCCTGGGGGTCTATACACCAAGGCTACTCTCCCAAAAGAAGTCTTTTTAAGCTTCATATTAATAATCAAAATTTCAAGCATAGGATTAGAGAGACTCTAGCAAGGTGATCTCAATGGGGGCTTTGGCTGCTACTGCAGTGCCTCCTCCTCGCTTTCCTTCTCTGTCCTGCCTAATCAAGTGATATTCCTGAGGGAAGGCAATGGTTATATCTGGTGAGGCTTGACTGTGGAGCCATGTTTCAGTAAGGAATCACATATCCCTTTTTTCACTCTCTAAAAGGCTCCACAGCTCGAGTGCGTGTTTTGGAATCGATCTGGTGTTAAGATAGAGAGCTGAGAGGAATTTGGCCTCCATTATGGTGTTAGAGTTCGGTTTTTCTAGAGATTTAACTCTGGATACATTTTCCGAACAGATTTTAAACGTAGTCGTGAGGGGGGGTTTGAAAGTTCTCTTGGTGATAGGGACAGTTCGGGTCGATCATCCTGTTTTGCTAAAGAGTTATAAGTGTTTAAGGCGATTAACTCCTGCCTGTTGCAGCGTATCATGCTTAAGAAACTCACTTACCCCAGGATATGTAGGGTTTAGATCTGGGGTCCGGGCGGCGTCCAGGCGCGGACGGGCGCAGATGGGCTTGCCTTTGCGCTTGTCCATGCTGGGGAGGGAATTAAGTAGGGAGTAGGGCGGGGTCAGCACCGATGACGCTGCCCAACCTCTGCTTCCTGTCCCTCCGTACAACCGGCACGAGCCGTGATGGACCGGGGACCCAGCAGGGAGAAGGAATTCACAGTGAGTAACAAGCGTTTCCTTTTTAAAGTGCACAGTGCCAACACAATTTGTCAGGAGTTCAAAACCGTGATTAAAGGAGGTTTACAATTAATTAAAAGCCTGTGCTTGATGGGTGTGCTGTGGGTGTAAACTAGCCGTGAGGGAGTGGCTGTGGCATACTGACAACTAGACCTGTGACCAGCAGATCACTACAATGAAAACCTGGGTCATGTAGTGTTGTCGTCCCTCCCTGTAAGCATAAGCGGAGTGGGCAGGCCTGGCCTATGCCAGTCCTGCGTGAGGCTGAGAACAATGGCTCTGGAGCTCTGGGTGCGGTCTGTCCTGGGCTGTATGAGAAATCAACGAATGCGGGTTTCCCTGTTGGAGTGCTGCCGCCACCCAGGCCGCAAATGTGTCACCCTGTGACCCAAGTCCCACAACATGGTCAACAAGGAAGGTAGGGGGAATCACTGACCTTACATTCATCCATTCTTCCACACATGAAAGATCGTGGACATGACCGATTTGTATGGATATGAATGTTTATTGCACATTCAGTGGAGTGTTGCAGCTGTAGCAATTACGTTTTTGGCACATGGAGGGCAGCCAATAAGAGCCAAGCTTGTGCAAGGGGGTTAGGCTCTGCCAACATATGTACTTATCCAATCACTCTGCCAATCCCCAAGCACTTATAAATTCACTATATACTCTCCTTACAGTACTGTAATAATCCATTTTTTACCCATGTACTTATATAATGACCCAGACAAAGTTACATAACTGAAGTCTTCCCCTCTGCCAGAGGTAACCTGGTTGCATGCGCTGTGTACAGCACAATGTAATGTGGTAGGGTCCAGGGGCATCATGCATATATAATGAGCACACGGACTGTAGTGTAGTTCCTATATTCCCAATAGGCTCTGCGCAATGGAATACTATATCCTACAGATTAGACGTAGGACTGAGGTCGACTAGGTCTCTATCGAATATGCTAGATTTAATTGTGTGTGCCAGCTAGCTCAGAGGTCACTAGAAATGTTCGCGAATTCACAAGAAGGGATTAGTCTCTGACAACCGCATAAACATGACAACTTTTTTCCCCAAGATAAAACGTATCTTCAGAGTCGTGGAAGCAATAGATAGATATTTCACTCAGTCAATCGTGCATGCTTCGTTTCACTAGAGGTGCAGAGAAAGTAGAAAGACGGGCATTTTCAATAAAAGGTTTTATTGAACAGTCTTCTTTCTCAAGCATAAGACATGAAATGCTACAATCATAACACTGTTTGTAAAATATAATGCGTACAGTATATTTAGTAGAATAAAATAATACTGTAAGAGCATTGTATGGTTCCTAAACCATATATAAATACATACATAAATAACAGAGGCTAAAAGTACTCAACTGGTGCTTCTAAAATACACCTACCCCGGTGTACCTAACCTAAGATTAGTATGAGGGAGAAAGTAAGTAAGGTGTAGCATAAATGTAGTATTCTTTTGCCAAGAAGCCGCCCAAGATTTTTCTAAGGGTCTAATCAGCTCCGTACATTAATTTAGAATGGAGAAGGCTGGTCTCGGGACTCGATTTCCCAACAACCCGCAAGGGTAGCTTGGAAACACTGGAGCTGGATTTCTCGGCAGGAGAAAAGACAGCGTCTCTCTCAGTGCGTCTGCTGGAGGGTCGGCTTCCTTCGGCGCTTGCTGTAGCAGGGCGCGTTGGGCAAGTAGATAGTCGAACAGCTCCAAACCACTGTGTGTTTGCTTGGGCGAGTGTGGGCATATTTATACCTTGACAGTGCCGACTTTGACATACAGTTGGACATAATAACTTCATCAAAGAGTCTCAGTTCTTTGAAAACTCCATGAGTTCTTGGATAAATCAATACTCAAGCAAGGGGAAGTCCCTGACTGCTGAAGGCGGGTTTTTCCAAGAAATCTTTGTTTATTATCGGAACTAGTGGAAGTAGTCCTGCCGTATTTGGACTGCATGAGCTAAGCCTAATATGGTTAGGATTTCTATGCCTATATAAGGATATGGTGATTTATACCTATATAAGGGCATGAATCGGGAAACTTACAATAGGGTCCTAAAATGATAAATAACACCTACTCCACGCTATTATGTTCATCTAAGAGTAAATACTAAAACATATAATCTAGAGCATGTGTTTACAACCCCCAAAAAATCATATAAAATGCATTTGAAATGGTTGCAAATGAACAAAAATGAGCATTTTTGTACAGTACACATTTAAAGGAAATGACTTCATTGTAGGCATATGATATGATATTAGCAATGCAAACTGAATGAATCACGAAAATTACATTTATGAAATGGCTCTTATTTACAGAAGAAAAAGGTCAAGACCATCCCATAGCAGAATATACAAACTGTTTTTGTTTGTGGATTAGGCTAATATTGTTTCTAGGAAGTGTTCAAAGAATTTCTTGTTCTCTAAGAATAGTTCTACTTTAAGCAGATTACTTTTTGTGCCAAAGTTCATTTTGTTCTTTGGAAAAAGTCAAATAAATCTGTCGAAAAAATAGAGTCTCACACTTGGTAGCTTTTGTTTTGAAGAAAGTGAAGGTCGAAATTCAGAGTTCGAAAGAACGCTGTGTGCTAATTTCAAAACGGTATTCTCGGTGTCAGGAGAAAACATTAAGTCATCAAGGCTGGCAAAGAAATAGTCTACCACAGTAGATGAAAGTTCGACTACTTCATTAAGAAGGTCAATTGTGCACATATGTGAAGCATCGCCGTCAGCATCGGTTGCCGCGTTAGCAATGTTCATAGCAGTTGGTACCTGTGTGCCTGTTGATCCGCGTATCTCACCTTCAGTTGGATTTGCCGGTGAGATCTCAATGAATGCCGTCATCAGGATTGGTAGCCGTTGAGGGCAACACAACACATGAGCAGTTACCAGACCCAGTAATGAGTCAGCATCCGTTGGCATAACCGATGGTAGTGTTAGACAGACATCTAACACGCATTCCTCTCCACAAAGCAGGCATCGTAGAACAGGTAAGATGCAATCTTGCCAGATTGGTCTGAATGACCGGAACCATGTGGTATTCAGATCTCTCAAACGAGCCAAGCCAAGCCAAGGATCTGTTATTCTCACATGGTACCTCATAGCTTGCAGCGCATTTTCCATGCTGGCTTGGGTATCGCTGGTGGCCGGATGTGCCATAACGGAGCAGGGGGAATAAAAATAAGATCCCTGCTACGAGTCCCAAAATGAAAGGGAGGCCGCCGAACACAGAGTGGACGAAGTTAGGAAAAATGCCCAGGACTGCTTCAAACGGTGCCAACAGTCCCAAAAAAATAGTCTTAAATACATGTGCAATACCGCTGGTATCAGACAAGTTAAAGATACGACCTAACATTTCTGCGAAATGTACTGGGCAGTTTGTTGATAATAGTGCATGTATCTCTGCAGAGGACCTTGCAACTTGCAGATCATTCGTCTCTCTGGACGAGGTCAGTGGCACAGTTTTTTGCAAATGAATGGCTTTCATTCCGCTTAAAGTATCAATTCGTATAGAAGAGATGTTCACTGAAGGCCATAGTGGCGACTCCCCGTCTGTCTTTGTTTTAGGAAACAATACTTGAATACAGCAAGTGACCCTGGCTGACACAGTAACAAGATAGTTTATTCCTGGCATCATTCCACAACAGCTGTGATTATTTAACATAACGTAGCTACCGTTGGAAAGCTGCCTGAAAATTGGATCTATCACCGCTGTGGGTGAACCCTGTAGGTGGCAAGACAGGTTATTGGAAGAACCCTCGCAGGCTCCATGTAAATTAATACCTTGACACAATAGTGTACCGCTTAGTGTGCTTTCACAATTTTTACCACTAAGAAATACTTCCTTTCCCCCACTCTAACATTTGTGTGTGTATGGTAAATCCCAGGTCGACTTAATGTATTCTTTACCCAACCTTTCATACATACCTGCTGGTATATGGTTTAAGCAATACTGAAACTGGAAAGTCGTCACTGGTATCGTGATGGTGCCATGTATTATCCATTTAACTGATGGTTTCTCAGAAACGGTCATTGGTAATCTCTCCAGTTTTCAATGCTCTGCACCGTATAGTCTGCTCCCCTCTGTGCCAATGAGATTTGTTTATCTGCGAGGTTAAATACAGTAAACAGTGACGTAGTGTTGATTAAACGCCAGGGCACATAGCCAGAAAGAAGGTTTTGCAACGTTCAGCCTAGTAGCATTATAGAACGTAATTGAGACTGGCCATGTTGTAGCATTAGCAAGTCCTGTTCCATTATGTCTATGGCAGATGATACAATGCTGTCCAAAAAATAAATTCTGGACCCATTGCCAACTGCAGAGAGTGATTTCTCTAAATTAATACGATCAATTTCTCATATTCTTTCAGCTGTTTCCATTTGCGTGACTTTCCAAGCTTCATTGTAAGCAGCGTATATACCGGCGTATATGAAAAGTTTATGACGTGGATTACGAGGTCAAAGTAAGAATTCTCGTAAATAAACGCCATCTTTAACCCCTTCCATGCTGATGACAGAACGGTTCCGTCATCAGCGTCGGTTGAGCTGTGCTGATGACGGAACCATTCCGTCATGACTCCGCCCGCGCAAGGCGGAGTCAGCACAGGCGGGGAATACCACCCGCACGCAAGGGGTTAAGCAAAGATAAGTGTTGTTTTATTTCCGGGAGTATGGTTTCTGTAGCCATTCAAGGCATAGTTTTCCTACACTATAAGTTGTTATTATCCCTGGATGTTGTCTTTGGATATATCTTGGATCCGGCCGAGTTACTGTAAACCCTTGTGTCTTGTTCAGGAATCTATCTTGACAGTTATTCGTGTCTGTGGGCCAGAATAACCATTTTTTCCATTCAGGATGTGTTCTGTTCTGTTGTAAAATATAATTTACGTCTACCTCCTCATCTGAAGTTAAATTACTATCAGGTGTGGGCTTAGGTATGGACGGTTTGTTTAAACCTTTTATCTTAGCAATGCCAAGACAAGATGTCTATTGAACAGTGTCATTTAGGAACATCATTTGTTCTGGCATGATGCAGGCTCTGAACAATGCTTCTAAACCTTGTACCTGCCAGTCTTTTGTGCCCCAAACAGTTTTTGTCTCAATGCTGTCTTTCCAAAAGTCAAAGCCTAAGGTGGACAATTGAGCATAAAAGGTTGCAGAATAAATTTGTTTAGTGTTTGTCAACATACTTTTCATGCTTGTCTTATTCACATTTTTAAAGTAAAAACTTTCTGGGTTTGTAACATTAAAACCTTTAAAATATGGACATTTTTTAAGAAACGTTTTAGAACTACCTTTTGGAGGAGTTGGACAATGTTCCCATTGATTATAAGTTAAAACAATTCTAGGGTTTGCACATTTATGCAAGTAATGATGGCCAAAATGATTAAAACAATACATTTCTTCATAATTTGCTGAACCTTCTAAGTATTCATGTTTTGTAAATTTTGCTGACATTTCTAAGTCTGCCATCATGTTATTAACAGTCTCAAAGTGCCAATCATCAGAAAATGTGCTTGGTGAGACGAAATCACTCAAGGAAACCTTAAATTAATGTGGAATCTTTAGCAGCTCAACAGGGTCATGAATGCCATTATCAGTTGTATCCCATGATTTTCCACCAGGTAGTGGGATCGCTGTGATGTTCACTAATGACAGGTCTCGTTGTTCACGATGAGGTGATTTGTGTGGCTTCAGAAGCACGTTGATGTTCTTACTTGCTGTGTCCATTTAAATGTGTTTTCCATCTATCAGCTTTCCCAAACTTAACACAAGAATGAGCCATAGCAGGAGATAAAGTACACCTAACACAATCCAAAGTTCAACCCATGGTGAAACCAGATATGTATTTGTAAGCTTGTGACCAAGTTCCTTTACTTATTCCTTGAAAGATTTCTTTGCTGGCGTGGTTTCAGGTTCACTGGGATTCTCAGAAAAGTTATCGAAGTTGATAAAATAGCCAGAGGCAGTTCTGTCAATTGTTGGTATTGCATCCGGATTCTTTGAAATCACTGGAGTTGCTTGTTCCCTTGACATGTTTGTATAGTCAGATGCTACAGCATTGTAGACGGGAGTTTCTTGACGAACTGTTATCTGGGTATCCAGAGGCACAAGTTCCATGGCTTTGTTCCATAGTCCTACTTTTTTCACTGTAGGTTTATCAAAGGTGATAAGTCTTTCAGTTTGAACCTCTTGGATAGTAGCAAGATTTGGTCGTCTGCTACATCTCGGAAGTCCACTGGGCCTACTACGTGTGGTTTTACCAGGTCAATTGACACAGACCGGTTCTCCTTTTTTCCAGCAAGGGGCGGCAGTAGTACTGTTCTTCATCCGTGGATTGCTAGTACAGGTACTGTTTTTCTGTAAGAAGGCCCAAATTCCTTCTTGTCCGCTATTTTCTCCCTGACCAGATCCCCAATCTTTGGAATCCAGACAGGTCTTGCTGGGACAGGTGGTTTTTCTTCAGTGGTCGTTTGTTTTTAGCTGTTATTGCTTAGACTTCTTCTTGTTTCATTTAAGTCCTGTAAAACAGCCAAACGATCTTTGATATCAAATGTTTTTTTGTTCCACCACTGGAGTTTGACGATCGAGGTCTTCAACCAACATTCTAGTACAAAAAAGGATTTCATTTGGAATGATTCTACCCAGAGAATTTCTTGGCAGGTTATTAAGAATACGTTGGACATTTATTAGATGTTTGACCCACCCATCACCCGAACCTAATACCCTAGTTGTTATAGATTGCTTTATGTCACGTTTTTTCTCTCCACAACCAAATTTTCCTCAGGATGGAATGGACTTGAAAATTGCAATGCAACGCCCAAGCTGGCCATGGCCTCCATGTAAGCCCTAGAGCTAAACGCAGGACCCTGGTCCAGAATGTAGCGTGCAGATTGCGTATGTACCGATAAAGACTTGCAAATCGTTTATAACAGGTCGGGTGTCAGCTGAGCGCTGAGGCCACATCCAAATGAATCTCGAGCATGAATCCACTGCGACCATGATATATTTATAGTTGCCATCCCTTTGTAAGGGACCACAGTGGTCCAGGTAAACACACGCTAGTGATTTATCTGAAATCAGAAGGGGCGTCTGCGCCCGGCGTTTCACTGTTGAAACTTTCATTTTCTGGCATATTTCATATTCCAAAACATAGTTTCTGGTTTGTTTCCTCATGCGAGGCTGTTACAATTAACCTTGTTGGTACATTCTGTCCACCCCTACCCCCTTCCCCCGTTGGACTCTCCCACCCTGAAGCTCCCCGTGGAATGTTGGTGTGCTCTCCAGTGAGGAGAGTGGATGGTCATTAAACAAGCATCTTTTCCTATCTCCTGAGTCCTGTCATTCCTCAGGAATTCCAACACTGGCGACGAGGATGGGATCCGAGAAACAAGGAGTTTTGCTCACAGAGAAGTTTCCGGAGGGGGAGAAGATTTGTGAAGAATTCAAACAGCTTTTCAAGGAGGATTTAGGATGTTTGCACAATTTCCAACATAGAATTAAGTTAAGGCAAAATGCAAAACTGGTGGTGCACAGTCTGCGCACAGTGCCTTTTAAACTGAAAGAGCCTCTTGAAAATGAGCTGCGCAAGTTATGTGACTTGGATAATAATCCAACCTATAGATTGTTCAGAGTGGTTGGCTCCGATAGTTATCGCGGCCAAATCCAATGGTGAAGGGATCCGCCTCTGTGTTGACTTGCGCAGTCTCAATGACTGTATCTGGGTGGAAAGACATCCCTTGCCAGTAATCAATGAAATGCTTAGCACCATGGGAACTGCAAGGTTGATCCCCCTCCTGAAAAAGCCTGGTCTTGATGCCGAGGTCCTGGCCAATTATAGGCCAATTTCACTGCTCCCGGCCCTGGCTAAGATCACCGAGAAACATGTTCATGGTGTCTTGTCGAGCTTTTTAGAATCTAACAACTTGCTCCATCCGTCCCAATCCGGGTTCCGTCCGAACTTCAGTACGGAAACGGCGTTGGTGGAGGTCTCTGAGATCATCAGGGAGACCTTGGATGTGGGTGGCAAGGCCATGCTAGTCATGTTGGACCTGTCGGCGGCCTTCGACACCGTCCCCCATGAGGCGCTTCTCGCTAGGCTTCATGACATCGGCCTAAGGGGGACGGTGTTCAGATGGTTTTCATCTTTTCTGGAGGGCCGCCGCCAGACGGTCTGGGTTTCCCAGAGCTCCGCCGAGATGCCGCCATTGGGAGTTGGGGTTCCACAGGGGTCTGTGTTGAGCCCGACATTGTTCTACATCTTTATGTCCCCCCTGGCGGCTGCGGTGGAGGCTTATGGAGCCCAGATCGTGTCCTATGCCGACGACACGCAACTCCTTTTCACATGCGCTAAAGACCAGCCATTTGATGGGGAGAGAATACGGGACTGTCTGGATATGGTCTTTGGCTGGTTCCAGCGGAACAGTCTAAAGGCCAACTCCAGTAAGTCGGAGGTGTTATTCTTCGGCTGTGTCACCGATCCCGAGTGGCGGCAGTGGTGGCCGGCCGCCATGTGCCCTCCGGCACAATCTTCCTTGGTGGCCAAAAATCTTGGCGTAAAGCTTGACAACAAGCTCTCTCTCAGATCGCATGTTCTTGGCCTGGCCGGCACCTGTTTCGGTGTTCTGAAAATGCTCCGCAAGTTTCTTCCACTACTTTCTGCGGAGCATAGACGGATTACGGTGCAGGGGCTCATCGGATCCAGGCTAGACTATGCCAATGCCCTTTTCCTGGGTCTTCCAGACTACTTGGTCCAGCGTCTGCAGGTGACACAGAACTCTGCAGCGCGCGCAATCTTTGGTCTGCATAGACGCGCACGGGCATCTGGTCTTCTGCGGACGCTGCATTGGCTCCCGATCCGAAAGCGGATTATGTTCAAATCCTTGACGCTGGTGCATAAAGCTCTGTTTGGCTCAGGCGCAGGATATCTGCAGAAGAGATTGGCTTTCTATCGCCCTGCCCGCTCACTGCGTTCGGAATCTCTTTTCACGGCTGTGGTTCCACGCGTGAGGAAGGCCCGGATTGGGGGGCGCTCTTTCAGCCTCAAGGCCTATTCTATTATTCTATTCTATTAAAAATATTTATACAGCGCACTATCACCATCGGTTTCTTGGCGCTCTTGATAAAGATAGCGGTGATCCAGGGAAGGGGATTAATCGTATGCAGCTTGAAAGAGCAGAGTTTTTAAAAGAGTACGAAAGCTATCGTACTTAGGACAGAGACGGAGAGAGAGGGGTAGGGAGTTCCAAGTAGTGGGAGCCAGAACAGAGAAGCTCAGGCCTCCATGCCTTTTTCTTTTAAATCTGGGGACCTCGAGAAGATTCAAAGATGCTGAGCGCAGAGCTCTGGCAGGAATATGACGGGACAAGGCTGATGAAATGAACTTAGGGGCTGCGTCTGCTAGGGCCTTAAAGGTGGTACATGCCAGTTTAAAAATACACCGTTTTGAGACAGGGAGCCAATGTAGACTGCGGAGTAGGGGGGTGACGTGCTGGTGTCTGGGCTGGCAGAAAATCAAGCGGGCAGCTTGGTTCTGCACCAACTGGAGTCGATGAAGGTGACATGCGGGAATTCCTGCGTACAAGATGTTGGCGTAGTCAAGCCTGGAGGTGATGAGGGCAATGACTACTTGGGTCAGGGCTTCTTTGTTCAGAAACCTATTGATCTTGCGAATTCGCCTGAGATGGAAGAAGCAGGCAGAAGTTACCGCGTTGATGTGGGGTCTCATAGAGAGATCTTGGGAGATGGTCACCCCCAGGCTTTTGACAGAGCTCACGGGAGTTGGTGCCGTCCCCAGAGATGTAGGCCAAAAGGAGGCGTTCCATGGGTGATTGGGGCCACCCACCAAGACGAGCTCAGTCTTGGTGGGGTTTAACTTTAAGTGACTGTGGTACATCCACTCAGCTATGGTTAGCAAAGTGGACTGGAAGTTAGTGCAAGAGGAGGGGAGGGAATCGACAGGGAAAATTAACTGCAGATCATCAGCATAATTGTAAATTGTGACCGGGAAGTTGCGGAGAGTGGCTAGCAGAGGTTGGAGATATAAATTAAAAAGAAGAGGGGATAGTGCCGAGCCTTGTGGGACACCACAGTGAAGGGGAGAATAGGGCGCAGAGAAGGTGGAAAGGTGGACAGACTGTGAGCGCTGGTGGAGGAAGGATTTAAGCCAGTCAAGGGCCACTCCTTGGATACCGGCGTTGGAGACACGGTCGATCAAGATGGTGTGATCGACCGTGTCGAATGCCGCAGAGAGATCCAATAGGACAAGGGCTTGAGCGATGTCCTTGTCAGCTCCTTTCCTGAGGGTGTCCATGACTGCCACTATGACCGCCTCGGTGGAATGGAGGGGTCTAAATCCAGCTTGTTGAGGGTCTAGAAACAGTGATTGTTCTATGAAGGCGCTCAGACAGCGGGTCACATAAGTTTCCAGAATCTTGCCTAAATAGGGGAGGAGGGAAATAGGTCTATAATTGCTGAGTATGGTAGGGTCTGCATTAGGTTTCTTCAGAATAGGTAAAACGGCAGCTTGCTTGAAAGAAGATGGGACCACTCCGGTAGCAAGAGAGTTGTTAAGTAATGCTAGCGGGGGGCCTGGGCAAGCAAGAAAGGCTCCTTTGAGGACCTGCGGGGGGCAGCAGTCATTAGGGGATCCCGAACTTACTTTGTGAAGAAGTGATGAGAATTCTTGTAGAGAGATCGGTGGGAATGTAGTCAAGGTGCTAGTGTTGGGGGGAGGCAGAGGGGGAGGCGTAGGAGATGCAGGGGTAGGGATGTTATGTTTTATGGTTATTATTTTTCTATAAAATAAGAATTAAGTGAATCGCATAAAGCTTGTGACGGCTGAGGTTGGGGAGTGACTCGATCTGGGAGGGAGAGCTCATTTACAATTGAGAAGATATCTTTTGTTTTATTATTTGAATTCAGAATTTTTTGTGAGAAGTAAGCTGTCTTGGCTTCCAGAATAGATTTTTTTATAAGTTTTTAAGGACTCAGTGTATATGAGTTTAAGTTGAGGATCGTAGTGGCGACGCCAACGGCGCTCAGTTTGCCGCAGGGCGAGTTTGTCTGCTTTAAGTTGGTCCGTATACCAGCGTTGGGCATCGTGGGGGCGCATTGTTTTGATTGTTTTCAGGGGGGCAGCTTTATCGCTGGCCCGGCGTAACCATTCATTGAGTTTCTCAGCCTGATTCTCTACTGAGGATAGCGGCAATGGTGCCGAGGATGCCAGTGAGGTGTGGAAGTCGGGAAAGTTAGCCCTTTTCCAATTGCGAGCCATCTTGTTCTTAGTGCGAGTGGAAGGACACGAGGTGTGAAGATGAAGGTGAAAGGAGATGAAATGGTGGTCGGACCAAGAGCATGGGAAGACTGAGGGGGGTGAAATGTCGAGATTGGATGTCCAGACTTGGTCTAGCGTGTGACCTTTCAGATGGGTGGGGGAGTGAATATGTTGTGAAAGGTTCATGCTTTTGAGAAGTTCAGTGAATTCCACTGATAAGTGGCTTTCATGGACATCCGCTGGCCAATAGTTGAAGTCGCCGATTACGATAATATTGGCATGGTTGATAGTCAGTTGAGCGATAGCGTCGCTGAAGAGTTTGGGGAAGAGAGGCATAGGATCAGGGGGTCTATAGACAATGACACAAGCAAAAGATGATTTAGGGGAGGTGAATTGTAGGGCTAGGTGTTCTGTTTTAGGGATGGGAGCCATCGTGATCTCCGAGAAGGTGTGGATAGAGCGAATGATAGCCGCCACTCCGCCTCCGGTCTTTCCAGCAGGCCGGTTGGCGTGCATGATATAATATCCCGTAGGGATAGCAGCTAGAATATCGGGGGCGGAATCTTCGGTGATCCATGTCTCTGCTAAGAGGAGGATATCGATAGAGCTTTGGTGCAGTAATTGAAAAATTTCAAGCTGGTGTCGAATGAGGGAGCGGGTGTTGAGGTAATAGATCGATAGAGAAGTGGTGGGCTGAGGAGCAGGGGGGGTGGGGTTGTGCGAGCCAACCGTTGGGGAGAGGTCAGAAGGAACGAGGATGCCACATGTCAGGGCCGCCTTGGCGGCTCGGGCGGGAATGGGGCCATCGTGATTGAAGCTCCTTAGGTCAGCAGGGGTATAAGAAATAAACTCGGCATTACGACGGGGCCCTGGGCCAGGTCGGCCGCGGACGGGCGCAGACGGGCTTGACTTGTGCGCGACTTCGGCGCGAAGTCGGCGCTCCCGCTGCGCTCGTCCGCTGCGCGTCCTCCATGCCGCCATAAATACTGAAGGGGAGGGAGCACTAGACCGCTAACCTGCAAGGATTCAGTGCAGGGCGGAAGTGATGACCCTGCCAGGAAGTGTGGTGCCTCGAACTGACCCTCCGCGCAAACGGCACAAGCCAGGGCGGAACGGGGCCACGAGGAGTGAACAGGCAGGTGAGAGTGCCCTTAAGTTTCACATAAACAATGTGAATGCAATGTGAGCAAAAATAAATTGTTTTACCGTGCTATTAAAATCAGCAGAAAGTTACAACAGGAAAATCACATTAGCGTTTTTAAAAATAATAAGACCAGCGTGCTGGTAAATCAGCAGCGCTTTTTAAAAGAATGACGAATTTTCAGCAAGGACACAGCAAAGCCTGCATGCGCAGCCTAGATCGCCTCCCAGCTGTGGAACTCGCTCTCACTGGAACTTCGCAGCACTCCCAATTTGCTTCAATTCAGAAAGAATTTGAAGACTTGGCTTTTTAATCTTTCTGTTTAGGTGGATTTTCTTCTCTGTTTCTTCTGGGGCTTCTGTTTTTCTTGTTATGTTGTTATACACTGTAGCTGTATGTGGAAAGCGCCGGGACACTCTTTTTGAGTAGCCGAGCGCTATATAAACACATTTTAACATAACATAACATAACAAGGTATTTCAGCGTGATAGATCTATCCATGGCGTACCACCAGATCGAGCTACATCCGGATTCAAGGTCACTCACGGCGTTCATTACACCTTTTGGAGCATTCATGTTCAAAAGGATGCCTTTTGGCCTTGCGTCAGCTGCGGCTATTTTCCAAAAAACAATGCAGAAGATCTTGGAAGGTGTGGAACGCACCATCTGCTTCCAAGATGATATCTTGGTCTATGGGAAAAATTCAGAAGAACACGATGGTGTATTGAGACAAGTCTTTAAAAGACTCATGGATGCTGGCCTTACAGTAAAGAAGGAAAAGTGCAAAATAAAAGTACAACAGGTCGAATACCTGGGTCATTCGATCTCAGAAGAAGGATTTAGGCCAAAGAGCAGGTTGATCCGAGCAGTAAAGGAAGCTCCCAATCCGAGAAAGAAGGAAGAGCTCAAGTCTTTCTTGGGGCTTATGGAATATATGTCCAAGTATGTGGACAATTTTGCTACTAAGTGCGAACCCATGAGAGAGATTTTAAAGAAAAACAAAGAGTTTGTGTGGGAGGAAGAGCAGGAGGCGGTGGCGAATGCCTTAAAGGAGGACTTTAGCCCTGGGAACATTTGACCCATCAAAGAAAACCATTCTTGCAACTGACGCCTCAAACTATGGGTTGAGTGCCACCCTAGTCCAAAAATATGGGAATGATGAGAAGATTATTGCCTACGTGTCTAAGAGTCTTTCCCCACCCGAAAAAAACTATTCCGTAATTCTCATCTATTTGAGACAACACAGCACCAATACCCTTGTCGCTCGCATCTGTAGTCAACAAACATCCAGCATTGGGATCAAAACTCGCTAAGGCATTGACACTCTGTAGATCAACTTTGATCCTATCAAATTCCTCCTGGCATTCTTTAGTCCAAACAAACTTGACATTTTTCTTGAGCAAACTTCGAATGTTAAACACCTTAGATGCAAAATCTTTCACAAACTTTGCGCAATACTCCGCCATTCCAAGAAACGTTCTTATCTCCTCTTTGGTACTAGGTGTACTTGAGTTCACAATGTTTTCAATCAACGTAGGCTTGGGTTTCACTCCCTCCTCGCTAATAATGTGCCCCAAATATGATACACTTCTTTTGCAAAATTTACATTTGGACAATTCCACTGTAAGTCCAGCCTCTTTCAAAACTTGTCTCAACTTATCATCATGCTCAACCTTGTTCTTCGCAGCCACCAAAATGTCATCCTGAAAGAATGCAATCATGTCCAAATTCCCTAGTAGCTTATACATTAATTTCTGAAATACAGCCGCAGCTAACGCCAACCCAAATGGCATTCGCCTAAATTGATAACACCCAAAAGGTGTGATAAAGGCCGTTAGGTATCTTGATTTACTTTCCAGCTGAACCTGGTGATATGCAGCAGACAAATCTATAGTTGAGAACCAAGCAGCACCTTTAAAAGAGGCCACCATCTCATTGATCTTAGGCAAAGGGAATTTCTCTACAATGATGTTATTATTGAGATGGCGCAGGTCGATGCATAAACGGATTTTTCCATTGGGTTTCCGTGCCACAACAATAGGACTAATCCATTCTGAGGCCTCCACTTCTTCAATTATCCCTTTTGCTAACAGACCCTGCAATTCCCCCTTAACTTCATCTCTGATCAACATTGGGATGGGTCTAACCTTGTGTACTTTAGGTTCAGCATTTGCTTTAAGTAGTATCCTATGTTCAAATCCCCTTAATTTCCCCAAAACTGCACCGAAAACCCCTGGAAACTCTTTGCTCAACACATCACTCAACTTGCTCTCCTCATCCACCACCAACACTTTCTCTTCACTATTTGGGTCCAAGATTATACTTAGGCTTTTCTGATCCCACCATCCCAAAACTGATGGTCCTACCTTGGAGACGTACAATTTCCCCCTTGTGCTCCGTCCTTTAAACAAAAATGTGAGCCATCTGTAACCCAGCATTTCAATTCTTTTCCCTGTATAGCCTACTGGACGAATATCCGAACTCCTTAATTGATCACCAATTTTTCCCACAAAATGTTTCTTCCAAATTTCCTCATTAACAATCGTGTAAGGTGACCCTGAGTCTGCATAAACTTCCACTACCACACCCCCCAAAGATATTTTACATAAAGGTTTTCCTTCTAAGTCCTCATCAGATATGTTGATGACGTAATTACCTCTCACATTCTTTACCCATTCCAAACTTTCTTCCTCTTCTTCCACAACCACCTCTTCTTCATCCCAAACATACTTAACATTACTGCGTTTGCGGCACATTTTTGAAAAATGCCCTAACATTCCACAAATACCACATTTCTTATTTATAGCAGGGCAGGCCCTACTAAATGCTAAGTGTTCTTTGCTATCACACCGATAACATCTTCTTTCTTCTCCTCTAGTGTCCTTTTTTTTAAATCTAGCTGGTTCCATCTTCCCTGTGGACTTGGTTGAAATCTTGTTGGGGTCTTGTTATGTGGTAGAATCTTACAAACTGCACTTGACGTCTTTTCCTGTTCAGTTTCTTTTATCACAGAAGAACATCTTCCCGACATTATTGCTTTCCTCATGATGGCTAACACATCTTCTAATGGCGCGTCGCCATTTACCCATAGTCTATCTTGTAATGTAGAGTTATTGTTATGCATTACTAGTTGGTCCTGTATCAATTCATCATTTAAAGTTCCAAATTTACAATCAATTGCTAGCTTTTTTAATTCATCCACCCATTCATCCACTGTTTCCGTTTTGCTTTGTTTCCTTTGAAAGAATTTGTGTCTAGTTACCCCCATACACACTTTTGGTGCGAAATATTTGTCCATGTTCTTTATGCAGTTTTCAAAAACATCCAAATTCCCATCTTCAACCTTATTCATACGAGAATGTGTTTTTAAACCAATAGCTCCTAAGGAATGTAGTAAAATCCTTTTTTTCTGTTCCGGTTTCATTTTCTTTTCCTCATCAATTGCCTCAATGTAATTAATAAAATATTCCTTCCATTCAATCCATTTGATTTCCGGTTGAGTACCAAAAGCCCAAAATGGTTGTGGAGCACTTATGGTAAAATTTTGTTGCGCCATCCTGTGTTCTATAATTCCACTACTTTCACCCACAATGTTTTCTATAGAGTCTCCTCTTTCCATAAACCACCACAATAAAATAATTTAAAAGTCTCTACTTTGTATTAATATACGATATATCCTTTGTGTATATTAACTACTCCCCGACCGTCTCACCTGTATTCCACTTTACACCAAATGATTTGAATAGTTGGTGTCTTCGCAGCATGCAGTTCACAGTGTTAACCTCAACACCGATATGCAGCGTTAACTTCAAATGCGAATTTTCACTTTATTAAAATGGCTGCCGCGCAAGGTTACGTTGCGTGACCCTGCGCAATTGTGTCATTTCTACTTTGACACAGACCTTCACGAGTTGTTGCTCACGCGCTTCACTCTCGCGCCTCTCGACCAGTAGATGCTACGCGCGCTTCCTTCTCGCGCATCGACATGGAACCCTGCCAGCTGTTCATAAGATGCAGCGCTCCGCGATTCCGCTGGCAAGATGAAACAGACATAAACTTTCCAAAATACGAGGTATGCCGCTAGATGGATAATCGCTTACCACAAGTTGTCTTTTCCAACAGAGTCCAATTAATCACTGTAAGGTAGAAGTCTGTAGTGATTCTTCTCCGGACTTGCATAAAATCATTATCTTCAGGTTGAATTATAACCACGGGTTCTTCAGTAAGCCGAATCGTCGCCAATTGAAATGAAGGTCCAGCCCATTGAATTGTAGGATACGCTTTAATGCAATTAAGCAAATTATACAAGTGAGCGCCAGGGAGCATTCGCTGCCTAACACCAAGGCTCTTCAACTGTCCCCACAATCATAAGATCACACACACACATTCCAGATGTCATCACCACATTCTACCATGAACATCCACGAGCCTTAAAGGTAAAAGACAACACTACACAGACGTCCTCCTGTTAAGCTTAGAGCCTCTGTTATGTCTTCTGCCGCTAGATGGATAATCGCTTACCACAAGTTGTCTTTTCCAACAGAGTCCAATTAATCACTGTAAGGTAGAAGTCTGTAGTGATTCTTCTCCGGACTTGCATAAAATCATTATCTTCAGGTTGAATTATAACCACGGGTTCTTCAGTAAGCCGAATCGTCGCCAATTGAAATGAAGGTCCAGCCCATAGAATTGTAGGATACGCTTTAATGCAATTAAGCAAATTATACAAGTGAGCGCCAGGGAGCATTCGCTGCCTAACACCAAGGCTCTTCAACTGTCCCCACAATCATAAGATCACACACACACATTCCAGATGTCATCACCACATTCTACCATGAACATCCACGAGCCTTAAAGGTAAAAGACAACACTACACAGACGTCCTCCTGTTAAGCTTAGAGCCTCTGTTATGTCTTCTGTTTAGGAGGATTTCCTTTCTCAGCACAGTGGACTTCTCATTTAACTTTTCCTTCCAAAGTGGAGGCTTCGAGCAAGAAATGTAAAAGGTTAACCTTGAGTTTGTATGATCTTCCTTTGAAAGTCTTTGAAGTGCTTCGGTGTGACCGATGTCTGCCTGCTCGAGCTGTCTCTAGTAATGGATGGTTATTTTTTCTCTTCCTAGTTTAAAGAGGAATCCAATGATCCTTTAAGTGTTAGTGCTGGAATGTTTTATTCTCTGATTCGTGGTATCCTTGAGTATGAAGGGTTTCACAACAAGGACAGTTAAGGGCTGTCTAGTACCCCTCTCAGTCTGTGGCTTTTTAACCATACCATGGAATTTATTTCAGGTACCGATTATTACATCTCCTACTAAATGGAAGCTTACATCACAGCTGCATGGCTTCTCACGAAGCTAGAACAATGAGGTCATAGGACGCCATGCTGTTTTTTATTTCTTCTCTTAAAGCCTCACGTTGATCCAAAGCACCTTGCTGTTCCTATAATTTTGTAATATGCTTCTTGGGCAGGTAGCGCTTTGATTAGATCAACCCAAAAGAGTGGTCACCTTTTATCTTCCGTTCTTAGGTTACACGTTTAAAGAGCAGGTCTATTTTTTGTAAATTCATTCAATAGAATAGCATTAAAGTATGGTGCAATCTTGTCCAAGGTTGTGTTTGTTTGTTTATATTATAATCTGTTATCGTGGTACTCTCCTGTAATCTGATGAGAACATCTAGGGTCAAGAGACCAGTTGAAAATGCTCTGTCTTCTAATTTAATTTTTAATTCATTTTTTATTTATAGATTCATGTAAATTATTAGTATGTTTTTAGTCTTTTAATGTATTGTTTGACTTTTACCTGACAACAATACATATTACCAAGTTGTGAGATTCCAGACACAGCTACTAAATAAATATCCCTGATGTCTATTATTTCCCCTCAGTGGAATTAAAATTAATGTTTTACTTTTCATGTGGGCTCTATGTTTGAACTAATGAATTCATGCTCATTGACGTGCCTGTCTTGGATATGTTTTTTTTGCTGCCACTCACCTCAGCCAAAATAATTAAATGAGTTGCCCTATCAGTTTCGTGAACTCCACTGGCTGCCAGTTAGGCGCAGAATTCAATTCAAGGTTATGTGCCTGGCCCACAAATCCCTCTATGGGCAGATATCCAAGCAGCTCTCCAACCTTCTTTTTCCATATGTGCCTGAGCACGTACTCGGATCCAGCTCCCAAAATCTATTGCATATCCCTAGGATCAAGAGAGTTCGCTGGGGCGGCCGATCCTTCTCTCATCAAATACCCAAGCTCTGGAACAGTTTACCATCTGCACTTCGTTCCGAAATGAGCATAATAAAGTTCAGAAAGGCCTTGAAGACCTGGCTTTTCGCACTGCCCTAAGCCTACACCTCTCCTTCCGTCCTACAGCGCCAAGACGCCTCGGCATAAGAGCGCTCTAAAAATAGTTCAGTCAGTCAGTTTCTCCTTTATTGTTTTGAAAAGATTCAGTTTGGTTGAGGGTCAAACTATCTTTTTTATTTTTTTATTTAAACAGTTTTATATAGCGCTGGCTAGACCCAAAGGTATCAGAGCGCTTTACAAGGGTAGCAATATAACATTTGTACCAAAAAGGAAAAGTGCAAGATAATAAGAACAAAATGCAAAGAACAGTAAATACATGGACAAGAAAATAAGGAGTACAATTAGTCCATAACCAGAATTGGATAGTTGAGCTAGCTTGGGTGGTCAGGGATGGGATGGGGTGGGGTGGGTATGGAGGTAGGGGGAAACTGAGGGTGGTGATGGGAGAGGAGATAGCATGTAGGAGTAGGCATTGATTATAAGAGAACTAGTAGGGGGAGGGTGGAAGTATATGTGAGAATGAGAGGAGGGGTAGTAAGTCAGGTATAATGTGGTGAGAACATAGCACCATCATGGGCAGGTTGTGAAACCCTGTTAGGTGGCAGGATTAAGGAACCCAGTATTTGTTGAGAAGGTCCTGCTTGAGATCTTTTTTGGAGCTGAGGTAGGAGGGGTTGCAACGTAGATCTTTGGGGAGTGAGTTCCAGATAGTAGGCGCATTTCCGGAGAAAGAGCATAACTGGGTAGATTTCTTGTTTACCAAGGGAGGTACTAGCATGAGAGTATTTGTACTCCTCATTTCTCTAGAGCAGCCCGCTTTGTGGAGTTGGTCTGAAAGATACAATGGGGTATGATAATGCAAGGCTTTATGCGTAATGCAGGCATTCTTGTAGGTGCATCTGCCTACGATGGGAAGCCATTTGAGATCTTTGAGGATGGGGGAGATGTGATCAACCCACTTACAATCCGAAATAAGCCTGCCCGCGAGGTTAAGGATGGATTTGATTGGGGCTAGGTGGACTTTCAGTGTCCCAGAGAGAATGGCATTACCATAGTCCAATCTAGAAAGTACTAGGGATTGAACAACTAATTTAAAGTTATCAGCAGGAATGAAGGGTTTAATTTTCATGAGGTGATGTAGAGAGAAGAGAGCACCTTTGGTTGCGTTTTTTATGTGGGGAGAAAGGCTGAGGTTCTGGTCAATGTTTATTCTGAGGGATTTAACTGAGTTATAGGTGGAAGAAGAACTGCTGAGAGGTTTAAGGTCAGTTATCCAGTGTTGAATGGGGAGGCAGTTGTTTTTAGGAGCGAAGAGAATGACTTCCTTTTTTTTAGGGTTGAGTTTAAGGTGATTGTGATGGCACCATTGATGAATCTTAGTCAGTGCATCATTGAGGTGCAGAATGTCAGCTTGGGATTTGATTTTATAGTAAAGCTGGGTATCGTCAGCATAGAGGTGGTAGTTGATTCCTGCTTGCTTAAGAATTAGGGTGAAGGGTTCCATGAAGAGGTTAAATAGAGAGGGAGAGAGAATAAAACCCTAGGGAACACCCAGTGAGACAGGAATCGGTTTAGAGAGGCAATTGCTGATTTTAATTTGTTGGGATCTGTGCTGAAAGAAGGAGGTGAAGCATTTCAGGACAGGGTCATTGAAGCCAAACCGATCTTTGAGGGTGTAGAGTAAGGTGGAGTGGTTAACAGTATCGAAAGCAGCAGAGAGGTCAAGAAGAAAGAGAAGGGAGGCCTCCCCCTCGTCAAGGGAGTGTTGGATGTCATCAACAATGTTGAGCATAGCAGTTTCAGTACTGCAGCCCTTTCTAAAACCGGACTGTAATGTGTCCAAAAGGCTGAAAGAGTCAATGTGCTTGTCCAGTTGGATCTTTTTGGCCCAATGTTTTGGTGATAACACCTAAACAGATCTTCTGAAGAGTCAAAGAATATTTGTTGCACCCGACAATAGGGGAGTTCCTTTTGCATTACTCAAGTTAATTATCTTATTATACTGGGTTGAGAATCAGATCTAACTACAAATGTACTGACATTCTATCCGTAAATGTGTTCTAACTATTGTACTAGATGCAGACTTTTACCAGTGTGTTATCTCGAGTATAGATCCACAGCGAGATGTTACCAAATGTTGCAAAATATGCTCTTATATCGTATATGTACTTCATTGCATGGTACTTTGTAACTTGAAAAAACTCAATAAAATCTGTCATATAAAAAAAACCACTATCTTTTTGGCCCAAAGTAGTTTGAGTTTCACATCCCATAGACTATTTAATTATCATCTTTCTTTCTCCACGTTATCCTTGGAAAAAGGAGGAAAGGTTAATCTTGTGATGAGCCGTAAGCCATTATTTTTATACATCTTGCAAAATTTAGGACAGGTGATGATCTGTTCATTGCATTTAAAAAAGAATCCTCCTAATTCATTCAGGACCCACTCTCTAAAGGATAAAACTACAACTTAGGAATTATTAAGAGTAGTTCCTGCGCAGTCATTCTGCGAGGCAGTGATCTGGACCCGGTTTACTTTTGCCAAGTGTAAGAAATTGGACTACTAGTTGAGAGAGTAGGAAGCCCCACTCAAATAATAAACACAATTTTTGGCAGGGTGATGTGTAAAAGTCATAAAATAAACCTGTGCTTAAACCTCTGGTAGCTTGGCACAAAAGCAGTCAGGCTTAACTTGGAGGGAATGTTCAAAGTATTTATGAAGCATTCAAGTCATACTAAAGTGAAAACGGAACACAAGAAAAAACCAAAACCAATTTTGAAAAATAGAATAACATTTAAAGATGAAAATTACACCAAAATAAAATTAGTAGAACTGGAGTTATGATTTTTTAATTTTCAGGTGAAAATAGCACCAAAAATGCAACATGCTGGTATGTGGGTCAGTTGAACTGGGTCAAAGTCACAAGTTCAGGTTTAGCACGGGTCAGATAGAGGGACCAGGTTCATCCTGCTGTAAGGTTTACCTTCTAAATGTCAAGTCCACGTGAGGAGCCTCAATTTGTGCTGCTTGTTAGTGTGGGCATTGTCGACATGAGGAGCAGTTGCCGCTTGAGCTTCACGTTGGTGGGAGACGCAGGCAATCGTTGTTTGGCGTGAAGAGCCGGTTGGCATCGAAACTTCTTATTGGCGGAGTCTCGATGACATTTGTTCATGCAAGAAGCCTGCCCCGGTCACGAAGAGCCCCAAACTTCTGGATGTTTATCTGGAGTGCAGGTATTGTAGCTTTTGGGTAGGATGAGCATGCCCTGATGCCAGCAAGGGTCAGTACCTGAGGGCATCTCTTGGAGATTAGGACTCGCTCCAGCAGAGGCCAGTAGCAGGACTTTGGCAGGCCCAGGTGGTTCAGGTCAGCTGGGCAGTTGCAGGAAATGCCTCTGAAAGCGTGTTGCGTCCCTGTAGCTCAAACAGAAGGTCAAACACCTGAGCTTTGGAGTCACATGTGGTCATCCTGGGTTTCAAAGCAAGCAGGTCCAGTCTTCTGTCAGACTGTTGAGCAGTTCTTCTGAATCTTCCACAGGTCCAGGGGTGTTCTGATGAGAGAGTTTGAAGGTGCCACATTTATACCCAGTGCCAGTCTTTCTGTGGGGGCAATCCCTTGCCGACTCCAAAACTGGTTCTGGTCAGTTATTCTTCCTCAGGGTGTGTCTCCTGGTATCGGGTTCCTTTCTGTGTGCTGCAGGCAGTATCCTCCATGGCAGGGTGCAACTCCTTCTCAGCCATCCATCCATTCATGAAGACCCACTCCCTCTACACCCAGGGGCCTTTTGTCCTCATGTCTGGAAGGAATCACAACTCACCACACCACAGGAGAGCCATTCACAGTCATGTGACCCTGGACGCTAGAAGAAAGACAGATTTTTACGATTAAAGAGGTTTTTAAATTATAATTTAAATGAGTGGAAGAAGCATTTCTCAATCTGTTTCCAAACTGAAGTTATCACTTAAGTATAATAAGGTAACCCAGTGTTAATCTATGGGGGAAATAACCTTACTACAGTGAAAAATTACTTCAGGAGTTTTTCATTATCACGGCATGTAAAACTCAAACTCATTCCTACTTTTTAAGTACCATGCACCCTGCCAATGAGCCTTTAGGGCTATTTTAGGGGTGACATAAATATTAAAAAGGAATTTTAAGGCGTGGCAAAAGGTTTATATTACCAGGCTGTAGTGGCGGACCGAGGCATATTTTACAGTGCTAATTTAGTGGGTTGCATAATGAATGTGTAGTCCACTTGCAGCATGTAATTTACTGGCCCTGGGAAGCATTTACTAGTGACTTTTAAGTAAATTAAATGTTAGAATTAGGTGTATGCCAATTTGACTATGTTTAACAAAACCAGTCCAGCAAAAAAAAGTGGGGTGATGAAAGCAAATAGTCTGGGGGAATACCACACCATGGATGTCATGACTAACACTAAGCATTACTTTTAAGTTGAGCCAGACTGAGCTCAGTAGCTATTCAGACAAGTGGTTGTGTAGAGAATGTTGGTGAAAGTTAAAGGATGACTCCTCAGTCCTTCTGGTTTGGAAATACTTGAGTCTTGGATCTGTAAAGGAATATGCAGGTGTCGACATCTATTAACAGAACACTATGAATGACTTTTCAAATAGATGTGACGGCTCCTGCAGATTCCTTACTCTACCCTATGTTCCCTCCTGAGTATGGCGTGAAATGATTTTCCATTTTTTATTGAATCCATCCCCTGTGTCTTTAGCATCTGATGGGGCGGGGTTTGGAATAATTGGGAAAGAACTGTTGTCATCAGTTATTTTGGCTCCTTTTACATACTCCGGCTGTCTCTCAAGCAGGCATTCGCCTGCATGAACAATGTCGGCTGATGCCAGAGGCTTGATACAGCTGTAGTAAATTTCCTAATCCAGTCTTACACCTGGGAACTGCTTCATTTAAGAAACTTGCAGGAGCTGTGAAATCCATCAGAAAGAACATTACCAAAGATTCTTTAAACTTTTCTAAATACACAGTGTACACATGCAAACTTTGTGTTGGTATAATTTGTATAAAAACAAAATACATTTTTGGGGGGTGTGGCTTGGACAGCAATGAGGACGGGCGCCTGAGTCCGTTACCTCCATCAACCCGAGGGAAATGACGGCGATTTATTGAGCGAAACTAAACCAGCGTAACAGCCAAACTACAAGCACGGACTTCAGAATATCAGGAGCACAGACTGAGGTACCCCACCACAGCCAAAGAAAACCGCAAAGCCAAGAAACGGTCTTCAACACAAGACCAAGACAGACGCGAAGAGGGGTAGAAATGGAGCCGCACCGGTGCTAGCCCTGGTATGAGAAGATCTGGCCCGAGAAGAGGAGAGTGAGAAGGACGGACAACAGAGCACCCACCTGAACTACCAAGCCAGGTTAGTGCTAAGAGTGTGGCGAAAAGAGAGCACTAAACCGCTAAAAAGGACTAATAAGCAATCAGGGCAAAACGGAACTGAAGGTGCACACTGGAAGTGGCCATCTTGGCCATCACACACCCGCCGGAAGCAACAAGGTAGGCGGAAAGGCACAGAAGTACATAGGTGCGCCTGAAACACCGGGGACAAAACGGAGGGGAAACCTCTAAAAGCACAGCCCAGTGAGCCGGGTAGCCTGCGAACCTGAGTGCAAACAAGTAATACATATCAAACGGCAACAAGTCAACGGGGAATACGAAACTGAAGGTGCACGCTGTGAGCGTCCATCTTAGCCAGCAGACACCCACCAAATATATGAACAACCCTGGGAGATGGCGTGCTGGTGAGCCCGTGAGTGCGAACAAGTACAACGAATCAAACGACAACAAGACAACGTTGAATACGAATCTGCAGGTGCACACTGCTAGCAGCCATCGTAGCCAGCATCAAGGCAACCGGTCCACACGAAACTGAAGGTGCCCACAGGAAGTAGGCTCCCGAGCCCACACGGACCCACCCAGTGCGACAAAGTAGGCGAACAAGAGCAGAAGGCAAAACGAGCGCCTGCACAAAGGGGGAAAGCAGCTAACAGTCCGGCCCAGGGGGCGCAAAGTAAGAAAAGTAAGAGACTGCAATAAAAAGACGGCGTCTACAACAACAGCCCCACGGGGAATACAAAACTGAAGGTGCACACTGGCAGCAGCCATCTTGGCCAGCATAAACGCACTCATCGCGACAAGCTCGGCGAACAAAAGCAGATCAGCCCAGTGGGCCTAAACGACAACAGAACCATGGCAATCACAGCAACGTAACCACGGCGAATACGAAACTGAAGGCGCACACTGGCAACAAAGTGGGAAAGCATCTAACAGTCCGGTCCGGTGGGCGCAAGTAAGGAACGTAAGAAACGGCTAAAAACGACGGCGACTACAGCAATAGACCCATGGCGAATACGAAACTGAAGGTGCACACTGGCAGCAGCCATTTTGGCCACCACACACGCTATCAACGCGCCAAGCTCGTTGAACAGAGGCAGATCGACCCAGTGGGTGCAAACGTTAGGAAAGACAACAGAACCACGGTGATTATGGCAACAAAACCAGGGTAAATACGAAACTGAAGGTGCACACTGGAAGCAGCCATCGTAGCTAACATCAAGTCAACCGGTCCACACAAAACTGAAGGAGTCCACAGGAAGTAGGCTCCCGGGCCCACACGGACCCACCCAATGCGACAAAGTAGGCAAACAAGAGCAGAAGGCAAAACGAGCGTCTGCACAAAGTGGGAAAGCAGCTAACAGTCCGGCCCAGGGGGCGCAAAGTAAGAAAAGTAAGAAACTACAACAAAAAGACGGCGAGTACAGCAACAGCCCCACGGGGAATACGAAACTGAAAGTGCACACTGACAGCAGCCATCTTGGTCAGCACAAACGCACTTAGCGCGACAAGCTCGGCAAACAAAAGCAGATCAGCCCGGTGGGCGTAAACGACAACAGATCAACGGCGATTACGGCAATGTAACCACAGCGAATACGAAACTGAAGGCGCACACTGGCAGCAACCACCCCGCACAGCAGACACCAATCCCAGGCCACTAAATCGGTAAACAAAGCGCAGCAAACACAAACAAGGGCTAACTCTGACACTAGCAGAATAACTCTTTAACACACCAGCCCAGCAGCAGCAGGCAAAGCGCACCGAAGGGGAAGTAAACCCGAAATTGCGGCGAAGAAGAGGCCACCTTGGCCAATAAACAGCAAGTCAGCACGCATAGAACGGAAATACCTCAGCTAGTACCCCGTCTTCTCCTCCAGCAAGGACATCTCCTTCAGCCACGCCACTGGACGGACCACAGCTGCATCCACTTCAGCTTCAGAAGGACCACGATCCACCACCACCAGCAACAGGTTCCCCGCAGAAGCTGGAACAAGATCACAGCCGACCAGCTCGCCGCATCCCTGAACAAGAACCCTCCCGCCAGCTCGGCTAACCCCAACCATGCCGCCGACAACCTCACGAGGTGGATCAGCAACTGCGCAGACGACCTCGCACCACTGAGGACCCCTCCCAGCAGACCCGGCAGCAAGAAAGCATCCTGGTTCACCGACGAACTCAAGAGCTCCAAGAAGAACTGCTGAGCCCTCGAGAAAGCCTGGCGCAGAGACCCGACTCCAGACAACATGACCACCCTCAAGCTCGCCACTCGAAAACACCACCAACTGATCCACACCACCAAGATAACCGCATTCAAGGAACGACTGGACAACAACGCCCTCAACAGCAAGGAACTCTTCAAGAGCTCTCCAACCCCAGCGCTGGAAACAACGACATCGCGGAGAAGTGTGGCTCACTGGTTAGAGCAGGCAGACCCTGAAGCAGAGGTCAGACCCGGGACCAGGGTTCAATTCCCGACGCGGCAGGGTCTTGAGCTCAAATGTCCACGGACTCGATAATTCTCGCTTCGGTGCCTGACCTAATCATGGGTTCACACTCTGCAACTCTGGGCATTAAGCTTGCTTAATCTCCACAACCGCCCCCCATGGCGGGATGCCTGGCTTTCACCTTGGGGATGCCCTGTAGGGGCTATCTCACAGGGAAAAGCCAGGACGGGTTCCCAAGGCAAGCGCTTAAAAACCCCTGGGTGATAAGCGCTATATAAATCCAATATACAATACAATACAATACAATACACCCCATCGCAAGACCTCTGCAACTCGCTCGCCTCGTTCTTCCACAGCAAGATCGCAGACATACACAACAGCTTCAGCACACAGCCGACGCACCCTACGACCACACCAGTGCCCCCCACCACCATCCTCCGCGCCTGGACCCCGATCAACACCGAAGACACCATCCTCACAATGAACTCCATCCACTCCGGATCTCCAACCGACCCCTGCCCTCACCACGTCTTCAACAAGGCCGACTCAGTCATCGCACCCCATCTACGGGACACCATCAACGCCTCCTTCGACACCGCAACCTTCCCGGAGAGCTGGAAGCACGCCGAACTCAGTGCCCTCCTGAAGAAACCAGCAGCAGACCCCACCGATCTCAAAAACTACCGCCCCTTCTCTCTACTCCCGTTTCCGGCCAAAGTCATTGAGAAGACCGTCAACAGACAGCTGACCGCCTTCCTCGAGACGAACGGATCCCTCGACCACTCGCAGTCCGGATTCCGAGCCAACCACAGCACCGAGACTGCCCTCATCGCAGCCACTGATGACATCCGAGCCCTGCTCGACAACGGCGAAACAGCGGCTCTCATCCTCCTGGACCTCTCCGCGGCGTTCAACACTGTCTCCCACCGCACCCTTGTACAGCGCCTCAGCAACGTCGGAATCCAAGAGAAGGCACTGGAATGGATCACCTCCTTCCTCGCCGGAAGGACACAGAGAGTCCGCCTCCCCCCGTTCAGATCAGAAGCCACCGAAGTCAGCTGCGGCGTACCACAAGGATCATCACTCAGCCCCACGCTGTTCAACATCTACATGAGCCCCTCGCGGCCATCGCACGCCAACACAACCTCAACATCCTCTCCTACGCAGACGACACCCAGCTGATCCTCTCCCTCACCAACGACCCCGCCACCGCCAGAACCAACCTACACGCAGGGATGAAAGACGTAGCCGAGTGGATGATGAACAGCCGCCTGAAACTGAACTCAGATAAGACGAAAGTCCTCATCCTGGGATCTTCGCCTTCCGCCTGGGACGACTCCTGGTGGCCCCCTAGCCTGGGCAGCGCACCCAAACCAACGGACCACGCACGCAACCTGGGCTTCATCCTGGACTCCTCCCTCTCGATGACCAGACAAGTCAACGCCGTCTCCTCATCATGCTTCAACATCCTACGCATGCTACGGAAGATCATCAGGTGGATCCCCACCGAAACCAGGAAGACGGTCACCCAGGCCCTCGTCACCAGCCGACTGGACTACGGCAACTCCCTCTACGCCGGTACCACCGCAAAACTCCAGAAAAGACTCCAGCGTATTCAGAACGCCTCAGCACGACTCATCCTGGACATCCCCGGACACAGCCACATCTCCGCACACCTAAGAAACCTGCACTGGCTCCCCGTCAACAAGAGAATCACGTTCCGACTCCTCACCCACGCACACAAAGCTCTCCACAACCAAGGCCCAAGATACCTCAACGACCGCCTAAACTTCTGCACTCCCACCCGCCAGCTTCGATCGACCAGCCACGCCCTCGCTGCCGTCCCCCGCATCCGAAGAGCCACAACGGGAGGAAGATCCTTCTCCTACCTGGCCACCAAGACGTGGAACTCCCTCCCCACCCACCTCCGCCTGACCCAAGACCACCTCGCGTTCAGGAAGCAACTCAAGACCTGGCTGTTCGAGCAGTAGAGGATCCCCCCAAGCGCCTTGAGACCCTCCGGGTGAGTAGCACGCTATACAAATGCTTTGATTGATTAATTGATTGATTGAGTACCCTCAAGCGGAACTGGCAGGAGCAAAAACATGGACAAGGGCCATCCGAGAGCCTAGCACGTACAGACTAGACCGACCGCACTCGAGCAAAGCCACACTGGGTCCAAGAGGAGAACACTCTAGCTCTGCCACACAACGTATGGGCGGCAGATTGGACAGCTACCTAGCCAGAAGGCGCCTTAGCGAGATGTCTAACCAAGAAGGGAAAGTAGCCAACGAAGTAAAGAAATTCAAAAACAATCCTGACGAGGAGGAGCTTCGCGGGCAACCAAGATGGCCGCGTGAGCTCGGAGCTCCGAAGACCCTCCGATCCTCCGTATTGATCCTGCTACCTATCCTGTCCCACAGTAGTGGGAATCTGTTGCGGTGCTGTTGCTGAGGCGGGGCCCGTTCTCCGATCGAAGATCTGGGTTTCCTGAGCTGAGTTACACCGAGGTGAAGATTGGCGACGACGATGCCATACAAGTCTGGCATTACGAGGGGGACGGTGGTGCTTCCACACGGTGGCAGCTCGAGAGGGTTGGAGCTGCCCCGTTCTGCGCTGGTGGCTAGATCAGATTGTCCAGCGGCCTGATGTTCTGATGAGACGGTGTAGGTGATTACTGATTTTTGCCGTCTGGAAGTGGTGGTGCCGGTTGGACCTTTCTCTGTGCTGCGATCCCCCGTTGCCCATCATGGCGGGCAGAGGTGACCCGGACAAAGGGAAGCCCCCGAGAGTCAGCAGGAAACCTTCCCTCTCGCATACCTCCATCTCTGAACGTTTTTCCCTCCCAAATGGATCGCCTGGTGCTTCAGGCCGCACTACAGACTCGCAGCGCGATGTGTCTCCGTACGATGCTGAACCTACCCTCCGGGATGTTATGGGGGCCATTGCGGGCATCAAGGCCGAAATGCATAAGCAGCACGAAGTGTTGTCGCACAAGGTCGACACGTTGGCGATTGAAGTCACCCTTATCAGGGCCGACCTCGGAAAGACGAACAACAGAGTCAAGTCGCTCGACATCAAAACGTCGAGTCTGACTACCGATATGTCCGACGTGCAATCGGAGGTCCGGGACCTAAAAGCCGCCAACACGTTGCTTGCCCGCAGGCTCGATGATTTTGAAGGACGGGCAAGGCGCCAGAACGTCCGCATTATCGGTGTGCCGGAGGGCGCCGAGGAAGACGCTGCCGATCTCTTCGTTGAGACCTTGGTGTTGGAGCACTTGGCTCCTGGGGGACTGAGCAAGTTCTTTTCGGTGGAGCCAGCGCACAGACTACCCGGTGGCCAACCGAAACTGGGAGCATCTCCGCGCCCCATCATTGCCAGACTTTTCAACTACAGGGACCGTGATGCGATCCTGCAGGCATCGAGAAGAGGTGGTCCGTTGAAGTTCCAGAATGCCGATGTGAACTTTTTCCCCGACTTCACTCAAGCGGTTCAGAAACGCCGGCAAAGTTTTATGGGTGTCAAGCGTAGGCTGAGGGAGATGGGGATGAAGTACTCTATGCTATTCCCGGCGAAGCTTCGGATAGAACATGGCTCCCGGGTGGTGTTCTTTGACTTGCCGGAGGCTGCCGGGGACTGGTTGGACACCTTGCGTCAACGTTGGACTACCCCTTAGGATCAGTGGGAAGAGGCGTCGGGTGGTCCTGCTCTTCAGGAATGAACAATGTTTCTTCGGACTTCTTTCGGTGGAAGGCCCTGCAAGTGCAATCAGTCACGGACTAATGTTTTTCTTTTTCTTTCTAATGCTGCTTTTCAACTTTGGAGGATAACGGGGGGTGATAGGATGTCTCCTTTCTCCTCTGGGGGCTTTCCGTAGATTAGTTTTCGGGGGCGACAGGCACACTGCTGGTTGGGGGGGCTTTTTAGTCTAATGCAGGGGTGCAGGGTGGGGGGTGGTTGGTTCGAGTGTTTTCCTTATGTTTTTCTTTTTCTCTTAAGGCAAGGTGACTATTCTCCTGTTTATTATGTTGCGGTAGCTGCTTTCTGGGGGTGGTGGTTGGGACGGTCCTTCTTTGATAATGGGGGGTAAGACATTAAATGTATTGAGTTGGAATGTGAATGGGCTGGGGGATTGCATTAAACGTGGGGTTGTGCTGCAGATGTTTAAACGGTGTGTACCCGATGTCATTTTGCTACAGGAGACGCACCTCATCGGCAATACGTGCCACGCACTTAATAGGAAGGGGTTTAAGATGGTGACTCACTCCGGGTTCTCTTCGGGATCCCGTGGGGTTGGGATCATGGTGCGCATGTCTCTCCCATTTGAGGTGGAGACTAGGGTGATTGATGACAGAGGCCGCTATGTTGCTGTTGTGGGTAGATGGGAGGGGCGTACCCTGGTTTTGGTTTATGTTTATGTCCCCCCCGGCCTGCAGACGACTACCTTACAGGACTGCGGGGGCGCCATTTTGGGCCTGCCGGAGGGATTGCTCATTCTTGGTGGGGACTTTAATGCGGTGGTGTCGGGGACCCTTGACCGTTTTCCATCCAGAGATCTTCGTGGTGCGCAATCATGGCTCCCAAATTTCCTGAGCACTATGGGTCTTATTGATTGTTGGCGGCTTCTCCATCCCGCCCAGCGGCAGTACTCCTTTCATTCGGGCGCGCACGGCAGCCTATCCAGGATTGACTATATCTTGACTCCAGCGGTCCAGGCATCGACCATTTCCGGAGCCCGCATGATGGCCAGAGGCATATCGGACCACTCCCCGGTCTGGGTGTCGTTTGACTTTGGTGTTGTGGCAACCTCTAGACTAGCGCCGGTCAATCCTTGGTACTTTCGTAACCCCAAGACTCGTGACCTCCTAGCCAGAGCTATCGACCTGTATTTCTCCGAGAATACGGGCTCGGTATCGTCGGCCTAATCTCTGTGGGAGGCCTTCAAAACTGTCCTGCGAGGAGAAGCCTTCTCCTTGATAGCCGAGGTGCGCAGACGCAGGGACGAGGAAATGGTGCGGTTGGAGTCGGTGATTGAGGACCTTGATTCTCACCTGGAAACAGACCCGACACCCGAATTGCTGCACGCCCTCTCCTTAAAGCAGTCGGAGTATCGAGCCACTGCCACTGACGCTGCCAAGGCGATGGGCAGGGAACAGCAAGGGAGGATCTATGATGACTGAGTCGGATTCGGCCTCTTTTCTGGAGGGAGTTGAGCTCCCTTGCCTGTCGGACACTGAGCGTGACGACATGGACAGGGGCATTACGGCTGATGAGGTCGCGATCGCGATACGATCTTTGCGTTTTGGCAAGGCTCCCGGTCCCAACGGTCTTCCGGTGGAACTCTATAAGATTAAGGCTGATACTGTCGCAGTGCCCCTGCGGCGTATGTTCTTGGAGGCTCGTGAGGCTGGTGAGCTTCCGCCGGACCAGCGATTGGCCACCATTGTGGTTATTCATAAGGAAGGGAAGCCCAGGGATCTTTGCAGATCGTACCGTCCGATCTCCCTGCTGAACGCCGAACCAAAGATTCTGGCCAAGTTACTGGCTAACCGGCTGGTGGGTGTGATCGCCAACTTGGTCCATCCGGACCAGTCGGGCTTTATACCCCACCGTAACACCGCCCTTAATCTTCGGAGGCTTCACGCTGTCATGGCGCGGGTGCATAAACTCAGCGAGCCGACCGTCCTGGCCTCATTGGACGCGACGATGGCGTTTGATTCTCTCGAATGGAACTATCTTTGGGCAGTGTTATCCAAGTTTGGGTTTGGCCCCGACTTTATTGTTTGGGTCAGGCTCCTCTATGCCTCCCCGCTGGCCAATGTAACGGTCAACGGCCGGGTATCGGCTTCCTTTGTATTGCGCAGGGGTACTAGACAGGGTTGTCCACTGTCACCGTTCCTTTTTGCTTTAGCGCTTGAGCCGCTCACTGCCTGGATACGCACCCACCCTGACATTTGTGGGATCAAGTGGTCACCGGGCTTTGAGGACCGAGTCTCACTGTACGCGGACGATATCCTGCTTTACCTCACCTCCCCCTGTCGATCCTTGATTGTGGCTTTTGACGTGTTCAGCACTTTTGGTGGGTACTCAGGCCTAGTTATTAACTGGTCGAAATCCTATCTCTATGTGCTCAGTGGGGAAACCCCACGTCTTCCTAGGGGTTGCGCTATACAGGTCTCGCAGCAGGGGTTTAAGTACCTGGGCATCTATATATCAACGGATGCCCGGGCACGATACACTAACAACTTACTTCCCCCCTCTTGCGCGCCTCAGACGCGATGTGGAGGGCTGGAAAAGATTGCCGCTGTCCCTGTTGGGCCGCGCAGCATTGTTCAAGATGATGTCCCTGCCGAGATTCTTGTACCCGCTCCAGAACACGCAGGATCCCGTCCCTTCCAAGTATTTCAAGGAAATTGAAAGTCTACAGCGGACCCTCTTGTGGGAGGGTAGACCGCGTATTGCCGTAGTTAAACTGACTATCCCCTGGTATGATGGCGGTATTGCTCTGCCCGACATCCGCCGGTACTACTGGGCCTCCCAATTGGCCGCTCTTAACCATGGCTTTTATGGGCCGGCGGAGAGTCCGGGGTACGCCATGGATCGTTGGCTCTTGAATGATGGGATGTACTACAGAGCGCTATACTCTAGATCTCTGGATGGGAAAATGACTGGTCCCACCAAGACTGCTGTGCACATTTGGAGGGCCATTACGAAAGCATTGGGGTGGAAGGGCAGACTTACTATGGCCACTCCACTTTATGACTCCGACTTGCTAGGTAGGCTGTGGCACTCGAAGGGTTTTGACCGGTGGGACCTCATCGGTATTTTCAAGGTGCCTGATGTGATGGCTAGGGGGGAATTCAAGTCTTTTGAGGTACTGAAAACTGAATTTCAGCTGGGTGCCACTGAGTATTTCAGATATGCCCAGTTGAGATATGCCCTTGCGTCTGCCCTGCCTATTGGTGAGACGGTCCCCGAATCATCCCCGCTGGAAGACAGGGTGCTGGACGGCCATATGCCTGACAGCGCCATTTCCCTGACCTACAAAAAGCTGATAAATGTTCGGACGGACCTGTTGTTGAATGTGAGAGATCAGTGGGTGCGTGATGGGATTGAGTTGGATGATGAGGATTGGCAGTGTGCGGTGTCTTCCTCCAAAGAAGTGGCAATCTCGGCTAGGCTGCGCCTAGTCCAATTGAAGATACTCCACAGAGTTTATGTAACCGGCCCTAGATTGATTCACATGGGGCTCTCCTTGGATGGTCTCTGTAGGCGTGGGTGCAGTGCACTGGCCACTTTCATGCATACCATCTGGGAATGCCAGGCTGTTGCTTCCTACTGGGAACGGGTGCATGTGGTCATGCGTGAGGTGACTGGTGTGGATTTGACTGCAGAAGCTCGGCGCTGCTTGTTGAACGTGTGGGGTCCGACTGACTACACTACTGCTCAAACCCGTTGGGTCACCTTGGGGTACATGGTGGCCAAGCGAGACAGTGCTCAAAAGTGGGGTGCCCCAACTCCCCCCAGCGTGGAACAGTGGAAAGCCAATATGGATTGGTGCATGCTCCGTGAGAAGACTGTGTATGTTGCCAGGGGTAAGCCCAAGAGGTGGGGGGTGGTTTGGGGTGCGTGGAATGAATATAGAGGTGATATTTGTGTGCCCCCCGATACAGGTCCGATGGAGGTTCGTCTCTCTCCCTAGACCTTTCCTCCGCCCGACTTTTTACTTCAACGGAATCCTGCTTTTCTTCCCCCCCTCTACTTTGTATGCATCTCCAGTATGGTTATTATAGAGAGCTACATGGTCCCACCTGCCCCCTGGAATTGTGCATTGCCGCTCATGTGTTGTACCTTGCCACCTTCTTTCTTTATTGTTCTCTTCTTGTTGGTTTTTTAGGTTTCTTATTTATAATATAAAATTAAACCTGATTTGCCTTTTGATTAGATCTGTGCGCACCTCTTCTCCGTTCTTTCTAATGCTGCCAAGCCTCAGGGATGTAAGGCTGAATAGCTGTGTGCCTTGAATTTTCAATAAAGGTTTTCCAAAAAAAAAACAATCCTGACCGCCCTTGAAGCTCAAATATGACATAACGCTGGACACAATCCTCAGGAAAGTCAATGAAGGCAACGAGGTCGCTAGATCCACCAAACAAACAATCGACAACATGCAACTAGAGCTAGCAGCCATTAGAGCAGACCAACACAATACAAACACCAGGATTGGCACAGCGGAAGTGAGAATCGGCGAGATCGAGGACGCCAACACGCAATCTAGCAGAGCCCTGCTGTCAGTCTCCAAAGCCACCTACAGCCAACAGAAACAGCTGGCTGAACAAGACGACCGCACAAGAAGAGGCAACATAAGACTTCTCAGCGTACCAGAAGGGGAAGAGGACAAACCTGAATCCTACGCAGCCCTCTTAGAGGAGCTCATCCCCCATATCACTGGTCTCAGCTTTGACAAACACATCGAACTAGACAAGGCCTATCGAGTACCAGCGATGAAACTCCAAAGCGCACGTGGCCCCCGCCCGATTATTTGCAGACCCCTTAGATCGCAGCAGACCGAGGCAATATTTGTAGTGGCCAGGAAGAACTAAACACTAAAGTGGAAAGATACCAAAATAATAATCACCCAAGACTTCTCGCGCCAAACTGTCGCAACAAGGAAAGGCTTCCTAGCTCTGAGAGACAGAATGAGGAAGGACAATATCACCTTCAGCTTTGCAGGCCCGGCAAGGCTGAGAATCGTGGACAAGGGGCACCCACTGACCTTCGACGGCCCGGGAGAACTGAGAAGACACTTACGCGGCCCCCCGGTGGAGGACATGGAGTCGCAACGCATAGAGACTGTGAAGAGAAGAGCATCATCGGATAACACGAGTGCAACGGACCAGGCCTGCAATCGATAATAACCATGCACACAAAAGAACTCAAGCACATGATCAATGTTTCTACCTCAAGTAACACTCTACCTCACGGTATAGCCTGTATCTAGAACATGAACTCACAAAGAAGACGTTCCCCTGTCCCGGGGTGGACCCTGTCACTGACTCCGCAAACTGACACTACCTCAAAGTAGCTCGCCAACCTCAGCCACCCTGGGACGAGTGGGAGCCCAACACTGCATCATCTTCCGCACGGACCAAATGTATATCCTTTACTGATGATCCTGGGTTAAGCCCGGGTCAAATATCGTAGACAACTGGTAACCCTCGGGGGAGGAGTGGGGGGAGGGAACTTTGCTGTCGCACGCCCAATTATCGAAATGCGGGGGGAGGGGGGTGGGGGGGGAGGTAGCTCAAAACGTGGAGTCGGAGGGGGACTCCCTCCTACAACTGAGTGCGCTGTTTTGCAACGAAACTCATAGGTTTCTTCTCTATATTCTACACAATTTCATGCATGAAATGTTCCATATATCACAAATCAGTAGTCCATAATTATTCTCCGTGGTATAGTAGTTTTATTTCTCAATTTCTGGCAGATAATTATACCAAGTTTAGTAATACATCTTGTAAACCCAATGCATTTCGGGTCTTTTCATCAGACCCTTCATCAGGGGACTATGGAGTGAAAAGAAACAGGACCTGTTAATTCACCTTGCCAATAAACACAAAATCATACTTTCATATCTTGATTAAATTCAGATTGTTCGAATGATACCACCTTAACTTCAATACTGTATATATCTCCTAGGTTATACTCGACAAGTGCAGCGTGAATATCATGACAATCATTACTTCATAGAAACGCTAAGGTAATCATAATGCACAATCTTTGGAACTGTGTTAAATAACCTAGTTAAATCAATATGTGCTCTCTGTTCTGTCTTACTTACATAAGACCGTCCGGTCTGTTACCCAATTCGGCATCTCTGTGGTTCACGAAATTTCGCGCCAACGTGTAGCGTCTACTATGGAGTAAAGTTCCGCACACGTGATCGGAAAGCCTTCCAATCACGGCAGAGTGATACTCGTCATGTGACTAGGTCCGTAATGGCTTCCAGGAAGTATAGAGATTAATCGCGCTAAGACTAATCTTAACTAAATATATACATGATGTAACCTGGAAATGTAAGTGGTATCTCTAAATTAAATAAAAACAATGATCTCACAAAAGCAATATTCATGCAAACTGATAAATTAAACTGAAAATAATGAAAAAACGGTACATTCATTCAAGTGGACTGGGAAAACCCAATGAACACTTCAAGGATCACGGATATAGTTCAAACCCATTGCTGTAGTTCTTATAAAAAACATGAATGTTCAATTCTATCATTAAGCCCAATTGGGTGGCTTGAATTAAGTTTTTTAATCCAGTGGTATTCGCATCTAAGTCTTTGCTTAGACGGATCCATGTCGCTGCGTGGGAGGATTCTCTCCAAGACCGTGTATCTTAACTGGGAAATTTGATGTCGTGCTTCAAGCCAGTGGCATGCAACTGTGGATTTAGAGTTCATGAGTCTAATATTGCTCTTATGTTCAGTTATGCGTGTTTTCACTTTCCTTTCTGTCTGACCTACATAGGTTTTCCCACACGGACATTTAATGGCATACACACAGTTCATAGTATCACATGTACTATTGTGTTTCAATTCAATTTGATGCCCTTTGGTAGGATGGGTGAATTGATTTCCAATGATTACATTGCCGCAGTGGGTGCAATTTTGACATTTTTGCATGCCTCGATAGGTCATGGTTAGTTTCTTAGGTGTATTCAACATTTCTTTAATATTCTTGGATCTTTGAAATGCAAAAGTTATGTTTTCTTGATACAGATCTTTTAAATCAGGTTCTTGTTGAATAAGTCTCCAATGTTTATTTACAATTCTTTTGATTTTAGCTGCATCAGTAGAAAATTTCAATACACAAACTGTTTTAGTTTCTTGTGTTTTTACCACTTCTTTCAGCATACTGTCTCGAGACTGTTTGGCCACTTTGTTTAATGATGTTTGTAGTACATCATTCGGATATCCTCTTACTTGGTACTTTTTTGTTTGTTCTTGGAAAATATTTGACAACTCTTCTTCGTTGGAAGTGATTCTTTTTATTCTTATAAATTGCGAAGTAGGCAAATGTTTTTTCAGTGACATTGGATGGAAACTTTGAAACAATAGTGACGAATTTTTGTCTGTTTTCTTGATATGCACATTAGTGGTGATGATGTTGTTTGTTATGGACACTTTCACATCGAGGAATGCTATGTTTTGCTCATCTATAGTATGGGTGAATTTTATCCTTTCATTACAGGCGTTGAGTGCAATGATGTTATTTTCCAAATCTTCTCTCGCTCCTCTCCATATTATAAATAGGTCATCGATGTACCTTTTGTACAAGATCAAATGGTCTGTCCATGACGGATTCTCCAGAATGTGGTCGGTTTCAAATTTGTTCATAAAGATGTTAGCGTATGAGGGCGCCCCCCCAAAGCCCATAGATGTTCCACTGCTTTGGTTATAGTATTTTCCATTCCATTCAAAGTAACTGCAAAATAATGCAAATTGCATGAGTTGTATGATTAGCAATTTTTGTTCCTCTTGAAGGTTGCTTTTAGTAAGGCTCCATTCTAGTGCCTCTATGCCCTCATTATGGGGAATAGAGGTATATAGGGCGGTTACATCTATAGTACATAGTAGATATGTTTCATCCATCTTCAATGCTAACTTTTCCAACATATTCAAGAAAGCTGTCGTATCTTTAATGTATGTGGCTGAGTTTTGTACAATCGGTTGCAAGAACCTGTCGATGAATTTCCCTATGGGCTCAGAGATAGACCCACACGCGGAGACGATGGGTCTAAATGGCGGATTGTTCAAATATTTGTGTATCTTAGGTGTCATATACAGCTTTGGTCTTCTTGGATGTTTAATTTCTAGAAACTGTTTGGTTTTGTCATTTATCCACTTCATATCATGGGCATGATTAATGATCTTTTTTAGAATTTGTTGGTATTCCTGAGTGGGATCCGATTCTAGTGGAAGATATATATCCGGGTTATTCACATGGTCATTCACATTTTTAGTATAAAAATCCGTGTCCATGACCACAAGGGCCCCTCCCTTGTCTGCCTTTTGGAATGTCAATTGTTTGTTGTTGGCTAAATTTTTCAACGTGTTCCATTCTCTAGATGTGAGGTTACTTCTTTTAGGTTTGCTGTAGGTTATCTGTTGTACATCTGTGAGTACTGATCTCTCAAACGCTTCAATGGTTTTATGGGTAAATGGAGCGCAAAATGAACTTTTGGGGCGAAATTCTTTTTCCCAAGTTGTTTCAGCTTCAATCGAATCTTTAAAGAAATAGCTTAATTTCAGTGTTCTGAAGAATTTGAATAATGCAATATCTGTTTCAGCTGGGGGGAGGTAGGCCAGTACAGACCATATATTCCTTTTTCTTTCTTTCTCTACTTCTTACATTCTCAACGGACACACATTCACAGCCATCAAGCATTGCAGACAGTCCAGGCGGGGCACGCAGGGAGGCACCAGGAGAGGGGTGGATAGACCAAAACGCAGAGGAGCCAACCCCTTACAGACAGCACCAAACAAGAGCGATAATATATACTTACCATGACAACGCACAATGACCCCCAACTACTATCTGACCTGTAAATACTCTCACTTAATGTGAAAGGGCTCAACCATCCGATAAAGAGGAGGAAGATAATGAACTATCTAACCAAACTAAAAAGCGATGTATATGTCCTGCAGGAAACAAAACTTTCAGAAGAGGACGCAGAGCGCCTAAAGGCAAACTGGGTTGGACTAACCCTGTGCTCGCCAGCCATTCACAAAAAAAGAAGAGCAGTAACGCTAATAAACAAGAAAGCCAGACTGACCCTACTCGAGCACCAGGCGGACGAGGATGGACGCCTGCTAATAACCAGCTTGAAGCGGGTGGAGGAAACGATACACATCGCCAACATCTACGGCCCCAACACGGAGGACGAGTCCTTCTGGGGAGAAGTGGGAGACAAACTCAGCAGTCTCCCCCAAGAGGAACTACTGATAGTAGCAGGGGACCTTAACCAGGTACTGGACCAAACTCTAGACAGACACCCACAAAGGACCAGTCACCAAACACAGCCCCAACACACACTTAGGAACCTATGCGCCATACTCCAACTCCGAGATCCATGGAGACTCCAGAACCCAGACGCCAGAGACTACACCTTTTACTCCCACCCCCATAACTCGTACAACAGGATTGACTACATCTTAATATCTGCCACTCACACTCACCTCATAGAACACACAGAGATTGCGCCAAGAACAGTGTCTGATCACTCCCTCATTAGCCTAACACTTAGCGGTCGCCACAACGAACAAACTAGCTGTAGATGGAGATTCAATAGCGATGTCATTAAGGATCTAACCAATGCAGCAGCCATAGAGGAAGCCATCAGAGAATATCTAGAAATTAACGACAAGCCAAACAAGGGAGTACTCTGGGATGCTATGAAGGCCACAATAAGAGGGAAAATAATAAGCATCACAGCCAAAATGAACAGTGACAGGAACAAAACAATAGCAGAACTAGAGAGACAAATCAAAGACCTGGAGATGCACCACAGTGTCAACCTAGCCGACAGGAACACACTAACTACCCTGACAAGGAACAAATACGAACTAAATAAGATTCTAAGCGAGAGAGCAGGCACATGGATCAACAGGTACAAAGTCATAAATCTCTGTTCAGCAAACAAAGCAGGCAAGGCCCTGGCCTCCTACCTTAAAAGCAAGCAAAGACAACACGCCATAGCAGCCAGGACCGACGCCTACAAGAAATCTCAAACAACCAACAAAGAGATTCTCAGAGTTTTCAAAGAATTCTATGAGGAATTATACAAAGAGGACAAAAACCGCCAACCCCGATGGGGGGGCAACCCTCCTGGGCAAGCTTAACCTACCCAAACTAACAGAGTCACAATGTGCATCACTAGAGTCGGAAATAACAGGGGCAGAAATAGATATGGCAGTAGCGGCCCTAAAAGATAATAAGGCACCGGGCTGGATGGCTACACAGCCAAATTTTACAAACACTTCCTCCCCCAAATTAGAAACACACTGAAAGAGGTTTTCGCACACTTCATCAAAGCAGGGAAAATGACAAACTCAATGGCAGAGGCCAATATCATAGTCCTCCCCAAAGACGGCAAAGACATGCAATTTCCGCAGAACTATAGACCCATCTCTCTAATTAACGTAGACTGCAAAATATACGCAAAAATACTAGCGGGTAGACTCAACGTACAACTTCCAAACCTCATACACAAAACGCAAGTGGGCTACCTTAAAAACAGACTATCCCAAGACAATACAAGACTCCTCTGCCACATAATTAACTGTGCCTCCTCCAACACTAAACCAGCACTGATGATCGTGCTAGACGTAGATAAGGCCTTCGACAGAGTTTCATGGCCCTTCCTTGACTAGTGTATTCAGAAGTTCGGCCTGGGCAAGAAGTATAGGTCAATGGTCATGGCACTGTACAAGGCACCCAAAGCCCAAGTTGTGGTGAATGGAGGCACATCAGAGGCCCTATCTCTGGAAGAGGAACCAGACAAGGCTGCCCACTATCCCCGGCTCGGTTCCTACTGACCCTAGAACCCCTACTGACCATGATCAGGAACAATGCAGAGATCAAGGGGGTGGTGGTCAACGGGAACACGGTCAAACTAGCAGCTTATGCCGATGACATACTCATCATGACAGAGAACCCAGAGCCCTCAATATAAGCACTAATGAACACCATCGAAGTGTATGCCAATGTAGCAGGGTACAAGCTTAACAGAAGCAAGTCCGAATGCAAGCCACTCAACGTCCATACCACCAGGGAAGTGATAGGAAACTCCGGCCTACTCTGGCAGAAGGGGGCACTAAAATACCTAGGTATCTACTTTGACAGGGACCTCAAGTCAACACTTGAGCATAACGAAAAATCAATACTAAACAAAATAAAAGACAGACTATACACATGGTCCCCCAAGTACGTCAGTTGGTGGGGCAGAGTAGAAACTATTAAAATGATGTTAACCCCCATGGTCAACTACCTGCTGAGTATGCTGCCACTGATACTAATGGAAGAATTCCACAAAAAACTGAACACAATGATAAACTCGTTCCTCTGGAGGGGTAAAAAAGCCAGGATTAGCCTCCAGAAACTCAGGCTCAGCAAGGACCTAGGGCAGCTCAACGTCACAAACTTTAAGACTTTCCAAACAGCCTGCCTCGCCAGGCAAGGCATATACTGGCTCACGCAGGAACAGGGTTACACACCAGCTTGGCTGGAACTAGAGAAAGCTCTGCTGAGAGGCATAAACCCGGCGGACCTCCTCACGGCTAACAAACACCCGGAAGCCAACAACATAATCCTCAAACACCAAAAAAGCCCTCCTGCAAGTAGACAAAAGAATGGGAAGGAGTATAAAAAACACAAAACACGAATCCATTTGGTTCAACACAAAAATTAAATACAAGAACAGCGTACTTAATATAACCCCCTGGCTCCAGCAAGGTATCCACACCCCATCCCAACTAGAAGAACAAGGGTCCCCTTCCACCTTCTCCAACCTACAAAAAGCGCACGGCCTCCCAGACATAGAATTATATAACTTCCTCAAAATCAAAGCGGCTATCACTAGAGCAAAATTAAGCATAGAGGTGCCAACAATAAACCAATACATGTCAAATCTCAACAAACTTGGGCACCAAACATCTTACCTATACAAATTACTTAGGGCCAAATCAACCAATTTAAACAGGAAAGTCATAGATCACTGGGAAACACGGGGGGCGTGGCTTGAGCGCCGAGGGAGATGGCGGCGTGAGCTCGGAGCTCCGCGCCTCTTCCCCACGGGAATCCTGAAAGAGGGGCCGGAGAGCCCGTGTGTGCCCCGGCGCCGGTAGAGGGATCAACGGTGACCGGCTGGGCGAGGTTTGGGCTGCTGGCGGACCCGCAGAGCAGAGTAAGACCGCCGATCGCTGCGGCCGCTGGAGCGGAGAGGCGAACAGCGCCACGCAAGATGGCTGCCGCGGCGGCGCCCAGGAGAACCGTGGGCTGCACAGCAGATCGCACGGCCGGCGCACACTGAGGAGGCGCAGTTGCCGGCAGCGACGATCCCCCCACACAGCGAGAGACGATCCTTGGTCCGCGGCCGCGGTGAGCAGCGGGTGCGTGTGGGGACGGGGAGAGCCACCCGGATACGCCACTGCAGGCGCGGCTTCCGGACAGGCTCCTTTGCCGAGAGAGCGAGACCTGGAGCATCGGCCCTGCCCTGATCGCCGGACATCCCAACAGGTGAGCGGGGGGCCGCCCTGAGAGGGGGTCCCGGGGAGACGGAGCACGGCGCTGCACATCTCAGCCCCCCCCCCCCCCCCCCCCCCCGCAGCGGGAGCCCGGAGAGCGTGTGGGGACATAACGGAGGAGCCTGTGGGCCAATGAGGGATCTCTGACGGCGCCGGACTCCCGGTGGCGCGACCAGCCTAACGCGCCAATCCAGGGGAGCGAGAGCAATCCTCCACGGCGCCCAGGAGAACCGTGGGCTGCACAGCAGATCGCACGGCCGGCGCACACTGAGGAGGCGCGGTTGCCGGCAGCGACGATCCCCCACACAGCGAGAGACGATCCTTGGTCCGCGGCCGCGGTGAGCAGCGGGTGCGTGTGGGGACGGGGAGAGCCACCCGGATACGCCACTGCAGGCGCGGCTTCCGGACAGGCTCCTTTGCCGAGAGAGCGAGACCTGGAGCATCGGCCCTACCCTGATCGCCGGACATCCCAACAGGTGGGCGGGGGGCCGCCCTGAGAGGGGGTCCCGGGGAGACGGAGCACGGCGCTGCACATCTTAGCCATCCCCCCCACCCCTCCCCCCCGCAGCGGGAGCCCGGAGAGCGTGTGGGGACATAACGGAGGAGCCTGTGGGCCAATGAGGGATCTCTGACGGCGCCGGACTCCCGGTGGCGCGACCAGCCTAACGCGCCAATCCAGGGGAGCAAGAGCAATCCTCCACGGCGCCCAGGGATCGGACACCACGGCGGACGCTCCCTCTGGAGTAGTGGTTGAGCAGTAAGACCCCATAGCGCGCAGGAGCTGACCGCGCGGCGGAGGCCCGGGGATAACAGGCGGACGAGAAAGGCGAGAGCGGGGAGGCCGGCGGCTATGGGGAAACCGAAAGCCAAGGCGGAGGAGGCGGCGACATCGAATGTGGCGGAGGGGGGCCCCGCTGAGCAGACGGACCTGCAGAGATTGCAGGATAGGATCTTGGACGCCATAACGGCCACTAGAGACGCGCTTCATAATGACATAGCGCAGGTGGCGTCAGGGTTGGGCTTGCTTCGAGCGGACCACAACAAACTAAAGGACAGGGTCAAGGATGCTGAAGTGGCGCTCAATGACCTGGCGCCGGCTCACAAGGCGATGGAGAATAAGCTAACGGAGGCCCTGGACCGCATACGCACCCTGGAACGGCGAGCAGAAGACACGGAAAATAGAAGCCGACGCAGCAATGTGCGGATCGTAGGCGTGCCAGAGACGGAGGGGACGGGGAACCTGGTTGCCTACATGGAGGAATGGCTGAAGTCAGTGATGGCGCCGGAGGGGCTTTCGCCGTTCTTCACTCTGGAGCGTGCACACAGAGTCCCCTCGGGACCGCCCAAGCCAGGGCTCCCACCTAGACCGATCATAGCCAAGTTGCTGCACCACAAGGACAGAGATTTGCTACTACGGAAAGCTCGAGAGGATGGCCCTTTCTAGATAGCGAACAGCGGAGTCACACTTTTCCCGGACTTCACCTTTGAGACGCAGAAGCAACGGGCCTCCTTCCTCACAATCAAGAAGGAATTGCGGACTGAAGGCCTACTCCTTGCTTTTCCCAGCTAGGCTCAGAATAGTGGTGGACGACAAGGCGATCTTCTTCGCAACATCAGCGGAAGGCTGGGAGTGGTGGGAGTCATACAAGGCCGGGACTGATGGCGCCAAGGCAAGAGAAGAGCGGGAAAAGGAGCGAGAACGCTCGCCCAAACGGCTGCGGAAATCGAGGAGACTATGGAAACGAGGGCGGGGGAAGCTGGGACCAACGGCCTCCCAGACTGAGGCGGAACGGCAGGCGGCGCTACTGGAAGTCGAGAAGCTCGGTCGAGCGGAGGGCCCTGAATCTAGGGGGGCCACGGACTCGGACACTCACGTATCGGCCTCTGGTTCAGAGTCGGACCTTTCGGGGATTCACCGCACAGAGGGGCCGCTGGTGACACCGCAAACGGCGGACGAGATCCTGAACATATGAACTTCTGTCGATGCAGCATGGGTAATGTTTGAAAGACTGGGAGAGGAACCATTGCCTATGCACATAGTGGGGGCCGGGGCACACCGCAGGGTTCGGTGCAGGGTGGTCATGAGGAATGGGGGAGGAGACGAGGAGCGAGGCGGCGCAGCCCCCCTCTGGACGAGGCCGCGCTCCGAAGGCCCTTAAGGCACCCACGGCTACGGCTGTGTAGTTGAGACCTGGGTCATCAGGTATGGGAGTTTGGATGGGGACTGATATTTCAATATTGGGGCCTGTTCTGGGGGAGGGGGGGGATCCCACAGTTGGGGATTGTTTACTTTTCTTGAAGTTGTTGACCCTGGGTGCACCATGGGTAGGGCTGTTGAAGTGTTTTGTTTTGTTCAGGGGGGGCACCACCACCGTCGAGGGGCAGGAACTGGAGGGAGTGTTTCGACTGGACCACTGGGACAATGGCTAATGTGACTGGGCTGAACTGTATTACCTGGAATGTCCGGGGCCTACACACCATGCAGCGTAGACATAAAGTGCATGCCTATTTAGTGCGGAGGGGAGTACACATCGCAATGCTGCAGGAGACGCATCTTACACGACAAGAGGGGGTGGCGTTACAGAGGAGATGGCGGGGACAGGTTTTTCACACCAGCTACTCGGCCTATGCGCGGGGAGTGCTCATATGGGTTAGAGCGGGCACCCCTTTCCAACTAACGCGCCAATGGGTAGATCAGGACGGGAGGTACGTGGTGGTGGAGGGGAAGCTAGAAGGTAGAGATATTGTGCTGGCTAGTATATATGCCCCAAATACGGACCAATTGGCTTTCCTAGCGACACTGTCAGGGACGCTGGCCCACTCCCTAGCGGGCCCGGTCCTGCTGGGGGGCGACTTTAATTCCATTGCCGACCCCTTGCTGGATAGGTCCCACCCCCCCCTACGTGACTCCCCAGTTCATAGGCTTTCTAGAGGTAGGAGGGAATGGCAGGAGAGCTGGGAGCTAATAGATATCTGGAGAGGGCAACACCCGACTGACCGGGATTACTCATTTTTCTCCGGGCTCCATGATTTACATGTCCGTTTGGACACGATACTCTGCTCCCGGGGGGTGCTGTCAAGCGTCACCGGATCAGAGTATCTATCGAGAACAATCTCAGACCATAACCCGCTCCTGATCCGGCTAGCGTGGATAGCGGAGAAGCCCAGGATCCCGCTCTGGAAACTGAGGCCTGAGACCCTAGAGGACCCCCTCTTCGGGGAGGCCCTAGCGGAGGGAGTGGATTTATATTTCGCGGAGAATGCAGGGACGGCGACCTCTAGAGCGACGGAATGGGACGCCTTTAAGGTAGGGGTGAGGGGTATCTGCATCAAGGATTACGTAGGCGTGCGGAAAGTATTGTTGGGCGACCTGACTAAGGCGGACGCCAAGCTTAGAGAGGTGGAGAAAAGGCGGCCCGGACACCCGGAACTCCAGGAGGCTCTGTGTGCGGCCAAGGAGACAGTGGCCGTTGAAGTGGAGAGACTCCGAGCCTTCGACTACAAGCGATATGTACTGCGCTCCCATGTTGACGGCGATAAGGCGGGCACCCTCCTGGCATGGCTCTCGAACCCCACAAGACATTGCGCTCCCATACTCCAACTGAGGGACACGGCGGGCGTGGTGCAACACACTCAGCTGGGCATAGTCAACGGCTTCCAGAAATATTACGAGGGCCTATACCAGAGTGCCCCGGGAGACATGACGGGGCTGGTGGAACCCTTCCTGGCTGACCTGCCCCTACACCGGCTGGAGGCTGACCAGGCGAAAGACTTAGGGTCGGACATTGATGTGGGGGAGATACGGTCGGCGGTGCGGCGCATGGCAAGGAACAAATCGCCGGGAATAGATGGACTCCCCATAGAGTTCTATAACAAATACCTGGACGTACTGGCACCGCGGCTCCTGACCGTCTATAGAGAGGCCAAGGCGATGGGCCGGCTACCGCAGTCGATGCGGGAGGCGTTAGTGGTCCCACTATTGAAGCCCGGTAGGGAGAGTGACGACCCTGCGTCCTACCGACCACTCTCCATGCTCACCGCGGATTATAAGATCCTGAGCTCCATACTAGCGGCGAGGCTCCTGTCTCACATGACGGGGCTTGTACACGGCGACCAGAACGGTTTTATACCACAGCGCAACACCTCACTGAATATCAGAAGGCTTGTCCGTATCATGGACGGGCTGGACGGCGGGGCGGGGACGGAGCTGGTCCTCTCGGTCGACATAGAAAAGGCCTTCGACAGCCTCGAGTGGGACTACCTCTATGCTGTTATGGAGCGCCTTGGGCTGGGTGCTGGTTATATTCACTGGACGAAGGTCCTTTATGCGGGGGCGATGGCAAGAGTGAAGGTGGGTTCGACGGTATCCCTCCGCTACCCAGTGGAGCGGGGCACTCGTCAGGGCTGCTCCCTCTCGCCGCTATTATTTGCGCTGGCTATTGAGCCGCTGGCGGCTGCGACCCGAACGGGGCGGCACACTCGCGGAGTGCGGGCCCGTGACGGACACCATTTCATCTCGCTATATGCCGATGATTTACTGTTGTTCCTCTGCGACGGTGTGGAGGACTTGCAGAGAGCGGAAGCCCTGCTGGGGAGCTTCGGAGAGATGTCGGGCCTAAGGGTTAACTGGCCCAAGACGAGCTTGTTCCCGCTACTGGAGGGCACTGCCCAGCCACAACACCGATCGGAGGCGGCCTGGAATCCTACCTGTATGAAATACCTGGGGGTCCACGTTTATCATAAGCCAGGGGACTTGCTTGAGGGCAGCCTGGGGCGATGCGTACGCGGACTGAAGGGCTGTATGGCCTTCTGGGCCACGTTGCCACTATCGGTGGCGGGCCGGATTTCCCTACTTAAGATGGTTGCCCTGCCGAGACTATTGTACTATTTCCGGACGCTCCCAATCTGGCTACCTGGCTCTTTCTTTAGACAACTTAAATCTCAGATTACGGCGTTCATTTGGGGAGCGGGACGGTGCAGAGTAGCGCTGGCCACGCTTTCTCGCCCGAAAGATGGGGGGGGGGCTAGCGGTGCCGGACTTTGAGCTTTATTACCTAGCGGCCCAACTGCAAGTCTTCACGCAGGAAGTAGCGAGGGTGTTCCGGGGCCCAGAGGACGACAGCTTACGAGGGACGCCCAGACATGTCCTAGGATATGTAACCCTCCAACAGCGGCTGGACAATCGGGATTTGTCGCTGGAGCAGCGCACGTACCGACAATGCTGGAACCGGGCACAAAAGAGAGCAGGTATTCAGCGCCCCTATGCGCCTGAGATCCCCCTGGGCATGCTAACGGCCTTACCACATGGCGGCGACTGGTCGCACCTACAGGAATGGGAGGAAGCGGGAATACAGGTAGTTGGGGACTTATTTGAAAATGGCGCACTGCTCCCATTCCAGGAGTTGATAGAACGCTTCGGCATCCCGAGAGGGGGATTTCTGCTGTATGCAGCCGTAACCAGGGCGATGCAGGCCCACTGGGGAACGGGACTGGAGGAACCTGGGACGGCAGCGGCGTGCCAGTACACCATGATGGCGGCGGGCACGATCAAGGCGGTAACGTGCCTCTATAATCGAATGCTCAGAGAGAATATCCCTCCACTCGCGTCCCTCAAAGCCAAATGGGAAGCGGACCTAGGAAGGGAAATACCTGACACAACGTGGGGGCAAATTGTCAATAGGGCTCGCAACAGCACAAGGAACGCTAGGTTTCAGCTAATCCACTACTATGTGTTGCACAGGGCATACATGACCCCGGGCAGAATCAGGCGGTATTTTGGAGTCGAGACAGCGGCCTGCCCTCGGTGCCCGGAAGAGGGGACCGAACTAGTGCACATGCTGTGGGCATGCCCGGCCCTGCGGGATTATTGGCAGGACATAGGAGAGGTGCTGAATGAGGTGACTGAAAGGTCCATAGAATACGGTCCAGCGGAATGTCTTTTGCACTGGTTCCCCCATACCCCCAAGAATAAACTCACGAGTAAGTTTATAGACATGGGACTGATGGTGGCCAAGAGGGAGATCACTAAGAACTGGAAGGCGAGAGTGGGGCCAACTCCACGGAGGTGGCGGCAGGAATTTCTGAAATAGGCCACGGCTGACAGCACACATAGGTACCAGCTTGCGCGTAGGACCCCTAGCCCAACAGCAGCTGACACTGCGACCGCATGGGAAGTAATGGTGCAGGCACTTAGGGACAGCGAGGCTGATGATGAGGGGGAGGCTCCCGGGGCGGATGGGACGGAGGAGGCGGGCTGAGGCCCTAGGAACAGCAGGTATGCAGGGGGGTTGACACTAGAAATCCAGGAATGGTCGCAACGAGACCTCAGGCAGGTGGTGGTGGGTGAGACGGGTTGGGGGGGGGAGTTATGGGCTTTGCGCAGAGAAGGGAGTTGGGGATTAGGGCGTAGTTAAGTAGGACTATAAAAGTAGTCATGCACAATAATCCGGACATTGACCACTCCTCCATATAGAACGTCAGGCTTGGACGAGCAGAGACATCATCGCCGCCCAACCCCCGGGTTGTGGGCATGACGGCTGTGTACAGATTGACGAAGCATGTTGAAAGTCTGCTACATTTTATGATGATACTTCTATGTGTAACGACCTGTACAGGTATGACTACAATAAAAATTATTTAAAAAAAAAATAAAAAAAATCACTGGGAAACACTAAACGCAGGGCGGTTTAGCGAAAAAGAAAAAGCCCTCCTCTGGGCCTCGGCAAGCAGGTACAAAGTCACCTCCACACTAGCACAAACAAAATTCTGTCTTCTACACAGAGCGTACTGGACCCCGGCACGCCTAGCAGCGGTCGGGCTCACTGACAACGACCTATGCTGGAACTGTCAGAAACAGAGAGGTGACCTAGAACACATTATAGTCCAATGCCCTAAAGTTAAAAATTTCTGGGGGAAAGTAACAGATTTCATCCACAATGTAACTGGGTACACTCCAAAACTGAATCTCCTAAGCATAGCAAACGCATTCACGGCACCGGAGGTTCAATCTGCCAACGACAGGAGCCTCATTGACCTGCTCCTCACGGCGGCAACCAAGACAATCCTGTCTACCTGGAAAGATACAGGGAAGGTCACTTTCAAAATATGGTTCAACTGGGTCACCTTCCTAAGGGGAGCAGACAACATAACGAAAAATCGAACACCACAAGTTGGACGCAGCAATGAGATGTGGCTCTCCCTGGACAAATACCTTGCCTCGCAAAAAACGCCGTAAATGCACAGAAACCCCCCTCCCCGGCGTAACCCGTCTGCAAACTCTCTCTGGCCATACAAACCTCTATTCACCGCAACTGTGTCCGTCCTTTCTCTCACTTCTTCTCATCTCTGTCCTACTTACCCCTACACACGATCTCTTCCGACCGTTGGGGGCAATGCATTTGACCGGTATGTAAAGACAAGGACTCAAGCAGCCTATGTATAACCAGCACACATGCACCGTAACAAGCCCGTATGTATTATTACCGATACGTATGTTTACATTTACCAGTGTTGCCTTCGATCGGCTTACTCTGTACTGTTTTGTAAAAACTTCTAATAAAATCTTTTAAAATAAAAAATAATAATAATAAAATACATTTTTGACTAAATGCATTGTATACATCTTTTAATATTTTGGCTCAACTATAAATGTGCCAGTAGAAAACCAAAGTCTGCAGGCACCATCATAATCGTGCCTGGGTACCCTTTGCTAAAAAAAAAAAAAAAAAGTGTTTGAAGTTTAAATAAAAAATAAATAAATAAATCCAATCAAATGGCCTGCCACTGGGTGTGTAACAGCTTAATACCAAAGGGAATAATTGGTTGCAAACCTTTCTTGTTAGAAAATTCTGGTATCTTTTAAGTAAGATGTATTATTTGTGTGCTTAATTTATAGGAAATAGGAACAGGGGGTACCTGTCAGTGGAAGATATGTGGGATTAACCCCACAACAACACTTGCTGTATACTTTGAGGTCGTAAATCAGGTAATGCACGTTTCTTGGTTTTTCTTTCATGTCTTTTCTATTTTGTCTGTTTGCTATATTTTCTGCAAGTGAGTTGTGGAGGTCTTTAGAAGATGTCAATTGAGGGTTCACTATAAAGAGCTTTCAGTTCTCAATGCATTTTGATGGATATTACATTTTGGTAAATGGGTTGGATAAACCTCCTAGTTTGCACAATGTAGACCTTACTTTTCAATTGTTTCCATTTGGATAATGTCAGTAGAAAAAAGGGAACCTTAAGCAAAGAGTTTCAGATTAGATTTTCTAGAAAACAAAGTGAACAAGATGTGTGCATGTGTCATATAACTTATTTCCCATTCATGTCAATTTCCATGAAACACACATTACAAACATACGCACAGATTTATGGTAATCACATGCAGTAACGTCTAACATGCAGTAATGACTATTACACATATTGTGCAATTGTGGAATCAGGAATTGTTTCCACCTTTTAAAAAAAAAAAATTGTAAAGTTATTTTAAACATAAAAGGTACCACAAATTCACAAAACCAGTAATGTCACAACCAGTAGGTTTCACCTTTAGAATCGTTAGGCTTTACCAGTGGTTCTAGCCATGCTTTACAGCATCCTGCTGCTGTGCAGCATGGAGTTTACAAAAGATAAAAGCCTTTTGCGGCCGCCTGCAACATTTTGTAGACTTTCAAAGGCATTACGAAGCAAGCGTTTTTTGTTAGATCTGAGTCAGATTGCCAAACGAAAAGAAAAAGTAGCATCAGTAGCTAGAAGCAACGTAGGGGAGAAGGCGGCCATGGGGGGTGACATCAAGGGAGGAGGAAACCACACGAGTGGAGGGGAAAGCAGCGAGAGGGAAGCATCACAGGGTGTGGGCAGGGGGAAGCAACTTGGAGGGTACAGGGATGGAAAACAGAGAGAGAGGTACGTGGGTGGAGCAATTGAACAAGAAAGCACAACTAAGAGGTGTAGGGAGAATCACATTGCTGGAAAAGCAATGTTGGGGCAATATAAGCACACAAGGTCACAGGGGCCAAGCACACGGGAAGCGAGAGCTTCGGAGAGGGAGACAGTAGGAAAAAATACACACTGTTGCAGAGTGCCTAAACAAAAGAAAAATCAGCGCCTGAAAACGGACCAGTGGACGGACACAAGTAATGAGTCCATGCTCCACAGGAGGAACAAACCCAAGTGAAGCCCACATTCGCTAAGAAATTAGAAGCTCACAAATGAGAACGACAGTGAAACCAACCAGTGGTAAGTAATAGCTCTAAGCTAAATGTTAGGTAACAAAATATCTTGCAGCTCTCAAGGTAAGATCTAAAAATGGGATTGATTACGACTCAGTAAACTTTCTAAATTACCTATACTGGATCTCTTTTTGGTGTAAGGTTGGGTGCTCTGAAAAACATGGCAAGTACATTCCTAAATGCTTGTCTGTTCAACCGATTGCTACTTTATGGGTGGTCTCCAGGTTTGTGTGTCCTTCTTCCATTCCAGTGACAGTCCTCTGATTCTGCCCGCTTTTCTAAATGTGGAATTTACCTTTGCATAAAGGATGCATGTTGTATCGGACGGAGATTTCTAGCAGCAGAATTTTACAAAGGCATCTGACTGGATCCGGAAACCTTTTAAACAGTACTTCTGCATGCTGGTAGGTGGCATCGTTCATCTCCTGCCCTGCCAAAAGTGACGTGTGGTGCCTATATAGTCACCACTCCAGAGCACGGGCATCAGGTATTTTCTTTCCGCCCCAACCACCCCAGTTTCAGAGAGAGCAACTGTTTTTTTACATTTATTTGGAGACTTTGTCTTCTGGTGTTCTAGAAATGTTCCCTAGGAAACCAGCAGGTTTCATACTTTGTGGTGCCTATCACAGGCAGATGTCTCTGACGACCAATACCTGATTTGCCTATGGTAATTGTAGTGGGACCATGACTCCAAGGCCTGCGAGGACTGCAGCGCTATGCACTCTAAGGTGTTGCGTGAGCACTCCTTCAATCAATCAATCAATCAGTGACACTTATAGAGCGCGCTACATACCCGTAGGGTCTCAAGGCGCTGGGGGAGGGGGGGGGGGGGCGCTACTGCTCGAACAGCCAGGTCTTCAGCTTCTTCCTGAAGGAGAGGTGGTCTTGGGTCAGGCGCAGGTCGGGAGGGAGGGAGTTCCAGGTCTTGGCGGCCAGGTAGGAGAAGGACCTTCCTCCTGTAGTCGCTCTTCGGATGCGGGGGACGGCGGCGAGGGCGTGGTTTGCTGAACGGAGGTGGCGTTTGGGAGCGTAGAAGTTGATCCGGCTGTTGAGGTAGCTCGGGCCTTGGTCGTGTAGGGCTTTGTGTGCGTGGGTGAGGAGGCGGAAGGTGATTCTTTTGTTGACGGGGAGCCAGTGAAGGTCTCTCAGATGTCCGGTGATGTGGCTGGTTCGTGGGATGTCGAGGATGAGTCTGGCTGAGGCGTTCTGGATCCGCTGGAGTCTCTTCTGGAGCTTGGCGGTGGTACCGGCGTAGAGGGCGTTGCCGTAGTCCAGTCGGCTGGTGACGAGGGCCTGGGTGACGGTCTTCCTGGTCTCGGTGGGGATCCACCGGAAGATCTTCCGTAGCATGCGTAGGATGTTGAAGCACGCCGAGGAGACGTTGTTGACTTGCCTGGTCATGGAGAGGGAGGAGTCCAGGATGAAGCCCAGGTTGCGTGCATGGTCTGTCGGTTTGGGTGCTGTGCCCAGGGCGGGAGGCCACCAGGAGTCGTCCCAGGCGGAGGGGGAAGAGCCCAGGATGAGGACCTCCGTCTTGTCAGAGTTCAGTTTCAGGCGACTGGTCGTCATCCACTCGGCTACCTCTTTCATCCCTTCGTGCAGGTTGGCTCTGGCGGAGGCGGGGTCGTTGGTCAGGGAGAGGATCAGCTGGGTGTCGTCGGCGTAGGAGATTATGCTGAGGTTGTGTTTGCGTACGATGGCCGCGAGGGGGCTCATGTAGACGTTGAAGAGGGTGGGGCTCAGAGATGATCCTTGAGGGACGCCGCAGATGACTTCGGAGGCCTCTGACTTGTACGGTGGTAGGCGGACTCTCTGTGTTCTTCCGTCGAGGAAGGAGATGATCCATTCCAGCGCCTTGAAGCCTCTCGCCGTCCGATGTTGGATGACCCCTTGACAATCAAGATCCCAGTTGCGTGTGTGGTCACATGACTGCTTGCGGAGTACATAAGTCATCTCAGTGAAGTCATCGGGTCGGTCCCACAAAAAAAAAAGTTGAAGTCAAAACGCTCTTTGACTTCACTGTACGGGTCCAAGCCTTCGGACGAGGCACAGGAACGACTACCCAAGCTGAGACCCCTTCCACGCTTCCACTGCAGTGAGCATGTGCCTGGGTCCACTCTGTGCTTCCCAGAGGTTCCCAGAATAGGAGCGACAACCATCCGACTCAATAAGTTCTGTGAGGCAATGCACCTAATTTTTGGGTGGCCCTTACCATCTGGAGCGCCTTCAGGCCTCATGGGTTTGGAGGGAGTCCTCAGTGGATTCCCACTGGTGAGTTCACCCTCTTCACCATTCAGGCTCCTTGGATCAGCTCTGGCTACGAGACCAAATCCTTCCGCGAATCTGCTCCAATGCTGTAGTTCCTGGTTCCACCTTTGCCCAGCAGCGGCAATGACCCCGTCCAATATGGAGTCACATAGGCGTTGTCTGACACCGACTCTAGTGCCAGCTGGAACTGTGCCCTGGACTGGGAGCTAGTGCCTTTTTTCTTTGACAGGCCTTGAGAGGGAGATGATTTGGGGTCCTAGGACACATATGGTTACCTTAATCTCCTAGATCAGCCTGAGGACAACTGGCATGAGAAACTGCCGGATGCAAGCGAGTTGGACACCTCACCAGACTCTAACTTGGTCTCATCCCATGGTGGCTATGTAGGAAGAGGCCTCTTTTGCAATAGGGTGGCTGAGGTCCTGGACCTATAGCTGCCCTCCGTGGCAGTCTATTCAAATGTCTTGACAGAGGTGCTTCAGATGAGAGGTACCCCCTCTGAACCTCTCCTCCCATTTAAGGAAGCCTTTATGGACGTCCTGTTTAAAACCTGGCCCAAGCCCTGCACAGGGGCTCCTATGCACAGGACAATTGCTCACTGCCGTTGCCCCACTCCTGGGATCCCAGTCTCCTCAACTTGTATCCAACCCGAAGGGATTGGCAGTCCAATCCTCCACTTGAAAAGCCAACTCTGGCATTCCCTGCCACTTCACTGGATAGGCAATCCAAAAGGCTGGATACCTTTGGCAATAGAATGTTCTCTTCCGCAGCCTAGCACTGCGGTCAGTGAACACTGCATGCCTTTTCGGTGAATACACCCTCAGGGTTTGGGGCTCAGTTGCACAAGTACTGCCCATGGTCTCCGAGGAGGCCCAAGCCATGCTGTCACAGGCAATTTCAGATGGCAGAAACCCAACATAATTCACTATTTGCTGCTGACTGGAGATGACAGACTAGCTAGGCAGAGGTATTGTGTCATCTGTGGCACTAAGACGCCATGCCTGCTTCAGAACTGCTGGCTTTTCGGGGAAAGCTTCCCTTATGTTCTTGCCCTTCGATGGTTCCAGATTATTTGGCAAAAAGACAGACTCCTCACTAGAACGCTTTAAGGACAGCCGGGCTGCTGCCAGGTCCTTAGGACTCTCCTTTGCCCACCGCCAACCCCATTCTGATTTTTGCCCCTTCTGTTGCTGCAGTAGGGTCTACCAACAGTGTCTTATCCCACTCAGCAGCTCAGCCTTTTGATTGCTGTGGACGCGGTTCCCGCAGACATGTGACCACTAGCCAAAGGTTTACCCAATCTGCCACACCCTAGGCAGGCGGAGGCCCCAAATTCCTTTATATTGCCATCATACCAGTCCGGGCAGCAGGATTCTAGACCTGTGCTTTCTCAATGTCTTGCTGAAGGATAAATCCAAGATGTTAACGTTAGCGCAGGTCATGTCTCCCCTCGAGGCCGGAGACTGGATGGTAACACTGGACATTCAGGATACCCACTTCCATATCCCCTCCATGCCTGTCCACAAGCATTCAAGGTGCGCCACAAGTACTTTCAGTTTGCTGTGCACCCTTTGGCTTTACAGCGCCGTTGAATGTTCACCAAGGTGATGGCAGAAGTTGCAGCACATCTGTAGAGGATGGGGGCTCTGGTCTTCCCCTACCTAGACAATAGACAGTTGTCTCTCACCTCCAGACTACGGTGGACCTCCTACAGTCTTTGGGTTTCTCTATCGACTTGCTGAAGTCACACCTGACTCCCTCCTAGGCACTCCGCTTCATCTGAGCTGTCCGGAACATGGAGCCCAGAATATTCAGGCTATGATTCAGATGTTTCAGCCTCTGTCCTCAATTTCGGTGATACTGACGGAGGCTATTTGGCATCCGAAATCTCTCCGACCTGCTCCAGACCTCAGAGGGGACCTTAAGAGACCTGCAGTTGTGGCTTAACCTTGATTGGGCAAGCTGCAGACCCCTCTCCCTTCCCCATCCTGACAGATGTGTCACTCCTGGGTTGGGGTGGCCATCTGGGAGAGGTGGAGAACAGAGGACTCATGTCTCCGGCAGAGTCCCAATTCCACATCAACGTGTCAGAGCGGAGGGCAATCTGACTGGCATTAAAACACTTTCATCCTTTGATCAAGGGAAGACTAGTGCAGGTGTTCACGGACAACACCACCTCCATGAGGTACTGCAACAAACAGGGCAGGATGGGATCGTAGATACTGTGTCAAAAGGCTTCTTCTCTGGAGATGGCTGGAACAACTGAGCTTTTCCCTGGTGGTTCAAAATTTGGCAGGCTCTCTGAACGCCAAGTCGGACAGACTCGGACATCGACACCTAGGGGATCATAAATGGCGTCTCCATCTGGAGTTGGTGCAAGGTTTTTTTAAGATCAATTCATCACCGCTGACAGCATGCAATTTCAGCACTTCTACATGCTGGAATTCTCCAATCAGACTGCCCCTTTGAGAGTACCTTCTGTTGCAGCTGTAGGGCAGGGTCTTGCACCCCAGTCTCTGCACTCTCTGCCTTCACGCTTGTAGATTGGCCGTTTATGGCCTTCCTTCTGAAGTCTGCAATGTTATTCTGGCAGCCAGGTATCTCTCAAGCAAGACAGCCTATCCCTGTAGTTGGGAGACATTTGTGGCATGTTGTGCTTCCAAGAATGTTGATCCCCTTTCTGCAACCCTATCCCAAGTTTTGTTGTTCATACTTTCCCCGGTCCAGCAAGGCTTTGCTTTGGGCACTGTTAAAAGTTAAGTGTCAACCATTTCGGCTTTTTTGTGGTTCCGGACCAGCCTTCTTTGTCGCTCGTTTTCTAAAGGGACTCCAAAACCTGTTCCCTTCACAACCATTCATCATTCCCCAATGGCTCCTTAATCTGGTCTTGACATTTCTAATGTTTGCGCCCTTCGAGCCTCTACCCAACTGTTTGTGTGCTTACCATCAAATCAGATTTTCTGGTAGCCATAGCATCGGCCCGGTGGGTATTTGAACTGCAAGTACTTTCTGTGCACCCTCCCTACATGACGTTCTATCTAGACAACTGGAACTGAGAACCAGTGTCTCCTTTCTTCTGAAAGTGGTGACATCTTTTTATGTGGTCCAACATATCACCTTACCTGCCCTCTTTGCCCTGCCTCACCCTTCCATAGAGTAGGAGAGACGCCACTGATTGGACTCAAAAAGAGCATTCTACATTGATTGTGCCAGAGAGTTTTGGATGGACAATTATCTCTTCATTGGGGCGAAGAAAGGAAACGCTATGCAAAAACGGACCATCTCACAATGGATAGTGCTCTCCATTAAAATCTGCTACACATTGGCCAAGAAGTAACTCCATGACGGCTTGCATGCTCATTCAGCCAGAACCTAGGCTGCAACCACTGCGTCAGGCGGCAAAGTAGGCATCTCTGGTACACATTCACCAGACATTACTGTCTGATTAGTCAGGTACCTCATGACCAGCACTTTGCCCGTTTAGTCCTCCAAGGCTTCCTGGTCTAAATCAGCTTGCAGACCTTCATCTGGAGAGGTATTGCCTGTTATCTATTCTAAGGTAAGGACTCTGCTGCTAGAAGTCTCTATCAGATGAAAAAGTAACCTTCTGTAGAGCCTTATCTGGTAGAGACTATGTAGCTGCAGATTCTTTGCCGACCCTCCCATCCATCCATCCACCCAGCTCTGCGAACATATTTCTTCACAGATGGTACTCTTATGAGGTCTATAGTGCTGCACACCAGAACATCATGAAAATCTTCATGGTTCCTCGCTTCTGGCATGGAAAGGTCTCAAAAAGTATCTGACTTCAGCACTTTGTGTGGCACCTAGATAGGCATGTCACGTCCAGCGCGGATGACACTGATGTGGAGCTGAACAACGTCACCTACCAGCATGCAGAGGTTCTGCTTGCAAAGTTTCCATATCCAGTCTGATGATGGGGATAATTCTAAGGTAAGGATTCTGGGGCTAGATATTCTCAGGTCTTCAGCTTCAATTGTCGGCGTTTGCGGGGAGCACCGCATGACACTGTTAGCGATGTGGTGGTCGAAGGTCTGGTGTCGGTCGCAGTCATCTTCTCGCTCCGAGGACGACGCGAGGGCCAGCTCCCAAAGTCTTTTGTCCTTGATGTCAGCTGGTAAGTCACGCTGTCAGTGCTGCTGCCTCCCATAACTTTACCGCGTTTGTTTAGTGCCCCTGACACTCCTCCTATTTCTCCAATTTCGGGGTCACAGTGAGAATCTGTCCCACCCTTTCTGTTTCCTAGCGCTGAGACAAGACTGTCTCAAATGAGGGGACACAGTCTATCCCTTCATGCCATTTTTGGTTCTCCGCCTCCCTCTGGCTCGCACCTCTGCCCTAAGGAGGTTGGTGACACCTTGACTGACTCCAAAGTGGCGGGGACCTCCCTTGGTGTCTGTTAGGCCCTCCAAATCCATGATCGAACCCTTATCGGCTCTGGTGCACAGCCCTTTGGTATTCCCACCTGTGGCACCAGTGTTGGATCTGCCAGCTCCACCATCGGCTTTGATGGCTGCTACTTTATCTCTCCTCCCTGATGCCAAGCTGTCTCGTCTTCAACGCTGATCGATGTCAGGAATGGCGTCGTTGGAACAGTTATTTTCAGGCTACATTCCTCGGCTTTCTGAGGAGCCCCCTAATGTTTTCTCCTTGGGACACAGGTAATTTGGTGAGGTCAGTCATGACATAACTGCGATTCTTCAGCTTCCTCCCTTAGTATCATTGGGTGTCTGACCTTGGTGAGGCTAGTGACCTTGATTCAATCCCATCCTTTGGCTTGTTTTCTCCTCATAGCCTCGCTTCAGAGGCTAGCTCGCCTTTTGCTAAGCTTTTGCAGAGAGTTGCCATCAATCAATCAATCAATCAGGGGATTGAACAGAGCGCTACTCACCCGTGAGGGTCCAATGGCGCTTTTGGGGTGGGGGGGGGGGGGAAGAGTGGTGAGCCGTTCAGTGGAAGAGCCAGGTCTTGAGTGTCTTCCTGAAGATGTTCAGAGAGGGGGCACGTCTGATGTCGATCGGGAGCTCCTCCCAGGTCTTGGTCGCGATGTAGGAGAAGGCTCTTCCACCTGTTCTGGCTCTGCAGATCCAAGAGGTCGGCGGTTCAGAGGTTTCTCATGGGTACGTGGAAGTAGATTCTCTCATTGAGGTATTGGAGTCCGGTGTTGTGGAGGCATTTGTAGGCTTGGGTGACTGTCTTGAAAGCTAACTCACAAAGAGCCCACAGGTCCAGAATATAAAACTGCTGAGTATGTGGAACATATATACCAGACACCAAGATAGGGACCGATTGGTGCGGTGAACGTATCCCTTTTTAAGGACAGTTCCCCTCACACATCAGAGGTATTATGCTTCATCAAAGGGGTGCTTCCTCGCGTCAGGAACCTAGTCCTGGCGCGGACTACAACCCCCTCTCTACGGGGGAGGAGCTCAGGGATGTTTTTTCAATTTGAGCACATGGGTTGTACTAAGAACCCTTTGTGAGCGTGCTGTGTAAATAAATGTATTGCTCAGTGCTAGCGTGAATGTGAGAGTGAGTTAAACTGCCTACATAGCTAGCTATCAAAAACTTTATTCAGCTACCCAGTGACAAGATTAAAAACAATAAGCTAGATAATGAGACTGTCCGGATTCAAGACAGCTACATTAAAAAGATCGACATGTTTCGGCCTTTAGACCTACAAAAAGTGTTTTGGCCTTCACCAGGATCAGAAAAACAGCTACTGCAACAAGTAAATGTGAATAGAAACAGTGGTGTATACTGAACCAGAGATTGGTGTGTTTAGTGAATCCACCGCTGGGACCTGTAGTTAGACGAAAAAACAAAAATACCAATGGTGCAGGTGCTGGTTTATGCCACATTCAGATTAAAATGGCCTTTAACATACCCAGTGCTGGGTAAAGACACAATTGTAAGTTTTATGACATTGGTGCAAGGCGCGACTTACCTATTTAGATTGATATAGTTACCGCTTCTGTCCGGGGCTATTTTAGCCAAAAGTACATACGCTAATCCAACCTGAAGAGGAGAATAGGTGGTGTCAGCGAGGAAGAGAGAGACAGGAGAGTACAGTTTCGACAGAGCTCAGATGTTCATTGGTCAGAAAAGGGGCAGGCAGAGGGCAATGGTTTGCTTAAACTGGAGTACCGACATGGCTAGGAATATACTATGGTGAAAGGGTTGTGTGCAAAGTGAAGACAGATGCTACATAATTGTGATCTATAGTACCTTGTAGGGTAATGACGCGCCACAAGACCCCCTTCATGTGACCAGGGGTCAGACTGCAACTCTCCAGAAGCGGACCCTTAGAGCAACCCAGAGGGGCTGTGCCTGGATAGACCAATAGTAGCTATGCTACTGCACGCCATTAGGGAGGGAGAAACTAGACGGAACTTAAGGCAGTGTGTGCGCGCCCTGGCGAGGAGAAATGGGTGCATTCTAATTAACAAAAGCCCCAAGATGGAACATTAGAATGGCGGACTTGTGGTGCTTGATGCTGGTCTCAGGGGCGTGTAAGGGCGTGTAAAAAGCCGGAGCATGGTAGATGGCTCTCAATGATGGGAGCCTCACAGACAAGCAAAGGTGTGCGAAGCAGGAGGATCGCTGTCGGAAGGTTTGTGGCACGGCAACTAACTCGGCGTTGCGGTTTAAGCCTGAGGTAATAACGCCACTGGGCCAGGAGACAGAACAAGGGAAAGGTCCCTGTTTGCGGGTCAACGGCATGGCGGCAGCCTGGAGGGGGCTGATCATGGCCCAAGCAAGTCGGAGATGGTAGCGCCCCGGGGCAAGATAGGCCAGGTAACTTACCTCTCTGATGTAGCGGGGTCTCTTGGGCGTGCGTCCAACCGGAAGAATATACTGTGAGGTTTGACGTGCTGTATATGATGGCGCGTCAATTACTGTTGAAACAGAACGGGGTGCTTGGGAGTTGTAGTTTAAGAGTAAGTGCGTCTAGGGAAATGTAGTCTCTTAACGGGTGCAGGGTCAATAAAAGGGAACCCTCGCTAGTATGTCGGCGAGGGGCACTGTGCTCGGGATACAAATACAAATGAACCAGCTGGTGGAAGGATCATGGTCGGCGTTATGACACAACAGCGCAATCAGCTCGGGCTAAGAGGTGAATGGAACAAGGTGTGTTGTGCACTGTCAGGAGGCGCACAGGCGGGGTAACTCAGTACATACATGCAGCCAGTCAGCTCAGGCTGGGGGATTGAAAAAGCAGACATGAGTGTAGCACTGCTTGGGGGTGTTGTCGATAGTGCAAAGTCATGGGAAGTTCCTGTAACATGGCGCTAGAGGTGGAAGTTGCAGTGGCCACATGAGTGAGAGACCGGAACCAATGTAAAATCCAGTGGCCCTGTGACCGGGCACGATGCAGTCTACTTGCACTGTCAGGCACAGTTGCAGGATTGCATGCTAGGTCAAGGCGAGCCATGGGATGTAATCATCGAGTCCGGCATTGGTTGTATTTTGTCTGAAGACCCAACGCTCCTCTACCCTAAGCAGTCGTAGGGCGAGGTCAGGTGTTGAGGCACCCACGTTGGGTTTTTCCAGTACCGTCCATGTTAGCGAGTCTGCCTAGTAGTGCATCTTGAAAAAATGTTTAGTCAATCGCGTGTTTTGTGTGGAACATCTGATGGTGCTCTTGTGTTCCTGTATGCGTATGCGGATTTTGCGTGTAGTCATTCTCACATACCTAAGCCCACAGGGGCAGGTGATAAGGTAAATGAACTGCACGGTATTGCAATTTGCGTGGTGCTTTAGCTCCCATGTCTGGTGGTGCCTATATCTATGGTTTTCGTGGCATGAGACTGAGCGCAAACTGAGTACGACCCACAGGGAAAATGACCTTGTACAGATGGCAGATGCCAGAGGGTGTTAGGTTTCTGTGTGCTACTTAGTACCGGTCTTGTGTGTACTAAGGTGTCCCTAAGGTTAGTATTTTGTTTGAAAGAAAATAGGGGTTTTTGCATCGTGATTGATCTTTGTTAAGAATGTTGCAATTCCGCAGTACTGACTTTTTCACTGTGTTTGAGAGAGAACTGAAGGCGTTGACACACACCAACCTGGTTTGCATGGGTGTATTTGATGGATTATCCAGTAAGGTATCCCTGTTGTTTAATGCACGTTCGGCTGATTTCTTGACTAGGGCTTTGGGATAGTGTCTATCAAGAAGGTTATTTCTTAGGCTCTGGGTGTGTTCTTAGTATTTGTCAGTGCTAGAACAATTCTGCTGCAGCCTGAGAAATTGACAGAAGGGAAGATTTTCACAGTGATTTGGGGTGGTAGCTTTTGTAATGAAGTAAAGCATTTCGAGCCATGGGTTTGGTATATAGTTTAGTTTCTAACTGGCCATCTGATGGATAAATGGAGAGGTCCAGGAAAGCAAGTTTTTCTTTAATATAGTCACATGTGAACCTGAGATGGTCATTTCAGGTGTTGAGCCAATTATGAAAGGTGTTAAGGGTCGTCTCGTTGCCTCTCCAGACCACAAGAATGTCGTTGATATATCAATCAATCAATCAATCAAGAAATTTATATAGCGCGCTACTCACCTGAAGGGTCTCAAGGCGCTTGGGGGAGGGGGGTCTGCTACTGCTCGAACAGCCAGGTCTTGAGTTGCTTCCTGAAGGAGAGGTGGTCTTGGGTCTGACGGAGGTGGATGGGGAGGGATTTCCATGTCTTGGCTGCCAGGTAGGAGAAGGATCTTCCTCCCATGGTCGCTCTTCGGATGCATGGAATGGCTGCGAGGGCGTGGCTGGTCGAACGAAGCTGGCGGGTGGGAGTGTAGAAGGTCAGGCGGTTGTTGAGGTATCTGGGGCCCAGGTCGTGGAGGGCCTTGTGTGCGTGGGTTAGGAGTCGGAACGTGATTCTCTTGTTGACGGGGAGCCAGTGCAGGTCTCTCAGGTGTCCGGAGATGTGGCTGTGACGGGGGATGTCCAGGATGAGTCGTGCAGAGGCGTTCTGGATGCGTTGGAGTCTCTTCTGTAGTTTGGCTGTGGTTCCGGTGTAGAGGTGTTTCCGTAGTCCAGTCGGCTGGTGACGAGTGCCTGTGTGACCGTCTTCCTGGTTTCGGTGGGGATCCATCGGAAGATCTTCCTGAGCATGCGTAGGATGTTGAAGCACGAGGACGAGACGGCGTTGACTTGTCTGGTCATCGAGAGGGAGGAGTCCAGGATGAAGCCCAGGTTGCGTGCGTGGTCCGTTGGTTTGGGTGCGCTGCCCAGGGCAGGGGGCCACCAGGAGTCGTCCCAGGCGGAGGAAGATGTTCCCAGGATGAGGACTTCCGTCTTGTCTGAGTTGAGTTTCAAGCGGCTGTTCTTCATCCACTCGGCTACTTCTTTCATCCCTTCGTGTAGGTTGGTTCTGGCTGTGGCGGGGTCTTTGGTGAGGGAGAGGATCAGCTGAGTGTCGTCGGCGTAGGAGATGATGTTGAGGTTGTGTTGGCGTGCGATGGCCGCGAGGGGGCTCATGTAGATGTTGAAGAGGGTGGGGCTGAGTGATGATCCTTGTGGTACGCCGCAGATGACTTCGGTGGCCTTGGATCTGAACGGGGGGAGGCGGACTCTCTGGGATCTTCTGGCGAGGAACGAGATGATCCACTCCAACGCCTTCTCTCGGATTCCGACGTTCCTGAGGCGTTGTACTAGGGTGCGGTGGCAGACAGTGTCGAACGCTGCGGAGAGGTCCAGGAGGATGAGGGCAGCCGTTTCCCCGTTGTCGAGCAGGGCTCGGATGCCGTCAGTGGCTGCGATGAGGGCGGTCTCGGTGCTGTGGTTGGCTCGGAAGCTGGACTGCGAGGGGTCGAGGGATCCGTTTGTCTCGTGGAAGGCGGCAAGCTGTCGGTTGACAGTCTTCTCGATGACTTTAGCAGGAAACGGGAGGAGCGAGATGGGGCGGTAGTTCTTGAGGTCGGTGTGGTCGGCTGATGGTTTCTTCAGGAGGGCGCTGAGTTCGGCATGCTTCCAGCTCTCCAGGAAGGTGGCGTTGTTGAAGGAGCAGTTGATGACGTCTCGGAGTTGGTGTGCGATGACGGAGGCGGCTGTGTTGAAGAAGTGGTGGGGGCATGGGTCAGTTGGTGATCCGGCGTGGATGGTGTTCATTGTGTGGATGGTGTCTTCGGTGCTGAGCGGGGTTTAGGCGCGGAGGGTGGTGGTGGGGGGCGTCGGTTCGGTGGTTGGGTGTGTGGGCTGTGTGCCAAAGCTGTTGTGTATGTCGGCGATCTTGCTGTGGAAGAACGAGGCAAGAGAGTCGCAGAGTTCTTGAGAGGGGGTGATGTCGTTGGTTCCGGCGCTGGGGTTCGAGAGCTCTTTGACGATGTTGAAGAGTTCTTTGCTGTTGTGTGCGTTGTCTAGTCGTTCCTTGAATGCTGTTTTCTTGGTGGCGTGGATCAGCTGGTGGTGTTTGCGGGTGGCGTGCTTGAGGGCAGTCATGTTGTCTGAAGTCGGGTCTTTGCTCCAGGCTTTCTCGAGGGTGCGGCAGTTCTTCTTGGAGTTCATGAGATCGTTGTTGAACCAGGAAGCCTTCTTGCTGCCGGGTCTGCTGGGATGGTTTTTCTGGGGTGCGAGGTCGTCAGCGCAGTTGGTGATCCACTGTGTGAGGTTGTTGGCTGCCTGGTTGGTATCCGTTGAGCTGGCGGGAGGATTCAGGTTCAGGGATGTGGAGAGCTGGTTGGAGGTGATCTTGTTCCAGCTCCTGCGGGCAACCTGTTGCGGGTGGTGGTGGGTCGTGGTCCTTCTGAAGGAGAAGTGGACGCAGCTGTGGTCTGTCCAGTGGAGTCCGGTGGAGTGGCTGAAGGAGATGTCCTTGCTGGAGGAGAAGACGGGGTCAAGCGTGTGTCCGGCGTAGTGGGTGGGGGTGTTGACCAGTTGCTTGAGTCCGAGGTTGGCGAGGTTGTCCAGCAGGGTGGTGGTGTTGCTGTCCTTGTTGTTCTCCAGGTGGAAGTTGAGGTCCCCGAGGAAGATGTAGTCAGCGGAGGAGAGGGCGTGCGGGCTGATGAAGTCTGCGATGTCTTTGCTGAATTGTGTGCGGGGTCCTGGGGGTCTGTAGATGAGGGTGCCTCTGAGTGTGGTCTTAGGGTCGGTGTGTATCTGGAAGTGGAGATGTTCAGCGGCTGTGAGGGTGTCGTCGGAGCTGGTCGTGATGCGATGGTGTTCTTGTGGACGATGGCGATGCCTCCTCCTGTCTGGTTGACGCGGTCCCTCCGGGTGATCTTGTATCCGTCCGGGATGGTGATGGCGGGCGCTGAGGTGGCATTAATCCATGGTTCCGTGAGGAAGGCGACGTCTGGAGATGTGGTGTCGAGCAATTTCCAGAGTTCCACGGCGTGTCTGTGGACGGAGCGGGTGTTGAACAGGATGCACTTCAGGTGATTGCTGCTGGTGCTCGGCTTGGCGGGTGCAGTGCCGGTCCGGATGCAGGAGAAGTAGCAGGATCGGCAGCAGAAGGGTCCGTGGGTGCGTCGCGGGGTGGCTCGGTAGCATCCGGGGATCCGGCCGGTGTTGAGTGCGTTGAGTGTGGCGGCGTCGTAAGTCCGGCGGGTGGGCTGGCATCTGCGGGGGCCAGGGGTTCTGGCGCTGGGCGCGGTCCAGGCGTGGATGGGCGCAGACGGGCTTGCCTTTGGCGTGCCTTCGGCGCACAATCGGCGCGCACGCGTGGTCTCCATTTAAGGCGAAGTGGGAGGGAGGGGCAGCTGGGAGGCAGGAGCTGGGAGGGCACAGAAGAGAAGTGGGCGGGGCCGCGATCTCCGGCGGCAGGAAGCGGAGGTCACAGGGAACCGGGGCTGAAACACAAAGAAAAAGTCACTGAGCAAAAGACAGGGGCAATACAGGCAACAAGTGGGGAACAAGTGGGGAAATACAAGTGGGGAAATAACACACAGAGCACTTGGCAGAAACGGCAACGATCAGCAGCGAGCAAGGGAGGGGGCACACAGACACAGCTGGAGGGCCGTGCGGCGCGGGGGTGTCCTGAGGACAGGTCACACTCACCTTCGCCGTGCGGTCTCCATTTAAGGACAAGTGGAAGGGAGGGGCGGCTGGGAGGCGGGAGCGGGGAGGGCACAGAAGAGAAGTGGGCGGGGCCGTGATCTCCGGCGGCGGTAAGCAGGGAGCGGAGGTCACAGGGAACCGGGGCTGAAACACACACAAAGAAAAAGTCACAGAGCAAAAGACAGGGGCAATACAGGCAACAAGTGAGGAACAAGTGGGGAAATACAAGTGGGGAAATAACACACAGAGCACTTGGCAGAAACGGCAACGATCAGCAGCGAGCAAGGGAGGGGGCACACAGACACAGCTGGAGGGCCATGCGGCGCGGAGTGTCCTGAGGACAGGACAGGTCATATATCTCTTCCAGAGATGGATGTGTGTCTGGAAGGGATTGTTGGATGATAAGACTACCTCCTCCTCAAGCATGTGCATGAAAAGATTCGCCAGACTCTGTGCAAAGGTGCTCCCCATGGATGTGCCAGACACCTGGAGATAGAGTTGTGTTTCAAAGAGGAAAATGTTCTCCTGCATCGCCATGGTAGCACATCTCATGATGAATGGAATCGTTGAAATGGTGTCTGGTGCACCACACAAATTGCATTAGCGAGTGGTTCATTTATCTTATCACCTGCCCCTGTGGGCTTAGGTATGTGGGAATCATGGCGAGGGAGGAGTCTAGTACGATGCAGAGGTTTCGGCTTGGTCCGTGGGGGTGGGAGGGCTGCCGAGGGCGGTGGGCCACCAGTTGTTGTCCCATGCTGAGGGGGAGGGTACGAGGACCTCTGTCTTCTCTGAGTTGAGCTTCAGACAGATTCTGCTCATCCAGGATGCGACGTCCTTCATTCCTTCATGGAAGTTGAGACTGGTGGTGATGGTGTCCTTGGTGAGGGAGAGGATGTGCTGGGTGTCGTCAGCGAAGGAAACTATGCTGAGTCTGTGCTACCTGACGATGGCGTGAGGGGGATCATGTAGATGTTGAAGAGCGTGGGGCTGAGTGACGATCCTTGGGGTACTCAACAGCTGATTTCCGTCGGTTTGGAGAGGAAGTGCCGTAGTCTGATTTTTTTGGGTTCTGCTGGTGAGGAAGGAGCGGAGCCAGTCGAGGGTGGTTCCTTGTATGCCGGAGTCGTGGACTCTGGTGGTGAGTGTGCGGTGGGAGACGGTGTTGAATGCTGTAGAGAGGTCGAACAGTGTGTCCTTGATCGAGGAGAGTGCGGATGTCATCTGTATCAGTGAGTAGGGCGGTCTCTGTGCTGTGGTTGCTGCAGAATCTGGATTGGGAGGGGTAGAGGATTGCGTTTTCTTCAATTAATTTTGTTAGTTGGGCGTTGACGGTGTTTTCTGTGACTTTGTCCATGAGAAGAGGGAGATGGGTCGGTAGTTCTTGAGGTGCGTGTGATCTGCTGAGGGTTTTTTGAGAAGTGGTCTGACTTCTGTGCATTTCCAGTCTGGCAAGAGGCCGGTTTTGAAGGCGGCGTTGATGGTGCATCGTAGTTCCGGAGTGATGGTGACTCTGTGGAAGATGTGGTGGCTCCTGAGTGGATGCCTTTCATGGTCGAGGTGGTGTCTTCGGTTGTTACCGGAGTCCAGGAGGAGGAGATGGTGGGCTGGATGGCGTTGCTGGAGTAGGAGGTTGTTTCGGAGTCAGGTGTCTGGTCGTTAAAGTTGTCGAAGAGGCCCTTTATTTTTAGATGGAAGTAAGATCCTAGCATGTTGCAGAGGTCCTGGGATGGGGTGATGTCCATGGTTTCGCAGGGGGCTTGGTGAATTCCTGGATGACGCAAAAAAGTTCCTTGGATTTGGCGGGGATCTTGTTCTGGATGAAGGTCTTTTAGGTGAATCTGATGCGTTGGTGGTATTCCGTCATGGCGTTCTTGTACGTGGTGCAGTCTTCCGGCGTTTTGCTGTTTCCCCAGTTCTTCTCAATGCGTCTGCAGGTGCGTCTGGATTCTTGGAGGTTGGTGGTGAACCAGGTGGCCTTCCTGGGGTGGTGTCTGTTGAGGTTATGTAGGAGTGCGAGCTCGCCTGCGCATTTGGAGATACATCTGTGGAGTTTTTTTAGTTGCAAGGTTGGTGTCAGTCGAGGTGGTGGGTGCGTTGCGGTTGAGGGTGGGGTCAAGCTGCTCTTCAGTGACTTACGATTCAGAAAAGGGGGGTGGTGATGAACAGAGTGTCTGAATTAAGCAGACCACTCTTACCCAGTCCAAAGATCAGGGCTTGATCCATCACCGTTATTTAGCTCACTGCACCATCCCAGCTCAGAACCTGGCTATATGCAAATCAGTCTGTCCCTGGCCCAGTGCATCATGGGAACAGGGCAGACTAAACTACCAAGCCAATTCTTCACCAGAAAGGAGACAAGCTTCCGGGGACCGGTTTCTGGCATTTCAGCCGTTGTCGGCCCGGCTTGCTTGAATCCTGATGGTGCAGTGAGCAAGGGACTCATGTCTGAGTATACCCTGCCACACCTATAGTGGCCAAAAACGATTCAGAAAAGGGGGTGGTGATGAACAGAGTGTCTGAATTAAGCAGACCGCTCTTCAGTGACTTAGCTCCAATTTCTTCGTAGAGGGCGGGGGACAGGTTTGGGCGGCATGGGCTTGTTGACTAGGAAGTGTACGCAGTGGTGGTCTGTCCATTGGGGTTGCACGGTGTGGATGAATCGGATGTTGATTCCTCCTGCGAAGATGGGGTTGAGGGTGTGTCCTGCCTTGTGGGTAGGCGTGGTGACGAGCTGTTTCAGTCCGATGTTGGTGAGGTTGTCTAGGAGGGTGGAGGATTTTGGTCGAATGGGGTTGTCACGGTGGAAGTTCAGGTCTCCAATGAGTATGTAGTCCATGGAGGCGATGGTGTGGGGTGCGATTAGGTTGGCGATGGTAGTAGCGAATGAAGCTCGAGGTCCGGGGGTCTGTCTGCGAGGGTGCCACGCAATGTGGTTATAGGGCTGGTCTCGATCTGGAAGTGGAGGTGCTCTATGGTGGAGAAGGAGCCACTCGAGGTGGAAAGTTGGAGGAATCTTTTGTGTGTGATGGCGAGTCCTTCTCCTCGGTGGTTGGGGCGGTCCTTTCTCAGGATCTTGTATCCGCCAGGAAAGGCGGTGGCGATGTGGGGGCGGAGTAGGCATTGGTCCAGGCTTTCATGAAGAAGGCGACATCTGTCGGGGGGTGTTGAATATATCCAGATCTCTATTACGTGTCTGTGCAGGGAGCGTACGTTGAGGAGGATGCACTTCAGGGCTTCGGTGGTGTTGGCGACCGGCGTGGGGGGCGGTACCCGAGGGGGTGCTGATAGTGGTCAATCAATCAATCAATCAGTGACACTTATAGAGCGCGCTACATACCCGTAGGGTCTCAAGGCGCTGGGGGGGGGGGGGGGGGGGGGGGGGTGCCGCTACTGCTCGAACAGCCAGGACTTCAGCTTCTTCCTGAAGGAGAGGTGGTCTTGGGTCAGGCGCAGGTCGGTCGGGAGGGAGTTCCAGGTCTTGGCGGCCAGGTAGGAGAAGGACCTTCCTCCTGTAGTCGCTCTTCGGATGCGGGGGATGGCGGCAAGGGCGTGGTTGGCTGATCGGAGGTGGCGTTTGGGAGCGTAGAAGTTGATCCGGCTGTTGAGGTAGCTCGGGCCTTGGTCGTGTAGGGCTTTGTGTGCGTGGGTGAGGAGGCGGAAGGTGATTCTTTTGTTGACGGGGAGCCAGTGGTGATGGTCTGGCAGCAGTGGTTGCAGGAGAATTGGCCCTGGGTGGTGTTCGGTGTGGACAGCTGGCAGTGGGTGCCATGGTTCTGGGGCTGCAGCTTCCTCCTGTGGAGGGCCATTGATCCCCTCTTTGGGGTGCTTAATTCGGGCCAGATGAGGACTGAACCTGTGCTCCTCGTCAGTGAAGTCCTCTTTGATATTCTGTTTGGCACTTGGACTAAACCCGTTTCAAGAGCCCCTGTGGACCAGTCTATTACTCATAGGCACCATCCTGCCCCAGGAGACCTGCTCTGCCTTTTCCGAAGTATTCTATGTGAAGCTTTGTGGTTCAGGCTGCTACATTCTCCCCTGACATCAGTTCAGTGTGTTATACAGGGAATCTAAAAGTCTAGATGCTTTTGGTCAATATCTCTTTTCTGCCACCAGCTCCGCTTAATACCGCTTGTGTTTTGGGCAGATGATCTCGGGTGTTGTGGGATTCGGTCTTGTGCCATCTCCCATATGTCGCTTATAACACGCGGTACACACTTACTCTGATGGTCCATGATGTCCGTCAAGTGGCTAAATTGCTTTCTCATTGTGGCATGGATACCACAGATTCTGTCAGACGAGCCATGGCTCTCTCTAGTTCTTTGCCAGCGTGCCTACGCACCTCTGGCTTTTCTGAGGTTATTCAGTTCACCTTGGTGGACATGCCTTTGAATTGTCAATACCTGTTTTGCTGTCAGGCTTACTCCACTTATTGGCGTTTTAGGGATAGCTGGAGTGGAGAGAAATCTTAATCCACTGCTGGCTATACCGTCCTTTTCTCCCCCTGTATTTAGTCACTTGTGGAGTTGGTCTCTCCATGATATTTCCTCTGTATTGTCCACTGCTTCAACCAGATCCCTTCCCTGTCAGTTATTTATCCCTCAGACGGGGACTAGTTATCTGCGTAGGCCTCCCTGTGCTGACCTTGTTCAACTTAAACCCTTTTACAGTTCTCCATAGTGGTCTTCTTTTTCTATTCTAGCAAGATTGTTTTTCTTTTCACCGGTCTTTCGGCTGCCTGCTTAACACCACTCAGTCAATGGTATTGTTTTCTGCTTCTTTTCCTTTTATATGAGACCAGGTGGTTTGTTTCCAGCTCGCTGTGGTTTGGTTGCTGGCTCACTGTTCCATATATATATATGTGTGTGTGTATGTATGTGTATATGTGTGTTTGTATATTTATATGTGTGTATCTTGTGTGTATGTGTGTGTATGTATATGTATATATGTGTATGTGTGTTGCATATGTATATATGTATAAGTGTGTGTGTATATGTATAAATGTGTGTGTATATGTATAAATGTGTGTGTGTATATATGTGTGTATGTATATGTGTATATATGTATATATATATGTGTCTGTTAGGTATCTCTATAGTAAGTGATCTTCTCCTGTCTTTCTTATGGAGGAGTGTGCTTCTGCTTATAATGTTGCACTCTTCCTCGTACCATTGGAACGCCTCTGCATGTTGTTGCTATCTTCTGACCCCCCCCCCCCGGAGGAATTTAGGTTGATCCGTCCCTGAGAGCTATTAGTTGGTGCTCTCTTCATTCCTTCCTTCTATGGCTAGGAGTTTTAACTCAATAGTTTTAGCCACTGTCCTTTCATCTTCTGTTCTGTTTTCTTGGCCCGGTTGCCTTTCAGGGAATGCTGTAGTATTATCTTTCAATGAACTGTTCTTTCCGACTCATCTTAATTCTTCATCCCATGTTTTTGCCAAAGTAGCGGATTTACTTCTGTACAGGCTTCTCCTCAGTGTTTCTGGTGAGATGTCTTTCACCTCCCTTACTTGCAGCCAGTCTCCCTTTTCCTTATTTCAGACAGGTTAGCCTGGTCGGTGATCTTTCTTAGGATCCGGTTTGCTGACCCCCCTCCGGGAATAGCTTTGCTTGGGTATCTCATTCTAAAGTAAGTAAAATGTGGCTTGTTGTCTCTATCAGATGAATAAGTTACTTACTTTCGGTAACGCCTAATCTGGTTGAGACAAGGTCTAGCCACATATTCCTTACCAACCCACCCATCCTAATAGTTCTTATTATTATTAACATTTGTATGGCGCAGCGAATCATCCCCAAGGGGATCCCTCGGTGCCCGGCTATACAGAGAAGCAGGCCCGATGGACGGCCAAGGCTTACTGAAACATCCAGGTCTTTCGTTTTTTTTTTTTGCAGTGTGCCATGGAGGTGCAACCACGAAGGGATTCTGGTAGCCTATTCCAGTGGAAGTGGGATAGATAGGAAAAAGCCCGCCCGCCCATTCTCACTTTCATGATTTGGCACGGGGCCAACAGATTTTGGTTGCTAGATCTTAGTGGACGTCCCAGCACATAGGCTCTTACCTTCTTTTTTAGGTAAGCTGGGCCCAGGCCCTGCCTAGGCTTAAACACCAAGATCAAAAGTTTAAAGGCTGCTCTCTTCTTCTCGGGTAACCAATAAAGAGACTGCAGCAGAGAACGAGATGGAGTATGTCTTGGTTTATTCAAAACCATTCTGGTTTCAGTATTCTGCAGTACCTGTAGCCTAGAGAACAGATCTTCTCTGGCCCCGACAAGTAGGGAATTTCTGTAGTCCAGCCTACTCACAATTAACGCCTGAATGAGAATTTTTCTTGCCTCCACAGGAATCCAGGGAAAGACTTTCCTTAACATTTTCAAAATGCCAAAGCAAGAGCTAAACAGTGATTTTACATGCTCTTCATAAGAAAGGTTGCTGTCCAGCAGGATTCCCAGATTCCTGGCCTGCTTAGTGGGGTGGGGACCCTCCCCCAGTTCCGCCGGCCACCACTCCGGAGTCCATAGTTCCTCCACCTTCCCGAACAGGAGGATCTCAGTCTTATTAGAGTTCAACTGGAGGAAATTGTCCCTCATCCAGGTGGCAATGTTCAACATACAGGTCTTAAATTTGATTTTGGTGACCTCAGGATCCAGATCTAATGGGATAATCACCTGTGTGTCGTCTGCATATGAAATTGTTTCGAATCCAGACGCCCTTATAATTGCAGACAATGGAGACACATAAATGTTGAACAACGTTGGGCTTAAAATGGAACCCTGTGGGACCCCCTTGTCCACTAGGTTGCTTGCTGAGAAAAATGGCTCCAGTTTGACCTGCTGAGATCTCTTTGACAAGAAGCTTTCCAACCATGCCAGGGCTTGCCCCTCGACACCAATCTCCTGTAATCTGCAAAGCAGGATGGAATGGGAGATGGTGTTGAAAGCCGCCGATAGATCTAATAAGACCACATAGTCGGTGTCCCTTTATCCAGGGACATTCTGATTATGTCTATTACTTCCATCAGGGCTGCCTCCGTACTATGTCCGGTCCGAAAGCCAGATTGAGCGGGATCTAATAGTTTGTTCTGCTCCAGGTGGCTTGTTAATTGATCAACTTTTCCATCATTTTAGCCCTACATTGCAACAGGGATATTGGCCTGTAGTTCTTCATTTCCAAGGGGTTAGCTGATGGCTTTTTTAAAAGCGGTCTCACCAGAGAGAGCTTACACTTATCTGAGAAGATGGCTGTAGATAGGGAAATATTACATACATCCCTCAATGAAGGAGCCAAGGTAGCGTCCAAGGCTGCCATAACAAAAGGAGGAGCACAATCTGATTCTGCTCCTGACTTGATTGCTTCCAGGGCTACTCTTATTTGCTCCGTTGTAATAGTAGAAAAGGAGTCCAGCTTAGGTAGAGAGGGTATCATCGCCCTTGGATTGGGTGGCATTATGCTATTTCCTCCCCCCAGAGAATTATAGATGAAATCTATCTTATCTCTGAAGTGGGTGGCCACCTTATCACATAGGTCTTGCGTATGTGGGACCGTAGAACTACTTACAGAAGGATTTGTCAATTCTTTTATTATTGCAAACAGTTCCTTAGAGGAGTTATTTGCTTCCCCAATCCTCCTGCTCAAGTATTCCCTTCTAGCGGATTTACAATGGCCCAAATAGGCTCTGTGCGCCTCGATATATGCCTGCTTATCCACGGCACATGTTGTTCTTCTCCACTTTCTTTCCCGCCCTCTACACTGAGCTTTCTCCTCCTTCAGCTCCACCGAGTTCCATGGAGCAGGTGCTCGCTTTTCCTTTAGTTTCATTGTTTTTAGTGGCGCAATACTATCTAAGGCTTTTACCACCGTCCCTTCCCACCTCTCCAAAGCTCTATTACAGTCCCTGTCCTCTAACGGCGGGGCTATGAAGGCCTCCGTAAATGCCGCAGGAGTAACTTTCCTCCAAGCCCTCCACATGTCTTTCTTGTCCCGGTTCTTCATTGCCCTTTCTTGATGCATGAAGGAGAACTTTAAGGCCCAATGGTCGGACCATGTTAACTCCTGGGGTGTTTCTACTAAAAGGCTAGGGACATTAGTAATAGTAATAACATATATATGTATAAAACGCTAAAATTAATAAAAAGTTTTTCAAAAAGAATATTCTTTTTGGGCACACTGTTTCCATTGCAGTTTCTATACTGGCTGCACATTCTAGTGCGGGAGTAGTTGTGGAAGAAACTGACGTCTGCGCGTAGGGGCAGGGCTTATGTGACCTCTGCCGACTTAACGACATAGTCCACCGGATGCAATGGAGTCGCTCAACGCCCTCTACCGATGCACAGAGGTACTGCTTTAGAAAGGTTTCCAGATCCAGTCTGGCGCCTGGGGACAATTCTAAGGTAAGGAATCTGCGGCTAGATCTGGTCTCTACCAGATAAGGCATTACCGAAGGAAAGTAACTTATTCTTTAGTTCTCGCCTACAGCTTTTTCTCCAGTATTGGGGTGTCTTTCATAGATTCACATGCTTGAATATTCACTGTCGTCGGAGTGGGAGTCCCACAGTAAATAAAATAGCAATAATATATTATATATATATATATATATATATATATATATATATATATATATATATAATATGTGTATATATATGTGTAAAAACATAAAACCTGAAATATGTATCAGAAAATAGGCATAACCTGGCTAAACATATTTCTACATAGGAATGCATGGGCAAGGAAAAAACCATATGCAGTCTATCCATGTCATTATGTTGGTCCCAACTGCAGCCAATCAGGCGACAGCAACCCTCTAGAATCTTCTCCTCAGAGCTCAGCACCTCAGATTTTCTACCGCACGTCGTGTGTAAGGGAGTCTCCTTGAGCTCTGCTCAGTTTTCTCTTCTCTTCAGGTTGTTTCCTGGTTTAACAACATGTCTGCAAGTAAGAAGTCTCTTTTCAGAGCTTGTTCATCCTGTGGAAAGCTAAGACTTTTTTCTGAGGACCCACACAGTAAGTGTATTTACTGTCTTTACCCGGACCATGAGGTGGGGAGCTGTAAGTTCTGTAGAACTTTCTCCCCAAAGACTTTAAAGGACAGGGAAGGCCGTTTACTCATCTGGCTTCAAAGACTAAAAGATAAAGATAATGTACTTTCTGATGCTGAAGGTCTTATTTCTGGCCATTCCCAAGCAGCCTCTAAGCGTGGTAGTGTGCAGGAGTTGCCTTCTCCATATATAAAAAAGAAGAGGATGTCTCTTTCCTTGGCCCCTGCGGTGTCTTCACCACTTCCTACCAGTTCTGGGCCCACGAGATGTGGCTCTCAGGCTCCTGCTGCATCTTCCTCAAGTTTTTCTGTGAAGAAAACTGATTTTCCGTCGACGACGGTGTCGTCTACAGCTCCGTCGACGAACTTTGCTGTCTCTGGTTCGAAATCGACGACGACGGTCACGACGACGCTTGCTTCTGGATCGTCTACAGCCCTTTCTTCGACGTCATCGTTGTCGATGAAGGTAATTCTCAGTTCTAAGACTGTGTCGTCGATTATCCCTATTTCATCGTTGTCGACAAAGAAACCTCCGCCATCGACTGTTCGATTGTCGTCGACGAAGGGTGTAAAGATGTTAAGTTCGACGCCTTCGACTAGTGTTCCGTTGACGAGTGTTCCATCGATGACTGTCCCGTCGACGTCTGTCCCGTTGACGACTGTCCCGTCGACGAAAAAGATGAAAACTAAGGTTCCGTCGACATCTACGTCGACAAAGATTCCGTCGTTGGCACCATTGCTGTCGACGACGTCACCGTCGACGACAGCCTCGACGAGGTCTCCGTCGACGAAGGTGTCGTCGAAGAAGACCGCAAAGACAGTAGCACAGTCTATGTCTCCGACAGTGCCGTCGACGGTAGGATTGCCATCGACTAAGGAGTCTCAAACTGTAGGAAAGACAGTACCGTCTACTTTTGCCTCGCTACCTTTGTTGCCACTGTCTTCCAGCAAGTCGGACAAGGTTACAACTTTTCCTGAAAGGGGTGTAGCTCAACCACCCTCTCCTTTGTTTGCCACAGACTCAGATCAGGAGTCTAAAGAGGATGTGCATGAAGCTTTTACTGAGGCTCAAAGTCAGTCAGACCTAATTATAAAGTGTCAAGAGTTCAGCAATGATGAGGAGGAGCAGTACAGCCAACATGATGAGGTTCAGACTCAAATGCCGGCCGCAATGTTGCCTTTGTCGCTGATTTCAAACCTCCAAACTATGTTGGACTACCACAATCGGCGTTTCTCGCCATCAACACAGGTACCTGCAGTGCCATCAGCCTTGACTCCTATTACGGAGCCGTCAGCTGCTCCTTCAGTACCTTCACCGCCTGCTACCATTCAGAGACCTACATCAATTCAAGTACACGCTACTGTGTTTCCTGATGATGACGAGGAGAATCCTCCAGAACGAGAAGATGGAGAGGTTACAGATGTGGATGGATATCGGGCACAGACCCCATCCCCATCTCAAGTGACGCCAGGGGATTCTCCTCCAGTGGATATTGCAAGCTTCCATCAATTGATGGATAGAGCGGCTCAGCGTTTTAAACTACCGCGAGTGCAAAGAGAAGAAGATTGTTTCCTCTATGATTTCAAGAGCCAACTATTCAAACAGATTCATACTGATCCGATTATAGATTTCATCTGGGCTGAAGGGGTGAAACTCACGAAGACGCCTAATTCTTTGCCGGCCCAATTGCCTCAGTTAGAAAAGAAATATAAGGCGCCGGTCGGATCTCCAGCATGCCTCAATGGTCAACCAAAGCCAGATTCGGTTGTTACACAGGCAGCTCAGAGAGGATCCCAGAATCCTGCATCTACTATTACAGCTCCTCCGGACTGGGAGTGCCGTCGCCTTGATGCTATAGGGCGCAAGTTTTCCTCGATGTCTTCCACTACTGTGAGGGTGGCTAATGCTATGGCCATCTTGGGTCGATATGACCGTCAAGTTTGGGCAGATATGTCCGCCTATGTGGCGTTGCTTCCGGATGCTTCCAAGGCGGAAGCATTGCAGCTTCTTCAGGAAGGAGAAAGAACATCTGAAGCACTGATTGATTGTGCTGTAGATGTGGCCTGCACTGGATTCCGACAGCTCGCTGGAGCGGCTGTCTTACGTAGGCAAGGTTGGTTGCGCTCGACCTCCTTCCGTCAGGAAGTTCAAACAAAAATTCTTGATATGCCATATGATGGCGAATCACTCTTTGGAGCTCACATTGACGAGGCATTACAATCTATAAAGAAGGACACGGACACTGCACGTGCCTTAGGAACTCTTCAATTTAAGAAACAGCCCTTTGGGGGTGCTCGAGGACGAGGCTCCAATTTTCGAGGAGGAAGCAATCAATACCGCTCCTATAACCAAGGCAATCAGCGTTTCTCCGGTAGCCGTCAGCAGTCGTTTTGGCAGCAGCCAGCCAAGACCTATCGAGGGAAGTCCTCTTACCGAGGATCTTCCAATAAACGACAATGACTTGCCTCTAACCCAGCAAATTGGAGGTCGAATCTCTCTGTTTGGTTCTCAATGGTCCTCCATCACAACGGACCGTTGGGTGCTAGACATTGTGGCAAAGGGCCATGCTTTGGAATTCATCGAAATCCCTCCTCCAACTCCACCTTCCGGGCCGCCTCCTCCGCACCTCAAGGAACTTTTCCAACAAGTTCACCTCCTGATTCAGAAGGGTGCAGTAGAGGTAGTGCCAAAGTCTCAAAGAGGAAAGGGGTTTTATTCTCGTTTTTTCCTGATCGTCAAGAAGAACGGAGAATGGAGACCAATATTGGACTTGAGAGCGCTAAATCAGTATCTCAAAAATCAATCCTTCCGTATGCTAACGCTTACAGAAATCTTGCGTTTGCTCTCAGTCGGAGATTTCATGGTTACTATCGACCTCCGAGACCCATACTTCCATGTCCCGATACTCCTAAGTCATCGGAAGTTCCTACCATTTCAGGTGGGGCAACAACATTTCCAGTTCAGAGTGTTGCCATTTGGCCTCCGTTCCGCCCCTCAAGTCTTTACCAAGATATTGGCTCCTGTCATGGCCTATCTACGCCTCCAAGGTGTCCAGATATTCCCATATCTCGACGATTGCCTCCTGAAGTCGCAGTCCCGCTCACAACTGCTGTGCCATACTTCCCTTTGTCAGAGGGTGTTTTGCTCATTGGGTCTGTCTCTCAACCTGGAAAAATCCCAACTACTCCCTGCAACTTGCAAGGATTTCCTAGGGGCCATGTTGGATACCTCGCTTGCAAAGGCTTTTGTGTCCCTGGAACGTCAACAAAGGATCCTTCGTGTAGTTTTTCTTCACCTGTCAAAACAGTACGTTTCGGTAAGACTGCTGGAGTCATTTCTAGGGATGGCATCATCATGCAACGCTCTCCTCCCACATTGCAGACTGCGGACACGTCCTATTCAAGAAGAATTAGACGGACAGTGGCGTCAGGCCACCGGATCCTTCAACGATCTAATTTGTGTCACGACTCGCATGAAAGCAGCGCTCAAATGGTGGACACAGCCATTACATCTTGCAGCAGGGATGTCATTCCTATCAATCACGCCAGATCTAACACTCACAACGGATGCATCTCTGGACGGATGGGGGGCACACCTCCTGGACCTGTCCTTAAAAGGAAAGTGGACTTTACATCAGAAAGCCTGGCACATCAATAAAATGGAGCTCATGGCTATTTTTCTAGCGCTCAAGTCGTTTCAACCCGTGCTGCAAGGAGAGTCTGTCCTTATACAGACAGACAACACAACCTGCATGCATTACATAAACAAGCAGGGCGGAACGAAATCTCCGGTACTGTCTCGACTGGCGCAGTCAATTTGGGACTGGACACTCAAGCACCAAATCACGATCACCGCAGTTCATCTCCCAGGTTTATCCAACCTCCTGGCGGATTCCCTAAGCCGATCCTGATCATCAACCCACGAGTGGGAGCTTCATCAACCAACACTCGAAATGATCTTTCATCGCTGGGGTCGCCCGACACTGGATCTCTTTGCCACGCCGGAGAACCGGAAATGCCCAGCTTATGCAAGTTGGCATCCCCACAAAGGGTCACAGGGCAATGCCCTTTTGATGAACTGGTCAAATCTGTTTGCCTACGCCTTTCCTCCGATCCCTCTAGTGCCTCGTGTGTTCTGGAAGATAAGGAGAGAACCCTGCCACATCCTTCTCATTGCTCCCAGGTGGCCACGACAGGCGTGGTTCTCGGAGTTGCTTCTTCTGTCCCAGTGCGAGCCCATCGTTCTACATCCTCGTATGGATCTTCTTTCCATGGACAGGGGTCTAATTTACCATCCGGACCCCTCTTCTCTGAGCTTATCAGCCTGGAACCTGAACACTGCGAATTTGCACATCTAATCATTCCTCAAGAATGTCGAGACGTCCTTGCTCAGGCCAGAGCTCCTTCAACTGTAAAGACTTACAAGTTGAAATGGAAACTATTCTGCCACTGGTGTGCTGCTGCCGGTGTTCATCTAATACGTGCAACGTTTGCGCAGCTTCTTCCTTTCTTCTTACAATTGGCTCAGTAAGGATTGTCTCATGCCACTTTAAGAGTTTTTCTGGCGGCAATTTCACGCTTCCGCTAAGATGGCTCCACCTCCCTTTGCTCCTCTAGGATAATACGTCAATTTTTCAAAGGACTATTTCGTAAATTTCCAACAATTCGGCGCCCTCCTCCTGCTTGGCGCCTTAACATTGTTTTTTTTTTAATTGTTTTTTTTATTAAAGACGTTTATTAAGGTCTGCATCACACACACAGCATTTGCCTACAACCCTGAGGCCGGCTGCCACATATTCCAATACTTTGTCAAATTAGGTAAACAATTTTCCATCTGACAATCTCGGCCGGTTGCCTTTTAATGACAGTAGTGCAGAAAGTCTATTTCTCATTCTTGAAAAAATCCATGTGCGTCTTTCTTTTATATTTTATAACCATGAACAAACATGTGACTCTATAGGTTCATCAAGCAACATATCCTGTATCGCACCCCCTTCCTAACTTACACAGTGGCAGAGCAACCCATACACACAACCCAAGTCCATTAATCCCCAGAGTCTTACAGGTGAGGGAATTGGGTCATCTATTAAGCCCACAGTAACAACAGTTTTGCATGGTTAGCCACTCTGAGCTATTTTTAGTCTATGTCTTCCTCTTCCTCCGGCAAGGGCTCACATATATCCCCCCAATAACTATTCCAGGGCATCCATATCTTGTTCCATTTGCGAGGGTTGGCCCTTATTTTATAAACTGCTCTTTCAATCACTAGAAGCATGTCCATATTTCTGCACCACTGCACCAGAGTCGGCGTTTCCATCGCCCCCCATTTCTGTGCTATATCCCGTTTGGCTACCATTATCCCCACGGTAGCCCATTGCTGCCCTTGGCGAGTCAAATCATTCGGACCCCACACGTTCAACAGACATATGCGCGGATCGGGTGTAAGGGAGACCTCTAAAGCTTGGGAAATGGTACGCAGCACTTGCCGCCAGTAATCAGCAATAATCGGACACTCCCAAAGTGTGTGTAGCAGTGTACCCTCCTCTCCGCAGCTTCTGAGACAATATGGGTGATCAGCTCTATCTATTTTGTGTAGCGCGGTCCTTGTAAAATAGACTCGGTGCAGTATTTTAAACTGCACCAGTCGGAATCTTGATGAAATACCCGCTTCTTTGGGGGATGCTAGCGCTGCGTTCCAATCTGTGTCGTCCATTGCCCCCAGTTCGCCCTCTCATTTTTCCCGCAATTTAAGTAGTGGATCTTAAGTAAGTTGTTTATTAGTTTCCGGTAAGTTAGGGAAGTGGCACTAGTCTCCATGTAATCAGTTATCAGGCGGTCTTCCAGCGGTGACGATTCTGGTATCTCCGTACCTATCTCAATGGCCGTCATTAGCGCATGTCGAATTTGTATATAGCGATAGGTTTCGTTAGGGCCTAGGTGGTATTGTTGTTGAAGGCGCTCGAACGGGATCACCCCTTCCCTTGTCCACATATCTCCTACCGTGGAGATTCCTATGTTATCCCATTGTGTGAAACCTTTGCTATGCCTTAATTGTCCTAAGGCCTTAGTGTCCCACAAGGGTGTAAGTTTAGTTATAACACCCCCCCATTTGAGTCTTGTTTGTGCTCTATGCCACAGTGCTACTGTGTGTCTGGTTGGGCCTATTAGTTTTGCCGCCATACCTTTATGATACAGCGGGGCCAATAAACTGTGTGCCCAGTTGCTCTCTATCTACTAAATAAGCCGGTTCGTCATGCGGGGCATGGGGCCAGTGATTTATTACTTTAAGTTGTGCCGCCCAATAATACATTTGCACATTGGGCAGGGCTATCCCGCCATCGTACCAGTCCCGAACGAGCTTCACGTTTGCTACGCGAGCTGGACGATTACCCCACAGCAATCCAGTTATCTCAGCCGTCACCTTACGGAAGTAATCAGGCGATATCATAACCGGAGTATTTTCTAATACATAGAGGAACCGTGGCAGCGCCATCATTTTGAACAGCGCTGCCCTCCCTAGCATCGTCAGTGGGAGCGATTTCCAATATCTCACGTCAGCCTTCAGTCGATATGTAGGTGGTAACAAATTCAGTTTGTAAAATACCCGGTCATCACGGGTAACATGAATCCCTAGGTATATAAAGGAGGAGCCCGCCACCTTCAGTGGGCAGTCCGCGGGAAGAATCGGTAAGGGACCCCTGAGCTCGTAGATGATGGACTTCGACCAGTTAATAGTATATCCGGATGTTTGGCCATGTTCATCACACAGCGTCAGGAGTATCGGTATATTCCTCTCTGGGTCCGACAAATAGATTAGCATGTCGTCGGCATAAAGGGAGACTCTGTCCTCCCAGTTGTCTCCCCAGCGTATCCCCCTTAGGAGCGGGGAAGCCCTGATCGTGGCGGCCAATGGTTCCAAGACTAAGGCGAATAACAAAGGTGAGAGTGGACACCCTTGTCTCGTTCCCCTAGCTAGTGGTATCTCACGGGAGATATGCTCGTTTGCTGTTACATGTGCCACCAGGCTAGCGTATAGGAGCCTTATCCATGAGATAAATTTGGGGCCAAAACCCTTGTGTGCTAGCACCGCAAAGAGATATTGCCATTCCACCATGTCAAACGCCATCCTGGCATCTAATGACAGGATGGCTGCTGGTTCAGTCAACAAAGGGGCCCGAGCTAACGCTCCGTGTACCCTTCTGAGATTCAACGCTGTGCTCCTATGCGGCATGAACCCGGACTGATCCGGGTGGATTAGATGGGTGAGGTGGGGCATCAATCTGTTGGCTAACAGTTTTGCTAAAATTTTAGCCTCCGCGTTGAAGAGCGATATCGGGCGGTACGATGTGCATTCTACAAGTGGTTTATCCGGTTTCGGAATCGCCACAATAGTCGCTACCCTCTGGTCGAGGGGCAGGATCTCCCTTTCTAGACTATCATTATACATAGCCAGAAGTGGCTCACTCAGCATCTCAGACATTGCTTTGTAACATTCAATGGGGATCCCATTCGGACCTAGGGCCCTTCCGGAGTGGAGCGCACCGATTGCTAACTGTATCTCTTCCGGGGTTAAATCAGTTTCTAATTATTCTGCGGCTTCTCGTGTTAGGGTCTGGGTCGGTACATTATGCAGTGCCACCGTTGCCATCTCTGGTGTTATTTTGGTCTCAGGCTACCTTATGGTAGTGATCTGCTAAGGCTTCCACTATTTCTGACGGACGTGTATGCAGTTCTCCATCGGAGCCCCGCAATTGTAAAATGTGTCTGCCTCCTGTCTTCTTTTTATCCAGCTATGCCAGGAGCCTGCTCGCTTTATCCCCTATGTTGTACACTCTATGTGTCGTTTCTTCGATATTCCCGACCACCCTACGTCGCAGGTGGTCATCGTGGAGCCGCTGAGAAAGCTGTAGCAAGTGCAGTGTATCTACCGTCGGGTTAGCCAAATGGGCCAAATTTGTCTTGTTCGGTTGCGCTTCTAGCTCTAGCAATTCCCTTTTTTGTTCCCGCTTGTGTCCCGTTATGGTTGCGATGGCCTGCCCTCTCAGTACTGTTTTATAAGCTTCCCACACGATCGTAGGTGATGTTACCGAGGTTGTATTCTCGGCGAAGTAGTGCTGAGTCGTTTTCTTCAAGTCTTTTCTTATGGGCGGTATCTGTAAATAGCCCAGAAAAATCGGGTATACTCTCTTACGAGCCCTTGCTGAACAGGACAGCGTCAACACAACCGGGGAATGGTCAGATATGCCTCTGGGTTTAATTTGGATGTCGTCTATGGTAAGAAGGCCTTCCCCCAAGGTGAGGAAGTAGTCAATACGAGACAGACTATTATGTACTGTGGAGTAGTATGTGCATTGCTGGTCTTCTGGGTGTAGCTGTCGCCAGATATCCACCAGCCGTTGCGCCTCCAGAAAGTCATTGAATCTGGAGGGGCCCACGGATTGTGTCCGTACCGGGAACCTATCCTGAGTGTTGTGTACCACTGCATTAAAATCACCTCCTATAAGAAGGTCTCCCTCTGGCAGTTCAAGTAAGAATTTCCCCAGATCCGGAAAGGCGATTGTGTGGAGTGCTGGAGGGATGTACACTGACACTATATTTACCGGCCTGCCCTCCCAATGTCCATGTGCTGCCGCGAAGCGGCCCTGATCGTCTGTTTTAGTGGTTTTTAGTAGGAAGGGGGATGATCTCCGCATTAGAATGCCCGTTCCACGTGACCCAGAGGTAAAGGCTGAATGCACTATCATGTGGTAACCCCGTCTGTCCAATGCCTTACTAGCTGTACCCACCAGGTGGGTTTCTTGTAATAGGACTAAGGCAGGGCCTAACCTTCGAATGTTCTGTAGAACCAGTCCTCGCTTAATCTTGTCCCCCAATCCTCTAACATTCCACGACATCAGGTGCAGTGGTGGCACTGGCCCTGTGTGTGGTCCTCCATCCCCAGCATTAGTCTGTGAACTCTGCGCCATGTCTCTCTTGTGGGGAGTAGTATGAGTGCTTCATGGATGTAACCTGCCGTGTCATGTTAGTGTTGGTCAACGTGCCTTCCTCAATATGCCATGTCCACCCCCCAGACCTTCTTGTGTGCTTCGTGTCACTGCCCTCGCGTGGCGAAAGATCTGCGATCAGTATGAGCCGTTCCCTCTGTGTAAGCTGTGTGTCTGTTGGATTATCCGTTGCTACACACCACCTCTCACCTCCCACCTCTCTGAGTCAAACAATGAAAGAAAAAGAAAACAACCCCCCCCCACTGCCTCCCTCCCTGCCCCCCTGCTATACGGACCCTGAACTGCCCGCCCCCCCAAATTAGCAGAGTGCTCAGCCCATCCCCAAAACAATATACTTGCTCGCTGGGGTAGAGGACTCTCCGGAGTCAGCGGCCTCTCTCCCCCTCCGCGGAGGACCTCCGCCCAGTGTCCAGTGCCAGTTCTTTAGGCAGGCAAGTAGAATGACGATATTATACAGTTACCGGGTGTGAGAAGTTGGCCTGATATGCAGTGCTCACTATTCTAGTGAACACTATGTATCAGTCCAGACAACCCTTATTGATGATTGGTTGTAAGTCAACCTTATAGACCAGCTATCCTAGTAGCGTGGATACGAGCAGTCTAAGGCTTAAGACTCGAGAGGGCGTGTTAAGCCAGCTGTTATACCATCACATATACCCCTTGAACACCAAGTGAAAGGACACCACACAAGTGTTATGAAAATAAACAGTGTATTTATTAGAATCACAACAGCCCTGTACTCTTAGGACAGGGTACTAAGCACAAAACAAACCTCTTACGAAAATACTTAAGTTAGCACAGTATATACAAATGCCCGAGGGGCACGGAAAACCATATACTCTGAAAGTGGAATGCGAAATTACTAGCAGGTAACTACAGTACTAATAGGCTTTGGAATCGCTAGGACTTGACTATAGAATCTTTACATTACTTCTAGGAGGCCCAGGGGACTTGGGTGCAGAGTGTGCACTCTCACGCGTGATGCGGGACAAAGTCTATGATAGCTAGTAAAAGTAAAGTTAGTGTTCTCGGGCGAACCCGACCTGGTAGGAGGAAAACGAAAGTGGATTCTGACCCTTGGATAGTGAGGCTATGCTGGGGCACCGAAATGCCGAAGTTACCTAGCCCAGGGGCTGCAGCTGCATAGGTCTCAAAAGACGTCGGGAATCCTCGTAGACGGACCAGGAGCCTGGAAGAAAGATGCTGGCAGGCGACCAGTGAAGAGAGTTCGAAGTGATCCAAGCCTGGATCTTGGAGATGGACGATACCTGAAAGCAGAGGAGACCAAGTTCGTGACTACTAGCCAGTAGTCAGGTGGCACCAGGAGGGCACCGGATGGTAGTCACCTCGACTAGGTGAGTGGGCGACGCTGGGCTCTGCAGATCTCACGGACCAGGAGGCGTTGTCGGCGACCAGGATGGAGGAGCGAGCTGTCCCACGATGGATGAAGCTGTCGGCGTCGCTGGACCCAGGATTGGGCAACAAAGCCTTGGCTAATTCAAGCCCACGCGGTGGACCTAAAATGGCGTCTTGAGTGGACCAGGAGGGTCCGGGGTGCTCCTCTTTTGGAAGGGAGCAAGGGCCAGTCTGGAGCAACCAGACCAGCAGCAGTGATGTCGTCGGGCGTCGTTAAGAAGGCCACAAGCCAGCGGGCTAGTAGCCAAACAACGCGGTGAGCAGCAAAAAGCAGAAGGGCCCCACGCAGATCGTGGAGATGCTGGGAGGCTGTACTTCGGTGCTGGAGCTGCTCAGGGTCGGGGCTTCTCGGACCCCAAAGCACTCACCAGAGGATCCCTCGGCGGTCGTGCTGGAAAGAAGTCGTGCAGTCTTGAAGATGGTCGGTCCCTCGAGGTCTCGTCGCACTCACGGTTCTCAGCTTTGCTGTAGAGGTGAGTAGAGGTCAGAGGTGCCAGGGAAGCCGGTTCTCGTCGAGCTGGGCAGTCGGATTCTGGAGGAAGGACTTGCAGCAGACCGCAGTGTTCTTAAGATGGTGCCTGCGGATGCAGGGTGACTACTCCTTAGTCACAAGGGAGAATCTTGAAGAAAAAATCTTGAAGTCCTTTCGCAGAAAGTCGTGTCTTGATTCCAAAGATGATCTAATTTGGAAGGGGGCCCGCTCCTAACTTTATACTAGGAAAAGGGGCTGACCCGGTGACTAGGTCCTGCCTATGGGTGGGACTAGGAGGGGGGTGGTTACACCCCTCTCCCATGCCGGACTTTCCCCAGGCCAGGGGCTGGTGTGCCCCTGGAACTGGTTCTGGCCGGCCTATGCGTAGTGAGCACCAGGGTGCCACTCAGCAGTCACCTTCCTGTAAAGCCCTGCCTACCCAGGATACACAAAACCCTGTCTGGGATGGTGCTAGCACCGCCCCGGACAGGAAACCCTTTGTCCAAGCTCTCCTCGCTGGAAGGACTCCCAGCAGCAGGAGGTCAGACTCGTGTCTGTGGTGGCAGCATCCATTTTGTGGAGCTGAGGCTTCAGTTAACTTTAACCGGGGTTCACAGTTACATACATGTCGTGTCCCTCTAGAAGGGTGGAATGCTAACCCCGTCGCCAGAATTGGCGAGGGGTTAGTATTCCAATTCGTATGACACCTTACTCTACATGTTTTGATAAAGCAATACCAACGATAGCATTTAACCGCGAGGATTATAATGCACTTAAGAGTATATGGTATGCGTTATCATGGAACAGCTATTAGGACTTATCTTCACTTCAACGAACGTTCTCCTTCTACGCGCGACCTCCGCCGTGTAGTCTGGGAAGAATGATAGCGTAGAATTCAGGACCTTAACTGGGGGGGGGAGACTCGCGCCGCCTGCAGGATTGCGTCCCTGTCTCGAAAATTGAATAAGCGGGCGATGATAGGTTGTGGGGCCGCACCTGGTTTTGGCCGACCCCCTGGGACACGATGTGCTCTCTCCACAGAGAAGAAGGTGGACAGTCCCTTGGGTTTAAGCTCTTGTTTGATTAGGTCCTCCACATAAAGGTCTGTCGCCCCGGTGCCTTCAGATTCTGGAACTCCAATTATTCAGACGTTATTCCGCCTTGAGCGTCCTTCCTGGTCGTCCAGCCGTTCCCTCAGCGTCTTGTTTTCTCCCGATATCCGGTCCACAGCCATTTGTAGCTCTGACACATCCTCCACTAGTGATTTTGTGACTACCTCCATGGAGCTGACCTTTTCTGACATTTTGTGAAAGTCCGCCCTAATCAAAGTGATTTCGGTAGAGATCGTACCTATCGTTGCCTGCATTTGCGCCAGCGCTTGCATACCATCGTCGAGTGTTGCCTTTTTCCCCCCATTTCCGTCTACGGATTTTTCGGCTGTCGTTTTGTTTCCAGCTGGGGAGGAGGTGCCCTTTCACCATGTAAATTTATCCATTGGGTCTGCGTCGTACCTTTTTTGGGGCCCTTGCCCGCCATTCCGACGGCCGCTACGGTCTTTGTCGCTCGCTGTCTGGACTTGTATGACGAATAACAACGTTTATCTGGGCGCCGGATATGTCAGATCCAGTCTTGCTGTTATGCAGGATATATCCCACCACCCCTTCTTGATAGTCCGCTTCGAGCTATGCACCTCTGTCAGTTGCGTCACTCCGTGTCCTCTCCTGTCAGACCCCGCCCGGTCTAATGGATGAAAAGTGTCCAGCGCGTTTCCACGGTCACAAGCTAGTGATAGTCTGGCCTGCTTGTCCATTCCGGTCTCATCAATCGGTACCGCAGCGTTCTGCACCGTTCTCACCTGGCTGTAGGGCCCCTCTCCACCTTCCCTATCTATGCCTATTGCGTATACAGTAGGCACCAGTCCGTAGGGTATTTGCCGGCAGGTATTACAAAGGTGTCCTTACTGAGTGATCAGAGCGGTCACGCCGGCACTGTCCGATATTCCCCCATCAGTATCATGGAAGCGGAGTGTGTGGCGCAGGCAGCCGCCGCTTGCGGAAGAGGTCACAGCACTACTGAGTTTGTAGGTCCAGAAGGAGCCCCCAGCGTGTTAATGGTGCTTGCGTTGTTCACAGCGTTGTTCACCGTGCAGAAGCGCTGATTGTGCAGTGGGGCTCAATCAATGGCTCAATCAAAGGTGGATCCCTGCCGTCAGCAGGGGAGGCTCCAATCAGCTCAGCGGTCCGCAGTGCCCAGCGCCTATTGTATCATGCAGTCTGTGGCAGCTGTGGCGTGTACAGGGCTCACCTTGCCGTTCTCGGCCGTGTAGTCGGTAATTGGCGCTCGGTGCTGCTGAGGCCTGTGGCCCCCCCGTTTCCCTCCACTCCACTCCCGGGGCATTAAACAGGGCGGCGGACCTGTCCCAAATAGCCTGCACGTTCGCTACTACATCTGAGTCCGCCTCTCCCTTCAGCCCCGTCCGTATCTGGGGGTCCGCGGCAGTCAGGCAGCTCTGAGACGGCGGGTGCCTTCGAAACGCTCCTCCCCTCCATGCCCTCAACGCCCGCAGTCCGGCTCTAGCGGCCCCTGTGACACCTCCGCTGTTTGCATAGAACAAGGGCCACCGCCTATGAACTCCGGTCTGTGCACATAGCGGGTTTTGAGGGCTCCGCTGCTACTTCAGGCCCTAGTCGGGCATTTCCGGTGTGTCCCGCCAGGATCAGCGCCACTTCCTGCTGGGCCGCTCTGGAAGGAATTGCCCCAGCTCTCAGCTCCGCCCAGGCCACAAAGGAGCGTAGTCCGTGCTTTGTCACCCGGCTTCGGATTTTTGCCCAAGTTGCCGCCGTCTGTTCCGCCCGGTCCTGGGCGTCGGATCTCTCCGCTAGAGATCTTCAAGTAGTCTGATTAGTTGCAGGATTCACGGAGAGGCCGCTTCAACTACGGAGCTTGTCTCTTAAGCAGCCACCATGGTTGGCTGCTAGCCACGCCCCCTAACATTGTTTTAACACAATTAATGAAAACGCATTTTGGGCCAATACATAGAGCTGACCTCAAGTATCTCACCTGGAAGGTTGCTCTTCTCCTTGCATTAACGTCTTCTCGTCGAGTAAGTGACATTCATGCATTTACAATCAATCCACCATTTCTTCAGTTTCAATCCGATTGTGTGGTGCTTCGCACTAACCCTACTTTTCTACCTAAAGTTCCTTCAGATTTCCACATCAATGAACCTGTTATTCTGGAGACTTTCTTTGCTAATCCACAGTCTCCTGCGGAACAACGCTTGCACTCCTTGGACATTAAAAGGTGCTTGAAGTTCTACATCAGCAGAACGGCTCAGTTCCGCAAATCTGACCACATTTTTGTGGCTTATGGACGTTTTCACAAGGGGCGTCCAGTTACCAAACCTACTTTAGTCAGTTGGGTGTCTTCGGCAATTGATTTTTGCCATCAAAAGGCTGGTAAGCCTCTGCAATCTGCTGTGAGGGCCCATTCAACCAGATCGATGGCGTCCTCTACTGCCTTATTTGCCGGTGTCCCGCTATATCAAATTTGCAGAGCAGCCACGTGGTCCAGCTGGCACACGTTCACGACTCATTACTGTCTGGGTGCCATGAATGAGGCGGATACTGCAGTAGGACAAGCTGTGCTTCGTAATCTATTTCATTAAGGTGAGCCTCTGTTCTACCCTCCTCCTATTAATTTCCAAGTATTTATTGACTGTTTACTGTATATATGTAATCCATACATATGATTTCAGTCTCTTTATATGCTTTCTAACTATGGAAACTTTTCTTTGGCGCTGACTGCTATCTATTCTATATTCAAGCATGTGAATCTATGAAAGACACCCCAATACTGGAGAAGAACAATTGTTACTTACCTGTAAACAGATGGTTCTCCAGTATTCACATGCGACCCTCCCTCCTCCCCTCAGAGGCTCTCTTCTCCTCAAAGACTCTTGAGTTACTCTTGTGCTACGAAAATCTGAGGTGCTGAGCTCTGAGGAGAAGGTTCTAGAGGGTTGCTGTCACCTGATTGGCTGCAGTTTGGATCAACATAATGACAGGGATAGACTGCATATGGTTTTTTCCTTTCCCATGCATTCCTATGTAGAAATATGTGTAGGCAGGTTATGCCTTTTTTCTGATACATATTTCAGGTTTTATGTTTTTACACATATATATATATATATATAATATAATATATTATTGCTATTTTAGCTCCCACTCCCCCTATGGCAGGCCTATTGAGCTCTAAGGAAGGGTTCTGTATGTTAAAAAGTGGAACCTGTACTTTAACATTTTACATCACTAAAAACCCTAAATTGTCATTTTTACTGTGGAAAGGATAGTAGCCCAATTGGCAAGTACAGAGTTACCAGCTGGCACCCCACAACCCTGCTAACATTTGAATGGGACTACTATGTTTGGTATTGTTTGATATCAAAAGGATCAGTGCCTTAATTCCGATGTAATGGTTAAATCGAATTTAATGTCACTGGTGGGCAAAGTGCAACTTTAGAAGTTGCCACTTTAGTTAGGTTTCTAGTGCCGGTTTACTGATGTCCACGGAGCTTGTCCTGCAGACAGCTTTCTGCTCTCCTGTGGAGACTGCTAACAACTCCCAGGAAAGGACACAATAGGAGCCTGCATGGGAGAGAGATGTTAGATCCCTCCTGCACAAAGCACACAAAAGGCGACCTTCAAAGGAGAATCAGCCTTTGAAGGTGAATGGGTAACACTTAGGAGGGGGTGCTCTGTTGTTTAGACAGATAGACCGGCTGGCACTGGGAACAGGAGAGGAGAAGCCAGTTGTCAAACCATTTTTTTTCTGGGACGTGTCGTCCCTTGGTAGCCACACTCCTGAGGATGAGTTAAAGAGCTCTGTGTGCCGAGAGAGGGGTCTTGCCATTTTGAGAGTGGGCAGAATGGTGCATCCTGGGATAGGCAGATACCTCACTTCCCAAGAAGTGGACATTAGGAGGGAGGGAACCTTGTAGCTCATTGGCTACCAACCACATCCTACCCTGAGGGCATTTCCTGAAGATAAATAGGGCCAGAAGTCAGCCAACTTGGAAGAAGGACCAAATAAAGAGTGCCCTGCTACACCGAAGGACCAACAAAGAGAGGCTGCACCCTCAAACCCTGCACCTGGTGGTTAGTGAGAAGAGGAACTGTACCTACTGTGTCCTGCTCAAGGGGGAGTTATATCCAGCTAAGCCAAGAGACTTCAATGGCCAGCCGACTGGCATCCTCTTTCCATCACAGAGACAAAACGACTGAAGAAGCGTGCTGGGGCAAGTTGGTAGCCCAAAGTCTTCAATCCACTATTGACTTGAGACAGAGTTGCACCTGACTTTGCTGAGCCAGGGAGTGTTGTCAGAGAGTTGTTGGGACCCTCAGAAGACGATTGAGCCACCAGGAAAAAATAGATTGTGACGGCAACACCGGGCGACTGCTTCTCAAGTGGCGACTGGACTTGGCCAGACTGGAGAGGACCTCGTGGGATGCCGACCCTGCAGCCAGGACCATCTTCACCATTGTCGTGGATTAAGGCATCCCTGCAGAAAGAACCCCCCAGCAACTTCTTTCTCACCCCCTTTATCCCCCCTACAGCGTTGCATCCCTGGAGCTTCTTCACCATACTTCGTCCCTTTGTATTAGGACAATTCCATAGGAATCCATTGCAACACAGGGAAAGTGTCTGGAACTGCTAGAGGACTGCTTCTCTTGTGGAGGTAACTGTTTCTAAGAAGCTTGCTGTTCCCCCTGACTAGCTCCCTGCTGGAGTTGGTCGCCCCAGGTTCTCCTACCTTACCACATTGACACTTACCCAAGTTTTCTTTGAAAAGGTTTGTGTGAAAATCTGTTGAATTTACCAAAGCCAGTTGACAGTGGAGTGAAAATGCTTTGATTTAATATTATAAAATCCATATCTCTGTAACCTTCCGGTGGATCTTTTTTCATTGTGGTGTCTAAATTCTTATAAAGATACATTCTATTTTTATAAAGTGGTGCTGGATTTCGTGAGTGTCATGTCTATTTCTTCTTCAATTGTTTTGGTCCTGTTTAAATACTTTACACTTGATTCTCTATGTTAGTCTTGCTGATCAGTGCCACAACTGCCTAGGGTTGAGCTGAGGTTTTGGCAGACGAAACCGAAGGGTCCTAATGGGGTTGGTAATTGTATTAAATTGTGAGGTTGCACAACCACACCATGTAATACACCCCATTTTCTCACACACGTGTTCATAAGCTGATCTGGAGATAGGTCCCAACTTTTTTCCTGTCACTGGACAAGTTATTTCTGACAAAATCCTTTTTTTCCAGTGTGCAAGGGAACTGACTGCCTCCTAAACTACAGGGCCGAAGCCTTGGAAGGATTGTTGTGAGCAAATGTCTGTGACAGATCGCCACAAGGTGTTCCTCTGGCATTTGATTTTGGTGGCGAGTGTGCTCTTATGAACCCAAAGGCAATCCAAGACCATGAATGAAAGTTGTAAATTACCTAACACCAAAAGAAGTTTTGGAGGTCTCGCTCCTCTTGAAGTCGAGGGCCCAGACCCTTTCCCGTGACAGGTCGTCATCATGGTTCAGTTCTTCTAGGAAGCTGAAGAATTGAAAAAACAAGTGGGATTTGTCCCAGTACCGCTACTCTCAACCTAAGAAGTCACTAGGACATTAGGGTGCCTTGTGGTCTTGGTCCTAGTGCCCTGCAGAGGAGCTGTTCCTGCAACTGATTCTGATGCTCCCTGAATTTCCAGGTCCATAGGTGTTGTTGCAACAGATTGAGGCTTTCCAAGAGGGAATGTTGCAAATTTTTGGCACTACTTCGACTCCCTTTAGTGCATCTTTGGGCACCAAGAATCAGAAGCCTTTAGTCAGGTAACCGCCGATTGCACCTACTGAACCTGTCTCAGGTTCCATTCTGATGAAGGAGCCGACTTCCAAACCAGCACCAAAATCCACTCTGGCCTCTTTTACATTGATGCCAGCACCGGAGGAAGAACCAGTTCCTGTAGTACTAGCTGACTCTTCTTGGGTTCGACCGAGGTCGCATCCCAAAGACATAACCTTGTGCCCCCTGCCCCTTTTCAAGCAGACTTGGACAGAACCATTTCTTTGCCTTGTAGCTGCACTCAGTGGCCTAAAAACATTTCGTTTTTTTTTGTATTTATTTTTTTTATTTTAAATTTTCACAGCGACAATACACAGAAATATTACAGTTCAAGAAGCATATATAATCATTCATTTGAAAGAAGAAAGTCATTTGGCACATATATATAAAAAAAGAAAAACACCAATAGTGCAGCATACATCATATTATTCAATTACATTCAGAATAATCTTGCAGAGGTAGTATACAGGGAAAGTAGGAAACTTCCTTTTGTTCAATTTCTACTCAGCTCATTCGTTTTTCGAAAATATTAATCCTCATAATAATCACGGAAGGCTCCCCAAATGTTCACACCCAGTTGTTTCTTCCTAGACCCCTTTACAGAAAAAAGCCCCCATTCCAACTTATATAAATTATACATTTTTGCTCGCCACATTTGAAAAGCAGGTGGATTTTCCTGTAACCATTCAGTTGCAATACACAGACATGCTACCGTAATAGAAAAAAAATTAAATATCTATGTTGATATAATACATCCAGTGAGCTGTTTGTGGGTATTTTACCCAATACCATCATAGCGGGGGTAATCACTAAAGGCGTCTTCATAACCATTGTCATAAACTTTTCAAAGTCTGCAATAAAGCTCTGCAATTTAACACACCCAAAAAAAATATGTAAGCTATCAGCATCATCCTTCCTACAACAAAAACATTTAACGTCATACCCCCCCCCCCCCCCATTTTGCCATTCGTACCGGGGTGTAGTATAAGTCAAACAAGGTTTAAAAAAATTGTGCTTTTAAATTTGCAGACATTAAAGACTCTCTCGCCATGTTAAGGATATCTACAACTTCAATATTGGCCTCCCCTAAAGCGGTCACCCACTTCAGTCTAACCTTATCAAGATCATCTGGCCTACCCAAAAGAAGTATTTGGTATAAAGTTCCAATTCTAACCTGCCTTCTTACCCCTTCCACCGCCATATTTGTTTGTATGATTCAGAAAAAGGGGGTGGTGATGGACAGAGTATCTGAATTAAGCAGAACACTCCTACCCAGTCAAAAGATCAGGGCTTGATCCATCACCGTTTTTTAGCTCACTGCACCATCCCAGCTCAGAACCTGGCTACATGCAAATTAGTCTGTCCCTGGCCCAGTGCATCATGGGAACAGGGCAGACCAAACTACCAAGCTAATTCTTTAACTGGAAAGGAAACAAGCTTCCGGGGAACGGTTTCTGGCATTACAGCCGTCTTCGGCCCGGCTTGCTTGAATCCTGATGGTGCAGTGAGCAAGGGACTCATGTCTGAGCATACCCTTCCACGCTTATGGTGGACAAAACAATTCAGAAAAAGGGGGTGGTGATGGACAGATTATCTGAATTAAGCAGAACACTCCTACCCAGTCAAAAGATCAGGGCTTGATCCATCACCGTTTTTTAGCTCACTGCACCATCCCAGCTCAGAACCTGGCTACATGCAAATTAGTCTGTCCCTGGCCCAGTCAGCATGGAAACAGGGCAGACCAAACTACCAAGCCAGTTCTTATACTGGAAAGGAAACAAGCTTCCGGGGACCGGTTTCTGGCATTACAGCCGTCTTCGGCCCGGCTTGCTTGAATCCTGATGGGTATGAGTGTTCTATTTAATTCAGATACTCTGTTCATCACCACCCCCTTTTCTGAATCGTTTTGTCCACCATAAGCGTGGAAGGGTATACTCAGATGTGAGTCCCTTGCTCATTGCACCATCAGGATTCAAGCAAGCCGGGCCGAAGACGGCTGTAATGCCAGAAACCGGTCCCCGGAAGCTTGTTTCCTTCCCAGTATAAGAATTGGCTTGGTAGTTTGGTCTGCCCTGTTCCCATGATGCACTGGGCCAGGGACAGACTAATTTGCATGTAGCCAGGTTCTGAGCTGGGATGGTGCAGTGAGCTAAAAAACAGTGATGGATCAAGCCCTGATCTGTTGACTGGGTATGAGTGTTCTGTTTATTTCAGATACTCTGTCCATCACCACCCCCTTTTCTGAATCGTTTTGTCCACCATAAGCGTGGAGGGGTATACTCAGATGTGAGTCCCTTGCTCATTGCACCATCAGGATTCAAGCAAGCCGGGCCGAAGACGGCTGTAATGCCAGAAACCGGTCCCCGGAAGCTTGTTTCCTTCCCAGTATAAGAATTGGCTTGGTAGTTTGGTCTGCCCTTTTCCCATGATGCACTGGGCCAGGGACAGACTAATTTGCATGTAGCCAGGTTCTGAGCTGGGATGGTGCAGTGAGCTAAAAAACAGTGATGGATCAAGCCCTGATCTGTTGACTGGGTATGAGTGTCCTGTTTAATTCAGATACTCTGTCCATCACCACCCCCTTTTCTGAATCGTTTTGTCCACCATAAGCGTGGAAGGGTATACTCAGATGTGAGTCCCTTGCTCATTGCACCATCAGGATTCAAGCAAGCCGGGCCGAAGACGGCTGTAATGCCAGAAACCGGTCCCCGCAAGCTTGTTTCCTTCCCAGTATAAGAATTGGCTTGGTAGTTTGGTCTGCCCTGTTCCCATGATGCACTGGGCCAGGGACAGACTGATTTGCATGTAGCCAGGTTCTGAGCTGAGATGGTGCAGTGAGCTAAAAAACGGTGATGGATCAAGCCCTGATCTGTTGACTGGGTATGAGTGTTCTGTTTAATTCAGATACTCTGTCCATCACCACCCCTTTTTCTGAATATTTGGTTGTATGGCGGCATTACGACAGGCTAAAAAATCACAAATTTGTAAAAATTAAAAAAAATAAGTGCTAGGAAAGGAAAACTGGGTCTTTAACTTATCAAAAGATTTACAAATCCCGTTGTCCATATACATATCACCCAAGTACCTAACACCTTTCCTCTGCCAATCTAAAGCAATACCGTCAGAAAATATACCTGGAAGCACCTTATAAGCTTTAAAAGGGGTATAGTATGTAATCTTCCCCATTCCAATTAATTTTGAAATCCATTTCCATACTTTAAATGCACTGATCAATACTTTAAAACGAGTGCGTTTAAAGTAACTCCCGTCCACTTCTATGTCTAGACACTGCTTAGCAATTGGTCCTAATAAAATTTCAAAAATTGTAGGAGCAGTGGCAGTATTAGGGACAGTCTCCCCCGTGATCATTACCCTCATTTTTAGCAAAAAACATGTGACATAGTACAGAAAAAAATCAGGCACCGCCACCCCCCCCATCTATCAAGAGGCAAAGTCATAAATTTCATAGCCCGTCTAGGTCTCCCTGGACTCCATATAAATTTACCACAAATCGATTGTAGGTGCTGTATACTCTTTTTAGGTATTTCCAATGGTATTGACCGAAATATATAGAGAGCTTTCGGTAAAACATTAATTTTTACAATATTACATCTGCCAATAATTGAAAAATACAATTGTTCCCACCTATCCAATGAAGTTTTAATTCTAGAGATCAACGCATTCCAATTAACATCCACAAGCTCATTCATACTTGCTCTGATTTGTATCCCTAAATACGTAGCTTCTTTTACCACCCTATCATCCTGCCTTACTAAGGTGTCTGAGCATAGAATTTGCGTCTTTGATTCATTAAGCTTATAGCCCGTTACCCTACCAAATTCCTTAGCCAGCCTCTCTATTTCTATAACGGCAAGTGCGGGATTCTCTGTAGCCACCGCTATGTCATCAGCGTATGCAAAAACAGAAAAACAATAATCAAAAACTCGAAAAGGGGGAATAAGTGTGCTCTGTATTAATTGATCAATAAAAGGATTAATATATAAAGCAAACAAAAGAGGGGAACAGGGGCACTCCTGCCGAGTTCCCCGTGTTATACTCAAAGAGTCGGAAAGCATTCCCATAGCAGATATCTTAGCCTGAGGGGATGCATATAGAGACTGTAGAGCAGTAATACATTTCTGACTAAACCCCATTTTATCCATAAGTTGCCACATGTAGTCCCACTGAACACGATCAAACGCTTTCTCTACATCCAATAAGGTAAGCGCTAACCCTCTTTTTTCCGACCCCGCAAGATCGAATAAAGATTACTTTGTTTACGTGATCCACCGTTCCTCTTTTGGGTATGAACCCGTTCTGGTATTGAGAGACTAAGGGCTTTATCACTCTAGACAATCGGTTGGCCAAGATCTTAGAATATATTTTATTATCACTATTCAATAATGATATTGGACGGTATGATCCAACCAAGTCTGGGGGTTTGCTCTTTTTTACAAAATACCGCAATCGTAGCATCCGCCAACGATTGAGGAGGGTAACCCTCCTGTGCCAGCCGTATTACCTTAAGCAACTCATGCTTAATAATATTAAAAAACTGCCTATACACCTCTCTGGGGATTCTATCAGGCCCTGCCGCCTTTCCTAAAGCCAAACTTTTCACAGCGTTTTCCAATTCCACCATAGTTATCGGTGTATCCAATTCTTCTAATTCATCGGGGTCTAATTGTTTCAAACTCTCATCAAATATTCCCATTGCAACTCCTTCCACCTCTACAGGGCTCTGCTCAGTATACAGCTCAGAATAAAACTGCTTAAAAATCTGAAGAATCTGAAAAGGGTCAAAATGTGATATCCCATTTACATCTTTCAATGTCTGGATGTTCCTAGCTGACACCTTCATCCGCAATCGTACCGCTAACTGTTTCCCAATGATTTCACCAAATTCATGGCTTTGCAACTTACAAGTTAAATATTTTCTAGCATTCTCTGTACTCCAGAAACCCATAATATTTGCTCACTCCTTTGCCACCTTATTATCCATACCTGTCACTATCCCCCTAGTTAAAGAAGTTTATGCCTCACTTAGCTGCTCATAAAACGTTGCTAATTCTTTTTTAGATTTCCTTTGTTGCCATGAACTGAAATTGATGCATTCACCCCGAAAACAGGCTTTAAAAGTGTCCCACACTGTGCTGACAGATGCGGTCCCGTTATTGTTCCCAAAAAAAACTTGAATCCAACTATCCATGCACTCCTTCCCAAAAACATTTCGGTTCAAACTCTGACCAGAGACAACCATCATTTGGAGTTGAAAATAGAGATAAGGGGGGTTATTTTTCCTAACACTATGATGGTGACAGTTTATGCATAGGATTGCAGAAAGCCAGTGGGCTGGATCCTTCATTGGGCACTGGGTTGTGTTCTCCAACTGGACCACCAATGGAAGAGAGGGCCTCCTTCGCTGTAGTGAGACGTGTGTCAGAGGTATTGGATTTAAAACTGCTAACTATGGAAATCAAAACTAACATCTTTGTAACTGGGACTAACTTAATCAGAGTCCTTGTTTCCATTTAATGAAGCTCTGGCTGACAGCCTTATGGGTTAGTGGTCTAAGACATGTTCCTGTCTGCTAGTGAACAGGCAGGTAGCCAGACACCACAGACTGGCCCCAGGCAACCCTGATTTCTTGACACAGCACCCTACACCAGAAGGTTTGGTGGTTCAGGCTTCCATCAGTTGGGGGAACCACTGTTCTTTTCTCTCAAGTCCTCATGACAGTTAAAATATATTGAAGCATTCAGGAAGCAGATGTCCTCTACGGGCAGACTAGCCATTTGGTCAGCCAATGCCTGCTGCTTACTGGACATATATACCCATGCTTTATGGGACATGCCTCTCAAGATCTTTCCGGCTGTTCCTGAAGAATTTCGAGCCAATTTAGCTTAAACTATCAAGAATGGTCAGAACTCCGCAAAGTACATCATACGCTTTGGACTAGACACCGCTGACTGCATAGACAGAGCAATTGGCACTAGCGTAGAGGTTAGGTGGCACTTTTGCATGACATCTACAGGCTTCTCTAGAGTTGTGCTAACCTCTTTGATTGACATACCATTCAATGGATCTCACCTGCTCTGTGAGAAGGCGCTTTCGGCGTTAGAACATTTAAAAGAAATCCTTGTCACAGCACGTTCCCTTGGGTTTTCTGCCCCTTCAAGGCAGTATCTCCTACAGTTTTGCCCCTTTCAAGGCTACACCAGGGGATTGGCATACTGCCCACGCCAAGGCCCAGAGCACCCGCAACTGGCTCTCCAGTGCTTTCAGAGTTGGGACGGGGATCAAGCAGATGGAGTCCAGGCCACCAGTGGCAGTCCCCTACTACTGCTAAAGTATTCAAAATATTTTAGTTTGCCCTTAATGGCACACAACCGTCCTGTGGGGGCAGGATCAGATATTTCCTCACAGAGTGGCAAAATATAACATCGGACAGGTGGGTACTTCAGACTAGCCGGCGAGGCTTTGCCCTGCTATTCCTTGTCAACCCACTGGATCTTTCACCCACATCCGATCATTTTTCAGAGGAGTACCTGTACATCTTGTTCCAAGAAGGTCAGGCTTGTTTTACCAAAGGAGCCTATGAATGGGTCCTGGCCGAGGAAGTAGGGACTGACTGTTACTCCTGCGTTTTTTTGTGGCGCAGAAGGATAGAGGCCTTCATCCTATTTTAGATTTCTACTCTCTGAAAGTCTTCTTACGGAAGGAATAATTAAAGACACTCACTTTAGCTCCGGCTCTGTTGACCTTTGATCCAGGCCATCGAAAAACATTGATACTTCTCCCACTGATTCTGTGTTTGGAAGGGACGCCTACAACACGCTGCTTCCAAATAGTGAATCGATAGGGGTTCCAAACCTATTTTAGTAGTTGGTAAAAATGTAAAGACTTTTAAAATGCATTTAGTACATTGGAAAAATTGTTGGTCGCAAGTAGCTGTCTATCCCCAGGTTTCCTAAGGTACCCATAGCTCTCCGTTTGATAGCTTGGCAGACTTAAACGTTTACAACGGGCAGAAGGTAGTAGAGGATGCTTCAACAACATCCTAAATTTAAAACCCCTCATGAAATAAATAAAATCATTCAAAGGAAATTTCATAAAATAACAATAATGTATTACTTAAAAGCTAATTGGGGTAAAAAAAAAAAACAAGGAACAGTACCCCACCCACAGTAAAATAGTATTGAGGACTTAGAAGAGCATTTTATCTTAGAGGCATAATAAAGTGTATGGCTTTTGAAAAAATGTTAAGACAAAAATCCTGGATGTTTTAGTTTGCCCTTAGTGGCACGCAGCCATCCAGTGGGGGGCGGGATCAGATATTTCCTCAAAGATTGGCAAAATATAACATCAGACAGGTGGGTATTCCAGGCTCCAAACTCTTTACAAGTTCTTTGGATTTAGATTCGGGGATTCGGTTGGCCAGCATATCTGATTCCAGCCTGCTTGCACCAAAATGTAGGGATTACAAATTATTTCCCTCAAAATGGGGATTAACACAAGGAAACAGATGTACCATGTCCACATGTCCTTTGTAGAAAATAATAGTTCCAAATTTTCACACTTTAGCACATGTTTGGGGCAAGTGGCAATTGTGTGTATGTCCTTTTAGAAAGGTTTTTCGGCTGGGGTGGGCAGAGCTTTTTCTGCCATCTCATATAGTGTTAGAGAATGGGCAAGGTTCTGAGTGCAGCAGCTGCTTGAAGCCCTGCAGCGCCTTTCAAATGTTTGGGTCTGGTGTCTCAGCGCCTAGAATTATTAGGTCTAGAGTTTGTGAACATGGTAATTACCGACCATGAGACACTGTGAAACCTAAAATGGCCTATAGTGGTATCCTATTCAGGGATACACTCTGTACCACTCATAAGGAGAGATTGTCATTTTCACAGGGCAAAGTAGACATAAGTGGAAATGGCTCAGAGATTATTAAGAAACGTCAGCATGCTGTATTGGCTGCTTCGTTCCTTGGTTCTCTAGATCATTGAAAATGGGTAATTGAGGGGGTTGGAGTTGATGTGTGAGACAGCCTGCAACTTTATAGATTACCTCCTCAATGTGCTAGCAGTAATCTATGCCCTTAAACCATGCCTCTTCACATCCCTCTGTTAGGTTTGATATCACTTCTCGCCAAAAGTTAACCAATCCTAACCAGTTTGCAAGAGCCCCTGGTCCCCCATTTCCTCTGTAAGTCCCCGGATGGCTGTTTTTGGTTTGCAGTTTAGGGACCAGCCTAACACAGCTGTCAGGGTGCATAGGATGCATCACTAGTGTTTCTGTATCACAGGACAGACTCAAGTCACATGTAGGAAGGATCTAGTCCCACCATGACATCTCAGGGACTTGCTGTTGCCCTTTTTCCAGATCTTTTCTAGAGTACATTTAATTAAATGTAGATAATTTAGTAGTATAAGCCGTAGGAGAGTGGAGGGCCATTCAAGCCTTACTCTACTCTAGTGCCTCCGGAGGACCAATGTCTTGTTCCAACTACCTTGAAGTGTCTTAAAGTGATCTGGGGCATTTAACACCATTATATGGCTCAGGCAAAAGACGCCTTTTTTTCCCAAGTAGTTGGCAATTTAGTCTCTAGAGGACTGAAATCAATTTCCAGTTCTGCTGGATAGACTTCCAGTGTGTGACATACTTGAAGCAATGGTAGAAATGCGATTATTTGAGTAAAATACTCCACCCCTTCCCCCCCCCCCCCCGCCCCAGTCTTCAAATGATTGTATGTGACATCTGTGAGTTTTGAATGTTTGATTAAGTCCCGGGCTCTAAAACCTGTTAAGAGTGCATTATAAGTAGGCTGTCCGGAATTCGGTTGAAACCGAGTCTAGCCGACAATACCCCACAGGATGAAAATCAGCTGACCTGGTTTAAACAGAGTGCCACTGATTTTCATTGCTGTTACACCACTTGGCCACTTGATGGAGCCAAAGCATTGCAGACCAAACTGCAATTTGGGCCCCGAGAAGGAAGCAGCTCCGAACGTGCATCACCCCCTTTAAATTCGGGAGGACACATTGATTGGTAAGGTTGGTGGGTGTGGCCAGGTCCCATTGAAAAATACTGTCCGGGGTGTTTGTCTTGCCCCATACACCCCACCACACTTCAGGTCATGAAGTGTAGTCAGTTTGATTTCAGATTACGGGGACCGGGCAAAGATGCAGCATGCTTGGGTTTTAAATTCTGCTTTATTTTGAGTTAGGCGGCCCGTAAGCAAGGTCCCCCTGCCTGGCTAACGTGGGGGTGGGCCCTTCATTTCCTGGCCATGTTTAGCAGCGCCAAATCCTTTTATGATACGACACGCTAATTTGTTTTTCGTTTTGCTTTGTTTTAAAAGTAAGGCAATGCGAACCAGAAGTGTAAATGAGGGCACTGTATAACCTGCGAGTTTGTGACCAAGTAAGGACACTGCTAGTTTTGTGTGTTTCTGTTATTGCCAATGAGGTCTTAGAGAGGGCGCGCTCCCCATTCAAGTACTTTAAAAACGGGGGAAATAGGACACCTGTTTTTGCAACGCTTAGAGGTGGCAGGAGTGTAGTATGACGCGCTATATAGAAGCATGTCTGCTGTGCTCTGTTTAATCTAAAAATCTCAGATAATGCACAAAAAAAGGTGGGGAGTGACTAGAGGCACTGGGTCTGTCGTTTGTCTGCTTGCGGCCGCACCCGATCAATTAGCAGGTCTTTAAAAAGACCATTTACTTAACGAGGCTTGAAATGCTTTGAATGCTGGGTTTTTTCATTCTGCCTCTACTGCTTAATGCGGCCCGTGAGCAATGGCCCCCTGCCTGGCTAACGTGGGGGTGGGCACCGGAGAAAGAGGCGGCATGCTTGGGTTTTAAATTCTTCCTTAGTGCTAGTAATACTCCCCAAAACTTCATAGCACACCGCGTTTGCACTGAAAATGCCCCCAACCCTCTTCCTGCTTCAACTTTTAGCAACAAGTCAGAATGCTGGAGTCATCAATTTCAATATATGCTTCCAGGCATTTTAATTAAGCATGCGATAATTGCTGGTGAGCCATGCTTCATTGTCTGGCCTCGCTAAATCCTTTCTTTTAAAAGTCGGGCAACAAGAACCAGAAATGTAAATGAGGGCACTGTATAACCTGCGAGTTTGTTACAAAGGAAGGACACTGCTAGCTTTGTGCATTTCTGTTATTGACAATCAGGTCTTAGAGAGTACTTTAAAAACGGGGGAAATAGGACACCTGTTTTTGGAACGCTTAGAGTTGGCAGGAGTGTAGTATGAAGCCTATATAGAAGCATGTCTGCTGTGCTCTGTTTATTTTGAATGTCTTTAAACCCAGTGCTCTAGTCACTCCTCGCCTTTTTCGTGCATTAGCCAGGGCTGTTTCTACAATTAGGCAGCACTAGGCGGACCCCTAGGGCAGCAAAAGGGCTAGGGTAAAAAGGGGGAAACATTTTTTTATTCGAAGGAGGCAGGCAGCAGCACCTGCATGAGATTGTGAGTGCAAGCGCAACTGCTTGCACTACATACTGTGTGCGCAGCACACTCTAGCATAGTGCCACTATGCTGAAGTGGGCCGGGGGTATGTAGCAGTGTATGTGGGTGACGGGTTCCCAGGACCGTCAATCTTGTAGCGCGGGAAAGCGCTACCAATGACGGCCCTGGGAATCAATTTTGCCACTCCCTGAGCAGTGCTTAGACAGTGACGGTGACTCACGGACGCACACGTCTTACCACCCAATCTCTCAGCGCTTGGTGGATGGACTGTGTGTGTCCGCTGCAGTATCAGGAGGCAGAACGTTCTCATGCTGGGTGAGTGACACCTCCAGGCATGTGCCATGATCTGTTCAGCATGTTGCAGTGAGGGCACATGAGGCAGGGATGTGAGCAGGCCTGGATGTGAGGACATGTCACGTGAGGCAGAGTTGTGAGGGCACGCGAGTAGGGCAGTGTGCGCAGGGGAATCAGCGAGGTGAGGGTAGCTGGGGTAGGGCACGGTGACGAAGAGCAGCAGATGAAGTAAGTCAATGAGGGTAGGTGGAGCACTGTGGGAGCAAGCAATGCTGGGCAGAGAGAGCTGATGGTACAGTACAGTAAGTGCAGGTGGGCAGTATGGCGAGTGCAGAGAAGGTAGACTGGGGTAGGTGCGGGTAAAATAGAAAAGTGAGAGCAGACGAGACAAGTCAGGAAGTGGAGAGGAGACAAACGGTGAGGGCAAGTGAGTCATGGCAGTGAGTGAGTGCATGTAAGTGAGAAGAAGTGATGAAGGTGAGAGGGGTTAAGGCATGTGGGAAAAGGCAATATGATAAGGTGAGACAGAAAGTGAGTCGCAACTGGAGAACATTTGTGACCGGACAGTAAGAGGTGGTGAGACAGGGCTGTAAAAACAGATGAGAGAGCCCAGCAAGTGAAGGTGAAGCAGCACAGTGAGAGGCAGGAAAACAGTTGTGGTAGGATGGGGTAGTGTAAGTGAGACAGGTCAGTGAAAGCAAAGGGATAGTGAGGTGAGGTGAGACAGGAAAAGAGTGATGATGAGACAGGACAGTGAGTGCAGGTGAGACAAGACAGTGAGAGCATGGATATAGCAGGGTCAGATGAGACAACAAGTGAGCGCAGGTTAGTCAGGACAGTGAGTGCTGGTGAGGCAGGACAGTGAGAGCACGGAGCTAGTAGGGTCAGGTAAGACAGGAAGTGAGTGCAGGGGAGTTAGGACAGTGAATGCAGGCGAGGCAGGACAGTGAGAGCACGGAGTTAATAGGGTCAGGTAAGACAGGAAGTGAGTGCAGGGGAGTCATCGCAGTGAGTGCAGGTGAGGCAGGACAGTGAGAGCACGGAGCTAGTAGGGTCAGGTAAGACAGGAAGTGAGTGCAGGATAGTTAGGACAGCACTGGACACTAGTGTTTTCCTCAGCATTGGGCACCAGATATGTGCCTGAGCACTGGACTCTCAGGGTTATCTTGTGCACTCTGCTTTTGGATCTTCAAGACACTGCTTATCTTTAGAATTACAATGCAGTGAACACTGGGTATTCATTAGCACTGGACATTGCAACATTCTAGACACTGCTTGTCTGTCTTTAGTATTACTATGCAGTGAACACAGCGTATTCCTGAGCACTGGACATTGAGGCTTTCAAGACACATCTTGTCCTAAGTGTTACTGTAAAATGAACACTCAGGTATTTCTTATCACTGAACACTTTTTGTTCATCAGCACTGACTGTACCCCTGATCACTGCACACTGGTATTATTTAAGTGCACTGGGCACAGGGAGATTGTACGTCTGAGGGCGAGGGGTATTTCTCAGCAGCGCACACTAGGAGAGGGTTATTCGTGCATGCTGGGCACTGGAGATGGTGCCGGGTACTAGCGCTAGACGCATTGCGGGACACCTAAACACAGGTTTTCCTAAGTAATAGACACTTGGGAAGTTCAACAACACTAGACACAAAGAGTACTCTGGTGCCTTTGTGAACTGATTACTGCTGCCAGTGCCACACAGACCTGTTCCGTCATTTACTCCGTGTTTGGATGGTAGAAATTAGATTGCTACTCTGTACCACAACGGAAAACTACAGGAATGTAGTGTCAGAAATCATGATGAGTTGGGTTCTCTAGAAAAGTGAAATGACACTGATAATGGCAGGTTTTTGCTTCAGAAATATTTAAGTAACATTGGCACGGAAAGCTATGCCAGTGGCCAGAGTTGGCAAATTGTGTACTGGCTGTTTTGGCGTTGCCAGGTCTCAAATGCCAATGTCAAGAGGGCCTTTTCACAAATAAAAGTGTACATGGGAAGGAAAGAGAGAGCACGAATGACCAAAGAATCACTGAAGAAATATTGTATGGTCTACTACAATAAATTTCACTTGTAAAAAAGTATTTGGACCTCATATACACTGTCTATATACCATGCATCAATGAAGAAAGCAAGCAATAATAAAAGCAAAGTGTTCCATAAACACCGGTAAAACACCGTTTCAGTTGCTTTTTATGGTGCAAAAATTAGTAATCACTGAAAAGCACTGTTTTTTTGAGGTATTGAAATCACTGGAAAACACTGAAAAAACACCACCAGAATTTACCAAAAATAGAAACTGAAAACAGGAAAGCCTAATTATAAGTCAGCCAATTGCTCTCCCTGTTAACTAGAGCTTCCAGACCTTATCACCTGTAACCAACCAACAACAAATACCATTTCTAGTCACCTTTATCAATGTCAAGAGGATTATGGAGCCATAGAGATAGACCATTAGACCAGAGCCGTCAAATAAGTCAAGTTCCAGTCTATACAAAGTGTCCTCTTAATTTCTGATGAATCAGCCCTAGATCGGAGCGAGCTGAGATACCCAGTAATAAAACGATATTCTGGACTCCCAGGTCCCAATATACGTTGACTAATTGCATGTTTGTAAGGATTCCCTAGGCTACTTGCTTGCTTAAAAGTAAGTGCTAGAAAGGGCATAGACTGCCTTGTAAAAATACTTTAGGGTTCCATAAGGGTAGTTTTGCAGTATATAGAGCTTTCTTGGGACTGCAAAAATTTTTGAGCAGAGCAGTTATGCCCATAATTGTGGGGGAATGTGTTTCACAGCTTTGCAAGTATTTACTTAGTCCATGCATAAGAGGGCTGACATTGAGTTCCCAGCATGTCTGTGGGTTTTTTGAGGTGTGCGCTCCAAGATATTTAAAATGATCAGTCTAGAATTGGAATTGTGATTGCTAGCCCATGGCCAAAAGACCACCATTCAGTGGAACAATCACTGATTTATCCCAGTTTACCTTGAGGACTGAGGTATCACTGTATAGGTCTAGATTGCCCGTCAGCCTCTGCCCAGTCTATCACGGAACTCAGGAGCAAAAGCATTTGTGCGAGTCTGGCAACCTGGAGCCTACCACATCTTGTTCTTGATCCATTATAGCAATAAAGTTTCCTTATGATTGTCCTATGGATTGTCAGCTGGTAGTTCCGTGAGGCGGTGAGGTTTAGTGATTGCGGTTGGGGCATATGCACTCAGCTATGCAGCCCTCTAGGGAATCCGTGATCAAGTAATAACATCTCCAGTCACCTTTCATCAACCAAGAGACTGTGGGGGGCAAATGATCTATGGATCAGGACTGCCACTCTGCGAAACCCCTAGTGAAGCATTATTGAATATTCATACTTGCCAAGAAAGTGCACTTTGTGCCTAACATATAGGTTTCCTGTAGCAACAGCGTTGCAGAGGTGTGGTGCTTAAAAAAACAAAAAACTGCAGGACCCCATCTATTTTAATAAGTTGGTTAAGACCATTCATATTTCATGAGGACTCGGTCCTCATTATGGTCTAGACTAGAGAACGATCCTTTGCATCCACGAGTTGTCGGTCAAAGATAAAGAAGTAATGGATGTTGTCTGCTGTACTGAAGTCACTCCATGTAGTCTTGTTGGTCCTTTTGTGTCTGGTGTTCAGCAAGTGACTGATGTCCCTGGCTCATGCGATTTGATATGCTGGCATCTTGAGGGGTCCTTCTCTCCGCCACCCAGTCCCTGGCGCCATCAGGGCTGTCGATAGAATTCAGCTGTGAAGCATTTCCAGTTAAGCAGGGGAGAGTAGCATATCATCTAGCTGTATAGCTATGTTTTATCCCCATGAAAGACATTCGCTGTTGCTGGACAAGCTTGCAGCAGTCCAGAAAAAAACATAACTTCGCCAATTCAAAGAATCGCTCACTTGCATCACAATGCTGTACAGAGAATTTTGTTGTCATCCATGTGATTGAGCAACCTTGTAATGAGAGATTATAGTAGTGTTGTGGGTGGGGGCCTCTGTTTCAAGCCCTGGTGCACCCTCTCAGTTACGAATCAGGGGTATAGGTAATCTGCCATCACTCATGATGGCAAGCATGCAAGAATTGCTCCAGACGGTTGCCTTCTAAACCGTTCAGGACCCTCTCTTACAATCATTGATTAGATTCCACAAAACAACTTACTGACCATTGAAGGGCATGGGTGGCATATGGATGGGTGTCTACTGGGTTGGCAAGCCGACCCTCCGCCTCTCCTACGCATTCTACTACCTTTCTGATGTTCTGTCATTAAAGGGGCACATCTAGCCCCACTTACCTTGTTTTGCCTTCCAGTGCAACTCGGGTGTCCTGGACTGGCTGAAAACAGTTGTGGTGGAATGAGCGCCCCAATTAGTTGCTTTACTTTCCCTTTCAGCTCTGGTAGGGGTTGTTGTATTATGTCAGTGGCCGGTTAAAGGAATTTGTCATTTTTTTGGCAGGTGATTCTGTGCAGGTTCATGTCTTGCCATGATAGGAACTTCTTACTCTTGAAGACTGGAAGGGACTATGATTTTGTACACTATACAGTCATGCAGTCAGAACATGTGAGGAAATTCCCCCAAAATAATGCACAGGCTCTCTGGTGAATTTGTGGGGCACTTATTCATCAATTCATGTTTCCCTCCATTCTAGATCATGCCTGTGCCTTTTCGGAACCCCTTCCTCCCTTGTTTCGCCAAGGGAAGAGTGAGTGCATGTTGAACCACTTGGGACATGAACAAGGGTTCTTACTTTCCCTGCTCTCACAACTGGGCAAATGTTGTAATGTGCCACATTACAACATTACAACAGTTGGGCACTACGTCCCACGCAGGGAACTATGCACGGAAGGGACGCCATTCAACAGATTTCACCACCAGGTCACCCCAGAGGTCACTTTTCGATATGGGAAAACAAAAAACACCCACCTAGAAAGGAGAAGTGTTCCAGGTTGGGCTTGCCAGCAAATTAGCAGGAGGGAGGGGGGACGGGTGTGGGGCCACTACAATGACCCAGATTTAGAAGATGTAGCAGCCAAATGTTTCATAGGTGATACTGGTCACTCTCGAGCTTCAATGCCTCTATGCACCTTTTCTAACTCAGCCCACCTTTCAAGCCCCCTTTGAGACACCTGGGGAGTCATGCAAGTCTGATTCTCACCCAGTGACAATGGCGTTGTACAGAAGTCTGCTTTCACTGGGGCAGCCACAATCTTTGGCAACTTCAGCAGCGCCACAAAGTCTCTGTTAACTGCAACAGAAGGCCTCCTGGGCCTCTCTCCTGGGCCTGTAGTGCCAGCTGGATCCTCAGCAAATCTCATGCGCAACTGGCACGCGCAGCCTGTCAAGTCATGAGTTTCAGGGCCTGATGGCTGAATGGGGTGGGCAGCCAGGTAAGTCCCCAACACTGTCATTCAGAATGTCATAGGAGAACTTTGTTGAGGCCTGGGAGGCAATTAAGGCATTCCTCAAACACCATGCCTGTGCCAAGTCACATGCCAACTTCATTGCTTGTCATCTGGGCCTAGATCCAGGGGATGCATTACTGCCCATCAGCCTAAGCCACGGCTGCCCTCCAGAAGTATGAATTGTTCCACTGTATCCAAGAGGTGTTTGTTCTCCTCCTGTCCCCTTTGACCAGTCTTTGCCCCATTAGCCATTCCAGGCCATTGAGTTTTCAGTGTGCTCCAATACCTGCACAGCTGTTTGGGTGACTCATTCTGCACAGTGTCATCAGGCAGGGGAATGAACAACTGTGAGGAAAGGTCTCGGGCTGTTGCTTCAGCAGGGATTCTGGAAGGTTGCTGCTCATTTTAAACTGGATTGCACGTCTCCAAAGGTACGAAAGATGCAGGATTGTGGAATCAATCGTGTTTGACCTGGCACCATTTGCGTGGGTCTCCCTTCCATTTTTTTGCTGTTGCCTCCTTCTTTTTTGCTGGTCTAGATGCTTTGGGCACTTTGCCACTGTTGTTCAGTGCCAAAATGCAAGTGCTCCCTGTGTAAATTGATGTTCTGGATTAGTGATTCCATGATTGGCTGTTTGATTTACTTAGCAGACCCTAGTACAGTGCCCTATGTGTGCCCATGGCCTGTAAATCAAATGCTGCTGGTGGGCTTGCAGCACTGATTGTGCCACCCACAGAAGCAGCTTATAGAAGGTGACTCAGGCCTGCCATTGCTGAGTCTGTGTGCAGTCTGGGACTGCCATGTAGATCTGGCAAGTGCACACACTTGCCAGTTCCTAAACATCCCCTTTTCTACATATTAGTCACTCCTAAGGTAGGCCAGGAGTTCCCCTGTGGGCAGGGTGCATTATATGTGAAAGGTAGGACATGCCCTGCTGTGTGTGGCATGTCCTGATAGTGAAATATTGCCAATTTCGTTTTTCACTATTGCAAGGCTATCTGTTCCCATAGGCCAGAATGGGGAGTTTGTTTATAACATCTTATAAACATAACTGACCCTGGGAACAAAATAGGAAAACAAAATTTAGTATGTCTGAACTCAAAATGTTAAAAGGCGTCTTTTAGTGAGGGTGATTTTTACATTCTGTGTTTGAAAATACCACTTTTAGAAAGTAGGTATTTTCTTGCCTACCCATCCAGTGTGCCTCTGCTAAGTTTGTGTATTGCATGTCTGGCTTTTGGATGACAGGGGCTGGGGAAGGGCTGTGGCTCCAGAGTTCTGATTAGTCAGGGCTTGGCTGAATGGACCTGGGTTGAATTTAGAGCAGGGGGATGAGATTTCCTTTCACCTGCCTGGCCTAGTCTGCCTTCAACAATGATGTCTCCACCTCCTGTAAGGAAGCTGCACCAGTGCGGACAGAACTGGTTTTGGCTGGGTACAGACACTCTCTGCCTTTGGAGAACAAAGGATGTGTGTGTATAAAAAGTGGGACCCAGACCCCAGACTTTAGATCTCTTCTGGGAAATCAAGAGGAAACCTTTGCCAAGGAGCCGGAGAAGCTGAGGAGGAATACCACCCATGTGCTGTTTGCTGTCTGGGGTTGGCCTGCAGTGGCTGCTTGCTGCCAAGTGAAGGAGAAGAAGGACTTTGCTGTTTTGCTTTGTCACCTGCTTGAAAAAAAGATCTCCAAGGGCTTGAAACTGAGCTTGCCCCCTGTTCTGAAGTCTGAGGAACACAAAGACTTCACCCCTTCTGTCTCGATGCATCTGGAACTGCTGTTTCAGCTGCTACAGAATGAAATTTCAATACCGACCCTGGCGAGTGACGCTGCAACCTGCACCGAAGCCGTGAGCGCTGCTCCAACTTGCGACGTAGACCCGATGCCTGCTGCTGTGCTGCATCGACTCCGAAGCCGACTTCAACATCAAGGAGCCGATCCTCGACGTGGGTGATCCCCGAATCCATCGACTTCGCGCCATCGTAAGGAACAGTGGTTTTGGCGCCATCGTGACGTCACCTCCCCAACGCAGCAAGGAACCAACCCCTGGGGTCATAAGGAACAGACGCCGGGCAGCGCCTATGAAGCGGCACCTCCCCGACCCCTTGAACTGTATTAGTTTTCATCAATTCCAAGGTACTGTTCTTTGTGGGTCTGCTTGACTGCGGGCCTGAGACCGCGCACTTCGCTGTCGGTGCAGTATTTTGGGATTTCCACCTGTTTATTTTGGTGAATAACCTATTTTTGAGGATAACTTGAGACCTGTATTGTGAATTTTTGTTGTTTGGTCTTGTTTTGGTTTAGATAAAGATTACTTATTTTTCTAAACTGGTGTGGTGTCCATTTGTAGTGTTCACTGTATTACTGTATGTGTTCACAAATGCTTTACACACTGCCTCTGAGATAAGCCTGTCTGCTCGTGCCAAGCTACCAAGGGGGTGAGCAGGGGTTATTTTAGGAGTTTATCCCCCTTACCCTGACTAGAAGCAAGGGCCCCTATTTGGACAAAGGTACCTACCTCTGCCAACTAGAGAACCCCATTTCTAACAAATAGTATGGTGCTCTAGGCAGCTGAGGCCACCATCTTCTGTGATCAGGGCGCACCACTTGGATTTCTCATGTGTCATACTGTTTTGATTTTTCAAAGGGTACAGTTCTGATTTCAGTTTGAGCAGTCAAGGAATTTAATTATCTGTATTCTGAAACTTCTGAAACCCCTGCCGACCTGATGTAAGAACCCCATCATTAATTTTAAATCATGTGAAGTTTGGTGTCTGATGACAGTTACTACTTTTTGACAAGCTCATTAATGACTTGTATCTTAGTTATGTTTTGATGTTGCTTTAGATCACTTGCATTCTGTTGAACAGAGTCCATTTGGCTGACTATACCTGCTAATTTTAAAACGGCTGCATTCAACTTTATAACTTTTGAGGTTCCATATAAAAGTTGTATATGTTTTCTGCAAAGGTTCTAAAATGGAAACGTTCAAGGGCGAGGACATGTGATTCTCTTGCTTTTTCTCTGAACGCAAGCCCAAAGGGAAACAATATACTAATTTTTATGTGATCTTTTAGTATTGTCTTTTTTCCCTGACCAATTTTTAACAGCTGATTACAGCATGGTGGTGATCCATGCATTTCCATAGGCATGCCATCTTAACTGATTCTCAATACCCATTTGTAGGAAGCTGGATCTGTATATACTATTCCAAAGTAAGGTATAGTGTGCACATAATACAGTGGATCCCCAGAGGTTTACACAGGCTTAAGGAGATGATACCAAGTTGATCCTCCTCGACTTGAGTGCCGCATTCGACGCGGTGGATCACTCCATCCTCATCCACTGGCTCAGCTTGGCAGGAGTATCTGGTTCTCCCCTGTCCTGGATCAAATCCTTCCTCGAAGGTAGAACCTTTCAGGTGTCGGATGGCCCAATTCTGTCCAGGGCTCTTCCCCTACAGTGTGGGGTCCCCCAGGGCTCCTCCCTGAGCCCCACGCTTTTTAATGTCTACATGTCTCCCTTAGAGGACATCATAGCCCCATTCGGCATAAAAACAGTCATGTATGCCGATGACACTCAATTGGTGGTGTCCTTAAACCAGTCAAGTAAAAGCCTGGACAATCTGGCAGACTGCCTTGAAAACATCTTCCATTGGATGTGTGAATCACGCCTAAAGCTAAACGGAGAGAAATCCGAGATCCTCTTCCTGGGCAACCCACGGAAACTCCCCCCGTCCCTCTCTTGGCCACCCCCCACCCCCAAAGCAGAAGTCAAGAGCCTCGGTATCTGGCTGGACCAAGAGCTCAACTTTAAAGCCCAGGCTAGGAAAACCTCTGGCATCTGCTTCGGGCTCATCCAAAAAGCGCGGAAGATCCTCCATCTGCTCCCTTTCCATTCCAGGGAACTGCTTATGCAGAGTCTGGTGAACTCCAGACTAGATTATGGAAACGCCCTATATCTAGGAGCCCCTGCATCAGTCATAAAAAGACTGCAATACGCCCAAAACGCGTCCGCCAGACTCCTAACAGGGACCACATCCAGATGCTCGGCCAAACCGGCCCTCAAAAGCCTCCACTGGCTCCCGATCAAGGAAAGGGTCACCTTTAAGACCCTATGCATTTCACATAAGATAATGCAAGGTGGAGGCCCACCAATTCTGAGATCCCTCATCAAACCCCACCAATCGAACAGACAACTCAGGTCGGACTCTCTCTCTCTGGCCAGTATCCCCAGAATAAAAAAGGCCTGATCTGGGGGGAGACTATTCTCCTACAATGCCCCAAAATTGTGGAATTCTCTTCCACTGTCCATTCGAAGAGAACACAATTTGCTCGCTTTCCGCAGGCAACTAAAACATGGCTCTTCCCATAATTCCCTCACCTTCCCTTCCCCCCCTCTGGAATAATAGGTTTTATGTCAGCGCTGGGACATCCTAGGGTAGCTACGCGCTTTAGAAATCCGCTTTCAAATTCAAATTCAAATTTCAAAAGCTCTATTTGTGGTAGTGTGGTCGGGCAGTTAGACTTATGTGGAGGGCTTTGTTAAGCATTTGTTAGACACACTCAGGCAAGAAATGATTACTCACACTCAAAACTGAATCCAAGACCAATTGTTTTGTATAAAAAGTTATTTTATTTTATAACTAATAGGACCTCAGTTGCAGGTAAGTAATTGTTTCAAGAATAGCAGTACATTTCAAATACAGTAGATATTGTGTTGTAAAGGCATACCAGTACTTTACCAGAGTATTAAAAATACTCTGGTAATGTCAATCAAATAGTAGCAAACTTAGCAAATGAAAGAGATGAACATTTAGTGCAATAGGCGCATTTGCAGTGCAATCCTATAGAAAGAAAACAGTTGTGTACATTTACTGGTAAGTACTCAACTCACACATCCAGTCTTAGGGGGTTTAGACCAACACTGGGTAAGGGTCAGATCAAGGTAGGTACTACACCACCAGCAGCACTGGGGCGGCTGGGTGCTGAGGTCACTCACTGGGCCTAATGTTAGTTAAAGGAAACTGGGGCCACCCACAAGAGGTACTGGTTGCAGGTAAGTACCCGCAGTTTCAGGGCGGAGACCCCAGGGAATTGAAGCAAGCAAAGGAGGGGGGCCAAAAGGCAGCACCAACCAAACACAGTCAGTGGTACAAGAGCGGCCAGGTGCGTGGTGCAAATCAGCGTCCGGCGTCCAATGCTAGCAAAGGGGAATCTTGGTTGCACAAGGAGGCTGTAGGTTCGGACCAGGAGGCTGTACGAAGGTGACCCAACAGCAGGGTAGATAAGTAGAGGTCTCAGTGGTCATCTAGGTACTGTCGACAGGGCTCCCCAAAATTCGGGGTGGAGGATGCAGGGGTGCCTTTAGATGTCGGATTTTTTTTACCGGAGCCGCTTGCGGTGAGGGGGACTTTTCGGGATGAGGCTGCGGCATCTTTGTGGAGTCCAGAAGAGGTCAGTCACTGATGGTGTTGAGGTCAGGATTACTAGGGAGACTTCACTGGACAGGTGAGTCACTCAGACTCAGGCTGTGGTGTCGAGTCCAGAGTGGGGCAGGAGCCGCGGTTCCAGTTAGATCCAGATTCCTTGTAGTTTATTTCTTCTGTACAGGGCTGCTGTCCATGGGAGATCTAGTCTTTATTGAAGATAAGGCACTCTACTCCAGTATTAAATCTTTCATAGATTCACATGCTTGTATCTTCCCTGTCGTCATGGTGGGAGTCTCACGGTAACAGAATGACTATAGCAGATGGACTCCAAACACTGTGATAAACTACTCACCTATAAACCTTTTGTTGATACATTAGAATACAAACAAAGCCGGTCTTACATCGGTTTAACCTTGACCCACGGTGCAAGGAGAACTATTGCCATGCTTCGACTGGGTATCCTTCCCGTACTCTCATACACTTCAAGATGGCTTCCGGGAGGTTCACCTTTATGTACCTTGTGCGCAGGCGGCGACCAGACTCTGGAGCACTTATTATTAATATGCCCGAACCAGAACGTAACGTTAGCCCGCACAAGATTTCTTGAGCCCATTTATCGCTCCAGTAGAATTCTGTCGGTGAGAGACCTTATTAGTCTGTGTAAACAACCCCCGAACGAATTCATCTGTTATAACCTGTACAAATTCTTGAAACTGTTTTTATCCTTGTATTGAGAAATTGATAAACTTTTTAATTATGTATATGTTGAGATATATTTGTGGTCCTCGGTTGAGTACCAGTACAAATAAAACTTTTTTGACTTGACTTGACTATTGAAGATAAGGCACTCTACTCCAGTATTAAATCTTTCATAGATTCACATGCTTGTATCTTCCCTGTCGTCATGGTGGGAGTCTCACGGTAACAGAATGACTATAGCAGTATCATAGAGTAAAACACTGCATAGAAAGTCCCATAGGGTACCATAATATTTGTTTGCCAAACCTCCTCATTATTTGGACCAAAACGCAGCCAATCAGCTGCCAGCCCTGACATCACACTCCCCAGCAGAGCCATCATACCTCAGATTTCCAACTGCCTTCGTGTGAAGAGGAGTCTCCCTGCTCAGTTTACTTCCTGTGAGCTTTTCACCTTGCTCAACTGAAAGTTTTCTTGCTTCTGGATTGAGGTACTATTTTTCCTTTAACTACAATGGCTGAAAGCTCCAAAAAGAGGCTTTTCAGGCCCTGCAGATCCTGTGGAAAACCTAGACTTTACTCTGAAGATCCACATAAGGATTGCTTATACTGTCTCCACCCTAAACATGTCCCTAAAGACTGCAAACATTGTAGGACCTTCTCGGCTAAAACCTTGAGGGACAGGGAGGCACATTTATTATTGTGGCTTCAAAAGAAGAAGTCCACTACAGATTCGGACTCTGAAGAAGAAGTTAATCCTCAGACTCCCAAGAAAAGAAAGTCTTCTGCTCCTGGGGAGAAATTGATTGCTAAAAAGCAAAAAAACTAAGAAAAAGAGGCTTCTTCATCTTCTTTGCCTCAAACACCGTTGAAACGATCCTCTGTTTCAAGGGAGGTGTCATCTGCTCCCTCATCCAAGGTAGGAGTATCTCCAGCTGTAATTCCTGTCAAAATGATGACGACACCGTCAACGACGACAATTTCGACGAAGACATCTTCGTCGACGACGAAGACAATGCCGTTGACGAAAGGTTTGACGTCGATCTCGTCGACTGGAAGATCAGCTTCCATACCGCTGACGACCGCGCCGTCAACGACAACCTCTTTAACACCATCTGCGACGACAACACCATCAACGACGTCAACGGTAATCCGAATTTCGACGATGAGGGGAACTTCGTCGACGGGAGACTCGTCAACTACACATTTCAAGTCACTGAAGACAAAATCCTCCATTGCTTTAAAGTCCTTCCACCCGTCGACGGGCTCGTCGTCGACGAAAAAATCTACGGACTTTAACAGTTGGACCAAGGTTTCACCGTTGCCACCTTCAACTCTATTGGAAATGCAATCCGAGGATGAGGAATCTGGAGTAGTTTATAGTCCATCCCAGCTACAGATAAAAAGTCAAGACGCTGATGATGAGGAGCAGCAGGAGGTACAGTAGGTCTTTTCTTTCCAAGATCGTCCAGTGCAGGAAAAGAGACACGAGTCTTTTCAGCAGTCTTACGACTATGAAGAAGAAGAGGAGGTACATCAAGAGGTGAGAGAGGAAACTGTCTCTATGCCAATTTCCCTAGTAACAGACCTTCGCCATACGATAAATGACTACTATCGCCGTTTCCCAGAGGCGAACACTTCCACCTCAAAGTCTGTTACAAGTCCTGTTCAGGTTCAGAAGGCTCAGCCTCCACCTCTACCTACGCCTTCCACTCAGAAAATACGCTCCCCTCCTATTGTTACAATCTGAGATGATTTGATAGAAAGTGACGAAGATCAACCACAGGAAGGTGAACTCCTTCCTGTGGTTGAACTGAATGGGATGAATATGTTATTCCTACTACACCATCTCCATCACCGTCGCCAGCCACTTCTCCTCCTCAAGATATTGGAGGATTCCATGATATAATAGAGAAGGCCTCAAAGAGATTTGAGCTCCCGCTTTCAGTCAAGGAAGCAGAATGTTTCCTTTACGACTTTAAGGAAGAATCATGTAAATCCGTCCGATCAATCCCAATTATAGACTTCATTTGGGAAGAAGGGTTAAAATTGATGAAAAACCCTGCCCCCGTTGCAGCCTCGGTGCAGGGGATAGAAAAAAAGTATCGGGCACCTGAATCTTCTCCGGCGTGTTTAATTGGGCATCCACGGCCGGAATCTGTGGTGATGCAGACAGCGCACCGCAACTCAAAAAATCCCGTATCAACAACTGCAGCGCCTCCGGACAAGGAAGGAAGACGCATGGATAGAGCGGGGAAGCACTTTGCTGTGCTGGCGGCAGCAGCAATTAGAGCTGCAAATGCCTTAGCTCTTCTTAGTAGATACAATCGCCAGATGTGGTCGGACATAGCTACTTTGTCTCACTTGCCAGAAGATAAAAAAGAAGAGGCAGCCACCATAATCCAGGATGGTTCAAGAGCGGCTTCTGAGTCCATCGATATAGCCATGGAAATGTTGACGCTTTCCTTTCGTCAAATGGCAGCGGCTGTAGCGCTGCGAAGACCGGGATGGCTTAAGGCTACTTTGTTCAGACCTGAAGTGCAAACTAAAATAATTGACACGCCGTTTGACGGAGAAAATCTGTTTGGTAAACATATTGATGAAGCCCTTCAAGGCATCAATGCCGACACTGATACGGCACAGGCACTAGGATCTTTGCAAAAAGGAAAGTTTCAATCCTTTCGAAGGAGAGGGTCAAGAGGACAATATACCCAGAGACCAGCATATCAATCTGGCAGATATCAGCCTTACAATCAACAGGGATATCGCCAGTTCTTAAGTGGTCAGCAATTTCGCTCCTCAGGTTCCTCAGCAACGGACAAGAGAAAAACCATCGGCAAGAAGCAAGGCTCAACAGTCTAATAGAAGACAGTGACTTCAGCAGTGCGCCCACCACCTGTCCAAACTCCAACAACCATTATCTAGCTCTATTCTACCAAACATGGAAGTCCATTATAATGGACAAATGGGTTTTGGACATAATCCATCAGGGCCATACCCTGGAATTTATACAGAAGCCTCCGCATCAACCTCCTATCCTCTGAAAACAGCGGCACCTGTTCGCTCTCAAAATGGAAATTTTATCTCTCTTACAAAAGAAGGCAATAGAGGAAGTGCCACGTCATCAACAAGGGAAAGGCTTTTATTCGCATTTCTTTCTAATAAAGAAAAAGCTACAGGGAAATGGAGGCAGGTAATGGACCTAAGAAGTTTGAACAAATTCCTCAAAAAGATTTCATTTCGCATGTTATCCGAAATATTACTACTTCTTTGCCGAGGAGACTATCTAGCATCCCTGGACCTCTTAGATGCTTATTTTCATATTCCAATCCACATAAAACACAGAAAATTTCTTCGTTTTATGGTGACGGGCGCCATTACCAATTCAAAGTCTTGCCATTCGGTCTGAAGTCAGCCCCAAGGGTTTTCACCAAGTGTATGGCGCAAGTGGCAGCTCACTTAAGACTTCAAGGTCTTCAGGTCTTCCTGTACCTGGACGACTGGCTCATAAAAGGCGCTTCACTTCAGGAAGCGCAGCTCTCTCTGCAGCTGTGCATGGATCTCTTCAGTCGTCTCGTTTGAAAGTCAACATGGAAAAGTCATGTCTTCTCCCATCTCAGTCTCTTCAGTTTCTAGGAGCTATGCTTCGCGCAAAAGAAGCGAAAGCTTACCCTTCAGAAGAACGGGTTCAAAAGATACTAAATCTGGTATCTCTTCTGTGAAAAAAGCAGTTCACTTCAGTGAGGATCTACAAGTCATTGTTGGTAATGATGTCTTCTTGTATCCCGTTGCTTCCCAATTGCAGGCTACATATGAGGACTCTTCAAGAACATCTGGACAAACAGTGGATCCAATCTCTAGGTTCTTTCGAAGATCGAGTGTCCATCTCTCCTCCGATGAAAAGAGCCCTGTCATGGTGGACAATCAGAAAACACTTAACGAAAGGTCTGATATTCGAGCCTCAGCATCACTGTTCTGTAATGATGACAGACGCATCTCTGCAAGGTTGGGGGGCTCATCTTCAAGACTTGGAAATTCAAGGTCATTGGTCAGAAAGGGAATCGCATCTTCACATCAACTTACTAGAGTTAAAGGCAGTGTTCTTGGGATTACACGCTTTTCTACCTAGGATCAGAGGTTCCACGGTTCTAGTCAGGACCGACAGTACGACTACCATGTTTTACCTGCTAAAACAAGGAAGTACAGGAGATTTGGAGGTGGTTACTTCTCCACAACATCTCGCTGCAAGTGCAGCACATTCGGGAATGAACAACTCGAGGGTAGATGCTCTCAGCAGATCTCCAAATGTCTCTCACGAATGGGAATTATATCAGGATCACCTTCTCCAGGTCTTCCGCCTATGGGGAACCCCGTCACTGGACCTTATCGCGACAGTTCGCAATTCAAAATGCAATCACTTTGCAAGAAGATTCCATCAGAAAGGATCGTGGGGCAATGCTCTCCAAATGTGCTGGACAGGAATGTTCGCATATGCCTTTCCCCCATTCCATCTAATTTCAAAAGTGATCCCGAGGGGGGCGTGGCCAAGATGGCGGCCTGAGAGGACGCGACTCCACGGAGCTCCTCGTCCCAATCCCCCATTGCCAAAGCCACGCAACAGCAATCGCCCCAACTTCGGCGGACACAACACCCCACAGCGAGGGAGCCCTGGGCAGCACCATCTGGCCGCGACTGTGACGCCTGGGACCCGAGCGAACCCTTCCGCCATCAGCGCGCCGCCGCTCCGGACCTGGGGAGCTGGCGACAGCGGACTAGCCGAGCGAGGGGTACGGAGCCCGAGCCCACCGGAGCACCATCGAGCGCCCGACTGCAGCGGGGGCCGCTCAGAGGCGTAACATTGGCGGCGGCTGACCCGCTTCGGCAGACCCGCGAGGCACCCGGCGAGGCTGTGTGCGGGGGCGGCCTGACGCACTACGAGAGGCCCTGGCTTGGGCCTTCTCCTTGGATTCGGCGGTCCCCGGCAAGGAGGTGAGGAGCGGGGCGGCAAAGGCGGGAAGCGCTGATCATCGGGGGGCAGGTGTTCGAGCCCCGTGCGCTGCTACAGACTGCTTCCGCAGAGCGGGGGAGCGGAGGGCCGACTCTGAGCACAGGTACTGCGAGGAGGCCGGAGCCGGAAAGGCCGATTTCCAGGCCGGAGGCGGCCATTTTCCGCGAGGCCCAGAAGTCGGTGGCGGGCCCCTATCTCCCTAGTGACGATACGCTGCCCCCTCCCCCCTTAGTGAAGTCACCAGCTACGGTTCCACGTGGGCGGACACCCAAGGGACAGCGGCGAGAGCACCGGGGACCCACGGGTGGCCAGTGACAGTGCTGCAGTGGGTTCCCAAGCAGCAAGTGATACCGGCATGGGACACACGTGTAGCGGCCATAAGGCTAGTGCAGTGGGGCAGCACAGGACAGCTATGTGAGGCCGGTTTTGGACTCGTAGAGGGGGCCAGTGAAGGACACACATAAGACGGGGGTGCTCCTCCCTCCCCGGTGAGGTCCCATACTCCAGGGCCCAAGTAAGCAGACGCGCCGAGGGCACTAGTGGCGGAACCGGAGCCTCACAGGGGGCCGGCGACGGTGCTGCAGCGGTCCTAGGAGGAGCGAGTGGTACCAGCCAAGAGCATGCACGAGGAAGCTTTAAACAGCGCGGGCTGCGGGGCAAGGTGGGACGGAGGTGAGGGGCCAGCTTGGAAGCGCCGAGGGGTCCGGCGGAGGACACAAACACAGCGAGGTGCCCCCGGAGCCGAGAGGGGCATGTCCTCTACTAACCGCAGGGGGGCGTACCATCCCCGACATGCTGGCAAAAGGGGCTTCTAAGGGGGACAAAAGCCCGGACAAGCCGCTGCCGGCGAACCAGCCCAAGGAAAGGGAGCGCGATGAAGGAGACGCCCCAGCCACGAAATCATTCATGGAGGCACTGTTCTCATCTCTCAAAGACGACATCCAAACCCTCAGGCAGGATATGGCGGGGGACTATAAAGAGCTCCGCCGCGACGTGGACGACATAGGTGTGAGGGTGGCAGCTGTGGAGACCTCGGACCAAGCTCGGAGTGCAGAGGTGGAACAGTTGCAGCAAGAAATCCTCCGGTTGCACGATCAACGGACTGACCTCCAGGCCCACGCTGAGGACCTGGAGAACCGTTCTAGGAGAAACAACATCACGGTACGGAACGTGCCACTCAAGTCGGAAGGGGGAGACATCACCGCATACTTGCAGGATCTGTTCCGAGAAGTCCGAGGCGAAAATGAGGACTTTGAGATCAGAATCGACAGGGCCCACAGGGTGGGCCTAGCGCGCAGGGCACCTGCCCCCCCTCCGGACATCCTGGCCTTCTTGCCCGATTATCCCCTCAAAGAACGCATCCTGAAGGCGGCGCGCCAGAAACAACCTATCCGCTTCAAGGAGCACACTGTTGAACTCTTTCAGGACTTATCCACAATCACTCTACAGAAGCGGCGGGCGTTCAAGGTGGCGACTACCTACCTACGAGATAAGGGGTCCCCTACTCGTGGGGACACCCCTTTAGACTGGTCTTTAAGTGGAATGGAACGCTCCATCAGCTCAGGTCCCTGAGAGATACCTGCGCCGTCCTGGGCCTTCCCATGGAGGAGGGAGGACCAGAGGACAACTCCGACTTTAGGCCTTCCCAATCACGCTCTCCGCGCTCACAGGCAGACGGCTGGCAGACGATGAGAGGCCGTCGCACGCCTAAGAAGGGGTTCAGGCCGGACCCGGAGACGGTAGCGAACGAGCATACAGCAGCGAATCAGAAAGTTTCCACTGACACCACGGCAGGTCCTTGAAGAGACTTGATCGCAGGGGTAGACCATCACTCAGCACATGCCGTGGGGGGGCGGGACGGGGGGCTCCAGGTCCGCCATTGCCACGTTTTCCCGCTTCCAGAGACTACACCAAGGGCCTGGACTGTTGCCGGATAGGCCCTGGACTATGTTCACCTGTTGGGGTTTGCTGGTTGGGGTTCAGGGTGGAGGGGGGGTGGGGGGAGGGTTGGGGCTGGTGTGTTCGAATCGAACTGACAGGCAACCAAGGGAGGGGTGGCCCGGGGCTAGGTCCAAAGCAGGCAGACCAAACACACACTCATGGCAGCTGACAGCATTCGTATCCTCTCCCTTAATGTGAAGGGACTTAATAATCCAATCAAACGGAGGGCGGTTCTTTCATTCCTCGAGCATTCTGGATGCGGAAATTTGTTTTACAGGAGACACACTTGTTAGCGAAGGATTGGCCCCGCATGAAAGCCAGAGCCTTCCCGCATCAATTTTACTCCACGACTACCGAGAAAAAAGCGGGAGTGGCCATACTGGTAGCCAGGCATTTTAAAGGGCGGGTGGGGAGTAAGGTGGCCGAAATCAAGGGCAGACTCTTAGCGCATACCATTCATATAGGCACCTTTTCCTTCACACGGGGTTCTATCTACGCACCCAACACCAGACAGGAGGCCTTCCTTAAAGGGGCGCTGTCCGAGGCGCTGTCGGGAGACCTGAGACATGTTTTGGTAGGAGGAGACATAAATCTCGTCATGGACAACGAGATGGATAGGTCCGGGAAGAGGTTTGGGGACACAGGGGCGCTCTCCGCGGCAGGGAGACAGTGGTTGAAGGACAGGGGACTGATTGACACTTGGCGGGAAATACACCACACCGCCCCAGGATACACTTTTTATTCATCTGTGCATCGCACATACGCCAGGATAGACCACTTTCTGAGCTCTATAGACCTGACCCCCCTGATTCAGGTCATAGACATTACACCAGCGGTACTATCGGACCACGAAGCGGTGATCCTTCAATTGACAGTTCCGCGCACACCCCCGCACAGGGGCAGGTGGCGACTCAGAGAAAGCCTACTCTCTCGCAAAGGGGTGGTACAGCAGCTGTCCCAAAGTATCACTAACTACTTGGAGGAAAACGACACGGGGTGGTGGCCCAGTCGACGCTGTGGGGGTCACTCAAGGCGGTTCTTAGGGGCGACATCATAGCGATTGCGGCGGCGGATAATAAGGAGCGCAAGGAACGGAGGCGAGAACTAGAGGAACAGGTGCTGGAGCTAGAGAGGGTTCACTGCCGGACGGGCGCCCCCGGATTTGGCGCAAACTGAAAGCGGTCAGGGCTCAACTAGCGAGCCTGGACAAGGCGAAATATGCGGCACTCCGCCTTTGCCACGCGTACTATGTAGGAGGGGACAAGACTGGTCGCCTACTTGCCAGCAAGCTTAAGGCTAAAACTGTCCGCTCCAAGATCCCCATTATAGGTGGGGACGACGGTGGCGAAGCCCGAGAGGATGACCACATAGCAGAGGCATTTCGAGCCTTCTATGCACAGCTCTACGCTGCGGACCCGACCCTCGAGGAGGAGGCGGGGAGGGCCTACCTTGAGACCATGGATGTCACCGCTATCAATGAAACTAACGCCAGTGCGCTGGATGCCCCCCATTCGCCTAGAGGAAGTTATATCGGCCATTGCCCGACTCAAACCCTTGAAGGCCCCGAGCCCGGATGGCTTCTTTGCGGGCTTTTACAAGTCCTTTTGCCACCTCCTGGCGCCAATCCTTACGAAGTTATTTAACTCCTTTGGGGGCCCAGGTTCGATCCCGACGGAGATGCTGGAGGCGGAGGTCGTAGTCCTGCCAAAGCCGGGCAAAGACCCTACGCGGTGTGCGGCATACAGGCCGATATCGCTACTCAATATGACCTAAAGCTCTTTACGGGCATCTTGGCTTCACGCCTGGGCCCCTGCCTGCCAGGCATTATCGATACGGACCAGGCAGGCTTCGTCCCCACCCGACAGTGCGCGGACAACACTAAACGCATAATGCACGTCATAGACAAGGCTAACTTTAACGCCTCCGATGCAGCACTACTTTCGGTCGACGCCGAGAAGGCGTTCGACAGGGTGGACTGGAGATTTTTAGACAACACGCTGGCGAAATTTGGGGTGGGTTCCCGCTTCCGTTCCTGGGTGGCGGGTTGCTACGCGTCGCCTCGGACGACAATCAAAGTGAATGGGATTAGCTCCAAGCCATTCGACATCCAAAGAGGCAAACGGCAGGGCTGCCCGCTCTCGCCGCTCCTGTTCGCTCTCTACATTGAGCCATTCGCCCAGCGTGTTCGTGACAACAGAACCATCACTGGGGTCACATTCGGGGGGGTGGAGCAGACTATGAGTCTATACGCGGACGACATCCTGGTCGCGATGGATAGCCCTAGGGTCTCAATACCGGCCTTCCTATCAGAAATGAACGCGTTCGGGGAGGTGTCAGGCTTTAAAATGAATGTACAGAAGTCCGTCGTCCTCCCACTAGGAAGCAACACCCGGCCAGCTAACAGAGAATCGCTTCACATAGGGGGGCTTGAGGTCAGCACCACATTACAATACCTGGGGATAGACCTGACGCCAGCGACCGCCCAGACAGTCGACCTCAACTACACTAAACTCCTGACAGGTATTCAGGGGGACATCGCGAGATGGAAACAGCAGCCGCTCTCGTGGCTGGGACGCGTAGCAGCCATCAAAATGTCCCTACTACCTAAGATCCTTTACCTATTCCAGACTATCCCGGTCACCCCCCTCAGTGGGGATGCTAAAGAAATTGCAAGACACTCTGAACCAATATGTGTGGGCTAGCAAGAGGCCCAGGCTGCGGCGCGACCTGGTCACACGGGTGACCGCTGAAGGGGGCTTAGGTGTTCCAGACCTGCGGCGCTACTTTCAGGCAGCACAACTCAGGTACCTCCTAGAGTGGTCCAGGCCTACTTCCGAAAAGCACTGGTTATTTCAAGACAGAGCCATGGCGGGCCTACCCCTTTGGAAGGTCCCATTTCTGGCGCGGCCTGACAGACCTGCATACCTTAAGAAATCCCCTATCACCAGGACTCTCTTACAAGTGTGGGACGCAACTGCAGTCCCGAAGGGCCTAACGACCTTTCCCTCCCCTATGACACCTATGTTGGACAACCCGGCGTTCCCCCCGGGCATGCCGCCGGGCTCGTTCCCCCAATGGCGACAATCTGAGTGCCGCTCTGCGGGTCACTTACTCGACACAGAAGGCTTTTTGACGTGGGACATAGTGACGGCGGATTACACTCTCGATAAGCCGCACCGCTACCAGTACTTCCAATTTAGGCACTGGCTGACACACACTGACGTGGCACCTCTAGCCAGTCGCCCTCTCACCCCGTACGAGAGATGGATCATGACTAAAACATCGGACTCACGGTCCATCACAGAACTGTATCTCATGCTCTCCCCGCCACCTCCTACAGAGAGATCCGCCGGGCAGAAACGCTGGGAGAGGGAACTGGGGCGAGCTCTACCTGACAAAGAATGGCAGGACATATACTATCGGGCTCACCACACAGCTAGAAATACGGCTAGCAAAGAGGCGGCAGTGAAAGTCGCCTATTATTGGCATTTGACCCCGGAGCGCCTACACCTGGGGAACCCGAGCAAAGACCCCAAATGCTGGAGAGGGTGCGGACACACAGGGACCATGCTACACATACTCTGGGAGTGTATCGAGGTTCAGGAATACTGGGAGGTGGTGCTTAAGGACATGGACACCCACTTTGAGACCGACATTCCCCGTTTCCCGGCTTAAGCGATCCTGGGGCTCCCCAACAGACTTATGTTCCCTCTTAAATCAATGCGGGGGAGGTAGATGGGATTGGCGATGGGGGCAGCAACCCAACACATCCTATCACTGTGGGGCACCCCGAGAAAACCCACACACACGGGGTGGCTACACAGGTTATGGTATATCATGGGGATGGAAAGGATACAAGCCTCGCTTACGCAGACATCAGACACATTTAGAGAAATATGGCAACCACTCATCTCCCTGCTCTCCTAAGAATTCACGGAGCTCACCTGCCCGAAATATCTCAGGGTTTTGAAGTTGGCGGAAGAATTCCGCGACGAGACAACCAAAGCGGAACACAAGGTTTAGCCTGGACCAAGTACAGCCACCACTAGGCATAGTTAGGAACACACCGGTTAGGGAGGGTGGAGGGGGGTTGGTGCGGGTCGAAGGTTGGCAGCAGTTGGGGTTGGGGGGGCGGGTAGGGGTTTTGGGGAGGTTGGTGGAAAAGAGTTCTTGCAGACACTGCTGGGTTTGACTACCGCCATACGAGCCTGCACGGACACCAGGTTACCCCCATTAGACGGATAGATATGACATGTCTAGTGCCCTGGGTACCTGCATTGTAGCTTTGCTCATTTTGTTCAATTGCTGTATGGTATTGCTTTGTGGGACTCAATAAAATACATTTGATCAAAAAAAAAGTGATCCGGAAAATAAAATCTGAGCCGTGCCACTTGATTCTCATAGCTCCAGCTTGGCCGAGACAAGCGTGGTTCTCCGATCTCCTCAAGCTGTCAGTGGCACCCATTATTCAGTTCCCACTCTCTCAGAATCTGATTTCCATGAACAAAGGCCAAATTCTTCATCCGAATTTGAAATCGCTCAATTTATCGGCATGGAACCTCATTAACATGATTTTTAATCTTTGAATATTTCTCAAGAATGCAGAGAGATTCTTTCCTAATCACGGGCAATCTCTACGAACAAGACCTATACGGCAAAATGAAGGAGGTTTTGTCAATGGTGCGCTTCTCAAAATCTTCATCCTTTTAATATTTCTTCAGAACAAATCCTGCCTTATCTTTTGCATCTGGCTAGGGCGAAACTTTCTCATGCTTCTATAAAGGTGCATTTGGCAGCTATCTAAAGATATAGAAGACATCCTCACCGTCCATCTCTCTGGTCTCAGAGGGTAATAAAGGAATTTCTTAAGGGACTTTTTAGGACATTTCCTCCAGTTCACCGTCCACCGTGCTAGAGCTTAACACGGTTCTAGCAAAACTCATGAAGTCTCCTTTTGAACCAATACATAAAACGGATTTGCAATTTCTCTCATGGAAAACGACCTTGCTTTTAGCTCTCACTTCAGCAAGGAGAGTAAGTGAAATTCAGGCTTTCTCGATTTCTGAACCTTTTCTCCAATTTCGTCCTGACAAGGTTGTCTTGAGGACAAATCCTAAATTCATCCCTAAGGTTCCATCCATATTTCATCTCCACGAACCTGTGGTACTACCTACATTTTTTAAGGATCCTTCGTCGCCTGCGGAGCAATCTCTACACTCCCTAGATGTCAAAAGATGTCTAAAGTTCTACATTGACAGGACGAAGTCGTTCAGAAAAACAAACCAGCTTTTTGTAACATTTTCTGGTCCAAGAAAAGGGTTGGCACTTTCAAGAGCCAGTATTTCTAGATGGATTTCTTCGGCTATCTCTCTGTGCCATAACAAAGCTGGTAATCCTCTCCAATCCAAATTACATGCACATTCCCCCAGAAAAATGGCAACTTCTACAGCCCTGTTTGCAGGAGTGTCACTGCCAGACATTTGCCGAGCAGCAACTTGGAAAAATGTGCACACTTTCACTAGACACTATTGTCTAGATACAGCATGGCGACATGATGCAGCAGTGGGACAAGCAGTTCTTCGCCATCTATTTCATTGAGGTATTGTTCAAGATTTTATATTTATATATTTATATATATTTATATATCTATGCGTATATATTTGCTTTCTTTCAAGGTAATGCTTTTGCTTTATTGGTATTCTGTTTGTTCAACAGACATGCTGTGTGTACAATTTTTAAAACTATTCTAAGATTCTGTTTATTTATATGCAAAAAATAGGAGCAGAGCCCACAGTCTGTGAGGTTCTATCCTGAGCAACGCATCTTCTATAAGTACTGCTCGCTAGTCTGATAAGCATGTGAATCTATGAAAGATTCAATACTGGAGAAAAAAATTGTTACTTACCTGTACACTATGGTTCTCCTGTATTATCTTTCATAGATTCACATGCAACCCTCCCACCTCCCCGTTACTCAGGTAGACCTCTTATCTCTGGATATATCCTTGGCTCTCACTCGGGGCTGGAAATCTGAGGTATGATGGCTCTGCTGGGGAGTGTTATGTCAGGGCTGGCAGCTGATTGGCTGAGTTTTGGTCCAAATAATGAGAAGGTTTGGCAACCAAATATTATGGTCCCCTAAGGGACTTTCTATGCAGTGTTTTACTCTATGATACTGCTATAGTCATTCTGTTACCGTGAGACTCCCACCATGACGACGGGGAAGATACAAGCATGTGAATCTATGAAAGCTAATACTGGAGAACCATAGTGTACAGGTAAGTAACTAGTTTATTCCTCGTTGTACTGGAAGTCGCTGTACACAGGACAGGCGTCTTCTTCTTTGCAGGGGCTTTAAAGCTGGAGACAGGCCGGTAGGGCTGGGGCCATGTCAGTAGGCGTCGTCAGGCTTTGCTGTAGAACATCTTCTTCATCCTTCTCTGTAAGTTGCAGGAATCTTAGGATCAAGGTTCAGTGGTGCCCCTAAATACAGAATTTTAGGTAGTTACAGGTACTGGCAGACGGTAGCCAGTGGGCTATTTGCCTTTAGGGTGACTACACCCTTTGTATGTTGGCATCCCCTAACCTGATTGGCTAAAATCCTTCTATTCAAGATGGAGGATTTCTAAGGAGGGGGTCACCACGATCCAGGGCACCTTAGTGGTGGTCCTGTCAGAGAGGGGACACACCTCTCCTGACTACTAATTTTCCCGCCGACCTTGCCACCAAAAGTGGGACTTGATGAGGGGGCGGGCATCTTCACTAGTTGGAGAGGTTCTGGCTAGCATATAAAAGGGCAGGAAGCCTTTGAGGTTTACCGCCCTGAATGCTGTTCCGGCTTGGGGGTTGGTGTGAAGCACCTCCCCCGCACAGCAGCCTTTGTCCCTGGCCCACAAGAGTACAAGGGCTTCCACCTTAAGGGTTCAGAAACATGTCTGAGTGTGGCAGGCTGGTGCAGTCCAGTCAGCTGGACACAAGGGAGTTGGTCGTTTTTCAGGGAGCATCTCTTAAGATGTCCTCCGAGTGCATTTTATAATAAATCCAGCACTGGCCACAGTGTGGGTTTATTATGCTGAGAAGTTTGTAACCAAACTTCTTGGCATTCAGTAAAGCCATCATGGGGCTCTGGAGATCGTAATGACAACTTCCCAGCCCATGTACTCAATATGGCTTCACTACACTTACACTGTCTAAGAATGGACTTGGACAGTGTAGGGGCATCTTGCTTATGCAGCTATGCCCTCACATGCGGTATAGTGGGCCCCGCCTTAGGGCTGTGAGGTCTGCTAGAGGGGTGACTTACCTATACCACAGGCAGTGTTCTGTGGGCATGGAACACAGGAATGTGTGCCATGTCTACTCTTGAGTTTTGTCTGCACCAAAACACAGTCTGAAGTGGCAGGGCATATGTGTTAGGTGAGGGTTCTCTGAGGGTGGCACAATACATGCTGCAGCCCTTAGAGACCCTCTCTCGTTACAAGACCCTTGGTACCAGGGTTACTTTTTACATGAGACGTTTATGTGGGCCAGACGTTTACCAATTGTAGAAAGAAAGAACAGTTTTGGGAAAGAACACAGGCACTGGGAACCTGTGTGACAGGGACCCAGTGCACATTCAGTAAAAGTGCATCAGATATCAGGCAAAAAGTGGGGGATGACCATTCAAAAATAGGCACTTTCCAACACCGTTAAACACTTTAAAGGTGTTTATGGAACAGTTTCAGGTTGTCCAGTCTAACGCAAGTTGTCTTAGGCTTTTAGGCACTTACACTGGTCGTAAAATGCAATTTTTCAAGTCAGAGGACTCCCCCCACCAGTATTTTGATGTTTGCTATAATTTCTCTCACCTCAGTTCTGCATGCGACTGTTTTCCTCTCTCGACTGCGGCCTCTACCACTTGTTAGGGGACACTAGCATCTCAGTATTTTCTCCAGGCATCGTTACCCACCTCTCCACATCGGTTTTTCCAGTTACACATGCAGTGATTGTAGCAGCCTTCTTCTCATTTGGACTGTGGTAAGATGGGTGCCTGTGTACTTTGTATCTATGACTTACTAACACCAGTCATCTTTGTTTGGGAGGAAGTGGCACATCAGATGTATTTCCCTTTTGGGTTGCAATCCTTCGAACCCTTGGGTCTCTGCTAAAAATATGAATAAAAAAGGGCTATGGAGCTCTGTGTTTAAAAAGCCTATGTTGCAAGCCTGAGAAGTGAAACCGATCTCGCATTCAAGTTTTTGTGAACGTGAGTCCGTGTAGAATATTCGGACTTTTGGCGTTTGAAATCGTTAGGAACAGCAGGTTTCTCCATTTGTGAAAAACATTAACTGTAATCGTGAACTTTTGCACTGGCCTCTTAAGACATGGCTACGTGATGGTGGGCTAAGCATCTCAGATTAAAAATGGACGGTTGGTTGGCAAAATATGAGATTTCCTTTACAATTATTGTAACATACTACACACATTTCATTTAGAGGTTGAGGCTTTGTATTACACAAGTGCAAGTTAAGTACATCCAGCCAGTACCCAAAAAGGCTTAAAACGAAAACTGGTGCTAATAGTTACTTTTAGAAATATTCTTATGATGGTATTGAAATGCAAATATATCTGGTTGTGTTAAATGTGATAAGATATAACATTTTGGACAAGTGCTAATGGACATGGTTTCACTGTGCATAATGGCATGACCAGCTTAGTTAGATTTCTGTAACAGGAAGTAGGAGCATGTTTAACTCAATGTTGAGAATGCTACTTTTCAATAATTATAATTAATGCCATTCTGATTTCCTGTCGAATGTATGGAACGTTGGAATATTACAAAATAATTAACATAATAAATGAAGACTAATTATGTTACATTTACTGCTTTTCGCGTCAAGATATTTTTAATGTGCCTGCCATATTTAAAGATTTTAATTTATAATTCTTTTTATAATTTCTGCTTTTACAATGTCAGTGCTACAATTCCCAGTAAAGTATATTCACTAAGAAATAGTTCAAACAATGGTATTATAACACAATTACTTGCAACATAAAATGGAATAAGTCAGTAAGCTATTTTTATCTTTCATTGTTGCTTTATGGATATTTGGTCTTTGAGACCATCCCTGAGTAGACAACCGTAAGGGGTGATTTGTTTAGTTGAACATGTATGTCATCCGTAATAAGAAGATGTCAGTTTTCATTTCGAGAGAGCATTAGTCACTGCTCACCACCACACATTGATTGGCCGTTTTTTGTTTCACGGAGACCTGTTTTCCTGCACTTACTTAGCATATAGGAGACTTACATTATTACATTTTTTGACAATCATGTACAATGTAACGTTCGTGAAGTAAATCTTGGGACTTGTTGAGAACCTTATGATAATCTTCACAGAAAAATGTGTCATTAGAATTCATGTTCCCTTACTGAAATTGTTCAGACACTACCTAAAATTAGACCCCCACATTTTCCCCCCCAAAATGTTTACATTTCAAAAATAAAACATTATCACATTTTCTTTTGTGTTCTAAACAATCCAGAAATAAACAGCCTTTTTATTTATATCTGTACTCTTAAGTAACATCCACTTACAAATTCTGGAGACACGGGTGAGTAATTTGCAGCAAAGTCCCCTTTTAATATGAGCTCTGAAAGGAGGACTAAAGATTTTTTTAAAGTAACCTACATTTTTTTTTTGTAGCAAACCCAAAACCTGCAGTAATTTTCATTAAGGAGCCGTATGCTAACTTTAACACTGAGAGATATTAAGCCTGTTTCGATCCTATGCTTTGTGTGTGACCTGCTTCTTCCTTGCGGTGTACTGTCAAATGCACTTGGCTCGGTTGTGCTGTAGTTACTTAGTCATTTGATACATCTTTTGCTAGTAAAGCAAGAGTGAAAAAGGACAACATATGTTCTCCTGTCACAGATGCTGGTTCTTTTGGCAGTTGTCTGTAGACTTCAGCCCAACAGCACTATTCTCACCTTACCCATAGATGTTCTAGCAGAGTGTTCTTCTGACAATAGTCCCTTCACTATGCATTGATAACAGTTACTACAAAGGATACCTTGCTTTTCATTAAAAATCACCTTTTGGTGATTTAGACAGGTGATGTGACTGATCATTTCCACAGATCTAGCCATGCCGCCTTGTCAGGAGACTGTTTTTCCTTCAGACCTATTTATGTATGTATCAAGGGTAATGGACATACTTATACCTGTTAGGATTGCCGCAATCAAAGAGGCATCGTCTAGCTACATAGTAACTACCACCAAGCATGCACCTTCTCCACCTACCAATCCTCCTCAAACGCATCTGCGCTGTAGAGACTAAACCTAAAGCTGTCAATGAGAAAAAAAAGTATCTATTAGTTTACTTTTAAGCCCTTTCGAAGGGCATGAAAGGGCTAAATCTACATTCTTTCTCTTCTTTCTTAGTGCCTTGGAGTCCCTCTGGGTGACGTAGAACTTCAAAATGCTAATTACCATTGCATTATCTTTCTCTGCCCAAATGAGGTGAAGGCACTTGATCCATGTTAGTTTTAAGTCCTCCCCATCTCAACCCACCACCAAATCCCACTCTGAGTCGACTTGTTTCCCCTAACAATTGCTGGATGACTTCCTCTTTTGCTTGCCTCTCTTTTGTTGTAAATTGCAAAGTCATATGATCCCTTTTTATGTTCTTCCCAACCTTTGATGGTTAATAATAATAATTCCTATTTGTAAAGCTCAAACACATCACCGCTAAAGGGTTTTCACGGCGCCGGGGTCTGTTGGGGAGATTAAGTGAGCTATTGCCCAGAGTCGCATGATGCTGAGCTGATCTACCACCAGCGACCGAACCGCGAGTCCCGCGCTGCGGAGTCAGACGCTCTGGCTGCTGCATCACACCCTGTCTAAGGGACACACTGTTTGATCTGGAAGTCTCTATCCATCTGATGAAATAAATTATACATCCTATATAAACATTACATTTAATATTTTCATTAATGTGTATTAAAATGCCTTGGGCTCGCCATTCACCACCAAAAAGCTCCCCACTTCCTTGTATGTTGCGCCCATTGCTCCTCCCCTGACTATTGTCTGACCTGCTGCCCGCTTCTTCAGCCCATTGCTTCCTCCCCCATTATTTGTGTCTTCCCTCTCTCCTATGCCCTGCCGCCATTCCTGCCGTTTCTTATCCAGATCACTTCCGCCTGCCCACTCTTCTGCCCCCGGCCATTCTTTAAGCTGCTTCATCAAGGAGTTGCCTGCCTCTGAGTTTTCTGTATGAATCAATATGCTAAACATCAATCTATACCCAGGATATCATCAGAAACTGAAGCTCCCTCCAGCTTTGACCTGGAACCACCGCTTTGTTTACCAGCCACATCACTAACTTCAAACTTTAAAATATCGCATAAGGGCAATTTGCTAGCAAGGTGGATGAAAGCACACTTTGTCTGCAGAGAAAGGGTAAAAAAGTGCCAAGGAAGGGACTTTCAGTTAACTATTCCTAACTTCGACCAGTCACAGTAACACGGAAGTGTCTTGTGAGATATGCTTTTTCAAGTATTTACTATATTTAGTTGGTTAGATAGTGGAGGTGAAGATATACGGGATGGTTCTACTTTGTTTACGTCGTATTTACCGCGATTGTTGACTTTTGTGAGATGGCAGGAATGGAAAAAGAGTTGTAATATTAATTTTAGTCGTTCCTATTGATTATAGAACTTTCTCATTGTTTTTTTAACAAATGTTTTACAATACACCTTATGCATATTTTATCTTTTTTTTTTCAAATAAAGAAACAAAATGTAAGAATTTTTTTTAAATGTCTGATCGCCACTGAAAATGGAATCTTGCGAACAAGACTTCGTCCATAAACGAAGATCTTGAGACAGAGTGACCGAGTATTGTAGCCAGGGGACAGAACCTGACCCTGTACACCCTATAGACTTTTAACTGTTATCTGCTTGTGACACTTGCCATGCAAGTTTTACCTTTCCCCCGCTACAACAAAGTTTCACTTCCCTATCCACCCTCCTATTTAGCCTCCATTCAAGAACACCGCCACAAACCTATGCGTGCAATGATTCAGAATAAAGTTCCTTTTCCCCAGGTAGTCTGAAGAACCAAACTCCGCTCTCATAGTGAACTCAGTAAAATAGTTTCTTCTTTCATTGCATCTACGTACAATGTTAATTCTTTTAATTTCTACACACCCACTATGTTACTTGTATTTGTAGTGAGACTCTTGTGCCAACCTTTGCCCCTACTCTTCCCATCAGCGTTGGGAATTTATTTTGCTTGGTTGAGTAAAGATACATTTAAAGTGGACAGATTGACATCTGCTTTATTCCAGGAAGTGAACTCTGTGTCGAGTTTCTCCTTGATTAATCCTACAGTATTCCCACATGATGCTGTATAACTTTTCCGGACGGATCTATTCACTCAGAGGAGCAGTTATGCCTCTGATTAAAGTCCACTGGTGGACGTCCACTCTTGTTCCATGGTGAGACACACTTTGAAATGACCACCACCGTCTGCCCCTCTTGTTACTTTCCAGAAAGTTAAAAAGACCTTTCTCCTTCGTGACCTAGAGCTCTTAGTGCCAATTTGCACCATGACTGCGTTAAGTGATCTCACCTCGTGACGAGACTATGGTCTGTGCTGCATGTTTAATGCTGTAGACAATAACTAAAAGACATGCAAGGGCATCTTTGTTGTTCCATCAGTCGCTACATACTTTTATTAATTGTAAGCAACTCCCCTGGTGGGAAGTTATTTGAGGTGGGGAGACTGTGCAGGTATCTTCTCCAAGTAGGACTCATCCAGGAGTGATGTTTGGACAACATCTTCTTCATAACCTGAATGTGTTAAACTTGGCTTGAGCCCAAGCTTCTGCTTAATGTTTGAAGGAGCAAGGTACAGATACTTATTTTACAAGTAGAGTGTTTTGAAACCTTTGGTGCTCTACTGTGACGCCATTACACGTTCTGTCCATTTACGTTTTCAGCACAGGTCGTTTCTGTGATTTCACTTAGATATCAGTGTCTTGGTTTACTGAAGAGCTCCTCTGGACCTTACTTTGCATTCCGCATTTGTTTCTTATGCCTTTATTTGTGAGCAGCAATCTGGCTTGTGCTCCCGGGAAGACTGAAGCGAGATCTCAGGCTTAAACCTGGCTCTCTTGTCGAAGGGGGTGCATTCACTTCCAGATGTGCAGATGCCTGTTTAAATTTCTTCCATGTTTCTTGCATTGACTTCCTGTATTTTCTAAGAAGGAAGAAAAGAAGAATTTAGACCGCGAAATACTCCATCCTCTACTGCTGAATGTACTCAGGTGATGATTATTTGCGCTCTTTTTCTGTAAACAGATATTAACGTGCTTAAAATGTATCATACCTTAGCGCAAATTCCAACACATCAATTGGCGGAACACATTCAACGACCCACCTCCAAGGGTAGCTGCACATGTTTTACTTTTTGCATAAGATTAAATACAAAGCAAAACAGTCTATGAAAATGCGTATCTGTAGTATTTGTGGATTCGTGTGAAGGCTCGCCCAAATATATTGTGGAAGGGATGTACCCCAGACATTCCTGTGATGGGCCGTGATCAATATAATAAATAGAGCCTAAGCGAGTTCGTGAAGGTCTCCCTCTACCCCAAACCTGGCAGGGAAATGTCATCCAGAATAATGTATTTTTCGCAGTCGACCCCCAGTTTGCGAAATACCTTATTTACTAAACTACTTGCAAGCAAATTTAAGGGACACCGAGCCGGAGTGGACTTGAAATTTCATGTTCCTAAAAATGTTAAAGTCTGCGCTGGTTCAATGCTATTTCTAAGACTATCCCGGAGTGGAGCCAGCTCGGCTCCCTCCAGGTCCAGTGTTATCTGGACTTGTGCGCATTTCACATCTTTAAAAAAATTGAAGAATGTGGGGACCACGTTTTCTTGTTTTTTTGTAATGTGTATGCCAACAAAAAACCAGCCATCAGATGGGGCAAAAAGTATATATAAAATACATAGAGTTGCAAATGTTGTTTCGAAATTGACACTTAACGAGAGCAGGTACATAGGCGAACGAATTATTCGGTTCGAAGAGAAACCAGAGTATTAAAGAGAGCAGGTACAATGTGGTTCATTATAATGATAACCCCTCGCAACGACCGTGATAGCTACCTACTTTTGTTATCCAAATTGTGGATGGAACATTCTTACACATGTGAAAAATCGAGTTTACTATTAAGTTTGGGCAATTTATCTTTTATTCCTCATGTGGTTAGCTATTTTCAAAAGCTGGCATTCACCCACATAATATAATCGAATTGTGTGACTAATAAGGACCATCATTTTAATGTGAAACCGACTGTGCCCTTGTGGATCGTGATATGAATGAATCGGATTAGTGCATACCATGCTTCAGTTGTAAATTCTATCTTAAATTGTTTACATGTGCATACCATTATTTCATCAGAGGTTGTGCATAACCACCGTTAAGTAAGAGAGAAGCTGGAAAAATAGAGGCAAAGGAAACCGAAAAACATGGGTGTTCAAATAAGAAATAGAAATGAGAGGGAAACTCTGAGATCGAGATGACAGCGAAACTGATAGGGATTAGGATGTGCGTGCCATTCGAGGCGTTATTTTGGCCCTCCTTGTCATACAATAGATATTCTAAGCATTATGGTGGCATTCCTTGGCATTGTCTGGACATCGTGGTGGCACATGGCATATTGTGGCCATTCTCAACACATGGAGGCTTGGCATGGGGTATCCATTCTTGGCAAAGTGTCGCCATTCGAAGTAATATAGAAGACTGGACATATGGCTGTCCTCAGTTGTCTGTTAGGGTAATTATAGGCATCATTTGACTATCCCCGGCACAATGGTGGCAATTACAACACTTGTTTATGCTTTTCATATTATCAGCAGTTGGTCTTTTCTGTGTCTAACCCTGACATATGCTAGTTTTCCCATGCCTTCTATTATTACCCTGACATCGGTCGTCTGCATTTGATGGCTCAGGCTAGCATGTAGTGGTGGATATGTGAAACTATGTTCATGCGGGTCAGTAGTACTTGTGAATATTTGATGAATATGCTGAGCTGGTACTTAGGGACAAAACCTGCAGATTTAGTAAAAGTAAAAAGTGTGTATTTTGCTGACAAAAAAAAAGTTATTTTAAAAATGTATAAGTTTTGTTTGGGGGGAATTTGGTTTATTTACTCAACAGGAAAACGTGGCATTTGGGAATTATCTAGCTAATGTTATTTATTTTCCGTATTGTATTTAAAGTGGATATATAGGGACATTCCTTGCTGTGCCGGAGACTCTTATTGTTGTTTCATTGGTGCCAAAGGGTGTTTGCTACTACTGGTGTTATGTTGTGATACATAATGAGGCATTGCTTCGTCTAGATTGGTGAATATTTTCTGTCTGAGACCCTTATGGGTGTGTCTGCTGTCTAAAACAACATGATAGCTCTAGTGAAGGGGACCCATACAGACTAAGGCACCGAACACAAGTTGCACAGTGCTGGCAGGATGGTAAATCTGTACCCGCAAAACTCCTACTACCCAGTAACACCCCACCAGTACAGTGCAATTAAGAGCTTATCCCGAAGGAATTGGTAATAATCCTGTGGGCAGGAAAATGGGCAATGTGACTGGCAGGATTTTACAGCTGGTAAAACTAGATGTTCCAGTCCCAAGTAAATCTGGATGCGGGAATAACATCCCCCACACATGATTGAGTTTACCGGCACTCCATCTGTAAATTGTGCTCCACTCAACTCATAATCTAGGATTAAGAGTGCGAGATATGTTCATTCCCGCCCCTCCCCTGCCCCATTCACATAGAATTTCAGTTGTACATTAAGACCCATAGTATGACCGCAAATCTACGTGGAGGGTAAAATGGGAATACCAAAAGATTTACTTATAGACCAACAGCTGGTCCGAAAAGTGTCCCGGCAAAAGAGATGGAAGGTAAAGGTAAATAACAGTGTTATAGGTGTATTGAAAAATAACAGTAAGACATGTCAAATTGCATATCCAGATTTTGTGCACTGCCTATCAACCCAAGCTTTTCTTTAGCCACTTTTTACAGAAAAGGGAGTGAAAACTGCTGTGTTTTGCCAGATTTACCTATGATAGAGTCTGACCTCTCATACACCGGTAAAGTTAAATGTTGGCCATTAAAATGTTAAAATATTGGAATATTTCATTAAAGTCTATTTAGACCTGGCTCTAAAATCTTTGACTTTTTTGATTTATTTGAAACTTGTTCCGTAAAATCTACATTATGTCCCCATTATGTTAGAAAAATGTCAGGGGCATGACCTCCCAAAACCCTCTTGAAGGGTAGCGTTAAGATCTGCTTAGTAAACATAGCATTCTTTAGAATGGTACTTTAAAATTGGTAATTTGCTTATTTTTTTTCCAAATTTCATTTTTTTGTGGGGATGAAAGAAATTTTTGCAGCCTTTCCAGAAAGCATTGGGATTGGGATGGTTTAAAGCGGTCCTTATTTTCTTTTTCTTGCTACTCTCTTGTCATCAGTGCAACTCTGATGGACTTGAGACTTGCATGCTCTTAACATACTAATTCGCCTAGCTTGGATTTTGAAAATTTCAAGCAGGCAGCACGCTAGCCCCTTCTGGAGTTTTCCAGCAATTCAGTTTCTGTTCTGTCACAATGCATCTTCTCGGCTATAGAGAGCATCAAAGGCAGGTGCAAGAGGCTGCATAAACTCGGCTGCGCCACTGAGGCAGGCACACCAATCCACTGAGGCCCATACTGTGTTGCTCATGAGTGACCTGTAACATAAGTCAAGGTAGAGTGGATGTGTATGTGGCCAAGTCACACTTCTTTGGCCCTGTCTCAAGTCTAAGCAGGCGTATCCTATTCAAGTAACCAGGAAGGCAGCAACTGAGCTGCTAGATCAGTGGTACTCCTCTTTTTTCTGAAAGATCAATGCACTGGGAGGCACATCCAGATTTTAAAATCTGCTCGGACGATAAATAAAAATGCTTCTCTTTGAGATAATGCACTTTGCAGCCATCTTATTTGTCCACCCTTGTCCTAGCCTCTTATTTAACTCCAGTACAGGAGGTAAGGTTGTGAGGGTGGGTCAGAGTCATTTAATCTTTTTTAGAGGTATGGTGGTATATGATTTTCAGCGGTGGACCACAAACTGAATTTTCTCGGAGATATCACTCAAATTGCTGCAGATGTTTCTGTCATGATTTAGAGGGAGCTCGTGGTGCTCATTTAAAAGAAACTGCACCGAACACCCTTTGATCAGGCAGCAAGTTATTGCTACATATAAATCTCATGGTGTTCAGAAAGGACAATTGAGACTGCTGCTGCCTTGACCGGGAGACACCAGGAACACCTTCACTGCTCGCGGAACCCGCTTCGCGGGTCCCGCATCGTTGGAGCTCCTTGCACGGACCTTGGACACAGCGTGGGTGACTGCAGGGGCTGCAGGGCTGCGAGCGCTGGGAACCGGGACTCAATCTCCCAGGAGTCCCGGCAACCCCGAGGCCGACACACCTGGCCCGCTCTCCCTGACCGCCCCGCCCCACCCTTACTTCAACGTCATCACGTATATAGCTAATAGAGCATCCTGCTACGCGGGAGCGCCCGGGGATAAGCCCGGGCAAAGGGCGGGCCCTCTGTGGCCCTCAGAGGCCCGAGGAGACTGGACTGGACCCGAACCCCGGGTTTTTTACTGCCCCGTTGTGCATATTCTGAGTAAGTGTACTCTGGTCCATCATCTGACTGTGTTTTAAATTACTTATAAATGTCATTGCTAGTACTAAGCACAGACACTGTAATGTCGGACAGGTCCGGGGGTTTGCTCAATGGAACTTTGGATAATTATTTTACAAAGTTTGCCGCTGATGTCCCAAAGGAAATTACTCTAGCAGAGCGGCGTGCGGAACGCCGTCGTTCCGTTGAGAGCATGAAGAATAGGTCTCTGAGTCACCTTTACCAGTTGCCCCTACTACTGAAGAGAGTCAAAACGGCAATGATAGTGTTATTGTATTGGACAGCGTGCCTCCTGTTCTTAGAGATTGCACGCTGACACCCAGTACCTGCCCTAAGCAAACTGTGAATGGTTCTTCGCCTTCTAACCTTACCAGCACTTCCATTGTAACTAAGGCACTGATTACTCCTACACCTCCCATGTAAAATTATACGAAATAGGGCTAAGAAAATCACGCCGCATAGAAATTATGGCCCACCCCCGAACAAAAAAAGGCGGAAAAGGGGGGACCCACAAAAACAAAAGTTGAGTCACTCCGACTTTGGCATAAAGGTAAAGACCATTACTGGGAGTGAGAAGGCCCCAATACCTGCTCCTGAAGTACTGGGCCCAATGCCAGCACCTTCATCCCCCACACATATAGATAGGGAGGTTAGTACAGATATTCCTTCAGCCGGCACTGTGCCGCTAGTAACACACAATAATGTTACACTGGATAGTATCGAATGTATAATTAGGAGCTATTCCCTAGCAATTATAGAGAGATTAAACAAGGTAGAAGAACGACTAGGGAAATTAGAGCGGGAACTGGGAAGAAAGGATGTCCCTATAAAGGCTGCAGCAAATAATGCTGCGCAAACCATTACACTGCCTACCCAACCTACTACATCTGCCTCTAACCCTGTAGTGAACTCAATTCCAGCTACCCCAAAACACCCCCACAATAAAAATAATAAGCAACATAATCCACCTCCTAAAGTGCCGACAAACAAACCTGACCCGATTTCTGCTACTTCTGTTAACAGACCATCTAAGGGCCTGGGTAATGCATCTCAGGGGATACCAACTAGGGAGGGGGGAAGTATCAGACATAATCGGGTGATACAAAACAGGGCCCCCCTTCCAGAACTTCCACCGGAAGCAGTGCCTTTCGTGGTAGTACTTACAGGGGTGCCCGTGCTGGAAGAGAACAAGCGGGAGGGATTTGCCCAGCTGAAGAACAAAATCATGCATTGGCTGAGTTTATACAGGCCATTTGCAAGTAATATCAGCGGCGAAATTGTACATGTCCGTCGCCTCCAGTGGCTGGGGGGTAGACCCAAGGATATCGAGGGTGATGTGGTGGTTGTGAATTTAGAGACCAAAACGCTGTTCATTTTATGTTAAATTGGCCCCCAGGGAATGCTAGCAACCGCATCATCCCCCGACCATTGACGTATTTTTATCCGAGATCCGTGGTGTTCCCACCTCAGCACCAACTCCCTCATCACCCACCAATACAGGCTTACTCTAATACTTATCCCCCAATCTTACAGAATGTCAAGAACCCTCCACATGTGCCTTATTCTGTATCGGTCCCTGATCCCTACGGGTGGAATTTTGTGCCCTCTAGGTTCAATGCAACCGCCAATAGGAGAATGGACCATCTAAAACCATTTACGCCATTGGAGACCACAAATAGGTTCGACATATTTAATGGACTGGATGATTGCGATTGAAGTTTTTTGTGTTTAGGGGTTGAGGGAAGTGGAACACATACCTTCAGCTCGGAGGCCACTAATAATGGAGTTGACGTGAAGGGGATCCCTAGGGACAACACTTTAACTACTGCAGCATGCATAAGTAGCCCGACGGGAAAAAATGAAGTGGAAGCCTCGAGATTGTTTGACACTACTCAGAGATCCTTGGGGTGCAATGATCCCTCGGGTTCTACTACTCTTCACGGGGAAGTTTGCTCACAATACAATCAGTTCCAAATGGAACCCCCTAATGACTCTGGGGAGCAGGGAATCCCGGGCTATTGTCATGATTATGACACTGGACTTATCTTGGGTTGTCTGGTAAATGGAGATGAAGGATTAGGGGTATACCCGGATTTAGTCATTGCCCAAAACATTAGTTCACCTCCAATGGCACCCCGGATGGCACCTACTAACCCCCTGTTTTTAGATGAACCCCTGACTAGATTCCTGCATCCCCCACATATGGGAACGAATATTGCCGGGGAAGCAAGTACCCCAGGAAAAGGATATAAGTTAATGAGTTGGAATATCACAGGGTGGAATAATAAGGCGGACAGCCTTGGTTGGTCGGATTCTGTTACCAAGTTTGATATTCTTTGTCTCCAGGAGACGTGGTGTACTGAAGATATCCTTCTGGATGGCTATGTTGCTTATAACTGTCCGGCCCAGAGCTCCAATATGGGTAGAGCCAATATGGGTAGAGCCAGAGGTGGGCTGGTGATTCTGCTGTCCGCGAGCCTCCCGGTGAGAGTTAAGACTCACATGACAGTTGGTTCACATTCACAGGTACTATGGTTGCAGCACAATGGTGGCCGGAATGTTCTAATAATCAACCATTATAATAATGTGTTTAACCATTCCAGTTCTTTAGTGGTCGATGAACTTGATGTGGCAGTCGACAATTTGTGTGGGCAATCTTGTGTCCCCTTTGATATCTTGTGGGGAGGAGATCTTAATATTCATATGTGCCCTTATTCTTTCTCGAGGGTGTGTGGTTTTGGAGGGGAGGATGGGGAAGACCAGGCTCATTTTTTACATACGACCTATGGTGATTCACTTAATACCCTATTGCATAAAATGGATTTGCTGATTTTGTTGCCCAGGAAAGATAACAAGGGTAACTTGGTACCAACCTTTGTGGGAAGGAACTCCGCAACTATCATAGACTACCTTATAGTCTCTGCAAGTTTAAACACTTTGTGTAGTACCCCGGAAGTACTAGATCTGGCTCTGAGTGATCACAACTGTCTTACAACGCATTTGTTTATGTGGGGGGATAAGGCCGACGTGTCACATGGAACAGTGGCGGATCTAATCCCGCATAAACCGAATAGTCCTAGGATTAAATGGGGGAGACATAATGAGGAACAGCTGTTGATTAAAATTGTGTCTGCATGCATCCAGGAGGTGGAATGTTGTCTCAAGCCCAATACTGGCCTGACAGGTATATTAGCTGGGTTTGATACAATTAACGTGATTACGAAAAAGATCTTGACTAGCAACAAGGTAAAGGGACTAGGGGCCCCTAGAGGGTGGTTTAACAGGGCATGTACAAAATCCCTACAAAATTTTAAAAATGCCCTTCGCTAGTAAACCCAGGGACGGGGAAGCGGTCAGTTCTCTAAGGCGCACTTACAAAATGCACCTGAATTTAAGGAAGCAGGAATTAAGGGAGGAAGCCTGGGACAATATGTCCAAGGCAGTGGAACTTCGGGACACCAAGTTATTTTGGAATACTGTTAATAGCCCATTCCTACACAACGAGGCATACCCTGTACTCTCTGCCCAAGTAAGCGAGGAAAATTGGGTATCCTACTTTTCTAGTATATTTAACCCAGGAGGGACATCCCCAGAGAGTGTTACTGTTGTTGCCTCTGATCCCCCCACACAGCTTAATATCACAATTGCGGTGGTGGATAATGGCATCCGGTGTAGCAAGGGAGGGAAGGCACCCGGCCCTGATGGGGTCCCTATCGACTTATACAAAGCAGATGTATTGCTATGGAGCCCCCTGTTGACCAAGGTCTTTAACGCTGTTGCTTTGGTCTCTACACCACAGACCTGGGGAGAGTCGATTATTATACCTATTTATAAAACGGGAGATAGGGGCGAGGCTAAGAACTACCGCCCTATTTCTCTCCTCGACTCCTCCATGAAAATAATGAGCAGAGTGTTATTAATTCGCTTGGAGGAATGGGTTGAAGACAATGGCATCCTTGCGGACTCCCAGTTTGGGTTCCGCAAGGGGCTAGGCACTATAGAACAGTGCATCAACCTAGACCTTATTATTGGCAAGTATATGCATGCCAAACAGGGTTCGCTATTCCTCTGTTTTGCGGACCTTTCAAGTGCATTCGATTTGGTTGACCACGGTTTACTATGGACAACCTTATTGAATATGGGGGCCCCACCCGAAATTATTCATTTTTTGGCACGTCTGTATAGCAATTTGTCTGCTAAGATCCGTTTTGGGCAAATGGGTGAATGTACCTCTAGTATCCGAGTAGGTTCCGGCATTAGGCAAGGATGTGTTCTCGCCCCCCTTCTTTTCTCTCTTTTTATTAATGCCATAGAGTCGGAATTGCGATTAGTTAATGCCGATGCTCCGTCCGCTGATGGTTTAGCAATACCGGTACTGCTTTACGCGGACGACACGGTTCTTTTATCCAGAACCCCTGTCGGGCTGCAGAGACTCATGGATACATTTTTGGATTTTACTAATGGGAGAAAACTTAAGATCAACAATTCAAAAACTTTTTTATTTTGGCTTGTGGAAAGAAAGTTAAAAAATTAAGACCTTTTTCGTTTAAGGACAAACGATCCAAGTGGTTGACAAATTTTGCTACTTAGGTATTACTTTTAACAGCGGGGGTATATGGTCTCATGAGATGACCAACGTCAGGGCAAAAATGGGCAAATGTGCATTTGGTATTTTTAAATTCGCATCCAAATTGGGCTCAAGGCGCATATTTGATATGTTGTACATATATCGCCATAGATGTGTAGCTCTGGCCCTTTATAGGTCAGGGGTATGGGGACACTACAATCATAACTTGCTTCAAGTTGAAGAAAATAAATTCATTAAGAAACTCCTTTGTTTACCATCCTCAGTCTCTACCAGTTTGATCCACCAGGAGGTTGGCTTGGAGCATCTATCAGATCTTATTGGCCTTAGACCCCTACTGGTATGGAGATCTATCTGGCTTAAAGAACAAACCAGTTTTACGAGGAAAATTATTAATGACTGTCTCCACTTGGACAAGTGTAACTAGATCCCCTGGCTCCATTACATTTTTTCTTCATTTAAAGATGTTTTTAAGCTGAATGTCCGTGAAAACCCTTCCAGTGCCACGGACATCCCAAAAAAAGAGTTAAAGCACGTGTATATGAGGGCTAAGGCACAAAAGCGCAGTGCCGCCACCAGCCAGTACTCTACACACCATTTTTATAATACATATAACCTGGCTGAACCTGGTTTTGCAGAATATCTAAAAATGGTTACTATACGTTCACACCAGTATGTCTTTACTAGACTACGTATGGGGTCTGTTCACATGCTTGTTGCTTGTCCGCACATCAAGGTACATACTGTAGCCCCATGCCCGTGTGATGGGATTTCAAAGCAGAGTACTGAGCACTTTCTATTGATTTGCCCTTATTACCTGCAATTCCGTATTATCTACTTAAAACCACTTTTAAAAAAATATAAGGTATCTTCTATGAAATCAGCCATGAGCCTTTTATTTGCACTTGATGAACCTGATGTATGCTTTTTTACTGCTGTATATATTTTAAAATCTATATCTGTCAGGAAAAGTATGTCTTTCGTAACTTAATGTCTATAAAATGTAATCTGTAAATTGTAAGTTATGTGATGTACTGTATGCACTTTTATGATTATTTTTTATAAATGATCGAATAAAGTTTTTGAATTGAATTGAACTCCAGTACAGGAGGTAAGGTTGTGAGGGTGAGTCGGAGTCATTTAATCTTTTTTAGAGGTATGGTGGTATATGATTTTCAGCGGTGGACCACAAACTGAATTTTTCTCGGAGATATCACTCAAATTGCTGCAGATGTTTCTGTCATGATTTAGAAGGAGCTTGTGGTGCTCATTTAAAAGAAACGATTCAGAAAAGGGGGTGGTGATGAACAAAGTGTCTGAATTAAGAAGACCACTCTTACCCAGTCCAAAGATCCGGGCTTGATCCATCACCGTTTTTTATCTCACTGCACCATCCCACGGTGTTGGATCTAGCCCTGATCTCTTGACTGGGTGAGAGTTTTCTGCTTAATTCAGAGACTCTGTCCCTCACCACCCCTTGTTGTAAATATTTTTGTCCACCCTAAGCGTGGAGGGTATACTCAGACATGAGTCCCTTGCTCATTGCACCATCAGGATTCAAGCAAACCGGGCCGAAGACGGCTGTAATGCCAGAAACCGGTCCCCGGGAGCTTGTTTCCTTCCCAGTGTAAGAATTGGCTTTTGTAGTTTGGTTTGCCCTGTTCCCATCATGCACTGGGACAGGAACAGACTAATTTGCATACAGCCAGGTTTTGAAACTGGGATGGTGCAGTGAGCTAAAAAACGGTGTTGGATCTAGCCCTGATCTCTTGACTGGGTGAGAGTTTTCTGCTTAATTCAGAGACTCTGTCCCTCACCACCCCTTGTTGTAAATATTTTTGTCCACCCTAAGCGTGGAAGGGTATACTCAGACATGAGTCCCTTGCTCATTGCACCATCAGGATTCAAGCAAACCGGGCCGAAAACGGCTGTAATGCCAGAAACCGGTCCCCGGGAGCTTGTTTCCTTCCCAGTGTAAGAATTGGCTTTTGTAGTTTGGTTTGCCCTGTTCCCATCATGCACTGGGACAGGAACAGACTAATTTGCATACAGCCAGGTTCTGAAACTGGGATGGTGCAGTGAGCTAAAAAACGGTGTTGGATCTAGCCCTGATCTCTTGACTGGGTGAGAGTTTTCTGCTTAATTCAGAGACTCTGTCCCTCACCACCCCTTGTTGTAAATATTTTTGTCCAACCTAAGCGTGGAAGGGTATACTCAGACATGAGTCCCTTGCTCATTGCACCATCAGGATTCAAGCAAACCGGGCCGAAGACGGCTGTAATGCCAGAAACCGGTCCCCGGGAGCTTGTTTCCTTCCCAGTGTAAGAATTGGCTTTTGTAGTTTGGTTTGCCCTGTTCCCATCATGCACTGGGACAGGAACAGACTAATTTGCATACAGCCAGGTTCTGAAACTGGGATGGTGCAGTGAGCTAAAAAACGGTGTTGGATCTAGCCCTGATCTCTTGACTGGGTGAGAGTTTTCTGCTTAATTCAGAGACTCTGTCCCTCACCACCCCTTGTTGTAAACATTTAAAAGAAACTGCACTGAACACCCTTTGATCAGGCAGCAAGTTATTGCTACATATAAATCTCATGGTGTTCAGAAAGGACAATTAAGTGAACAAGAATTCCTCTCAAGGGTCTCCAACCTTTTCTGCAGTGAGAGCTACTCCCGATCAGTGAAAATCATTGCAAGCTAAGTAAGTTGCTTATTTTTACCAGACACCCCCACGCCCAGCTTCATTGACTTTAAGCCCAGTGACCATGGAGAAAGATACTATGGTTTGAACATAATATAGCAGGGCTGCCTTGTATGTCCGTGGGAGTGTGTCTGAATATGTGGACGTATGAATGAGATATCTGTGTATTGTGATTGAGAGCCTGTGCCATATGTGCATATGGCACAGGACATACCTTTGCCATATGTGGCATTGCTACATGTATAATACAAACATACAAACATTTATTTAAATGGGAAAAATGTTCGGCAAAATTGTTCCTAATAGGGAACATTTTTTGGAGGTTTAAATTTCTCCTACCAAGAATAATGGCGTTATATTTAAGTTATATATATTGCATGTGTCTAATAGCCAGTCGGAACAAGATGCCTTCTGTGTGTAAAGGCGATACTTTGATATGCAAGAAAATTATACTGAAGTGTTAACTTTGTTTATGTGAATTCTATGAAAGTAGTTACATTTTTTCCCATTTCCAAGTGTCACATTTACAGACACCAGGCATCTTGCTTCCAGTGGCCTGTAGACTCTGTACCATACTTATAATAGAGAATACATCCATTTGTTTAAATGTGAGTACACATTTAGACATAATTTGCTTAATTGAAAGTGGAGAAAGATATCAAGACTTAATGTTTCATAGACATATATTTCTTCACTTTAAATTAGTCCCATCAAAAAAAATATACAATATTTCAGTTATAAATATGGCACAGTGTCTTCTGGCCACTGGGAGCAGGAGGCCTGCAGTTTGTAAATGTGGCACTTTGAAATGGGAGAAAATTGAAATGAAGGGTTAACTTAATCATTAAGTTAGCTTTTCATTTTAATTTTCCCAATTTAAAAACATTCAGAAACATCAGTTTGTTATCACACTCCAATACTAAGTTGACAAGGTCTTTTATTTAAGAATTAAATACATCAGTGTTTGTTAATCTCCTCTGGTCCTCATTCTGGGCCATGAATATGACTGAGCACTGCTTATTATCAGGACCTGCTATCTGCAGCCTAAGGCTAATAATGGAGAATAAATTCAACCTTCCCTTAACTTTAAAATGAAAATGTGACCCTGTGCTTAAAAATTAACTCAAGGCTGCAAACTACTCTGAAGGTGTCTGTGAGCTTTTGGTAGCTCGTGATTGACTGGTTGGAGACACCTGCTCTATAGGGTCACTGCATTTTTAAAGATTAATAATAAAGCTATGGTGGGCAATTAATTGTAATATCTCTGTTCAATCTGTCCATGTAGTGAACTATCCCAATTAAAAGGCAGATGCCCTGAGCAGTTTGAAAAGACATGCCATGAATGAAGTGCATTTTCAGGAGGTAGTGGATTATCTTTTTTCAAGGTGAATGTTTCCTTAAATTAATCTTTTTTGACACTGTCCACAAAATGTAACTTTTGCTATAGGAAGTGTCCATTAAAATGGGCTTTGTGGGATATGTTAGTCCTAGGTCAGTTTCTGCGAATTGCAATGTGAGTATTCATCATGAGGACCATGACAATACCAAAATGTACTGACTGCATCTGCCTGGCAAAAAATAATCTGGCTTGAGACTTATTGATTCCCATCCAAGTGCCACCTAGGATTCATCCAGATGTCTTCTTCCTTCTGTCTCAGGAAGTGGGCAGGGTGATGCATACGAATGTGAATTGCTTTTGGATATTTTCTTTTGGTTAAAAAGGTTTTCAGGTTTTATGCATGTGCTTCTTTAGAGAATCCAATTCTTTCTTTTAGCATAAGCAGGAGAATCGTTTGGCATGACTGTAAGAAGATAGAAATTGTTTATAATTAAGTTTTTTACCTCACGCATTTTTATTTGTGAAGTGTTTCTCCAGTATTAGGGGTGTCTTTCATAGATTCACATGCCTGAATCATTCCCCGTCGTCGGAGTGGGAGTCCCACGGTACATAAAAAAGCAATAATATGCTATAAATATGCAGTAAATACCAATAGAAATAAACCAGGAAGTAAAGTAGCCCTCAGCTACAGTAGAAAAACTTCCACATCTATGACTATCCTAGTCATTTTGTATAGTCCAAACTACAGCCAATCAGGCGCCAGCACCCACCAGAATGTTCTCCCCACAGGCTCAGGCTCTCAGATTTTCTACCGCACGTCGTGTGTAAGGGAGTCTCCCAGAGCTCTGCTCAGTTTTCTTCATTCTACTTCAATTTAAACTATTTTCAAGGATGTCTTCTAAGAAGTCTCTCTTCAGAGCCTGAGATTGTTGTGGTAAGCTTCGGCTGTTTGAGAAAGATCCACATAAAATGTGTATCAATCCCTATACCCAGATAACCAGGCCTCTGATTGTAAGATCTGCAGGACCATGCCTCAAAAGACTCTCAGGGATATAGAGGGTCGTTTACTTCTGTGGTTGAAGAGGCTAAAGGATTCTTCTAATCCTGCTTCTGAGGTGGGCAGCATTGCCTCTGGTTCAACTACACCCTCTAGGAAGAGGCCTGCCCCTGACGGAATGTCTTCACCTAAGGCAAAGGTGACCAAAAAACAACCACCTTCTAGGGGACTGGATAAGCCTTCAACATCCAAGGCTGTCCCCTCAAGCAAGGGCATGGAGAGCGCTTCTGACCTTAAAAAAGAAATAACCATCAAGATTCCTCAGTCATCTGAGAGGAATTCACCATCTCCTCTGACGACGATGTCCACTTCCACCTCCTTGTCGACGAGAACGACGACTACAGTGACATCGACGGTAACTTTTTCCTCTCCTAAACCTAGTATGGTTATGTCATAGTCTACGTCGTCTCCAACTATGGTATTTGTCTCTGTGAGGCCTGTATCGTCGACGCCTCGTCGTCGACGCCTCTGAAGGCTTTACTGCCGATGAAAAAGAAATCGTCGACGAGCTCGTCGACGGGCTCCACGCCGTCTACAAAGGTAACTCCGTCGGCGAAGAGTGAACCGTCGACAGAGAAAACACCGTCGACGACGAGTGTCCCGTCGACGAAGAGTGTCCCGTCGACGAAGAGTGTCCCGTCGACGAAGAGTGTCCCGTCGACGAAGAGTGTCCCGTCGACGAAAGATGCCTCGTCGACGACAAAACCATCGGAAGGAAATCCTCCGACGCCGCCGCAATTGTCATAATGCACGGCACTACAGGTTTGGTCTCCATTGACGGTGTTTCTAACACCAAAGCAAGCATCGGGACAAATGCGTGAAACAGCAATGCAGCTTTCACCCCTTCGTATTTCACCTTAAAAGGTGTCTTCGGAAGTGCCAGAACAACTTTTAGACTCTGAAAGTGAGGATGAGATGGTCCAGAATACATTTGGACAAGCAACTAGCCCATCGGAGTTGCATATCAAACTTCAAGATGAAGAGTATGATGTTTCACAGTCTCCGGTTCACTTATCGACACCAGTGAATAACCCAGTTGCACAGGTGCCTATGGCTTTGCTATCCAATTTACAATACATGCTGGATGATTACTATAGGAGATTCCCACCATCAGAATCAGCAGGTTCTGGGCCGACAACTCCAACTTCCGAAGCACCTCCTCTCGTGCGTCCACAGGTGTGTCCGTCTCCACAATCACGGCCTACTCAGGAGGAAGCTCCGCAGACTTCGGATGATAAAGACCAACGGGAAGAAGGAGAAGTGGATGATTTGTCAGAGTGGGATGATTATCAAGTGCAATCTCCTTCCACATCTCCTCAGACTACGTCGGCCTCCCCTCCGGTGGATGTCGCAAGTTTTCACTTATTAAAGGAACGTGCAACCAAACGTTTCAATATACAGATGGAACAGACGGAACAAGAATGCTTCTTATACGATTTCAAAGATCAGCCCAGACGACAGGTTAAGACAATACCCATCGTAGAATTTATCTGGAAAGAAGGGATTAAAGTAATGTCAACACAGGCCTCCATTCCTCCGGTCTTGCCAGGCATAGATAAAAAATATAAAGCTCCTGATAAATCACCTGCATGTCTGATTGGGCAACCTAAACTTGACTCAGTAATTGTCCAGGCCGCCCAAAAGAGGGCCAGAAATCCATCCTCAGCAGTGACGGCGCTGCCGGACAGGGATGGCAGACGCCTAGACTCAATTGGAAAGCGTGTTTCCACCATGGCTGCAACACCTGTTCGCGCTGCCAACGCATTGGCCATTTTGGGGCGATACGACCGCCAAATGTGGTCTGACATCGCGCCATTCATAGATCTCCTCCCTGAACAATCCAAGACTGAGGCACTTCAAATTCTTCAAGAAGGCCAAAGAACCTCTGAAGAGATTATCGACTCAGCGGTAGATGTCGCATCTACAGGATTTCGACAGTTAGCAGGAGCTGCTGTCCTGCGCAGACAAGGGTGGTTACATTCAACTTCTTTCAGGCAAGAAGTTCAGAACAGAGTTTTAGACATGCCATTCGATGGCGAATATTTATTTGGTCCCAAGGTTGAGGAAGCATTACAAACTATTAAAAAGGATACAGAAACGGCAAGATCCCTGGGCACCCTGCAATTTCGCAAGCCGCCCTTTCGAGGGGCAAGAGGACGTGGGACGTCCTCCAATAGAGGTGGATACCAACAACAATCCACATATAGACAAAATAACCAGCGCTATCAGACGCAGCGCTACCAGTCTTACGGACAGAAAAGATCAACCTACACCCATGGCAGGGGTAAGACAAACTACTGTGGCAAGGACAAACGCCAATGTGACTTTTTACCTGCCACCACCGATTTTCCACCCTCGCAAAAAACTTGGCGGAAGAATATCACAATTTTACTCTAACTGGCAGTCTATAACAACAGACAAATGGGTCCTGGATATTGTGGCCAGGGGCCATGCCCTAGAATTCGAAAAATTCCCTCCAAATTTTCCGCCAAAAGGACCACCTCCAGCTCAACTAAAGGAGCTGTTTATCCAAATCAAAGAGATGATACGAAAAGGAGCGATAGAGAGCGTCCCTCAGAAGATGAGAGGAATGGGGTTTTACTCCAGGTTCTTCCTGATAAAAAAGAAGAACGGAGAATGGCGCCCGATCCTCGATCTTCGCGCTTTGAACAAATATCTAAGGAAGTTAACATTCCGGATGTTGTCGCTTCAGGAAATATTGCATCTTCTAGCAGCAGGAGACTGCATGGTCACCTTAGATCTCCAGGATGCATATTTCCACATTCCTATTCTACCTCGCCACAGGAAATTTCTTCGCTTCAGGGTGGCTGGCAGGGACTACCAATTCAAGGTCCTTCCTTTTGGTCTGCGGTCAGCCCCAAGGGTATTTACAAAGGTTTTAGCTCCAGTGGCTGCGCACCTCCGGCTGGAGGGAATACAAATTTTCCCATATCTGGACGACTGCCTTATAAAGGCCAGTTCTCACGAAACCGTTCATCGACACCTACAGCAATGCCTACACCTATTTCAGTCTTTAGGCCTGACCATCAACTTCGACAAATCCCAAATGCAATCGTCTCAAAGAAGGGCATTCTTAGGTGCGACTCTAGACACTCAAAAACTCGGAGCTTTCGTCTCAAAAGAGAGACAGATAAAGATAAGTCGGCTAGCACAAGATCTGATGCAAAGAAAGTCAGCTTCAGTCCGACTATACAAGTCATTTCTAGGGATGACATCGGCTTGTATTCCATTACTTCCAAATTGCCGGCTCCGAATGAGGCCGCTTCAGGAGGAACTGACCTTACAGTGGAAACAGGTTTCGGGAACTTTCGAGGACCTCATTCAAATCACGCCACTCATGAAGAAGCCTCTTCACTGGTGGACACAGATGAGTCATCTGAAGCAAGGGTGCGCGTTCCTTCAAGAAGCACCGAGTCTAACCATCACTACAGATGCGTCCCTCGAGGGCTGGGGGGCTCATCTACAAGGCCTCACGATCAGCGGCAAATGGACTGCACAGCAGAAACGGTGGCACATCAACCGTTTAGAACCGAGGGCCATTTTTCTTGCACTCAAGGCGTTTTGTGCCATCATTCAGGATGCCAATGTGTTGATACGAACAGACAACACAACAAGAATGCACTACGTCAACAAGCAGGGGGGAACACGATCTCTTCTCCTGTCTCAAGAGGCGCAGGATTTATGGACATGGGCTCTTCACCACAATGTAAATCTGCAAGCAGTGCATGTTCCGGGGACAGAAAACGTCCTCGCGGACGCGCTCAGCAGAACAACGGTCACCACCCACGAATGGGAGCTTCACCAGGAGACAGTGGAACACATATTTCATCAGTGGGGTTGGCCAGACCTAGATCTATTTGCGACAAGGACCAACAGCAAATGCCAAAACTTCGCAAGCTGGCATCCCCACAAGAACTCTCTGGGGAATGCATTCTCCATCAACTGGTCTCTGATGTTTGCGTACGCTTTCCCACCGATTCCACTAGTCCCCAAGGTTCTGCGGAAAATGAAGAAGGAGCCTTGCCGACTCATTCTGATTGCGCCCAGATGGCCGCGCCAATATTGGTTCACAGAGCTCCTCCTACTGTCAGAGTGCAAGCCAATACACTTACATCCAATTCCGAACTTGCTCAGCATTCATGAAGGACAAGTCTTCCATCCGGACCCAGCATCTCTGAAATTAGCGGCCTGGCTCCTGAACACCGTGAGTTTGCACACCTAAACATCCCGGAGGACTGTAAAGAGTTGTTGGCCAAGGCTAGAGCGCCTGCTACCATCAAGACGTATAGTCTGAAATGGAAGCGCTTCTGCATCTGGTGCCGTTCAGCAGGGGTTCACCCTTTTTCAGCAAAACCACAGGAAATTCTTCCTTTTTTCCTGCAGTTAGCACAAACAGGTCTGTCTCATGCAACTATATCGACAGGATGGGACCAATTCTCTGTACTCAGCAAGGGTTATCCAACAATTCTTCAGAGGACTCTTTAGAATGTTCCCTCCTGTACGGCGTCCGCCTCCTTCATGGCATCTGAATGTGGTCCTAGCTCAACTCATGCGTCATCCATTCGAGCCCATCCACAAGGCCGATCTAAAGTACCTTTCATGGAAAGTATCACTGCTCTTAGCGTTAACATCCTCCAGAAGGGTTAGTGATATCCAAGCTTTCACTGTGAACCATCCTTTCCTGCAATTCACTAGTGAATCTGTGATACTTCGCACAAATCCAAAATACATTCCGAAAGTACCTTCGGATTTCCATCTCAACGAACCTCTTGTTCTTAAATAGTTCTTTCCAGACCCACAAACACCTGCGGAAAGAGCGTTACACTCGCTGGACATTAGAAGATGTCTTAAATTCTACCTACAAAGAACATCTGCTCTACGCACTTCTGATCAGTTGTTCATCACCTACGGTGCAATTCGTAAGGGGCAGGCAGTTTCAAAACAGAATATTTCAAGATGGATCTCTGCTGCCATTGCCTTTTGCCATGCACAGGCTGGGAGACCTTTACTGTCAGCGCCCAGAGCACACTCTACAAGAGCGCTCTCTTCATCTACAGCCTTATTTGCTGGAGTCCCTCTTCAGCAGATCTGCAAAGCGGCTACTTGGGCTAGTCGCCATACCTTTACCAGACATTACTGTCTAGAATCGATCAGCGAGGCTGATACTTCTGTGGGTCGAGCTGTTCTACGGAATCTGTTTCACTAAGGTGAGCCTCTGTTTCCCACCTCCTTGTTTTTTCTGCTGTCAGACGCTTCTTATGTTATGTTTACACATATTTTTCAGGATTGCATTATGTGATGCTTAATACGATATGTGTATTTTCACTTTGCATTTTTATATGCGTTACTTGCTGACAAGCTTGGCTTCTTTAGTGTCTGCACAGCAAGGATATGTACTGCTAGCTACTCTGATTCAGGCATGTGAATCTATGAAAGACACCCCTAATACTGGAGAAGAACAATAGTTACTTACCTGTAATCTGTGGTTCCCCAGTATTGGTGTCTTTCATAGATTCACATGCAACCCGCCCACCTCCCCTCAGAGGCTTTTAGGCTATAAGGGTTTTTACCTACACTCCTGCGAGAAAATCTGAGAGCCTGAGCCTCTGGGGAGAACATTCTGGTGGGTGCTGGCGCCTGATTGGCTGTAGTTTGGACTATACAAAATGACTAGGATAGTCATAGATGTTGAAGTTTTTCTACTGTAGCTGAGGGCTACTTTACTTCCTGGTTTATTTCTATTGGTATTTACTGCATATTTATAGCATATTATTGCTTTTTTATGTACTGTGGGACTCCCACTCCGACGACGGGGAATGATTCAGGCATGTGAATCTATGAAAGACACCAATACTGGAGAACCACAGATTACAGGTAAGTAACTATTGTTCATATAGCACATTATTGTACTTGTAGGCTGGACCCTCTGCTAATTATTGTGCCTGCACTTGAACTGTTAAAATTAAACCAAAAGCCCTGTAACCAGGCCAAGCCTGTAGTTTGCCCCTCCATTGCTCCTGCATTGCCCCGGAAGGGCATCTACCATAGTTACTTATTATCTTGCCCATATGTTACCACTCTGTAACTTCTGGATGGACTCTATAATCATTAGTCATGACTATGTCTGATGCAAGGCTGTGATTGTGGCCTGGAACCAGACCTTACTTGTACGTTGCTCCTGTCACTTGTAAGTGGACTGTTTTGATGAGTTCCCATAGCTCTTTGCATTCAGGGCATGCTTTGGGGTTGCCCCTTTTTCATCTGTGGGTGGGCTCTTAATAGTAATTGTTGTGGCTGCGCTTGTCTAGTCAAAGCCTGAGTATTATACTTCTGTAACCCCTAGGAGGTTTATCTCCTGCCACGCCTGTGTACGTCTAGGGCACACCTGTGGTTTGCTTCTGTGTCATTCCTGAGTGGACTTTTCAGATTATGTAACATGGTTGCATATGTCCAGTGCTTGTCTGTGTGTTGCTCTTATGCAGCTGAAAACCAACCTCAGGCCTTAATCTTTGCCCATCTGGCCCTTGAATTCTGTGTTACACTTTAGGCATAATCGCAGCTGCACCATCGCAGCAATGCTACTCAGAGGGGGCCCCTTTGTCCGACTGCACTTGTTCTATCTTGTTTGTCTCCCCCAGCTGATATTCCACATCTCCTAAACGCTTCCACCATTGGGCCTACTCACAGTCCTCACCATCACCACCAGGCACAGCTGTAATTTATTGTAAATCGCATGCATTCTAGCCCTCACTAGTATTGCCTCCACAACACATGTAGTTGCTACAGCTTCAATCAGGTTAAGAGCATCACTCTGGTCAGTCAGGCACTACCCCAAAGGCCAAATGCAAGTGAACACTCTTCCAACCATTCACACTCTATAGCGTAGTGTGTACCTGTCCTCCATTGCCCTTCAGTGCTTCATAAGGGGTATGTAGAGCTATATAGAACTAAATTCAATACAATAAAATGTATCCATTGATTTTCAGTCTGCAAAATGTAAACTTAAGTGCGAGTATTCTTACTTTTGACCCAGTGATGTGAGCCATGGATTTAACACAGATGTTAACAGAATCAGCCATGTTGACATTTTTTCCACTAGCGATGGAACATTCTCCTCTTGAAAAATATCCAAGAAACTGATGGTTGTGTAGGGTATCCAGCATACGACAAGATATACTGAAAGAAAAATGATATGATTGTGAATACATTAAAATAAGTAATTCATATTTTGTTTTACCTCGTATATTATGTAATATATCAAAACAAAAATGTTCCTTTTTTTAAACATTTATTTTTTATTCTTTTTCTTAGCCACATGTATAAATACATTACATTAAAAGAAAACAGAAATAAAATACCAGTGATCATTATCAGAGCACATGAGAACACAAAGAACCGAACAGAACTATATACCTATCCAATTACAATTACCACACATATAAAGGAAAGGGAGACAAATACAGAAATAATGCCATTGATTCTTAGTGCCATTGAAGACTGGACCACACCCTTTTAAATTTTAGCCAAGAGCGTGGACTTCTGGCTTTGGCTAACGCTATTTCCATTTCATAAATTTCCCTTCGTAAGACCCAAAATTCATTAATATTTGGACTCACTCTTTGAATCCATGATCGAGCTATGCATAAACGGGCACATGCCAGAATCATTGAAACAAGTGATCTCGTAAGACAACCTGAATCTGAAAGTACCCCCAACACTATTTCCTTCACTGAAATCTGGTTATCATGGCCAACCAATGTTGCAAGCGCATGGATTACATCAGACCAAAATGTATTCAACATAGGACAGGTGATGAACATATGACGTAAATATGCAGCATATCCTTGACACTTTGGGCAGTATGACTTAGTAGCTGATTGGGTATTACCCCACTTAGAAATTTGCTCTGGAGTATAATATAGCATAAATATAACTATGTTGCTGAAGTTTCAGACTGACTGACGTCACTGCAGAATCTATAGTTTCCAAAGATTTCTGTAATTCCTCTTTAGTTATATTAATATTGAAAATCCGACTTAACTGCTATCTGTATACCGTCATCACTAACAGCTGCTATAAGTTTCTGATAAGTTTTGCAGATAGTTCCTCGGCCTGTAGTACAAAAAAATACAGATAGTATCTCAGAAGGATTGGATAACTCTAATAAGCCCCGACCGCGAGTGAAAAAATCCCTTACTTGTAAGTACTTTAAAAAATAGGTCTGTAGCAACCCAAATTCTTCTTTCAGGGCTAAATAAAACCGGAATCCTTGTCCATCATACAATTGACCAAGCTGCGTTATACCCTTGCGCTGCCACTCTTTCCTAACGTAGTCATGAAATATGTCAGGCAGCATGGGGTTTCCCCATAATGCAGTATATACATGGAGATCTGGTAGTGCATATTCTTTACAAATTTCATGCCATATCCTAGTAATATCCCTAACTACCTTAAATCGAACCCGCTTATAGTAATTAGGGTCAGACGTTTTGTATAATAAAAACCCCGTATTTAATCCACAGGCCAGTTGGTATGCGAGCCAAATAGTACTGGTGCCATGCCCCTAAGTAAACTTTGTATTCGCTCGGCAAATGCGTCCCATAAATATAATGTAAAATCTGGGAGTTTAAAACCACCTTAGCTTTATATACCGTATAGGTCTCCTTGCACGCCGATAGCCCCAGATAAAGCTACCAATGGCACCGTCTAAACACTTAAAAAACGTCAGCGGTACCCTTAGCAGAATCGTGCGAAAAATGTACAAAAACTTCGGAAGAATATTCATTTTAACAACGTTGCACCTCCCATATATACTAAGGGGAAGCCGGTTCCAACATCGCAGTTTGACCACCACCTTTTTAAGCAGTGGCTTGTAGTTAAGTGTAATCATATCATCAATTTGGCTGCTAAGACAGACTCCCAAATATATTGCCGTTCTTATAATCCCTAATGTTACTGGGGGCATTTCAAGTTGAAAATGTAAAGCCGTCTGTGTCTTACTCAAGTTTATCCAGTATTGGGGTATCTTTCGTGGATTCACATGCTTAGAATCATCCCCGCTACGAGGTGGGAGTCTCTCGGTACAATAAAATATATACATTATAGTCATAATAACATCATACCATAGGCTATAGTAGATAGCAAAGTCACTACACTAGCCTATCTTAGTCCTTTTGCAAAAAGAACCAAACTTGGAAACCAGCCAATCAGGCAGCAGCCCCTCCTAGAACTTTCCCCACAGAGAGGCAAACCCTCAGATTTTCTACCGCACCTCGTGTGGTAGGGAGTCTCCCTGAGCTCTGCTCAGTTTTTTCCTTAAGCCTTACTTTCTGGGAAGAAATATGTCTGATTCCAAGAAGAGTTTGTTTTTGGCCTGTTTTTCATGTGGGAAGAAGAGACTACACTTTGAGGACCCACATAAGGAGTGTATTTATTGCCTCTACCCAGCACACAAGGTTAAGGACTGCAGGATCTGTAGAACCTTTCCTGCCAAGACCTTGAAGGATAGAGAAGGACGCCTGGTGGTTTGGTTGGAGAAGTTGAAGGCATCATCTGAAGTGGTATCTGAAGGTGAGGGCAGTATTAGTCCTCAAGTGTCCATCCCCATATCCAAGAAGAGGGATAGATCTGGAGATCCTCCTGAGAAGCTGAGTAAGACCTTGAAAACATCCTCTTCTGAGGTGGGTCACTCTTCCTCAAAAAAAGAGAAAGTCTCTTCTGAGGTAAAATCTAGAGATAAGGTGAAGGTTTCTCAGAAAACTACCTCAAAATCTCTTCAGGACCCTCCATCAATGAGTAAAACATCTTCGTCGACGAGAAAATCACCACAGAAGGTGAGTGGATCTTCAGCGTCGAAGAAAAGTATACCGTCGAGAAGATCCCCATCGACGGCATCGACGACGAGTGTCCCTATGCCGTCAATGACCCACATCATGTCGGCACCGGCTTCGTCGGCGAAGATCCCGTCGACGATGCCTCCGCCGTCGAAGATGAGTATCCCGTCGACGACGAGTATCCCGTCGACGGTGCATCATATTCCGACGACGAGCCCGCCGTCGACGACGTTACTGTCGACGAGCCCACCGTCGACGACGATACCCTTGACTATATCACCGTCGACGATGATTATACCCTCGACGGCGAGTCCACCGTCGACGACAACTTCAACTATGAAGTCGACAACCACATCGTCGACAATGTCTTTTCCGTCGACGACATCTATGATCAAAACATCGGCGATGCCGTCTGTTACAGCCTTTTCAGCAGAATATGAATCACCATCGACATATATTTCTGCCACTTTGAGGCGTACAAAACCTGCGCCTTTACAATTTACGCCAATTTTGAGCTCTAAATTGTCGTCTTCCAAACAATTTTACCATGATGTATCACACATTTCACCTTAACCTCCTAGCCATTACTTGGAGGAATCTGAAGATGATGATGACCCCTTTGGACAGGCACATGACCCTTCACAACTCAGGATAAAATATCAAGAGGATGATGAAGAAGAGGAATACTATGAACCATGTGAGTCTCTAAGAGGGCGTCAAGAAGTATTCCATCAAGAGCCGGTGGTTCAAATGCCTGCCTCCTTGCTCCAGGACCTTACGGCACTGTTAAAAGACTATAATAGCCGTTTTCCTACAGTTCCACCTCCACAACAACCTTCTGCATCTTTAGAGATGCAACCTGTGACACCTGCAACACCAGTTTCTGAGCCCCAGGTGACGTTGCCTTCGCAGCTGCTACAAGATGATGACGGGGACACGGTAGCTGAGGATGGAGAAATTCCTAATTCACCCACTACCGTAGACGAATGGGATGAATATTTAATTCCGACTCCAGCTTCACCGATTCCTCCGGCTGCAGACTCTCTTCCTGAGGACATAGGAGGTTTCCATGCCATTATGGAAAGGGCACCTGCTAGATTTCACCTAAACATGCCAGTACAGAAGACGGAGTGTTTCTTATATGATTTTAAATACCTAAACAGGAAGTCCGCATGTTCTATTCCCATAATTGACCATATATGGAAAGAGGGAGTAAAGATCATGAAAACTCCATTCTCCATTCCTGCAATCCTCCCTAGGATTGACAAAAAATACAAAGCGCCCGATGATGCACCTGCCTGCCTTTCGGGTCACCCTAAAGCAGACTCCGTTATCTCTCAGGCAGCGCAAAGAAAATCTGGGAACCCTTTAACTCCAATAACAGCTGCTCCTGACTAGGATGGAAGGCGCCTGGACAACATAGGCAAACGTTTTACCACGATGGCAGGCACTACTGTTCGGGCTACGAATTGTTTAGCCATCTTAGGAAGATAAGACCATCAATTGTGGTCAGACATCTCGCCCTATATAGAAGATCTGGCTGATGATAAGAAAGCGGAGGCAAGAAAAATTCTCACGGAGGGTGAAAGAGCTGCTTCTAAAATCATAGATATCTTTATGGATATAGCGTCCCTTGGATTTCGTCAACTAGCAGGAGCGGCTACACTTAGAAGACAGGGTTGGCTTAAAGCCACAAATTTTCGCCCAGAAATCCAGACTAAATCCTAGACATGCCTTTTGATGGTGATCTTTTGTTTGGCAAACATATTGACGACGCACTACAGGATATAAAAAGGACACAGATACTGCAAGATCATTGGGTACCTTGCAATATCGGAAGACACCTTTTCGATGAGCGAGAGGCAGAGGTTCCTACTCCTTTTGTGGGGGTTAACAGAAATACCAACAGCAGGGGAACCATGGTCGATACGGATATTCGTTCCATCAACAACAGCAAGCCTACAGGAACCCTCCAACTGCCGCCTGTAGGCAACAAAGCAAGAGGCGTCAACCTCAAGGCAGAGATTCTGCCAGAAGGCAGAGACATTCCTATTGCACCTGCACCAGACATGCCTCAAGCATTCAAAATTCCAATTATTTCCCAACATTTCAACAATTGGATGAAAATAACCAAGGACAAGTGGGTATTAGATATCATAACATTTGGACACACCCTGGAGTTCACCAAATTTCCCCCTCCTCATCCACCTCCAAAGAAAAACCCACTGCATCCTTCTCTACTCAGGAAAGAGGTAAAATCTATGTTGTCAAAAGGGGCGATAGAAAGAGTTCCTCACTCTCAAACAGAAAAGGGATTCTATTCTCGTTTTTTCCTGGTAAAGAAAAACTCTGGGGATTGGAGGCCGATCTTAGACTTGGGAATGGTGAACAAGTACCTTCAGAAGAAATCCTTTCGCATGGTAACACTTCAAGAAATTCTTCAGCTTCTAGACCATGCGGATTTCATTACAACCTTGCATCTCCAGGATGCGTATTTCCATATCCCTATTCATCCCAAACATAGAAAGTTTCTGAGATTCACTGTGTGTGGCAGGTGCACATTTCCAATTCAAAGTCCTTCCATTTGTCCTGCGCTCGGCTCCAAGAGTCTTTACCAAATTTCTAGCTCCTGTAGCAGCTTATCTCGGGCTGCAAGGCTTCCAACTATTCCCATATCTGGACGACTGGCTAATAAAGGCTCCATCCTTTCACCTGGCTTCTCTTGCAACAACCAAATGCCTGCAAATGTTTCATTCTCTAGGCCTCTCGTTAAACGCCCAAAAATCAAGCCTTTATCCTTCTCAAGTGATACAATTTCTAGGAACACTATTCAAGACAAAGCATTCTTGTCCGCAGACAGAATATCTCACCTTCTCTCTCTGGCATCATACTTTCTAAAAAGAAAGTTCGCTACAGTGAGAATGATCAAATCTTTTCTGGGGATTTTGTCATCAGCAATTCTGCTAGTGCCTCAGGCACGGCTAAAGATGAGGCCAATTCAAGAGGAGCTAGACGGTCAGTGGCTCCAGATCTCAGGTTCGTTCGACGACATGGTTCAAGTACCTCTAGTTATGAAAGAAGCACTTTCTTCGTGGAGGTGTTCCAAGAATGTCTCCATAGGGCTCACCTTTCAGCCTCCAGTTCCGGATTTTCTTATCACCACAGATGCTTCCCTGGAAGATTGGGGTGCGCATCTTCAAGACCTAAGCGTAAGAGGGAACTGGCCTTCAGCAATGGCGAAAATGCACATCAACTTTTTGGAGCTTCAAGCAATTTCACTGGCCCTGCAGTCTTTTCTACCTCGTCTCTGAGGATCTACAGTTCTCATCAGAACCGACAACACCACTTGCATGCATTACCTAAACAAGCAGGGTGGTACAAGGTCTCACATTCTGTCCCAGGAAGCTCAAAACATCTGGAAGTGGCTTCTCCGGCACAATAATACAATCAAGGTGGAACATCTTTCAGGGGTCCAGAATACCTGGGCAGATTCCCTCAGCAGGGCAACGAAAATAGTGTCACGAATGGGAGCTGGATCAAACTATATTGGACAATATCTTTCAGAAGTGGGGCAAGCCAAATCGGAAGTGCCTTTTCTTCGCAAGTTGGGAGCCGGAGAAAGGTTCCTGGGGGAACGCTTTCATGATGAGATGGACGGGAATCTTTGCCTACGCATTCCCTCCCTTTCCTCTGATCCCGAGGCTTCTACACAATTTGAAGAAGGAACCATGCTGCATGATTCTGATTGCATCGAAATGGCCACGTCAACACTGCTTCACAGAGCTTCTCCTTCTCTCCAAGTGCAAGCCATTCCGCCTTCCAATACTTCCGGATCTGCTAACAATGAGAAAAGCCAGATTCTTCATCCGTGCCCAGCTCAACTGCAACTCCATGCTAAAGCAAGAGCCCCTTCTACTTTACGGACCTATGCCTTAAAATGGAAGAGATTCTGTTGCTGGTGCTCTAACAACAGCTTACATCCGCTGGAATGCTCTCCCGATAAGGTTCTGCCTTATCTATTGTCGCTTTCAAAGTCTGATCTAACGTTCTCATCGGTTAAATTGCATTTGGTCGCTATTTCAACATACAGAAGATCTTCTGGGATGGCATCACTTTGTTCCAATCTTCTCATTAAGCAGTTCCTGAAGGGACTTTTCAGAACTTTCCCACCTATTAGAGTTCCTCCTCCGGAGTGGAGACTAAATCTGGTTCTACAACAACTGATGAAACATCCATTTGAACCCATTCATAAAGCAGATATCAAGTATCTCTCATGGAAGACGGCTCTACTGTTGGCACTATCCTCTTCCCGACGAGTGAGTGAAATACAGGCGTTTACTATAAGGCAACCATATTTGAAGTTTGCTAATGATTATGTCCCCCTGCGGACTAATCCCACATTTATACCTAAAGTTCCTACTTCATTTCATCTCAATGAACCGGTGATATTGCGAACATTCTTTCCTAATCCGACTTCCCCATCGGAGAAGTCATTGCATACCTTGGATGTCAAAAGATGCTTGAAATTCTACATATGTCGGACTGTGTCCATCAGAAGATCTGATCAGTTATTTCTCTCGTATGGTGGACCTAAGCCAGGCTCAGCTGTATCAAAAGCTATCTCGAAGTGGCTTGCATCTGCTATTCAATTCTGCCATTGTAAGGCAGGCCATCCATTGTCAAGCAATCCTAATGCTCATTCTACCAGGGGAATGTCCTCATCTACGGCATTGTTTGCTGGTGTGTCTTTGGACAAGATTTTCCGAGCTGCAACCTGGAAGAGTGTACATACTTTCACTCTGCATTATTGCCTGGATCTGGCAACAGAAACTGAGTCAGCAGTTGGACAAGCAGTACTACGAAACCTCTTTAGATAAGGTAAGCCTGATGGCAGGAATATATTGTTTGTGATATTATTGTATACAATCATTGTTGTGTATGTGTATGGCTTAATCTTTCTCACAGTATAGGTTTGTTTATATATTTTGCAATGGTTTGACATGGTATCTCATGAACTTCTTATGATACCTACCATCCACTATGTATATAAGTATTATTTACTGCTAGCTATTCTGATTCTAAGCATGTGAATCTATGAAAGATACCCCAATACTGGATAAGAAAACGAGTTACTTACCTGGAACTTCAGTTATCCAGTATTGGTATCTTTCATAGATTCACATGCGACCCTCCCCGGAGAGGCTTACCTTATCATTATGGCATACTTATGGGGACTTGTGCTGCGAAAATCTGAGGGTTTGCCTCTCTGTGGGGAAGGTTCTAGGAGGGGCTGCTGCCTAATTGGCTGGTTTCCAAGTTTGGTTCTTTTTGCAAAAAGACTAAGATAGGCTAGTGTAGTGACTTTGCTATTTAATATAGCCTATGGTATGATGTTAATATGACTATAATGAATATATTTGATCGTACCGCGAGACTCCCACCTCGTCGGCGGGATGATTCTAAGCATGTGAATCTATGAAAGATACTAATACTGGATAACTGAAGTTATAGGTAAGTAACTAGTTTTCTTAATTTATATCCAGAAAAAGAGCCATATCGCTGGGCCTCTCGTGTGATTTCGGCTAGAGCATTTACTGGTGCAGTAGAAAAAATGGCAATATCATCCGCATATGCAGTTAGTTTTAATTCCAGCCTGTTAAGAGAAACCGTAGGAATCTCAGGATTGCACAACAAATGCTTAAGAAAAAGCTCAATATAAAGAGCAAACAATAAAGGGGATAACGGGCAGCCCTGCCGCCTATCCCTTTGGACATCATAGTAAGAAGAGGAAAGACCATTAAGCTTGACCGCAGCTATTGGGTTCCTATATACTTTCTGTACCGCCAAGATGAATCTTTGACTGAGACCTGTTCTTGACATTGTTGACCATAGACCTCCCCAAGTCACCCGGTCAAAGGCCTTCTCTGCGCCCAACATCAACATCTCAAACTGCTGACTCAATTGACCAGAGACATCAAACATATCAATAGCTGGATTAATATGCGCCGCCGTGTCTCTACCTGGGACGAAACCATGCGCTGTTCCGAGACTACAAAATGAATAACGGGGGTCATTCGTGATGCGAGCCTTTGGGGGGGGAAAAATTGCATCGCGTTGATCAACTATATAGGCCGATAAGAGCTCATATCATCTATTGGTTTCCCCTTTTTTGGAAAACAATAATATTCGTAGTATTCCAGGAGTATTTAACATCCTCCTCTTGAATAATTTCGTTGCATAGTGCACGAAAGAAAGAGATCAGTGTATCTTTAAAGATTTCATAAAATTCAAGCAGAATATTGTCTTCATCAACAGCCTTGCCAGTTTGCAGAGCACTAATCGCTTCCTCAAGTTCCCCAATGTCAACATCTTTTTGCAAAAGCTTGGAGAGCAATGGATTCAAAACAGGCATTGCAATCTCCTGTACGTATTCCAAGACAGTTTGTTGGTTTGAACATACTGAATCACCATATGTCAGCATAAAATAGCCTAAATTGTTCCACAATGTCAGTAGATCTAGTGTAAACAAGACCGTCTACCCCTTTAATTAATTTAATATGCGATCTAGCCCTTTGATCAGCAATCTGGTTAGCCCACCCTTTTCCCGTATTCATACTGTTTGGATGTGTACTTATTATAGTTATTTGCTACTTTATCCCTTAACCTTCTCCTGAGCTTAGCTCTTACCTCAACAACCTGCCGATAGATCAATTGTGCGCTTGTCTCCTTTGCAGCAATAGCTCTAGCATGTTGTTGCTCCAGATCTAAATAGAGCCTGTGTTCCTTCTCGAACAAGCAGGCAACCTACCGGTTCTGTTTTATAATATATTGCAGCGAGACCCCTCTTACCTAGACCTTCAAACAGTCCTATAGTATTGCAATAGGCGCTGTGCCTGAATTATTCTCTATATACTCCCCTAATGTTCCTCGCATAAGTTCCACATACTCTGGATTACTGAGGAGGTATCTAGGAAAAGAAAATTCCCTAACTGATTCTTTAACCTGAGGCTGAAACTGCACAGTTGGCATCACCGGGTTATGGTCGGATGTTATTTTAGGACATAGCTCTATGGATGCATTTTCCAAAAAAATAGTATTAACAAAAAATCATATCAATCCTCGAATAATGTTTGTGCGTGGATGAAAAAAACGTATTGCCCAGTATAGTTGGAAATAGTCTCCTCCAAGAATCCTCCAACTGATGTATATGAAGGAGTTATAAAATAGCCGCCCTGGTCTTACACATTCTAACACGAGCTGTAGCAAAAGTAGTATCAATATTCCTATCTAGTATACAATTAAAATCTCCATAACTATCTGCTCGCCAGCCCACTCCAGTAGCTCAGAGCATAAATGAAAAATAACCTCCGGACAGTCAGTATTGGGCCTTAAACCCTACATACTCTAACATAATGCCCATAAACAATCAGTTGGGCAATTGCCCATCTCCCTTTAGAGTCGGCCATTGTTCGAAGGGCCGTAGCCCTACAGCTTTTGGACTTTAAGAGAGCCACCCCGCGGATAGATATTGATTGCGAAGTACATACAATTATTTCATAACCAAGCTGTTTTAACTGAGCTCTGTCTTTATAGGCAAGATGTTTATCAGCAAGCCCTAAAGTATGGGGTTCAAATACAAGGAGCTCCTCCATTACTAACTGGCGCATACCAGCCTGATTAAGCCCCGACACATTCCAACACATATACTTAAGGTCCGGCATTTAAAAATACTTGTAAACTCGATCTGATCATCTCCCCCCTCATTACGTGCCCCTTTCACCTGTACTCAACCAATGTAAATTTCACTAAACTGTGGCTCTTTACACCCCCGCTACCAGTCGACCAATCCGCCATTTTTAAACCCTCCCTCTCTCTTCCTACCTCCCCCGCAGTACCTACAAAAAGGAATCTCCTCCTTCCTTGCTGGCCCAAAATTGACAGCATAAAGAAGACACCCCCTCTAACCCCACCATGAGACCCCAGGGCCACCGCAAAAAAGCAGGTATTCCACAGTGACATAGCAAGAAAAATTCTTTTGGAAATACCAATCAAAAGAAAAAAAAAACACAGGTTGTTCCACTCTGTTCCAGTGTATAAAGGCACATGGTAAGCTCCACTAATTACATTTAGGCACCTGTTTTAGTTTTCTGTTATTTTATTTGTTTGCTTCTCCCTTTGCTATCCCACTGCAAGGCTCTCCAAGTTTCTATATGAAGAGCTACTTCAAATCAATGCAGATCTTGTGAGCTACTAGCAAATATTAGCGCCACAATATAGGCCACATCGGACAAGATTATTAGTGGCCATTCCATCTAGGATTACCATTAGTGACCATTTCTTTCTGTGCGTTGGACAGGTTACCAGCAAAAATGTCCTAAAAATCTTTGTTTGAAATGTTTCTAGATGTGTAATGAAATAACAGCCAAAGCGGCGGGACTCTTCTGGAAAAAAGGAAATAACATCAGCAATAGGTCTCCACGTGTTAGTATGAATTCTGCATCAATAAATGTAATCAGTTTTGGAAATACACTCATCTTTTCTTCAAACATCAGTGTTAGAAATGGGATCTCTGTTTGGCTAAGGCTTGCGCCAAAGCCAGGCAGAGACCACCACTCTAGTCAGGGCAAGGGAGTTACACGCCAAAGATAACCCCTGCTCACCCCCCTTGGTATGAGCAGTCAGGCTTATCCAGGAGGCAATGTGTAAACATTTGCACAACACACTCACACAGCAGCAACACACTAGGCACACCACAAAAGAAACTCCACACAAGGTTATATCAAAAATAGCCTTCGTATTGTCATAAACACATTAGAAACATAATCACACATTTACACTGTGCCAACTGGCACTAGGCACTATTCACAGGGGATTATATACAGGACCAGGCCAAACGGGCCATGGTCAGAACCATCAGAACAGGTAAGTACATATAAAACACAACCAGTAACTACTGGCGCAATAATGACCTCGGCATTATCACATTAAGGCATAAAACATATTAGGCACAAGCCTTATTAGTTGAAACACATTACGCAATGGGCCTCCAGCATAACCACGTTATGCATAAATCATTGTAGGCATCACATTAGGGCCTTGCGCCCTACCAATACTCAACTGACCCCCAGGCCAACTGGCCTTCTCTAGGGCTCAGATGCCCTATGTCTAAAATGTCAGGGCTAGAAGCTGCAGCTCACAGCTCAGGTAAAAGAAAAAGTGCGCAGAGCGCTGGGGCAGGACAGGAGTGTAACTCACCCTTCTCATTGCAAAACTAAATGCCCCCAAGGAAAAGAATGGGGCTGGCACTACCAAATATGCAGCTACCTGCGCTCTCGCAGGGCAGCTGGAAATGGCACTGGCACCACCGTACTGTGGAAGCCTCACTCCGGGACTCCCCAGGTAACTTTTGACAACGTTGCAGCTGCCCTCTGTCTAGCAGGGCAGCTGTGAAGAACCCTCAGGGCCTGGCACCACCCGTGCCTTAGGAGTGACCTCAGTGGGCGGGCATCGACAGTGTGCCCCAACATACACCCCCACTGGACTCCTGGTTAGGGTCAAAAGTGCCCCATAAACGTTGCAGCTGCCCACTGTCAGGTGGGGCAGCTGTGGCAATGGGCACCAACCATATGTGACAGAGCCCCCCACTCACCGGGGCTCCTTCGTGGACTCCGCTCCTCTTCACGGTACACAGGAATGCTGGTTAGGCTCCCGCCTGGCTTCAAGCCGGTAATGAAGATCTGCCCGGCGTTGGTCCTTTGGCTGAACACCAACACTGTGCCCGAAGAGCTCTCTGATAGCTCTTTGGGCGCGATCCAGCAGTCCTTCTGCAGCTGGGGCAGCAGCCAGATTCCTGTCTTGGGAAACTGGGCGAGAGCCGCACTATGCTGACGCCGGTTGCCAGGAAACACGCGGGGCTCTCTTCCCAGGTCACGAGGGCCCTGTGCAACAGTCAGCTGCACTTCCGCCAGACTTCCACTCTGGGGGGTGAAGGGTGCGGAAATGGAGTCCTCGAGGCTCTTGTGTCTTCAGCAGGCCCCGCCCACAGTCAGGCATGGGTGCCTGGCTTGCGTTTTCGATGCTACCTCTCCTTCGGCAAACGCTGGGTGGGCACCCGCTGGAAAAATAAAGCAATTGTGGGGAGGGCACCCACTCGTCCACACCCTAAGCGGGCTGGACACCCACTTCCACATAAACACCACAGTGGGGTGGGCACCCGCTCTTGGAGGCTGGAAACAGCGGGGTGGGCTCCTGCTTAATTTAATAAGCACGGAGGGTGCGACCGAAGGCAGGGTGGGCTCCCGCTCTTCTCGTGCAGCGGAAGGGGGAATCCCACATGCCGGGATTCCCTTCAAGCACGTCTCAGCCTCAGCGCTTGCAGGGTCCATGCTCCTTCTCCCTCTGGTAAATACAATACAACGCTCAGCCTGTCTCCCACCTGACACAATTAGGGAGCAGGTAGCTCATCTTTTCCAGAAATGCACAGACAGGCAGAAATAAGAGTCCTTGGTGCTGGGGAGACCAGCACGCAGGGACCCCCAGGGAACAGCAGCTGGGTACCACGGCAGTACCTACTGGCAGAGGGTCCCTTCAAGTAAAACACGAGCACAGGAACAACATTTCATGGGATCACAGCCCCTACATTTATACCACTTTTCCTCTTCGTTCTGCAGAGCACAGGGCTTGGGGAACCAGCAAAAACTGGTTCAGGGGGGAATTTGAGCACTTTGTTTACAAGGCTCCTCTTCCCCTTTGTCAGGTGGGGGCTCGTCATTAGACACACCACATGGGGGCGGAGCCAGCATTCACTAGGGCAGCTACACTCCTGTTCAATCATCAATCATGAGATTTGTAAAGCGCACTAGTTACCCGTGGTGGTCTCAAGGCGCTGGGGTGGGGGGTGCTGCTACTGCTTGAAGAGCCAGGTTTTGAGTAGTCTTGAATAGTCCCTATTCAGGGGCCAGGGACTTCTCCTCCCACCACTCAAAATGTAGATGTCCCATTCAGCCTAGCACTGACTCACCCTGCCCCTCCTGGAGCCACCCACACCTCACCAGCCCCTATCACTCAAATGCCAGACATGCAATTCACATCAGGCAGGCAGACACACAGTACACAGAAATGCCAACTTCTAAAAGTAGCATTTCTAAAATAACCACAATAAATCTGCGCACACCATTGCGCAGCATTTATTAATAACATTTCATACATATTAGACTTGACCATGCTGCGCCTCTCATATCAGGATTTACCACTTAACCACATTCATCAGGGAATCCCCTATGCATTCCTATGGGAGGGCAGGCCAATCTCACTAAATGTAACCCAGGGCGCACGCACTTTACACTGGACGGCAGTGCTAAAGTGCCTAGAGGCCTAAAACCACCAACACTACACAGGGAATAGGCTAGGAGACAGGCAAAAAGTTTAAGAGTTAACCTGCTAAAAAGGCCAAGTCCAACAATCAGTGTCTCAGTTTCTGAAAATATACACGGTGCTATAAAAATACAATTGTTTATAATTGTTAGTAAAAACACCCCAATCCCTCCAAACCCGGATTTTTGGAAAAAAAAAGGTTTTTGCTTCCAAATGCCAGTTTTCATTTTTAGCTACTGCCCCTTTAGTCCTCAAACATCAGCTTGTTGTTTTTATAAGTTACTCGCATGTACAACTACCTAATATGATCATTTTGTCTCTCATGTGGCCATGCTGTATCATCATACCACCATAATGTCAAGAATACCCACACATCAACCAATCTTGCTATGGCTGAACACGATAATGTCAAGTTTGGCAACCAAATGTCAAGACTGGCCATATTCAAACTAGTGATGGCCACCACTGTAGTAGAAGTGGTACCCCTAGGCGAAGGATGCCTGCAATATGTCACGGGAAGTCACTAATAATTTAGGAGGTTAGGTCAAAAATGGCCACAATTATGCCAGCCTGGACAACATAATGCTAAACGTGACCATTATGCCAGGGGTGACCACCATTATGCCAAGGTAGAGACCCTTTATGTCAAATGTGGTCAGAGTTAGGCCCAGAATATAGAAGAATCACAATTGTGCAGAACCACCATTATATAAGGCTTTGCCATCACTATGCTAGAAATAGTGAACACTGTCAAAGATTACCTCCATAAAGCAAAGAAACAATCAAATGTCAGTGTCGGTCTTAGATGCCAGGGGTTACCTACAGAGAGACATAACATTTGCCCTGGAGGGACACCGCACCAGGCATACACACATTTGCATGAATCAATAGGGATATTTGTGTTATCTGTGACAGTTACCACTACAGAGTACAGTTTTTACTGATTTGGGAAACTGCTGATAATATATTTTGTTCTCTCTCTAAGTTTTGTACGAGGGGTTGTTGTATTAAACTTTCTCATACATTTCTTTTAATTGTACTGTTTTTTAGTTGATCTTTTTACCTGTGTCTTGATGGATGTGGTATCAAGTCACAGATAGTTTGAAGGGCGTGGCCAGCTGCATGGCTGAGTAAGACGTGCCTCAGCGCAACTCCTGGCAAAACTGCATTAGATCCGGCATTATACCAACCTGAAAGCGTGCAAACTGCGGGGAAAATTGGCTGAGGAGGCATCAGAAGGTGTGAGGCACTTGGAAAGCCCGCTGGCTCCGTCCTACACCCAAGCGGAGGCGGAATATTCGCCAGTTTACCCCCGGAGCCGGAGACCCTGAACGGCAAGACGGCGGCGTCCGGAGTCATCGGGACCGTCTGCTGACGAGGTGAGGCGGTGAAGACGGCGAGACGGTGAGGACAGCGGGAGCCCGCCCACACGCGGCAGCGGACGACCCTGGGCCTCGCCCCCCCGACGCTCCGGCAGCCCCGGGAACGGGAACGGACTGGGGCCTGTAAAGCCGGGGCCTAGATTTACTGCCTGCTGCCCGCCGAGTGAGCTGCCCGGCCTGCGAGCCCTACACAGGGCTACAATCCCCTGGACCTGGCGCTGCCTTATGAGAGCCGCGGAGGGCCGTGGAGAGGCTCTCGGGGGCTGGACATCCTGCGACCGGGCTGAGGCCTGTGACACCGGGGCCTGGATTTCCTACCTGCTGCCCGCCAAGTGAGCTGCCTGGAGCGTGAGACCTGCGTGGGGGTACACACTCCCCTGGGCCCGGAGCTGATTTGTGGAGGCCGCATAGGGGTTCACGCGTGGAGTACATCCCCCCCTCCCCCGACGGCGGTGGTGCACGACCCACGAGATCTTGCCTTGGATCCGGAGGCGGCAGGCGGATTGAGGCCTATCTGCGGTGCTCTCGAGCTCCTCGCCCGCCCCTCCCCCCGGAGAGCGCAGGGACCCATCGGAGACCCCACATCGAAGAGGGGGTCCGGACTGGTTCTGTCCGCCCAGCGGGGGCCCACTGGAAGGGGCATAGTGCAGAAAATCCCTGGTGGTACGGGGGGATCACGAGGCTAGTCCCGGCCCTGTGCTGCTGCCATCCTGAGAGACTGTGACTGCTGCCCCCCGCACCCCCCTACTACAGGATCCCAACATCGGGGGGGCCACTCGGCGGACGCCATGGGCAAGAGAGACCCGGTGTCAAAGCCTGCCAGACAGGAAACAATTGAGACCTACACCACCAATACGCAGGCACACAGGGACGCGGCCGTGGGGGCCCGAGAATCACAACCAGACACCACTATGCTTCTGAAGGCGATCCAGGCCTCGCGAACCGACATCCAGAACTCTAGAGCGGCCCTTGAGACCAAGATCGGGGAGGTGGGCTCTGAAGTCCTCCTACTACGTCAAGATTTCAGGAACCTATCTGACAGAGTGGGCACGGCGGAGGCCAGGATCTCCGAAACAGAAGACGCCGTTACCTCCCTCAAAAAAGATATGGCGGAATTGCAGGCCTCCCATAGACAATTGCTGTGGCGAGTGGACGATGCGGAGAACAGGGCACGCAGAAACAACCTGCGCTTCGTGGGCCTGAGGGAAGGAATTGAGAAGACCGACACCGCAGCCTTCCTTCACTCCTGGCTGACGACTATGTTCCCCCGAGCTCACTTCTCCAACTGTTTTGTGATTGAGAGAGCACATAGGGCGCTCCTCGCCAGACCACCGGAGGGAGCGAGACCTCGCCCAATCATTGCGAGATTTCTCAACTATGCGGGTAGAGATTTCATCCTTAGAGAAGCCCGGAAAATGGGGGAAATCAAGTTTGAAAACACCGTTGTCATGATCTTCCCTGACTATAGCCAGGATGTGCAAAAGCAAAGACGCTCCTATGACACTGTGAAGGCCAAACTTCGAGAACTGCACATATCCTATATGCTCCTCTTCCCTGCGAAACTGAAAGTCCTGTTCAAGGGCAAATCGCACTTCTTTAACCGCCCGGAGGAGGCCTGGCACTGGCTGGAAGAGAGACCGCTGCTGAGGGAGGCGGAAGAAGAGGGTCGCAGAATTCGAGATGAGCAGGCGGCGGCCAACTTCAGGAGGAGCCCGAACGGGTCACAGAGGACGCGACATCGCCGGTCGGACAGGCATTCACAGCGAACACCTTACCCGCCTCAGCAGGTGGCGACCGGAGGAGTCCGAGGAGATGGCGCAGCTGCCACCACTGGAGATACCACTCGGGGGTCGAGATTCAGGTGCCTGCTCCCGGAATCGGAAGCTGCGACAGACCAGGAGGATGGCACGAATATCTCGGATATGGAAGACCAGACGGAGCAATCCTTACACCCATTAGCTGTTGCCATCCGAGATTTGGAACAGGGAGCGCCGGGCAACGCGGAGGCTACTGACCCTGACACGCAGGACTCCCATTCCTGAGAAGCTGAGGGACTGAGATTCCACATAGCAGTTCTTTGCCATGGGGCACGCAAGTAACTCTTTTTGTTCTTTGGGGTGGGCACACGCCACTTCCAGACTCGAATTTGAACAGCTAGACATTTCTTAGCTGGGGTTGTTTGAGGGGTGGGCGACAGACCTTGCTGCCTGGTGGTCCACACCGTCGATGGTTGTACGGGCGGGACGGCCGGGAGGTACAGGTGGGGGTGGGGGGCATGGGGGTTGTTCGTACAGTTCAGTTGTTTGAGGAGGGGGAGAGGAGAGAGATGTGATATTAAGTGAACACAGTCATGGGGATTGGTACATTCTTTGGTCCCTTCGTCGTGGGCGCTGGCCCACCTGCTTGACCCCTCGGTCTGGAGTACAAATGCCTCACTGTTATACCCATGGCCACTGAAAAACTGAATATACTGACGTGGAATGTAAATGGTCTGGGTAACAAAATTAAGTGGGGTCTGGTGAACAACTTCCTCAAGAGAATAGGCCCTGACATCATTTTCTTGCAGGAAACGCATCTGAGGGGCATGGCCTGTGTATTCATAGCACGGGGTAGGTATAAGGTATTGGGCCATGCGGGATACACAACTGACTCCAGGGGCGTGGCGATTGTTAAGAATACTTTCCCATTTCATGTCACACGGACGTGGGGGGACCCTCTGGGAACATGTGTAGGAGTGCAGGGGTCCTGGCGCAGACGTACTTACACCCTAGTTTCAGTGTATGCACCACCTAAACTACAGGTGAACGCGCTAAAGATGTTAGCGACCATACTCTTGGACACCTCAGACACAATACAGATAGTGGGGGGTGATTTTAATGATGTGATGGATAGGGGTATAGATATACCCCTATCCATCAAGGAGCGGCTCATAACCAAGGTACTCAGACTCCCCTGGCTCAAATGGTGTCAGAGTTAGGACTGACCGATGTATCACGACTGTTGCACCCGAACACTATGGCCTATTCCTTTTACTCGGCAGCACACAAAGTGTTTTCCAGATTAGACTATGTCTTTATGTCTAGGCAGGAGTTGACTATGGAAGACAACACAGCAGAATATTTAGCAAGGGGCCTTTCAGACCATTCGCCACTGCTCGTATCGATGGGACGGTCTGGGCACAAGAAAGAGGCACCGTGGCGCCTTGCCGCTTGGGACCTGGTGAACAAGACAATACTTAAAGGTGTTAGAGCGGATGCTCTGGTCTACCTGGCTGAAAATGAGGGGTCGGTGGACTCGGCGGTAACCCTTTGGGAAGCACTGAAACCGGTGATTAGAGACAGGATAAATGGCAGATTGAGGGAGGAGAGGAAGAGACTACTGGAGGAGGTGGAGACTGTAGAACGCACTATAGTGGAGTTGGAGAGGGACCATTTGCGTACTAAATGCACGACTACCTTGCGTAAGCTGCTGGACAATCAAAGACGCTATCGAGACTTGGTATCGGATGAGGCGAGAACGCAAAATCTGGCCACATTACACCGTCTTTACGATGTAGGGGATAAGTCCGGCAAACTTTTAGCCTGGCTTAGCCGTAGGGAGAGGGCGGCGCGGTGGGTGGATGAAGTCACTGACGAGAGGGGGAGGACAGTGTGCTCTGACCTCCACATTGCGGATACGTTCGCAGCTTACTACGAGCGCTCCTATGAAGCCAGGCAACTGGGCTTGTGTGAGGACTCGCTTCTCTATATGTCGCAGGTCGACCTCCCCGTGGTGGAAGCTGAGGCCCTACCTGCGTTAGAGGCCGATATCTCCCTAGAATAAGTCAAAACCGCCATTGCCGGACTGAAGCCGGGTAAGGTGCCAGGACCGAACGGTTTCCCCCCGGAATTCTTTAAGTGCACGGCCGACATATTGGCTCCACACCTGAAAAATCTCTTCCTTGCAGCGCATGAAGAAGGAGGCTTACCGAATGACCTCACCCTGGCGACCATAGTCCCTATCCACAAGGAAGGCAAGCCGCGGGATGACTGCACGTCCTACCGTCCCATCTCCCTGTTGAATACGGAGGTGAAAATCCTTGCCACAATCCTGGCGCGACGCCTTAGAACAGTCCTCCCTGATCTGATACACTTAGACCAAACTGGCTTCCTACCAGATAGGGCCACGAAATTCAACCTCCGACGCACACACAACTGGCTGCAGGAGGTGAAAGATAGGGACCCGCCCCATTGGTTCCTCTCATTGGATGCGGAAAAGGCCTTTGATTCCGTACACTGGCCATTCCTTGAGGCCGCCTTAGAAAAATGTGGTCTCGGCCCCAAATTCCGCTCATGGGTACACTTGCTCTACACCAACCCGCGGGCCAAGGTGCGGGTGAACGGGAGGCTCTCTCGCGAAATCTCGATCCAAAGAGGCACCAGACAAGGGTGTCCCCTGTCACCGCTTCTCTTTACATTGACCATTGAGATATTGGCGGTCAGGATCAGGCAAAACCAGAGGATCTCCGGTTTCCGACTTACGGACGCAGACGGTCCGCAGGAGAAACTGTCCCTTTACGCGGACGATGTACTCCTCTATATCACTGCTCCGCAGACCTCAGTGCCTGAGTTGTTCCGAGAGCTGGACGTTTATGGTAGCCACTCCGGTTACGCAATAAATTGGCACAAGTCCGTCCTTTTCGACCCCAGAGGGGACACGAGCGAGGGGGCCCTTCCGGATAGACTGGTGGTGTCCGCGGAAGGCTTCCAATATCTGGGAGTATTCATCACGCTGGATAGGCAACTGTAACATCTCAGAAATGTTGAAAGAATACTCGTGAATTCCGCGGCTGACATGGCCCGGTGGCGCCAGCTCCCCCTGACGCTCCTAGGTAGGGCGGCGATGTATAAAATGATCGTATTGCCCAAATATTTATATGCCCTTCAGAATGAATATTATCCGATTCCAGACGGCCTCCTCTGCAGAATACACGCCGACCTCAGATCTTTCATATGGCTGGGTAAACAACCGAGAATAGCGCTGACCACCCTCCAACGCCACTAATACAGTGGGGGTATCTCGCTACCAAACCTTGAAGCGTACTACTGGGCAGAGCACCTGTCCCCCATTAACGACTGGCTCCACGCCCTGGCGGACCACCTTACGTTTGCACTGGAACGTACCAAACTGGCCCCACGTCCTCTGCTTTCGTACTTATACGGTGGTGCGGCGAGAAGGTCCTTACTTCCGGCCACGTATATTACACTCAGGGCTTGGAAAGTGGCAACGAGACGCACAGGATGGGATAGGAAACCCACCCGACAGACCCCACTCTGGCACTGCGCGTGGCTTTACGAGCTCCACAAACTCACAGGATTTAAGCAATGGGACGACATTGGGATTTCCACGGTGGGAGATGTCATTGCCAGGGGAGAACTAAAATTCTACGCAGCCTTGAGGGCAGAATATGGCCTCCATCGCTCACAGTTTTTTAAATACATTCAACTGCGCCATGCATGGAGGGCACAGGCTTTGGCCCTAGAGGGCCTGCCAGAATATGCGCCTCTGGAAGGCAGACTGCTGCAGGAGCAGATACCAAACAAGGCCGTATCGCTCACATACAAAACACTCACAAACAACATGCTGGGGGACCTGGCAAGGCTTAGGACCACTTGGGAACGGGAAGTAGGGACACTGGAAGACCTTGACTGGGACCTAATCCTCATGCACCCGAGGGAGGTGGCTATCAAATCCCGGCTCCGCCTGATCCAATATAACGTGCTCCACAGGACGTACTATGATAGAGTGAGATTATTCAAAATGGGGAAAACACCAGATGATAGATGCCTGAGATGCCACCATGAGGGAGGGGACATTTTCCACATACTATGGGCTTGTGTGAAAATACAATCCTACTGGACGCTCATTTTCACCGAACTGCGGGAGGTCCTGTCTGTGTTGCTCGACCAGGAGCCCAAACTGGCCCTCTTGGGAATGACTAATGATGTTGACCTCCCCCGCCCCTTACTGGTGTTCCTGACATTAGCTCTAGTAGTAGCAAAACGGGATGTTGCAAAATATTGGGGGGCTGTGACGGTACCCACTATGGAGGAATGGAGAAGGGGACTAGACCTTTACATGGCGGCAGAGCGAGTGAAGGAATAAATCAAGGCGTTGCCCGAAAAAGTTCAAAAGGGTTTGGTCAAAGTGGAGACAATATCATGGGCTAGATAGTGGGCTTGGGGAGGGAGGCTCGTGAGTGGACCCGGAATAGGAAGATGAGCGAGTTGAGGATGAGAGGACATGCTAGGAATAGACACTGATACGCCAGTCACGCAATGCATGCTTGAATGTTTTCATGCCACTTGTTTACCAGGTATGGGGGGGAGGGATGGGGTCGGCGGGGAATGTATGTGCCCTTAACATGACTGTAATGTTAGATCTTGATTGAGCAGATGTTCTACCGACTTCCATTCATAATAGTGCTTGTTGGAAGGGGGGGTGGGAGTTCAACAAAACCAAAAAAGCAGATGCCCAGTTGGCTAATGTGATCACCAATTATGTTATGGCGGTGATGCACCGAGAGAGACTCGAAGACACGGTCAGACCGACCTATGGACTATGCATTGATGCGGCACCGGGGGCTCCGTGAAGTGTATTTCAATATGTAATTGTCTTGCCTGAATAATGCTGCCACTGTAACCCTTACCATGTCTGAGTATCTGCAATAAAAATCGTTTAAAAAAAAGAAAAAATTTTGACAGTTTTGTCCGTTATCGTCATTCCAATATGTTGCGGTTTCTCGCATATCCTCTTGCCTTTGCAACCCATATCAGCTTTCTCCATTTTAGTGCCACAGTGTAAGGAAGGAGTCTGCATTCTTGTGCCGCAGACCTCCTGACCGCTATATCATTTGAACTCATCTAAACTTGGTGGGTAGTGGGCAGGGCAAGCTGGAGAATTGGCATCTCTGTTATTTGAGGTAAAAAAGACGTTTTGTCCTCTTCTATTGCCTCTCAAATAATTGTAAGTATGTCCCATCCGACTTAATTAAATCTGAAATGTTCTTTTTGAAGATTTACTCTGCCTCTCCAAAATGTATCAATCGACTAACTATCCCGTGAGACTACGCCACGCCGGACGAAGTTTTGCTATATATCGAAACATTTACTGTTGATGCGGACTAAGTACGCCACAACACCTTTTTTCGAGAGCAAGCCTCAATACAAAAAGGGGGTCATATTTCACAAAAGATTGAAGGTCCTGAGGATGGCCTTAAGGATTTTACAATTATAAGGCCGAAACGTCGATTTATTAGTCCACATCTTTTTTCTCAGATTAACTCAATACAGCGATATCTTTGTGTACAGTCAGCAAGATTCGTTGTTACTTATCTAAAAAGAGTGGATTGCAACGCAAGTGGATTTTAAGAACAACTAATGTACGTCTTGTCCACTTGTACATTTGTTGATTGATTTTCACTGTTTTTAAAAATTCTACCCTTTAAGATGAAAACTTTACATAAAGTGACATTTCTATAAAATCTATTTCCCTTGTAGCTTTTTCTTATGTGAGTATTTACCACCGTGTTAAAATTGAAAGTGACATATTTGATGAATAACAGATTTTAATTGAATTAAGTTGGTCCTAACTTTTCTCAGTACAGATTGATCAACCTCCTGTTACTTAGTTATTCACAAAAGAATTCCCTTGTTGCCAATTTTTTCTGTACCAAAATGTATCAAGGCACTGCCACCATATCTGTCTATACAATTGCTCGTACGTCAAACTATGATGATTATTTCCGAGATCTTTTGTGCACTAATCAATTCAAGGTCCACGGTAAAGCATGCTGTCGAGATTCATGGCTTTTTAATTAAACGCAACGTCGACTTGCTATTTCTAACAGAAAAAGTAGCTTAGAAATCCCTCCGTACCGGCATTGAATTAGCAGCTCCAACAGGCTAGAAATCAGCCATGTAGATTGCCTTGCTCAGCAGTGGGGCGGGTGTGCCTTAATCGGTGAACACTTAATCGTGAACACTACAACGTATCAAAGGGTAACATGAGCTATACACCCAATGTGTATAACCCTACTTTAAATATTGGACTCAACGCCTTCTCTACCATCAAAACTATACCGGTCTACAGATCCGCTGAAACTTAAAAGTTCTTTAGTAGTCATCTGATAAACAATATTGCGTCTCTTATACTGCTTTTCAACAAATTACTGCTGGTTGGAGATTTCAGTGCTTGGGTCAATGACCCCTTAGCAAGTGAAGACTCAAGAGCTGTTTGAGTGCTTTGCTGTCATGTGATTGACACAGCTTTTGAATGGCCCCACACATGTTAGAAACCACACTCCGCTTGATTTTCTTAAAACCTGACTGATGCAAATTTGACTGTGGTTTAGATCTTCCATGGACAGATCATAAGGCAGTATTCTTCACTCTTAAGAATTATATACACACACATATATATATATATTTCTCCCTCTCCCTCTTTCCCTCCCCCCCCTAATAAATCCGCTTGTTTGAGAAGATTCTGGGCACATTTTAGAGTGAACATCTTCTTGGCTACCTCTACTCCTATTTTTTACAGCAGCATCGAATGGGAATCTAATTCTTTTAACTATTGCTGACTCCTGCCTTGGGTGGTACAACTTCTTTAAAACTTAACATAAAACTATATCAAACAAGCCCTGGTATACTACTGAGTTAACCTTAGCCACACGAAATGTGAGGAAATTAGAACATGTTTGACAGAAAATCTATTCTTATTCGGCTAAATTGAACTACAAGACAGCTGTCAGTTATTACAAAAAACGTATTACACATGCTCGGAGCAGATACTATTCCAATTGAATCAGTAGCCCTCACCACCCAATTAAAAACCACCCTAAGACGTTTAATTTCTTCTCCTCCATTTCTCTAGTACCTTATCAGCAAATTACATAAAAAATCCAAACTAGTTCCTCTGGATCTCCTTTAGATCCATGCCCTGTCAAAGGATTCAGACTTTTCTCAGGTTCAATATCTCCCAAGCTCCATGTCCTCTAATTTTTCGGTCGATTGTGAAAAGTTACCAAGTACTTGGAAGCAGGCAGTAGTCAACCCATAGTTTAAATTAAAAAAAGAAAGGCAAAACAGTCTTCTCCAGCTTCTCCAATGGCTTTTCCCTTTCCAGCTAAAGCTGTTGAAAATATAGAGAATAGTCAATATACACAATTCAGTGATTCAAATGGTATTTGGTATCCTCATCAATCTGGCTTTCGTACATCCTACACACTGAAATGGTGCTAGTTAAGGAAGCAAATGACATTCACTGGTTTATGGATGAAGAGAGTCTGCTGCATTGCTACTGTTTGATCTGTCAGTGACCTAAGATACTGTGCCCGCCCTATTGGTGGGATATGGGTATCAAGGACGAGGCTTTGAGTTGAATTATTCCCTTCCTGCCAGAGTGCCAGGAAACTGCTTCTTTGGTACGTTTCATCTCTTAGTATAAAAAGATGTTCTTTGGCGCTGAGCCCTACCCTACTTAATATCCATTTGGCACCAGTAGCAGCCCTAATAAGTACTTAAGGAGTACATGTGTAATCCTGTGCAGATAATACCAAATGGTTAGAACATTTGAACTGCACTGACCATCACTCTTGTAACAACTTCAAATACTCTTTCCATGCATGCAGTGGTATCTTGGATGAATGACATCACTCTGTGACTAAACGCACATAAGACGGGGTTCATTGTTTTTAGAAATCCTTCCTGCGGATCCTCAACATGTTGCCCAAGAGAACTGGGTTGTTCATCTATTCCATTTATAGCTGCTCAAAATGTAAGAGTTATTTTTGATAGCATGCTCTCTTTTGAAAATCACACTGGCGAGCTCTTTAACATGTTTCTCATTTTACACGCCTTGTGTGATAATGCTATATCTTGCCCCAGATATACACAGGAAATAGGTGGTCCAAGCATTAGTGAGCTCATGCCTGGGCTAATACAGTTCTTTTCCTGTCAGACTTCCTTCCAGTCTTATGTGCTGTCTACAGCGTAATAAAAATGCTTCAGCACACTGCATCTTAAGTCTCACAAAAAGATAGCATATTTAACCTTCTTATCAGTCCCCCCCATTGACTTTCTACATGGAAAATGTGCTTCTGTAAGGCTATATGCCTTTGTTATAAAGCGGTCCATGAAAAAACATTTCTTAAAGATATATACCATGATCACAGAATGATTATCTACTTGTCACACCTTGCTTTGCCAAGATTCATAAAGGAAGTCATTTATTTTCAGTACTCCTGGCTAAAACCTGAAATTCTCTTCTTTGGGAACTTTGAGCCACTATCAATCTTCTATGTGGTTATGACTTCATATAGATACTTAAGCATCAGGATGCCCTACAGATTCTTGTCTCGCTTTATAAAACGATAACTCAGTCAATCAAATTAAAGTATACACACGTGGTCAAACACATCTCTTATCCGCACTATCCAGTTAGGTCCTTCTTTGTCTCCATTCCCTCTGTGACTCAGGTACTCTTTGGCTTATGACGATTCTACGCATGGCTTTCGTGCTTGCAGGCCACCACCTACAGACCTGCACTGGAACCACCCCAGCTGTTCCTGCAATTCTATATCCGGCTTCCATGAGATCTATATATATGCAAAGTGCTGTGGCCATCATTTAGTGGGTGGGAATCACATCCTCAATAAGTAATTCTTTCACTTAATGTAATACCTCGTGCATATAGAGGACAATTCTCAGTTCAAACACAAACAAGAAAGGTCTGACGGATCTCAGTACTCAAGTTTTCAAGTTTCAAGTTTAATGTTTATTGCTTGATTAATTAAAATCATCACAAACCCCCACCCTACATAAAATAAATGAATTGCATCTACACGGGCAACTAGGGTTGTCTTTATACGAGCGATCGTATTATGTCCGTGCTCTGTCTACTATACAATTCGAGTGTATAAAAATGCTATTTTTATAAAATAATACTAAAACTGTATTAAGCTCAAGTTACAGCAAAGAAATAAAATTTCATGAGCCTCCAAGTGAGAGTGTGGAGAGGTGTTACATACATTTAAGTTTAGACATTGTCCGCTTGTAATAGGCAGCTGTTTACCAATTTCATATACTTGACTCCTCGGCAAGCCAGAATGCAAGACGAACCCTCCAGCCAACTTATCACTGCTTTTCTGCTAGAGCGAATGTTCAGGTTGAATAAAATCGCCTTTAGGTACTGTCTCCTTTGGCTTAACATGGCTGGACAGGCACACAACAAATGGGTCAGGGTTTCCTTTTGGTATCCGCATAAGCGACAACCTTCTGACTCAAAACGTGTCACCCAAGAGGGGGATAAGTCCTTAGATACGTGCACCCCCATCCTGTACTTTAAGAAGCACATCTTTAAGTGGGAACTAAAGTGGGCGGATAAATAGGCTTGTGGCTTTGTTGTCCTATATGATTTCATAACTGTCCATCCGTGCCGCCTCTTTGTGAGCACCGATTTATCTTCCAGTAAAGATTTCTTTTTGCTCGCGACATTCACAGTTTTATTAAAAGACAATCAATCCATCTTTTTCTCCCATAATGGTTGAAGTTCCAAAGTGGCCAGAGATATACTCAGGAAACTCCCCCAAGAGTTTGGAATTTCTTGCTCGTTCTGTGACCTAACTTCTTCCCAGCAAAGTCTGTTTAGAGTGTCTACTTCGGATTGCCGGAGAGTGTGGCAGAATTTAATGAAGTTACTCATTGCCCTGTATTTAAGGTCCTGGAGCCCAAATTCCAGTCTTACCTGGGCAGGCGAGGCGCATTTTGGCAAATCAAAAACCGATTTGTAGATTTTTGACTGCAGTTCATTCTGAAAATGTGAATCTTTTCCACACAAGGGGACGAGGCCGTAGGACACACTTGGTTGGATTTGGGCAGCCATAACTTTTAACAGATGCGAATAGTTTGGGCAGTCCAGTTTTCTGCGCAAGGATCTGAAAGCGTAGATCAAGGACTGAGTCTTTGCTCTAAGGGCCAGTTTGTGCTCTTTGTGACTTGTGCCCTGCCCAATTATTACGCCCAGATATTTGTATGAGTTTTTTTCTTCCACGTGAGCCCCGTTTACTCTCCATTTAAACTTTAGTTTCCTACTGTCCACCAAGCGGACGACTTTTTTTTAATCTTTGTTTATCTCTAGCTGTTCTGAGTCCAAGTAGGATGCCAGGTTATTTATAGATCTTTGTAGCCCCACTGGGGTTTGGCTTAGCAAGACTATATCGTCTGCATATTGGAGGATTGGGACGGGCTCGTTTGCCAGTTTCGGAGGGTGGCAGTCTGGGTTTTCAAAGTGTCGGCCAATATCCGATAAATACAGATTAAAAAGGCTTGGGGCCAAGACACAGCCTTGCTTAAGACCACTTTGTGTAAGAATACTTCCAGTGGTGCTCAACCCATTTCCCAACTTGACTCTTGTCCAGGTGTCAGTGTACAAGTTTTTGATGGCAGTAAGGAGTATGTTTGGTAGGCCCCATCTTTTGAGTTTGCTCCATAAATGATTTCGGCTGACTCTATCAAATGCTGATTTGATATCCACGAAGCAGGCAAAGAGGCGAACATTCCTTCTTTGCGCCTGTTCAGTCAGGAGGGCTAGGGTTGCAAGATACGATTGAGTACCCATGCCTTGCCTGAATCCTGTTTGAAATTTGAGGATAATGTTTTTTTCCTCCATCCAGCCTTGCAGGTGGTTCTATAGACACGAGGCATATAATTTTGCTTCCACGTCAATCAACGAGATTAATCTATAGTTCCCTGGTTTGCCGTGGTCTCCCTTTTTGTGTATGGGGTGGATGACGGTCCCCCTCCAGGAAACCGGGATGTTAGAATATACTTAAATCTCGTTGAAGACTGGGGCTAGGATTTCAGACCACAACTCTGGGTTGCTCCTAAAAATTGCATTTGGTATGCCATTTGGCCCAGCCGCTCCCTCAGACTTTAGTTTCTTTATGAGGCTTTTCACTTCTTTCGCATTTGTCAGAGGAGTTTGCTCTTTAAATGTAAAGTTTAAATGGGCTGAGTTGTCTGTTGATGTTACATGACTCGATACATCTTGAGTCTCCTTTTGGTCATGGTGTTGCACCTGGGCTTGTTGTTCTAGGTCTCTCGTGGGTTGGTTGAACAAGGTGTTTACGTGGTCTGTCCAGATTTCTGCATCGATTCCTGCCTGTTGCTGAAGTGTTGGACCAGCTGTTAAAGTATTAATGATCCCCCAGAAATCGCTCCTGTTGGATTTTTTGCTGGCTGTTAATAGTTGCTGCCAGATTGAATGTTTATATACTGATTTTGCTTTCCCCAACTTCTTTCTGTAAGCTCTCCTTAGTGCCTGCAACTTTATTTTTTCTTGTGTTAAGTCCTTTTCTCCTTCTCGGGATAGGCGTCGCACTTCTCTTGCGATCTCTCTTTTGCACATTTTGAGATCTTGAGTGAACCAAGGCTCCCTTCTGGCTGTTTTTGAAGACCTCTGTTGCTTGGCAACCGGGAAGGTACGGAGCAAGAACTCGACTGTTTGCTCCCAGTGGTTTACGTGCGCCCGTTCTTGAACTGCGTCTTGGGTTTCAATAAAGGCCTTTACTTTGTCCTCCATAACTTCTGAGGCTACTCCTCGCCACTTTACTTTGTGCAAATTGAAAATTTCTGAGTGCTGGATAATGGCGTTACTCTGTTGAGCAGTTTTTATTCTATTCTTCAGAATCAGTGTTAGCGGGAGGTGGTCACTTTCTCCTCGTGGGATTATTCTAAAACTGTTTATTTCTGAAAACAGTTTTGTGCTAGTAATGATAAAATCTATTGTCGAGGTGACTTTTCCACTCAAATATGTTGCCGCTGGGGGCGAGTCCCATGGGGATTTACCATTCATAATTATTAGGTCAAGTGCTGCTAATTTGCAGACGAAGTCGAACGCACCGTTCGGGACTTTGCAATTTATTCCCCGTTTAGTCGCTAATAGATTGGTGTTAAAGTCACCGGTGATCAGCATATGAGCATTAGTATGGCTTTTCTGCAATGCTTTTAGTAGTTTTGTTAGGGTTATGTATTTGCCATTTTGATTCTTTCTCTCCGAATGGATGTAAACATTTATTAGGAGGAGTTTTCGGGTTTTTTCCTTGCTGATTACCTTGGTCACTTGTATCTAGTTTGCCCCTGTGTCTACTTCTTCCGTTACCCAGCTCAAATTTTGGGTTATGTAGGTTGATAAACCCCCTCTTGGATGGCCATAATTTGAGTATCTTTCTGCCAGGCAATGATGTTCGATGAAATCAGGTATTGAGGTTGCCCCCATGTTCCATGTTTCCTGAAGCAGGATAATTTGTTGTTGCATTAGAAAGGTTACTGTCTCTTGATCTTGGCCCATCTCCCTAAAACCATGCACATTCCATGAACAGAGCGAGATATTAGTTAATTCATTGTTCCCCCTTACCGGTCCCGGTGATTGTGTTCCTTGGTTAGGAATGCTTATCATTCAGCGTTTTTGCAATCCAGGCCCAATCCTTAAGTTCCTGCGGGCTTCCCACTGTGTTACTCCAGCTTTCGCTTTTGGGGTGCCTGTTGGTTTGCAGGGACTTTATTGGTGAGTTGGAACGTGCTCCGCGTAAGCATGTGTGCTGGTGTGTTCGGAGATTTCGGAGATTTTGTTCTTCATTTGAATTGTTTAGAAAGGGATACGGGTACCTTGGGCGTTGCACGGCCTGGAGCTGATTCCCCATGTCTCAAATCTTCCGCTCATTGCTAGAATGTTGTCCACCAGGTCCTTGGACGCCCACGTTGTCAGGGACTCCTCTACCCCCCTTCGGGGTGTTTCCCTGAATTCCACCGAGATTAAGTCTCGTGAACAGATTCCTTTTAGTTCGGGGATTTCATGGAAGAGTCTCAAGAGGTTTCCCCTGTTGAGCGTGTCCTGGATGCCTTTTGATGAGTATTCCGGGATAAAGGTCAACTTCAATTCACACGAGTCAATTTCAACTTGCTTTTCGAATGAGTGTGGTGTGCTTTCATTTGTTCTCCATGGTCCTTTAAAGATTAGCGGGGGTTCTTCACTACTTCCTTGTTCGTACTCTGCACGGTATTTAATTCTTACCTCTTGCCTGGCATTTATAGAGCCCGAGTTTTTTTGGGACGGCGTCTTTATTTGTGGGTCCGCTTGCTCCTGGCCTGAGAGCTTACAGTGGCGATCCTTTCCCCTTAGTATTACAGCAATTGTTTTCAGAGGGATTTGAGGGCTGGTTGGCACTGAGCCCTCCGACCTAGTTTCTGTGGGCTGCTGAAGTTCTACCAAGTTGTGCCCCTCAAGTGTCTCTGCTTGTTGCCATGCACAGTGTTGACCTTTTTTTATTTTGCCACCCCTCGGGCTGCTATGTCCCGGCAATTGCTGATTTTCCGTGTGTACTGCTTCGTCCTGTTCATTTTCATGTGATTTTGTCTTCTTCAATTGCTGCATCGCCTGGGTTGTTTTGCCGATTGCTTTGTCCTCACGCACTGGGCTTCTAACTCCTTGCTTGTTTTGAGGCACAAAAAAAGGTTTTGCCGTGTGCCTAGGACCTTGACTGTTCGCAAGGGATGACTGTGAGAAGTGCGATTGGTTTCTTTCGGCGCTTCCAGCCTCGGATAGGGAGCAATACATTGGTTTTGTTTCCGTGGTTGGTTTTACTGTAAAAAGTGGAAATAGTTTTACCGGGGCAGGGCTTAGTTGTTTGTTATATTTTAGCCTGGCCTTCCTAGCGCGCTTTCTTTCCCGTTTTGTGATTTTACCTCCCGCCTTAGTTATTGGCTGTGGTGCCACTATTTGATCTACGCGTTGACTTTGATTTAACTCAGGATCTAAAATTATTTGAGGGTTGTTTTTATTTTTGGCTTCCTCATTGTTGGCTTTAAATGGGTGGGAGTTTTGCTCTTGTGCGATCGATTTTTCAGATGTTCCATGATAGGTATTTTTTAAAGACTGTTTTGCTGCCCCTAGAACATCTTTTAAAAGTTCTGGTAGAGTTGCCAGTTTCTCTATGATCGGGCTACAGTGGCTAGTTGATTATTCAAGTCAGTTTGCCTGTCTGGAGTTTCTTTTTTTATTAATAGCGCAGTTATTACGTCCAGTTTTTTATTTACTCCGGCGATGTGGCTGGCCATCAGATTGATTAGGTCTATTTGGACATCCATTTTGTCAGATTGGAAATGTAGTACTTTTATAGATTGTTCCAAGGTGTGAATCAGAGTTTCAGCCCATTTCGTGTTGTGGTGCTCATCATTGTGTTGAGCCAGTGCTAACGAGCCAGGGCTTGAACCGTTTCCGGAAGAGATGGTTATTGGTGATGACAGGGTTAGTTGTTTATTTATTATGGGACTATGGCCATCCTCCTGTGGTTCTGTCGTCATGACATCCTGATTTCTTTGAGGATTCAGAGGAGTTGACGAGAGCAAAAATGCTCTTCTTTGTGCATTTGTTTTCTTTGGACTCGAGATACATTGCTCCATTTCCATGACCATCCCTTCTAAAGACTCCAAGATTTCAATTGGGATCGGCTCGCTTGTGTTGGAGAACGATTTGCCTGTCCGCTGTTCCTTTGAGGCTGCACTTGCTGCTGATTTTATTAGATCTATTTTTTCCTCCTTTGACCATCTTGTATTAACACGGCACTGTTCCTTGTTTCCTTGGGGGGTTCACCGATGTTAGGATTTGCTATGAGTGAAGGATCTTTTTGTTCCTGTATTGGTCCTTCTGGACAGAAGTGAGCTTTTTCACGCTCTTTTCCTTTCCCCACAAAGGCCTCTGTATCCAAGGATTCTACAGTATCTCCGGTATTAAATATATTCGCTTTTGTTTTCGCTGTGATTTCATTATGAGGTTCGGTTAATTCTCCCGATTTTATTTTGGGAATTAGTTCTGTCTTTTCAATAATTACCTGGTGCACCTGGGCTATTACTTATACCAATTTCCTGCCATCTGGATGAACTGATTCTCTTGAAATAGTTCTTGTGATGGTACCCTGTCTGGCGTTCCTGCAGTGCCTCTGAGAGAAGGTTGTGCTTTGGCCGGCTGTATTGGAGTTGGTAGTAACGCAGATTCCTTTTGGGGGCGTATATAGCCGCCATCGGGTCTTTTAAGAAGAAAAACTTTTGAATCCCTGTTTGATGGGTCAGTTTGGAGTTTAACTTTGTTGGTGGGGTGGGGACTGAGACCAACCTGTCCCTGTGTCCCACTCCGTTTTCTCCGATGTTAGCTTGTGAAACCTCCTCCTCTTGTGATTCAGGTTATATTTTTTTATTTTTGTTTCCTTGTTTCCTTCGCGGTCTTGCTATGACCCCCTGGCGAATGGTTCCTGATCGCATCTGTGCAGAACCCTAACTCTATGTTATTTTTTTTTAAAGCACACCCTGGTGCTGGAGGCCGGCATGCGCTTCCTTGGCTTTTTACTGGGAGGTTTCGTTTCCTGGCACTTGTTATCTTTTATCCACAAAGAATGTGAGTTGCTAGCTCTTGTTAAATATTAACTGTTGCCTAGTTCTTGCAGGTGCTACTGATTGCTCGCGCAAATTATTATTGCATCGGGTATTATGACTGGTTCCACTGACCTCCCGAGGGTCCTTCCTCTCGCGGCGCCCTACCCAGCTACGGGATCTTTTGTTGTCGTTGAGGGTAAGTGGAGTCTGGAGGGGTACAGACCCCGAATTCCCTGGCTCCCCTTGTTTGTGCCAGCACCTCTGCTACTAGCACTGGTTAGCAAGTTAAACTTGTCGCTTGGCGAACTCTTGGCGAACATAGTGGCAGTGTTTCGGACAGTACTGCCGTGGACTGACTTGCCCCTTGGACTTATAGATGGCTGATAGATGGCTGCTAATGGAGCAGAATCGCTGACCGTAAACCCAGCCCAACCCACAAAGATATCAGGGTAGACAGGCGTTTCGGGGCAATCTCTCACCCTTCACCTCTCACCTGGCTGGTGGCACAGGTGGCACAGCTGCCGCTGGTGGGAACGGTGTTCTCTTACTGCACTTGCTGCTCCGCCATCACATTACTGCGGTCGCTGATGTAGCAGGGGTAGCTGGTGGGCTCTGGTGGGCTCTGGCAGCTCCTCCTCCACTCCACTGTACTTTCCTCTGCTGCGTGGCTTACAGGGTGAGCCCCGTGCCCAGAGCACCGGCCAGTGCACCGGCCGCTCCCCTCCTGCACCTCCTCTCTGTGGCCTCACTGTGGCTTGAGCTGCAGCCGGTTGTGCTGGTAGTACTGGTATCCTCCAGCTACTCCTGCCGCTCCTCCGCCTCTTCACCGCCTGTCGGTCAGACCGGCAGACCCGCACTCTGGCTACCACACCCGTCCAAATCGGCCCTCGAATCGGCCTCTTCCTGCCGAGGGTTAACTGCGGGGTTACAGCGGTTAAGGAGGTTGAGGAGGTAGGTGGGGGGGCCTTTTCTCCCGGAGCTTGCCTCGAGTGTCTCCCCCGCGGCAGCCTTCTCGGCAGCCTTCACGCGGCTACAGCACAGCACAGCACTCTCTCCTCGCTCCTCGCTCTTGGCGTCTGACGTCACTCTCAAGGGTCGGAGTCTTCCCGCAAAACCTTACCTCAGTACTCATCTGTGTACTCGTATACAAAGTGCTCAAGTGAATGTGACAGTATATTCAAGTGAATATAGAACACTGTACAGACTCGGGCCCTCTGATAATTGTAAATAAAGTTATGTTTTAGCGAATATTATACATTCATAATCCTCATAATGGAAATGATCCGAGGAGGAGATGTTGAAGTTTCGACCTGAGTTGATTAAAAGCATCTCTTCAAAACTAAATCGTTTGGCTAGGACCTGTGAGAGACATAAACAGAAATCCAGCGACCACACATCAGTTACTTGCTCTAATTAGTTTGTATTAGCAAAAACCTAAACGAAGACGGTCACTCACTGCTAATTTTTATATATAATATCTCATTAAACATTTCAATTAGTCATTCATGGTAACATCAATTGTATAGGTAAAGACAGTGGCTCCGTGGGTCCACCCTGTTCTCATTGTCAGTAGGTATCTCTCATAGTGCCCACACCGCCAGCGCTCGCTCTGCACTGCACATTATACACTTATATACCAAGGAAACTCATGAGACATATTTGTGGGAAAGGAGTGCTGCAGGTTTATTTCGTACAACATGTAGCTGATAAGGTGGGTCATCTTACAGGCGATCCAGTGCGGCAGCCCCTCTCTGACCCGCATGCCTAAGGAGCCATCTTGCACGGCGAGACAGTTCTGACGGTGCAGTAAATTACCATTTCGTTATACTCCCGCCCCCCCTGTCAGGGCGGAGCGATGAGGCACACCCCCGGTCGGTTCAGGCCCCCCGACCGCCCGAAGGACTAACGGGGCGCCGACGCTGTTTCCTGGAACCCTCTCGGCTCCAGGTTCTTGGCTCAGGCACTAGAGAGAGAAAGTGGTCCACAGGAAAGTCCAAGTCCATATCAGTTTTCACATAGTTTTTGTAATGAAAACACACTCAAAAAAACTTTGGACCTCTTGAGTTTTTGAACAGTAAAGTTAAAAAGGGGGTAATGAGTGTGTTTAGCACCAATTCTTGATGTCCTTAGGCTGAATCCTTGTTCATATAGTCAGAGTCAGAAGTCCATATTGTGTAGAAAAATTGCTCTTTATTAATTTAGATAAAAACATGTTAAGAGCGCAGAGCCTAGGGAGCCAGGCGCAGGAAAGAGAGGCCGAGCATAGTTGCTGCGCCTGCTTTATACTACTAGGAACGCCCCCATCCCCAGGTGAGCCTTCCCTATAGGCTGTTAGCGAGGAGGGCGGCACAGGGGGGTTGTCGCGCTACGGGCTCTGCTCGCCCGTCGTGTGGGACTAGGGCGCTGATCCGCCCATGCTCCCCTGCGTGTCGCGCGGTCAGCGGCATAAGTCCTGGTACCCTATTGAGAAAAAAGGTAAGCTTACATACAATGCTCCAAACTTTAAGGAGTTGCACCATATACATGATGTGAATAGGTGCACATGCATTGCATTCCTAACCACTCTCGTAGTGAGTCTTATTTGCATACAAAACACGTGATGCATGCCAGCGCTTAAAAACACCTTCATACCAAAATATCCCTTCATACTGATTACCACATGGTCCCGGGAGATGTGCAGAACACGGTGGGACACACAGAGCTTATTGTGCTTTTATCATTTATAAAGACTTGTTCAGTGTGACAATTCTCCATGTCATTACCGGTGAAAAACAAAGCTATATCCCGTTTTATTACGTGCCCGGACACTGAATACCTGCGGAGTAGCAACAGAGAGGCCCTCTCTATTCCAAGGTAGAATCGCTGGTAATCACTAGGAAAGTCACATCCAAGTTCCTCAAAATCAAACATGGACTGCAAGGACAATTCACCCATTAAACACTTAAAATTAATTACCCTCTACTTGAAAAACATGTCACAGCCATGCATTTAATCAATGGGAAGGAGACACAACGTTGCCTCGCTTCCCCCACCAACAGAACTTGCTCTTTCAATCTCACAGCGTGGAGACGCTGCTGACCCGGCTTCTCTGTCAGGAGTCACTTGCTTGTAGCAGCTATACCGCAAACTCAACCCACCATCTTGAGTGTGGGTCTAACGTATAAGTGACACCATGGCCATGCACAACACAGTGACAGGACAATATTCCTGCATGTGTATGTCCTATACCTCCTAAACACTGCTTGTTGTGTCCTAGAACTCAAACATGCAGACTGCTCGCTAATCCACATCAAATGTATGGTTGCTTCATATGTGATGTGAACTAAGAATACATACTCATTGATTTATACAGCATGGGCATTGGGGATCCAGACCCACAGTATCACATAGAATATAGTTGTATTTTCATACAACTTCTCCAGCATTTTGACAACATATCGGATACAGTTACTTGACATGGTACAGTGTGTATATCATCGGACCGATGGAATAACTTAATTCATTTATGTACATGGGTTATTATTGTATAATACCTCTTTTTCGTGGTATTACTTATCCTCGCTAGCGGTCAACATAACATGCATAAAGATTACAGACATTCAGGTTAGCACAGCAACATGTCTCATATCATTAATGCTGTTTAAGCCAATATGGGTAATTTAAGTAAATGCATCCATTTGCATTCGATTCTGTTTAGGATTTCTTTAATGTTTCCACAAGGCAATCTGAAATGCCTTTCCTCATTGCTGTTCTCCACTAATTATGTTCATCCTCGTTAGGATAGTCTCTGATTTCCTCCTTCCTGTACTATTTTTGACTGAATTTAAATAATTCTGTCCATGTTACAACCCATTCTCTGAAGATGATGTGCACATTTTGTGCAATCAGCGCTTTGGGGCTTTCCATCACTGGCACGGCTACAACCTTTGGGGCTGCCTTTGTTACTGTGGGCGTGGGAGGGGAGGTGGAAATGGGCTCGGAAACAGTAAGAGGCTGAGGACCAGAGTATCTCTTTAAACTGGGTTTTATTTTCAGAGTGCGCCGGGTTCGAAAGGTGAGTCTCTCTCGTGCAAACTCCAGGTTGTCTGTAGTGGCGGAGTCTTCTGGGTGAGGTATCTCCTGTCGGATGTCTGCTACTTCTACTCCTGTACGCTGCCTCCGGACCGCCAGGGAAAAAGAGACCAACAGAGGGAAGCCGTTAGTTTGTGGCCTGATACCGGCTTACCCGAATTGGGACCGAGTGGTAGTGAGGGAGCACCCGTGCTTTGTACAGGCTGAACGTGCTCGTGCTCAGGGAGGAAGAGTGTGAGGAATGCGGGAGGGGTAAGGAGGGACGAAGGGTATGGGAACAGACACAGGAAAGGCACACACTGGGGTATCTACAATATTTACAAAGGGGCTGCCCAACGCCACCGTACCTGAGAAAGCCACACTCCTCCTTCGGGAGTGTGGCACGGCGGAACACGGGGTCGTTGGCCTCCTGGCTCTCCTCCGCTCTCGTTTTTCTCGTCCTCTCAGTTTTCTCCTTTCTTCGTCTCCGGTTCCACTTCTCCGCTTCCTTCTCCGACCTCTGGGGTGATGACACACCTCCCATACAGGACTTCCTGCCCTTTGACCAGTCTGGAGCCTCTGACGTCAGAAGGGGGCGGAGTCTCGTCCCGATCGTCATACGCCCAGTTAAAGGCGCCGGGGTCATATTCACCGTCTCGTTCAATAGGCTTTCCCATTCTGCCCTCGGGGAGAGTCAGTCTGCGGGGAAGGAGGGAAGTTAGGGACAGGGGTCCACCAGTTCTCAAGGCCTCCCACCCCGACCCCGTTACAGTTACATTGCACTTTAATCCCACCTGTCATTGACCATCCACCACCTGATTCTAACATGTCATAAATCAGCTGCTAGGAACTTAACATACCCTCCTAACAGCCACAACGCGTCACCCTGTACCTTGACTCTTATAAGAAACTTAGTGGATTGCACGGTAGTAGAGAGACTGCATCCATCAGGAAGACTAAGTTCAATGGGTTAAGATCTCAAGCCATCCATAACAACCATTCTGTGAACCATGCATTCTGCAGCCACATCATTTCCACCTCCCCTTTCAAATGCTGAATGGGATACGATCATCTTTCCATGCCAAGATGACAGTTGTTCTTATACAGTTGCTTGCTCACAATAGGACCTCATTCCAGTAGGTTGATCACATAATGCTATCCTCTCTTACATCTGTCTACTGAGGTAGGTATGCTCCACTATTGGAGCACAAGCATGCCATGCGCTAGCAGTGAGGAATGGATCATAAAAACAAGATTTCTTCATTTTGCAATCTGAGCAAAATAATGCTGCTGCCTAAACCAGGTCCTGAATCTCCTCCATCTGGACCCTATATTGTCTTTCTGCTTTTCCTAGGCATTGTTGCTACTGGCTGTACTGCTATTTCAATGGACCCTAGTTATGATGAATGTTTGTTGCATCAGGTGAGTGCTTACTTTTTAGTAGCATTGAAGGTTCTTTCCGATTTGGCTGATCTGTGGGCTCAATGTGATTTGCTTGTTTTTCCTCAGTTTTTTTGGTTTGCTTTGTCTCTTTTCCACTTTGTCCCACGAAGACACTTTTCCTGATTTCCTGTAGCACAACGATCTCAAGAAGAGTGCCATTTGCCCTATTTACTTACTCTAAGAAGTTGTAATTTCACTTTCACATTATCCCAGAGAACGACCACTGATCTCCTAAGAACTGCATTCCTTCCTGACAGAAGCAGAAGACATCTGCGCAGTCTCAGTCGAATGGGCCTATATTTTTTTATTTTTAGCACTTCATGTCCCATCAGCTGAGATATCTGTTCTCCCGTGGGGGATTTCCATGTATAGTCATAAGCACTTGAATAGTTCCGCCCATCTGCGGGGACCCCGGAGCACTTCTTCAGATACATCTTCTTAAGTGGATATTGTTGGCCTTTCTCCAGGAAGGCCTTAAAGACACTTAAGAGATAGACGGACAATTATACAGCCTAAATACATAGGCTACACTGGCCGTATCTTCATCTTGAAGTTAAAAAAGTGGTCTAGCACACTATATTTTGTGCAGTTTTGTAGTGCTTAACACACAGAAGACCCCTTCACAAAAACTCATTTTTCATTAAAGAGATGAAAGAGAGTGGACAGAATAGCCTCATAGGCTGCCAAGATATGTCTTGAAAATAAAAGCTGTACCTTTAAGAATCCAGAGATCACCAGTATCCCATCATTCACAGTTGGTGGCACTACAGTTCTTTTTTCCGGTTCCTGATATCAGGACCCTAGAGCATTGAGCTCAACTAATTTTAGGTTTTCTCTTCAAAATTCACTTCTGAAATTCCCAAAATAACTACTTCACTAGATGTTTTTGGCCTTTCCGTACCCTTTTCTGTCTTTTTCTGACCGGAATTTGTACAATTTTCACTTAAAAATTCCATCTCTTTTTGATTAGTGTCCAGACTGTGGTAGAAAGAAGGCCCAGACTGATCCTCACAGAGTTTGTATACACTCTTGGCCTGAAAGTCATGTTTATGACTCTAGTCTGATTTGTAAAACTTTCTCAAAGCGCACTCTGCATGACAGAGAGAAGATTCGCCTTCAAGGAGCAGGGGAGCGGCTAAAACATCAGGCGCATTCTTCAGGTGGGCCTTCAGGGCTAGGAGAGGGTCAGTTCTTTACCATGGCTCTGTTTCCAGCCTCTGGATGGCTCTCCAGTAGAAGAAGGGCTGAAAAATGGTGCTGGTCCTGGTCGATGTCGAGGATGATTACGTCGAGAGGAGGTACAGCGCTGACCTGTTCGCCATCAACCCAGGGCTCAGTGTCAAAAAGACGTTGAGAGGAAGAATGTTGACGTTGATTGGAATACCGACGACGAGGACACCCCGTTCGGCATCAGAAAGCCCACTGCAGACGGTAGCACCTCGCAGGTCTCCATCAAGGTCTTTATCGGCTTCAAAGCATCCCCGCTGATCGACGTCGACACACCGCCACTGTCGCTCGACGTCAAGACTCCATCAACTACGTTCTCCCACAGTCGGTCAACTTCAAGACATCTGGTTGATTGCCATCGAGACACCACCAATCGGCATCGAGATGAACCCCACTGTCAAGGCGGCGTCGACGGTTGCCGTCGTAGAGTAGATAGACCTCGAGGGGGACGGAAAGCATTGATTCAGTGACTTTGTCAGCCTCCTCAAGGCGTGAAGAAGCACGCAAAAAGAGAAGACTAATTTATACATCGGATTCAGATTATTCCCGGACCTATTCTCTGTCTCCTGATGTCCCCTCTCTGATGCCAACGCTTCTGCCTCAGCATTCTTCCCCTCTGCCAGATGCGGAACCAAGGCCTCCCACTCCGCGACAAGGCAGAGGAAGATCAGGGCAGCAACCTGTGCAAGGAGGCAAACTACCAGCAAGGTCGAAACCCTGAGTCCTTTCTACCCTCTTTCGTTACCCGCTCCGGTAGGGGGAAGCATTCAACATTACTTGGCAGAGTGGCAAAAAATCACACAAGACAATTGGGTGCTGAATATTGTTCGCAGTGGATATTCTCTCAGATTTATCAGCCCTCAACCGTCGATCCCTCCGATACAATCCAGGTTCCAACTGCAACAGTTACAGTCAGAGACCAACATTCTCTTACAGATACAGGTGGTGGAACCCGTACCTTATCAACTATGAGTCACTGGGCTATATTCAAGGTTTTTTCACGTAAAAAAGAAAGACAAGAACGAGTTCAGACCCATTTTCGACCTCAGAATGGCCAAGTGGATTCGGAGAGAAAGGTTCCGGATGCTGGCATTGCACCAAATGTACCCTCAATTACAACAAGGGGATTTACTATGTGCGTGCCATCGACCTCCAAGACGCATACTTTTACATACCCCATTACTAGAAAGCACCACAAGTTCTTGAGGTTTGCAGTGGGGCACAATAACTGTCCGTATCGAGTACTTCCATTTGGCCTGAAGCCAACACCCAGGACTTTCTAAAAAAATGCATGGCTGTAGTTGCGCCCCATCTAAGGAAACACATCTAAGGTTCATCTATCCCTGTCGAGACGATTGGCTGGTCAAAGCATCCACGTCTCAGGAGGTTCAACTTCACTTCAGTTGGACCACCGATCTTCTCCTTGACCTGGGACTTTATGTCAACCATGCAAAGTCAGCCTCGATCCCAGTACAGTTCCTACAATATTTGGGGCTTCCATCGATACTCTCAAGACAAGTGTGTGTTCTTCGGAGGAGAGACACTTTTCGATCCTTCGGAATGCTCAGGCTCTCATGGTTATCTCTCAGCTAACCGTGAGGAAGGTATCCTTCCTCCTGGGCTCGATATCCGCCTGCATATTTCTCAAACTGAATGCACATCTCTGCATGAGGCCCCTACAGAAGTGCCTAGAAGGGACCAGCGAACAGGAGATTAGGAAGACCGGATTAGACTGTCTCAGCATGCCCAGCGGTCCATCAAATGGTGGTGCTAACCAACCGATCTCCTACGAGGGATTCCGTTGCACGAGGACATACCTGTTCAGACCATAGTCACGGATGCCTCGCTCCAAGGATAGGGAGCCTATTCAGGCCACCTTCAAATTCAAGGTAAATGGTCCTGCAGAGAATCCATATACCTTATCAATCTACTAGAGCTATGGGCAGTTTTTTTTGGACAAATTTATTTTTATTGATTTTTTAAAAACAAGTAAATCACAAAGACAATTCAGAGCAGCAATCATCAGACATGATAAAAATAAAGAGTGGAATCCTTGGCATCTTGACACGTGAGTACGCAATATATAGTACAGTTGGCTGGGGTGGGTATTAAGTACCTCATACTGACAGTCCGACTGCTCTTTACATAGCAAGTTAAAGGCACCAATTTGGCAAAAGAAGCATCAGACACTGAGATAATTACAGAAACTCCCAGATTAACACCTCAGATACGTGGGAGCTCCAATAGTATCACAAATGGATAGTGAGCCGTGATGCACATTAGGGTAAATGCATTAGAACAGTAATGTACATAGCAAGTAACAAAAATGGGCATGAGTGTCCAGCAGGTCTCAGAATGCTACAATAAGAAAACAAGAAGACCTTTACTGCACCACTTCCTCTCGCATGGCAGATGGGGAGGCTGTTGAGTGGGCGAGAAGGTAGGCCTGCAGAGGATTCCATATATTTCTTGGCTTTGAGGCCCATTGCAACGTTTCCGCATACAGAGTTAATTGATCTTGGCAATAGAGCTTATCATCAAGCCACTCCTTGAATTTTGGTGCCCGCCCCCGTCTCCGCCTGCAAGCCACTCTACGCTTAGCTAACAATAATGCAAGGCGAGAAAAAGAATTGGGTCCAATATTCACTCACTCGTGGACAATCCCAGGCCAGGTGTAAAAATCGGCCCCTGGGCTGCCGCATCTTGCACAACTATCTGTGGCGCTCAAATTAAATCGGAACATTTTAGCAGGGGTATGATAGAATAGTTGCAAGAATTTGTAATGTGTAATACATAGCCTAGCACATGCAGTTATTTGTTCCATTTGAAGGCAGCAGTATGTCCATTGGTCTTCTGTTATGTCAAACCCTAGTTCCAGGTTCCACTTAGCTCGAGACGAGCAGGGAGGTTCCACCTGTTGCGTGGGTATAGCGTGATAAAGCATGGACACCAAATGCCCCGGCGAGGTAGCGCAAAGCACCATGTGTAAGGGAGCAAATGTAGGACGTTCTTGCGAAACTCTGGGGTGATGAATCGCAGGCCTTGACGGAGCCGGACATAAAGGAAGATGTCTAGCGAGGATGGTTGCAGCCCTTGGAAGAATTGCTCAGAGGTACGAAATGTCCCATTATGGTAGAGATCCCCCCCATGTGGACATTTTTGTGCGCTGACCGAGTTTGAGGAGCCCTGCTTCTTGTAGCAATGGCATGCATGGATGATGGGAGAGTGGGAGGAGTGGCGTGAACAATATCGAACCTTGAAGAAGAGTCAGTACGCAACGCCAAGCGTCTACTGTACAGGTAATCGTAGTAGGCGCAGTGTCACATGTGCAGGGGATGTGTTCAGCATGCCATCCAATGGGATGGGATCCGCTAGCCAGTGTTCTGCCGCAATCTGTGGCATATATCTAGGAGGATGAAACCAATAGAAAGCGTAATGGGCCTGCGCACATATGTAGTACAATTCGAAATCTGGTATGTCAAAGCCTCCCTGAGCATATGTGCAAGTACTTTCCACTGCAACATCGGTTGTCTGCCCCCCTATCAGTCGTATCATGTCTGAACGGAGCATCTGGAAAAAGTGTCGACCTGGATAATATGGGTTGTTTGAGAAGAGATAAAGGAGTTGTGGGAGGACCACCATTTTAACCAAGGCTGCCCGCCCCGCCATGGATAGTGGCAGAGAGATCCACCTGGTGACATTGTCTGCGATACGAGTTATAGCAGTACCATAGTTAAGTTGCATCAGCTCGTCCCTGTCTCTAGATATTACGACACCAAGATAGCGTAGATCAGCATCACACCATTCCAGTGGGAAGTCCAAGGGGAATCGTGAGGCTGCTGGTGTTAATGGAAATATCTGTGACTTCCCCCAATGTATATGTATCCCAGAAAGCTTCCCGAAAAGTATGAATTCTCGCAGGAGGGGGTTTAAGTTTTCCTGCAGATTCCTTACATAGAGGGTGATGTCATCCGCATATAAAGATATGAGGATTTGTCGTAAGTTGCATCTCAAAGCTTTGTCTTGGTGATGTTGTCTCAAATTAGATGCCAAGAGCTCAGTTGCGAGTGCAAAGAGTAGAGGCGAGAGCGGGCACCCTTGCCGCATGGCTCTAGATATGGGGAACTTGTCTGACAGATGACCATTAATTGAAACCCTTGCCTTCGGGAGTTGATATAGCAGTCGTATCCTGGACAGGAATAAAGGAGGGAACCCCATGCGCTGCAGTACCCCAAGTAGATAATCCCTTTTCACAGAGTCGACCGCTTTACTGGGGTCCAAAAAGACCACCGCCGGCGGCAGGTCCGGAGCGTCTTTCTGCAGAATGGAAAATACAGTACAGAGATTGTGTGTGGTTGCTCTGCCAGGGACAAAGCCCACCTGGTCAGGGAGCACTATTTTTTTCATTATTAGAGGCAAGTGGTTTGCGATAACTTTTGATAGTATTTTGGTGTCACAATTAATAAGGGATAACGGCTGATAGGAATCACAGTGAATGGAAAGCTTCCCAGGTTTAAGCAGGGTCATGATGAGTGCCTCCCTCATTAAAGGGGGAAGTGTGCCTTCTTCTAGCGATTCTTCATATAACTCTTTTGATATCGGGGTTAACAGATCTATGTAAGTTTTATAAAACTCAACCAGCAGCCCGTCAAGCCCCGGGGCCTTCCCAGACTGCATCTGCATGATGGCCTCCTGAATTTAGTCCAACTCGAAAGGAGCACTTAAAAACTCTCTTTTGGAGTCACCCAACCACCAATGGGCTACGTCCCCTAGAAGGCTGTCAAGTTCGAAGCGATCCCTCCGCTGCAATGTATAAAGCTCCGAATAGTGGGCAGTGAATGTCATAAGTATGTCAGCAGTGTCTCAGTGTAATATCTCTCCAGGACCAGTGATCTCTAGTACATAATTGGAGAAGCCTGGACAGCATATTGTTTCGGCTAGGGCCTTCCCGGGGCGCTCTCCCTCTCCGTAGCATCGGCCAACCCAGTATTTCTCTTTAAATTTTGTTTCCCTTTCTGCAGTCTCGGTGTATTCCCAGAAGGCATGCTGGACCTCTTTACCGCCTCTATGCTCAGTTGGGACTCTAGGGCTTTACGTTCTGTCTCTAGCCGTCTGAGTGTACCCATTATGTCTTTGAGGACTCCAGGACTTTTAGAGATGCAGAACCCCGGACTGTCACCTTGAAGCCTTCCCAGATAGTTTACAGCTCATCTACAGATTCTCTATTGCGACGGAAGAAGTCTTGTATTTCCTCTCCCAATTCGCTGTGAAATACTGCATCAAGCAGCGTTAGGAGATGTAACCTCCAAGTGCGGCGTGGCTTATTATACCCAGGTGGAACAAGTGTGTGTTTAACCGGGGAGTGGTCGGAATATGTTCTGGCCAGATGCGTGACATCTTTTATCAAGGGACCTAGTCCATAAAATAGTAAGCAATAATTTAAACGAGCCCATGAGACAGCTTGTGTTGTGAAGGGTGATCCTTCCCACGAGTGCGGGTGAAGGTAACAGCAAGCATCCAGTAGACCATTCTCCGCCGTAAGGCTCTGCAGAACGTGGTATGACCAATTATAATGGTGTGGCGTGGGATTTGATCTATCATCGGTTGGGTTCAGCGTTACATTAAAGTCCCCAACCCATATTATGTGAGTAGAACCTATGTCTAAAATGTTTCCCCATAGCACAGTGAAAAACTCAGGAGTATCCACATTTGGGCCATAACAGCTTATCAGGGTAATGGAGTCCGTTCCTAGTCTTCCCCATGCAATAGCGTACCTCCCATTTTGATCAAGCATTGTCCCTGCCAGGGCAAACAGAGTTTTTATGGCCATGCCTCTGGCGTAGGAAGATTATGAGGAGAATAGTCGGGGGTCTGCCCATTTAGTGGCAAATGTAGTGGGTTACAAAGTATTAATATGCGTTCTTGAAGTAGTGCTATATGTATGTGGTGCCTATCAAAGTATGCTAAAAGCTGGTGACGCTTTCGTGGGTCCCCGAGCCCTCTCACATTTCAAGTTACAATTTGTATGTAAACTCCGGTGAGCTGTCAATTCAGCCATGGGTGCCAGAGGTGTGTTATAAATGTCTGTGTGTTCTCTATGGTCTGTGTGTAAGAAGTTTTGTGATACCATGTGCCTGTTCGCTGTGATGCAGCTATATCATTAACAGTGAACATGACTGTAAATTCATTGCCCCCATCCCCACATCCCTCCCACAACGGCACCCCAATTGTGCCGGAATGACAATTCCCGCCCTTAGCCCAACTATACCCAAACTGGTCAAAGCAGGCCACACAAGGCCAGCTTAGAAGAGTCTTGAGGGGGATCACCCATGGTTGGGGGATCGCTGGTGGGCAACAGTTACCTCCCGTCTCTCCAGTGCTCGCGCCCGCGACCTTGGCAGCAGGGGAGCACATGGCAAGTCCGTGGGAGGGTGCTCAGCACTACACCGTAGAGGAATAAGTACAGATGTCAAAGTTATATATGTACCTCACCGAATATCAAGAAAACACTTAGCTGTCCTTGTCAAGTAGATTGCAGATTATACCGCCTGGGGGAGTACAGCATTGTTCCGCTACTTGTAGGGCAGAGAAGGGTAGGATATCAGGGTGACCGCTTGTGGTATGTAGGATTAGGTGTGTCGGAATGTTACATCTGTTTTCACTTTTACGAGAGGCCTCCAGCATCCGGTGAATGGGACCTGGAAGAACGATCATCGGAATTCTTGTGAGGCGACTGTCGATTGCTGCGCTTGAGGAACTCTTCAACTGGTTGCGGGTTCATAAACTCGCTCTGCTTGCCTTGGTGAGTAACACTCAGGCACAATGGATACAGAAGTGCAAAGTCAATTTGCGCCTTACGGAGTTTCTGCTTCACTGTGAGGAACTTACGGCGAGCATCCTGGACCGCCACAGTGAAGTCAGGATATATGGTGAAGTCCATGCCGTCATATGTCAATGTTTTCTGTTAACGTGCCAATCGGAGTGCGGATGCGGAAATTAAGGAGCCGTGCTTCTATGGGACGTGGGACGCTCCGCGGTGGAGGACTAGGGCCAGGCAACCGATGTTCTCGCTCCACGGTCAGGTTAGGTGAGAAGGCGTCCGCTCTGAAGGTGTCGCCTAGGAGGCGTTAAATGTAGTCTTCCATACGCCCAGTGTTTGTAGACTCAGAAATGTCTATGAAGCGTATGTTATTTCTTTGATTTCTAGCCTCCAAATGTTCGTTTTTAGAGGCTATTACTTTAAGGAGCTTGTCCATCTGCGTCATTTGTTGTTGCATTTGAGACATAGTATCTTCCGTATCTGAGATCCTTCTTTCTGCCTCTTTAATTTGTTTGTCATGTTTGTCTACCTTCAGCACAAGGAAATCTAGGCGACTTTTCATCGTGCCCATCTTGCTCGACAAGGCTGTGAGACTCTGCTGCATTGCCAGCAATAGCGTTTTCACGTTGTCTCCAGAAGCAGAAGATTGTGCTTGAATGGGATCCTCAATGGTGTGAGCCTGCTCCTCAGCGTTTGAACGGGTAACCGTCTTCCTGTCTTCCTTGCATCGAAGACAAGTTTGGATTGCCGGCCCTCTGGCTTCCCCATGTCCGCGATTTGGGGTCAATTGGGAATTGCGTTTGGGAGTGCGTCCTGCACCCCGTTTAATCCAGATTGTGTTTTAAGCAGCAAAGATTGTCCCAATGCTAGTGCTAGGGAGTACTGCACCCCCACCGCAGGGGGGGGGGGGGGGTGGAAGTAATAGGAGATAGGTGATGGTGATATCTAGGCATTTAGCAATGAGTACTGGGCTGGAGTTGACTCAGCGTCTCAGCAGAATTGACAGTGAAGGACCATACAGCTGGTAGAGCAGCAAGTGACAGGCCTGGGTCCCCACCAGTGGGCAGTCCGGTATTCTGATATGGTACAATTTAGGCGCCTCCAGTGTAATGTAGAGGAATTATTGCAGGGACTTATTGCAGAGTCTAATTGCAGCACGGTTTCTTATGGTGCTAGTTATGCCCTGTTGCAGGAGTAGTATAGAGCGCACTGCAGATCGCCCAAGGGGTCTGACGGTAAAAAAGGAGGGGGTGGAAAGACGGTAATGCTCCGAGGCGGTTTCTCCCTCCCGCTAATGCAGGCTGCAAATGCTGTCTCTCAACACCACTTCGCAGTATTTCAATTGGGCTGAGGTAGTAGCACACCGCACTTCTGTAACGCATTTAGAGGGGAGAGGCACCCCCAACCAGGTGAACGAAGGGTAGACACTTGGGGAGGCCCCAGCCGCCTCCAGGCCGCACCACCCAGACACGGCCACTGCGCGCTCTCACTGTGTGCGCTCAGTTTGGCCCCGAGGTGCTCTCCTCTTCGCCCCCTCCACCAAGCGGTTGCAAATGCAGCAGGGATTTGGATGTGTAATGAGCACTCCGATGTGCCAAGTGCGGGAGGAGCAGCTCTCTCATTGTGGTGTTAATCAGGACCCCAGGCCGCGGCCCAGCGCCACGTTTGTAACCGGGGACTTGCATGGCAAAGACGTCTGCTGGGGCACCTCGTAGCTTCACTCCCATCACTTGCCCTGGCCGAGAATGCACTTTAAAGGGGGTTTCCGATGTCGGAGCAGGCTGAAACTGACACCGGAACTGTGGGAAATCCTTCCGCACCAGTGGCAGGCGTTGTGGGTTGTTTCCTCCAGGTTTCTGAAGGAGAAATTCAGGATTATGAGGCCGAGCCACCGGAGCCTCACAGTGGAGTGGCTATTATGGTTGTGCGCCACCTAGCGCACCCTCCGAGCTATGGGCAGTTTATCTGGCGCTGAAAGCTTTTCAATCATCATTCTTCCTCTATTCCCTGCTTGTTCAGACAGAGAATACAACAACAACAATGTACTACCTCAACAAGCAGGGAGGCTTGAGGTCCAGACCCTTATCTCTGGAAGCCCAGATGATCTGGAAGTGGCTTCTTGCCAGAAATCTCACGATTACAGCAGCTCACCTCCCAGGTGTACAGAATGCTCAGGCCGACTCAGCAGGCTCCTCCAGGAAATCCACGAGTGGCTCTTAAACAACGACGTGGTCAACGATATCTTCGGAAGATGGCGTATTCCGGAGGTCGACTTGTTCGCCACCGCAAAAAACACAGCAGATGCCAAAGCTTCGCATCGAGGTACTACCAGCTGGGAACCCCGGGGAATGCCCTATGGACCAACTGGTCTGGCAGATTTCTCTATGACTTTCCGCAAGTTCCTATCATTCTGGCAGTCCTCAACAAGATGTTGCAGTCACAGGCCAAGATGATACTCATAGCTACAGAGTCACCACGTCAGTGGTGGTTCACGGACCTCCTGGTATCCGTCCACATCTCAGGCTACCATGCAAGACAGATCTGCTAACGAAGGCCAAAGCAGGCCAAATGGTACACCCATAACCTTCCTCTTTGAATTTGGCAGCATGGCTACTGAGCTAGTACAGAATGGACACTTGAACTTGCTTCAAGACTGCATGGCCCACGTTAGGGAAGCAAAGCATCCTTCCACATGTTCCACTTGTGCCCCTAAATGGAAGAGATTCTGTACTTGGTGTTCATCGAAGAATGAGGATCCTACCTCTTGTCAGGAAAATGTCATCCTTCCATATTTGCTCCATTTGACACAATCTGGCCTACATTTTTCTTCCAATAAAGTTCACCTGGCAGCCCTTACTGTCTTCAGGAAATGTCCTTCCCAAACTTCCTTTTTCAGAATTCCTGTCATCTGAGATTTCCTGAAGCATTTTCAGAAGGTTTTTCCTCCCAAAAGATGCCCTTCTCCTCTTTGGGAGCCTAATATGGTTCTTTCTCGCCTTATGCAGGAACCTTTTGAATCCATATATAAGGCGTCTCTTCAGCATCTGTCTTAGAAGACCTATTTCCTTGTGGCTATACCATCTACCTGAAGTGTCAGTGAAATCCAGGCACTTTGCTGTCAAGAGTGTTTCATGCATCCTACACAATGTTTCATGCATCCAAAGTAGTCATGAGGATTCATCCGGAATTTCTCCCTAAGGTGGTTTTGGATTTCCATGTTAACCAGATAATCACTTTACCTATTTATTTTTTTTACAACATCCATCTACTCCAGCGGAGAGATCCCTTCATTCCCTGGATGTTAGACGGGTTGTTAAATTCTATTTGGATAAAACTTAAGATCTACGGAGATCTGACCAATTATTTATAAATTATGGCTCCCTCCGTACAGGTCTAACAACTCCTAAGAAGTCCATCTCCGATGGATTGTTTCATGCATCTTACTTTGTTATTAAAAACCTAACAAATCTCTAGCTGCTAAGCCTAAGGCTCATTCTACCAGAGGAAAGGCTGCTACCGCAGCTTTGCTCTGCAATATACCCATTCCAGAGATATGTAAAGCTGCAACCTGGAATCAGTTCATGCATTCACTAAACACTACTACCTGGACTCAGATGCCAAGGCAGATGCTCAAGTAGGGCAGGCTTCCCTTAGGAACCTATTTGCTTAAATCTGTCCACCATTATCCTCTTTCTCCTCCACCGCGTTCTGCAGGGATCGACTTCCTAATCTATTCAAGTGCTTTTGACTATACAATGAAATCTCCCAATAGAGAAGGAACAGTTTCTTACTTGTCACTCCAGTTCTCTTGTATGGGTATTTTGTGATAAGTCATAAGCAACCCTCCCGCCTCCCCGGTGGAATAGACCGAGAGATCCAGGCATGAGGCATGCATACATTTCACATCCCCCTCAAAAGGAACTGAATGAACTGCCACTAGCTTTGCCTGATGGGATACTGGTGGTCTCTGGATTCTTAAAGGCACAGCTTCTATTTTCAAGACACATAATGGCAGCCTATGAGGCTATTCTGTCTTCCCTCTTTCATATCTTTCATAAAAAAAGGAGTTTTGTGAAGGGGGTTCTTCTGTGTGTTAAACACTGCAAAATTGCGCAAAATATAGTGTACTGGTACCCTTTTTTTCACTTCATGATGAAGTAAGTGTCTTTACAGGCCTTTCTGAAGCGAGGTGAACAATATCCACTTAAGATAAATCTAAAGAAGTGCTCCGGGGTCCCCGCACTTGGGCGGGACTATTCAAGCGATTATGACTTATCTTGGAAATACCCCTACGAGAGAACTGGTAAGAAACTATTCCTTCTTTCTAGAGGTTGTGTCTGGACCATCAAGGAAGAGTACTTTGGAACGCAAGTTGATTAGCATGAGCAACACATAAGTAAACCCAGAGGTGAGTTATATGCCTAACATCTGGGCATACGCTGTGGTTCTCCTAGTACCCATATTCACTGTTTCCTGTACCAAGATATATTCACTGTCCAACCTAAACATTGCTTACAGCAGGGTCCCAACTGGTCGAATTTCTCTTTTTGATGACACCATGAAGGCTAAAGCCTCCAGCACACTGCAGAATTGTCCTCAGGGGCATGCAGAGTATAATCTCAGCGACTGGACTTGAGCCATAGTCAGTATTACTGTAAACATGTTCAATGTTTGATGTTTGTCTAAAAAACAAAACTTTTCCTGAACATCAAAGAGCTTCAAAGTGACAGGGCTTCATTGCTTTAACTAGTCATGGCCCCACATGTCCAGAGTCCCACCCTGGTGATCCGGAATCAAATATAAGTACAAGGCAAAATACACCAAAATGCAAGGGTAAGGCAGTCCCCTCCAGATGCATGATTCGTGAACAGAAACCTACTAGTGAGCAACAGTTGGAGGTCTGAGGTATATGATAATGACCAAAGGAAAAAGCAAAGTGATCCTACATTGTATTCTCAGCCACTGCTGGCAGTGAAACTCGTTTTCATGCACTTCACCAGTGCCTCCTTAATCTCTTTCTTACGAAATGACCAAAGGATCAAGAAGGAATCTTAAGGATTGTTTGAACCTTTTAGTCTGTAATCTTATGAGTGTTTTTACAAGGGGGTGTACTCTGTCTAATGTTATCCTCGATCACTTACAACATGTTAACTGGGGTTCTCCCGTAAGTAAATGCCACAATTTGGAGAAACGTGGTGTCCCTGTAGAGACTGTGGCGTTAATCGGGCAGAAGCCTCATTCTTTCCAGTGCTCCACAGTACAAAATGTGGTACAGTTTGGTACCAGGATTACGCTATCTTTGTGGTTATTATTTTTCTGTTGTACTGCTTTGTGATTTCTGCACGCATTGTTTAGTAGGAACAAGAATCCCCCATATTCATTCTATAGCCTTTCTAATGGAGTATCTGATTCCTAGGTGTGACAGGCACAGTTTATAAAATATCACACCACCGTTGCCAGGCAAATTCCAAAACTATTTTGGTGGGATGCAAAAAAAAGTTGTTAAGATACCTAGAGGCTTTTCTCTTGGCCCTTCTTCAGGAACGCTAAGCATAATTCCAGAGAGCCCTAAGCAAATGCAGAACTGCCATTCTACTGCTGTTGTCAGAATCAAGTTTAATTGCGTCCAGTGTTTCAACTTTGAGGTGGTTGAAATCTTTACATATGAGGTTCTCACACTTTGCTATCAGGTTCTCCTGTGTCCTGTTTAACATCGCCTCAGTTCTTTTTTTTTTTTTTTTTTTAATCGAGCACTTTGCATAGAGGGATTTTTTTACTCCATACATACATTGTTAAAAGCAAAACTACAATCTCAAATGTACTATGCTGTTGGCTAAAATGCCAAGGCTGGGTGAATGAGTCACACATGGCACCAGACTGCGTGGCAACTTTGTGTTCTGCTAAATCTCTAGATGTGATCCAAAGTAGTCTCTTATCTTTTCCAAGTGCCAGGCGCTTCTTTAAATGAGAGGTTTTGATAATTTAAGGTTGTGCACAATATTGGCAACTACAGGAGCCACAAGCGTGACTCTTGTAGCACAATCTGAAGGAATTAGCTTAAGTCTTCAAAGACCATTATAACCCTTAAATCAAATTAAATTAAATCCGGTATTTGTAGAGTGACAACTAGTCATCCCTTAGGGTCTCAAGGTGCTGGGGACCGTCGGGGAGATGAAGTAAGCTATTGCCCAGAGTCACATGGTGCTGAGCTGGGCTGCCTCCAGTGCTGGGAATTGAACTGTGAGCCCTGCGCTCTGGAGTCAGCTGCCCTGGCCGCTGCGCCACACCTATCCCTGCTCCAAGTAGCAAGTAAAGACGGCAAAAAAGATGGGCTTGAGTGCAGACCATCATCAGCCTTTTGATTTTCTCAGTGCAATACCCAAGGTTTGATGGCTATTCCCATATATGTGTCCCGTGCTCACTTTGCCACAGGAATCAAGATGCATTTCACTGGTGTGGAGTAAATAGGCCAGAGCTGGGCTGGGGTTGCTTGTTTCTGATACAGAGAGGAACGTGGGCACAAAAAGATGGACATTAGTCTAGTCCAGAGTAATTACCTGTGGCACCCTTTTGTTTTCTTGGACATTTTAGCTGCACTATAGTTTTTAACATAACTAATCAGGTTGTAACTCTTCACAAATTTGCACTTAAAACCAAGTGACCTGCTTTCCTAGCATGCCCCCTCTTAGAGAGTGGGTGGAGAAATGCCCTGTCTACAATGTAGAAAACGCTGGTGGAAATTGATCCCTTACTTGCTGAGCTGACTCTTATGATTTTGTTTCACTTGTAGAGCTCTAATGTGCCCAAATAATAGCATTATACATTACTTGCGTGTAAGGAGAAAAGGTTGAGCTCTCCCCGTTATGCATCTCCCTGTTCCGAATTAGTTCAGTCTGCAAGGGTTAAAGAAGCTAAGTAAAAGGCAACTTTCGCCATTCTAGCAGGATCAGTGGAAGAGCATTTGCTATTGTTTGCTGTGGGAAGCCAACACTTCCAGCACTCAACTCTGAAAAAGCTAACCAGCCCGTGCCAGCATTCCCAATCTACCCCCTGATGTGGGACAGCGGAACCGAACGCTACTCGGCTCTTCTCACAGGCTCAGCTGACGAGCTGCATTGCCCGCATGGCAAGTATACCCCCACCCTCCTATCCCAGAACATGGTCCCAAGTTCCTGCAATGGAGCAGCTGGTCAGAGCGCTGCCCCTTTCACTGCAGCACCAGACAAGGTGTTCTGCCCCTACAAAGAGGGCCACCACTGATCCTTAACTGCACCCCGCAGCATCAGCCAATGTTGGCAACATTAACTTCCCTAAAAAAGTGAATATTGCAGGGCTACTACGTTATTACGTTATCCTGCTATTTTGTCGTTTCAATCCACATATTTTTCAGTTTACTTTTTATACAGCACAAACTTTGCCCGAAGGTATCAGAGCGCTTTACATGAGCACCATTCGCATTACAGACGGACACATTCATTGTGTTAGGCACAGGGAGATGAAGTGATTTGTCCACAATCACAACAATGTTGAGCGTCCCTGCCGAGACTCGAACCCGGTTAGGAATAGATTCAGAACAGTACAGAAAATTAGTCGGTTTCTATTGAAAGAAAACTAGACCTATTCATTCAGCTGATCCTAAAGTGTTATTCTCCAATACACAATGCTTTAGTTTTATATAGACGCATAGGAACACCTTTTATTTACACTGTCTGCTCGTACTCGCGAATTAAGATTATTTGGGTAATACAAAGCTACATGGTCTCACATTTATAATATACGTTCCAAATATGTTTTACAACCGGTTTTCAGTTTCTGGTTTATTCTCTTTCCATAGTATGGGCCTCTGTAAGCACCTCTTTCCTCTCCTTTAGCCCTTTCACTTCTGTGTTGTTTGTGGATTGTTTAAACACAAGTTCCTCTTTTGTCTTCATGTGAACCCATACAAAATATTATTGTTCTGCAAAAACAGGGCTATGTGTTGGTACAAACCGTACATCAGTGGCTCACTGCAGCATGAGCATATAGAGAAGTAAAGTGAAGATCATTTCATTTTGTAAACAAATGTGCTCAATATGTTGTTACATTTCTAAAACTGACAAACCTAAACCCTGGAATGTTTATTAAGGAAATGTTGCTCCGAATGTCTAGTCTGGCAATGTCAAATATGTATGTGGTTCCCTAGAGAATGTAGTCTTCACAGTCAATTATTTTTTGAAAAACACACAGGATCATATCCTTGGCATCACTTGACCCCCTATTTAGTTCTTCTATATCTCCTGAGTGTGGAGATACCATACATATATGGGTTATGTTTGGGCTCAAGGGTGCCCACAGGAGATAAACTGGTTGCACTCATGCCATCTGGACAACATTTTCATATCTTTAATACTTGTTTAAAATGGTCGACAGCTATGAGCAGCTACACGGTGAGCAGATGCCTCTTGAAAACTGTTTCCCACTATGTTCTACCATTGTTGTTGTGTTTGTCAACTTTTGGTCCGTTTGAGTTAACTCATTTTTGCTGAAATCCGCAAATGATGGAACTGATAGTGGATTCTTGCTATATAATCTACCATCTGTTACGTAATTTGCAGATTGTCTGCTTCAGAGACAGCCACAGGCTAACAGTATTCCAGTATCCTTGAGAATAAGTCATCTAAGCAACTCCACATGACGAGTCAGAGACTGGTCTCAACTTGAACACTTATACCGACTGTTGCCTGGTGGTTCTGCATAGGGGTAGGTGCACATTCCAAACTCCACTTGTGTTCCTGCAGCACCTTTTGATGGAACATGGGGACCAGCTGCTGGTAAACAGTCCAGGCCTGTGCCATGCCTACCAGTTGCGGTTATAGGCTTCTGTGGTTGGCTTATGCTCCTTGCCTTTTTGCTACGGTGCTTTTTTAAGCTGCCTAAGTCCGCTGTAATCACCAACTCACCCAAATACAGCAAAATAGAACTTGGAATGGACAACTCTCCATCGTGACCTTATCAGACAAATCAGAATTACCCATTACCAGAAACACTTCGAACTTAAAGACTGTCTTTCTTGCTTTGAAAACCTTCCTTCAAGAAGTGAGCGAGAGACTGTTGATGATCCAAAAGTATTAGGGGCTAATACTGATTCCACTGTTTCAGTGTACTAACCTGTTACCTACTGGAATCCAGTCCTGAATATTGGGGTAATTATTTGATAGTAATCTCAAATTCCAATACCCTCATTTGTACATAACCCAGGACTATGTTGGGAAACCTTGGTGTAGGGACATTCCCACTGCAATGTTTTGGATATTGACAGTAACTGTTTGTGACTTGTACACCTTACCAAACTCAATGCTGGTATGACTGCTTTTAAAGCCAAATATTGGGCTCCCACCTCTAGAAGACTGCAGTTGGTGTGTAATGTGGCTCCTCGCCACTGCACACACGATCTAGTTTTGGAATTGGCCCCATAGCAGGAGTAGGGGTTGTCTCCTACACTTTATAACCTTGCAGTAGAGGGACGATTAACTCACTGTCTCCCAGGCCCAGGCTTTTTGGACGTATTTGTTAAGCATTGCATGTGACTTGGAGCAGTCGGTCAAACATATCAGAACTGTGCTAAATCATCAGGCACAAATGACAGACATGTAAAACTGAGCTTAGAGCGTGACGAAAGAAGCTTTGGGACACGTTGGTTTAATTTTCCATTTGAAGAAACAAAACGATTTTCAGTGAAATGGCTGCTGACTTTATAAAAAATGCACACTTCCATAAAATATAGAGAAGCTTAAGTATGAATATGAGGTGTGTGTGGGCGTTATTTGCTGAGGAGACACCAGGTGGTTTTCGATTCTGTTGCGGCCCTCTTGTGTTTAAAAATTCAGGTAGGACACAAAACCTACGAGTGACTTTGATGTGTGCCTGCTGTACCGGAACCTCCTCTTAGTTTCTACCCGAGAGTGTTTTGGTTAAATGTTAACTGCAGCATGCCTGATCGAACCTGTAAAAACATTCCTAAACCTGCCTCACGTTGTTGGTTCTGAAAAATATGGAAGTCCCCAAAGAGGCCGTTCTAGTCTAACCTATTTAATAGCGCCTTGAGACCCTCACGGGTGAGTAGTCGCGCTATATAAACCACGATTGATTGTTCGATTGATTTAATGAAATTACACTCCAACCAATGATAGTTAAACAAGACAGAAAGTATTTATTTAATAGCCCACATTTTAGCTCTACTGTAGAGAGAATCTAAACCTACTCCACCTACTCCTGTTCCAGCCTATGTGCAGGCGTTTTTCACACAAGCATTATGCCTTCCATAACACAATAGCAAGGCTCTAAGCCGTCGTCCTTATTTGCTATATAGTTTTTACTCTATGCCCCATCGAGAAGGGCGTATTCATGTTCGGCAGATTCTGAGAATATTCTCTAGCTTTGACCAAAGGTTATCACTGTAAAACCAAAAGGCCTGTGTTGTTCTTAGAATCATCTTTTGGTAATGAGAGATACTTATGGGCATATGTTTTACCTCATGCAGTTGTGAGGAGTTTGTATTCTGATGCAATATTGTGCAGCATTTCAGATGGTAACTATCGATGATGTATGTCACTTGTAACCCCAATTACTACTAGTTAACCAACCACAATTCTAGGTTGTGTTTGAGACAACATGGGTACCTACCCTCTGTGAATTAATACTTTGGAGTAGCTTTGCTGTGGGAGAGGAGTCATAGGGAGCCTCACTCAAAATTCTGTTCCTCATACCATTCCCCTCTCTCAGAGGGGTTGCACAAATAGGAAGCTAGGAGGGTAAGTGAATCTAAATATAAAAGAAACACCTTGCAAATAAACACCTTGCGCTCTACCACTCCATATGAACCACCCACCCCATGCTTAGACACAAATACTTGGTGTTCTTCCACCCACCATGACCACTATTAATACCACTTTTAACATCTCCAACCTCTGCCTAATTATTTTAAAAGCTGACATCCTTCCACCCACACCCCACCACCATTGGTAAAACACCCCTTACTCTGTCTAAATATCAATACCGACAACCTCCCACCATCCTTTAAAGCTGTCCCTCTCACCTCCTCCCGCTACTATCCACCCAAAGGTGAGGCTTTTGTCATTCAGTGCGAAAGTGGAGAGCAGGGACATGCTGACCGCATTTCTCACTGAGGCAAATTTCAAACCACGCTTTGAAATCTTACGGGAGAGGCAGTGATTGGCAGTGCAAGAGCCCTGCTGCACTCGTTTGTGTCTCTCTGGTCTGGCCAAATCCGAGAGAGGCAGGAGATATGTTATTCTACTGCTTCCCTCGAGGCTCTGTGTACTACTGGGATGTGGAGGATTAGTAATTCTGATGCATGAATAAGATAGTGAAAAGTAACAGAACTGATAGGTTCAAGTTAGTCCCAGTCTGGCCCCACTTGAACAAATGCATGCTTGGTGATAACAAAATGTGATTTACATGTTCTCTGTTTTTAACCCACTAATCCCAGGTTACCAATATGTGTAAAATCAGTGTGACTCTCCCTTGAAATGAAAATAAATATTTGACTTACGAGCAGAGGAGACCAGCAGAAATGTATTCCTGAAGTAAGGCCTGATTGGCACATAGTAGCAGTGATGCTCGTTGCATACGAATGTCCCTCTTCTTGCCTGGTGTTTCGCAATGTGAACAATGGAGATGTACAGCACACAAATAACCATTAATGGGAGGATCATACCAAGGATTAATAGGACCATGCCGTATGCTTTTGTCGAAGAACTAAACTTTGGTGCGCAGATGTTGGCATTCTCATTGTACGCATAGTATCCAAAGCCCATAAATGGGAGAGCTGCAGTTAAAGTGCAGTAGATCCACAGTCCAGAGATGATTAACCACGTCCGCCGGCCCGTAAAGAGCTGGGCATAGTGCAGCGGGAACCCTATTTCTGTACATTTGTCAATGGTCATCCAGGTTAATGAATGTAACGAAGACAACTGGAGCAGAACAAACAAGAAGGCTGCCAGGCGACACACCATCATGTTTGTTGTGAGAGCACTCCCACCAAATGAACTGTATACACTGCTTGGGATGATGGTTATTGCCAGAATCAAATCCGAGATAGTCAGATTTAGAGTCAATACCCAGGTCTCTGTTCGCAGTTTCCGATGAGAGGCAATTAAAATTAGCAGCAAAATGTTGGTGGCTACCGAGCCAGCGCATGTCGTGATCATGCACACCGCATATAGAAGTGAAGATATGTGCATTTTACCAGGTTCTTCTGTTCCAGTATTGTCTGGGACAGTCCTACTGTTATTGGGTCATCATTGGATGTCATGCCGTCTTCTCAAAGAATTTTGATTCATAGAAACCTGGATGTTGGTAGAGCAAGGGGCTGGAATTGTTTATAGTCTGGAATTAATACCTCTGGTGGTTACAGGTGCTTCTCAAGATAGAACCCACTTTTCCACTGAAATGTAAAATAGATCTCATAAACAGCATATTGGTATGAAACTCAATACATGTAAAAGCAACGTGAGATTACTCTCATTTCAGTGATTCTAAAATCACTGAAATGATTCTAAATGAGTCTTTCCACTTATACATTGTGCATATTTCAATGCTCCGTTTGGCTAATCTAAGACATAAAGCAGGAGCTCATATTGTAATTTACATCTCATGGCATTTATATGATGGTTTTGTAACTTTGAAGTACTAAAATGTTTTACTTTCATAACTCTAGTGAATACTTGTGCAATGTAAATACATTGTTAGAAAATCTGTGACCATTACGGCAAGTGTCCTTTGCTGGACTGGTGTCGTTAAGACTTGTATCAATGTCCGATTTTAAGATAAACAGTTTTTTTTATTGCTAAATGTTTTTTTAAATCCTTGTTTCTTACAAGATATTAAATCATAAAGCTCTTGTGTCTGTAACGCCGCATATATCCACTCGTCTTGTTCTACGATTTTAAAAACATGGTTGGGAAAGAATTTTAAAGAAACTAAAAAGAAGTTAGTTACCTCTTTGTCGGTGTTTGTTTAGGTCGCTGGGAGCCTTGCGTGTCCCGTTACTCGGTTCCACTGTACCTTTTCTCAGCAAGAAGCGTTGTCGTGAAGAGGGAAGTCTGGGATGACGAGTGTCAGCCGAGCGCTGTCAGGAGGTTCTGCCCACGGCTGGCGTGCAGCCAGATCAGATAAAGCAGGTTCGCCTGTGCAGAGCAGGCTTGTGTGACGGGCAGAAATCATGTGTGTGATGCTGTTTGTTCTTTCTACTCCAATTAGTGCTGCCCAGTTACTCTTATGGCACATTACACTCCAAAGGGATTCTCTCTTCTTTAATGAATGACGCTGATACTATGTGTTACTATTTATAAAAAACCGTGCAACATTTTCACTTTTTACGATTTTCCAAAACCGAAAAGCAGATCAAATCAACAATTACTCCAGTGTGCCGTCAGAAGGGCACGCTGTCACACGCTTTCAATCGAAATACAAGTGTTTTTTTTTCACAACCGTCCGACCACTGTGCTTGCTTTTAAATCTCGATCCTTTTCAGATGGTTTTGTAAGGTAAACGGACTCAATTTTTCCAATATCATATTTTTTCTGCTTTGGGAATGGGGGTGTCTCAAAAACAGAAAACTACTTTCTCATCGTAAATCAAATACAAAGTACATTAAGAAGCGAATGCTGCCATGACAAATATTCTGCTTTAATAATTTAACTTCAGTTTGAGCCTGAACATTCTTTTGTGGTTGTGTCCATGCTCCCAGCTCGAGTCTTTGTCCTATAGCAGGGCCGGAAACGGATCAATATTTGTTATCATACAATGCTAACGGGTACTACTCAGGAGGCAGTCACGCCCCCTCCTCCTTATGAGTGTGCATCCTCTCGTTGTAACAACGATGGGCAACACCAGTAGCACTCGCCTATGTTGTCTATTGGCTGTCAATGTCTTCTTTTTTTGGTGCTCCTGCTGACGTGGAAATCTCAGAACGCACGAGTGTGTCCGTGAGAAAGAGACCAGTGCGACCAAAAAAATATTATATTAGCTGCCCTGCTCTTCCGTCCTTTCATTCTGTGTCATGCGGAGCCCTTAGGGAAAACAACAGACTCGTACTAACAGACTAATGGCTCTGAGAGACGTCAAAGCAGGCAGGCTGCAGACCCTCAAAAGTCACGACGCAGGATGGGGGAGTGGGAAGCAGCAACGGCTGAGCAAGAAAGAAGTCAAGAGGGGGGCCAACCAGCAACAACTCAACAACTAGCTACTGAAGGCGGGATTGTTTCAAGTAGTCGAAAGCCACCTCCAGACTATGGCTTACCTCTTGATCTCGATGGGCTATTCCATCAACCTGACTCCTTCACAGAGTTTCCCCTTTTTGGAGACATCCTGGATACGGTGCTCTTCCGAGCCATCCCTCCGCCTCAACAAGTCAACATTTGGGGTATGATCCAGATGTTTAACCCTTGACTTAGGTCTCAGTGAGAGCGTCTTTGAGACTTCTGGGCATCTTGACCCCTTACATCCTGTTTGTGGACCATGCCAAATGGTATATGCAGGCTCAGCAGTGAGCTCTGAATTTTCAGTGCGCTCAGCAAGAAAGAGGACTTGTCAGAGTCAATAAAGGAGACTGTGAAAGATCTACAGTGGTGGCTGCTCGACAGCAATTACACTGGCAGCAGTCCCTTATCCCTATTATTATTATTATTATTATTAAATTAAATTTGTAATGCGCACATATACCCAAAAAGGGTTTCCCGGCGCCTAGCACACAAATTGCTAGAAAGCGAGAGGTTCAAAGCACATTTACTGCTAAAAAAGCCAAGTTTTTAAATTTATTCGAAAGCTCAGATAAGACGAGTCACTTTTCAAAGACACAGGAAGAGAATTCCAGATTTTGGGGCCGAGAAAAGAAAAGGAACAACCTCCCATTCTTGTTAATTTAAATCTGGGGATCACAAAGTCCCCGTGAGCTGTAGAGCGCAGGGGACGAGAAGGAATGTAGGGATGGATGAGCTCTTGCAGATACGGTGGTTCAACCCCTTGTTTGATTTTAAAGATGTAACACAAAGTTTTAAATTTAATTCTTTGATCGATTCGTAGCCAGTGGAGGTTACGAAGATAAGGCGAGATGGAAGCCTGTCTGGGAACTTGGCATAGAAGGCGTGCAGCAGAGTTCTGCACTACCTGTAACTTTCTCAGTACCGTTTGACAACTACCAAGATAAAGAACGTTTCCATAATCGAGGCGAGAGGTGATAAGTGCCTGGACTACTGTGCGTTGGGCAGAGACAGGGAGCATCCAGATGATCTTATGGAGCCATCTCAAGATCGTAAAGCAGATGGCAGCCACATTAGCCACCTATTGTCTCATGGAAAGATTTTCATCAATAATGAAGCCCATATTGCGGACATGAGTGACAGGAACGGGAAAGGGACCCATCTTGTGAGGCTAGTGGTGAGGGCCCCATAGGTCCTTATGCTTACCTAGGATAAACACCTCCGTCTTGTCCCTATTCAACTTCAATAAATTGAGGCGCATCCACTCTGTCACTTGCAGTAGGCTGCACTGAAGAGCAGATGTTGTAGCGTCTTTGGTGGTGGACAATGAGAAAACAATCTGCGTATCGTCAACATAAGAATAGAGGGATAATCCTGCCTCCTCCATGATTTTAGCCAGGGGTCTAACGTAGATGTTAAACAGTAAGGGGCTTAAAATGGACCCCTGTGGGACTCCGTGTGCTGATGCGCAGATCTTAGATGATGATTTGGTAGAAAAGACCTGAAATGTGCAACCATTGAGAAATGAGGCAAACCAAGATAAGGCGATGCTATCAAGCCCGAGTGACCTCTGGGTATTAAGCAGGATGTTATGTGACACGGTGCCGAATGATGCACTCCGATCTAATAGAATGAGTACCGCTGTTTCCCCTTGGTCAAGATGTTGGCGTAACTTCTCAGTGACCCCAAGCAGAGCAGTTTCGGTTGAGAAATTGGCTCTGACCCCGGATTGAGAGTGATGGAAATAACCCACTTTTTGTATGTGTTCAGTCAATTGCGTATAGATATGTTTTTCCAAAATTTTGGAAAATACATGGAGCAGAGATATAGGCCTGAAATTCGATATTACAGAAGAATCTGATCCCGGCTTTTTCAGTAAAGGGACAACCATGGCCCGCTTCCACTCAGGGGGGACCGAAGCCTCCCGCATAGAGGCATTGAGAAGTTTTATAACAACGCCTTTAGATGTTGAAGAGAGCTGTCGTAGGATGTTAATGGGCAAAGGGTCGAGTGGAGAGCCAGATTTGACGCTATTTAAGCAGTTTTGAAAGGACGTCGCATCAAAAGGATCCCAGGAGTAAAGTTTGGCTGTCAAATTGGAAGTGCTGTAATTCATCAGGTTAGATGGAAAAGTCATACTGTACAAGGAGGGAGAAGCCAAAAGTGACCTATGAATGAGTTCAACCTTCTGGATAAAGAAGTCTGTGATATTATTGCATTGACTTTCGTCAAGAACAGGGGGAGGGGAGGGTGGTATCCGAACCAGCTAGCTTCTTTACTACAGAGAATAAGGCCCGGGGACGGTTTGATGCCTGAGTGATTGTACTTGCAACATAAGAGGTGCGTGCCGTTTTGCAGTCTAAGTGATAACTTTTGAGAGCAGCTTTATAAGCATCTTTGCAGGTGGGAGAGTACGATCTCCTCCATCTTCTCTCTAGAGCTTTACACTTAGACTTGGTGATTTTGAGGTCGTTTGTAAACCATGGGGCAGGAGGATGATGTGTGAAACTACGTTTTGACACAAGGGGCAAACCAGTATCAATGGCCGTGGTTAGCCCATCCGAAACAGAAGCATTTAACGAGAGCACGGATAAAGTGGTATCAGGTATGCTAGTGACCAGGAGAGTGTTAAGAGACATGTTCAGCTTATCCCAGAGTCTGAAATTACCTGAGTTAGTCACAGAAGCTACTACTACCCTAGATGTAGGACACTGTAAATTAAATGAGATAAAAAAATGGTCGGACCAGTCTAGCCGAGACGCAGGAATACTGCAATCATAGCTGAGATTAGACAAAATTGGATCGAGAAGATGTCCCACCCTGTGAGAAGGTCCCTGGTTGCATAGCCGTAAACTTAAAACCTCCTGTTCAGATAAGAAGGAACGGCAGATGTTATTCTGATCGTCCTCTAAGTGGAGGTTCAAATCACCAAGAATTGTAAAGTTTGCTGCCTTCAAAATGAAGGGTGCAATGAACTCTGAAAAAGTGGAAACCCAGGGACCTGGGTTCCCCAGAGGGTGATAGATTAGAATGCCAGACAGGGTCAGCTGAGGGGATATAGAAAGTTTGAACAAGGTAGCTTCACAATCTGTGATTGAAAGGACTTCAAATTTACAGAAATAGATAGATTAAAAAATTATAGCAATTCCCCCGCCTTTGCCTGTGTCCCGATCTTTCCTAATGATAACATATCCAGGTGGAAGGGCTGTGACGATATCTGGGCCTGAGCTTGCATGGAGCCAGGTTTGGGTTAGGAATAATGCGTCTGGAAGTTCCGTGCTAAGAAGATCAAAAATATGATGTTTGTTTTTGGCCAAGGAGCGACAATTGAGGCTCTGAAAATGAAAATTCTGGCTACAGGCCGTCTTGGCAGGTACAGGGCTGCGACAGACCTGAAGACGAGTTCTGGTGATAGGTTTCATAAAACGCATGGGACCCAATGTAAAGTTCCATTGGGAGAAAATAAAACCAAGGTATGGGGCAATACATACAGTGCATTCAGAAAAGGTGGATTTACTATATTTATAAAATTTCGCAGCTGTGTATGTAATTCTCTTTAATTTATTCGCGTTTTGGCCATAGTTTCTAGGCGCCGGGCGCTTCAGGACACGGACCAGCTTGCCTCTGGCGCGCCTCAGGCGTGCCATCGGCTGCGCGCTTGCATCTGGCCACTGAAATAGAGCCAGGGACCAGAGAGAGCGGCTAGAGTGTCGCTCTGGGTGACGCCTACCTACCAACGAGAGGCGTTAGTGCGGCTAGAGTGGCTGGGAGTTAGGAGCGGCCATACCACAAAGTGCAGAATCGAAGGAAACCAGGCAAAAGACCAACACAGGTACAGTTTAGACCAAAGTAAGCACCGCAAGTAGTTTGAGCAAAGATGTATTTATAGAACAAAGTTCTATATGAGTTAACATTTTAGTGTACAAGTAAGAAGAAATGCAGTTTTAAAAAACAAAAATTGTAGTGCGCAAATGGACAGAGATACAATTTAAAAACAAGGAACAGCAATTAAAAATCAGAAGTTAAGAGCAAATGTGCGTAACACTCACAGGCTGCGCGCTTGCATCTGGCCACTGAAATAGAGCCAGGGACCAGAGAGAGCAGCTGGAGTGTCGCTCTGGTTGACGCCTACCTACCAACGAGAGGCGTTAGTGCGGCAAGAGTGGCTGGGAGTTAGGAGCGGCCATACCACAAAGTGCAGAATCGAAGGAAACCAGAGCAAAAGACCAACAAAGGTACAGTTTAGACCAAAGTAAGCACCACCTAGAGCTAATGGTTGTGACAGATGCATTGTTGCTGGGTAAGGGAGGTCGTATCTGTAGAGATGAAGATCCAAGGACTTTGGTCTCTGGCGGAAGCTCAGCTTCACATCGACTTGCTGGAGTTATGAACCCTTCACTTGGCACTGAAGGCGTTTCTCCTGACCATCAAGAGAGAACGGGTTATGAGATCTCACAGACTACACGACCACATGTGATACTGCAACAAACAAGGCGAAGTAGGGTCTGGTGTGCTGCGCCTTGAGCTACCTCTCTCAAAGCAGCTGAACCCTCAGGGCATCTCCCTGATCGACTAACACCAGGCGGGGTCTTTAAAAGCCATAATGGACTAACTCCGCTGATGTTGCCTACTCGATTACAAATGACAACTACACTCTGAGATGACAAAGGGTGCTTTGCAGCAATAGGGAGAACCATGGATCGATTTATTTGCTACTGAGAGTCTCACAACCTTTGCACAATGGAGTTCACAAGGCTGTCCTCCCTAGCAGATGCCTTCTGCCTGCATTGGGGATTAGGACTCCTGTATGCCATCCCACTCCTACCTCTCCTGCACCGAGTGCTGAAAAAGATTGGGAAAGACCGAGTGCAAGTCATCTTATTGGCCCCCAGACTGAGCGAGGAGTGTTACCCAGAACTTTTGGTCCTGAGCCAAAAGCCTCAAGACTTATGATCAGCTTCTCCTTTAGGGAACCTCCTGATGTAGCAGCAAGGCAATGTTCTTCACTCAAGCCGGCACACCCTACACCTTCATTTGCTGAGATTTAGTGATGACAGTTGATGACATTTGATCTTCGCATGCCCGAGTCCAAGCACTGCTCCAAGAAAGAACTAAAAACTTCACTCTTTGACCAAAATTTGACATGATAGCCCGATCTGTCCCAGTCACTGCTTTTAGCACCGGGACGCTTCTTCTGAAGCAGCCGAGTGCTTTACAAATGCACTTGATTGATTGATACCCTGTTGCTCCACAATTGCCAGGAGAAGGATCTTTACTGAACCTGTAGCGCTATGCTGACTTCAATTGATCGCCCATTCTAGTTGATATTGGCGATTCAAGTATTAAAAAGGTAGCTTTAAGAAAAGCTAAAACCTTGACCAGAGTGATCTGCAGTACTACATGCCCATTACCCTTCTTCAAGTCATCACTAAAATGATGGAGCAACATTTGACACACTAGTTCTCTGGGGTGTTGGGATTAGTAGGATTTCTGGATTTGTATCAGGTAGGATTCTGCCTTTGTTATGTTACATAATACTTGTGTATAGCATACCGTCACCTGTGAAGGTTTTCTGATGCCGTGCAGGTGTGTGTGGTTAGCCCTGGGAGTGAGGAGGTGACTTACTCAAAGAGCCATGCCTTCTACTTCTTGCGGAATTCAAGAAGAGAGGAGGATGCTCTGATATGCATCAGAAGATTGTTCCATGCTTTTGGGGCGATGTAAGAGAAGGCTCCACCTCTGGTTCTGCTTCTGTGAGTGCGTGAAATGTGTGCTAGAAGTCTGGTTGAATGGAGGTGCCTGGATGGTTGGTGAAATTGTATGCTGCTGTTCAAGTCGGCTGGCGTGGGCTGTGTAGTGTGTGTTAGTGAGGCGCCTGTCTGTGCGCGCTTGTGTATTGGGAGCCAGTGTAACGTGATGTGTAAATGGCATTGGAGATTAAAGAGGAGTATAGCTGTTGCTTTCTTGATAGTTTGCAGTCTTTGTGTGAAATGTTTGGTGATTCCTGCGTTATGAGAGTTCCAGTAGTCCAGTCTGCTGAAGATGACAGTCTTACTGGTGTTGTTCGGTAGCCACTTATAGATCTTTAGATCTTATAGATCTTTCACAGCATCCTCCAGTTGTGGAAGTGGGACGCTGTGACGGCACTGATCTGGGCAGCCATTCCCAGCTTGTTGATGATCCCAAGGTTTTTGGCATATCGGCTTGGGGTGCGAGTGTGTCAGTAGGACGCCAGGTGGAGTACCACAGGGAGGCATTTTTACCGAATATCACCATTTCTTTCTTGTCAGTTCAGTCCGAGAAAGTTTGACTTCATCTAGGTGACCACTTCTGGCATGCAGGCAGTGAATTTGTTCCTTATGTTGGGGAATTTGTCCGAGAGAGACAGTATAGTTTGTGTGGCATCAGAGTAGGAGAGGATGTCGAAGTCTTGGGCGTGGATGTTGTCGGTCATTGGAATCATGTAGCCATTAAAGAGGGTACGGTGGAGGGAGGGGCCTTGAGGTGCTCTGCAGAGGAGTTCCTGGGCCTCTGAAGAGTAAGGCGATAGTTTGACTGAGTTCCTCCAGTCAGGAATGAACCGAGCCATTGAGGTCTCTGAATGCCTGTGTCATGCAGATGTCTGAGGATGGGTTGGGAGACCATGTTGACAACTGCAAGAGGTCCAATAGGATGAGTGCCACAGTTTCTCCTGTGTCTAGGATGTCTTCTGTTGCTGTGATGAGAGCTGTCTCTGTACTGTAGTTTGGTCTATATCCTGACTGCATGGTGTTGAAGAACGTTGATTGACGAGGCAGGCTGTGAGGCATCTGTTGATAGCTTTCTCCTTGGCTATGTAAGGTAGGAAGGGGATCACCCAAAACTTTGTGAGTGTTTCTGGGTCTGCTGAGGACTTCTTCAGCAGGGTGCTGAAAACTGCGTGCTTCCAGGAATGTGGCTGTGTTGATTGAGGTTTTGAGTATGAGAGTGAGGCCTACGTTGATGGGGGTGAGTCCTTTATTGAAGGGTGTTAGGAGCCTGGGTCCGATGGGTGCCACAGTGGATGAACTTTATGATTGTGACGGTCTCCTCTGTGGTGGTGTCGTACCATATCTTTAAGGTTAATTCTTTTGCGATTGATAGACTGACTGCAAGGTTCTAGCAGTCAGGCTGAGTGTCGACGTTGTCTGATTTTGTTGCTGAGAAAGAGGTTGTTGCATAGTTCTTGTGTTGGGGTGATGTTGCTAGTGGTTGCTGTAGGCGATGGGAAATCTTTGATGATGGAGAAGATTTCTTTGCTGCTGTTAAGGCTGATGTTGATGTGGTTTGCTGGGTCCAGCTTGGTGTTCCGTATTTGCTTGTTCACAGCGCCTCAAGGCTGAGTTTAAGACCTCCTTGTCTGTAGCTCCATGACTCCCTCTCCACCTGTGTTCCTGTTGCTTGCAGTGCAGTTTGGTCATCCTGAGTTCTTCTGTGTGCTAGCTGGCCTCAGCATGCATTCTTGTGGTTTGGTTTCCAAGGGGCCAGGGTGTTGGCATAGACTGTGAGCCAGCCACTGAAGTTTTCAATGTCTTCTGCTATATTGCCAGTATGCTTGGGGTGGTTCTTGGAAAGGGCGGAAGTGGATATTAAAGCTGACAAGAACGTGGTCGTTCAGGTGCTGGGAGATGATTTATTGTTCGTGCTGTCTTTGAAAAAGGTGAAAACTGGACCCAGAATGTGTCAGGCGGCATGGGTGGGGCTAAATATGCGCTGAATGAGGCAGTTTTTCAAGGCTTTTTTAGGATGGTGATTGAGTTGGAGTCGGTGTGGTCCTTTAGGTCGAAGTTTAGGTCTCCTAGGAGAATGTAGGCACTGGAGTTGATGATGGAGCAACGAAGTCTGCAATTTTGCTGGTGAAATTGACGCGTGGTCCTGGGGGTATGTAGACCAGGGTGTCCCACACGGTGCAGTTGGCTGTGATTTGTAGCTTGAAGGTGAGGTTCTGCATGTAGTTTGTTTTGGTGTCCGCAGAGGTGGTGCAGCTGATGTTGTCCTACAAGATTATAGAAATTCCTCCATTGGGCCTGTGTTGGTGCTGTTATTTAATGATCTTGAACCCAGCAAGGATGGCCGTGGCAATGTCCAGTGCCATTGCTGGGTTCAGCTATGTTTCCGTGAGGAGGAGGTGGTCCAGGGAGCAGACTTTCTGCTAGTCCTCAATCTCTGTGGTGTTACTTGCTGAGTGAGCGAGTGTTGAGGAGCATGTATAAGAGTGAGGAGTATGGTGTGGATGGAAGCTGGTTTGAGTTTGCCTGAACGGGTGCAGTGCTGGATGCTATTGGTGCCGTTGTAGTGGGTGTTGGAATGGTGGGGTTGGGTTGCAGGTGAAGTTTCGTTCCATATTGTATGGTTGGCGCAGTGCTGTGAATGGTAGCCGGAGTAGAGAGCGTGGAGGAATACAGCAGGTAGCGAGTGAGTCCTCTCCCACACCCCCTCCCGGGACTAGCCTCACACACCTGCAAAGCGCCAGGATACCGTCAGGGGTGATAATGATGAGGCATGCCACTTAGGAATATGTGGATGAGAGTCTGCCTTTAAAAAAAGCAATACTATTTACCATGTTCTGACTTGGGAGTAGTCTTTGGGAACACATCCTTTATGGGCCCCTGCCTCACCCCCATGAAACTCGATTTGATGGAGTGGGGTAAAAAGAAAATCTTGGGATTTGGTTTGACAAGGGGCCTCGCATTTACAGACCAGATTCAGCTAAAGTGGTGGAGTCTGCCTATTAACACTAAATACTCGAAGAACGGTTCTCCTATTGATCCCAGAAGAATCGGACCAATTATGTTGGCTGTACTATGCTAACAACATCTACCTTGGCTTTCCTACGTTCCAGATCAGAAAGCTTCAGTGTAATCAGATATGGTATGAAGGCTTATTTTAGTCAACCATAAATGTAACCCTAGCTAGACATCTTGAATGGTGCTGCATAGTTGCTAGTCTCTTAATGGAATCATTACAAGGCTGTTTGCGTTGTTCTCCAAACCAGCACCAAATTTCTTTCCGATATAATACATATGCCCCCCTCGGACTCTCTTGCTCTTAGCACAGTGCAGCACTTTAAGAAATGTTGCTGTGGTGAAAGCTTTCAGACTCCTTGGACCATAAACTTGAAATAGACTTCCTACCTCCTTATACGGTACCCAATCGATGACGTTTATATTTGCAGGAAGGCTTTGAAGACTCACCTTTTTTGCTAGCTGTCTGCTAGGTTTTTGCTTTTTCTCTTCTGGCTCTGGCGTTTGTTTTGTCCTTTTTTGTTTGGTTCAAGCGCCAATGTGTCCTTCGTCAACAGTTTTGCTGTACCAGGGTGCTGAGCAAGGGTTTTAAAAGAGAGGCTAGCATGCCATTGGTAGGTGATTGTAGTCCAATCTATAAATGTCACCATACTCTCCGTCCCACTTTCTCTGCACTATGATGTAGTTTTCATACCAAGTGGTACTAATATCTTCTAATAGTACTCTGTGAGCAAAAATCCAAGATCACGGAGGACATCTTTGTGGCCAAGGGTCTCACCTTTCCTCTCCAACTCAGCAAACCACTTCAGCAAAGTACACTTCAACTACATTTATGGCATTGTGCTGGCCACAGGAGAGGATGCCCTGAAGGGCTTTGGAGACTGAGACTGCCAGAGACCTTTTCCAGAGAGGATCTAGGTATGAGCATGGCTATTCAGTCAAAAATGAGACAGTGGTGAGCGCAATTCAAGACCCTCTTTCCTTCTTGATGTTCCATGTTTGTTCCATTTGAGAATAGGACTTCTAGGTAGCCCTTCAGCAAGCTGGGTGCTTGGAATCTTTGACTAGGGATGAAGTCCCTTTCACTATTTTTGCTCACTGTTTAGGCACTACCACTAGTTCCCTAATGTCCCACAGGCTTGTAAATATGTCAAAATCCAAAGTGTTTATCCTTGTTAGAGGTGCACACTTAATATATAAATATTCAAGATACCCATAACAGAGTTGGTTTATCTTTATTGTTTATTTAATTCATATATTTAATTGTTCTATCATTATTGTACCTATTCTCTCTGCCTTTAAGACATCATTCTTTTTGAATTTGTACAATCTTTACACGTTTTAAATGATACACTTCTTCAACGGAATATATTACAATAAACAACCACTAAATAGAACATATGAAACCATATCATCCAGCGGTTCTCGTAAACACTGGAACACAAATCGCAGCTGCCAAATATTTGTATATTATTAAAGGAATCTCCCCAAAACCCAGTTTCCTTCTGTCACAATTCTAAAAACACATCCCAGTTCAACACTCTGTGCATTTAGTCTGTGCATTTTACTTGTTTTATTCTTCCTGTCCTTACTCAAGAACTTTCCGATGTTTGAATTGAGAAAACAACTTCTATGTCCTTTTTTATATATACAAAAATATTCCAGTTTTCGGAACCCTCCCTTTTATTTGAATCTCTTGATAATTCCCTACAGGTTTACCACATAATGCATTTACATACATCTATTTGCAAGTTCTCGTCTTCCTTCCTTCCTTCCGTAATGGCTGACTGTGCACACATGACTATTCTGTAAGTCACTGCTTCACCAGCAGTACTTCTCCTTTCTATCGCATCTTTTCTTGGATCACGCAAAGTAACTGCTTTTGAGGACTCTTTCTGTTCTGAATAGTTTGAACAAAGCCAGTTCTTCAAAAGACACTGTTCTCAAGTCTCTCTCCAAATAAGTATAGCTATACAAATGTGACTCTGTAAGATGGCCACTTGTGGAATAGGCAGTTTACTGAATTCTAATGGAACTGTGTTGAAACCAGTGACTAGTGATTTGTTAGTGTGAAGGTGCATGTGACAAATTAAAGATTTTGTCCAGGACATCAACAAACATGGAAGTGAAAATGAGCATTCTGTAAGTCAAAGGAACATGCGCAGAAAACATGCCGAACTGCTATCATTACCTGCACCATAATTCGCATTTTGAACTTTTGAAGATCAAGAAGCAGCTTCACATTATATGGATGCATAATGAGTGAACTTCAGCTCCTTTTCAGTGGCAGGGGTGAGCTTTGACAGTTTTGCAGCACAAATCTTTTCTGAATTAACATGCTGTGCGTTATTCCGCCATGTAGTGGTTGGGTCCAGAATTCTCCATTGTGTTTAGTCCCTCTTCTCTTTCTTCTTTTTATTGGGCGTCGACTGTCCCACCGTTTGGTGTCTAATCCACCCTCTACTGACGTTATAGGCCGCCTCCACAGAAGCTTCCACCTGAGGTTACCAGCTTCAGAATCTTTCTTCCGTAGTTGGGTCTGGAAGCATTGCTGAAGGCTCTCCAATTGCCGAAAGAAGAAGATCCGCTCAAAAGTTAGCCACAGGGAACACCGAAGTACAGGTGAAAAATATTGGAAAACGGGGATCGGATTTAAAGGTTTCTCACACGACTTTAGACTTGATGTCAAAGGAAGACCAGAGAATGTCTGGACAGGGGGGGGGGGCCTGTTCTGTGTGACATGAAGAACACCTCTTTGAATTCTGCCCAAAGAGCCATCAAAAGTCTGCACAAAAGGATAACTATCAGCTGTGCAACCTTTGCGTTCCAATAGACCAAAGAAGCGTTGTCTGTGAAACCTTCGCAGAATTGAAACCAAAGACTTGTAAGTGATGGAAAAACAGAGCCAAGCGCAATGTGCCATGAGACCTGGGATTGTGAAGCAAGGAGGAAGGAGGAAGACCACATCTCTGAAGGAGAGGGCTCGGATGCCAAAATGAGGGTCATCGATGTTGAAAAATAAAACCAAAAACAGAAGGAGAAACATTCCTAGGTAACATTTAAAAAATAGATGAGGGGGCGAGTCTCGAACAAAGCTGCTTTGGCGCTGAAAATCTTGCTGACCGATGGCAAGCAGAGGAACAAAGACCCCCTCGGATCCCATATCCGGGACACCACAGGTACACAGCAGTGTCGAAGGACGACCGAAGTAGAGGAAAGGTGAAAAAAGTGTCTAGTGAAACTCTGACACCAGAGGTTTCGACGTCGAAAAGAAAATAGACACGACACTCGATGAGGAATAACGAAACCTGACGGTAGAAGCAGAAATAGCCACGATTCTATAGAAAAAGAGAGTTTGACGCCTCTGATAATTCAGATTTTAGCCTAAAACGTCAACGGAACAGACAAAAGAGAACAAGTACTCAGAAGAACTGGAGCCCCCAATGACTCCATAACCACAGAAGGAGGAGATGTAGGATCAAGAGATCTTCTATAAAGAAGACCCAGAGTCCTGGGGCATGTCCCAGGACACAGAGGGGGTCAGAATACCTCAAGACTCAATAGCAAGACCTTGAGACATATTCCCCAGACGAGGGGTTGGACATTTATCCGTTGAGGGCTTCGCCTCCAGACGACATTGCCATGTATAACCTGCTAATAAAGAGGGCTGGAGACAAGTATGGGGTACAACTGGAGGAGGAGAAATCTCAAGCGTGTTTTCTTTGAGAGATATTGTTCCCATACCAAAGTAAGAGTAAATACCTAACCATGCTCCCAAGCATACTGAACAATAGAAGAGATGCCTTTGAGGAACCTGCAACTTTCAGGTCAGTAAAACCCAGGGCTGAAAAGAAATGCAAACACTCTTCAAAAAGGCCCACCATATAATCGAGGGTCTGTACCAGCAGACTCTATTATTGCTACAACAGCCAGAAAAAGGGAAAACGTCCCAACAACCTGATGTAAATAAATAATTTACTCTCTTAATTTCTATGCAGGTAAGTACTTAATCAATAATAACTCAGATCGGATGAAAAAAGACAGAGTCCGTGGTGTTAGAGTTCTTTAGGGGTTTTATTCCTTAAAAAGGAATGGTCTTGGCCTGGATATCATGTTCTGACCACCACAGGGATGTCAGAAGGGATAGAGCGCTACATTTTATTAACAGTACATAGCTTATATACTTATTGTACACCATTGAAAACAGTATAGAAGGCGTAACAGCTGAGAGAAGACAAGATAACAATATACACGTGGTACAAGTGCGTGATCAAGAGGCGTGAACTAGAGGTGTGTGCTAGAAACGTCACGGATAGGTGTCACAAGTGGGTGGCACTAAGCAGAAATGTGGCAATGTCAGCAGAAATCAGAAACTTGGATGCGCGCGCAGCTGCATGACGTGTGATTGGAGGGGTGCAGGGGACTTGACATTTACACTGACGGAAAGAGACAGAAGTCTGGCATGTCAGATCAACTTGTGCTTCTATCATATCTGGTATCTGATGTTTAGGAACTAAGCTATCTGGGCGGAAAGGTCTCTAGAGCAGAAGCTATTCTATACTGACTGTGAGTGCGTGTATAAGCGCCTGAGTGTCTGTATGAGAAGCGTGGGGGCATGGGGCCTTCCATGGAAGCATGGCAACAGAAGCTATGAATTACTTGCACAGAGACAGGTCGGCCCTTTAGCCCTGCAGCTGAGGAAAGATGTTTACTGAAGCTAGCAGGCAGGAATGTATTCTCGGGGAAGGAAACAGATAACTCGAAGGTTATAGTCAATCTTGGCAGGCAGCAGGCTGAGCTGAGCACGGAGGGCCGCGCTGAAAGTAAGTCGGAGTTCACGGGTACGGGGGCAGCCTGGGCAGAGGCCCTCGAAATCAGAAGCCAGAAAAGAGGCTCGGTGGCAGAGATTCAGGCCTACTTAGCTAGGGCTGAAAAAACGTAGGAGTACACTACAAAAAGACGTTGGCACAGCATACTTAGGAACGGACCATTCAACCCATTCATGGTGGGTCTGAAAGAGAACATGTTAACGGTGGACGCAAATGTATTTGCGTCTTCATAGCTGGTACAGGAGGGAAGTTACATGCACTTTAACTCGTACATGGAGTCGGTGGGGTACGCGCTAGGGAACATAACTTGACCAAAAAATCTATATTACCTCATTCCCTCCTTGTTCCCTAGGGACCCTTCATGATATATCAATTCTCATGAATCGATCAGTCTGTTCTTGTAACATTATATGTTCATCTTTCTTCCTTTGACTATTTGAGAGAAAACTGGAATGTTCAATGCACGATGTGGCACATAGTCCACAAATCGCTGGCCCACACTGTAGGCACAGGCAGCAGCTGAATACTATGACAAGGCCAATGCCTAGGAAGGATAGGATCTTCCATCCCCAAGCAGTTAACGTGGTCCAGAACCAACCGGACCAAGTCCAGGTGCCTGGATTCTGATGTATCTGATTTGCAATTTTATGCAGACGGGTAATAGCTTGATAGACAGATGGCGCATTTTGTGGAATGAAAACACAGCAACTTGACCCGATGACCTTACAGGCTCCACCTCTATCTGCCAAGATGACGTCAATAACAAGACGATTTTGAAGGACAACAACCCGCATAGCAGATTGCTCCTCTGTTAAGTTACCTAAGGCGGAGGCAGTTTCATGTACTACAGCTTCAAGTGTTCTGGTTAATCTACGTATTAATTTACTGTTCTGGACAGGTCCTAGAAAGAAAAAGAATCCTTTATTGAAATCTGTGTACTGTTCCCATGCCGTTTCTGTGTAGTCGACAAGTGGAATATCTCTTTTGGGTCTATTCTGTACTAGATTCGTATTTCTATGGTAATCAGGGGGAGCTAGAAAAACAGGTGGCAGAAGGAATGCAATATAACAGGTACCATCCCAATCTGGAGGCAAACGTATGTATGCGGTATGACCACAAACAAAATAGGAATGACTGATAGCTTTGAAGGACGATTTACCATGGTCACTGAATTCGACCACAGTAGTGCATTTACTATGACCTACGTGTACTGAACCTTTCTTGCTAACACATAGTTCACCTGTGACTGGTAATACTAACATATGGGGCAGAACTGGTGCAGCCTCGGATTCAACAGTAAGGATCATAAGGCTAATTGTGTAATTACCTAATCCATATACTTCATTTTCTAGATCAGTTCCTATTCGAGTAGGGAGTCCCTCCTTATCAGGGTAACAGACGTTGAGCAGGACTAAGTTCAAGTTTCCCCAAACCCAGCCCCCATCGAAAACAGCGATATCGGGATCTAAAGAATTAATTATTTTAAACCATGCCCCACAGGAGCCATTGTGAGTGAACGGGTACGGAAAGAGGGGCAGAGCTCCCTTGTAATTCTGGTAGGGAGGGAGTCGGCCACATATCCAGCAGTCGGTAGCATTATTTGTCTGATGGGAATGGTGTAACATACTAATGAATGTATTGTTGCGCAGCGCAAGTCTGTAAGAGAGTTCGTGTGCAGGAAGTTCACTAAAAGTGTGTTCAGCAGAGACATTGTAAACAGATTGTTCACGCCTGAAAATAGGCCAATAGATAGGTAGCAGAATACTGGCAATAATGATTAGAACACTTAGAAAAAACATTATTAACAATGTCACTATACAGTGACTACGCAGTGATTTGCAGTATGTATTTCTTTTGACTTGTCTCTCTCTCTCTCTATCTCGATCTAGGGGATACATGTCAGAAACTATTTAACCGATTCACCTAGGGGAGGACTTAAACAATTAAACTGTCTGACTTGCTAGATCGGAGTTTCATTCGGTATTGTTCTTGGGGAGTCTTTTCTCGTTTGGATACTGTAAAGTCTTTTTCCTCAACACAGTCTTTGGTGGGGGTGGACGAGTCTCGATCAGGTTTCAGTCCACAAAATTTCTTCACATGACTCGTGTGGACCCACCCCTTTCTCCCCTCTATCTTCACGGCGGTCCTCGTGGTGAGAAGGACGGTCTTCGGCTCCTTCCAGCGGGGCTCCAACGGATTTTTCCGGTCGAAATTCCGGACGAGTACCAGGTCCCCAGGACGGACCTCGTGCGGCTTTACATCAGTGTTGTCAGGGAAGGCTGCGGCAACCTGTGAACGACATGATTGGAGTGCAGACATCAAGGAGGCAAGGTAATCTGTCAACATATTGCAATCAACATCAGTGATTTTCTTTGGAATGGGCGTCCCCCACATATTCGGTGGTCTGCCAAAGACCACTTCGTACGGAGCTAGCCCTGATCTTGAATGGGCGACCATCCTCATGTAGAATAGTGCCACGGGCAGGGCGACTATCCAGTCGACCCCTTTTTCCTGACAGATCTTTGCAAGGCGGATTTTTAGTGTCTGATTATGCCTTTCTACAAGGCCTGCTGCTTCGGGGTGTCGGACACAGTGGAACCTCCACTGATATCCTAGCAAAAGGGAAACCTGTTTCATTAACTCGGACGAGAATGGCTGTCCGTTATCTGAATACACGACACGGGGCAAACCGTACCGTGGGAAGAATTCACGAACCAACTGTCTGGCAGTGGTCGGAGCAGTGTAGTCTGGGACTGGGTATGCTTCGGTCCAACGGGACAGAGCACAAACAATTACAAGGACATACTTGAATCCTCGACAACTGTTCATCTGGATATAATCCATCTGGAGGACTTCAAATGGGTGATCGGGAGGATGAAATCCACCTTGCTCTACAGGGACGCTTTTTCCTGGATTGAACTGACAACAGATCATGCAAGTACGCACTTTCTGTTTTGCTGCTGCTCGTAAGTGTTTGTTGTACCAGAGATTTTGTAAACTGTCTAACATCGCTTTCTCTCCTAGATGTGCCGGGCTATGTGCTGTATTTATCATGACTTGAACCATAGAGTCAGGGAGAAACCATATAGATTTTTCCTTCGTCATCCAACCTTGATCTGTCTGAATCCCTCCTAGTTCAATCCATTTCTTTATTTCATCTGGAGTAGCATGTGTCTGGATATCGATTACGTCTAGGGTGGGATCTCTAACTGCCATACACTTTGTCGGTACTATTGTCTTTGTCACATCGGTAATCTGGGTGTGAGTCAGTGCTGTATGTTTTGCTGTCTGGTCTGCCAGGTCGTTACCCTGGGAAACAGAATCTGTAACTTTAGTATGTGCTTTACACTTCATGACTGATATGCCCGAGGGCAAATGTATTGCTTCTAACAGTGCTTGAATGAGGGGACCATGTTGAATCTTGGCCCCATGAGAGGTCAGGAAACCTCGTTCTTGCCAGAGGACTCCGAAGTCGTGTACAACTCCGAAGGCATAACGGGAATCAGTGTATATGTTAACATTTCTGTTCTTGGCTAGAATACAAGCTCGGGTCAGAGCAATGAGCTCTGCAGCTTGAGCAGACAGTGTGTCAATACGATGTGTTTCTTTAATTTCAGTGTCAGTGGTCACGGCATACGCGGCCACTAATTCTCCTGTACTTGTTCTCATGCATGAACCGTCCACATAAAGTGTCAGGTCTGGATTTGTCAGTGGGACATCTGTCAAGTCTCGTCGTGGCTTTGTTACTGCATTAATGATTTCTATACAATCATGCGGGGCTGGATCTGTCATAATTGTAGGTAACAGTGTTGCTGGGTTCAGGATGCTGCAGCGTCTGATTTCTATGTGTGGCTGGAATAGTGTTAATTCATAACCTGTCAATCGTGCTATAGTTAAGTGTTGAGTCTGGGTTCTGTTTAACAAAACCTCTACAGAGTGTGGTACTTGAACTGTTAACTGATGACCTAAAACAATTGAGTCACTTTGTCTGATTGCTAACGCTGTTGCTGCTACGGACTTTAAGCACGCAGGGAGTGCCTGGGCTACTGAATCCAATGTACTTGAAAAATAAGCGCAAGGCTTATGTGAACCTGCTTGATCTTGGGTGAGGACAGACAATGCTGTACCATCACGTTCTGTAACAAAAAGTGTAAACGGTTTGCTGTAACATGGTGTTGCTAAAACTGGTGCTTGGCATAATGCTTTCTTTAAGTCTTCAAAAGCTTGCGTATGTTCCTGAGTCCAAGGGAGGGCAGTCGAAATCGCTGCCTCCTGTGTCGTTAACTGAATGAGTGGTTTAGCTAGGAATGCATATTGAGGAATCCATTGTCTGCAGTACGAGGTGAGGCCTATGAAGGCCCGCACTTCCTTCTGTGTCTGGGGTTGCGGCATATTTGCAATTAACTGAATGCGATCGGGAGTGAGCTGTCTCCCCACTTTGGACAGCAAGTGACCCAAGTACACAACTTGCTGAACACAGAATTGTAGCTTTGAAGGAGACACCTTGTGTCCCTTGTCGGCCAGAAAGTGTAAAACTGTCAGTGATGCTTGTTCACATTCGGGCTCACTTCGTGCGGTGATCAGTAGATCATCGACGTATTGCAGTAAAGCGGTGTTAACTGGCATTGTGATACAATCGAGTTGTCTTTTCAGTGCTTGGCTGTAGATGCTGGGGCTTTCTGTGAATCCTTGAGGTGCGCGTGAAAATTTGAAGCTGCGTCCATTTAAACTGAATCCGAAGAGATATTGGCTCTCTGGATCAATAGGCACGCTGAAGAAGGCGTTCTTGAGATCAATTACGGTAAAGAACGTTGCTTCTGAATCAATATCAGTCAATAGGGCGGAGATATCGGGGACCACAGGATACTGTGGAATAATACATTTATTTAATTCTCGAAGATCAATCACCAGCCGATATACTGGCGGTGCATTGGGATCAGTACGTTTAAGAATCGGAATGATGGGTGAATTACAGATATTGGAGTCGGTCTCTACGACCACTCCTTGGGCAATGAGCTCGTCAATGATTTTCAGTAAAGCCACTACAGCATCGGGTGGTAACTTGTATTGTCTGATTCGGGGTAATACAACACCTGCCTTGAGTGTAACACGGTATGGTGTAATGTGCATACAACCTACATCAGTTGGGCCTTTTGCCCATAAGTAATCTGGTACATTTTTCAATCTGACATCGAATTCTCGCAAAACATAATGACCCTTGAAATCCCGCAGAAAGAGTCTAACTCCCTCCGGGGAACAGCATATTATGGCTCCTAGAGCCTTCAATGTTTTAATTCCTAACAGATTTTCTGGACATGATTTAGTAAGTAACAAGTCTGTAACACGTGATAACGGACCCACAGCCAGGGGAACTGGTTGCGATACCTCATTTACAATGGGCTGTCCTGAAAAACCAAGGGAAACATTCTGTGAGCCTGAGAGGGGTGCCCCTGGAACTTCATCATGGCTGATTGTAGTGCGACTTGCCCCTGTGTCAATTAAAAACTTTCTGTCTTTTCCCAATACTTGACTGTGTACATAAGGACCTTCTTGATCTACAGGAATCTCAATAAGAGGCAAGCCACCTTCCCTCTCTAGGCTGTTTCATGTGTATCGGGAATATTCGGGATATGCGGACTGGGCATACTGGTACATCTGCTGTGACACTTGCTGAGACGCGGCAATAGGCTGTGGCTGTGGTACCGCTACTGTCTGTGCTGGAGGTGAAGAAGCATGCATAGGTTGTGTATTCTGTGTATTTTGTGAAGACTGATGCTGGTTATGGTCTTGTCTAGGTGGATGCGGTCTTTCTTTTGTTTTACCTGTCGCTATGTTATGTTTCAGAACTGGGCATTCATGTACGTAATGACCTGGCTGCTTGCAATAATTGCATGTCCCTTTAACGGGAGCTGCGGTGTGACCTGTCTGGGTCGTACCCTTTCTGTGACTGTCGGCTGGGACAGTTTGAGCTACTAACATTTTCATCTTCGTGTCTTTCATACGTTTCTGTTCCTGATCTTGTTCTTCTCTAATTCTGTTCTGGTGATATTGTAACATCTGTAACATCTGGGATGGCGTATTTGCCTGCCAGGTACTTTCAACTTTGTACACTCGATTTTTAACTAACGGTAGGGAGTTCTCGACTAACTTTGATACAAAAAGATGCGGGTACGACTCGCTACTTGGCTTGAGACCACTATTAATAATAAAACATTTTTCGAATCTTGAATAGAAGTCACTAGTATCTTCATCATGTTTCTGTTTACAGGACGAGATGGCGTCCCAATCTTCCTTTCTAGTTGTCAATAATCTGGGCAGAACCTGTACTATCAGACCTGGTAATGCTTTAGTTTTGTCCCCAAGGCCTAACCCTGGGACCCGTTTCTTCTCTTCATCTTCTATTTCTGCCCATGCAATCTTTGTGTCTCCCACCTCCCATTCCTTTTCCTTCAATTTCTCGAATATACCCGTGGGCAATAATACTTTCAACATTTTCATGATATCATCATACGTGTAATCCCCCATCAGTAACATGTCTTTAAGCTCTCTGTGAAAACCTGCAGGGTCTTTATCATGGCACGGTACTAGTTTCTTCATTTCTAACAGTTCTAATTTAGTCAGAGGCGTGTGTACATACACGCGTTTCAAGATATTGTCCTCACCCATAACTGGGTGTACTTCTCGCAAGGGGTTCTGACTTTCAATGCCACCCCCGCATTGCATGTGGTACATCTTCCTTTCTGGAGGTGGGGCGGGAACGTATTCAGAGCTTACAAAGGTATTATATCTGTGTCGCTGTTCTAGGATTATTTGAATTAATTTGGTGCTTAAGCCTCTCCATCTATCCATGAGTAGTGCTTCTAATGTTTCGTGTAAGGGACCTGGATCAGAATAGTGTTTTCTGTATTTGATGAGAAGGTGCTGAATCATGTATACACCTGCTAATTTCTGTTCGTCGGGGGAGAGGTTCAGAAATGTCTGTGCTACGGTGTCATCATTATATATGTCTGCATTCTCGGCCCATGATACAGCTGATCGGGCTAGTTCTTGTTCATCCATAGAATTGAGTACATGGTACCCAACTCGATCTCGAAGCCTTTTATCAGTTTCCTGAAACTGATGCTCAGCAGAATTCGGATTTGTCAAGGCAGAGAAGAAAACTCTCTTGCTTTCTGGACGGATGCCCTTCCTAAGGTAATTTCCCTTACCTACATAGGCTATAGTACCTACAGCTTTTTCTGGTTCTTCAGATTCTCCTTCCTCCTCGGAGGAAGTTTTGTCTTTCTCTTTTTCGTGTATTTCTATTACTGTTTTTCTTATTTTCTTGTACATACTGGCTATGCAATTCTGTCTATCATGTTTTCCTTCCGATATATTTTGACCCCACTTGTGGAGTGCATCTAGTTCATCCTGATCTGTCTCAGGCCTGTCTCGTTCTCTTATTAGACAGTTTATAAAGAAACGTAATATATATGCTTGAGTGTCAACTTTCTGATGCTCCAAGGCATCTTTAATACTTTCGGGATCTTTTCCAGTCTGTATGAACCGGTAGATTCTGTCTAGGTGCTCTTTCATACCTGAAAACATTAACAGAAAATCAGTAGCGGCACGTAACCGCAACGATGCCATCATCATTCTATCCTCTTTTCCGGGTACTGGGTCATATCTGCAGACTGTAAGTTGTCCTTTGAGTGCACCAAGACGGGGTGATTTGTACGTGGTGGGACTCCGCATGTCCCCTAGGGATAATCTGTGCGTCAAGGGCGGGGTCTGAGGACCCGCGGTCGCACCTCCTGAAGCGGAAGCTTGGGCATCATCTCTGTGTGCAATCTGTATTTGAGTCTGTCTTTTAGTAGGATCTGGTATACGTGGTTTCGGTAGGTCTGTTTTGAGTGGAGGAAGTGGCGGGGCTGGCGGAACGGGAGAGGTCTGTCGCGGTACCGGTGGAACATGACCTGGGGGCGGAGTGCCACCTCCGTCCCTGTCAGTAGGCAGGGCACGAACGGGCAGATTGGTGTAAGCTGGTGCTACATCCTCTAGATATGAGTTTAGGAATATGTCTTTAGTAGTCTTATGCATTACTTTAGTTGGAACTAATGGCGACGGCAAATTTTTCGGTATTTCTGAAATGGCGTCAGGTGTACCCTCGGCCAAAAGATACATGCCGTTCACTTGGCTATTTCGGATACGATCTATTTGTTCTGATTTTACTCGGATTCCTTCAATAACTAGTTCGTTTTCTTGGGCTTTTTCTGATTCTTTAAGTCTGTCTTCTCTACGGAGTGCTCTTTCAGCACGTTTATGTGATTCCTTACGCCAAAATTCTATGGCGTCTTTCTGAGATTGTCTGGCTTTCTTTTTCCGTAATGCTTCTTCTACCTTTATGATGCACTCGGCATCCCATGTTCCGTTAACGGGCCATCTGTGTCTCTCGTCTAGGTGCTTTGTATAATCGGTCCATAATTCTAGATACAATATGGCATCTATGCCATGTTTATGATACATGAAGTTACCTGGAGTGTCCCTAGGGGGGATCGGAATTTCCTCCTCTAACATCCCTTTCCTAGTTCCTATCTGCTTTAATTTATTGAAAAACGGCATTGTGCCTACTTAATACTGAATGCTTGATCCTTGATACTTAATTTTGAATACAACTAGTTATACAAGAAAACACAATAATGCACATAAAAACAGTCACATTCATACCACGACATTAATCACATGAAAAGACATTTGAGACATAGATGACTACCCCCTATACCGGATGCACTGCTAAACAGTACAGATACACTGGTGTAACAGTGCAGAAATTCAGAAATTCAGAATACTAGATATACTGCTAAACAGTACAGATACACTGCCTAAAAACAGTGCAGACCGGACTTGTGTACCCAAACCCGTCTAGATACGTCCCAGCAATGGTACTCACCGGGAAGCACGGAAACAGAAGGCCTCGGAAAACTCGACTGGACTCGACTCGAAACTTCGGAAAACTTCGGAAAAACTTCGGAAAACTTCGGAAAACTTCGGAAACCTGGTGGGCCTCTTGACACCTCGGACCTTGCTTCTTTCGGCTAGGCTCTGGTCGGGATCCTCCGCACTCCTCACCGCCTCGTCTGGGCACTGATCGCAGTCTTCGTCACCTCCGTGGGTCAGAGGGAGATGCAGGAAATCCTGCCGGTACGCGTATGGTCCTTCTAACTGATGGCAGGGGACAGAGCTTGCAATGCGCCAACCGGCGCGTGAGGTGGGGGAGGGGTCCCTGTTCGGGCGCCAAAATGATGTAAATAAATAATTTACTCTCTTAATTTCTATGCAGGTAAGTACTTAATCAATAATAACTCAGATCGGATGAAAAAAGACAGAGTCCGTGGTGTTAGAGTTCTTTAGGGGTTTTATTCCTTAAAAAGGAATGGTCTTGGCCTGGATATCATGTTCTGACCACCACAGGGATGTCAGAAGGGATAGAGCGCTACATTTTATTAACAGTACATAGCTTATATACTTATTGTACACCATTGAAAACAGTATAGAAGGCGTAACAGCTGAGAGAAGACAAGATAACAATATACACGTGGTACAAGTGCGTGATCAAGAGGCGTGAACTAGAGGTGTGTGCTAGAAACGTCACGGATAGGTGTCACAAGTGGGTGGCACTAAGCAGAAATGTGGCAATGTCAGCAGAAATCAGAAACTTGGATGCGCGCGCAGCTGCATGACGTGTGATTGGAGGGGTGCAGGGGACTTGACATTTACACTGACGGAAAGAGACAGAAGTCTGGCATGTCAGATCAACTTGTGCTTCTATCATATCTGGTATCTGATGTTTAGGAACTAAGCTATCTGGGCGGAAAGGTCTCTAGAGCAGAAGCTATTCTATACTGACTGTGAGTGCGTGTATAAGCGCCTGAGTGTCTGTATGAGAAGCGTGGGGGCATGGGGCCTTCCATGGAAGCATGGCAACAGAAGCTATGAATTACTTGCACAGAGACAGGTCGGCCCTTTAGCCCTGCAGCTGAGGAAAGATGTTTACTGAAGCTAGCAGGCAGGAATGTATTCTCGGGGAAGGAAACAGATAACTCGAAGGTTATAGTCAATCTTGGCAGGCAGCAGGCTGAGCTGAGCACGGAGGGCCGCGCTGAAAGTAAGTCGGAGTTCACGGGTACGGGGGCAGCCTGGGCAGAGGCCCTCGAAATCAGAAGCCAGAAAAGAGGCTCGGTGGCAGAGATTCAGGCCTACTTAGCTAGGGCTGAAAAAACGTAGGAGTACACTACAAAAAGACGTTGGCACAGCATACTTAGGAACGGACCATTCAACCCATTCATGGTGGGTCTGAAAGAGAACATGTTAACGGTGGACGCAAATGTATTTGCGTCTTCATAGCTGGTACAGGAGGGAAGTTACATGCACTTTAACTCGTACATGGAGTCGGTGGGGTACGCGCTAGGGAACATAACTTGACCAAAAAATCTATATTACCTCAAACCTCCAGACCAATTCAGGATAAGGAAATTAAAAAGATGGACATGGTGGGGAGAAAGTTTGAGAGAGGAGCAGCAACACAATGGCACATAGATAATTTGAATGCCCTGCTCAACAGGTCTGCTTATCAGCACTGGTAGGAGATGGAAGAGCTGATGCAGCATCTACCAGAGCAGTACCAGAGAAGAGCAGCAGCCCTTGCAGAAGAAGGGAAAATATTGCGTAACCTGCTTGAAGCACTAAATGCTGCAGACACAGCGAGTAGACAGATGATGGCAGGGACCACCCCAAAAACACATGCATGGCTTAGGGTGTCAGGCTTCAAAAATGTGAGGTCAAAGCAGACATAATTAACATCCCATTGAATGGCGAACTCCTTTTTGGGAGTGCAGTGGATGATACCATGCAACAGCTTAAAAAGGACAATGACACAGCAACATCACTGGGAGCCCAGCAGGTTAGGGGGCATCTTAGGAGAGGAACCACACTTACACGAAGTCCAGTAGGTAAAGGGAGCTACCAAGGTACCACCACACATCAGAGTTTTCAAGGTGCAAGCCATATGCAAATACCTACTTAACAATAGCAGTACCAGACACCACTGCGTCAACCCTTTCGGGGACGAGCAAAAGGCACATTGCAGCCACAAAGGGGGACGCTTGCACCAACTAGTAAGTGACTCAAAAGACCAACATCCCATTCCATACACATCTGTAGGTGTTATGTTAGGGGACTTCTTCCAGGAGTGGCAGAAGGTCACCTCAGACAAATGGATAATCAATATCATCAAACATGGCTATTGCATAGAACTATTCTGAAAGAGATATGTTAGTGATAGATTCCTTACTTTAGAATATCCCCAGGCGTCAGACTGGATCCAGAAAGTTTTCTTGAGCAGTACCTCTTTGGCATCTTAGTCGCTGAGATGACGTCGCTGGATCTACTTAGACGCGCCCACGCGCGCTGACGTCAGTAATTTCTTTTTCCACACCAGCAGGCGTAGATCTGGAGAGAGCAGTACCCCCAGTCACTTTTTGGGACTTTTTGTCTGTTTTTCAGTACTTTCATCTAACAGGTGCATAGGGATGCCCGGTTTTAAGTCTTGCGCGGCCTGTCCCCGCATGATGTCAGTGACGGACCTGCACTGTGAGTGTCTCTACTGCCTGGTGCGCAACCACGACTCCGAGTCGTGCCCCTACTGCTGGGCTCCGAAACGGGAGCGATCCCGAAAGTGGCTGGAGGCCCGGGAGTCGGCTCCGCGCCGTTCGAGGTCCCGGTCCCGTGGGAGGTCAAGGGACCGTCCGCGGAGCTATCACCATCATTCAAAGTCTTTGCACTCAAAGTCAGGTAAGGTGAAGCACAAGAAGTTGAATAAGCACCGTTGCTCTTCGCCTTCCCCTAGTCCTTTGCGTGACGCAGCTGATGGTGCGGGTGGCGTCGCTCTTGCGGCTCCGGAGGGGCCGCCGCAGTTAAGATGGCCTACCTGCCCTTTCCGGGTCCATCGGCGACTTCAGCCCAGCTGCAAGAGTTCCTGTCAGCCATGGCAAGTGCTGATGTGCCTTCGGGTCCTCATTCTTTGACGTCGCTGGCTCCGGCCCCGATGTCGTCAACGACTCCGGTCTCGATGCCGAGAGACCCCGAGGATCCAGGCATTGATCCCCGTCCATGTCGGTTGGCCCTGTACGACCTCCACCAACATCGACGTGGACGGCGCTTCCGTCGGCCTCAGCCGCAGGCCCGTCCGACACCGTCCCCGGCTTCCTCCCCGTCGTGGAGCTGGTGCCGGAAGGGTGTCGACCCATGCCGATTCCTACGCCGTTTGGGCATTTCTTTCCCTTTGTTCACCCGCCTCCGTATATTCCACTTGTTCAGCAGGCTATGGAAGACCAAGAGGACTGGGAGGGGTCTGATGACCGTCTTGCGGCAAAATGCGAGTTAGACCCGGACTGGGATGAGGATCCAGGGGATGCAGGTTACCAGGATTATACTCTGGAACCGGGCACCCTGTCTCCTTCTACCATGGCTACGGAGGAGGGTGGTTCATATTCTATGGTGTTGCGTAGGACAGCCGAGAAGTTCACCATCCGTTGTGATCTTGACACTGCTGACTTGCTGGGCAAGGCGATTTCCACGACAGTGGTGTTACCTCGCCACGCCTGGCTGAGGACCACCGGCTTTTCTGGGGATGTCCAGAATACATTGATGGACATGCCCTTTGATGGCACTCGCCTGTTTGGCGATAAAGCAGATTGCGCATTGGAACGTTTTAAGGACTCCCGGGCTACGGCCAAGTCCTTAGGCCTTTCGGCCACATGCAGTCCTTTCGATTCTGCTTTTCGCTCCTTTCATGGTCAAGGAAGGGGCGCCCAAGCACGTTAGTTTCAAAGCCACCAACCTGCGCAGCAACAGTCTCCGCACAGCCGTGGACGTGGGACTCGCAGAGGCGGGTCACGGGGCCAGCGTGCAGGTCGGTCCACCACCCCCCCTGCTGCCACTGCCTCCAAACCTTCCTAGTCTGTTGTTTCAGGCCCACCAGACCCCAGTGGGTGGCAGGATTTGCCATCACCTCCACCACTGGCGCACCATCACATCGGACAGGTGGGTTCTGCAGATTGTCCGAAGGGGCTACTCCCTCCCCTTCGAGACTACACCCCCAGCCTTGCCACCTCAATATCACCGCATGTCGGGGGATCACTTGGCACTTCTCCCGCAGGACAAGCTTGGCCAAGGGGGCCATCAAGCGCGTTCCGACGCCAGAAGTAGGTTGTGGTTGCTACTACTGCTACTTCTTGGTTCCAAAGAAGGACAAAGGCCTGCTTCCTATCTTAGACCTTCAGGATGTCAATCGCAGTTAAAGAGGCTCACACTTGCTCAGGTCTTGTCTGCCCTCTACCCGCAAGACTCGATGGTAGCGCTGGACCTGCAGGACGCTTATTTTCATATCCCCGTCCTACCGGCCCACCGGCGTTACCTGCAATACATGGTAGGGCAGGAGCGTTTTCAATTCACGTTGCTCCCCTTTGGCCTTACAAGCACCCCTCGAGTGTTCACGAAAGTGATGGCAGTGGTCGCAGCTCACCTGCGCAGATCAGGGGTTTCAGTTTTCCCCTATCTCGACAACTGGTTGTTGAAGGCGGGCTCGCCCCAAACAGTCGTCTCCCCCCTCCAGACTACGGCCTACCTCCTGCATTTGCTGGGGTTCTCCATCAACGTGCCGAAGTCACACCTGATTCCCTCTCAGATGCTCCTTTTCATCGGGCGGTTCTGGACATGGCGCAGTTTCAGGTTTATCCTTCCGAACAGCGAGTCCAGGACTTTCGGGCTATGATTCCAATCTTTCAGCCCTTGTCCTGGGTTTCGGTCAGGACAACCTTGAGGCTGCTAGGTCTCATGGCCTCCCGCATCCTGCTCACCAACCATGCCAGATGGCATAGCGGGCTCTGCAGTGGGACCTGAAGTTCCAGTGGGCGCAGCATCAGGGGAACTTGTCCGACTACGTCCCGATCTCGGAGGGCATTGCACAACAATTGCAGTGGTGGCTCACAAATCCGCATTGAGTCAGCTGCAGATTCGTCTCCCTTCCCCAACAGGCGCACACAGTGGTGACGGATGCATCCCTCCTGGGAATGGACGGCCACATGGGAGAGGCGGAGCTCAGTGGCCTCTGGTCTCCAGTGGAGTCCCAGCTGCATATCAACCTTCTGGAGCTTCAGGCGACCCTTCTTGCACTAAAGGCATTCCTTCCCTCTGTCAAGGGGAAGGTGGTACAGGTGTTCTCAGACAACACCACCGCCATGTAGTATTGCAGCAAACAAGGCGGGGTGGGGTCATGGACCCTATGTCAGGAGGCTTTGCACCTCTGGACATGGCTGGAACGTCAAGGCATTTAGTTGAAGGTTCAACACCTGGCAGGTTCTTTGAACGCCAGGGCGGACGAACTCAGCCGCCGGTGCCTGATAGATCACGAATGGCATCTTCACTCGGAGGTGGCGCAAGGTCTCTTTCTACAGTGGGGAATGCCTTGGTTAGATCTATTCGCCACGAAAGAGAACGCGCGTTTCCAAAGCGGCACTCGCTTGGCGACGCTTTTCGCCACGAGTGGAGCTGCAGTCTATTGTACGCCTTTCCGCCTATACCACTTCTGCCCGGAGTGCTGAAGAACATCGGGCACGACCGGGCCCAAGTCATTCTTGTGGCCCCGGACTGGGCTCGAAGAGTTTGGTATACCGAGCTACTTAGTATGAGCATGGATCCCCCGATCACACTGCCTCTTCGGGAGGATCTTCTGTCGCAGCAGCAGAGGACAGTCCTCCACCAGAACCTGTTGAGTCTCCACCTACATGCGTGGAGATTGAGCTGCGACAGTTGATTCCATTTGACTTGCCTCCTGAAGTCTGTGATGTCATTCTGGCCGGCAAGCGTCCCTCCACTAAATCAAATTTGTGGCATGGTGCACGGCAAAGGCTGTCGATCCCCTTTCTGTCCTCTCTTTCAAAGGTCCTTTTGTTCCTTCTTTCTCTGGCCCGGCAGGGCTCTGCTCTGGGCACTATTAAGGGGTACCTTTCTACGATCTTGGTCTTTCTCAGGCTCACTGATCAGCCCTCTCTTTTCAAGTCCCCTGTTGTTAATTGATTTCTCAAAGGCATTACTCACCTTTTCCCTCCTATTCCGTTTGTGATGCCGCAGTGGGACTTGAATCTGGTTCTTACATTTTTGATGTGCGCTCCTTTTGAGCCACTTCACAACTGTCCTCTTCGTTTGTTGACTTTGAAGACTGCTTTCCTGGTTGCCATCACCTCCGCTAGGCGCGTGAGTAAGCTCCAGGCTCTTTCATGTAAGCCTCCTTTTCTGTCATTTCATCCGGACAAGGTCGTGCTTACCAAAGGTTGTCACTGCTTTCTACGTTAGGCAAACTATCACCTTGCCCACTTTCTTTCCGCCTCCGCACCCTTCCAGAGAGGAAGAGAGGCTCAACTGTCTGGACCCAAAACGTGCACTTTCATTTTACTTGATCCGCACACAACAGTTCCGGGTGGATGACCAGCTCTTTGTTGGCTATGTAGGCGCCAAGAAAGGCCGGGCTGTACACAAGAGGACTGTCTCCCGCTGGGTCGTCTTGTGTATCAAGGCCTGTTATTCTCTGGTTAAAAAGGAACCTCCGGTGGGGTTGCACGCCCATTCTACCTGGGTGACAGCAGCTACTACTGTATTACGACGTGTTGTCCCCCTGCAAGACATATGTCGGGCAGCCATGTGGGCCTCGCTGCAAACTTTTACTAAGCATTATTGCCTTGAAAGTCAAGTCCGGAGAGACAGCTTCTTTGGCCGTACTGTTCTCCGTGACTTTCTGGTGTGATCTTTGTTCGCAGACCCACCACAGGGGTTGGTATTGCGGTGGTATCTATTCTAAGGTAAATAATCTATCACTAATGTGTCTCTTTCGGATGCACAAGTTACTTGTGTAACAATACATCTGTAAGAGACAGTAGTTAGTGATGGATTCCTTACCGCCCAACCCATCCTCCCCGTTCTGCAAACTGATTTCTAGGGTTAAGGTCATCCCTTTCAGGGCCCTAGTTTTCAATGCACCAGTGGTCAGTATCTTGCATGACTCTGCGTTCCTCGCGTGGAAAGTCGTGTACAGAACTGATGTCAGCGTGTGTGGAAGTAGCTCCAGCGACATCATCTCGGCGACTACGATGCCAATGACGTACACTGAGCTGTACGACGACGTCTACCGACGCGCAGAGATACTGCTGATGTAAACTTTCCGGATCCACTCTGACTGGGGGTAATTCTAAGGTAAGGAATCTATCACTACTAATGTTTCTTACAGATATATCGTTACCGAAGGTAAGTAACTTGTGCGTCAAACAACCACCTGCCAAGGGACCAAGGAGAGTAGTCCACACAAAACAAGAAACATCCTGACTACTTCAAGAGGTAAAAGAATTGCTACAAAGGAAGGCAATAGAAGGAGTGCCGAAAAAGATCAACCAAGTAAACTTCTCAACCTATTATCTGGTACAAAATCAAGATGGATCTCTATGTCCTATACTGGACAGAAGGGAGATCAGAGCACACTGCCTCACATCACAGCACAGTTCGCCCCATAGCATTATGGTACATGCAGTACAATGTTTGCGCTTACTTGAATATTAGCTGTAGTGTTTTACCAGAGTTGGTGCAGACAGTGCTGTAAATCTCTAGACGCGTGTTTCTGGATTTTATCCTTCATCAGTAGAGATCAAAGAAAAACTAATTTCATCAGGGATTGCTGAGAATGCTGCCACAGTCCTCTCTGGGCCTCCTTTTCTTGAATAGGTTCATAAAAACACATACGTTCAAATTGAGAGTGGCAGTGGCAACAAGTCGGCAATTGATCTAAAAGATGCACATCTACATACCCTAATGAATCACAAGCACTAGAAATTCTTGCGCTTTGTGGTAGACAGCACACACATTCAATTCAAAGTGCTAGTATTTGGAAGAAAATCAGCTCCCAGTGTTTACAAAGTGCCTAGCAGTAGCTATGGCACATTTGAGGAGGCAAGCGGATATACATATATCCTTACCACCACAACTGGCTGGTAAATCCAAACTCAGTACAAAAGTGCAGAAGCTACATAAATTGAATGAGATCAACACTCCACAAAATAGGGGTTTCCATCAACAAAGAAAAATCGCCTCCCACACCAGAACAAGAAAAGCTCTTCCTGGGAGCGAATATCAACTCAATAGAGGCGAAAGCATACACTTGCAAGAAGAGAATGCTATCGTTGATGCACAAAACTCACCAATACCAGAAGGGTCAGTCTCTGACAGTGAGGACTGTGGGGAAGATGCTTAGACAACTGGCCTTCTGCATACCTTCTTGTGGGGAGGAGGAGCGGCTGGAGCACTCCGTCGCTGACGAGAAGGAGGAACTATACCCCACTTCCTGGTTGCCAAGAATCCAGAACCAGGAAGACTACAGCCGCGGTCTAGTGGTTGAGCGGCAGAAGGGGGAGGAGTCCCGTCAGCCAGCGGAAGCCGGAAGGATAAGAGGAGTAGGTTTTGAACGGACGGTGTGCAAGGACGGAGAGGAGGTAGCGGAGCACCTGGCAGCGGAGGAGAACCGAAGAGAGGAGAGCGTGAGAGCGGAGGCGGCTGCGGAGCACCTGGCAGCGGAGGAGAACCGAAGAGAGGAGAGCGTGAGAGCGGAGGCGGCTACGGAACACCTGGCAGCGGAGGAGAACCGGAGAGGAGAGCGGGAGAGCGGAGGTGAACCGAAGAGCGTGCTGAGAGTAACAGAGACCGACGCTCCAGACACTGCTTCCATACCCGGTGGGCTGAAGGGAGAAGAAGCCACGGGTCCTGCTGCTGTGGTCCGAGAGGCGGGCCACAGCCCAAGGCAAGTGTTGCTAAAAGGGGCATTCTGGTGGGGTGTGTGGGGAGGAGGGAGGTAGCACGTTCAGGGAGGCGGGAGGTAGGGCAAGTCCTACGGTGACCCTTGCACCAAGACACCCCCCTTTCTTTTGGTGACGGTAGCACAACAGTTATAGCTGTGAGCAAAACAGTAATCCCCGATTGTTTTCTTTTCCCTGAGGCCACAAGAACCGGGACATCGGACCAACCCCTGAAGCTCCCTGAACTACGAACACCCCAGAGAAGGAAGGAACTTCCAGAATCATCCTTAACTATAGTGTGAACCCTTAATAAAAGTGAACAGTAGACTAACATTACTCTGGTCTCATACTCTGTACACCACTAGCCCCTGACACTCCTATACCATATGCCTGGTTACAGATTACACCAATTCAAGAATGGGTCCAGAGTCAATGATCACAAGCTATGGGGAGTTGGGAATATCTAGTGGTTTTCACACAAAAGGTACAGGAGAAGGTGGCGTGGTAGAACAAAACAAATATAGCAACTGGAAGACCTTTCATATCTCCAACTCCAGCAGTAAAAATTACCACAGATGCCTCGCATATGGGATGGGGGAGCTCTTAAAGGAAGATTCAAAATCAGAGGAGTGTGGGGGGTAGAGGAAGCAGTGTAGCACTTAAACATTCTGAAAGCAAAAACAGTGTTCCTAGCCTTAAAAGCCTTTCAGAATCAGCTGTAGGGAAACACCAGAAATTGACCTTTTGGTAACACCAGAGAACGCAAAATGCCAATCCTTTGCATCGAGGCAATGCTCTGTCAAAAGACTGATCAGGGAGATTTGCTTAGGCGTTTCCCCCTTTCCCACTGTTACCTCTAGTAATCAAAAAAATCAGACCGTTAAAAATTACCTTAATACTCATCGCCCCACAGTGGGCCGAAACAAAAACCTGGTTCTCAGACCTAATGGGAATATCTCACAACAATGTGCAGAAACTACCAGTGTTACAAAACCTGCTCTCCATGCAAGGGGGAGGATTCTCCACCCAGAACTGAACTTTCTGAACTTAGCAGCTTAGCTCCTGAAGACATAGAGTTTGAACATCTAGGACTTCTAGAAAAGTCAGTGGCAGTCCTCAGAGAAGCAAGAAGACCAACAACAAGGAAATGCTACACAGCAAAATGGGAAAGATACTCAAGGTGGTGCCACAAATCTAGCCACTATCAAGACAATACAAAAGACACTACTGTTATACAATACCTCACGCACCTGCTAAACAGACAATTAACCTATGCGTCTTGCCAGTCATAGTGGCACACTCAAGGGGTCACACAGGAAGAAGTTTCTTCAAAACTCCTGTAATCAAAAATCATTTTAAAAGGGGCAAAAAGAACAGCCCCACCGAAAAGAGAACCAATACCTACATGGATCTTAAATGTAATGTTAACCCACCTCATGAGGATACTTTTTGAACGGCTTCACAAGGCCTCTTCAACATTGGTCACACTTAAAATGCTCTTTTTAATTGCAATGACATCTTTTCGAAGAGTGAGTAAGTTCCAAGCACTCACCATCCAAGAACCATACATGCAAATACACAAAGACAGGATCATCATGAGGGCCAACCCACATTTCCTACCAAAGGTCATAGCACATTTCCACATAAACCAGACAATCCAAATACCTAGTTTCTTCCAACAGCCAAAGACTCAGACTGAAAGAACTGGCAGTGCGGTAATGTACTATATAGAGAAAACAAATCAGTAAGGAAAGGAAAACAACTCTTTGTAAGAGGCTGGATTAGACACCAAATGGTGGGACAGTCGACGCCAAACTACAACAACAAAAAAAGGAGGCAGAAGAAAGAAAGAAAGGACTAAACCCAAAGGAGAATTCCGGATCCAACCACTAGCTGCTAGAATAATGCACAGAATGTGAATTCAGAAAATTATTCAAGCTGCAAAACTGCTCCTACAGGTAAGAAACCATTTTGTTATAGGAGGACCTCTGATTTCTGATAGACTTCTAGCTGCAGATTCCTCACCTTTTGAATATTTCCCAGGCGTTAGTCTGTATCCAGAAACTTTACAGTAGCAGCTCTGCGCTGCGGTAGGTGGTACCATGCTGCTCTGCACTAATGCCATGCCACTCCAGAAATTACTTGTGGATACTATATAGGCAGCACTCCTGTGTGCTGGCTTTCCGCATCACCAGATGCAGATCCGGAGCTACCACTCATCCCTGTGAGACATTTACTGCAATCAAAAAAATGTTTTAGAGTGCAAGGTGCTGTTATGCGTCAATAAACTGCCTTTAAATGCCAAAACGTTGGGAATGGAATTGTTACTTTATTAATTATAAGGAGAAAAAGTTTACCATACTATTATTGCATCTTATAAAGTGCTCGCCAACCCCAGGGGGTTTTCCTGGTGCTAGACCCAGGTAAAGTGAGTACAGCCCCTAGTTTAAAACAGCCACGTCTTTAATAGCTTGTGAAACACCGTGAGAGAAGAGAAGTTTTGTAGAGATTCCGGGAGGTTGTTCCAGAGCTTCGGAACAAGGTATGAAAATGGCCGGCCTCTCATGGGTGCTAGACGAATTCTCGTCACTTTACATAAGGACTGTTTAAATGACGAAAGCATGCGTACGGGCTGATAAGGCGCCAGCAGATCTTGAACGTAGCGAGGTGCAGTGCCAACTCTAGCCTTGTGCATATAGTACAAGGCTTTGTACTGTATACGTTTGTCTGTGGTCAGCCAGTGACGTCGGCGCATGATTAGGAAGGCGAAAGAGCAGCCTGGGCGCGGCATTTTGAACTACTTGTAAATGCCGGGCACACGTAGTTGGGGTCAAAGTATAGTCATGGGATGTCCAGTGTCAAGAACAGAATCTGTGGTCCATACCAGAATGATGATTTGAAATGTATTTAATCAATGCAACTACAAAAAAGCAACCAGCCGACACGTGTGTCGTCACCTATGGGAGTAATCCTGTGACTTCTTCAGGGCCGCAAGCCGGCTGGGTTTTCAGAAATGAATGTCAAGGACAATGGAATAGGACCGGACAACGACTCAGCACCAGTGTTAATCCGATCTCTCCCCTCAATTGAGGACTTTCGTGATGAGGTCTACCCGCCAAACACTGGACCTTATTCTCATTCTACTATACAGATCATACATACCCTCTGCGGTCCTGTTCCATTGTCCTTGACATTTGTTTCTGAAAACCCAGCCGGGTTGGAATTATCACCGGCTTGCGGCCCTGAAGAAGTCACGGGATTACTCCCATAGGTGACAAAACACATGTCGGCTGGTTGTTTTTTTGTGGTTGCATTGATTAAATACATTTCAAATCTTCATTCTGGTGTGGACCACAGATTTTGTTCTTGACACTGGACATCCCATGACTGTACTTTAACCCCAACTACGTGTGCTCGGGACTTTGTTTCTCATTAATTTGTGTGGGTTTCTGGACTCTCATAGCTACGGGGGTTTTAAGGGGTTTTGTTCCCCTGACCTGGTAGCACCGTACATACACGTAGCTTAACCAACATACGCAGAATTAGCTTGAGCGCCATTCTTCCTGTCAGTATAGTCCGATAGTCCGTTCTGAATATGATTAATGATTGAATTTTAGTTTTCTGGGCAACGAGTGGTATTATACCTATGATCTTTCTTAACCACCTCAGAATTGCTAAGCAGGTAGAGGCTACCTTGGCTACCTACAGCTTCATAGTAAGCCTCTCATCCAACCCAAAAGACAGGCTTTTAGATATAGCCTAGGTATAGGCCTGTAAACCACATTTTCTCTGTGTGTGCAGTGTGCTAAGTTAAGTACCATAATTGTGTTTTTTGCTTTTCAAGAAGAGAAGTTGACCTCACTCAGTAGTGTGGGCTGCTAGCCATCCTTCCAATGTAGAAATGATTGCAAAATATTGAGGTATTCAAAGGCACTGCTCAGGCGGTAATCTCTTCCAGGGACACGTCGAGAGTTAAAACCATTCATCGGTAATCTCTTCCAGGGACATGTCGAGATTTAAACCCACACAAGTTAGATGCCAGGATGCCTCAGGTCTGTAAATTGTGCTGATGAATATTTTGCCACACTATCGAAAGAGCTAGGGATAGCCTCAGAGTTTGCATGCTTTAATGCCAGCAAATTGGAGAATGTTTTTGAACGGTCATTAATCCATCAAAATAATTAGGAATGGTCAATATCAGCCAACTTAAGCTTGGTCCTCGTAGTTTCATCAGGGAGAACAATAGATTCCACCTGCTTCATGCATGTAAGAACTTTCGGGGACCAACATAGAGGGTTACTCGTGTCTTTTCATGCTCAGTTTCAGATTTCGTTGCCATTTGTATTCTCTCTTTTCCCATATTTACTTCTCATTGGTTGGTACATATAGTACATCTCATGGCGCATTTTTGGGACTGTTTTCTCCATCTTTGTACATTTGCTGATTTACAGTAGAATGCCTAAGCTTGGTGACTAGTACCTCGTGGATAATTTTATATTTTGTAGTGCCTCGGCATGCCATCAACGTTTTAAAGCACTGGACAATAATCAAGGGCCTATATTCTGACATTAAATCGTATTCATAAATGCTCTCTTGCGACGCATATTTTAAGAATCGCATTGGTTTCCATTTCGTAGTTTTTGTTGAGAAAAGACAGTTTTATTCGAATTGCGCTTCCGTCACACAGATGAAGTTCTATGCTCACTATTTTGATTTGATCCCTCGATCCGAAAGAACGTTGTAAAATGAGGTTTTATTAACTTTATATATGAATGGGAGAAAAAAGCATATTTATTTTTGACATATCTACAAGTATAATACAACAAATGCAGAGAGCTAGGACTTTTTTGAGAACTGGTTCTTCTCCCCTGATTAATAGAAGTCAACAATCGGAATGGGCTCACAATATCAACTATATACAAAACAGCACTTTGAAAAAAACAGGCCAATAGGTTTTTAGACCCCTCACCCACCAAGCTAGTTGGTGGTATCCGTCATCATAGAGTTCCCACCAAGGATGCTGAGTGCATCATAGGTGCGTTGTGACGCCTGATTACAGCGGATCGGGATTTTTTATTAGATGACAATTTGTGAAATAGTGAATTTAAAACTATCTCCAGAGAACCACTCCTATATAGGGGAATTTCATTAATTGGAGCCTGGGATAGGGTTAAAAATGTACTGCAATGTTTTTGAGGTATCGATGATTTCCTACATCCTTCAACTGGTCTACATGTTTCAACCAAATACGGTTGATTAGAATGGCTTTCATCAGGACCAAATAGTGAAAAGTGACAAAGGAAGAAAGGAAGTTCTACCTTTGATGTAGTGGAAACACGCGCTAAGGTGTGTTTTAAAATTCTCTCTGTTATTTGAGTGAAACTTTAACTTACGGTTTTCACCCCACGCGTAATACTTAAAGAGAATTCTTTTTTTTTTTCATAATTATTTGGGTTATTACTGTGCAGTAATGTTTCCACAATGCAGTTTGTGATGTAAAATCATCATCACACTTTCTCGTTAGTGCTTAAGCATGCGTAAAGATCAGTCATCCTGGCATGCTAGCAGTGAATTGAATACTTTTCAGTGCTTACTGAAAAAGGCACTGAAAAAGTGTCATCTTTTTCAAATAATTAATCGTTAATTAACTATTGATGCACAAGCTTTTCTCGTTTTGCATGCATAGGAAACTCAGAATTATTTTCGGCACTTATTTCCATTTGCATGTATTTTGAAGTCAGCGTACCAGCGTACCGAGTTGGGGCGTGACTTCTTTAATATACAATAGAATTGTTATCATTTAAATGCAGTTGGTAAAAGTATCTTTTTCGGGCAGGGAAACAAAATGGAAAAGGTATCGGAATTAATGTGTAGAAAAACGTTTCATGTAAGTAGAATAGCTTACTCGAATTGTTGCTTAAATGAGTAACTTGGAGCCCGGCATGGGGCGGTGCTTGTAGTCACACTCTAAATGGGAGGAATAGGGAAATAGGGAAAGAAGATGAGTGACCCCTGCCTGTACACTGTCTTGTCGGGTTACTACTAACAATCAGGCTCCCTCGTTCCCTCTTACTTTGTCGAGGTCCACTGTTCTTGTTGCATACCTACTTCGGTCCTAACACAGGACCCATAGCTGCGTCTCGTGTCTAAATGCTTCTTACTAGCCGGGTTCCGGGCCAGGCGTCCCTTGCTCATTGCACCATCAGGATTCAAGCAAGCCGGGCCGACGACGGCTGAAATGCCAGAAACCGGTCCCCGGAAGCTTGTTTCCTTCCCAGTGTAAGAATTGGCTTGGTAGTTTGGTTTGCCCTGTTCCCATCATGCACTGGGACAGGAACTGACTAATTTGCATATAGCCAGGTTCTGAGCTGGGATGGTGCAGTGAGCTAAAAAACGGTGTTGGATCTAGCCCTGATCTCTTGACTGGGTGAGAGTATTCTGCTTAATTCAGAAACTCTGTCCATCACCACCCCTTGTTGTTAAATAGGCATCGCACGCGGGCGTAAGCGTAATGACATCCGAGGTCGACCTCAGATTTATTAACCCTTTCAGTGCCAGTGACTTCCATTGGTGCTTTTTAGAGTTGACTGTACCACTGGATGTCCGTTATAATGAACATATCGAGCAGGTTTTTTAAATGTATAACAATTGGTTAATTTGATTGTCAGGCGCTAGCTGACGGAGTAATATAAATCAAAAAATTATGCATGACCAATGTAGTCATAAAAGCCCATGATTGCTGTCATTGCTGTCAGTTGCCCAGAGTGTTAAGGACATCATCAGAAGAACCTGATATGTAGGCGGGGAGGGGTACAGAAAAAAGGGGGTTTCTTAGAAAATTAGCTGAAAATGTCTATTTAGACAAAATGTTCTAGGTAAGGTCTCATTGTTGGTGCTTAAAAATATGCAGAGTTATAATAGCCAAATGTTGTCAATGGTAACAGGGAATTTGGTATTGGAAGAGTTAGACCACTCAGCCATTATTCAGAGCATTCTGTAGAATGTTGTCATTTAATCCTTGTTTATGTGTGGACAAGCGATAGATCTACCTTTGTTCTTTTTCAAAAAGCCGGACTTGTAGGTTTGTAAATTTTGGTCCATTTGTTCAATGACAACCCATCTTAAGTCATTGGCGGTATGTCCTGTTTGTAGGTAGTGGTCGGTCATTCTTGTGTATTCCTTTCACCTACCTCTCATGTTGCTGAGATTTTCGCAAATTCTTGTTTTCATCTTTCTGTTGGTCATGCCGATATATCCTACATCAAATGGGCAGATAATCATATATATATATATATATATATATATATATATATATATATCTGCTCCGAGTTTCGTAGTATGCACCACAAAAGACCAGCACTCACGGTGGCGAGCTTTTAAGATTTTATTCAGCTCACGGTGTCCAGACGCGTTTCGGCATTCGCCTTCGTCGATGGTAACATGGTGCCGCCGAAACGGCCATTTATGTTCAAAAATCATTAATGGACATAGTCATAGGACAACAGCGCTAAATCTCAGTCGCCATCTTCGAGTGGTGTAACATATTTTAACATTTGCATTCAAAATAAATAAAATACAAAGTGCATCGGAGTTATTGCTTGTAACCAAATGTTACAGTTTCATAGTGCCCATGGATGAGCTTACCATATCATGCTTATTACTCAGTTGCGTTTATAACGCCCTTAGATGGGCTAATTAATCTATTATTCATGTTACAATTCAGCTCCTAGATGAGCTATTGCACTACGATATCCATAATGTCCATAATCATCCACCTACAAATAAAAGACCAAAACCCAAAGGGTGTAATCATACATCAGATCCAGTTACAAAGTGTCTTTTCAGTTCAAACTCCATCAATTATCCCCTTAATGTACTGCCAGAAAGACGGCGGAAAACAAGGAGAGGGGGCCGCAGGAGCATAAGGAATAGGCTCTCCAATAGTCACCAGGAGCAAGAAAAGATTCAACAGGAGACGTTGAACGAAGTGATGCCCGACAACCTGACTATTATCAATTTGACCCCGCGTGTACTAACAAAGACGGAAGAAAGTGTGCTGCAATTAGGATTATCGTTTTGTCCTAAGAAGAAACTGGAATACACGCAGACACGGATAGACTTATTCAAGTTTGCCAGGAAACTGATGCTGCATACATTTTTCAAATTACACTCCAAAAAAGATATTGGACATCCTAGGAAGGGAACAGAGGAGAGAACGGATGTTTTACTGGAACGAGATTTGCCAGCAATACAGGTCCTGGAAGACTTACGAACTGAATCGGAGCCATCTGAAGGTTCGGCCGAACCCTCAGGGATAGAACAGAAAAGTGCATCGACTACATTCAGGCCAGTATCCACCTTTGTTCCACAAATGCCGAATGACATTATAGACACATTTGTAGAAAATGTTATAAGAGACTTGGCATTGATGCGTGATAGTGAGAACATTTTGATTAAGGATGGCAACTTCACTAAAGAACAGCATAAGGCAGTGACTGACTTAAATAATGACCCTTTGATAATTGTGAAGGCTTTAGACAAAGGTGGAAACATTGTCTTGCAAACACTTGTGGCATACAATAAAGAGGCTTTAAGGCAATTGAACAATGAGACTTCATATATGAAGGTTAAGAGACATATATGTGAATAGTATTGGAGAGTGTCATGAGATGTTAAAAAATGGTATGAAAAGGGGATGCTGGAGACAGAAGAGTATTTATATTTGAGAAAGCTTAGCCCTGTCACGCCCTATTTCTACCACCTCCCCAAGGTACATAAGAACGCTATATGTCCCCCAGGGAGACCAATTGTCTCGTCTCAATGTAGTTTGCTTGAACAGGTTTCAGTATATATTGATCATTTTCTGTCGGTTTTTGTGGTAAAATTAAGATCGTACACCAAAGATACGAAAGATTTTTTGAGCAAATTGGAGAAGGTTGTTTGGAGAGAAGGAGACTTAATGATGGCTATGGATGTCACAAGCCTATACACTTGCATATCACAACAGCAAGGTATAGAGGCGGTACAGTATTTTCTGAGGAACAGGGAAGCCAATAACATCTTTTTATTCGAGTGTCAATATTTCAAACAAGTGTCAGGGACTGCGATGGGAACCTGCTTCGCCCCCAGCTACGCAAATTTATTCGTGGGCTGGTGGGAGGAGCAGGTGGCCTGGGCAGCGGACAAAGGTCCGTGGACTGAAAATATTGTCACCTGGCACAGGTATATTGACGATCTCTTCGTCATATGGAGAGGGACGAAGGAGAGTGCTCTTGAATACATAAAGGCCCTAAACCAGAATGAGTACGATCTAGAATTCACAGTGGATATCAGTGAGTGCTCTGTGAACTTTCTAGGCTTGGAGGTCACAGTAGTCGACAACAAACTTTGTACCAAACTTTACCGCAAGCCCACTGCGGGGAATTCCATCCTTCATGCCCGCAGTGGTCACCCTCCTAGACTAATAAACAGTATTCCCTACGGAGAATTGCTCCGCATAAAAAGAAACAATACAAGAAGTATTGACTATGAAAGATATGCAGCTAAAAGCATGGGCAGATTCCGCAGGCGGGTATACAGTGTACAGACTTTAGAGGGGGCTAAGCGAAGAGTTGACTCCATAGCCAGAGAGAATCTTCTTGAAGTAGGCACCAGAAGACAAGTAGTAGAAGAAGACAAATTCAGTAATTTTAGGATGATCACTACCTTCTCAAAAGATGCCACTAAGCTTAGAATTATGTTCAACAGACACTGGAAACTTTTACAAATGGATCCAGTTATCGGAATGGATATTCCGAAGAGACCCCTGATAACTTTTCGTAAGGCCAGGTCCCTCAGAGATAGCCTCACTAACAGTTATACCCAAAAGGTTATATCGAAGGGTTTTGAAAAGGACCTAAAGGGATTCCACCCCTGTAAAAAATGCAAAGCCTGTGCTGGAAGTAAGAAAGTCTCCACATTCCAAATACCTGGAATGAGGCCGCCAAGAGCGATAAACACATTTTTGACCTGCTCCACACCGTACACAGTGTACTGCTTGCAGTGCCCGTGCGGATTGAAATATGTAGGAAGCACGATCCATCAAGCAAAAATGAGGGTTTTAGAACACGCTATGGCCATAAACAATGGAGACCTGACATACCCAGTGGCTCGTCATTTCAAAGAATTTCATAATGGGAATAGGAACCTTTTGACATATTTCTGCTTAGACCATGTATCGCAGAACCCTAGGGGGGGCGATAGATTGATGACCCTTAGGAGACTTGAGTCCAGGTAAATTATTGATCTCAACACCAAAACACTGGGAGGCTTGAATTCGCATGAGGAACTGGCAGTACATTTAGGGGATAATTGATGGAGTTTGAACTGAAAAGACACTTTGTACCTGGATCTGATGTATGATTACACCCTTTGGGTTTTGGTCTTTTATTTGTAGGTGGTTGATTATGATTATGGACATCGTAGTGCAATAGCTCATCTAGGAGCTGAATTGTAACATGAATAATAGATTATTTAGCCCATCTAAGGGCGTTATGAACGCAACTGAGTAATAAGCGTGATATGGTAAGCTCAACCATGGGCACTATGCAACTGTAACATGTGCTTACAAGCAATAACGCCGATGCACTTTGTATTTTATTTATTTTGAATACAAATGTTAAAATATGTTACACCACTCGAAGATGGCGACTGAGATTTAGCGCTGTTGTCCTATGACTATGTCCATTAATGATGTTTCAACATAAAAAACGGCTGTTTCGGCAGCGCCATGTTACCATCGACTAAAGCGAATGCCAAAACGCGTCTGGACACCGTGAGCTGAATAAAATCTTAAAAGCTCGCCACCGTGAGTGCTGGTCTATTGTGGTACATACTACGAACCTCGGAGCAGTCATAGATGCGGGGGCACCACCCGCTCAAGGGCACCCGCTCGTGAGTGCTGGGAAATTGGTGCAAACTTCGGAGCAAACATATATATATATATATATATATGTGTGTGTGTGTATGTATATATGTATATATATATATATATATATATAATGACATTTATTGAATTGCAGTTGGTATGCTTCCTGATCTGCTAGGTCGTGCCAAGTTCTAGATTTAGAGTCTTCGTTGGAGTTGTGAGATGGCATACGTTTCAATTACTGCAAGGATAGTGTCCTGTTACGCTTGGCAGTTGCATTAGCAACTGAGTTGGGCAGATGTTCCAGTGGCTTTTTGGGGCGAGTCGACAGTAGGCGATCTTTTATGCTTTTAGCTTTTTTTTAAAGAAAAAAGAGGCTTCTCCCATCCAAGTTTGACTGTTTGTAATATGCATCAGTGTTTGTTAATCATTTTTTTCACTTAATAAGAGATCGTGCTGTAAGTAGTACACAAGTGAGTGGTATTGCCGCCTTTGTCCTAGATAATTCCTCGGGCAGGGCGTCTGTTGTGGTTGCGTGCTCGTTTTTGAGAAGATCTTATTATTTTCGCAGAGTAATTGCGATGTCCCAGTTTGTTTGATCAGTCTATCGCTTGGCCATGATGGCCTTCCAACTGACTTAAATTCCTACTGGGGCAAAGGAATTGTCTGTTAGTTTCCATCCTAGGGCTCTAAAAGAGAATTTACCTATTAAATTTGAGTAAGGTAAATTCTGCCGTAGGCTTATAGTAGGTCTTTGTTTTTAGTTTTTCATTCTCCGAGGTGATTGTGATGTCTAAGAAGGTAATAGTATTCCTGTCTGTGCAGCATGTGAATTTTAAGTTCCTATCGCCATTGTTGATCCACTCAAAGAAAGTGGCCAGAGCGTCCTCTTGTCCCTGCTAGATCAAGATATTGTCTATACATTGTTTCCAAAATGTTATTCTTCCTGAAAAGGGGTTGTTGATGTTTATAATATATGTATTTTCAAATTCGTAGACAGTCTCGCGACTCTCTGGACAAAAGTGCTGCCTGTGGAAATCCCGTAAATTTGAAGAAATAAGTCTCCTTCAAATTCAAAAAAGTTTCACTTTAGGGCCAGTTATGCACACTCGATCACATATGCTTTGGGAGTTGTGAAGTCCCAAGTGGTTTCTTCTAAAGCCTTTTTAATGACTTCAATGGTGTCCTCCTGGAAGAGACTGGTATATAGACTTTATATGTCCAGACTGACCAAAAGGCAGGTATGAGGGTTGTAGTTAATCTCTTTTAGTAGTGTTAGAAGATCCTTTGTATCTTTGAGGTAGGTAGAGGTATTCTGTACTAAATGTTTTAAAAAGAAATTGCGGAAGCATGGTAGCAGTTCAAGAAGTGATCCGATTCCAGAAACAATAGGACGTCCAGTTGGTGGTGTCCTTTCTTTGTGTATTTTGGGCAGTGTATAAAAATACGGAGTCTTTGTATTTTTTGTACATAACAATTCTGCTTCTAGTTTAGAGATAAAACTCCTCTTCTCAGCATTTTCTACCAGGAGTTTTATTTTTTCTGTTCGGTCTTGTGATGGATTGACTGGAAGCAGTTTATAGTTTTTTTCATCATTTAGTAATCATCTACATTCAACCTGATAGTCTTCCTTGTCCTGCAGTACCACTCCTCCCCCTTTGCTTGTTTTATCACAATTGTGTCCAGTGTTTGTAAGGTTCAGAGAGCTTGTGATTCATCCCTACTCAGATTTTTGAAGGTTTCTTTTTCTTCAATGTTTTCTATTTCACTAAACGCAGCTTGCTCTAAAGCTAGTGTTTCTACTGGTATTGTAGTCAGAGGAGGATAGAAAGTACTTCCTTTGGTTTCTGAATCATCTATAGGGATGTGGTTCCCAAAGAACGCTTTCACTTTAAATTTTCTGAAAAACTCCACTAGCTCACAATGGAGGGAGAACTTGTCCAGGTGTGCAGTAGGCACAAAACCCAGGCCTTTGTTGAGAACATTTTCTTCAGCAGTGGTTAGTGTGTAGGAAGACAGATTTGTTATTAGGTTCGGGGAGCGCTAGTTCCTGGTTGTGGGTCTTTTGATTTGCTCCTGGTGTTGGCTCCTGTGGTTCTTTATTCCTCCCAGTGCACCTGACGATCCACTCTTCTTCTTCTGCCTCAACATCACCTCTCTTTCCCTAAAAAAGGGAATCTCTGGTTTTGCGGGAAGAAGTTTTGAGGGGTTTGTTGGTAAGGTGTGTGCCAACCAAACATAGGGTGGGATTGTGGTAGATTTATTGGCCCAGGGAAGCCCATTGGGCCCGTAGGTGGGAATGGATTCCATTGTTGTGGCCACTGTTGGGACTTGTATCTACCTTTTTGTTTTCCCTTGTAGCTACTCCCACTTGATCCACTGCCTATTGATGACTCCCCTTCCGGAAAGTCTGAGCAGTCATCTTATTTAGGTATTAGGGTGTAGTCTGGATCCGCATAGGGGTAGGTTTTTTAAATATGAGAATTTTTTCTTATTATTTGGGAACTTCTGTATATTTGATTGCGTCAAATATTCATTGTATTCCGTCATTTCTTTATTGACTTCGTCTAGTCTTTCTTAAATGCGGTGATCATTGTTTTAAAACGGTTTTCTGTAACTTGAATTTCGATTAGTATGGCATCTGATAGTCTTTTGTCTGTCTTTATGATGAGGAATATCATCCTCATCTTTTCTAAAAGAAGCATCTTCTAGGAAAATCCTTCGGAGGGTTTGTAACAATCAGACCCTTTGGGGCGGTGTTATTTCTTAAGTATTAAGTTAGAATAACCCCGTGTAGTATTGTCCTAATTCAATTATTTTTCTGTTCTGTTAAGTTATCCCAGTCTGTCGTTTGTGAAATTGTTTGTGCCAGGTTGAAGTCTGAGAGTAGTGGGGGATCAGAGAGGATCTGATTGACATTCTCTTTTTTTTTTTTTATTGTAAAAATCCATGAAGACACGTAACAAAAACTCATATGATACAAAAGGAGATACACAGAAACCGAAATGAGAATCCTGGCAGACTATTTTGCTATACAACATTTGACCATATACCCGTGAAATCATAACCTTGTAAAAAGAAAAGAGAAGAAGAAAAGAAAGAGAGAGAATTTTTTCCAATACATATGCATATAGGGAACTAACAGCTGCTATAACAAAGGAACTATTCAGGCGGATATATGATGTTACAACGCGTACTTTTAGCACGCATACCATTACCACGGATTTTTTACAACGCAGGTCATTTTACAACGGATACCTTTACAACGCAGATACTATTACAACGCATACCATTACAACGTAAGTATAGGTAAGTATATAAAATTAATATATATTTTAAATAATTATTTTAGTAATATTTAATTTAATTATTCATTATTTAATTATTAAATAATTTTATTAATAACATTAATTTTAATTTTATTAGTTGTAAATATATATTCAAAATACCCCTGAACCCCAAAACCCAAACCCAGCCCTAAAACCTAAAAATACCCCCGTACCCCAAAACCCAAACCCAGCCCTAAAACCTAAAAATACCCCTGTACCCTTAAACTCAAACCCAGCCCTAAAACCTAAAAATACCCCTGTACCCCAAAACCCAAACCCAGCCCTAAAAACTAAAAATACCCCTGTACCCCAAAACTCAAACCCAGCCCTAAAACCAAAAAATACCTCTGTACCCCAAAACCCAAACCCAGCCCTAAAACCTAAAAATACCCCTGTACCCCAAAACCCAAACCCAGCCCTAAAACCTAAAAATACCCCTGTAACCCAAAACCCAAACCCAGCCCTAAAACCTAAAAATACCCCTGTACCCCAAAACCCAAATCCAGCCCTAAAACCTAAAAATACCCCTGTACCTCAAAACCCAAACCCAGCCCTAAAACCTAAAAATACCCCTGTACCTCAAAACCCAAACCCAGCCCTAAAACCTAAAAATACCCCTGTACCCCAAAACCCAAACCCAGCCCTAAAACCTAAAAATACCCCTGTACCCCAAAACCCAAACCCAGCCCTAAAACCTAAAAATACCCCTGTACCCCAAAACCCAAACCCAGCCCTAAAACCTAAAAATACCCCTGTACCCCATAACAAAATACCACTAATAAATGTTTTTAAAAAAAGATAAACTTACCTATAAATATACTTACGTTGTAATGGTATGCGTTGTAATAGTATCTGCGTTGTAGTGTATTGCGTTGTAAAGGTATCCGTTGTAAAATGACCTGCGTTGTAAAAAATCTGTGGTAATGGTATGCGTTGTAAAAAATCTGTGGTAACAGTTACATACCATTCAGGCCTTTCAAAGCATACAAACTGTATTCAATAATAAATATTGACAGGAATCTGTCTCTCCAGAGTTTAAAAGAAGGAGCATCCTTTTGCATTCACATTGAGGCAATACAGAGTCTGGTCACAGCTGTAGCTAGAAAAATCAAGTATCGAGATTTACCGGCTGGTTCATCGGTTGTTATTGATCCCCCAGCCACCCCCAACAGTACCTGAGCGGCAGTTAGTTGTACAGGTCCACCAACAATCTCAACTAGAAACTTTTCTATATGTCCAAACAGAGTACTTAAGTGCCCACACTTATAGAAAACATGTACCACATCAGCAGCATCACTCCCACAGCGGAAACACTTACCCTCGTTAGACCCCCCATTTAGATATTTTAGCTGGGGTATAGTATAAATCGAAAACTGTTTTATAAAGTTGGGCAGCGAGATTTGCTGACAAAAACAATCTCCCCGCTAATTCAATTGAAGTTTCTAGCCGAGTGCCAGAGCACCCCAGTCTAATATCCCATTTATGATTTTGAGCCTCCAGATCGTTCTCACAAATGTCTAGCAAGATGGTATACAGTGTACCAATCCGTGCACTTCTCCTTACAGCCTCAATAAGGGGATTAGTTTGTATTTCGCATCGTGTTTTGAGCAAGTAGTCACGGATTTGTAGGTATTTGAAGAAGTCACACAGAGGCAGGTGAAATTGCTCCCTTGACATATCGAAAGACATTAATCCCTCACCAAGAAATAAATCACCAACAAAAGAACCCCCTTTATCTCGCCAATTATCCACCACCCAGTCCCAAAATATGATGGCAAAAGCGTGGTTGCAGTTAGGGGAGTATAACCAGATACCCTTTCCATCTTGTACTTCTTTCTAATCACTAGCCATACCTTATAAGCTGCATTGAGAACTTTAAATCTCGTTCGCTTATAGTAGCTTCTATCAAGACTGATAAAAAGTCGGTTTTTTGCATCGCTACCCAACAGCATTTGATAAATAGAGGAGGATTCAGCCACATAAGTCGATTCTGCCCCAGTTAGTAATATATTCATATGCTGCAGCATACAAGCATAATAGTACAATGTGAAATCCGGGACAGCCCACCCCTTTGCAGCCATGGCAGGATCATATACCGCATGGCTCTTCGTGCTTTGCCTTGAGCCCATAAGAACCTGGCACATATGGATTGTAATAGAGCAAGATTGGTTCGGGAAATCTCCAAAGGCACAGCACGAAAGAAATATAATATTTTTGGTAGGATTAGCATTTTATGAATATTACATCTCCCAACCATAGACAGGTGTAGACATTCACACTGGTCCAATTGTTTACGTGCTGCCCCCAACAATCTTGCCCAGTTTATATCGACCAATGCACTTAAACATACCCGAATCGCTATCCTAAGATAAACCACCTAATTCGAGACCCTTTGGTCATCAAATGCCGCTATATTAGCACAAAAAATGTGTTTTTTAGATGTATTTAATTTATACCTTGACACAGCTCCGTATTGTGCAGCAAGTAATTCTATCTCCGGCATATCAGTTGATGGATTAGGAGTAACTACAGCAACATCATCTGCGTATGCAAAGACGCGATAATGTTCTTGCCGCACTATTACTGGTTCAACCTTAGAACTGTGTTCTAGCATTTTTTTTAAATGGATCAATGTATACAGAAAATAATATGGGCGAACAGGGGCAGCCCTGCCTTGTCCCACGTGTGATTTGCACCGGCTTGGATTCTAGGCCCATTACACAAATTCTGGCAAAATGTTGGCTATATAATGTTTGCAGGGCAGAGACAAACTGTTGCCGAACCCCCAGACGGCGCAAAACTGTCCACAAAAATCCCCATGCGACCCGATCAAAAGCCTACCGGCATCTAATAATATAAAACTAAACGCGTCCCCACTACAATTAGCATTATCCAACAGAGTTATAACTCTGTTAACATAGTTTGTCGTTCCCCCTTTTGGGAATAAAACAATGTTGTCGGACTGAAACCAGTGGTGTTATAACTGCCGACAACCGGGACGCAAGGGTTTTTGAATAAATCTTTCCATCTACATTCAAAAGAGAAATTGGACTGTATGAAGCCGGATGTTCAGAAGGCTTGTCTTTTTTTTTAATACAACGATACTGGCTTCATCCCAAGATATCGGGGGCGCACCTATCTGAGCGCATCTAAATGTAGCCAACATATCTTGCTTCAAAACTCCAAAAAAGGTTTTATAGATATCGAGTGGGGCTTATCCGGTCCTGCCGCTTTCCCGGGTGCTAATTCATTTACAGCTCTTTCTAATTCTTCTAAAGTAATCGGGGCCTCCAACATCTCTGCCTCTGCAACCCCAAGTTGTCGTCACAGAACCGCTGTATCAGGGGTTCCCCCATTTGCGAATCATACTCTTCCCCCGTATAGAGGGTCTCGTAAAAATCGTGAAGCACCTCAAGGATCCCAGCCTCCGATTCCACAGTATTCCCTCGAGAATCAACCATTAAACTGATTCTCTGGGCAGCCTCTTTTGATCTGAGCTTTTGTGCAAGGCACCGTCCACTGGTCTCCCCATACTCATAATTCAGTTGTTTCTTAGGTATTTCTTTACTTGCTCTTTGCTCCAGTGGAGATTAATTTTAGCCTTACACTTAGCAACTTCAGAAGAGAGATCAGCAATATCAAAACCACCTTGTATTCCCAGCATAAGCTTTTCTTCTGCCCCCATCAAGGCTGAATATAGTTCCTGTAGTGTGGTCCGCAATTGTTTCTGTTTATACAAACCAAAACTGAGGGCTTCCCCACTAAATGTGGCTTTAAAAGCATCCCAAACACATCCTGTCCATGTGCTACCACAATTGATCCAAAAGAAGTACTCCATCCACTCCCTCATATACATAACAAACTTAGGATCTAGTAGTAGTTTCCTATCAAAAGAAAAACCTTGTGGTACCGATGCAGTCCGGGCAAATGCTAGAGTTAACACAAGAGGGCCATGATCTGATGTAACCCGTGGGTATACCTGTATACCAGCATCCCGTAGTAAATGTTTCAAAATAAAAAAAGAATCCAACCTTACAAGCTTCTGATGAGGGCAAGAATAAAAGGTATACCCAGGCTCATTGCCCCGCAAACTAGCCTAAGCCTTAACCAGACCATGAGCGTCCAGAAGAGATTGGAGCCCCTTAAATACCCTTGGCTTCCTACCACTGTACCTATAGTTCACATCAGGTAAAGATTTAGGGCCGAGGTGAATGTTTAAATCTCCACAATCAATCAATGGAGCGGGCCATAAAGCCAGCTCTACATTAAGCTGTTCTAGGATCAGGACCTAGTCAAAGTTTGAACCATAAATAGAACATATCGTGAATTTCTGCATCCCACTAATACATTCAACTACAGCCCACCTCCCTTGTTTATCGGCCAGTATTCTGCCTGTGCTGTGGATATGTTTTTTTAGCTAAGATTGCAACACCCCGTGATGTAACTGATTGCTCAGTACTAACCAATACCATATAGCCCAACTCCGAAAGTAACTTCCTTTTAGCCCAAGCTATATGGGTTTCCTGAAGGCATATCAAGTCACACTGGAGCACCTGCAATTCACTCGCAACCCGCTGCCTTTTGTTTCAATGGTTCAAGCCCCTAACATTCAACGAACCAAGCCGAATGCCTCTACCCCCATCTGTATCCCCTGTATATTGAGCCTTACTACATATATGCCAGGAGCTCCCTTTTTTCATACATCGCAAAATAGTGTCCTCATGGATTTTTTTTTTTTACCCCGGCCCCATTACCACCCCCTTGCCCCCGCCCCCCACCATCTGCCTCTCCCTCCCCTCCCCCCCCCCCCCTCCACCCCCCGAGTCTGCTGGCTCTGGGGGGAAGTTCTACTCCATGTCAGACCTCTCACATATATCATAAAATGATAAAGATAATGATAACGTGAGTATGCTTGGTGATTGGGGGACGAAATGGAGTCACACCCGGAAGACTATGAACTCTCCTTGGAGCAATCTTTGAATCAAGAGACTGTTAGAAAGGCACAAGATTTTGGGAACCCTATGTTTCAAGAGACTATGACACCTGTGGGCCAGCTCACCCTGGACGGTTCACCCTCTTCTCAAACTCAATCTGTGCATGTGGAGAACAATGCCGGTATACCCGGGGAGTTGGATGGGGAGGTGACTTTTAATACCATCTACAAGGTGATTATGGCCCACCGGGACGAGACCAGGGCTGAAGGTCTTCGTACGCAGGGGGCGGTCCGTAAACTACAAAATACAATGAGTCGGATAGCAAAATCATGCACGGAAATAACAACGCGAATCGTGGAGGCAGAAGAGCGGATCTCGTGGGTGGAAGATCTGTTGGCACAGCAGCAGTCGACTATAACAGCCCTACAAAAAAACAGGGAGGACGTTGATTGGAAATTAACTGATCTTGAAAACAGATCAAGATGGAACAATCTCCATGTGTTGGGTATTCCCAAGCATAAGGAAGGGGAGGGGAAGGACGTCAGACAATTTATTATTGAAATGTTTAAGGAGGCGTTCCCTGATTTAAATGGGTGGAACTTGGAGACTGAGATTATCAGGGCACATCGATTCCCATTTATACAACGTGCGAGAAAGGGGGGTTCTGGGGGGGGACGTTGTGGATCGCCCTAGGGCAATTTTAATTTGTCTGAATAATTACATGCTGCGTGAAGCCCTTTATGATCTGGCTAGGCCAGATAGGTGCCGGTCTGGGAAGGGGTGCGAATTTTTCGTGCGCCCCAATTTTTGCCAGGCCACAGTTCAACAAAGGTGGAGGCTGCGACAGTTGATATCAGCCTTTCAGGCTAAAGGCAGTCAGGCTTTCCTTTTAAACCCTGCCAAGTTGAAAGTAATCTATAAAGAAAAAACTTGCTATTTCACATCAGAGATTGTTGCACAGGATTTCCTGAAAGCAATGTGAAAACATTGTGGATTTTTTGCAGCACATTCTTGTGTTTGCTGTTAGTAAGTGCTGTTTATTGTAGACTGTTTCCTTTTTTCTAGTTGTCACCTCTTTTTTATTTTCTGGGGGATCTCTCCAGGGTACCGTAAAACAAGTGTATATTCCAGGAATGGGATGCAAGGGGTATACACGATTACATGTGCGTCAGTGAAGACAAAAGTTGTGTAAATGAGTGAACTATCTTTGTTCGGTTTATAAATTAGCACTTGGTTTTAAGATTTGCCGCGAAAGGGGGCAATGTCGAAAGGATGATTATGTTGAGATGGTTGGATCACGGCTAGAGTATACGGGGAGGGGGCAGTTTACAGTCACTCTCCATCACTGAGGACATGGTCCTTACCCCTGATTGACATTCTCTTCGGTAAATATCAACCCTTGATTCTCTGCCATGGTTAGAGCAGGAAAACCCAGAAATTGGGAGGGTTAAGGGTGTTGTTAGTGATCACAAAAAAGGGCTCTTTCAGCTGTGCACTGCCTATATATATTAAAATAAATGCAGAGAGCAATGAGTTTTTGAGAGCTCGTTCTTCTCCCCTGATTAATACAAATCAATAATTGTAACGGGTTCAATATCAACTACATACAAAACAGCATTATGAAAAAGACAGACCAATAGGTTTTTAAAAAGAACCCTTGCCCACCAACCTAGGTGCTGGTATGCTTCATCATAGGGTTCCCACCAAGGATACCAAGTGCATCCTAGGTGTTCTACGACGCCTGATTACAGCGGTATGTCAAGGTGCTTATACTGGTCTTTCATTTGGGTCACTTGACTGTCACTGACCAAAAAATGGACTATCTTCGTCCAATCAGATCATGCCAGGTTTATATGAAAACAAGCAGTTGGAATCAGGTATCATGTATGAATGTCTGACAGTATCCCATTGCTAAGCTGGATAAAAAGTAGCTTAGTAGATATGACGCATTATGTTCAATTCAGCAGCTAATAATCCCAAAAACTGATTGGTTAAAGAAACAATTTCCTAATACCTGCTGGAATACTGTTTTTGAATGCTATGCTGTTCACAGTGGTAACCATCATTTTCTGGCAATGTGGCGTATTTCAAACTGGGCGTTCCTTTACTCTTCTGTCACAGACCATGACAATTTTAATGCTATATTGCTTTTATATATGGTCTTGAGGTTGCAGCCTATATACTGTAAATATGATTTTTTAGAACTTTCATATACGGTACACATTGATGCGAACTGCAGTCACAGCTGGTGAAAGGCCGATGTTTTAAGGGGCTCGTCCAACCACTTTCCAGACATGGATATTTTTCTGCACCAGAAAGTAGATGGAACATCACAGACGTGTTGTAACCTGTTTTACTGTCTTCTTGGTCTAAAGCATTGGCTTACTCTATTGAGTTGCAAATCTTCTATAGTTCATATTGTCATGTGGCCCAAAGTGTCCTAGTAAAATCAACAACAATATCTTTCTTGCATATAGTATATATTTTTTTTAAAGCGTGTATACCTCCTAGTTACCAGAATGTAGGTGTATGCTGCATGCATTTTGCTACCCAGGGTCTCTTTAGGTAGAATAGTTTGTTTGTTGTGATCTGCACAACCTGCCTTGAAATGCGAGCAAAGATGTCTGGACATGCAGGGATCAGGGTGATAGTTTCTGCTTAAGACAGCCCAGATGTGGCTGCCGTTGCATCACCTGCAGACATTTTCAGTAAATGGGTCACTCCTAGACCTTCATGTTGCTCGCCGTATGTCCTAAGGGTGGTAACTTGCGATTAACAGAGTGCACATCAATACACACAGATGTAGTCACTCTATTTAAAAGATGGGGACGTCCACCGAAACAAATCTCCCTTTATTCTGCAGCCCAGGCCTTCCCAATCTTTGGTAGTGGATGCGCCTGCCCTGTTTAAAAGGACCGTGTGTATTTACAGCAAACTTTGAGTGCAACATCAGCCAAGTATCATCCCCTGGTTCTTGAGAAACGTTGTCTTTTGCTAACAGGGATCTTGCAATACCAAAACTAGGCCACTCATTCCCTCCTTCACCTTCCCAGCCCAGCTCCCCTTCTTCCATCGCACCTCAAAGGTAAGCCCACGCTCCCATTTACTACCTTCTCAGTGGAGAGTTAACTCCTCAGAATAGAGACTTCTAGGAATTCTACACAGTAATTTCCTGTCTGCACAGTTATTTCCCATTTTGAGCAGCCTGACTCTAATAGATGTAATTCCATGTTGAGAATCTGGCCAGAAACAGTAATTCTTGTCGCTGAGTTTCTCGGCATTGAATTCTGCATAACTTGTAAAAATGTTTTCCCTTTTCACTGCCTTCCCCACCACTGTTGCTTACCCCTTCCTCCAAAACTTTTGATCTTTTTTTTTCTTTTGAACTTCCTCGTACCCCTGTTGGAGACTCATCCATTTGCTTTTTTGTGATTGTTACTTTTTAGGGGCAATAGCACCACTACAGACCTAAAGTACAGTGCGCAGGTGCTTTGCTGATAAGCTGCGCTATATAAGAAACTCTGACATTGACATTAAGAAACTCTGACATTAATTGACATCATCAGTTAAGAGAGGGCAGAGGATTTAATGGTTTAGGTTTTTGAAGGGTCAGATGACACACAGATGTTATGTTAAGTTATGGTGGCTTGTATAGCACACAGCTGCCCCAGCGAAGGGGCGTCCCGGCGCTTCCAGCTACAAAATAAGGGAGGACAGCAATCAGAAACTCTGCAACAGACAGAAGACCAAGGATTAGACTGTAGGAAATAGGTAGGTCTTGATAGCTTTCCTGAAGGCGAGTAGGCTGTCCATACCACGGATCTGCTCCGGCAAGGAGTTCCACAGCCTAGCTGCCAAGTAACGGAAGGAACGCCTTCCTGCACGGTTGCGCTTGACCCGGGGAACAACGACCAGCTGCCGACACTCCGACCGTAACCTATGTTTGGGAACATACAGCGTGAACAAATTGCTCAGCAGACTGGGATGGACTGAATTCACAATTTTAAATGATAGGCAAGGAGCCTTGAATTCAATCCTACTCTTCATCGGAAGCCAATGCAGCTTACGTATAGTGGCAGCAGCAGAGCAGAAGCAAGGCTGGCCAACGAGGGCTCTAGCAGCGGCATTTTGAAAGCGTTGTATCCGACAAATTTCGGCCTTGTTGGCCCCGAGAAGAAGAGATGGGTTAGCAATTCTGTCAGATGGGATTTCCTCTGTGCTACAGCGACCAAAATGAGATTAGGAGATGGACGGGTAAAATGGGTCAAAATACTGTACTCCCACCCCACGGCATGGTTTAGAACCGGGGGTGGAGGGGTGATATCAGGACCCTATGACATTTTCAGGGGCACCAGACAGGGGTGCCCACTGTCTCCCCGACTGTTTGCTCTGGCTGTTGAACCACTGGCAGAGTTGTTTAGACAATAAGAAAGACTGCATGAAATGCTATTGGGGGAATGAGAACTTATCATCTCGCTATATGCGGATGATATGCTACTAAACCTGGGACACATGAGGTGACTAGACCTCTCCGCGGCCTTCGACACTGTCTGCCACCGTACACTAGTGCAGCGACTCAGCAACGTCGGAATCCAGGAGAAGGCACTGGAGTGGATCATCTCCTTCCTCGCCGGAAGGACACAGAGTTTGCCTCCCCCCGTTCAGATCTGAAGCCACCGAAGCCATCTGCGGCGTTCCTCAAGGCTCCTCGCTCAGTCCAACCCTCTTCAACGTCTATATGAGCCCCCTCGCAGACATCGCACGCCAGCACAACCTCAACATCATCTCCTACGCCGACGACACCCAGCTGATCCTCTCCCTCACCAACGACCCCGCCACCGCCAGAGCCAACCTTCACGAAGGAATGAAAGAGGTAGCCGAATGGATGAAGAACAGTCGCCTGAAACTGAACTCGGACAAGACGGAAGTCCTCATCCTGGGATCCTCACCCTCCGCCTGGGACGACTCCTGGTGGCCCCCCTCCCTAGGCAGCGCACCCAAACCAACAGACCACGCACGCAACCTAGGCTTCATCCTGGACTCCTCCCTCTCCATGACCAGACAAGTCAACGCCGTCTCCTCGTCGTGCTTCAACATCCTGCGCATGCTATGTAAGATCTTCCGGTGGATCCCCACCGAGACCAGGAAGACGGTCACCCAGGCCCTCGTCACCAGCTGTCTGGACTACGGCAACTCCCTCTACGCAGGAACCACCGCCAAACTCCAGAAGAGACTCCAGCGGATCCAGAACGCCTCAGCACGACTCATCCTGGACATCCCCCGTCGCAGCCACATCTCCGAACACCTGAGAGACCTGCACTGGCTCCCGGTCAACAAGAGAATCACCTTCCGTCTCCTCACCCACGCTCACAAAGCCCTACACAACCAAGGACCAGGATACCTCAACAGCCGCCTCAACTTCTACGCTCCAAAACGCCAGCTTCGATCGACCGGCCACGCCCTCGCCGCCGTCCCCCGCATCCGAAGAGCCACCACAGGGGGACGGTCCTTCTCCTACCTCGCCGCCAAGACATGGAACTCCCTCCCGACCCACCTCCGCCTGACCCAGGACCACCTCGCCTTCAGGAAGCAACTCAAGACCTGGCTGTTCGAGCAGTAGCGGATCCCCCTCCCCGAGCGCCTTGAGACCCTCTGGGTGAGTAGTGCGCTATATAAATGCTTTGATTGATTGATTGATTGAGGGGAGGGGTTGTACAGGCACAGTACCACCTGGAGAGATATGCTACATTCGCTGGACTAAAATTGAATACAACAAAAACGTATGTTTTTACGGTGATGGAGGGGACCGCATGCTTAGCTGACCTTTCTATGGGCTTGAATTGGACCCCCAACTCTTTTAAATATTTAGGGATCTAAGTATTCCATGATTTATTAGACTTGAAAGAGGGTAATTTAAAACCAGTATTGCCGTCCTTTGGGAGGACGATTCCTTTCTGGCGTTCACTAAAACGCCCCAAGATAGCTTGAGTTGCGCTGACCAAAATTACCATGCTCCCAAGATTGCTATACTAGTTTGTAAACTTACGGGCGCCGTTACCTGGCGGCACAGCTGCAATGGTTGGCTCAATGGGTGGACGGACAAGATCATGCCCTTCTGATTGTCACGAGCCACACAACTGCCTAGAGGCAACTCATAGCTAAGCTCATACACCCAGCCTAAGAGGTTCCTCATCCGAGAGGGCTCCTACAGGGAGCCCTCTACTGCTGGAGAAGGTGCCAAAGATGCACTGCCGGTAAGCCACTTTATACCCCAGGCCTGCCCTTGGTTGGGTTACCACACGGGACGCTACCCATTCTTTTCCCAGAGACACAACTGAGAAGCTGGACTGAGGCTGGAGTCAGGACAGTGGGGGACCTATACCTAAACAGCGAACTAATCCCACTTGAGGAATTTTTAACTCAGAATGATCCAGCACCGTACAAACGCACAGCACAGGCATAGTATCCCTGCTTCAGGTGATCATGGGGAGTAGATCTGTATATACTTATCCACTAACCTGTACCTATGGGAGATAGGTGCATAGAAATGTCAGATTGTGTGGTGTGGGTTGGACAGGAGGGCTAAGGAGTATAGTGCCTAGTGTCTGTTTTTCAGGGTATCTAGAATTTGAAGTAGTTTGCTGTGCTCTATTTATTAACGTGTATATATAGTGCAAGCCTGGACCATAGGCGATAGCGCTTTACAGTTAAAGCATCGGTATGAGTGTACAGTAAAATAAAAACAAAATGCATCTATGCAAACGTGCATTTCAGAAAAAGAAATGAGTGCGCTTTTAGAGTTTTAGATAGAAGTGTACAGTAATAAATCAAAAATACCTATATACGAGGGTGCATCACACATCTAAAAACATACATACAAATAAAAGCAGCTCTGTTAAAATGTCAAGAAAATTAATTGTCAGGAGGTTCAGTTTGTGCAGGAACGAAAGCGCATCACTGTCCGCTCTCGGAGACAGAAATGGGTGAGTCTCCAAAAGGACTCAGAGGAAGAGCCATTAAAAGATGCGAGCATCAAGAGGCAGGTCTAGTGATGGGTAGGCGGCAGGGAGCAGTAAAAAAAGGTGAAAACATTTAAGCAAACTTAGTATCTAGTTAATGATTACTAGCTGCAAGCTTCTTGGTCGCTTGTTTAGTCACTGAGTTGGAAAGTGTAAGTAGCCTGGAAGTCCTGTTGCGTTCTCTGCTATTCTGAGATCATTCACTACAGTGTTTCTGTGGTTCTTCAGTGGTCCGTACGTTGATAAATCCAGTGTTGTGGAGCCGGTTGTAGACAACTGAATACAAGCTGGTTTGGAGTTCTGATAAAGATGAATTTTTGGCATGGTTTACCTGTTCTATTGTAATAATCGCTGCTGGTCCTAAAATAACCTGAAGCATGTTTACAGCAGCTGACATTTATCATTTTTATAGATTGAACTAGCGGTTTATTACTAAGATTATCTCTGATGTCCATCAGTTAATTGAAGCGCATTTAATTGAGGTGACGCAAACTCACTGATTAACAAATCACCTGCGCTCATGTTTTGTTGTGTGCCTTCCTTTAATCAGTTGGGAATACAATTGATGTGAGCATAGGAGGTTATTATAATTATACATTTAATGAGGGCTCTCATTTTGCAGGCCATTCCATGACTGGTTTGTGGGCCATATTGTGTCTTACAGGAATCATTAGTGCTAGAACTGAGTGCAGAATTCAAGTGCGCTGCTTAAGCAGTTTGGGGTGGAGGACTGTTCGCCTTCATAAGAATGACTTCTTCTGATCTGATGTAGGGACTTCAGGATGACTTTGTATCTGGTTCTTATCCATCGCCCTTTCTGAAAAAATACCCATCGTTTGCTTGTGTTTAAGGGCTTTGTGGCGACGAGGCAAGTACGTATATAGCAACTGCTGCACCCCTCCCTAACACCAAATGCATTCAGGGGATCGTATTAGGATGATGAAGGAAGGCACAGCGTCCACCTACTACCCAGAAACAAATGAGTGCTTAACTGATTAAACCTAGACTAACTCTAAAAGTTTAAATGGTACTCTTACAAGTGGAGAAGTGTGGCTCACTGGTGTGGAGAAGTGTGGCTCACTGGTTAGAGGAGGCATACCCTGAAGCAGAGGTCAGACCCGGGACCAGGGTTCAATTCCTGACGTGGCAGGGTCTTGAGCCCAACTGTCCACGGACTCGATAATTCTCCCTTCGGTGCCCACTCTAAACTCGGGTTCACACTATGCAGCTCTGGGCATTAAGCTTGCTTAATCTCCACAACGGCCCCCCGCGGCGGGATGCCTGGCCTTCACCTTGGGGATGCCCAGTACGGGTTATCTCACAGGGAAAAGCCAGGACAGATTCCCAATGCAAGCGCTGAGATGCCCTAGGGTAAGTCGAGCGCTATATAAGAACACACATACATACATACATACAATGATGTTCTTTTTGGCTCTCTGGCCCTCTGAAGTCAGAGCACTGTTCTTTTGACCCCCCGGAGGTAGAGTAGAACATAGAAGGGGGTTGAGTGACAATTTGTGAATTAAGCAAAGGAGATGTAAAAGAAAATACATATACAAGGTGAAGGGACAAATGTTTAATGTGAAATGTAAAGATAATAGGTAGATGAAAAGCAAGGCATCTTCGTGCAGGAGTTTAGGAAGCATACACTGCATTTTACAAGTTACTGACTTGTGGTTGCAACAACCGTGCTACTATGCTTGCTGCTTTGTGTTTTTTGTAATTGTTGGTGGGTTTCTGTTATTTCTAAGTTACAACTTATACTTTAGTCTGTGATGCCCGTATCAACATCCTGGATATCGTCAAGCCGCCATGCAGTCACCACCATCAGCAACACCACCTCTTTTCTGAATTCTCGTGAGAAATGTATCACAGTGAATATTCTGATCCTACGCTTAGTCTGTAATCAATTAAATTTACTTAGTAACATAAGGGTGATGGACCTGCAGATAATTCCTAGTTTATTGCATTGCATTCAGGATCATCTCCCTCAAGGCAGCAGCCACCAAGACTGCCCTTAGACATTAAACTGCAGCACTTTACCCCTGTTTTACATTATTTTAGGAATTTCTAAGTTGCCCTGTAATATTCCAGGTGTATAGTTGGAATAGTGTTCAAGAAGCCTCCTGGACTATTCTGGGGCTGTACTTTCCCCATATATTCTAGGACCTGGGTTAGAATAGTAAATTAGCTGTCCCGGCATTCACAAAACATCTGCTGCTCTTAGGGCTAAGCTGAAGATAGAAACTCAAGCAGCAAGAAGCACTTGAATAATACAAATCAGAGCAGTTAGGGCTTATGAGGGAGATCTGTGAGAAGCAACAGTCTTGATATGAATCTATAATATCAAGAGAAAAAAAGGTGAAAGGTCATTCTGGGATAGGAGCCGAATGCTCTGAAGATTTCAAGGAAAAGTGTGCAGACCATTGGTCAAAAAAGAAACGGAATACAAGAAGTAATGTTGCAGGTCCACCCTGCCCCCCCACCCCCCCCCCCCCCCACCCCCGCATTGAATACTAATTTCAGGATTGATTGTATATTGGCTAAGTGATTGCACATCCATAAACTTGTGGGGAGGTTGTATTACCCAAAACCCACTACAGTGCAGTCAGTATTGGGCATTGTGCGGAATCTTTATGTCCTAGAGTCTGACCCTTCAAAGACTTGGCTTATATTATGATGATGCCTGGGCATTATTTTTTAGAGTGTCTCATGGTTCACTTTTTCTGTTGACTTGAGAACCTTTATGGTGATGTAGTCTGCTGTCAGGAGTATGTACTTTCAGTGTACTATCATATGAGCTTAGATCTTCACAGTTTACCAGTGACTTTTTTGAAGTTATGCTTCACAAGTTTAATGTATTGTATTTTATTTAATGTAGCTACTGCAATAAATAAGTGAATCGTGTGTGCAGAAACACAGGTAAAACTTGATAAATAAATTAGACAAAACTGAACCAGGACAGTTTTAGCTGTTCAGTATGTTCGTCGTATAACATTCTAGGGTTACGGTGTTCACCACATCTGTCACGGCTACTTAGCCATAAGGTACGGGCGCCACAACTGCCGTAAGTGCAGTTCCTCGCAGGAATGCAGCGCACGTTTTACCTGTGTTTCTGCCCACACCATTCACTTATTTATTGCAGTAGCTACATTATCGACCCTGAAGAAAGCTGTGACACTAGTCGAGGTCTATTAGACTGAAACATGTTGGTCCTGTAAGAGTGCAGAGGCCTTGAATCCTGGCACGTGCTTTACGAGCGATACTTTGGTTTTAATCCTGACACCGGGCAGCTGAATAAAAGTAGCATCATAGCTGACCCCGTAGCTAGTCTTAATCACTTATAACACAGCACTGCACTTTTCTTTAAGACACCAAGCTCCCATAGGGTTTTAGTACACCTACCCTCCTTATCATAACATCCCTGAGATCCTCCCTCGGAGCGAGGGGGTTGTAGCCCACGTGAGGACTAGGTCTCTCACACGAGGAAGTACCCCCATGATGAAGCATGACACCTCTGGTGTGTGAGGGGAACTGTCCTTAAAAAGGGAAATCCCCTGTTATGCACTTAGGCACATCGAGTCACATGCTAGACCTCCCTACCAACACGGACCCGGAGCTCCTTTTGTGATGTGCATTCACTGTGCTTTGTGACATATTTGTAAAGTCATCACGCATAGACAGAACAGAGTTAACTTTCTTTGATTCCTTCCTCGCTCATTAAGGTTAATTGAGCTGGTCACTCCATAGAACTGCCAACACTGTGGGGCACGCCTTCTTCTACTAATTCACAAAAAAACAGCTAACATATTTACCCTGATTATACACAGATCTAGCTCAAACTGGAAGACCAATGTGAGAAATGTTCAAATGCGGCTCATTGCCTGACACAGGTACAGCACTCCATTCCGCAAAGCGGTTTTGCCTGAATGGTGTATTCCTACGCATAGGCCCTGCATACTTCCCCTACCCTACCTCCCCACTTCTATTGCCGCCCCCCCTATTATCGGCAAAGAAAGTTCGTAGCCTGGGTGTACCGTTACCTAAAGCAGTGTTGAAATCCGCTTTCGTGCAATTCACTCTGCTTTGAAGGGCCTTCCTCGTGTTTGCTGCTCAAAGCAAAGATATCCAGCTCATAGAGTAAATGCGCTGTTTGTATTATTGTAATTATAATTGCAAATAATTCACAACAGTCGTGCTCACCTGTTCAGTCTGAGATGCCATCCCCAAGCACATCATCACTAATCTATCCCTATTGCTTGTTGATAAAAGGAAGATCATACTTGAGGACTCACTAGACATCACATGACCGCTCACCTGAATACCCTGTATACCCTGCTGTGTTGTTTGTTCCTAATCAGCCATCCTGATGCCTTTGGTCCACGTACCTCAATCTCCTGATTGTACAGCTGACTCGCTACAAAAGGATTGCTCGAAGAGCTGTGTGTTTCAAGGTCTCCTCATTAGGGAACACTGTACCACCTTAGATAACACTTGAAGATTTCTGTGTAATATTCAGAATGATCTTGAAAAATACTTTTCTTTGTTCAGGCCTGTGGCTCATTCGATTTTATAATCTGAGTCACCAGGCATTGGCCAGTTGATGGATAAGGCTTAGTGATACGACTGTGGTATTCACCCGTTTAGAACTGATCACACCTAAAGAAGAGGACATCAAACTGCAGATTCCAACCTTTCATCTAGATTATTCACTGACTTCAGAATGCCTCTGCAATAAGAAACAAATAAACAAGTCTCTTCGCACTTGGAATAAGTTCTTAGTAGTAGCTAGGGACATCTGTGCATCTAATCTTTAAATATTTTTGACTGCTGGGCTTCTCTGCTCCACTTCCTGGCTCCCACATCAGCACCTTTTGAAGGAGAGAGCGATGTCATATCTTCCCCTGGCGCAGCACATGACAAACCACTCTGACATTTCCATGGCCACCCATTTTACTGCCCCGCACCCCCTCCTCTTTCCTGACTCCCTCTTTCTCAGGACAGACAGGATGCTGAGGCGCAAGCTAGGGTCCAAAGTTTGTTGGTTTGACTTTGGGGCTGCTGGGTGCGAGTAATGAGATGGATTTAGCTCAATGTTCAGAAAGGGCTGGGCCGCGGAAAATTGATGAGGATGATGTTCGATTTACCGATGCACAAAAGATCTATCTGCCATCCTGCAAAAAGTCATTTATGGTCACTGTAATGTCATTCCTATGTTGAGGATACAGAAAAAAGTAAAGTATATATTTTGTGGGCAGTCATGCGCCCCTTCACTGGAAATGTATATGAAAACCTTGAAAATAAGTATGGGCGAAATTTGCGAATTCGCGGTCCGCAAATTCACGCGAAAGCGAATTCGCGGTCCGCAAAATTCGCGAATTTGTGCAAACTTGCGAATTTTTTTATTTTGGCATGTTCGCAGGGTTTTTTTTCAGCGCGGCTACCGCGAACTTACCTATGCGGTCGTTTTTGGGCGCGGCCATCTTGTTCGCGGGAGGAAAACAACTTGGCAAACTCAGAATCCAGGTAAGTCAACGCAGCACGCGCGAGATTGTATTTTTAAAGCGCGAACAAGCAAAAAAAAATCGCAGATTGTTTGGCAATTTCGCGCGATTCGCGGATCGCGAAATTGCTAAAAATCCGCAAATTTCGCGAGCGGAACGAATTTCAGCCCATTCTGACTTGAAACATTTATTTTCCCGACATTTCCCATCCTCAGTGTATAGCTACTCCCTAGTTAATGTTCCGTGAAACACTTGGAATGACTTGAATATCTTATTTGTTCCTCACATGAACTCGTGCTTAAAATGAAAATCATGCTGTCTTGAACTAATAGAATTTAGGTGCACATAATCAATTTTGCAAACATGGTCACTTTGTTTTTGCCTCCGACTCTGCCTTGCATAAGATCTCAGAATACATAAAATGAAAGAGCTGATGCTAATGACCCGATGTTTATACAATGATTGCTTTATATTTTTCCATCACCCTATCTGATTGCTTGCATAATAACAATGTGTTCTGTTTGCCCAGGATAGCTTGTCTAAATCATACATGAAGAGTTCACTTCTAATGTTTACCGGGCTTGTTTGCTATGATAAACCAGCTTGTAAATTTTCTCCAAACGTCACCAGTGACAGAAATCAGTCTATTGCATCATAAAACAAACACCTGACCATTTTATTCACTTAATAATATTATATCTTCCTAATGTAGCACAATGCTCCCATTCCTCAAGGTGGACGTGGTGCCATTCAGTTTGTGACGCAGTACCAGCACTCCAGCGGACAGCGCCGGATCCGAGTGACCACAATAGCTCGAAAGTACGTAGTGTGTGATGTATTTGTACTCACTTTGTCATTAACTCGATTATGTTTAAAAGCATCTATTGCTATGTATTTGTGAGATCATTAAACTTCTGCCTGAATCGGTGCTTGCCTGCCATTCAACAGTAAGTAGTGTGTTGGTTCCATTTTTAATTTTATAAAGTAAGTGGAATTTTAAATTAAATGTTTATTCCTTTTTTCATTCAGCGTAGCTAATACAACAGTTTACCGAAGCATTACATTGCAGTTTGGCCCCATTAAAATAGTGACATGTGAATCAGTTAGTTTAAAGTTAAACATTTCATCAAACAACATTGGGTAAAATTAGTATATAAATAACATCCAGCCAGCAATTTTGGGGACACGCTACCTCTTTGATCCATAAAGTACCACAGGGGACTCACTCCCTCAACTGTCACCATGCCAGTAGGCACAGATGACCACATTAGCCTGAGGGGGCGGGGCCTACAGCCATTGTGTCAAGCACGGGACACGCATGGGCCAAGCCCGGGCAAAGGGCGGGCCCATCCACACCATCAGAGCCTGGAGGAAGCTTTGCTTAGGCACACCTCTAACACTTTCTATATCCTAAGGTACTACTGCTTGCTGTTAGCCGTTCAGCTCACTCCCATGTTCAGCTTACTGCACACTTGTGCGTAAAATCGTCCTATGAGTTATTGTTTTCATTGTGTCTGCAGTGGGCGAGCTATTCATCTCTCTAGCCGCCCATATCAAACTGCTTGTCCCTGGAAAATCTAGTTTGTATTTTTGATTCCCGGGCTATTTGCGCTTGGTCATGGAGAAACTAAATGCAACGGAAGTGGGCCAGGCGCAGGTAGAGATCTAGCAAAGCTCAAAAGCCTGATGGTGACAATTGTGTTTTGGATAGAATAGATAGTCAACTGATGAATGTAAGCAGATTTTAGTACCCACTCCGACCACCCCTCAATGAGGTGCACCAGGACCCTTACTAGCAACGCACAGTGCAAGCAAAAGAGGATTCCTGGGATGTTCACAAGATCTAGTAAGCACGGTCAGAAACCCCTCCTTACTTCCCAAATAAACCAGCCTTTAACATCTCTCTTGGCCTCTTCCACCTTAGTCTCCCCTGCAGTCATCGTTTTGCTCCCCAGAGCGAGTCTTCAGGCGAGCAGATTACTTTCCCAGCCCCTGATAACAACAACCAGTCGATGGGGTTAGTAGAGAAGTCCTCTCAGTGTGACGACCCCACTTTTCCTTCATCTTCCAATGGGTCTACTGAGATTTCCAGGGTACCCTTCCAGGAGTTCCTGGAAGGGTTCCTGGAGAGATCTCTGGAACAATTTAGGGCCATTCTAAGGGCTGAGCTTGCCCCAGCAGTTGCTCATCTTGACTTGTTACAGGTGAAACCGGAGTCACTACAGGCCCTGTCATGTTCTGAGGTTGGGAAGGGCACTTCATTGATTACAAGACCCCCACACTTACATGTGAAGCAGGATCAATTTAGATCCACTCCACCTAGTTTTCATTTGCCATCTGTGACAGAGCCTTGTGGTAGCCAGGGCTCAGTGGACAATCTATCTCAGGGCGGAGGGGGGCGGGGGGGGGGGGCAAGGCAAGCCTAATAACTGGGCACAACATCAGGGAAGCAATAGGAAGCCTACCCCAACTATCCATCACGGTATATCTCCCATGTGCAGTCCACAACTCCCCCCAGAGTGCACACCCTACCTAACTTTTTTCCAAAATCTCCCTGAGATTCCTCCCAACGCAAGTGAAGAGTTTGAGACTTTGAGGAATACATCAGTGCACCGGTTGACAGCCGATTCAAAGGGGCCCCATGACCTAGCTCCAGAGGTCTTATTAGCCCGCAGATCAGCTTGGCTTGGTATCCATCCTAAAGACTGCCATAGGAACTGTGCTGGTGAACCTCAAGACTCCCCTAATTATGGAACTTCTCCTGGGACGATTAAACCAACTGCCATTTCCATCAACTGGCATCAAGGCCTACCTATTGGGGTACTTTTATAGGTCTCCTGCCACTTCTAACCCCATAAGGTATGTGTCAAGCACTGTCAAAAGAACTAGTTTTCCTGACAACACAACCACGAAAATCTCTTTAGGAATTCCTTTTGAACCTTTCTCGTCACTGGATGCTCAAGACTGACTGTATCTGACAATGGCATCAGTTGCTACCGGGTTTCTCTCGCCCTTGAGTTTCCACCAGGGACCTTTTGACACTGCAACAATTATTGTTCCAAGCCCAGATACCACCAAGGACTCCCGAGCCATCCCACAGAGCCCTCAACCCTAAAGTCGCTGGTCTTTGCCACGTATGGATCAGCCTTACATAAGAGTGTGTTTGAGGATGAGCAAGCCATCAAGGCATTATCTGTTGCAAATGTAGAGGGGTCACACTCCATTACTGCAGCTATGATTACCCCAATAGATTCACAGCACAAAGTCTAGAATATACTTTCATGGAACGTTGCTGGCCTTAACGCCAAGCTGGTCGACCCGGACTGGGCGATTTTTATCGGCACTTATGATTTATGTATATTACAGGAAACGTAGTATGTTGCTCCGGTCCACAGATAAGGGTTTACACCATTTTTTTGTCCAGCGGTCTCTGTTGGCAGGGGTCGGCCAACAGGTGGCATAATCTTGTGGATTAAAAATTCTCTAGCTCTTTCCATTGCAAAGCTTGCTATACATTCTTATGATATCCTGGGGCTGTCTATTGCTGGGGAGGAGGATCCTCTTGTTATGTTTTTAATGTGTATAATAGGCTGAGTGGGGCAAATAAGCCATCCAATACCTTACATGCTTTAGAAGATGTTTTATACACCCTTCCACTCAAAGACCGGGTAATCCCCATTGGCGATTTCAATGTTTCTTTTAAACCATATGGCCTTAAACCCTAAAAATTTACAGAGGAGGTGTATGCGGTTTGGGGAGTCCCTCAGCTAGCTCTGGACACTCTTACGAGAAGTTCAGCTGTCGCAGACCATCTGTTGAGTTTATCCCTCCGCCTTGGACTCAGGGCCTACAACGGCAGGTCTCCTTCGGATCATTGTGGTGCCTACACTTTTAAACGTGCGCTACAAAAGAGTTGCATTGACTACATTTTCCTGTCACTACCATTGTGGTTATCTCTTAAAGATATGGTGGTTATTGATAAAGATAACAATGCTCTTTATCTGTCTCTTAGAGGGTTTGGGAACGGCACCCATCAAAGTGGCAGCTTGAATCCTGGGGCCGTACCAACACTCACGAACATAAGCGGCGGGCCAGACCCATATTTTTTTAACATTTGGCGGACACCTTGGAGGCACTGACCTCATTCAGAACGCGAATCCCCGACCCTGGTGATATCGTTAAGTCCCATGCAAATAATTTTATTACCCATAAAGCATCACTTATAAAAGAGGTCCGAAAGGACCCTAGCCTGCACATCCACTGTCCATGGTTTAATAATAGCTGCAGGAAATTGACGTGTCTTGATCCAGAGTCTAAAAGCTGACATTAGGCAAGATATTGTTAGAGCCAGAAAGGATTACAAAAGGAGTCTAATACAGGCCAAATTAGATTAAGGACGAAAGATGTGGGATGATCTGGTTGTAGCTGCCCGGGTTGGGGATGCTAAACCATTCTGTGGGATTGTGGCCCATGGCAAATGCAATCCAGTCAAGGGTGTTGTTTATAACCTTCAACCCCAGACTTGGGTGGAGAATTTAGAAATAAAATGTATGCAGCCAAGCCCGACTATGGGTGAAAGGTACCAGCAAGCGATCCTCCTTCACTTGCAAGTAAAACCACCCCCTTGACTTTTCAGCACAAAGATGTACTGGAGGCACTTATGATTTATTTATTTATTTTATTTATTTCTAAATTTATAAAGCGCGAACAAATACCACAAGTGGTGTCTCGGCGCTGGGCAGAAACAGAGAGGCACATCCTGTGCATTATTGAGTGAATAACCATGTCTTCACTTGCCTTCTGAAGAGCAGCAGTGAGGCGCTGGTTTTTATGTGATGGGGCAAGGAGTTCCAGAGCCTCGAGGCGGCCACCAAGAAGCGTCTGTCTCCCCATGTGACTGTTCTCACTCGTTGAACGCATAGTGATGCGGAAGAGGCTGATCTTAGCGCTCTATTGGGAACGTACAGCTGAAGTGATTCCCTAAAAAAGTCGGGTCCTTGGTTGTTCAGTGCCCTGTATATGATGCACAGAGCCTTAAATGTTGTTCTCTTTTTTATTGGGAGCCAGTGCAGTTGGTAGATGACTGATGAGATGGATGCAAACTTGGGAGTTCTGGTCAGGATTCGCGCCGCGGCGTTCTGCACCATTTGTAGCTTTTTAAGGACCTGCTCCTGAGCATTCAGCAGAAGCCCATTACAGTAGTCCACCTTGGAGAGCACCAAGGAGGACATCAGGGTTTTCCCTGCGGATAGTGGAAGATAGGGTAGTAGCTTTTTCACTTTCCGTAGCGTGAAGAAGGAAGAGGAGACTACTGCGTTGGCGTGATTAGTGAAACTCAGTTTGTTGTCGAACAACACTCCTAAGTTTCTGACCTTTGAGACTGGGATAGGTGGGTTGCCCATTTCCGGTGGCCACCAGATCGGGGACCAAGCTGGTTTTAGGTCTCCAAACACCATTACCTCGGTCTTATCGGTGTTTAATTTTAGACAATTGTTGTCCATCCAACGACTGATGGCTCTCATGCCAGTCTGAAAATTGGCTGCCACTTCGATCCCGTTCTTATGTACTGCCAACACCAGCTGGGTGTCGTCGGCGTACGAAGTCACTCCCATTCCATAGGTTTTAATGACCCTCGCCAAGTCCGACACATAGATGTTGAAAAGTGTCGGACTCAGCGAGGATCCCTGGGGGACTCCGCACGGCAGCACAAATGTTGGTGAGTAGAAGTTCCCCATCTTCACTGACTGTTCTCTATTGGCTAGGAAAGATGTCAGAAGTTCCGCAGCCCTGCCCTTTATGCCCAAGGCTTTGACACGGTCGATCAGGATGTTATGATCGACCGTGTCAAAAGCCGCTGATAGATCTAGCAGGATCAGAACAGCCGAACCTCCCTGGTCCATGATATGTCTGATCTCTTCAGAGGCCTTGATGAGCGCTGTCTCTGTTCCATGTCCTCTTCTGAACCCGAACTGGGTGTTGTCTAACAGGTTGTTTTGGTCTATGTAGTTGGCCAGCTGTTTGTTTATGGCTTTTTCAAGAATTTTAGATGGATAGGGGAGAGCTGCTATAGGGCGGTAATTTTTTAGTTCCAAGGTGTTAAGGGTTGGTTTTTTTAAAAGTGGTTTTATTATTGCGGTTTTCCAATTTTGGGGATATTTTCCTGTTTCACAGATGGTGCTGCAGATGTTCTCCAGGATTGGTGCTACTACGTCAGATGTTAGTTTGATAATGGTTGGTGGACAAGGGTCGAGAGGGGATCCTGACATAGTGGTTTTGATTAGATCTTTTATTTCTGGTAATGATGGGGGGATAAATTCGTTCAGAGATGAGGACGTGAGTTCGGTGTTCCTGATGTTATCTGACAGTTCCTCATTCGTGATGTTATTGAATTTATCAAAAATTTCAGTTACCTTGGTTCTGAAGAAGTCAGCCATTTTATTGCAGAAGTCTTGGGAGGTTTCGGTGATATTAGCTGTTGGTGCTTCCGGCAAACAAAGCACAAGGCCCTGACTTCATCCCCGGGGACTTTTTTAGATTATAACTACTCATCCGGGCTACCTATTTCCATCTGCTTTTCCATTCAGTTCTATAAGGTTTCCCAATCCCTGGTTCCTGGCAGAAGGCAAAGATTGTCCTAATTCATCAAAATGGCTGTAAAGACGTCCCAGGGAATGTTTTGCCCATCAGCTTTATTGGCACATCCCAGTAACTTTTCTCTCACCTTATCCTAGAACAGCTGCTGGATTGGGTTGAGGCCAACTCCATTCTTTCTGTGATGCAGATGGGATTTAGGAAAACGGTCAGTATGGTGGACCAAGTCCTCAGTTTTTGTGCCCTTTATTGGAAAACTGTAACGCTTGACAAGGGTAACTTAATATGTGGTCTTTGTCGACTTGAGAACTGTGTTTAATTACATTCCAAGGCCCAAGCTGTGGGAGGTTTTGCAAAAGATTGTGCCCCCGTTAATATCCTGTCCATTCTCGTTCGATTGCATTTACACAACACAGCTTGAGCCAGATATGGTAAAAATGGTGAAGTCACAGACCCTTTAATATTGAAACTGGTGTTCAGCAAGGTAGCGTGTTGGACCCAACTCGGTTAATCCTATGTATTAATGAATTAGTCCAAGGCCTTGAATTCCCTGAAAACGATGCACCCGAATTAGGCCCTCACAAAATTGCGACACTGCTCTTTGCAAATGATAAGCTTTTAATCTCCAAAACTCTGCGTGGCCTGCTGGCAATACTTAATCACTTTTTAATTTTCTGCAGCAATCGGGGCGTTAGGCTTAATATTAACAAAACAAAATTCATGGCATTTAATTCTTACAAATCTGAAAGAGACAGTTATAGATTCCTTACCTTAGAATTACCCCCAGGTGTCAGACTGGATCCTGAGAATTTTTCTCTTAGCAGTACCCCTGCAAGTCGATAGGTGACGTTGATTGACTCCTTCGTCCGCATTGCGATTGCCGGGATGACGTCGCTGTGCCTACTTAAGACACCGCCCCTGCGGTCCATTCTTTCTTTTTCCACGCCAGCCTAGCGCGGATCCGAGAGAAACACCCCTTTAGTCACTTTTAGACTAAGCTTTTTCAACTTTTTGTTGGCTTCTTTTTGAGTCTTCGTCTCCTGGTGCGGGAGGGATGTCCCATCGTCAGAATGGCTTCAAATCCTGCGAGGCCTATCACAAACTGATGTCTGTGACGGACCTGCACCTCCTGTGCCTTTGGAGTCTGGAGCACGACCACGACCCGAAGTCGTGCTCTGAATGCCGGGCCATGAATCCAAAGTCTTTGCAGGAGTGGTCCTGAAAGCTGTTGGAGGCCCGGCAGTCGGCACAGTGTACTTCCCAGTCTTGCTGGAGGGGAAGGTCTTGGGACCGCTTGCAAAGCCATCACACCTCATCCAAGTTTCAAAATCCTCTGGTAAGTCAAAGCACCAGAAGAAGACGAAAAAGCACCACTGCTCTTCGCCTTCTCCCAGTCGGTCGGCTGACACGATGCGGGATTCGGAGCATCTTCACTCTAATGCTCTGTCTCAGTTCCCTGATTCAGTGACAACTACGCGCCTCCTCCCTTTTCTGGGAGCCAGGGCATACCCAGCCCAACTTAGTACATTTTACGAAGCCCTCCACCATATCCTTGGGCAGCCCAACTCCGCCAGTGTGCCATCAGGCTCCAGGGAGTATGTCAGGGGCCATGGGCCTTGGATACCAGCGGCTCCGACCCCGGCGCCGGAGGGCACCTGCGGATCCAGACCTGGATCCAGATTGACGCCGGTAGACCTTACTTGACCTTCCCCGGCGCCGATCCCAGTTTGATGGCGTTGGCTGAGCCCCTGGCTGACGCCGTCCCCATCCTCACCCCTGAGATTGACCTGGAGCCGGACCAACGTCGGTCGATGTTGAATCCGATGCAGGAGGATACTTTTGTTCCCCTATTCACCCCTGGTATTCCTTATCACCCAGAAGGTGGCGATGAGGATTGGGAGGGGTCGCTGCACCCTTTGGCAGACCAGCTTGAAAAGCCGGACTGGAGAGAGGACCTGGGTGACGCTTCTCCAGACCGTGGCATTCTTTCTCCCCCTTAACGTTGCTACAGAGGAGGGAGCGTCTTACGCTGTGGTGGTGCGAAGGGCAACATAGGCCTTTGGCCTGGAGCTCCCTTCAGTGGCAGTTGGGACTAATCTCCTGACAGAGGTGCTTCAGCCACCTCGGAACCCCTTCTGCCCATCAAAGAAGCTCTCACTGACGTCTTACTAGGCATCTGGCCCAAGCCCAGCACAGGGGCTCTTGTGGAAAGGACAATTGCCCGCCGCCACAGCCCAGCTCCGGGCGAGCCATTTTTCCTCACCCAACACCCTTCCCCCGATAGCTTTGTGGTCCAAGCCTCTTCGTCCAAAGGTGCATTACCTTCCGCTCCCCCTGACAGGGAATCCAAGAAGCTGGATCCTCTTGGCAAGCGTATGCTCTCTTCCTCCAGCTTGGTACTGGTGGTCCGTGAATACTGCGTGCCTCTTGGACCGACACTCCCATACTATCTGAGATACGGTCGGGCAAGTGCTGCCTCAGGGCCCGGAGCAGGCCTGGGCTATTCTCTCCCAGGTAGTGGTGGATAGGAGAGACGCAGCCAAATTCATGATAAGATGTGGACTGGATACCACACACTCACTGGGCAAAATGATTGCCTCTTCGGTAGCCCTTCGGCGCTACGCCTGGTTGAGGACGTCTGGCTTTTCAGGGGACGTCCAGTCAACTTTTTGGCAATAAAGCACTCTGCCCTTGAGCACTTTAAGGATTCTTGTGCTACGGCCAGAGCCTTGGGCCTTGCTTCCCGTCCACCCCAGTCTGCTTTTTGCCCCTTTTGTCGCTTCGGAAGGGGCACCCCACCACGTCCGGCCCAGTCCAGCCACTGGTCCATGCAAGCTGCCCAGCCTCCGCGGATGTGGGACCCAGAGACCTCGCAGTTGTGGAAGCCAGCGGGCGGGTCAGTCCCCCCTCCCCCCCCCCTCCCCTACCCCCCCCAAAGTAGCCTCCAAACCCTCCTAGTCCGACCTTTCAGGGCTATCAATGGCAAGTGGGTGGCAGGATTCACCATCACCTCCCCCACTGGTAATCCATCACGTCGTAAAGGTCGGTTTTGCCAAAGGTGTGAAGGGGCTCCTCGCTCCCCTTCGAGACTATCCCTCTCTCCATGCCACCGACTTTCAATTGCATGTCGGAGGATTATTTTCCACTTCTCTGCCAGGAAGTCTCCGCTCTCTTGGCCAAAAGAGCTATCGAAAGGGTTCCTGTGCCAGAAGTAGGTTGTGGTTGCTATTCCCGCTACTTCCTGGTGCCCAAGAAGTACAAAGGCCTTAGTCCTATCCTAGACCTCAGGGCTGGACTATTAGGACACATGACCCTGGTGCTTCAACACCTGGCAGGTTCCTTGAACGACAGGGCAGACAAACTCAGCCGTCGGTGCCTGGTAGTTCACTAATGGCGTCTTCACTTGAAGGTGGTGCAAGGTCTCTTTCAGTGGGGTGAGCCTTGGTTGGATTTGTTCGCCATTGAAGAGAACGCGGAATGTCCGAAGGTTTGCGCGTTGGAGTTTCCAAGGCGGCACTCACTCTGCGACGCCTTTCGTCGCTAGTGGAGTTGTGGCCTCCTGTACGCCTTTCCGCCTGTACAACTTCTGCCCAGAGTGCTGAAGAAGATCAAGCGCGACCGTCCCCAAGTCAATCTTGTGGCTACGGACTGGGCATGAAGAGTCTGGTACCCAGAGCTCCTGAGCATGGTCATCGATCCTCCGATCAGACTGCCCCTTCAGGAGGATATTTTGTCGCAGCAGCAGATGACGGTCCTTCAACCGAGCCTCTCCAGCCTCCACCTCCTTGCGTGGAGTTTGAGCGGCGATATTGAACAGCTTTTGACCTTCCACCCGAAGTCCGTAATGTCATCTTGACAGCCAGGCGTCCCTCCCCAAAAACTGTATACACCTGTCAATGGAATCAGTTTGTGGCATGGTGCACAGCAAAGGCTGTGGATCCCCTCTCTGCCCCTCTTTCTGAAGTTCTTTTGTTCATCCTTACTTTAGCCCAGCAGGGCTCTGCTCTGGGCACTCTAAAATGTTGTCTTGCAGCTATTTCTGCTTTTCTTCGGCTACAAAATCACCCCTCTTTATTCAAGTCCCCTAATATAAACAGATTCTTTAAGGGCATTATTCATTTCTTTCCTCCAGCTCCTTTCATAATGCCCCAGTAGGACTTGAATTTTGTTTTAACTTATCTTATGTGTGCTCCCTTCGATCCTCTTCATAGCTGTCCTCTCAGGCTCCTTACCCTGAAAACTGCTTTTCATTTTGCCATCACCTCTGTTCGCAGGGTGAGTGAGCTTTAGGCTCTTTCTTCTAAGCCCCCTTTCTTCTCTGTGCATCCGGACAAAGTGGTCCTTAGGACGAGACCCTCGTTTCCTTCTTAAAGTGGTTATACCTTTTCACATAGGACAAACGATCACCTTGCCCACCTTTTTCCCACCTCCGCACCCTTCCAAGGAGTAGAGACTCCACTGTTTGATCCCTAAACGTGCGTTGTCCTTCTAACTTGACTGCACCAAAGCTTTCCGGTGGATGATCAACTCTTCATTGTCTATGTGGGTGCCAAGAAAGGTCGGGCTGTCCAAAAGCGTACCATCTCTCGATGGGTTGTCCTTTGTATTAAAATCTGTTACGCTTTAGTGAAAAAGGAACCTCCGGTGGGGCTGCATGCTCTTTTCACTAGGTCTACGGAAGCAACTACTGTATTGGCACATGGAGTCCCACTCCTTGACGTCTGCCAGGCGGCAACGTGGGCATCTATGCACACGTTCACCAGACATTACAGCCTAGACAGCCAAGTCAGGAGAACGGCTATTTTGCCCCTTCTGTCCTCCAGGACTTTCTGGTATGAACTTGGCTCGCAGACCCTCCTCCGGGCTTGCTGGGGTATCTATTCTAAGATTAGAAATCTATAAATGTCTCTTTCAGATGAACAAGTTATTTACCTTTGGTAACAATGTATCTGTAAGAGACATAGGTTAGTTATAGATTCCTTTCTGCCCCACCCATTCTCCCCGCTCTGCAAACTGACTTCTAGGGATAGGGACACCCTTACAGGGCACTAGTTGTAGCATAGCAGTGGTCAGTGTCTTTTTTGACTCTGCACTTCTGGTGTGGAAAGTCATATCAGAACTGACGTCAGTGCGCAGGGGCCTCTTCTAAGTAGGCACCGCAACGCCATCCCGGCATCCACGACGCTGACGACAGACGCAAAGTCAACCGACGTCACCTATTGACATGCAGGGCTAATGCTAAGAGAAAAATACTCTGGATCCAGTGTGATGCCTGGGGGTTATTCTAAGGTAAGGAATCTATAACTAACCTATGTCTCTTACTGATACATCGTTACAGAAGGTAAGTAACTTGTTCATCTGGTTAAGGCAAATGTTATGGTGCAGGTTGTTCCCCTTGAACAAGTGCAAGAGTTTGTGTATTTGGGGTCTTTTTAACTAAAAACATGAGTTAGACCACGCACATTAAGAAGTGCTCACTGAAGCTTCATCAAGAATGTGGTGTTGTATCCAAACTGCGTGAGAAGACCCATGCATGGCCTTTTCAGGGAGAGGTTCCGACAGTAGTCTATCCCCCAGGGGGGAAATCTCCGGTATGGATGTGAGATCGGGTATGGCGGTGAGGATGGCGTGTTTGATTTGAAGATACCGGAAAGATTCTGTCAATGCAAGGGAATGTTTGGCCTGCAGTTCAGCAAATGTCAGTAGTTTGCCCCTATGTACTAGGTCTCCCACTGTCGAGATCCCTATTGTGTCCCATTTGTCGAATCCCTGAAGGAAGCAAAGGGAACCCAGTGGTTGCGACGACCATAGGGGTGTTGCCTGGGTAAGTTTATCCGACCACCCCATACACTTGTTGGCCCTGTGCCATATTGCGAACGTGAGTGCCATGGGTCCAGCATATCTATTCCTGACCGGCTTGCATTAGAGGGCCCCCAGGTAGCCCTCCCTCCCGGTCTGGCATTTGTCAAGGAGGAAGGCCGGATTCATGGGTGAACCATGTATCCAATGATTGACGGCCACCAATTGCGACGCCCAATAGTAAAGGCGCAGGTTAGGCAAGGTAATTCCCCCCTTCGTACCAGCCTTGGAAGAGTTTATGGAGGGCGATGCGGGCTGTCCCACCGTCCCATAACAGAAGGCGGATGTCACTCTCCACCGCGCTAAAATGGGAGTCAGGGATCGAAAAGGGACAGTTTTGCATAGCGTACAAGAAACGCGGGAGCGCCAGCATTTTAAATAGGGCCGCTCTGCCAGGGAGGGAGAGTGGGAGGGACCGCCAGTGGGTCACGTCACTGTGTAACCTCCGTAAGGGACCCAATAGGTTACGGTCATGGAGCACCTTTGGATCTGATGTAACATAAATACCTAGGTGTTTGAATCAGACTGGGGCCACTGCGATGGAAAACCCCCGGGGTAGAATGGGCGGAGGGCCATGCAGCATATATAAGGTTGATTTATACCACTTGATCAAGTAACCCGAGTATTTCCCGAAGTTACTAAGGACATGGAATAAACTATTAATAGAGGACCTGGGGGAGGCTACATACACCAGGATGTCATCGGCGTAGAGGGAAATTGTATCTGTTATTTCGTCGTTCCATTGGAGGCCTCTAATGGAAACGTCCGTGTGGACCCAGTGAGACAGGGGTTCCAGGGTGAGGGCAAACAACAGTGGTGACAAGGAGCAGCCCTGCCGGGTTCCCCTGTGGAGTCGAAACTGTCGAGACATATGGTTGTTGACCCGGACTTGGCCCAATAAGTCTGTGTACAGGAGTCGCACCCAGCGGATGAAATTTGGTCCAAAACCAAACCTAAGCAGGACCTCAAAGAGATAAGGCCACTTGATCGAATCAAACGCCATCGTGGCGTCAAGGGACAGAATGGCGGCATCTTGTTGTATGATAGATTGCCGACTCAAGACATTATTAACTCTCCGCAAATTAAGGGCCGTGTTACGTCTCGGAAGGAAACCCGATTGGTCGTCATGTATTCGGGAGGGGAGCTCGAGGAGGAGACGATTAGCCAGAAGCTTAGCCAGGACCTTTGCCTCCGCACTAATCGGTCTATAAGAACCGCAATCAGTGGACGGTTTATTCGGCTTGAGGATGACCGCAATGGAGGCTAGTCGTTAATCGAGCGGTAGGGTACTAGCATCACAGCTGTCTTCAAACATCTTTTTTAGATGGGGGACAATTCCCCCCCATAGCCTTGCCAGAGATAACGGCAGAAAGTGCCGTAGTCAGCTCCTCTGTCGTAATATCGTCGTCCAAGGTCTCTTTTTCAGTGTCCGAGATGGTAGGTAGGCGCATCTTATCCAGAAGTTGTCTGGACTCCTCCGGAGTATAACACGCTCCAGCAGTATAAATACGTATTAAATGGTCAGCGAAAGCCTCCGCTATTTCTTGTGGGTCTACGATCGTGGACCCATCCGGTTTTACTATGGATGACACCCATCTAGTACCCTGGTCACGCCGTTCCAGCCACACCAGCATCTTGTCCGCGCGGTCTCCAAATTCATATACGCGGTGGCGAGTGTGGAGTAACCGAGACTGTGCCTTTTCCTGTGCTAGTGCTTTATAGGCTAGTTGCTCTGCTCGGAGACTGCGAGCCGTCTCTTCCAAGGGGGCAGCATTTTGGGACATTTCGAGGCTAAGGAGGTCAGATTCGGCCTGATGGATCTGTTTGTTGTGCTTCCGTAGATATCCCATCTTGAGTGCTAGTGCTCCACCCTTAACAACCGCTTGATATGCCTCTCAGATCGTGACCGCTGAGCTCACCGAGCCAACGTTTTCGGCAAAATAGAAATTGGTGCGCTCTATCAAGCTGTCTTTGATGTCCGGAATCTGCATAAGCCAGGGGTTAATAATAATGGGGCCTCGGGTGAATTGGCGGTGATATGTTAGGTCAACGCTAAGAGGTGAGTGATCAGAGATGCCCCAGGGAAGACCTTTCGGGCGAGTGAAGAAGCCAATGTCTGTTGTGGGGCAGAATACATAATCAATTCGGGACATACTGTTATGTGCGTTAGAGTAGTGCGTGAAATAAGGTGTGTCGGGATAGTGAGTGCGCCAAACGTCTTCAAGACCCATGGCCTGTACAAAGCCGGACAGGTCAGAACCCTGCCTATGGGAGCTGCGCCTAGGTCGTCGGTCCAGTTCGTCACACATTGTCATGCTGAAGTCTCCCCCGATGAGGAGTGTGCCAGTGGGAAGGACTAGCAGCCGGGTGCCCAGCTCTCTGAGGGAATCACGACCTAAGGTCGGTGGGAGATATGCCGATATAATGTTTAGTGGACATCCCTCCCAAGCGGCCTCAACTAGTGCAAAGCGGCCCAGAGGGTCAGCCCATGTCTTCGTGTAACTGAGTGCTAGACTCCTTTTAACAAGAATTCCCGTGCCATGGGATCCAGAGGTGAACCCCTCGTGCACTAGAAGTCTGGAGCCGCCTCTCTGAAGAGCTTGACAAGTGTTGCCCACCAAGTGTGTCTCCTGCAACAGGACTATGTCGGGGGAGTGGTGCCTTAGATATTGGAGGACTATACCGCGTTTTATTTTGTGCCCCAGTCCGTTAACATTCCACGACATTATCGTGATGGTCCTAGAGACGGGCTGTGACATGGTGGTGGATAATGTGGGATCTGTGGAAATAGTGCAGGAGGAGAGGTAGCGTGTACCGCCGGTATACCGTGACGAGGTGGGATACAGGATCAGGAGGTTTCCGAATCTCACGGGGACCAGGTGACCCCCAATGGAGATGACCCGCCATGTTTGGACACTGAAGGAGAAGTGAAGTGTGACAAGGAAAGACTCTGCTGTAAACGACAATGAAAATAAAAAAAACAGAACAAAATACCCTAGGACCCCCCTCCCTCCCAACCCAACCCCCCACCCTGCCCCCCTGCCCGCGGACTTGAAACTATCCACTCCCCAACTAGGCAGAGTGCCTGTCGCCCTCCCAAACATAGACGGGGTGTGTGGAGAGCCATGTGTGCCCTCGCCCAAAGTCAACAAGGTAATAGAGCCTAGTGCAGCTTAAGTCGAATTCTATCAGCAGTGGCATTCACATAGTACAGTAAACAAAGTAACAACCTGAACGGTCCATGTAGTCCGGACTGCAGAAAGGAATGCGTGGATAGCAAGGGTGAACACAAACCAGTAGATACCCAGTCGGTCAAGAACAGAAGACCTCAAACTGTACCAGTCCTGGGACAACATCTTGGTCGATCAGCGGAATAGGAGCGGGCAGCTGGGAGCGTTACAGGTCTTCTCGATTGCCATCAGAGAACAAATCCTGGCTTTCTGGGAGCAGGCTCAGGCCTGCACGCTCGGTCGATCCGTGGCGATGATTCGGAGTGGCACCTGACTTACGCCATCCCTCGAGCCAGTCCCAGACTTCTTCAGGTGACAAAAAGAACCAAGTTTTTCCCTCCGACTCCACACGTAGTTTCGCGGGAAACAGCATAGCGTACTTTTTGTCCTTGGCACGGAGCGCCTTTTTGATTTCAAGGAAACTGCGTCGACGAGCCTGAACTTTCACTGTGAAGTCGGGGAAAAGCGTGATCTGAGCGTTCTCTAGGCGTAAGGGTGGCCCGTTCGCGCAGTTTGGAGGATGACATCACGGTCTCGGAAATTAAACACCCGAGCAATTATGGGTCGGGGGGGTGGGAGGGGGGGGCGCCCAGTTTCGGTCTTCCCCCTGGGACCCTGTGCGCCCGCTCAATGGAGAAGTAATTAGACAGTTGTTTTGGCTGGAGGTGTTTCAGGATTAAGTCCTCGACAAAGAGGTCGGTGGCCGGCCTCTCCATCCGTTCCAGAACACCTAAGATGCGGAGATTGTTGCATCTTGTGCGTCCTTCATAGTTGTCAAGGAGCTCTCCCATTTGTAGCTATTGTTTCTGTATTTGGGACACCTGTTGTTGGAGGGCGGAGGTGTCATCTATTAGCGCCGGAGTTTTGACCTCTATGTCTCGCACTTTGGAGTCCATTTTGCGGAAGTCTGCACGCAGTAGGGTGACCTCTATGTTCACTGAGTGTTTTCGGATCTCCAGCAACGAGCGGACCCCAGCTATCGCCTCCATCACATCCTCCAGTGTGGGGGTACGTGTTGCCGGAGGGGGGGGTCGCAGTTTTAGGCGCAGTCTCAGGTTTCACCTCTTTGTTCTCTCTCTTAGATCCCCATGAGAGTTTATTATTCTGTCTCTGATTAGACAGTCTGTTGCCTTTATTGGAGGCCATCGTGTGCGCCAACACGCCCGGATTAGTCCAATGGCGCGAGTCTGGAAACAATCAAACGGGAGTAGGCTCCAACCCTCCCAGTCCAAGCAGCCTGTCACCACCTCCGATAGGTTGCCAAAGCCAGATTGATGAAGGCACAAACGGGAGAAGGGTAGTAGGAACAGAGCGATAGAAGAGTGTCTGGGTGCGCAAAAGCGCCACTCACCATGAAGCAGGCCACAGGTCGCGTGTAGGAGCGCCCCACACTGGAGAGAGTCCAGCCAGGCAGTTCAAATGGAGAGGGGGTGGCACCCCAAGGCCCGGCCACGTTGTGGATACTCTCAATCAGGGGTGGATCCTCGTCCGTCCGAACTCCGTGCAATAGAAAGTTGAAGTGGCCTTCCAATGTGACCCAGGGCCAAGTTTAGGGCAGCAAACAGCCGTCACTGGGCTATGGCTCCTCGTAGGCACCCTCGGGGCAGAGGAGGCCAGATCCACTCCTGAGTGTTCCACCCCAGTCACCATGTTGTCCAGGGTCCAGGGCGCTCGAGGGCAGTCCGTGTGAGTCCGGTGAGCCAGGTCGTGGGAGCCCCCTCCGGTGTCACCAGGCCAGGTCTAAGTCCACACCGGCTCCCCACAGCCGGGGCGGCCCCACGGAGCCCCGCGTTGCAATGCGCGGGTCCCGCCTCACTCCACGGGGGTTAAGAGTGGGCCAGGCAGGCAGTGTGGCAAGCAATATCCAGCGGGAGGATTCGGCGCAATTGTGGGCTGTATGTAGCGGGCCCCGGCAGCAGGCCCGAAGCCGGGGACTTGTGTAAAAGTCAATCCGGGCACCGGGGGGTGGGGGGGGGGGGGCACTATAAGCAGCACATGTCGACACTCACTTGCGCCAGCGGGGTGGGATCTTCACGAGGCAATCGGCAGTCCGCTCCGCTGATCCCGACACAGCCAGATCCACGTTGTAGCAGCACCCAGGCTCCAGAATCGATCCCGGAGTCAGATTCCGCGGCATTCGCGGCTCCGGCCGCCATTTTAGGCCAAGAGACAACAGAGACCCGGGGACAGGGCGCGTCTGGAGGAGCTCGGAGGCGGCCAGGGAGCAGGTAGCAGCGTCCAGGCGAGTGTGCGGTCATTACCCCTTGGTGTAGGGGGAATCAGTGGCACTTGCTCAGGAGTATTGCTGGAGACATGGGCGAGGGCCGAGGAGCCGCTTCAGAACGCAGCCATTCCTCTCGGCTGCAGATCACGCCCCCGTGAGGAGCGCTCTTAATCTCCTGCAGAGTGCCTGCCTTCCCCTACTTCTGGATCTAGTTTTCCTTCCGATCAATCAGTACATAATTTCGTGTCCAATTAAATATTGGTATAGATTCTGGTCAACAGATAAGCTGGAATCTTATACAGTCTTGATTAAGGCACTTTTAGAATTCCTGGGGTGTGTGAAGATCACTTGGTTCGTCTATATTAAATTTATGCTGTATGAAAAAGGTCTGCCTTCATTGTGGGATACCCTGGATTCTGCAAAGCAAGTACCCCACTCCCTGGTTAGAGAACACTTAAAGGAGCACTTGTGTTTTATGACTGCTGCATAGGTATTTAATATATGATCTTGGTATTTACTGATTTAATGCAAATGTATCACTTTTATATTTTTTTTTAATTTTGTACTATTTTATGGATCACTGTGTCTAAAATAAACACCTTTGATAATGATGGTATATAATAAAATGTAAAAATGATATCCAGTTTGCAACATCTGACTCGTATTTTCCCTTCTAATTGCCTTGGCTCGCTGGTGTTTATTTACACTTTGGTAGACAGACTAATGCTCTGGTGACGGCGTCAACCTTTTTTTTGCTGGCTGTTGACAGGATGAATCCATTACTGACTTAAATTACCTGAAGTACAAAACTTTTTTGTAGTTGCAAAGCCTACGATTCGTAAAATGACAGCCTTTGTGACTAGAAAATAGCAATTTACAAAAGGTATTTTGCAATTCAAAAATGTCTTTTAGAAGGTGGAGGAGTTGTAGCAGTGCTTCACGTCTATTGTAAGACCTAGATAGAGGCAAGGCTCTGCTCTCCAGGGTTCCTGACATCACACTGGCTCCCCTGAAATGTATCATGTATGTGACAGCACATATTAGTCAAGTCAATTCAAAAATAAGTTTATTATGACCATTTGGTCTTTAAACTACATAAAACACCATTAAACAGTTAAAAATACAATAGGTTAAAATTCTATAAAGGAACCATAAAACCGGGTTAGGGGACTGTTACAAATTCATTATTTCTTTTTCTCATAAAAACTTGTTTCCCTCGTATCAATTACTGTGAACCAGATCCGGATGCGTAAAGATCCAACGTTTAGTGACTACGTTAAGCAACAAAAATTGTCCAATTAGATTATATTTGTCACTCCCTGGTCCACTCTTTCATTTCCTATTCCATAAGGAATCTCTTTGCTGCTTGGATAAACCTTTGCCAATGCAATTACAATGTCAAGGAACTGCATATCAGTGAGAAGCTCAATTGCTTGCATCCTTGACCTTATATCATATTTTTTTTTAACTGGCTGTAAAAACAATTGCCGTAGAGTTAACAGTTTTTGACAGTCCATTAAGATATGAACACCGGAACAATTTAATCCCATCCCGCATGTACATTTACCATCACTATCCATTAATATACTTTTTATTTTTTCATGTGTACGTACGGGATTGATGCCTACTCTCACCTTTAACAATTCCATTCTCAACCAATGATTTGGTAAGGTGTCTAAATACGGGTACCAGTTATCATTTCTCCAGCTATTTACCATAAAATACACAGACTCTTTTTGTTTCAATTAGTCCATATCAATTTGTCTAGACTTTTCTTTTCCCAAGGTTTTTAGAACACTCTTCCGTTCTTCAATGAGTAACGACTCCGGGTCGATTTTCACCTATAAATTGTCACAGATGGGGTGGAGTTTCTTTCTTGTTGCTTTTGCCCACTTCAAATCACTCTGTTGGATCTCCCTCATACACCAACGGGACACTTTCTCCTCTTCCCCTGACCCTAGCCGTTTCCAAAATCTACATAGATTTACTTGAACCTGTATGTTCCATGCTAACAAGTCTAGTTCTAACCTAATGGCCTGTATCATTGATGAGCTGGGCAATGACAGGAGGGTTTTTAGACATTTCCCTTCCTCATTGTCCCAAGAGCATTTCCACCCTAAACACAACATTTCTGCTCCATATTGCATTTGAGGAGGGATCATAGCATTAAAGGCCTTCAGCAGAGGTCTGTGCGGCATAGACCCATAATTACGGTTACATTTTTTCAACCAGCAAACTGCAGCTAAGCCTTTTGTTTTCTGTGCCTGTAAATGCATGCCCCAATTTAAAGATCTATCAAACCCTATTCCCAGGTATTTGTATTCATTAATAACTTCCAATTTTGTTTGCCCCTGGAACCAACTGCATTTTTGGTCTCTCTTTCCAAAACACAATATTTTTGTTTTTTCCATATTTACTGTTAGGTGTTTGGATGTACAATATGTATCAAATGCGTTTAACTTTCTTTGCCTAGTTCTGTTTGATCGAGAACAACTAGGTCATCTGCGCACAGTAAGCAAGGCAGATGCTTCCCATTTACCTTTGTGTTTGCACCTCTTTTGATCATTAAAAAGGAAGGCAAATTAGCAAGAAAAATTGAAGAAAGGAGAGGTGCCAATACGCAGCCCTGTCTTAGGCCGTTATTGATTGCTATCTTATGGGTCAAACCCCCTACTGTATCTTTAATAACTTGTGCCCAATTCTCACTATTCAGCTCTTGGATGACTACCAGGAGTTCTTCTGGAATATTATCTTTTTTGTGTCTCCCATAGGCATTCTCTATCTACTAGATCAAATGCAGCCCGGAAGTCAAGAAAACAGCAGTATAATTTACCTTGCTGTTCTACCGACTTCCGAGCTAGGGACGACAAGGCAAAGCAATGATCGAGGGTTGAGACCCCCTCCTTCAACCCTCCTTGTTCCACTGGGGCAATCGCATGTAATGTAATGTAATGTAATGTAAAATGTAATGTAAAGGAGCACTTATATAGCGCAACTATCACTCCAAGGAGCATCTTGGCGCTGATGTAACTCAACCCAGTCCTTCAAACTGCCCAGAATTATTTTGGAGAACACCTTTACACCAATATCTAGTAGATTAGTTAATCTATAATTCTTTGGGTTCTTTCTGTCCCCTTTTTGTGCAGCGGCCTGATTACCGCTCCCCTCCATGATTTTGGGATAGTACCTAAGGCTAGTACGGCGGTAAACATCTTAGAGAAGAATTGGGCCCACCAGTTTAGCTCTGTTTTAATTATAACTGCAGGTAAGTTATCTGGCCCTGCAGCGCGGGTTAGATTGACCTTCCTAATGGTTTTCTTCACATTTTCAAGGGCGCATAAGGGGATTGGATCTTTTGCTACACACCACATAGAAATTCGCTTAATTCTGACCCATCTCTAGCCATATATAATTGGCTTAGGTGCTCCTCCCAGGATGCCTCATCGACAGCACAGCTCAAGGTTCCCGGGGATCGACCCGCTGCTTCTTTGATCAGCTTCCAGAACCCTTTAGTATTTTTTGTTTCAATAGTTTCCAATAGGGAGTCCCAGCATTTTTCATTAAATCTCCTTTTCTTGGATCTCACTAACATTTTGTATTCTTTCCTCAGTTTTAACAAATTATTGTAACCCTCCTGATCATATTTTAGCCTCATACTTCTTTCTTCTCCTCAATATCTTTTTTTCCCTCTACATACAGAGTCAAACCAACCCGTTTGCTTTCTACCCTTCACCCCCCCCCCCCCCCCCTTGTGAAATTTTGCTACCCTTTTCCCTCTTCTTTAGGTTGACACAGAGGCATTGTACTACCTGGGCGATTGTTTCTTCAAACCATGGGACCCTCAGGTTCCATGTGCAACCTCAGAGGATAGATTTAGTTGAAAACTAGCTAATTTTGTTATATATTAGTACTAGCTTACCCGCCGCGCGTTGCTGCGATCTCAGAAGAGAGGAAATTTAAGGAAACTTGTTATAATAACATTCAATTTACATTGTGTCATTTTTATTGAAACTTATTCATTTTAATATGGAAAACATTTTAAAGTGTTGTTTTAATTCTGTTTATTTATTCGAATGCTTGTGGATACACAGTATTTTTTGTTTTTCCGTCTGGTGCGTACACGAATAAATCAGAAGGTTTGCCACATACAGTTGTCCATGTGAGAAGCACGCACCGTAAACTGTAAACGTTCAGTATTGGAAAGACTATGAGGGCCCTGGGGGCCCGGGGGAGGATATTTAACACATTTTTCTTTTTTTTGCCAGAAACCTTCGCGGAAGTGTACTCAACAACTTCCCAAAGTTTCATGGCTATCGGATGAATGGTGTAGTAATGCATAAAGGACAAACAGACATACTTTCGTTTTTATATATATAGATAGATGTTAGTTATGTGGTCAATTGTTTTGGGTAATCCATCCGTTGCAGTAGAACTTTTTCACAGACTCTTGGGGGAGCTCGCACTATTTCACAATAGAGTGGGTAATGGTCGCTTTCTTTGCGGTTGATTACCTTAAACTTTTTTACTAAGGCAATATTCCATGCGTGTACAAAAAAGTAATTTATGCTACTCAATTGATTGCCTCTACTAAATGTTTGCATTGCAGGTCTATCAAATTAAAACCCGCCATTTAAACTAATTAACCCCTGTGACCCTAAAAATTATTTCCTTAGGGCTTCATTTTGCCTATTCATATTACAACTGGGAAAAAGAGCCGGTATAATCTCATATGCTTTTAGAATTTCCTTCAGCCAGGGGTCCAACTTTCCGGGATTAAGTTTATGATTAAAATCTTCCGTAATAATTAGAAAATCCTAGCCATATTTATCATTTAGGGATTTCATTTCATCTTTAAAGAGCCCCATTTCTTTTGCATATTCTTCTTGGGAACACCACTGTATTTATGTGTTTACCACAATCACATATTCATTTAGCCTTCCTGGGCCCTGTAAGCGTACCTCACAAGCCAACATCCATTTACAAGTAGTATTTATCAGAGTCACAGCACTTATTAAGTAAGACCAAACTAAGTTCAACTTCATCACTCCAACCCTGCTGTAGCTACATTGTCCACCATCCATACATGACAGAGAACTACATCAGGTGGACAGTACCACATCAGAAGTCTGGACAATGCCAGACTAGAATAAAAAACAAACTGCAAAAAAACAGAAAACTAAACTAGAATTCTGATTGATGCCTCTATCTGCAGATTGCTCAATGTTTGCATATCTCCAGAAGGCAGACTAGATCTGTAAATTTTGCAATATATGTCCTGCAATGGTAGGTGGTATTTGGCTCTGTCTCAGAGTCAGTTACCACCACGGACGTGACGTCTCTGGATCTACGTAGCACCATTCCAGCACCCTGACCTCAGTTTTCTTTTTTCAACACCGTTCGACACAAATCCAGAGCTGCTCTCAGTGGCGTTTTTGCATGTCAACCTTATATTTTTGTAGTGCCAGGCAGGATGTTACCTTTAAAGAAGTCAAGGTTTAAACCCGCTGCTCCTGTTCTAGACAAATGTCCATATCAAAACGCCACCAGGTTGGCTTGTGGTGCTTTGGGCACAAGCACATCTTCGAGAGGTGCAAGCAGTGCATTCTTCTCCATTAAAAAACATGAAGGAGCTGGAGGAGAAGTTGTTTATGGTGTGCTGGCACTGCGCCGAACTCGCTTCAGGTCTAGATTGAAGTACGAAGTGAAAGGAGAAAGCATAAGAAGGGGTACAGAAGGAAAGACTCCTGTTGTTCCCACCTCAGAGGTAAGTCTCCTTAGGGGTCCCCACCACCACTGGAATCTTCATCTGTTGGTGGACATCAATCAATTAATAGAAAGCTTTGTTCGGCTTAAAAACAGACCATAAAAGCACATCATAAATTATAAACAGATACAAATTTCCATAAGATACTCACAATCAATCAGGCAAATTGCCAACAATCGGATAAAGTGCAAAAGTGTATAAGATTTTAACATTACATAAAAAGATTAATTAATACCAGTTTTAAAATGCTTTTCATTAATACCAGTTTAAAATGCGTTTATTAACAAGGGGAGCAGACCAACAAATTTGCACTGTTTCTTGATTATGCTCCTGTACTTTACTGCAGATACAATAACTTTATAGATAGTGACACATACCTGTTCCTCAAACTAAGGCCATAGCATTGCGCTCAATGTGTCGAGCACAGAGATTTATAGAGGAATCCAGGTACAAAGATGACAATCAGCCCAGATCTCTGCCCTGGGAAGAATATGGCAAAGGTTAAATGATATTGTTGGGTCGCACTATGACCACATTCAAATGCCATTTATAGTTGCTCATGACGACGATGGCAGCAGCAAGGGACAATTTGCTCTCTCCTGCCAATGCAGACACAGCAAATTACTTGGCCCTTCACAACACTAGTAGCCTCAACACATCTCTGAAGGTAGAGATGGAATGCCCCTCGGGAACTTCCATCTGTGGAGGTGGCTTAGTTTACAGCAGTCATCAGAAAGGCTGCAAAAGTGCTGGAATTGCCTCTTCTGATGGAGAAAACCAAGTCTAACCTTTTAACAGAGATCTTCCAACTGGCACTACTTCCTCTGAGCGTTTGCTTCTTTTTAATGAAGCAGATATAAGCCACAGCAAGGAGTTTTGGGCCAAGTCTAATACAGCACTTTGACAGCAGCTGATCACTCACTACTATAGGTTTGCATCCTGGGACCCAGATTTCTTTTCTAATCATCTCTCACCAGAAAGCCTGGGGGTGCAGGTTTCGTAATGTACTAAATAGAATCGAGGCGCTTTACCTACAGCACCTCCTGATGGAGAATCCAAACAATTGGAAGTAATGGGAAGAAATGCCTTTTCCGGAGGGACGTGGTGCTGAGGTCCATAAAACATCAGCAGCTAGTTATACCCATGTGCTGTGAGAAATAGCACTGATGGAGGTGTCAGACCTCCTGGACCACTTAAAATAGAACTTTTTTTTTTTTTTTTGGTATTCAAACTGCTTTATTGCATAATAAGGAAAGTACACTGCTGTGCTCGCCTACAACCCGGAGGCTGGCAGCGTCATGTCCATAGTGATATGAAACGAAAGCAAGCAAAGATAAACACAGCCTTGTTACCGGCATCCCGGAGGCCCGGTGGCGACAAACATATTGATAAGGGAGCGCCTGGTGGTGAGCACAATAAGAGAAAGGGAGTAGAAAAAGAAGGAGAGGAAAGCAAAGGGGCGGGTAGGAGAGGAGGGGGGGAATAAAACAGAAAAAAAGGAGGAGAAAGGGGGGAGGGGAGGGAGAAAGGGAGGAGGAGTATGTACATTGTAGGACTTGCAGCAGCAGAACGGGTTTTACATTCCCCCCCCCCAATTCTTATCAACCCGCAACAATAAACAATAAAAAAGAAGGTCTTATACACACGTCTGAATGAGAAAGAGATTCCAGTTCTATGCGCTTGCTCATGGAATAAAGATCATAGGTTGCTACATGGCATTGTGGTAGTGGTCGTGGCATCGGTTGGGCCTGCATAGAAATAGGGTAGTGGACTTATGCTGTGTCCCCAGGAAGTGGTATTAGAAGGAAATGTGGGGATATGACGCGTATCGGATGGTGGAATAGCAGCCGCTCGCGTTAAGCGTCATGTCTATGTTAGTAGCGTGGTCAGTAGGGGTCATGAGTCAGGTCGGAAGCACAGTATATGCATGCGCCAGGAACCAGCGCTTCTTAGTCTCCAGGGCCGGTAGCCTGATCAGTCCTACTCCCGCTGATGTTCCGAGGCCGCGTCATCGTCCTCCTGAGCCAGCAGGTAGGAAACCAGTGGTTCCCAGATGTCTTTAGGCCTGTTTGAGAGCGGCAACAATTCGGAATAAGTGATGTGTTGGGCCTGACAGTAAGTCAAATCCGAGAGCCAGTCCTTAAACTTCGGTGCCCTGCCTCGGCCCCAGCGACATGCCACACACCGTTTAGCCAAGAGCAGGGCAGTATCAATGAATTTCCTGCTGGTTTTTGGAATATGCGGTGTGTGTCCCAGAAGTGTGATACGCGGCTCCGCCTCAATAGGGACCTTGGTCATGGCTGTGAGAGCATCGGTCACCTGTTGCCAGTACGTCCGAACGGCCGGGCATTCCCAGGCAAGGTGTAAGAAGCCCGCATGGTCGGCTCGGCAGCGCTCGCATTTGTCGGTATCAGCCAGACGGAACCTGAATTTTTTGACCGGGGTGTAATATAGACGTTGAAGGAACTTATAGTGGATCATCTTGAGCCTGCTACTGGCCGATATCCTAGCTGTGAGGGTGCAGCAATACTGCAGTTGTTCATCAGTGAGCGCGGAGGATAGATCTGCACTCCAGGATGCCCTAGCGCCCGTCACAAGAGGGTCGATGTCTGAAGGTAGGCGGCGGTACAGGCCAGAGACCAAGTGGGCCCCATCTTGCGAGCTGAGCAGAAAGTGCAATGGGCATAGGAGTTCTGGTTCATTAGGATAATCCGGTAGGATATCTTTCATCCCCTGCCGGATGCGAAGGTAATAGAATACATCGAGTGGGGAACGGTCATAAGTGGCAAAGAGTACTTCCATGGATTTGAAAACTTTGTTTACAAACAGATCCCCCAGGTGACAATATGCAACCGGTCGCAAAGCAGCCGAAATCCTCGTTCCTGCAATAGTGCGAGTGAGGGGTGGTATGTCAGGGGGAGAAGGGGGGAGTAAGGGAAGGAGCAAGAGAGCCTCCTAGCTAGGCGGCGCCATGCATCCAAGGTGCAGGAAACCGACGTGTTCGAAGTCTGGATTACCGACTCCGGACAGTGAATTAAGCCATTGAGCGGTATAGGGTGTACTATCCAGTCTTCCACAGCGAGCTGTGGCATGAATGGCGTGGGAGCCATCCAATGAAATGCATAGTGGGCCTGCGCGCAAAGATAGTAGGCTTCAAGGTCGGGGACGTCGAAGCCTCCAGCTTCGTAAGGCAATATGAGTGTGGACCATTTCAGTCGTGGGGCCTTGCCCCCCCCAGAACAGGCGACAGAGCTCCGACTTCAGAGTTTTAAAAAAAAAAAGGTACCCGGGTAATACGGGATGTTGAGAAAGAGGTAGAGGAAGCGGTGCAACACTACCATCTTGATAAGGGAAGCTCTGCCAGCCATGGAAAGCGGTAATGCAATCCAGCGGTCAACCATGGCTGTAAGGGTTGTGATTGCTACCCCGTAATTGGAGCGAATTGTCTCCTCCCGATCCCGCGAGATTTGTATGCCTAGGTATCGGAGATCTGAGCGACACCATTCTAGTGGGTAGTCAAGGGGAAAGTCGATTACTGAGTCAGTGAGGGGAAAGAACTGCGACTTGGACCAATTTATGTGTATCCCCGACATAACCCCGAAGGCCACAAATTCTCTCAATAAAGGGTTGAGGTGAAGGTGGGGGTGCTTGACATAAAGCGTAATGTCGTCCGCGTAGAGAGAGACATCTATTTGGCGTTGCAGGCACTGTACGGCACCCTCCCGGTGCAGTTGACGGAGCCGACAAGCCAGAGGCTCGACCGCAATCGCAAAAAGGAGGGGGGACAGAGGACACCCCTGGCGTGTACCTCGCGTGATAGCAACTGAGTGAGATAGGCGACCATTGATGAGGACCTCCGCCGTAGGCTGTGTATAGAGGAGCTGTATCCAGGAAGAAAAAGTTTGGGGAAACCCATGCTCGACAGCACTGAAAACAAGTAGGGCCATTCGACCGAGTCGAAAGCTTTAGTAGCGTCCAAAAATACCGCAGCCACCGGAAGGTCAGGATGAACCGTGCGGAGGAGTGAAAATAAGGTGCGTAGGTTATGAGAGGTGGAGCGACCAGGGACAAATCCCGACTGGTCAGGTAGCACAATCCTGGACATGAGTAGGGACAGCCTAGTAGGTAGAACCTTGGCTAGTATTTTCACGTCACAATTCAGGAGGGAAAGAGGACGATAGGACCCACAGGAGCGAGGGTCTTTACCGGGTTTAAGGAGGGAGGGGATAACTACCTCGCGCATAGAGCCTCGGAGGATGCCATCAGCAAGAGATTCCTCATAGCCTTCGCGAAGGACTGGGGCCATAATGTCTATATATGTTTTATAGAATTCGGCCGGTAGACCGTCCAGCCCGGGCGCTTTGCCATTCTTAGGGGACATAATGGCTTCACGAATCTCGTCCAATTCAAACGGAGCCGCCAGGAAGGCCCTGTCCCCATCGCTGAGCCAACAGAGTGACACATCACCTAGGTAATCGGTATAGGGTACATCTGCTAAAGCGGTGGAGGTGTACAGGGTGTGGTAATGTGAGGTGAAGGTGGCAAGCAGTGCCTCCGAATCCCTGACCGCGTGTCCCTGGTCATCGGTGAGTTCTAGGATAGAGTTACGATCACTCGGGGCCCGCGTCAGCACTGCGAGAGCCCTTCCCGGGCGATCCCCCTCACAATATCTCCGAGCCTGCCAGTGTTTACCCTTGAACTTCGCCTCCCTGTCAGCTTCCTCTTCATATTTGGACAATGTGACCCTAAGCTCAGCATGTAAGGCAGGGTCATCCTCTGTAACCATTCGAGTCTCCAATGCTCGTAACTCCCCATGTAGTCTATGGATAGTGGCCTGTATGTCCCGAAGGATCCCGAAACTTTTAGCTATACAATATCCCCTGACAGTGACCTTGAATGCTTCCCAGATATGTTCCACCGATTCAACTGACCCCTTGTTCCTCGGGAAAAAATCAGCAATTTCCTCCCCCAGTTCAGACCGGAACAAGGTATCCAATAAAGCTGCCGGCTGTAGTCGCCAATGGGGCCTAGGGCAGTCCCACCCAGGTATTCGAGTATGCATAAGGACAGGGCTATGATCTGAGTATGTCCTCAGTAGGTGTGTGACCTTCAGTACTCCCGGTGCAATTCCAGGGGTGACAAGGAAATAGTCTAGTCGTGCCCATGTGCCCGTTTGTGAAGTGAAGTGAGTCCCTTCCTGCCTGGCTGGCTGTAGGCACCGCCATATGTCTACTAGGGCACCCTCAGCGACAATGCCCTTGAGGGCCTCCCTAGCCTTGGGTTTGTAATGGTTAGCCCCATCTGCTTTATCCATGCTGGGTACCAACGCTAAATTGAAGTCCCCACCCCAGATGATGTGACGGGATCCCACGTCCAGGATTTTACCCCAAAGTGTAGTGAAGAAGGAAGGCGTGTCTATGTTAGGTGCATAGCAGTTCACAAAGGTGATAGTGTCGTGGCCCATGCGTCCCCATAGTATGGCGTAACGGCCTCCCCCATCCGTCAGTTCACCGCATTTCTGAAACGGGACAGTACCCCGAAGAAGGATGGCAACCCCCCTGGCATACGTGGAAAAGGATGAGAAAGTGCGAGTGCCAGCCCACTTACACGCAAAGGTGGTCTACACCTGTGGTGACAGGTGTGTTTCCTGGAGCATGGCAACATGTACATTGTGTCTGGTAAGGTATGCAAGAACATCACAACATTTCCTGGCATTATTAAGCCCACGGACATTCCATGACATGCAGTGTAGTTGTACATCAGACCCTAGGACCGCCATTGCAAAAAGATCAGTGAAATATCATCCTTTGAGCAGGACAAGTCAGTCATTCTCATAGCACTCAGATCCATTGTAGCAACACAGTGTGACATAGACCAAAACAACATTCGGCGTGTAGACCTCACCCCCCCAACGAACCCCCCCCCACCCACTACAGCATCCCAATCATGTCTGCAGCAATCCAATCCCGCCCGCAGTCCCTCCCCCCCACCCCCACCCTCAACTCCCGATTCTAACAAACTAACAGTGAGCATGGGGTACACCCGATAGGGTAACAGCATCAAGGGCGCACAGCCACTTTACCCGCCAATGGCCTCCATTATTGTACCGCCCTCGGTGGAGGCCAGGGCTAGGTAAGCGGATCTTGGTATACATTACCACAGAAGCGACCAGACACAGCCATATCACGTCGAAGTGGCAGCTTCTTCAGAGTCTATAGGTCAAGCCGGGAGTGCGCCAGCGCCAGATAGTCAAAGGTGTAGTTCAGTTAAGAGCGCATAGTCAGTGTTCATTCTCCGCAGCAGACGGATCATCATCCCCCAGGTCAGCTGCAGCAGCGCGATCTCCTCCTCTGGCCCTGCGTAGTGATTTCAAATAGTCTTCGGCTTTTTGGGGGTTCGTGAAAAAGCGTTGCTTCCCCTGATGAGTAATCCGTAGTTTCGCTGGGTAGAGTAGGGCATAGTCTAGTTGAGCTTTGCGCAGTTTCTTCTTCACAGGGATGAATTTACGCCGCTCCTCCTGCACCATCGGGGTGAAATGCGGATAGATGGAAAAGGTGATGCCATCATACTGAAGCGATCGTTGAGAGCGGGCAGCTCTCAGCGCAACATCACGGTCGCGATAGTTCAACAGTTTGGCGATAATTGGTTTAGGCGGCAGACCGGGTTTAGGGACAGGAGCTAATGATTGGTGTGCTCGCTCAATGATGAATTGTGGAGAGAAGGCGTCCTCGCCTATGGACCCCTTGAGGAGCTTCTCAACATACAGTTCCATCCTGCCCGTGTTGGTGGACTCCGGAATGCCCGTGACGCGGATGTTGTTGCGTAGACTACGGGCTTCCAAATCCTCGTTCTTCGCCGCTATAATCCTGAGTAAATTGTCCATAAGGGCCAATTGAGTAGTATGAGTAGAAGCGACATCATCTGCGTCAGAGATACGTTGCTCCGTGGCCGTGAGTCGTTCCTCGTGTCGGTCCACCCTGTGGGCCAAAGCGTCTAGTCTGGCTGTCACGCCGTCCACTTTTTCCACCACAGTGGCAAACCCCTGTCGCATTTCTTGAAACAAGTGGTGCAAGTCGAGTTCCTTGGCGGGGGAGGAAACAGTGGAAGTGGAAGCGGCACCGGGACCAGGGTCAACAGGGACTACCTTCGTAGATTTCTTGGCGCCGTCGAAGCTGATTTTTGTTTGACGGTTCTCAGGACGCACCATCTTGGCCTCCCCGTCCGGCACTGCCGCCCGTCCAGGCCTCACTGGCGTAGCTCCGATCGGGCCCAGTCAGCTATTGGGTCGAAGCGTGCAATGTGAGGAACACTTTTACACAGAGGTGTCCAATCTCAGTCCAGGAAGGCAATGCAGCTCATGTGTGCCACGATGGTGACAAGCAGGTGGGGGCACCGCCGCCCGTCCAGGCCTCACTGGCGTAGCTCCGATCGGGCCCAGTCAGCTATTAGGTCGAAGCGTGCAATGTGAGGAACACTTTTACACAGAGGTGTCCAATCTCAGTCCAGGAAGGCAATGCAGCTCATGTGTGCCACAATGGTGACAAGCAGGCGGGGGCACCACCGCCCGTCCAGGCCTCACTAGCGTAGCTCCGATCGGGCCCGGTCAGCTATTAGGTCGAAGCGTGCAATGTGAGGAACACTTTTACACAGAGGTGTCCAGTCTCAGTCCAGGAAGGCAATGCAGCTCATGTGTGCCACGATGGTGACAAGCAGGTGGGGGCACCGCCGCCCGTCCAGGCCTCACTGGCGTAGCTCCGATCGGGCCCAGTCAGCTATTAGGTCGAAGCGTGCAATGTGAGGAACACTTTTACACAGGGGTGTCCAATCTCAGTCCTGGAAGGCTACGCAGCCCATGTGTGCCACGATGGTGACAAGCAGGTGGGTTCAGGCCGACAGTCCCAGCAGGCCGCCACACAGTCAAGGCGGAGCGGAGGTTCCAGCAGACGCAGGTAGGGCCGCTATGGCGTAGGGGGCTCCACAGGTAAGTATGTCCAATGCCGGCTCCGCATGCAGGAAAGAAAGCGCAGCTCGTTGGACCGCTGCAGGAATGAGGACAACCCAGGCAGGTCGGGCAGAAGTGAAAGTAGTGGCAGTGGCAGACGCCGAGCAGCAGAGCGGCCGCAGGCCCCCAGGGATAATCGTCGGCACCTGGAGGCGATCAGGCGGGCAGGCAAGCTCCGGGGATAACGCCGACCGGTGCAGCAACGAAGCGGGGGGCCCAGGCACCACTACAGCCGCAGGTGCAGGCAGAGCGAGGGGCAGCCCCGGAGGGCCGCCACCGAGGGGAAACGCCACCCGCTGTGCTCGAGGTCGCGGTGGCGGCTTCCAGTAGCCACCAGCAGTGAAACGCCACCCCGCCCCGTCTTACCGCTCACCGGCGTGCACAACGATCAGGCAGGCAGATGTGGGCACTCCAAGCACCCGCAAGCAGCAGGGGCAGCCGGTCAGGAAGGAGACTCCAAGGCTGCTCAGCTATCGGGAGTCCCGCGGGCTCTGCACAAAATCCGCAGACTCCGGAGCAGGCAGGGCCTGTCACCGCATGGCAGGCACCGACCTTGCGTGGGTCTCACAGCCGGCCCCTCCGCTCGGCGACCTCCAGGGCCACACCTGGCCCAGCTTCTCCAGGCCAGATCTCCGCAGCTGACGCCACCAGCGGGCCAGACTTCTGGACGAGTGCGGGGGACAGTGGTAGGTTTCAGATGGCAGGTGTAGCAGCGTTGTCGGTAGTCTGTGGTACAGGATAACAGAAGGATTAGTGGCCAAGGTGCGGGAGCTGCGACGTTAGGCAGCCATTCCGCGTGTGCGCCCTCTAGCGCCCCCCACTTAAAATATAACTTTACAGAGTTGGCCAAGGATAGAAAGGACGCTGTGTAGCAGATCCTCAGAGTGGGTATGAAGAATTTGAACTTAGTGGCTATGGCCAAGAGGTCTTTTGAGAGGATGTCCAGGGAAGTTTTATGTACATGCCTCTTTGGCTACAAGGATGACTCGGGCCTTGAGAAGTTTGTGGTAGGTCAGGCTACAGCTTGTTTTTCAGGTTTAGCGTCTCCTGTTTGAGAATTCTAAAGACAGTAGAGCAAGTTTCTCAGTTACTGGAAAGTTCTGTCATTTTGCCAGCGCAAGCTCTCTCAGCCTATCCAGCAGCTAAACCAAATTGTTCAGCGATATAGAGGCCATAACAAATTAAAGGGCACTTCCTCCACCTCCTCCCCGGGCCCACTTGGAAAGCTGCTTTAGTTTTCCCACTATGGAAAACGTATTACCTGTGGTGGGAAGTGTGGTGTTCTGTTTAGTGCCTGGCAGTCCATCATGACAGACCAGTGGGTCCTGCAAATTGTAAAAAGGGGCTATGCCCTTCATTTCCAGAAAAAACTCCCAATATTCTCCCAGTTTTTTCCTCCCAGACAGGCAAACATGCTTGCTTTCTCCAGGCACTCAAGGCACTACTGCAGAAAGGAGCAGTGGAGTGGGTCCCAGGGCAGAAAATTAGGCAGAGATGTTACTCCTGGTACTTCCTTGACCCCAAGAAGGATGGTCGTCTACATCTGATCCTGGATCTCAGGGTCCTGAATTTCTTCCTTTGCGAAGAGAAATTTAAGATGCTTTTGGTCCTGGAATTGGAGGACCGGATGATGTCCCTCACCTTACAGGACACCTATTTCCACATACGGATCCTGCAGAAGCCCAGGAGGTATCTCCAGTCGTGGTGGAATCCACCGACTAATAGTTTACATCCCTCACATTCGGTTAACATCATCATCCAGGGCCTTCATCAAGGTGATGGTGGGGATTGCAGCACTTCTGCAGCACGGATGGGTGATTACACTATTCCCTTACCAGGATGATTGGGTGCTCAATCAGGATTGCTGCAGTTGATGTCGAACCACTACAACACCACAGCAATGTTGTTGTTCAAATTAGATTTCTCACGTCAGTCTTCCCATATCACATCCGGTGCTTTCCCAGCACCTGTTCACTGGGGCAGTATTGGACACAATACCTCTCAAAGCCTTTCTTCTCCCTAGCGGACTCTAGACATTCATGATATAATTCTGATGTATCGGGAGGGAGCCTGTGATAGAGTCCTCAAGAATATCTGCCTGCTGGGTCTGCTGGATTCACTCATCCTGTTATTCACTTATGCATGATGGTATATGAGGGCCCTCCAGTGCTGCCTCCGTCTCCAATCTCAACAAGTGTTAATGTGATAGATGACATGAGAATCACGCCTAGACATAGCAATGGATTTCTAGTGGTGGTCAGTAGACACGAACATGGCCTTTGCACAGTCTCTTTACTTACCACCAACAGTGGCAATAGCAGTGATTGACACTGTCACATTGGGGTGTGGGGCCCCCCATGGAGGTCAGAAGCCTCTTATCTCTGTTGGGCCAAGAACTACACATCTACTTGATCTATTTATGGGTGGCCTGCGTAGTCTGGAAAGTTTTACTATTTCATATATTTTTTTTTTATTTAGAAACTGTTTGTGAACAGTGTTTGTTTCTCTTCATTTACAATAGTGACATTTTTAAACTAGAATTGGCATCTTTTCTAAGGAAGGTCAGTATAGCCTACAACTGGGCTACCAACATATGTTTCTTTTTTAAAATTGTTTTTCTCTCCAAAAATATTCATTTTATATTTCTATATTTTTTTTAATATGCTGTTGAATCCCCCACATGGGTGAGATTATTTGGTCCTTATGACTTAAATGAAATTACCCTGAAAGCGAACTTGAATCCTAGGGTCGTACCTTTTGCTTTCCTTCATTTTCATAGCTGCAATATTAACCTAAAGTGTGCCTAGCCTTTGTACTTTTATTTTTTACCATCTTTTTTTTCCATGCAATCGTCATGGATAAGAGTGTTGTTACAGAGTGTTTGTTGCTTAATTTTCACCATAGAGGGTTAGACTTCGCGATTGAACAGTGATTCATGATTGGAAAGTGATCCAATGTATTAAACAAAGCTTGGAAAAACTGGACTGTTGGTTGATCAGTGTAACTTCATTTCAATGCTTTTGTCACAGCCCTTTGTCAGTGCATGAGGAAAATGGAAATCGTGGCCGGAGACTTGAAGAACAGGGCTGAGAGCTATTCCTGGCATAACAGTATCCTAGTGCTGAGATTCCCCGAGGGAGTGAAGGGCTCCTTAACTGAGGTTCCTATATAATTGAATTCAACAAATGCTGCACCCCAAAGGACTGTCTTCCATGTTCTCCTTGCAGTCACCCCACCGAGTGCTGACTGCTCGGCCGCTGCCAGGGGTCCCTCTTCAAGTGATTCCAGCCCATGTCTTCCATCATAAGGACAGAGACTGTATTTTGAAGGTGGCCATGAAGGCGAGGCTGCTTCAATATGAGAATCAAAAAATTGCTATTCACCCTGACTACCCACACAAAGTGCAGAAGAAATCTTTCCTAGAAGTAAAGCAGAAAGTGAAGCCCATGCAGTTAAAGTACATGATCCTCTACCTGGCATGACTGCAAGTGGTTGCCAATGAGAAAGCTCATTTTTTTGATAGACCGGAAGAGGTTTGGACATGGTTGGAACTATGGGGCAAAGTGAAAGTCTGAAGGCTGCCTGGGAACGTGCACCTAAGGGCAGCCACAAGGAAAAAAGCAAGCTTGAGAGTGCCCGCAAACTGCAGGAGATTTCCATAACATGAGTCTTACACCATGAGTGATGATCAAGGATGATGGCACCATGCGCCAGGGGAATTGTGTTATTTCATGGAAAGTCTCATTGCAGTAGGGGTTGCTAGTGGAGGATGGCCCTACTCGTCAGCGAGGACAAAGGCTGCTGAAGGGCAATTAGAGTTTGATTCCGCCTTTCTGGTCTCAGATAATAGGTGGCACCTCCAGAGACCCAGGGAAAGGTTTAGAAAGTACTAGTTAAACACACACTTGCCTTGTGGACTGCTTATTACCTAGAAATATGTAAATTATGTCAAAAATGTTTCAACGGATTAATGATGGGGAAGGTGTGAGATGTGCTCGGAGTGAACTTGATTTTGTACTCCTCTGACTAGAATGATGATGAAGCTGGTTGATATGGTATGTCCGCCTTCTTATGAGGAAAGCCCTTAATGATTCAATGTACGCTATGGCGTACAGGGGTGCTGGGGGGCTGGTTCACCCATGAAATGGTTCTTGGCCTCGGGGGCACCAGGGGAGCTACCCATACCTGTCTTAGTTGATTTGCATCACATTCTCACAGATAAACGGGAGGGGAAGAGTTGCTAGAGTTGGAGTTTGACTGAATGTTGGGCACCTGTGCTGGGCTACTGCTTTAGTCGGGAATGAAAGGGCAAAATACAAAGTTATGGTGGTTCTCTACATTGTTTATCCTGGGAGGGTAATTAGGAGGGAATGTTTACCGTTCTACAATACACTGTGTTATGTTATCATTAGCATGGTTTTCGCTGTGTTGAACTGTGTTTGGTGCTGTGTAGTGCCCCACTTTGTGGGTGAATGATGGCTTATGTGCCTGTCCCCTGCCCATGGCTGCGGCCGTACATTCACTTACACTTAAATCACCATGGCAGGCAACTGTTAACTACTCACATGGAATGTCTGGGGTCTTAATAACTATACGAAAAGAAACAGTCTCAGCATTGCTAAAATACAACAAGCTAGCTGTGGCATGCTTGCAAAAAACCCCTCTCACGGATGCGGAGTCCCTCGAACTGGCAAAACAATGAAGGGGTCAATTGTACTCTTCCACTTATTCTGCCAGCACCAAGGTTATGGCCCTATCGATAGCCCCGGGGTACCATTTCACCTTTGCTACATGCAGGCGGATGTGGAAGGTCAGTATATCCTGCTTTATGGAATGATGGATGAATGGGGGGTCTGTATACTTATTTTCTTATGCTCCAAACATTGTTAATAAAGACTTTTATTACACCATGCAAGACCTTGTCATGGGTTATGTTGGGGTGCCTGTGTATTGTGCGGGAGACTTTCACTGTGTCCTAGATGGGGCAATAGACAGACCACCACCGCGACACCACACTAAACCTGGAATGACAGAAGCTCTGGCCACCGTGATGTGCAGTATGGGCCTTATAGATATCTGGATGGCCCTCAACCCCACTTCCAAGGAAACTTTATGCCACTCCTTAAAGCACAATACCTTTAATAGGCTGGACCGCATCTTGGTTGCTGGGGTGGGCCACCCTAGATGAGTCTCGGACGATATTTGTAAATTTCTCTTGTACTATTCCCCACTGCTTTTAGAGCAGGGGTTTTCAACCTTGGGGGCGGGCCCCCCTAGGGGGTGCCCAAGGAATTGCCAGACTCTGGCCAAAAGAAGCATTATGCTGATTATGGGGCTTTGTTTCGGGGGGGGAAATGAACGGCAGTAAGCCTCTCTGTAATGGGCCATCATTAACATCTTTTGTCATTTATATATTATATGCTAGCTGGGAGTATTTGTCAAAAGGGAAGGGACTCCAAATATTCTTCAAAACACCCACCCCAATCTAATAATCACACTATGGATGCTTTTACACGTTAGTAAGGCCTGCCTGACCAGAATAGTATGTTTGGCAATCACGTATTTTACTGCATTTTAGAACGGTAAAAGTTATATATATATATATACTAGCAGCCCGTCCCGACGTTGTCCGGGTTCGAAAAGTAAACTGTGTAATCTTGTTGGCGAAAGGTCCCTCTAGTTAATGTTACTCGTGTTTACTTGTTTGTCCTTGCCCCCCCCGTGAGAATGTTGTTGCTCCTGCCAAGACGATATTTTATGTAGCACTTGGTGATGTTGGCGAGTGAAATATTTGTTTAAGCCCTGAAGTCAAGTTTTCTCCTTAGCACCGCAATAAGTGGGAGTGAATAAGCGGCAAGTGAATCCGTAGCTTTGTTCTTAGGTTTAGAACGCAAGTACTGTGGGGAACGCTGCATCGCTTAAGGGCCATGCGAAAGCCTGTTTTTTTTTATGTATGATATCTCCGTGCGATAAATATTGCAGCTTCAGAACGCTCACTCACCTAAGCCGTGAAACACCGTGTAAGCCACACCTCTTTTGCGTCATCCCCCTGTGACAAACATGATCATGACCAATGGTGAAATCGTTTATATAATATTCCTCGCAAGGCTTGCATGTGTTATGCGAGTTATGTGGCGTGATTGGTCGGCTGTGAATGCAAGTCGCGCCCCGTCCCTGATGTCCGCGTACAACGGTAACGCCCAGGTCAATGAATCTGCCTCCCCGAAGTGTGTGTGAGTGAATATTTCGTGTTTGCAATATGCTACACTGTGATTATTGCGCGTTTGAAATACGCTGCATTGGGAGCACGAATGGTTGAAATACTCTGCACTGTGAGCGCGAATGGTGTGTTTTGGTTTTGCACCGTGACATCTCCTCACATCTCAATGTTCTCCTTGCACATCTAACGCCCACAACTTGCCTCTCTGAATGTTAACGCCCACATCTAACACCCACATCTCACGGCCACATCTCCTCACTGTTTGGTTTTGCACTGTGAACTACAATGTTAACGCCCACATGTAATACCCACAACTTGCCTCTCTGAATGTTAACGCCCACACCCAACGCCTAGAAGGGACTACTTTACCACTGATGGCGCCCCCCCTTTTTAGTGTATATGGTGTCCATTTATATAGCCTATGTCCATCTCCTGGACCTCCCCTTTCCAACGCTGTATTGGGTGTTGTGATTGGTGGTGTACTTTTCGAGTTCACCTGGCTCAAAGGACACAGTTCTCTCTTTATAATAGTAGTATAGATATATACATACATTGCCAATTTAATAGAATAATTAGGAAATATTCTGAGGGCCTGATGATTTTTCCCCCCCACTGAAAGGGAGGGGTGTGACATAAAAAAGTTTGAAGACCACTGTTCTAGAGTGTACTTGGGGACTGACAATAGGAACCATTATCTTTTGGTAGATGCCGCTGGATATGCGATCAGATGGGGTGTGTCTGGGTGACTTTACCACCGTCCTTGAGACATACATCGAAAACAACTGTGGATCTACATCCCAGAGTGTTGAAAAACAGTATGCCTACGATAATGGAAAAGTGTTGGTGGGGTTGATCGCCTCTGTGCGGTTTTGAATGCGCTTCCGCTATTCATAGCGGGGTGCTTAACCACCGCAAAGATGATCCTCCTACCACACTGCTTGTATTACCTCCATAATTTACTATCCCCTCTAGGGATCTCGGTCTTTAAGAAACTAAACCGCATTTTTGTATCATTGCTGGGGAAATGGAGCAGAGTGGTGCTGGAGATCTTGTTCGTGGACCAACAGTCGAGTGGCTTTAGCCTCCCCATCCTGGAACCATATTATTACACACCGCTCATATGCAGCACACAGCCAAATGGTTGTCTGCGGAGAATAATTGTGAAAAAACGTCTTCCACAGGGAACATATGAGATGGAGTCCCTTCTAGTTCTGCTTTTGAGGGGCAGGAGCCCTGATACCTCATATCCCTATGTGGTACACAAGACTGCAGCTATTTGGGGGAGAGTTATTACGCGGGTGATCAGACATGGATCTTTCACCAGAGAGTTGACCATATGGGACTTACAGCCCTTCTGTTGTATTGACAGCATCATGGTGGGGTGGCGAGGTGGAGGATGCCAGATCCTTGGTGATTTTTACCCTGGAGAGGCTTTTCTTACATTACAGAAAACACATTAGTCCTTTGGTTTGGACCTGGAAAAATTACTCCAATACGCTAAATTGCTTAGCACAGCGCAGGAAATGTATACTGGATTCCCCCAGACCCCACTCACATCAAACATGTTGGATGGTATTCTTTGCTATGGTTAGGGCTGGCATTGAATCACATTGATGCACAAAGCCATGAAGCTTGATGGACCCAGACCTCCATTTAAGGCTATTGGATGCTGATCTTGAAGAGCTGCTCATTGACAAAGAATGGGCAGTGGCCAGTGAATTAGTCAGGAAGGTATCAGGAGTGACAGGTTCAAATTAATTAACTTTAATTTCTTGCATCACACATATTAAGCATCATAAGACTGAGTAAAATCTATCCCATATTAAGCATCATAAGACTGAGTAAAATCTATCCCACTAAACAGTGATTCACCCACATTGTGGGGAACACAGTGCCTCCTTTTTACACATGGAGTGGAATTGTCCTGGAGTCACGGCTTTCTTGACTACGGTTTTCATGAAAATACGAGGGGCAACAGGGGTCCACGTACTCTCCTCTCCTAAACATGGCTTATTTTACATGAGTGACTTAGTGCAACAGAAAAAATGCAATACAAGCTTGTACGATTGGTGGTGTTATTGGCCAAAAGGTGCATAGCTAAAGGTTGGATGGGTAGCTAACACCCTAGTGTGGGCCCTAGCTGAAAAGATATTTATCTGAATTATTAGACAGGATGACAGAGTGGTAGATGATCTGGAAACGTAGGATGCAGCATTGCACAAATTCCTCAAGACTGCAGGGGAGGTGGTGCTAGAGTTGGACTCGAACTGTATGTGACTAATAACATGGTCATTGCGGACATGGCTGTCGGACGAACTGGGTGATTGCACTATGCACCAATTTACCTAGTGACTGCCTCTGTATAAGACTACCATTGTACTGTATTGTAGGGAGAGGGGATGTGCGCAGCAGTAGAGTGCACAGGGCTCACACAAGGTACAGGTCAAGAGCATGCACGTTATGTGGTCTGTTTTATTAGAAAACACTACAAATAAAAACGTTTAAAAAAACGTTATTTCCCCTGTTGGGGGTGGCTCTAGCAGCTGAATCTGTAGGTATTTAACCATGTAGTAATCCGGTATTATTTGTATCACCAAGCGCCTTACCTAAAGCACATGCTTTAATTTCCACTGCTGGAACCTTCGCAACTAACATATAGACATCCATTAGAAATCCTGAGCAAGGCAAATGCAAATCGACAGGTCAAGTCTGGGCAATCCATTTACATCCTGTTAAATATCAGGGAGTGTCGGTGAAATAATTAAACTCCTTCATTAACATCCTGGCCTAGATAAAGGGGCTGATTCATTGAATAGTGAGTACTGCGATCCCCTCATCATAGGTAAACGTCTGGGATTGCTGGAGACTTGGTAATGTCAGCCCTCCCTCCTTTTGAATATTCTGGGTGTTTGACAGTTTATATAGTTTAGGTGGGTAAACGCTGGAAGCAGCACCTCTTCCTTCAGGCCTCGAGTTACTTCCAAATGTCAGCTTTTTTGCCCTTCTCAGAGATTGCTTCTGTTGGACCTGCACGGCGCCAATTTCTATATTACCGTCCTGCTGGCATATCTGCGCTACCTGCAGTTGAAATAAAATGAAATGAAAAATTCCACTTATATAGCGCATAACTGCCCGGAGGCCTCGCAGCGCAGTTTGTGGTGGGTGAGGATCATTTGCAGTTTGCTGTGCTTAACGTTTGTAAACACCCGAGGGTCACTGGTGAAACCAAAGTGATGGCGGAGGAGCCAGCACACCTTTGGAGTTCCAGGTGCCAGTCTTCCCCTAACTCGATGACTGGCTGTTGAAGCCGGGCTCAACTCAGGCGGTCCTCAACCCCCTCCATACTACAGCGAACCTCCTGTCATGTTTGAGGTTCACTATCAACATGCGGAAGTCACACCTGACTTCTTCAGTCGCTCCCCTTCATCAGAGCCAGCTAGACACTGTTCAATTTCGTTCCTTTGCCCCTGGTAAGACATTCCAGGACATTCAAGCTGGGATTCCGATCTTACAGCCTCAGTCCTGGATTTCAGTGAGGTTGACTGTGAGTGTACAGGGGAGGCTGTTGGCCCCTGCATCCTGCTAGGGAAGCATGTCAGGTGGCAAATGTGGACTTTGCAGTGGAATCAGAAGTCTCAGGGGGCTCATCATCAATGAGACCTCTCTGTCCATATTTTGGAGGAGACTGCAAAAGATCTGCAGTGGGGGGATACTGGACCTTGCTTCTTCGGTTAGTGACAGCCCCTCTCCCTACTCAACCCATGACAGTGGTGACTGATGCGTCACTTGTAGGTTGGTGACCCTGTTCTCCGGCCGAGACCCAACTCCATATCAACCTTCCGGAGTGAGTGCTATCCGCTTAGTGTTAAAAGTCTTCCTTCCATCCATCAAGTGGAGGTTGGTACAAGTGCTTGGGGGTAGGGTGCGATTATGTACCCTGGCCCAGGAATTCTTGCACCCATTGAAATAGCTGGACCATCAAGGGATTTTCCGGGTGGTAAAAATTTCCTGGCAGGATCTTTAAATGTCAAGACGGACGAGTTCTCTCATCAAGTGCCTAGCTAATCACAAGTAGCAGTTAAACCCCGAGGTGTGGCACAAGGTTTTTCTGCGAATGAAGAGAAGCTTGACTCAATCTGTTAACCACTGAAGAGAACGTGCAATATCAACAGTTCTGTGCTTAGGAGTTTTCCAGGCATCTCGCGGAAGGAGACGTATTCCACCTAGAGTCGATCTCGGACCCTGCATACCTTCCCGCCACCTCCTCTTCTACTCCAAATTCTCAACATGATCAAGACCAACCCGGCCCAAGCCATCCTAGTGGCTCCGGATTGGGTACAGAGAGTAAGGTATCTAGAAGTCCTGAGCATGAGGGTCTACCCTCGGATGAGGCGTCTCCTCCGCGAAGACCTGCTGTGCTGGGTTCTGCACCCATGCTCTTGCATCTCCGCCCTCATGCTTGGAGATTTAGCAGCAACGGGTAAACACATTTGACCTTCCTCTGTTTCTGCTTGATGTCATCATTGCAGCCAGGCTTTCCTCGACAAAAACTGTGTACGCCGGTCATTGGGACAAGTTTGCGGCTTGGAGTGGCACACAACAAATTGATCGGCTCCAGGCAAAGTTATCTGATGTTTTGTTTGTTTCGTCCCTTGCCTGACAAGGTCTTGATTTGGACACACTTAAGCGGTAGGTTACAGCTCTTTTGGCCTTTTTTAAAGTTGCCATACCAGCCCTCATATTTAAATCACTCATTGTGATGTATTTAATGAAAGGTTTACAACATCTGTTTCCTCTCTTTTCCTTTGTCATGCCACAGTGGGACCTTAACTTGGTCCTCACATACTTAATGTGCACTCCTTTTGAGCCGCTTCACCTCTGTGTCAACCCATCTTACACCACCTTCTTTCCCAGTAAACTGGCTATGCAGAAGTGCGCATCCTTGCTGAAAGTTGCGATGCTGTTCAATACCGGTCAACATATCACTTTACCGGGCATTCTTTTCCCCATCTCATCCCTGTATGGAGGAGGAGAGACTCCACTGCTTGGACTCCAAAAGCGGTACAAAAGGGGGTGGTAATGGACGAAGCATCTGAACCAATCAAACTCTCACACCCAGTCAAAAGATCTGGGTTTGATCCATCACCGTTCTTTAGCCCACTCTGCCACCCCAGTTCAGATATGGCTATATGCAAATCAGTCTGACCCTGTGCCTCATGGGAACAGTCCAGCCCGAACTGCCAAGCCATGCCTTCCCTGGACCGGAAACAAGCTTCCGAGGACCGGTTTCTGGCATTCGAGCCGTCTTCAGCCCGGCTTGCTTGAATCCAGTGGCAAAGTGAGCAAGGGACTCACGTCTGAGCATACCCTGCCACACTTATGGCGGCCAAAAGCGGTACAAAAGGGGGTGGTAATGGACAGAGCATCTGAACCAATCAACCCACATCAAATTTTGGCGTAGGTATATAGACGATGTCCTGGCAGTCTGGCAAGGCCCACAAGAAACTCTCATGGATTTCATACAATGGATCAATACCCGTGACCCACACCTACGGTTCACACATTGCTATGACAAGGATAAAATGATCTTTCTGGACATTGAGATCAACAGGGAAGAAGATCACCTGATAACAAAAACCCACTTTAAACCTACAGCCAAGAACAATCTGTTGACATATGAGAGTTTCCATCCTCGCCCACTCAGGGAAAACCTCCCCTATGGACAATACCTCCGACTCCACAGAAATTGTAGCGAACTAAAAGACTACAAAAACCAAGCGCAAGATCTCACTAAAAAATTGAAACAACGCGGATATCCTTCTAAAATTGTGAACAAATGTCAAAAAAGAGCAAGAAACCAGCCCAGGGATGCCCTACTTGAAGAAAAAACAAACGAAATTGTGGCAACACCACTCACATGCGTCACCACCTACAACGCAATATCAAACCAAGTAAGCAGAAGCATTAACACGCACTAGTCTATACTCAATTCTGGAAATCTCAAATGGGAGAAACCCCTCTTCTCATATAGAAAAGGACAGAGCCTAAAAGACAGTCTGGTCAACACCAGGCCCAAGATAATAACCACTAATGTGAATCCCAGCATCACACAGATTTGGGGGCTCCCTCCCGTAACAGGACACTCCAAGTGTGGCGACTGCAGCCTATGCCACCTCACTGAAAATACTAAAACTCTCAACCTAGAAGAAGGAAAAACTTGGGAACAGCATTCACATACTAACTGCAATAGTACCAATGTGGTATACATGATCAAGTGCATCTGTGGAAAACCTTATATAGGTATGGCAACGCGCAGAGTTAAGCAACGCATCAGTGAGCATAGGAGTACAATACGCTGCAAGAAAAACATCACAAAACTTACAGATCACTTCTTGACTGCTTGTCACACACCCAATGACATGCAATGGACAGTCCTAGAACAGGTACAACCAGGTCCCACTTCACAGAACCGCTTGTTTGAAAAAGAACAACGCTGGCTCTATAGACTTTCGACACATAAGTCAGGCCTGAATGACAATATCCCTTGGGCCACGGTCCTGAAATGATCTTCCCTACCACCTGATCATGAGATCCGAACTGTTTCCCATCTAGAACATCCATTGTGCTGCTGCCCGAAGAAATGAGCTCCCTCAACCACTTCATATGAAGGCAGACCCTAATACAAATCTGAGTCACTTTTAACAAACTCTGTGGCCACAATACACACGCTCACAGCTGAGCACAGATCGTTTGACTACACGATCGTAATATGACCCCTAGACATTTCAGACAGACTCTAATACCTTGGTGTCTCCTTAGCTCTGTTATTAATTATGCACTGCAAAGATGGCACGCATCCACGGTCCACCACAATTCTGCTTCTACTACAGGATCGGCTTTTTTGTTAAAGTTAGCTCCCGATCCTTTATTTCCTAAACGTGTTACCCGCGGAACAATAAAAATACGAGTTGCCGTAGCAACAGTCACATGACTACAACCAAATTGGTCCCAGCGCAGCACCCGTAGTCGACCGCCCTCACCGGGCCCACGTGACACTCACGCAACCCCGCCCAACCCGGAAGCCTGTCTGCTACATTTACTCACATGAGAAACGCGAACAGTGTAGCGGGGCAGCGGAGGAGCGTAATAGGTAACCGGCCTTTCAACCACCAAAACAACTGTAAGTAGAGCAGCCTTGCCCTTTAGGTTTCCCTAGCTACGTCGACAGGGAACACGGAATCAACTGCAATACCCGACTGAATTCTATCGGTGACACTCCCGATAATATTTGACTGCATGTATTTACAGAATACGTTTCAGTCGTGGTGATACCACCCCCTGCCCTCCGATGCAAAAGACTATAGAATAGGAGTAAGCCCACTACCTCCAAACACTATCTGTTTGTGTGTTTTTTACGTTATATGTCAGTTAGTCTTGGTTTGTCAATTCTCTTTTACGGGTAAATTATGCACAATATAACCCTCGCGACCACAATAGCAGATATGCGAGAGTTGATATCACGCCACGATAAAGTTACTATGTATGTGTGAGACTGAATAAATGGAGCGAATGCCACTAAGCACGCTGCCACTCAGCACGCACCTTCTGATAAGCATACGTGATTTGGCGAATTAGCATGCCCCCATGGGGCCACATAATAAATGTATCACAAAGATACCAACCTTAACTTCCAAATGGGAATGGCATGAAGCATGAAGACACTGCAATGCACAACGTAACAGGCATGTAAAAATGTTCACGTTTGATTGATGTCTGTTTTTCTCTTTTTCCTTCTTCCTTCCAACAGGTCTTTTGACTTCTCCTTTTTATACTCACCCACCGAGGTTAGAGTTTTTTCTTACCATTAGCTAAATTTCGCTAACTGGTCCACGAGGAATTAGGATTGGGTGTGCCTTCTAGGGGGTGCATACCGTTCAATTCCTTGTTTCTTACGGTCCTGATGAAAACCTGGTACTTTCCACCCTTGGTTGAAACATGTAGACCAGCACACATATAGAGATACTTTTGCTCTTAATTTCCCTCACAGTATCTCGCCTCACCTTTTTAATATTGTCCAGTTACTTGTAAATAAAATGTATCTCCCCACAAAGTTAAACCAGGACAAATTTTAACATACCTTTTTTTGCACCCACATTCACAACCTGCTCCACTGTATTCCAGGTGTTGTAGCACACCCTGGTGACGCTAGGCCGCCAGGGTGGACCCCAATGATGAAGCATGTCACCACTAGGTTGGTGAGTGAGGGGTTTTTAACAAAAGGATGAATTCTTTCCTTTTGCCAACCAACCAACCCATTAGGAACTCCTTTTTCCTATAATGGTGGTACTCCTCTCTTTGTTTATTCTGTTCCCATGAGGCACAGGGTCTGATTTGCATATAGCCATGTCTGAACTGATGTGGCAGAGTGGGCTAAAGAACGGTGATGGTTTAAACCCAGATCTTTTGACTGGGTGTGAGTGTTTGATTGATTCAGATGCTCCGTCCATCACCACCCCCTTTTGTACCGCTTTTGGCCGCGATAAGTGTGGCAGGGTATGCTCAGACGTGAGTCCCTTGCTCACTTTGCCACTGGATTCAAGCAAGCCGGGCTGAAGACGGCTGGAATGCCAGAAACCAGTCCTCGGAAGCTTGTTTCCGGTCCAGGGAAGACATGGCTTGGCAGTTCGGGCTTCACTGTTCCCATGAGGCACAGGGTCAGACTGATATGCATATAGCCATGTCTGAACTGGGGTGGCTGAGTGGGCTAAAGAACGGTGATGGATTAAACCCAGATCTTTTGACTGGGTGTGAGTGTTTGATTGATTCAGATGCTCCGTCCATCACCACCCCCTTTTGGACCGCTTTTGGACTCCAAAAGAGCACTAAGCTTTTACATCATTCATACTAGAAAATACTGGGTGGAGGATCAACTCTTTGTGGGGTTCACTGGAGCGAATAAAAAGCAAAGCCATGCAGAAAAGTATCACCTCCTGCTGGATCGACAGCTGCATTAAATTCTGCTACACTTTCCCCCAAAATTAGATGCCTTCAGGTCTGCCGGCTCATTACACCAGGGCCAAAGCTGCTACCACTGCGTTGGCATGCGGAGTTCCTGTCATGACATCTGCCAGGCAGTTGCATGAGCGTCACTCCATACGTTCACCAAGCACTAATATCTGAACAGTCAGGTTTGCTGAGAGGGACATTTTACCAACTTTGTGCTACAGGACTTTCTGATTTGAGTTCATTCACAGATAATCCTACAAATAGGTACTGCTTTATTATCTATTCTACAGGTGAGGAATCTGTAGTTAGAAGTCTCTATCAGAAGAACAAGTTGCTTTCCTTCTGTAATACTGATGTGTTGCCTAACAGCCACTGCAGAGAGCTAGCAGGTGCTAGGTGCTGTCATTGACTGACAAAGCAAAAGCTAAGTTACTTAAATGCCAATTAAGAATCCAGTCTCTAAATAGAGAACTAATGCACATCCAGTTTATCAAGAATAGTTTTAAGCTGGAAGCTATTGTTCCAGGTTAATAACTAGCTTTGTATGCTACAACCTTGGGTTACAGCACGTGCAAGGATTTTTTTAATGAGGTTGTTGGAGGGGATGATTTATTGGGGCAGGAGGGGTCAGGGGGACTCAGTGCAGCAGCTTTCAGAAGCCGCGCTGGCGAGACCGTGAGTGAGAACTAAGGGGAATAGGGCGGCTTAATTTGCACCGGGGCAGTCCTGGACCTCTTGCTCTAAAACAGGAAAAAAGCATACATATGAGCTTTTGGAGACTGAAGCTTGGAGTTGTACAATTTATTTGAAGACACAGCTTCTAGAACTAAGCAATGATGGCATAAAAAACCACATAGTACTTGGTCCTGTACCCAGCATTCTCTTGAAAGTCACATGGACCAGTTTGAAATTACAAAGTACAGTTTACAGCAGCTATGAGAGAGAGAAACTATACTTTAAGAACACTGGTGAGGCATGAGGCATATTGTATAGAAGAGGTTAAGCACATATTATTGGGCACACTCACCACTACCTGTAAGATGTCCTGAAAGTATTAGTTCAAATACTTTAAATGCAGTGTGGATAAAACAAAGTCAGAGAAAGCATAACATTTCAAATAATGGAATACAACTTTAAATGCAATAAGGAAAAAGCATTTCATTACAGCAGAATATACAATGGAGCAGAATCTAAGTACATGAAACCTAAGTACTTGAAACAAGGGCTATCTCGAGTAACCCCTGGGAAAAACTCTTGTCCGCCACCCATGTGCTGACGGGGAGTAGTTCAACGATAATCGGGCGGACCACCCTTTTATACTTGTTCAGGGGTGAGGGGCCTATGGTCACGCTATATTACGTCACCTCGAACCACATATCCTTCTATCGCCTCTCACGCCCCTGCCTGGTGACTTTCCCATCATTAGTGTAGATGTGACTACCTTCTCGTAATTGTGTGGCACGTACGCTAGCCTAGACTGAGTTCCTGCCATTCTGACTGGAAGTTTGTCATTAATCAGAAATGTGTTATTATTGCTTTGAAGGGTTCTATTCATGTGTCAATCAGGCAGTCTGCGATAATATTTCGCCACAGTTATCCTCAGTTTATCGGATATCTTGCTTGACGTAGCTGTGGTGGGAACTTCCCTTATTCTATTCATGGCTTAGGTGGGGGACGTGGGGCATGTTGCAAGATTTATAGAGGAACTTGACTTCTACAGTGTGTGCGAAATATACAATGAGGTGGGGCCTGGTAGGGGTGCGGGTCCTTGCAGACAAGAGCAGCTGGGTGAAGCTTGGGTCAGACCTGCTTTCTGCTTCTGCTTAAGCTAAGAGAAAATGGCAGTGCTCAGGTCAACGTAACTGAGGCCTGTAACCTCCAAACAGCAGGGCCCACACAGGGGTCATGTTGTGCAGGTGACAGGTGTGTCCTTGGATAGCTGTGCAGCTAAAAATTCTCCCTCCAACATTCCCCCCTCAAGTTCGAAATTCGAACTTAATCAAACATCTTTAAACACCATTCGAACTGCATACTTAACTGGAGATGGGGGGTGGCCAGGGCAATTTTATGAAGAATTTGTTCCTAAATCCCCTTCTGGTCCAATCTCTTACACATGGTCTCATAGGGAGGTACTGACTTTCAGAGGGGACCTGCGCTAAGTGAGGGTCAGGGATGGTACTCTATGTTCATCATTGCTATCTCTACATCTTCCCCTTGTCCCCTGCGTGTACCTGTGTAGTTCATCCCAACTATCTTAGACCTTAATCTTCCAACATAATGCAACATAATCTGTGTTCAAAATTACACAACCACAAGCACACATAATATAGGCATTATAAAATTTAGTACTGCAGATAGCCATGAAGGCATCCAGTCCAAATTGGACCAATTACTTAAAACATCTGCTTCTGCACTTCCATCCTCAGGCATCTGTCTCCCCAAATTGTCCAAGTCCTCAATGGCCTTTGTAGGTGTTCCGTTATCAGCATCATCGGCCAAAATGAAGACACAGCAGGACGATTTTCCCATTCTGTCGCATCCACCACTATTCATCGCAATTAACTGGTCTAGAACATAGCGTTGTTCCAGAACCATTAGTCTCAAAGGTCGTAGTTCTTCTTCCACGGCGTTGAACCCATCACGGGTGTTGTTAACAAGCTGCATCAGTTCATATCTCGTTACTTGGAGCCATTGAGCATTGGCTTTTGTCTGGAACATGGGGATCGCTCCCCCAAAGAAAAGTTCAGCATCGTTGAAATCTTCCGGAATCTCATGGAATGAGTCATCTGAGGAGTACTTATTGACTTCTCTTTTTCGGTGGTGGGGCAGGGTGACATCACCTGCCATTGGGTGTGGGTGGATGCGGGAAATGTTCGCTGCTGGGACGACGAGATGCCATTCATGCATCGTCAAGATAGAACAAAAGTCCTTGTCATTGGGGAGGCAACTGCAGATACAAATTTTCTCCACATATCCAATAGATACCATTGAGGATGGATGTGCCGTACTTCAGGTTCGAATTAAGACTAGTGCTCTTGTAATTGGCATTCCTGCCCACAGGTACCGTTCCATTACCTAGGAAGCAAAGGAGAGGAGACTTTAGCTTGTATTCTTTTTCCTGTGTGTATGGTGTACTCTCACTGGACGTGTATCTTCTAGTTTCCCTACCCCATATCTCATCACAATCTCTTTATATCTCCACTTTTAAATTATGTTTGTGCTCTTGTCCTATAGCTGTGCTACCTAAGGAGGCTGCCTTACATATTATGTCATGTGGACCATTCCACTTGTTGTTAAAATGAATGTTGGCCTTCAGGTGCAGAATATGTCTCCACTGACAAGGGCATGTGTCATGGGTGTAGTTACATCGGTGATGTTCAGGTGAGTGGCATTTGGATGGGGGTGTTGGGAAGGTGAAGTACCCTATTTTCTTATAGTGATGTTCCCAATCCTGCATTATGTCGGCAGGTACTTTTATATCACGGTAAACCTCCATTCTCCTTTCTATTTCCAAGGTATTGGTGATGTCCCTAAATGTTCTCATACTTGTCATCCCACTCTGTTGTATTTACAAATGCATCATCCACTTTGGCTGAGTGGAGCTGTATCTGACCATGTATGCGGCAAAGAAACAAGTGTAAAAGACATTTGGCTGTGGGTGGTGGGACTTCTTTAGGAAAGATCAATTCATCTGTGGCTACAGCGTGTGGAATGTGAGAACATACAAAGCATGACTCATTTGTAGCTTTTCTTCCCACCTCCCTCATGTCTCTGTACCACATGTTATCTAACAATGCGTTATGGGTACCATCATTCTGTACTGACACACCAGGGCGCTGGGAGGAAAAATCAGGCATAGAGTGCTGGTCGAAGGTGTAAACAACTGTGTCTTGGATATTACTAACCCAGTCTGCCATAAGTCGGGTATGCGATGTATATCTAACTGGCACTATCTCGCGACTCATTCTATATGTAAGACTTCTTTTATTTTGGCGGGATAGTCTTGGGGTACCTGGCACAGTGGGGGTCAAGATGATATTGAGTGTCAAGTCCCTTCCTGTAGGGTCAGCATGGGGTACAGAAGGTGTCAAGACAGGCACAGAGCTACTACTGGTGCTTTTCCCAGTTTGCTTTTTAGCAAGAAGTGTTTTGTGCATGGGAAGCTTTATGGTCGTTACAAATCTAATATTGCTAGTAACTTCTCTCTCTCTCTCAGATTGCACTGCTAACCAGTGAAATGCTGTTAATGAAACTACAAACATAATAAAGAAAATAATTGCTGTACATATCTTTTTAATTAAAAGCTTGACATGGAGGGTGGTTCTGTTGCTGCGTCTCAGTCCGTAGGCCATCATACGATCTTCACATTCTTGTAAAGTCTGTGGGTACATGATGTCTTCAATGTTCGGATCTTGGACGGTGACGAGTGGAACCTTAAAAAGTTCATTTGCAAGTGTTCGTTGAATTTAAAGTCTCTCCACTTCCGGACTGCTTCTTTTACAAAGATGTATGTCCCAAAGCAGATAGGCGGAAGTTCATCAGAGATAGGACCCTTGTTCTTTTCTTCGATATCTGGATGGAAAGGAACTTTGGAGCACGCATTAGTGCACATAAATGAACAATGATTCATCGTTTATAATATCAGAAGAGGGCCCAGTATCTTATTTTAAGTCTGGTGGAGAGAACAATCATATTCATTGATCTGTCAGTGACAAGCCGATGAGATGTGATGTGATGATCAGAGCTGGGAGTTTTTCTAAGTGTAGACAGAGCAACTAGAAGGCAATATAGCCATTCCTTCCCAATTGTGGCACTTATCTTACTGATCTTGGCTTTGAACAGGCCTAACATTGTCGCAGTTGTTCAAAAGAATGATGTCTGAAAAATGACTGTCACTGTCGCTGCGGGTCACTGCAATGGCATCCAGTAATCCTCAGTGACATATGACCTCATGAAGTAGGAAGTTAGCTGCGGCCTTTGCGTCATAATGGACACATGGTCCAACTTAAATCCACTGTGAAAAAGGGGCACACCACTAACATGATGTGTCTTATTATTAGGCATCTGTCAATCATGTCTACATAGTTAATGTGGAGCTCTAAAAAGGACCCTAAAAAAGGATACAAAGGGTTGTATCTGTTCATGTGCACTGGGGATGAACCACTCTGTCTGCAAAGTTGTGGACATGATATCATGTGAGGCCTGTGTAGGAAGGTGCAACTGACTGAGTGCTATTTGCAGAAGGGCCTGTGGCATGACAGGCTTTCCTGTCATTGTCTGTCTGCAAAATAAAATATGAAATATCCTGTTGTACTCCCCTCTCTTTCCTCATCTTTTCTTCAGGTGGGGCACTTCTCTGTGTCTCTCTAAGGTGCAGCTGTGCAATACAATCATAGTGCTGTGTATTACCAATAGTGTATGGGCATGATGTATCTTCTTGCACTGTTGAGGGTGTATTTCGGGCAAGCAGAATGGGGGGCACAGTGAGTTTGTGCTGGGGATAGAGATGGTGCATGTCCGGGCCTTCTGGCTACTACTTTCATATTCATAATTCAGATATACGACCACCTCTAAAATCCGCACATTTCAGTCTGACAACATTTTGATACTGAGCATTGCTTTCTCCCTGCATACGTCCTCTTAACATTGAAATCTATTTTGTATCTGCATTCATTTTTTTTTCTTTCCCAGCACTGGGCCTGTGTGAAGTAACTACTGTACAGCTGTGCATATCTGAAAACGTATTCCTTATCTCCTCTCATCCATCTTAACATATTCCTTACTATTTATTTCACCTAACTGTGTGATCTTGGGCCACTCATTTCTCTTGCTCATTTCCATAGACCAATCGTATTATTACACAATACTTTTCCCTTTCTCATCAATCTTATTGGTAACTGTCGACTACAGGAAGCCTTTTTCCTGTTTGGCTCTACGCCCAGAATATGCACTTGGCCAGGAAAACTACTTGTGAACGCGATCCGAAAATAAAAAAAACAACCCGTTGGCTTTTCAGTTCTTTTTAATATCTGAAAACATGTGCTGTCTCTATTTGCAATATGTAAAATATACGAATCGTATTATAGAAATAAAGATGGCTTATTTGTAATGCACATGTTCACTCAGAATGGTATATTTATGATAAACAGCAGATCTCTATTGTCCCCAACCCAAGGTATTTCTTGAATCCACCTTAGAAGGATGAAATGCTCAATAGGCCTAGCAGCACATGATCTCGTGTCTATATCTGAAAAGAAATGCGATGCAACTAGTGTGCATTCCATTCCATCATTTTATCTCTGGCTTGTTCTTGTGTCAGCTGCTGCTGAACTCTGGGACGTAGGAGTGGTGCCCTGTGAAACCAAATCAATGGGGGGCAGAACTGAAGCTCCTTGTGATACAGGGGCTTGTGTCTGGGGTACTATTTTGTACACCGGCATGTGTTGCTGAGGTACCTGTTGTATCTGATGTGTTGTTACCTGTGTGTTACCTCCTGGCACATTTAAGGCGCTTTGTGAAAAATTAGTGACAGTAGTCACTTGACTCACTGGTGTATCTAGCCTAACTACATCAAGAGTCTTTCTTTTCTTTTATTTCTGCTGTTCTAATTCAGCAGTTGTGTTCTCAATAGCTAATTGCCTTATTTGTGACATTAGAGATCCGATGTCTGAGACATCTGGAAACTTCTGGCGCAGTTCGTTCCATAGCGACGATCTTATTTTATTGAAAGGATCACCATCTAATTCTGAATTAGTGGTGCAAAGCCTTGTGTTGATGCATGAAAACATATCCTCTGCATCCTTTCAAATCAGGGATGTGAGTAGGCTTTTCATATCCCAAATAGCCAATGACACACTTGAAGTGTCATTTTCAAAGGCTTCTATCCACTTTCCCGCACCCTCCGTGAGGGGTGGGAGTTCTCTCTTTAAATTTTCTTTGTCCATTAGGGACCAAGTTACTGAGGTAGGGGGGTCATTGACCTCCTTTGACAGCAGGGGCAGCTGGTGTGTTACCCCTGTGGGTCTTGTGTGACAATACCTGCGTGCGTATTTCTTCCAGACCCTTAGGCCTTCGCGCATGTAGGTATAGTTCCAATCGTCATTTTCTTTTCCCTGCAATATACATTCTTCAGCAGTGGCCATTTCATCTGGCTCAAAGGAACCCTCTCGGGGCCAAACCTTCATTCGAGATGCATTAGCTTCTGTCCAGTCTGCCAATTTATCTGAGAATGGATTGACATAAAGGTCACTCCCTTCTCCAAGTATCACTATCTCATTTGGCGTCAGACCATTGATCAGTGGCGGTCTTGGCCTGTCAAGGGTCATATGGTGCAGTACACCAAATCTGGCGGTGTGCAGACCTGCTGTACCTGATGCATCATATTCCTGTTGGACGTCATCCAGTCGCCCATAGTCGCCCAGTTCTGCAATTCTTTCTATCTCTCTTCTTCTCTGCCTTCTCCTCTCTTCTGCCTGTTCGAACATTTTTGGCAGATCCAAATTGTCTTGCTCTAGCTGTGGTCTCTCTAGCCTACGTGGTGTAACTACTGGAGGTGATGTCTGAGGCATAGGTGGTCGTGTCACCTGAGTGTTACAATTAATGACTGTAGACGGAGCTTGGGGCACACTTAAGTAGTTGGCTGTGAGAGAAGCTGCTATGTTGATCTGTGGTGGTGCTACACTTTCATTTTCCTGATGTAAGTCTATCCATGGCCCTTGCTGTGGCATGATAGTTGGGACTCCACCACTGTGTGGCTCTACCTCCTTCGCACTACTAGCTACTTCATTCGGTGCCTGTTTTTTCTTTGCTCCCATCTGTTCAGTCATTCTATCCCCTATACTGGCTAGGTATAATGACAGTTGCTGGTGTGCTGCTGTATTTTCTGTGGGGCTTCTTGAGTACTGTGTGTGTGACACGTCCCCTACTTCTTTACCTGTTCTTTGGCATAGGTCACTTTCTGTCCTATTCCTGCTAATGTCTCCCTCAGTTACTGCCTCAGAGGGATACTGTTCGCTGTCTTTCTTTACTTCATCGAATTGTAGCAGGTGTTCTTCCTCTCTTTTAGGACCTGTGTTAAGGGGCTGCCACTCATTATACTGACTCTGTGTATTGCAATGCTGGTGGCTCGGGAATCGGAATGGGCCATAATGTCTTGTTCTTGTTCTTGGGGTATCGTGATCCTCAGTGAGGGAAGTGGGTGCTGGGCTGTCGAGTCTGGGGAGTGTCATGTAGGAGCTGTGCTGTGAAGCACCAGAGGCCTCATGGCTCTCTTTATTTTCTTCCTGCTGGGGGCTGCAGAGTTGGACACGTCTCATTTTTATTATCAATAGCGTGTCAATTTGACCTGGCATTACTGAAGCTGCATCCTGCAGTATTGGACTTTGCGAACTTAGGAATAGCTGACCTGATGTACTCTCTGGTGTACTATCTTGTGAATTATCTGAGATGTCTGGGGCTAAGGCATCGTCATGGCCTACGGCTGCCTGGACATCTGATAAGAGTTCTATGTCAGTCTTTATACCCTGTCCTAAATTAATGTCATCTGCGTCATAGGCTGGTGGATGTACTGTGGGTGTTGACATTATCCTTCTGTGTGGTGTGTAGGCTGGCGTAAGTGTGCAACGCCACCGGGTATTATTGTCAGTCTTACCTGCTGTAAGTATGTTATGTCAATTCCTAGGGCTGTGATTAGCGTCAAAATGACTGTACATGTCAGGGGTGAGACAGACTCAGGGGATGTTGCTGTATCCTCAGAAAGGGCAACAACACAGCCGTTCACTATGTGTACCGTAATCTGTAGTCTTGGATCTTGTGTGGGCTGTCTGCTCATCTCCTAGAGTCGAGTTATCTTTGAGGTAGGTTATCTGTGGCAGTGAATGTGATAATACTAGTCTCCTTTTAGCATGCAGCTTTGTAAATATGCCCACATTTCTGGATAATGCGTCGTAGAAGGGTGTCTTTGTAATAGTTCTGTGAGTCTTGGTGATGGCTGCTGCTGCAGCTTGTTAGGCAACCCGTGGGCGTTATGCTCACAGCCTAGTGGAGTGAGGGTATCCTGTGAATCTCCCTGCCCCTCCGGGCAGCTGGTGCTTGGAGGAGGCGGTGTGAGTGAACACTGGTGAGCAGTATCAGGGCTTTCGCTACTTACTACACTACCTACTGACTGGAGTGTGAGTTGTGTGTCATCAGTGGGGATGTATACGTTGGCACTGGGAGGCACAGTTTCACTAGATGCAATGTGGATGCCCTTATCTCAGTACCCTGTGTGAGTGGTATTCCCAACAAGTCCCATGCTCTAGAAATTAGGGAAATTTCCTTTCTGTTAAATTCTCTGAGTTTGTGCGCTCACGTTCTGCACTGATACAATTTTATTGTTCAATATGTGTAGGACTACCTCAACTTGTTGTCCCCTATAGCTCATCTGTACTTTCTTTTGTTATATGTACATATATGTACCGGACATCTGGCTGACCTCCTGTCAGTTGCTTTCTGGGGTGGGGCTATTTACCACAAGCTCATCACCCAATGCTTCTATAAGGACAGAATAAAATGCTTCTCTAACTTCTTCCTTTTCTGGACCGTTGTAAATACCTTCTGGGCAATTGTCTGGAAAGTGCAGGGCACTAGGGTGGTTACCAAAACAAGCCTCAAGGACCTTGCTATGCAGAGGGTGACGAGGCCACAATGATGTCACAATAACTGGTATCTCTAATCCCAGTATTGTCATAAAAACCTGCACGTATATGGCGTGTGTCGTTTTGTATGTCCTATAGTCATGTATTCTATTCATTTGTGTGGAATGCAGTTAAAAAAGAAACATTTCTTATTTATTCTAAACGATCTGTAGTTTAAAAATAACGCAGAGCACTTCCCTGAGACTTCCCTCGTGAAGCCTGCAGTTGCTTGTAGAGGGAAGGGGAAATCCTGAATGCCAGGTGCACACAGGGGAGCAACAGCAAGAAAAAAGGAATAATATATATATCCGTGTGACAACCGTGGGGCTCGAAATGCTGTAGCTTATAGACTCTCTTCAGTTAGCCAGTGGCAGATCAACATACATGGGATACACAAACATGCATTTACAATCTCCCTAGTTATTGAATCTCGCTAAAAGAACAGTCTTCAAATGATGGTCACAAAATATATTAGCAGCTTCTACTTAGCGGGCCCCCACCCTAAATGATAATGATGGTACGGGGCCAGACATCACAGTTGTGCACAGCAGTCCCTACTTAGCGAGCCCCCCCCTAAGTGATAGTATTGGTACGGGGCCAGACACCACAGTGACAAACAGAAACTCGATGTTCACAGTTTATAAGTAGTCAAGGAAAGATGAATGATCACAATGCACTTAGGTATCAATAGTATAGTCTCGCTATAGTCAGCCTCTGTGCCAGCCAGTGACTCCTAACAAAAGAGACCATGAAAACAGTAAGGATCACACAAGTTTGTTCTATGAACCTAAAAATACATTCACCATTAAACACTAGGCGCTAACATACAGGTCTGTGCTTAAACAGGCATCTAATAAGAGGAAAGTAAAATGTAAACACTTCAACAATTATTTTACAAAAACACGCTCTATGGCCACTAGAGTGTGCTAGTGTGTTCCTTATACATGTGAGGCGTACCAACAATAATTAATAAACCACGTTTAGCTTGGCGAAAATATAATACCTACAATATGAGTATATAACTTCCAAGTCCCGCACAGAACTCTTCCCTGGACATACAGCAGGGGATATCACCGCTAAATTAAGGAAAGATCAAAGGTCACGGTAGCTAATCGGACCTGCTGAAACTCCTTCTTTCTCATGGACTACTGACATGAGAGATTACCTCGTCTCTGTCACTCCTATCAAACAGAGGATCACTTGCACGAATATACTGAAAAAGATGCTAGACGCAACCCTTTCCTTCCTTGACACCCTGTTGCAGATGTATCAAAGGCCCTCCCCCTGTGGAGAGGCTTCACAATAGCTGAGAGACCTGCCACGTGCGGTCCTCCTTCCCTGAAACTTCAGAGGGTCACTTAAAAAAAAACCTAAAAGATGTATTAAAGGTCCCCTCCCTCTAGAGAGGCACCGCGCTTAAGAGTAAATATAGAATAAGCCTTGACAATTCGACTGCTACAATCCTTCTTAGCAATCACAGAGAAAACAGCATAAACATGAAGCTGCTTTTAGCAACAAAAAGCACATGTATCTCAGTAATTACCCAACTGTCAGGTTCAGTCTCCACATAGCACACAATCCCTTCCTCTGCGCGGAATCAAATAACAAGGTTAACAGACAGGAAGCCTGGACCATTGGTAGAAGCACTGCTGTATCACAACAAAGCACACCATTCGGCTGCACCCAAGAGAGAGATAGCGCAGCGGCGGGCAGACACAATATTATGTATTATGCTTACCCTTCAGCGCTGCGCTCCCCACTCAATGGTCCAGCAGGACGGCTGCAGAGTCGTTTAGCAGTTTAGTACTTCCTCCTTAGGAACCAGCTGCATCCTGTCAGTTTAACTCCTTATTATCACGTCGAGGTCACCACTTGTTGGAGGGGATGATTTATTGGGGCAGGAGGGGTCAGGGGGACTCAGTGCAGCAGCTTTCAGAAGCCGCGCTGGCGAGACCGTGAGTGAGAACTAAGGGGAATAGGGCGGCTTAATTTGCACCGGGGCAGTCCTGGACCTCTTGCTCTAAAACAGGAAAAAAGCATACATATGAGCTTTTGGAGACTGAAGCTTGGAGTTGTACAATTTATTTGAAGACACAGCTTCTAGAACTAAGCAATGATGGCATAAAAAACCACATAGTACTTGGTCCTGTACCCAGCATTCTCTTGAAAGTCACATGGACCAGTTTGAAATTACAAAGTACAGTTTACAGCAGCTATGAGAGAGAGAAACTATACTTTAAGAACACTGGTGAGGCATGAGGCATATTGTATAGAAGAGGTTAAGCACATATTATTGGGCACACTCACCACTACCTGTAAGATGTCCTGAAAGTATTAGTTCAAAGACTTTAAATGCAGTGTGGATAAAACAAAGTCAGAGAAAGCATAACATTTCAAATAATGGAATACAACTTTAAATGCAACAAGGAAAAAGCATTTCATTACAGCAGAATATACAATGGAGCAGAATCTAAGTACATGAAACCTAAGTACTTGAAACAAGGGCTATCTCGAGTAACCCCTGGGAAAAACTCTTGTCCGCCACCCATGTGCTGACGGGGAGTGTTCAACGATAATCGGGCGGACCACCCTTTTATACTTGTTCAGGGGTGAGGGGCCTATGGTCACGCTATATTACGTCACCTCGAACCACATATCCTTCTATCGCCTCTCACGCCCCTGCCTGGTGACTTTCCCATCATTAGTGTAGATGTGACTACCTTCTCGTAATTGTGTGGCACGTACGCTAGCCTAGACTGAGTTCCTGCCATTCTGACTGGAAGTTTGTCATTAATCAGAAATGTGTTATTATTGCTTTGAAGGGTTCTATTCATGTGTCAATCAGGCAGTCTGCGATAATATTTTGCCACAGTTATCCTCAGTTTATCGGATATCTTGCTTGACGTAGCTGTGGTGGGAACTTCCCTTATTCTATTCATGGCTTAGGTGGGGGACGTGGGGCATGTTGCAAGATTTATAGAGGAACTTGACTTCTACAGTGTGTGCGAAATATACAATGAGGTGGGGCCTGGTAGGGGTGCGGGTCCTTGCAGACAAGAGCAGCTGGGTGAAGCTTGGGTCAGACCTGCTTTCTGCTTCTGCTTAAGCTAAGAGAAAATGGCAGTGCTCAGGTCAACGTAACTGAGGCCTGTAACCTCCAAACAGCAGGGCCCACACAGGGGTCATGTTGTGCAGGTGACAGGTGTGTCCTTGGATAGCTGTGCAGCTAAAAATTCTCCCTCCAACAAGGTTCTTCTTTCACTGGATAAGCTAAGAGCATTTTGAAGTATAGAAGATCGCTGACATGACACTCGAAACACACTCTCCTACCTTCCATAAAGCTCCTTCTGAAGATTCGTTGGTTAAATCCATATTTTTAGCTTGACAGGCACCTAGTCTCCTCTTTCTACTCTGTGGTAGTAAACAAAGAGGGGTTCCTGCTGTTCTTGATGCACATAGCAATAGGGCAGGTTTCCTGGCTGGTGAAACCAATGACCAGTCTTTGTGTTCACTCACAGATTTTTTACTAACTATAGGTTCAAGGCATGTTCTCCACAATTTGCCAATCCAGTAGCAGCTGCCTATCACATGGTGTAGCTGTGCAGTGTATATTCAGATTTGTTGGGCATAAAGGAACTCACATATTTACATGAAGAGTAACACGTTGGCAAGAGTTTAATAAAACCTGAGGCCTGCCATGTGCCAAAGTAAAAGAACAGTATAAGATGTACACCTCTGGCCCTACTAATCACTTTGTATTCACAGAGATATCTCTCAATGCTTAGAGAGCACCTACAGAGGAGTCCCAGTGAAGGGATAGTTGGGCAGATGCAGAAATGCAGCTTATGTGAAGATTTTAGAAGTTGTAGAAAATGCAAAGCAGGTTTAAAAGATGGAAAAGTTCTATTGAACAATCTTATCTTTGTCCTAATGGCCTAATGTGAGGCTCTTCTAGACACTGTTGAATGCACATCTTGTCGCGGGGAACAGCGTTAGTAGTTAGAAAGCTGAAAAAGCGAGTGCATAATGTAAACATACATCGAATGCATTGTTGATTGTTGTTAATTCCATAGAAGCTCATGTGGCTTCAACCTGCTCCTGCGCATTATATTTATGAAGTAATTCCTATGTCCTAGATGTATATACACCACATATCCAGAAGGCGAGGAGCAGTTTTATTTCTATTTTTTCATGGAAGCTCCTCTTGTAACTGTGTGTAATCCTACAATGCATCTCCATTACAGATTGTGTAGTCCATTGTCTGTAAATAATAGTTTCCTCACAGTCTGTTTGGTTGCTATATTCCAGTCCCAATTTCTCACTGGAATCTGTCCAGTCTTGATTTTTTTTTAAATTGTCCTGCATCAATACCCTCTCGGATGGATGATGCTCCAGTGTATTTTTCCAGACGTCTTACCTGCAAGTGTCTTTGATTAGAGGATTCACAGAACTACCTATAAACTTGCACTGAGGAACATGAAGACATAAATTCAACCAAAGAGTAGCATGCAGGTGATTGATATCCCAGCAACCTTGCTAGAGGATGAGGTATTCATGCTGTAGTGTTAGAACAGCTGCACTACTAAAGCCTGCACTGGCTGTTGAGTCTAAATCTCAAAAACAGGCTTGTGAGACCTCGAAGAACCCATTGTCATTGCTGCCATTCTCAGTGCTCCATAATAATAGGGGCTGGGCTTCCAAGACAGCATAATATTTGTCTTCGGGAACCACCAGTGATGTTCATGGCTTTTTCACTAGCAGACATGGTGTTATCCACATGGATAAGGAGTTTACTGTCTCGCAACATATGGCTAGAATAAATTCTGTCAAAGACGCGGATGTGGGCAATGAAGTATCCACGCTTGAAGATAACTAAACGGTGCCAGGTGAAGTGCTTGAGCACTTGCGACAAGAAGTCTTGCACTTACAAGAGCAGCTAGAAACATCACAGGCATATGCACAAAACCTGAAGAACTGCTTTCACAGAAATATCCGCATCCAAGGATTGCCGAATGAGGCTGAGGACTCGGACATAACAGAATACATACTGGCCCTCTTCTGAAAGATCCTAGACCCAATGATGGAGACCAGAATACAGTTGGACAGGATTTACAAAGTGGGCTGCCCAGGTGCCCAAGGTGGGCACCCGCCAGACATCCTTGCAACTTACAACTTACAACTCAACAAAACTATTCTGTGCAAGGCAAAAGGCGCCCACCCTGTTCCATTAAGAGTTCACAAAATAGGCCTGTTTCAAGACCTTTCTGCCCTGACACTCCAGAAACACAGGATCTTCTGTTTCATCAAAGAATTCCTGAGGAGTAAAGGGGTCTTGTATAACTGAGGCAGCCCTTTCCACCTCATCTTTCCCTGGGGCGATGCACTGCATCAAATTAAAGCTCTGGCAGAGGCGCGCAGACTTTTGAACGTCCCAGATTACTCCAGAGGGTTCTCCACGAAAGGTCCACATGACCAATGGCCGTCTAACAAGCAGTAGCACAGGGTCCCTAGGTCACCTACATGCCTACGGGCCTCTGCCCGAACCCTAAAACTAATTTTATGGAGAGACCAGTGGTACTTGACAACCTAACAGAGGACCCGAAATGTCAAGACTTAAGCTAAGCCTAGTCCGAGACTGACACTGTTTATGGGGCTCTGCACCATCGCTGATCCTCTTTTCCTGCACCAAAAGCAGGGGCGGTGGGGAGACAGAGTTCAGTACTGAAAAGCTTAATGTGAATTTCCCCACCTCGGAGACATCTATGGGTACACCGGAGTTAGAGACAGTGTTCACTGGACTATTTTTTTATTTATATGTTTATGTTCTCGTCGAGGGTTCACAAGGGATTAGTACTCACTCTATCATAGGTAGATGCACAAGGGCTAGGGCCCCTTTCCTCTCCTGTGTGCTAAGACACAACCACTTTCAGCCCTGACCCTCAAGCTCATACCGGCAAGCAGGTAGTAGCATACACCCACTATCACCCCTACCCACTCTGATTTGAAGACGCTTTGCCTCAGTGTACGAGGACTTAACAGCCCTGTTAAGCAGAGGGTAGTACTATCCTTCTTGGAGGAAGGTCAGGGAGACATCTACCTCCTCCAGGAGACAAATTTGATACCCTAAGACTGGCATATGCTGAAATCACGCTATTATCAACACCACCATTTTACCTCTAACTCAGCTAAGATGGGGATTCCATTCTGTTTTCACGCTCCTTTAGGGGGACAATTGGGGAAAGCGTAGCCAAAATAAGAGGGCAAATACTAGCGTACTACATACACATAGGGAGCTTTCATTCACCATCACATCCATATACGCCCCTAATGATAACCTGGAGCAATTCCTGGAGCGGGCGATTGATGCGGGAGACCCTGGAAAGCCCCTGACCAAGCTATTGTGATGGGGCAAGGAAGGCCTTAACCTTGTGATGAACAACAACCTTGATATATCAGGACAGCGCTATGGGCAGGTGGGTCTCTCTCTACAAGGGGGCGGAGCGGCTGTGGGAGGTGGGACTAGGAGACTTGTGGAGGCCAGCCCACCCACACCAGGAATTACACTTACTATTCCCTGGCCAATAAAACCTTTCCCTGCATCGACTACTTTCTAGACACACTGATCTTACAGGTTAAGATCCAGAAGATCAGTCTCAAACCTTGGATCCTGTCAGATCACGCACCTGGCTCTCACCCCGCAGGTTGAAGCCCCACACCAGGTGAACGGCCCATGGAGACAACATGATAACTTTCTGCAAAGATCAGTCTTCAAGCTCACACATACTATGTCCGACTTCTTGATGACCACTGACTCTGAGAACACTTCCTTAACTACCTTTTGGAGATTCTAAAGGCACTGGCGAGAGGGGAGCTCAATGACTTATCCACACGAAAACAAGCTGTATAAAGAGAAGATAGGAAATTTAGAACAGGTACAAGAATTAGAGACTGTTCGCAAACGAACAGGGGCCTCAAAAATTTGGTGGCAGTTAGAGTATGTGTGGTCTCAGCTACATAGCCTAGACTTGGATAGCTCCATCTGCCAGTGCCACACACCTTTTACATAGAGGCTGGGGGGATAAATGTGGCACACTACTTGCCCACAAACTTTTAACTAAATGCCAGGCTGAAAGGGTCGGTGCTGTCTTCACTCCAGATAGCATTGAGGTCTCAGCTGACATTTGTATAGCAACTACAAGTTTTGATACGAGGCTCAAGACCTACAAATTGAAGACTCCCTCGCATATGTCTAGGACTCACACACTATGTCTAGGACTCACACACTCCCCAACTGACCTCACAACAAGCAGGCTCCCTAACCAACCCATCCGAATTGAGAAAGTTATCTTGGCTATTGCACGATTACAACTGCTTAAGCCCCCACCACCCACCCACCCCAGGCCGATGGCATTGACGCCATTTTTTATAAACCTTTGTTTCAGGCACTTACCAGTCCTCACCAGACTATTGAACTTTTTTGCGGACAATGGCACCCTCCCATTCTCTGTGTTGCAGGCTTGAATCTTGGTTATTCCCAAACCCAGGAAGGACAAACAGTTCTGTGGCTCTTATCACCGCATCTCACTCATAAATGGCCAAACCCTTCACTGGCATCTTGGCAGCTCGACTCTGCCCCCTCGTATATACATCAATATTCACTGAAATCCCTGTTCTAATGTATATGGTTTTTCCTTGAAGAATCGGAGGATTCCGTAATTACATTCCAAGATTATTGAAAGTCTAGGTCTCTGCAACCTTCCACAGAGCTGCACCCTCTATTCGGGTACCTAAACGTGAACGCTGTCGAGCAGATTACTGCTCCGTTACTTCCAAAGTGACCCGGATTACGTTGGAAGTTACGCTGGAAGTTTCGGAGCAGTATTTGGCTAGACAGCATTCACTCTTAGGTACCCCATTAAGAGTGGGAATCTGTGGAAGTTTGCAGAGACCTAGACCTTTAATAATCTTGGAATGTAATTATGGTGGATATTGATGTATGCCATAATTTAAAGCCAGCCGGTAGGGAAGTAGAACCAGCGGTGAGGAGTCTGATGTTGAATCTGCTAGCCTGTCAGCCCTGAGGAAGTCGAAGGGTACTTCCCTACGACGAAACACGTGTTGGCTGAGCACTTTCATATTAAAGGAACAAGAGGACATCAACCACATGAATTACTCTCATTTATTATATATTGTGTTTTTTTGAATTTGTACAGAGTCTACTTGAATTTTACTGAAATTAGAAATGAAAAGAACGTGTGCATAGACTTGCTGCACATTATGTTTTTGTAGTGCTCAACAACCACCTACGTTCACTATCGCCATTTCTAAAAGAGTTGAAGCAGTTTAGAAAGGTGAATGGCTTTCGCAGCAATCTCAAAAAGTCATAGGCTGTTAATCTATCTCCCGTATCCCATACACAGGAGCAGCTGGTCTTCCATCACCCTCCGACATGGGCCGACTCCTCCATCTTATACCTCTGGATGTAGATCGCTCCCACTGTAAACAGTAACAATCCAGTACTGCGCTTTACTCCACCAGGTGAAGCCGGACCTGCCTATTGGAGACAGTACTGCCTCTCCTCGCATGGGACACTAGCGACTCTATAAATGACTACACTCCCCAGGCCCCTATTCCTATTCCAGACACTACCATTGACCCCTCCCGTGGGCATGCTCAAATTGCTACAGGCAGAACTCAATCACTTTGTCTGGGAAGGGAAACTCCCACCTGTGCACCGCCCCACAGCGAACGGAGATTTGGGAGTTTCTAGCCTCACTCACTACTATCGGCAGCATAGCTCCGCTTCCTGGTAGAATAGAATTTCAGAAGTCGAAAAGCATTGGTGCTTTATGGACTGTGTGATAGTGGGTGGGGGGAGGGAGTGGAGGGGTCACCTCTGGAAAAATACTCTGGCTGCTTTGTAATCAAAGAGCACGGAGCCTGTACTCTTTCCTGGTCACCTGGGCCATGCTGTCTGATTGGGATAGAGTGGCCCCCGGAAAGCTCTGATGCTCTTCCCCTGCCACTGTTGCCCATACTGGGTAACCAGGACTTCTCCCGGGCCTTTTCCGCATGGCCGCATGTCAGCTGTAGGTCCAATGGGAACTTTTTTGCCGCAAACGGGCCCTGTCATTTGAACACTAGAAATCCGTCTGCGGCCTCCCTGAATCAGAATGCCTCCATTACCTCCAAATTCAACACTGTGTGACAGACACACCCGACATCTGGAATGGTGCACAGATGTTGCTCACACCATACGAAAAATGTCTCCGGACCAAGGGTAGAGATATATGTATGATCACCGATTTATACAAGGTCCTGGCACAACCCCACACAGAAGAGAAAATACTAAGGCAGAGGTGATGGGAACAAGAACCTGGGCGTACCTAAACTCATAAATAATTGGAACAAATGTACTATAGGGCACAACACATCAAGCCTGGTAACAGTCACTAAATCACATATTGGTACCTTATGCCCGCTTGAATGAACAGGAGACATCCTGCCCGTAATGAGCACTGTTGGCAGGGATGTGGACCCAGAGGTACACTCCTGCACCTCTTGGGGACATGCCCGAAATTAACCCGTTAGTGGGACCCAGTCTTGACAGACCTAGTTAGAAACCATCTTGATAGGCAGCGCCCATGCTCCCTGGCCTAGGTATTTATTTTGGGGTTCCCCAATCCCCTGTCCTTTCTCCTGAACTCCCAATGGGGGCTGCACATTAATTAGGCCCTAGGAGCCCGTTCCTGGCCGTACTTCCCCTCTGGGCAAGGCATCTGCGACTACTGTGCCTGCCGGCCATAGAGGTAACATTCGCACGGTGGGTGGCGCTCATTGGACAGGGCTAGGGACTTCCTGAAAGGTTGGAACCGCCTATGCCAGAGCACAGTAACGAAGAGTGAGTAAGAGTTTGGGGTGGATGGGAGGTTGGGATTGTGTTAAATTGATACCATTGTGTTCTCTCAGAAACAACTTAGATGGTAAATGTTTTGTTTGCACTGATATTTACCCTGTAAAACCATAAGAGATATGAACAATGAAATGACAAAATGTTCTAACCATATATATAATAGAGGACTCTTATAAACTCACTCTCAAATAGAAGCTTAAAGATGATTGTATCTTTCCTTGCTCCTCAACGTCTGTCAATGGTCAATTTGTCCACTTATGTATGTTAATTAATTCCTAATATAGTTATCGCATAGAAACTTAAGAAATGGGACTCCACCAGAGCCTCAGGGTCAAAGGAATTTTCTGTGTTCCCTGTTAGGGTTCAAAATCTTTTTGGCAAAATTCCATTGTACTAATGGTACTATAGGTCTACAGCTGGCATACTTCTATTTTATCCACTGTCAATCCTCCAATCCTCTTATGAATAGTAAGGACGATCTCTTTGAGCTATACTTCGTTTTTAATTTTAATTCAATTAATAAAACTGAAAATGTTAACTTTCGATACGCATTTGCTTTTAAATCTTCTTTTAAATGTTACTTTCCCAAAGATAAACATACATATGCCATATTTAATAATGTCATAAAGATTGGATATCTAAGCTTGCGGGTGAGTAACCTTTGCATCTCCCTTTAAGAATTTGAGGATGTTTTAATTATTGTACACACATGTAGCAAAAATCATTCACTGGCAGACGTTCTTTCGGTAAGCCTATTTGTTTAGTTTCATGGTGTTAGTTTAAAATCACATCTTGCATTTATTCACACAGGCTTTAATAAATGCAGTTCTAACCATAGCTATTTATTTTTTTAGTTGGGCAGATGCACAGTCACAGATCCAGAACATTGCTGCTTCTTTTGACCAAGAGGCTGCTGCCGTCCTTATGGCTAGGCTGGCAGTATATAGGGCTGAGACTGAAGAAGGACCCGATGTTCTCAGATGGCTGGATCGGCAACTTATACGACTGGTGAGTGGAAATGTATTCTGCCATTTCTCTGGAAAATGTTTATAGTGGTGGTTGGTAAACTCAGGTTTGTAAGGGGATAAACTTAAGTTACTCCAGTATTGGAACTTTCATAGATTCCCATAGCTTGTATCATTCCCCGTCGTCGGAATGGGAGTCTCGCTAGCCAAAATAACATAGCAGTAGATACAAAAGAGAAAGAAGAAGGCCTATGCCTCATTCCCTTTTGTAGCATATCCACCTCTTTTTGCAAAGGTGACCAAAGTAAAGCAACAACCAATCAGATTAGCCTCACCCCATAGAACCCTCCTGAGAGAACCTCAGAGTCTCAGATTTTCTACTGCACGTTGTGCTAAGGGATTCTCCTTTGAGCTCTGCTCACTTCAACTCTAGTTGACTATTTTTCTGCATTTTTTTTATTCAGATTTGTTTAATATTTAATCTTGAAATGTCTGACAAGGAGAAGGAAGTCCTTTTTAACGCTTGTTTCGCCTGTGGCAAGAAAAGATTGTATGTGGAGCACTGGCATAAAGACTGCATTTATTGCCTGTACCCTGACCACAAGGCAGCCGACTGCAAGATCTGCCGCACCTTCTCAACAAAGACTCTCCGGGACCGTGAGGGTCGCCTCCTCACTTGGCTCCAAAAGCTGAAGTCGAGGAAAGAAACTCTGTCAAGTGATAGCGAGGATTTATCATCTGTCACTTCATCCAAAAGGTCAGTGAAGAGGGGCATGGCTTCCCCTTCACCATCCACAGACCGTCCTGCAAAGGCCTCTAAAAAGAAATCCTGTGAGTCTGAGAGCCGGAGTCCTAGCAAATCTCCTCACCGTGGTGCAAAGGAGAGGGAAGGACTACCTTCAGCTACAGCAGTGGTGGAGTCTGCTAAAGCTTTCAAAAACCCTTCTGCTCTGACATCTGAGAAGTCTGATAAACATACCAAGTCGTCGACAACGCTGCAGAAGACTCCGTCGATGAAGACTGCTAAAATAAAGGTGAAAAAGTACCCCAGTCGACGGGCTCGTTGATGGTACCTTCAAGTCTCCACATTTCGACGTCAGTATCGACTGGCGCGCCGACGATGATTACGGCGCCGAAGATGTCGACAACGGTAGCGACGACGACTGTGTCGTCAACGAAGGCATCTACAACTTCGACTATGATAACGACAATGGCTTGAGTGTCGACAGTTTTGTTGACGGCAGTGTCGACGACGCCCATTTCTGCATCGATGATTCTACCGTTAATGGTGGATGTCCCGTCGACTACCTCGTCGACGATGATTTCTCTTTCATCCTCACCGTCGACGGTACCGTCAACGACATCTTCGTCGACAGAGACAATCACCATTTCTCTGAAAAGGATAACGCCGGATGTGGCATCTCCAAGGAGGGTTGCCCCCTTGCCTCCCGCACTGTTGCTTGAAGAGGAAGAAGATTCTGAGGGAGATGAAAATGATTCTTTTGGCTGATTTCTGTTCCTTCTTCCCTCTTGGTAGATCTTCAGGGCATGTTGCTGGAGGATAAGAAAAGATTCTCACAACCTCCTCCTCCTCCATTTTTTGCTGTGCAAGATGTGTCTGTTCCATCAGCTTCTTCAGTGGTTTTGCTAAAAGCACCATCCCAGATGGTGTCACAACCGCAGGTCTCCAGCCCAGGTATACCTCTAGTGGTTCCAGAGGTACAGGACGATTCCTCAGACGAGGATCAGGACGATAGTAACAGGCCTGACCAGTGTGTGGAGTGAGATGACTACGTGATTCAGGACCCAGCTTCTCCTACTCCGGGTACAGTTGATTCTCCCCCGGCAGACATTGGTGGGGTTTGACAAGCTGATAGAAAGAGCCTCAAGTAGATTTAAACTTCGCATGCCTTCTGTTCAAACAGAGTATTTTCTTCATGATTTTAAAGAACCTTATCGGAAAACGGTCCGTTCCATTCCGATTGTCAGCCATGTCTGCGACGAAGGATTAAAGGCAATGAAGAATCCGGCTACTGTCATTCCAGTCTTGCCACGCCTGGAGAAAAAATACAAGGCCCCTGATGATAGTCCAGCATCCTTAAAAGGTCAGCCAAAGCCGGATTCAGTAATATCTCAGGCGGCTCAGAGAAAATCTCGCAATCCTTCTGTGCCCCTGACTCCTCCTCCTGATAAAGAAGGCAGACCCCTAGATAATGCTGGGAAAAGGTTTTCCTCGATGGCGAGTCTTGTGATTAGAGTGGCTAATGCATTGGCAATCCTTGGCAGATACGATCCCCAGGATGTCGTGCGACCGCTCACCGCATTTAGATCAGCTGCCGCAGGAGTCCAAGGTGGAAGAGAAGAAGATTTTACAGGAGGGAGAGGCTATATCAGGGGATGTGATAAACTGCAAAATGGATATTGCCACAACGGCTTTCCGCTCGCTGGCAGGCGCAGCTGTGCTTCGTTGCCAAGGCTGACTCAGAGCGACATGGTTCCGGCCGGAGGTCCAGAACAAAATCCTGGACCTTTCGTTTGATGGTGAGGCATTATTTGGCAAACATATTGATGATGCCCTCCAGGACATAAAAAAGGATACGGAGACGGCAAAATGCCTAGGAACGCTACAATATCGAAAGATTCCTTTCCGTGGAGCCAGAGGAAAGAGTACCACATCCTACAAGGGTCATACCAGCTGCAACGGTATTCTCCTTATGGTTCAACGCCTCAGTCCTATCGCCCGTCTTATCATCAGAAGCAAGGCCAGACCTGTTCTTTCTCTAGGTCTACCTCTAGAGGAAAGTAGAATCGCCAGGGGCTTGACACCTCCAAACGACAATAGCAGCGTTCTGGCTTTGCCTGCTGTACCCCCCTCCCCGACAACATCTGTTGGAGGCAGGGTGTCTTAATACCTCCACAACTGGAAGCGGATTACATCAGACCGTTGGGTACTCAACATCATTCAAGGTGGCCATACACTGGAGTTTTGTTCATTCTCCACCTTCCAAGCCCCCTGCCTTCGAAACATCTGCGTCTTCTGCGGCTCGAAGTTCATCAGATGCTCCTCAAGGGATCTGTGGAGCCAGTCCCCTTTTCTCAGAAGGGAGAAGGTTTCTATTCCAGATTTTTTCTGGTCAAGAAGATGCTGGAGAAGTGGCGCCCATTTTAGATCTCAGGGAGCTCAACACCTATCTCATAGGCCAATCTTTTCGGATGGTGTCTCTTCAGGAAATTTTACGTCTCCTCAACCCGGGAGACTTCATGGCCACTCTCGATCTCGAAGATGCGTATTTTCACATACCCATTTATCCAGCCCACAGGAGGTTTCTGGGGTTTACAGTAGCCAAGAACCAAATTCAGTTCATGGTTCTACCTTTTGAACTTCGGTCTGCTCCAAAGATCTTTACCAAGGTGCTGGCACCTGTGGCAGCTTTCCTAAGGAGGTACAAAAGGGGGTGGTAATGGACGGAGCATCTGAACCAATCAAACACTCACACCCAGTCAAAAGATCTGGGTTTAATCCATCACCGTTCTTTAGCCCACTCTGCCACCCCAGTTCAGACATGGCTATATGCAAATCAATCTGACCCTGTGCCTCATGGGAACAGTCCAGCCCGAACTGCCAAGCCATGCCTTCCCTGGACCGGAAACAAGCTTCCGAGGACCGGTTTCCGGCATGGATTAAACTCAGATCTTTTGACTGGGGGTGAGTGTTTGATTGGTTCAGATGCTCCGTCCATTGCCACCCCCTTTTGTACCGCTTTTGGCCGCCATAAGTGTGGCAGGGTATGCTCAGACGTGAGTCCCCTGCTCACTTTGCCACTGGATTCAAGCAAGCCGGGCTGAAGACGCCTGGAATGCCAGAAACCGGTCCTCGGAAGCTTGTTTCCGGTCCAGGGAAGGCATGGCTTGGCAGTTCGGGCTGGACTGTTCCCATGAGGCGCAGGGTCAGACTGATTTGCATATTGCCATGTCTGAACTGGGGTGGCAGAGTGGGCTAAAGAACGTTGATGGATTAAACCCAGATCTTTTGACTGGGTGAGAGTGTTTGATTGGTTCAGATGCTCCGTCCATTACCACCCCCTTTTGTACAGCTTTCCTAAGGAGGCAGCATTTTCAAGTCTTTCCCTACCTGGACGATTGGTTGCTGAAGGCCCCGACCAGGCGGGCAGCGAAAGAAACAGTTGATGCATGTACAAATCTGTTCAGCAATCTGGGCCTGACTCTCAACAGGGGGAAGTCTTCTCCCTGCCCGTCCAGAAAGGCATGATTCCTGGGAGCCATCCTAGACATGTCTCTCAGCAACGCTTCTCCATCCTTCGAAAGGCAAGAGAAACTGATGTTCATGGCTCATCTGTTGCGAAAAAGAAAGTGTCTTTCAGTACGCCGTTACAAATCCCTGCTAGGAGTGATTTCTTTGTGCATTCCTCTAATACCCCACTGCAGGTTGAGGATGCGGTCACTTCAGGAGCAACTCGACATGCAATGGCAGCAAGTTCACAGATCGTTCGACGACAAGATAGTGGTCACTGCGGCAATGAAGAAGACAGCCTTGTGGTGGACGAAGGAAGAAAATGTATCCCCAGGTCTATCCTCCGTAATCAATCCAGCTCCTCAAGTAGTGACTAAAGATGCCTTGCTGGAAGGCTGGGGTGCGGTGCATCAAGATTTGCATGTAATCGGACATTGGTTGCCTCAGCACCGCCTTCTTCATATCAATCTCCTGGAACTCGGGGCGATTCGTGTGGCACTGCAAGCCTTTCTTTCACGGTTGCAGGGTTTCACGGTTCTCGTCCGCACGGACAATACCACAGCCATTCACTACATAAACAAAGAAGGGAGTACCAGATCTTTCATTGTCGCAGAAGGACCAGAAGATTTGGAAGTGGGCGACCCTACACGGAATATCGCTACAGACAGAACACCTTCCAGGAGTGCTAAACGAAAAGGCAGACATGCTCAGCAGGCTTTCGTCAGTTAGCCACGAATGCGAACTAAACCAAACAGTCTTGGAGGAGATTTCCCATCGGTGAGGCAAAGCCTCAATAGATCTCTTTGCCACCCCGGAAAACAAAAAATGCCAGTTTTACGCCAGCAAGCTACACCATCGCGGATCGCTAGGGAATGAGCTTTCGGTAGCCTTGTCAGGCGCATTTGTATATGCCTTTCCCCCCATTCCATTAATATCGAGAATACTCTGGAAGATCAAAACGGAGCCGTGCAGGATGAGCCTAATAGCTCCAGCTTGGCTGAGACTGTTTTGGTTCACAGAGCTTCCCCTCCTCTCTCTGGGCCCTCCACATCCTCTGCGGATGGTTCAGGATCTTCTCACGATGTCCCAGGGCCAAGTCTGGCATCCGGATCCTCGCTCCTTACACCCGTCAGCAAGGCTCCTGAGCAGCGAGAGTTTCTTGGTCTAGGTCTCTCGGAAAAGATAAGGGGGATTCTCTCTCAGGCTAGAGCTCCTTCTACTAACAAGACATACCGTTTAAACTGGCAACAATTTTGTATCTGGTGTCAGCAGGAAGATATCGACCCCTTTTCATCTCCGCCTCACCAGGTTCTTCCTTATTTCCTGTCTTTGGCTAAGGCGGGTCTGGCTCATTCATCCATAAAGGTTCATTTGGTGACAGTTTCTCTCTATAGACGCACTGCATCTGGGCCTTCCCTTTGGTCAGCCAGGATTATTAAGCAAATTCTCAAGGGCCTATTTAGAGTCTTTCCTCCAGTGAGGACTCCGCCTCCCACGTGGCATTTTAATTTGGTTCTCACCCAGCTGATGAAGCATACCTTTGAACCGATTCCACGAGCAGATATGAAATACCTCTTGTGGAAGATGGCCCTCATTCAAGCTCTCACTTCGGCAAGAAGAATTGGTGAGTTGCAAGCTCAAACAATCCAGGAAACTTTCCTCCAATTCAAGAAAAATACTGTGATTCTAAGGACCAATCCAAAGTTCATACCTAAGGTGCCATCGGACTTTCATTTAAATGAACCGGTGATTCTTAAGGCTTTCTTTTCTCAGCCTTCTACGCCGGCAGAAAGGGCACTCTACTCGCTGGTTGTGCAGAGATGCTTGAAGGTTTATTTGGACCGTACTAAAGAATTTCGGAAATCTTCTCAGTTGTTCATTGCATTTAGTGCTCCCCGCAAGGGCTTACCCCTGTCCAAGCAGGGTATTACTCGGTGGGTATCCAGTGCTATACGATTCTGTCATGCAGCAGCATGCAAGCCTCTAGAGGGCAGAGTCAGAGCACACTCTACAAGGTCCATGGCTTCGTCTACGGCTCTCTTTGCGGGAGTCCAGATTAACGATATCTGCAGGGCTGCAACTTTGAGCAGCACGCACACCCTCACAAGACATTACTGTCTGGAGACCGCGACACAAGAAGACACGGCTGTAGGCCAGGCAGTCCTGAGGAGCCTCTTTCATTGAGTGGTGAGCTTTCCTTTCTTCCCTCCTTCCTTTCTTTGTTATTATTAGCACATTTTGCTATGTGTTTTTAATGTTATTGCACTGTTGACTAATGTTTTGCTTGGTGTGAGAAAAAAAAAGGGAGAATAGAGAATGGTGAAAAGAAAGGAAGAGATTACAATGATGGAGCAAAATGTGCTTCTGACTGCAAGCTGCTCTGATACAAGCTATGGGAATCTGTGAAAGTTCCAATACTGGAGTAAGAAAACAAGTTACTTACCTGTAACTTTGGTTCTCCAGTATTGATAACTTTCATAGATTCCGATGCGCCCGTCCTCCTCCCCTGGGAAAGCTCAGCCCTCAGCAGGTTTTGTTATACTGTTACACAATGGCAACGAAAATCTGAGGCTCTGAGGTTCTCTCAGGAGGGTTCTATGGGGTGAGGCTAATCTGATTGGTTGTTGCTTTACTTTGGTCTCTTTTGCCAAAAGAAGTGGCTATGCTACAAAAGGGAATGAGGCCTAGGCCCTCTTCTTACTCTTTTGTACCTACTGCTATGTTATTTTGGTTACTGAGACTCCCATTCCGACAACAGGGAATCTATGAAAGTTCCCAATATTGAAGAACCAAAGTTACAGGTAAGTAACTTGTTTTCTTATTAGCCAGCACTTGGTGAGCAATGTACCAACCTAAACACTGAAAATGTCAAACACTTTTTTGTTTCAAAACATGCAAGGGTATTAATCTATAATCCTTTTTTAGAAAAAATTAAATGTCTGGTAGTGAAATTTAAAGTTGTCCTTGCACATAATTTTTACATAAAAATTTACCAACACGTTTCTCAACTTTAAACATTCAGTCCTCATTTCTTCGGGCATCATTTGTCTGATTTTGTTTACATCATCAATCATACACTACATTGTATGTCCCAACTGATTAGAGTATTTCCATTAGCAAGTGTTTTATTAAAGGATCAAAGTGAACGTGGGCATTTTAATTTGGTTCTCACCCAGCTGATGAAGCATACCTTTGAACCGATTCCACGAGCAGATATGAAATACCTCTTGTGGAAGATGGCCCTCATTCAAGCTCTCACTTCGGCAAGAAGAATTGGTGAGTTGCAAGCTCAAACAATCCAGGAAACTTTCCTCCAATTCAAGAAAAATACTGTGATTCTAAGGACCAATCCAAAGTTCATACCTAAGGTGCCATCGGACTTTCATTTAAATGAACCGGTGATTCTTAAGGCTTTCTTTTCTCAGCCTTCTACGCCGGCAGAAAGGGCACTCTACTCGCTGGTTGTGCAGAGATGCTTGAAGGTTTATTTGGACCGTACTAAAGAATTTCGGAAATCTTCTCAGTTGTTCATTGCATTTAGTGCTCCCCGCAAGGGCTTACCCCTGTCCAAGCAGGGTATTACTCGGTGGGTATCCAGTGCTATACGATTCTGTCATGCAGCAGCATGCAAGCCTCTAGAGGGCAGAGTCAGAGCACACTCTACAAGGTCCATGGCTTCGTCTACGGCTCTCTTTGCGGGAGTCCAGATTAACGATATCTGCAGGGCTGCAACTTTGAGCAGCACGCACACCCTCACAAGACATTACTGTCTGGAGACCGCGACACAAGAAGACACGGCTGTAGGCCAGGCAGTCCTGAGGAGCCTCTTTCATTGAGTGGTGAGCTTTCCTTTCTTCCCTCCTTCCTTTCTTTGTTATTATTAGCACATTTTGCTATGTGTTTTTAATGTTATTGCACTGTTGACTAATGTTTTGCTTGGTGTGAGAAAAAAAAAGGGAGAATAGAGAATGGTGAAAAGAAAGGAAGAGATTACAATGATGGAGCAAAATGTGCTTCTGACTGCAAGCTGCTCTGATACAAGCTATGGGAATCTGTGAAAGTTCCAATACTGGAGTAAGAAAACAAGTTACTTACCTGTAACTTTGGTTCTCCAGTATTGATAACTTTCATAGATTCCGATGCGCCCGTCCTCCTCCCCTGGGAAAGCTCAGCCCTCAGCAGGTTTTGTTATACTGTTACACAATGGCAACGAAAATCTGAGGCTCTGAGGTTCTCTCAGGAGGGTTCTATGGGGTGAGGCTAATCTGATTGGTTGTTGCTTTACTTTGGTCTCTTTTGCCAAAAGAAGTGGCTATGCTACAAAAGGGAATGAGGCCTAGGCCCTCTTCTTACTCTTTTGTACCTACTGCTATGTTATTTTGGTTACTGAGACTCCCATTCCGACAACAGGGAATCTATGAAAGTTCCCAATATTGAAGAACCAAAGTTACAGGTAAGTAACTTGTTTTCTTATTAGCCAGCACTTGGTGAGCAATGTACCAACCTAAACACTGAAAATGTCAAACACTTTTTTGTTTCAAAACATGCAAGGGTATTAATCTATAATCCTTTTTTAGAAAAAATTAAATGTCTGGTAGTGAAATTTAAAGTTGTCCTTGCACATAATTTTTACATAAAAATTTACCAACACGTTTCTCAACTTTAAACATTCAGTCCTCATTTCTTCGGGCATCATTTGTCTGATTTTGTTTACATCATCAATCATACACTACATTGTATGTCCCAACTGATTAGAGTATTTCCATTAGCAAGTGTTTTATTAAAGGATCAGAGTGAACGTGGGTCTTTGGTAAGGCGATTTCCAAATGTAACTCATTTTGTCTGGGTAAGATATCTCAGGATTGAATCGTACGATGGTTCTAGGGCTCACTCAGTGACAGACATTTCTCAGGTATGAGAACACCTTTAACAAACATGTGAATGTAAAGCCACCTGTCTGTCTGTCCGAGCTTATTTTCTTTTGTTTGTGCATTTTGCAAATGGTTGAAGTTATCGTTTTCAGACCTGCCTGCCGTTTTCTTGTGAGTTGTAGGTGTTACTTGAGTTTTTTGAATGCCTCATTAATACCAAAGTTTGAGGCTTCGTACACTCACCTTTGTGTATGGCAAATAAAGAGGCATCAGACTTCGGATACTGGAGGAAGCTGTAAATGTTTCATTATAATTGAGCCATCTGTTCGAGGAGCCTCCAGCTCTTAGGATTTGGGTCAGTTATCCTCCTCCTCCCTTCTTTGTGTTAGCCATGCTGTAATTTCCTCTCCTAGACCCCTAGACTCACTTCTACATAGCAGCATACTTGAGTTCTTCCCTTTCACTGGTCAGATCTATTTGCATCTGTTCTTGATTGCATTGAGTGGGTGTTGCCATGTGATACCGAAGGGTCTGATATGCAGGTTAGAGTCCATAAGTCCACATGTAATGACCCACATCAAATGATAAATAATCGATTGCTAAATATAAGCACATAAGAATTGGCATTATTAGACTACATTGGTCTTTAGCTGTAATGTGAAGGTTTTACAGAACCAACATGATTAATCATACAGCACACTTGTGTTTCTTTCTGCAGTGTCAGAAGTTTGGTGAATACCACAAAGATGACCCAAGTTCATTCAGATTTTCTGAGACCTTCTCCCTGTATCCTCAAGTAAGTTTGTTAGACATGTTAATTTGTTAAATCTGTTGCATATGAGTACGCAATGCTCATTTTTTTTGTTTTTGAGAAACCTTTGTCGCCAGAAGTTTGATAGAGAAATGTTTTTTGTTATTCATGGGGCTGTTCTTTTCCCTGAGTAACTGTGTTCATATGTTTGATTGGGGTAACAATATCATCACAAGCATTGGGTCATTTATGGATTCACATGCTTGATTATTCCATCTGTAGCTGTGAATCTTCTGTAGTCTGTGTTTAAATGGCATTGATAGTGCAAACTCCATGATTTGTGCTTCAGTCTGGAGAGAAATTACCGACTGTTATTTACTTTTACCATATATTGTGAGAAAGGTAAACTCCTTATCCGTAAGGATAAGTCCATGCCTGCTAGTGAAGTAGCCATAAATACCAGTGGTCATTTCCAGAGACAAATATTGTGCTGGCTTGGAAGCCCGGCGCCTATTGTACAGAGGTGTTGAGACTGGCAGCTATGACAATTGGTACTTCTCCAAGTTTTTACCATAACACAGTTTCCCCGTAAGAGATTGTGAAAGAACCTACCTCCAGTCATGAGGTTGAATTAATGAATAGCGAAGTAGATTAAAAGCAGTATGGGGACCCAGAACAGATTCAGACTTTCTTCAGTGAAAAGAGTGTGGGGGAAGGGGGGTGATGGGACGGTAGGACCCCCTAGTCGTCATTAACAGGATACCAATTTACCCCAGGAGGAAGATGCAGATGAAGAACATGATTGATATTGAAGATTGCGTTCTCAGCCTTATAAAGATAGGCCCTTTTAACTACTTACAGCTATGCAAGTGCCAGCTGGATTTTTTTAAATGCTCTGAAGTATATCATGCAGAGGGTATGTAACTGTATGCCCTGTTTAGCTTCACTGCAGCCACCTCTACTTTAGCATGTTCCTGCTTTGGTGCAATCAGCGTCACCACCACCACCTCCTGCAAAAAATCAGTTCGCTCCGATGGCCACAGATGTAGAATGAGGAGCTGAACGAGATGAATGACAACAGTGATAGTAAAGTGGAAGGTACTCTACTGCAAGAAAACCATCCAGATCAGGGGCCCAGGACGCATATGTGACCCATCCTAATAATCAGACTCGCCATCCACCGAGACACTACCTGCCAGATGACATTGCAAGCTTCCATAAGATAAGAGAAAGGGTATCAAAATCTAACACTGTATAATCATGCTTCTTTAATTTCAAGGATAAATCTTAAACGTCAACCAGATACATTGCCTTCTAGGGCCATCCATGTGAACAGTTGTATAACATCACAGGCTCTGGCTCTAATCAGCAAGGCTGAGCCTTCAATCGACAAACAATAACGGGAGAGCCAATGCTGATACTTATTTTAGTACCTCACAAGGACAAGGCGCCATAAAAATCAAATAATGACTACCTTTCGAATTCAATTCGAAAACATGTGTCTGAATTTATTTAAAAAAATGTATTTTATTTTTTAAATTCTCATATATTTAAACCTATTCATACATTCTACCAAAAAAACCAACACCAACAGTTTGACTTGAAAAGCCATGAATGACTCAAAAAGAACGCAAAAATGCTGGACAACATTCAAGACACATCACTCGCTTACATAGACGACATAAAACATAGAACATATACAACATTACTGTCTTGTTACTTTTTTTAAAAACCACCAGAGGCAATGATTGATAAATCAAAGAGCAACCAACGGTAACAGTGTTAAATTGGAAATCTGCGTTAATTCACTTATTACACAGCCAAAATAAACAAGACCACAGCAACATGTGTACTGCAATCACTAATTTGACGAAATCGGCCGATTTCGCCACGTGACTCAACACTTAAATCACAAGGTTTTTGGTAAGTGGGAGACCTCAAACCGAGGTTTGATGATTTTGCTGGGGGTCACATAACTAGTCATCAGGACTAGTGAATCAGACTGCGTCTGGGTCTCTCATTTACCGGATTAATTCCTACTCTGCAGCGCGGCAGGTATGAGATCCTGATCTCCCAGAGCGTGGCAACTTCTCAGGCATTCTGATTCACTAGTCCTGATGATCTCATAACCGTTGTTAGGGATCAAAACGTCATTGAAAACCACAACTTAACTCTAACCGTTATTTATGATTTATGCGGCGTACAAAATGTTCTTTCTATTGTGACTATTGTTATTTCTTATCTAACTAAAAAGTCACTTTTAAGTTACATGCCCGAGGTAAGTAAATCTGTTGATTTCCGGAAACCCCGTCACTTCCTGCTCACTTTATGTTAATGTATTGTTTCCATGTTTTATTTTGTTTGTTAAATAAATCATTATACCGTCCATTTGGATAGTAATAGACCCAATCCTGATTGAAGTTTTGTGGCTATGATTATGTATCTCTCTTGAAAGGGACCACAGTCTCTAATAACTTAGTACTACCCTTTGTCCCTTCTGACTATAAGGGTTCCCTTTTTCTGTGATTATATACTTGAGTGCAAATGGTGGCAATCGCAGAGGCAAAAAGCTCCAGCGCCATCCGACTCCACCCTCACCCCTACCCTCCCACTTACTCTCCAGCAGTCAAACGAGGCCCAGTGGCCTTTGGGCATTCGGGGGTGCCACCCGGCCACTATTGACGGAGGACAGTCTCCCTCAGGGGAGCTAATTGTGGGAGAAGTGGAGCCGCCTCGGGGAGAAAAAATAAGATGGTGGATGCTGTACTGGGCCAGCAGTGATTAGTCCGACACAGGAGCAGAGCGGCATGGTGAGGGGCTGACTCGGATTGCCATCAGTGGGAAGAGTGCCGAGCTGAGACAGCCTGCCCACCAACGCAGATAGTGTAGCGAGGAGCATAGTGCTGCGGTGGGTGGGCAGGTTCCTCTGATGTGGTTGTGTGGGCACCGGGCTGCCCAGTTGCTGCATCCCAGGAACATAGATTGGTGGCCCAGAATGGCCTGGGACACCGGTTGAGGCCTGGTGCGTGAGTAATGCCCACCCACAATCCTCCTTGGCCCACTAGACGCATCTGAAAGGTCCTGAGGCAGTCTGCTGCTGGAGCTGGGGAAGCGCTTGGGGTGAGTAGCCCTAGAAGACAGACCCCCTTCTCCCATGAGAGGGAGGACAGGGAGACACCAGCAGATGGAGTGGGATAGGGACTTGGAGCCTGGATGGTGTGGGATGCTCATGCCATAGCCGTCTGGCCGCAGCATGTCATGGTGATGGAGAGCAGGCGCGTCCAAGTGGTTCAGGGTAGAATGGAGGCACAGAGTCCCTGGCAGGCAGCCGGGGCACCATCAATGGTGATTGTGGCCCAGGTATCGAACTTCCGGGACAGGGACAATATCCTGCAAGTGGCACAAACCCAAGAGTCCAGACTGCTGGAGGGAGGGAGAGTGAATATACACACTGCCTAAACCACAGCAGTACAGAAACAACAAAATCCTTCCTCTGGGCCAAAAAGCAGCTGCGGCACCTGAATATTAAGTACGCACTCTTGTTCCTGGGGAAGCTCAGGATTGTTCAAAACGCCGGCTTGGGCCTGGCTGGAAGCTTGTTGGTACCCAATGCCAGGCAATGATTTTGGGGTCCAGGTCCGGGGCTGGCGGGAGACCCGTTGGCACAGCAGATTGTACAGGCGCCTCTCGTCGGCTCCCACATAGAACCAGGCAGAATCAAAAAGGGCCATGGATGTGGCGTCTATACAGCAGAGACAGACCCTGGCAGTGCCCAACATGTGGGAGTCCTTGGGGGTGGAATCAGGGGATGGATCGATGTCACAAAGCGGCTCGAATGGCGCACCACCACCTCCCAACGTAACCCTGATGAGAGTATCTAACAGATGACTTGGGATGAAGCCTGAGTGAGGGCAAGTGGGACTAAAAACAGGGGGGTAGGGCCTTTAGTGCGGTGGGGGTCTTAGGGTCATGCACAGTTCCTCAGGTCAAGCTGAGTCACGAACTGCCTCAATATTGCTGAGTGTTTCAAGTGTTAAATGTTTACAGTGATGGGGTGACAGACACCTCAGTAGTCGGGAAAGCAGGCCGCTTTAAGCCCGTAACACAAGAGTGTAGTGAGGGGGCAGTTCTTAGGGAAGTTTTTTTTTGGGGGGGGGGGAGCAGCACAACTTCAACCATGGTAGCCACCACGTCGATGGAGGCAAAAGAAAAGGGCACTTCCTGAGTACTGGATATGGATGATCACCTGAAACATAGACCTGGAGGGGTCCTCCCTCTGAAAATATTGTTGTTGACTGTTAATGGCCTGGAGAGAAATCTGAAAAGGGAAATAGTGACTAAATATATGGAAGGCATGACCCTGATGTGATTCTGTTGCAGGAAATGCATTTAGTGGCAAATAACTGTGGATTTCTCAACTGGGAACATTACCTTCTCCTGGCCTATGCAGGCTTCTCCAAGGATCGGGGGCCTGGGTGTCTTGGTGTGGAAAACGTTACCTCTGCAGGTTACCAGCTCCCGGGTGGACCGCCCCCTCCCCTCCCCCCCACTCCCCAAGGCTGCTATGCGTCGGTAAATGGCAGTTGTAATGGCATAGGGTTGGCAGTGGCCTCCTGGTACTCCCTCCCCCCACCACCGGGGGACTGCAAAGGAAGAGGCTGGTGAAGCTCAGCAAATGGATGACAAATTCACCAGAGGATATGTTGCTGGCAAGAGGGGGCCTTAACCTGACTCAAAGGTAAGACATGGACCGGCTGACTAGATCCAGGATCCCCCAAAGTGTAGATAAACATTAGGGAGACTTCTTGGGTGCAACCAGGATGGTCGATCTGTGGAGGGCTCATAATCCTCAGAGGAGACAGTACTCTTCTGCATCGAACTCCTTGCGGTCGATATCCATGTTGGACTGTCTGCTGGTATTGCACCACCTAGTAGGAGCCTTTGGGAACACGGAATACTGTCGAGGGGATGTCCCACTGGCAACAACTCCCTGGACGGGACTGCCCAAACCCGAGAGTGGGTGGAGACTGGACCTCTGGGAATTGACAGATAAGACTACCCAGGGTTTGATAACGCAAGTCACAGAAAATTCTGTTGAGGAGAACGTAGGGACGATGAGTTCCAGCACAATAGTCTGGGAGGCATACAAGATGGTATTGAAGGGGGACCGAATAGCCCACTTCACAGGGGAAAACCAGGAAAGTGAGAAAGCATGGAGGGAAATGTAGGATAAGCTAGTATGGATCGAGATAGAATAGGTATCTCACAATACGATGGAATGGGTGCTGGGGCTAGAGACATTGAGAGAGTTGTACAGGAGTCTGGTGAGACAGGAGGCAAGACAACTCTTTAGAAACAAGCAGGGAAGCTGGTACGAATTGGGAAACATGGCCGGTAAGCTGATGGCCTGGTTGGCCAGAAGGGAGCAGGGCCATTGATGCATTCACAGGGTGTCTAACCCCAGGAGAGCTGTGGGGCGCAGATCCTCTGGGTGAAATTGCACTACTATCTGAGCAGGATGTACAGCTCCAAACAGGGAGACCGCTCAACTGGTGTAGCAAATTTTGTTGGGGACCTCCCTGTCCTGCCATTGGTGGAGAAGGTGAGCATGGCCTTAGAGGTAGATGAGGAAGAAATCTCTGAGGGCCGTAGCTCATCTTAAGTGCTGAAGGCCCAGAAAGCATGAAAGAAATGCTTGGGGAAGCGTTGAGGGAAGGGATCCTGTCCTCATTCAGCTGATGGAAGACTTTTGCCTCTTATAGGCGGATCTCCCTACAAAATCTTGGCCAAGGTTCTGCCTACCAGACATATGAAGGTGATAGCTACTATAATAGCTCCTGATCAATCAAGCTTTATGCCTTATAGAGCAACCAGATACAATGTACAACACCTGTTCAGTTGCCTGCCCTGAAGAGACTGTATTGATGAAGCAGTAATACTGTTATCACTTGATGCTGAAAAGGCATTTGACTCTGCGGACTGGCCATACTTGATGGCAGTTCTGTGAAAAATGGGCTTCGGACCGGTGTTTCTGAAATGGGTCGGGCTGCTATATTGAGAGCCTTTACCTCAGATCCGCATGAATGGGGCATGATTGATGGAATTTAGGCTTGGTAAGAGCACCAGAAAGGAGTGCCCACTATCACTGCTACTGTTCACAATTGATTGAGCCCCTGACTCCTTAGATCCGAGGAGATTCACTGCTCAGGTGCTTAAAATGGGACCCAGCCTGGGAAGACATGATTTCGCTCTCTGGGGGTGGTATTCGACTGTATTGGGCCGACCCTAAGGGTTCGATTTCCCCCCTATTCTATGCATACTCGAGGTGTCTGGTTCATATGCCAAAATCCGAATCAGTTGGAACAAATCCATTGCTTGCCCCCTGACAGAGTGGACTCCACCTGACGTGGTTCAGGTACCTGGTCATCTATGTTACTGTATAGCCTGAAACTTTATTCCGGGATTATCTGAAGCACATCCTGAATGAGTATAAAGGTGTGGTATCCCACTGGAGAAAATGCCTAATTTCTGAACTGTGTTGTGTGGCCCTTTATAAAATGACTAGCAGCCCGTCCCGACGTTGTCCGGGGATGAAATATAGCAGCGTTTGAAAGTGGGTAACGCTGACATTTAAATGGCTGAGGTGGCACAGTAGTTATGCATCCATAAGGGATTTGTATGCGTTGTTTAACATTGATCTTGCACGTCGTCTTTTACCTGTCTTGTGAAGTTGGTAATTTCTGTGCAATTTGTTTGTCCGCTTGTGCATGCAGTGTTAGGAAGAGCGTTCGTGATATGTGCCTCCTCAGCTGTAACGTTTTTGATGATCCTTCGTGATAACGTTTGCAGCTTGTGGGTGCTGTGGAGTGGGTTGGTTATAGAATCTCCAAGAGCGTTCTGTCCAAAGTTAATCCGTGTACGCTGACAGTGCAGTGCGTGGCAGCGTGCTTGTGAGGTATATATAAAGGGGTCCCAGACCAAACAAACAATAATTTATTTGTACTCTCACAATTTTGTTGAATTGATCCAAAAACAAATGAGGGTGCAAAGTGTTTTTATTTTCACTGCACCATGAGCCATTCAATGGTTGAAAAATCAATAGTATAATACACAAAATTCAATGCGCCCACAAAAGGAAGGGAAAGAGTGCAGGGGAAGGAACATATTTCAAATAGTTACACATCACTAATCAAAATTTCATTATGCATAAATCCACAACTCAAATCATGAATACTATTGATCCACATAAGAGAGGTCAAGAAAAAGGAATATATCAAAAACACATTTTTCGTGGAAGAGACTCCTAGTTTGCTGAATATATCAAGCTAGGGTTAGGAGTTCTGGGTTGTAGATGAAAGTCTACGTTTCGACCCAATGAAATGTAGGACAGTAGATCCTTACTACGCAGGTCTTCGTCAGGACGTGAAGGGAGGTGGAGGGTGGGGTGGGGCTGATTCCTAAGCATAAAATAGAAGTGAAATCACATTACTTTAACCGGTCTCAAAAGAGTCCCGACACATTTGAATAACGGAAAGATCCGTTACATTTAAGGGTAAGGACTAGATTAGGTTGAAATTAAGTTAAAGTTAAAAAAGGGGGGGGGAAAAAGGTATACTGAGGATAAAGCCACATAACACATTGGACATTGTAGTAATTACCTGGCGGAGCAGACAAAAAACGGCCAGAAAAAACGTGGTCCGTGACCAGGCAATGCCTTGTTCTGCGCTGTGTGCTGTCCGAATCTAAAAGACCGTAATAGAAATATATTGGCACCATCCTATTAGTGATTTGCCAGAGGTGTCGCTACACCGTATGTATTGGAAGTACTATTGAGCAGCCTACCTTATTGTCAGGACAGTTAGATTCGAGGAAATAAACTCATTACTGTTTCACCGTCAGAGCGGGGTTTCTTTTAAATCCTTAAAGTGAAAAAAATCACTCGTACCACATCTGCAAAAAACCAAGGGGTAAAACGACGTATCAGTTCTAGGATCAACCCCTGGTGACAGATTCAAAAAAGGGGAACAAGCGCGCCGCTTGTTCGGGACTTACCCGAAGGGATTCTGATTGTTAAAAGGAGCGTGCGAGCCGGCGTCTCACCGCGTCTCCTAGAGCCAGGAAGTGCTGCCAGGGTAACCAGAGAGGTTTACAAACCTCGTAGAAGAAAGACTAACTACCGTTACTAGGGTTACAAAGGAGCAAACATGTGGGTATTTTTTCAACGGTGGGGAAGAAAGACTAACGTTAGAGTTTATTGTTGGATGGTGATTACGAACCAGGTAAATCAAAGCCACTGGCTGTGTCGAAAACATATTAATGTATTGTTATTAAAAGGTGAGAGAAACATAATTATTGTAAAACCACAGTAGGCTGCATCATGAGTTGCGTGGACCTGCTACGACAAAGCGGTCAAAAAGCGCCATGACTCCTCACAAAGTCAAAGATAGCATTGGAAAATCCAGAAATGTAAAGATTAGACAAAAATTCCAATGTCAAACAATAAATTGAATTTAAAGGGGGAAAATTTCAGTGAAAATCTGTAAAAGCGCGGACCTACCAAGCATGGTGGTCTGGCGCCCAGTACTTCAAAAAGATTAGAAAAACTATTTTGTTAGGGTACCACAAAAGTAAAGATTTTTATAATAATGGGTAATCAATCATTTAGACCATTAGGACAGCCAGATTATTACTGTGAGGCGAAAGGTGTCTCAATTTATCATCAGATAACATACATGCCACAGTAATTCTATGAGGGTGCGGACCTGCCAAACATGGTGGTCGGGCGCTCATTGTACATCAGAGACATTTGAAGAGTAACATTTGAAAAAACAGCACAGAGCCTTATTAAAACATACATGAAAAGCAGTGGGTGATCGTAACACCAGATTTACATGAACCTCCCACAGGTGATAGGATGCATGCACAGTTCAAAGGATGGCCATTTGGGCGAAACTACTTTCAGACTCATTTAAACCCATGCGTACTGAGTCAAAGAATCGGATCCATTTAATCTCCCTCACATTGAGAATAGGTTCTATGCTACCACCCCTTGGGCTTAATCTAACCTGTTCCAAGATAGTCCACCTCAGTCTTTCCAGGGGGTGATTTTTGTCATTACAGTGGTCAACCAAGGGGGCTCCTGCGACCTTACATCTTACACGGCTGCAGTGCTGCAAAAACCGCACTTTAGCTCGCTGTTGTGTCTGTCCCACATGTATCAAGTCACAGGGGCATGTTATGCAGTACACCACATCGGTGGAATTACAGTTTGTGTGTGACTTAAGTGGAACATGTTGCTGTTTATGGGTGAAGATTTTGGTTTGAATTGTTGCTGGGCAGGCTTTACATGAACCACATCGGTAGTGTCCCACAATAGGAGGTAGATTCCACATGGTTGTTATAGATGGTTCATTGGGGGTCGTGAGGAATGAGCACACCACGTGATCTCGGATGCTCTTCGCTTTCTTGAAGGCGTGAAGGGGCGGGCAGTTGCTATTAAGGTCTTCGGATATCAAATTCCAATATTTATTGATGGTTTTCTTTATCATGTTACTTTTTGTGGAAAAAGTAGTTACACAGATAAGTCGTTCATCATTATTGATCTGTTTTTCTCCAGACTGTAATAAAGTTTCTCTGGGGTTGAACCATGCTCTCTTTTTGGCTTTCTTAACCAATCGCCTCGGGTATCCACGTTCAAGTAGTCTATCCATGAGTATTGTTGATTGTTCCATATAGTCATCCTTCCTGCTGCAATTTCGGCGAATCCGCAAAAACTGGCCGAAAGGCAGGTTGTCACGGAGTCCCCTTGGGTGATGACTAGAGTATAGAAGTAGGGAGTTTCTCTCCGCGGGTTTCAGGAAACCCGCGGAGAGAAACTCCCTACTTCTATACTCTAGATTAGGTTAGGTTAGATTAAGCCCAAGGGGTGGTAGCATAGAACCTATTCTCAATGTGAGGGAGATTAAATGGATCCGATTCTTTGACTCAGTACGCATGGGTTTAAATGAGTCTGAAAGTAGTTTTGCCCAAATGGCCATCCTTTGAACTGTGCACCTGTGGGAGGTTCATGTAAATCTGGTGTTACGATCACCCACTGCTTTTCATGTATGTTTTAATAAGGCTCTGTGCTGTTTTTTCAAATGTTACTCTTCAAATGTCTCTGATGTACAATGAGCGCCCGACCACCATGTTTGGCAGGTCCGCACCCTCATAGAATTACTGTGGCATATATGTTATCTGATGATAAATTGAGACACTTTTCGCCTCACGGTAATAATCTGGCTGTCCTAATGGTCTAAATGATTGATTACCCATTATTATAAAAATCTTTACTTTTGTGGTACCCTAACAAAATAATTTTTCTAATCTTTTTGAAGTACTGGGCGCCAGACCACCATGCTTGGTAGGTCCGCGCTTTTACAGATTTTCACTGAAATTTTCCCCCTTTAAATTCAATTTATTGTTTGACATTGGAACTTTTGTCTAATCTTTACATTTCTGGATTTTCCAATGCTATCTTTGACTTTGTGAGGAGTCATGGCGCTTTTTGACCGCTTTGTCGTAGCAGGTCCACGCAACTCATGATGCAGCCTACTGTGGTTTTACAATAATTATGTTTCTCTCACCTTTTAATAACAATACATTAATATGTTTTCGACACAGCCAGTGGCTTTGATTTACCTGGTTCGTAATCACCATCCAACAATAAACTCTAACGTTAGTCTTTCTTCCCCACCGTTGAAAAAATACCCACATGTTTGCTCCTTTGTAACCCTAGTAACGGTAGTTAGTCTTTCTTCTACGAGGTTTGTAAACCTCTCTGGTTACCCTGGCAGCACTTCCTGGCTCTAGGAGACGCGGTGAGACGCCGGCTCGCACGCTCCTTTTAACAATCAGAATCCCTTCGGGTAAGTCCCGAACAAGCGGCGCGCTTGTTCCCCTTTTTTGAATCTGTCACCAGGGGTTGATCCTAGAACTGATACGTCGTTTTACCCCTTGGTTTTTTGCAGATGTGGTACGAGTGATTTTTTTCACTTTAAGGATTTAAAAGAAACCCCGCTCTGACGGTGAAACAGTAATGAGTTTATTTCCTCGAATCTAACTGTCCTGACAATAGGGTAGGCTGCTTAATAGTACTTCCAATACATACGGTGTAGCGACACCTCTGGCAAATCACTAATAGGATGGTGCCAATATATTTCTATTACGGTCTTTTAGATTCGGACAGCACACAGCGTAGAACAAGGCATTGCCTGGTCACGGACCACGTTTTTTCTGGCTGTTTTTTGTCTGCTCTGCCAGGTAATTACTACAATGTCCAATGTGTTATGTGGCTTTATCCTCAGTATACCTTTTCCCCCCCCCCTTTTTTAACTTTAACTTAATTTCAACCTAATCTAGTCCTTAACCTTAAATGTAATGGATCTTTCCGTTATTCAAATGTGTCGGGACTCTTTTGAGACCGGTTAAAGTAATGTGATTTCACTTCTATTTTATGCTTAGGAATCAGCCCCACCCCACCCTCCACCTCCCTTCACGTCCTGACGAAGACCCGCGTAGTAAGGATCTACTGTCCTACATTTCATTGGGTCGAAACGTAGACTTTCATCTACAACCCAGAACTCCTAACCCTAGCTTGATATATTCAGCAAACTAGGAGTCTCTTCCACGAAAAATGTGTTTTTGATATATTCCTTTTTCTTGACCTCTCTTATGTGGATCAATAGTATTCATGATTTGAGTTGTGGATTTATGCATAATGAAATTTTGATTAGTGATGTGTAACTATTTGAAATATGTTCCTTCCCCTGCACTCTTTCCCTTCCTTTTGTGGGCGCATTGAATTTTGTGTATTATACTATTGATTTTTCAACCATTGAATGGCTCATGGTGCAGTGAAAATAAAAACACTTTGCACCCTCATTTGTTTTTGGATCAATTCAACAAAATTGTGAGAGTACAAATAAATTATTGTTTGTTTGGTCTGGGACCCCTTTATATATACTTCATTATCTACCCAGGTCCCACTGACCACATGGGTTCAACCCAAGTATCTACAACACAGCATGCTTGTGAGGGCTGCGCCTGTGTGATCCCCGCTGGTAGGCTGACTGCCTTGAGGCCCCGGCTGAGCACCAAACTAAATTGAAATCGTTAAGTGTGTGAAATGCCGCCTGAATGCGAAGCTCTGTGAATGCGGCGCACATTGTTCTCAATGCGAAGCTCTGTGAATGCGGCGCACATTGTTCTGAATGCGAAGCTCCGTGAATGCGGCGCACATTGGTGTTTGGCGATGCCCCTGTCAGAACGGTTAGGCCCAAAAGGGAGTACTGTGAAGGTTAGCAGTAATGCTGTGTCAATGCCGCGCCCCGTCAATGCTGCGCCCCGTCAATGCCGTGCCCATTTTTTTTTTTTTTTTTTTGGCCAGGCCCCTCTCACAACGCCGACGCCCACAAGGGACTACTTTACCCCTTAGGTTCTTTTACCTTAGTAATGTATATGGTGGGCAGATGTATAGCCTATGTTCATCTGCTGTAACTGCCCTTTCCAATGCTGTATTGGGTGTTGTGATTGGTGCTGTACTTCTTGAGCTTACCCGCCTCAAAGGTTTCGGCTCTCTCTTTATAATAGTAGTATGGATATGGATCTATCTCCCGAAGTTTCTGTATATACTACAGAACTCCCCATTTAGAGTACTGGGCAAGTTTTTCAGGGATGTAGAAGCAGTGACCAGATGGCTGATCAGACAGACATCCGCTGCGGATTGGTCTCTCCGCATGGATGTGGAAGCTAGTGAACGAAGGGGTGGCCCTCCTGGGGACCCATCGGCAGGTAATTAATGACTGGGCATTTATGACACAGCAGGAACAACCAACATACACAGACCGGAGGGCAAAGGACCTGAAGAGTTACCCCCTTTGGCTGTATGGGGTGGACAAGGGGAATATTCTGCAAAGCCCTACTGCACAGGCGGTTATCATATGGCATAAAGCAACAAGCACTGGGGTGGAAGGTTCGAGTGACGCTGTAGACCCCACTCTGGGAAACATCATTGCTAGCATGCCTGAAGTGTGTGGAGGGACGCAGGAAGTGGGACTTGTTGGGAATTTCAAAAGTGAGAGACGTCTGGAAGAAGGGGAAGATGATACTGTTCCCCAAACTCCAGGCACTATTTGAACTGTCGGCTGGGACAATATCTCCAATACCAACAGGTAAAGCACATCCTTCAGGGATATGGCGACCTCCTCCGGGATGTTGAGAAAGAAACTCCCCTAGAGTGTAGAGTACTGTGGGTCCCCCACACAAATAGGCAGTTTCACAAATATATTCCTCTCTGCTTACGCACAGTTTGGCTTCCCTAGACGCCCTATGAAGATTGGGGAGGATGTGAGAATGTTCGAATCTGTGCGGTTAGTGGGAGAAGGTGAGGGGCAGGATCTCCTCGGTTCTGGATTGCTCCCTAAACCTCACTCCACAATTGATGGTTTGGGGGAGCAGAGGTTTGATAGATACAACCTTCTGTTTTGTAAGGTAGCATTAATGGTGGCCAGGAGGGATATAGTCAGGTACTGGGGAGGGGCAACAATTCCCACAGTGGCCGGCTGGTACATAAGGGCAGAGGAGATGGTTTACCGGGCTAGAGGCCCATGGAAAGGGACTGAAGACAACTCTGACCGAAAGGAGGTGTAAGGGGGGACCAGGCAGGCAGCAAAGGTGCAACAGTAACAGAAGTGGGGCCCCAGACAGGTGGTGGTAAGGTTTGGCCAGCAATTAGTGTAGAACTTTGAAACAAGGCGATGGTGCCTGCAGGGTAGTGGGCTCCGCTGGACAGTGAAAGGGTTAAAGTGCTGTACAATCTCACCCATTTCCCCACCCAGTATGTAGAGGGGGCGAGATGAGGGCATGGTTCAAAGGTGTAATTGTATTGTATTGTATTTGCATTTATATAGCGTTTACTACCCCCTGACGAGGCGTTGAAGCACTTTTTCGGCGAGTAGCACACTACTCCAGAACCAATTAGGATTAGTGGTGAATTAGTAAAGTGAAATATAAAAGTAATTAGTCAGTTATTTGGATTGAGAAGGATAGTGCATGGAAAGAAAAGGGTTTGTATTTATAAAGTGCTTGCTACCCCTGATGGGGTGTTGAAGCGCTTTATCGGTGAGTGGAACGCTACTCCAGAACCAATAAAGTATTAGTGGTGAATTAGTAAAGTGAAATATGAAAGTCATTTGAGTGGTGGACAATTTAATCTGTTATTTGAATTTAAGAGGATAGTGGAGGGATAGAAGAGGGAAGGTTTTAGATGTTTTATTTTTTTGTGTGTGTTTGTTTTGGAGGTCATAGCAGTAAGAAGAGGCTTGGTGTGAGTAAAAGGGATGTGGAGGGGGAAGCATCAGAGGGAAGGGTTTAGAAAGGCTTGCTTTGGGTGATCGGAATAGTAAAAGGGGTATGAGATGAAGCAATGAGGGTTAGAGAAGGGAAGAGTCTAGAAAGGGTTATTTGGGGGATCATAGTAGTAGTATGGGTTTTAGGTTGAATGAGAGAGTGGAGGTAGAGGATATATTGAGAGCGGTATAGTGTGAGAAATAGTGTTATGTATTGGATATGCTGAATTAGAAGAAAAGTAATATAGATCCATAAGTACATGGAAGTTATATAGACGCATAAAGGTAGGTAGTATATGTAGATTAAAGATGCATTAAATAAACTCCTGCTTTCAAGTGTTATTGTACTTTAAATTAATTGTATTTATATAATTTTTTTTAAACATAACTATTCTACACATTTATTCAGAGCAATACATATATAAAGGTGCATATCTATTGTACGAAAAATTGCATTTATACAGAGATATACTGTATATTTCTGTTTGCGTATGGTGGTTATGTGGGTAAAAGCCAATTCTAGAGTAGTTGTCTGAAGACAAGTTGGTTATCCGTGGATCTTATGTTGGGGTACAGAGAGTTCCATAGCTTGGCTGCTTGAACAGAGAAGGATGTGCCACCCATGTATTTTTTCTTGCATATTGGGATTTTGAGGCAAGGTGTCACTCTAGAGCGCAGGTTGTTGAATGTGTTTGGTGATTTTATTCCTGATGAAGAGCGGTGCCATTCCATGTGGGTGATACAAACAGCTTGACTGTGGATCTTCTAGCAACCGGTAACCAATGCAGGGCTTTTAAGGCAGGGGAGATGTGGTCTTGCGTTTTATATATGAGTAGTTTGGCAGCCAAGTTCTTAATCCGCTGTATTCTTTTCATGGTTGGTAAAGGTGATCCGTGGTAGGGGTTATTGGCCTAATCGAGTTTAGACAGAACAAGGGAGATGGTAGCCTGGACCTTGTGTGAAAACCCCAAGATGGGGGAAGACTCATCGCAGAGTTTTTATAGTAACAAAGCTTGATATTGCTAGTTTGTCCACTTGGGCATTCATTGATAGCTATGTGTCCATGGTCATTCTGAGGTTTTGTACATCCTTCGATACTTTACGTGGTGTTCCCATATCATCAGGCCATCCGGCGAGCGGGTCATAATGTTTCCAGTCACCACACGTGAGTATTTCTATTTTGGAAGCATCAAATTTGAGATGGCTCCACATCATCCATTGATCCACGGCTCTGAGACAACTGAAAATCGGCGAGTTTCTAATGTCTTAGGGGCATTTCAGTTGAAAGAGTATTTGTGAGTCATGTGCATAGTTCAAGCACGTGAGGTGTTTTTGTGAAGTACGCTTTGGATGAGAAAGGTGGGGTATGGATGACTTTAGTTTTGTCGCAAAGGTAGGATGCGATCCAGTCTAGAGCAATCCCCTCAATGCCGGCTTTGTAAACTCTTTGTATCAGTGTGTCATGGCCAACTGTGTCTAAGGCTACCGAGAAGTCCAAGAGAAGTAGTACAGCAACCCTGTTGCGGTCAACTGTGTTCTTCAGGTCATTCCAGATGGCAAGGAGGGCAGAATCTGTGCCTCTTCCTGGACCGAATCCTGCTTGGAAGTCTGAAAGTATGGCATTATCTTCATTGAATTGTGTCATCCGGGCAAATGCTGCTCTTCTTATCAGTTTGCCCAGGAAAGGTCCATTTGTAATCGGTCTGTAGTGGTCAGGGTTCAGCGAGTCCAGGTTTGTTTTCTTCAATAATGGGCGTATGTATGACTTTTTGAGTTCTTCTGGAAATATTCCGGTAGTTAAGGAGTTGTTGATGATTCTTCTTACTGGAGTGGCAGCAGAGGTTGTTAGAAGAATTGTCTTGAAGGTTTGCAGTGGACATGGGCCAGAAGGACTGCTGGCAGGCCTGCTTGCTTTGACCAGGTCCATAAATTAATTGTGTGGAATGTTTAGGAAGGAACAGAGAGGCTGGGTTAGAGTATTTTTGGGTTGTTGTTCTGTAAAAGGGTCAATGTTGGTGCTTTGTCTTTGTTTTAAGAATGAGTCCAATGTGTCTGTTTTGGCCATGTAATGATTTGCCAGCTAGGCTGTGAAATCTTAAGTACCGGGATGAGCTCTTTCTAGGCAATTTGGTTTACAAAATTAAATTCATTGAGCATTTTATAGAATACTTATTTGCACATTTAGCATTTTGAATTCTGTCTGAATAGTATATTTTCTTTGCTTTTTTGATAGCTGATTTGTATAATCTGTTAATTTTCTGTAGGCAAAGTTTGTCTTGACTGACGTTTGTTTTAAGTCGGGCACTTTGTAGCTTTCTAATTTGTTGTTTCATTTCCTTTATCTCTGTATATCTCCACAGTGCGTGGTTTCCTTTGTTCTGTTGTGTGGTTTTTTAGTGGCATCAAGATATCAAAACCTTCCCGTAGCCACTCATATAATTTTCGAACATAATTTATTGTTTCTAGATCTGTACTGGTTGTTAGTTGTATTTCTAAGTGTTCCAATTTGAGTTTGTTCCACGGTTGATAGGTGGATGCACGTAAGGTGGTTTTAGGTGTGTCGCTTAGTGTTGTTTTATGTTGGAAAGCAAGCAGTCTGACCATGTGACTGGTGTTATTGTTTGAAAGATAACTAGTTCTGTATTAGTAAAAATAACATCTTGGATGTCTCCAGCGATGTGTGTGGGTTTGTGGACAATCTGATACAAGTTCAGTGCGTCTAGGCGTGTGATGATTGTTTTCGGTTGGGGCATATTGGGTTTGTCAAACCAAATGTTGAGGTCACCCTGAACGCATAGGTTGGAGTGTAGTGTTATCAGGTTTGAAACCAGGTCTAGAAGTGTGTCTGGGAATGTTGCATTGCTAGGTGGAGGTCTGTAAAGGAGCAGGAAGTTACAGGAGGAAGATGGTGTAGGATTGCATTTGGTGAGGAGGGCCTCACAATCTTTTATGGAGACATAGTCACATTTTTTGCCTGTAGGATTTTGGGTGATCGTATGATAGCCTAGAGAAACTGCTTCATGCAAGACTGGAGCCATATCATCTCCAAAACATGATTCAATTATGAACACTATGTCTGGTTTTGTGTCATTGGGAAGGTCGTAGATGTGATGTTTGTTTTTTGAGAGCGATCGAGCATTTATTAGTAGACAGTTTAGAGAATGTGCTTTGGCGATAGTGCGACTTTGTTTTGTAGAAGAGTGAGCAGTATTTTGTGTGCTTGTAGCAGGTGTGTCCTTAGTATTGCTATTAGGTATATAAGGATAGCGATTGTGTAGCTGTTCTGTATCATGTTCCTCGTCCAGGAGGCTATGAAGGCATTTTGATGGGTCTGCATGTGTAGGTGGTGGAGAAGGTGTTTGAGAGTGGGTTGGTGCATTGTGTAGTTTTTGTGGTGTAACCTTGTTGTGCATTAGACATGGAGAAGCAAAGTTGTGAGGTGATTCTGGCTAAGCCCCCCTTCCTTTTTAGAGGCCTGCTGAGGTGATGACAAAGGTAGCCTGGTGGGGTAGCTTTCACAATGTTAGGACCTGAGCTGTTGTCTGTCCATGTTGCGGAAATGAAGGCGATTTGAACCTGTTGGTATGTAAATGTTATTTTCGACTAGAGTTCAAACCTACTAAATTAATTATTCATGTACTTTGTTTTTCAGTTTATGTTTCATTTAAGAAGATCCCCTTTCCTACAAGTTTTTAACAACAGTCCTGATGAGAGCTCGTATTACCGGCACCATTTCATGCGTCAAGACCTAACACAGTCGTTAATTATGGTTCAGCCAATTCTCTATGCATATTCTTTCAGTGGGCCCCCTGAGGTAAGAGAGATAGGTAACACAAAGATATTTCTTTGTTAATAACGGTGATATTCTGTTTAGTCTTGTTGTAAATTTGTTCCAAATATGTTAGTGAAAAAAAAAAGCCATGTTACTCAATTATGGTTTTGATAAGTTTTATGATTGATGTAGAATTTGCAGTGTTTGTTTTTCTAGACTCCTGGCACCACCCCAAAACCCATTGAGCAGTATGTAAGTGAGATGTGATTCAGGTAATGATCGGTCTCATGAGGCATTAGGATAGGATAGGATATTTATTTATAAAGCGCGCAAATGCAAACAGTGTCTTGGCGCTAGTGTAAGTGGGTGAAAGTCACAAGGTAAACAGGCTATATTGGTGGAAACAGCAAGGTTTTTAAATCCTTCCTAAACGCTAGATGGTTAGGCTGCAGTCGCATAGCAAGTGGCAGCTTGTTCCACAGCTTAGCTGCACAATGGGAGAATGTTCTTCCACCCCATCTCACTCTCCTAATTTTGTCTACCTGCATGAGGCAGGCTTTACTAGACTGTAATGTCCTGGCTGGGATATAAGGTTTAAATAACCTTTGCATATCCTTAGCCTCACCCCCATAATACACTTTATGGACAGTACATAAGGCCTTAAACTCCACCCTTTGCTGTACGGGGAGCCAGTGAAGCGCTCTTGTTCCCTTCGACGTTGAATTGCCTTCAGGAATGTTTAGCAGCAGGCTAGCAGCTGCATTTTGCAGGGACTGTAATTTGTTATTCTGGGCTTTATCAATTCCCAGAAGCAACGCATCACAGTAATCCAATTTAGAAAGCAGGAGACCCACTACCACTTTCTTTTGTAAAGCCTGGCCAATGAAAGGGAAGATTTTTCTCAGCTTTTTTTATAAGGTGGAAGCAGGAAGAGGTAAGGCTGTTTACATGAGCTGAAAAACTGAGCTGACTGTCAAAAATCACCCCCAGATTCCTGACTTTGGGCACCGGCTTAGGACATTTACCTGCGCTAGTTGGCAACCACGAGGAATTCCACAAGAGTTGTTCTTGCCCAAATTCCATGACTTCCGTTTTATCTGTATTGATTTTTAGATAGCACTGGTTCATCCAGGTCAGAATCTCCAGAAGACAACCATGGAACCTGGCAGCGGTATGCTCAGGTTGCTTCGCCAGCGAGATGATTAGTTGGGAATCGTCTGCATAAGACACCATTACAAAACCGTGCTTCCTGACAAGTCTGGCCAAGGGGGTGACATAGATGTTAAACAGAGTTGGTGAAAGCACTGAACCCTGCGGCACGCCACATGGAAGACCAATTAGCAATCCCTCCCAATGCAGACTTTGTTCTCTTCCTTCCAGGAATGATGTAAGGAAAGCCAAGGCAGAACGCCCTATGCCAATATCCTGCAACCGCTGGACTAGCAATGAATGATTTACGGTGTTGAAAGCTGCCGACAGATCTAACAAGACGAGAATCGCCTTGCCCCCTCCGTCGACAGTCTTCCGGATCTCCTCAGTTGGTAGCATAAGGGCAGTTTCTGTAGAGTGATGACATCTAAAACCATGTTGGGTCGGGTCCAGCAAATTATTAGTATCAAGATACTCTGTTAGAGTCTTGTTCAATGCTTTCTCCAAGACTTTAGCTGCTATGGGAACGCAGGCTATTGGGCGAAAGTTTTTGGGTTCTGAGGGGTCCAAAGTGGATTTCTTGGGAATAGTTCTAATTATCGCTTTCTTCCAAGCGGTGGGGTACTTCCCCGACTTCAGCACTTGATTAATCAGAGGTGTTAATTGGCCTCCGATTTGACTCGCCCCTAAATGCATGATAGTAGGGGGACAAGGGTCAGTGGGGGAACCTGATTTTATCGAAACTAATAAGTTACAAATATCCTCATTAGTGACTGCAGGAAAGCTAACTAGGCTAGAATGGACTGGTTTCGCCTGAGTTTGTAGTTCGTTATCCATATCTAAACGACTCTTCAAGAGGTCATCGTAGATAAGGTGAACTTTATTTTGAAAGAATGTGGCCAGGCTGTTACACATGTCTTGATTGGGCTGAAACCTATCAGCTTGCTGAGGTTTAGATAGAAATGTGATTGTCTTAAACAGTTCTTTGGCCGAATGGCCAGCTTTCTCAAGTTTTTTAGCCCCGATGATGGCCTCTTTGTACTGTGTAAGGGCCTGGTTATATATCAGCTTGCTATCCTTATTAAGTTTTGCCTCCAGAGTCGTTCAGCTCTCCTACAGCTGATTTTCAAGCCTTTCAACTCTGGGGTATACCATGGTGTCGAGGGCTTGAGCCTTTTTGCCGTCACCAATTTCTCACGGGCCACAGTATCTGCTGCTGACAGAAGCCACTGATTAAAAGCTGCTACTGTCCTGTCATTGGACTCACCTGCCCAACTCTGAGGCTGACTCAGCGCAGCTTCTACGTCGTTTGTTTGGACCTTATTCCAACATCTGACTTTTGATTTCACAGCAACGTTCTGCCTATGACGCCCCTGCAGAAAGGTGTTGAACTTAAAGTAACTGCTTTATGATCCGACCACGGGAGGTCATTCACCTTGGTCACCTCGATATCTACGTTATTGTGGAATATGCCATCCAGTATATGGCCCGTCTGATGGGTGGGTTCCATAACCAGTTGGTTAAAAACAAAAGCTGCCATGTTATCTAATAATCTGCCAGTATCAGTATTATTAGCTAGTTCTAAATGATAATTGAAATCACCCAAAATTATCATGGACTCCGAGTCAATACAAGATTCCAGATGTGTCACCAGAGCTTGTGAGAAAAAAGCTTTGGACCCAGGTGGACGATAAATAAGGAGTCGCTGTAGCTTCCAAGAATTGTGTGCTTTTATAATAAAATGAAATGCCTCTGATGGTAGATCTGTCACTGCTTCAACATACAGTTTTAAAAAATCAGGGTTAGCTAGTGGACTCCCAAACCCTCTTTCATTAAAGAGTAACATAATCTGATAGGGACACCTATCCGCACCGGGGCCACGGTATCCTACTGGACTCATTCCCAGGTCTGGACCTGCGCTGGTCACACCGCCACAGTGACCATCCCCGGCGCCGCATCCACATCAGAGGTCCTCAGCGTCACCGGCTCCTCCACAATTCTCATTCCCGATGAAACTGAGCCAGTCGATCGTCCACCAGCGCTGATAGCGCCTTATGGCTCCATGCGTTAAACCTGCCCTATTCTGAAGGTTAGGGAAGGCTCAGGAGGATTGGGAGGGGGAGCAGGACCCCTTAGAGGTCCTGTAACTTCAGCATATGAACTGGTATGAGGAACTGTGATGCCAGTGGCCTGGACACCTCCTCAGATTCTGCAGTGCTGTCTCCCCTTAACCTGGCAACGAAGGAGAGGGCATCATTCGCTGTCGTGGTGGGCTGCGGAGGTCCTGGTCCTGCAGCTCACTATGGTGGCAGTCAAAACTAACGTCTGGACAGAGGTCCTGCAGCCTGGTGTCTCCAGTTTGGAACCTTTGCTGCCTTTCAATGAAGCCTTGACGAACATTCTTCTGGGCACCTGGTCCAAGCCCAGCACAGTGGCTCCTGTTAATAGAACGATTGCCCGCCGCCAACGCCCTGCACCGGGTGACCCAGCTTTCCTCACTGCCCACCCCACCCCATCAAGCTTGATGGTTCAAGCATACACTTCCCGTGGCGCTTTCCCTTCCTAACCCCTGGACAGGGAATCCAAGAGACGGGAAGGCTTTGGGAAGAAAATGTTCTCTTCCGCTAGTCTAGCATTGCAGTCGGTGAACACTGCATTCCTTTTGGGCCGTTATTGCCATTCGATATGGGACACAGTTGAGCAGATGTTGCCCAGAGTTTCGGAGGAGAACCGGATTCTACTCTCCCAGGCCATTTCAGACGGGAGAGGTGCAGCAAAGTTCACCGTCCAGTGCGCCTTGGACACTACAGACTTGCTGAGCACAGCGATTTCCATGACGGTGGCCGTATGTCGCCACGCCTGGCTGAGAACGTCTGGTTTCTCAGTGGATGTCCAGGCTAATCTTTTCCAGATTAGACTACGGGATTGCTATTCTCGTAGGCCTGCCCAAAGCCAGTCTAGCACCATTAAGAGCTGTACTGAACTCAGCAGCTAGACTAGTCTCGGGATCCAGGAAGTTTGATCACATCAGTCCAGACCTAAAAACATTAAACTGGCTCCCACTTGAAGCAAGGATCCAGCTGAAAGTAGCCTGCATGACTCATAAGGCTATGCACCATAGCACTTCCATCTACCTGGCCAATAAGCTGGAGCGGTCAGAGGGCAGTCTCTCTTTGAGAAGTACCAGTTCACTATTGCTGAAACCACAGAAGCTTAACAAGAAGACAACATACAACCACTCATTCTCTGGATTAGCACCTAGAACTTCGAACTCACTATCAGAACCAATCCCCCAACTACTGCCTTAAAAATAGAAATGAAAAGATTTCTGATGAACAAATATCTCTATTAACAACTTTACGGAACACAGGATGAATCTTGTGTTGACTATATTTGATTGTGCTTCAACGTACTAAATGTATACTCTGTAATTATTGCTGCTGTCACTCATACCTATCTTTAACATTCACTCTGTCAGTATAACCTGTCTACCATTTGTTTATCACTCTGATACCCTGAAGAGTCACATCTGCATTTTAAAAACTCCTAAAAATAAAAAATCACCACCACTGACAAAACATCACCTCGGACAGGTGGGTGTTGCAAATAGTCCAAAGAGGCTACTCCCTCCCCTTCAAGACTACCCCTCCATTGGTGCCTCCAGTGTACGATCTGCTGACGGAGGATCACCTTGCCTTACTCCACGAGGAAGTCAAACCTCTCTTGGCTAATGGAGTTGTAGAGCAGGTTCCCAGGCCAGAAAGATGCTGTGGTTGATATTCTTTCTATTTTCTGGTCCCAAAGAAGGACAGAGGCCTTTATCCTATGCTCGACCTAAGAGCCCTCAACTACTTCCTCAAAAAGGAGAAGTTCAAGATGCTCACCCTAGCTCAGGTCCTGTCTGGCCGGGACCCGGGAGACTGGGTGGTAACGCTGAGTTTGCAGGATGCCTATATTCATAGCCCGCCCTGCCTGCCCTTTGTTGCAACCTGCGGTTTACAGTGGTCCACGAGCACTTAGTTTGCCGTGCTCCGCTTCGGCCTCACCAGTGCCCCTCGGTTGTTCACGAAGGTGATGGCGGTGGTAGCAGCCCATCTGCGGAGATCAGAGGTTCCAGTCCTTCCATAGCTCAACTACTGGTTGTTAAATCCGGGCTCGCCCCAAGCAGTCGTCTCCCACCTCCAGGCTATGGTGAACCTCCTGCATTTACTGGGGTTCACTATCAACATGCCAAAGTCACACCTGACTCCTTCTCATACGTTCCTTTTCATTGGAGCTTTTCTGGCCACAGTGCAGTTTCGGGTCTGTCCAAAATATATCAGGCTATGATAATGATGTTTCAGCCTCTATCCTAGATTTCAGTGAGAATGACTCAAGCTATTGGGGCCCCATGGCCTCCTGCATCCTTCTCGTGGATCATGCACAGGTGGCACATGTGGGCACTGCAGTGGGTCCTGAAGTTCCAATGGGCAAAGCATCTGGGGAATCTCACCGATCTGGTTCAGATATCAGAGGGCACTGCAAAAGACCTGCAGTGGTGGTGCAAATCGCAATTGAGTCAGAGGCTGTCCCCTCTCCCTCCCCCACCCAGATCTCACAGTAGTGTCTGATATATTTTTTCTGGGATGGGGCAGCCATCTGGGGGAGGTGGAGGTCAGAGGACTCCGGTCTCCAGCGGAAGCAAATCTCCATAACAACCTATTGGAGCTTTGTGCGATCCGATTGGCACTTAAAGGATTTTTACCATCCATCAAAGGAAGGCTAGTTCAGGTGTTCATGGACAACACTACTGCCATGAGGTACTACAACAAACAGGGTGGAGAGGGGTCGTGGACTCTCTGTCAAGAGGCCCTGCGCCTCTGGACTTGGAACAACATGGGATTTCCCTGGTAGTTCAACACCTGGCCGGTTCTCTGAACACCAGAGCAGATGAACTCAGCTGAAGGTGCCTTGCGGATCACCAGTGGCATCTCCATCCGGAGGTGTTACAAGGTCTATTTCAGCGGTAGGTAGAGCCTTGGTTAGATCTGTTCGCCTCCATAAACAACGCACAATGTCAGCAGTTTTGCGCGTTGGATTTTCCAAGACAGCTCTAGCTCAGCTACGCTTTTTGTTGCAAGTGAAGCTCAGGCCTCCTATGCACCTTTTCGCCCATACCACTCCTGCCCAGAGTGTTCAAGAAGTTATTCTTGTAGCTCTGAATTGGGCACAGAGTGTTTGGTATCCCGAACTTCTGGATATGAGCATCGATCCTTCGTTTAGGCTGCCCATTCAGGATGATCTTCTGTCGCAGCAGCAAAGGAGGGTCCTCCACCCGAACCTGTCCACTCTCCACCTCCTTGCATGGAAATTGATCTGCTATAGATGACAGCTTTTGACCTTCCTCCCGAAGTCTGTGAAGTTATTCTGGCAGCCAGGCGTCCTTCCACATAATCGGTATACATCTTCTGATGGAACACATTTTATAAATATTGTACAGAACGGTTTATTGACCCCTTATCTGCTTCTCTGGCAGATATTTTCTTGTTTATCCTTTCTTTGGCCCAGCAGGCCTTTGCTTTGGGCACTTTGAAAGGCTACCTTTCAGCCCTCTCTACTTTTCTTTGGCTGCCAGATGAGTCTTTGCTTTTTAAATTCCCACTGGTGCAGAGGTTTTTGAAGGGGTTAGCCCACTTGTTTCCCCCTTCTCATTTTCTTATGCCACAGTGGGACCTTGATTTGGTCTTTACTTTCTTAATGTGTGCACTGTTTCAGCTGCTGCACAACTGCCCTCTACAGTTGCTCACTATCAAAACAGTTTTTATGGTGGCAATTACCTCTGCCAGGAGGGTGAGCAAACTGCTGATATTCATCTCAGCCTCCTTACCTGACAGTCTTTCCGGACAAAGTGGTACTGAGAACTAGGGAATCCTTTTTGCCCAAGGTTTCAACTCACTTCCATCTGGGACAGTCCGTTATTCTACCCACTTTATTTGCACCTCCGCACCCTTCCATAGAAAAGGAGCGTCTTCACCATTTCGGGTGGAAGACCATCTCTTTGTAGGATTTGTGGGAGCAAGAAGGGCGTGCTGTTCAAAAGAAGACCATCTCTCAATGGATATCCTCTGTATAAAAATCTGTTACACTTTGGCAAAGAAGCAGCCTCCTGAAGGCCTTGTGGCCATTTCCACCAGGGAGAAGGCAGCCACCATAGCCCTTCAGCGTGGTGTTCCAGTTGCTGATATCTGCCAAGCGGCCATGTGGGAGTCTCCGCACACGTTTGCCAGACACTATTGCTTGGATTCTCAGGTTTGCAGGTAGGGCCTGTTTGGCTGCTCTGTTCTGCAGGATTTTCTGGTCTAAAGCTTTCCGTAGTCCCTCTTCTGGGGAAAAGTATTGCTTGGGTATCTGTTCAAAGGTAGGGAATCTGCGACTAGATGTCTGTCAGATGGACATGTGACTTACCTTCGGTAACGCCTTATCTGGTAGAGACTTAATCCAGACACAGATTCCTTACCGACCCATCCATCCTCCCTGCACTGCAGAATAGTTTTTAGTGTCAAGGTTGTTCCCCTTCAGGGCCCTAGCCGTTCTTTTTTACCACCATGGTCAGTCACTTCATAGCTCCGTGTTTCTGGTGTGGAAAGTCGTGGACAGTACTGACTTCAGCGCCCCGAAGTGGCAGTTATATTGACGACGCGAATGACATCCCTCAAAGGTGACTGACGCCACCTACCGGTGCGCAGGGGTACTGCTACGAAAAAAGTTCTGTATCCAGCCTGACACCTGGCAATTTAAAGATAAGGAATCTGTGGCTAGATCATGTCCCTACCAGATAAGACGTTACCGAAGGTAAGTAACTTGTCCCTCACGAACACTAGAAAACGACAAATGTAATTTAACGATGTATTTTAAAATCAGAAACCTAGTCTAGTGGACACGATATCAATTGTAACCACAATAAACACAAACTATATGGCAACAGCAATGCTAACCAATGATCCAAAATCACTGGATCAAAAAAACATTCACACATTTCCCCTGATCTGAAATCCCTGAACTGGCTGCCTTTTGAAGCCAGAATACATCTGAAAATCGCCTGCATGACGCACAAGGCTGTCCACCTGAGCTCACCTGGATACCTCGCTCAGAAGCTGACGGTTTCTGGAGGCTCCAGAAACACTAGAGGCACAAACAATTTCTTGCTAAAGCCCCAAAGATTTTGCAAGGAAAAAACCTATTAGCGCTCCTTCTCAGGAATGGCACCTAGGATCTGGAACTCACTCCCCCCTGAAACCAGGCTCATCTCCTCCACCATACTTTTTAAGAAAGAAGTAAAAGCTATCCTCATGGCTAAATACACTTGAATTATTACTGGGTATGATATTTACAGTCGCTGTACCATTCAGTTCTGCTGATTTTTTTTCTTTCTCGTATTATTGGCCTTCCTGATTGTTTACTCTATTACTTATTTGTACTTGTATCATTATTGATGTATCTGTCTGATCTGACTATGCTGTTGAGTCTGACTATGCTCCCACATGTACCTTCCCCACCCCAATTGTTATGTACTCACTTGCTATTACCTTCGTCTGTAAAACGCTCTGATATCTGCAAAGATCTTGTTCGCGCTATATAAAACTTTCAAAATAATAAGAGGAAACATTACAACATATTTGTCCCCATTCTGCTACTCCTAGGCACTAAGCTAATCCTAGCACAGCAGAAAATGAAACATATTTTGAGTTTCATAGATTGTTGAGACATGCTTGCCTGTTTGAAAAGTAAGAATTGTGCTCAGTATGATAGCAAGGCCAAGGTCGAGCTCATCATGCGTATCGATGCATGTGTCCACTCAGGGATCAGTAGTGGCACATGTGCTTGTGTGCAGGTGCGTTCCCAGGTACTGCACCCAATGGAGAAGTGTGCCTCAATGGTTAGAGCGGCAGACCCTGATGCAGAGGTCTGGCCCGGGACCAGGGTTCAATCCCCCGCCTCGGTAGGTCTTGGGCTTGAAAATTCCACGGACCTGATCATTCTCGCCTCGGTGCCTATTCCAATCATGGAGTCCCACTGCAACTCTGGGCAATAGCTTGCTTAATCTCCACAACGGCCCCCACAACGCTATGGATGCCTGGCCTCCTTCTTGGGGGTGCCCAGGAGTGGACGCCTCACAGGGAAAGCCAGGATGGGTTCCACAGCGGTATTCGTACAAGCGCCTTGAAAACCTTGCGGGTGAGTAGTGCGCTATACAAGTATCAATTTACAATTTACATCTGGCCACAGAACTCTAGAAGTCTCTTCCATGGTTCAAAAGGTACCCCGAAATAGACTAGAACTTGGCAGTGATACTTTTATTAGGTGTTTACTGTACAGCAGGAATCCTCTTTGCAAGATGAACGACAATTATTTGACAGACCCAGGTATCTAGAGGGTTTATATTGTGGCAAGAATGGGGTGTGGTTGCCGATGCACATAGGTGCAGTAGTGAAGTCATGTCGGGTGACTACGAGCAAGATGGGATGTGGAAACGAACATGGCTTATGGATGTTTGACTACGGGACTAAAACACCTAAGGACTTCACTAAATTGGACATCATGGGCATATCCATACTGGCAGACGTTTGGCAGCAGGATGCATTGAAATCCTTTGCTCATCTCCAGCAGGAGTTTTAGCTAGCGAGCTCAGAATTCCTTAGATGTATGTAATTCAGACGTGCTTTTGGGACTCATGTGCCCGATGGCATGATCCTGGCTCGGATACGACCCTGAGCTTCAGTTGGACCAAGAAAGCTATCTTGTTGATGTGTAAGGCGTTGGTAAATAACACAGCAGCCTCAGTGTTTAAACTTGGGGCAAGATTGGTGACTGTTTTGAGGTACATCGATGACACAGATTGGACAGGGCAGTGCCCTCAGGAGGTGGCCATAATGGCAGTATTCAGATTGGTGCAGAGGGTGTACCATCTCCATACAAAGATAACTTAGAAACCATGTTGGAGGGGGAGGCTCTCGGGATGGCAGGGGTCACTACCTCTGGCCACCCAGGGACCCTCCTCCTCCATGAACGTTGCCGAGCACTTAGTCTGACCCTCATAGAGGAGGGTTAGGCATTTATAGTTGTGTACAGTAAGGTCTCACCCCCAACAAAGGGACACCACACCAGTTGATGGTACAAATAACAAGCTCTTTATTTCACAGAAGTAATCAGGTTCTCACGGTCCAAGGATACACTATGCAAACAGGTGGGGGGGTGGGAGTTTTCCAAGTACGTGGGGACTACGGGACTGCTCGGTGGGGATTCTTTGGGAGAGACTTTGGCCGTACTCACAGTCTGACAGTAGAGGGGGGCAACCAGCATTTGGGCTCGAAGTACCACACGTTGGATTCGGTTTCTTGGGGCGGTGGACAGTAGCAGGGGCACTGCCGGCTCTCAATCCTCGAGCCACGGGGGTGATGGGTGGTTGGCAGAAGCGGGATATACCACGCGTGGGGCTCTCAATCCTCGAGCCTCGCGTCATGTGGGTATCTCCCAGGCGCAATGTCCCAATGTCCCAATGTCCGGTTCACACTCTGTGGTTCGCCGCCGTCTTGTCTAGCTTCCAGTCCGTGTCGCCCCGCTGGCTCGGCTCGTACTCGTCGAGCCGCGGAACACGTGGCGGATGACAGTGCGCAGCGTACCAAGTGTACGGTTCGCACTCAGAGATTGCCGGGGGTTCCTTCAGAGCACAAATGCGGTCCAGTACCAGGCTCGGGCCGCGATCAAATCAGCAGGGCTCGAATGGGGAGTACAGAAGGTTGTTCGAAGTTAGAGGAGCCGCGACCATGTCAGCAGGGCTCGCTCCGGGTACCGAGAGTACAATTCCTTCAGTTCCAAGTCGGAGGAGCCGCGACCGCGTCAGCTGGGCTTGCTCCGGGTCGGAGGGGTTCTTCCTTCGTTTCCGATCACCGGGAGAGCCGCGACCAGGTCAGCAGGGCTCTCTCAGACGATAGCATCAGAACAACTCTGTCCACCGCCCGGCGGCCCGTTATAGTCCTTTTCTCCTTTGAAGTCCGGAGCTGTCGTAGACGGGTCTCTGGTGCTCCGGTGTTGATTTAGGGCTTCCTGCCAGCTGGTGTCTTGTCGCCCGATTCCCAGATGACCGGCGGGGAGTGGGGCCATCTCTGGGGGAGGTAGGAGGTGGGATCGAAACTCCTCCACCCCCCTCATTTGGGAAAGGCTTGCTACTCTCGGCCTGGCATGGGCGTTTGGCGCCCCTGTCCTTCTTGGTTCGGGGCCCTGCATGGGGGGTTTTTGGAGTCAGGGGTCTTAGGACGGGTGAAGTCTAACTGGGCTTGGTACTGTTTCGTTCTATGGCTAGGCGTCATGAGTCCGGGGGATCGGGGTGCTATACTGGGGTGTTTCTTACTTCCCCGGGGTCGGTGAGGGCAGATGTCCGGGTTACATCAAGGGGGCTGCGTACGGGGCTACTTTGGGGGGCCCTGGAGAGTAATGTAAGGAGACCCACGCCAAGGGGGCCAGGTCTAACAAAGAAAACCCATTGAATTGTGTGGCAGGGGCTGTAGCTCCTTTTGATATTTCCTTAGGTGCATGACTTCTTGAATAGGGTGAACAACACACTGAACACAATAATTGAGGTCGATACAGATAGTAATGTGTAAGTGATGCTTCTGGGTATGTGCGGGGAGCCATTCCCATCCAAATTTGCTAAATGTATTTGTAACCTGGTACTAATAGTGGCTAGACGATATGTGGCTAGGAAATGGGGTGGATGTGATCCACCAACAGTGGAGGAGTGGAAGGTTAGCTTGGATTGGTGTATGTTGATAGGTAAATATGTTTCTCTTCCAGGGGATTCTCCTCAATAATCGTAAGCAATGAATTCCTCCCTATGTGCCGGGATCCCGGAGCACATATTAAATATATAATATACATATAACAAGCATTGGCATAGTCAATAGGTCTAGCTTTTGTGACCTTTTAAGTATTTAGTTATGCAGCACAACATCAACTGTTACGTGGCTTAACACTTATAAGGTCCCAAAGGCGAGACCTATCGCTATGCCAATGCTTGTTATTTTTTGTTCTTGGGGGAAACTGGGCTAATGCCAGGAGGGTCAAGGGTGAGTGGCAGGGAGGTGAGGAGTGAATGCCAGGAGGGACAAGGGTGACTGTCAGGCCGTGGGGGTGAAGGGTGAGTGCCAGGGAGATGAAGGTTGAGTGCCATGGAGATGAGATGTAAGAGTCAGGAGGGTCAAGGGTGAGTGCCAGGGAGGGGAAGGGTGAGTGCAAGGGGTGAAGGGTAGCTGCCAGGCCAGAGGGATGAAGGGCTAGTGCCATGGAGGTGAAGGGTGAGTGCCAGGGAGAGGAAGTATGAGTACCAGGAGGGTCGAGGGTGAGTGTCAGGGAGGTGACAGTCAGTGTCACAGCAAGTCAATGCTGAGTGCCAGAGAGGGAGAAGGGTGAGCGCCAGGTGCGAGGAGTGACTGCCAGGCCTGAGGTGTGAAGGGTGAATGCCAGGGAGGTGAGGGGTGAGTGACAGACTGCAAACAGTAGTGAGATGGGGTCTAGAAGGAGGTACGGAGATCATCACCCGGTGTGTGCCAGGCTGGGACGCACCAGTGCCCGGCCAGACTTGGGTGGACGCAAGAACTTCTGAAAGGCAGGTGTCAGGTTGCTCGTAACCTTAGTACAGGGGTGCCCAGGAGAGAGTAACGTCTTCAAACAAGAAACTATTAAAAATCCTGAAAACTCCACTTTATGGTCTTGCAACCTTATGTGGAAAATAATTCGCAAATTAATGGGCTTCTATAGCGGACTTGCAGCTTGTTACAGAAACTTATTGAGCTGAAGTTTGCAATGCAAAGAAGCCAAAGCTAACACAATTTGAATTAGTAACGGTAAGATTCGCAATGAACTAGAGACAAGTAAAACAAAGCACCCCAGTATTGAACCGAGGATATTGGTCTCCTTTTCACAGCTGACAGCCAAATAACAGGGTGTTGTGGAGGACTCGAATTCTGGTGGAATCAGAATTTTTAAAAGTCAATTTTTCATAAAACTTTATTTTTAAACTACTCTTTTGGACACACTAGCGTATAGTGCCATGCGAGTGCCACTGCCCTTCTCCTAAGACACAACCTCTGTGAAACAAACCCATTAGAATAACTGTTTGTTGTTTAAAACTAAGTGGGGTATGAATGCAGTTTAGCATTGTGGTTATTGCTTGAAGGAAAGATAAGAAACCTGGTTACCTTTGTCTGTACCACTGATATCTTTGTGGATCTGAGAAAATGCATGGAGTGGTATGGTTGACAGGAGACGTGCAGGCTGCTTAAAAATTGTAGAGATTGGATTGTCAAGCACTAGGAAACAAGAGTGAATGCTGAATAAAACTAGAAACGTGAACACTTACACAGGGAACACGGCCGTGAAGGTGAAACTGATCGTGTGAAAGTGAAACTGATCGTGACCACGCTACCTGGCTGAGACGAGGCTGATAGGCAGTGAGTGGCCAGGGAGTGGGTGTGTGTGTGTGGTTGTGTGTGTGTGGTTGGTTATGTACGTGTGGTTGTGGGTGTGTGGTTGTGTGTGTTGGTGTGGTTGGGTGTCATTGTGTGTGGTTGTGGGTGTGGTTGTGTGGTTGGGTGTGTAGTTGTGGGTGTAGGTGTGTGTGGGGGTGTATGTGTGGTTGTGTGGGTGTGTGGTTGTGGGTGGGGTTGTGTGTGGTTGTGTGTGTGGTTGTGGGTGGGTGTGTGGTGGTTGTGTGTGTGTGTGGTTGGGTGTGGTTGTGTGTGGTTGTGGTTCTGGGTGTGGTTGTGTGGGTGTGGGTGTGGTTGTGTGTTGTTGTGTGTGGTTGTGTATGTGTGGTTGTGGTGTGGAGGTGGCTGTGGTTGTGTGTGTGGTTGTGTGTGGGTGTTATTGTGGGGGTGTGGGTGTGGTTGTGTGTGGTTGTGTATGTGTGGTTGTGTATGTGTGGGTGTGTGTGTGGATGTTGGTGGTTGTGTTTGTGTGGGTGTGTGTGTGGTTGTACGTGTGTGTGTGTGTGTGTGTGAATGTGCGTGTGTGTGTGTGGTTGTGTGTGGCTGTGTGTGTGTGGTTGTGTTTGTGTGTGTGTGTGTGTTTGTGGCTGTGCGAGTGTGGTTGTGTGTGTGGGTGTGGTTGTTTGTGGTTGTGCGTGTGTGTGTGGTTGTGTGTGTGGGTGGTTGTGTTTGCGGGTGTGTGGTTGTGCTGTGTGGTTGTGGTTGTGTGTGTGGTTCTGGTGTTGTGGTTGTGTGTATGGTGTGTGTGGTTGTGGTGGTTGTGTGTGAGGTTGTGTGGGTGTGGTTGGTTGTGTGGTTGGTTGTGTGTGTGGTTGTGTGTGTGGTTGTGTTGTGTGTGTGGTTTTGTGGCTGTGTGCGTGTGGTTGAGTGTGTGTGGTTGTGTGTTTGTGGTTGTTTTGTGGTTGTGTGGTTATGGGTGGGTTTGTGTGTGTGGTGTGGCTGTGTGTGGTTATGTGTGGGTGTGGTTGTGAGTGTGGTGTGTGGTTGTGTGTGTGTAGTTGTGGGTGTGTGGTGTGTGGTTGTGTGTGTCATGGTTGTGTGTGGTTGTGCGTGTGTGGGTGTGTGTGTGGTTGTGGTTGTGTGTTTGGTTTTGTGTGTGGTTGTGTTTGTGTGGTTGTGTATGTGTGGTTTGTGGTTTTGTGGCTGCGTGTGTGGTTGTGTGTGTGGTTGTTTGTGGTTGTTTTGTGGTTGTACGGTTGTTTTGTGGTTATGTGGTTGGTTGTGTTTGTGGTTATGGGTGTGGTTGTGGGTGTGGTGTGTGGTTGTGGGTGTGTGGTTGTGTGTGTGGTTGTGTTTGGTTGTATGTAGTTGTGGGTGTGTGTGTGTGTGGCTGTGTGTGTGGCTGTGTGTGTGTGGTTGTGTATGTTGTGGTTGTGTGTGTGTGTGGGTGTGGGTGTGGTTGTGGTTGTGTGTGTGTCTGTGGTTGTGGTGTTGTGGTTGTGTCTGTGGTTGTAGTGGTTGTGTGTGTGGTTGTGTGTGGTTGTGTGTGTGTGTGTGGTTGTGGTTGTGTGTGTGTGTGTGTGTGGTTGTGGTGGTTGTGTGCGGTTGGGTGTGCGGTTGTGTGTGTGGTTGTGTGGGTGTGTGTGGTTGTGTGTATGCGGTTGTGTGTATGTGGTTGTGGTGGGTGTGGTTGTGTGTGTGTGGTGGTGCTGTGTAGTTGTGGTTGTGTGTGTGGTTGTGGTGGTTGTGTGTGGTTGTTTGTGTGGGTGAGTGTCGGTGTGGTTGTGTGTGTGGTGTGGTTAAGTGTATGTGGTTGTGTGTGGTTCGTTGTGTGTGGTTGTGTGTGTTTGTGGTTGCATGTATGGTTGTGTGTGTGGCTGTGGGTGTGTGGTTATGTGTGTGTGGTTGTGTGTGTGTGGTTGTGTGTGTGTTTGTGTGTGGTTGTGCGGTTGTGTGTGTGGGTGTGTGTGTATGTTTGTGGGTGTGTGGGGGTGTGTGTGGGGGTGTGTGTGTGGTTATGGTTGTGTGGTTGTGTGTGTGTGTCTGTGGCTGTGTGTGTGGTTGTGTGTGTGGTTGTTTGTGGTTGTTTTGTGGTTGTACGGTTGTTTTGTGGTTATGTGGTTGGTTGTGTTTGTGGTTATGGGTTTGTGTGTGGGTGTGGTTGTGGGTGTGGTGTGTGGTTGTGGGTGTGTGGTTGTGTGTGTGGTTGTGGTTGTGTGTGGTTGTATGTAGTTGTGGGTGGGTGTGTGTGTGGCTGTGTGTGTGGCTGTGTGTGTGTGGTTGTATGTGTCGTGGTTGTCTGTGGTTGTGTGTGTGGTTGTGTGTGGGTGTGTGTGTGGTTGTGTGTGTGTCTGTGGTTATGGTGTTGTGGTTGTGTGTGTGGTGTCTGTGGTTGTGGTGGTTGTGTGTGTGGTTGTGTGTGGTTGTGGTTGTGTGTGTGTGTGTGGTTGTGGTGGTTGTGTGCGGTTGTGTGTGTGGTTGGGTGTGTGGTTGTGTGTGGTGTGGTTGTGTGTATGCGGTTGTGTGTATGTGGTTGTAGTGTGTGTGGTTGTGTGTGTGTGTGGTGGTGCTGTGTAGTTGTGGTTGTGTGTGTGGTTGTTGTGTGGTTGTGGTGGTTGTGTGTGTGTGGTTGTTTGTGTGGGTGAGTGTCGGTGTGGTTGTGTGTGTGGTGTGGTTAAGTGTATGTGGTTGTGTGTGGTTCGTTGTGTGTGGTTGTGTGTGTTTGTGGTTGCATGTATGGTTGTGTGTGTGTGGTTGTGTGTTTAGTTGTTTGTGTGGTTGTGGGTGTGTGGTTGTGGTTGTGTGTGGTTGTGTGTGTGTGTGTGGTTGTGTGTGTGGTTGTGTGTGTGGTTGTGCGGTTGTGTGTGTGGTTGTGTGTGTATGTTTGTGGGTGTGTGGGGGGGTGTGTGGGGGTGTGTGTGTGGTTGTGGTTGTGTGTTTGTGTCTGTGGTTGTGGTGTTTATGGTTGTGTGTGCGGTGTCTGTGGTTGTGGTGGTTGTGTGTGTGGTTGTGTGTGGTTGTGGTTGTGTGTGTATGGTGTGTGTGGTTGTGGTGGTTATGTGCGGTTGTGTGTGTAGTTGGGTGTGTGGTTGTGTGGGTGTGTGTGGTTGTGTGTGGTGTGGTTGTGTGTATGTGGTTGTGTGTATGTGGTTGTGGTGGGTGTGGGTGTGTGGTTGTGTGTGTGTGGTGGTGCTGTGTAATTGTGGTTGTGTGTGGTTGTTGTGTGGTTGTGGTTGTATGTGTGGTTGTGGTGGTTGTGTGTGTGGTTGTGTGTGGTTGTGTGTGTGGTTGTGTGGGTGAGTGTCGGTGTGTGGTTGTGTGTGTGGTGTGGTTGGGTGTATGTGGTTGTGTGTGGTTGGTTGTGTGTGTTTGTGGTTGCATGTATGGTTGTGTGTGTGTGGTTGTGTGTTTAGTTGTTTGTGTGGTTGGTTGTGTAGTTGTGGTTGTGTGTGGTTGTGTGTGTGTGGTTGTGCGGTTGTGTGTGTGGTTGTGTGTGTATGTTTGTGGGTGTGGTTGTGTGTGTGTGGTTGTGTGCGTGTGTGGTTGTGTGTGTGTGTGTGTGGTTGTGGGTGTAGTTGTGTGTGTGGTTGGGTGGTTGTGTGTGGTTGTGGGTGTGTGTGGTTGTGGGTGTGGTTATGGGTGTGGTTGTGTGGTTTTGTGCTTGTGTGTTTGGTTGTGTGGTTGGTTGTGTGTGTGGTTGTGTGGGTGTGGTTGTGTGTGGTTGTGGGGGTGGTGTGTGTGATTGGTTGTGAGTGTGTGTGGTTGTGTGTGTGGTTGGTTGTGTGGTTGTGTGGGTGTGGTTGTGTGTGTGGTTATGTGTGTGTGATTGTGTGTGTGGTTGTGGTTTTGTGTGTGGTTGTGTGGTTGTGGTTGGTTGTTTGGTTGTGTGTGTGGTTGTGTGTGTGTGGTTGTATGTGGTTGTGTGTGTGGTTGTGTGTGGTGTGGTTGTGGGTGTGGTTGTGTGTGTGTGTGGTTGTGTGTGTGTGTTGTGTGTTTATGCGTTGGTCGTGAGGAAAGGCTCGACAGGGAAGGGGGTTGCTACAGAGGAGGAGGGCTCCGTGGGAGGGGATAGTGAGGTCTGCATGGGAGGGGGTAGTGAGGGCAGAGAGCAAGGGGGTGGAGGAGCATGCTGTAAGGCTTAATGAGCCATGAAAGAAAGTAACAAGCAACTTAATGACCCGTGACTAAGGAGACAGATGGCGGATGCGCGCGTGTTCGCAAGCGCTAGGCCAGCCTTTAGCACTTTGAAAACTCACCTACTAAATGTCTCTCTGAGCAGCGCATGCGCTGGCTCAACGAGACCTAAAACACATGTACGTACTACTTGAATTTATATATATATCATCTATATATCATTTCTGTTTGTCTTCTCCCGAACTGCACACTGTACTCTGTTCGGTTTCGGTTCAAAAACTTTATTCGATTCAAACAAAGAATCATAAAAGTGTACATTTTAAATTACAGAACATGTTTACGATTTTAATTTTAAAATGAACCATCTAAAATTACACATTAAGAAAATTAAAACCTAAGTTGATACATTCCACAGATCATTTATCAAGATAAAAAACATACAAACAATAGAACCCATACTAATCACCTTAAGTCAGCAAGTATTATTACACACAATAATTATAATTGAGTGGCCATCATACAGCAACAAGTAAATACAGGTTCCCACAACAATGTACAGGTCTAAGCGGGTCCGGCAAGGAGCTAGATGGAGTCCGGCGATATCCCCGCTCTAAGACAAGGGCAGGCTCAGTCCATAAATCCCAGCGGCATACAGTACACACTGTACTCCAAACTGAAGGGTGCGTCGCCGTACGGACCTCGTAAGAATGGTCCGAATAATATTCCAACTCCAAATCCTCTCACAAAGATGACAACGCCATGTGTGATTGCCAATGTTCATTACTGTCAAACCGCCATTGAACGCGTTTCGGCGGATCCCAGCCTTGCTCACCAGTGGCGAGGCGGCATTAACGGCAGTCTTTTAACTGTTTTCATTTCCTCAAGTGAAACTACACGTGTAATCAATACAAACAGACCCGCATGCAATTGCAATCTGAATTGATACGCTAAAACACCTTGCTCGAATTTTCAAATTAATTTTATGCCTCCAAAAAGGCTTTCATTACACCCACAATTAAGGTTATGAATTTTAAAACATTTTCAAAATTTCATAAAAATTCCTCAGCCCTTAATGTTGCTCTCAATCGCAGTACCAATCAATCATGTGAGGGGCTGGGACTGCGCCAACAAGTCTCCGCAGCTACCCACTCCGGGGGACATAAGCTGGATCTTATTTTTGCAGAGGATGATCAGTTGTATATGGGTAATGTTCTCCCCATGGACTGGACTGACCATTCTCTAGTCAAATTTTATCTGAATATGGCTAACTTGGACAAGCGGGAAGAAAATCAGAGGATTAACTTTGTAACAGGAACTGAAAGTCTCTGACGCGAAAGAGAGGTCCTGAGAAGGTGTTCTCAGTGGAAGACTGTTTTTCCCAGGAAGCCCAAGTAGAGGAGAATTATACTGCCCTCTGTAGGAAGATCACCCTGGCCCTGGACTCTCTTGCACCTTGTAAATCCCGTCAGAGCAGGGGGAGACCTTCTGCCCCCTGGTTGGGGAGGAACTGAAAAACTTGAAACTTGACTGTAATCGGGCTGAGAGGAGATGGAGGCGTGAATATCTTGACGAGGATAAAAGGTCATGGAGAGCAAAAATCATAGAATACAGGAAAGTCATTAAGAGGTCGAAGGCCGACTTCTTTACCGCATTGATACTTAGAGCTCCAAACAGCTCTCGTAGTATCTTTAGTATCCTTAACAGCTTAACTAAACCAGACTGCTGTAAAAATTAGTTCCGTCCATCTCAGGCACTTTGTGATAACCTGGCTGGCTTTTTTAACAACAAAGTGACCAATATTATTGAGGAGTTGGGGAGGGTGTCCTACCCATCTGATGGGATGAATGCTCCGACATTTGTTACTGGGGACACCAGCATGATGGCAGCTAGTGGTAGCACGGAGGAGGCTGCCTCTAGGTCATTCTCTGAATTCCCTCCCTTGCAGTCTGAGGATTTCTGCAAGATAGTGGATAGTATTGTATCAGGCTCCCCCCTGGAACGGCTGCCATGTAAAATCTGGAAGGAGTTCAGGACTGAGCTTTTTCCCTCACTCCGAGGTGGGAGTTTCAGGTGTTGCCCTTAGGTGGTTTCATTCTTTTTTTATCAGGAAGGCAGCAGGCAATATCCCTCCCCCCCCCTACCAATCCGCTTCTACACCTGTCTTATACGGTGTGCCTCAGGGCTTGGCCATCAGCCCTATTCTTTTCAATGTTTATTTGAAACCCTTGATGGCGGTCATCAAGCGTTATAACATCAGGGTTATTAACTACGCCAATGACACCCAACTTATCCTCTCTCTTGAGGGAGAGCAGTCTACCTCGCTAGAGGGTTTTCATAGCTGCTTGCAAGACATGTCGCAGTGGCTGAGGGAAAACTCACTACAATTTAATATAGCCAAAACAGAGCTGCTGCATTGTGTTGTAGGTAGGAATCCCTCGGAGCTGGCCAGTAATTTTTGGCCTCCAGAGTCCTCTAACCTTGGCCAACCAGTTAAGACAGTCCGTAACTTAGGTGTGACACTTGACTGTAACCTCACTCTTGAGGCACATGTTACGAAAGTGGTGGGCTGTTGCTTGGCCATTATTCGCTCTCTCAGGAAGATCTTTCCCCTATTACCTCATCAGGCTCGCTCCCTGATAGCACGAAGCACAATAATCAGTCGGGATGATTATTGTAATGCCCTGCTTCTTGAGTCTCCGAAATTTTAATTGGACCGACTGCAGAGGATGCAATCCACTGCAGCAAAACTGGTACTTGGCTGGTCGAGACGATCCTCCGCCTCTGGAGCCCTGGCGGAGTTGCACTGGCTCCCTGTGACTCAAAGAATTAAGTTTAAATCTTTGTGCCTAGTTTTTAAAGCTCTGCATGGGAAGGGACCTAGTTCCCTTCAACGCAAATTCGAGTGGTATGTCCCAGGCAGAATCCTGCGCTCCTCTGGGTCAAAACATATAAAAGTTCCCCGATTTAAAAAAGTTAGAGCAGGAGGCAGATCATTTGGGGTTGCTGCTGCTAGGCTGTGGAACACTCTGCCTTTTGAACTAAGACAAATTAATGAACTCCTTCCGTTCAGAAAGAATTTTAAAACATGGTTATTCCCCAAGAATTAGGTTGAGCATAGGGAGTCTTCGCTGCAATGGCCAACTGAGTTTCGAGCGCCAAGATGCCTGTCAGGTGATAACGCGCTATAGAAATTAATTAAATAAATACATAAATAATACCAGAATGTTACATAAGATCTTTTCCAATGATAATATAACATTTGTCATCTGTATTCACTGTGAAAATCTATTCTGCCCATGTGAGCTATTTACATGCTGTAATCTGTTCTGGTGTTCTGCCCAAGTGGGTTTTCCACAAGTTTGTTATGCGTATATATAGAAATTCGTCGATTTGTATAAAAATAATAAAGTGTAATTTTTTTACGTGATAGTGAATATTAAATTCATTGAATTAAAACCATGATACCAAACAAATGATATATAAAACATTAAAACTCATTATTACTGTGCCCCAAGAACGGGATGTTATTATTAACTGCACTAATGTGTTCGAGATGTGTGTGCATATCTTCGCCTATGTTCAGGCCATTTGGGCTCTTTGTATCAAACTAAATTATGTACTTAGATTCAAGCCTCCTAAGGCTCTTTTGTTTATTTCATCCTCTAATTTTTTTTTTATTGCATCAATTACGTAAATATGTGAGGCCTTTTGCATCTTTATTATGTTGTTCTTCAAAATGGCATGCTACTGGGTAGCTCTTATCGCCATTTCTGATTGCTCGTAAATGCTGTAAAATGTTCTTGTGAACTTCCAAAGTGGTGCTGCCCACATATCTAAGCCCACATGGGCACTGCAGTGCATACACTGCATGATCTATCTTGCAGGTCAATCTGCCTCTTACTTTTTTGGCTCTTGGATTCAGCCCTGATGTGTATGTTTCAGTGTTCTTGCAATAAAGGCACTCCTTACATTTTGAACACTTAAGAAATCCTTGCTTTCTGGTTAGCCATGTTGTACCTCCCTGAGCTCTGCCTCCCTTCAGAGTGTTAAAAGTTTTTGTTTCATCAATGTTGCCCTCCTGTATGTTATTTGCCGGTTTCGAGGTGCTACCTCGTTTAGGACTGGATCTTCCCTAATGAGATACCAGTATTTGTTCATGATGCTTCTTATGGAGGCTTGCTGTTTATTATTTCTCAAGAAATACAGCTTTCCTGGAAGTATCTCTTTGCCTGACCATGTTTATGTTGTAAAGAAATAATATATGCCCACAAAAGGTATCCTACATATTTAATCTGTCGCCCGGTGGATAATGGAGGATTACTAATATGTACAGAGTGAAGCTTTACCTGTAATCAGGACATCACATTGTGTTGTTAGGTAGACCCTCACCCAGGCCTTGGTGTCATGCTTCATCATTGGGTGCCATCCTGGTCCCTAAAAGCCAGGATGGGCTTGACCATGTTCCAGGGAGCACTTTAGATATTTTTTCCTGCCGGGGTCTTAGATTAAAAAAGGCCTCAGGACACCAAGGTATTTCTTTTATTCACGGTGCTCCTGGCATGGTTAAAGTTATAAATAATAGGATATCTATGGAGGTTATGTTCTTACACCTATTTGTAAGCATAAACATGTTTCAGCCCTGCATTAAGGTGGCTAACGGGTCCAGAGTTTTCATCAGGGTTTAGGAGCTATGCCCCAGAATGAAGTCTTTGTCATTCAATGTTTTTGTTTTTTTTGAATTTCTTTTATTTGAGCAGATTCAAAGGGTACATAGACAGAAAATACCAAAAGAAAAAAAATATATATATAAGGAGTTTACAAACATGAGTTCAAAATAGAAAATAAAACAAAAGAACAAATATAGGTTTTGGACAGTAGAAATAAGCGCTTATAATGCATTTACAAAGTTTAAATCAATATATTAAGCTAAATAAGTAATACAAAGTTACATAATTCATTTCACCGTCATTTCATAAAAGCTCTTAAGTATCTAGAGAATTTTGAGAAAAGAATTTCTACAAACAATACTTTTGTATAGTGATTTCCAATCAGAAAAGTTATTAATTCCTTTGACTCTCATACCAGGTGGCAATTGGAGCCCATATTTGTTCACCAAGTGATCTCAATTTTTTACCTCTGGTTCTGTAAATTGCTGTTTCTTGTTTTTATATACCTAGCAGTCTGTTCAACCATCCCTGGAAAGTAGGGGCATTGGGATCTTTCCATCGTGCTGCCAGGATAATTCTATAGATAGCCGTACCTACATAAATAGCCAAGGTTTCTTTATTGCCATGACCTAGGGAGTCATCGCATCCTAGGATAAAAAGAGTTGATGATGCTCTTACTTCATGTCCAAAGATTTCGGCCCAAAACTTAACAATGCATTTTTTAATCACATCAAGCTTTGGGCATTCCGAAAACATGTGAATGAGATTGGCTGGTCCTAATGCGCATCTAGGACATTGATCATGTGCCCTTTTTCCCCAAGTGAATAGTTTAGAAGGGGTAAAATATAGATTATATATTGTTTTGTAGGTTTGGGCTTTTAAGTTGGAGGGCAGCAAAACTTTAGATGATAAGTGTAGAGACATATCTATATCGATATTTGCATTATTCAGTTTGCTGACCCAGTTTGTTTCGGTATTTTCGAGATCATCAGGATGATTCCTTATAAATAAATCATAGATATTGCCTATTCTGGTTGTCTGTTTGCCTATGAGATCTAGAAGTGGTATGGATTTTATGTCTATATTTAATATCGACTGTCTGAGGGATGTGGAGATTTGTATGAATTTTAAGTAATCTGTAGGGGGGATTTGATATTTAACACAGAGTTCTTCAAAGGTAGTTTTACGTTCTCTGCCAAGAAAGTCACCAACTGTTACAAGACCTAGACTCTCCCACCGTCTAGTGGTATTAACGTTAAGATAGAGTGGAATTATTGAGCTATGCCATAAGGGTGTATATTTAGTATATCTTGGTATTGTCAGTGTTTTGGTGGTTCTTTTCCAAATTTTTAAAGTATCTGTAAGAATCTTAAATTTAATCTTTTTAAAATACGATGGTTCAATTTGTCTCAACAGTAGGCCCCTGGCTTTGCTACCCAACATTAATTCATAAATTGTTGGTATAATCTGGTCTTGGCTGATGTCCATATAACTTCGGGCTGAGAACAAGATGGTCATTTGTTGTAAGAGGGTTACCCATAGATAGTATGTTAGGTTTGGAATTGCTAATCCGCCTCTAGAATATGGTAGTGTTAACTTAGGGAGCGCTCTCCTAATTTTTCCGTAATTCCAAATAAACCTAGATATTGCTGACTCTAATGTTTTGATTGTATCTCTGTTAACTAAAAGAGGAATTGCTCGAAACATATATAAAATCTTTGGAAACACACTCATTTTAATGTAATTTCCCCTTCCGATTATAGAGAGGTGAAGAGTATTAACTCTAAGTAGTTCTTTTTAAATTTTTTTAATGAGTGGGTCATAATTTAGCTGGTTGATTTCACTAATTTTTGGCGAGATGTTCACCCCCAGATATTTTGCATTATTGACTCTATATTGGCTGATAAAAGGCATGTTCTCAGTACATATGACCATCGTTTTATCCCTATTCAGAGAATATCCTGAATATAAACCAAAGGATCGAGCAATTTCGTCGATCTCAGCTATAGCCTCTGTGGGATTTGTTGTTACTACCGCCACGTCATCAGCGAGTACTTTAGTGCTATGTATACCTACTTTAATTGGTTCAATTAGAGACGAGGTTATGAGTTTAAGAATTAGTGGGTTGATCTATAAGGCGAAAAGTAGTGGGGAGCACGGGCATCCTTGCTGCGTGCCTCTCTGGATTTTGATATATTCAGACTCACAGCCGCCTACCATGATCTTTGCCTTAGGGTCCACATAAAGGGCTTTAATAGATTTTATAAAGACCGGCCGATATTATTTACAGCTAGTATCTCCCAGAGGAACTGCCATGAGACCCGGTCAAAGGCCTTCTCTGCGTCTAATAGGTTCATCGACATCTGGCCTCCCTCTACTCCCATGATGTCAAAAAGGGAGATGACTCTACGAGTATGGTCTGTCGTACTTTTGCCAGGTATAAAGCCGTGCTGCCAGGGGGGAGACCAAGTGTTCGATGATCTGACTTAGACGATTGGCAAAGATCTTGGCATAGGTCTTTGAGTCTGAATTAATGAGTGATATTGGTCGGTATGAAGTTGTTTGTTCCGGTGGTTTATCTTTTTTTGGGAAAATGGCTATGTTAGTTTCTTTCCATGATTCGGGGGGTTTACCATGCCATTGTATCCCGAGAAAAAGATCATGAAGAAATGGAATGATTAAGTTACCAAGTATTTTATTGAGATCTAATGGAATTTTGTCTGGCCCTGCTGCTTTTCCTGTAGCTACTTCTGATAAAGCTAGTTCTACCTCCGTTCTAGATATTGTCATTCAATCCTAACGCATTTGGTCAGGACAACACACAACATGCAACACAAATCTGGCATGCACAAAGAACAATAGTGCCCTTAATCACTAGGATACATGGGAGGAAGCAGGACATGCACCTGTAGTCACACATCCATCAAGGGTAACCTACCTTGGCCTTGTTCTCACCTCCCAGCTGCTGAAGCAATAATAAAAAATTGTGTTACAAAAGCACTTTCTCCCTTTGTCTGACTCAGTCTTTTTTTTTTACAGTGAAGTTTGCGGCTGTAGCGCATATCAATAAAGGAGTATCAGGCTTTGTTGAGTCCTTCTAGGCTGCACCTTCCAGCTTTGCGCCTCTGTTTTGATGGTGTTGCACGTTTAGCATGTACTTTCCTTTGATAATAAACATTGCTGCTTGAACCACCTACCAAAGTTGAGTCGAGTATTCCACTCTGAAGCCACTCTGTCTTAAAAGACTTTGATTGTTTTGGCTTGTGACAGCTCAAATTTAGAATGTAGCTTCTTTCTACCATAAATGATCATTCTTTTTTCCTACTGTATGCTACTTCTGCTCCTTGGTGACATCCCATTCTCAACCTCTGGATAGATTCTTCAGAACGTGGCAAGAGGAGGGAGGTAGCTGGCTTGGATACCTTAGTTATAATCAAACTGGTTTTGTAGAGCCTCCGACTCATATTGTGAATTAATGTGTTTGTAAATGTGTTTGTATTTATATAGCGCACTTCTACCCTGAGGTCTCGTAGCGCTGTATTCATACCGCTGTGGAACCCTTCCTGGCTTTCCTGTGAGATGTCCACTCCTGGGCGCCCCCAAGTTGAAGCCAGGCATCCAAGCGCTGCTGGGGCCGTTGTGGAGATTATGCAAGCTATTGGCCAGAGTCACAGAGTGGGACCCATGATTAGACTAGGTACCGAGGCGAGAATTATCAGGTCCGGGGAGATTGAGTCCAAGTGCCACCGAGGTGGGAATTGAACCCTGGTCCCGGGCCAGACCTCTACATCAGGGTCTGCCGCTCTAACCATTGAGCCAAGCTTCTCCATAAAGAGCCTAATACTTGCAGGATGCATTTGGAAAATGCCCACATAGCCTTCTTCATATTTCTGTGACTGGTCAGAACAGTAGCACTTAAGCCACCTTAGCTGTGGTGATGTTTTGCTTGAACACCATGTATAGGGTTATTACAAAAAATGGGAGATGCAAAAAGCAAACAATCTGGCAATGGTAGGTTAGCCTCCATAAGCCAGTGTTAGTCAGTAGAACACATCTCTTTGGGTATATGCATATAAAGTGCATGCCACTCCTAGCAGGGAGATTGAGATATTTTCTCTTCCACAAATGCATGCAGATGTGAAAAATGTAAGCAAAATACTTGATTGTTTAATTGAAACTCTGTCAACATGTTCTACACAGAAATGGGAAGAATCATCGAGATTTGTTTGTCTTGCTAGAACATAGTGTATGTTTCGGCATCACAGAAAGCCTGAAGCTTTTAATACACCTTGTTGAAATTATGGAGACTAAGAAGGGATACTTAAGAAACAGGAGTGTTGGGGGGGCAATACGCCGTGTATTTGAAGGATTTGTTTATACATCTGGCCAAAACCATAGTTGGATCTCACTAGATATTGGGTTATCTGACTAGAGGGAACATAAACATTATCTCCATCAGGTGCCATTTCATTCTCCTCCCTGTTCTTACAGGCATAAAGGGAGGCATAGTAAGTCATGTACGAGTCTGGCTAGATGTCTGATTTGGAAGAATATTCTTGGAACTTACATGGATAGTCAACTGAACTAGTAAGTACATTGATTTTCTCGGGCAGGGCCCAAAAACACAGCCTTAGCCACTTCCTTCTACACTGTACTTTGGTCTAGAAGTTCCTGGCAACCGTAAGGAATTGAAAGTAAGTTCTTTGAAGCGAAGAAGAAATATGGCAAGTCTAGGCCTCCAGGAATCCAGCTGTCAAATGTAAAACAGGGTTTTAGTGGTGAAGGACGTGCTAGTGGGTTGAGAATCATGACTGTTGATGCTAGCTGGCACCTATAGACTGATGGGCCATTTAGGCTGCAGCTGGTTTTCTGAAGGACACTCTCAGGGTCAATGGGGTTGGAGAACAGGTATGCATAAACCTCTTTCTCCAACTGAATTGTGTACTGTTCCCTGGAGACCCAAGTTACCTACCAACCAAAGGCAGAGCACCCCCAGTCTTCAAAGATGGAGTTAAATAATCTTAGCCAACTTTCTCACTCATGGTTGTTGACCCCTACAATGTGTAGGAGCAGTAGGCATATATCCTGGGTGATGGTCCACTCTTTATATTGCAATTTGGCAGCATTGCATGTAGTGAGTCCCCCTTGCTTTCACATGTAAAATAGTGCCACTGTGTTATCAGTGTGTTATAGTGACATTCTAGACCTGAAATCCTTGTCATAGTATTCCCTCGTTCTCTTTTTCTTCACCCCTCCTGTTTTGATGAATTTATTTTTGTTGGCTTTAGGATGCTGTGCACCTTACCACTGCTAACTAGTGCTAACATTTTTGCAGTGTTTCCCTAAAGCATGGTAAAATTGTCCTACACCGAATTGGCACACTTAACTTTCTTGTAAGTCCCCAGTATATGGTAATACATATGCCCAGGGCCAGTAAATTAAATGTTACTAGTGGACCTGCAGCATTCACTAAATTAGTCCTTTGAAATATGTCCAAGGCCTACCATTGCAGGCTGTAGCGAAGTTTTAAACTGCCATTTCAACCTGGCAAAATAAGTCTTTTGCAAAGCCTAAGTCTTACTTTTTAATAGGGGTCGGCATAACTTGTGCAATTCAGTGTAGCGCATTCATGCGCAAATACCTAAGAATTCCACGAGATTACACATAAGTACGCGAGAACAGTAATTCAGTATTTAGCGCTATTTCTTAGCACAGAAATGCCCCCTCGCATCCAAAATAGGTGCAAGAATGCCTTTTGCGCTAAGAAATAGCAGTAAATGCAACAGAACATGAATAGCAAGGGCAAGTAGAAACGCGCAGTCGCTAAATGTGCTGGGGTAGGATTTCCCTTAACTTACTGCCCGTATTTAGCGCTATTTACATGTCTCAAAATGCACCATTTTATCCAATATGGATGTGATGATGCATTTTGCAATAGGAAATACAATCCCCCCCCCCCCCCCGCAACCATCCCCCCCCCCTCCTCCCGTCCGATTACTCTTAATTACATGGGCAGGAGTAATTGTATTGCTATCGATATTTCGGCATCAAACAGTAACGTGGAATTACCAAAATTACTCCAAGGTATTTGAAAATCAGCCCGGTTCTAGTTTTTAATAATGATATTTCACCCCTAAGGTAGGCTCTAAAGGCTCATAAGGTAGGGTGCATGGTATTTAAAAAATAGAATATGCAGTTTAGGTTTTATATGCCCTAGTAGTGAAAAACTCCTAAAGTTGCTTTCACTCCTGTAAGGCCTTTCTCTCCCATTGGCTAACACTGGGTTACCATATTACATTTAATAAGTGCTAAGTCGGGATTGGGAGCAGATACATATGCTGTTTAGTCACAAATTAATTGTATTTTAAAATCCTATTTAATAGGAAACTTGGATTTTGAGTCATCATTCTGGAAATGACACATAGAAAGTTGGGATTTTCATGTCCTAATCATCTGTGCCTTCTGCCTGCGTACTGGGTCACATGACTGTAAATGGCTCTGCTGTTCGGGTTTGTGTATGCCTCCCAGACAGTGACCGGTCACCCTGCGAGGATAGTTGGAGATGGAGCTGGGCCCTGTTGGCTTACACATCAATGGACTTACCTCCAGCATACACAAAGGAACCTGGCACCAGCCTTTTGTCACCCCAAACTGTTTGGAGCCTTGACAAGGGAAGGGAAGAACTTTACAGAACCAGATATGGGTGGCAGGAGAAGGGGTCCCCTTTCCCCCCAACCCTCACACACACAGGCTGGCACCAGATATAAATATTGGACTCATAGAACCACTCTTCAGTACACTCCTGGACCTGTGAAAGATTCAGAAGGACTGCCCTGCTGCCAGAATGACTGCCATGCTGCTGAAAGTACTACCTAGCTGTCGAAAGAACTGCCTTGCTGCTCTGGTGTCTGAAGGCGTGGGACTTGACCTGCTGTGTGACCCCAGGACCACCATATTGACTCTAAGGGCTAGTTGGCTGACGTCCTGTGTGAGCTTCAGGGACACGACAAGTTCCTCATTCCTTTGACCCTGCTGCTGGCCTCTATTGGAGTAAGTCCTAACACGCCAAGGGGTGCGCTCGGGTTCTGGACCCTTTGCGTGGTGTTGGAGCGGCCTCCTCCTACCAGAATTCATATCTGGAACTTGGAAGATTTTTCACCTAAAACTGCTCTGAGAACCGTCAGGAGACCAGGGCCTATCTGCAACCCAGTCTGCGGAAGGTGCATCACTGGTGGGATTGACTATGCTGCAGCTCCTGCTACATTCTTCTCATTCTTGTTTGCTGTAAAACATTCTTCTCAGCAGCACCAATTGCTCTTTAGTGGAAATTCCCGGCGATGGGATCAAGCCTTGTGGGACCCTCTTTGGCTACAGTGTGCAGTCTCGTCCCTCTGGGGGTATTCGAGCTCTAGTAAAAATTATAAGTCTAAAGGTAGAAATCTTCACCAAGCTTGATGACAATAAGCACTCCGTCAATATCAACCTCCTGCGCCTGAAAATCCACCTTGTCTCACCGTTGTTGACGGCTTCACTGAGACTTCGACCCACACGCCATAGCGGTTGGCCTCAACTTTTGACTATGCCCTGTTCTTGCGTGACCAGATACTGCGGAGAACACTTTTATCCTTTAGGCAGTAGATTTCTTAAAATGTTTATAAATTCATAACTATGGTTCCACTGTATGGATTCAATTCGTTTTGATATTTTATTTATTCAAATGTACCTTATGTTTCTAAATTGATTTGAGATTTTTCATGTATTATTATGTTTATATTTGTAAAGCGCACTAGTACCTGCGAGGGTATCCTGAAACTTGTGTTTTCATTTATTGCTGTTTGTGTGCTGCATAAATACTTTACACATTGCCTATAAGTAAAGCCTGGCTGCCTTTGTGCAAAGCTACCATAGGTTTAAGCACAGGTTAATGTTGTGACTTTTGTGGTTCACCCTGAAAATGATTGTGGTTGTTGCCTAAATGGGGCTTAACCCCCTCCCCCGACCCTCACCCCTCACCCACCTCAAAACCTATAACTCAGTTTCTTGCACTAGCCAATAGTAGGAATGCTTTTATGGCCAATTAGATGACGTTCAACTCCAGCCTCTTAATGGAGAGCCTAATATGACCTATCCACAAACCACTAATAAAAAGTGTACACCAGTTTGAACTTTAGTAAGTTGAATTGAATTGAATTTGAATTTAAAATATTTATAGAGCGCTGCGTTCACCATACGGTTTCTTGGCGCTATGGAGGCAAAATTAGCAGAGGAGAAGCAAGAGAAACTGGTACAGTGAGCGGGAACAAATGAGGACGATTTACAGCGGGAAGGCCTGCTTGAATAAAAAGGTTTTGAAGCCTTTACGGAAGAGAGAATAGTGCTTGGCCGACCGAAGGTGGTCGGGAAGGGAATTCCAAAAAGTGGGTGCCAAGAATGCAAAGTTGGCCCCTCCCCACTTTTTGCGCTTGTAGCGGGGTATCTGCAGAAGAGATTGAGAGGATGAGCGAAGCTCTCTGATAGGGACATACTCCCTTATCAAAGAGGTGATGAAGGCGGGAGCTGAGCCCTGGCGTGCCTGGAAAACCATGCAGCCAGTTTTAAAAAGGGATCGCTCCCTGACAGGTAGCCAGTGAAGCGCCTTCAATAGCGGGGTAGAGTGGTGGGAGCGGGAAAGGCCGTACACTAGTCGGGCCGCCTGGTTTTGAACCAGTTGGAGCTTTCGTAAGCTGTAAGCTGGAATGCCGTTGTACAGGGCATTGGCGTAGTCCAGCCGGGAGATAACTAGGGCGACATGATCAGTTTTAGTGCCAGGGGAGAGAAAAAACGGGAAACAGTGCGAATAGTGCGAAGAGTGAGAAAGCAAGAAGAGACAACGGAGCTAATTTGTGAGTGTAGGGTAAGATGATTATTCATTTTGATGCCTAAGGTCTTAACTGTGGGAGAGGGAGTGGGAGGGGAACCTAAGGAAGAGGGCCAAAATAAAGAGTTCCAGGGACTGGAAGAGCTACCGGTGAGAACCAACTCAGTTTTATCCGGGTTCAACTTCAGATGGTTGTGGCTCATCCAGTCCCTGATAAAAATCATAATAGTCTGAAAATTGGAAATAGACTGGGAAGAAGAAGAGAGGTTAAAGATGAGCTGGAGGTCATCCGCATAGTTATATACGGTGACCTCCAGCTGCTGGAGTGCAAAGCTTAAGGGATAGATATAAAGATTGAACAAAAGAGGGGAGAGAGAGGAACCCTGGGGAACACCACAAGTGACCTTAAGTGGAGTAGCCGAGAAATCCCCCATCCGGACCGCCTGGGTGCGGTCCCTCAGGAAGGACGATAGCCAAACCAGGGCTGAGCCCCCGATTCCCGCCGCTATGATACGTGAAAGCAAGATGGAGTGGTCCACCGTATCAAAAGCGGCGGAGAGATCGAGGAGCACCAGGGCCTGGTGTTTGTTTTGGTCCATGCCCTCCCTGAGGTTGTCCAGGACCGACACCACGACGGACTCAGTAGAGTGCCTAGGCCGGAAACCCGCCTGACGAGGCGCCAGGCCCCCAGTTGCTTCTACATGGGCGCTGAGTACCGATGTTACATGGCGCTCAAGCACCTTGCCCAAGTAGGGCAACAGCGAGATAGGGCGATAGTTGACTGGGGCGGACGGATCTGCACCAGGCTTCTTCAAGATAGGCACTATTGTAGCAGATTTGAGGGCTGGAATCACAACCCCCTGAGCAAGGGAACAGTTAAGAAAAGTGATCGGGGCTGGGTGCAGACAGAATAAATCTGTTGAAGAATACGAGCCGGGCAGATGTCTGCTGGGGAACCTGACTTGACCTTGGGTAGTATTTCCAGGAATACTTCTTCGGTAAAAGGGGGAATCGAAGAGAGACAGCACAGGACAATAGGAGAAAAGGGTTCAACAAAAGTAAGAGAGGGGGGAGGGATATTGGTCTTGATATTAGTAATTTTTTCCAAAAAATAAGAGTTCAATGAATCACATAAGGACTGGGTAGGAGGAGGTTTTAAGTGTAGCCCTATCAGAGAAAGCTAGATCGTGGACAATTGTGAAGATCTCCCTAGATTTATTCTCTGCCACCAGAATTTTTGCTGAAAAATAGGCAGTTTTGGCTCCTAATATAGCTTTTTTGTAGTCGCTTAATAGTGTGGAGTAGTGGGTTTTCAATAAAGGACAATAGTCCCTTCTCCATTGCCTCTCAGCCCGCCGGAGGGTCAGCTTTTTTTCCTTCAGATCTTCACTAAACCACCGATTTGACTCCTTCGGTCGTCTTGTTGAAATCCGACGTAGGGGGGCTACTGAATCGCAGCCTCCAGCGAGCCAGGTGTTAATGACGGTGGCTTGAGATGATGAGGATAAGCCCGCCAGGCTAGGTGAGGAGTTTAGGAGAGAAAAGATAGCAAAGGGAGGTCGACACGGTTCCAGTTCCGCGCCCAGGTGTTTTTGGCAAGTGGGACCTTGGTTACAGGGTTGAGATGGAGGGAAAAAGAAATTAGGGCATGGTCTGACCAGGGACATGGACGAGACGGAAGTATTGAGAGACCAAACCTGGTCTAACACATGTCCGTGTGTGTGAGTCGGGACTTGTATGTGGGAAACAAAGTTCAGGGATTGAAGTGATTCTGTAAATTGTTTGGAAGAAGAGCACTCAAGGGGGTCCGTAGGCCAATAATGGAAGTCGCCTAACACTAGGACTGAGGCGTAATTAACCGCCAAAGTGGCCAGTAAGTCCTGAAAGGCTGGCATAAACAAGTGGGAAGACTGGGGCGGGCGATACATTAATAGGCAAGTGAGCGGGGGAGAAAAAGTAAGAGAGCGCACCACAAGATGCTCAGTGGGAATGATAGGAGGAGAAGGAAGGAGTTGGAAATTGTACTCAGACCGGGCAATAAGGGCCACGCCACCCCCTGTCTTGCCCGCCGGGCGGTCTGCACGGAGGGCCGCGTAAGAAGGGGGGAGAGCAGCCAGGAGGGATGGCAGAGAGGACTCACAGAACCAGGTTTCGGTTAAGAACAGTAAGTCAGGCTTGTGGGAGTCAAGCAAAACAAACAGTTCCAGATGGTGTTTAACCGCTGACCTGGTGTTGAGCAGGATGATGGACAAAGGAGGAGGGGAAAGAGGAGAACCAGAGCGAGAAAAGGGCTGCGTCGAGGGCGTCAGCGGAGAAGACTGAAGAGATGGGGGGGCAAGACCAAGAGAGGAGATGTAGCTAATAGTGGAGTCGGGTAGAGACCTATGGCCCTGTATAGCTTTTAGATCCTCAGAGGAATAGGAGATAGGAAGGGCATGTGGACACGCCCCTAGCCCCATTCGGCCGCGGACGGGCGCAGACGGGCTTGACTTAGGCTCGACTTCGGCGCGCCTTTGGCGCGCCCGCTGCGCTCGTCCGCTGCGCTTCCTCATTGGGGTGTGTTTAAATAGGGGCGGAGCGCGGGGGTGTGGCGCCGAGCTAGGTCGCCTGACCAGACCAAACTAAGATGGCGCCCGCACAGCCACCGAGCCCTGAAAAAATAAGGTATGTTAATCACCTGTTGATTTTCAGTGCAAGTTAAAAGCAAAGTATAACAATTTAAAAATCAGTGCAACTGCTCTCAATCAGCAGGGCGCTGCAATAAGACTCGGGAAATGCTGCTCCTGACTGCAAACGCGAACCCTCTGCCACCGGGGTCGCCTGCCTCCTCCAAGTTGGTCATCACTGTAATTATTTGCCTGGGAAGAGGCTCACAACTAGGTGATTGGGATCATAGTTGAGAGTGCCAGGGTTGGTATTAAAGAAGGGTGGACAAAGGCAGACTTTTTCTGATTGTTAAAAAACTGATATTGCTTTTAGGAATAACAGCAGGATAGGTTTGCTTTTGCCACCCGTTTCAGACATACAGCTGGGTTTACCTTCACTGCTCTCTCAATACCGTCTGAGTTGCAGACAGTTGAGGGAGAGTGCTACTGCAGACTGAGAGACCATTTCCTTCGTAAGACTGCAGTCTACATTCAGGAGTGAAGCTCCACCCATTGTAAAACACTAGTGTTCCACTGGCTGCCTTTCAGCCTTCCTCATTAGGTCAAGCCAATACATCGCTAGCGCCGTTAGGCGATCTTTTGTAGTTGCTTTGTGGGGGTCCGGCTACTCCCACGCTTTGGATTAGCTTTTGAGCGTGTCCTTTACAAATCATAGCCTGGTATTTGCTAATGGCATTGTATGTCCCACCTTTTTTAAAAGTTCACTCCCCAGGAGTATTGCCGCAAGAGCAGGCAAGGACGTGCAGCTCCTTGCTTGCCTTTCTCTTCTTGTTTTTTTATTGCAGCTAAGCTCGAAGGTTCCGCACTAAGGCAGGAAGTGATTTGAGTGCTTTTGATAGCTGCTGCTTGGCGGTCCACCTTAAGGAAAGCAGCAGCGGCGCTGCCGATCTACTTCCTGGCACTACACATCTTCAGTGCCATACTGTATCTGTCAACATGGCGGCTGCAGCAGCAGGATACAGGCGGTGGTTGAGCAGCTCCCGGTGATCTCGCGTTCAGCCCATCTCACTGCAATGCTGTACATGTTGACGCAATTGTACAAGACCTTGAAGAACTCCGAACACCAGAGCGGGCCTGTCAGCTTTGGTGAACACTCCTGGTGTGAAACGGGGTTGATGACAAATGGTAGTAACTTGCTAGCTGCACTATTACCTCACGCCACACCTGCTTCGTAACCCTGACGTCACAGGAGAGTGAGGTCAGACTGAGTCAGCTCAGTTTGTTGTCAGGAGGAGTGGCGTGCACCTGCGTAGGGGGAGGTCAATCACAGAGGTGATTGGTGGACCTCAAGAGGGAACAAAACATGTGGTGTATTGGCAACCACTTTTAAAAATGTGCGGCTCGCCCGACTGGCACCTTTGCTGACACTTTAACCAAGCTTGAAATAAGTGAAAATTTGCATACAAGGGATTTTATTTGTATACTAGCAGCCCGTCCCGACGTTGTCCGGGTATGAATTGCTGTCGGCCAGTAGTATATTGTTTTGTTGGATTTTGTTTTGATAGCATTTCTTATCTGTGACAGGCCTGTGAAACGCTCCGATTCACAGTGCACTGCTGATGCACTTAAGAGTGCGCATTCAGTAGTGTGTGAACTCGAGTTTCCCTACTTTACTTTTCCTTGCAATATTATATAGCGCAAACTCGACAACATGGCATGAGCACAATTTACGTTGCAGAAGAACACATTCATTTGTGGTAGGCACGGGGAGATAAAGCGATTTGCCTGGAATCACAGGATGTTGAGCTGATGCCGAGATTCGAACGTAGCTCCCCAGCTCTAAAGTTCGCAATTCTAGAACTTGTGGCGGGAGGTGTGTCTAAAAGTGTATGTCGTGCTGGCCATCAATGAGAGAGACCTGTGCATTTTTCAAATGGGTGGTGAAAAAATATGAGTATGTTGCTGGAGATGTGGGCCGCCGTGCCACCAATGTACTTACCGGGGGAGGGTAAACACCCATTATTCCGCAACTTTCTTTCCGCATACCATCACTCCGCATACTTTCATTACGAAAGTACCATGACTCCGCAATGCCATTATAACGCATGGCATTACATTTTATATGCTTTTACCACGCATACGTTTACAATGCAATTCGTTGTAAATGCATGAATGGTAAAAGCATCTATTTTTTTTAATGTTTGGATAAGGTAAGTATGGGTATAGGGGTATATGTTTTGGGGTATTGAGGAATATGTTTTGGGGTGTTTGGGTATTTAAAGGGTTCAGATATAGTTTTGGGTTATGGGGTACAGGGGTAGTTTTAGGGTTTAGGGATAGGTTTTGGGGTATAGGGGTATTTTTAGGGTTCAGGGGTAGGTTTGGGGTTTTGGGGTACAGGGGTATTTTAAGGGTTCAGGGCTAGGTTTGGGGGTACAGGGGTATTTTTAGGGTTCAGGGCTAGGTTTGGGTTTTGGGGTACAGGGGTATTTTAGGGTTCAGGGGTAGGTTTGGGTTTTGGGGTACAGGGGTATTTTTAGGGTTCAGGGGTAGGTTTGGGTTTTGGGGTACAGGGGTATTTTTAGGGTTCAGGGCTAGGTTTGGGGTACAGGGGTATTTTTAGGGTTTAGGGGTAGGTTTGGGTTTTGGGTTACAGGGGTATTTTAGGGTTCAGGGGTAGGTTTGGGTTTTGGGGTACAGTGGTATTTGTAGGGTTCAGGGCTAGGTTTGGGGATACAGGGGTATTTTTAGGGTTCAGGGGGTAGGTTTGGGGTTTGAGGTACAGGGGTATTTATAGGGTTCAGGGCTAGGTTTGGGTTTTGGGGTACAGGGGTATTTTTAGGGTTTAGGGATAGGTTTGGGTTTTTGGGTACAGGGTATATTTATAGGGTTAAGATTGGTTAGTGTTTAAGGGTGTTGGGTTATTTTAAGGAGTAAGGGTGGGTTATGATTATGGGTGCAGGGGTATTTAACCTCTTGGATGCTAATGACAAGGGTAACTCGTCATGGACTTTCCATTGATTTCAATGGAAATTAAAGGAGACTACTAATAATGCCTTAGCACTGAAGGTGTTAAAGGGAGCATGGTGGGATTATCACACAATATGAGACATGGCATGAAGGGCGGAACGTACCACACGTCCCCAGCGTTTCACACCCCCAGCACACGCCCACAGCACAATGCAGACACGCCCACAAGGGACTATTTTGCTGGCACGGTTCTTTTACCTTTTAAATGTAAATGGTGGGCGTCTGCATAGCCTATGTCCTTCTGCTGCAACTGCCCTTTCCAACGCTGTATTGGGTGTTGTGATTGGTGCTGTGGTTCCTGAGATTACCCGCCTCAAAGGTTTGGGCTCTCTCTTTATTATATTAGTATGGATGAATTTCAGAGATAATATCTCATAAACATTTATATTTGTTCAACCCTGACTAGTGGTGAACTATTGATCAATCCGGCAATTAAAGAATGATTCTGCTTAGCAGATTTCTGTCATAAAAACATAGACTATAACACACGGGGCAGACTTTACTTCAAACAAAACATATTTAATATATGAACAATTGAGAACTAGGGAGAAAGAAATTAAAATCAACCAAACATAGTTCTAGAGGTGACATAAATGTACCTGCAAAAGAACTATGTATACATCTATTCTATAAATTAGTAGAGGGAAACAATCTGATACATCAGAGAAAATTCCCCAAAAAATAAATAAAAAATAGAAGTAGATGTCGCAGTTGACGTTTCGGTATATGTTGGCGATGAGACCGTCAGACCATCTTCAGGAGATAAGGTTGAGTAATATCATTCAATAACTCCTTATGATGAGCCAGGGGAATCGCACTTATACTTCTTCAAGTTCCAAAGAATTCTGGTGAAGAGATATATATAATTATTCCAATTGGTGAAGGCACAAGGCCGGAGGGCACAAATGAATCGGCACATCAACACGTTAAATCTATTCAAGTCGCTATCACGAGGTCTGGTCAATTTGACCTGCTTGTGCACCGACTTCAAATACCTTCAGTATGGAACTAAACCGAAGGGAGATTCATTCAGGAAGCCAAAGCCGGAAACATCCAAGCCAAGATGTGGATACTGTGGCCACGAGCCACATGCAGCAAAAGACTTCCCCTCACAGGGGAAAACATGTACCAATTGCGGTATACCCAACCAATTTGCCACTGTGTGCCGAAGGAGGAACAGAGGTCGTGACTACCGAAACCAAAGAACCCCTACACGGGCAGTGTGACAACTGTCGGAGACAGCACCATCTGAAGGCGCCCCAAAAAAAGGCAGAAGGTACCAGGAGCCAGCCGAAGATTCGTCGGAAGAAGATGATGAAGAGGTATACCTAATTTCTTTCACACGTGAGCTCAAGCGACGCCGCAGGCCCCAGCCAACATGCATGATCCACGTCGCAGGAACCGAGATAAAAGCAGTCATTGACACCGGAGCGACTGTAAATGTAATGGCCTCCAACAATATAGAGGTGTACGACCATGCCCACCCGTGACGCCGTCCAAGACCAGGATATACGCATATGGAGCGGACACACCTCTTCCTTTGAAAGGAAAGGAAAGATTTCAGCTCCCATCAAGGCAGATGACCTGGAAGTCACAGCAACGATCCATGTAATCGACCTGGAAGTAGACACCTTACTGAGCAGCCACATGGCAGAGGACCTGGGCCTCGTCTCGTTTGCCAGGAGAATCCAAACCCACCAAGTGGAAGAGCTACTCAGCCAGTTCCCGGAGCTATTCTAGGGACTCTGATGCATCAAGTGTGACTCCATCAAATTACACGGTTGCCCCAGTCGCCCTACGACACAGAAGAGTACCATTCCACCTACGGCCACTGGTGGAAAAGGAGGTGGAAACCCTAGAAGAGCAAGGCGTCATCAAAAAGGTGTCAGGACCAAAGCCGTGGGTGTCCCTGATGGTCATCGCGGAAAAACCGAATCAGCCAGGAGTCATACGCCTCTGCATCGAGATGAGGCATTCAAGTGGACCCGAGGAAGTCACACGCCATCAAGAACGCCCCCGCCTCAACCGCGCCAACTGAAGTGTGAAGCTTTCTGGGGATAGCCACGTTTTTGGAAAATTCATCCCAGGACTCGCTACCCGCTCAGAGTGCTTACCAGGATGGACACCAAGTGGCAATGGGGCCAGAAGGAAGAGGAAGCGTTTCAAGCCATAAAAGATGCAATCCTGGAGGAAGCCACACTGGCATACTTTGACGCACGCCCAGTAGGACTAGGTGCAGTGCTGGCCCAGGAACGCGAACCCGGCCAATGGGCAGACCTGGCGTTTGCCAGCAAGTCACTCACGCCCACCGAAATAAGATATGCTCAGATCGAGCAGGAAGTATTAGCCATAAAATGGGCCTGGGACCATTTCCATCAATATTGAACAGGACAGCCGTTCACCATGGTCCCCGACCACCAACACCTCGTTCCCTCTTCAAAGGGACTGCACCTCACCCCCCTCCCCGAATTGAGCGATGGGCAGTTCAGCTGCAGCCATACGAGATGGAAATGGTATACCGGCCGGGAGCCAAAAACCCAGCTGACTTCCTGTCAAGGCACCCTGCACCACAAGCGACACAAAAAGACACAGAAGGGGTAGAACACTACGTACACCTGATATCAGTGGCTGCTTGCCCCCAAACCATGGCCTTGGACGACATCAAGGAGGCTGCCGCCACTGATGCAGTGTATGCCAGGTCTCTACAAGCCATCCTAGAAGGTTTGTGGACGAACTACCTCCGCCAAGCCAACTCCTGGAGCCCAGAAGATCGAGAAAACCTGGCGAAGATATGGCGAATAAGAAATTAACTCAGCGCCACGGGGATGGAATCTTACTAAGAGGATCGAGGCTCATAATACCCCAAGCACTGAAGCACCGTGCAACACAGTTAGCTCACGTAGGCCATCAGGGAGTAACGAAGTTACCAGAACTAGAGAAGATGGTTGAAGATTTTGTCAGTCACTGTCCACCGTGCCAACTGACAAGCGCCCCAGAAAGACCGATTCCAGTGATTACTGAAGAAGCACGCACCGCCCCATGTTCCAAAGTGAGCATAGACTTCGGAAGCTTCCCCGGAGGAAAACACACGTTAGTGCTCATAGACATTTTCTCGAAGTACCCCATAGTGGAGCCGGTTGTGTCCACCGCATTCAACCACGTGGGCCCCGTTCTGGAAAAGGTATTCGCTATGTTTAGATTTCCCCATGAGATCCGCAGCAACAATGGGCCACCATTCCAAGGAACAGAATTTGCCACATTCCTAGGACAGGGAGGAATACATCACCGGCAAGTCATGCTTCAGTGGCCACAAGCCAATGGCAAGTTGAACGTTTTATGTGCACATTAAACAAGATGTTCCGCATAGCAGTGGTCAAACAGGCCGACCCCGAGAAGCGGCTTCCCGAGTTCCGGAGACAGTACCGGAGTACTCCCCACTGCACCACCCAGAGTAGCCCCTGGTCGCTGATGCTATACAGCCCAAGAAGGGGCTTTTCTCCCCACATGCCCAGGATGGGCGCCACCACCTTTTGTGAAGCAGATGAAACGCAAGACCGGAGGACTCGCCTAAATCAATGATGTAAGCCTCCGCGGCCATGCCACACCAAGGACTCTCCGAACAGGGACCACCGTCCTACTCAAGGACCGTCGCCCAGGAGGAAAATTCAGAACGAACTACGAACCTGGGGCCTGGACCGTCTTTGCAAACAACAGAACCATGATAACTGCCCAGAGAGGAAATGAAGAAGTGTCACGAAACATCTCATGGTTCAAGGAAATCCCGGCTGAACATCCGAAGGGACCCCTAGAGAATCCACCAAGTGGCCCCACCGTCACAGCGCAAGAAGACCCAAGCGGAGGATCGGGGAGTGAGGGAGGCCAGGAAACACTGGAGGCTACCATCGCGCCGCTCGAGGGACCGGTCGCGGAGCCGCAGTCGTCGCTCGTCGAGTCATCGCCAGCACTCGTCGGGCTCCAAGTCCTCCAGTAAGTCGAGGCACTCCAAGAAGAAGTCGAAGAGGCAACATCGCTCTTCAGGCTTCCCTCGCTGCTCGCGTGACGCGGCTGAGGGTTCGGGCGACACCGCCCGCGTGGCTCCGTCGGAGCCGCAGGCGCCGCCTCCAGGCCCATACCCTTCGGTCCCTGGCCTGCGAGCGACGCAGGAGCAGATTCGTGATTTCCTCATTGCCAGGAGGACGCACCTCCCTCCATTGAGGCCCGACTTGGGGCCTTGGTGGGCCGGTGGCTCCGGCCCTAGCACGTCAGGTGCTTTGACTTAGGTCCTGATGCCGCCGGCCCCCGTGGGATCCGTGCCTGGATCCCGGTCGACGCCAGTTGACCTTACGACTCCTCTGCTGGCACCGACCCCATTGGTGTCGCTCCCGGCGCCGTCCTCGGACGACGTCTGCCCCAGTTTCAGCCCCGGTCCGGCGTCCGAACGGCACCGTCTCCGGCGTCGATGGGTGAGACCTTCACCTATGACCCGGCTCCATCATTCCAACCTGTTTACCAGGACAAGGATTAAGGGGAGGGACTGGGAGGGGTCTGAGGACCCTCTGGCACAGCAGTGCCAGTTGAGCCAGGACTGGGCAGATGAGCTAGGGGAGGCCAGTGGTTTGAACACATCGCCCGACACTGGATTCATCTCTCCTCCCTCCGTGGCTACGGAGGAGGGTGCTACGTATGGTGTGGTGTTGCGCGGGGCAGCCAAGGCCTTGGCTCTTGAACTCCCTGCTGCGGCCGTGAGGACTAACCTCCTCACTGAGGTGCTTCAGCCGCCAGTAAGCTCCTTGGAGCCTCTACTGCCGCTCAGTGAGGCCCTCGCGAACGTTCTGATGGGCAGCTGATCCAAGACCTCCACAGTGCCCCCTGTGGATCGGAACGTGGCCCGACGCCGCCGCCCGGCTCTGGGCGACCCTAGCTTTCTGTCCGTGCACCCCACCCCCGGGAGCCTGGTGATGCAGGCTTCTACGTCCCAGACCGCATTCCTGACCGCTCCCCTGGATCGGGAATCCAAAAGGTTTGATCAGTTTGGGAAGAAACTGTTCTCCTCATTGAGTTTGGGTTTGCAGTCTATCAACACCGCTTGCCTTTTGGGCCGTTATACCCACTCTTTGTGGGACACAGTTGCGGACATGCTGCCCCAGTACCCAGAGGAGGACCGGGCCTGGCTCGCCCAAGCCCTTGCGGATGGGCGGGAAGCGGCGCGTTATTCCATCAGGTGTGGACTGGATACCACGTACGGTGGCGGTTCGCCGCCACGCCTGGCTGAGCTCCGCCAATTTTTTGGGCGATGTCCAGGCCACGCTCATAAACATGCCCTTCAATGGCCGTCGCCTCTTTGGCAACAAATCCGACAGTGCGCTTGAGCGTTTCAAGGGCTCCAGGGCTACGGCCAAGTCCTTGGGCTTGTCTGGCCAGCAATCTTCTGCTTTTCGCCCCTTTTGTGGCCAAGGAAGGGGCACCCCCACACGTCCTGCCAGCCACAGGCCGCAGAACCCGCCTCAACGGGGCCGCGGACGTGGTAACCACCGTGGCGGTGCCGGGGGACAACGGCAAGGTCAGTCCACATCCGCCCCCGCAGCATCTGCCTCAAAGCCTTCCTAGTCCGAGCTGTCAGGCCCATTCAACGCCATTGCAGGGCAGGGTCTGCCATCACCTCCTCCACTGGCGCTCCATCACGTCGGACAGGTGGATGCTGCAAATCGTCCGAAGGGGCTACTCCCTCCCCTTCGATACGACCCCTCCAGCCATGCCACCGCAGTACCACGGCATGTCGGGGGATCACTTGCATCTTCTGCAGGAGGAAGTTATGGCCCTCTTGGCTAAGGGTGCCATTGAGCGCGTTCCTGGGCCAGAAGTAGGACGTGGTTGCTACTCCGACTACTTTCTGGTACCCAAGAAGGGCAAAGGAGGCCTACGCCCTTTCTTGGACCTCCGGAGCATCAAGTGCTTCCTCCGGAAGGAGAAGTTCAAGATGCTGACTTTAGCTCCGGTCCTAGCTGCCCTAGACCCTGGAGACTGGATGGTGGCGTTGGACTTGCAGGACGCATATTTCCACATCGCTGTCCTGCCGACCCACCGGCACCTGCTGCGTTTCACGGTAGGCCACAAGCACTTTCAGTTTACCGTGCTCCCCTTCGGCCTTACCAGCGCCCCTCGGGTGTCCACGAAAGTGATGGCGGTGGTCGCAGCTCATCTCCGCAGATCAGGGGTTCCAGTCTTCCCCTATCTCGACGACTGGTTGTTGAAGGCGGGCTCGCCTCAAACAGTTGTCTCCCACCTCCAGACTACGGCCGACCTCCTGCACTCGCTGGGGTTCTCCATCAACGTGCCGAAGTCGCACCTGTGCCCCTCTCAGAAGCTCCTTTTCATCAGAGCGGTTCTGGACTCGGCTGAGTTTCGGGTTAATCCTCCCGAGCAGCGGGTTCGGGATATTCAGGCTCAGATTCAGTGGCGGATGCTGGCTCTGCAGCGGGACATGAAGTTTTAGTGGGCATAGCATCAGGGCAACCTGTCCGACCATGTCCTGATCTCGGAGGACACTGCGAGTCAGTTGCAGTGGTGGCTCACGAACCGCGATTGGGTCCGCGGCAGATCCCTCGCCCTACTCCAACCGGAGCACGTTGTAGTGACGGATGCGTCCCTCCTGGATGGGGGGCCCACATGGGAGAGGCAGAGATCAGAGGCCTCTGGTATCCGGCGGAGTCCCGGCTCCATATCAACCTTCTGGAGCTGCGGGCGGTCCGTCTTGTACTGAAGACATTCCTTCCCTGTGTCCGGGAAAGTATAGTGCAGGTGTTCACGGACAATCCCACCGCCATGTGGTACTGCAACAAACAAGGCGGGTGGGGTCGTGGACCATTTGTCAGCAGGCTCTGCGCCTCTGGACATGGCTGGAACACCAGGGCATCACCCTGATGGTTCAAGACCTGGCATGTTCCCTGAACGCCAGAGCGGACGAACTCAGCCGCCGGTGCATGATGGATCACGAATGGCGTCTGAATTTGGACGTGGCGCAAGGTCTCTTTCGGCAGTGGGGAGAGCCTTGGTTAGATCTATTCACCACCGAAGAGAACGCACAATGTCATCAGTTCTGCGCGTTGGAATTTCCAAGGCGGCACTCGCTCGGAGATGCTTTTCGTCACGAGTGGAGCTGCGGTCTGCTGTACGCCTTTCCGCCTATACCACTTCTGCCCAGAGTGCTGAAGAACATCAGGCGAGACCGGGCCCAAGTATTGTATTGTATTGTATTGGGAACTTATATAGCGCTCGGCTGCCCCAGCAAAGGGGCGTCCCGGCGCTGCGAGCGAAACTAAAAACAGAAGGGGAATACCAGAAGAGAAGTCATCCTGGTGGCTCCGGACTGGGCACGAAGATACTGGTATCGCGAGCAACTCAGCATGTCAGTTGATCCCCCAATTCGTCTGCCTCTTTAGGAGGACCTTCTGTTGCAGCAGCAGGGGACGGTCCTCCACCCGAACATGTCCAGTCTCCACCTACATACGTGGAGATTGAGCGGCGACAGTTGAGGCCATTGGACTTTCCTCCTGAAGTCTGTGATGTGATTCTGGCAGCCAGGCGTCCCTCCACAAAATCGGTTTACTCCTGCAGGTGGAACAAATTTGTGGCATGGTGCACAGCAAAGGATATGGATCCACTTTCTGCCCCCCTTTCAGAGGTTCTCCTCTTCCTTCTTTCTCTTGCCCAGCAGGGCTCTGCTCTGGGCACTATCAAAGGCTACCTCTCGGCCATTTCAGCCTTCTTGAGGCTTCCTGATCAGCCTTCTCTTTTCATGTCCCCTGTTGTAAATAGATTCTTGAAAGGCATCAGACACGTTTCCCCCTGTTCCTTTCGTGATGCCTCAGTGGGACTTGAACCTTGTACTGACTTATCTGATGTGCGCTCCCTTTGAGCCACTTCATAACTGTCTTCTACGTCCTCCGACTCTTAAAACTGCATTCTTGGTTGCTATCACCTCTGCCAGGAGAGTGAATGAGCTCCAGGCTCTGTCTTCTAAACCTCTTTTCCTCTTTGTCTATCTGGACAAAGTTGTTCTGAGGACGCGTCCTTCTTTCCTGCCCAAGGTGGTTACAGCCTTTCATATCGGGCAGTCCCTCACCTTGCTCACCTTCTTTCCGCCTCCTCATCCCTCGAAAGAGGAAGAGAGGCTCCACCGTCTGGACCCAAAATGTGCGCTGTCCTTCTATCTAGACCGCACACGCCAGTTCTGGGTGGACAACCAGCTCCTTGTTGGTTACGTGGGCGCTAAGAAGGGACAGGCGGTGCACAAGTGGACCATCTCTCGGTGGGTCGTTTTGTGCATCAAGGTTTGCTACTCCTTGGCAAAAAAGGAGCCTCCTGTGCGGCTACGTGCCCATTCCACTCGGGCCACAGTAGCTACTACTGCCCTGGGTCGGGGAGTCCCCTTGCAGGACATCTGTCAGGCAGCTACGTGGGCCTCGCTGCTCACATTTGCTAAGCACTACAGCCTGGACAGCCAAGTCCGGAGAGATAGATTTTTCAGCCGTTCCGTTCTCCAGGACTTTCTGGTGTGATCTTGGTTCCCAGACCCACTACCGGGGTTGGTATTGCTGGGATATCTATTCTAAGGTAAGGAATCTAACACTAACCTGTTTCTTTCAGATGCACAAGTTACTTACCTTCGGTAACGATATATCTGTAAGAAACAGTAGTTAGGGTTAGATTCCTTACCGCCCCACCCATCCTCCCCGTTCTGCGAACCGATATCTAGGGTTAAGGACATCCCTTTCAGGGCCCTAGTTTTATGGAACCGTGTTGGTTTCTATCATGGCACTGCGTTCCTGGCCTGGAAAGCTATGTACAGAACTGACGTCAGCGCGCGAGGGCGGCGTCTAAGTACTCCGACGACATCATCCCGGCGATCACGACGCCGCCGACGTACGCAAAGCTGCAGACAACGCCTACTGACACTCAAGGGTACTGCTGACGAAAACTTTCCGGATCCAGCCTGACGCCTGGGGATATTCTAAGGTAAGGAATCTAACACTAACTACTGTTTCTTACAGATATATCGTTACCGAAGGTAAGTAACTTGTGTATTCTGCCAACATGCATGGCTGAAAACGTGAAGGTTCTCGAATTAATGTCCAGTCCACCCTTATGGATCTTCAATTTGATAGTTCCAAACTCCGGAGAAAAGGCTTATTCTGCCTTGAAGCACTTCAAGAAACGTTAAGCCACTACTCTAGGGTGGGGAGCTCATCTGGAGGAACCAGAGATTAGAGGGCTCTGGTCATCAGCAGAGCAGGAATAACACAGAAATCTGCCTGAACCTAAGGTGCTCAAGGTATTCCTTCCTTGCCTTCATTGTCAGTCAGTCAGTCAAGATCTTGACAGACAATACAACCATGATGTTGTATATCAAAAAACAAGGGGAAATAGGATCACAACCTCACTGTTGGGAGGTGCTGAGAGGCTAGTCTTGGGCGCACCAACTAGAATGTGGATGGTGCCAAATCATCCTTCTGTCTCTATGAACACCACGGCTGACGACCTGAATAGGCGTCACCTTGCTGATCACAAGTAGTGGCTCCACCCTGAGGGTGTGAAGAACATCTTTGATCAGTGAGGCCTGCCCCATATAGTTCACTTTATTACTTGTTTTCATTGTCATTACCCAACAGTCTGTGACCTCCAGTATCTGAAACATGGAACTTTGGAGGATGCTTTTTGAAAGAAACTGAGGTTTTCTCTTCACTACTTGTTCCACCCATAGCCTTGATTCTTTAGGTACTGTGGGTGATCAGCTAGGATCAGGCCCAAGTCATTTTAATTGGTCTTGGATTGGATGAGAAGGGTGTGGTATGCAGACCTCGCCCTTTCTCCCCTGGTTTGCCTTCCTATCAAGTTGGACCTTCTTCCCCAATCAAAAGGGCAGGTCCTCCGTCTGAATCTTCAAAGCCTACAACGTCATGCGTGGAGATTCAGTAGGGACATTTCACTGTTTTCCAGCTGCCTGAAGACTTGATGGATGTCCTCTTGTCCGACTGTTGCTTGTCCACTAAAAAGGTCTACTGTGGGAGGGGGTGTTAATTTGTTGCCTGGTGCATGGACCACCAGACTGATCCCTTGAAAGCCCGATTTTTGGGCATATTGAAGTTTATTCTTCCATTGGTTCAAAAAGGCTGCAGAGTTAGTACGGTGATGGGATATCTTGCTGCCTTGTCAACCTTCCTCTGCATTCCAGATCAACCATCCCTTTTCAAATCAATCCCCTATTGCATTGAGGTCTTTAAAAGGTCTAACAAACATGTTCCTTTCTTCTCCCTTTGTTATGTTTCAGTGGGACTTAGATTTGGTGCGTCCTTTTTTAACGAGTTCTCGGTTTCGGCTCCTGCTTAATTGTTCCTCATGCCTTCTGACCTTTTAGGTCATTTTTTTTGTTGCTATTACTTCTGGTAGCTGAATCCATGAGGTGTTATCACTTGCCATCAGGCCTTCCTTCCACTTACTTCCGCCTTAACACGCTTGTCTTCCAAACTAGAACTGCTGTCCTCCCTCAGGTGGTGACTCCCTTCCGTCTGGGCCAGTCAGACACACTTTCTTCCCCCTCTGGCCCCCCCACCACCTACCCCCGCCCAATCCACCCACCCACCCAACTACGGAGGAAGAGAGAGCTCATAGGCTGGATCCATGAGAGCCAAGTCCTCTACATCATCCTTGGCTAGGGGAGCCCTGTATGGTGACCTATGCAGAGCTGCCACTTGGTCATCTCTTCACACCTTCACCGAGCATTACAGCCCGGATTCGGAGGTGAGGAGGGATGGGCATTTCTTTCAGTCTGTATTGCAAGACTTGCTAGTGTACTATCTATCAGGCCCTCTGTGAGAAGCTGGCTTAGTATATGTTGCTAAAGTGTAGCACCCAGCACTAATCCAGACAACCCTTATGGTGATTATATTGGTCTTAGACAACCATAGACAGCTCTCTAAGTGGTAACTGTGTGAGTTATAAAACACTCACTAACACATACAAATTTCTCCTTCCTAGAGATATACATAATTAACACAGTACTTAGCGAAGAAAATGGGTAAGTAGCACGATCTACACAGTGGTCACCCCGGGGGACCAAACCATATGCTAAAATAGTGGGTTGCGAACCACGACCCAATTCAAGACTATCCCAAGAAGATGTAGAAGTGCTAGGGACCCCAGAAACCACCCAAGGTAAGTAACCAGGAACCCCACAGAGGCCGTGTGCAGAGTGGGAACACGACCACGTGCTCCATTCAAGGTAATGGGTAGGTCGTGGTTGCAATTTTACAGAAGACAAAAGGCTGGAGAGCCACCCTACCAGTGGATACCGTAGGAACCAGAATACCCCAGCGAAGCCGGGTGCATGTGTGGGAAGTGGCATCGGAAACCACCGTCAAACTTAATGGAGGACTTCAGGAAGATGCTGCAGTTGAAAAAGGTGAAAAGGTCTGGTGGAACCCTAAGGTGGAGAAGTACCTGCAAGCAGAAGGGACAGAGTCTATGCCACCCAGGGGTGGTCAGGAGGCACGGGAGGCGAAGACCCACTGATGTTGGGAGAGGCAGGAGACTTGACGATGACCTTAGCTCTGCCGCTGTGTGGACCAGGCAATGCTGTGGAAGACCAGGAACAGATCACGAGCTGTCTCACGTCGGATGTCGAGAGCTATGGGGTCAAGTCCATCGGGAGCACCAACAAGCCCTGGCAACTGCCAATCGTGTGGCAAGCGATACAGTTGCAAAGTTGGGACAAGCAAGATCCAAGGAACTCACCAAGTCCAGGTGAGTCGGAGCAGACCCCAATCAAACAGGGGAGCCCACTGGAATCAAAGAAGTCTCTTGAAAGGACCCAAAGATCTCAGGAGACAAGAGTCACCCAGCCTTAGCAACGGCCAGCTGACACAGCACACAGGGGCTCAGTTCCAGCGGTGTCGACGAGGGATACTGGCCTCAGATTCGGTGTGAAGACAGGGCAGGCCTTGAGGGAGTTGTAGAACTGCCACCTATGTTACTGAGCCTGTTGGAGTCCGTAGGAGCCCAAGATCAGCAAACTGATCAGCTCCTTTGCGGTGCCTACAGATGCAGGGGAGTAGCTCCTTCAGTCCAAGGGAGATTCCTTTGGATGTCTTGGATGTCCACGCTCCCTGTGAGGGACCTGTATGGAGCACGGACATGGTTGATGCAGCGGACTTGCAGTACAATGAGACTTGGAGCACACAGTGTCTTCCCGGTTGCAATCTCGGTTTCCCAAAGCGAAGTTCGATGCGGTCAGTCCGACTTGGTTAGCACAACGCGGTCAGAGTGTCCAGGCGGTTAAAGATGACGCAAGTTGAATCTGAAATGAATACCATGACGAATCTAGGGACCTACCCACAGGTCAGCCCTTAAGTACCTTAAGGAAAGGGTTGGGATGATTCAGGGGTCCCTCCCAGAGGAGGGGCTGGGCAGTGGGGATGATACTCTCATGACCTTTGTCCAGTTTCGTGCCAGAGCTGGAGCCAATGGCTCCCTGAACTGGTTTGAACTGGAGTATGCGAGGAGGGCACCAATGGTGCCCTTCAAGCAGTCTCAGTGGCGCTGGCAAGCGCCCCCACCCTACCCCAATACACTAAACCCTGTCTGGGAGGTGGTCACACCTCCCTGTGACAGGATATCTATTGTCCTACCTTCCCCTGCTCAAGCTTGGCTCAGCAAGGGGAAACAGAATCATGTGTCTGGTCAGCAGCAGCCCTAGCTTGCTGTCCAGGTCTGGAAGACTGGTACCGAGAGCAACTGAGGGCCACTTGTAGGAGATTTACCGTGCATGGAATCATACCTCCCACAACGTGTGTGACACCAAACATGACAGAGTTTGTTACAGCCAGTTTAGAGATGGTCATTGCGTAGTGACACATGGCCACTCTAAATATCGTTCTGGCTGATGCTCTTACAACCCGGGAGAATGGACTCTGAAGGTTGGAGAGGTGTCCCGTCCCGCTCATGCAGGGGCACCCTCACACTTAGAACCGAGCACCCTGCCTTCAGGATAGAAAAGGCCTGCTTTTGGGGTGACTTATAGGTTGGTTTTAAGTGCAGTGACCTCATATATAGAAAAACCTACATCTGTTGTAAGTGGTGCTAGCACCAGCTTACACAGGCTGCAATGGCAGGTATGTAGTCTTATTTTGTGTGGTCTCCCAGGGGTGGCGTAATACATGCTTCAGCCTTGGGGAACCCCTGGTGCACCTATGCCCTCGGTACCTCAGTACCATGTACTAGAGGCTAACAAGGGTGCACCAGTAGTCAATTTGGGATGTACCTAGGTACTCACTATATCCAATTTAAGGGAGAAAGCACAGGGACTGGGGTCCTGATCAGCAGGATCCCTGTCAGACTAGTCAGAAACAGCATTACACCAGGCAAAAAGTGAGGATAACCATGAAAGCAGATCCTACTCTCCTACACCCTCCATTCCCAGGGTAGAAATACTTGGGAACTTATTGAAGAGGTGAGGAATCTGCAGTTAAATAACTAACAATCTTTTCGGTGCATACTGCTTTTAATTTTCTTACCAGTCCTACTCACTTCCCCGTTTTTTCTGGATGCTTATGGGCCACAATAAAAAGATTGCACTTCTTACAGTGTTGCACTACGTTCACAACCTTCTGTAATTCATCAAATATTAATGAGATACCGATGTCGTCTTGATGGTAGTGGGCGCTTTGTGGTCCCTGCAACACCATGTGACGTCAATCCCAGCTCCAGACAAAGCCTTTGCTCCCTACTGTTGAGTAAGAGCTATTGAAAAAATCTTCCAGACCTGTCTGACACCTGGGCACATATTCAAGATGTGAAGAAGAATCTACATGTAGCTTCTAGTTTCTGCTTGATTCGCAAAAGTAGTCTTGGGGCCTAAAATGTTGTTCAGTCCGTGGCCGGTGCTATCAAGGTTGGTGTGTTGCATAGTCTTGATTCCACCTCATGCCTCTTTAATCCACCACTAGACAATCCCTTCCTCTTTATGTAGGTTTTTTTTCATCCCTGCTTTCTCCCTATGTCACTGTTTTCCATCTTTCTCCTCATTTTCCTCTTTTGTGTTTTTTCTCTCTTTTGCTCAAAGTGTGTTGAGAAAATATAACTAATAGTCCTCAAAAATTAGTGCTGGAAGGCCCCATCTGCAACCACTGGCTCAAATTAAGCACTGGATAGAGTATCCAGCCAAACGATTTTAGCAGAAGGTAACTTTTTCTTACTTTGACTCCTCAAGTCATTTTAAGTGTGATACTCCCACTTACATATCAACTGTTTCCAGATGTAGGACAAATAAAAAAAAAGTTGTGCTATTGTATTCTAACCATTTTACTTATGGATGGCAAACATCCCAAAACTGTTCTGCATTAGAGCGTTATGCCCCAAAATGTACAAAACATATGTAGATTTTACTTGTATCGCAATGAAAACATGTTCGACCCCACAGTATATTATTAGTTCAATTTATAATTTAGAAATGTTTGTATTAAGTTGCAACACTTAGTGAAACAGATTTTAATCCATCGGGACTTTAACATTTGATTAGATACGGATTGTTCGCTAGCAGAGTACCATGTAATGTTATCAGAATTCGGTGGCTTTATTTAGCATACAGATGGCGCTACCCTGTCTGGTGGTAACTTGCTAGAATTGGTTGTAGATTTCAACTTGCTGTCCAAAAATCTGTTATATAGCAACTCCCCGCCTTGGTATGATCGTGCCCTAATAAACCTTTGTCTTGAAATACATTAATTAACATGTGCCCCTCTGTAACAGCTGGACTTGTGAATCCCTGCCTCACTAACGATTTCTTAAGTTTACTTTAAATCAGAAATTGTGCTGCCCGAAATGAAAATGGTGTAAATCAAAACTTGATTCAGATAATTCAGCCAATTGAGTTCAACCGAAGCTTTATAAATGCACAATTGTATCAGCAAAATGCCAGTGTTAACATGAGTAAATTAACAAAAGTTGCAATTCTGCTCAACAACCATTTAAAATCTATTGCAAGTTGATGAGTTCACCACTTCAGGACACTGTATTTAATTCTCCCTCGCAGAAATTCTATAATATCCTTGGATAATTTTGCCACCAGAAGATCTCAGACCTGAGAGATGAAATTACTACTCATCCTTCGTTTGTTTCGCCCAGAAATGGTGATTTTGCCATTCATACTATATCACAGGCATAACGTAAAAGCTTTTCTCTCATAGAATCCGCTATTGTCATGCTATGAACTTAAAATAACAAAATGGATCTTTTTCCAGCCTTATTAGTTAACAAGAACATATCCCTTCAATGAAAGTTCTATTCTCCTGAATTGTATTACTTTTTTTTGTCAAAGCTACTGAATCTGTCTCAGCTACAAAACTATCTTGAAGTAAATGTTCGTCCTCCCACTTTGTCTTGATTTAAGACCAGCCCTGAAACCAGCACCACTTGATATCCATGAACATCTTTTACATCTTCATGTTGCAAAGATGCTTGCAGCTTTTATTTTATTAGATCTCTCTGCAGCATTTGATGCTGTAGATCTGTATCAAATGCTGATGTGCAAGTGGCCTGTGCAGTTGCTGGGCAAAGGTTTAAATTAACTAATTTTGAAGAGATGCTTTCAGCAGATTCTCTTGTGGCATTGTTCATCAGTTCCTATGGAGCTGATGTGTGGTGTACTCCCATACTGTTCAGTATCTGTATGCTTTCCCTTGTTGTCTGCGGTTTTAAGGGTATGGAGATGAACTTCAGATTCTGGCTGACTTGAGTGATCCTACTGGGTATCAGTGACCTATCACTGACTGTATATGAATTAAAGGTCTGGGTGACAATTAATTACCCCTAAATTCTGCAGACATAAATTATCTTAACTGACTAGGTTTATTCATCCCTACTTGGTTTTATTTGGCCTGCATCCTTGGATGTCACTCCTTTTGCAGGACAGTGAGGTAGGAATTTGAGGGGCTATAATTGAATCGAATCTTCATTTTGACATCAGCTTCTTGCAGCAATGAAAACTGCTAATTTTTTTCTTGATAACTTCTTGAAAATGGCCTCCTATCTGGCTTCAATGTAATTAATGTAGTTGATTCAAGTCATTGTTTATTCAAGATTGTTCTTTCTTTTGTGCTGTGGTATATGTGTACCCCCCTAGAGGCAAATATTCCAGATGAGGGCTGGATTGAACATTTTAGCCAAATTTACTCGGAAGCTAGCAGTGCCACCACTTCTATTCCTATTACAGAAGCTGAGGAAATCACACCATTTACCCCTGTGGATGCCGTCATTTTTGTTGCCACAGAAGTGGAAAAGGCGATCGATCTGACCTTAAAAAATAAGGCACCGGGTCCCGATGGGGTACCAGGGGATGTCTTTAAAAGTGCCCCAAAATTTTGGCCTAAGGTCCTATGTAAGGTTTTTAATGCTCTTTCATCTGATAAAATCCCGGATTCCTGGAAAAATCCATCATTATACCGGTCTTTAAAAAAGGTAACAGGCAAGACCCATCCTGTTACAGACCCATTTCATTGATAGATTCATCGGTGAAAATATTGGGCCGGGTTATTTTATCAAAACTGAATGATTGGTTAATAGAAAATAGGGTCCTATCAAACGTTCAGTATGGCTTTAGATCAAAAAGGAGCACAATAGATCAAGGCCTTAATTTTCACTTGCTGGTAGAAAAGTATACAAGGGCTAAAGAGGGGTCCATGTACTTAGGTTTCATGGATCTCTCGTCAGCCTTTGATCTGATAAACCGCGCTAAATTATGGAGAATTGTGCTTGAGATAGGATTGGATAGGGCACTTGTTTGCCTTTTAGCAGATTTACACACTGACCTAATAGCCTCGGTCAGAGTTACCCAGGAGGGGCGTTGCACGAGCCACTTTAAATCAGAAAGGGGGGTTAGGCAGGGGTGTATTTTGGCCCCTCTTTTATTTACAGTCTACATAAATGCCCTGGAACCAGCACTTAGAGAGGCATCCATTGACATCCCACGTATAGGAGAACTGGGAATCCCGGTTCTCCTATACGCGGACGACGCCGTCCTGCTCTCGCGCACTGGTATCGGTCTCCAAAGACTCCTAGATGCCTTTGAGGACTTTATGGGGTCATTGGACCTAAAAATTAATGTAAAAAAGTCTCAAATAATAATACTGGGTAAGGGTACAAAAAATAAGCTCACAAAAACATTTACTTGTGGCAAACAAGAACTTTGTAGGGTTGCCACTTTCCCTTATCTAGGTATCACTTTTGATGACAGAGGCACATGGGGCCTCCAGATAAAAAATAGCAACATCTCCCTTGCCAGATCTTCTTCTGCATTGCAGGGCTTTTCAAAAAAACTGGGAGCAAGGCCAGTAGCAACTCTTTTAAAAATGTATAAAGCTAAATGTCTTGCCGTTGCTACATATGGAAGCGCTATATGGGGCTATTGTTCCATGGAAAATTTACAGATTACTGAGAACAAATTCTTAAGAGCTGTTCTCTCTGTACCACAGTCCTCCTCAACATATATAGTTTACACTGAACTTGGTTTAGGTTATATTTCAGACCTGATTAAAGTGGCTCCTGTTCTCGCTTGGTTAAAGACATGGCTGAACCAAGAAATTCCCCTTAATCATATTATTCTAAAAGACTGCTTGCAACTGGACAGAGTAAATAAAATCCAGTGGCTAGCCTACATTAAGAACTGTCTTGTTAAAGTGGGTAGACCATATCTCTTTTCTTCCCCGGCCTCTATAACTGTTAAAGATATTGAGCTTATTAAAGGCCTGATGGGAGAAGCTTTAAGGCTGGAAAGGGAACAAGTAGAGCTCGAAAAACCAACAGTGCGGACTAGTATTATTTTGAGCACTCATGCTGGACCAGAATCATACTTAATTACTGTAAATCAACCTTTTCATCGCTTTCTTTTGACGCGTTTTCGGTTCAATTTGATACATTTAACTCTCGGATATTTCTCAACTTGGAGTACTCCCGAAAATGCTATGCCGTGTACCTGTGACAATTTTTCAATCCAGAACACTCTACATTTCTTAATGTTCTGTGATCACTACACGGCACCAAGAAGGAAATACTTGATCCCTATCTTAAAGGAGGCAGGTTTTATGCAGGTTAGGCCAGCACTCCTGTTCCTACAGTTATTACAGACCCCCAGGATTATGTTCCATGTTGCGAGTTTCCTAGTAGGGGCTGTTAGGATCAAGAAAAGGATGTTGCCCGATAATACAACAAATATGACCCCATAAGTGATGAAATCAAATACTGGTCACAGGAAAATGTTTTACAACATGAATTAATATCCTGAAATGCAATATGTATATATGGTTTTAACTTACTGACCTCTTTTTAATACTTTTTTTTAAAAATTTGAGTGTTATATGATAATGTGTTTCTTATCTTTTTCCTTTTGTATTAAAATTGAGAATGTAAATTAATTAAGATCTGATCATGTATAATTATGTGTTGTTGTTTGTATAAGATTGTATTTTTGCCTATGTCTTTTTATGATATTAATTTATCGAAAATAAAGTATTTTGACTGACTGACTGTGAACCTGTGTGTAGTGAGTAAAGCAATTCATAAGTTTACGATCTCTAAATGGCACTGTATCGCCAATTCACACATCTAGAACCAACCTCCATCTTCCATATGACATTTGATGATTCTTCAGAGTTTCAAAATTAATTTGGTAAAGTATATTTTGAAAGCTTTAGGATGTCATGTCAAGTAATTCTTTATTTTTTTGGTAAATATATTGTTTTATGTATGTATTATTTATGGATCATTCTATTTTTTAATACTATGTGTAGTTTGAGCCTTGAAGTTCCACACCTTATGGCATTGTTGCATGGTAACAAATACAATCGATCCCTACCTCCTCTTCCTCCATAAATCTTGACATCTAGTAAAGCTGACATGTTTCTTTGAACTAATGTTAGTAAAATGGTGGCAGCTCTTGACACCAAGTAGTATAACTAAGACAGGTCCTGCGTTTCCTATCTGCTAAGCCCTAAATCATAGTTGTTCAAGTTCAAAAATTTGTATAGCGCACTACTCACCCAGAGGGTCTCAAGGCGCTTGTGGGAGGGGGGTGTACTTTACTTATCGAATATCCAAGTTTTAAGTTGCTTTCTGAAGGAGAGGTGGTTGTTTGTAAGGCGGAGGTGGGTGGGGAAAGAATTCCAGGTTTTGGCCGCTAAGTAGGAGAAGGATCTTCCCCCCCATAGTGGATCTGTGGATGCGCGGAATTGCGGCGAGGGCCTGATTGGACGAACGAAGTTGGCGGGTGGGGGTGTAAAAGGACAGGCGCGTGTTGAGGCATTCGGGTCCTAGGTCGTAGAGGGCTTTGTGTGCGTGGGTGAGGAGTCGGAACGTTATCCTCTTGTTGACGTGGAGCCAGTGGAGGTCTTTCAGGTGATCGGAAATGTGAGCTTGCCGGGGGATGTCTAGTATGAGTCTGGCTGAGACGTTTTGGATTCGTTGAAGTTTTTTCTGTAGTTTGGCTGTGGTTCCGGCGTAAAGGGTGTTTCCGTAATCCAGTCGGCTTGTGACCAGTGCGTGGGTGACTGTTTTTCTTGTTTCGGTGGGGATCCAACGGAATATTTTTTTGAGTATGCGTAGGATGTTGAAGCATGATGAAGAGACGGCGTTGACTTGTCTGGTCATCGAGAGGGAGGAGTCCAGGATGAAGCCCAGGTTGCGTGCGTGGTCCGTTGGTATGGGTGCTATTCCCAGGGCCGGTGGCCACCATGAGTCGTCCCAAGCAGAGGGGATGAGCCTAAGATTAGGACTTCCGTTTTGTCCGAGTTCAGTTTTAAACGGCTGTTCTTCATCCACTCGGCTACATCTTTCATTCCTTTTGTGTAAGTTGGTTTTGGCGGTGTTTGGGTCTTTGGTGAAGGAGAGGATCAGCTGGGTGTCGTCTGCGTAGGAGATGATGTTGAGGTGTTGTTGGCGCGCGATGGATGCGAGGGGCCTCATGTAGACGTTGAAGAGGGTGGGACTGAGTGAAGATCCTTGTGGTACGCCGCAGATGACTTCGGTGGGCTCCGATCTGAAAGGGGGGAGGCGGACTCTCTGGGTTCTTCCGGCAAGGAACGAGATGATCCAGTCCAATGCTTTTCCTTGTACTCCGACGTTGCTGAGGTGTTGTATGAGGGTGCTATGACAGACTGTGTCGAAGGCTGCGGAGAGGTCAAGTAGGATGAGGGCAACTGTTTCTCCGTTGTCCAGTAGTGTTCGAATGTCGTCTGTTGTTGCGATGAGGGCGGTTTCGGTGTTGTGTTTGGCTCGGAAGCCGGACTGTGAGGGGTCGAGGGATTTGTTGGATTCGAGGAAGGTGGCGAGCTGACTGTTGACGGCTTTCTCAACAACTTTGGCAGGGAATGGGAGGAGCGAGATGGGGTGGTAGTTCTTAAGTTCAGTGGGGTCTGCTGTGGGTTTCTTCAGGAGGGCGCTGAGTTCGGCATGTTTCCAGCTTTCCGGGAAGGTAGCGGAGTTGAGGGAGCAGTTGATGACGTCTCGGAGATGGGGTGCGATGATGGAGTCTGCTTTGTTGAAAATGTGGTGGGGACATGGGTCGGTAGGCGATCCTGAGTGGATGAAGTTCATCAGGCGGATGGTGTCTTCAGTGGTGATTGGGTCCCAGGCGCAAAGGTTGTTAGAGGGGGGATTAGGTTCGGGGTTGGGTGGAGTGGACTGGTCTCCGGACTGGTTTTCAAAGCGGTTATGTATGTAGGCGATTTTGTTGTGGAAGAATGAGGCTAGGGAGTCGCAGAGGTCTTGGGATGGGGTGATATCGTTGGTGCTGACGGTGGGGTTGGTAATTCTTTGACAATGTTGAATAGTTCCTTGCTGTTGTGGGCGTTGTTGTCAAGTCGATCCTTGAATGCTGATTTCTTGGTGGATCGGATCAGTTGGTGGTGTTTGCGGGTGGCGTTCTTGAAGGTGGTCAGGTTGTCAGTGGTTTGGTTTTTTCTCCAGGCTTTCTCCAGGGTACGACAGAACTTCTTGGATGTCTTAAGGTCATCGTTGAACCAGGGGGGTTTTTTGCTACTTTGCTTGATTTGATGGTTTTTCAAGGGTGCTAGTTCGTCTGCGCTGTGGGTGATCCATTGTGTGAGGTTGGTGGCAGCTTGGTTTGGGTCCAATGATTTGGCAGGAGGGTTTTTGTGAAGCGAAGTGAAGAGCTGGTCGGTGGTAATTTTGTTCCAGTTTCTTCGGGGCATTGGTTGAGGGAGGTTGTGGGTCGTGGTCTTTTTGTAGTTGAAGTGAACGCAGCTGTGGTCCGTCCAGTGGAGAGCTGTGGTGTGGTTGAAGGAGATGTGCTTGCTAGAGGTGAAGATTGGGTCGAGCATGTGCCCGGCATAGTGGGTGGGGGTATCAACAAGTTGTTTTAGTCCGAGATTGGCCAAGTGGTCCAGAAGGGTGGTGGTGTTGCTGTCGTTTTTCTTTTCCAGGTGGAAGTTGAGGTCTCCCAGTAGAATGTAGTCCTCAGACGGGAGGGTGTGTGGGCTGATGAAGTCAGTGATGTCTTCGCTGAATTGTGTGCGGGGTCCTGGTGGCCTGTAGATGAGGGTGCCTCTGAGTGTGGTCTTGGGGTCGGTGTGGATCTGGAAGTGAAGGTGTTCGGCGGCTGCGAGGTTATCGTCTTAGCTGGTCGTGATGCGGATGGAGTTCTTATGTACGATGGCGATGCCTCCTCCTGTTTGGATGGTGCGGTCTTTTCGGACGATCTTGTAGCCGTCCGGGATGGCTATGGCGATGTCGGGAGCTGATGAGGCGTTCATCCAGGTTTCTGTAAGGAAGGCGACGTCCGGCGAAGTGGTGTCGAGTAGGTTCCAAAGTTCAATGGCGTGTCTGTGGACCGAGTGGACCCCCGAGTTGTGGGTGTTTTTGTCAACTCAAGACAGTACTACTGCAGCTGCTTTACTGGTCACATGAACAATCATGTGTATGAATTGAATCCTGTGATCTGATAGAGACTTCTAGCCACAGATTCCTTACCTTTGAATTTCCCAGGTGTCAGACTGGATCCGGAAGATTTTTCAAGCATTACCCCTGGTCGCCTGCACCGGAGTGACATTGTGGTACCTATATAGGCACCAGCCAGGCATGCTGACATCATTTCTTTTCTTTCCTTGCCAGCCAACTCTGATCTGGAGAAGTGTTACCCCTCTCGTATGTTGACAGGAATTTTGTGACTTTTTGTTGACTGTTTTTTTGAGGTTTTCTCCTCGTGTGTAGAGAAATTTATCACTTAGGACAGGTTTTAGGCCCTGCAGAGCCTGTTATCGCACAGTGTCTGTGACAGAGCTGCACCTTGTCTGTCTGTGGTGCCTGGAATGCAACCATGACACTAAGGGCCAGATGTAGGTAGCCCAATACCGGTCGGAAATGGCCGAAAATACCGATTTTCGGCCGTTTCTGGGCTATGGAGATGTAGGGCCCTTGAAAACATACAGAATCGGTAATTTTACTGATTCGTAATTTTACCGATTCAGTAAAATTACCGAATCGGTAAAATTACTGATTCTGTATGTTTCCAATGTAGGTAGCACGTTTAACACTGCTACAGGGCTTTCAGGATTCGGTATTTACCATGCAATAAAATTGCATGGTAAATAACGAATTCTTGTGTACATGCACATCTGTGCATGTACACCTGTGCCATGTGGCACACAGACATGCCCTTAGGGCATGTCTGTGTGCCACATGGCACACAAGCCAGAAACAGGGGTGCAACAGGGCGTCAAAGTGACACCCTGTCCCCCTTGCCAATTCGGTAATTTTACCGATTCGGTAAATCCTGAATCGGTATTTGCTATTGAATCCTATGGGCTTCAAGGCCCATAGGATTCAATAGCAAATACCGATTCTGTATTTTCCGAATCCGTAAATGCCGAATCTTACCGATTCGGTAAAAAATACCGAATCATTACCTACATCAGATTTACCGATTCTAAAATACCGAATCGGTAAAATTCGGTATTTTAGAATCGGTAGATCTAATTTACCTACATCTAGCCTTAGTCGTGCTCCGATTGCTGGGCCACGGACCAAAGGCTTTGAGGTAGCAGTCCCTGAAGCTGCTACCGCCCCAGCACCCGACTCCGCGAAAGTCAAGGTCTCGGTCTCGAGGAAGGTCCTGGGATCGTTCATGTAGTCCGAAGTCCTCTTCGTCCTATTCACGATCATCTGGACATTCAGGTAAGCGGCAAAAGTAGAAGAGTAAGAAGTCGAATCGCTCTTTGACTTCTCCTCGTGTGTTGGCCGACGTGATGAAGGAGCATCTGCGTCATAGGCATGGTTCTTCGGAGCCTGTGCCTGGGTCGGCTCCGCACCTCCCCAAATATTCAGGAGCCAGAGCGATCCCCACCCAACTTAGAGTTTTATGAGGCCCTACATCTCATATTTGGGCGGATTGACCCTGTCGAGGACCCTTAAGGCCCTGTGGTGTCGGTGGGGAGAAGTTGGGGGGCCCTCTGGTTCCTCACCGGCAGCTCCCCATGGATTCAATATTGGATGCAGACTTAGAACTTTCATGATGCTGGTTCAGATACTGATGCTGCCTGCGACCACCGGTGGCACCAGCCCCATTATCATCCCTGGATCTCACCTGGAGCCGGAGGGGTGTAGCCCGTCTCCTACACCAGTAGGACCTTCGAGCCCTTATCGTATCCTGAGCCCTATTCCTACAGGCTAGGCCTCAGAGCGGAGTGGTCGCAGTTGCTTGACCCTCTACAATACCAGCTATATGAGCCCCAAATGCGCTTGTGTGAGGAATTGGGTGATGCCAGCGGACTAGATAATTCTCCAAATCTGGGCATGCTTACTCACGGAGGGAGCTTCTTATGCTATGGTGGTGCAGAGAGAGGCTGAGGTCCTGGACTTCCAGCTGCCCTCAGTGGCTGTCAAGAGTAATCACTTGACTGAGGTGCTACAACCGGGAGTTTCCTCATAAGAACACCTACTCCCATTCAATGAGGCCCTCACCAATGTCCTTCTAGGAATTTGGTCCAAACCCAGCACAGGGTGCCCTGTAAATAGGACGGCTGCCCGTTGCCACTGCCCCGCTCCTGGGGACCCAAACATGCTCACCCTACTCTGGAGAGCTTGCACAAGCTTCCACATCCCAGGGCGAATTCCCTACACCACCCCTGGAAAGGGAATCCAAGAAGCTGGACTGCTTGTGAATGAAAATGTTTTCTTCCGCCAGTCTGGCTTTGCGATCTGTGAACAGCACATGTCTAATGGCCCACTATTCCTACATGCTGTGGAATACGTTTGCGCAAATGCTGCCGCAGGTCCCGGGGGAGGCACCGGCCATCCTCTTCTAAGCCGTAACAGACGGGAGAGACGCAGCAACATTCATGATCCGTTGTGGTCTTAACACGACTGACTCGATCGGTAGGGCAGTTTCCTCAGTGGTGGCCCTGTGGCGCCACGCCTGGCTGGGAATGACTGGCTTCTCTGGGGACGTCCAAGCTTCCCTTATTGACATGCCTTTTAATGGCCATAGAGAGGGTTCCAGTGGCAGAATTAGACTCCGGTTGCTATTCTCGCTACTTTCTGGTCTCCAAAAAGGACAAGGGTCTTCATTTCATCCTAGACCTCCAAGCCCTAAACCTGTTCCTCAAAAAGGAGAAATAATTCAAGATGCTCATGCTAGCTCAGGTATTGTCTGCCCTGGAACCAAAACACTTGATGGTAGAATTGGACTTGCAGGACGCTTATTTCCATATCCCCGTCCTGCCTGCCCACAGGCATGATATGCGTTTCACTGTTGGCTGCGAGCACTTTGATTTCACCATGCTCCCTTTTGGCCTTACCAGCGTACCTCGGGTGTTCACAAAGGTGATGGCGGTGGTTGCAGCTCATCTCAGGAGATCAGGGGTGTCCGTTTTCTCCTATCTCGACAACCGGGTTTTGAAAGCGGGTTCGCCCCAGATTGTCGTCTCCCACCTCCAGGCGATGGCAAACCTCCTGCATTCCCTGGCGTTCATTATCAACATGCCGAAGTCACACCTGAACCCCTCTTAGATGCTCCCTTTCATCAGAGCGGTTCAGGACACAGTGCAGTTTCTGTTTTTTACCCTCCCAGGCGGCGAGCCCGGGCTATGATACCTGTGTTTCAGCCAGCCTCTATCCTGGATTTCCGCGAGACTGACTCTGTGGGCACAGCATCAAGGGAATCTCTCTGACCTGGTCCAGATCTCGGAGGGTACTGCAGAGGATTTGTGGTGGTGGCTAATGAATTGTGATTGTTCAGAGGTAGACCCCTCTCCTTCCCCAACCAGATCTCACAGTAGTGACAGATGGATCACTCCTGGGATGGGCGGCCATCTGGGAGAGGTGGAGATCAGAGGACTCTGGTCTATAGCGAAATCCGGACTCCACTTCAACCTATTGGAGCGTCAAGCGATCAGATTGGCATTGAAAGCCTTTCTACCCTCCGTCAAGGGAAGGCTTTGTACAAGTGTTCATGGACAACAACACCGCCATGTAGTACTGCAACAAACAGGGCAAGTTGGGTTCGTGGGCCCTTTGTCAAGAAGCCCTGTGTCTCTGGACATGGCTGGAACAGCAGGGCATTTTCCTTGGTGGTTCTACTCCAGTTCCCTGAACGCAGAGGCGGACAAACTCAGCCCTTGATGCCCAGCCTATCACGAATGACCTTTCCACCCAAAAGCGACGCAAGGTGTCTTTCAGCAGTGGGGAGAGCCTTGATTAGATTTGTTTGCATCCATCCAGAACACATAATGTCAGCAGTTTTGTGTCCTGGAGTTTCTTAGGTTGTACTTGCTCAGAGATGCTTTTCATCTTAAGTAGAGCTCAGGCTTCCTGCATGCCGTTCCGCCCATACCACTTCTGCCCAGAGTTCTCAAGAAGATCAAGAACGACCCACCCAAGTCATCCCTGTGGCTCCGACTGGGCACAGAGTCTCGAGCTACTGAGCATGACCATTTATCCTACGATAAGGCTGCCCCTTTGGGAGGATCTTCTGTCACAGCTGCATGTGAGGGTCCTCCACACAAACCAGGCAACTCTCCATCTTTTTGCGTGGAGATTGAGTGGCGGTAGTTGCTAGCTTTTGACCTTCCTCCTGAAGTCTGCAAAGTTATTCTGGCAGCCAGGCGTCCCTCCACCAAGATGGTATGCGCCTGCCGTTGGAAGCAGTTTGTATTCTATTGTAAAGAAAGGTCTATTGACCCACTTTCTGTCTCCCTTTGTGATATTTTGCTTATTATTCTTACCCTTGCCAATCAGGGCTCTTCTTTGGGCACTCTGAAGGGTTATCTTTCAGCTCTGTCTGCCTTCTTGCGGCTGCCTGACCAGCCCTTTTTATTGAAGTCCCCTATTGTAAATTGATTTTTGAAGGGCCTTGTACACATGTTCCCTCCTTCTCCTTTCAATCTGCCTCAGTGGGACCTTTATTTGGTTCTACATTCTTGATGTGTGCTCCGTTCGAGCCTCTTCACAACTGTCCCTTCCGGCTGCTCATGATTAAAACAGCCTTCCTTGTGGCAATTATATCTGCCCGGAGGGTGAGTGAGCTGCAAGCTTTGTCATCCAGGCCTCCCTTTTTCTTGGTTTACCCTGACACACTGGTGCTTCACACTAGGTCCTCTTCCATGCCAAAAGTGGTCACACCATTTCATTTTATTTTTTTAAAATATTTTTTTATTGGTTTTGCAACACAAACATAACCCCCTCTTACAAGGCACTTTATCAACTGGAGCCCGTTACTGGATACATTACATAAAGTCAGTTTCCTCAGTTGAGTTGTATACATCCTATAAACAATACCACATTATTCTTCCCAACCTCCTCTCCTTACATCAGTGTCTCTACCAGTGTTCATATCCAATGCAGCTCACAATATAATGGGAGCTCAACTAGGTGCTCCCTCAGTCATTTGCCTCTCCCTCCCTCCTCCCGTCCATTCCTCCCCCCACCGGTGTGCTCTATGTATATTAAGCCAGAATCTTCTTCCTACCTCATCTCATTAGGGTGTGCCAGTATACTATTACGTTTGGGTTGCTACCCGGTTCCTGCTATGCTCAACTTCACTTCCTCTCCCCATCATCCACCCCCAACCCGTCTATGCACTGCCTTCACCAGCAATCACTGAAAAAGCGTCCTAATAATCAGAGTCTGAGTCCTGTTCTGGTGCCGTCAGCCGCGCCACTAGGGCTTCCCTGTGCAGTTTCAATCGCCTTCTCATTATTCGATCTTCTGGCCTGTTGGAACCTGACCATACTCTCGCTAGCCTCCCTAGTTGTAAATTCCACCTTCCATCGCTCCATACTAGGTCCCTGCTTGGATTTCCATTTTCTCGTTAGTTCCCGTTTGGCCAACAGCAACTCCAGATCAATGAATTTGCTCGTAACCTTATTTCTCGCCGTGTGAGGGAACCAGTGCAGGATACATGCTCCCATGTCGGGTTCTATCTGCCGGTCTGTCACTCCGCGCAGGGCTTCAACCAGCTCCTCCCAGTACGTCCCCAGCTGCGGGCAACTCCACATCATGTGCTGAAAGTCCGCTGCATGCAAGTGACATCTAGGGCAGCATGTCGACTCCACATTAAAGTATTTATTTATCTGTCCTTGAGATAAGTACGCCCTATGTATGACATAGAAATGAATACGTTGGAATCTGGCATTTCGCGTGCCCTTCCACGCCCTTTCCACTAGTTTATCCCTTGTTGATTCAGGTAAATCTCTGCCCAGGTCCCCCTCCCATTTTCAACGGTTGAAGCCCCTCTTCAGTCATTCGCCTATATAGACACGTTATTGCCTTCACCGTCCCCGCCGCCATTACTACATATTGGCACATCAGAGATGTTTGCGGCTCTAGCAGTCCTTCCCACCAGTATTTCTGAATCGCTGATACCAGGGCGGCATGCAGCAAGAAATTACCCCTAGGCAAGCCGTATCTGTCCTGCAGTGTCTGATAAGGCAAAAGAACTCCTTCCTCATACAAGTCACCGACCATCTGCAACCCCAGTTCTTCCCATTCTGCCAGTGCCGACCAGTCACCTCCGTGCGGGAAGGCCGTACACATCCCAAGTGGCATCTCCGGTGCATATGGGCGGGCGCTGCCTCCCCTACTTCAGCATGCTCTCAGCACTTTCTCCTCGGACGTCAGCGAGTCGGCCCGCAACCGCTGGCCCGGGATAATAAAGGACAGAGTGTGTTGTGGAAACCATCGGCCCTCTGGGCCATCCTGCCCTCTGAACTCCCGAGCAGCTGCCTGCGTAAGCCACTGCAGCTGGGCCACCAGGTAGTACAGTTCGAAGTTCGGAACTGCCCAACCCCCTTCCGCTCTAGGTCTCATCATCGTGTTCAGGGCCACCCGCCTCCTGCCGCTCCTCCACAGAAATCCCAATACCATGGTTCTGAGCATCCTAAACATCCGACCTGGTATCCAGATTGGCAGTGTCCTGAAATAATACAGTCATTGTGGCAGCGCTTCCATCTTCAGAAGCGCTACCTTTCCTGCCACTGAGAGCGGCAGCGTACTCCAGAACTCCATGCTCCCTCTGATCCCTCCCACTGCTCTATTCACATTACCCTTCCAGCAGGTCCGCCTGCGCATGGCTCCCATCGTATTCCTTTCAAGCCATCGGGGGTACCCATTGCTCGATGCGCCAGAAACAAACTAGTCTTCTCCCAGTTCACACACAGCCCTGATGCCGTCCCAAACGCCCTCAACAAGTGTGTCGTTCCTATTAAGTCCTCATCAGGGGGTTGCCAGAAACATTAACAGGTCATCAGCGTATAGCGATATATAGTGCATTTCTCCCCGCATCTCAAGCCCAGTGTAGTCCCTCCCCGACCTAGCTTGCATCGCCAGAGGCTCAATCGCCAGCACAAACAGCAGCGGAGAAAGTGAACAGCCCTGCCGTGTGCCTCGTCCCACCGTGTAAGGCGTTGACACCGTCCTCTCCGTTCGCACCTGGGCTGTTGCACAATTATATAATATTTAAGTCCACTTCACGAACTCCTCCCCCAGTCCCATATTGCGCATAACCTGAAAGAGAAATGGCCATTCCAGGCTATCGAATGCCTTGAGAGAATCAAGGCAGAAGGCGTCAGGCTCTGGCACTGCTCCAGAATCTGCAGTAGCCGTCTCACATTAATAGACTAGTTATGCTTAGGTATGAAACACGACTGGTCTTGGTGTATTAATTGGGACATATGTGGGAGCAGGCAGGACGCCGATATCTTGCTCAAGATTTGTAATCATTTGTCAGCATTGACAGCGGGCGATATGCCTTCATATCCGTAGCTTCCCTTCCAGGCTTCAACAGGGGGATAATAATGGCTTCTCTAGAAGTTTCAGGTAGCTTCCCTGCTTTGTGCGCCTACTGATAAATTGTGCAAACGTGGAACTAAGCAATCTGTATACTTGGAGTAGAATTCTATGGGGAGGCCGTCCACCCCAGGAGTCGTATTACGGGCCATGTGCTTAATCGCGCTCCTTATCTCCCCCACCATAATCTCACTTCCCAGTAGATCCCCTTGTTCAGTGCTCAAACTATGCAGGGCCACCTCCTCCAAATATTCCCTTACACTATCGGGACCCTGTGCCAATTGGCTACTGTATAGTTCAGTGTAATACTCTATGAACAGTCGGTTGATCCCTGCTTGTGTGTTCATCATCCCCCCTGAGGGGGCTAACAAGGCCCAATATCGGCACCCCCCTGGGGATCAGATTAGCTAACCACGCCAGCAGTGCGCTCGATTTGTCCCCCTCTGCGTGCATCCTTGCTCTGTAACTTTTATAATCAAAGGAGCGCAGCCTCTCCACCTGAACTGCCACTGCCTCCCTAGCTTCCGATACCTCAGCCTGCGCTCCCGGATTTCCAGGTTGGTTTCTCTCCGCAGCCCGCAGCCTACCTTCTGCTTTCTCTAGATCAGTCAAGATCATTTTCCTTACTCCAGCTGTCTTGCTAATACATATACCCCTGACCAACCTTAAAAGCATCCCACTCAATTGCCTCGGATGTTGCCGTCCCTTCGTTCTCCTCAAAGTATTGTACAATAACCATTCCCAGCTCCTCGCTAAAGACCGGATCCTCCGGCCTGACCTGCCAGGTCGGAATGGCTGCCCTCTTCTCGACTCCAGCGTATCAGCACTAGCAGCGGGTTGTGGTCCGTGATCGTTCTCGCCAGATATTCGCTACCCGTCACCTTGGAGTGAATCTCAGGGGCGCATAAAATTGCCTCTAACCTCACATGTAAGTCATGTAGGCCGGAGTAATAAGAGTAATCCCTGTCTTCCAAGTGCTGGGCAAGCCATGTGTCAATCAGAACCCAGTTGGTCTGCCAGGTTCTTCTCACCTTTGAGATCCTATAGACTGGGGCACCAGATTGCGGGGGGTGGGACCTATCTCTCTCCACATCTGTATTGAGTTAGTCTCCCCCTAGTATTGATGCAGTCGTTAAATATGACGCTAGGTTCCCAGACAATTTCTCAAAGAAGGAAGTTTGATCGACATTGGGGGCATACACACTGCACAGAGTTACAACTATTCCATTAAGCTGCCCCATAACTGCTACAAATCTTCCCTCTGGTTCAACCAGGTGCTGCCTTGGCTGAAAAGGGACTCCCGCCCTGATCCACACCAGAGCGCCCCTGGCAAATGCCGAGTAGGTTGTGTAAAATATTTGGCCCCTCCATCTCTTTTTCAAGGCCACTCCCTCAGTTCGGTTAAGGTGTGTTTCTTGAAGGAAGGCTATATGCACCAGTCGGTGTACTAAGAAAACATGCACCTTATGTCGCCTTTGCATTGTGTAAAGCCCTCGCACATTCCAGGTAATACACTTCAAGTCATGTAACGTCCCCATTGATCGGCCATTTCCTCCTTCGCACCTTCCCCACATCAAAAGGCACACCGGCATCAGTAACTTCCCCAAGCCCCCACCTAATCCTTCCCCAACTCCCTACCCCCAGAACAGGCGCTACAACATTAGAACCCATCCAAACTATTACTCAATGAACCCCACTAAGCTCCTAAGGAGCTACACCCACACAACCGTACGGGAGGTAAACCTGAAGCTTCAGGGAGTCAGACCCCTAGTCGTCCTCCTTCCCACGCTCGACCCCCTTTAGAACTGATCCAGCTACTTCTGGGACCGAGCAGCAGCGAGACCTGTTCCAAATATAATCCACATCCCCCAACTACTCCATATCTCTGTACAGCCAATTGCCAATCAACCAAGTTCGCAGCTATCTTCCCCCCCTTCCCACCCACCCAGCACTTTATTCATGTCCAGCCAGAGTCTACTTCACCGATCGACGATCTCGTCTGCCGTTCCAGCTGTCACATGGGGCAATTTCAGGCTTTTGCCATCCGATTGTTCACCGTCCTCTCCCTGGGACCCCTTTTCCGAATCCGTCCCTGCCGAATGCGATCCTCCTCCTTCTTGCGAGATAGCAGTGACAGCCTGCAAAGCGGCCGTGCGCTCCTGCTCTGTTTGTGTCTCCGTTGGTCTCTGGGTCGCTGTATGGCGGTGCCGGTTGCGCCTCAGTCTGCGCGGTCGAGGTCTCAGCGTCCCTTCAGTCTCGCCCCTTCCTGCCTCTCCAATTCCCGCCTTGTACAGCTCCAGCCCGTCCCAGGCCTCCTCAGGACTGTCATGAAAGGACGCCTTGCCATCCATCGTTATCTTCAGTCTCTCCGGAAACATCAGCGAGTATGGAATGCCCTCGTCCCGCAGTGCTCTTTTGACGGCCACAAACGACACCCTGCGGTGCTGGTCCTCAAGCGTGTAGCCCGGAAACAGTGTTACCCTGCTGTGGTCCACTGTGTACGGACCACCCACCCTGGCCTGGTTCAGCAGGAGATCTCTATCCTTGTAGTGTAGCAGGCTGGCCACCACCGGCCTCGGCGGCCTCCCGGGGTCCAATGGTTTGGCTGGCACTCGGTGGGCTCTCTCCGAAGTATAAAAGGGTGTCGGGCCTACTGGCGCGACGGACTCCTTCAGCCATCCTTCCAGATATTCCACCATGTTGGGTCCTTCCACACCTTCCGAAGTCCCACCACTCAGACGTTGTTTCTCTGATTCCTCCCTTCCGCATCCTCCGCTCGCCTCTCCAGCGTCTGTAGCCTACTGTGAAAGTCAGTCATCCGTGCTGCCAGTGACTTTTGAGCCAGTTCCAGGACCTCTATGGCTGCTTCCGTTTGTTTCACTCTGTCAGACAATTTTGCATGGTCCGCTCTGAGCAGCCCAAGGCCTTGCGTCAAATGCTCAATGTCCTTTTGCAAGGCCTCCCTAGTATTAGTTATGGCTTGGAGTATTTGACTGACCTGTTGCTGGAGCATCCCCTCCGGGTGTTGTTGCACTCCCTCCCGCGCCTCCGTGGCTGCTGTGTTGTCCTCCTGTTCGACTGGTGCCCCTGCTTGCTTACCCCATGGCTTCTCCATAGTCCCACAAGCCTCGAGTATCGTCTGCTCGTCAGGCTCTCGTTATGTTGCACCGCCTTCCTGCCACTGCCCTCTGTGTGCTTGCGCCTCGAGTTGTCCAGCTGCTCCCTCTGCTCCGCTCTCTCCTCCGGGCACACGCTCCTCACCCGGGCTGCCCGCCAGGCCGCACCACTCCTTGGCCTTAACCCTCCAAAAGGATCTCTCCCCCACAGGATAGCAGAGGCTCTCTTCTTCCCCAGGGGCGTGCTCCAGGCCAGCGGGCTCCCGCCTCAGCGTTCTTCCCACCTTCGCCAGGCCCCTCACCACTGCAGCATGCTCTCCTACCAGGCTCAAAGCCCAGCCTCTAGTGATCGCCAGCTACGAGAGTGCTCCTCCAGTGGTCACACCATTTCATGTGGACCAATCTGTCATCTTGCCCACCATCTATGCTTCCAGACATCCGTCCAAAGAAGAGGAGTGACTCCATCTGGACCCAAAAATAACACTATTGTTCTGCCTTGACCTCACATGAGCGTTCTGGGTGTGTGACCAACTCTTCTAAGGGTATGTCCGCGCAAAGTAAGGTCAGGCGGTTCAGAAGCGCACCATCTCTTGGTGTGTCATACTCTGCATCAAGATCGGCTACGCATTGGCAAAGAAGCAGCCTCCTGAAGGCTTATCAGCTCATTCCACCAGAGCTAAAGCTACAACCACTGCAATTAGCACGTGGAGTTCCAGTCCTGGATATCTATCAGGCAGCAAATAAGACATCCCGGCACCCGTTTACAAAGTATTGCCTGGACAGTCCTGTCCGCAGGGATGGGTACTTCGCCTGTTCGGTCCTGCAGGGCTTCCTAGTTCAAATTTGTCTGCAGACCCTCCTCCAGGGATGGTATTGCTTGGGTATCCATTGAAAGGTAAGTAATCTGCTGCTAGAAGTCTCTTCGGTAACTCCTTATCTGGTAGAGACTATACCTAACTGCAGATTCCTTACCGACCCACCCATCCTCCTCACACTGCGGACAGATTTCTAAGGTCTGGGCCGACCCATTTCAGGGCCCTAGTTTAGACTCACCAGTGTCAGTGCACTTCATGGCTCCCCGCTTCTGGTGTGAAAAGTTGTGAAAAAGATAACTGACGTCAGCTCACCTGGGTGGTGCCTATATAGGTACTGCGACACTGGCGACGGACCCGGAGCTGATCGACGTCACCTACTGGCGTGCAGGGGTACTGCTCCAAAAACATTTAGATCCAGTCTGACGTCTGGGAAATTTAAAGGTAAGAAATCTGTGGCTAGATATAGTCTCTAACAGATAAGGCTTTACCAAAGGTAAGTAACTTGTTCTTTAGATTGATCGCCGATCTGGGCAGAAGAGCCACGTCTCTGAGGCTTGAAGGTCTCCCAACTGGCTCTCTGTCAAGGCATAAATCCAGTTCAAATTAAACTGCTTTATCTATAAATTCGTCAACTGCCTTGCCCCTAAACATTTGTCTAACTCGAGCTTATAATGCCCTGTTTGAGAACAAAGGAGCAAAGACAAAAAGTTGCTCTCCATTTCTATGGTCTGCCTCAAATCAAAGGGCGGTAAAACAATTTAGGTGTTAGATCTCTTACTTTGGATTGGAACTCTTTACCGAAGACCTTATAATATGTGCCGAGTTTGTCCATCTTAGAAATGCCCAGAAAGTCATTTTATTCCACTGGGTATTTCCCTGGTGCGCTGGAGCCCTTGAATGCCGGTTTTGAAAGTCTAGGGCTGCTCCTAGTGCCTCTCTGCCTCTTTTTCCAAGCTTTGAGAGGGAGGGAGTGAGAATGTAGAGAGAAAGCGATCCGAGAGGGAGAGGAGAGGATGAGAGAGAATTGATTAATGGAAAGAGAGTTACGAGGAGGCAAAGGGAACGTGACAGAATTGATTTTTTGTTATACCAGTGCTGCTTTTGGTTTCAATAAACAACGAGGATTAGCCCACTGGATTGAAGAGATGGGAACTAGTTAGTGTCCCATATCACCTGTGAGTGTGGCTATATCAGCTAGGCACAAAACGTCTTTGTTTAGAAACCCCTCACACACCAACCTGGTTGGTGTCATGCTTCATCATCGGGGTCCAACCTGGCAGCAGAGTGCCGCCTGGTTGTGCTTCGACGCCTGACTACAGCGGAGCAGGTGTTGCGCAATAATGTGAAGTAGGTGAAGGTGAAATGTTAAAATACACCTCTGGGGATCCTTGCCACTCAGTCACTCAGTCATTGTTCACCTCAACTGCATGGCTGTGAGCCAAAGTCAGCAGATGAAATGAGTGTTATAGCCACACCTTTACTCTCTCTTGCTCAGTCCAGGAGGACCTTGTCTACTGCACCTTAAAAGAGCTCGACCTCATGCAAGTGTTCCTGCAATGCTGACTGGTCGAAAGATGATATGGATGAAGGCAGCTCGTTTCCCCACGTAGTTTGGCGCTTGCCATGCCTGTCATGTAATGTTGAAGGACCTAGTCAGTGGGAGGTTCAACAGTTTCATAACATTGAATGATGGGACAGTCAGAGGAGTGCGAAAACCTTTGCCTACTCCTCAGGCTGTAGATCCAAAGATCTAAGGTGTGTCTGCTTTTACATGGGGAGTACAGTGTTAGTGCACCTGACAACAATGTCAGTACAGTCCTGGAACAGCAGCAGTTTTTGTTCAGCTGTTCCTTTGCCCAGGTTAAGTGCAAAGTCTTAGTGAAATAAAGAGTAAGAATTGAACTCATAGAAAGACACATCCTCATGCTGATGAGTCCTGAGCTTGTACTTGAGGGGCAGTGGAGCAGGCTGGCTGCTCAAGATCCAAATCTGCCTCCCCCAGTGGGTCAGATGTGTCAGGCTTGTAATCATGGAGTTCATCCAACCAGAGAAGGAACTAGACAGTGGCAATCTCTGAACCAATGGAATTGTGAGGAGACACACTGGTGAGAAGTACTATATTGCCATACGAAGTCTCGGGTGGCATGTTCTTTAACGTTCATCGCATGTCAGCTGTTGCAATCAACTGTTGACATGACGCTCCTTGTTAAAAAATTAGAACGTTGAGGCATAAACTACCGCACCTGAAAGAAGACGGGGTGCCATCGAGGAATTGAGCATGAGAAGTAGGTTTTTAATAAATGGAACTGATGAGAGCACACACAGGCGCAGACAACGTGGTGTATGTGAGATACACTTGTGTATATGGTACTGGATGCTCAATGCTTTGTTGAACAGCTATAGAATACGTTTCCTGTGCCAGTACTCAAAGGTTGAGACTGCAGAGAGAGTCTAGCCAGAGGACTACTTTTTTATTAACTCCTCTCTTTTCATGCACAAAGTAGTGGTCAAAAGATGAGCCCTTAAAAATACTGTAGGGCTGCTCTGTCTGTACTAATGAAGTGTAGTCTTCTAGACATTGACATATAGTATTTTCATATGATCGAGATCCTTTAAATAATTGAATAATTATTCTGTGGGGTGAGATTTCCCATTTCTTGTAACACATACCTACAATTATGAGAAAGTTACATTCACGAAATTCCAAGACTACACACGTCTAGTCTCGATCGCACCAAGGCCAAGGTAGAATTGAGGTGCAGCATTTTCCGTGAAAGAGATCCCAAGGGGGTTATCCAGCCAGCCAGCATGTAAATCTTTTTATATTCACTCAGTGATCTATATATACAATGTATTGTATAACACGTTTTCCCTCTGTTAGTAATGTATACTACATTTATGCAAAAGACATGACAATTCCACTGATTTATACACAGTGATAATAATATATTTGTTGAATAGATCTGGACAGCTGCTGGGTGGAGAAAGGAGTGTGAATGTTTGGTTTGTTCTGCTGTATAGATGCACTGCTTCTGTGGCTGATAATGCTTGACACCTGACCTTCCTTTTCTACTTCCACTGCCCGTTGACACCGGACAGACAGTCCACCAATTTATCTTCGATAACACCTATGGCGTTTGCGGTGCTCGACATTTTACCAAAATACTTGACTTGACTACCAAAATAGCGCTGATTATTTTACCAAAGGTCTTGCCTTTCAATTTAGAAAGTTGCATTAAATTCTTTATTCTTGTTTATATCATCGTTTCTTTTAATGTATTGCTTTGTGTTTTGGTTCCAGCCCGTTTTACTTGATAGCAGCAGTATTCTTCCAGATCGAATTCTTTTAATGGACACGTTCTTCCAAATTCTGATTTATCATGGAGAGGTAAGCAATCCATAACATGTATTTATTTGCTAATCTGTTTTTTTAGCATGCCATCTTGTGACTTTAGTCCCTTTGTACTACTTGTGAAGTAGCATGTTGAAAATTGTAATTTTTACTCTACACCTTCTTGGATTGTATGAATCTTGACTGCCAGGGCAACAGAATCTTAAATGGGTGTTCAAATCCAGAAATAAGCAGAGGTCTATTTAAACTCATGAGCCATGTCCAGATAAGTAGTCCTGGTGATATCTTAGTGGCATGTAAAGGTCTTTTTGAAGAAGCTTGCTTTCAGCTTTTTCTTGAGAACAGACAGATTTGACTGGGACTTTATATATTTTTGCAGTCCATTCCACAGGCTTGATCCTGTCTCCTGGATTGTCTGACCACCATTTGACTTGTGGTGGAACCTAACCTATGAGATCAAGTGAAGCCCCATTAGTGCGGTTGAACATAACCTATGAGATCAAGTTAAGCGCTGTTATGTTTTAATGGTTACACTTGGTGTACAGTTCAGGAAAATAAGCATTTCGGGACATGGCACTGCCAAGCTTTAAACACTGTGCAGAAGAGTTTAACAATACGACAATATGGACTTTCAGAATTTCCCTAAACTTTTAAAGTCATTCGATTCCTCCAAGCAGTTTGCCATATTTGAGGCCTAGGAATACAAGGGGTGTGTATTTCAGAAAAATAAGCATATTCTATCAGCATTTATGAATTCAATCACAGAACCTCCAGTTGTCATGGAAGCATTAATTGTGGCATATTTTCAGGATTTACTGTCACTGAGATTTTCATGTTTTGTATTAAAACAAGACACAAGAACTTGTCTGCTTTACATGACTACATATTTCATGTGTAAATATGTGGCAAAAGTGGCGATTCTTATAAGGAAAGCATATTAATTAAACACAGTGGGATGGGTGTTTTGTTAAGGGGGGAGGAACGGCGTGCCCGTTACGCAGGAACTGATATGCCATTACCGGTCAAATGTTACTGTTGGGGTGGGGGGGTTACCCCCTTTTTTAGGTTTCGCCTGGCGAACAGCTGCGCAGCAGCGTTTTCGCGCAGGCGAAATCATATGTTAGAACAGTATGGCCTTAGTTCCGCCTCTCTCTTCCATTGGCTAGCTCCATAAATGGAGGCTAGCCATTGGAAGAGAGATCTGTCCGTCATTCGGCGATTCGTGGGCGTTCCGTCAAATTTTTCTCATCCCGCCCCTTTGTGACGTCATTGCGGCGGTGAGCGGTTGCTTTCTTTTTTTTTTTTCGTCATGTTTTGGTCAGTTTCGAAGTGTCTTTTGTAGGAGTGGGCTGCGAGATTGAAGTTGCCAGGAAGTACTTTCCATTTGCGATCAGGTAAGCAGCATTGTTTTCCGTTTCCGTCTTCGTCTTTGCCTCCGTGTTCTGGTGTCGCTGTCCGTGTGCCCATTTCGGCCCCCCCCCCTCCTGCTGTCCGTTCCCAGCCCCCCCCCCTCCCGCTGTCCATTCCCGCCCCCCCTCCCGCTGTCCGTGTCTCCGGCCCAACTTGTAACTGGGGTGAGAGGGCAGCTCTTGTGCCACTTGCAGTGCACTGCACACGTACCAAATACCTGACTCAGCACAAAGATGTGAGACGAACTAACAAACTTCTTCGAAGCCTCGCCAAGAATACATCCCTGGGTTGGCGTTACAAAAAGAGTTATATTGAAAAGGCTGATGCACCATGTGATATCAGACATGGCAAGCGCGGGGGACAGGGATGGGAGTCGACACACAAGGTCACCGATCCAGAGAGCACCTTCACTTCAAGGGCTAAGATACAGGCAGCTGACAGCAAGTTTAGTGTGCGCGACAGCGGCCCTTCTCTCCACCCGGTACCAGTCCCAATCCTGCAGTACCTGCTCCGTCCTTACCGGGACTGGGGGCTCCGGAGTCCTGACCATCTACCTCCCGCCGGTTCGGGCTGCACACTGACGGCCTGTGATTTGTCAGGGGAGGAGGCGCTGCTGCTGCTTGCCTGCTGTGCCCGGGGAGCTCCCTTCAGTCCGTCTGTAACGTGCCTCCGTCCGCTGACTTACTGCTAAACTTCCCTCCGCCTGCCTCCTTGCCCTCACACCACCACCAGCAGACCACTTCCTGCTTCCTGAGCATACACCACGCCCTTCGAGGCAGACCCCCGACAAACACAGGCCTGTCTCCAGAGCTCCAGCGGACAGGAAGCGCGCCTCTCCCAGGGCGACCACCCTTAGCAAATAAGGTCCCCCGGGTCCAGCCGGTCTGCCGCGTTCCCACCGCATCTGCACTTACAGGCCCAGTCCCCACCCTTGCCATCGGTGATTCTGCCCCCGTGTCACATGGCCCGCCCACGCACCACCTGCTGCCGCCACAACCCTCAGAAGAGCACCCCTGAACCACCCCCCCCAGTAATAGGATGTGCCCTTTGCCCTTCCTCTCTCTCTCTCTCCCCTTTACCCTCCCCCCGTCCCGTCTTCCATCCCTGTTTCCCAGCGCTTGTACCTCTCCATGTCCCCCTGTCCATCACTTCCTCCCTTCTTTCTGCATGTGCCCCTGTCGCCCATGCCTCTGTCTGTCTCTCCCTGGCCCTTTCCCAATACCTGTCCCTACGTTCCAGCCCCGCACGTCTCTGTCCATATTTCTCTCTTTCCTTTCTGTATGTGTCCCCGTCGGGCCCGTCATTCTCTCTCTATCCATATGCCCCGGCCGGTCTCTCTGTTCCTGTCCTCCTATGTCCCGGTCCCTATCTGTCTTTTTCTTTCCTGTTCTGTGTCCTTGCCTGGTCCCACTGCCACCACTGGTGACATTTTTACAGTAATCCATCCACCTGCGCTTGTCCCTCTCCCTGTCTTTCCCCTGTCCTTCTGCCCACCATTTCCTGCCCCATTGTCCCTCCTCTCTATCTTTTCTGTCGCTGCCTTTGTCTGCCTCACTCTCTGTTCCTTTCCCTCACCCTGTCTCCCGGTTCCTGCCCCCTTGCCCTGTCTCCAATTCTCTTTTTCCTTCCCTTCTCTTGTCACCTGATGATTACAAGTGCGCCTACTTCTGCTTTCGATCTTTAAGCTGGGCCTCGGCCACATGTGTGCAGTTACCCCCATGAAGGGTCTTAGGGATGGAGCCCTTAAGGGAAGAAGGAAATACCCCAGGCAAAGCGGAGAATCGAATTGCGTTCCAACTCTCCCTGTGCAGGAAGGGAGGTATCCTCTTTCAACGCTTTAGCCGGTAGCAAATCCCAAAGGTCAGTCTATTTTCTGAAAATAATCTGCGTAGTTTTGTTTTCTGACTCGAAAGAGGATCTGATGGCAACTATGGTAGTCTCTGTGAGACCGCATTCTTTAGTAGTTAGGTTTAAACTGCTGCAACTTGCATGGCATGGTGTAAACGCAACACCCCTTGCATCTCACCTACTTCTGCATCCGTTCAAGTTCACATTTCACGATTTATTTTATGGTTTTAAAATATTACACGCTTTATTTGGCGGAGGTTCCCATTATTCATCTTCTCACACCCCTGTCCCTGTATGTATTGTTCAGGTTTTTGATGACGTCATTCTTAATGGAATGCAGTTTTCTGACAGTAATTACATGCTAACTTAGGAGCTGATTAGGAGACTAACACTGAAACAGGTGGTGCATCATACTAGGAGGTAAATGTCCATACCCGTGACGAAGGTATTGGGTATAAAAAGCCATTTAGCTTAGAAACGACACCATAGCCTATTTGAAAGTTTTAGCAAAGAGCAAGTTTGCCAAACGAATGTAAGACTTTAAAGTGAATTGTCGCTGTGGGTCGATTGCTTTAGGCTGGCAAGCGAGTATGTTATTGCTCCTGCTTTAAAAACCGAACCTGTCATTTTTATTTACTGATTGGGTTTCCTTAAACTGCACATCAGGTGGGCTAAATTCCACCTGTTAAGACGTGCCATAACATTCGGATTTTGTCACTTTCTTCACCCAACACCTTAATGTTCCAGTATTTAACTTGCTTTATGCATCCGGCAGGTTTGACCTCCCGGAATGTACTTGTGAAAAATTGGGACAGCAACATAACAATGTTTTTTTTTATAGTGAACTTTCGCGAAATGTGGATTGCAGGCATCTTGCTAGATTGCTTACTGAAAGGAGACTCATTTGAGACAAAAATTTCTGCAAGATATTTCCAAGTGTGAACATAACTCCCGCGTACAAAAAAACTAAGCATTCCACTATACGAAATTAAAAAAATGTTTGTAAAAAAATGTGTGTGAATTTTGCACTCTTAATTAAAGCATTAAAGCATATAATGTATTGGTAAAATATGATTGCTTTGAGGGGGCTTAAATTGAATTTGAACCTTGGTCAATGGACGTAAACTAATAAGTCAAGCACTCCGGCCACAATTGCTATGAATGAACCACATGGAGATAAATGATCGCAGATTTATTAGAGCAAACAATTCAGGTGGTCACTTACTCACTGTATTCGTATTCATTAAAAATATTATGATGCAACATATATTGATAATGTTCATTGCCTTCCATGACGAGCACTTGCTGTGCGAATCTATGTTTTTGATTATATTTTGGTTAACCTTCCACTACAAATTGTAGACTTAACTTGCTAACCATCAGTTTGTCCCTGTATACCAGCCTCCAGGGAGGCTTGGGCTGTGAGTATGGACTGCTTTGGAAAGTAACCCATTCCTTTCTTTTTCATCTGGCCCTGTATACTGCAAACAACAATAGTTATTAGGTGCAGTTTTGGCCAATATATAACATCTATGTGGAGGCTGAATCAGCCCTTCGATCAGGTTAAATCATTACATATAGACCAAACAATTTGAAAGGAGGTTCCAAGGGCAAATTTATCGACTAACTAGGTACATGCCCCAAACCATATAACTCAATACACTAAATAGTACCTAGGAGTCGAACAACAGATGGGTCATTCACCATGGACAACAAACTTAATACCATGCAAATAACACAAGTGGGAACACACCATGCAGACCTTAGTGTGATAATAGCCGAGTTAAGACTCAAGGGCATATGGAAAGATTCCCATCAGAAGCCACACTGTACTGCCCTCTTTTGCATCATTTGGGTTCTCCTTGCCCAGGAGACAAAACAAAGCGGCCGGTCAGTTGTTACCGTGACCGTTTGTAAATGAAAGAAAGAAGTGTTGTTGGAGGGAAGTATTATATGGAATTACCAGTGTTTATATGGCAACTGAAAAAAGCAGTGTAAGGTGAGGAAAGTGAATAGTGAGAGGTATTAAAATTAGATGAACTGGGTAGAAGCGAGTAATTTATTAGTATCTCCCAGTCCCCCAAAGCTAAAAGACAGGTGCAAACACGGATTTGAAAAAATATCCGCGGTCAGTAGTGGTCAACATGTTTCTGCATATATAAGAAAAGAGTTTCATGCATTCATCAGGACCCGTTGTTCATAAACTACTGCTTTTTGTGAAAGAATTAATAAAAGATATCACCTGAAATATCCAGGTCGTGTGCTCAACCACGTACTGTTACCGCACCGTACCAAGGAGACGATGTCCACAGGAACAACATAAACAATGTTTATGTTGTTCCTGTGGACATCGTTTCTACCCAGTTCATCTAATTTTAATACCTCTCACTATTCACTTTCCTCACCTTACACTGCTTTTTAGGTCTCGTGACCTACAATGCGCGCAAGCGCATTGAGGGATCGAGAATTCAAGTAGCCAAAAACATCGTCAAACTAAGGGCTTCGTTCCTGCGGTTTTCTTGAAGTTCACGTGAATCACGTGAGCAAACAAGCACGCGCATTCACGGCCAGCCCAGCACATCAAAGGGCTTCTCCTCCCCTAATTATTCATGGCCAGCCGCAGGCCGGCCGTACTTTCAGTTTCCCAAAGGCTTCTCCTCCCCTAATTATTCATGGCCGGCCGCAGGCCGGCCGTACTTTCAGTTTGCTTCTCTTCATCAGTTTATGAATACTCTCTGAACAGACAGTTCAGCATTTTGTTCTCTTTTCGTCATTTAACGGGCTTCGGCTGTTCAGTTTCCCAAAGGCTTCTCCTCCCCTAATTATTCATAGCCGGCCGCAGCGCGCATTGTAGGGATCGAGAATTCAAGTAGCCAAAAACATCGTCAAACTAAGGGCTTTGTTCCTGCGGTTTTCTTGAAGTTCACGTGAATCACGTGAGCAAACAAGCATGCGCATTCACGGCCAGCCCAGCACATCAAAGGGCTTCTCCTCCCCTAATTATTCATGGCCGGCCGCAGGCCGGCCGTACTTTCAGTTTCCCAAAGGCTTCTCCTCCCCTAATTATTCATGGCCGGCCGCAGGCCGGCCATACTTTCAGTTTGCTTCTCTTCATCAGTTTATGAATACTCTCTGAACAGACAGTTCAGCATTTTGTTCTCTTTTCGTCATTTAACGGGCTTCGGCTGTATGGCTTCAGCTTTTGCATCTGTCCCTTCTGCTCTGTTTCCAGTCTGTTTGCGCGTCTCTTCCTCTGTTGTAGTTTCAATAGGGTCCATATAACCCTCGCTGCTCATTTTCGAATTTTTTACCCCTTGTATTGCTGTGTTCTCCTTACAGTGTGTTGCTCTGTCATTTATATCCTCACATCTCTCAGCCTGCTGCTCAGTGTTTTGTCAGTTTCTGCTTTAAGTTTCTGTTTCTGCTGCCCACCATTCTGTCTTTTCACCCCCCCCCTCTCTGCCCCTGTGGTTTTGTCCATTTTGAGCCTCCGGGCCGGACACAGACAGTATCGTCTCTGCCCATTTTCCTCTACAGGGAGAACAGCGAGAACTCCAACAGCCACAATGCCTTATCATCCTCCATGAACGGCAAAAATAAGACAGTTTTGGGGAGTTCCGATGAGGAAAAGACGCCCCTGGGGAACTCCGGAGCATCGGTCCTCGAGCCCGGCCATGATGCTCTCCTCGAACCCTGGTCTGCACCCCCTGCATGGCATGGGACACCCCCAGGGCCCAAGCGCCATCCCTGTGTCCGGACCAGACCCCATGCACCTCCACACTTTACAGGACTCCATCTTGAACCCCATATCCTCCAACCTGGTGGACCTTGGACCCTAATAGGAGCCCCAGGGGACTCCGGTAATCAGCGAGGAGGGATCCTGATTGGACAGTGGCAGCCTCGGGCTGGCTGGATGAATGGATGGTTTACGGTACGGCAATGAACTGCGGAAGTGGAGTACGTGCAAAGGCAGGTCGGAAGGGTTTACAAGGCTGTTTTTTGGTGGATTCACAACCAGCATACTTGCTGGGAGCTGCGAACTTCTCTGTAGCCTTGTCACGTTTTTATGTTACATGTACGTTGCCAATATGCCTGAAGCTAAATACACCCAGGCCATACATATTTGGGACACCAGGCGGACAAGGTGTAATAATTCACTCCTATATCGCAGGTATATATTATAAGTTTACAGGACTCGCAGCAGCATGTCGCAGGAGCACCGCGAAAGATGCAGCTCCGTCTGTGCCCTGTGCCAGCCGGGTCCGAGCATTTGCCCACTGCTCTCTGGTAGCAACCTGGCACGGTGCAGTCACCTACAGCTGGACGCTCACACGACCCCTCCCCCTCCGAATGCGACCAAGAGCTGCAGAGCGAACCACCGGTCACTAAATGTCTTCTTCTTTGTTTATATTGTGTGAATACATTCTTTGGAAATATTTCTGCTTTTATTTTATAATAAAATATTGAAATAAAATAATACATTACATGGACGTATTTAATGTGACATAGAGCTTGAGGTAAAACCGCAGTTAGTGCGCAGACTCACTGCAAAACTTAACCGCACCTTTTTTTTTTTGCCTTTAGTACACGTGACAAGTCAAGCACATTGAAAGCTGTGTCACAGATGGTGGAACAATTGTGTACACAATGTACCGACATCCGAGATTCAAGGATTCCATAGCTGTATTTTAATGTTGCGCAGACTGTTCAGTGTGTGCGGCACTTATGATTTGCAGGTTGATTAGAGCAGGGGTCAGTCAAGGCGCCGATATATCTTTCCTTCTTTTTCATTTGTTTTATTTTCAAACATCCAGAACTGTGAACATGTGCGAATAAAAAACTATTCCCCTAATGCACAGATTTAGAACTTCAGAAGCCTCGGTGTCTGCAAAGACTCTTTAGTGAACCTGCTACAGACATCGGCGTGAAACCTTCCGTTTCAAATCCGGCAGGGCCGATTCCGATTTTCATCCTTCTTTGGGATGTTAAACACACAATATCGAGTGAGTTGCATGCTAATTCAGCTTATTCAGTCAAGGCAGTGCGCCTGTTAAAGGAAGCACAATAAAACACACATTAGTATATTTTTTTTTAATTGGGATCTTTTTTGGTGCTCAGGAATAGTATTGAATTACAGATACTCATATTGAGATTTTATAAGTGGAGACCGCATCAAAGTGCCACCTTTGCCCGACATCAATTAAAGAGAGTGGATGCTAATTACTTGTATCCTGCACGCTGGTAACATGCAATTTTAAAGAAACCACTAATCTTTTCAGAGTTTGAAAGATTATAGTTCCCAGACACTAAAGTGCGTGAATAAGTTAGCTGGTGCTTTTTAGGTCTCGTGACCTACAATGCGCGCAAGCGCATTGAGGGATCGAGAATTCAAGTAGCCAAAAACATCGTCAAACCAAGGGCTTTTGGTAAACTTGCCAATAGGTCTCGCAGTAGGAAAGTTGGAGCTATTACAATTGCAAATAACAATGCCTTTTATTTTTGTTTTCATTTTAAAAACATAAAGGGCTTTGTCATTTACAAAACCAATAGCTCCAACTTTCCTACTACGAGACCTATTGGCAACGCCAGTGCTTGTTTCAGTTGCCATGTAAACACTGGTAATTCCATATACCCTCCAACAACACTTCTTTCTTTCATTTACAAACGGTCACGGTAACAACTGACCGGCCGCTTTGTTTTGTCTCCTGGGCAAGGAGAACCCAAATGATGCAAAAGAGGGCAGTACAGTGTGGCTTCTGATGGGAATCTTTCCATATGCCATTGAGTCTTAACTCGGCTATTATCACACTAAGGTCTGCATGGTGTGCTCCCACTTGTGTTATTTGCATGGTATTAAGTTTGTTGTCCATGGTGAATGACCCATCTGCTGTTCGGCTCCTAGGTACTATTTAGTGTATTGAGTTAAATCATTACATAAACAGAGCTCTTCAGTTAACTCTGGGGATCTTCATTTGTTAACACACAGCAGAGATCTGTAATATCAAGGTGCTCCATAGTAAACTAGGAAGGCGATACGGCGCACTATTTGCAAATTGTGACAAGTAATAGTGAATGATATGACAACTTAATATGTATACAAAAGCCCGTCTGCTTATTAGGACATTTTGTTTAAGCCAATCTTAAATAATTTGCCGTGCTTGCTTCCCTGCCCCCTCGCTGTGCTTGCTTCCCTGCCCTCTCGCTGTGCTTGCTTCCCTGCCCCCTCGCTGTGCTTGCTTCCCTGCCCCCTCGCTGTGCTTGCTTCCCTGCCTCCTCGCTGTGCTTGCTTCCCTGCCCTCTCGCTGTGCTTGCATCCCTGCCCCCTCGCTGTGCTTGCTTCCCTGCCCCCTCGCTGTGCTTGCGTCCCTGCCCCCTCGCTGTGCTTGCTTCCCTGCCTCCTCGCTGTGCTTGCATCCCTGCCCCCTCGCTGTTCTTGCTTCCCTGCCCCCTCGCTGTGCTTGCTTCCCTGCCCCCTTGCTGTGCTTGCTTCCCTGCCCCCTTGCTGTGCTTGCTTCCCTGCCTCCTCGCTGTGCTTGCTCTCCTGAGTGTGTGTGTGGCTCTGGGTCGGTGTGTGTGGCTCTGGGTCGGTGTGTGTGGCTCTGGGTCGGTTTGTGTGTGTGTGGCTCTGGGTGTGTGTGTGTGTGTGGCTCTGAGTGTGTGTGTGCGTGTGGCTCTGGGTAAGTGTGTGTGTGTGTGGCTCTGGGTAGGTGTGTGTGTGTGTGGCTCTGGGTGGGTGTGTGTGTGGCTCTGGGTGGGTGTGTGTGTGTGTGGCTCTGGGTAGGTGTGTGTGTGTGTGGCTCTGGGTGGGTGTGTGTGTGTGTGGCTCTGGGTGGGTGTGTGTGGCTCTGGGTGGGTGTGTGTGTGGCTCTGGGTGGGTGTGTGTGTGGCTCTGGGTGGGTGTGTGTGTGTGGCTCTGGGGGTGTGTGTGTGTGTGTGTGGCTCTGGGTGTGTGTGTGTGGCTCTGTGTGTGTGTGTGTGGCTCTGGGTGTGTGTATACAACGCCTCAGCAACATCGGCAGGCATACAAGGAAAAGCCTTGGGCTGGATCATCTCATTCCTCGCCGGGAGAACTCAGAGTCCGACTTCCCCCATTCAACTCAGAGGCCACTGAAGTCATCTGTGGCGTACCACAAGGATCATCACTCAGTCCCACCCTCTTCAACGTTTACATGAGCCCACTCGCATCCATCGCGCGCCAACACAACCTTAACATCATCTCTTACGCCGACGACACCCAGTTAATCCTTTCCCTCACCAAAGACCCTAACACCGCCAAAACCAATCTTCACGAAGGCATGAAAGAAGTAGCCGAATAGATGAAACATAGCCGCCTAAAACTCAACTCAGACAAAACGGAGGTGCTCATCCTAGGATCTTCCCCCTCTGCCTTTGACGACTCTTGGTGGCCTTCCGCTCTGGGCACAGCACCCATACCCACAGACCACGCACGTAACCTTGGCTTCATCCTAGACTCCTCTCTCTCGATGTCCAGACAAGTCAACGCAGTCTCATCCTCCTGCTTCAGCGTACTTCGTATTCTCAAAAAGATCTTCCGCTGGATCCCCCTCGAAACAAGAAAGGCTGTCGCCCACGCACTGGTCACGAGTCGACTGGATTATGGTAACACACTATATGCCGGAATCACAGCAAAATTACAGAAAAAACTCCAACGCATCCAAAACGCATCAGCGAGACTCATATCGGACATCCCTCGCCAAGATCACATCACCGGACACCTAAAAGACCTCCACTGGCTTCCCGTCAACAAGAGAATTACGTTCCGTCTTCTCACCCACGCACACAAGGCCCTCTACAAACTAGGACCCGAATGCCTCAACACTCGACTGTCTTTCTACACACCCACCCGCCAACTAAGATCGTCCAATCAAGCCCTGGCCACAGTCCCGCGCATCCGAAAATCCACCATGGGTGGCAGATCCTTCTCCTTCCTGGCGGCCAAGACCTGGAACTCACTCCCCACTCACCTCTGCCTTACTCAAAACCCCATCTCCTTCAGAAAAGAACTTAAAATCTGGCTATTCGACAAAAAATGAACCCCCCTTCCCCAAGCGCCTTGAGACCCTCTGGGTGAGTAGTGCGCTATATAAATCCCTGAAGTTGAACTTGAACTTGTGTGGCTCTGGGTGTGTGTGGCTCTGGGTGTGTGTGGCTCTGGGTGTGTGTGGCTCTAGGTGTGTGTGTGTGTGGCTCTGGGTGTGTGTGTGTGTGGCTCTGGGTGTGTGTGTGTGTGTGGCTCTGGGTGTGTGTGTGTGGCTGGCTCTGGGTGTGAGTGTGTGTGGTAGTAATTGCTGTCTGCTGAGCTCGTCCGTAGGGTACATTAGGTCTCACATTTTCGAGAGATTAAGCTATTGGCAATGTAAATGGCAATGCCATTTATTTATCTGTTTTCAAAACAAACACATAAATACAAATTTTGTCATTTACAATGCCAATAGCTTTAACTTTTCCAAAGGCGAAACCGTTGCATTGTAAATGCTTGTTTTGGTTTGGTTGAATTTAAAGTTTAATATCTGTGTAACCGTGCAGACGGCAGTCCAGAAAGGACCTCTACCCACGAGACTGCGGGAAAACAGATAATTACTGAACTGGAGTCATGTTATTCTGTGAACGGTACATTCATGTAGGAGATACATACTGTAAATGAGTGTATACTGCCCAATTGTCTTGTGTAACTTGGCTTCAGAGAATGTTGGAAAAGGAATAAACAGACTTAAACAAAAAATAAGGAAAGCATAATAATATAATGGGGATTGCTGCAAATCATGATCTGTTGGAATGAGACCATTTCACATAGGAAGAGATATATTGTTAAGACCCTTCTCCAACTTTGACTTGATTTGCAGAATGGATAAATGGAGGATCCCTGCCTTTGGATCAGAATTAATTAGTCAAAGAATATATGGTGTCCACCAAGTTATTTTCTTATCCGTGGGAAGCGGAGTTATTCTTGAGTAACCTTTAGGACCTTAAACACTCGCTGCATCTATTCCCCAATTCAAAAGACTGACTTGCAGTGCCCAAGAGCAGTAAACAACCTCCTACAATTGGTTTGAGAGTGTTTTGTGGTGCTGCTGGAGTCGTATTACTAGGGTTGGGTGAAATGTTTCTTTCCGCCCATGGAATTAGCGGAATGTAGCAACTCCGCGTTACTCTTGTAAGCAGAGTTCCGGCCAAATTCCGCCTTGCTGAATTTTTCCCATGAGGTTCCAGAAATTAGAGCGAGATTTTGCGTCTCCTAGCACCATTCTCTAACGAGGAAGGTCACGAGCGGTCACGGTCAGAGGCCTGCTTCTCACATAGATTTGCTGCTGCTTGAGTAGATTTTCTACTTGAGCAGGAAAAAATCACTCGAATGGCCACGCGCTCTTGCGCACCACATGATTATTCAGTGCTGTTTGCGATACTGGTGCTAAATTGCAGTGCAACATGAAAATTTCTGGCTATTGGCAGAACTCTGAGGAGTTTTTATGTAACTCCACAAGTTCTGCCCACCCCTATCTATTATATGATGTTGGGGGCAGTGACCTATATTGGTTTCCTTTGCCTTTTTTCTGGTCTTCCACTTACCAAGAGGATGATGATTTCAGAGCTCGTGTAGGGGTGGGTGCTCTCACGTTCTGACAGTGTAATTTATACCACTTAGGAGTATCTTCCGAGAGATTTGAATACTTGCATTATAAGCTTGACCTTGAAAATTCTCGCACCCACCTCCTTATTGAGTTACCACAGGATGGAATCTTATTAGTGTTTGCTCACCTGTTGACACCAGACGTGTGCTTGTGAAAGTCAATGGCTGGAACTGCCTCTTGGGAGATGGACGGGGACATGGTTGGTGTGAGATAAAGTCCTAACATACTGAATGGCAGATGGAAATACCAGATTGGGCTGCTGCAGTTTTCAAATATAAGATAGGTGTGCACCCTCATACAGTGTCCTCCTTCAAGAATACCTGCCTGTTTCAGACTTGTGTTTGGGTGTTGGTAGAAGGTTGCCGCCTTATGTGAGGCTCTGACCACAGTCTTTTGACCTACATAGGGATCCTACATGAAAAAATAGGGCTCCTGCACGCAATCCTAGGACACACTTGCCTTGACACAAACTGTTTGCACACAATTGACTCTTTACACAAATATCAAAATACAGGCTACTGATGGGCACCACTTCTAACAGCCCAGGAACATCCAGGCTCTCCGTGCAGACAGTTTGTGGGTCATGATTGGCAGCAAGTATTGGTAAACCAATAAGTTTGACTGTGGCAAGCAATCATATTTCTCTTAGGTTTTGTTTACTTTTTATGCATGCATAAGGAGCAAAAATAAAAAGAATAACGTTTACTGAGCATTTAGCAAAGCCAATAAGCCTCACCTATGAGAGCTATTGACTTTGACAATGTTTTGCAGCCACGCTGTGCAGTAAAAAATAATTTTAAAAAGCAACATATTTTTTTAAACATCCTTTTGTTGTTATTATTATTTTTTAGTCATGCTGCAGCATGGCTACAAATTATAGCCAAAGTCGGCAATGCCCATGATGCATAGCATGAACAAAAGACAATAACGGAGCCAATAGTCTTGAAAACGACCCCTATTGGCTTTGTCAATGCTTGTTAGGTCTTAGCACAACACTCCTGTGATTCTTTGCAAATCAGTTAATCTGCCCATGCGTGAAAAAGAAAAAAAATATGACATTTGGTAAAAAACCTATCACATACAGAAAGCAATTGTGTCTATGTTCATGTGTTACTGAAAATACATTTCGAAGCAGATAACTGTTTACACAATAAGAGTTGATAGTTCAAGTTCAAGTTCGGAAATTTGTATAGCGCACTACTCACCCAGAGGGTCTCAAGGCGCTTGAGGGAGGGGGGTGCTTTACTTATCGAATTTCCAAGTTTTTAGTTGCTTTCTAAAGGCGAGGTGGTTCTGTGTAAGGCGGAGGTGGGTGGGGGGAGAATTCCAGGTTTTGGCCGCTAAGTAGGAGAAGGATCTTCCCCCATGGTGGATTTATGGATGCGCGGAATAGCGGCGAGGGCTTGATTGGACGATCGTAGTTGGCGGGAGGGGGTGTAGAAGGACAGTCGCGTTTTGAGGCAGTCGGGTCCTTGGTCGTAGAGGGCTTTGTGTGCGTGGGTGGGGAGGCAGAACGTTATTCTCTTGTTGACGGGGAGCCAATGGAGGTCTTTTAGGTGGTCAAATGTGAGCTTGCCGAGGGATGTCCAATATGAGTCTGGCTGAGGCGTTTTGGATTCGTTGAAGTTTTTTCTGTAGTTTGGCTGTGGTTCCGGCGTAAAGGGTGTTTACGTAATCCAGTCGGCTGGTGACCAGTGCGTGGGTGACCGTCTTTCTTGTTTCGGTGGGGATCCAACGGAAGATTTTTTTGAGCATGCGGAGGATGTTGAAGCAAGATGATGAGACGGCGTTGGCTTGTCTGGTCATCGAGAGGGAGGAGTCCAGGATGAAGCCAAGGTTGCGTGCGTGATCCGTGGATCTGGGTGCGGTTTCCAGGGCAGTGGCCACCAAGAGTCGTCCCAGGCAGAGGGGGATGATCCTAAGATGAGGACTTCAGTTTTGTCCGAGTTTAGTTTTAGACGGCTGTTCTTCATCCACTCGGCTACGTCTTTCATCCCTTCATGTAGGTTGGTTTTGGCGGTGTTTGGGTCTTTGGTGAGGGACAGGATCAGCTGGGTGTCGTCAGCGTAGGAGATGTTGAGGTTGTGTTGGCGCGCAATGGATGCGAGGGGACTCATGTATACGTTGAAGAGGGTGGGACTGAGTGATGATCCTTGAGGTACGCCACAGATGACTTCAGTGGCCTCTGATCTAAAAGGGGGGAGGCGGACTTTTTGGGTTCTTCCAGCGAGGAACAAGATGATCCAGTCCAATGCTTTCCCTTGTATTCGGAGGGTGCTATGACAGACTGTGTCGAAGGCTGCGGAGAGGTCGAGTAGGATGAGTGCAACTGTTTCTCCGTTGTCCAGTAGTGTTCGAATGTCGTCTGTTGCTGCGATGAGGGCGGTTTCGGTGCTGTGTTTGGCTCGGAAGCCGTACTGTGAGGGATCGAGGGATTTGTTGGATTCAAGGAAGGCAGCGAGCTGATTATTGACAGCTTTCTCAATGACTTTGGCAGGGAATGGGAGGAGCGAGATGGGGCAGTAGTTCTTAAGTTCAGTGGGATCTGCTGTGGGTTTCTTCAGAAGGGCGCTGAGTTCGGCATGTTTCCAGCTTTCCGGGAAAGTAGCGGAGTTGAAGGAACAGTTGATGACATCGCGGAGATGGGGTGCGATGATGGAGTCTGCTTTGTTGAAAATGTGGTGGGGACATGGGTCAGTTGGCGATCCTGAGTGGATGGAGTTAATCAGGCGGATGGTGTCTTCGGTGGTGATTGGGTTCCAGACGCAAAGGTTGTTAGAGTGCGGTTTTGGTTCGGAGGTGCGTTTAGTGGGCTGGTGTTCGGACTGGTTTTCAAAGCTGTTATGTATGTCGGCGATTTTGTTGTAGAAGAATGAGGATAGAGAGTCGCAGAGGTCTTGGGAGGGAGTGATGTCGTTGGTGCCGGCGGTGGGGTTGGTAAATTCTTTGACGATGTTGAATAGTTCCTTGCTGTTTTGGGCATTGTTGTCAAGTCGATCCTTGAATGCTGATTTCTTGGTGGATCGGATCAGTTGGTGGTGTTTGCGGGTGGCGTTCTTGAAGGTGGCCAGGTTGTCAGTGGTTGGGTTTTTTCTCCAGGCTTTCTCGAGAGTCCGACAGGTCTTCTTGAATTTCTTAAGGTCATCGTTGAACCAGGGGGCTTTTTTGCTTCTTTGATTGAAAAGGTGGTTCTTCAAGGGTGCTAGTTCGTCGGCGCTGTGAGTGATCCATTGTGTGAGGTTGGTGGCTGCTTGGTTTGGGTCCGATGATATGGCAGGGGGGTTTTGGTGGAGCGAAGTGAAGAGCTGGTCGGAGGTGATTTTGTTCCAGTTTCTTCGAGGAATAGGATGTGGGGGGTTGTGCGTCGTGGTCTTTTTGTAGCTGAAGTGAACGCAGCCGTGGTCCGTCCAATGGAGGGCTGTAGTGTGATAGAAGGAGATGTGCTTGCTGGAGGTGAAGATAGGGTCGAGCGTGTGTCCGGCAAGGTGGGTGGGGGTGTCAACAAGTTGTTTGAGTCCAAGAATGTCCAGGTTGTCCAGAAGGGGGGTGGTGTTGCTGTCGTTTTTCTTTTCCAAATGGAAGTTGAGGTCTCCTAGTAGAATGTAGTTCTCGGAGGTGAGGGCATGTGGGCTGATGAAGTCAGTGATGTCTTCACTGAATTGTGTGTGGGGTCCTGGTGGTCTGTAGATGAGGGTGCCTCTGAGTGTGGACTTGGGGTTGGTGTGGATCTGGAAGTGAAGGTGTTCGGCGTTAGCGAGGTTATCGTCGGAGCTGGTTGTGATGCGGATGGTGTTCTTATGGACGATGTCGATGCCTCCTCCTGTTTGGTTGATGCGGTCCGGGATGGCTATGGCGATGTCGGGTGCTGAAGAGGCGTTCATCCAGGTTTCTGTAAGGAAGGCGACGTCCAGTAAAGTAGTGTTGAGTAGGTTCCAGAGTTCAATGGAGTGTCTGTGGACTGAGCGGGTGTTCAACAGGATGCACTTCAGGTGGTTAGAGTCAGAATTATGTCTGGAGTTAGAGGATTGGGTGTGGGTCCTGATGCAGTTTAATTTGCAGGAGTGGCAGGAGAAAGGTCCATGGGTGTGTCCTGGGGCAGCTTGGTAGCATTGGGGTGTGCGGCTGGGGTTAAGTGCTGAAAGGGTTGCAGCGTCGTAGTTTATGCGGGTGGAGTGGGTTATGCGGGGACCAGGGGGTCTGGTGCTGGGCGCGGTCCAGGCGCGGACGGGCGTAGACGGGCTTACCTTTGGCGCACCTTCGGCGCGCATGGGGCACGACCGCTGAGCGTGAACGCTGCGCGCAAAGGCATCTGTCATAAGTGGATGGTGGAGGGGGGAGGGGGGAGGGGCGAGTGAGGAGCAGCTGGGAGGCGGGGGCGGGGTGCAGAGCCGGGCAGGGAGGCACAATAACAAACCACAAAATGGATGGCTGCGAGCCAAAAGCGAAAGAGGATTGAGGCACAAACAAATACAACGCGAACAAAATGGCAATGGCACCGGCACAATCAGGCACAAGACAGCTAATTAGGCAAAGGCAGCACAGCACAGTACAATGATATTGCAAGCACACTTTCGCACTATAGCGCTATAATACAAATATAATGTGCAGTCAGGCACTACTGATATCGTGAGCAATGCGAGCTAGCAGGTATAAATTTTGCAGTCTGGCGCTACGATACCAATCAGCTGTGAGCTGGGAGCTGGGAGCAGCGTGAGGAGCGACCGCTTCTGATCGGATCAGGACGGTCACAGCGCTACCACGGGGGATCGGAGCCTGCAGTATCAGTGGGAGGGAGGAGCAGCTGGGAGGCGGGGGCGGGGTGCAGAGCAGGGCAAGGAGGCACAATAACAAACCACAAAATGGATGGCTGCGAGCCAAATGCGAAAGAGGATTGGGGCACAAACAAATAAAATGCGAACAAAATGGCAATGGCACCGGCACAATCAGGCACAAGAACAAGCATTAGTTGTCACAATAAACATCCATTTCAAACAAGAAAAGGACTTTGTGTGTGTGTGGCATAGTAAAACATAGCTACAGGTGGCAAGAGGTTCCCCAACAGGGAAGAAGAAAAAAGTAGCACCTCAGTCTCAGTCACAATGCAATCAGCGGAAGGACAACAGTCAAGCAGAAGAAATCAATACTTTGTCCATGCTCCAGCCAAAAGAAGAGGATGTGCAGCCAGGTTGCACTGGCTAATCCGAATGCTGCAAATAAGAGTGATGGTGAAGCCAACGAATGTTAAACGTAGGGTGGGCTGGAAGCCTCTTGTTTTATTCAGTATCTCACTCAAGCGGGAGTACATAAGAGGGACAGTGAGGCCAATGAATGTTAAGCAAAGGGCGGGCTGCAACCCCCTTGTATACAATATCTCTCGCAAGCGAGACCATATGCAGCGCATGTGCTGCTGCAGGCGAGATCTAAAAAGTAGGAGAACAATCTGGTCTACCATGCCTTCCTGTATAGCTGGAGGATAGCCATAACAATAACAAGCATTTGCAATGCAATAGGTCTCGCATTAGGAAAATTTGAGCTATTGGTATTGTAAATGACAATTTTTTAATTTATGTGTTGGTGTTGAAAATAGCGAAATTAATAGCTTTGTCATTTACAATGCCAATAGTTATAACTTTCGCAAATGTGACACCTATAGCATTTGCAATGCAATATGTGTTGTATTTACGTGACTTCGATGTATTGATATAACAATGGCTTTTATTTTTTTATCAATAATTAATACTCAAATAAAAGTTATTGTAATTTATAATGGCAATAGCACAAACTTTTGTAAATAACTTTTGTGAAGATTATGTTCAGTGTATTTTATTGTGACGAAAATCCAAGAACAGAAGTGAAATATTAACACCTTTTTGTGACATTTGTAATAAAGCTTGAAACATTGAGAGAACATTTATGACCCAGTTGTTGTTGAATGGTTGCACAGATTGATGCTGTGGCATTCAGTGATGCTGTGGGAGCGCATAGTGATGTTGTAGTGCCCCTGAGTGATGCTGTGGTGGTGCAATAGATAGATAGATTGTGTGAGTGCGATAGATAGATAGAGGGAGGGCGATAGATAGAGGGAGGGCGATAGAGGGAGGGCGATAGATAGATAGAGGGAGGGCGATAGATAGAGTGAGGGCGATAGACAGATAGCTAGAGTGATGGCGATAGATAGAAAGATAGAGTAAGGGCGATAGATAGATAAACAGATAGAGAGAGGGCGATAGATAGAGTGAGGGCGATAGATAGAGTGAGGGCGATAGTTAGATAGAGTGAGGGCGATAGTTAGATAGAGTAAGGGCGATGGATAGAGTGAGGGCGATGGTTAGATAGAGTAAGGGCGATGGATAGAGTGAGGGCGATGGATAGAGTGAGGGCGATGGATAGAGTGAGGGCGATGGATAGAGTGAGGGCGATGGATAGAGTGAGGGCGATGGATAGAGTGGGGGCGATGGATAGAGTGAGGGCGATAGATAAGAGTGAGGGCGATAGATAAGAGTGAGGGCGATAGATAAGAGTGAGGGCGATAGATAAGAGTGAGGGCGATAGATAAGAGTGAGGGCGATAGATAGATAGAGTGAGGGGCGATAGATAGATAGAGTGAGGGGCGATAGATAAGAGTGAGGGCGATAGACAGACAGATAGATAGATAGACAGAGTGAGGGCGATAGATAGATAGAGTAATTATGTGGCACTGAGTGGTATTTGGAGTGTATGTTGCGTTTTGCGCAGTGTAAAGATGTAGCATAAAATTATGTGGCTTGGAGTGTATGTTGATTTGTAATTATGTAGCATATAAGTATGTGGCACTGAGTGGTATTGTGTGGAGTGTGTGCTGCATTCAGTAGAGTGTAATTATGTGGTGTGTAATTATGTGGCACTCAGTGGTATTTGGAGTGCTTGTTGCGTTGAGCGCAGTGTAATTATGTACAATATAATTATGTGGCACTGAGTGGAATTGTTTGGAGTGTATGTTGATTTGTAATTATGTAGCATATAAGTATGTGGCACTGAGTGGTATTGTGTGGAGTGTGTGCTGCATTCAGTAGAGTGTAATTATGTGGTGTGTAATTATGTGGCACTCAGTGGTATTTGGAGTGCTTGTTGCGTTGAGCGCAGTGTAATTATGTACAATATAATTATGTGGCACTGAGTGGTATTGTGTGGAGTGTATGTTGTGTTCAGTAGAGGGTAATTGTGTGGTGTGGGTTCATTGACATTAAGTAAGGCAATGGCTGAAGAAGGCAGAAACACTGCCCCTCTCGATATATTTTGTGGGGTGATTAGAATGTGAGTGACACTTCAAAAACGAATGGTTGAAAGTGCTTTATTATTATTTTGTGTTTTTTTTTCAAAAGCAGAGACATTTACTTAAACCTGTCTGTAGGCCAGACCTAAACTGGAAAAGTGACCCAGGACGTTTAAGTTTTTTATTCCAAGAGTTCATCTCCTGCTCAGTTTTGTCCTTTCTATCTGTCTGTGGAAATGTCCTATTCCTACCTGTTAATGTACGTTAGTAATTCACAAAATAATTATGTTCAGCTTTTCAAAATCATATTATGAATTGTTCTTTGTCAGTTGAAACTAATTCAAAACTTTATCCAATGGGTTTCTCGTTATCATTAAAACAACCTCTTGCAAACATTTTGTTATCATTAAAACAAATAATAGCACTTTGACAAGTCTGAACTTGCTTACAGTCAAGATTACTAATCACTTAGTTTAATTTTGAAGCCATAATTATTTCATAATTTATTACAGCGTTGTGAAGCGAACGGAGACCTGTGTTATATTAAACAATGCCACGTCTCTCTGATGAGGCCTGGAGCTCAGTGGCCTCTGAGTTTATGGGCCAATTCTGTGCATTCTGTTTCATGGTGTAATACTACCACGCGACTAAGGACTTTACTTTACTTTACTTTCCTGACGTTGCACGATTATTCACTTCGAAAGACAAATAAACACCTTGGTGTAAATGAAACGGAATCTATGTTTAGTGGCAAGAATGCGTAGAAAGGGCATGTTACTGGTGAATGACATGTGTCACCAGTCATGCATGCCTTGAAGGCCTCTTGGCTTTGGACGTGTACTTCGATGTTGATTTACTTTGAATAATGAAACAACAGTTACCTCTACAAAAACCGCACGTTTTTCCTTTCACCCTGAAGCTGGGTGGTCAGTGGAAATGTTAGACCCACCTTGTTAGTAGAATGTGAGGCATGCCATTGTAAGCGCTGTTTCTGCTTATCGGAGCATTACAGCAAACGGATTAGGCCAGCGCCGCACAATTACAGGGCATCGGAGTGGCGCTTCTCGAGTTCTCGAGGGCGTGTGAAAATCTGCCCAGCTGATGGGAAGGTATGCCTCGGCCCCTACAGACACTGATGAAGGCTTGTGAGCCGGCGTCAGGTTACCCTCGCCGTGTTTTTACATGCAACATATTAATTTACTGTAAATATTGTTTATTTTCTTTTCGAATGGAAAGGGTGTTTGCATGTACTTGGACACGCTAGTTTCTGTGTGCGTTTTGTACCGTAAGCATGTCCTGGATAGCTGTAATAATGCGTGTAACTCTACATAAATAAAGCCATCAAACCCATGCACCGAGCCTTCTCCGTGAGAAACCTTTAATGGAGGTTTGACCACCAGCAGATGAACCTGGGCTGGCGCCATCATCATTGTACATTTTGGCATTGTTTGAGTTTTTCTGGGCACCTTAAAGGTGGTGATGAACTTTCCTTTTATTACTTCTTGTCATTTTTCAACTTTGAAAAGCTTTCCCTTATTGGAATCTAATTAATGTGTTCTGAATGAGTGTTGGATTTGGCATAAAGTAAAATATTGCAGTTTTGAAAGCACACTACTCCAGCACACAAACATATGAATGCACTAGCTTTCTTGGGGCAGCTAAGCTGCCTTTACAAAGGAAAGTGTTGGTTTTCAGGGTACAAAAGTGCATTGTGATTCACTATGGTCATTGTGATTTGCAAGGCACATTTCTATGCTCTTGTGACTCACGAGGCGAAGGGGCATCAAGCAAGCATTCCCGTCATCTTGCAACTCTCAATGGAATAATTCAGTGCTTTGCGACCCCTCATGCAGGAACGTAGTAAGAGTATCCGCATTCATGAAGAAGCATTCTAGCTAATTATGTATGCATAATGTAATGTAGAAAATGAATGAAGCGTCTTTCACAAAGGTGCTGCTACTAGATGTCTCCATTGGACCAGGCACTAGTCCTTGAAGAGAAATTTAATAAGAAATGTATCCTTTTGTTGAAATTGGAGGAGAAGTAAGTGAGGCCGAGCACGCTGGGGGAAGCAACAGATGGCTTTGGTGTGGTCGCGCTTCGCGCGCTGGATGATAAGATTAGGCCGGTGCGGCACAATTACAGGGCATCGGAGTGGCGCTTCTCGAGTTCTCGAGGGCATGTGAAAATCTGCCCAGCTGATGGGAAGGTATGCCTCGGCCCCTACAGACACTGATGAAGGCTCGTGAGCCGGCGTCCGGTTACCCTCGCCGTGTTTTTACATGCAACATATTCATTTACTGTAAATATTGTTTATTTTCTTTTCGAATGGAAAGGGTGTTTGCATGTACTTGGACACGCTAGTTTCTGTGTGCGTTTTGTACCCGTTTTGTACCGTAAGCATGTCCTGGATAGCTATATTAATGCGTGTAACTCTACACAGCTAAAGCCATCAAACCCATGCACCGAGCCTTCTCCGTGAGAAACCTTTAATGGAGTTTTGACCACCAGCAGATGAACCTGGGCTGACGCCATCATCAATGTACATTTTGGCATTGTTAGAGTTTTTCTGGGCACCTTAAAAGTGGTGCTGAACTTTCCTTTTATTACTTCTTGTCATTTTTCAACTTTGAAAAGCTTTCCCTAATTGGAATCTAATTAATGTGTTCTGAATGAGTTTTGGATTTGGTATAAAGTAAAATATTGCAGTTTTAAAATAAAAGCACACTACTCTAGCACACAAACATATGAATGCACTAGCTTTCTCAGGGCAGCTAAGCTGCCTTTACAAACGAAAGTGTTGGTTTTCAGGGTACAAAAGTGCATTGTGATTCACTATGGTCATTGTGATTTGCAAGGCACATTTCTATGTTCTTGCGACTCACGAGGCGAAGGGACATCAAGCGAACATTCCCGTCATCTTGCAACTCTCAATGGAATAATTCAGTGCTTTGCGACCCCTCATGCAGGAACGCAGTAAGGGTATCCGCATTCATGAAGAAGCATTCTAGCTAATTATATATGCATAATGTAATGTAGAAAATGAATGAAGCGTCTTTCACAAAGGTGATGCTACTAGATGTCTCCATTGGGCCAGGCACTAGTCCTTGAAGAGAAATTTAATAAGCAATGTCTCCTTTTGTTGAAATTGGAGGAGAAGTAAGTGAGTCCGAGCCCGCTGGGGGAAGCAACAGATGGCTTTGGTGTGGACGCGCTTCGCGTGCTGGATGATAAGCGCGTGCAGCAGGGGGCGGAGCGGATCCCTTTGAAGTGACGGTTAGAGTTGCATCAGGAAAGCTAAACCAGCAGGCGGATGCGCGTTCACGATCACATGCACTTTTGGAAATCCGCCGGCTGGTTTAACTTCCTCATGCAACACTAAAATTCTCCCCTATCCATTCCTGTGGAATGGGATAGGCTCGACCTAAAAATGTTTTTAAAGAGGCAATAAAGCAGGGAATTAGCCACTGATGTACAGTTTTAAACAATTAAACTCCGGGGCTGAATTCATCTAACACTCAAGGCAAATAAATCATGCAAAAGAGAAAAATGTCACAAGAGACCCTTTTCTCCTGTCTTTTTCTTATTTTGATTTATTGATGCGGGAATTGTGAACTACAGCAATTGGTTTTAATTGCTGTTGAAGCTGCCAGAGAAGTATCGCAAATGCATTTGTGTATTGGCCTACTGTTTGGTGTTAATGGTTGTATCTCAGTTCAGTGAAGAAATCCCTGTGACATACAGGGGTAAAAAGTGCCCATGCGTTTTTAATTTTAGAAAAACAGTCCCCCTGCTTTTTGTAAAAAGACTACCGTTCCGGGATGGTTAATTCCAGAGCTGAAATGCTTCAGCTGAACTGGAAGGCAGGGAGCCTCCTGTGCTGCAAAACCAAGGGAGGGCCAGACAGCTAAACAAGCTTTCTTGCCAGGGTGCCTGCATCCCTGAAAGAAATGTAAATGTGCACAACCGGTCAATCTCCAAATGTAAAGTGTGCTTGGAAGCAGGTATTGGCTTTAATTGTTGGAATCACTTGATGCTCCCTGATGACACACATTTATTCTTTTTGAGAGGTATTGTAAGGGAGCTGCCAGCTAAGCTGTGAAGTGTGTGCTTTTAAAACAGTTCTAAAAAAAGAAGTTGAATTACATACAGTCTTGCTATTACTAAAATCTATATTTTGGAAGCACTTTTTAATCTTAATATGTTTTGCGCATTTTGTAGCAACCTTTCTTATACTGTTTGTAATGCAAGTTTAAAATAATGACTTGCTTGTTCACAGTGCTTTCTTTCACAGACTGGGTTCTTGTAGCCCTAAACATACACACATCACTGTTCTCCACTGCAGTTTAAAATAATGACTTGCTTGTTCACAGTGCTTTCTTTCACAGACTGGGTTCTTGTAGCCCTAAACATACACACATCACTGTTCTCCACTGCACAAACCAGGATTCAATTATGTGGCACTCTGGTGCAGTGCATCAACTAATAAGAGGTTTCATAATGTACTTTAGTCCATTTTTCATTGATTAAAGAAACTTGCATTTAATTTTCATTTAACCGCATGCGCGCTAGCGGAATTCCGCTAGCGCGCTGGGTTTTTCAAAATCGCACTTTGCGTGACGAGCTGGGCTCGTCATCAGTGTGCGAGCGGGCTACACCATGACGAGCCCAGCTCGTCATGAGTGTCGAAGGGGTTAAGATGTGTGTTTTTTAAACATTTTTTTATATGTAGTTATCTGAAGGTGAAAGACTGAAAAAAGTTTGAGAATGTTGTTTTTTTGGCCACGCCTTTAAGCACGTTCCCACTTTCATTCTCCCTGCCTTCATTGCGCGCAACATCACAGTTCCCATACTTTTTTTAATGCACTTCGACCACTACAGGAAACCATAGTCCTTTCTATAGTGTTAATAATCAATATCTCGGGGGGAGGGGGGTGGGCATGGCCTGAGGCGTGAAGATGGCGGTCGCACTGTAAGAGTGCTCTGGACCCCCCATCCGTTATCCGCCCAGCATCCGCCTTCTGCAGCTACCATCGACTCGCAGCCCCTGTGGTACTGGACTCCCGGGTGGAGCCGCTGCAGTGACCTGCTCCCCGCCGGCCCCCCTGCTGGACGACGGAGGCCTGTCCGGGGTGGTGGTGCTTGCCCTGCCTGGCGCTGGAGGTGTGGCGGGTATCTGAGGCGGCCCCCCGCTGACATCGAGCTTAGGGCCACTGTGAAGGCGGGTGGAACCCGTGGGGTCGGCCCTGGGCCCGCGGCGGCGGCGCTGCACCAGGAAAACTGTCCCTGCGATATACAGAGGCCGGGGGCTGCTGAGGGCCCCAGAGGTGAGGAGGAGATCGGGACCAGGCGAGAGGCTCCCCCTTGGCCTCGCCCATGTACGGCTTAAGCGGGCTGGGAGGCCGGGGAGCCCTGGGCCCGTTGTATCTAGTGCAGCCCCCCTCACTGACACCCTGCTTGGGGCCGCAAGGACGGACTGTGGAGCCTGTTGGAAAGGCCCTGCATTGGCCGTGGGGCCGCCGCAAAACTAGGCCCTGACACACGCCCTGAGGTGACCCGGGCTAATGCGGGCCCGAGGGCGAGAAGAGGCTGAGAAGGAGCGGGGGCCCGGCCTCGGAGGAGGGGGGAGGTTCGAGATGGACTGGGGGCCGCCTAGGGCTCGCCCATGTGCTGGTCGAGCGGGCTGGGAGGCCTGGGGCTCCAGACATACCACCAGCACTGACAGCCCCCCTGCAAACGCCCTGCCTGGGCCGCTGAGGAGGCAGGCGGACCCCGCAAGTCTTGCCCTAGATCTACCGCGACGTCGCCACATCGGAGGGTCCTGCCACACGGCCTGAGGCGTCCAGGTCCGCCTACAATCACCCGTAGGTGAGGAGAGACTTGGGGAGGGACAGAGGGCTCCCCACTGGCCTCGCCCGTGTGCCGCTCAAGCGGGCTGGGAGGCCTAAGAGCCCTGGGCGCGCAGACGGCGGAGACGGCCCCCCCCCACCCGGCCATTGACTTCCTCCCCCGGCGCCTTGGGAACCGGAGGGTGTTCAACCAGCGGGCGCATCAAACCGGCTGGACGCCGGCCTCCTGGACCTGCTCTCCACGGGCTTGGGGCCCCGGGACGCCTCGCCCACCCATCAGCGCGGCTACTGAAATCTTTCCTGTCCAATACCTGAGGCTTTGTAGGCATGGGAACTGTGGCGGGCATTGTGGCCGTGGACCGCCTCGCTCCGCTTTGCTGCTGGCTGACTGAGCCCCGTAGTCTACCGGCGCCTTACCCTGCATGACCGCTCGCTCTGTCCCTTGCTGCACGAAGTGACGTCCCCCCTTCTTCCCTCCTATCTCCCTGCTCTCTGGACCTCGCCGCCTGTGCCGCAAGAGGAGGCCTGGAGGTCTGCGGCCTACGACAGTCCTGCCGCGCCACCATTGGACCCTGAGGACTCCGAATCCGCTGGGAAGCCGGGAGGCTTGACATTCCGGAGTGAACCCCTGAGACTACACCACCACACACACCGGCATCTGGCACGCTGCGACCACGGGCAGGGGGAAGACCACACAGACTCCGGTTCCCCCGACCCACATGCGAATGGACCAGTTCACAAAACCAGGTCAGGAATCCAGTGCTGGCCTCCCCCCTTCGCAGGGGGCCGAGGGGGGGGGGGATTTGGCCACAATCCTCCAAGCAATCAGCACATCCCAGGCCTCCGTGGAAAACAAGATTGGAGAGGTGAAGGTGGATGTGGCCCTCATCCGACAGGACCTCCGAAATGCCACGGCACGAATCACGGAAGCAGAGTCTCGAATTTCCACGGCAGAGGATGACCTGACAGTCTTGAAAACCCAGGTGGCCCGTCTTCAGACGCTGACGTTGGAGCTCCATCACAGGGCGGAGGACGCCAAAATCTGGCTCGCAGAAACAACCTGCGCCTCCTGGGATTTCCGGAGGGAGTGGAACAGGGATCCATCGCTGTCTTCCTCAAAGCCTGGATCCACTCCTGGATGCCCGCAGAGAAGCTCTCCCCCTGGTTCGCAATAGAACGGGCTCACCGTTCACTGGCGCCCATACCACCTTCTGGAGCCCCGGCTCGCCCCTTCTTTCTTCGCATCTTTAATATCCGGTATAGGGATGCCATCCTGGGGGCCCCCAGGGACCTGGGCCCCCTGCTTTTCCAGAACTCTAAAATAATGATCTTCCCGGACTACTCCATAGAGGTCCAGTCCCAGCGGAGGTCATACGATGAGGTCAAACAGAAACACAGGGCGATGGGACTGCGGTACGGTCTCCTCTTCCCGGCTCGCCTTAAGGTCCTATTCCAAGACAAGACCTTCTTCTTCGACAGCCCACAGGCGGCTTGGACCTGGCTTACGGAGGAGCGCCCCCTCCTGCCTGGGCGGCCTCCATCCCCTCCCCGGAGACCTAAAGCCCACCTGAACCACGACATGCCCAAGCCACGGCGGCGCTGCACCGGATCCCGCCTCTGCACACGAGTCAAGACGTCTGTTCCTCTGCTGAGTCACCCTCCTTGGTAGTCATTGATGGGGCCTCTGTCTCGGGTGCGAGCCTACGGAAGGCAAGATCGGACTCGGACTTATCCGGCAGCCCTGTGATCAGTGGAACCCTGAATGATGTGGAGGTCTGAACCATCGCCACCTGCTGTCTGGTCTTGCTGTCTGAGGCCGACCTGTTGGGTCTGCTCAGACCATCCGTCGACGCCTTGCCCGCTGCCTAAAAAACTGGCTGCCCGGGGAGGGTCCCTGTGGGGATAGAGGCCCGAAAGGTCGACTCTTCCCTGCTTTGTGCTCTTGCCCTGTCTTCTTATTCTCCTCTGTACCACATTTTCTCTGCCATCTGTGAAACTGCTTCTGATACCCTGACTCAAACTCACCTTTGAAGCTCTAGTGTTTAAAGCTGTTGGCATTTATCCGTTCATCTGGAGGGGGGTCCTCCTTGCAAACCCTTGACTGGTGCTACTGCTCCCTACTAACCGTTTAAGTTTAGTACCCTTCCCCTAGCGGGGGTGTTCTTGGTTGTTTGATCTTCGGGGCGACAGATGCTTCCTGTTTCGAAGTGTAGGGTGGGGGAGTTGGGGGGTACGGCGAAGGAGGGAGTATGTTGGCTCCCATTGGTTTGTTGTTTTCAGCCACCTACGGGCCGCTTTTTGGTGTAGCTCTGCTAAGCCGCTCCTCGGCCATTGTTAGTGCTACCTGCGGGTGGATGGTTGCAGCTCTTCTTTTTGACAAAATGTGGTGGGTAGGTCCACGCCTGACACACACCTCCTGTTGCCCCATACTTTGTTATTTTCGGCTGCCTACGGCCGCCACGGGGGGCTTCTGCGGGCGGTCGCCCCCCCCACCTACTCCCTCCTCGGACCTCTAGCGCTCCTGCTCTGCTAACTACCCTAGACAGTCTCTTCCTGCCTCTGCGCGGCGCTGCCAGCCCCCCTTTCTGGGTGCGCTTCCCGGCGATTTTATGCTCCCCTACATGCCCCCCCCCCCAATGGCGTACACGCTGATTAGGCCCCTCCACGTTCTCTCCTGGAACGTTAATGGTCTCCTGGACCGCATCAAACGCACGGCTATTCTCCGGGCTGCCCACCGCAATGCGGCCGACATCCTTCTTCTCCAAGAGACTCACCTCTTAGGCACGCAATGTAACTTCCTGGCCCGATGTGGCTTTGCGACGGTCTGGCACTCAGAGTTTATGCGCGGATCCCGAGGAGTAGCGGTCCTGCTCAGGAGAGGCCTTCCCTTTATCCTGACCAAGGCATACACTGACCCACAGGGGCGTTATGTGGCGATATCGGGCATGATGGAGGAGTGCCCTCTGAACGTCCTGGGTCTCTACATTCCGCCCGCCCTCCTGCCCCCGACGCTTCGATGCCTTACACAAGTTATTTTCTCCCTTCCGCGTGGCCTCACGGTGGTTGGAATAGACTTTAACGCCGTCCTGCAGCCCCACTGTGACACGACCGGAACTCCGTCCGCAATCCGGATTTCCTCTGCTGCTGCTCTGTCGAGTTGGGCCTCGGCTCTGGGGCTCTGCGACATATGGCGAGTCTGGAATCCCCGCAAAGCACAGTACACCCATACATCGGCCTCCCACCATACCCACTCCCGCATTGACCTTATCCTGCTTCCCGCCAAGGACTGCCACCTGGTCTCGGGAGCGCTTATTTTGCCATGGGGACTGTCCGACCATTCCCCCGTCTCCCTCTGGCTTGGCTCCGCCCCAACGGGTCCGCGGCGGTCTGGCGTCTCAACGCTTGATTCCTGCAGGATCATACACTGGTGGACACGCTGAGACAAGAACTAACCCACTACCTCTCAACCAACGAGGGTTCAGTTCCCTCGCCTGGGACCCTGTGGGAGGCTGGCAAGGCGGTGATTCGCGGGGTGGCGAGGAGGCTTGTACATGCCAAGCGGACAGACCAGCTGGCCCGGCTCGGGGAGTTGGAGTCTCGGGCCGCATAACTGGAGGCAGAGCAAACCTCCGCTGGGCGCGCGGACCCCACCCGGCAGCTGGCGCTGATTCGGGAAAAATCCGACAGATCTCATTGGACTCGGCCCAAATGTTGTGGTGGTCGTCGGTGGCGCGGGTGTATGGCTGGGGGGACAAAAATGGCAAACTCCTCCATAACTTGGTCTCTTATCCCAAAATCCATTGCATTATTCCAGAGGTTCATGCTCTGGACGGCACCCTCCAGGTGACCTCCGCGGCCATAGCCAGAACCTTTGCAACTTTTTACGTGCGCCTCTACGCAGCCCGACTGACAGACACGCCCCTGACCACCATCCTGGACGGGGCTAGTGCCCGGCTCGGGCCGCACGACTGGAGGCAGAGCAAACCTCGCTGGGCGCGCGGACCCCACCCGGCAGCTGGCGCTGATTCGGGAAGAAATCCGACAGATCTCATTGGACTCGGCCCAAATGTTGTGGTGGTCGTCGGTGGCGCGGGTGTATGGCTGGGGGGACAAAAATGGCAAACTCCTCCATAACTTGGTCTCTTATCCCAAAATCCATTGCATTATTCCAGAGGTTCATGCTCTGGACGGCACCCTCCAGGTGACCTCCGCGGCCATAGCCAGAACCTTTGCAACTTTTTACGTGCGCCTCTACGCAGCCCGACTGACAGACACGCCCCTGACCACCATCCTGGACGGGGCTAGTGCCCGGCTCGGGCCGCACGACTGGAGGCAGAGCAAACCTCGCTGGGCGCGCGGACCCCACCCGGCAGCTGGCGCTGATTCGGGAAGAAATCCGACAGATCTCATTGGACTCGGCCCAAATGTTGTGGTGGTCGTCGGTGGCGCGGGTGTATGGCTGGGGGGACAAAAATGGCAAACTCCTCCATAACTTGGTCTCTTATCCCAAAATCCATTGCATTATTCCAGAGGTTCATGCTCTGGACGGCACCCTCCAGGTGACCTCCGCGGCCATAGCCAGAACCTTTGCAACTTTTTACGTGCGCCTCTACGCAGCCCGACTGACAGACACGCCCCTGACCACCATCCTGGACGGGGCTAGTGCCCGGCTCGGGCCGCACGACTGGAGGCAGAGCAAACCTCGCTGGGCGCGCGGACCCCACCCGGCAGCTGGCGCTGATTCGGGAAGAAATCCGACAGATCTCATTGGACTCGGCCCAAATGTTGTGGTGGTCGTCGGTGGCGCGGGTGTATGGCTGGGGGGACAAAAATGGCAAACTCCTCCATAACTTGGTCTCTTATCCCAAAATCCATTGCATTATTCCAGAGGTTCATGCTCTGGACGGCACCCTCCAGGTGACCTCCGCGGCCATAGCCAGAACCTTTGCAACTTTTTACGTGCGCCTCTACGCAGCCCGACTGACAGACACGCCCCTGACCACCATCCTGGACGGGGCTAGTGCCCGGCTCGGGCCGCACGACTGGAGGCAGAGCAAACCTCGCTGGGCGCGCGGACCCCACCCGGCAGCTGGCGCTGATTCGGGAAGAAATCCGACAGATCTCATTGGACTCGGCCCAAATGTTGTGGTGGTCGTCGGTGGCGCGGGTGTATGGCTGGGGGGACAAAAATGGCAAACTCCTCCATAACTTGGTCTCTTATCCCAAAATCCATCGCATTATTCCAGAGGTTCAGGCTCCGGACGGCACCCTCCAGGTGACCTACGCGGCCATAGCCAGAACCTTTGCAACTTTTTACGCGCGCCTCTACGCAGCCCGACTGACAGACGCGCCCCTGACCACCCTCCTGGACGGGGCTAGTGCCCGGCTCCCCTCTCTCACTCCTGACTCCGCAGAAGCCCTAGAGTAACCCTTTACCTTGGATGAGGTTCTGGAGGCCATCCCCCTTCTCCACTCTGGCAAGACGCCCGGCCCGGACGGATACCCGCAAGAGTATTATGCTGCCGTCCGGGATATCCTGGCTCCCCGACTCTTGGCCCTCTTCCGGCATGTGGCGAAGAATGGCTCCTTCCCCCTGAATCGGACCTGGCCACGATAGTGGTCATCCCTAAGACTCAGCCACCCTCCACGAGCTGCGCGGACTACCGTCCAATTTCACTTATCAACACCGAGATCAAGTTCTTTGCCACGATACTGGCCCAGAGGCTTAAGCCTCTCCTGCAGGATCTGGTCCACCCCGACCAATGCAGCTTTATGCCAACCAGGGGCACCCGTCACTGCATCCGCCGCCTTCACTTGGCCTTGGCCCACCGTGCCCGCCTGTCCCCATATCTGGCCCTCCTTTTTCTCAACTTCGAGAAGGCCTTTGACACGGTGGGCTGGGACTACCTGCAGGATGTGCTGAAGGCGATAGGCTTCGGCCCATTGTTCCGCCGCCATATCGGGGTCCTCTACGCCAACCCAAGGGCCCGGGTGCTTGTCAACGGGACGCTCTCCGAGGCCTTTCCGATCTGCAGAGGTACGTGCCAGGGGTGTCCCCTCTCCCCACTCCTATTTGCGCTAGCGATGGAGCCCCTGGCGGCGCTCATCCGGCAGGACCCCCTCGTCCAGGGATGGGCCTAGAACGAGAGCCATGTAGACAAAATAGCCCTCTACGCTGATGACGTGCTCTTATACCTGGCGGACCCAGCGAATTTGGGCCCCAGGTGCCTGCAGATCCTTGCGGGCTTCGAGGGTTTCCGGGCTCCAGCTCAACGCGGCCAAATCCACACTGGTCCCATTGCATCCCAAAAGGGAATGCTTTGACTCGTATATTCCCCTTAGACACCACTCTGTTAAATATTTGGGGATATGGGTGGCCCTCCTGCCGAAACTTGAGTCGGCGCTGAATATCACACCCCTGGTGACCCGGATGAAGGCGGACCTTAAAAAATGGCAAACCCTTCCCCTCAACCCCCTAGGACGAAATGCTCTGTTTAAAAGGATGGTCCTCCCCCGCTTCCTCGATATCCTACAAAACATCTCCATCCCCTCTACCGCACCTGGTTCTGAGAGCTTGACGGGACCTTGTCCCGATTCCTCTGGGGAGGCGGACGACCGTGGAAGTCCCTGGCGCACAGCCGCATCCCCCCCTTCGATGGGGGCCTGGGGGTGACTCACCTTTACCTCTACTATCTTGCCACCAAACTGATAGTCATCCACGACTGGTACGCGGGCGGCTGGTCCGACCCGGTGTACAGCGTGGAGCTAGAGGCTATGGAATTTCCACAGATCCAGGCGTTCCTATACGGAAGCCCGGTCCCACAGACCATAGTGCCCATCACTAGAACGGTCCTCCTGGCCTGGCGCGCTGCCCTGCGCCACGCGGGGTGGGACCGTAAACTCACTCGTCAGACGCCGCTCTGGCACGGCACCTGGCTCTGGGAGGTTGCGTCCCTGAACGGATTCCGTCGCTAGGATCTAATTGGCATTTCGGTCCTTGGCGACGTCTGGGCGGGCAACCATATCCGTGATCTGCAGCAGCGTCATGCCCTACCCCACGCCCAACACTTTCGATATCTGCAGTTGCGCCACGCCCTCCACACACATCTCCCCTCACCAGTTACCCTCCCGGAGTTCAGCCCACTAGAGGCCCAGGTGATGATGGGGAACCTGGGTAAGGGAGGAGTGTCCTGCATTTATCGCTCCCTAGTAAATAATGGCCCTGCGTCCTTAGATAAGCTGCGCTCGGTGGGAGGGTTGGGTGGGGCCCCTAGAGGAGGCAGATTGGAGGGATGCCCTTATGGCTCCCGGAACTCTGACCACGTCCTCCAGGCTTCGCCTGGTGCAGATATACTACTTACATGCGGTCTACCTCGCACCCGAGCGACTCTTCCGTGCCACTTGCGACCCTCCCCAGACTGCCCGAAATGCGGTCCATCCCCCGCTGATTTCTTCCACATGGTGTGGCTTTGCCCGGTGTTGGGGAGGTTCTGGAAGCGGGTGGAGCGAGAGCTCACACAGACCCTGGGATGGGAGGTACCACATGACCCGTTGCGGATGCTGTTGGGGATCTTTGATGGCCTGGACGGTTCCAGGATGGACAAGCGCCTATTGGGAACGGCGGTGGCTGTGGCCAAAAGGGACATAGCGATGTACTGGTCATGTGCCGCGGCGCCTACTGTAAAGGGGTGGAGGAGGGGGGTGGATTGGTGCAGCACCCCAGAGGAGGCCCTGTTTGAATCCCGAGGCTCTCCAGAATTGTTCCACAAAGTGTGGGGGAAATGGTTCAACATGGTCCCGCCATAAGTCTAGTTATATTGAATGTCTTACGATCTACCAATACTGTAATACTGGATGAGATATTGGACTGGAGTGGACCGGCCATGTCTAATTCTCTTATTGATTCAGATCCGCTCTATATGTTGATTTGTGAGTGGCAACCAATGAACTCTATTTTACTGTTTTATATACCTAATAAAGTTGATTATCAAAAAAAATTTATCAATATCTCCATTGTGGAGTAAAATGTTATGCTCAATTTGGAATCTAATTTACTTCTGTTGAGCAACCAGTAAACCTGTATGAGCAGGGTGCCGAAGTCGTAATTTCTGCATAATTCTTATCAAACGAAAATGGAAAAATCATAAAATTGCATTCCAGTAATTCTATATGAAAATGAAATACTAATTGAATCTCTTCAATTTTAAGGCCCCTACCAATTGACCGCACACTTCTTCTCTCACAACCTCGCCTGGAGATTGACTGTGCTCCCCTGAGCACACTGTTCTCTATCAATAAATGGAAAGTAGTAAAAACATCTTTAGGGTCGCACTTGATAGGAATAAATGTGTGCTTTGAAGTGGTACTGGATGGCACGAGGGTGACCTAGGTGAAGGTAGATGGGTTACCTGAGAGATTTTACACTTTGACAATATGATTAAAAGAGAAAACATGTGGATAGAACACGCAGTTCTAGGTGTGGGCACCAAGACCGTACAGACTACTGCATCTGAAGCCTGTCATGGGGTCAGTCCTAAAACATTTGTCTAGATCTCATAACACAAACGTATGCTGTGTAGGTCCACACACATTGTGAAAGATAATGAGCCCCACTAGTCATAAAAGTCATAAATTGTAGAGAAACTGGCTCAGCGTACTAAATAGCCACAGTTTAGTACTTTGAGAGCTCAGAGGAAGAGGACAGACCTTTAATCTGCAGGCTGCACAATAAGAATTCTGAAGACCGGTGGCATATGGTCCCCCTTGTATTTTGGCACTTGCCAGTGACAATGAGGAAGAAATAAATGTAGCACAATAGAGGGTTCGAAACGAGTGGACCATACCGCACTGTAGACAGCAGCTGGCACACGGATCAGGTTTGACCAATGGGTGATTTGCCATTAGAATTGCACGAAGTCTTTCCTAGCACAAGTGAAATTTTAATGTAAGGATACACAAATACAGTGCATCCTTTGCACCTGTGTTTTTATCATCAAACACATACTGTTTCCTGCAAATGTGCATCACAAGAAGTGCCATTAATTGACAATTCTGTGGTATCACTGAAACAACTTTGCATGAATCTACTTACCTATTGTGGATAACAGTAAAAGGATAAAAATATCAATAATACTCCTAATAAAATAAGTAAAAATAATGTAAAACTCGATTCAGTGTAATACATTACATTGATCGAAGTAGGTAGAAAAGCTAGGAATATGTTTCTCTAAAACTGATATCATTACAGCAATGTTCACTTATTCTTTCCAGATTAGTGCATGATTAAAATTCCAAGACTGATTGTCCCAGAGATATACAGCAGATCTTGATGTGGCACCTCAAACTTCCTTTTATGCTAATGAGATCAATGGATAAGGCATTTGGTTTTCTGCAGGCAATGGGGATCAACACAAAGAGATACGTTCTATATGAGTTAAGTGAACTGCAGAAGCTGCAGTAAAGAACGGAAAGCACAGATTGCCAAAGATAACAGGAGGAGACGGCACATATGTCTTGCACAGGTGGGGCGGTTGATATCTTGTCAAGCAAAAGCACCAAATACTGGACCTCCGCAACACACTGAGCACCTAAACACATCAATTACTCTCAAACGCCACATTTGATATGAAAATGAGCTAACTTTACGATATAAAGAAGAAATTGCTGAAAAGAGACAACTATTTGTCATCAGCGAAAAAATAAAAAAACTCCCAAAATGTATGCTGAGCCAGTCACTAAGCAGGCAAGTATTAAAGTAACAAAACAAAAAGGACTTAATATAGTATACTCTGTGCAGTTTGCATCTATAAGTACAGGAAATCCAGCAAGGTGGAATATCTATAGGTTGGGGGAGATGTTGTGTTCCTTGCAAAATAAACCTGCCAAAATCCCAGAGATTTACAATTTTTAAAAAGGGATGACACTTGCCATAATGCAAAGGGTAAAGAACCAAGCTGCTAAACTTCTATTTAGCCTAAGATGTAATAACTAAATTGCGACTGGATTTTGCTTAAAGCGATAACTGAATACAATACTCTTGCAAGACCCCTTCGATCATTCGCAAGTCACTCTAGCCCTGTGTCGAGCTTCCTGACCAAACACTTTTGGTCCTTCCAACCTCCAGTACAAGATCTGCTTCCTTGAATCTGCCGGACACCTTCTCCTATATGCTCAATGATTGACAGATCACTCCATGTGCTTTGATGTACTCTCAGGAATGCCCCCAACTTCTGAGCTGGCTCCCCTTTCCAAGTACTCTCACCCTTCTTTACCTCACCTTCCATAGGAGGCCAATTCTAACTGTGCAGCCGAAAAGCAGCAATTTCCCCAGGCCTTGCTGTCACTCCCTGAGCTTTAGGATTCTTTGTTGTGGGAGAAGGTGCACCCATTCTGTGCCTATCCAGCCCGGCCCATTTTCATTCTGCACATGACAATGAGCTGGATGACTTTGCAAACACCATCAAACTTACTCTGAGCACACCAACCCTAAGTCTGCAGTAGCCTTTTGACTTGAGCACCAATGACCAAGCCAGTCCAAACAAGAGGCCAGTTTACCCAGCCATGGGCCCAACGGTCAAATTTTTATTTTCTGGCAACTTGCCTATCCGTGCCTGGCCTCCTTCCCTGCCCCTCGCAACTCTTTTGTCTTGCAGGGGTGGCTTAAATTCCTTATCACTTCACAGGACACTTTGGGCACACAGAGACATAGTGAGATGTTTGTTGAGGATTGGGAGACTATTAGTCATATAGAAAAATGTTTGGTATTTCATTCCATTATCACCTTCTCTAAAGCCGATCATTGTAAAAGACGGAAATAGAATGGCTGGATAAGGTGCTGATCTGACCCAGCTTCTTACTTTTACTCTCTGGTTCTGCCACTTTTACATCTATCTTTCCTCTCCATGTTCTACTCTTTACCTCTCAATTTTCCATCCTGCCTCTCAACTTCTCTTGCTATTCCTGCCCCTCTTACAGCCCCATCTCCCTTCCCAACTCTTCACATCTCAACTCTCCACCCAGCCGTTTATCTTTTCTTCTGGTACAACCCTCCTACATCCACTTATCCAGTTCCCTTTTTCCCTTTACTTTACCTGCTCTTGCTGGTTTTTCCCCTATTGCATAACCTCTCTTCTTCCTCCTTCCCTCGAACCACTTACCTTTTCTTAATGGTTCTTTCCCTCTTTGACCTCTACCTCTTTGTTCAACTCTTCATCTCTCCTCTCTCACCAACCCTTTCTGTTTCTCTTGCTGGTTATTCCCATCTAATATCTGCCTTACCCCTTCTGTCCCCCTCCCCCAAAACCTTTGTCTTTTAGTGATTCTGCTGTCTTCCATCCACCTCTCACAATTGCTTCTCTGTCCTCTCCACTCTGCTTATGTTCTCTAGCTGGTTCTGCCTCTCTTATATTCACTCCTCTTATCCATACACTAACTTTCACCTCTCATCCCTCCAAGTTTCTTATTGTCTTTAACTGGATCTACCCCATTTACATCCACCTTGCCCCTACCATCCTCCCGAAGCGTCTTATCTTTTCTCTTTGAATCTACCCCATGTACTCCCACCTCCCCTTCCATACTCTGCTCCTCTTCTCGTCTCACCCACAGACTCTTACCTTATCTTTGCATTCTACCCCTCTTATATCCATCTCTTCCCTCTCTCTAATCTTCGTCCCTTCTCATACTGGTACTGTCTCTCTGATATCCACATTGCTCCTTCATTCTCTACAGGTCACCTCATCTCTATACCTTTTCCCATTCTCACTAATTCTGCCCCTCTTACATCACCTCTCACAATTTCCTTCCTCCCTGCCAGTATAAGTTTCCCTGCCTCTATTACATTTACATCTCCCATTCATGTACTGTTCTTCACCTCTCATCTTTCCCTCCAGCTTCTTAACTTTTTTTCTTGGTGTGTCCCCTTCACTCTCACCTCTCGCCTTTCACCTCCCAGCGTCTTACCTTTTCTCACTGTTTCTGCCTCTTTCATCCACCTCTCACTTCCATGATTTTCACTTCACCTTATCCCTCTTCCTGCCTCTTACCTTAATTTATAAAATAATGAGTGCCAGTGCCTAATTTTTTTATTTTTTAAAACAAATTTTATTCATTGTTTACAGATGCAAGTACATCTACAATCAGATAATAGCCTACTCATAGGATTCCATTCTCCAACATCTTGGACATATGGTATGGCATACTCGCACTCAGTTCAGCCTCCTCGAGGTCCCCATCGCCATCTACAATCTCGGAGCTATCCGCCCGGCTCCTAGTGCGAGGAAGATGCGGCCTTCCCCCGCAGTTAGGTTGTCCAAACTTTGCCGCTCCAGTCTTCACCATAGTCCAGTTCACCCCGACAGCCCATGAGTTAACTGAAAAATAACTCCTCCCCTTCCCCCCTCCCCGCCAAACCATACCCACCCCCTCCCCGTCAGACATGTCGCTCTACCCCACCCCTCACATTGTCTCATCTCATTCACTCCTGCAGTCCAGTCGGAATCATCGTATAAAAAAAAAAGCTTCCAGTCAGGGGGATGCTCTCCTGCCAGTCCCAGTACGTATCATCCACCCCCCAGTTCACCAAAGGCAATGTTCCAAGGCACAGGCGTGGGTCCTCCTTTTTAGAGGATCTGTCACGGTCATCAGTCGGATGAGTGCCAGTGCCTAATGCGTTGCTCAAAAACTCATGGTCAGTGCCATTAAATATCAGCACGCCAAACCCGAAGGCTTCATAGCCTTGCATCTACCTCAAGCTTCTTTAACCCACTGCTAGACACAACCAACCATTTTATTTCACTCTTATAGGTTCTCTCCCCTGGTGACTGTTTTTCTGTCTTGCCCCAGTATTGGAACTTTCATGGATTCCTATAGCTTGTATCATTCCCCGTCGTCGGAATGGGAGTCTCTGTAACAAAAATAACATAGCAGTAGGTATAAAAGAGAAAGAAAAAGGCCTAGGCCTCATTCCCTTTTGTAGCATATCCGCCTCTTTTTGTAAAAGAGACCAAAACTAAGCCTCAGCCAATCAGAGGAGCCTCACCCCATAGAACCCTCCTGAAGGAACCTCAGAGCCTCATATTTTCTACTGCACGTTGTGCTTAGGGAGTCTCCTTTGAGCTCTGCTCATTTTCAACTCTTTTGAGAGATTTTCTTCAACTTTTTTCTTCAGGATTGTTTAGAGTTTCTTCTGAAATGTCTGACAAGGATTAGAAGGCCCTTTTCAAGTCCTGTTCCACCTGTGGCAAGAAAAGGTTATATGTGGAGGACAGGCATAAGGACTGTATATATTGCCTGTATCCTGATCATAAGGCTGCTGACCGCAAGATCTGCTGCACCTTCTCTACAAAGACCCTCCGGGACATGTGAGGGTCGCCTCCTCACTTGGCTTCAAAAATTGAAGTCTAGAAAAGAGACAGTGTCAAGTGACAGTGAGGACTCTTCTTCAGCTACATCATCCAGAAGGTCAGTCAAAAGGGGCAGGGTTTCCCCTTCACCTTCTGTGGAGCGTCCAGTTAAGGCCTCAAAAAAGACCCCCGTGAGTCTGAGCTCCAAAGTCCTGTCAAATCTCCTTACCACGGTGTAAAGGAGAGGGAGGGACCATCTACACCTTCAGCAGTGGTGGAGACTGCTTCAACGTTCAAAAAACCGTCTTCTCAGTCTTCTGAGAAGTCTGGGAAAAGCTCCAAATCGTCGACGACGCAGCAGAAGACTCCGTCGACGAAGGCGTCTAAATCTAAGCTGACTAAAGTGGTGCCGTCGACTGGCTCGTCGGCGGCACAATCATTGTCGACAGGATCGTCGTCGATGACGGTTTCGGCGACGAGGATGTCGACGGGAATTGCGACGACGGTAGCGACAACAAGAATTTTGTCGACGATGGTGACTACGACGGTGTCGTCGGCGAGTGCTTCAACGACGACAACCATGACGACGACAACGACGGCAGGATTGTCGACGGTCTCGTCGACAATGCCCATCGGTTCGTCGGCAGTCCGTCCGTCGACGGTGGCTCTTCCATCGACGTCGACTATGGTTATACCTTCACCTTCTCCATCGTCCACGGTACCATCGACGATACACTCGCCCATGGAGAAAATAACTATTTCCTTGAAAAGGATAACTCCGGACATGACATCTCCAAGGAGGGTTACCCCCTTGCCTCCCACTTTGTTACTAGAAGAAGAAGAGGAGGATTCTGACGAAGAGGATCAGGACTCTTTTGGGTATGCCCACAGTCCATCTCAGCTGCTGATTAAAAGTCAGGACACTGATTCTGAGGTCGAGTTTCTTCATGAATGTACTTACCAAAGTCAAGAATCCGCAGACCAAGAAATGGTGTCTGTTCCTTCCTCTCTTTTGGCGGATCTCCATAGTATGCTGCTGGACTATAAAAACAGGTCCTCTCAAGTCACGACTCAGGCAGAGTCTGTCCCAGCAGTTCAAACTACGACTGCCCCTACAACTCCATTGATGATTTCTCCAGTGCTGCCAACTCAGGTGTTCTCTCAGCCTCCAAAACCTGCTTTGAATATTCCTTCAACACTACCGGACGTACAGGATGATTCCTCGGATGAGGATCAAAATATTGATGACAGGCATAATCAAGGCTTAGAATGGGATGAGTATGTGATCCCGGATCCCGCTTCACCTAACCCAGATCCGGTGGATTCTCCCCCAGCGGATGTCTGGGGTTTCCATAAGCTGATGGAAAGAGCATCAAGCTGGTTCAAGCTACCTATGCCTTCCGTACAGACGAAGTGTTTTCTCTATGACTTTAAAGAGCCCTATTGGAAGGTGACCCGATCTATACCCATTGTGGAGCATGTGTGGGATGAGGGTCTTAAGGCTATGAAAAACCCGGCTACTGTTATTCCAGTCCTGCCACGCCTGGAAAAGAAACATAAGGCGCCTGAGGATGGTCCAGCGTCCTTGACTGGACAACCTAAACCTGACTCTGTGATATCACAGGCGGCACAGAGAAAGTCCCGCAACCCTTCGGCACCCCTTACAACTCCTCCTGATAAGGTGGGCAGGCGTCTTGATAACGCAGGAAAGAGGTTCTCGTCAATGGCTAGCCTTCTGGTGCGAGCGGCGAATGCTCTGGCGATATTGGGCAGGTATGATCGCCAATTGTGGTGTGACCTTTTACCTTATTTGGATCAACTTCCACAGGAGGGAAAAGGTGTAGGAGAGTAGGGTCTGCAATCCTATGGTCATCCCAGATTTTTGCTTTTTGCTTCACTGGTTTACGACTTTCCCTGGCTGTGGGCCTGCTAATCAGACCCACAGCCTAGCTGTTCTCTCTCTAAATTGACACACATGTACTTTAGGTGCATTTACCAATTGGTATTGGGTCACTCTTATAAGTCCTTGTACAGTGTACCATAGGTACCCAGGGCATAAGTGCACCCAAGGCCTACCAGGGTTTGCAGCATGTATTATGCCACCCTTGGCTGGCCATCTAAACAGACACAACTGGCTGGTAACACAGCTGGGGCAAGGTGGTGTAATCACCCTTTGCTGTAGATATAGTATGCCTATATCTAACCCCAAAATGGACACATATACTCCTATAAGTCACTCCTATGGCAGGCCTTATCAATCCTGAAGGTAGAGTGCTTGGAATTATGTGAGATGGTGCTCTAGCATGAGCTGAGCCTGTCTGCAGCTTTCGGAACCATGTCCTTTAGCTGTTTCCATGATAACGCTATACCATATACGCTTAAGTGCATTATGATCCTCGCGGTTATTGCTAACTTTGGCATACCATTATCAAAACATGTCGAGTAAGGTGTCATACGATTTGGAATACTACCCCCTCGCCAGTTCTGGCGACAGGGGTAGCATTCCACCCTTCTAGAGGGATACGACATGTCCATAACTGTGAACCCCGGTTAAAGTTAAACAGAGCCTCAGCATCACAAAATGGATGCTGCCACCACAGACACAAGTCTGACCTCCTGCTGCTGGAGTCCTTCCAGCGAGGAAGGGCTGGACAAAGGGTTTCCTGCCTTGGGAGGTGCTAGCACCACCCCAGACAGGATTTTGTGTATTGAGGTAGGGAGGGCTGAAATGAATGAGACATGCCTGTGGCACACAAGGTGTCCCTGTGCATACCCCGGTTCAAACCAGTTGCTGGGGCACTCCAGCCCCAGCTCTGGCGCAAAACCGGACAAAGGATAGGGGGTAACCACCCCCCTTCCTGGTCCCACCCATGGGAGGGACCTAGTCACTAGTACAGCCCCCTTTAGCAGAATAAAGGTAGGAGCTGGTCCCATTCCAAGTTAGATTATTCTGAATAACTCTACAAAGAAGAAACTCTGGACTTCGACGTTCTGCTCCACAGAAGACTGAAGAAATCTCCCTTGTGGTCAAGGAGTGACCACCCTGCAACTGCAGGCACCACCAAGCGTCCTAGCGGTTCACTTTGTCGTCCTTCCTGGCGGAACCAGACTTCAGAGCCCGTCAAGACCCGGACTTCCAGACCTCTCCGACCTCAACTCACATCTGCAGCACAGCTGAGATCCGTGGGTGTGACGAGACATGTGGGACCGGCCATCTTGGAGAAACTGCACTTCGCTTCCAGCACGACTTCTGAGGCACCCTCGAGTAAGTGCTTTGGGGATTGAGAAGCCCCAGCCGCAAGCAGCTCCTGCACCGAATACCAGCCCTCCAGCATCCACGAGATCTGCGTGGGGCCCTTTTGCTTGATTGCTGCTCAACGTGTTGTCTGGTCACTTGCCGGCTGGCTAGTGGCCTCCTAGACGACGATCCTTGAAATCTACACCGCTGGTCTGGTTGCTCCAGACTGGATCTTGCTTCCTTCCAAAAGAGAAGCACCCCGGACCCTCCTGGTCCGCCACAGACGCCATCTTCACTCACCGCGTGGGTTGCCTTTGCCAAGGCCTGTTGACTCCGATTCCGTAACAGACACCGCCGACAGCGAGAGCCTGCGTGGGACAGCTCGTGCCTCCATCCTGGTCATCGAAGACAACTCCTGGTTTAGGTGGCTGCAGAGTCAAGCGTCCACTCTTCACCTGATCGCGACGACAGCCTCTGGTTCCTTCCCGGTTCCACTCCGGTCACTGGCTAGTGACTTTGAACACTGTTCCCTCTGCTTTCATGTCGCCATCTTCTTCGTTCCGCCCTTGGATCCCTCCGGACATCTTCCTCCTGGTCGCCTGCAGCATCTTTCTCCAAGGCTCCATTGACTTCAACGCGGAAACCCGACACACTTTCACACCTAGGCACCCGCAGCCCGTGGGTGAGGTAACGAGAGCATTTCGGTGCTCAAGGGTAGATTGACTCTCCTAGTGTCCAGGTATCCTGTAGTTTAAGTCCCAACCAGTCGGAACAGTCCGGACTTATCTAGTTTGTAAATTGTTCGTGTCCATTGACTTTGTACCGCATCTCGCGTGTGAGTTCCCACTCTGCACACGCCTCCCATGGCTCTCCTGCTACTTACCTAAGGTTAGGGTAGTGTATTCCCAGTGATCCTACAGTCTCTGGACATACTCACCTCTTCTATCGTTCTACTTATACCATTTACTTAGTATATGGTTTGCCGTGCCCCTAGGGCACCATTGTAATTTGTGCGACTTACTGTATTTTTCTGAAGAGTATTGTTATGTGCTTAGCCCTCTGATCTCATAGAGTTCAGAGATGTTTGTTAGTAATACATATATTGTTTATTTTCATAACAACCTGTGTGGTTTCCTTTCATCTGGTATTCAAGGGGTTATATGTGGTAAAACAGCTGGCTTCACATGCCAAAAGAATTTAGCCTAAGACTGCTCTGTCCATGCTACTATTAGGATTGCTGGTCTATAAGGTTGACTTACATCCATTCACCATAAGGGTTGTTTGGACTGATACAAGGTGATCACTAGAACTAGTGAGCATCATATATCAGGCCAACTTCTCACAAAAGGTGAGGCCAAGAAAATTCTGCAAGAAGGGGAAGCAACGTCGGCTGAGGTGATAGATTGTGCCATGGACATCGCCACTACAGCTTTTAGATCTTTGGCTGGAGCTGCAGTACTTCGTCGCCAGGGATGGCTCAGAGTGATGTGATTCAGGCCAGAGGTCAAGAATAAGATCTTGGACCTCCCCTTCGACGGAGAGGCATTATTCGGAAAACACATAGATGATGCCCTCCAAGAGATAAAGAAGGATACATAGATGGCTAGGTCTCTTGGTACGCTTCAGTACCGGAAAGCTACTTTCAGAGGTGCCAGGGGCAGGAGTACCACGTCATACAGAGGCTCATACTAGCAGCAAAGGTACTCGTCATATGGATCAGCGTCTCAACAGTATTGTCAGCCATATCATCAAAAACAAGATCAAGACTCGACTTTCTCTAGATCGATGCCAGAGGGAAACAGAACCGCCAGGGACGTGATACGTCCAAGAGGCAATAGCGGCATTCTGGCTGTGCCCACCTTCATGACGGTACAAAAGGGGGTGGTGATGGACGGAGCATCTGAACTAATCAAACACTCACACCCAGTCAAAAGGTCTGGGTTTGATCCATCACCGTTCTTTAGCCCACTCTGCCACGCCAGTTCAGACATGGCTATATGCAAATCAGTCTGACCCTGTGCCTCATGGGAACAGTCCAGCCCGAACTGCCAAGCCATGCGTTCCCTGGACCGGAAAACAAGCTTCCGAGGACCGGTTTCTGGCATTCCAGCCGTCTTCAGCCCCGCTTGCTTGAATCCAGTGGCAAAGTGAGCAAGGGCTTCACGTCTGAGCATACCCTGAGAACGGTGATGGATTAAACCCAGATCTTTTGACTGGGTGTGAGTGTTTGATTGGTTCAGATGCTCCGTCCATTACCACCACCTTTTGTACCGCTTTTGGCTCTCCCCCCCCTTACACCTTCTACCATTTGTCTCACCCATTTTATTATCAACTCACCTGGGTATGCTCTGCTTTACTCCTTTTCCCTTCATGCAGGGTGAACAGTGGCAATTGTGATGTGGCGTAATTTTTTGTTTTGAGTGTGAACCCTGTAGAATACCCCTGCGTTTCATTCATGCAGGGGCAGGGAACAATTTACGGCACTTAAAGTACCCGTCTAAGAATCGCTGTTATTATGCAGATCCTGCGAACAGGCCCCGAGAGATGGGCCAAGTAGGGAAAGTGATAAAAAAAAATCTAAACTTGTTAAGCTAAAATGTCTTGAGGGAGGCTGCTGAAAGTTGCTCAGTGAACTGGAATACCAGCCAGCAGCCCAGCCCGGACACCTGGCAATGGGCTGAAGCCCTTTCTCTCAACGACAGCGGGTCCAGGGGAGAAGTTACTCTTTTTTGGGCTTTGCCGCACTTAACCATGGTTGGGAAGCCTTCAGGACAGGGGCTACGCCTGTCCCTTGGGCCTCTGGAACACTAAAGTCCTTGAAAACGTGACACAGTGGTGCAGGGCCCCCATGAGTGTGAGCAGGTGCGGGGACTTGGGCAACTGCTCATGCCTAGTGCCCCTGTGTGCAACCGTTGAAATCTGAATACTACTGGTTGAACATTTCAACTTGGACCCACAACTTTTCAGTTTTTAATTTGCACTTTAGCACAAGTTCACAATTACAGTCCATGCAAACCACACGTGTGAAGCTGTGGATGTTTCATGTGCCCAGAGTATTTTGATACATTTACATTGAGTTTGTATAAAAATCCTACCAGAAAATAAACGTTGTTTGACTCTCGGCGTTGGCTCAACATCCTTTTATTCTGCGCAAAACACTTATTCTCCCCGTGCCAATTAAATAAATGTTTCCTTGTGTAATGTCACTGGTGCTCACGTATAGCGCCCTAATACTTTCGTGTCGGGTCATGATAACACTATATAAAGATGCCAAAAAGGAAGAACCAGTACCTCAATCACAGCACAAGCAGCAGATGGACCTTAATTAAGTGAAATCAATCTGTACTCGTCCATTCACCACACACAGAAAAGTAAGTGGTGCTGGAGGTGATGCTTCACACGTAATTCTGTATTAGAAGGTATCCTTATCACTCTTCTGTGCTGCCAACGAATGGTAAAAAATGGGCCAGCTAAATGCCCCTTTTTTTAAGAGGCTTTTAGGTTTCGCCTGAACAGAGCTTGCGCTGTTCTTGCGAAATCTATTGTTTTTGATATATCTTAAAAGGGACCTACATCCCACCTTTACTTTTTATTGATCCGTATGCTTGCCTCCGTTTCTATTGGTTGTAGCCTTTTCTCCCTTCTGTGTCTCATCAGTTTCCCGTGGCCTAACTACTCATTCCCATCCGCGTTGGTGGTTTGAACTTTTTTTCTTTTGTTTAACTCTGCATACTGTTTACTGTATATATTTTGTTATCTTTCCCTCTAAACACCTAATATTGCTATATTTTACTACTAAACTGGCAGTCACAAGTGCAGTCACCGTGCATGCACTAGGATCATGATTTCAGTGGTTCAGCAGGTGCAGTTACACCGAGGTCCAAAGCTCTATAACCCCTCTAAATACCAGATATTGCTATCTTTTAGAACTAAACCGACAATTACAAGAGCAGTTATCTGGCAGACAATAGGGTCACGATTTGAATGATGCAGCAAGTATAGTATATTTTAGTACTAAAGAGGCAGTCATAAGTGCAGTTATCTAGCAGGCACTAGGGCCATGATTTCAATAGTGCAGCAATTGCAGTGGCAGTGGCACTGGGACCAAAAGCTCTACACACCCCACTGAACACTGGTTATTGCTATATTTTACACCTAAACAGCCAGTCACAAGTGCAGTGATCTTGCAGGCACTAGGGTCATGATTTGAATGGTGCAGTAGGTGCAGCGGCACTGGGCCCAAAAGTTGTGCAACTTTTTTTCTTACGTTAAGGTTGCACAGCGTTTACTGTTTACCGATACTTATCTTCCCATGGCTGCATGTTTTTAAAACGTGCTTGTTTAAGTCTGCTTTAGTGGGTGGAACTTTTAACTAATGTTCACTTTCTTTATAATATTGTTTCGCTCCTAAAATTGAATTTTTTTTCTGTGTCGTATTTGTCGCTCATAAAATTGCTTTTTTCTATCATGTGTTTGTTGCTGGCACATTATGTAGTGTAAATCCGAACGAAGTGATTGCAGTGCTTTACATGAGCACGCTCAGTGGTGCTCTGAAGGGATGTTTTAACCACTTGTATCTGTTTGGATAGTTTCTGTATAACATTACAGCGCCAGACAACTGTAGCAGAGTCTTGGATTGTCAACATGGTCTGTATAGTCTCAAGAGCAGTGAATTCGAAAATTCCAGCTGCTGGGCATTGTTGTCGCATTACGTTGAAGCTTGTCTTTTTGGGCAAGCGTGTTTGGTGACTGTATGGGATCTGTGCTGCTGTTCTTCTTTCGGAAGGTATCTTTTATTTTGAAATACTTTTTTAACACCAAATGTTTAGCTCAGGTAGGTGGTAAGACTGGCTTATTTTCAGACTGGCCTTTACTGTGCAGATTGTGTTGCTCAAGCACCAAAAACATCTCCTATCGTTTGCTATATTTTCCATTGGCCATATGGATAAGCAACGTGGTACTTGAGCAATCCTGTAAACTGGGGCAGGAGTTATTTGTTAATAGTGAAAATGATGCTGTTCATCTTTCCATGGATGTAAAATCTATTCATATTTATTTGCATACTTTTAGTGGTATTTTAGCGTAATAATTGCTAAGAAGGGTTTGAGTTCTCCGAAGTAATTTGAACAGCCTCTTATATGTTCATTGTTATATAATATAAAGAACGCCAACTACACATTGTTAAAAAAAAGGCAAAGTGCAATTATCTAGCAAGCACTAGTCATGATTTCAATGGTGCAGCAGGTGCATTGTGACTTATAAAAAATGCCTTGGAAAAAATAAAGTATTTGTTAAAACATACAAACATATATATATATACAGCACATTAATTGAAAATGTCACAGTATACTGTTTAAATAAAGAAAAGTTGTAAACCATAAGTAACACAATGCTAATGGCAATGCAAGTGCAAATATTTACTATATGCTTATTATTTCTTCAGAGTTTATGTTCATGTTTAAGTTGCTTCGCAATTATAAAAAAATGTTAAATGCAAAATAAAATGAACATTTCGTAAGAGAAATCTGTAATAAAAAAAACTTGCCCTTCTCAATAAAACAATAATCTCACTTAGTGTGTTTCTTTTACTTATATGATATAGGTTTGGAGGGGCACAGCGATTTAGGGTATTATGATTTCAAAAAGATGAAGATGAAGGTAATATAAGTTCGTGTGCACTCGTGGGTCGTGTTTCCGTCAAAACACGTTCAATTAATGGTAAGCAGTGTAAGCATCGTGATGCAAATACATCCCCAATGGATTCACAACGGTAAAGTTCAAACAATGATTCAAAGAGAGTTGATGTCAGTTTGAAGAAGTTTAATCTTGAGTCATGAAATTCAATCCATAGATATTATATTCATATCATGTCTTGATTTAGAAACGAGTAGAACTGAGAGGGCAACGCCTCCGATGCATTTCGGGCTGGTGGCCCTTTATCAAGGAGCGCTGAAAGGGAGACAAAGAATGCCGTAAGGGCAGAGGTCTAACTTGAAGGGTAACCGTTAAATGTTATCAGTGCCGATCAATAGTGTGGGTGGAATAAAATGGGGGATGGTGAGAGGAGTGAATGGGTCGGGTAGCGTCAGCGCGTGACGAGGGTAAAGGAAGGTGAGGGAGTGAGGTCGCGATGCTACCAGCACAAGCGGTGCGGTAGAACACTTACTTCGTTACAAAGGTGGTAAACCTCGCATAGTTCGTGTAAGTCCGGGCGGGACGCCTAAGCTGTATCAGAACGCGGGGAAGTTAAAAAAGGGGCGGATAGAGCTGAGAGTAAAAGAAGGACTAACTGAAAAGGGTACGGGAAGTCAAGGTCTAACGTGGGGGCCATCTTAGAAAGGTGTAAGAGAGCAGGCAAGAACAATGCATTGCTGGTAAAATACAGTGGTGTACATAATGTAACACGAAAGAAGACATTTAAAGATAACAACTGAATTCAATGCGGTCATTGAGACCATGTGGCTTTAGCGTATGGAGACGGTATATCCATTCCAATTCTCTTTGAAGAAGGAATTTGCGTGTGTCAATGCCTTCTTTTTTCGATACAGTTTCTAGAACGATGAATTGAAGTTGGGCAATGGAATGTCTGGCTTCAGCAAAGTGGATAGCAACGTTGGACTTTTCATATTTCAAACGGATGTTTGATTTGTGCTCATTTAAGCGCGTTTTAATTTTTCGTTCGGTCTTGCCGACGTATAGTTTGCCTCATGGGCATTTGAGTGCGTAAATGAGATTCGAGGTGTCACATGTGGCGTTGACTTGAAGATTGATGGGATGACCTTTCATTGGGTGTCGAATGATGTTTCCTTTTATAATGGAGTTGCAATGATTGCAGTTCAGACATGGTTGTGTGCCCTTATGTGGAACAGGTTTAGGAGTGGGTTTGGAAAGAATTTCTTGGATGTTTTTACTCCTAGAGTATGCAAATAAAGGCGGTTGATGAAAGATGTCCCGAAAGTCTGGGTCCATTTGAAGGATAGGCCAGTGTTTGAGAATTATTTTTTTGTACATGGTGCTTGATGTGGAAAATTTGGAAACAAGGACCATCCGTTGGTCATCTTGTTTGGACTTTTTGGTTAGGGTTTCTTGTCTTGAAATTTTCGCCACTCTGGTTTGTGCCTCGAAGAGGGTAGTTTCAGGATATCCACGGTTTAAGAAACGTGTATGTGTTTCTTTGATGCGTAGGTTAGCAATTTGTTGATCTGAGACTATGCGTTTAACGCGTAGCATCTGTGAATACGGTAGGTGTTTTTTAAGGGAACCCTGATGAAAGCTTGAAAAATGGAGGGTATTGTTGCGATCGGTTGGTTTCCTGTATAGGTCTGTGCTGAAACCATCAGGTGTAATGATCACATTTACATCAAGGAATGATATTGCTGTGTCACTGATTTGCCATGATAGTTGAATGTGTTCGTCCTTTTTGTTGAGATCCAATAGGGCATCGTTCAGTGATTGTTTGGTGTTGCTCCAAACGAAAAAGAGGTCATCAATGTACCGGACGTACATTATTATGTTGTCTTGAAATTTCGGGTTAGCATAGATGTATCGTTTTTCAAAGTTCTCCATGTAGGTATTAGCATATGTGGGAGCTGCACAGTTTCCCATCGCCATTCCGGATAACTGTAAGTACCATTGGTTGTCATTCTGGAAGTAGCTATGGTAAAGGGTAAATGCCATTAATTCCATGATGAACACTTGCATGTTAGGATCGATGTTGCTGTTGAGAAGGGCTGCTTCAATGGCCTCAATGCCTCCTAGGTGGGGTATTGAGGTATATAATGAGCTGACGTCAGCTGTACATAAAATGTATGATTGTTGGTCTTGGATTTGGATATTAGAAAGTTTAAGTAGGAACTCCGTGGTGTCTTTGATATAGCTACTGGACTTTCTGACAAGTGGCTGAAGATATTTGTCTATGAATTTGCCTGTGGGCTCATGTATGGATCCTCTGGTCGATACAATGGGTCTAAAAGGTGGATTGTGGAGGTCTTTGTGTATTTTGGGACTCATTTGAATGGTTGGACTCCTGGGAAATTCGGTCAAAAGAAAGTTCTTGGTGCGATCTTCAATAATTCCATTGCGATGTGCTCTAACTACTATTTCCTGCAGGGTGTTGAAAAATTCCCTTGTGGGATTAGTGTCAAGTTGCATGTAGATGGAGCCATCCTGTATGTGTTCTTGGAGTCGTTGGGTATACATTGAAGTGTCAAGGATGACAAGGGCACCTCCCTTATCTGCTTTAATACATTTGATTTGTGTGTTTGCTAGGGATTTGAGGGTATCCCGGTCTTTGGTGGTAAGGTTCTGATGTTTGACTTTTTTGGTGAAGTTCAATTTAGACAGATCGTTACGAACGAGGTTCTCGAATAGGTCGATGCTTTTGTGGCTGCAAGGTGCTTGAAATGTACTGGTGGGTCGTAATCCATGTAGTTCGTCACTTTTGGGTGTGGTGGTTGGTGGCATGACATTGTCGAAGAAATGGCGAAGTTTGAGTTTTCTTGTGAATTTAAACGTACTGACTTCAAGCTCCAGTAAATTAGTGGGTGTAACCGGGATAAATGATGTGCCCTTTTCAAGCAGATCAATCTGGTGTTGAGGAATGACAGTTTTAGAGATGTTAATTACGAGACGTTCTTTTTGGCCTTGAGGTCCTTTTTGACTACTGTGCTCCGTGTGTTTGGAGGAGTGATATCTTTTTCTTTTGTTCTTGCTCCTCCTGAGTCTTCGGTTGGTGTTGGACCTGATTCTAAAAAAGGAACCGCAGATGATGTGGCGGTGGATGAGCTGGCTTGATCATCGTTGGGTGGTGTGGTAACAGGTATGCATGGGGGTCGAGATGAAGAGTCGCTTTCTGAGGATGAGGTGTCGGTTTGAGTATTCGGAGGTCTGTTACGACGTCGTTGGGCATAGACGTCGGCCCATGAGTATACCTCGTCAAGTTTATAGTCGAGTGTATCTCTTCGAAATTTTCTTAATTTTCGTTCGTTAATTTCTTTTCGATGTTTGTCAAGGATGTTTTGGGTATCCTCTAGGGTTTTAGTGAGTTCATCAGAGGAAAGCATGTTTTTTAATTCATCGTCGACTTCTTTGATTTCCTGCTCAAGTTCTTTCAATATTCCAGAAAGCTCTTCAACGATTAAAAGAATCAGGTCAAGACTACATTTGTTAAGAATCCCATCCCATTTATCTTTAAATGATTTGGAATTTTTGCATAGGGATGGTCTTAAAGAGATCCGTAGGCCGCGTGGGATTCTGAGAGCTCGATGGTATTTGAGCAACGTGCTCGCATGGAGCTTTTGATTGATGTGTCTTTTTGATAAGTACAATAACTGTTTAATGCATTGTTCTTTGTTGCGTGCAGTGGTAGTCGGGTTGATGTCGTCCTCGATCAGCGAGTAAATTCGGTTGCGTTCTTCATCATCGTATGCCAGAGTATGAGCTCTGGCTTGAGTGCTTTTGCTTATGTCGTCGAATTGCATTTTTGATTCGTGCTCCCACCGTTTGGCGGAATGAAAGTCTCAATGATATAGGTTTGGAGGGGCACAGCGATTTAGGGTATTATGATTTCAAAAAGGTGAAGATGAAGGTAATATAAGTTCGTGTGCACTCGTGGGTCGTGTTTCCGTCAAAACACGTTTAATTAATGGTAAGCAGTGTAAGCATCGTGATGCAAATACATCCCCAATGGAGGCACAACGGTAAAGTTCAAACAATGATTCAAAGAGAGTTGATGTCAGTTTGAAGAAGTTTAATCTTGAGTCATGAAATTCAATCCATAGATATTATATTCATATCATGTCTTGATTTAGAAACGAGTAGAACTGAGAGGGGAACGCCTCCGATGCATTTCGGGCTGGTGGCCCTTTATCAAGGAGCGCTGAAAGGGAGACAAAGAATGCCGTAAGGGCAGAGGTCTAACTTGAAGGGTAACAGTTAAATGTTATCAGTGCCGATCAATAGTGTGGGTGGAATAAAATGGGGGATGGTGAGAGGAGTGAATGGGTCGGGTAGCTTCAGCGCGTGACGAGGGTAAAGGAAGGTGAGGGAGTGAGGTCGCGATGCTACCAGCACAAGCGGTGCGGTAGAACACTTACTTCGTTACAAAGGTGGTAAACCTCGCATAGTTCGTGTAAGTCCGGGCGGGACGCCTAAGCTGTATCAGAACGCGGGGAAGTTAAAAAAGGGGCGGATAGAGCTGAGAGTAAAAGAAGGACTAACTGAAAAGGGTACGGGAAGTCAAGGTCTAACGTGGGGGCCATCTTAGAAAGGTGTAAGAGAGCAGGCAAGAACAATGCATTGCTGGTAAAATACAGTGGAGTACATAATGTAACACGAAAGAAGACATTTAAAGATAACAACTGAATTCAATGCGGTCATTGAGACCATGTGGCTTTAGCGTATGGAGACGGTATATCCATTCCAATTCTCTTTGAAGAAGGAATTTGCGTGTGTCAATGCCTTCTTTTTTCGATACAGTTTCTAGAACGATGAATTGAAGTTGGGCAATGGAATGTCTGGCTTCAGCAAAGTGGATAGCAACGTTGGACTTTTCATATTTCAAACGGATGTTTGATTTGTGCTCATTTAAGCGCGTTTTAATTTTTCGTTCGGTCTTGCCGACGTATAGTTTGCCACATGGGCATTTGAGTGCGTAAATGAGATTCGAGGTGTCATATGTGGCGTTGACTTGAAGATTGATGGGATGACCTTTCATTGGGTGTCGAATGATGTTTCCTTTTATAATGGAGTTGCAATGATTGCAGTTCAGACATGGTTGTGTGCCCTTATGTGGAACAGGTTTAGGAGTGGGTTTGGAAAGAATTTCTTGGATGTTTTTACTCCTAGAGTATGCAAATAAAGGCGGTTGATGAAAGATGTCCCAAAAGTCTGGGTCCATTTGAAGGATAGGCCAGTGTTTGAGAATTCTTTTTTTGTACATGGTGCTTGATGTGGAAAATTTGGAAACAAGGACCATCCGTTGGTCATCTTGTTTGGACTTTTTGGTTAGGGTTTCTTGTCTTGAAATTTTCGCCACTCTGGTTTGTGCCTCGAAGAGGGTAGTTTCAGGATATCCACGGTTTAAGAAACGTGTATGTGTTTCTTTGATGCGTAGGTTAGCAATTTGTTGATCTGAGACTATGCGTTTAACGCGTAGCATCTGTGAATACGGTAGGTGTTTTTTAAGGGAACCCTGATGAAAGCTTGAAAAATGGAGGGTATTGTTGCGATCGGTTGGTTTCCTGTATAGGTCTGTGCTGAAACCATCAGGTGTAATGATCACATTTACATCAAGGAATGATATTGCTGTGTCACTGATTTGCCATATTATGTTGTCTTGAAATTTCGGGTTAGCATAGAAACTGTGCAGCTCCCACATACGCTAATACCTACATGGAGAACTTTGAAAAACGATACATCTATGCTAACCCGAAATTTCAAGACAACATAATAATGTATGTCCGGTACATTGATGACCTCTTTTTCGTTTGGAGCAACACCAAACAATCACTGAACGATGCCCTATTGGATCTCAACAAAAAGGACGAACACATTAAACTATCATGGCAAATCAGTGACACAGCAATATCATTCCTTGATGTAAATATGATCATTACACCTGATGGTTTCAGCACAGACCTATACAGGAAACCAACCGATCGCAAGAATACCCTCCATTTTTCAAGCTTTCATCAGGGTTCCCTTAAAAAACACCTACCGTATTCACAGATGCTACGCGTTAAACGCATAGTCTCAGATCAACAAATTGCTAACCTACGCATCAAAGAAACACATACACGTTTCTTAAACCGTGGATATCCTGAAACTACCCCCTTCGAGGCACAAACCAGAGTGGCGAAAATTTCAAGACAAGAAACCCTAACCAAAAAGTCCAAACAAGATGACCAACGGATGGTCCTTGTTTCCAAATTTTCCACACCAAGCACCATGTACAAAAAAATAATTCTCAAACACTGGCCTATCCTTCAAATGGACCCAGACTTTCGGGACATCTTTCATCAACCGCCTTTATTTGCATACTCTAGGAGTAAAAACATCCAAGAAATTCTTTCCAAACCCGCTCCTAAACCTGTTCCACATAAGGGCACACAACCATGTCTGAACTGCAATCATTGCAACTCCATTATAAAAGGAAACATCATTCGACACCCAATGAAAGGTCATCCCATCAATCTTCAAGTCAACGCCACATGTGACACCTCGAATCTCATTTACGCACTCAAATGCCCATGTGGCAAACTATACGTCGGCAAGACCGAACGAAAAATTAAAACGCGCTTAAATGAGCACAAATCAAACATCCGTTTGAAATATGAAAAGTCCAACGTTGCTATCCACTTTGCTGAAGCCAGACATTCCATTGCCCAACTTCAATTCATCGTTCTAGAAACTGTATTGAAAAAAGAAGGCATTGACACACGCAAATTCCTTCTTCAAAGAGAATTGGAATGGATATACCGTCTCCATACGCTAAAGCCACATGGTCTCAATGACCGCATTGAATTCAGTTGTTATCTTTAAATGTCTTCTTTCGTGTTACATTATGTACTCCACTGTATTTTACCAGCAATGCATTGTTCTTGCCTGCTCTCTTACACCTTTCTAAGATGGCCCCGACGTTAGACCTTGACTTCCCGTACCCTTTTCAGTTAGTCCTTCTTTTACTCTCAGCTCTATCCGCCCCTTTTTTAACTTCCCCGCGTTCTGATACAGCTTAGGCGTCCCGCCCGGACTTACATGAACTATGCGAGGTTTACCACCTTTGTAACGAAGTAAGTGTTCTACCGCACCGCTTGTGCTGGTAGCATCGCGACCTCACTCCCTCACCTTCCTTTACCCTCGTCACGCGCTGACGCTACCCGACCCATTCACTCCTCTCACCATCCCCCATTTTATTCCACCCACACTATTGATCGGAACTGATAACATTTAACGGTTACCCTTCAAGTTAGACCTCTGCCCTTACGGCATTCTTTGTCTCCCTTTCAGCGCTCCTTGATAAAGGGCCACCAGCCCGAAATGCATCGGAGGCGTTCCCCTCTCAGTTCTACTCGTTTCTAAATCAAGACATGATATGAATATAATATCTATGGATTGAATTTCATGACTCAAGATTAAACTTCTTCAAACTGACATCAACTCTCTTTGAATCATTGTTTGAACTTTACCGTTGTGCCTCCATTGGGGATGTATTTGCATCACGATGCTTACACTGCTTACCATTAATTAAACGTGTTTTGACGGAAACACGACCCACGAGTGCACACGAACTTATATTACCTTCATCTTCGTCTTTTTGAAATCATAATACCCTAAATCGCTGTGCCCCTCCAAACCTATATCATTGAGACTTTCATTCCGCCAAACGGTGGGAGCACGCATCAAAAATGCAATTCGACGACATAAGCAAAAGCACTCAAGCCAGAGCTCATACTCTGGCATACGATGATGAAGAACGCAACCGAATTTACTCGCTGATCGAGGACGACATCAACCCGACTACCACTGCACGCAACAAAGAACAATGCATTAAACAGTTATTGTACTTATCAAAAAGACACATCAATCAAAAGCTCCATGCGAGCACGTTGCTCAAATACCATCGAGCTCTCAGAATCCCACGCGGCCTACGGATCTCTTTAAGACCATCCCTATGCAAAAATTCCAAATCATTTAAAGATAAATGGGATGGGATTCTTAACAAATGTAGTCTTGACCTGATTCTTTTAATCGTTGAAGAGCTTTCTGGAATATTGAAAGAACTTGAGCAGGAAATCAAAGAAGTCGACGATGAATTAAAAAACATGCTTTCCTCTGATGAACTCACTAAAACCCTAGAGGATACCCAAAACATCCTTGACAAACATCGAAAAGAAATTAACGAACGAAAATTAAGAAAATTTCGAAGAGATACACTCGACTATAAACTTGACGAGGTATACTCATGGGCCGACGTCTATGCCCAGCGACGTCGTAACAGACCTCCGAATACTCAAACCGACACCTCATCCTCAGAAAGCGACTCTTCATCTCGACCCCCACGCAAACCTGTTACCACACCACCCAACGATGATCAAGCCAGCTCATCCACCGCCACATCATCTGCGGTTCCTTTTTTAGAATCAGGTCCAACACCAACCGAAGACTCAGGAGGAGCAAGAACAAAAGAAAAAGATATCACTCCTCCAAACACACGGAGCACAGTAGTCAAAAAGGACCTCAAGGCCAAAAAGAACGTCTCGTAATTAACATCTCTAAAACTGTCATTCCTCAACACCAGATTGATCTGCTTGAAAAGGGCACATCATTTATCCCGGTTACACCCACTAATTTACTGGAGCTTGAAGTCAGTACGTTTAAATTCACGAGAAAACTCAAACTTCGCCATTTCTTCGACAATGTCATGCCACCAACCACCACACCCAAAAGTGACGAACTACATGGATTACGACCCACCAGTACATTTCAAGCACCTTGCAGCCACAAAAGCATCGACCTATTCGAGAACCTCGTTCGTAACGATCTGTCTAAATTGAACTTCACCAAAAAAGTCAAACATCAGAACCTTACCACCAAAGACCGGGATACCCTCAAATCCCTAGCAAACAACACACAAATCAAATGTATTAAAGCAGATAAGGGAGGTGCCCTTGTCATCCTTGACACTTCAATGTATACCCAACGACTCCAAGAACACATACAGGATGGCTCCATCTACATGCAACTTGACACTAATCCCACAAGGGAATTTTTCAACACCCTGCAGGAAATAGTAGTTAGAGCACATCGCAATGGAATTATTGAAGATCGCACCAAGAACTTTCTTTTGACCGAATTTCCCAGGAGTCCAACCATTCAAATGAGTCCCAAAATACACAAAGACCTCCACAATCCACCTTTTAGACCCATTGTATCGACCAGAGGATCCATACATGAGCCCACAGGCAAATTCATAGACAAATATCTTCAGCCACTTGTCAGAAAGTCCAGTAGCTATATCAAAGACACCACGGAGTTCCTACTTAAACTTTCTAATATCCAAATCCAAGACCAACAATCATACATTTTATGTACAGCTGACGTCAGCTCATTATATACCTCAATACCCCACCTAGGAGGCATTGAGGCCATTGAAGCAGCCCTTCTCAACAGCAACATCGATCCTAACATGCAAGTGTTCATCATGGAATTAATGGCATTTACCCTTTACCATAGCTACTTCCAGAATGACAACCAATGGTACTTACAGTTATCCGGAATGGCGATGGGAAACTGTGCAGCTCCCACATACGCTAATACCTACATGGAGAACTTTGAAAAACGATACATCTATGCTAACCCGAAATTTCAAGACAACATAATAATGTACGTCCGGTACATTGATGACCTCTTTTTCGTTTGGAGCAACACCAAACAATCACTGAACGATGCCCTATTGGATCTCAACAAAAAGGACGAACACATTCAACTATCATGGCAAATCAGTGACACAGCAATATCATTCCTTGATGTAAATGTGATCATTACACCTGATGGTTTCAGCACAGACCTATACAGGAAACCAACCGATCGCAACAATACCCTCCATTTTTCAAGCTTTCATCAGGGTTCCCTTAAAAAACACCTACCGTATTCACAGATGCTACGCGTTAAACGCATAGTCTCAGATTAACAAATTGCTAACCTACGCATCAAAGAAACACATACACGTTTCTTAAACCGTGGATATCCTGAAACTACCCTCTTCGAGGCACAAACCAGAGTGGCGAAAATTTCAAGACAAGAAACCCTAACCAAAAAGTCCAAACAAGATGACCAACGGATGGTCCTTGTTTCCAAATTTTCCACATCAAGCACCATGTACAAAAAAATAATTCTCAAACACTGGCCTATCCTTCAAATGGACCCAGACTTTCGGGACATCTTTCATCAACCGCCTTTATTTGCATACTCTAGGAGTAAAAACATCCAAGAAATTCTTTCCAAACCCACTCCTAAACCTGTTCCACATAAGGGCACACAACCATGTCTGAACTGCAATCATTGCAACTCCATTATAAAAGGAAACATCATTCGACACCCAATGAAAGGTCATCCCATCAATCTTCAAGTCAACGCCACATGTGACACCTCGAATCTCATTTACGCACTCAAATGCCCATGTGGCAAACTATACGTCGGCAAGACCGAACGAAAAATTAAAACGCGCTTAAATGAGCACAAATCAAACATCCGTTTGAAATATGAAAAGTCCAACGTTGCTATCCACTTTGCTGAAGCCAGACATTCCATTGCCCAACTTCAATTCATCGTTCTAGAAACTGTATCGAAAAAAGAAGGCATTGACAAACGCAAATTCCTTCTTCAAAGACAATTGGAATGGATATACCGTCTCCATACGCTAAAGCCACATGGTCTCAATGACCGCATTGAATTCAGTTGTTATCTTTAAATGTCTTCTTTCGTGTTACAATATGTACTCCACTGTATTTTACCAGCAATGCATTGTTCTTGCCTGCTCTCTTACACCTTTCTAAGATGGCCCCCACGTTAGACCTTGACTTTTCCCGTACCCTTTTCAGTTAGTCCTTCTTTTACTCTCAGCTCTATCCGCCCCTTTTTTAACTTCCCCGCGTTCTGATACAGCTTAGGCGTCCCGCCCGGACTTACACGAACTATGCGAGGTTTACCACCTTTGTAACGAAGTAAGTGTTCTACCGCACCGCTTGTGCTGGTAGCATCGCGACCTCACTCCCTCACCTTCCTTTACCCTCGTCACGCGCTGACGCTACCCGACCCATTCACTCCTCTCACCATCCCCCATTTTATTCCACCCACACTATTGATCGGCACTGATAACATTTAACGGTTACCCTTCAAGTTAGACCTCTGCCCTTACGGCATTCTTTGTCTCCCTTTCAGCGCTCCTTGATAAAGGGCCACCAGCCCGAAATGCATCGGAGGCGTTCCCCTCTCAGTTCTACTCGTTTCTAAATCAAGACATGATATGAATATAATATCTATGGATTGAATTTCATGACTCAAGATTAAACTTCTTCAAACTGACATCAACTCTCTTTGAATCATTGTTTGAACTTTACCGTTGTGCCTCCATTGGGGATGTATTTGCATCACGATGCTTACACTGCTTACCATCTTTTACTTATATCGCACAACTGCCCAAATGCTCATTTGAAAAATGTAAAGTTAATTTTCATTTGTTTATCTTAACAATGGACAGTAACCAAACAACACCTTTTCATCTAGTTTTCGTAATCTTGTATTTTTTTGGATTTGCAAAAACAGCACTTGCGCTGTACTTGTATGGTTTTTCATCCACCTTTTACCTATTCTCCCCATAGCTGCAACACTTTCAAGCCTACTTATCAGGTACATGTTTTTTTTTTTTAAATCTTTGTTCCTCCACCATTTACCTAATCTTCCCATTTAATAATACCACTAGTAACAGAACACTATATTACCTTTTTGTACAAAAATACATCATAACACTTTAACAGGCTTTCTGTAACTTATATTGTACTACTACTCAGCATGCTGCAACTTACAACAAAAAAAGCGTAATATTCGTTGGACGAAGCCTAATGCATTTACTAATTATTGTTTTTAAAGACACAATAGATTATTGCCATAACAGCACAGACACAGTAGTCGCCATTGCAACAGCATATGCGCACTGCCTGCAGGCTCGACCTGACAAGCATTTTCAATGCAATAGGTCTTGCATTTGCGAGCGTTTACGCTATTGGCATTGTAAATGACAATACCTTTTATTTATGTGTTTTTAAAAGCAATTCATATATAAAAGGCATTGTTATTTCTAAAGCCAATAGCTCTATGTCTCGCAAATGCGAGACCACTTTAACGGTAGCCACACCTCTTTCTTTAGACACTGCTCACCGTATTATGGTGACAGTAAGCAGCGTCTAAAGAAAGGGGCACGTCCAACATTAAAGTGAAAGCGTGGATGGGGCGCTTTCACCCAAAAGCGAAACAAAGTAAATTAATAAAGAAGCTTCTGTAGTACGCCTGGGAATCCGCCTCCTCGAGGTGACGCCCATGCAGCATGCAGGAGCCCTGTCCTGTTTCAGGCGGGACGGGACAAACAAGTCCTGCAGGCTTCGAAGAATAGTTTGTTTTTCAGTAACAGAAACATAATAATCTGAGGCACCGTAAAAATACTTGACCTTAAAGTTACAAAATGTAAAAAAAAAACAAAGAACGGGCACTATTGAAAGAGCAAACCCGGAGAATTTTTATGGGGGGGAAACGAGGGTTGTAAACCGTTTACTAATTTAGCTTCCGACTGTGGGGGCATTACCGCTAGGCCATTTTGCGGTCATTTCATCACCGCCTCACCTGCTGCACCACTCCTGGGTCCCTGACACTGCCGGTCTCCTCTGCCGCCGTTCCTCCATCGCTGTGCGGCCGCAGTTGGGGGAGACTGCAGCTCCCTGGTTGCAGTGCTGCTTTGTTGGACCGTCCACTTCCGCCCGTAGCGCGCCAGGAGGCGCTTAAAGCACGGAAGCTCCCTCGGTGGAGCGGGAAGATGCTTCAGACTGCGGGGGCATTATCGCTGGGGCATTTTGCGGTCATTTCATCACCGCCTCACCTGCTGCACCACTCCTGTGTCCCTGACGCTGCCGGTCTCCTCTGCCGCCGTTCCTCCATCGCTGTGCGGCTGCAGTTGGGGGAGACTGCAGCTCCCAGGTTGCAGTGCTGCTTTGTTGGACCGCCCACTTCCGCCTGTAGCGCGCCAGGAGGCGCTTATAGCACGGAAGCTTCTTCCGCGTCGCGGACGCGCCCGGGCGTCGCCGGGGTAAGGGCGGGCCCTCTGTGGCCCTCAGAAGCCTGAGGAGACTGGACTGGGCCATAGACTTTGGCTCCGCTATTAAGGACATTAATCATAGAAGTAAGCTTTAATGTTGTAACTCTGGGTGTTTTTGCTTAAAGTGCATTGTATCATTTCAGTTTGGTGTTTGTACTATTTAATTGTTTTTTAAGATTTAAAGTGAGCAAACGTGATGTCTAGAGGTAAAGTAGATAAAGCTACCTCTGGGGTGGGTACCATGGACAATTTTCTTGTGAAAAAGGTTAACCAGATTAATAATGAGAGAAGGGCTTCCCTGGGACGGGGTAGTGTTCCCCTACTACAGGATGAGGCGCCTCTTGCTGCAGTGGATATACCTATGCCTGATAATTATAATACCCCTGATGTCAGTAATAGGGATGTTGTATTAACTACAGCTCAGGTTCATGTAGAGATACACGAAGACTGCCCTGATAATTCCACTGAGGAAATTGAACTGGTACAGCCAGTGCCGAGACCGGTGAGAAATTGTAGAAAACAACAGCTTAAAAGGGTGGGAAGCATAATAAAAAAGGAGCCGATTCAGCTACACCAGTTAGTAATGGCCCTATCACAGGCTCTTGTCCTTCTGACGGAAACAATGAGGGTGGTCTTAAAATACAAATCGAACAACTTACTCTCTTGTTAAGTACCCTAGAAGGGAGAATGATGGCAAAAATTGAAGAGCTGATTAGACCCCTGTCAAGTAAGCTTGATACCTTAGCCCTAGAGGTAGATAGACTAGGTGGCCTATTATCAATACACCAGCCTGTGGCCCCGTCTGTCAGTTCTAGGGCTGTGGTAACAGGGCATGGCCCTTTGAGGAAGCCGGCACAGGAGATCTGTCGGCAAGTTCCTGAAGCAGAGAACGCTCCACTTAAACCCCCTCCAAAAACCGACCTGACTGTGATAACATCTGTAGAACAGGATGGTAGGTCAGATTTTAGGCAAATAAGAAGAAGCCGTTTTATCAATCTCCCACCTGAATGCGCACCTTATGTGGCTGTCTTGGCTAATGTTCCAACTATAGAAGATCATCCTGTCCAGCCGTGTGGGGAAACTCATGATTCATTAAAAAATAAAGCAGTAGCCTGGTTGAAGTCTAATTGTGGATTTCCAACAGCATATTCAGATCAAATACTCTCAGTAAGATGGGTAAATTGGATTGGCCCATCTAAAAAGTTAAACAATGGGGATTGCATTGTTATCAATTTTAGGCACCCCCAACATGTGGCAACAGTTCAACTGAGAGCATCATCTTTATTGTCCGATGCAAATAGCATTAGTGTCCGTCCACTTGGATATTTTTATACTCACTTGATTAAAGCCCCTGCTAGACACAGGAATTTGAGACCACTGTTTCAACCTCAGCCCTTGGCTCCAACACCACCATACCTATACAATGTTGTTAATCAAAATAGGAATGGGTTCATGGTGGAAACACGGAATAGATTTGACTTGCTCTCAGGCCTAGAGGCATGTGATTGACGGGAGGAGTCTTTGTGCCAAGGGAATGGTAATTCTGGCAATGTGGCTCAAATGACAAATATCCAGGCAAAACCGCAGGGAAACAATGTAATTTCATGGAATATCGCAGGATTGGGCACTAAGATGAAAGACTGTAATTGGGTGACCTACATTAAGCAGTTCCAGATTATTTGCCTGCAAGAGACCTGGTCAGTGGACTGTGACCTCTTTCTTGAGGGGTACAAGGCTTTTTATGTCCCTGCGACAGCATCTAGCAGAGGTAGATCTAAGGGGGGGCTGGTAACGTTTGTATCTGTAGCACTCTCTTGTAAAACACGTAGAGTTTTAACAGTTATCCCTGGAATCATTGGTCTAGTACTAAATGGAGATAACTGTCAGTCGGGTCTGGTAAATTTTTATAATGCAGTTAACTATTGTTTGGCTCCTGACTCTATATTAGCACTAAATGTATTTATTAGCACTTCTATGAAGGAATGTCTTCATAACCTTATAATAATGGGTGATTTCAATGTCCATCCATGTGGGGATCCCATGCTTAAAAACTTGTCAGACTTGCATTGTGAACGCGCTGAGGGATTACACTTGGAACATACATTGGACGGAGAAGCTTTCAACGATTTATTAACTAACTTGGATTTATCACTGGCAATGGCTTTGAGGGATCCGTATAAACGCTTTGAAACCCCTACGTTTAGGGGTCACGGGAAGGGTACCTTCATTGATTACATTTTGCTCTCCGTGTCAATGCAGACTTTTGTGGACTACTTTATCATTGAACACAGTGAATTCAGCGACAATAACCCATTGACTGTACACTTGAAGGGCCCCTGGGTGTCCAAAGAGGGACGGAACTGTATCAATGGCAGACTGAGTACCACTGATGGCAGGAGGCGCCTTAAGTGGGCTATGATCACACCAGATCGGTTGTATAAAGATATTAAGGAACACTGTACTGAGGAAATTGCTAAATGTACTCAGGAAGGACCAGATCCAAGTCAGGTTTTAAGTGCTTTTCAAAGTATTACAGATAAGGTGTTTCATTTGATGTCAGCACCAGTAAAACGCATTGAGATCTTGGGACCAAGATGGTTTAATCATGACTGCTCTAGGGCTTCACGTAAACTAAGGACAGCCCTGTCAATGAAACCCAGAATTAAGGAAAATATTCAACAGTGAAGAAAGAAATACAAAACTGTTATTAAAACACATAAGGAGTTTTTAAGAGAGGAGGCATGGAATGAGATTCTTGAACCCTCTACTTTGAAGTGCAGCTCTAGATTCTGGGCGGTAGTAAAAAGACCTTTTTTGACCCAGGACCCAGGGGATGGACTGGAATGCTGCATAACAAAGGAGGAATGGGTAACACATTTTTCGCAATTGTACTGGGGTACATTGAAAGCTAAATCTAATTCCTCTTCAGGCAATAGCGGTGATTATCTTAGGTATGATAGAGGTGAGGTCATTGAGGGTATAATGGGGCTTACAGCTGGGAAGGCACCGGGACCTGATGGGATTCCGCAAGACTTATATAAGTCTGACCCCAGTTTTTGGGCACCAATGTTGGAATCGGTCATTAATGCAGCTGTTAACATCGGCTGCCCGAAATCATGGGGGGTACATGGTAGCCCCCATTGTTATAGACCTATTTCATTAATTGATTCCATAGTCAAAATAGTGGGCAGAGTTCTACTGCAGAGGCTCTCTGATTGGGCGCAGGAAAATAGCATTATGTCCATTTCCCAGTACGGCTTCTGCAGTGGCCGCTCTACAATCACACAGTGCCTTAACCTCTTTTTAATATTAAGTAAGTACACCGTTGCCCAAAAGGGTACTGTGCACCTTGCCTTCATGGATTTGTCATCAGCTTTTGACTGTGTTAACAGGATAAAGCTGTGGCATTCCATGGGGGAGAAGGGTGTTGACAGTGGGATTGTGAACTTCCTTGCGGATCTACATAGTAACACCAGTGATAATGTTAGGTACTCTCAAAAGCTGTGTGTAACTGATAATTTTAACATAGGGAAGGGCGTGCGTCAAGGATGCATTCTTGCCCCTTTTCTTTCTAACTTTTCTAATAATGATCTTGATAGCGTTTTGCAGGAAGTAAAGGCTGACTGCCCCAGAGTAGGCAGGCGAGGAATTCCTGTTCTTTTATATGCAGATGATGCAGTTTTAATCTCGAGAACAGAGAGAGGTCTGCAAGCTCTACTAAATGCTTTTAAGAATTTTATGACAGAAAAGACCTCTTGGTCAACAACTCCAAGTCCTTTATTATGCATGTTGGCCAACAGCCAAAAAGGAACTTCTTATTTAAATTAGATAATGTAGTAATCCCTATCACAAAAACATTTACGTATCTTGGGGTCTCTTTTGACTCCAAACTGAGTTGGGGCCCACACCTTGATAAAAAGAAAAAGGAATTGGTAAGGGCAAATGCCACTATTTTTAACTTCGCATCAAAACTAGGGAAAAAACCTAATAATGCCATGATGAAACTTTACAATGCAAAATCTGTGGCAACTGCCATTTATGGCAGCGAAATATGGGGTTATGTGGTCGGTGAACAGCTACAGACTGCTGAAAACTTTTTTATGAAACGCCTTTTGTGTGTTCCAGCAGCTACATCTAATCTAGTAGTACACGAAGAGCTGGGGTCGCAATATCTTTGTGATATTCTCTCATTACGACCGCTGTCCTGCTGATTAAAACTGTGGCTGAACCAAGACATACCGTTGACCCACCTGATTATGAAGGATTACTTGTCTCTGGATAAGGCAATGGGTACACCCTGGTTAAAATATTTGAAACTAAATTTTTTAAAGCTTGGTTGCTTGGATTTGTTCGAGCACCCGAGTGGGATAGTGAAGGGCGATGTGGATGCAGTTAAGCGAGCCTTCTTTATGGATAGAAAACTTGAAAGGGAAGGTGCTGAGCTCCTGAAACCAAGTTTAAGAAGATATGCCATGTTAAAAATAGGTGATATGATGGAGCCCTATTTGATGGGATCGCTAACTTCTCATGAGAAGTTCCTGCTAACGAGGTTCAGATTAAACCTTTTTCATCATCTGTTGTTTAGACCTAAAAATGCTGCTTTTATTAAACCTACAGCTCCCTGTGGCTGCGACGGTATGTCTCCACAGGATATGCTGCATTTTATATTTTTTTGTAAATTTTATGAATATCCCCGTAAACGCTATCTTGTCAGTCTTTTAAAGAAACTCAATTTTAATCAAGTCAGACCAGCATTATTGTACTTGCAGCTTTTGCACAGTGACAGTATTCTTCAAGTTACTGAATTTTTAAAATTGTCCATTAAGATGAGAAATTGTGTGGACCAATGATGGTATCTCTGTTGATTTGGCTATCTGTACTAAATGAAGTTACTTTTTATGAAATGTGTTGTACCCTGCACTTTTGCACTAATTGCTCATGTATTTTAATTATTGTGTGTTCTAATATGTTTTAAATTTGTTAACACTGTAAATGCACTTTTATGGTTTGAATCAAAACCGAATAAAGTCTTGTTGACTTGAAGAAGCTTCTGTAGTGCAGCCACTAAAGTGGCAGCGGCCCGTGCTGTTGATTAAATAAATAAATAAATAAGCATGGCCGGAAAGTGAAAGCGGACCGCACCGTAAATTAAATAAGCGTGGCCGCTATAGTTGAAGTGGACCGCGCTGTAATTTAAATAAATACATTACTAATAATATAAAAGCGTGCTTCAATGTCGTGGATCATTAAAGAAAATAGTGCTCACCGACTACATAATGCAGACCATGTAACAATACAAGTAAAAAGTCCAGTCGTTATGGGGAGGGTTACAAATGCAGACAAGGCGGTACCAAGGAGGGACTATTATGCCTAGTCACAAATGAAAAGCAGAGATTTCGCAAGGACAGTTGAAAAGATGATGCGCTGCTAGATGTATCTGAAAGAAACAGGTTAGTGTTCGATTCCTTACCTTAGAATATCCCCAGGCGTCAGACTGGATCCGGAAAGTTTTGCGTAGCAGTACCCCTGTGCATCGGTAGGCGTCGTCTGCGGCTCCGCGTCCATCGTCGGAGTTGTTGGCGCCGGGATGACGTTGTCCGAGTACTTAGACACCGCCCTCGTGCGCTGACGTCGGTTCTTCTTTTTTCTGCATCCAGCAAGCGCAGATCTGGAAAAAGCAGTACTTAGTCACTTTTTTACTAACTTTTTCGATCCCTTTTGGATCCCTTTTTGAGTCGGTTGACTCTCTGTGCCGCTAGGGATGCCCGGTTTCAATCCCTGTACCGATTGTCACCGCCTGATGTCGGTTGCCGACACCCACCGTAAGTGCCTTTATTGCCTTGGGGCCGACCACGACGACAAGTCGTGCCCCGACTTCCTGGCTTGGACGTCGAAGGCTAGGCGGGAGCGGTCCCGTAAGCGCCTCGAGCTCCAGCAGTCGGCCCGCGCCGTTCACGGTCCAGGTCGAGGAGGAGGTCGAAGGACCGGTCGCGGGGCCACCGTCGTCACAGCTCGGCGAGTCAACACCATTCGTCGGGCTCCAAGTCCTCACGTAAGAAGCACAAGAAGTCGAAGAGACTTCATCGCTCTTCCGACTCCCCACGACCGGGGGTTTGGGCGTCACCGCCCTCGCCGCTCTGCTGGAGCCGCAGGCGCCGCCATCAGCCCCATACCCACCGGTCCCTGGGCTGAACGCGACGCCGGAGGAGATTGAGGCCTTCTTCATGGCCATGAGGTCCCTCTCTCCTGTGTCTGGTCCCACTGTGGCGCCTTCGGGCCCCGCGGACCCGTGTGGGAGCCCAAGCGGGCTGGAGGCTTCGGCCCAGGCTCAGTCGGGTGCTTCGGCCTGGCGCCGTCGGCGACTTCAGGCCCCGACACTGCAGGGCCCAACTGGATCCGGGTCCGGATTCGGGTCGCCGCTGGTCAACCTTACGACCCCTCCGTTGGCACCGACTCCAGGGTGTCGCCCTCGACGCCGTCCCCGTACAATGTCGTCTCCGGTCCCCCACTTGGTCTGGATCCGGCGTCGGACCGACGTCGCTCAACGCCGCATTTGACACTGGCAGAAGAGCAATTCTTCTATGATCCTTTGCACCTGACTATGAGGAGATGGGAGGCGAGGAGGATTGGGAGGGGTATGAGGACCCTCTGGCACAGGAGTGCCAGTCGTATCAGGACTGGGCAGTTTAGCTAGGGGAGGCCAGTGGTCTGGACACTTCGCCCGACACTGGATTTGTCTCCCCTCCTACAGTGGCTACGGAGGAGGGGGCTGCTTACAGCGTGGTGTTGACGAGGGCGGCCAAGGCCTTGGCTCTTGAGCTCCCCGTCGCGGTCGTGAGGACAAACCTCCTCACCGAGGTCCTTAAACCGTAGGCAAGCTCTTCAGAGCCTCTACTGCCGTTTAATGAGGCCCTTATCGACGTTCTGTTGGGCACTTGGTCCAGGCCCGCTACAGGCCCCCCTGTAGAACGGAACGTGGCCAGGCACCACCCCCGGCCTCGGGCAACCCTAGATTCCTGTCCACCCACCCCACCCCTGAGAGCCTGGTCATTCAGGCCTCAAATTCCCAGACCGCATTCCCGACTGCTCCACCTGATCGGGAATCCAAAAGTTATGAGCAATTCAGTAAGAAGCTGTTCTCCTCACTTAGTTTGGGGTTGCGGTCGGTCAACATCGCTTGCCTTTTGGGTCGTTATACCCACTCTGTGGGACACGGTCACGGACGTGCTGCCGGATTGCCTGGAGGAGGCCCGGGCAAAACTCGCTCAAGGTCTTGCAGAAGGGCGAGATGCAGCACGGTACTCTATTCGATGTGGGCTGGATACCACGGACTCGCTGGGCAGGGCGATTTCAGCGACGGTGGCGGTTCGCTGCCACGCCTGGCTGAGGTCCGCCAACTTTTCGGCTGATATCCAGAACTCCCTCATGGACATGCCGTTTGATGGCTGTCGCCTCTTTGGCGACAAGGCAGACAGTACGCTTGAGCGTTTCAAGGACTCCAGGGCTACGGCCAAGTCATTGGGCCTGTCGGGCCAGCGCCAGCAAACTTCTGCCTTTCGCTCCTTTCGTGGCCAAGGAAGGGGCACCCCTTCAAATCCTGCCAGCCATGGGCCGCAGTCTAACATCCAGCGTGGCGGCGGAAGTGGTAACCGCCGTGGCGGTGCCAGGGGACAGCGGCGAGGCCAGTCCACATCCACCCCCGCAGCATCCGCCTCAAAGCCCTCCTAGTCCGAGCTTGCAGGCCCATTTGATGCCAGTGGGGGGTAGGGTTCGCCATCACCTCCTCCACTGGCGCGCCATCCCATCAGACAGGTGGGTCCTGCAAATCGTCCGAAGGGTCTACTCCCTCCCCTTCGAGGCGACCCCTCCAGCCATGCCACCGCAGTACCACCGCGTGTCGGGGGATCACTTGCAACTTCTGCAAGAGGAAGTTACCGCCCTCTTGGCCAAGGGGGCCATCGAGCGCGTTCCTGGGCCAGAAGTAGGGTGTGGTTGTTACTCCCACTACTTTCTGGTTCCCAAGAAGGGCAAAGGGGCCTACGCCCTATCTTGGACCTCAGAACGTCAACGGCTTCCTCCAGAAGGAGAAGTTCAAGATGCTGACTTTGGCTCAGGTCTTAGCTGCCCTAAACCCTGGAGACTGGATGGTAGCGTTTGACTTGCAGGACACATATTTTCACATTCCCGTCCTGCCGGCCCACCGGCGTTACCTGTGGTTCACGGTAGGCCACGAGCACTTTGTTTACTTTGCTCCACTTCGGCCTTATCAGCACCCCTCGGGTGTTCATGAAAGTGATGGCGGTGGTCGCAGCTCATCTGCGCAGATTAGGGGTGTCAGTCTTCCCCTATCTCGACGAATGGTTGTTGAAGGGGGACTCGCCCCAGACAGTCGTCAGCCACCTCCAGACTACGGCCGACCTCCTGCACCTGCTGGGGTTCTCCATCAATGTGCCGAAGTCACACCTGTGTCCCTCTCAGAAGCTCCTCTTCATCGGAGCGGTTCTGGACTCGGCGCAGTTTCGGCTTTATCCTCCCGAACAGCGGGTTCGGGATATTCAGGCTCTGATTCCGATCTTTCAGCCTTTATCCCGAGTCTCGGTCAGGTTGACGCTGCGGCTTCTAGGGCTGATGGTCTCCTGCATCCTTCTGGTGCATCACTCCAGGTGGCGGATGCGGGCTCTGCAGTGGGACCTGAAGTTTCAGTGGGCCCAGCATCAGGGCAACCTGTCCGACCACGTCCTGATCTTGGAGGGTACTGCGAGACAGTTGCAGTGGTGGCTCACGGACCGCAACTGGGTCCGTGGCAGATCCCTCTCCCTACCCCAACCGGAGCACGTAGTTGTGACGGATGCGTCCCTTCTGGGTTGAGGGGCCACATGGGAGAGGCGGAGATCAGAGGCCTCTGGTCTCCGGCGGAGACCCGGCTCCATATCAACCTTCTGGAGCTGCGGGCGATCCGGCTTGCACTGAAAGCCTTCCTTCCCTCTGTCCGGGGAAGTGTAGTGCAGGTGTTCACGGACAACACCACCGCCATGTGGTACTGCAACAAACAGGGCGGGTGGGGTTGTGGACCCTTTGTCAGGAGGCTCTGGGCCTCTGGCAATGGCTGGAACACCAGGGCAGGTTCAACACCTGGCAGGTTCCTTGAACACCAGGGCGGACAAACTCCGCCATCGGTGCATGATGGATCACAAATGGAGTCTGAACTCTGATGTGGCGCTAGGTCTATTTCAGCAGTTGGTTGAGCCTTGTTTAGATCTATTGGCCACCGAAGAGAACGCGCAATGTCCTCAGTTCTGCGCGTTAGAATTTCCAAGGTGGCACTCACTCGGAGACACTTTTGGTCGTGAGTGGAGCTGCGGTCTGTTGTACGCCTTTCCGCCTATACCACTTCTGCCCAGAGTGCTGAAGAAGATCAGGCGCGACCGGGCCCAAGTCATCCTTGTGGCTCCGGACTGGGCACGAAGATACTGGTATCCCGACCTACTCAGCATGTCAGTCGATCCCCCGATTCGTCTGCCTCTTCAGGAGGACCTTCTGTCGCAGCAGCAGGGGACGGTCCTCCACCCGAACCTGTCCAGTCTCCACCTCCATGCGTGGAGATTGAGCGGCGACAGTTGAGGCCATTTGACTTGCCTCCTGAAGTCTGTGATGTCATTCTGGCAGCCAGGCGTCCCTCCACTCAATCGGTATACGCCTGCAGGTGGAACAAATGTGTGGCATGGTGCACAGCAAAGGCTGTGGATCCCCTTTCTACCCCCTTTCAGAGGTTCTCCTCTTTCTTCTTTCTCTTGCCCAGCAGGGCTCTGCTCTTGGCACTGTCAAAGGCTACCTCTCTGCCATTTCAACCTTCTTAAGGCTCCCTGATCAGCCTTCTCTTTTCAAGTCCCCTGTTGTAAATAGATTCTTGAAGGGCATCACGCACATGTTTCCTCCTGTTCCTTTCGTGATGCTTAGTGGGACTTGAACCTTGTTCTAACCTATCTGATGTGCGCTCCCTTCGAGCCACTTTACAATTGCCCTCTTCATCTTATGACTCTTAAGACTGCTTTCCTGGTTGCCATCACCTCTGCCAGGAGAGTGAGTGAGCTCCAGGCTCTATCTTCTAAGCCTCCTTTTCTTTCTGTCCATCCGGACAAAGTTGTTTTAAGAACACGCTCTTTTTTTCCTGCCCAAATTGGTTACAGCCTTTCACATCAGGCAGTCCATCACCTTGCCCACCTTCTTTCCGCATCCGCATCCCTCGAAAGCGGAAGAGAGGCTCCACCGTCTGGGCCCAAAACGTGCGCTCTCATTCTATCTGGACCGCACACGCCAGTTCCGGGTGGACGACCAGCTCTTTGTTGGTTACGTGGGCGCTAAGAAGGGACAGGCGGTGCACAAACGAACCATTTCTCAATGGGTCATTTTGTGCATAAAGGCTTGTAATTCACTTCCTAAAAAGGAGCCTCCTGTGGGGCTGTGTGCCCATTCCACTCGGGCCACGGCGGCTGCTACTGCCCTGGGTCGGGGAGTCCCCTTGCAGGATATCTGTCAGGCAGCTACGTGGGCCTCGCTGCACATGTTCGCTAGACACTACTGCCTGGACAGCCAAGTCCGGAGAGATAGCTTTTTCTGCCGTTCCGTTCTCCAGGACTTTCTGGTGTGATCATTGGTTCGCAGATCCACCACCGGGGTTGGTATTGCTGGGGTATCTATTCTAAGATAAGGAATATAACACTAACCTGTTTTTTTCAGATTCACAAGTTACTTACCTCCGGTAACGATATATCTGTAAGAAACAGTAGTTAGTGTTAGATTCCTTACCGCCCCACCCATCCAACCCGTTCTGCAAACCGATTTCTAGGTTTAAGGTTCTTCCCTTTGAGGGCCCTAGTTTCATGGCACCACTGTAGGTTTTTATCATGGCTCTGCGTTTCTGGCGCGGAAAAGCTGTGTATAAGAACGGACGTCAGCGCGCGAGGGTAGCGTCTAAGTACTTCGACGTCATCCCGGCGCTGACGATGACGGACGCAGAGCAGTAGACGACGCCTACCGACGTGCAGGTGTACTGCTACGCAAAACTTTCCGGATCCAGTCTGACGCCTTGGGATATTCTAAGGTAAGGAATCTAACACTAACTACTGTTTCTTACAGATATATCGTTACCGAAGGTAAGTAACTTGTGCGTTATATGTATCTTAGCAGCATCCTAAGAAGTAAACAGCTTTTAATTGGCTCAGCATAGCAGTGGCACTGAAAATCAACATGCAATTCAAACTCTTCCTTTAAAATGTAAAATATATCAATCATGTGCCTCGAGGGGCTCTCGGAAAATAGTCTGCTTAAGCAAGCCATTTAACGCCTCAGTTATTTCTTACACTATTTATTTTTCTCAGATGTTATACTGCACTGTATACCCGGTGCTTCTTTAATTTGCATCATTTGGAGGGTCAACTATATTTGACATAGTTCCGGATGCTGTGTGTGGAGAAACAAGATTGCAATCTTCTTTCCTTTATCCATGTAAAATTAGTTTTGAAGGTAAATGACCTACTTCTAATTAGCTGCGGTCGCTAAAACATTCGTTTGGTGCAGAAGTACCTTACAATATAAGGTAACACCCTGAATTTTTCGATTGTCACGTGTTCAATAACAGTTGTCTGTAACCACGGTGCAGGTGTTGAATGAAATCTGTTTTTTTATCTTTGTGGGCAGTGCTACCGGTGAGAGAGTTTCACAATGTAATACACTTGCCAAAACGAGTCATAAAGCCACACTCTCAAGTTGAACTTTGATGCGTAAATTACTTTAAACGTATAAATATGTCATCCCTTAAACAAAAGCACTGCTGTGTGCAAACGTTGAGCCACATCTGTAAGAACTGATAATCGCTCTTTCTTTTTGTTCATTTTTACTTCAATGATCTGTAGTCACCACAGCTGTTTCAGCATCGAGTGAATCACTAGTCTTAGGAGGTGGTGCTCTGCCGAACACTTGTACGAAGATGTTTCAGAGGGGAACAAGACCCCAGTTCTGTTGGCCCAGCGCATAGTTATTGTTCTGCTCATCAGTAAGATCCTTGCCCCATTGATGTCATGTGGCGGTTTCAAACCAGTACAATCCATATAGAAAACCTGCACAAAAACACGAAGAAGCCAGAGCGAAGCTGAGAAACCATCGAGAAGCTGAGTCACACCTCAAGGTTCGCTTCAGGGGAGGGTGTTCGTGGCTGTGGTCAACAGCGAGAAACCGTCTGGCCTCTTCTAAAATATTAACAAAGGATTATGTGTACAGTTTCTCTGTTCATACACTTTTAAAGGTGAAACAATGCAAAGCAAACATAGAACTAGCAGGCAAACCACGTTAGGAGCATTGCTTTCAGGTCTGGTCTGTCTTCTTGAGAAAACATTGACGACACGCCAGTCCTGGCACTGAAGTTCGCTCCTTCTAAGCAGCTGTGCACATGTGATCAAGTGAAATGGTGTCACAGAGCAAGGCAACCAATTTCTGAAGTGATCTCACACATTTCTCCATGCTGTGTGATGTGGCTGGCAGAATCAAAATGTAAATGACACTTGAACAGACCAGTGGATGAAGAGGGTTGACTGAAAGCTCCTGCCTGCTATGTTCTCACTTACACAGTAGTCTCGCTGAGCAGCTAAAGCTTTCTGTAGGCCAGACTTAAAAGGGAGCATGAGCTCAATGAAGGAGTTAAAGCTGAAACTGTGACTGAAAAACGCGGTAGCACGCAGAGTTGCTATAGAAAACGTTGTCCAAACTACTTTCAGGGCCGCATCTGCCATAAAATTGTGGAACGGGCCCACACCCAAATCCAGGAGTTTGCTTTGATGCTTAAATCCCATCATAATGTACAATAATCGAAGATGGGTTTCCACTTAATGAGCTGTGCCAAAGTGATGTGAAGCAAAGTTTAATATATATATTTTTTCCTTATTGAAATATTAAAAAATAGCACATAAACATTGCAATTGCAGCCATCACTGCAGGATACAGAATTTAGATTGGTCAGATCATAGAATTCAGCAAATGGACAGAGACCAGGATCCCACGCACCCCTCCATATCATAAACCGTGCTGTTCAACTAGCCATTTCCTCACTCTCCCCTGCGTTCTCGCTCTGTGTGTGAGCGTCTGGTCGTTCCTCAATTCTACTTATCATCCCACACCACTGCTCGAGGTAACCGCAATATTTCATTGCGTCTCATGTGTTGGGTATCCGCTATTGCCCACTCCACCAAATCTTTCTTTAACACTTGCACCTGAGGGGCCTGCGAGGCAGCATAGTGCATCGCTATTCTGAGCCTCGCCAGCACCAGTCCAAGCGTAAACGGGTGCTTCCCCATTTTTCGTTTTTTCCAGTCTTTCAGAATGCCTAGTAAGCTCATTTGTACTATCCTCTCCACCCTTATCGCCGTTATGCGCTAGAGTCCCCCGTAAACATCTCTCACAAGTGCTCAACAGGTAGGCATTCCCAGGTCATATGCCGGAAATCTTCTGTGCGCAGTCCGCACCTTGCACACTTTATCAGCTTGCCAGGATTGATTTGACTCAACTTAATGGCAATCAGATAGGTTGGTGTGTGCAATTAAAATGTGTCAAACCTAGCATTGGGTCACAGTCTTCACGGCCACACAGGGCTTTTTCCAGTACCACTCAGACAGTAGGCCCAGGCAAGCTGCTTCCCACCACTCTAGCCCCCCTGTTGTATATCCCTTATCCTCCTGCAGAGCCCTATGTAGTTGCGTGATTGTTAGAAATGGGGTTTCTGGTTGGCTGAGGCACACACTCAGGCCAGGCAGAAACCACCATTCTAGTCAGGGCAAGCAAGAAACACACCTGAAATACCCGTGCTCACTCTCTGGTAGCTTGACACAGAGCAGACAGGCTTATCAAAAGGGGCACTGTGTAAAGGATTTGTGCAACAGACACACAGTTACGCAATAAAAACACCACAAAAAGACCACACAGGTTTGTAAAAATAGCTTCGTGTATTATCAACAAAACCATACCAAAACGATAAAAATCTGATGAATATTCTTTAAGTTATAGGCTTTGAAAGTATGCAGGTAAATACAGTGCTTTGGCTGAACTCAGATCAATAGTTCAAAATGCGGGATGTTCCGAGTCCCTTCTGACTTCTTTCGTGCCCAAAACAGTATTTAAATCAGGTGCCTAGACGAAGGCACTCCATGGCTCCCTCAGGACCAGCATGGTTTAGGATCTCCACTGGCATGGCGCAGCTTTCAAGGACCTTGCTGGTCCAGTGGCTTACACACAGGACCTGAGGGAAAGGCAGCAAACTCGAGGGGAGTACTCCGACAACAGTCCCCCGTGATGTTGAGTACCAGAGGGGTGGTTGTGATGCGGCCTCCTGGACCCGGAGGAGCAAGGCTCAGCGTCGTCAGGAAACCCCGTAGGGGGAAGGGCTTAGATTCGTCGTTGCAGGCAAGTCCTGGGGTTGCCAAGGCAAGGCAAGGTGGCCCCTATAGGTAATAAGTGTAGAAGTGAGGCGCCTTGTGAGGAGGCAGAGCGCTGGGGTGTGAACAGAGGAAACCACTTGATCTTGATCCCGACAGCCAGGCGGGGCTTCTTTGGAAGGCTTCCTTCTGCTGCAGCGTCTGTGATAGAACCAAGGCGCTTAATTGCTCTCCAGGAAGCGCTCGTTGTCTTGAGTTGTCCCAGTCACATTCCTTACTTGCATCGAAGGGTTAAGTTCTAATCACAATCAGTTAAAGACATTATTACTATATAGAAGGCGCAGCGCTGTCGATTGCCACGTTTGGTGGAGGCCTTTGAGGGTACACATCCAGCAGCCCCCTTCTAGTTGAGGAAAACGCCTTTCTTAGGCGTCTGCTGTGTACCCCGGCCTCTGTAACGCGACTTTCATTGTCCATAAGGAGGCTGGGCTAACTTACCTGGAAGACTCACTCTTGCTGAAGCAGCCTATACTATGGTATTCCATCTGGGCAAAGCATCTACAATTATTGTAGGTTGTCTAGCATTAGACCATGCCTTCAAAAGTTCTTGGCTCTTCTATATTAATTACATTTTTAAACAGCTGTTTAACTTGCCCGTATCGCATGATCCACATAGTATGTGGGTGACTAATAACCAGCACCGATTTACTTCAACCAGGCTGCTGTTAGGCATTGCACATGGTTTAGTCGCCGTCCCTACTATGAAGCTACGGATACAACTCCTTGTCCATGCGATGGCATTTCGAAGCAAAGTATGAAGCACTTTATTTTATTTTGTAGGTTTTATGATGGTCTAAGGAAATATTACTTAATACCGATTTTCCTGGCACATAATATTGGGGACCATAATACTGCTTTATGGTACTTATGTGCACTGGGGACTCGCTTTATATGCCTTAGCATTGCACTTTATATATGGGATGCGTATTGACTCAGGAAAAGTATTATTTTGAACAAATTGGAGGAGTGGCCTGGGATTTCGACCGTATTGCTTTTAAATGTGTATATTGATTTTATATGCTTAGCATTTATTGTATATTGCTATTCTATGTACCTTTATGGCCATTATAATTATGCTGAATAAAGTTTTTGAATCAAATCGATATTCAAATATATTCCATACACAATGTTTCTCTGTAAATATAGGCAAGCTCGGGTGGCTAAATCTAGTGACTTCCGGGTGGGAAGTGCAAATGACATGGGTTGATTGCACAAATGAGAAGTATCGTAAATGTTCCAGGATATTCCAAATACGTTTTTACGGCAGGTGTATGCGATTTACAGCTCATGGTGTGGATGCAGTCTGTTGGTTCCTGAGTGCTTGACCAAAATCACTGAAATCAGGCTGGGCTCGTTGTGTTCCCGGCAACGGGGAAGTGAGCCATTGAGGACTGTGCTGTAACCATTGAAGTCGGACCATGGCTACTTGATGTGTAGAGTGCCCATTAAGCAAAACATGCTTAATTTGCTCTATCAACGTTATCAATGTTTATTTTTGAAATTGTATTGCAGTGTGGCTGCTGTGCAGCACGGCTGAAATATACAATTTTAAAAAGTGCTATGACTCGTCCAACTCTGGCTTCATCATAGTCCTCTTTTAATTATATTTTATTATTTGCTGTTGACACAGTGTGAAGCAACACAGAGGGAGGATGGGTGTGCGGGGAGAAAAAATATGCTATTAAGCGGCGAGCGCTGGCCGTCACCTTAGCTTACTATGGGAAGTGAGGCAGGAGGCAACACGGAGGTGCGGGAGTGAGTGGGGGAATGCAACACGGACATTGGATGCAGGGAGAGAGGTGCTAGCGGCTAGCTGACAACAACAGGGTGGGAGATAAGGGCTGGGGGAAGCTGACCACAACAGATGGCAGGAGGGAAAGCATGGGGCATTGGTGGGAGGGCCTTGGGGGGAAGCTGACAACAACTGAGGGTAGTAGCGAGAGGCTGGAGCAAGCTGATGACAACAGAGGGTGGGAGGAAGGGGATAGGGCAAGCTGATGACAACAGAGTGTGGGAGGGATGGTTTGGGAGCAAGCTGACGACAAGAGAAGGTGGAAAGGATGGGCCGGAGGCAAACTGACGATAACAGCGGAAGGGAGAGGCTGGGGCAAGGAGGTAGTTGGCGGGCAGAAGGAGCACATAGGGTGGGGATGTACACAAGGGAGAGTGCACAAAAAGAAGCCCTCTACAATAGTGCTTGAACACAAATAAAATGTAGCACATAAAAAAATATATAGCGAAAGGATGCATGTAATGTATCCATAGTCCTCGGGGAGGGATAAGCAGGCAAGGACGAAGGAAGCATATGGCAGCTGACCAATAAGAAGCAAGAAAATGAGTGACAATGAAGATGACCAATGTTAAGTAATGGGTAGTCTCCAAGCCCACTGTTAGAAAGCAATAAGTCTCGAAGAGACAATCCATATGCTGTCTAGGCAAGACCTAACACGCATTTGCAATGCTATCAGTCTCGCCTTTGGGACCTTATATGTATTTAGCTATGCAGCACATTAGCTTGGCTGCTGAAACATCTACTGTTCTTTAACATGGAGGGAAAGTAAGCACCAAACTTTGTGACACACCAGGTATGGGAACACATGGAGAGAAACATTGCCTTTCAGCAGGAAATGGTACAGTCCAAAGCTCTGTTTTTAATATAAAATCAAGGCCTTCGGTTGTCATATCGCTGAAAATACATGATTTGAAAAAAATATTATTGTCTATGAGTGCTCGTGGAGGACAATTTCTATGGACTGGAATCTAGAGAATACCAAAGTGATCCTGGTATTTTACAGACCTCTGCTGGTCGTTTTCTATCAAGAAAGTTAAATAGAGGCAGATGCCAGGACAAAAAAAAGAAAGTCCCTCAGCAGAAACCAATTCAAGTATTTTCACAGTGCCTATGCAGATGTAACTCTCTGATGCCCATTTACTTAATGGAAGAGGAGGTGTTATTAAATCAAAACGATTGCTAGTCTTGGGACAGTCATTGAGAGTGGAGTATGTGTTTTTATCTTTTACTCTGATGCCCTGTGCTTCACTTGTATCTTTCCCATAATTAAAACACTTAGGCTGCAAAGTTTTTGCCAACAGAATGCATTAAGGCGGGGCTTGTTCGGGAACTGCAAAATGGCAGCAATATTATTCACTGACCTGATGGTGAAACACCCATAGGGTGACCTTCCATCAGAACATGTCTCATTTGCAGAGGGGCAGGAGACTGCCACCAGGCTTTACACAGGATACAAAAACAATCTCTTCAAGGTGAACTGCAGGAAACAAATACCATATAACCTTTTAATGTAGCCTGGTTAGCAACCACACAAACAGCATGACAAAAGTCCCACATTACTACAGTGGGTGGCAGACAACCATAAAACACAAGCAGGGCCCTGTGGATTCCGTTTTAGTCAGCATGTGCATTTATGATGATCCTAATTAATTATGCCGTGTGGGAGATGGCAGAGGGGTTCCCATCCACCTTACTTGCTCATGTACAACACCTTTCTTACAAATTGAGCATTGTCATGGATGCTGCCAAACAATGTGTTTATGGCACTATAGATATGGTGCCATTATCCATGGGGTCCATTGTGGTTCTGCAGTGTCATGCCTGGAGGCACTTCACTGGTCTTTCCCTGAACATTAAAGGCTTGGAATCTTAGATATGCTTGTGTCGATCAGTGGCAGTTTGGTGAGAAAGCAGACCTGTACGCGTAGAAGTCAGTAAGTAACCGATTCGCTCAGCCACGTCCTTAGAGGCTGCTGTTTTGGGAATGGTTAGTAAAGAAGAATCTCCAGCTCCAGAAAGGAGCATCCTTTGGAATAAATAGTTACTCACATCTGGCATGTTTCTTTTTGATCGATAGGTAATCTTCTTGCAGATCCGTCTTCACCTTCCTGCCTTCCCCCTACTGAAGGACTGTAACATTTGGTAACATTCTTTAGGACACTTTTATGTTTTCATGAGCCCAGTCTGTTTTTCAGCTCTGCCATCTACACAGCTTGCAGAAGTAGGGAGGCTAATGTCTGTGCCACCAGTTTACACCTTTGTAGATTCACTACATCACTACCGGGAATGAGATCTGTGGCTAGTGCTGCAGCAGATCCATCTGGATGCCAGTGAGCTAGAATTTCTTCAGAATCCTACAGGTTTATCCTGAAGCCTGGAAGATGACATCATTAAATGTTCATCTGGAAGATTACATACCCGTCAAAAAGAATGTTACTAAAGGTAAGTAACTTGTATTTTTCAGTAATTATTTTCTGATTTTTGTAACAGCCTCCTTGCAATGTGGTGCTCTTTGTATGTATGAATCAATCAATCACTAGTCAGTAAATATATATTGTAAAAATTAGTTAATAAACTTTTGCTTTCAGACCATAGCACAGTGGCGCAAAGCTGGTTACCAAGATATGCCGGAGTATGAGAATTTCCGCAATCTGCTGCAAGCTCCATTCGATGATGCTCAAGAAATACTTCATTCTAGGTTCCCAATGCCACGTTACATTGATACAGAGCATGGAGGTAGCCAGGTAAGCACATACAATCCTTGTTACCTACATGATGCACTGCCAAATACTCTTCCTTATACCACAGTATCCATTTTCCTTGTTTTTTTCTTCTAATGTGTTTGCTATTGTATGACTACATCATCAAAATTACAGGTTTAGTGGAGACCATCATCCTATTGTTGCATGTGTCCAGTATCCTATCAATGTTAATGTTATACCATTTTACCGTCTACTCAGCCATTGGAATGTTGCAGTGATGATGCGCTTAGGAATGTTGGCAGCCTGTGAGGAGAAGTCACAGTTGAGAGTGGGCTGAGCAGCATGCTGCCTGCTCCTGGTGGGGCTGATCTACATATCTTGTAACTATCTACACTAAAACATCTTGAACTACATCTACCTGCATGGACCTCGTTACCACAATTATTTGGCAACGAGGATGGAATTGACTTGGCCCTGTTACCACAATGTGTACCCGGTGTACATTGGGTTCATAAGTTCCAGATAAACATTGCTGCTCATATAACAAATATAAAAATATTGTTGGAAAGGCAGTTCTGTAACAAAAAGAGCATTGGCAAAGCAAATAGGTCTCTTCTGTAAAGGTCAGACCTGTTGGCTTTGCCACTGATTTTGCAATTGCATGCATGCATCAAGGCACATGCATGCCTGGCAATCTTGTAATCGTTTTTCTGTCAATGACCACCCATTTTGCTAGGGCCTCTGAACACAGACATGTGTGCTGTGGCATGTGTCTTGATGTAGACATTGATATTTAATTTACAGTCCATCAATTTATGATCATGTTATAATAGTAAATTAAAATTAAGAAAACTAAAATAGGTGCGCAAGTAGTGCAAAAAAATAATGAGCAGCCTGGAATCTGCTCGGTAGCACTTTGCAGATACAGGCCCATGTAAAAATAAAATATATATATTTATATCTAAGAATATATAAATATATATGTTTGTGTGTATATTGCAACCTCACACCACTCTGATGTCGATTGTGACTCCACTTTTGAAGTTACCAGAGTTTTGTTTTTGCTGAAGTCAATGCTATCAATGTTGTTACTCAAAAGACACACAAATGTTGTTGGAATGCCCAAAAAAAATCAAACATTCACTCCCAGTCAAGAGATCTGGGTTAAATCCATTGTTCTTTTGCTCACCCCACTTTAGACCCAGACATATGCAAATCAGTCTTCACCCTACTCCTCATGGGAATAGTCCAGCCCGAACTGCCAAGCCAGGTCCTGTGACCGGTTTTGGGATAAATTGGGCGTGGAATTGTATCCATGACTGAAAAAACAATCTAGCCACAAACACCCTGGCGAGTTTAGGCCGTTATTACCACCAGATGTGTCCTAACATCTCACCACTAATTGATCTTGTACCAGAGGGGAAGGGGAACATTACTATTGCAACATGCTAAGAAGGCGCTGTAGGAGAGTAGAGTCTGCAATCCTATGATCACCCCAGATTTTTGCTTTTTGTTTCACTGGTTTACGACTTCTCTGGCTGTGGGCCTGCTAATCAGACCCACAGCCTTGCTGGTCTCTCACTAAATTGACACGTGTACCTTAGGTGCATTATCCAATTGGTACTGGGCCACCTTATCAGACCCTGTAACTCAGGGCATAGGTGTACCCAGGGCCTACCAGGGGCTGCAGCATGTATTATGCCACCCCTGGCTGGCCATCTAAATCTGACACAACTGGCTGCACGACAACTGGGGCAAGGTGGTGTAATCACCCTTTGCTTTAGATATAGTATACCTATATCTAACCCTAAAATGGACACACAGATTCCTATCAGTCACTCCTATGGCAGGCCTTGACAATCCTGAAGGCAGAGTGCTTGGAATCGTGTGAGATGGTGCTCTGGCATGAGCTGAGCCCGTTTGCAGCTTGCGGAACTAAGTCCCAATAGCTGTTCCATGATAACGCATACCATATACTCTTAAGTGCATTATAATCCTCGCGGTTAAATGCTATCTCTGGTATCGCTTTATCAAAACATGTTGAGTAAGGTGCCATACGAATTGGAATACTAACCCCTCGCCAATTCTGGCGACGGGGTTAGCATTCCACCCTTCTAGAGGGACACGACATGTATGTAACTGTGAACCCCGGTTAAAGTTAACTCGAGCCTCAGCATCACAAAATGGATGCTGCCACCACAGACACAAGTCTGACCCCCTGCATCTGGGAGTCCTTCCAGCGAGGGGAGCTTGGACAAAGGGTTTCCTGTCAGGGGCGGTGCCAGCACCATCCCAGACAGGGTTTTGTGTATCCTGGGTAGGCAGGGCTTTAGAGGAAGGTGACTGCAAGTGGCACCCCGGTGCTCACTATGCATCTGCCGGCTAGAACCAGTTCCAGGGGCACACCAGCCCCTGAGCTGGGGAAAGTCCGGCATGGGAGAGGGGTGTAACCACCCCCCTTCCTGGCCCCACCCCTAGGGCAGGACCTAGTCGCGTACCCACCCCTTTCTTTAGGATAAAGGCAGGAGCGGGGACCCTTCCAAATTAGATCATCTTTGAATCCTGAAACTACTTTCTACGAAAGGAACTCTCGACTTCTTCTCAAGATTTCTCCCTTGTGGCTAAGGAGTAGTCACCCTGCATCCGCAGGTACCATCTAAGAACACTGCGGTTTGCTGCACGTCCTTCCTCTGGAATCCGACTGACCAGCACGACGAGACCCGGCTTCCCTGGCACCTCTGACCTCTACCTACCTCTACAGCTAAGCTGAGAACCGTAGGTGCGACGAGACCTCGAGGGACCGGCCATCATCAGAACTGCACGACTTCTATCCAGCACGACTGACGAGGGATCCTCTGGTGAGTGCTTTGGGGTCCGAGAAGCCCCGACCCTGAGCAGCTCCAGCACCGACGTCCAGCCCCCCAGCATCCACGAGATCTGCGTGGGGCCCTTCTGCTTTTTGCTGCTCACCGCGTTGTCTGGCTACTAGCCCGCTGGCTTGTGGCCTTCCCGACGACGAACGACGACATCACCACTGCTGGTCTGGTTGCTCCAGACTGGCCCTTGCTCCCTTCCAAAAGAGGAGCACCCCGGACCCTCCTGGTCCACTCGAGACGCCATTTTAGGTCCACCTCGTGGGCTTGAATTTGCCAAGACTTGTTGCCCCAATCCTGGGTCCAGCGACGTCGACAGCAGCAACCATCGTGGGACAGCTCACACCTCCATCCTGGTCGTCGACAACGCCTCCTGGTCCGTGAGACTGCAGAGCCCAGCATCGCCCACTCACCTGGTCGAGGTGACTCCATCCGGTGCCATCCTGGTGCCCATCTAATCACTGGCTAGTGATTCAGAACTTGGTCCCCTCTGCTTACAGGTGTCCTCCATCTTCGATCCAGGCTTGGATCCACCGAACAATCTTCACTGGTCGCCTGCCAGCAACTTCTTCTTTCAGGCTCCATAGACTGCAACGAGGATTCCCGACGTCTTTTCAGACCTATGCAGCCGTAGCCCCTGGGCTAGGTAACTTCGGCATTTCGGTGCCCCAGCATAGCCTCACTATCCAAGGGTCCAGATCCTTTTTCGTTTTCAGCCTAACTGGTCGGATTCGTCCGATATCTTTAACTTTGTAATTCCTAGCCTCCATAGACTTTGTCCCGCATCCCGTGTGAGAGTGCACACTCTGCACCCGAGTCCCCTGCTAGTAATCTGAAGGTTCAGTAGTCAAGTCCTAGCGATTCCAAAGCCTATTAGTCCAGTACTTACCTGCTAGTAATTTCGCATTCCACTTTTGTAGTATATGGTTTTTCGTGCCCCTCGGGCATTTGTGTACAGGGCTGCTGTGAGCTAAATAAACACACTGTTTATTTTCATAACACTTGTGTGGTGTCCTTTCACTTGGTGTTTAAGGGGTATATGCGATGGTATAACAGCGGGCTTAACACGCCCTCTAGAGTTTAGCCCGAAGACTGCTCGTATCCATGCTACTAGGATAGCTGGTCTATAAGGTTGACTTACAACCAATCATCAATAAGGGTTGTTTGGACTGATACAAAGTGCTTTCTAGAATAGTTAACATTATATATCGGGCCAACTTCTCACATTAGTGAGCAGCGGTTGGGATTTGAGCTTGCTGTTGTTTTACCACACGTATCCTAAGAATATCATTGTGAAAGATCACATAAGTTAAGGTACATATAACTTAGCTTAGAATACTCTGAGTTCTACTGAACCAGCTGTTGTAGTTCAACAAGGCTTAGCACACCTTGACTACAACTCTTAGCAAGGGATCAGTAGGCAAACAAATAGTGTAGGTAGGTGCATCACTTACACCACACTAGAAGCATGTCTAACCACGGAGAGTCTTCAGAGACCCCTCTTGTGGTTGTGGACCCTCCACAGGTCCCTTTCAGATATGCTGCTCTTAGCTTCCAGGAGATGAGACAAATCTGTACATCCAGGAAGCTAGAACAGGGTTCTAACCCTACCATTCCTTTTCTGATTGGTCTCTTAGAGACTTATGATGCCAGGAGGTCTGCCAACACAGATCCTTCTCATCCAGATGGGAATCTGCCCCCCTTAGAGGGACCCTTTACTAACCCTGACCACCACCTCCAGGCAGCAGATGATGCTGAGGAGGAGGAGGAAGATGAGTTATCAGAGGATGAGGCAGACAAAGGTCAGGTAGAAGTCAGTAGACTCACTAGGACCAACTTAAGTAGGCATGAGAATGGATTTGGGGGACCCCCAGGGCCACTCTCAGGCAGACTTAACATTGGGAATGGACGAGATAGGTCTCTATCTAGAGGTTCTAACAGATCCATTCGAACCAATGGCTCTCAGACCTCTTCTCATAGAGGGATGTCATCCCCTAAGAGAAGGGAGCATGAAGCTAAGATGAGGGAAGCCAATCTGAGGATTGAAAGGGAAGAACTTGCCCTGGCCAAAGAGAGGCTTGCCTTTGCTAGAGAGCAAAAGTTGAGTGGGTTAGATCCCACTGGTGGCAGCATTCTCCCAAGAGAAAAAGACAGGAGTTTAGACACTAGACACCTGAGTAAGATAGTGCCCCCCTTTAAGCAAGGGGATGATATCCACAAATGGATAACTGCTTTGGAGAAGGCCTGCACTGTCCAATGCGTCCCCCAGAGTCAGTGGGCAGCTGTCTTGTGGCTCTCCTTTGAAGGTAAAGGTAGAGATAAGCTCCTCACTACTAGAGCTGAGGATGCTAACAATTACCAAGTCCTAAAAAGTACACTGATAGATGGGTTTGGCCTAACCACTGAGCAGTACAGGTTGCTGTTCAGGGATACCCAGAAAACTCAGTCTCAGGATTGGTCTGACTTTGTAGATTGTGTCACTAAGGCTTTGGAGGGCTGGTTGCTGGGCAGTAAGGTTACTGATTATACAGGATTGTACAATCTGATCATGAGGGAACAGATTTTAAACAATTGTCAGAACCAGTTGTTGCATCAGCACCTTGTTGACTCAGATCTGACCTCTCCCCAAGAATTGGGAAAGAAGGCAGACAGATAGGTCAGAACAAGGGTTAAGCAGAACCAGGGCTAGAACCAGGGTGGTCATAAGAAAGCAGACCAGAAGGGTAAAGATAGTAAAGGTGAACAAAATGACCAGAAGTCTTCAACAGGTCCCCAACAAACCAAAGAGGGTGGGGGTCAGGCTTCCCAGAAGAAGAAGACTCAAGAAGGCCAGTCTAAAAGGTGGTGCCAGTACTGTAAAAGTACAACTCACTGGTTTAGTGAGTGCACCAAGAAAGGAGGGCAAACTCCTGCCACTGCAGCCCCTAAGGCAACTGCACCCCCTAGTACAGTCAGCAGTGGTAGTGCACCTCCCAAGGGATTAGTTGGGTTAAACGTGGGTTCTGAGGGGTATGACAACTTAGTTGGCACACTCACTCGGGCTGTCCTTGTCTGTACAGATGATGTGGATATATCCCCTGATGTCAGTCCCAATACTTTGGGCAAATACAAGCAGACACCTTTGATAAATGGCAAAATGGCTCAGGCCTATAGGGACACTTGTGCCAGTGTCACCATGGTGACACCTAACTTTGTGGACCCTGGACAGATCATGCCAGGTACAGATTTCCTGGTGACCAATGCCAGCAACGTCACTACCAGTCATAGTATGGCGATTGTTGCTTTCTCCTGGGGAGGGGTAAATGTCCAAAAGAAGGTTGTAGTTAGTGCAGACCTCCCAGTGGCTTGTTTGTTGGGCAATGATTTGGAGTCATCACAATGGTCAGAAGTGGAGCAGAGGACTCACATGGAAATGTTAGGCTTGCCAGCACATGTGCTTGCTGTGACTAGGTCACAGGCCAGAAGATGCCCCACTGAACAGTTGCTGGATCCTGGAACAATGGACCAGACACCTTCCAAGAAGAAGAGCAGTAGGGTTAAGGCATTGCCTTCCCCCTTGCCCCAGGTTGAGGATCAAGTCTCAGAGGAGGCTGACCTACAGGAACTGAGGGAAACTGAGCCTAAAGAATTTGAACTTGATCAAGTTGAGTTTCTGGGCTCAGGGGGACCCTCAAGAGAAGACCTGGGGAAGGAACAGTTACACTGCCCTTCCCTTGAACCCCTCAGACAGCAGGCTGCTGCTGAGGCTGCAGGGAACGCCACAGATACCCACAAGGTATACTGGGATGATGGACTCCTGTACACTGAGGCAAGAGACCTCAAACCTGGTGCAACCAGGAGGCTGGTTATCCCCTTGTCTCAGAGAGGTTTCCTTCTTACCTTGGCCCATGAGATTCCCTTAGCAGGACACTTAGGCCAGACAAAGACTTGGGACAAGCTTGTCTCACACTTTCACTGGCCTCACATGAATGGAGATACCAGGGAGTTTTGTCGCTCCTGTGTCACTTGCCAAGCCAGTGGTAAGTCAGGTGGCACAACAAAGGCCCCCTTATACCAATGCCTGGGGTGGGGGTGCCCTTTGAAAGAGTGGGGATTGACATTGTTGGTCCAATGGAACCCCAGACAGCATCAGGGCACAAGTTTATACTGGTGGTGGTGGACCATGCCACCAGGTATCCTGAAGCTATTCCCCTTAGGACCACTACAGCACCTGTTGTGGCAAGAGCCCTAGTTAGAGTGTTCTCCAGAGTGGGCTTCCCTAAGGAGGTTGTCTCTGACAGAGGTGCAAACTTCATGTCAAGCTATTTAACTGCTATGTGGAAGGAATGTGGTGTCAACTACAAATTCACTACACCCTATCAGCCACAATGCAATGGGCTTGTTGAAAGGTTCAACAGGACCCTAAAAGGGATGATTCATGGACTACCTGAAAAGCTCAGGCGTAGATGGGATGTCCTGATTCCCTGCCTTTTGTTTGCTTACAGAGAGGTCCCACAGAAGGGGGTTGTCTTCAGCCCTTTTGAACTTCTGTATGGGCATCCTGTGAGAGGACCCCTGTGTTTGGTGAAGGAAGGATGGGAGAGACCTCTCAAAAAGCCTGCAACCAGCATAGTGGACTATGTACTTGGTCTCCGCTCCAGGATGGCTGAGTATATGGAAAAGGCATCTGAAAACCTTAAGGCCAGCCAAGAACTCCAAAAAGCTTGGCATGACCAAAAGGCTGTCCTGACTGTGTATCAGCCAGGACAGAAGGTGTGGGTGTTGGAGCCAGTGGCCCCAGCAGCACTCAAAGACAAATGGTCTGGGCCCCACACAATCCTTGAGCAAAAGGGAGAGGTCACCTACCTGGTAGACCTTGGAACTCCCATGAGCCCCCACAGGGTGCTCCATGTGAACAGGCTCAAAGCATATGTTGACAGGAAGGACATGAGCTTGCTCATTGCCACAGATGAGGGACAGGAGGAAGAGAGTGACCCTCTCCCAGACCTGCTCACTCAGAATCCTGATGGTGGATCAGTAGATGGTGTTGTCTTTTGTGGCAGCCTCTCTGACCATCAACAGAAGGATTGCAAACAGGTTCTTCAATCCTTCAGACATATGTTCTCTCTGACACCCAGTCAAACCAATTGGTGTACCCATGAGGTTGACACTGGTGACAGCCTGCCAGTCAAGAGTAAAATCTACAGGCAGCCTGATCATGTTAGAGACTGCATCAAAACAGAAGTGCAGAAAATGTTGGAGCTGGGAGTCATTGAGCCCTCAGATAGCCCTTGGGCTAGTCCAGTTGTTCTAGTGCCAAAGCCTCACACCCAGGGTGGTAAGAAAGAGATGAGGTTTTGCATAGACTACAGAGGTCTCAATGCAGTCACTAAGACTGATGCCCACCCAATACCAAGGGCAGATGAACTTATAGATAGATTGGCTTCTGCCAACTACTTAAGTACATTTGACCTGACAGCTGGGTATTGGCAAATCAGGTTAGCTGAGGATGCCAAGCCCAAGACAGCATTTTCAACCCCTTTGGTCTGAAAAATGCACCTGCCACCTTCCAAAGGTTGGTGAATCAACTTCTCACTGGGCTGGATGACTCCTGTGCAGCATATCTTGATGATATAGCTGTCTTTAGTTCCACCTGGGAGGATCACCTGGTCCACCTGAGGAAAGTGTTAGAGGCACTGCAAGCAGCAGGTCTCACTATTAAGGCCACAAAGTGCCAGATAGGGCAGACACAGGTTGTATACTTGGGCCACCTTATAGGTGGAGGCCAAGTTCAGCCACTGGAGAGCAAGGTACAGTCCATCAGGGACTGGGCTCCTCCAACCACCCAGACTCAGGTTCGAGCTTTCTTGGGCCTGACTGGTTACTATAGGAAATTTGTCAGAAATTATGGATCAATTGTGACTCCACTTAATGAACTGACAAGTAAAAAGATGCCAAAGAAAGTTCAGTGGACAGCAGGCTGTCAAAAAGCATTCGATGACCTAAAGCAGGCCATGTGCACAGCACCTATCCTAAAGAGTCCAGACTACTCCAAACCATTCATTGTCCAAACAGATGCTTCTGAGTTGGGTGTGGGAGCTGTTCAACTGAATTTTGATGGTCATGACCAGCCCATTGCTTTTATAAGCAGAAGGCTGACCCCTAGAGAGAAAAATTGGTCAGCTATTGAGAGGGAGGCCTTTGCTGTGGTTTGGGCCCTGAAGAAACTGAGGCCATACTTGTTTGGCACTCATTTCAAGATTCAGACCGACCATAAGCCCCTCTTGTGGCTAAATCAGATGAAGGGTGAAAACCCCAAACTGCTTAGGTGGTCCATTTCCCTACAGGGGATGGATTTTAAAGTGGAGCATAGACCTGGCACTGATCATGGCAATGCAGATAGGCTCTCCAGGTATTTCCACTTAGAGCAAGAAGACTCACCTGGTCAAGGTTAGTTTATTGTCCCAAAGTTTGGGGGGGGGGGGTCATGTAGGAGAGTAGGGTCTGAAATCCTATGATCACCCCAGATTTTTGCTTTTTGTTTCACTGGTTTACGACTTCTCTGGCTGTGGGCCTGCTAATCAGACCCACAGCCTTGCTGTTCTCTCACTAAATTGACAATTGTACCTTAGGTGCATTATCCAATTGATACTGGGCCACCTTATCAGACCCTGTAACTCAGGGCATAGGTGTACCCAGGGCCTACCAGGGGCTGCAGCATGTATTATGCCACCCCTGGCTGGCCATCTAAATCTGACATAACTGGCTGCACGACAGCTGGGGCAAGGTGGTGTAATCACCCTTTGCTTTAGATATAGTATACCTATATCTAACCCTAAAATGGACACACAGATTCCTATCAGTCACTCCTATGGCAGGCCTTGACAATCCTGAAGGCAGAGTGCTTGGAATCGTGTGAGATGGTGCTCTGGCATGAGCTGAGCCCGTTTGCAGCTTGCGGAACCAAGTCCCAATAGCTGTTCCATGATAACGCATACCATATACTCTTAAGTGCATTATAATCCTCGCGGTTAAATGCTATCTCTGGTATCGCTTTATCAAAACATGTCGAGTAAGGTGTCATACGAATTGGAATACTAACCCCTCGCCAATTCTGGCGACGGGGTTAGCACTCCACCCTTCTAGAGGGACACGACATGTATGTAACTGTGAACCCCGGTTAAAGTTAACTCGAGCCTCCGCATCACAAAATAGATGCTGCCACCACAGACACAAGTCTGACCCCCTGCAGCTGGGAGTCCTTCCAGCGAGGGGAGCTTGGACAAAGGGTTTCCTGTCAGGGGCGGTGCTAGCACCATCCCAGACAGGGTTTTGTGTATCCTGGGTAGGCAGGGCTTTAGAGGAAGGCGACTGCAAGTGGCACCCCGGTGCTCACTATGCATCTGCCGGCTAGAACCAGTTCCAGGGGCACATCCGGGGAAAGTCCGGCATGGGAGAGGGGTGTAACCACCCCCCTTCCTGGTCCCACCCCTAGGGCAGGACCTAGTCGCGTACCCACCCCTTTCTTTAGGATAAAGGCAGGAGCGGGGACCCTTCCAAAGTAGATCATCTTTGAATCCTGAAACTACTTTCTACGAAAGGAACTCTCGACTTCTTCTCAAGATTTCTCCCTTGTGGCTAAGGAGTAGTCACCCTGCATCCGCAGGCACCATCTAAGAACACTGCGGTTTGCTGCACGTCCTTCCTCCGGAATCCGACTGACCAGCACGACGAGACCCGGCTTCCCTGGCACCTCTGACCTCTACCTACCTACCTCTGACCTCTACCTACCTACCTCTACAGCTAAGCTGAGAACCGTAGGTGCGACGAGACCTCGAGGGACCGGCCATCATCAGAACTGCACGACTTCTATCCAGCACGACCGCCGAGGGATCCTCTGGTGAGTGCTTTGGGGTCCGAGAAGCCCCGACCCTGAGCAGCTCCAGCACCAAAGTCCAGCCCCCCCAGCATACACGAGATCTGCGTGGGGCCCTTCTGCTTTTTGCTGCTCACCGCGTTGTCTGGCTACTAGCCTGCTGGCTTGTGGCCTTCCCGACGACGAACGATGACATCACCACTGCTGGTCTGGTTGCTCCAGACTGGCCCTTGCTCCCTTCCAAAAGAGGAGCACCCCGGACCCTCCTGGTCCACTCCAGACGCCATTTTAGGTCCACCGCGTGGGCTTGAATTTGCCAAGACTTGTTGCCCCAATCCTGGGTCCAGCGACGTCGACAGCAGCAACCATCGTGGGACAGCTCGCACCTCCATCCTGGTCGCCGACAACGCCTCCTGGTCCGTGAGACTGCAGAGCCCAGCGTCGCCCACTCACCTGGTCAAGGTGACTCCATCCGGTGCCATCCTGGTGCCCATCTAATCACTGGCTAGTGATTCAGAACTTGGTCCCCTCTGCTTACAGGTGTCCTCCATCTTCGATCCAGGCTTGGATCCACCGAACAATCTTCACTGGTCGCCTGCCAGCAACTTCTTCTTTCAGGCTCCATAGACTGCAACGAGGATTCCCGACGTCTTTTAAGACCTATGCAGCCGCAGCCCCTGGGCTAGGTAACTTCGGCATTTCGGTGCCCCAGCATAGCCTCACTATCCAAGGGTCCAGATCCTTTTTCGTTTTCAGCCTAACTGGTCGGATTCGTCCGATATCTTTAACTTTGTAATTCCTAACCTCCATAGACTTTGTCCCGCATCCCGCGTGAGAGTGCACACTCTGCACCCAAGTCCCCTAGGCCTCCTGCTAGTAATCTGAAGGTTCAGTAGTCAAGTCCTAGCGATTCCAAAGCCTATTAGTCCAGTACTTACTTGCTGGGTTTTTCGTGCCCCTCGGGCATTTGTGTAAATTGTGCAACTTAAAGTATTTTCGTAAGAGTTTTGTTGTGTGCTTAGTACCCTGTCCTCCTAAAGAGTACAGGGCTGTTGTGAGCTAAATAAATACACTGTTTATTTTCATAACACTTGTGTGGTGTCCTTTCACTTGGTGTTCAAGGGGTATATGTGATGGTATAACAGCTGGCTTAACACGCCCTCTAGAGTTTAGCCCAAAGACTGCTCGTATCCATGCTACTAGGATAGCTGGTCTATAAGGTTGACTTACAACCAATCATCAATAAGGGTTGTTTGGACTGATACAAAGTGCTCACTAGAATAGTGAACATTATATATCAGGCCAACTTCTCACAGGCGCTACATTTTCAGTGGCCATTATTGACGCAGCAATGCATTTCTCAAACACAGGGTTTCGGAATCTTGCAGGAGCCGTTGTATTGAGAAGACTGAGTGATTCCAATCCACATCTTTCCACCCAGAAGCCTAAGCCAAGAAGGTGGACTCACTTTGTTTGGCAAACATGTTCACAATGCCTTACAGAATATCAGGGCAGATACTGATACAGCGAAACCCCTTGGACCCTTCTGTTATTGGCACCATGACTTCTCAAATTTTCTTCTGACATGTAGATTTCAGACCTCCAGAGAAGGCTTCAATCAGTGAAGTCTACCCATATTACCCGCCAAGACAACCCAGAAACGACCGGGGTTATACACCCAGTAGAACTAACAGACAAGGGTTTGGTAGGTCTTTGGGTCCAACAAGGAGTGCATCACAAACACGCTCCCAAGACAATCAAAAGCAAGCTTGACTTTTCGCAGCAGCCCCCAAAATCCCCTCCTCCGTACATAAGGGTGAGAATTACCCTTTTTGCCGTCACATGGAGATCCATAACAGCAGACCAATGGGTGACACAGATTAGATTGTACACTCAGGTCACACCTTGGAGTTTTTGTGTTCACTCAGGTCACACCTTGGAGTTTCTGCAAAAAATGCCTGTCTGCCAACCCAGGAAGGGGCATTATCTTAATTTGGGGGAGGTGCAACAGGAAATTGTCCTCTTCCTTCTCAAATGAACAATGGAGATGGCCCCTAGACCTTAAAGAAATCAGGGATTTTATTCCAGATTTTTGGAAGAAAGCAGGAAGCAGAGACCTGAACTTACTTCCTCAAGAAACAAAACGTCTCCAGTATTGGGGTGTCTTTCATAGATTCACATGATTGAATATTCCCGGTCGTCGATGTGGGAGTCCCACGGTAAACAACATAGCAATGTAGCCATAACACAAGCATATATACATAGAGAATGCAAAACCATAGAGTTTTTCGTAGATAGACAACATATCACTTCTATGATATATCTTAGTCATTATGTTTTGGTCCAAATTCCGGCCAGTCAGGCGTCAGCACCCTCTTAGAATGCTCTCCTCAGGCCCTCAGATTTTCGTAGCACAGAGTAATATAGAGCCAAGAGATAAAGAGAGAGAACCTCTGAGGGGAGGAGGGTGGGTCACATGTGAATGTATGAAAGACACCAATACTGGAGAACCACAGTTTACATGTAAGTAACTTTTGTTATTCTCCAGTATTGGGGTGTCTTTCATAGATTCACAGGCTTGAATAAGAATAGTGAGCAGTATAGTTAGAATAATACAAGGTACTTATCATTCCACTTAATGATAATAATAATGGTAATGATAACAATATCCATACGTAGTATAAAAGACTGAAGTATATACCAAAGAAAAAGAAAGTACCTTGTATGCAGGAGGAGGGAAGCAACAGAGGCTCACCTTATTTAAAGAGATTTCGAAGGACTGCTTGTCCCACGGCTGAGTCAGCATTGTCTGCAGCATCTAGACAGTAATGTCTCGCAAAAGGTGTGCCTGCTGGACCATGTTGCAGCTCTGCAAATGTGATGAAGAGGCACACCAGCAAACAGCGCTGTAGACGAGAAAACTTTTCTAGTAGAATGCGCTCTAAGAGATGCAGTAAGAGGTTTTCCTGCTTGCTGATGGCAAAAGGTAATTGCAGTAGATATCCAGCATGCAATTGTTTGTTTGGTGACTGGATGTCCTTTCCGCATTCGCCCATAGGCCACAAAAAGCTGGTCAGATTTACGTATAGTAGCCGTCTTTTGAAGATAGAATTTTAGGCACCTCTTAACCCCTTCGATTGCTGATGACGAGCTCAGCTCGTCATCAGCCACGGTGGTCGTGTGCGGATGACGAGCTGAGCTCGTCATCTAACGCGGCTTTTGGAAAAAAGCCGCGTAGCGCAAAAATAACCCCCGCACGCATGTGGTTAATATCCAAAGAATGAAGTGCTCTCTCTGCTGGTGTCTGAGGATTAGTAAAAAATGTATTTAAAACAACTGGTTCACTGAGGTTGAAGTCCGACGGCACCGTAGGAATGAATGCTGGATTGGTGCGGAGCAAAACTGAGTCCTTAGTAAACTGAAGAAAAGGCGGCTTAGAAGTAAATGCCTGAATGTCACTGACTCGACGTGAGGAAGTGAGAGCTAGAAGTAGAGAAGTTTTCCAGGTAATGTATTTAAGATCAGCTGTATGGATTGGCTCAAATGGGTGTCTCATTAGTTGTGCCAAGACAATGTTTAAATGCCAAGGAGGAGGTGGTCGACGAAGTGGTAGGAACATCCGAAAAAGACCTTTAAAAAATTGTTGAATGACTCTGGAAGAGTAAAGAGAATTAGAGCCATCTTGACAGAATCATGAGATTGCTGCTAGAGAAACCTTTAAGGTAGCAAGCAGGAGGCCCGACTTTGCCAAGTGTAAAAAGAAAGGCAAAAGTTGCTCCGGCGTGATATGTATAGGATGCACCTGGGCACCATTGCATCATAGACAGAATCTTTTCCATTTGAGTTTGTATGTCTTCACAGTTGAAGGTGCTCTTGCCTTTGCTAGGACCTCCCTACAATCTGCAGGAATGTTCAAATTCAAAAATTCATAGTGCTCAGGTTCCAAGCCGCTAAGCGTAGAGATGCTGGGTCGGGATGACAAACTTTGCCCTGATCCATGGTTACATTTGGAAGAGGGCGTATAATGATCGGGTCGCACTGTGACAAGAGCAGGAGTTCCGTGAACCATACTTGTCTCGGCCATCTGGGAGCTATTAGAATAATGTGACAGGGTTCTTTCCTCATTTTCCGAAGAACTCTGGGAACTAGAGGTATTGGTGGAAAGCGTAGGCATATATTGTCGACCAATTCATCAAAAAGGCATTTCCGCATGACTCTGGTTGGGGAAGCCAACTTGCATAGGACAGGCATTTGCGGTTCAGATGTGTTACGAATAGATCCAGATTCGGGCGATGCCAAACCCCAAAAAAATGTGATCCAGGTTTTTTTACCGAAGCGCGTCTGTTGATGAAGTGTCCGTTTGTTGGTGAATAATAAATAACCCAAATGACCCCTGTGAGTGCTTCTTTATTCCGGAGGATGGAAGTCCAAAGTTACGGGATGTGGAGCGAGTATTGATTTGTGGGTGCTCCCCCACAGTGGAAAGCACCCGCCTGCGAGTGCCCTGCCTTGGTGCTTTTTGGAGCGGGATATATATATATATATATATATATATATATATATATATATATATATATATATATATATATATATATATATATATATATATATATATATATATATATATATATATATATATATATATATATATATATATATATATATATATATATATATATATATATATATATATATATATTACCTACTGGCTATCGCCAGTAGGTATATATAGTTAGGATTATTTGTCTATGGAACTTTTGAAAATTCTATGTCTAATAACTTTGGCGTTTGTGGACGGAATCGGCTGAAATTTTCAGGAAAATGGCAAATTTTGTTTCTGAGCAGCCCCCGAAAATTTGGGGGGGTTTCGTCAAGGGGGGGCCGAGAAAAAAGGGGGGTCCCAAAACGCGTTTTTCCCATGTTAATTTCCATAGGGCCTTTGGCCTCACTTTTAGCTCGAACGGCTGAATGGATTTGCACGAAACTTGGCAAAATTGTAGGGACCGTTAGCCCGATGTGCCTTTGCTAGGTCTCAATATATGTGCTCCAGTGGATTTTGAGAAATTAACGTTCAAAACAAGATATATATCTGTAACAGCGCTCCGGGCTGCGCTCCGGTCCGCTTACTTTTCGCGAAACGGAACTTTGCGCGCAGAAAGCTGATTGGCTCTCCGGTGTCTGTCAACATTCTAAACAGTCCGGAGCGGCCGCCATCTTATCTCTCGGTAGGATCGAGAGAGAAGAAGAGGTGAAAAACGAAGGGGGAATTTAATGAAAGGGGGCAAGGTATACCTCTCTTGACCCCCTAGGAATGATGTTGGGGTTATTAAAGGGTCCCGTGGGGAAAATAAAAAAATATATATTTTTCACGGTAGAAGCGCTTCCCGGGCCGCGAACTGGGCCGCAAACTGGTAGCGAAACGGGAATTCGCCATTTTGTGTTTCGTTTTAATTAAATTACTAGGTATAAGGGGGTGCGGGAGACGTATCCTGACCCCTTATGTTTTCTGAGGGTGGCTGAGGAGGCTCATATATGTTGATACATGTCTTCCAGCGGCTGTGCGTGAGCTTTTTTTTTTTTTTTTTGCTGCGTGACGTCTGTTAACGTTTGATTCGATGGAAATCAGGAAGTGTTGACCACCATTTTGTCACTGCGAGTAAATATTTTGTTATAAATGAATCCTTATTGATAAACATTGTCTGCGCCATCTTGCCTTTTTGTCCAATGCCACAATTTTGTCGTGCACGGCAGCCATTTTAGATGCCTTGACCAGACCCACTCTCTGCACGCTGTCGATTCTCAGCACGGCTCCCCACCCTCGCAAGCATCTCCCCCACGCACTGGTCACCCCCGCTCTCTCTCTCATGCATGGGCCATATACTTCTCCCCATCTGCGCTGCTCTTCCCTGAGAATCACACCCTGTGCCCGCCCGACACCTCCCTTTCACCCTATTCACTACCGCACCCTCTGACACTCCTCTTCCTCTGTGTCCGATTGTCCAGGCCGGACCCAGGCTATCACCTAGCCCTGCGGATGTAGTTTATGGCCCCAGCTGTAGAGAATCCAGACATACCAACCCTCCCGATTCAGGCGTGAGACTACTGATTTCAGTGCTAGTCTCCCGCCTCCCGATTTCTGCAAGCAAAAACCCGGGGGCATATTACCAACAACTAGCGCTAATTTTTGTCTCTAACTTGTTTAGAGACAAAAATTATCGCCGCACATCGGCGATTTTTATCGCAGATAAACCTTGCTATTAGCAAGGTTTATCGCAAATGCGATAAAAAACGGCCGCAATGCATGAATATCGCTGAAAAGTCAGCGATATTCATGCATTATCGAGCAAATGCTCTTAGCCATGTTATCCACCTCCCATTGGATAACATGGCTAAGAACTGCTCAGGTCAGGTGTTAGCTTTTGGAGCTATTCGCGCTTAGCGCGAATATCTCCAAAAGTTGGTAATAGGAGATAGCGATGTTAGGGACTGTTTCCAGTCGGTAACATCTTGGCACGCCCACTTTGCATGTCATTAGTGATAAATATCACTGACATGCAAAGCGGGGCCCAAGATGGTCGCTATCTCCTTTTAGCTGTCACTAACTGGTGTTAGCGACAGCTTGGTAATAGGGAGATAATTTTATCTCCGCTTTCTTGGCTTTTAAAGCCAAAAAAGCGGAGATAAACCCCCTTGATAATATGCCCCACGATTCCTCGGGGGTTTCAGCTGACAGGGCTTGGTATTGTGTTACGTGGTAATTTTTCCAGGAAACGTCAGAGGGTCGATGCAGGGGTTCTAGAAGGGGTGATAAACCATTTAAGCCTCATGAACAAGCGCATGGTCTTTTAATGATCTGTGAAGTACTCGGGGCGGCGGTGTGTGTGTGTCCTCTTTCAGGAGCGGGCGGGGGGGGGGGGGCACTGCCAGCAACTTGCCAGGCCAGGCAGTGTTCAACACTTGCATCACCCTTTCTCTGCCTGCTATTGCGCTCCATGCTTCGGAAAGGTAAGAAAAAGAACGTGCATTTGAGTTTGAAATGTCCGATCCTGTAGCAGTACACTTGCAAAGCCCACACATGACAATAACCCGATTCAAGGCCCCATTCACACGATTTTTTAAAAATATATAGCACTCCAATAAAGTGGGATTATAAAACTTTATTAACTTTTAAATATAACGAACGGAACAAAAACTGTAACAAACATTTAAACATTTTTGACAAAAAAAGCAACAATGGTCAGAAGCTGTCGTTTGTGCGAATAGTCCCAAGGCAGCACAACGTGCTGAGTTCTGGACGGCACCCAGGTGATGTCACCTGGGTGCCGCACTGGTTTTTGGGATCCTACAATGCAGCAAAGAAAAACAGCGTGGGGCGTCCCGGGTGGTGCGGAGGAGGCCTCGTCAGTAGCGGTCTGTTGTGCGAATAGTTCCAAGGCAGCAGAACGCGCTGAGATGTTGATGGCACCCAGGTGATGTCCAGTAAACTGCTGCACTGGTTTTGGTATCCTACAATGCTGCTCCGAAAATTGGCGTGGGGCGGCCCGGGGGGGGGGGGGCGTGGGGGAGGCGGCGTGAACGGGCCTCCCCAGGTGGCGGCCATCCAGCTGAGTTGCGCCCGCTCTTGCGGCTACAGCGTCTCGCTCACCATGTTGTTGAGTTGCTCCCACTCTTGCAGTGCAGCGATAGGCGGCTGCCACATGACTCTTAAAATGGCGGACGGCTCTTCGGTTTTGGGCCTGGTCCACTAAAATGGCCCTGGGACACCTTGGAACTCGGACGCTTGCCTGCTAGGGCTTGGGCTCCATTCTCGAAAGCGTCCCCTCAGCCGTGAAGATTCTACAAAAGTCTTGGGGGCCCTCGACTCCTGCAGGCTTCCGGTGGGGAGCGGCTGCCATGATTGCTCGCGGAATGACCACGACGGAGCCACGAGATGGTGGTGCTCTCATGCTGACGCCAGCTTCAGTCTGAATCATCCAGAAACAAGGTGGGGCTTTCATCGTTTGGGAAAAAAAAATGTTCTAAACCAATGAAAAGTGTTATTTTTAGGTCATATGACCAAGCCTTCCATCTTTAGGAAACCAAAAGTAAAATGAACCAATGAAAAGTTTTATAAACAAGTCACATGACCTGTTATGCGGCATAGGGCTACAAAAAGCGTAGAAAATCCGTTGGCACGTGAGGCGGCGTCAGTAGCGGACCGATGTGCGAATAGGCCGAAGGCAGCACAACGCGCCGAGATCCGGATGGCACCGAGTTAGTGTCCAGCAAGTTGCTGCACTGGTGTGGCTATCCTACAATGCTGCGCCGAAAGTCGGCGTGGGGCGCCCCGTTGGCCTGTGAGGTCGCGTCAGTCAGTGGGGGCTGTGCGTCTCCCCCAAGATGGAGGCTCCTCGGCTGCAGTGCGGCGCCCCTTAGCGTTTCACTCGCCGTCCAACTGAGTTGCGTCCGCACTTGCGGCTACAGTAGGCCAAAGGCAGCACAACGCGCCGAGATCCGGATGGCACCGAGGTGGTGTCCAGCAAATTGCCGCACTGGTGTGGCCATCCTACAATGCTGCGCCGAAAGACGGCGTGTCCAGCTGAGTTGCGGTCACTCTTGCGGTACAGTGACTCGAACGCGCAGAGATCCGGATGGCACCGAGGTGGTGTCCAGCAAATTGCCGCACTGGTGTGGCCATCCTACAATGCTGCGCCGAAAGACGGCGTGTCCAGCTGAGTTGCGGTCACTCTTGCGGTACAGTGACTCGAACGCGCCGAGATCCGGATGGCACCGAGGTGGTGTCCAGCAAGTTGCCGCACTGGTGTGGCCATCCTACAATGCTGCGCCGAAAGACGGCGTGTCCAGCTGAGTTCCGGTCACTCTTGCGGTACAGTGACTCGAACGCGCCGAGATCCGGATGGCACCGAGGTGGTGTCCAGCAAGTTGCCGCACTGGTGTGGCCATCCTACAATGCTGCGCCGAAAGTCGGCGTGGGGTGCCCCGTTGGCTTATGAGGTGATGTCAATAGTGGACCGATGTGTGAATAGGTCGGAACCAGCACAAGGCGCCAAGATCCGAATGGCAAGTCCTGGATGTTCAGTGCCATAGTTGAGAGTTCTGAGCAGTGCTTGTAAGACTGTCTGAAGCTTATTTGCACCTGCTGCAGCTTCACTATTGCCCTGGTGTGGCCAAAGGTCGCACATGACATAGGCGGCCGGCTCCCGAGGTCCGACGGAACTTTTTTCCTTTTCCTTTTTGCTTCTTGTCCCACAATCCGTTTCATCTGAAGACATGACCAGGTCCCTGAATGTGTGCAGGGGGACGTTATTGATTGAATCAAAATGGCGGCTTGACACAAAGCTGACTCAAGCGTTGCTGTTGATGCTATACAGACAAAAATTGGTTTTCAGTTTGTACATTCTTCAGGATTTTTTTTTCCATCCAAGGCTGATTGAGAGTTTGTAGAAAAATGGCTTCAGATTTTCCACATACTACTCTTCAACATTCTTCCTAAATGTAACAATGTGAGACTCACTAGGAGAACGGCTGTTTATGTTTCCTTTCAAAATGCTGCCAACAATATTTTCTGAATGGAAGACACCATCTTGTAGCATAAAGGGCCGAAAGGGGTTCTGGTCTGGCCGATTGTTGGTGGAGACATTTTGACTATATCTTGGACCTGCCCGGCCTCGCCCAAAATGGCGCCGGTATAAATGGGACTCGTAACTCCTTGTTGTGTACTGGTTGAACAACCTTGATATCACGAGATATGAATGCAGTTTTGATGCTCATGGCGGGCGGGGACGAGAATTGATTGAATATTTCGACATCCCTATTGATATTAAGTTCTGATGTGTTATTGATTACTGTACTATTGAAAGTTCGAATTTCTGTTTGCTCCGTGGCCGGCCCACGTGGTTATAGGCCCGTATTTGTATGCTGACATTTTCACAATAAAGCTTTTTAAAACAAAACATGGTAGTAGTATTTACATTGGTAAAGTTTTTACTTTTAGTCACTGTTTTCGAATCAGTAAAAGGCAAGTGAAATAAAGCAGTCCAATTACATGACGGATAAAAGGTATAATATGTAGGAACGCAGTAAAGATAAATGGTCAAGGGCAGTTGTGTTTTCCTCTCCTGCAACATAAAGTGATCGATAAGAATCTGATAATCAGGCGTATCGGCGACTAAGACAGCAGGCCGAGTCTCTTTTACTCAACGGCTCCATCATGGAACGAAGAAACGCCCTTTTTCTCGAAAAAGGAATATATTTTACTTGCAGGACAGTTGTAAATTTTCCGGGAAAGTACATTAGCCTGGAATATTATAACATATATGTTATAAAAAAAAAAGTTCGAAACCAATAAAAAGCGTAATTTTTAGGTCATATGACCAAGCTTTTCATCATTAAAATAACAAAAGTAAAATGAACCAATGAAAAGTTTTATTAACAAGTCACATGACCTGTTATGCTTACGTTACGCGCTGCGCGCCGCGCCCCGGATCACTTCCGGGTGCGTTAACGCGGCGTGTCATATAACGCATTACGCGACAACGTAGGTCAAGAATATAGTCAAAATGTCTCCACCAACCAGCGTTCGGAACACAACCCCTTTCAGCAGTCCAAAAAGTTCTGTTAAATGACAACAGAGGGGACAGGCAACAAGAACCATCAGTCAAAGAGGGGAGGGCAAGTTCTTCTCTACCGGGTCATGTTGGGGCGCTACCGGAACTGATCGAATTGGTAGTCTACAGTGTTTCTGGATGTTTCAGACTAAAGCTGGCGTCAGCATGAGAGCACTACCATCTCGTAGCTCCGTCGTGGCCATTCCACGAGCAGACATGGCAGCCGCTCCGCACCAGAAGCCTGCGGGAGTCGGGGGGCCCCCAAGACTTTTGTAGAATCTTCACGGCTGAGGGGACGCTTTCGAGAATGGGACCCAAGCCCTATCAGGGAAGCGTCCGAGTTCCAAGGTGTCCCAGGGCCATTTTAGTGGACCAGGCCCAAAACCGAAGAGCCGGCCGCCATTTTGAGAGTCCTGTGGCACCCGCCTATCGCTGCACCGCAAGAGCGGGAGCAACTCAACTACATGGTGAGCGAGACGCTGTAGTCGCAAGAGCGGGCGGTAAACAGCTGAATGGCGGAAGAGGCACAGTGTAGCAAAAGCGGGCGGAATGGCAACTAAAACGGTAAAGGGGCGCCCCACTACAGCGTGTCTTCAGGTCAAACGGATTGTGGGACAAAGTCCAGAATAGAAGAGTCATCAAAAGGCAAAAAGTTCCGCCGGACCCCGGGAGCCGGCCGCCTATGTCGGGGGCGATCTCAGGCTACACCAGTGCTATAAGACTTGGGGAGGGGGTCGGAGCCAAGCGTCTTCTCCGAGTCCGTGCCATCACACCGCCCCTCGGGGGCCTCCGTCAAGCTGTTTAAGGAGGTACCATATAACATTGTTTTCAAATGCAGTCAGGTCCACAAACGACCCTCACTTACTTTGAGAATAGTGAAGCTGCAGTAGGTGGAAATAAGCTTCAGACAGTCTTACAAGCACTGCTTTTCTAAACATTTTTTGATTTTTTTGTATTTTTGCACAGTTTTATATTTTTTTTTTGTTTTTGATGGAGGGGAAACAACAAAGCACAGGCATTGAAAAAGGCTCAAACTCAGAACTCTGAACTATGGCACCCAACATCCAGGACTTGCCATCCGGATCTTGGCGCCTTGTGCTGCTTCCGACCTATTCACACATCGGTCCACTACTGACATCATCTCATAAACCAACGTAATGTAAATAGTTATTTAATAAAATGTTTTACCCTGTTTCTTTGCTGGTGTGTTGTCTATATTTTTAATATTTGCATGGGGTTTGTCGTTATTTTGGGCGGGGTGGGTGACGGAGCCGAGCTGTCTTGCAGCCCTCATAGTGTGGAGCTCAGTTCATCTCACTATTTTCGTATTTCTCATGAAGGGTTGTTCCTAATATTTTTATTTTAGCGAGGTCAAAAAGAGATCCAATTAGTGGCCTACTGATTTTGCTCGATTACTTTTATTTTTTAACACGATTTTTCACTATCTGCAAAGACTAAACAGAGTATTGCGACTTTGTGCTTGTTTGTAAATAGAGAATGAACCAAAGAGAATCAATTGTAAAACAGTAAATGCTTGGATAACAATCAATCAAATGGAGAGACAAGCAGGCACGACGGATTACAACGGGGGTAAAGGCCTGCGTTAACTACTCTTCACTATCTGCAAAGAGAGAGTACTACTAAGAGAAAAGAGGGGGGGGGGGCAGCGTTCAAAGCACATCAGCGTGCATAAACACGAAAAAGTTTTTACCTATCACGTACTTGACATTTTACAGCTTTTGATATTTGCTATTAAAAAACCAATGAAATTCACTGAAAAAACCATAGGTTATAGGCCATATATAGTTAGGAATTTGCATTTACAAAACCTTGAAAATTCAATGAAAAAACCATTGGTTATAGAACATATATAGTCAGGAATTTGCATTTACAAAACCTTATTTTACTCGCATAAAACCATTGAAATTCCATATATAGTTAGATGCGCTAACTATATATCGCGCACCCGCAATCCACTGCTGATGATGTCACATATTAAATCATTCATGACATGGTCAGTGACATCACTGATGACATCACTGATGACATCTCAAATGACATCACTGATGACATCACTGATGACATATCAAATGACATCACTGATGATATCATTCATGTGATAATACGATGAACCTCTTCAGACTCTAATATAACCTTAGATACAATCAGTGTAAACAGACACTCACAGACTGTCACTCATTCATGGAGTTACTCACACAACTAGTCAGTCATGCAAACAATCAATCACACCTCCATTTCCTCAACTATACAGTTATACAAACTTTACTTATTCAAACATATACTAACACATATTTTCTCTCTTATACAATCACTGATACAAGTTGTCAATGATCCATGCAACCACTGACACATTCACTAGCTCTTATACAGTTATTTATATATGTCAACTCTCACATGTACTGTGTTTTACATATGTACTTACTTTGACATGTAGCACTGAGATATCCATTCACTCACCAATACACTCATGCACACAGTCAACCACCCATACAGCTGTTTCCACATGCAATTTTGAACCCATACATCTAGTGAATCAGCTGTTCACACATCTATGCACAGAGTCACACACCTCCCAGCCACTCACACACATACTCAGTCTCCCATACAAATACTTGGGCAACCAATCAATAACCCATATAGTTACTCATATAGCTACTGATCAACACATGCAGCAGTTTACAGAACAACAGATATAATGATGCACAAATTAATACAGTTTAATCACTAACCCATGCACTCAGTGAGACACATTTAATCACTCCCTCATACAATCAGTCATGCACCTACTAAATCCTTCATTCAGACATTTATACATCCACTCATTCTTCAATATGTAAGACATATTTTAACTTTACAGAAACATACAGTCACTGGATGTTGTCATCAGTGATGTCATTTGAGATGTCATCAGTGATGTCATCAGTGATGTCACTGACCATGTCATGAATGATGTAATATGTGACATCATCAGCAGTGGATTGCGGGTGCGCGATATATAGTTAGCGCATCTAACTATATATGGAATTTCAATGGTTTTATGCGAGTAAAATAAGGTTTTGTAAATGCAAATTCCTAACTATATATGTTCTATAAACAATGGTTTTTTCATTGAATTTTCAAGGTTTTGTAAATGCAAATTCCTAACTATATATGGCCTATAACCTATGGTTTTTTCAGTGAATATATATATATATATATATATATATATATATATATATATATATATATATATATATATATATATATATATATATATATACATATACACACACACACACACACACACACACGCATGTGGTCTCGCTGTATACCTCTATACAACTTCATGATGGAATAGAAGCCTGCAAATACTACCTGCGAACCCGTTCAGTTTCCCTATTCGATCACTCAGATATACTTGATGATAGATTTTTGTCTGAATCTGTATTTTTTTATTTAACAATAAGTATCATCCACAAGTCCAGGGAACCGCAATGGGGACATCTTTCGCCCCAACATACGCCAATCTATTCATGGGGCGCTGGGAAGCAGAAGTAGCCTGGAGCAAACAGAACAGAGCAAAGATGGAGCAAATGGTTTTATGAGTATGTTTCATCAATAATCTTTTCCTAATATGGGAAGGGGATAAATCAGACATGGAATGTTTTCTGAGATCCTTGAATCAAAACAAACTGAATTTACAATTCACATTCGACATGCAGGACAAAGAAATCAACTTCCTGGATATTATAATCTATATCGAGAATGACAGGATCTGCAGTAAAATGTAGAGAAAACCAACAAGTACAAGTAGCATTTTCCATGCTAACAGTGGATATCCCCTATATCTGAAATGGAGTGTTCCATATGTAGAGTTTCTGAGGGTAAGGTGTTGCTGCCCAGAAGGAATAGGCTTCAAACACCAGGCAAGGGAAATGTTTGAAAGATTCTTAATAAGAGGCTATCCAGAAATGGACGACCGAAAGCAGTAGAGAGGTGGCACAGCATTATTAACCATTGGCCAAAATGTGCACCCCGAGCTCTGTGATGCTTCAAGCTTAATAGTGCATGAACAGGTCTCAGTGTCCATGCCAGCTGCAGGATCCTTAAAAGCTTTGGGTGTGTAGATCAAGAGATAGTGCACTGTAATGTTTTAGATGAATTTTTTGTTTGCACATTTTTTTACACATAACATCCTAACGATTTTAATTAATCATACCATAAATATTATCAATCTATCTAGATATATATTTTTTTTTGCAGAAGAAAGAAAAATCAAAATGTTCCTACTTGGTCTGAGTTCAAATTAAAAAAAAACATCATGCCTTCTCAGCTAAGCTTTCATGGACACTGTTATTGCACCTCTGAGGGAAGACTATCTACTGCAGAATCGGCTGCCATTTTTAAAAGATCAGTCAGTCAGTCATTCAGTGCAACTCACTACCACCGCCGGTTTAGATCAACATTGACTGGCAATTTAGGGAGGGGTGGTACAGGCCTTTATAGCCCAGCTCTAAATGATCATCAACTGTCGCAGAATGCTGCTTCCTGACAAGAGCTGGGCAGTATTTCAACCAACTCCCAAGTGTCCTCCCCTGTTGTTGGCCACATCTCTTCCTTAAACACCAAGTGGCTCCAGTGGCAGGTTTTGTCTAAGTTTACTGATGGAGTAAGGGAGGTAGATCTGACCGCAGGGTAACTTGGTCCAGGAATCAGATCTATGCAGCAGTCAAAACTGCAAATCGGTGGTAGGGTGTTAACCCCCTGTTTGTCAAACACTGCCAATAAATCAGCCTATACAGTAGATATCTCTCCCTGAGCGATAGCGCCAGTTGCTGCCACAGGAAAAGCATGGCCCTGGACAGACCAGGCATGAGGTGTGGTCTATTCCTGATAACAGGAAGAACTGCAGTATCTAGAAACCAAGGTGATAACCCTGGACACCCAGTCAATGCATGAGTTATGTGTAGCTGGCCACGGAAGGCTCAGGATGAATTTGAACTGGGGGTTATCTATGACATCGAATGTAATGCGCTCACTGTGGCCATTTTCGCAGGACATCTCTATGCTTTCTGTTTGATAACGTATTAGGCCGGAGGCTAAGTCAGTACCATCCACTGCCTTCACGGTTTTGGGTTTTTCTTTGACCAAAATAGCTATACCCAGGTCTTACGGATATTGTGTGCCAATAAATTTTCCGGTAGCCCCACTGACCCGACATGAAAACGAAGTTAACGGCCATGCCAACATGATGATGGAAAATGCATGGAACTATGCTTGAGTTCTGTTTAGATGACCATCCCAGTAGGCTGACCCCAACGTCTACCGAGCCTGGTTGTTCCCACCGTTTCCCCGTGGGTCACAGGAAGAGCGTATTGTCTATTCTGTCTTGGTTTGGTAGGCTTGACCGGGCAATCTTTACGTAGTGTCCGTTCCTACCACAGTATAAACATAGGTTCTGCTTCCTCTCTTTCTAGTCTTTAGACAAGGAATCACAACCCCCTCCCCCCACCCCCCCCCCCCCACCACCACCACCCCTTATCAGTTTGGAGGTGTCTGGTGTCTTGTATGTGTCCATCTTAGGTCTATCTCAGGGCAGAAGAAATTTGTGTTAATCACCCTTGCCTATTTTTGATTTACGTTCCAATAGCCTGTAGTCAGTTTGACTACTAGATCTATGAAGGCCCCCATCTCATCCGGGGGTTCTGCCATTTGTGCTAATAGGTCTTTGAGTGCAACCCGCAATAGAATATGGAAATCTTTTTTAACATATCGTCTTGGGCTTTGTATTCTGTCACATCTCTACAAGTCTTATCTGTGGCTCTCGGAGTGATCCTACAGAGACAGTATGAACAGCCCCCACTGTCCCTTTCCTCCCACCTGTCTGTGTATCATCAAAAACAAGGGAGAAGGCTGGAGACTGGAGAGGAGATCTTGAATGACGTGGATGTGTGTTCTTCTGCAGGTCACCCTTTTAACAAAAGGACATGGTCAGGACAATTATAATATAGTATAAGTATGTGTACTCCTTGTGACTGGTATGCCCCAGAAAATAGGTTATCTGTAGAGTGGAGGTAGAGGGAGTAAATAGAAGAGACTGCAGGAAGACACCAGGAAGACCGTCTAGGATGATGGAACCTAGAACAACAAAAGGGAACTAATGTACCTTCTCTCTTAATCACATTCATACAGAAACAGGGAAAAAAACATGTATCTGAGAGAGACATCTGGACGCAGATTCCTTACCTTTGAACTTCCAGGCATCAGGCTGGATCCGGATTTTTTTTTATAGCAGTACACCTGCGCGCTGGTAGGTGGCGTCAGTCGACTACATGTGACGTTGTAGGCCTTATCGTGACGTCATAGGCGTTGTCGTGATGTTCGCGTCATCAATATTACTGCCATTCCAGCGCACTGACGTCAGTTCTTTTCTTTCTGCGCCAGACAGTGCCGATCCGTTGAAGAGAGCTACCACCTGTCACTTTTTGACAGAGTTGTTTTGACTTTTTGTCGACTCCTTTTGGTGTATTAGGATGTCCAGTAGGAAGACTTCGGGGTTCAAGCCGTTCGGCGCCTGTCACCGCGCCATGTTGGTAACGGACCCCCATCTTGTGTGTCTCTGGTGCGTTACCATGACACAAAGTCGTTCTCTGATTGCCTGGCCATGGCGCCAAAGGCTTTGAGGGTGCGGTCCCTGAAGCTGCTCGCGGCCCGGCCCGCACTGCCGAGGTTGTTCTTGCTCCCGGTCTCGGAGGAGAAGGAGGTCCGAGCATCGCTCCAGGGGCTCGAAGCCCTCTTCATCAAAGTCGTCAGGTAAGAGGCACCACAAGAAGTCAAAGCGTACTTCGACTTCACCAGACGGTAAGAAGGAGGAGCCTCATTGTTCTAGGCTCCGTTCTGCAGACCGGGAACCTGGGTCGACTCCGCGTCTCCCTCCCTTTCCGGGGACAGGACCGACCCCACCCAACTTTTACAACGCCATGTGCGCCGTGTTTTGGCGGCCGGACCCTGCCGTCACGCCTTCTGGCCCCGCATCCCCAGGTGAAGGAGATCCTGTGGGACCCACGCCTTCGGCTCCAGCGTCACGGACTCCTGTCTGGCCCGTTCCCAGGTCCAGACCGGCAGTGGTCACACCTGCACTGATTATGACTGACACTACGAAGTACCGCCTGCTGACACTGCTGCACCTCCAGAGCTGTCTGTGCCCGTCCGTGGCATCCGGCAACCCACACGGCCGATATCCATCTTGGGACACGTGTTACAGTTTTCCTTCACCAGCGGCACTGAGCGAGGTCAACCGGAGGCGCTGCCTACAGGTTTGAAGTCCTACCCCTGCCCCCGCGGACCCAGCTGTCAGCCTGGACGACTTGCGGGCCTATGATACTACTCAGAGATTGGGGCCTGACTCTCCCAACTGCTGCTGTGGCCGGCGCAGCCTTTCCTTCGCCCTGGCTGGCCTGCGGCCTGACAGTCAAGTCAAGTCAAGTCAAAGAGTTTATATAGCGCACTACATACCCAGAGGGTCTCAAGGCGCTTAGGGAGGGCCTACATGCTTGGTGCCCCTCAGAGCTAACTCCCGAAGTAGCTGTATTTGCTGTCGTATTGTATAGCCCACTGACAGGGAACGCTGGGACTTTCCTATTTGGCTACTTCCCTTGATTTGTGGGGGACTTGCTGTTACTATACATTTTTGATCTGATGTCTTTGTTGGACCTGTTGGGTCATGACTAGGATTACTACACGTCTTTCCTGTCTGCCCCTCACCCAGCAATTTGTTGAGGGCCTGTGAGGTCAGTTGGTGCATGGCGGCGCCGCATAGAAGGCCAGAAGGAGATACTAGCCTGCTTTGAGGATAGACCTGGCACATGCACTTTGTGCCCACAGTGACGCGCATGGGGCCTTTACTACGCAGGTGTATCTTCAACGTCCATTGACATTGTACTGGCTTTGACACCTTACCTGGGTACCTAAAGCCTCAAGGACACACCCAGGGCTTCTGTGAGAGTCACCACATGCCCCTTCGGTGCCTATCACTTCCAAGGTAGTGTAAGAGGACAGGGCAATTTAAACTTTTGGGTCCCCCAGCCCACCTGGGTTGCAACTGCATTGCATTATATCTGAATTGTTGGGTGGGGGGGCATCTGCGGCAAGCAATTGTAATGGGTCGCACCAAGCTCAACCCCCTGGCCAGGATAAGAGCTTTCCCTCCTGTTCCCCTCCCTCAGACTGCTCATCTAATCTTATACCAGCAGTTTGTATACTCCCTACAATAGGGCCACCCCCGCTAGACGAGTTGGACATTATCCCACAGGAGATTCATGAGTATAGCGCCACTATGGAACAGCAACTAGAAATGGACATAAGCATCCTAAAGGATAAGCACCGTAAGTTGGAGGACAGTTCACACTACCGATAAATCATTGTTCATATTGGAGCCAGGCCTGGCGGACCAAACCTCTGTAGTGCCACAATTGCGAAGACCAGTGGAACAGCTCTAATATCGCACTAAAGACACGGAGGGGAGGGCGCCCCAGAATAATGTACGTAGAGTATATAGGGCCCAGAAAGCTCCTATCCGCCGCAATTTGTGAAGACCTGGCTATGCACTGTGGTGTCCCCGACAGGCCTATTAGACCGTTTCACAGTGGAAAGGGCGCACCGTGCGCCAACGAAGGAACCCACACCTGGTGCACCCCCGAGACCTATTGTGGCAAAGATCTTAGACTATAGGAACTGTGACCAGCTGCTTCGGGTGGCGAGGGAGAATGCACCGCTCATTGTTGAGGGTGCGCAAATCTCACAGTTTCCAGATTATACCATCACTGTTCAGTGCTCCTCGTTCGTGGATGTGAAGCACCATCTCCGCACAATTGTTCTCACTTACACTTTAATTTTCCTAGCTAAACTTAATGTTCTCCATGAGCAACTGTGTCACTTCTTCGATACTCCTGAGGCCGCCAGAACATGGTTTGACCACAACTTTCCGGACTCCCAAAGACAGGACCACCAGCAAGCAACACCTCCAAAGCCCCAACGTCTGTCCCAGTGATATGGCATGGCTGCCATAGACCGCACAAAAATTGTGTCGTCCCCCCACCAGACCCTTGAGAGTCAAAGGGTGGCCATAATATTGGCGTCTTCACTACATACCGCGACTTATCGCTCCAGTTCCAGCTCATCGAGAAGAAGTGCCTCGGACGTAGACACAGATGGCAGCATGGCACTCTTTCCCTCGATAACACCACAGGTGGCTTATAACTTGCAGGGCTGAAGGATTGTGAGTATACCCCAATACTGAGGCTCATGGTTGTTGAGCTGAAGATGCCTAGAGATGTTGATACAATGGGTCTTGTGGGCCCCAGACTGATATCCATTTATCCTTACTGTATACTTTCCCCAGGGTGGGATTGTTTATTGGGCGGTGTCTGTACTGTTTCACCCTGTCATTTTACTATGTTATACTTGGGGATCTGGTTATATGTTATGCCTCCATTTTCAAATATCACAATTATCTATCAGTTGCAGCCTGGGTCCAGGCGCATGGCTAGTTTCCATTAAAGGTTGCGGAGCCAATATTTTGTACGCCATAGCTCGGACAATGTACCTTATAAGCGTAGGCCTGTGGTTTTCTTTGTGTCTCATGTTTTGTTCTACATGGTTATTGCATGGGTATTTGGTCAAATCAATTTTAATCGCTGGGTGGTGTATTGGGGAAGATGTTTCTTATGTTTAAGTCTGTTATCAATGATTACCATGTGGGGCGCAGTGCATCAACAGCAAGGGACTAACTCTGGCTGTTGGAACACACACTATCATGGCCACTACACTAAATGTTTATAACATTCTCACCTGGAATGTCTGGGGAATGGGTTCCTTACATAAGGGGCAACACATATTAGCACGCCTACATAGGTGAAGAGCACACATTGCTTACCTCCAGGAGACGCACCGCATCCTATTGGAAGCCCAGAAGCTACGAAAAAAATGGAGGGATCAACTTTTTCACACCTTATGCTAGGGAAGCTGCGATTTGGGTGCAGGCAGGAGTCCCCTTCTCGATCAAAGAATCCATAATTGACACACATGGCTGCTATGTGCTGTTGTGTGGAAGCTTGAACGATGCACCGATTGTGTTAGGCTGCATTTATGCACCAAATCATGAGCAGTACGTGTTTTTATTCTACTTGTTTATGACGCTGGCAGACTGGGCACATCTCCTCTGGGTGCTAGAAGGGGATTTCAATGCAATGATAGAGGTTCTTTTGTATCGCTTCCACCCCTCCCCCCTGCCCCCTTGCCCTCCACCCACCCTCCACCAAGTGCAGGGCTCGACTGGACAATCCAAGGCCTTGCGGCAGTGGGTGGCAAGCTGGGCCCTTGCTGATGTCTGGCGTGTCCACAATATAGGGATGAGGGAATACTCATTTTACTCCTGCCAGCACACATTACATTCCGCCTTGACAGGTTCCTCTGTGCTTCCTCTTTACAGCCTCAGGGTTCCCATTCCACATGCCTTGATAAGACACTGTCAGACCATAACCTGTTGAAGATCACACTGGCATGGGGCTAGGTTCAGGCTCCTATCCCCACATGGCGACTCCAACTGCAGCTTCTTGAAGGCACGGTGTTCTGTGATACATTGGCAACAACCCTTGACACATATTTTATAGGCATTTCCGGAACAGCCTCATTCAAACTAATTGGATAGGAAGATTTCAAGGTGGTAGTGCGGTGTGCGGCCATTAATACATTGATGGGTGCTCAGGGGGAGGTCTTGCAGGAGCTTACTTGAGTAGAGAATAGTTTGAGTCCATGGAGCTGGCAGTGGCACAACATTCTGACTCTGCTTCCCAACTCTAGGAAGCACAAGTGAATAATGCCGAACTCCTCGAACACCTCTGGCTTATAGACCATAGAACTTACACTCAGAAGACGCATACAGAAGCAGAGAAGTCAGGCCCGCTACTCGCCTGCTTTATTAAACTCGAACTGTCGCCCACCCCTATCCTCCTAATACATACACCGCGTCACAATCCAGTTACTGCCCAATTAGAAATCAATGCCGAATTTTGGAAATATTACACTGATTTATATAGTGCTCCACCCTCTGTCAAACTGGCTGCAATAACCTCCTACTTAAATCGGTTAACGTTCCCCCAGATTGCATTGTCTGATCGGAAGTCCTTGTGGCTCCCATATCTGCGAATAAGATACGAGGCACTATCAAGGAACTAGCTCGGAATAAAACACTGGGCACTAAAGATTGCCAATGGAATTTTGATTCTACAAATGCCACAAGTCTGATTCCCAGCCTCGTTAAGCTATGTAATATTTCACTAGAAGAAAGAGCTCTTCCTCCTTTGACTCGAGAGGCCCTAGTGACATCCCTGCTTAAGCCCGGCAAATCACCTAACAACATGTCCTCTTATAGGCCCCTCTCATTGTTGAATACTGAATATAAAATCCTTAGCGAGGTCCTGGCATGCCAATTGCGCTCTCTACTTCCCCCATTTGTTGCATGTGGACCAGTGTGGCGTTGCCCCCCGTCGCAGAACCTCCTTAAACATGCACCAACTGTTCCACATTATGGGCGCGATGAAGGAACATTGAACATTCACCGGATGCTTTCCCTCGATATCAGGCAAGCTTTTGGTTCCCTCAGTTGGGATTTCATTCTGTCAGCGCTTACCACTCACGGGATACCCCCAGCATATGCTATATATTCGGCCCCCACAGAAAGAGCTAAAATGGGATCCTATATTTCTGCCCCGTATGGGGTGTCACAAGGGACACAACAAGGTTGTCCACTGTTCCACCATTGTTTGTTTTAGCAGTGGACCCTCTTGCACAGTATTTCCATCAGAGGACTGTGGGTTGGGAGGGATCGCTATAGAACGCACGCTCCATTAGATATTGCTCTATGGACTATGGTACTATACTTTATTGACCCACGGGATGACCTGAGTGAGGCAGCCCAGGTGATGTCTGAATTCGGCAACTTGTCAGGTCTTAGTACAAATGCGGGTAAATCCTATGTGGTTTCCTTTAACTATACCTATTGGGATCCCTTGGTTTCGTTTGGGCCTCTGCAGATCCAGGTGGCTGCACAATCGTTTCACTTATTCGGTGTGCAGGTGTACTGCAGTCTCAAAAATATATTAGATAGCAATGTTCTCCAGACGATTGCTTCACTCAGATCAAAGGTGGGTCTTTGGACTACCATACCCCTGTTGGTGGTCGGCTGCCTGGCATTGGCTAAATTGGTTATGCTCCCTCGCCTGTTATACTACTTTGTGACTTTACCAAACCTGGTTCCTCCACGATTGTTCCGCATGCTAAACTCCTTGTTAATAGATCTAGTCTTGTGCACTGGTCATCGCAGACTTAGCCTGGCAAAGCTGCAGTTGCCGCCAGACCTGAAGTCCTAAAGTATAGTGGGACAGCTGCAATGGTTAACGTATTGGCTGGCAGGCCACAACCTGGAGGAAATTGGGTATACCACCTGCATGCTCAGTAGTGGATAATTGCACAAACTACTTTCTCCGGGCTCTTCTCTGCCCACGAGGGGCCCCCTTTTGCTATGTGTAGCGCTCTTTTATTGGAAAATCGCCTTGAGATATGCACACACTTACTGATACTATATGAACATAATATACCTTTGCGCGCCCTCCCAACTCCTTTGGGCACCTTGACAGCTGGGATGTTGCGTCTCTGGGATAAAGGGGAGGTCCTGTCTGTTGGTTAATGCCACACCCGGAGTCTACACAGGCTTACGGGTTGCCAGACACACTATTTTAACACATGCTAGCACTGTCGTATATGTACGTGTGCATTGGTCTCTGGACGGTACCGAGCCGGTGACACGAGTTGTTGCAAGCACTACATACTATGGGACATAGAAGACACCTGATCAGAAGTCTATATCGTGGACACCGTGCTCATCTTGAGTTTCCCATAGAGTCAGTCAAGCGGAGGTGGGAGGTGGACACTAACAGGGTGATCACGGATAAAGAATGGTTCTTTATTTTGCAGTACCCCAAGAAGGTTGTGCAATTCTCATTTTACATTCATACAGTAATCTATATTCCACAAGGCCTACTTCATTGCCCCACATAATTATTGTGATTTTCCCCGCAGCCTCCGCTGGGTGCCCCAGATGCCTCGCACTGGACGTAGATCTTGTACACACGTTGTGAGCCTGTCTTTCACTAGCAGTTTACTGATTTAAAGTAGGGACATCACTGTTAGTTCTGACAGGGAACGACCATTGGTGTACGCTAGAACAGTGTATCCTAGGTTTATATCCCAAATCAACCATGGTGACTACTTGTTTTGCAGATTTAACTTTGTTGCTGGCGAAACGATTGCTGGCAAGATACTGGAAATCCCAGTGGGTCCCCTCTGTTGCATGATGGAGGGAGGAGGTTGCGCATTGGGGACTGGCGGAAAGTGCTGCAATCCTTGAGAGGAATGTAGGGGACTACGTGAGAGGCCGATATCTCTGGAGTGGGATGACTTAATGTAAGCATTTAGGTTTAAAGCTTTTTATTAAGGCAAAACATAGGAGGGAAGGGGACAAAGAAGGGAGGGGTATGCACATTACAAACAAAAATGTCAAAGCGAAAGTAATCAAAGCATGGTAATGGACAGTGGCTACTGCAGATAAGGTTCCGTTGGGAAAAAGCTGAACATGTTTGCCACTGTCGGTGAGGCTTGAAAAGCTAAAGGAAGGAAAAGCAAGAAGCCAACGCTCCCTCCCCCCCTGAACCCTCCCCCCCACACCCCAACTCTCCCCAACTCCCTCCCAACCTCCCCCCGTCCAGTGCCTAAGCATTGATGCGTCCTGCTGCAATACCCCACCCCCCCACCCCATGAGTCCCCATCTCATGTCTGTTTAGTTGGTTGGGTCTACAGGAGGTGTTAGTCTCAGGAGTCTAAGGTACCTCGGACAGGTAAGTTCTCTAAATTCTGTGGTCAAGAGCGCATGAAAGGGTCGCCACAACTCATCAAATTGCTCCACGTCCCCCGCCACCATAAGCGATAGTTTTTCCATGCCTAGAACATGCCAAAGACTGTGGAGCCAGCCCGTGATGGAGGGGACTGTGGTGGTGCGCCAATGTATCAATATGTTGTGGATCGCCGATCCCAGTGCTATTGCTATTTGCCGACCTCTATGGGACTTCAGCGGGTACATTAGCCCATTCGGGAGGCCCAACAAAACATACGCCGGGAAGCGTGGCAATTCTACCTCAAAGTGAGCGTCTATCTCATCAATGATCTCCGTCCAGTATTCCCTCAACAGGGGGCAATCCCAAAGCACATGCGTGAGAGTCCCCGTCTGTCCACATTTCCTCCAACACGCCTTCCCAATATTCCTATTCATTTCATGTAGTCTCTCCGGGGTATAATACCAATACGTGGACACCTTTGTGAATGTTTCTGTGAGTCCTGTGTGGTATGCTGAGTGTCTCGCGCGGTATGCAATCTGGTCCCATTCCTTATGACTGAGCGTCCTCCCCAGCTCTCTATTCCAGCGTTCCATGCCAGGGTTATAAAAATGAAATGGGGGGGGTTGCAGGAATTTATAGAGGTCCGTGATCAGTTTGGCGTCAGAGGTGCGAGTTATTAACCACCTCTCGTACGGCCCCATCTGACTATCTGCAGTGTCTCGTACCTGCGGCTGGAGCGCCCAATGCCTAACCTGCATGTACCTTAACCTCTCTGCCTCAGTCAGTTGGAATTCCTGCTTCAGGTGCTGAAAAGGGACCACCCCCTCCGAGTCATACATCTGGAAGAGCGCACGGCAACCCGCTGCCCTCCAGTGCGTGAACGCGCCCGGTTCTAGACCTGGGGAGAAATCAGGGTTCTCTACTATCGGCGTGAAAGGCGAGGGGAATGTGGTGAGGTCGTGAACTTCATTAACAGCGTCCCACACTCTCAAGGGGAATCGCGTGACATAGGAAGCGTATAGGTTGGGGGGGGCGGTGGATCCGCCGCAAGAATGGCACCTCCTGTAAGGGACGCCCCGCCACCGCCTGGTCCTGAAAGAGCCAATGCTTGTCAGATTCCCATTTGCTCCATTCCACCAAGTAGCGCAACTGCGCTGCCTGAAAGTATTTCCGGAGATCTGGGATGCCAAGGCCTCCCGCCTCCGGGGCCAGTGTGGAGAGAACCCTCTTCATTCTCGGCTTGCGACCCTGCCAGATGAAACGTGCAATATCTGCTTGCGTCTGTCTGATCCATCCCGTAGGCGGTTGGAGCGGCAAGGCCCGAAAGAGATACAAGATCTGGGGCAAGACCGTCATCTTGACCGCAGCTATTCTGCCGAGCCAGGACAATATTCCTTTACCCCAGCGGGCTAGCTCTTCCTTGATTTTCCTGCCCAGAGATGCGTAATTGGCCGCTACCATTGCTTGCAGCGTCGGTGCTAACAGAATCCCCAGGTAAGGTACCAGGGATGACGGCCACTGCATAGGAAAAAGCCTCTGCAGATCTCGTCTCGTATCCGCTGTCAGGGACACATCCAGGGCCGCTGACTTGCCCATGTTCATCTTGAAGCCCGCCACTTTCGAGAAATCATCCAGTTCCTTAATGCATGCCGGGAGGGCCCGCGTCGGGTCATCCAGGGTCAATAGGACATCGTCCGCATAGAGACTAACCGTATGGACATATCGCCCCATCTTAACCCCTATCGCATCCGGGTTCTGGCGGATCCTCTGGGCAAACGGCTCCATATAAAGGGCAAAGAGAAGTGGGGAAAGTGGGCACCCTTGTCTAGTACCCCTTTCTATCTCGAAGCTGCGGGAGCTGCAGCCATTAACTCTAACTGTAGCCGAAGGGGACTTGTAACAATTAAAAATCCTCGAACAGAACTTCTCTCCAATACCCATCTTCCGGAGCACCTGTTCAAGATAGGGCCAATGAACGCGATCAAATGCTTTCTCCGCGTCCACCGCCAGCAACATTCTCTCTCCCGGAATCCGTGAGGCCTTCTCCAAGACGTGCACCACTCTCTTGCTATTATTGACTGTTTGTCGACCTGGGACAAATCCAGCCTGATCAGCCTCTACCAGGCCCGGCAGATGTAAAGCCAGTCTAGACGCCAGAATCCCTGTATATAGCTTTAGGTCAACATTCAGGAGGGATATTGGCCTGTACGAGCCGCAGAGGGTCCGGTCCTTCCCTGGCTTCGGAATTACCGAGACCGTTGCTCTTAATAGGTCCGGCGGAATGGCTCCCGGTGCAGAGAAGGAGTTGAATAAGCGGGCAAGGATAGGTGCCACAACCGGGCAAAAGGTCTTATAAAACAAGGACGTGTAACCGTCCGGGCCCGGGGCCTTACCATGCTTGAGCCTGGAGATGGCGGCTATCACCTCCTCTACGTGAATACTACGTTCCAGGTGCTCCGCCTGCGCTGGGTCCAGGGCCGGAAGGGCCACCGACTCCAGATAGTCCGCTGTATCTTGCGGCAAAGGGGGCTCCCCTGTGTAAAGGTCTTCATAGAACCTACGGAACATCTCCGCTACCGCTGCGTCTTCAGAGACCACCACCTCATCAGAATCCAGCAGTTCCTTTACCAGGTTACGCTGATGCACTATACGAAGCCTATTCGCCAGGAGTTTGCCACACCTATCCCCTCCCGTGTAAAACGCGTGTTTCAGGCGCAGCGCCGCGTATTCCGCCCTGTCCATATCTAACGATGATAAGAGTTTCCTAGCAGCCTTCAACTGTTTCCATATCCTAGGGGCCCCCGTACGGTGATGTACATGCTCCAGTTCTCTAACTTTGGAAGTCAGCTCCTCCCTCTTGCGCTGTCTCTCCCTATTCTCTGACGAGGAGATAGAGATAAACTCCCCTCTCAGGAACGCCTTCAACGCCGCCCACTGTGTCGCTAGCGAGGTGTCTGAGTTATCGTTATGTGTTTGGTACTCCCAGATCGACTCCTCAATGTGTTTCACAACAGTTTTTTTTATGTAAGAGGGTGTCCCTAAGGCGCCAGACACCGCGGGAGGGGGAGACCGGTGGGAGCACAAATGTACCCGCGACCGGCGCGTGATCTGATAATGAGAGGACCCCTATGTCCGCCGTCATAGCGGAGGCACACATCGGTCCGCTGACCAACAAGTGGTCCAACCGTGCATATGTCCGGTGTGCATGTGAATAGTAAGAATAGTCTCTACTCGTGGGGTGCAGTGTGCGCCAGAGGTCATGCAGGTCCAGATCAGCAAGCCGAGCCTTTCCTGCCTGTGAAAGTTCCCCAGTTTGCGGGTGTCTCTGCGTGGACCTATCAAGTGTGGAATCAAAAACTATGTTCAAATCACCCCCTAGAATGACATGTCTTTCCGGGGAGGCAGTCACGTCCACCAGCGCCGAGTCTAGAAAGCGCTCCTGGTGGTCATTCGGGCTGTACAAAGAGCCAACAGTAAACGTCACATCTCCCAGCTTGAGGCGATACGCCAACAGCCTCCCCTTTTGTTCTGCAAATTTGTAAAGCACCTCCCCCCTGAAGGAACTTGCTATCAATATGGCCACCCCCGCTTTCTTAGAGGTAGTGGAAGAGAAAAACTGTGTGGGAAACTTGTGAGAGCGCATCCTATGACAGCCCTGTGTTAACAAGTGGGTTTCCTGCAGGAGACAAATGTCTGCTTGTGTCCCCTCCAACAAAGACAAGATTGCCCTCCGTTTAACTGGATTGTTCAATCCCTTAACATTAAGGGTTACTACTTTCAGTGTCGCCATATTCCTGAAGGACAGTGTGCGCTAAGCAGTGGTCACCCAATTGGGGAGGGTAGGGCACGGGACGGCAGCGCAGGGGAGCTAAAGTGAAATAATGCAATAATATATAAGACCATGGACGATTTCCCCCCCTACCCCCAACTTCCCCCGAGCCAACCCCGTGGCAACTGGCCAACCCCCAACCCAAACTCGAACAACTCAATGTCCTGGTCATGTCCCAAAAAGGACAAGTCCGTGGAAAGTACAGAAAGTGGACGTCCGGCCACTCGTTCTTCCCGCCTCCCCCTCAACCCCCCTCCAGCCCCAAACCTGTCATCATCCGAAGCTATGTCCTTCTCCCCCCGCAGCGTTTCTACGCCGTCAAGGCTACACCGTTCGTGGCAGCAGAGTCCCTGGCCGCCTCTCTCAACGCGTTGGCCATTTCCGCTCTGATGGTAGGTGAATCCGGCCTCCCAGCGCTAGCCACCGATCTCCTTCTTGCCGTCCGCCGTCGTCCTCCTCGCTCTGAGCCTCTCCGGCAAGGCGTCGCTTCACCCTCCTCCGTAGCAGTGAGTCCCAGGACCTCACAGACGTCCTGCAAGGAGCGCAATTGGTGCATCACGCCGTTACAGCGAAAGATTAATGTAAGCATTTAAAGTACAGGACAGTGTACACTAGAGCAACATCACAGCCGCCTTACACCTACTTGATGGGTCCGCACAAGGGATGTTGCGGCTCTCCCCTACCCCCACAGTGTACCCTACCATACCCAAATCTTCTTGTCCAATCATACTTGTTTCTGCTCATGTTCCAGGGTGGGTGTAACTACCTGATCTGATGCCATACTATAGCTTGCGGCTTTGAGCAATAACAGGGCCTCCCTACTTACCTTATCCACTTTACATGTTCTTGCGATGATGACGACCCCATAATATCACATTAATCGTAGGAGGATGGCAGAAAGTTGTTGGAGGGAGAGAAATGGGATTGTGGTTACTTTTGCATGACATGTATGCCTGAATATGTAAACGGATACTGCTCAGTTCAGGTTGTGTGTACTGTAATGCTGAAAGTGATATTTCACCTATTATCTTACCTTCATGTATATGAATATGAAAGGTATGTATAAAAACTGCAATACATTTCTGTTTAAAAAAAAAAGAGGGAGAGGAATCTGAAGATAGTTATAGTATCCACAAGAATTACTATTTCTGAAGGATAACAACTGTTTCATATGACCGAAATTTGCTATTCGGTACTGGATTGTTTCTGAGTTTGAAGTCATTAAAATGTTATCTGCAGCGTAGCTCCCCATCTGCAGCAGAATCTCTATGAAAGAGGTATATACTGGGCTCCTCTTGCATCACTCTACAAGAAAATTGATAGGTAAAATATTTGGTGAAAATAAACAAAGGTGGCATCAAAGCGCTTTAAACCATGATTATAAGAAAAGTCCAAGGTTCACAGTCTTGTTCAAGCGGCTTTTTAAATAATTGTATGTTGAATATTGTATTTTTCTACATAGTATATCATTCGTACTCTATTATAACCCTAGCCTTAAATATATTTGTTTACAGCCTTGAGGAAGTCCGATGGACAAAACACTCGTTGGCTGTATAGATAACCCATTCTTTCTGTTGACTTTCAGGACCAAATGCAAACACAGCTTCAACAACAAGACTCTGTGCACCTTGGGCTTTTCTTCTAATTACATTATAGAGTGCTCTGATGCCATCTTTGTTTATCTTATGGGAGCTGGAGCCATTCGGCTGTCAGCTTTTTTGACACCCTGAGGTAGCTGGGGTGTTTTGGCATTGTAGTAGCACCACTTCTTATCTGTTCATACCGTTAACATGAGACGAGACTATACGCCCACTGTTTTTGTTGGATGCACAGCATCTTTCTTGTCTACAGCTACTGTAGTTTTGTATGCCATTTGGTAAAAATATTCATTCTGGAAAACCAATGTTACAGGTGAGTAAATGTCTGGAAGACAAATATTTTCTTGTTCTGTCCTCCAATTTCAAATGTGCTATTGATGTTTTAGTAAAGTTATGGCGCATAACACACTAATAAAACTGAATGGTCTCTTGAATAAGGAGATGAAATGCTATAGATAATTAGAATCTTATGTGATAAACGTGTTCTTAAGGATTAGTTGGCAATATTCCTTAAGAAGCTGATTAACCACAGGTGGCACTCCATAGCCTGAAGTGCATGCAGCCTTTGGCGCTAACCTGTTGTTAAATGTCCATCAACAAAGTGGCATTCACAAGCCAGCATAACAATTGTAACCAACTCCTTCCTTTAATTGTGGATATCAAGAAAACCTTATCACAAAAACTAAAGAAAGGATGCAGTGCTGTCAAGATGTGCATAATCTGTGCCAAAACGAGTTTGCTCTAAATGAATACTGATAAGCAAGCAATGTATTTGCTTTTCTCTTTTCAGGCCCGCTTCTTGCTTTCTAAAGTGAATCCTTCACAAACTCATAATAACATGTATGCATGGGGACAGGTAAGTGTCTAAAACCTTGTATTACACACCTGTTTTTTAAATTATAAGAAAGTAATTGTACTTATGTTGGTTGATTATGAAAAGTGTCAACAAAATCTTACAGTGCGCCCAATTTAGGAATACACTTAATAATACTTTAATCTGCTTCGGAAATGCAGCATGAAGTTAAGACTTTGATTCACCCATTCTCATTTTTCTCTATCACACTTATGGGCTTCTTCCATTTACCTGAGCCTCATCTTTTTATTTTTCATCCTTGCTTGTCTTTTCTGTGTGTTTCCTTTTCTTTTAGTTTGCCTATTCCAAGATTGCTGTGCAATTTTTTCAAAAACATTCCTATATTAGTTTTTTCCCACTCTTCATAACCTCATCACACAGAATGAAATACGTATAAAAATAATTGCAACATACTATGGGCATTACATATAAGAACATCAGTCCAATACGCAGAAGTGCTTTTCACATTTGATTATATAACATCACATCTGGGTAGATTTCTGACGATGCACTCAATACTACTACTTCTGGACAGGGGAGAATCTTCCTACACATGCCTGTAGGTAATCTCGCCCGACTCTTCTTTGAGTACTGCCAATCCTACTCATATCCTTAGCGTGGGGAACAGTGGGATCTCTTCTGGGTTTAGATACAAGTGAACCACCAGTCCCAAATCTAGGTATTGCGATAGATTTTCAGGGAAATATATCAGTTCTGCATGTATGTCCTCCAGTCTGCTAGATCTTCCTCTAAGTAATTATCTTAACAGATCAATTTGATACAAATCTCCTGTACTAGCCGATACTTTTCTATCTCTCAGAGCCATCCCTCTACCTTAGGGAGTTCAGCACACATATGGGGTATGGTCATTCTCCGTCCAGCAGATAAAATCATAAACTGCGCATTTTATTTTTGCTTTTTGACTTTAGCTTTAAATGTAGATATGCCCAGCACTCTTGTTGTTGGACTCACCTCATACTGCTATGGTGTAGCCCTAACTTATCATTCTGCCACTCCCTCTTCTTGACTTACATTCCGGGCATTTATCAGGTAAGTTTAAGTCTATGTTTTGCAAAATAGATCGGGGTTACATATGTACAGTTGATAATATTACACTATATTAGTAAAGCCTTGTTCTCTTCCAGGGGGTCCTCATCAATAGTCATAAGCACTGAATATTCCTGTCCATGTGCGTACCACACAAAACTTCAAATAAAAGACGGCGCTGACTCCCTGAATCTGAATCCAAACAATTTATTTAAATGATCAGTTGCTGCTTAGACGCGTTTCGGAAGCTTGCTCCCGCCTTGTTCACTACATCTGCATTACATTTTCCTTAGGTATTTATACACATACATGATTACATGGGTCCAATTACCATACTGGTTTCATCTAGCTGTTGCTAAGGTTACACGGTTACTCCCCATGTGTGGACATAGAGAAGTTCATGACTTGCACATTTTAGTATCATGGCAGTCTTTTTACACTCTTTATCAAAAAACGCAACTAAATTAAATTAAAACATTCCTTTGTGCCCTTATTCCAACACGTTTCTAATATGCTAAATGTTGAAACACACCCGCATATCAACACACGCTGCACCTCTGTGTTATTTAACCCCTTTGATGCTTGTGACAAGGTCAACTCGTCATGGGTGTTACCTGCGCTGTGCTTATGACGGTTGACCTTGTCACATAACAAGGGATTTTTAAAATTGCAGCACAGCACGGGAATGTGCTGTAGCAATGATGCGGTTAAAAACCATTTCTGCTTGTTAACACAAGTCCGGGTTGGGTATGTGTGAAACGGCTCATACCTGTCCCCGTTCATGTGTGTGATGTGGGCCGTGATTGGTTATAGTGTTAATACGGCTTGTATTTCTTCCTGATCATGTGCGGCCAGGCGGGGAGGTGAAATGAGTGGCGGCTTGCTTACGTGGTTACTTTCTCTGGCCTACTGCAAATTATAACATCAGACCGATACACAGAGTAAGTGTTTCCCTGAATGTATTACTTACAAACATTTAACGAGGACAGTGCCCGTTATACTCGCAGTACCTCTTAGTCTCTCAATGAGTGCCACAGCCGCTGTAATACCTCCCGAGTTTTCAGCACAGTGCATGTGTGTATATGCCACCCGCTATGATGTAGGAATTTGTTCCACATTAAAACCTCCGTTTTGTATCCTGATTAGCGTATGAGCCCATTGACTCCAAGTGGAGCCACTAACTTAGGACTTGTGTTTGTTGTGTCCGTGGTGATGAGTGATGGGTGATGGGTGATTGTGACAGTGACGTGAAGTGATGAATGTTTGAAAATATTGTGAGTGCGATGTCCCTTATTTACATGTGAGGTGATTTTTATTAATAAAGTATGTGAACTGCAGATGTTAAAGAATGGTACTTGGGAAAGAGACAGTCCTGGCTGGATTACAGGTGTACACTCAGGGCTTCATCCGCATTCAGACCGAATGGGATCTTGGAGTTCAGAAGAATTATGTATCTGGACTCCAGGCGGCGTAGAGCTAGTTTACGGTTTCCCCCTCTGATGTTTCTGGGGATACTGTCAATGACGAAATATGTTAGGCCTTGGGCGTTCCCTGCATGTGTCTCATGGATGTGCCTTGCTACAGGGTATGCTGGGTCGTTGTTTGTGATTGCCCGCAAGTGCTGCAAGATTCTCACGTGCACTGGATGAATTGTGGAACCTCCGTATCTTTTACCACACACACGTCAGCACGTACACTGCATACTCTGTTTTACATGAGAATTGCTCCCTGATGGTGTATGGTGTCCGTCTAAAGGGCACATCGACTTTGGCGGTGTTTATGCCGTGGTTACAGGCCTTGCATTTGCTGCATTTTTTTTAAGCCTTTCTGGGATTGTAGCCAGTTATTTGGCTTTTTTATGGCAGGGGTATATATATATATATATATATATATATATATATATATATATATATATATATATATATATATATATATATATATATATATATATATATATATATATATATATATATATATATATATATATATATATATATATATATATATATATATATATATATATATATATATATATATATATATATATATATATATATATATATATATATATATATATATATATATATATATATATATATATATATATATATATATATATATATATATATATATATATATATATATATATATATATATATATATATATATATATATATATATCTCTTCAGAGCCACTTGGCAAGGTCCCCCACCAGAGTATCCACGGCACAGAGGGATTCCACAGCACGGCAAGTTTCTTTCAGATAATTTTTATTTCTTCTCTGTCACCATGTGCAAAAAAACAAAAGGACTGTCAAATATATATATAATTATTTCTCATACCAATGCAGCTCCTAATAGGAGGCTAAACAATGTAATAACACACATAAAAGCTGTATTTGCAAGTATATAAAAACACAAGAGGGCAAGTAGCACTTGAACTCTGTTTTGTTTTTTTTGTAAAATGAACTCTGTTTTTTAATGAGTAAAACTCATGAAGAGTAAACCTGCAAATAAAGTAGACATTTTTAGCCTACAGGCTGCATTGCAAACCAATAGCATAGAAAATGAAAGCATTTTCACACAAAAAACTGGCACCGTGCCTTTAAGGCAGCCATGACCCCTAGCTTCCCCTCATGCCTCAGGGGTGATAGTTAGGTCAGTTGTACTTTCCGGCTCCTTCAGTCAGGACCCTGGATTCGCAGCTCTCATTTTTTTGACTTACTGTCAAAAAATATCTCTTGCATTTCTAGTTTTTGTGCTTTAACTCAACATCTTTGTGCCTTAGAGTGAGAGTGACACCTTTTTTGAGTTCCAGAACAGGTATATTCTCTTCAGAAATGCCTTCTTTATTTGATCCTTGCCCTGCATGTGGCAAGAAGAAGGGCAGATCATGCCCTGTGTGTATTCTCTGCCTTCCTGATTCTCACTCTTCTAACAGCTGCCATCATTGTAAGAAGTTGTTTAGAAGGACCATCAAGGACAGGGAGAGGATTCGACTTTATGGCCTCTCTGAAAGAGGTAGGTCTCCTGTGAGGCAGCAGATGAAGAGAACTCAGTTGACGTCAAGAGGAAAAGTCCCGACCTGTTCTCTGTCAGCATCTGGATCGACGTTGAAGCTGCCAAGGATGAAGAAATCTGCGGCGAAGACTTTGGTGATGCCGGCGCATCATCAAACATCGATGATGTTATCATCGGCGACAAAGGTAACAGGTCCTATGTTGACGTCATCCAGGCAACGTTCAACATCGAGAGACAGGTCCCTGCCGACGCCGGATAAGCGATCGACGTCGAAGCTCATCACTCCGTCGTCGCACCATCGGCGATCAACGGTCAAGGCACATCACTCTGCCGTCGCCTCATCATCGACGATCGACATCAAGGCTCAGGTCTCTGTCGACATCAGTCCAGAGATCTTCGACGTCGAGGCACAGGACACCTTCTTCGACATCGAGAAAGAAGTCTCCGTCGAAGCTAGGCCAAGGATCTTCGGCGTCGATCCACCACACTCCTTCATCGACGTCGAACCAGAAATCCCCATCATCGGCAGTCCAACACCAGTCGACGTCGAGACACCAGTCTTCAGAGCAGAGGTGGCTGACGTCGGAACAAGGGACAACGTCTGTGTCGAGTAGACGTTCGACATTGAGAGGCCGCTCAGCTGCAGTATTTAGTCCTCCTTCCAAGAGGAGAAAGTCGAGGCAGGTGTCTCCATCAAGACGACAATCTGTGCAGAGGCGCTCCAAATCAGTGTCGAAGCACTCATCCAAAGAAGCCTCACCCCCTGTCCTCGTCACCATCACTGACTTCTAGAACAGGCTCTCCCAGTTCTCACAGAGGATCAACGTCAAGATCGCCGGAGGTGGTGATCTCGACGTCCAGCAATCCAGAGTCAGCGGGATACCAAGATTCCCCAAACAGGCCTGCTCAAGAGGTGGTGAACTCCCCTCCTCCTGCAAAGTCTCCTGAAGGGCGAGAGAGGCAAAGATCACGTTCCATCCATCTGTCGCCATTATGGAACAGGCCTTTGCATCACTGGTCCACGGCCACAGCCACAGGGGAGCAGCATTACTCGAGCCCTCTTCAGAGATCTCCATTGGCTTGGCTGGTACAGGCTGTGGATAGAGAACGTTCTCCTTCAAGAGCCAGAGCTTGCAGCCCGACTCCTGCACACTCGCACAGAAGGAGATCTAGATCTAGAAGAAGGAGGAGAACACAAAGATCTCCAACTACGTCCTCTTGTTCCACTCGTACGTCTCACAGAGACTACTCGCCTACGCTGACTGACAGTCCGCCATCGAGGGTCTCTCCGGTGGATGATGTCTCCACTTTTCAAGACATTCTTGGTAGAGAGCGAAGAAGCTAAGCATGCCTATGCCGACTCGTCAAAGTAAGCCCTCTGTGATTTGTGAGACTCTATACCAACAGGCAGCATCTAGACCTCTGCATGGCGGTGGTGGCAGCCACACTACGACGCCGAGTCATCTTTGTGTACCAGTACTTAGATGACTGGCTGTTGAAGGGCCCTTCACCACACAGCATGAGGAGTCATTTCCTGTTCTGCCTTGAACTTTGTCACCGGCTGGGCCTTCATGTGAATTTCGACAAATCGACTTCGCTACCAACACAGAGAATGCATTACTTAGGTGCTCTGTTAGACTCCGAAGTAGGAAAAGTGTTTCCTTCGGAGGAGAGACAGTATTCCGTCATACAGAAATGCAAGCTTGTTCAGGACAACAGAAGGCTATCGATTCCTTGGATTGCCTCCCTGTTAGGGTTGATGGCATCCTGCATCTTCCTGGTTCCCAATGCCAGACTATGAATGCGTCCTCTTCCGCAGGATCTGGAGGACAAGTGGGAACAGCAGACGGCTCACTGGGATGAAAAAATAAGTCTCTCAATCAAATGCAGCAAGAACTTCCATCCCTTGGTGGATGAAAAAGGAGAATATGCTAGTCAGAATTCCTTTTCATCAAACTCCTTGCTGATCAATTTTTTTTTTGAAAACACATTTTATTGGTTAAACAGCACATGCATCAACATATGACATCTTATACAGTCAGTCATCTTACATGTCTTCATCAGAACCCCCAACAAACCCCTCGGATCCCTCCCCCCGCTGCTGTTGGTGTGGGCATGGTGCAGGTAGAAATTACAATGCTCAATAGACAAAACCTAACGGATCAATATACATCAACAGCTTCCTCACATGGAACACAATTCAACCTTCTCCCACATTAGTCTTCACTTTCCTCTTGGGAATTCCTTAGAGCCTGTACCAACGCCTCCCATGCACGCGCCGCTTCTAAACTTTTCTCATTCGCTGTGCGGGCTGCTTGTCGCAGTCTAACAGTACTCTCACTGCTGGCCCATTTACATAATTCTGTTTTCCATCTCCCACTGGAAGGGCCCTCCCTCGACTTCCAATGCCAGGTGATTTCTCTCTGAGCTAAGATTAGGCCCAAGTCAATGAACTTACTGGTAATCTTTGTTTTAGCCTTGTGGGGAAACCATAGCAGCAGACAAGTCGCCATGTCATACTCCACCTGCCTGTCTGTAACTTCATTAAGGAGCGCTCCTACCTCAGACCAGTACTGCCCCCTTTTGGGCATGTCCATAACATATGCTCCAGTTCCACATCGGGCGCCATACATCTAGGGCATGCCGCATCCTGGGCCTGGAAATACTTCCGGATTCTCCCTGCGGTTAAGTATGTCCTATGCAGTATAAAGCAGTGTACCTGCTGGAACGTGGCATTTCTGCTCCCTTTCCATGTCCTCTGGAGTATACAGCCCCAAGTTGTGTCAGGTACGGGCCGCCCCACGCTTGCCTCCCATTTTAATTTCAGTGTTACTAGTGGTTCTAAACCCTCATTCAGCATGCGAGAGTGTAGGCAAGTGAACGCCTTGAATGTTCCCGCTGCCATCACCACATATTGGCAGGCCATGGTGGTATGTGGTTCCGCCCGCCCAGATTTCCAGTGTTTCCGTATCGCCGTTGTTATAGCCGCATGCAATAGGAAGTTACTGTCAGGAAGGCCATACTGTTCCTGCACCACTCGGAACTGCAATAATTCGCCATCTATATATAGATCCCCTATTACCTGAATTCCTAACTCCTCCCAATCGAGGAGTGAGGACCAGTCTCCTCCGTGAGGTAATGCCGTCAACATTCCCAGGGGAATTTCTGGTGCATATGGGTGCGCCACCCCTGCCCTCCGCTGACTCCTGTTCCAACATAAACGCAAAGTTTTCTCCTCTAGCGTTAGGTTCCTTAAATCCAGCTGTTGCTGCATGATTATATACGAGAGAATATGTCTCTGTATTCCCCTTCCCCGGTGCAAGTCAGGTCCCCTGAACTCCACCGCAACATTTTGCGTGAGGATCTGCAGTTGCGCAGCTAAATAGTAAAGTTCAAAATTAGGAACTGCCATTCCTCCTTCCACTTTGAGCCTCATCAACGTAGATAGCGCTGCTGGTCGCCGTCCATGGCCCCACAAAAATTCTGGGGTTAGTGTTTTCAGTTCCCTGAATATCCGTTGAGGGATCCATACCGGCAGCACGCAGAAATAATAGAGCAGCCGAGGCAAAGCCACCTTCTTGAGCAACGCCACTCTCCCCGTTACCGAAAGGGGAAGAGTTGCCCAGAACGCCATGGAACCCTTCAGGCCCCTTACACAGCATCCTATATTCCCTTCGAGCATGTCAGCAGCTTCATGGCAGATATGCACTCCTAGGTAGGTGAAACAGGATCGTTCCCATATAATGTCCCCAGTGAGCCTCGGCTGGGGGGTATCTGCTCTCACCGGGAAAAGGCACGTTTTATTCCAATTAACCCTAAGGGCCGATAGTTCTCCAAATCTTGACAGCATTCCTATCGCCCCTTGCAGTGCCCCATCCGTGTTCTCCAAGAACAGCAACAGGTCACCCGCATACAGCGATATGTATTGCGGGGTCCCACAATATTCAAGCCCTCCATACGGTGTTCCCGTCCTGGCATGGGCGGCTAGAGGTTCGATCGCCAATGTGAACAACAGGGGAGAGAGCGAGCACCCCTGCCTCGTCCCTCTTCGTACTGGGTAACCGGAGAATATTACCGATCCCAGCCTCACCCTGGCCGTTGCAGAGGAGTTTAATACTTTCGTCCAGCGCTCAAATTGATCGCCCACGCCGAACTTCCTTAGCACCGCATGTAGGTACGCCCATTCCAGGCTATCGAAGGCCTTTTCTATATCTACAGAGAGCACCGCCGGTGTCTGTGTCGCACTGAAGTCGCCCCCAAGCACCCGCAGTAGGCGTCGGATGTTAGTCGAGGTATTCCTGGTTGGGCTAAACCCAGCCTGATCCGCATGGACCAGTGTGGTCATATGCGGTAGTAGTCTGGTAGCTAGTATGCGGCTTAGGATTTTGTAGTCCACTGCTAGCATTGACAGCGGTCTATAGGAGGTCACATCACTATCCTCTCTCCCAGGCTTCAGAAGGGGTACCACCAGCGCCTCTCGTATTGATCTGGGTAGACAACCCAACTCTGCTGCCTCTGTATAAATCTTCCGCAGGTGTGGAGCCAGCAAGTCTACGTACTTCGCATAAAGTTCTATGGGCAGACCATCCACCCCTGGTGTCTTATTTCGAGCCATACTTTTAATCGCACTCCTGATCTCATGTATCTTTATGCCTTGGCCCAGTGTCTTAGCGCTTGCTTCATCCAGCTGTGGGAGCTGAATTTCCGCCAAATAGCCCTCTATTTCCAACTCGTCGGATTCCAGATTGCTTTGGTAGAGGGTCTTATAATAGTCTAGGAAGTTTGAAAGGATCGCGGCCTGAGAGTAGGCCATCTCCCCCAAGGCCGTTCGTGTTCTCCTAATCGGGCAGCCTCTTGGAACCGGATTCGCCAGTTTCGCCAGGAGAGTGCCCCCTTTATCCCCTTCAGCATGGACCTTCGCTGTGTATTGTCTAAAATCATAGCTTCTCAGGTGCTCCGTTTCAGCAGCAACTAGTTCCTTAGCCTCCAGCAACTGCGCTTGCGGAGCCGGTTGTTCCGGTCTCAACTTCTCAATATCTCTCAATTTATCCTCCGCCCTTTTTACATCCACAAGTACCACTGTTCTTTCTCCCGAGTATTTACTTATGCATAGCCCCCTTATCACCACCTTAAAGGCATCCCATTCCACTACTCTGGTAGATGCTGTCCCCTGATTGTCAGTGAAATAGTGCTCTATGCCCTCCTCAATTTTTGCACAAAACACCTGATCGTCAAGGGTGTCCGGACGCAATCTCCATGTGGGGACCGCAACCCTCGCACGCTGCCAGCCAATGGATGCCGACTGGGGGTTATGATCTGAGATGGTCCTAGCCAGGTACTCAGAGCGCACTGCCAGCGGCACTATTGAATGGCTGCACAAGATGGTGTCTATACGAACGCCGATTATACCGCACTATATGCGGTCTTTCTCTGCACTCGGAGGACACTGCTTGAACGTATTTGCCATTACGGGTCTTTTGAATATATTAAGCAATTTGTGGTACAATAACTAACGCTTGAACTTGAGGATCGGCTGCTTTCTATATAATTGAAAAACTTGGAATACCGTCTGGAACGTGGAAACACTTATTGATAATTTTATTGGTGGTTTGCTGTGGATCATTTCTGGCACACCTTTCGATTCTCTGACTTTTTTTGATTCTAGCCCAGAAGAAGTCTTTTGGTCACCATACCAAGACGAAACAAACACGTGTTGGCAGCGGCTAATGTCTGGTTTGCTTGGTGAAGACTGGATTAATTATTGAATTGAAAAATAAATAAAGATGATATGAAGACAACTTGATTCACTGGATTTAACTAATGGACTTCGATATAGATTTTTTAGCTCAGTATATACTCAGGATATACTATTTGTTCACATGTTACAATTGTGGTTTGTCTTTGATCACATTGTTTGGTCCATGGTGGGTGACCAGGACCTTATCCTTGGAGCTTAACAGATATTGAGTTACACTTGTGTTTCTTTCTAGCACAATCAACACTCATTCACCTGTTCTCTTTTTCTCTATACGAACATGTAGCTCATGGAGTGCTGAAAAGAAGGAATTGTCTCGATCATTGGGGTGGTGTCCTCGCCATATATCAGTTAGGTCCCATTTTTCCTGCCAATCTGACCTCTGTGTAGCAAGCCTACGAACCGGGGAATCCACCAATGGTGGCTCCTCGCTGATCAATGACGCTTCCCTGCAGGGCTGGGAAGCCCACATGGGGTCTCTCCAGACACAAGGTTTATGGTCACCAAAAGAGCGATCCTACCACATCAACCTGCTGGAGCTGAGGCCAGTTCACCTAGCCCTCAAGGCTTTCCTCCCCTCGATTCAGGCAAGTTCGATCTTAGTATAGACTGACAATACCACCACCATGTACTCACGCACACTGTCACTGGAAGCTCAAACACTCTGGCACTGGCACGGAATCTATCAGTCACAGCAGTCAATCAATCAATCAATCAATGCATTTGTAAAGCGCGCGAAATACCTGTGAGGGTCTCAAGGCGCTGGGGGGAGGGGGCCGCTACTGATCGAAGAGCCAGGTCTTGAGGAGTTTTCTGAAGGCCAGCAGGTCCTGAGTCTGTCGTAGGCTGGTGGGGAGAGTGTTCCAGGTCTTGGCGACGAGGTAGGAGAAGGATCTGCCGCCAGCCGTGGTTTTCCGGCTACGAGGAACTGAGGCGAGGGCGAGGTTGGCTGAGCGGAGGCTTTGGGTGGGGGTGTGGAAGCTGTTGAGGTATGTAGGTCCGTTGTGGGCTTTGTGTGCGTGGATGAGGAGTTTGAAGGTGATCCTCTTTTTGACGGGGAGCCAGTGCAGGCCTCCCAGGTGGGGTGTGATGTGGCTGCGTCGGGGGACATTGAGGATCAGTCATGCCGAGGCGTTCAGCCCACCTGCCGGGAGAACAGAACGCGAGTGTGGATGCTCTCAGTCGTCACTTCGAGGACAGAGAAGATTGGGTTCTCAACGACAAGGTCGTCAAAAACATTTTCCATTCCTAGGGTCGTCCCACCATCGACCTCTTCGTGGACGACGAAAATACAAAATGCCTATACTGTGCCTCAAGATTCTACCGACCAGGATCGAAAGGGAATGCCCTTTTGATAGACAGGGGCATTTGTGTACGCCTTTCCACCCCTCCCTCTCATCCCGAAGGTGGTGACCAAGCTGTCACATTCGCACACGAGGAGGATTCTGATTGCCCCGGACTGGCGGAGACAATGGTGGTACCCATTTTGCACCTATCAGAATGCCCTCACAGGAAGCTGCCTGCTGTAAAAGATGAACGGGAGGATTCATTACCCCAACCTTCCCTCACTGAACTTGGCAACATGGCTCCTGAGGTCCTCCAGGATGGACATTTAGGACTTCCACAGGACTGCATGTCCATGTGAAAGAAGCAAAAATGCCTTCCACTAGGCACTCGTATGCGTGCAAGTGGAAGCGTTTCTATATGTGGTGTGTTCAAAACAATTGTAACCCAACCAAAGGACAGGAAGAGGTCATCCTTCCATACCTACTTTATCTGGTGAAAGCAGGCTTGAAGTTTCCTTCCATTCAGGTGCACTTATCAGCTATCACTGCTTATAGACGATCACCTTCTCAACCTTCTTTCAATTACAGGTTTGAAAAGACTTTTCACAGGGTCTAAAGAAGGTCTACCCTCTGGTCCAACCTCCTTCACCCCCCAGGGAGCTGAACCTGGTGCTATCAAAATTGATGGGTCTGCCTTTCGAACCCATACACAAAACAACCTTGCAACACCTTTCTTGGAAGGCGGCTTTCTTTGTAGCGATCACGTCAGCTTGCAGATTGAGCGAAATGCAGGCTCTCTGCTCTAAGGAACCTTATACAGACTTCCATCTTAATACGGTCGTATTGAGGACTCACCCCTCTTTCCTCCCTAAGGTGGTGTCAGATTTTCATTTGAATCAGACCATATCTCTACCCACTTTTTTCCTAATCCCTCCACTCCAGCTGAGAGGGCTTTACACTCTCTGGACCTGAAAAGAGTTTTAAAATTCTATCTGGATAGGTCCAAGTCCTTGAGAAAATCTGATCAACTATTTGTTAACTATGGGTCGACCAGAACAAGTTTTCCAGCTTCAAAGTGGTCCATCTCCAGATGGATAGTTTCATGTATCAAGCTAGCTTATAAATTAGCTCAGAGGCCCCTTCGGGTTTACTCCTAAAGCGCACTCTACCAGAGGAAAAGCAGCTACAGCTGCTTTTCTTCATAACATGCCCTTATCTGAAATCTGTAAGGCAGCAACTTGGAGGTCCGTCCATACAATTACGAAGCACTATTGTCTAGATTCAGACACCAGAACAAATACCCAAGTAGGCCAGGCCTCCTTGAGGAATCTGTTCAACAGCTGATTGCAGCTGTCACTATGTGTTGGGTAATTTTACTCTCATTTGCCTAAAACAGAGTTAAAGTGTTACTTGCCCTCTTGTGTTTGTATATACTAGCAAATACAGCTTTCTTGTGTGTGTTATTACATTGTTTAGCCTCCTATTGGGAGCTGCATTGGTATGAGAAAAAATTATATATATATATACTGGCGACAGCCAGTAGGTATATATAGTTAGGATTTTTTCTCTATGGGATTTTTGAAAATTCTATGTCTAATAACTTTGGCGTTTGTGGACGGAATTGGCTGAAATTCTCAGGAAAATGGCACATTTTGTTTCTGAGCAGCCCCTGAAAATTTGGGGGGGGGGTCGTCAAGGGGGGGGCCGAGAAAAAAGGGGGGTCCCAAAACGCGTTTTTCCCATTCATTTTTCCATAGGGCGGTTGGCCTCACTTTTAGCTCGAACGGCTGAATGGATTTGCATGAAACTTGGCAAAATTGTAGGGACTGTTAGCCCGATGTGCCTTTGCTAGGTCTCAATATATGTGCTCCAGTGGATTTTGAGAAATTAACGTTCAAAATAATATATATATCTGTGACAGCGCTCCGGGCAGCGCTCCGGTTCGCGTACTTTTCGCGTAACGGAACTTTGCGAAGCGAAGCTGATTGGCTCTCCGGTGTCTGTCAACATTCTAAACAGTCCGGAGCGGCCGCCATCTTGTCTCTCGGTAGGATCGAGAGACAAGAGGAGGCCAAAACAAAGGGGGAAATGAAGGATATATATATATATATATGTGTATGTATATATATATATATGTATGTATATATATATATATATATATATATATATATATATATGTGTGTGTGTGTGTGTGTGTGTGTGTGTATATATGTATATATAAGTGTGTGTGTGTGTAGAGCTGTATGTATATTTTTTATATTATTTCCGGGTCCCCGCACATGGGCGGGAATATTCAGTGCTTATTACTTTGATGAGGATACCCCTGGAAGAGAACTAGGATTACAGGTAAGTAGCTTATCCTGATGAACAATAGTTTGCCATAACTTGCCCTTAGCAGTGCATGTTAGTTACATGCTTTCACAGATGCACAAAACCGAGAGCTGTTACTGGTATCGCATACCTACAGAAGTTGTCTGTATCTTTTGGCTCCAAACAAGAAAGGAGCATCCAAGGTGTTTTATACCTTTTTGGGACAAGACAAGAGGGTTCTCTCCTTTGTTGTAGCAGTGCCAAAGCCGAAGTCCTTTTTAGCTTTTCTTCTGCTGGTACCCAGTTTAATACTGAGCTCTACAACTTTGTATTTTCATTGATGGTCGTAAATATTTGAAAAGTCTATCCCAATTGTAGGATTCTGGAGCCCTAGGTCTGATGGATACCTTTAACCACAGATTCCTTACCTTAAAACCCTGGGAGTGAGACGGGGCTCAGAGAATTTTGTACCAGTCTTCCTGCATGCCTCTAGGTGGCGTCGTGGTCCAACACTGGCTTCATGCATCCTCAGAAGTGATGGAGCAGATCCGCACACAAGTATCACCTATGCATTCTGATGTCCTTTCCTTTCTTTCCAAGCCTTTCGATACATATCTGGGGCTCCTTCCCAGACTTGCTGTTTGTCGAGCGACTTCCCAAAAACTTTCCAGTGTGCTAGGTAATGCTATTCCTACCAAAGACAACAGGATTCAATTCCACGAATGCAGGAGGTGTGCCTTCAGTGCTTTGGCTCAGGACGCTTCACAAAATTGTGTGATAAATCTGTTTTAATGCACCCGATAGCTTTCTTGATGGGGCTGCGTAGTTGTATGCCCTGAGCAACAGAAGTTGTTGCAGCCTTGTGTGTAGCTCTCTTTCCATGTCACTGAGCCGTTCCTGTGACTGCCCCACTTTCAGCTCGGATTGTTCCAGTAAGTTGAGTTCCAAGTCCAAATGCATGCATAAGAAGTGTAGCGGCACATGGCCCTATTCATGGCCAAATAAAGGAACAAGGGTGTCAAGATGTTGGTCGCACTTCATCGGCCACAAAGCCAATTCCTCAGTTGATCCCAAATGCCACAAGTTTACCGCCAGCAGATCCAGGCTTTCAAAGAGGCCATGCGGCAAATGGTCACTGTGCTTCAGCTCCCTCTGGCGTGCATTTGGGCTCCATGAATCCATGAAACTGTAAGGGGCTCTAGTCTGGTTACCACCACTGCAGTGGGTTCCTCCCCCATATGCCTATTCCCTCAGGATGCATTACTGGATCAATACCAACTCCAGTGCAGATTTTCACTCCGGGCTCAAGATGCACACGGAGTACCCTTACTGGCACATGTCAGATCCTGAACTGTTATCTGCACTAGCTCGACCCATGTCCTGCTTTGAGAATACAAAAGTACAACCTGCTGTCATACACCAAGATTATAAACCTGTGCCACTACCACATTGCAGCTATGAGGCGAGTCTCCTGTCTCATTTTGTCTCTGATTCTGACTCTTTGCCAGAGCAGGGTGCACCTTAGGATATGGTGATGGTGAAGAGGATGACTTACTAACCCCTCCCACCCCCAGTACGCTGATGATGCCTTATACCTTTGTTTACAAAACACCAGTGGGCTTGATACCTCCTTTGAGGCAGAGCTTGACTCGCCACATGGGCCACCAACATAATATGCGCTTCTTTTGTAGTGGTGGTTTGGTGGACAGCCGAGGTACATATATCATTTATTCAATACATATAAATAAAAGGTTAAAAAGTGGCAATATCTTTACCTCGACACGCGTTTCGGCATATAGGACGCCTTCTTCAGGAAAGCCACACAATTATCTGAATAAAAAAGAAGAGAACATGCTCAGATTTCAAATTTTGTTGTCCATACATCGACATGTTTTCTCAAGAAAAACATCTACTAAAACCGTTTGTTTCTCTTTTTACATATATCACAAAAAACAATATATATCGGTAACAACAATATCTGTACATATTGCCACTTTTTAACCTTTTATTTATATGTATTGAATAAATTTGATATGTTACATAATGTTTTTTAGTGTTTTTTATAAATACATATAGATAATAAGAGAATAAATTATTAAAACGGTAACAACTTTGAACAGATTTTTCCTGTCTTCCTTGATTTTCCTAATGTTATACGTATTGTGTATATTGTTTGCTTTATTAATATTGCCTAGGAGTTTTTGTCACTATCAGTATTTGCCAGAAACCATTTGCTCTCTGGAAGGTAGAGGGGCTTACGGTGGCGCTGTGAGCTAGTTGGTCTATAGGCCAACATATCCAGCTGGGGTGTCTGGAATAACTCTTGAGACCAGGTCCTTACTTTATGTTGTCCAAACTATGCACAGGTCTTACAGATTGGTAGGAACCACACAACACCTTATGACATTCTTGGATAAGGTGGTGCTTTGCACCCATGTCTCATTCTGTAGTGTGGGCTGGACCTTGTTGCGCACATTAAGTTAGTGTAGGCTTATTAGAAGTTTAAACGCCATTTTACCTTTTGCCGCTTTTGCACACAACACTGCACATAACTGTTGTTGTAAGTTAGGCTGCGTGAAATGCTTCACATGAGAATGGCTTGTTTTCAGCATCCCTAGACTTCTATCGTAGCCTGCACACTGAGTGCTAAAGCCTCCAAGGTTATCATAACAAGGTAGCTGTTGTCCGGGCTGATCGGCTCATGTTCTAGCCATAACATATATGCAGCTGCAAGCCAACGTGATTCTGGCGTCTTTAATATCGCACTGTAAGCATCATTTCAGACACTTGGAAGAAGCCCGTTTTTCCAGAGAGACAGAGATCTTTTGCAGATCCTGATGTGATTCACACCTGCTGATCTTGGAGGTATGGGGTCCCCCAAACAAGCCTAAGAGACCTTCTATATTTTATAAAAACATAGTTCGTACCTAGGCAGGGTGAATTACTAGGCGCTATAGGACCTGTTTTCACCATCATTGTAATATGATTTTTCCTTTTGTGTTTTATGGAATTGTAACAATGCTGCTCATATTATTTCTAATCATATGTCTGCTTATGTTAGCAAATATACTGCATCTTAGAGCACGTCGTTAAAATAAACATTTTAACCTTTCCGTGTCTCTTTTTTACTCCTGTTGTGGACTGGTACGAGAGTATAACAAAAGAGTGTTCTTGCTTCCCACCATTCATGAGTATAACCTAAGTCGCATGTTCTGGGTTGTCTAATCATTGGTTCCTTTGCTATAGGATGAAAAGCTAATGTGACACTGATGCTAGCTGGTTAATTCACTGAGGTCCTGGGTCTTTGTGCACAGTTCTGTGTAGAAGAAGAATCCCTGCGATAATTCCGTCCAAAAGTATTGACCCTATTCCATCTGGGTCAGTCTGTCACACTGCCCACCTTGTTTTGCTCCTCCGCATCCCTCTAAGGAAGAGGAGCGTCTCCATCATCTGGACCCAAAAAGAGTATTGTAGTTCTACCGTGAACGCACAAAAGAGCTCCGGGTGGACGGCCAATTCTTTGTGGGTTACATGGAAGCTAAAAAAGGTCAGCAGTGCAGAAGCGAACCATTTCTTGCTGAGTCATTATCTGCTTTAAGATTTACTAGGCCCTGGCTAGAAACCAGCTTCCAGAAGGCTTAAAAGTCCATTCTACTAGGGGGAAGGCTGCAACCACGGCTTTGGCTCGTGGAATGCCAGTCCTGGACATCTGCCAGGCTGCAACGTGGGTTTTATTGCACACGTTTGCGAAGCACTACTGCCTGGACGGTAAGGTCCATAGGGATGGGCATTTCGTCTGTTCGGTCTTGCAGGACAGCCCACCACTAGGAAGTGTGGCTTGGGTGAGGGCGGATCTAGCTCGCTACCAAGATGGCTGCTTGAGACGAGAGCTCCCTCGCTTCACGTACATATCCTCCTATTATCCTGTGAGCTGTGCACCAAGATCCTGCCCTGTGTCTGCTGTGGGGCTTTGTGACTGTGGCGGAGTAAAAACGCCAAAAGAGCGGGCATCTTACCTGCTCCATTCCCGCTGCCCGAGCTGCGGCAGCTATGCGCGTGGGGATCAGCGGAGACGAGAGGCCTGTCCCCGGCCCGAGGGACCCCTAGCGTTGCTCCAGCTGCTGGTTCAGTGCGCTGAGGGATGCTGGAGGTGGGCACGAAGAGAGGGGTGAGTGGAGAGGCCTGCGGCGGACTTCGCCGTGTGTCACGGACCGCCTGGTGAGATCGCGGTAGGCGGTGGGCCGGAAGGCAGCTGCGAAGTGAGGACTCAACCTTGCCGGAGGGACCGGTGTGGCACGTACCAGAGGCGGGGCCCGGGGGGGGGGGGGCGACTCCTGCTGGGAGGGCATCGTGGAGAGCGTGCCGGACTGACTGCTTTCGAAGCGGCCACTCGAGCGGCTGACAGTGCAGCACTGCATCCCCATTGTTGTGGAGTTCCTGCGGTGGGCCTCTCCCTGCTTGGCATACACGGGACGGCCCATCTCCCTACCCCAGAGGCGTTCAGCAGGGATTCTAGATGCACCGCGTGTCTGTTATGAAAATCGGTGAGGGGCGCTGGCCTGGGTGAACGTTAGCTGGGCAGTGAGCACTATGCACTTGCTGCTTATGGACTTGCAGTTAAGTCGGGTGCCCTGAAAGAATTTTTGTGGAGGCTCGGCCACCATTTGGGGAGGACTGAAGCATCGCTGCACACCATGTGTCCCTGCAGAGTGCTGCTCTGATGGACTGAGAAATAACAGAGCTGCGCGCCCCTCTTCCTGCACGTGGAATGATCACCGAGTTTCTTTTCCCCACGGTGGTGGCCTACACCTTGGAGAACTTGGTGAGAGGGGAGTGGAAAAACTGAGGCTATGCACTGAGATTTGGGTGTGTGACTTGTCCTGTGATCCCGCGGAGCGTATCGCAGCCCCAGCTACGCCCAAGACTGGTAATCCTGCGGAGAATTGAGGGGCGGTCTGGAAGGTCTATGATGACATTCTGTTGGGTCCCAGTGGCGGTTGACATACGGTGAGCTGTGTATGGGGAATAGCCGCTTTGGAGGCTGGGGATAAAGATCTGTGGCGGGGGTTGCAGTGACACCCTGACAGGAACGCACTCTATTGATATTTTTACCCTGTGCCTAGTGGTCTCGCATTGAAGTGCTTGCTCACGCGGCCGCCCCACAGTTTGTGTTGACTCCCCCTTTGGCGGGAGACAACCAGTGGAACCGCAGTGGGGCGGCTAGACATAACTCAAACGAAACTATTGTTTGACCCGAAGAGGTCCAAGCCTAACGAGACTGCCCTGGAGGATGGGGCCGGCGAGCAGGATCCGGTTGGAGAGAATCAACAGCAAGACATTCGTGTTCTACTGATAGCCATGGAGAAGAGCCTACAGAGCGGCATTGCCTCCCTGGGAACCAAGATGGATGCGCTCACTTACCGAATGGACCGCATGGCCAAGAGGCTGGATAAACACGCGGAACGCATCGACATGTCAGAGCGGAGGTTGACCGAGGTGGAGGAGGCCCACACCGCTCTGGACATAGAACACAAACAGTTAGGTAAGGTCCTCCAGGTCATACAGGGCAAGACAGAAGACCTGGAGGACCGCTCTCGGCGCTGCACTCTCCGCATCACCGGCCTTCCGGAAACTACCCAAACGGGGAATATGGAGTTTTCATTGAAAAACTTTTGAAGACCTTGTTAGGGGACACTGCCTTCTCCAGAATCAGAAGCATCGCTCCCTGGGCCCGAGACCGACACCGGGAGCACCTCCCCGACCTATAATTGCGAAATTGTTAAACTACAGGGACCGGGACATAGCCCTCAGACTCACCAGAGAGAAACAGCCACTGCAATTTTAGGGGTCGACGATCTCTCTATTCCCGGACGTCACGGCCAGAGTTCAGGAGGCGAAGCGACAGTTTATACCAATGAAAAGACAACTTCGCAACATCGGGGCTGACTACACGATGCTGTACCCTGCGAAACTGCAGGTCAATCGACACGGGCGTTCCTTGATTTTCACTGACCCTAAAGCTTTACAGAAAGCCCTTAAAGAATGGCGGAAGGAATAGCGACCCTCTCCTGAGAGGGCACTTCTGGACGAGGCGGCGGGAGGAGCTTTAGACGAGCAGGACTAAGCATGACATGAAATCCCTAGCGGTTGAGTATCTGTTGTGACTGTTGGAAGATTGGGAGCGATGTTACTGTTACTGAGAGGGTCACTATTGTCCCTATCCCCTTTGAATTTCTTGCAGAGTATGGAGATACTCGGCGGGTGATTGGTCGGGGGAGGGGGGTATTGGAAGCGAGTCTCGGTGTCCATAATCATGGTACATTTGTTTCATCAATGTTCTGATGTGCGCCCCCCGAGGAGGGAGGCGCCGGGGACAGCGGTTGCTCTCACTGGTTACTTGGGATGGTGGGGTGGTTATGGGAGTGAAGAGGGGGCCCTGCATAATACGGTGCCCTACGGGAGGGTTGCGATATGGATATGGATAGAGGACTACTCACGCACTACTGTGCGGCTCACACCGCCCAACCTTAGTGAGGCAGGTCATTACTGAACACAAAAGCGTTTTGTTTTTTAGAGAATTACATCCACCCCAGCGTGAATACCACTAGTGGAATGTTTTTTGTTACTGAGGGATATGGGGTGGAGGGGGTGGTCACTGTTTGGGAGGGGGGATGAGCAACGCAGCCAAGTTGGGTTTGGGCAGGCGTGGGAGGGTACTGGGGGGGTTGGAAATGCGAATCTATGTTTCTACTGTGGTTACAATTGATACACTTATGTATTGGTAGGTCGAGACTCTGGTCCTTTGACGCACTCCCATTACCTCTTCCTAAGATACGAGAAGGAGGGAAACATTTGATGGGGAGGTTTAATGTTGTTTTTTGGTTATTATTGGCTCTAAGGCATGGCTAAGGTAAGGCATGTAATAGCTACATATATTCTTGTTACCCAACCATGGCTCACTTTCCTGCAACATGACCCTTCCGTGATCCCACCTGAGGAGCCCTTAGACTCACTGGTCCTATTAACTTGGAATGTGCGAGGTCTTAATGATCACCGCAAAGTCCGGAAAGTACTGCACTACCTTACCAGACATAACGTCGACATTGCACTCCTGCAGGAGACCCACCCACCTCTTTCCGGACAGCTGTATTTTGCGCTCTAAGGGTCTATTGGTAAACGTTCACTCGGCAGGATTTACCTCACACGCCAAGGGGGTGCTGATGGGGTGAATCCGAAGGCCTCGGTAACACTGACGCCCCTGGAGACAGATAGGGAGGGACGCTTTGCTATTTCCAAATGCTTCGGGAAAGGCCTGGAGATTTGTATAATGAATATCTATGGCCCAACCACAATCACCCAGACTTCTACACTAATCTGACGTCAAAAGCTCAGTTACACATGTGGGGTTATGTCCTTTGGGGAGGAGATTTAAATTTGATTAGACATCCTGAGATGGTTTTCGCAGCCATGCAGCCACGCGCCCTGAAGTCCCAGCGGTGGCAGTATTTCTCAACATGGAAAAGGCCTTTGACTCGGTCGAGTGGCCTTTTATGAGGCAGGTTCTTGGCCGAATGGGAGTGGGGGAGCTCTTCCTCCAACTCTTAGCTACGCGGTGTTCTGCCCCAACGGCCATGTCTGGATTGGATCTTTGGTCACTGACCCTATACAAATTTGCAGGGGCATGAGACAGGGCTGTCCCCTATCCCCCATCCTTTATGCTCTGACGGCGGAGCCACTGGCTTGCGCGAATACCACAGGCAAAGGGGTATACGGTTCCCAAACTACCGTCTAATTGTATCCACATATGCGGATGATACCCTTCTATATGTTCGGGAGCCTGGAGTCAATCTCTCCCCAGTCCTGCGTGAGGTAGTGCTGTTCAGCTCCCTCTCCGGTATTAACGTCAACTGGAACAAATCCACCATGTTCCCCCTCACGCCGGCCACAGTGCGAGTGGACCCGGAATACCCACTGCAGTGGCCCAGGGACGCGGTGCGCTACCTAGGGGTCCGACTGCATACAGATTCAGAGGTGGTACTGAGGGAAAACTACGGGGTTGCCATCTCAAAACTGGAAGATGATATTGAACGGTGGATTGGCCTACCACTGTCGCTGATGGGGAGGGTATCCCTCATGAAAATGATTGTATTGCCACGTCTCCTCTTCCTATTCACCAATATAGTTGGCGGGTGGGTGTGTAGAAGGACAGTCGTGTGTTGAGGCATTTGGGTCCTAGGTCGTAGAGGGCTTTGTGTGCGTGGGTGAGGAGACGGGAAGCCAGTGGAGGTCTTTCAGGTGACCGGAAATGTGAGCTTGACGGGGGATGTCCAATATGAGTCTGGCTAAGGCGTTTTGGATGCGTTGGAGTTTTTTCTGTAGTTTGGCTGTGGTTCCAGCGTAGAGGGTATTTCCATAATCCAGTCGGCTAGTGACCAGTGCGTGGGTGACTGTCTTTCTTGTTTCGGTGGGGATCCAACGGAAGATTTTTTTGAGCATGCGAAGGATGTTGAAGCATGAAGATGAGACGGCGTTGACTTGTCTGGTCATCGAGAGGGAGGAGGCTAGGATGAAGCCTAGGTTACGTGCGTGATCTGTAGGTATGGGTGCTGTACCCAGGGCCGGAGGCCACCATGAGTCGTCCCAGGCAGAGGGGGATGGTCCTAAGATGAGGACTTCCGTTTTGTCTGAGTTTAGTTTTAAATGGCTGTTCTTCATCCATTCGGCTACTTCTTTCATTCCTTCGTGTAGATTGGTTTTGGCGGTGTTTGGGTCTTTGGTGAGGGAGAGGATCAGCTGGGTGTCGTCTGCATAGGAGATGATGTTGAGGTTGTGTTGTCGTGCGATGGATGCGAGGGGACTCATGTGAACGTTGAAGAGGGTGGGACTGAGTGATGATCCTTGTGGTACGCCCCAGATGACTTCAGTGGCGTCTGATTTGAATGGGGGGGGGGGCGGACTCTCTGGGTTCTCCCGGCGAGGAACGAGATGATCCAGTCCAGAGCTTTTCCTTGTATTCCGACGTTGCTGAGGCGTTGTATGAGGTTGCTATGGCAGACTGTGTCGAAGGCGGCGGAGAGGTCAAGTAGGATGAGGGCAACTGTGTCTCCGTTGTCCAGTAGCGTTCGGATGTCGTCTGTAGCTGCGATGAGGGCGGTTATCGGTGCTGTGTTTGGCTCGGAAGCCGGACTGTGAGGGGTCGAGGGAATTGTTGGATTCAAGGAAGGCGGCAAGCTGACTATTGACGGCTTTCTCAATGACTTTGGCAGGGAATGGGAGGAGTGAGATGGGGCGGTAGTTCTTAAGTTCAGAGGGGTCTGCTGTGGGTTTCTTCAGAAGGGCGCAGAGTTCGGCATGTTTCCAGCTTTCTGGGAAGATAGCGGAGTTGAAGGAGCAGTTGAAGACATTGCGGAGATGGGGTGCGATGATGGAGTCTGCTTTGTTGAAAATGTGGTGGGGACATGGGTCGGTTGGCAATCCTGAGTGGATGGAGTTCATCAGGTGGATGGTGTCTTCAGTGGTGATTGAGTTCCAGGCGCAAAGGTTGTGAGGGTGCTGTTTAGGTTCGGAGGTGGGTGGAGTGGACTGTTCTTCGGACTGGTTTTCAAAGCTGTTATGTATGTCGGCGATTTTGTTGTAGAAGAAAGAGGATAAAGAGTCGCAGAGGTCTTGGGAGGGAGTGATGTCGTTGGTGCCGGCAGTGGGGGTTGGTAAATTCTTTGACGATGTTGAAAAGTTCCTTGCTGTTGTGGGCGTTGTTGTCGAGTCGATCCTTTAATGCTAATTTCTTGGTGGATCGGATCAATTGGTGGTGTTTGTGAGTGGCGTCCTTGAAGGTGGTCAGGTTGTCAGTGGTTGGGTTTTTTCTCCAGGTTTTCTTGAGAGTACGACATAACTTCTTGGATTTCTTGAGGTCATCGTTGAACCAGGGGGCCTTTTTGCTACCTTGTTTGTTCTGGTGGTTTTTCAAGGGTGCTAATTCGTCAGCGCTGTGGGTGATCCATTGTGTGAGTTTGGTGGCAGCTTGGTTTGGGTCCGATGATATGGCAGGGGGGTTTTGGTTAAGCGATGTGAAGAGTTGGTCGGTGGTGATTTTGTTCGAGTTTCTTCGAGGAATAGGTTGTGGGGGGTTGTGGGTCGAGGTCTTTTTGTAGCTGAAGTGAACGCAGCTGTGGTCCGTCCAATGGAGGGCTGTGGTGTGAAGATAGGGTCGAGCGTGTGTCCGGCAAGGTGGGTGGTGGTGTCAACAAGTTGTTTGAGTCAGAGATTGGCCAGGTTGTCCAGAAGGGTGGTTGTGTTGCTGTTGTTTTTCTTTTCCAGGTGGAAGTTGAGGTCTCCCAGAAGAATGTAGTTCTCGGAGGTGAGGGCATGTTGGCTGACGAAGTCAGTGATGTCTTCGTTGAATTGTGTGCGGGTTCCTGGTGTTCTGTAGATGAGGGTGCCTCTAAGTGTGGTCCTGGGGTCGGTGTGGATCTGGAAGTGAAGGTGTTCGGCGGTAGCGAGGTTATCGTCGGAGCTGGTCGTGATTTGGATGGTGTTCTTATGGACGATGGCGATGCCTCCTCCTGTTTGGTTGGTGCGGTCTTTTCGGATGATCTTGTAAGCGTCCGGGATGGCTATGGTGATGTCGGGCGCTGATGAGGTGTTCATCCAGGTTTCTGTTAGGAAGGCGACGTCCGGCGATGCAGTGTCGAGTAGGTCCCAGAGTTCAGTGGCGTGTCTGTGGACTGAGCGGGTGTTCAGCTGGATGCACTTCAGGTGGTTAGAGTCGGAGCTGTGTTTGGAGTTAGTGGATTTGGTGTGGGTCCTGATGCAGTCGAACTTGCAGGAGTGGCAGGTGAAGGGTCCATGGGTGTGTCCTGGAGCAGCTTCGCAGCATTGTGGTATGCATCCGGGGTTAAGGGCAAAGAGGGTAGCGGCGTCATACGTTATGCGGGTGGAGAGGGTTTTGCGGGGACCAGGGGGTCTGGCGCTGGGCGCGGGCCAGGCGCGGACGGGCTTAGACGGGCCTACCTTTGGCGCACCTTAGGCGCGCAAGGTGCGCGCTCGCACGCTGCGCTTAAAAGCTTCTGTCATAAATGGATAGTGGAGGGAGCATCTGGGAGGCGGGAGCGGGGCGGAGGGACGTGCCAGGAGTCAACAAACAAAATGGCAGTACAAACAACAAGCGATACAGGGGCACCACCGGAGCTATGCTACGATCTGGGCAGTGGAAGCGGCACAAAGAGGCATAAACAATTCTACAGGTGATGCGAGCAGTGCAACAGTGGGAATTAGGTCAGAGAGCAAGGCACAGCAATTAGCGGCAAGCGCTACGACACTAGGCAGCAAGCGCTACGATATGACATAAAATTACAGGCAATGATAAAACATCAAGCGCTATGATACCAGACAGAGTAATAGGCAGCAAGGATGGTCAGGGAGCGTGGGGAGCGACCGCTTCAGACGGATCCAACACGGATCTAAGAACATTTGGTCCCTATTTCTGACCCGGGGTCCCACGCACGAGACGACTGATGAGGAGGATGTAGCCACAACGACCGGGGAACTTTGCTCTGTAGCTAACATATAATTACCCCATTATATGCGCCTAGCCCCGCGACAGACACACCTGTTTGGCAGGCAGAATACTTGGTACAAAGCGAGATAAGTTATAGGACAAGTTACCCTGACGACTGGGGAGCGGGGAGTTCCTGGGGGGGAAACAGACACAAGCCTAACAAATTTAGGGTGACGCAATCACACTGCTGAGGTTTACTCTTTAAATGTGCTAATGGATATGTATCATGTACAACTAACTGCCTTTTTATTTCGTGCTTTATATGTATATGCTGATGACTTGAACTGCTGTTCTTGTTTTTGAAATGGCAATAAATAAATTAACAAATAAAAAAAAGGAAGTGTGGCTTGGGTATCTATTCAAAGGTAAGGAATCTGCAGTTAGAAGTCTCTATCAGATAAACAAGTTAATTACCTTCCGCAATGCATTATCTGGTAGAGACAATATCTAGCTGCAGATTCCTTACAGTCCCACCCATGCCTCCCCCCACCTGTGGACTCATTTATAGGGTTTGGGTTGTTCTCCTTTACAGGACCCTCGTTTTGACACACAATAGTCAGTTCACTTCATGGCTCTGCGCTTCTGGCATGGAAAAGGTGAAAAGGAACAGATGTAATGCACTTGGGTGGTGCCTATATAGATGACTGCGACTTCACAACTGATGCCAGAGGCATCACGCGAAGCCACCCGACGGCACGCAGGGCCTTTGCTCATGCAAAAAGTGTCTGCATCCAGTATGACACCTGGGAAATTCAAAGCTAAGGAATCTGCAGATAGATATTGTCTCGATCAGGTAATGCGTTCAGGAAAGTAAATAACTTGTTCATCTGGTAGAGACTTTATCAAGCTGCAGATTCCTTATCGAGCCTCCCCACTTCTGCAAATAGATTATTTCTATTTGGAAGACCTTAGTGTGTGCACACTGGTTCCTCTGCTTTCTACTGGGGCTCTGTGCTTCTGGCACGGAAATATCACAAAAAGAAACTGATGTTAGCACGCTGGGGTGGTGCCTATGTACCCACCACCCACATCACTTCTGGTGCGGCAATAATGCCAACGCAGAGATGATCAACACCACCTACCAGCAAATATTGCTCACGATTTTCCGTATACAGTCTGACACCTGGGGAATATTCTAAGATAAGGAATCTGCGGTTAGATAGACTCTCTACTATATTAGGCCTTCCCAAAGGTAAGTTACTTGTTCAATACATTGCTAGAGGCCTAATATCTTCTGAGAGAACCACAAATTATCACATCGCTGAAGAAAACTACAGCAAACGCTCAGATGATGAGCAACTACTGCCCTACTTTGCTCCGTTTTGGAAAAGGAAGTTAACATTTAGATTTCCACTCTTATTGAGGCTAAGAACTTCTCGGACAACTCCCACGTGGGCCTTTGTCCACTTCATAGTGCAGAAACTGCCCTCCTGGACAATTGGATGCTGCTGGAGGAGGGCGGGAGTGCCTAACTTGTTCAGCTTGATCTTACTGTGGCTTTAGACACGGTGCCCTACACAGTTCTCTATCTCTGTCAGAGACTCTAATCTATTGGCGTCCACGATAAGCCACCTATGTTTTCCTTCATTAATCAGGGACAGAGTACAAACCGTGATCTTACCACTCTTCTGTTTCCAACCCATATCATTGCCTTGCACTGATCCACAAGGGCTTTCACTCAGTCCAGCATTATTTAATATAGGTCTGCTTCCCCTGGCTAAACTGACCAAGAAAAATGGGTTTTCAGTAATGTCATAGGTCGGAAAATGTAATGGAGAGACAATCTTTCACCATTTCCAGAGTGTCCTCTTTTGCATTAAAGGACAGGTTAATGTCGGCGTTTTCTCCTCAAAATACCCGAAGATGAAATTGCATAATTCTTTCTAGCTGGGCACAGCTGTTTTGGTGAATAAAGGACGAAAGAAAGTATTTACAATTCTAAAGATTTCCCCAGGTGAGTTTTCTGCCGCTGAGATCACATCACAAAAATAATACATTTGCCTTTCTGCAAAGCTTTTTGCAAACTTTTAATTCAGATTGATAAATCATCTTTTGTGAAGGATTGTCCTCTCATCTCTGCATGCTGTTGCAGTGCTTTATATTGCCTTTTCGCTGCAGTGTATTCCTCAGAGTATCACGATGCAGATAAAGCGTTTCAATTAGAATCTTTATATTTGTAGGGAGCAACATTGTCTAAAGCTTTGGTAATCAATTATTACAATTTCTCACATTTAAATGAATATCTGACTTGATTAACACAGGAGTGGTAAGGTAGGGCAGAGCCCTTTTCCGAGAATTAACAGTGATTTTAGAGGAATCATTGACTTTGGAGAGTTTTATAATGAAAAACTGCCCCTCAAATGGTCATCTACAGTAATTTAACATGCAATTATTCCGGAACTGCTTCACTAAAGGAGAAAAAATCCTTCAAAATGTGGCCCTTATGTATGCGATAGCACACGTTGCCATAGCAACCAAGGAGTCAGCTAAATATCTGAAAGAAACAGGTTAGTATTAGATTCCTTACCTTAGAATATCCCCAGGCGCCAGACTGGATCCGGCAATTTTTGCAAAGCAGTACCCTTGCACGTCGTCCGTGGCTCCGCGTCTGTTGTCGGCGTCTGGGCGCCGTGATGACGTCTGAGTATTTAGACGCCGCCTCCGCACGCTGACGTCAGTTCTTCTTTTTTCCGCGCCAGCAGCGCAGTTCCGGAAAAAGTGGTACCTTAGTCATTTTTTGACTAAACTTTTTACAATCTTTTTTGATCATTTTCGAGTCTTCGACTCCGAACGGTGCCGGTAGGGATGCCAGGTTTTTAACCCTGTGAGGACTGCGACCGACTTATGTCGGTAACCGACCCTCACCGCCGGTGCCTTCACTGTCTCGGCGTCGACCACGACGACAAGGCCTGCCCCAACTGCCGAGCCCTGAGATCGAAAGCTAGGCGGGAGCGGTCCCGCAAGCGGCTCGAGCTCCGGCAGTCGGCCCGCGCCGTGAGAGGTCCCGGTCCGGACGGAGGTTGTGGGACTGGTCGCGGGGTCGGAGCCATCATAGCTCCGGGAGTCACCATCACTCTTCAGGCTCGAAGCTCGGACTCCTCCCGACGCTCGCGCAACGCGGCCGGGGGTTCGGGTGACACCGCCCACGCGGCTCCGTCGGAGTCGCGGGCGTCGCAACCCGCCCCATATCCTCCGGTCCCTGGGCAGCAAGCGACGCCGGAGGAGATTGAGCGCTCTCTCTCCTCCGACGGGCTCCGCGGCGCCTCCGGGCCCAGCGGACCCGTCTGGGGGCCCTAGCCGGTCGGGTGCTTTGGCCCCAACGCCGGCGGGTGCTTCGGCCCCGACACCGCTGACTTCTTCGGGCCCGGCACCGCAGGGCCCCGCTGGATCCGCTTCCAGATCCGGGTCATCGTCGGTTGACCTGACGACCTCACCGGCGCCGGTCCCTAGGGTGTCACCTCCGGTGACGCCGTCCCCGATGCCTCCCTCGATCCGGTTCCGGCGTCGGGGACATCCAACGCGGTGGCGGCCGTGGAAACTGCCATGGAGGCGGTCGGGGACAACGGCGAGGCCAGTCCACAACTTCCCCTGCAGCATCCGCCTCAAAACCCTCCTAGTCCGTGCTTTCAGGCCCATGTGATGCCAGTGGGGGGCAGGGTTCGCCATCACCTCCTCCACTGGCGCACTGTCACATCGGACAGGTGGGTGCTGCAAATCATCCGAAGGGGCTACTCCCTCCCCTTCGAGGCAACCCCTCCAGCCATGCCACCGCAATACCACCGCATATCGGGGGATCACTTACGACTTCTGCAGGAGGAAGTTACGGCCCTCTTGGCCATGGGGGCCATTGAGCGCGTTCCTGGGCCAGAAGTAGGGTGTGGTTGCTACTCCCACTACTTTCTGGTACCCAAGAAGGGCAAAGGGGGCCTACGCCCTATCTTGGATCTACGGAACGTCAACGGCTTCCTCCGGAAGGAGAAGTTCAAGATGCTGACTTTGGCTCAGGTCTTAGCTGCTCTAGACCCAGATGACTGGATGGTAGCGTTGGACTTGCAGGACGCCTATTTCCACATCCCCGTCCTGCCGGCCCACCGGCGCTACCTGCGGTTCACAGTAGGCCACGAGAACTTTCAGTTTACCGTGCTCCCCATCGGCCTTACCAGCGCCCCACGGGTGTTCACGAAGGTGATGGCGGTGGTCGCAGCTCATCTGCGTAGGTTAGGAGTTTCAGTCTTCCCCTACCTCGACGACTGGTTGGTGAAGGCGGGTTCGCCCCGGACAGTCGTCAGCCACCTCCAGACAACGGCAGACCTTCTGCACCTGCTGGGGTTTTCCATCAATGTGCCGAAGTCACACCTGTGCCCCTCCCAGAAGCTCCTCTTCATCGGAGCGGTTCTCGACTCGGCGCAGTTTCGGGTTTATCCTCCCGAACAGCGGGTTCGGGATATTCAGGCTCTGATTCCAATCTTTCAGCCTTTATCCCGAGTCTCGGTCAGGTTGACGCTGCGACTTCTGGGGCTGATGGCCTCCTGCATCCTTCTGGTGCATCACGCCCGGTGGCGTATGCGGGCTCTGCAGTGGGACCTGAAGTTTCAGTGGGCCAAGCATCAGGGCAACCTGTCCGACTATGTCCTCATCTCGGAGGGCACTGCGAGACAGCTGCAGTGGTGGCTCACGGACTGCGATTGGGTCAGCGGCAGATCCCTCTCCCTTCCCCAACCGGAGCACGTGGTTGTGACGGACGCGTCCCTCCAGGGCTGGGGAGGCCACATGGGAGGCGGAGATCAGAGGCCTCTGGTCTCCGGCGGAGTCCCGGCTCTATATCAACCTTTTGGAGCTGCGGGCGATTCGTCTAGCACTGAAGGCATTCCTCCCCTCTGTCCGGGGGAGTGTAGTGCAGGTGTTCACGGACAACATCACCGCCATGTGGTACTGCAATAAACAGGGCGGGGTGGGGTCGTGGACCCTCTGCCAGGAGGCTCTGCGCTTCTGGCAGTGGCTGGGACATCAGGGCGTGACCCTGGTGGTTCAACACCTGGCAGGTTCTCTGAACGCCAGGGCGGACGAACTCAGCCACCGGTGCATGATGGATCACGAATGGCGTCTGAACTCGGACGTGGCGCAAGGTCTCTTTCTGCAGTGGGGAGAGCCTTGGTTAGATCTATTCGCCACAGAGGAGAACGTGCAATGTCATCAGTTCTGCACGTTGGAATTTCCAAGGCGGCACTCGCTCGGAGACGCTTTTCGTCGCGAGTGGAGTTGCGGCCTGTTGTTCGCCTTTCCGCTTATACCACTTCTGCCCAGAGTGCTGAAGAAGATCAAACGCGACCGGGCCCAAGTCATCCTTGTGGCCCCGGACTGGGCACGAAGGTACTGGTATCCCGAGCTACTCAGTATGTCAGTCGATCCCCCGGTTCGTCTGCCTCTTCAGGAGGACCTTCTGTCGCAGCAGCAGGGGACGGTCCTCCACCCGAACCTGTCCATTATCCAGTATTTGGGTGTCTTTCATAGATTCACATGCCTGAATCATTCCCCGTCGCCGAGACGGGAGCCTCGGTACATACAAAAGTAATGTCCTATAGACATACATAGAGAAAAATAGGCCTAAGGGCTTCCCCTTAGTAGCCTTTCTTCGTCCTTATGTAAAAAGGACCAAACTCTCACAGTTAGCCAATCAGCTCCGACCTCCCTCTAGAACCTTCCTGGGAGGAGCCTCAGTCCCTCAGATTTTTTACCGCACGTCGTGCTAGGGAGTCTCCAGCCTGAGCTCTCCTCAGGTTTTCTTCGAAATCTTCAAACTTTCTTTGAAAGTACTTCTTCGATCTCAAGTCTTCAATAGACCGCTTCACTACACTGTTCTTACAGTACGTGTTGCCCTTCCGCTGCCTTATTCCATGTCGGAATCGCAGAAAAAGGCCTCTTCCATGTCGGAATCGCAGAAGAAAGCCCTCTTCAGGGCCTGCTCTTCATGTGGGAAGAAACGGATCCATGCGGATGATAAGCACGATCTGTGCCTGTATTGCCTGTACCCTGACCACGTCTCTGACAAATGCAGGGTGTGTAGAGCCTTCCCCAAAAAGACTGTGAAGGACAGAGAGGCTCGCCTTCTCGCATGGCTCGACAGGCTTAAGGACAGAGACACTCTGGAATCTTCAGAAGGCAGTGTTTCCAAGTCCTCGGAAGTCTCTAAAAAGAGGCCCAGGGAACTTTCCCCTGGCCATGCAGACACTCCTCCTAAGAAGGCACACAAGAAGTCTTCAGAGGCAAGATCTACGACATCTTCAGTGTCTGTTCGAGACGACCAAACTTTCAAAAAGCCTGCTCCGTCTACCACTAGACATGCCCAAAGGACTACCTCAGTCACGACCACCGTGTCGACGACGTAGGCGTCGTCGCCCTCAGCGGCGGCAACCTCGACTACATCATCGTCCTCAGGTAGACCTGTTTCCTCTATCATTCTGCTGAAATCGTCTAAGACGAAGACCCTGTCGACGACGGAGTCCCCGCCGACGACGTCAGCGTTGACGAGCCCATCGTCGTCAAAGCCGCTGCCGCAGAACACACCGTCAACAAAGAAGACGTCGACGGGAGGCTCGAACACGAAGCCGTCGACAAAAGGCCCGACGCCAAAGACGCAGGTTGCTACGGCGGTGTCGACGAAGGCGCCGACTACGAGCTCCCCGTCGATGGGTGCGTCAACGACGACATCTTCAACGTCGATATCGTCGCCCACGACGGAGATGGCGCTCACGGAGCCATGGAAGAAATCCAAACTAGTCGAGGTGTCGGCCCTCTCGTTAACACCATCAACGGCTCCCTCGACGGCAGCAGGATTGCAGTCCACGTCTGGCAAAACTACCAGGGCGCAGATTACCCCGGAATCAACGTCTCCGAGCAGGGTGGAAAAGCAGCCACCTCAGGAAATCTTCCAAAGTGAGGAGTCTGAAGGGGAAGACCAGCCAAGTCCCGCTACCTCTATCTCGGACCTTAACGTCAAATGCCAAAGTACTGATGAGGAACATGAGGAGTTCAATTATCAGGAACACTCCGTACACAGTGCCCGCACGGAGGTCACCCCAATGATATGCCTGCCGGCGACCCTTGTCAATGACCTGCGGTACCTGGTACAAGATTACAAACAACGCTTCCCAGATGCGGACAGTGGGATTCAGACGCCTGTCACACGTGCCCCGGCGTCTGCCCCAAATCACCCTCCCGCCCACAGCCACCGCGAACAGGTCCGGCCTCAGGTGGTGAGACCCCGTGACACGGTTCAACCTCAGGCGGAGGAATCCTCGGAAGACGAGGAGGAAGAGGAAGAATTAGAGGAAGGAGAGGTCCAAGACGTCCACTCGGACCAACATGACGAAGATGAATATGGAGCGACCTCCCCAGCTTTGTCGGCTCCAGCTTCACCGCACCCACGACAGGCGGACTCGGTGCCGGCGGACATTGGCGGCTTCCACAAACTTGTGGACAGAGCGGCCAAGAGATTTCATATGGTCGTGGAATCGACCGAAACGGAATGCTTTTTGTATGACTTCAAAGAGCACAACCAAAAGTCCGCTAAATCTATTCCGATTATTGAGTTTCTATGGGACCAGGGTAAGAAATTGATGCTAACACCCGCTTCGGTGCCCGCGGTGGTGCCACGCCTGGACAAGAAATATAAAGCCCCACTTACAGCGGCGGCTTGCCTCAACGGCCATCCTAAACCGGATTCGGTAGTGACTCAGGCGGCCCAGAAACACTCCCGCAACCCTTACTCCCCGCTGTCCGCGCCTCCTGACAAGGAAGGCAGGAAACTGGACACGATAGGCAAGAGGTTCACGACTACGTCAGCCATGACAATCAAGGTGGCCAACTCCATCGCCCTGCTGGGGCGCTACAATCGCCAACTCTGGGAGGACATTGCCCCTTACGTGCAAGAATTGCCAGACACAGTCCAGGGCGAAGTAAAGGCTCTCCTTGTGGAAGGTCAGAATTCCGCTGCGGAGATAATCGACTGTGCTATCGATGCAGCCATGACTGGGTTCCGTCAGCTCGCGGAGCTGCGGTTCTCCGCCGTCAGGGCTGGCTAAAAGCTACATCCTTCCGCCAGGAGGTTCAATCCAAGGTCCTGGACATGCCCTTCGACGGCCAGCATCTTTTTGGTGAAAAAATCGATGAGGCACTGCAGGCCATAAAGAAGGATACCGATACCGCCAGGGCACTGGGCACCCTACAGTCACGAAACCAGTCCTTTCGAGGCGGCCGCTCCAGAGGTCAGCCCTCCTATAGGGGTTCCTACCAGAACAGGTCCTCTTACTCGTACAATAACAGAAATCAGTTCCAGCACAGGCAGCAACAAGGTAGACAATCTTCCTATAGCAGATCTACCTTCAGAGGCAAGAATACCAAGAAGGGCGCTGGCGGCCGCCAGTGACCGATTACTCCAGCCAGTCCTACAACCGTCTCCATCCTTTCAAATTGGAGGAAAACTGACCCATTTCCTCACCAATTGGCACCAAATTACCACGGACTGGTGGGTCCTGCAAATGATAAGATTCGGACATTCTCTCGAATTCACCAACATCCCTCCCAATACGCCTCCCCAGAAACGGGCGCACAAACACCTACGCCTCCTTCTCCAGGAACTGTCCGTCATGCTATACAAAGGAGCGATCGAAAGGGTTCCTGCATCCGTGAAGGGGACGGGATTCTATTCCCACTTCTTCCTTGTGCGACAGAAGGAAGACAAGTGGAGACCCATCTTGGACCTCCGGGCACTCAACACCTTCCTGCGGAGCCAATCATTCAGGATGGTGACAATCCAGGAAATCCTGGGCGCACTGGAAAAGGGAGATTTCATGACCTCCCTAGACCTCCAGGACGCCTACTACCACATCCCCATCCTCAAGCGTCACAGAAAGTTCCTGAGGTTCGAGGTAGCAGGCAAACATTATCAGTTCAAGGTCCTACCGTTCGGCCTCAAATCCGCGCCGCGGATTTTCACAAAGTGCCTTGCACCGGTGGCGGCTTTTCTACGTCAGCTGGGTCACCAAGTTTTCCCCTACCTAGACGACTGGCTGGTAAAGGCACCCTCACCCGAAGGCGCAGCCGAATCCTCCAACGCCTGCACCACTCTTTTTCAGAAGCTGGGATTGACCCTCAATCTCAAAAAATCCTGCACTACTCCTACGACAAAAATTACCTTCCTCTGGGCTACCTTGGACACGGAATGCGCAAAGGCCTTCCCCTCAAAGGAAAGGACGGACAAGATACTGTCCCTGGCCACGGCTGTGGCGGCAAAGACACGCCTCAAAGTCCGGACTTACACCTCCTTACTCGGAATGATGTCTTCCCGCATACTCCTCATCCCTCACTGCAGGCTCAAGATGCGCCCCTTGCAGGAAGCTCTCACGAGGCAATGGACTCAAAGTACTGGCTCTTCGAGGACACAGTAAGGATAACGCCGAGCATTTCCAAAGGTCTTCAATGGTGGAGACATCGAAGGAATCTCATGACTGGCTTGCCATTTCTCCTTCCTCCGGCGCCTCTGGTGATCACGACGGATGCCTCCCTGGAGGGCTGGGGCGCTGTTCTCCAGGACCTTCGGATCAGCGGCAAGTGGGAGGCTCAGGAGAAACTGCTCCATATAAACCTGTTGGAGCTGAGGGCGGTATATCTCGCTCTACAAGCCTTCCTGCCACGCATCCAGAATTCCCCGGTGCTCGTCAAAACGGACAACACCACGACGATGCACTATCTGAACAAGCAGGGGGGAACGCGGTCGCTCTCTCTATCACGCGAATCGCAGAAAATCTGGAACTGGCTGGTGTTGCACGGAATCTCGCTCAAAGGGGACTATGTTCCTGGAAAGGACAATACCATCGCAGACGCCCTCAGCAGGCAGAGATCCCTCAGTGGGAACTGAACGACGACACTCTGGCTCACATCTTCTCTCAGTGGGGTGTCCCGAAAATCGACCTCTTCGCAACCAAGGGGAACGCCAAATGCCCGAGCTACGCAAGCTGGCATCCCCAACAGGGGTCACTGGGAAATGCTTTTTCCATCGGCTGGTTCAGCGTGTTTGCGTACGCTTTTCCCCCGTTTCCGATGATCCCAAGGCTCCTCCGGAAGATGAAAGCGGAGCCTTGCACCCTGATCCTAATTGCTCCGTTCTGGCCGAGACAACACTGGTTCTCGGATCTGCTTCGCCTCTCCATCAGGCCCCCGATTCACCTGAGGCAACACCCGGACCTCTTAACGATGTCGAACGGACAGGTGCAGCACCCGAGCCTCCGCTCGCTCAAGTTATCGGGTTGGCTCCTGAGCACCGAGAGTTCTGCGACTTAGATATCCCGCAGGACTGCAGGGAGGTTCTGGCGAAAGCGAGGGCAGGTAGTACGAACAAAACCTACTCGCTCAAGTGGAAAAGGTTCTGCATTTGGTGTTCGAACCAGGGCCTGCGGCCGCTGGATGTCACTCCTGAACAGGTATTGCCATACCTCCTGCTATTGGCACAGTCTGGACTGGCACATGCTTCCATTAAAGTTCACCTGGCAGCTATCTCTAGGTTCACCAGAACTTTCTCAGGGCCTTCTCTGTGGTCAAGTAGGCTGGTCAAACAATTCCTAAAGGGGCTCTACAGGTCCTTTCCGAGGCCTCGGAAGGTCCCTCCGACCTGGCAACTGAATCTGGTACTCAACCAGCTCATGAGACATCCGTTTGAACCCATTCATCGGGCATCTATCAAACACCTCTCTTGGAAAACTGCGCTTTTGCTCGCCCTAACATCGGCCAGGAGAGTTGGCGAGCTACAAGCATTGTCCATTCAGGAGCCATACCTGCAATTCAGACAGGACAGGGTGGTGCTGAGACCGAACCCTAAATTTATACCTAAAGTGCCTTCGGACTTTCATCTCAATGAACCACTTGTCCTTAAGTCCTTCTTTGCGAACCCTTCCACGGCGGCGGAAAGGGCGCTGCATTCTTTGGATCTCAAAAGATGCCTAAAGTTCTACTTGGATAAAACCAAGGATCTCAGAAAGTCTACACAACTGTTCGTGGCATACAGCAGCCCAAGAACGGGCCTGCCTCTTACGAAACAGAGTATCTCCAGATGGATCTCCTCAACGATTGCATTCTGCCACGACCAGGCCGGACGGCCTTTGACTGATCGTGTTACTGCTCATTCCACCAGGGCGATGTCCACGTCAGCGGCGCTATTTGCTGGAGTGCCAATCTTGGACATTTGCCGGGCGGCGACCTGGAAGTCTCCGCACACTTTCTCCAGGCACTACTGTCTGGATATCGAGCTTCAGAAGGATGCAGCAGTGGGCCAGGCGGTGCTGCGCCATCTCTTTCAGTGAGGTGTGCCTTCCTACATCCCGCCATCCAGGTATGCACATTCATTATGATTGTAAGATTCTGCTTACGCTGTTCTTCCCATGTTATTGATGATATGTATATTGTCTGACATGACTGCAGAGCGACTTGCTTCACAAATGTGCATATATAATTGCTAGCTACTCTGATTCAGGCATGTGAATCTATGAAAGACACCCAAATACTGGATAAGAAATGCGTTACTTACCTGTAACAGCAGTTATCCAGTATTGGTGTCTTTCATAGATTCACATGCAACCCTCCCGCCTCCCCTGGAAGGGCTCACATCCCTCTCTAACAATATTACGCCAACCTAGCTGGGTGCGTACGAAAATTTGAGGGACTGAGGCTCCTCCCAGGAAGGTTCTAGAGGGAGGTCGGAGCTGATTGGCTAACTGTGAGAGTTTGGTCCTTTTTACATAAGGACGAATAAAGGCTACTAAGGGGAAGCCCTTAGGCCTATTTTTCTCTATGTATGTCTATAGGACATTACTTTTTTATGTACCGAGGCTCCCGTCTCGGCGACGGGGAATGATTCAGGCATGTGAATCTATGAAAGACACCAATACTGGATAACTGCTGTTACAGGTAAGTAACGCATTTCGTCTCCACCTCCATGCTTGGAGATTGAGCTGTGACAGTTGAGGCCATTTGACTTGCCTCTTGAAGTCTGTAATGTTATTCTGGCAGCCAGGCGGCCCTCCACAAAGTCGGTATACGCCAGCAGGTGGAACAGATTTGTGGCATGGTGCACAGCAAAGGCTGTGGATCCTCTCTCTGCCCCTCTTTCTGAGGTTCTTCTCTTCCTTCTTTCTCTTGCCCAGCAGGGCTCTGCTCTGGGCACTATCAAGGGCTACCTTTCTGCCCTTTCAGCCTTTCTAAGGCTGCCTGATCAACCTTCTTTGTTCAAGTCCCCTATTGTAACTCATTTTCTGAAGGGCATCACACACATGTTTCTTCCTGTTCCGTTTGTGATGCCTCAGTGGGACTTGAACCTTGTCCTTACCTATCTGATGTGCGCTCCTTTTGAGCCACTTCACAACTGTCCTCTCCGCCTTCTTACTCTGAAGACTGCTTTCCTGGTTGCCATAACCTCTGCCAGGAGAGTGAGTGAGCTCCAGGCTCTTTCATCCAAACCTCCTTTTCTTTCTGTCCATCCGGACAAGGTTGTGTTGTGGACTAGACTCTCTTTCCTGCCCAAGGTTTTCACAGCCTTCCACATCGGGCAGTCTATCACCTTGCCCTCCTTCTTTCCGCCACTGCATCCCTCAAAAGAGGAAGAGTGGCTCCACCGTCTGGACCCAAAACGTGTGATTTTGTTCTATCTAGATCGCACACGCCAGTTCCGGGTGGATGACCAACTCTTTGTTGGTTACGTGGGTGCTAAGAAGGGACGGGCGGTGCACAAGCGGACCATCTCTCGGTGGGTCATCTTGTGTATCAAGGCTTGTTACTCCTTGGCGAAGAAGGAGCCTCCTGCTGGGCTGAGGGCCCATTCCACTCGGGCCACGGCGGCTACCACTGCCCTGGGCCGGGGAGTCCCCTTTCAGGACATCTGTCAGGCAGCTACGTGGGCCTCGCTGCACATGTTTGCAAGACACTACTGCCTGGACAGCCAAGTCCGGAGGGATGGCTTCTTTGGCCGTTCCGTCCTCCAGGACTTTCTGGTGTGAATATTGGTTCGCAGACCCACCACTGGGGTTGGTATTGCTGGGGTATCTATTCTAAGGTAAGGAATCTAATACTAACCTGTTTCTTTCAGATGAACAAGTTACTTACCTTCGGTAACGATATATCTGTAAGAAACAGTAGTTAGTATTAGATTCCTTACCGCCCCACCCATCCTCCCTGTTCTGCGAACCGATATCTAGGGTTAAGGTCATCCCCCTTCATGGCCCTAGTTTCAGTGGCACCAGTGTTGGTTTTTAACATGGCTCTGCGTTTCGGGCGCGGAAAAGCTGTGTCTAAGAACTGACGTCAGCGCTCGGAGGCGGCGTCTAAGTACTCCGACGACGTCATCACGGCGCGGACGACGCCTACTGACGCGCAAGGGTACTGCTATGCAAAAATTTCCGGATCTAGTCTGACGTCTGGGGATATTCTAAGGTAAGGAATCTAATACTAACTACTGTTTCTTACAGATATATCGTTACCGAAGGTAAGTAACTTGTTCCTTAGCGCCAAACTAACCTGCAATATTAGTGGGAATCATTTACAGTTGGATATATGTGGAAACTGCTTCTAGGTGGAGAGCTATGGGCTGTTTCTGTGACCATCCTACTGAAAAAATACTGAAGATTTAAAACTGATCAGTTCATTTTCTCGATCAGTACATTTTCCCATTGTACAGTAGTATAGGTAAGGTGTGTCCTTCCTACACCAGATCTGGAGGAATTACATTTGTGGGAGTCTGGGAGAATGGGTGTTAGTGATTTGAAAAGTGTTCATTGTGACTTTGTAACAACAACATCCAATGGCGATATACAGGGTACCTAGCAATGCATTTTTTGTTTAAAAGGTTTGAAAAAACAAAAAATGCTGTGCTTACTAATTTTGCTTCTCGTGCTTAGACCAGAGTATAGGTATTCCGTTTATGCAATTTTACGTAGTGCGAACATAGTCCAAGGGTGTTAGAGAACTTCATAATGAAAGCAATACAGAAATAAAGGTAATACAGTGAAAATGCAATGCATTCATACAATATTAAGATAGCAGAAATATAAGTATATGTAAATACCAAGAGGGGCATCAGCCTGAGGTGAAAGTCAGTGGATAATATGACCTAATGTTTGGAGTAAAGAAAGGGATGCCCTAACAAGGGAAACTGATCAAGCATCAAGAAGATGGTCTAATACATGAATTTAAGAGTGGTTTGAAACTGTCGTCAACACTTGAGAGCTTTCAGGTCCTATTTTGAGTGTCGATAGACAGAGCATGGCATACAAGGTCCAAGGAAGTGAGTTCCAAAGTCTTGTCGCACTGCCATAGAAAGATTTAGACATGGTGCTCTTTTTCTTGAAGGCCAGTGGCTTTAGTTTCTGAGAGTTAATGCAGCACAGAAAACTTTGACTAACTGAGGGTCAGTGTGTGTAGGGGTTTGTGGATGATCCATGCTATCTTAAACGTAGAACTAGCTTCAGTGGGAAGTAGTTTGTAAGTTAAAGCACTGGAGTTAAGTGGTCAAACATTTTGCATCCAGAGGCAAATTGAGCTTCCGTATTCATCACAGCTCTTGAGTGTCACAAGGTGTGCTCTAGGTAATCTTGTAGTGCGGGAATTACAATATTTGAGCCTGGAGAGGAGTGCTCGAACTAGTGATTTAAATCCTGCTGCGGGATGAACTGTCTGATACCCCAAGTAGTCTGGTTGTTAGCCAGTGCTCCTGGACGTTTCACAGATTTGTGACTGATGCTTAACTCTGTTGTCCAGGATAACATCCATCAATTTAGCATTGTCCACACGGGTGTGATGACAATCTGAAAGAAACACATTAGTTATAGATTCCTTACCTTAGAATTACCCCCAGGCGTCAGACCGGATCAAGAATGTTTTTCGTCAGCAGTACCTCTGCGCGTCCGAAGGTGGTGTCAGTCGGCTTTGTGTTCGTCGTTGGCGTCGTGTCGCCGGAATGTAAATGTAAATGTATTGCGACTTATATAGCGCACGTATCACCCGAAGGCATCAAGGCGCTTGCCTTGGGAACCCGTCCTGGCTTTTTCCCGGTGAGAGAACCCCTACTGGGCATCCCCAAGGTGAAAGCCAGGCATCCCGCAGCGGGTGGGCCGCCGTAGTGGAGATTAAGCAAGCTATTGCCCAGAGTTGCAGCGTGGGACCCCATGATTAGAGTAGGCACCGAGGCGAGAATTATCGAGTCCGTGGACATTTTTGGGCTCAGGACCCTGCCGCGTCGGGAATTGAACCCTGGTCCCGGGCCAGACCTCTGCATCAGGGTCTGCCGCTCTAATCAGTGAGCCACACTCCTCCACGTTGCAGTAGCTACTTAGACGCCGCCCTTGCGCGCTGACTTCAGTTCTTTCTTTTTCAGCACTAAGCGACTTTTTGTCAACGTCTTTTGCGTCTACGACTCTTGGTGCATGTAAGGGTGTCCAGCTTCAAGGTCTACGGATCCTGCTCCCGACTGATGTCAGTTATGGATCCGCATCCGACAGCAGTCGGTTCCACGCCGTTCAAGGTCCCAGTCGAGAGGGATGTCGAGGGACCGGTCACGGAGCCATCACCATTCGTCCAAGTCATCGATGTCTTCTCATTTGGGGTCAGGTAAGTCGAAGCACAAGAAGAAGTCGAAGAAGCATTGTCACTCTTAGACTTCTCGTCGGTCAGCCGACCCGATGAGGGATGCGGGTGGTGTCCCTCCCGCGGCTCTGCGTGCGGAGCCCGAAGAGTCGACCCGGAGAGACTCCCGCCCAGCGTTGTACGTTTTACGAGGTGATGCATGCCAACTTTGGGCGACTCGAACCCGCCGGCGCGCCTTCGGGCCCCGCGGACTCGGTTGGGGGGCCTAGGCATTTTCTGCCTATGGCCCCGGCGCCGGAGGCCCCCTTTAAATCAAAGCCTGGATCCAAATCGGCGGCGGTTGAACTGATTACGCCTCCACCGGCGCCACTTCCTCCGGCACTGCTACCGCATTCGACACCAGTCGCCGACCCCACCCACCGCCCCCGCGCCGGCGTCAATTCCATCCTCCATCCTGATGTGGATGCTGGATCCAGTGCCAAGAGGGGTTTTTGTGTCCCTGTTCACTCCTGGGGTCCCTTTTCGACCAGATTGGCACCCAGAGGAAGAGGAGAATGACTGGGAGGGGTCAGGTGACCCTCTGACTGACCAGTTTGATAGTGAACAGAACTGGAGAGAGGAACTCGGGGATGCCAGTGGTCTGGACTCCTCCCCTGACCTTGACATGTTGCTCCTCCTACTGTGGCTACGGAGGAGGGAGCGTCATATGCAGTGGTGTTGCGTAGGGCGGCCGAGGCTCTCAACCTCGAGCTCCCTTCAGTCGCAGTCAGGACTAACCTCTTGACAGAGGGGCTTCAGCCAGCTGCGAGCTCTTCGTAGCGTCTGCTTCCGTTTAATGAGGCCCTCACTGACACCTGGTCCAGGCCCATCACAGGGGCTCTTGTGGATAGGATGATTGCCCGATGCCACCTCCTGGCGACCCAACTTTCCTTTCCCAACACCCAACCCCTGAGAGCTTGGTAGTCCAAGCCTCTACTTCCAAGAGCACATTCCCTACCGCTCGACCGGAAAGGGAATCCAACAAGCTGGACTATCTTGGGAAGAAGATTTTCTCTTCCGCCAGCTTGGGCTGCGTTCTGTAAACACTGCATGTCTATTGGGCCATTATTTGCATTCTGTGTGGGAGTCTGTTGTGCAGGTGCTGCCTCAGTGTCATGAGGAGGCCTGGACAGTGCTCTCCCAGGCTATTACCGCCGGGAGGGATGCAGCAAAGTTTACCATCCCTTGTGTGCTGAATACCGCCGACTCTCTGGGTAGGACGATTTCCAAGTCAGTAGCTCTTCGACTCTACGCCTCCATGAGATCGTCTGGGTTTTCTGGGTATGTCCAGAATACCCTCATGGTCATGTCCTGTGATGGCCGTCGCCTTTTCAGCGACAAAGCGGACAACGCTTCAGAGCGTTTCAAGGACTCACACGCTACGGCCAAGTCCTTGGGTCTCTGCAGCCGCCCTCCAAACCTTCCTAGTCTAACATTTCAGGCCCATCAAAAGCCAGTGTGTGGCAGGATTCGCCATCACCTCCCCCACTGGCGCACCATCAAGTCGGACAGGTGGGTTTTGCAGGTAGTCTGAAGGGGCTACTCCCTCCCCTTCGAGGCTACCCCTCCAGCCATGCCACCGCAATACCACTGCATATCGGAGGATCACCTGGCCCTTCTCCAGCAGGAAATTATGGCTCTCTTGACCAAGGGAGCCATTGAGCGTTACTGTCCCAGAAATATGTTGCGATTGTTATTCCCACTTCTTTCTGGTCCCCAAGAACGACAAGGGCCTGCGTCCTATCTTGGATCTCAGAGAAGTTCAAGATGTTGACGCTTGCTCAGTTCTTGTCTGCCCTCGACCCCAGAAGACTGGATGGTTGCTTTGGACTTGCAAAATGCTTATTTTCACATCCCCGTCCTGCCAGCCCACCGGCATTAACTGAGGTTCACGGTAGGCCACGAGCATTTTCAGTTTACTGTGCTCCCCTTTGGCCTTACCAGCTCCCCTCGGGTGTTCAAGAAAGTGATGGCGGTGGTCTCAGCTCATCTGCGCAGATCAGGGGTTTCAGTCTTCCCCTATCTCGACGACTGGTTGTTGAAGGCGGGCTCGCCCCAAGCTGTCGTCTCCCACCTCCAGACTACGGCAGACCTCCTGCATTTGCTGGGGTTCTCATCCAGGGGATACTCATCAATAGTCATAATCTATGAATAATCCCCGCCCATGTGCGGGATCCCGGAGCATATAGAAAATACATATAAATATATATGTATATATATGTGAAAACATATTTGCAGCCTAAAACATTTCCCAACTGGCAAAATTTGCCGCAAAATTACATAAATTAGCATACATACAGTAGTACTCTTCCAAACCCTAAGGAAGAAAGAGAGCAGAAAACATTTGTATACAACAATGCTTTATTGCCATAGGAAAAACCTGTAATTGCAGGCATTTGCCAGTAGGCTGCAGTAGAGTATAAAGCAATCAAATAAAACTGACACCTTGCCTTTAAGGCATTAGAGTAGGGGTACCGTGCCTTTAAGACCTGAAGGCAATCCCCTGCTCCCATGGTGCACCACAGGTGACAGTTGGGTCAGTTCTTTTTTCCGGCTCCTTCTGTGAGGATCCTGGAGCTTGAGCTCTTCAGTTTTCAACTGAAATTGTTTTTTTGAGAGAGTTTTCTCTCATATTTCAACATTTTTTAAATAAATAAGGCTTCTGATTTCTTTTTCTGTGGTAACCCACAAGAATTTCCTGTCAGAATGCCTGCTCTGTTCCGGAAATGTCCTTCTTGTGACAAAAAGATGGCTCTGACTGACCCACATTCTGTGTGTATTGTGTGCCTTCCATCTACACACATTCCTGATCAGTGCCATCACTGTAAAAAATTTAAAAGTCGGACTCTTCGCGACAGGGAGAAGATTCGACTTCATGCCATGCAGGAGATGGACAAAAGTCACCAGGTGGGTGCTTCCACACCCCCTAGATCTTCTCCTACAAGCAAGCACGGCCAAAAACGGCGTCATTCCACTTCTCCTGTCCCCAGAAAGAGGAATGAAAGTCGAAGAACTCCGTCGACGTCGAGGTCGCCGTCGAAAAGGCCCAGATCATCTTCACGACGTCGAAGATCTCCGCCGCAGTCAAGTAAGTCGGCGTCGAGGCGCCATACTTCGGGCTCGAAGTCCGTGGCTGCTACTACATCTAAGTCTCCGTCGACGTCGAGGCTTCTGTCGATGTTGAGACACTCTCCGCCGCCCCGGAGGATATCGGCGTCGAGAGCTAGGACGGCATCTAGGTCGCCGCTGACTAGCAGGCCGCCGTCGAGAGGGACTGTCAGATCCCATCCTTCGACGTCAAGGAGGTCGACGCCGAGGTGACGCCAGGAAAGGTCGCCGTCGACGCGACGTCGAGGAAGGTCATCGTCGACACGACGTCGAGAGTCGTCGTCGATACGACGTCATGGAGTATCTCCACCTGATCGACGTCGAGGGAGATCGACGTCGAAGTCTCCGGATCGACGTCGAGGTTCTCAGTCGAGCCTTTCTCGACGTGATCGATCACCGTCGAGAGCATCAAGACACCGCTCGACGCCACTAGTCACCCAGACGTCTTCGACGTCGAGGCTTTCGCCGTCGAGGGATAAAGTGACGGTAGTGGTGGAGTCCCCTGGTTCTAAGACTTCAGGAGGCAAATCATCATCTCCTGGCTTGAACATCGTGCAGGTCTCTCCAGAATCTTCGCCCAGATCTGCGGGCAGCTTGGTGTCTCAACATCCTCAATGGGCTGTATCTGGACAGAGTAGTCCGGGCTCGGATTACTCCCGTACATATTCCCCGTCTAAGGCAAGAACTCCGGCCAGACCATCTAGATCTCCTCGGAGTCCCAGGATTTCACCCAGGCCAAGATCTCGAGCCAGATCACGTTCTCCAGTGCGGCCAAGAACACCTGTCAGACCAAGATCTCCAATCCGGCCAAGACCGAGGTCTCCATCAAGACATCGCTCTAGGTCCAGGGACAGTCACAGCAGGAATCGTGACAGGTCCCATAAGAGGCGGTGTAGGAAGGTGGATATCTGACTATGGTTACCCCCAAACTTTTTGTGCCTGGTGTTTAGCTGGTTTTTGACTTAGTTGGCCTGGGATCCTGCTATTCAGGGCCCCAGGCTGATTGCTCTCTCCTTAAAATGGACTCCATGTACCTTAGGTGCATAACACAATTGGAATTGGTTCACCTTATAGGCCCCTGTAACAGTGTACCATAGGTACCCAGGGCATAGGTGTAGCCAAGGCCTACCAGGGGCTGCAGCATGTATTGTGCCACCCCTGGCCTGGCCTCCATATTTGACACAACTGGCTGATCACTCAGCTGGGGTAAGTTGGTGTAATCACCTCTTACTTAGGTACAGTATGCCTGTGCCTAACCCTAAACTGGACACATATGTTCCTATCAGCCACTCCTATGGAAGGCCTCATCAATCCTGGAGGCAGAGTGCTTGGAAATATGTGAGATGGTGCTCTAGCATGAGCTGAGCCTGTCTGCAGCTGTCGGGAACCACTCCCTAAGCTGTTCCGGGATATTGCCATACCATATACTCTTAAGTGCATTATAATCCTCGCGGTTAAATGCTATCTTTCGTTTGGCTTTATCAAAACATGTCGAGTAAGGTGTCATACGAATTGGAATACTATCCCCTCGCCAGTTCTGGCGACGGGGATAGCATTCCACCCTTCTAGAGGGACACGACATGTGTGTAGCCTTAACCCCGGTTAAAGTTAAACAGAGCCTCAGCATCACAAAATGGATGCTGCCACCACAGACACATGTCTGACCTCCTGCTGCTGGGAGTCCTTCCAGCGAGGAGGGCCTGGACAAAGGGTTTCCTGCCTGGGGAGGTGCGAGCACCACCCCAGACAGGGTTTTGTGTATTGGGTAGGACAGGGCTGAATAGATTGAGACATGCCTGGGGCACACAAGGTGTCCCTGTGCATAAGCCAGCCCAAACCGGTTCTGGGGCTTTCCAGCCCCAGTCCTGGCGAGGAGCTGGACAAAGGAGAGGGGGTGTAACCACCCCCCTTCCTGGTCCCACCCATAGGGGAGGGACCTAGCAGGAGATCCACCCCTCAGATTGGAATAAGAGAGGGAGCAGTGCCATTGCACAGCAGATCATCCTGAAATCAACTTTAAACAAAGAAGAAGACTGGACTTCGACATTCTGCTGCACAGAAGACTGAAGAGAATCTCCCTTGTGGCCTAGGAGTGGCCACCCTGTGAACACAGGTACCAACCAGCAACTCGACGTCTGCTTTGCCGCCGCCTCCCGCCGGAGACCGAGCCCAGAGCCCGACAAGAACCAGACTCCCAGACCTCTCAGAGCCCGATCCACAGTCCCTGCAAAGAAGGGACCCGTGGAGGCACCGAGTGACGTGGGACCGGACCTCTTGGAAGACACCCGAAAAGCTGACTGCGCAGCTTCTGAGGCATCCTCGACGTTGTGCTTTGGGGACTGAGAACCCCCACCACCGAGCAGCCCTTGCACCGAAGATCAGCCCTCCAGCATCTCCACGATCTGCGTGGGGCCCTTTTGCATTGTGCCACTCGACGCGCCATCCCGGCCACTAGCCACGTGGTCAGCGGCCATCTTGGCGACGAACCCGAAGATTTACACAGCAGGTCTGGTTGCTCCAGACCTACCCAAGCTCCTGTGAAAAGGAGCACCCGCTCTGACCTTGCTGGTCCGAGTGTTAAGCATCTTTTAACTTCTGCCTGGCTTGCCTTTGCCAAGGCCTGTTTGCTCCGATCGAGGTGCCGACACCGCCAACAGCGAGAAGCCTGCGTGGGACAGCTCGTGACCGACTCCTGGACGTCCTCGACCCCGGGTATCCACGTGGCTGCAGAAAGAAGCTACCCGACAACGCCTGTTTGCACCCGACATCGCCTGGTTCCAATCTGGTTCCACGGTAGTCACTGGCTAGTGACTTTGAACACAGTCCCCTCTGCTTTCAGGTCTTCACATCTTCAGATCCACCCTTGGATCCACCGGAACTCTTCTCATCGAGCCGCCTGCAGCATCTTCAGCTCCAAGCACCATCGACCAGCGTGACGAAACCCGACACTACTTCGACCCTGTGCACCCGCTTCCTGTGGGTGAGGTAACTCAGCTCCGCCGGTGCTCCTGCACTGGTACACATCCCAAGGGCCTGTGTTTTAAGTTTCAGCTCCGTAGGTCACTCGGAAGGTTCCTAACTTTCTAACTTTGTGCTTTTTACGCACCATAGACTTTGTATTGAAAAGTGCGTGCACTTTGAACACTGCACCCGAGTCCCGTGGGCCTTTCCCGACTTAGTTATTTCCAGTCTCGAATAGCTCCAGCGATTCCCAAGGCCCTAGGCCTCTTCACTTTCCTATTGGTATCTCTTATACCACTTTCTTAGTATATGGTTTAGGTGGCCCCTAGGGCTCATCCATATTGTGCAACTTTTGTGTATTTTAAACTGTCTTGTGATTTAACGCTTGTGCTTCTGTGCTCATAAAGAGTCCAGGGGATTTTAATAGTTAATAAATCAATATATATTTTCAATATATATCTGTGTGGTGTCCCTTTCATTTGGTATTCAAGGGGGTTGTGTATGGTATAACAGCTGGCTTCACATGCCTTTCAGAGTTTAGCCTAAGACTGCTTTGTCCACGTTACCACTAGGATAACTGGTCTACAAGGTTGAATTACAACCATCATCATAAGGGTTGCTTGGCATGGTACAAAGTGATCACTAGAACTAGTGAGCATTATATACCAGGCCAACTTCTCACAGGCGGCGTACAAGATCTTCCACAAGGTCGTCCTCGTCTAGGTCGTCTTACCGAGATTACTCTCCGACCTTCTCCTCTACGCCTCCTTCCCAAGTCTCTCCAATTGATGACCTCGCGACTTTCTCCGATGTGCTGGGCAGGGGAGCAAAAAAGCTGAATATTACGCTGCACACTCCAGTGGTTCCCACTTATGTGATTTTTGATACCCTCCGTCATCGCACAGCGCCCAGGACTCTACTGCCCCTGGTCCCCGGCCTCCTAGAACCGGCTATGGCTACTTTCCTCACATCAGCAGTGGTGGGATCTGTTCCATCTCGGATAGCCAAGAAGTACAAGGCCCCTGCAGAGGATCCCTTGTTCCTCAGATCGGATCCTCCTGCGGATTCCATCATTGTGGCGGCTGCCATGAAGTCCCATGCAGGCTCTACTTCTTCCTCAGTACCACCTGAAAAAGATAGTAAACTTATGGACTTGTTTGGTAGGAAGGTATGCAACACCTCTTCTTCCTTTATGAAGGTGGCTAGCGCCTCTGCCTTGCTTGGAAGGTACAACAGGTCACTTTGGGACTCCCTGACTCGCTTTACAGACAAGCTCCCCAAAGAAGATCGCCAAGATTTTCTGGAGACTATACAGGAGGGAGGCCTTGTAGCCAATCAAGTTATTAGCGCCGCAGTGGATGCCTCTGACCTTGCGGCTCATGGCTATTCAAGTGGTATTTGTTCCCGTTGTTCGGCCTGGCTCTGCCTGACAGGGCTCAAGCCAGACGCCCAGAAGATTTTGAATTTGCCCTTCAATGGGAAATCTCTGTTTGGTCCACACACGAACGACGAAATGTCCAAAATGAAAGCAGAAATGGACACCGTCAAAGCTGTGGGATTAGAAAAGCGCAAGGAGTTCAAGAAACGCTTTCGCCAAGGAGACAGGAGGTCTTTCCAATGGAGGGTTCAAACCCCTCAGTGGCAATCCCAGTCTCAGCAGAAGACGCAGTTCCAGCAGCGTCGTCCTGGCAGAGAAAGAGGTGGCAATAACAAACAGCAGCCCTCCTCAAAGCAACCTCCTAAGCCCTGAGCCATTGCTTCCTCCACGTCTGTTCGCCACTCCGGTGGGAGGGAGTGATTCTCATCATCTGGCAGAGTGGGAATCCATTACAAAAGACAGATGGGTGCTAAATATTTTGCAGCATGGTTACTTGCTGAGGTTCAAATCTCCTCCTCCGCAAGTCCTCCTCCAATCGCGACATCTTCCACGTTACAAGAGTCAATTGCTACAAGACGAAGTCTCCGTCCTTCTAGAGAAGATGGCCATAGAGGAGGTTCCCTCAACTCACAAAAATCAAGGACTGTACTTCCCGATATTTCTTGGTTGAAAAACGAGGAACTGTCAAAGAATACAGGCCCATTCTAGATCTTCGAAGGCTAAACAAATTCATACGAAAAGAAAAGTTCCGTATGCTCGCCCTGCACCAGATCTTCCCACATCTTCATCAGGGAGACTGGATGTGTGCCATCGACTTGCAGGACACCTACTTCCACATACCAGTGTCAGTCAAGCATCGGAAGTTTCTAAGGTTTCAGATCGGACGTCGTCACTACCAATATCGAGTGCTGCCGTTTGGCCTGAAATCTGCACCTCGGACATTCTCCAAGTACATGGCGGTTGTGGCTGCTTTTCTCCGCAAAAGAAAGATCTTCGTCTATCCATATCTAGACGATTGGCTGTTGAAGAGCTCCACCCCGTCGCTGCTTCAGAACAATCTGTCGTTCTGCCTCAAACTGATGGACTTGTTGGGTCTTCACGTCAATCTGAAAAAATCAGTTCTCAAACCTTCCCAGCGGATCCACTACCTGGGTGCTTCTCTGGACTCACTACAGGCAAGCGTGTGTCCTTCGGAGGAGAGGTTGTCATCTATGCTCCTGAAGGGTCGCCTTCTTCTGGACAATCAGGCCCCCACAGCCAGACAAGTGTCCTCTCTTCTGGGATCGATGGCTTCATGCATTTACATCGTGCCCAATGCTCGCCTTCACATGAGACCTCTACAACAAGCCCTCGAAGATCAGTGGTCTCAGAGATCGGATCAGTGGGAAGACCGGGTCTTGCTGCCACAAGAAGCCAGGGACTCGATCAGATGGTGGTTGAAACGATCCAATCTCCTCCGAGGAGTGCCATTCCATCGTCCTCCTCCATCTCAGTCAATTGTCACGGATGCCTCCCTTCAAGACTGGGGTGCTCACATGGACCACCTCCAAGTTCAAGGCCTCTGGTCCAAGGTAGAGCAAGGCTACCATATCAACTTCCTGGAGCTTCGAGCAGTTCATCTTGCTCTCAAGTCTCTTTATCCTTCTCTGCGCACCAACCACCTCCAGGTTCAGACGGACAACACGACAACTATGTTCTATCTGAAAAAACAGGGAGGCACGAGGTCAAGAGTCTTGTCTCTGGAAGCACAAGCCATCTGGCATTGGCTCCTAGCAAGAGGCCTGTCCATCGTGGCAGTTCATCTACCAGGAATTCAAAACGTCCAAGCAGACTGCCTCAGCAGAATCTTCGTAGAAGCGCACGATTGGGTGCTCAACGAGGAAGTGGCTCAAGAGGTTTTTCGGTGTTGGGGCGTACCGGACGTAGACCTGTTCGCAGACGCGGCCAATACAAAATGCCCCGTCTTCGCGTCCAGGGTCCCCCAACAGGGATCACTGGGGGAATGGTCTTTTGATCAGCTGGTCGCAGACATTACTCTACGCCTTTCCTCCCCTGCCTCTGATCCCGGCGGTGATCCAGAAGTTCTACAGGACCAACTCCAGAATGATCTTGATAGCACCAGAGTGGCCACGCCAGTGGTGGTACCCCGATCTTCTACAGATGTCGGAGGTTCCTCACCGGCGCCTACCATGCCGTCCAGACTTGTTGACCAAAGACCAGGGGAAGGTGTTTCACCCCAACCTTCCTTCCCTTCGCTTGACGGCATGGCTCCTGAGGTCATCCAGTATGGACATTTAGACCTCCCAGCAGACTGCATGACTATTCTTAAAGAATCAAAGCGACCCTCCACTAGGAAGTCCTACGCTTTCAAGTGGAAGAGGTTCTTCTTATGGTGTCATGAGCACTCTTGACCCGGTACCTGGCCAAGAGCAGGTGATTCTTCCATATCTATTGCATTTAGCGAGATTAGGCCTGAAATACCCCTCCATCAGGATTCATTTAGCTGCAATCACAGCATATAGGAAGTCTCCTAATCAGACCTCTTTCTTCCTTATGCCTGTAGTTAAAGATTTCCTAGAAGGTCTGAAAAAAGTCTTCCCACCGGTGAGGTCCCCCTCTCCTCCCTGGGAGCTTAATATTGTCCTGACTAAGCTGATGAGTGCTCCTTTCGAGCCTATACATAAGGCCTCTTTGCAGCACTTGACCTGGAAAGCTGCCTTTTTAGTGACGATTACCTCTGCCCGTAGGGTCAGTGAAATCCAGGCCTTGTGTTGCAAGGAACCTTACACAGTTTTTCATGCCAATAGGGTGGTCTTAAGAACGCACCCAAGTTTCCTGTCTAAGGTAGTTTCAGACTTTCATATCAACCAGTCTATTACCTTACCTACCTTTTTTCCTAATCCTTCCACTCCCCCGGAGAGGTCATTACACTCTCTGGATCTCCGGAGGGTCCTAAAGTTCTACTTGTCAAAAACCCTAGCTCTGAGAAAGTCTGACCGGCTTTTTGTTAATTATGGCAGTACTAATACTGGCCTGTCAGCTTCTGAAAGGTCCATTTCTCGCTGGATTGTCTCCTGTATAGCTTTAGCTTATCAACTAACTAACAAGAACTTACAGGGTAAACCACATGCACATTCTACTAGAGGGAAAGCTTCCACTACAGCTCTCCTTCGTAATGTTCCTATTTCTGAAATTTGTAAAGCGGCAACTTGGCGGTCTGTCCATACCTTTACCCGTCATTATTGCCTGGACTCAGATACTCAGGCTGATGCCAGAGTAGGGCAGGCCTCTTTGAGGAATTTATTTGCATAAGATGTATTTGCAATATATGTCTTAGTCATTCTGTGAAGTTTTTATACTTCTTGCTCGTCCGCGAGACTTTGGGTATGAGCTTGCTAATCTATTCATAGATTATGACTATTGATGAGTATCCCCTGGATGAGAAAGATTAGTTACTTACCTGTAATCCTAGTTCTCATCCAGGGGTATACTCATCAGTCATAAGCTCCCGCCCACCTCCCTGGACGAGCAGAGTTACAAAGTTATGAGATGTTTTATTGTGGATCTCCTCAGGTGTTATGCACCTCCAAAAAGAACTGACCCAACTTTCACCTGTGGTGCACCATGGGAGCAGGGGATTGCCTTCAGGTCTTAAAGGCACGGTACCCCTACTCTAATGCCTTAAAGGCAAGGTGTCAGTTTTCTTTGTTTGGTTTATACTCTACTGCAGCCTACTGGCAAATGCCTGCAATTACAGGTTTTTCCTATGGCAATAAAGCATTGTTGTATACAAATGTTTTCTGCTCTCTTTCTTCCTTAGGGTTTGGAAGAGTACTACTGTATGTATGCTAATGTATGTAATTTTGCGGCAAATTTTGCCAGTTGGGAAATATTTTAGGCTGCAAATATGTTTCCACATATATATACATATATATTTATATGTATTTTCTATATGCTCCAGGATCCCGCACATGGGCGGGGATTATTCATAGTTTATGACTTTGATGCGTATACCCCTGGATGAGAACTAGGATTACAGGTAAGTAACTAATCCTTCTCCATCAATGTGCCAAAGTCACACCTGTTTCCCGCTCAGCAGCTCCTCTTCATCGGATTCGTTCTGGACACAATCCGGTTTCGAGTCTATCCTCCTGAACAGCGAGTCCAGGATATTCGGGCTATGATTCTGATCTTTCAGCCTCTATCCCAGGTTTCGGTCAGAATGACCCTGAGGCTGCTGGGCCTCATGGCCTCCTGCAGCCTGCTGGTCGATCATGCCAGGTGGCGTATGTGGGCTCAGCAGTGAGACCTGAAGTTCCAGTGGGCGCAGCATCAGGGAAATCTGTCAGATTGCGTTCAGGTTTCGGAGGGCACTGCACGACAACTGCAGTGGTGGCTCATGAACCACGATTGGGTCAATGGCAGATCCCTCTCCCTTCCCCAACCAGAACATACTGTGGTGACGGACGCATCCCTTCTTGGATGGGGTGGCCATATGGGAGAGGCGGAGATCAGAGGCCTCTGGTCGCCGGCGGAGTCCGGGCTCCATATCAACCTTTTGGAGCTCCTGGGCGATCTGTCTTGCACTCAAGGCATTCCTTCCCAAGTGGGGAAGAGTAGTGCAGGTGTTCACGGACAACACCAATGCCATGTGGTACTGCAACAAACAGGGCTGGGTGGGATCGTGGACCCTCTGTCAAGAGGCCCTCCGCCTCTGGACATGGATAGAACATCAGGGCATATCCCAAGTGGTTAAACACCTGGCAGGTTCACTGAACGCCAGGGCAGACGAACTCAGCCGCAGGTGCATGATGGATCACGAATGGCATCTACACTCGGAGGTGGTGCAAGGTCTCTTTCGACAGTGGGGAGAGCCTTGGTTAGATCTATTCGCCACCGAAGAGAACGCTCAATGTCAGCAATTATGCGCTTTGGAATTTCCAAGGCGGCGCTTGCTAGGTGACGCTTTTTGTCAGAAGTGAAGTTGCCCTCGGTTGTATGCCTTTCCGCCTATACCACTTCTGCCCAGAGTGCTGAAGAATATCAGGCGCGACCGGGCCCAAGTCATACTTGTGGCTCCGGATTGGGCACGAAGAGTCTGGTATCCCGAGCTGCTCAACATGGCCATCAATCCTCCGACCCGTCTGCCTCTTTGGGAGGATCTTCTGTCGCAGCAACAAGAGACGGTCTCCACCAAAACCTATCCAGTCTACACCTCCTTGCGTGGAGATTGAGCGGCTGCATTTGACCTCATTCAACCTGCCTCCCGAAGACTGCAATATAATCTTGGCAGCCAGGCGTCCCTCCACTAAGAAGGTATACGCCTGTCGGTGGAACAAATTTGTGGCATGGTGCAAAGCAAAGTCTGTGGATCCCCTCTCTGCCCCTCTTACTGAGGTTCTCTTGTTCCTCCTTTCTTTGGCCCAGCAGGGCTCTGCTATGGGCACTATCAAGGGCTATCTGTCGGCCATCTCTGCCTTCCTTCGGCTTCCAAATGAGCCTTCCCTTTTCAAGTCCCCAGTTGTAAATCGTTTCTTAAAAGGCATAACTCATCTCTTTCCTCCTGTTCCCTTCGTAATGCTTCAGTGGGACTTGAACCTGGTTTTAACTTATGTAATGTGCTCTCTCTTTGAGCCGCTTCACAACTGTCCTTTGAGGCTTTTAACTCTGAAAACTGCATTCCTGGTGGCCATCACATCTGCCAGACGAGTAAGTGAGCTCCAGGCACTTTCGTCAAAGCCTCCTTTTCTGTCTGTGCATCCGGACAAAGTTGTCCTCCGGACTCGTCCATCCTTCCTGCCCAAGGCCGTCACTGCCTTTCACATCGGGCAGACCATTACTTTTCCCACCTTCTTTCCGCATCTGCATCCTTCGAAGGAGGAAGAGAGGCTCCACCATCTGGAGCCAAAACATGCGCTTTCCTTTTATCTGGATCGCACCAGACAGTTCCGGGTGGATGGCAAGCTCTTTGTTGGGTACTTGGGCACCAAGAAAGGTTGGGCTGTACACAAGGGAGGGACCGTACACAAGTGGACTATCTCCCGATGGTTTGTTTTGTGTTTCAAAGTCTGCTATTCTCTGGCGAAGAAGGAGCCTCCAGTGGGGCTGCGCGCCCATTCCACCAGGGCGACTGCAGCAACTACTGCACTGGGATGAGGCGTTCCTCTGAATGACATCTGTCAGGCAGCTATGTGGGCTTCATTTCACACATTTACGAAACACTACTGCCTTGACAATCAAGTCAGGAGAAATGGCTTTTTTGGCCGTTCTGTTCTCCAGGACTTTCTGGTGTGATTTTGGTTTGGAGGCCCAGCTCCGGGGTTGGTATTTCTGGGGTATCTATTCTAAGGTAAGGAATCTATAACTACCGTGTTTCTTTCAGATGAACAAGTTGCTTACCTTTGTTAATGATATATCTGTAAGAAACATTAGTTAGTTATAGATTCCTTATCGCCCCACCCATCCTCCCCGTACTGCAAACTGTTTTCCAAGGTTAAGGATATCCTTTCAGGGCCCTAGTTTTGTTCACCAGTGGTCAGTGTCTTGCATTGCTCTGCCTTTCTGGCGTGGTTGTGTATAGAACTGACATCAGCGCGCGAGGGCGACGTCTAAGTAGCTATTGCGACGTCATCCCGGCAACACAACGCCAACGACGAACGTGGAGCCGACCGACGCCACCTTCCGACGCGCTGAGGTACTTCTGACGAAAAGCTTTCCGGATCCAGTCAGACGCCTGGGGGTAATTCTAAGGTAAGAAATCTATAACTAACTAATGTTTCTTACAGATATATTGTTACCAAAGGTAAGTAACTTGTTCGTCTGGGAAAGAGGAGACAATTCCATATTTCACAAGTAGTTTAGACTTGGGTAAGATAAGCATAAATTCTGTTTTTGGAGACTTAAGTTTTAGGTGGCAGGTAGATATCCATCACTGAACCGATTTTCACAGTTTTAGAGAGGAGGACGATGTCATGAGGACATAATCTTAATCAGCGTATTGATAATATACCAAAGTTCTTGAAGATGAACCCCAGAGAGTGCGTACAGAGATTAAACAGAGTAGGGAACAGAATAGAGCTTTGAAGACACCTTTCTGTAAACTAACCAACTAGAGAGGTCACCATAATATCCACTTGGGGCCAGTTGGGCTGGTTACACATGAACCAATTAAGTACTACTGCAGTAATGCCCATTCTGTCTATTCTGATGTTGATCAACAATTAGTGATTTGACCTTGTCAAATGCAGCAGAATTATCAGGAGACAAGAGCTTATTCCCTCAAGGAATTGGAGGGTAGTTTCTGTGCCGCGTTTCAATGAAATCCAGATTGAAAATGATCAAAGAATTCCCTGACTTCAATATGGTGAGAAAGCTGAGAAGCGGCACAGCTTTCTAACACCTTCCCTAGAAAGGATAGACCCAATAGAGGATGGAAGTTATTGAAATCATAACCATTCGTCAAAAGTTTCTTTAGAACATGTGTGACTTGGCTTCACCACCCCCTTTTGTACCGCTTTTGGCCGCCATAAGTGTGGCAGGGTATGCTCAGACGTGAGTCCCTTGCTCACTTTGCCACTGGATTCAAGCAAGCCGGACTGAAGACGGCTGGAATGCCAGAAACCGGTCCTCGGAAACTTGTTTCCGGTCCAGGGAAGACATGGCTTGGCAGTTCGGGCTGGACTGTTCCCATGAGGCACAGGGTCAGACTGATTTGCATATAGCCATGTCTGAACTCGGGTGGCAGAGTGGGCTAAAGAACGGTGATGGATTAAACCCAGATCTTTTGACTGGGTGTGAGTGTTTGATTGATTCAGATGCTCCGTCCATCACCACCCCCTTTTGTACCGCTTTTGGCCGCCATAAGTGTGGCAGGGTATGCTCAGACGTGAGTCCCTTGCTCACTTTGCCACTGGATTCAAGCAAGCCGGGCTGAAGACGGCTGGAATGCCAGAAACCGGTCCTCGGAAGCTTGTTTCCGGTCCAGGGAAGACATGGCTTGGCAGTTCGGGCTGGACTGTTCCCATGAGGCACAGGGTCAGACTCACTTGCATATAGCCATGTCTGAACTCGGGTGGCAGAGTGGGCTAAAGAACGGTGATGGATTAAACCCAGATCTTTTGACTGGGTGCGAGTGTTTGATTGATTCAGATGCTCCGTCCATCACCACCCCCTTTTGTACCGCTTTTGGCTGATTTTGAGGCAGCAAGTGAAAGTGCCTTATGAGAAATATGTGCTAATTAAAATGGTTGGGTGACGTATGATCCAGCAGGACCGCTCCTTAGAAATGTTGCCAGTCACTGCTTTAGTGAAATCGTTTGCGTTTTTCACATTAACCCCTTGTATGCTTGTGACGGAACCGCTCCGTCACAAGCCACGGGTGAGCTGTGCTTGTGACGGAACGGTTCCGTCACGGCCCACTCGGCGCGCCTGCGCGGCGCTGATTTCGCGCCTGCGCGGCGCGTTCCATTGGGCGGGCGTGTTCGTGACGGAACCGCTCCGTCACAAGCACAGCTCGCCCGCGAGCCGTGACGGAGCGGTTCCTTCACAAGCACGTGACCACCGCGTGACCACCGCGCGACCTACCCCTTAGCGCTGCGGCGGAATAGCCGCCGCAGCGAAGGGGTTAACAATTGTGTTGAGAACCGAGTTCTTGGTGACTTCCGTAAAGTTGTAGAATCTCCACTGAGCTTTGCAGATGAGCTTAAGGACATTGGTGGCATCTGTTATTGGAGGTAGGGAGTGCTCAGTAGACTTAACTTTTCTATTTAAAAACAAGCATTGGCATAGCCGATAGGTCTGGCCTTTGGGATCTTATAAGTGTTTAGCCATGCAACAGTTGATATTGTTGCACCAAGGATATTGTGCTGGATAACCAAACGCTCATAAGGCCCCAAATGTGAGACCTATTGGCTATGCCAATGCTTGTTACTTATTTATGTTTGTACCATTCCTTGTTTTCTGTACTCTGAACTTTAATGGACTTGATTGTCTAAATAAATATTTTACTTCACATTGAAAGAAAATGAGCGAAAGGGAAAATCAGACATCACCGACTCAGCTGTAACACGTAAGACATTGTCATAGGTCCACATTGGTTGACCAGGAGTAATTAAATCTATTTGATAGACATCAAAGAAAAATACATTGTGAGTATTAGTTTGTGACTGAAACCTGCTACAGAAACAGTAATGGGGTTAATGAGCGCAGCAAGTGCTAGTTACCATCTTCCAGGATTTTCTCATACTCGCTAATAAAGGGCAACCACGGATAATTCGTTTTCTGTGGTAAATGGTGCCATTTCAACTACAACTTTTCAAGAAACAAGTACAAAAATATGTCAAGGCTTGAGTGCAACTGTTGCCATTATACTGAGAAATAAAATAGTTCTCATAACAAGGCCTCTGACCCAAAACGTGCTCGTGCGAGGCGTGCACTTCGCTAATATTGTGTGCTTCCAGTATTTCTACTGTTAAAATGGGCTTTCCAAGGAGTAATGTTAGCATTCGATAGGTTAAGTGTCAAGACAGACGTTGAAACCTCTACTTCTCTTTCGAGAGTTGCAATATGAGTTATGTAGGAGCAAAAAACGAATTGAAACATTCAAAATGATGCATTGTAATGCTGTCTGTGCTACACCGTTCTACTGAGGAGCGGTAACTTATCGCAGGCAATCTGTTTGGGCTCGCATCAAAGCGGGTTGCGATGACCCCTGGAATCCCCTGACGTCAGAGAGCCCAGGCAACAAAACGTTACAACCATCCCACGCACCCACATTTCTGGGTTGTCAACCCAGTCACACCGTTCCACTCTAAATGTTTCCTGCCCACCGCGCGCATGACTTCAGAACAAAAGTTGAAGCTTAGAGATTGGACCTGAAGCCAACTAGGAGTCGATTAGCTTTGTGACGTCATGACCAGAGCAAATATGTGGGCACGCACTGGGATTTCCCATACACGTCTAGGGGAAGATGTACAACCTGTTGCGTGCAGACAGAGCAGCGTTTCAGTGGTGTAAAGGCTGCACAGCAGCGCCAGTACTGCACGTACACTAATCTCCCCAAAGGGGCAGCGTTCAACTACATATTTATAAAACAAAGATACAAGAAAATAATGTCTTTGTAACTGCGCTCGGGGGGAGCTACTGATCGAACAGCCAGGTCTTTAGTATCCTCCTGAAGGTCAGCAGGTCTTGGGTCTGTCGTAGGCTCAGTGGGATGGTGTTCCATGTCTTGGCGGCGAGGTGGGAGAAGGATCTCCTGCCGGTGGTTGTTCTTCGGATGCCCGGGACGGTGGCGAGTGACAGGTCGGCGAAGCGTAGCTGGCGGTTGGGGGTGTAGAAGGAGATCCGTCTGTTGAGGTAGGCTGGGCCGGTCTTGTGGAGTGCCTTGTGTGCGTGGATGAGGAGCTTGATGGATATCCTCTTGTTGACCGGGAACCAGTGCAGGTTTCTTAGGTGGGGGTGGTGTGGCCGTGTCGTGGTACTTCGACTAGAAGTATAAATATGTTTTTTGTACATAAGGGGTATGTACCAGCCCCAATCCTGTAGCTAAAATAAAGTGGGAATCGTCCCCAGGGCATAAATTCAAAGATCTAAATATTTCTCAAATGTCACAAAGATACATTCATGTGTTCATTAGTTTGACTAATGCGGTTTCTTAAAACAGATAACATCATTTTAACTTAAGCCTTGGCATTAAAATTGCAGACTTAGATGCCAACAATTATTCATTATAGTGAAAAAATGAAATGGTTGTTTGTTGATGAAATATGTCTGTTATTCCAAATCTCTATTGCAAAGTTTTCATGGGTTCAGAAGCTTTATTATTATTTTTTTAACTTTAGAAAGCAAAGCAGACATGCTTTTCATTTCACAAATGTTCAAAGGAGCACTGTTCCATAACGTAAATACTCTATTTCAAAAGGAGCATTTAAATAGAAACCCTGGGTATGCTAGCACACTTTTACCAAGCATTATTATCTCAATTAATATGCAAGGTAGTTGCTACAGTTAGGTAGTTGTCCAACCATTAATGAACCATGCTCTTCCTGCATGGTTGCTGCTATGAAAGTTTTTTTTAAATTAAGTATTTACAGGAAGGTATAGTCATTAAAATGAAAAGTTACCTTTCACGTACTTAATTGAAACATCTGCTTTGCAGACAGTTGCCTACTTTCGACGGGGTAAATATCCGACATTAAGATCAGTCGAGATACCTAAAGTTACTTATCTTCAGTAAGCACCTTTTTTATGCATACTCTGTCTACTCAAAGATGCCTTTATAATGGAGAGGTCTACCTGCAAATGTCTCACCTTTTAAGTATCTAATTTGCCTATCTGGATCCGTAAACTCGTCACAAAATCTCCCATGCCAGAAGAGGTTGACAGCTCCAACTCGGCACTGAAGCCATAAAGCACCCCCATCAGCGTGATGTCAGTCCCCTTTATTTTTGCACCATCGGCACATTCTGGAGGTCTCCTCAGGAGTGTCAACGTTGTGCCTCATCTTTCTTCAAAATCTCATTTAAGTGCAGTTTTCCTTTGAAATGTCGCTGTAGGAGGCTTGCTCAGTACATGGTGTACACCTATTGGTGAGGCACCCTGCACTGAGTCCCGGCAACTGTTAGTGATAGTTGGAGTGGTCCCTGATTGCCAAAGCTCTCAAGGGGTAGGTGTGGGGAACAGATAAGGCTGATACAGGAGGTGTAAAGGGGTACATTACCACACAGACAGTGAAGCTTACACACAAGAAAACACCACCAGTGTTAGAAAAATACCTTTTATATATTATACACCGACACTAAAACTACTTTGGTATATCTCCTACCCGGAGATATCAACACACAATAAAATATACTTCAAAACAGGTAAGTAAAACATGAAAAACACATGGACCCCTATGGGGGGAGGGGCCAAATCATATACTAAGAATATTGAATGTGAGGTGAGTACCAAACCAAGACTAACACCCAAGCAATTTAGGACCAGGGGAAGCATGCAACCACCACGGGTAAGCAACTAAGAGTTGCGCTGCACACATATGCAGAGGTGATACCCCGGGTCAGTGTCCATACGTTAACATGGGGGAGTCGCGGTTGGCGTTTTACTGTTTCAGGACCCTTCGTAGAGGACCCTGAGGAAACCCTTTGGGACCAGGGAGGTTGGAGGACACTCCGACCCGTGGATAGCCAGAGAACCAGGATACCTACACCAGGGAGCCCGGGTAAATAGGTGGAGCTTTAGTGTTGGAGCCGCCGATTGTCTTCTATGGGAACCTTGGCTTTCCAGCTGCTACAGTGTCTCATGGATCAAGTCAGTGGAACCTAGATGTGGATTCCAGACGAGCAGTACCTGCAAAAAGAGGAAAGAGTCCAAACCACCCAGAGGTGTCCAGGAGGAGCAGGAGCATGATGCCAGCCCTTGTAGGAGGTAATTTACTGTAGCACTGAGGTCTTGAAGATGCAGCTGTGGAGCTCAGGCAACGATGCATGATGCAGAGACACAGGGGACATCCACAATCTGTCCCATGTCGGCTGATGAGATGCAGGAAGGTTAGTGGCCAGCACGAACATCAATAAGCTGTGGCAAACGCAACAGATGTGTTGCACGAAGCAATGCTTTGTTGCTGACCAGCAAGGTCTGAGGGACTTACCCAGCAAGGGTAAGTCAGAGCTGGCCCTCAGCAAGCAGGAGATAGGAGAGCCAGCAGGAATCGGTGGAGACCCCTGGAGGATCCACTGGCAGCAGGCACAGGGAGGCCTCAGCAGCACAGAAGATGGAGAAGCAGAGAGGATGACACTCTTGGAGCTGTGTGATGCTGCAGGCTGGGGCTTCTTAGAGCTCAAAGATCTTCAGTCAAGAGAAACAACACGCCTTGGCAACGACAAACAGATGCAGTGCACAGGGATGCCAGGTTGCAGGGAAGACTGGTCAAGCCTCTCAAGAGCCAACAAACCACCACCTGTGTTGCAGAGCTGGGAGGTGACCATGGGACAGCCGGATCCACAAGTCAGTTGTTGAGGTGCCTGCGGATGCAGTTGAGTGGCCCCTTCACTCTCAGGGAGATTCCTTCTTCCTATATTGATGCATGCAGAGTCGTGGGGGACTCGGGAGGATGCACAGCCATGGAGGTTGCAGAACTTGGAATAGCACGGAGGCTAAGTTGCAGTAGGAGTCTTCCTACCAGAAGCAGTCTTGTCTTGGTTCCTGGCTGGGTTCCAGCAGCAGAGTTCAGTGTCCTACAGCAGAAGATTCTTTAGACAAATCTTCAGGCGAAGCCAGGCGGTTCTTTAAGATGAAGTCTGGATGAATATAAGGATCCACCCTCAGGGGATTCCTTAAGTAACCCAGAAAGTGGGTAGGACTACATCAGCGGTGACCAACCTATCTGTGTGGAGGGGTCAGGGACTCTACTCTGGTGGACTAACCAGTCCGATGCTCCCAGGGCCCTCTGCCCATCTAAGATTCAAGATGGTAGAATCCTTTGGCCACCTGGCAGAGCTCTGGGCATCTCCCTGGGGAGGAGCTGGACAGGGGGGTGGTCGTTCCCCTGTCCTTTGTTTTGTTTCATGCCAGAGTGGGAGCCAAAGACTCCTGGACTGGAACAAACCGGTTTATGCAAGGAGAGCACCAAATGTGCTTTTCTAAGCAGTCTGGAGGCACTCGGAAGCGCACCCTCCCTAGCCTACGATGCCTATTTCTAAAGTAGAGGTGGATACACCTTGCCTCTACAGAACATCCTTTGTTCATCCTTCCCCTGCCTGAGTTAAGCTTGGCAGCATGAGGGTAGAACAGTGTGTGGGGTCGGCAGCAGCACTGGCTTGGCACGCAGACCTCAAGGCTACACAAGTAGACATGTGGGGCCCTCTAAGGAGCCCCCAGTACATGGTATCATGCAGCTAACACAGGAATCAGTGTAGTTGCATGATTCCATCATGTTTCAAACAAAACATGACCAGGTTCGGTGAAGCCTTTATGTAGTTGGACATCTCGACTTGGCCAGTGTCCACTACATAACTTAAAATGGCTTCCCCACACTTACAAAGCCAGAAAAGGGAGTCTGGGGTTTGTAGGGATGTCTCTGCTCGTGCAGGGGCACCTTCACACTTAAAACCATGCACCCTACCTGTGGGATGTAAGGCCTACCTTAGGGGTGACTTATATTTGTATGTCCTGTGACTGGGATATAAGGAAAACCTTGTATCAGAAGGGAAAGGTGCATGCTCCATTTTACGCAGGCAGAGATTGTTTGCATGGGCTCCCATGGGTGACACAATACATGCTGCCGCCCATAGGAGACCCCTGGTGTACCAACACCCTTGGTACCATATACTATGGACCTACTGGGGTACATCAGTATACCAATTGTGGGGTATACAAAGTACTTACCAATGGATTGAGTAGAGAGCACAGACACTGGGGTCCTGAATATCAGGGTCCCAGTGTTCTACAGTCAAAACACACTGACACCAGGCAAAAAGTGGTGGTAAATATGCCAGAAAGATCCTACTTTCCTACAGTCACCTCCTAAACAGTCAGAGTTCAAAGCTTGTTGGGACTGTGATAGATCGATGTATATTGCAGACCCTCACGACATCTGCTTGTGGTGCCTAGGATCTGACCTTTACATCAGCGCCTGGGCATTGTCAAAAGATGAACCCGAAATCCCTCATAGAACAGGAGGCCAAGATGTCCATGGCCAGAGGAAAAACAGGTTACTTACCTGTACACTATGGTTCTCCAAAAGTCGTGAATCTTGTATTACTGTGTCTACTTTATGCTGACGACCTAGTTTTGATGGGCTAAACGAAGGTGGGTCTACAGAATCGTCTTTAAGACTACATTTGATTACTCTAAGGCAAATAATCTGAATATTAACTTGGAGAAAACCGAAACTATGTCAATCAAAAAGAATTCCAAGAAAACACCGGTCTGGTTTTGGGGCAAGACTCGCATAGACTCAGCAATGGAGTATAAATACTTCGGGTTGATCATCAACTAAGGTGGGCATCTTGTAGCCCAAAGGGACACAATTAAAAGAAAGGAAACAGCCCTAGCAGTCTCGATGAGAAACCCCAACTCTAACCTGAGCGGACCCTCACTTGCCCCATTGGTTGAAGTAATACGGGCAAAACTCCTGCCTACAATAACTTACGGGAGCGAGGCACAGAGGGGAAGGGACTCTTAAGCGTTTGGATGGTGTGGTCGCAAAAGTGTATAGAATAATCTTTGGTCTACCAACATGGGTCACTCCAGCACAGATTAGGCTCAAGTTTGGTGTTCAAAAACAGACCAGTGCAAGACAAGGTGCGACAGTCATCTTTTGGGATAAAGTAAGAAAATCAAAACCAGGAACCCTAAATTGGTATTTGTGGTCAGAACTACAATAGAAAAAATAATCACGAGCGGCAAAATACCTATTAGCAAGCTTGATTACCATGGGTTTCATTGAGCTTCGGGAAACACCTATAAGTCACTGCCTTCTCAAAAAAGTAACAAAGAAAACAGTAAAGAGTCAATCCTGGATCGAAGACAAGGCATCCCTATCCAGAAGGTCGCACGGCTGGATGATTTTGAACTCCTATTCCACTCTTGCTGCTGAAAAATACCTAGCCATAGGGTTTGCTAAATCTACAAAAATTCAATTCTTAAAGTACCGACTTGGCCTGCTACCATGTATAAAGCACTATCCACACTGGCTAAAAAAAAAATCTGATTCCATCTGTTGCCTGTGCGGTGCAGCGCATGAAGACATGTTGCACCTTCTCTGTATGTGCAAAGAACTAACACAGGAACGGAAACAGCTTTAAAAGCCACTTTTTAATCAGAGAGGTATTCGTACACGGAGGCAGGCTGTGCCAGCGTGCTTTGCACCTGAGGACACGCAGCTGAACTGCCGCCTGGTAAAATATGTGAACCAAGTAGAGAAGAGAATGCCACAAAATCGAGATGCTGACCTCAGGCCACCAACTTCGAATAACATTAAAGCGAAAAGAAAAAAAGTCGGATATTGTTAAACAAATGTTTATTTTACTAATGTATTTCAAAGACGAACTGGCTTGCATTGATTTTTACAGATTTTTAGTAAATTGTTTTACTCTATTTTAAAAATTGTAACTTACAAATGAAATGCTATGAAATATTCTGTAGCAATGGTTTTAAGTAACTGTGCTAACTAAAAATACTTGATTCTATGGTTCTCCAATATTGTATCTTTTATAGATTCACATGCTTGAATCAGACTAGTTGGCAGTATCCAAAGAGTAATAGCGGTGGGAAGGTGAACCATCCCACCACAACATTCTACCAAAACACAACTATCCAAGGCTATGACTTTTTTATTAATTGTACAATGATTAGAAGATGCATAGAAATATCTTTTACTATACTCAAGAAAAGAAGTTACAAAACATCAAAGCATGTACAAGATTGAACTTATTAGTTGCATACCTTATGTGAACAGACGTAGCAGGGTAGCTTGACCAAACTGCCACATCAGTTTTCCTCCCGCCATCAAGGCAGTAAAGCTTTGTGAAGGTGTGTGCGTTCACACATGTCGCTGCCCTGCAGATGTCAGGCAGAGATACACCTGCAAACAGGGCTGAAGAGGCTGCAATCATTCGAGTTGAGTGAGCCTTCACCGGCAGTGGATGTCCAGCCTTTTTCATGTCTGAAGAGTATGATTGAGAAGACCCAGCGAGCAATACGTGTCTGCTTTAAGGCTAGACCCTTTCTAGGAGCAGAGAAAGAAATGAGCAACTGAGTTTATTAGCAGACTTTGTTCTTTGTAAGTAGAATTTCAAACAGCGCTTAATGTCTAGCGAGTGTATTGCTCTCTCTGCCATTGAAGAAGGGCTAGGCAAGAATGTGGGCAGAACAACTGGTTCATTGAGGTGATATGTTGAAGGCACCTTGGGAATAAATTATGGATTGGTACGTAGTACTACTCTGTCTAGTAGGAACTGAAGGTAAGGTTCTTTTGTGGTGAAAGCCTGGATTTCACTTAATACGTTGTGCAGATATGATGGCTAACAGGAAAGCCACCTTCCAAGAAAGGAATTTGAGATCACACTTGTGAATAGTTTCGAATGGAAGGCTCATAAGTTATGACAAGACCATGTTCAGCTGCCAAAGCACTGGAGGAGGCTTAGCAGGTGAGTAAGCCCAAAAGAGACTAGGCTGTTGGACCACAAGGACAATTGGCCAGAACGCCTTCTGTATCTGAAAATGGATGCTAAGTGTACCCTTAAGGATGAATGAGAGAGGCCTGAGTTCAAGATAATCAGGCTATGATTGCAATGTTTCAGAGTGGAGCAATCATTCCAACCTGGACTTTCTTACATTTGCTCGGTCTCCAAGCCTCCTGCATGGCCCTTCAGTGGTTTCCCCACAGGCAGTAGTTCCAGCACAACGGAGATCTTCACAGCTGCAACAAAATACCCAGCGATACTGCAGCAGATCTACGTTGGTGGAGTGTAAACTGCAACCTTACACACAGGAAGCCATTTTACCTTCACCCTCCGGTGATAACAGTGATCACTGATGCTCCACTCTAGGTTGGGGAGCCCATCTTAGGAATCTGCAATCAGAGGCATCCAGTCTCCAAAAGAATAGAGTTTGCATATCAGTCTGTTGGAATTACAGGCAATAAGTTTGGCACTCAAAGCCTTCTTCCCTTCCTTTTGCAGTTAGTTGGTCCATATCTTGATGAACAACACAGCCACAATGTGGTTCATCAACAAACATGAGGGGGAGTAGGGTTTCATCTTCTCTGCCAAGAAGCTTCACAACTCTAGCTCTGTACTCAGGAACGTAAAATCGACTTAGTCGCAAATCACCTTCCCTTAGAATTCAACATGCGGTGGACAGTCTCAGCTGGCATGATCTTGCTATCGACGCATGGTGACTTCATTGGGAGGTCTTCCACAACATTTTACAGCTGTCAAGAAACCCTCAGATTGACCACTTACCATTCCAGAGAAAGCTCACTGCCCAAACTTTTGTGCCCTCCAGAAGCCGATGCAGAGTGCATTCGGTTGCATGTATTCGGTTGCGGTAGAACATTTTGCTTTACTACATGTTATCTCCCATACCTTTGATTTCCTCTCATTTTAAGGAAAATCCATCTTAACTATGCCCAAATAATACTAGATGCCTGGCGGACTGGCCACAAAGGTTGCGGTGTGCAGACCTTATTCACATTTCCCTGTGCCTTCTGCTCCATCTCCCTAGCAGGGTAGTCCTCCAGTCGCAGGAGCACGTTTTACACCCCAACCTCCAGAGCCTGCAACTGCATGCCTGGAGATTGAATTAAGCAACCTGAATTATTTTACCTGCCCCCTGAAGTGGTCGATGTTAAATTATATTTACAGTGACAATCCGCCAAATCCGCCCATTCAAGACGATGAGACAAATTTGTCACATTGTGATCTGATAACTCCATAGATCCTTTTCAAGCCAGTATATCTACAATTTGCCTTCTCGCTGGACTGACAGGGCTTTGCGGTGGGCAGTGTTGAAGATTAAATATCTGCTTCATTGGCTTTTCTAATTTTTCCGGATCAGAAGTCCATATTATAATTACCCATTGTTGTCATGTTTTTGAAAGGGCTCAATAACAAGTTTCCACCTACTCTATGTATTATGCCCCTATGGGACCTCAACCGTGTTCTTATATTCGTTATGTGTTCCTCATTTGAACCACTGCATAGTTGTCCTTTAAGACTACTACTTTTAAGACAGTCTTTTTCATTACGTCAGACTTGTTATTGAGTTACAAGCCTTATCTGTGAAATCTCCATTTACCTCTTTCTTCCCAGGCAGGCTGGTGTTAAGAACCAGGGTTGTGTTGCTGTCAAAAGTGGTTACCCCTTCCACCTAGCCCAGTCCATTACATGTCCAGCTTTCTATCCTCCTCTGCATCCAACGAAGGAGGAAGAAAGACTTCACCGGCTTAAGAGCCGTCAGGTTCTAAGTGGACAGGGCTCTTGAATTCAAGCTAGACTACCACACTGTGCATCAAGATCAACTGCACCATGGCACACAAGGAGCCACCAGAAGGTGTTCGTGCTTATTCCGCCAGAGCATAATCTTTTTGACTCTGAAGTGAGGAGGAAAGGTCACTTTGCTTGCTCAGTGCTTCAGGATTTCTTGGTATAACCAACAAAGTACCCTCCTACTTCTTGGGGAATCTATTCAAAAGTTGAGTTGAGGAATCTGCAGGTAGAAGTATCCATCTGGAGAAAAAGTTGCTTACCTTAAGTAACGCTCTTTTTGGTGTTCTTCAGCATGTATCCCTGTTTTGGCGATCTAGGTTTGCACTCTATCCCCTTATTACAACTCTTGTCCTCTCTGACAGGTGTTATCAAAACGAGGTTTACTGATGTGTGGATAGTGACTGGTACGAGAATTGACTCCGCCTCTGACTAGGACTCTTCCATGTAGATAACAACTAGCTAGCATTTTGGTATTGTGCAGTTTTGTGATTTACAACTGAGAATTTTTAAATTTCCTAGTTTGAGTATAATTATGCTATGGTAATAATCCTTTTTTCTCGTTTCCCTATTCCAGGATTCTGGTGCTCCAATTCTCACTGATGATGTCAGTCTGCAAGTATTCATGGATCATTTGAAGAAGCTCGCTGTCTCTAGTGCTGCCTAAAATTGTTTATAATGCTGCCTGAAATGGTGTGAACAATGACCACCATTGAGAAAAGCAAATGCAATATTTGTAAATGTATCTTTCTTTGGTTCAACTAGAGAAAGCATACAGTGATGTGAAATGCACATGCTGCCTAAGTACTTTTATGCACTACTTAATTTCTACAAGATCGCCTTCAGAAAATGTAAAAATACAAATAGTTTTGTTTATACACACTACAGTTTACATGCCATTTTTGAATGAAAGTATACCTAATGGGAAACAATAAAATAAACCTTTTTAAAATGCATTGAAATTTGAATATTTTTGCCAGTGTGATATACCTACTTTCATGGCTGGGAAATGCACTAAAATGCACAATGTTTGCAATGAAACAATACTTTTCGTTCACTTCACATATTTTGGTACAGAAACACTTGCAACATTTAATATAGACAAGATAAACATGATAAATATAGAAAGTCAGAAATATTAGATATTTTCAGAGATGTTTCGAAATAATTACTGGGGCTGCCATGACATACAGTTCAACTTCTGAAAAAAGTATTGCAGCGTTCATCATACAATACAATATTATCATACAATAAATAAGATAGAGATGTAGTCATAATTTGAGATTAAGGAAACACAAAGTATAATACCTTTGCAAACCATTCTTATTCTTGTGTTAGACATAATTATAGCATCATAAACTAATACATTGCGTAGGATTTTACAAGAAGTGAATACTGCACTCTCTTTAAGCTCCCTTCTGACACTCCTGCCCCAGAGGGCTCTACTTTTTGTCATTTGATAAGCAATTCACATTTCTGCTTTTTAGAGTCCAGATATCTGAACAGTGCATTTTACACATTTTTCATCCTATTTAACTACATTTTTCAAGTGTTCTGACAAAAAGTAATACCCGCCTGCTGCTCCGCCTAGATCTATCTGAAAGAAACAGGTTAGTATTTGATTCCTTACCGTACAATATCCCCAGGCGTCAGACTGGATCTGGAAAATTTTGCGTAGCAGTACCCCTGCGTGTCGGTAGGCGTCGTCTGCGACTCCACGTCCGTCATCGGCGTCGTTGGCGCCAGGATGACGTCGTCGGAGTACTTAGACGCCACCCTCGCGCGCTGATGTCAGTTCTTCTTTTTCCGCGCCTGCAAGCGCAGGTCCGGAGAAAGTGGTACCCTTTAGTCACTTTTTTGACTAAACTTTTTCGATACTTTTTGGATCCGTTTCGAGTCTACGACTCCATCGGTGTCGGTAGGGATGCCCGGGTTTAAGCCCTGTGCCGACTGCATCCGACTGATGTCGGTTACCGACCCCCATCCCCGGTGCCTACATTGCCTGGGGCTCGGCCACGATGACAAGTCGTGCCCGACTGTCGGGCCTTGACGTCGAAGGCTAGGCTGGAGCAGTCCTCGAGCCTAGCCTTCGAGCTCCGGCAGTCGGCCCCGCGCCGCTCGAGGTCCCGGTCCGGAAGGAGGCCGAGGGACCGGTCGCGGGGCCGGAGTCATCACAGCTCGGCGAGTTGACACCACTCGACAGGCTCAAAGTCCTCAGGTAAGAGGCACAAGAAGTCAATGAGGCGACATCGCTCTTCTGACCCCCCCAACGCTCGCGCAACGAGGCCGGGTGTTCGGGTGACACCGCCCACGCGGCTCCGCCGGAGCCTCAGGCGTCGGGTCCTGCTCCATACCGCCAGTCCCTGGGCAGAACGCGACGCCGGAGGAGATCAATGCCTTCCTTATGGCCAAGAGGTTGCTCTCTCCTCCGTCGGGTTCCGCGGCGCCTTCGGGCCAAGCGGCCCCAACTGGGAGCCCAAGCGGGCCGGGTGCCTTGGTCCTGGCGCTTCTGGTTCTTCGGTGACGTCGGCGACTTCAGTCCCAAGGCTGCAAGGTCCCGCTGGATCCGGTTCCGGATCCGGGTCGCCACTGGTCGACCTTACGATCCCGCCGGCGTCGGCCCCGAAGGTGTCATCCCCGGCGTCGTCCCCGCATGAAGCCGTCCCTGGTCTACCCCTCGCTCCGGATCCGGCGTTGGAGCGGCATTGGCCGAAGCAGAGTACTTCGAGGATCGGGTCCATCCTTTACACCTGAATTTCAGGACATGGATGACGAGGGGGACTGGGGGGGGTCTGAGGACCCCCTGGCACGTGAGTGCCAGTCATTTCAGGACTGGACACAGGAACTAGGGGAAGCCAGTGGCCTGGATACCTTCCCAGACACTGGTTTTGTCTCCCCTTCTACCGTGGCTACGGAGGAAGGGGTGCTTATAGTGTGGTGCTGATGAGGACGGCCAAGGCCTTGGCTCTTGAGCTCCCCGTCGCAACAGTGAGGTCGAACATCCTCATAGAGGTCCTTAAACCGTAGGCAGCTCCCCAGAGCCTCTACTGCCGTTTAATGAGGCTCTCACCGACGTCCTGTTGGGCACTTGGTCCAGGCCCACTACAGGTCCCCCTGTAGATAGGAACATCGCTAGGCGCCACCGCCCAGCCCCGGGCGACCCTAGTTTCTTGTCCACCCACCCCACCCCCGAGAGCCTGGTTATCCAGGCCTCTACTTCCCTATCCACATTCCCGACGGCACCACCAGATCGGGAATCCAAGAGGTATGAACAGTTCGGAAAGAAGATGTTCTCCTCCCTTAGTTTGGGGTTGCGGTCGGTCAACACCACGTGCCTCTAGGGCCGTTACACCCACTCTTTGTCGGATACGGTTGCGACCGTGCTGCCTGAGTGCCCAGAGGGAGCCTGGGCGAAACTCGCTCAAGCCCTCGCGGAGGGAAGAGACGCCGCGCGGTACTCTATACGATGTGGACTGGATACCACGGACTCGCTAGGAAGAGCGATTTCCACGTCTCTGGAGGTTCGCCGCCACGCCTGGCTGAGGTCCTCCAACTTTTCGGCCGATGACCAAAACACCCTTATGGACATGCCGTTTGATGGCAGCCACCTCTTTGGTGACAAGGTAGATCATGCGCTGGAACGCTTCAAGGACTCCAAGGCTACGGCCAAGTCCTTGTGACTGTCGGCCCTGCGTCCGCAATCTTCTGCCCAGCGCTCCTTTCATGGCCACGGACGGGGTGCTCCCACTTGTCCTGCCAGCCACGGGCCACAGACTAACATTCAGCGCGGTGGCGGACGTGGTTACCATCGCGGCGGTAAAAGGGGACAATGGCGCGGCCAGTCCACATCCACCCCAGCAGCATCTGCCTCAAAGCCTTCCTAGTCCGAGCTTTCAGGCCCATTTAACGCCAGTGGGGGGCAGGGTTCGCCATCACCTCCTCCACTGATGCACCATCACATCGGACAGGTGGGTGCTGTAAATCGTCCGAAGGGGCTACTCCCTCCCCTTCAAGGCGACCCCTTCAGTACCACCGCGTGTCGGGGGATCACTTGTAACTTCTGCAAGAGGAAGTTTCGGCCCTCTTGGCCAAGGGGGCCATCGAGCGCGTTCCTGGGCCAGAAGTAGGACGTGGTTGTTAATCCCACTACTTTCTGGTTCCCAAGAAGGGCAAAGGGGGCCTACGCCCTATCTTGGACCTAAGGAACGTCAACGGAAGGAGAAGTTCAAGATGCTGACTTTGGCTCAGGTCTTAGCTGCCCTGGACCCTGGAGACTGGACAGTAGCGTTGGACTTGCAGGATGCATATTTTCACATCCCCGTCCTGCTGACCCAGCGGCGCTACCTGCGGTTCACGGTAGGCCACGAGCACTTTCAGTTTACCGTGCTCCCCTTCGGCCTTACCAGCACCCCACGGGTGTTCATGAAAGTGATGGCGGTGGTCGCAGCTCATCTGCGCAGGTTAGGGGTTTCAGTCTTCCCCTACCTCAACGACTGGTTGTTGAAGGCGGGCTCGCCCCAGACAGTCGTCAGCCACCTCCAGACTACGGCCGACCTCCTGCACCTGCTGGGGTTCTCCATCAATGTGCCAAAGTCACACCTGTGTCCCTCTCAGAAGCTCCTCTTCATCGGAGCGGTTCTAGAGTCGGTGCAGTTTTGGGTTTATCTTCCCGAACAGCGGGTTCAGGATATTCAGGCTCTGATTTTGATCTTTCAGCCGTTATCCTGAGTCTCGGTCAGGTTGACGCTGCGGCTTCTGGGGCTGATGGCCTCCTGCATCCTTCTGGTGCATCACGCCAGGTGGCGGATGCGGGCTCTGCAGTGGAACTTGAAGTTTCAGTGGGCCCAGCATCAAAGCAACTTGTCCGACCATGTCTTGATCTCGGAGGGCTATGCAAGACAGTTGCAGTGGTGGCTCACGGACCGCGATTGGGTCAGCCGCAGATCCCTCTTCCTACCCCAACCGGAGCACTTAGTTGTGACGGATGCGTCCCTCCAGGGCTGGGGGGGGGCCACATGGGAGAGGCGGAGATCCGAGGCCTCTGGTCTCCGGCAGAGTCCCGGCTCCATATCAACCTTCTGGAGCTGCGGGCGATCCGACTTGCACTGAAGGAATTCTTCCCCTCTGTCCGGGGGAGTGTAGTGCAGGTGTTCACAGACAACCCCACCCCCATGTGGTACTGCAACAAACAGGACGGGTGGGGTCATGGACCCTATGCCAGGAGGCTCTGCGCCTCTGGCAGTGGCTGGAACATCAGGGCGTGACCCTGGTGGTTCAACACCTGGCAGGTTCCCTGAACGCCAGGGCGGACGACCTCAGCCGTCGGTGCATGATGAATCACGAATGGTGTCTGAATTCGGACGTGGCGCAGGGCCTCTTTCAGCAGTGGGGAGAGCCTTGGTTAGATCTATTTGCCGCAGAAGAGAACGTGCAATGTCATCAGTTCTGCGCGGTGGAATTTCCAAGGCGGCACCCGCTCGGAGACGCTTTTCGTCACGAGTGGAGCTGCGGTCTGATGTACGCCTTTCCACCTATACCACTTCTGCCCAGAGTGCTGAAGAAGCTCATACGCGACCGGGCCCAAGTCATCCTTGTGGCTCCGGACTGGGCACAAAGATACAAGCTACTCAGCATGTCTGTCGATCCCCCGATTTGTCTGCCTCTTCAGGAGGACCTTCTGTCGCAGCAGCAGGGGACGGTCCTCCACCCGAACCTGTCCAGTCTCCACTTACATGCGTGGAGTTTGAGCGGCAGCAGTTGAGGCCATTTGACTCCTGAAGTCTCTAATGAGATTCTGGCAGCCAGGCGTCCCTCCATAAAATCGGTATACGCCTGCAGGTGGAACAAATTTGTGGCATGGTGCACAGCAAAGGCTGTGGATCCCCTTTCTGCCCCTCTTTCAGAGGTTCTCCTCTTTCTTCTTTCTCTTGCCGAGCAGGGCTCTGCTCTGGGCACTCTAAAGGGCTACCTCTCTGCCATTTCCGCCTTCTTAAGGGTCCCTGATCAGCCCTCTTTGTTCAAGTCCCCAGTTGTAAATAGGTTTTTGAAGGGCATCACTCATATGTTCCCTCTTGTTCCTTTCGTGATGCCTCAGTGGGACTTGCACCTTGTTCTGACTTATCTGATGTGCGCTCCCTTCGAGCCACTTCATAACTGTCCTCTTCGTCTCCTTACTCTTAAGACTGCATTCCTGGTTGCCATCACCTCTGCCAGGAGAGTGAGTGAGCTCCAGGCTCTTTCTTCTCAACCTCCTTTCCTTTCTGTCCATCGGGACAAAGTTGTGTTGCGGACGCGGCCCTCTTTCCTGCCCAAGGTAGTCACAGCCTTCCACATCGGGCAGTCCATCACCTTGCCCACCTTCTTTCCGCCTCCGCATCCCTCGAAAGAGGAAGAGAGGCTCCACCGTCTGGACCCAAAACATGCACTCTCATTCTATCTGGATCGCACACGCCAGTTCCGGGTGGATAACCAATTCTTTGTTGGTTACGTGGGCGCTAAGAAGGGACGGGCGTCTTGTGCATCAAGGTTTGTTACTCTCTGGCTAGAAGCAGCCTCCTGTGGGGCTACGTGCCCATTCCACTCGGGCCACAACAGCTACTACTGCCCTGGGTCGGGGAGTCCCCTTGCAGGACATCTATCAGGCAGCTATGTGGGCCTCGCTGCCCACTTTCGCAATACACTACTGCCTGGACAGCCAAGTCTGGAGAGATGGCTTTTTCGGCCGTTCCGTTCTCCAGGACTTTCTGGTGTGATCATTGGTTCGCAGACCCACCACCGGGATTGGTATTGCTGGGGTATCTATTCTAAGGTAAGGAATCTAATACTAACCTGTTTCTTTCAGATGCACAAGTTACTTACTTTCGGTAACTATATATCTGTAAGAAACAGTAGTTAGTATTCGATTCCCAACCATCTTCCCCGTTCTGCGAACCGATATCTAGGGTTAAGGTCATCCCCCTTTCAGGGCCCTAGTTTTCATGGCACCAGTGTTGGTTTTTATCATGGCTCTGCGTTTCTGGCGCGGAAAGGCTGTGTATAAGAACTGACGTCAGCGCGCGAGGGCGGCGTCTAAGTACTCCGACGACGTCATCCCGGCGCCAACAACGCCTACCGACGCGCAGGGGTACTTTTACGCAAAATTTTCCGGATCCAGTCTGACGTCTGGGGATATTCTAAGGTAAGGAATCTAATACTAACTACTGTTTCTTACAAATATATCGTTACCGAAGGTAAGTAACTTGTGCATTTTCACCAGACTGTGAAACTACAGGGACAGGCGGCCCGGGAGCGACAATCACTTCAGCACTAGGGGTCGACCATCTCTCTCTACCCGGACTTCACAGTGCGAGTTCAGGAAGCACGCAGACAGTTTGCTCCTTTGAAGAAGCAGCTACGAGATCAGAATCTTCACTACGCCATGTTAGATCCGGCACGACTCAGGGTGAACCGCCTTGGTAGTTCCTGCATCTTCAAAGATCCTGCAGAAGTCTCTCAAAGAATGGGCAAAATAAAAGATTCCTGTCAGGGTGTCCCCTACCCTTGAGGGAGCGACGGGAGGCAGTCTCGACTACCAGGACTGATACCCAAGATTTCCCACATTGCAGATAGGACTCTGAGTTTGCATGCGGCATTGCGGGAACTGTTAATTATTGTTGCCTTAAACTCATAGTTAGGGTAGTGGAGATGGGGATCCATTTTGGATTCTTGCAGTAATGTGGACGCTATGCAGCAATACTGCACGGTTCTGTTGCAATAAGGAGATAATTATAAGAAGGGGGTTTTGCATGCTACTGTTAAAATTGTGAAATCTTATAATTTTGCTGAGTGGCCAGATTGATGCACAAGATGTGCTAGATGGTGGGTGGAGGGAACACCTTTCTTGTTGTGACAGAATTGATAGCGGGCTTGGGTAACATCTGCCCACGCATGTGTCCCACAACCTGGCATTTTTTCATTTGATTTTTTTTGATTCATTATGTTTTGATTTTTGGTTTTGTCTTATTGTTTATTAAGGGGAGGAAAGGGTATACTTGCCATTGCAAAGTTGGGTTATGTATGGCATGGGAGTGGGGGTGCAGAGACATGTTTAGGACCTTAATAACATTGTGGCATGTATGGCTCGCAAGGTGTACTGTCGGTATATGGATGGATGTAAGCAGGTTGGCATGTTATGTTATGTTATATTTCATTTGTACAGCGCACAGCTACTAGTGTCCCGGCGCTAACTCACGAAAGTCCAATTAATCCACACTCCAAATCAATCTTAAAAGAGCAGCGTTTTTAGTTGTTTTTTAAAGAGCAGTGGGTCAGAGACACTCCTTAGCGCCTGTGGTAACCAATTCCAGGTCAAACCAGCTTTGCGGGCGAAAGAATTACCCCCTAGCCTCTGGCGATTGAACCGGGGGTTCTGCATAAGCAACTGATCCGAGGAACGCAGATGCCGGGATGGTTTATAGAAGGTACACCTCTTCTGCAAATAACTAGGCCCTAGCCCATACAGCACGCGCTGAACAATAGATAGCAATTTAAATTTGAGACGCGACTCCACAGGTAGCTAATGCAGGGTTCGTAAGTGGATACGGACACTCTGTTTGGAAGGCAGTCCCAGTAGCAGTCTGGCGGCTGCATTTTGGACCACTTGCAGTTTCCTAGTCAGATAAGCAGGGCTACCTACCAGGAGAACATTGGCGTAGTCCAAGCGGGATAAAATCAATGCCCGAACCACTGTCTCCTTAGAACTGACTGGCAGAAGAGGAAGAAATTTCTTCAAGATTTTCAGGGTCCCAAAACATGTCCCTGTCATTTTTTTTATCTGGGATGAGAAATTCAGGTCTTAATCAAACCACACCCCAAGGTTTTGGGCTTTTGCTCGCCATTGGCCGAGGGAAATCTGAAGGCCATATTCTGTCCCTGAAATCCACAGGGAATGCGCCGTAAAGGAGAACCTCCAATTTTTCTTCATTGCACTTCAACTGTGCGCCTGCCAGCCAGTGAACCACCTCGGCAAGACAATGCTGCACGGCCTCCACCGAGTCCTCTCCCCTCTTCCAGGAGAACAGGAATTGTGTGTCATCAGCGAAGGCCATCACCTTAGCCCCCAAAGACTCCGCAAGGTAAACCAGTGGAGTCATATAGATGTTAAAAAGAAGAGGGCTAAGGGATGACCCCTGCGGAACGCCGGTAGACAAGTGCAACGACGGAGACGCACAGGGAGGCAAACACACCTGCTGAGATCTGCCCTCCAAGAAAGATCGAATCCAACTCAAGGCCGAACCTGAGACGCCGATTGCCATTAGGTGATCCAGGAGTAGCGAATGGGGCACCGTATCGGATGCCGCCGAGAGATCGAGCATGACCAAAGCGTCTCTCCCGCCGGCATCCATGCACTCACGGATTGCCTCTGTGACCTCCAAGAGCGCGGACTCCGTGCTATGAGCAGCACGGAACCCAGATTGCGCCTGATGTAAAACAGGCCAGCCACCTCAACAAAGTTGGTGAGCTGAGATGTCACAACCTTTTGCAGACTTTGGCCAAACTTGGCAAAAGCGAGATAGGCCGATAATTAGCAGGTTACAGAGGGTCAAGGGACGGCTTCTTAAGGAGGGGCAGAATTAGTGCTTGCTTCCATGGCAACGGGACCCTGGCCTCACGGAGCGACTGATTAATCACTAGATTGACCTCAAAATTATTAGTGTCAGCCACCTCCGCTAAGAGCCTCGCCGCACACGGATCTTTCGGCGAGCCAGATTTAAGTGCTTTCAGAATTCTAAGCGACGTAGTTAACTCCACCGGCCTAAATCCAGAAAAGGTGCTACCCCGCTCCCTATCCTGTAGCCCAGTAGAAGTAGGCAAAGTTAGCTTGGGCCCATCCAAAAAAGATTGTTGGAAGAAGGCTATTTTTTACTGAAAAAAATTAGCCAAGGTATTGCACCAGGCAACAGAGGATGGTATCAACACCGCCTCGGCCTTGGGAGCCACTAAACTCTGCACGATGCAAATAATTCTTTGGAGTTATTGTTAACCCTCTCAATACGAGCTGAAAAATAACAGCACTTGGCTAAGCCAATAGATGAGTAGTAGAGCTTCTGTTTAGCTCTAAGTGCCTGTTTGGCAATTGGACAATAGCCACTAGAGCGCCAGGCTCTTTCAAGCACCTTACAGGCATGTTTCAGTGTTCTCAGCTCCGGGTTAAACCATGACTTAGAGGGGGAGTCTCTCCTGAGCTTACCCAGCACCGGCGTGGAGAGGGCACTGACCAAATCAGAAATCCAATCAGCAAAGCTAGCCACATTCTCGTCCAAACTGCCAAGAAGGAGGGGTCTCCCCGCACCCAAACAGCCGCTAAGTTGCCCAGCGTCCAGTTTACTAGTAGTGGGGGGCGATGGTAATTGGCCTCCCGCACCGGGTGTTGCACCACCCAAGAAAAAAATACGGGGAAATGGTCAGACCAAGTGACCTGTAGAGGCTTCATTACCAATATTTGGAAATTGGCACAGATGGGGTCAAGAGTATGGCCCCCTTGGTGGGTCGGGTGTTCCACCCATTGGGGAAGCTGAGTCCTCTGAGGTGTCTCTGAATCTATCAGCCTGGATTGCTGCTCAATAAACTTACCAACCTCCATGACACAACCGCAAGCTCGTAAACTAAAGGTACTGACTTGGAATGTACGCAGATTGATTGATTTCAGAAATCTGAGAAAGGTGCTTTCCGATCTCAACAGGCATGCTGTTGATATTGCTTTACTGCAAGAATCGCACTTGCCTCTTGGCAGTAGAATGCTAAGCTCCAGAGAACTACAGGGGAATACTCATGTGGCAGGGTTCACGACACATGCTCGAGGTTTCATCACCTGGATTAACCCTAAGGTGGGGCTTCAACTGATCCCAATTAACACTTACACGAGATTGTTTGGTGCTGCCTCGTACTTTCTCGGATCACTCACCAATATTGCTAGTTTTGGACTACCCACACACACAGATAACCCCATTTACATGGCGCTTCCCTCCATATTCCCTAATTGACCCGGTTTTTGAATCGGAGCTGCTGGAAGCTATGAAAACCTTTTTCAATGGTAACATTGGGTCAGTGGACATCTTTTTGTCGGTTTGGGAGGCCTTTAATGTATATATCAGGGGGATAGCTATGGCTAAACATTCTGGTGTCCTTAGGGCCCTCCATGGTCGACTTTCGGACCTGGAGAAGAAAGTGCATGCGATGGAGCGTGATCTCCTCAATGGAGCTAATGTCCGGCTTACGGAGGAGTTTAAGGAACTCATAACAGAATATCATGAGACGGCCGACTCTGAGCTCAAACATATGAGGAACTATGCCACATCTTGTGTTTATGGAGAGGGCCACCACCTGGTTCAGTACTGGCCTCCTTACTAAGGAAGCGCAGAGAGACAACTGGGGTGGGAGTCATCAACGATGACCAGGGAGCCCCTTTGACGGACTCGTCAGATATAGCTAATAGATTCAAGCAGTACTATATGCAGCTATATGCTTCGAAGGCAGTGTGTCTAGATGCCGTAATGTTTGACTACCTGGCACATATTAAACTTCCTTGGCTGACGAATGCCCACAGGGAATTTCTGATGCATTCCTTGGACGTGGAGGAAATCACAGCGGTTTTGATGGGGATGAAATCTGCTAGTGCCCCTGGGGTGACTGGCCTCACGGTCTCGTTTTATAAGGAGTTTAAAGACGTTCTTAATCCGCCCTTGAGTACGCTCTTTGAGGAGATTAGCAAAAGTGGCCAGATGCCACCCTCGATGAGGGAGGTGCTCATTGTTGAGATCTTGAAGCCTGATAAACCGCCAACTGCGTGTGCTTCGAATCACCCCTCGTCACTCTTGAATGTGGATGCCAAGCTATATGCCAAAATCTTTTGTGAACCGGCTGTCCCCTCTTGTGCTGTTGCTGGTGACGCTGGAGCAGGCGAGGTTCATCCCGAGCAGGAACCTGACTTATAATATACGAACGTTTTTTGGGGCAATCCAACACACGCTGCAAAACGTGCAGGCTTTTGCCATATTCCTTGATAAGGAGAAGGCATTCGATTAGATCGAATGGAAATTTATGTATCAAGTGCTGAAAAGGATGGGGGTTGGAGGCATCTTTCTGCAAATGGTTGGTGTGCTATATAATGGCCTGTTGGCTAGGAAAAAACTTGATGACATGGTCACGGACACCACTAGGGGAATGCTGCAGGGGTGCCTGCTTTCTCCGATACTTTATGCTCTGGTTGCGGAGCTGCTGGCCTACGCACTTCGAGATTATCATAGGTACCGAGGAATTCATTTCCCGGGATACCAATTGATAATTTCCACTTATGCGGATGACAAGCTGCTATATATTCGGGACACTGAAACTAACTTTTCCCCAGTCTTGTGCGAAGTAGTCAAATTCGGTGCTGTGTCCGTCTTACAGGTCAACTGGACTAAGTCAATCATTTTCCCACTTACCCCTGTCGCAGTTCCCTTCGCCCCTGATTTCCCGCTGCAGTGGACAACGGACCGGGTGCTTTACGTAGGTATAAAGGTACATTCTGATTCGGAGGTTGTATTTAGGGAGAATTATAGGGTCTCTATGAGTAAGCTGGTAGACGACGTTGAACGTTGGATCAGATTGCCATTGTTCCTTGCGGGAAGAATATAAATTATGAAAATGGTTGTGCTGCCGCAGTTTCTGTTCCTGTTTGCCAACATCCCGATGGTCCTCCCTTGCTCCTTTTTTAGAACACTTATGTCTTGGGCAGGCAAACATGCGCGGGTTAAATGGAATAAACTTACATTACCATAACACATGGGGGTCTTGGGGGCCACAGGCTTAGATGTATATTGTAGGGTGGTCCAAAGTACGCATGCGCACTATTGAATTTACGGCCTGGCTGACACTCAGCATATGCAGATTGAGAGGGCGGTTGCTGCTCCACGCCCTTGGCCAGTGCTCTTATTAACCCACCGGACCGTAGGGCTGGTATCGTAGATGAGATAGTCATTACTTGAGAACTTGGGTTCCGATATGGCGGAGCCGCCTGAAGTGGCTGCCCTGTCCTATATAATTAGAACTGATACTCCGAAGCATATCATTTCAAAGCTATATAAGATTACTCAGAGGTACCCTTCCAACCATTATACGAAGGGGAGATTGGCCGGCAGGTGGATTTGGGGGTAGACATAGATGATGGGATGTGGAAATACTGCTGCGAAAGCACAAAGCGTATTTAGCTGAATGGATGACACAGGCTGATTCACTTCAAATTTCTCAATAGGTTATATTATACTCCCGATGCACTGCATACGTATGGGCTGCGTGACGCGGCTATGTGTGAGAGCTGTGGAATTGATGTTGCCGATTTCCTTCATCTTGCATGGCTGTGCCCGGGGATTGCTATTTCTGGATACAGATTTTTAAATTGCATGGGGACATTATTGATATGCCACTAACACCAGACCTCACGCTTGCTCTGCTTGGGTACTCCAACCCTTTGCCCAAAGCCATAAGGAAATTAGCTGATACGGGGCTGCTGATTGCGAGACGTAGAATTGCTGCTTGCTGGTCCCGTGGCCCGCTCCCCACAGTAGCTAGCTGGTCAAAAGACATGATATATTGTTGCACCCAGACCGAAAATTACAACAAACTGCTTCCTCCGTGTGACCGCCCGAAAAACTTTTGGGAATTGTATAGGACATACCTCACTACTAAAGATAACGATGCTGGGGTACGGGGAGCCCCCACCGCCTCAGTGAATGATGCGAGTTGAGACTGCCTGTCATTAGTCCATGGTTGCCTCCACAGATGATGTGTCGGGGATCCACTCTGTTCTTCTGTTCTGATGCACTTGTTGCCTGCTTTGGTAATTGATGCTGGGGTTGATATATAAAAATTCTTTATATTTTTTGTCCTTTGCACTCTGATGCCACACTTTTTTTTCAGCGTTCTGAGACGCGGACAATACGATGCTGCAATGTTATGTTACATGGTATTCATCATGTATGCTGGACGGTATTCACTTAAGTACACTGTATTTATCTGACAAGAGATGCAGATGGGAAGGCTACCGACTGAGGAATACTCGAGAATAAGTCCTTGAAGTCCTCTGAATAGTGCTGATACCACGTTTTATTAAAGACTCTAATCGCCAGGAGCTATCGTCAGGTGACGGACTTGCCTGCTACTGCCACGGGTGCCGCAGAGCCTGAGGGTGAGAGGGGCTGTACGCCGGAGCTTGAAGGAGGAAAGGAACCTTGGGACTGGGTCGAGGCTTTCAGCGGGGTTGCAAGCGTTGCAGGGACTCCATTGCCCAGGAGCCCCTGCGTGACCGATTGACAGCTTCCGGTCCGCTCTCCCTGTTGTCCCGCCCATCGCCCTTAACGTCCCCTATATCTAAGGTTTGAAGTCCCGCAGCGCGGGACGCAGCTCGGGGCAAAGACCGGGCTAAGAGCGGGCCGTTTGAGGCCGTTCGAGGTCTGAAGAGTCTGGGCTGGGCACCACCCCTTTCGCCCTCCTTTGTGCCTCTGGTACCATTTTACTGTTTGTTATTATTGTTGCCATTGTTTAGTATAGCACTGTAGGATATGTGCACGCGGGCAAGCCGCAGCAGGGCTGCTAAGGGGAGTCTGAAACAAAATGGAACCCTGGATGATTTTATTACGAGAACAAACATTGCTATAGACAAGGAAATCACCAAAATGCAAACCCGCGTTTCCCTAGATTTGGAGGCTGCTAGAAGATTGTCTCAGGACATTGCTAAGTCCAAAAAATCATCCTTGGGCCACATAGCATCCGCTATAACCCCGGAGCGATTGGCCAACCCGCGGTTCATTATAACGCAGGTGGACGTCCATCACACTCCAGGCAAGCCCCCTGTGCTATTACCAACCCCGTGTTCCACACATCAGCTCGCTAGTCAGATCCCACCCGTGGTCATTCCTGAACCATACCACGGTCAACTGAATGCTAATACACTGCAAATCACGGAGATTCCTGATAATTCCCCATGCACTAACACTAAGGGCACAATACATAAAAGAAAACGCAACTCAAGGACTGCCTACTCACGCAAGAAGGCTAAAGTTGCTAGGGCCCATCAACTTAATGTTAGTAATCTCCCTGTGACTAGTGCTGAAGGTGGGACTGCTTTTCCTCTACAGGTGCCCCCAGGAGTAGATAATGATGGCGCAACACTGGAAACTTCCAAAGATAACACAATAGTAGAGGAAATTGGGACACAATTAGATGAGCAGGAAGGGAAGGATGGGGACTTGATAAAAATAGTTTGGGAACCCTAAAAAAGCTCCTATCTCCCCTGGACCTAAGACTCTCACGTATTGAGAACCATCTCTTAGAGGTGGAAAAGAGTATTTTAGCTCTAGCAACCCTTAGTCTGCGAGGTCTGGAAAACGATGGTATTCTAGATGGTAATTCAGCTCCACTGATATCCAACACCTCCCCTCCAGTACCACCCTCAATCAGGCCAGTTCCGAAACCTCGTACAAAGGGTTACGATCATAAAACCCCTAAACCTCCACCAAAGTCGCCAAACCACCCCATCCCACAACCTACTACACACCACAAAGCAGGAGCTGCTCCAAGGCTGAATGCCACCAAGGCCGTTTGTCCAACCCCTCAGGGTCCACAAAATATGAGTAATTTTCGTGGGGGTTATATTGATCTCCCCCCTGATGCCAAGCCATATGTGGTGGTGTTGACAGGTGTACCTGAAATTGAGAATGACTATCAAGAAAATCACTGGTTCCTGAAGAACAAGGTTATCCACTGGCTGAATGTGAATAGACCGATTCCAAATGGAACGAGAAGTAGAATACTAATGGTGCGTAGAGTTCCCTGGGTAGGTCCTTCTCGGAAATCTACTCCAGGTGACTGTATAGTTGTGACCTTTGAGGAGCCACATACGGCTCATCACATCTGCTCGTGGATTACGTATGGGGAAGACTCATCCATTGTAGCCAGGCCATTAACATTCTTTTACCCTCCACGTCCTAACCAAAACTACGGGGGTGAATGGTCCTTGGTATGCCACCAGGCCCGTGGAGGAGTAAGAGACAAACGGCAAGTTCCAAACAGACGGTGGCTTGGGGCACCAACATCCAACAGGTTTGGCTGTCTTGAAGAAGTGGATTGACTCCCCAAGCCTGATGATTCTCCACCCCATACCAAGGTCTCTTTGTCTCCCGTGGTTCCTGACCTTTTACCTTTGGCAACCAAACCTGTTGGAAACAGCACCTATCTTTCTGCCCAATCAACGGTACATGCCTCGAATGAATGGGGAGTGTAGAACACTTTTAATACTAAAATAGCTTATGAAACAGCACTTGAGACAGTTGCACTTTTACTGACCCCTTTGACACCGTACCCATTGGCCCCGTTTGGTAGCAAAAAGATCAATGCTGCTAGTACCCTTGACACCTGGGTAACTATTCCTACAAAGGGGGAGGACATCCAAACCTCACTTGGGGCTGATGTGGAGGCTATAGTGTTGAAACATGGGTCCAGAAGGTCTAGCTCTGTTTCCGTTCCCCCTGCATATGCCCCCATATTGGGGCTGAGTGCTGCAGGAAATCCACCGCTGAGGCTCCTTAGTTGGAACGTAGCAGGACTTGCACGTAACATCGACACTCCCGATTGGAATTCCTTTGTGGAACCCTTCGGGATTTGTCTCCTGCAAGAAACCTGGTGCCTGGAACCTCGACACAGGGTAGGTTATACAACCTATTTTGTGCCTGCTTCCCAAGCACCTGGTAGCAAAGGTCGCCCGTCGGGCGGCCTTCTGATCTGGGTTAGTATTACATTGGGGCTAACCATAAGGCATATAATTACAAAATCACCTGATCTACAGAGACTATCAATTCAATGCCATGGGGGGAAAAAGCTAGAAGTGTTTAACCTCTACCTAAGGGGGGCTAGGGGTGGTGCCTCCATGTTATCCTCAACAGGAATTGAGGAGGCGCTTGGATCCTGTAATATAGATTCTCTTGTTATTTTGGCAGGAGACCTTAACTGCTGTTTCGAACCACTAGCTAGTGAGGACATTTTAGACACTTGGGAAGATGATGTTAGGAGAGGTATTCCCTTTCTCTCTCTAAATGCGATTAAAAAATGGACCCAGAGTGCCATAGACATTAATGCCCTCTGTATGGAATATGACCTTAGAGCAACTAATGGTAGATCTAAGTCTGATACCAGGGGAGCACATACTTACAATAGGGTGGGGCATACCTCAAGAATCGACTATATATTGTTGAGCCATAAGCTCTGGGTATATCTTCAAGATATGGAAGTCCTATCGACTTCTGATAGTGATCATAACCCACTAGCCCTAACCCTCACCCCCCCCCCCGTGGCAAGGCATGAATCCAACCCCGTCACCACACATATGGAAATCGTCCCACGAACTAGTTCCCTCGAACTGTGGCAGGCGGCTAAAATGGAAGAAAGTTGCCGCGGATGAGGGAAGAATGGCCCAAGCAAAGTCCATAATGACTGCTGTGAAGATGCGATTAGATTCAACGGAACTTAGTAATCATGATGTCTCAAATGTCTTCATAGAAACCACCTCAGCATTAAGCGAGTTGTTCATTGTCCCGCAGGGCAGAGCAAGGGCCACAAATAGAGTTACATCTAAGGGCCGAGCTAAATGGTATTCCCCTGCTTGTTGCACTGCTAAACGAGAACTCATATTAGCAGTGAAATCCAAGGTCCCCGGTCACATTAGTCTTGCTAGGAAAAGCTATAAAAAAGTCTTATCCACGGCTAGTGGTGCCTACGAAACTAAATTCTGGAGCGATTTAATGACGGCTAGTTCCAAGAAAGATTCGAAGGCATTTTGGGAACTGCTGAGAGCTAGGGATAAACCCGTCGATTCTCAATTGACATGCAACATCACGGGGGAGGCGTGGTTTGCCCACTTTTTCCAAGCTTTATTCCCTTCCTACGGGCTCCCTAGAAACCATCACGAGCCTGTCACATCGAGTGTCTGTTGATCACCTAAATAAGGACCACCTCTTTGTTGCCAAGGAAGTTGAAGGGGCAATTAAGTGCCTGGTTGCCAATAAGGCTGCAGGCCCAAATGGCATCCCAGGTGACTTAATACGGGCCAACCCAGAGGTGTGGAGCAAACGTATTGCCTTACTTCTGAATGCGGCCCTGACGGGTGGCTGCCTGCCTGACCTTTGGAGGGGCGCGGAGGTCGTCCCGATTTTCAAGAAAAGATGTTGGGACGACCCCGCTAACTACCGCCCAATTAGCTTGCTAGATTCCACTCAGAAGGTAGCTGGCAAGGTAGTCTTAGGCAGGATCCTACAGTGGGCTGAGGAAAACCAAGTACTGTCAGACTTCCAGGCTGGTTTTAGATCTGTAACGGGGACCATTGAACAGACATTCCGCTTATTAATGTTATACTGGAAAGTGGTCGTATTGGGCAAGGGCAGTCTGTACCTCGCATTTATAGACTTACGGACTGCCTTCGACCTGGTCCCACGTGCCCAGTTGTGGAGTGTCTTAGAGGGTTTGGGTATCCCTTCTTACCTACTTAGCATGCTCATTAAGTTTCATGAGAGTAATTTTGCTCAGATCAGGTGGGGAGATCAGGGTCAAAAAACACCACGTATCCCTGTAGATAGGGGTGTCCGTCAGGGTTGTGTGCTAGCCCCCACTCTGTTTTCACTTTATGTTAATGGAGTGGTGGAGCACCTGCTTAAACATCCAGCAGATGCACCTTCCCTGGCTGGCAGAAAAATCCCTACCCTCCTATTTGCAGACGACACCCTCCTGATCTCAAAAACTCCAACAGGCCTCCAAACCTTACTCTCCAGTTTTAAGAAATGTTGTGACTCTAAAGGTCTTGCCATTAATGTAGGTAAAACTAAATTGTTGGTCCTAAACCCCCCTAGGAAAACTGTCATCCCCCTCACCTTGGACTCAGTCTCACTCGAAAGGGTAAAAGAGTTTGATTATTTAGGTATCCGTCTCTGTGACTCCATGAACTGGAAAGCCCACCATCAAAAGATCTTTCTGACCCACAAGAGGGTAACAGGGGCCTTGTTGAAGAAACAACGTGCCTCGTCCCTCAAACCAATTGGTGCTGTACTAGATATTTACAGTGCAAGGGATGGTGAGTGCAGCTCTGTATGGGTCTGAATTGTGGGGCGTGCAGAAAGTTGATTCCCTGACGCACCTAGAAAACAAATTCCACAAAGACCTCATGAGGCTACCGTATAGTACCCCTTCCCTCCCACTCCTACTAGATGCAGGCACACGCCCAATAAGTGAGCAGGCGAGGCTACGTCCCCTTCTCCTGTGGGCACGAATATGGAGGGTACCAGAATTGTCCAGTTACGCTGAAGCCCTAAGGGAACTCCTCTTAACACCTGGCTGGCACAAGGTCCGTTGGTTTAAAGAAGTTAAACGGCTTCTTTATGACCTGGGCCTTGAAGACGCTTGGGTCAATAGAACTGCCCCGCCCAAACAGACTTTAAAGAAACTATATTGGACATGGGTGGCAAATGGGAGAAACAGTAACTCTAAACTATGCAGATCCACCGTAGAATTCCTGATGATCAAGGAGCTCCCTTTTAGAGAAACATACTTAGATATGATCCTCAAATCGTGGGACAGGTCATTATATTTTAAATTCAGGGTGGGTTTATTGCCTCTAGGGCAGCTGACAGTAAGTTGGAAGCCACCGCTGCAAACTACACCATATTGCCCTTTTTGTGACAATAGGCATGAGTCAGTTGCCCACTTAATGTTTGAGTGCCCAGCCTATGCAGCCACGCGACGCACTTGGCTGAAACCGCTATGTAGGAATCTTGGCACCAGATCTCATTTAGAGGCCTTACGCATCTTAAGATCTGATGCCCGTCCTTTGTTTGCCTGTTGTCTGGCAAAATTCTTGGGTTGGGTATGGCGGATAAGATCCGCAAGGCAACTGAGTCTCCCGTAATATGAACTGTATTGGCCCTATTGTTATCCTCAAGCCATTTTACAGAGTTTCTTTGCAAATGAGTCTCCTTTAAACCATATTTTGTTGTTTTATTGTCAGTCTATATGTATTTTAGGAATTGTCAAACTGTATACTGTGAACTGAGGAACAAAATGCCAAAATGTATTGTATTTTTAATATATTCTTGTATTGTAATGCTTTTATGATATGATTAATATATCGAAATAAAGCTACTACTACTAGTACACTGTAATGTATGCCATGCCTGGAATTGGTCTCTGTACTGTATTTTATTTTTAATTTTCTTGGGTTCTTTCTGTTCTTTTATCCCTTTGCATTTATATATATTTAATCAAATAAATAAAAAAAGAAAAAGAACTATGATGAATTCAACCCAGGTCTGTGACTGGGGGTGAGTATCTGAAAAGTTGCAGCGCTCCTTCCATCATCGCCTTGTGTTTGCTTTGTTCGCCCTAAGTTGGCAGGATATGCCCAGACTTGGGTCCCTTCCTCACTGAATTCCAGCTAGCCTGGCTGATGAGTGCTATTAGCCCGAAACTGGTCCCAGGATGCTTGTTTCCGGTCCAGGAAAGACATGGCTTGGCAGTTCGGGCCAGACTGTTGCCATGAGGTACAGGGTCGACTGATTTGCATATATCTGTGTCTGAACTGGGGTGGCAAGTGAGTTGGATTGGAGTTGGATTCATCCAAGATCTGTGACTGGGGGTGAGTGCTTGAAAAGCTTCAGCGCTCCGTCCATCATCGCCTTGTGTTTGCTTGGTTCTACCCACGACTGCCAATAAAAAACCCTATTGGCAAATACCTTAATCTAGATCTACATACCTTTTGTAAGGAGCCAAATCATCATGATTCTCCAGTATTGAGGTGTCTTTCATAGATTCACATGCATTAATCATTCCCCGTCGTCGAAGTGGGAGTCCCACTGTACATAAAATAGCAATATATATATATATATATATATATATATATATACAACACGAACAGATGGCGTGCTTCTGCCGCTTGCACGGCGGGCGCTCGACAGGATCGCCGATCCTTCACATAAGTCAAGAAAACTGGTATAGTCCTATATGCAGAAACCAGAGTCGAAGCCCAAATTGAGTTTTAAGTGCTCAAGGTTTAATTGGCAAAAATAAACAGCTGTTTATTTTTGCCAATTAAACCTTGAGCACTTAAAACTCAATTTGGGCTTCGACTCTGGTTTCTGCATATAGGACTATACCAGTTTTCTTGACTTATATATATATATATATATATATATTACCTACTGGCGGTCGCCAGTAGGTAGTTATAGTTAGGATTTTTTTCAATGCAAAATCTCAAAATTCTATTGTGAATAACTTTGGCGCCGGTTGACGAATCTGCCTGAAAATTTCCTCAAATTTGCCTCGCGGAGCTCCGGTCCTTCCCGAAAGTTTCGGGGGGATTCGTCAAGCGGGGGCCGGGATAAAAGGGGGGTCCCAAAACGTGTTTTCCCCACGTTAATTTCCATAGGGCGGTCGACCTCACTTTTAGCCCGAACGGCTGAAAGGATTTCCACCAAACTTGGCAAAATTGTAGGGACTGGTAGCCCGATGTGCCTTTGCTATGTCTCAAGATATGTGCTCCAGTGGTTTTTACAAAAATTAACTTTGAAAAAATATATATTGGGCTACATTGGGCTATATATATGTTAGAGCCCAAATGTAGCCCAATGTAGCCCAAAGATGGCCACCAGAGACAAAAAAAAACAAATGTAGCCCAAATAGCCAGATGTAGCCCAACTATAGCCCAATGACAGAATGTCCCAGAGTGTTCTAAAGAACAACTAGAGCGCTAACAGTCTTACTTATGACAAACGTATGGCACACCTGAAGTCATCTTGATTGGGATAAAGTGTTAACACTTAAAACATTTAATTTGCAAAGGAACAAAATGAGGGGGTTCATTTTGCCATAGAAATTATGATTAGTGCTGAAGAAAGAAAAATTAGGGCACATTTTGAGTGACTTCTCAAATCCTCTTATATTTCATTAAAAAAATTCTGATATGCAGTCTCCCAAGATGGCCACCAGAGACAAAAGAGCCCAAATGTAGCCCAAATATCAGCCAGATGTAGCCCAACTATAGCCCAATGACAGAATGTCCCAGAGTGTTCTAAAGAACAACTAGAACGCTAACAGTCTTACTTATGACAAAAGTATGGCACACCTGAAGTCATCTTGATTGGAATAAAGTGGTAACACTTAATACATTTAATTTGAAAAGGAACAAAATGAGGGGTTTCATTTTGCCATAGAAATTTTATATATATATATATATATATATATATATATATATATATATATATACATACATATATATATATATATATATATATATATATATATATATATATATATATATATATATATATATATTCACTGAAAAAACCAAAGGTTTCACACCAGTTATAGTTAGGAATTAGCATTTAAAAAACCTATTAAATTCACTGAAAAAAACATAGGTTTCACACCAGTTATAGTTAGGTGGAAATTTTAATAATAAAAACCATTGAAATTCCCACGTTATAGTTAGTTGGACTCACTATAACTTGCGAGTGCAATGCACTGCTGATGACGTCACATATTACATCACTCATGACATGGTCAGTGACATCTCAAATGACATCACTGATGACATCATCCAGTGAATGTGTATCTTTCTGAAAAATAAATATTTTTCATATATGTATATCTAAAGGTTGATGGAAGAATAAATGGATAAATAATTGTCTAAATGGATGTTTTTTTGTGTAAAATTGATTGGTTAACTGACTTATTAAATGTATCTTCGTGAATACATATATTAGCGAGTAATGTTTAAATATTTAAATATCTGTATCTTGTCTCACTTTGTGTATAAGTGGCTGCATGGGTTGGTGAGTAGCTGCATGAGTGTGTATATGGGTTATTAGTTGTTTTTTTGAGTATCAGTATCAGTGTCTGTATGGTTCGGTGGGGGATATTACTTAGAGCACAGATGCATGAATGAGTGACTCACTCTTTGTATGTATTTTGAAGACAGCATGTGTGCAAGACTGTATGGGTGGATGATTGTGTGTATGGGTGGGTTAGTGAGTATGTGTTTTTATAATTGATTGTTTAAGAGAGTAAATATGTTTCAGTTTCTGTAGAAGTATGTGTAGTGGTGTGTATATAGCAGTATAATCAAGTAAATGGTTTTTTGATAGTTTATTTGCATGTGTGAATTTGTGTGTGAGTAACTATATGGATGAGAATTAGTGTGTAACAGGATGTATAGGTGTATGAGTACATATGATGAGTAAGTACATGCATGAGTGACTATATAGAACTGTTGGTGAATGAGTGGATGTGTATGTAGATGTTGGAATTACCTAATAAGTTGTAATTGGTATTAGTTTCTCCTTTTTTAAGAAAATGTTAGTTTCTATTTTTGAATGTGTCTGTCAAAGGTTATTTTATGCTGATAAGAGGCCTGCCACTTTGTCACAAGGATGTTGTCATTTGAGATGTCATCAGTGATGTCACGAGTGATGTCATTGACCATGTCATGAGTGATGTAATATGTGACGTCATCAGCAGTGCATTGCACGCAGAAGTTATAGTGAGTCCAACTAACTATAACGTGGGAATTTCAATGGTTTTATGCGAGTAAAATTTCCACCTAACTATAACTGGTGTGAAACCTATGTTTTTTTCAGTGAATATATATATATATATATATATATATATATATATGCAAAGTATAGCCATAGTAAAAACTAAAAATGCCATAGGAAGTATTGTAACATAGCAATCAATAGGAAAAAACTTGTCACTTTATTAGCTAGTCCAAGTCATTCGATATAGTCCAAACTTTGGCCAATCAGGCATCAGCACCCTCTAGAACCCTCTCCCCAGAGGCTCAGACCCTCAGATTTTTTACCGCGCGTTGTGTGAAGGGAGTCTCTCTGAGCTCTGTTCAGTACTTAAACGTTTCTCTTCAAGAATTCTGCTTACATCTTCTCTATAATGTCTACTACTAAGAGATCACTCTTCAGACACTGTGAGTCTTGTAGAAAAGTGCGACTTCACTCTGAGGACCCACACCAAAAGTGTATCTACTGCCTACATCCTGATAATCAGGTGAAAGATTGTAAAATATGCAGGACTTTTCCTCAAAAGACCTTACGGGACAGAGAAGGATGACTACTTCTGTGGCTACAGTAGCTCAAGATGAAGGATGACCCCCATTATCTGATGTGGAGAGTGATTCCTCTCTCAAGACTGATACCCCTAAGAAAAGGGCTAGTGAGGCGGAGATAACATCTCCTAAGGCTAAGGTGCTGAAAAAACACCACTCTTCTAAGCGTGAAGACCAGCCTTCCTCATCTAAAGGGACTCCAGCTCTCCCTAAGGTTCACTCTCCACCTTCTATGCCTCCAAGATCTAAGTCTCAAAACCACTGCCTGTCAGACCTTTACCTCAAAAAACTGTCTCCTCGTCGACGGGCTCGTCGTCAATTCCGCCGTCGATGAAGTCCTCCGTTGTCACAACTACGACTGCTACATTCTCTTCGCCTAAACCTACTGTGGTGATGTTGTCTGCATCTTCTCCGCCAACGCTGGTCTCAGTGACAGTGAGGCCTAAGTCATCTACTGCCTCTCTCTTTGTCGACAACGAAAAAGAAGACATTTTCATTGGTAGACGCTTCTTCGTCGACTGGATCCTCCAAAGATCTATTGGTTCCATCGACGCCTGTCCCGTCGACTGTTGTCTTGTCGACTGCTTCGTCGACTCCAGTGAAATCTTTGCAAATGGAGGAGCAAGTATGTCTTTCGTCGACGACTGCAGCTTCGTCGACGGAACCTCTGGTATCATCTCCAGGTTTGAGACCTCTTTTGCCTTGGAAGCCTTTGAAGGAAGGTTTCCTTACTTCAACGCAGACAGTCTTCAATGGACCTTTTATTGCCAATACAATCTTCTCCTAATCTTCCTGTGCAACTGTTTGATTATGGGGCGGGTGAGGGGGATTCAGAGGAGGATGATAGTTTTCGAGCTGCTCAAAGTCCTTCAGAGCTCCTCATTAAGTGGCAGGACATAGATGGTGAACAAGAGTATGACTATTACTCAGAGCCAAATATTCAATCACAGTATGAAAATCCGGCTGCAGAGATGCCTTTGTTACTCATTTGCAACTTGAAACATATGCTAGATGACTACTACTGCCGTTTTCCTCCTTCGGAGCCAGCTTCTTTGATCCCTCAGACACCTATTTCTCCGCCTTCATCAATCATTGGGCCGCCCCTCCAGCATCGACTGCTCAAAATATAGAAGACACTCATACAACTGATGAGGACAGAGAAGAAGGGGAGTTAGATGATAGATCCCTACTTACTGAGTGGAACAATTACCAAATCCAGACTCTGTCGCCTACCACTCTTACTCCTGTCGACTCTCCACCTGTGGATAAAGGTGGATTTCATGTCCTCATGGACAGAGCGGCCAAGAGATTTCATCTCCCTTTGGTCTCAAAGGACGAGAATTGCTTTTTGTACGATTTCAAAAGTCAGCCACAGAAACAGGTTTGGGCTATTCCTATAATTGATTTAATCTAGCAGGAGGGTTTGAAAGTCATGAAGACCCCTGCCTCCATTCCTGCAGTTCTGCTGCGCTTGGATAAAAAGTACAAGGCACCAGAAAATTCCCCAGCCTGTTTAATTGGTCAACCAAAGCCAAATTCAATCATTTCTCAGGCGGCTCAATGTCGTGCATGCTCCTTCTCCTTTGACGGCTCCTCCTGATCGAGAGGGAAAACGCCTTGATGCCACTGGGGAAAAAAATGTCCACCATGGCGCCAACTACTGTCCGGGGCAGCTAATTCCCTTGCCATTCTAGGCCGCTATGATAGGCAAATATGGTCGGACATTTCTCCTTTTATCGACATGCTATCTGAAGACTCTAAAACTGAAGCTTTAAAGATTCTCCAGGAGGGTGAGAGGATCTCTGCCGAGATCATTGACTGTACAGTGGACGTCCCATCAACGGGTTTTCACCAACTAGCAGGAGCATCAGTCCTCCGAAGGCAGGGCTGGTTAAAAGCTACTTCCTTTCGCCAAGAAGTACAAACAAAGATTATCGATATGCCTTTCAATAGCGAATCACTTTTTGGGCAGCAAATAGACGACGCCCTCCAAGCAATTAAAAAAGATACTGACACCGCACGTGCTCTTGGCACTTTACAATTTAAGAAACAGCCTTTTCGTGGTGCGAGGGGTCGTGGTTCCTCCTATTCCTTTCGAGGAGGCTACAATCGGAACAGACAGTACCAATCTTATCAGGGACAATAACGTTACTCTTCCTCTCAGCAACAGCAGACGTATAACCACCAGCTGCCTCTTATAAACAGTACAGAGGAAAGTCTTCCTACTGGGCAGAGATTCCTCAAAAAAGCAGTGACAGCCGCTACCTGATGACCACTCTTCCCAGCAACTCAGCCAAAGTTGGAGCACAAATCTCCCATTTCTTCTCAAATTGGTCTGCCATCACTGCAGATCGATGGGTTTTGGACATAGTGTCCAGAGGACACACCTTAGAATTTGTCAAATTTCCCCCAAATTCTCCTCCCAGAGGTCCTCCTCCTGCTCATCTGAAAGAACTCTTATGCCAAATCAAAGTCATGTTACAAAAAGTAGCGTTCAAAGTGGTTCCAAACTTACAAAGGGGTGCAGTTTCTATTCAAGATTCTTCCTCATCAAGAAAAGCTCGGGGGATTGGCGCCCCATCCTGGACCTTTGTTCCTTCAACAAGTTCCTCAAAAAGCAATCATTTTGGAGGTTTTCTCTCCAAGAAGTACTTCAATTTCTATATCATGGAGATTACATAACAACACTGGACCTTCAAGATGCCTATTTTCATGTCCCCATCCTACCCAGACACAGAAAATTCCTGCGCTTCAGAGTGGCTGGCAGAGACTTCCAATTTCAAGTCCTTCCCTTTGGCCTCTGCTCTGCGCCCCGAGTGTTCACCAAGGTTTTGGCACTGGTGGCTGCACACCTTCGTCATCGGGCGTCCAAATATTTCCCCATCTTGACTGCCATATAAAGGCGCAGTTGTTTCCAGTTGCAACGAGACCCTCTCAAATTTGCAGGTCTCTATTTCAGTCACTAGGCCTATCCATGAATCTGGAAAAGTCACACTTCACCCCCTCTCAAGTTCGGACTTTCTTGGGAGCCATGATAAATACTCAGACAGCATAGGCGTATGTATCAAACGAAAGGCAACAACGAATTTCCAAACTGGCATCTCTTCTACGTGCAAGAAGGTCCGTTTCTGTTAGACAGTTCAAGTCGCTTCTGGTAATGTTATCTTCCTGCATCCCTCTAATTCCCAACTGTCGTCTCAAAATTAGGTTCTTACAGGAGGAAATCGACAAACCATGGCAACAGATCTCGGGGTCCTTCGACAATGTAATCGTCATCACATCTCAGATGCGGAAAGCATTGCTATGGGGGAATCACAGGACAAACATCTCAGCAGGTCTCTCATTCGTAGCGGATGATCCAAGTTTCATCCTTACAGACGCTTCCCTCGAGGGATGGGAGGGGGGGCGCATATTCAGGGTCCCACAGTCCAGGGAAAATGGGATGCTCAGCAACGAACTTGGCACATACACCTTTTGGATCTACTGGCGATATTCCTGGCGCTAAAATCTTTTCACACCCTTCTTCAAGGACCTTCGGTGTTGATCCGGACAGACAACACGACAAGCATGCATTATGTGAACAAGCAAGGAGGCACAAGGTCCACTTTGCTGTCCCTACAAGCCCAGCAGATTGGGAACAGGGCGATTCAGCATCAAATAACTTTAACAGCCGCTCATGTTCCGGGAGTGTCCAACATTCTAGCGGACTCCCTGAGGAGGTCAATCTCGTCCAACCATGAGTGGGAACTTCATCAACCAATGCTGGACAACATCTTTCGGCTCTGCGGACGGCCCAATCTGGAATTATTTGCAACCAGTCAGAACAGCAAATGCCCATTTTATGCAAGCTGGCTTCCCCGTCCAGGGTCGTTTGGGAATGCCTTTTTGATGAACTGGTCAAAAATGTATGCTTACGCTTTTCCGCAGATTCCTCTATTCCCAAAGGTGCTTCGGAAAATGCAGAGGGAGCCATATCGCATTCTTCTCATAGCCCCCAGATGGCCACGCCAGATTTGGTTTTCGGAGCTGCTCCCTCTGTCAGAGGGTGACCCAATTGTGCTTCGTCCAATTCCGGATTTTCTGATGACGGACCAAGGACAAGCCTGCCATCCGGATCCAGCATCTCCGAAATTGGTGGCTTGGCACCTGAATACGGATTTTGCCTCCTACACAGAATGTACATTACAATAAATATATGTGTATTTTTAGATACAGATATTTTTATATGTACATAATCGGGTATATATATATATATATATATATAAATATATATCTATATATCTATACTACTATAATAAAATAAGAACTTTCAGGCTTTGAGGCGGGTAAACTCGGGAACCACGGCGCCATTCTAGACACCCGATACACCGTTGAAATCTCAGGGTGCGTAGATGGTTATAGGCTATATAAATATAAAAAATAAGCGTTATTTACAAAATTTATATTAAAAAAAGTAGTCCCTCCAAAGTAGCGCCGGCCGCGACGTGCGTGCTCACGTCAGAAGCACGGATAGGAGCGGAGTCCGAGGAGCGGCGGACATGGCGCGGGGGAGGAGCGTTGATGTGAGGAGCAGCGGACAGGCCAGCGGCAGTGCGAGCAGCGGAGGGGCGGACATGGAGCGGGGGAGGAGCGGCGGCGGACAGGCGGTGAGGGGCAGAGCGGCGAGGAGCGGTGAACTGAGGAGCGGCGGCTGAGGTAAGGCTCCGGGGACAATGTCGGGGCAGGCGGGTGTCGGGCCAGGCGGGGGACGGGGAGTTACAACAGAACAGATCGGCTGAGGAAAGGCAATGTCGGGGCAGGCGGGGGTCGGGGCAGGCGGAGGACGGGGACTAACAAGGTGACGGGTGGAACATTTTGCACGTACTACTGTCCACGGGGAGTTACAACAGAACAGATCGGCTGAGGAAAGGCAATGTCGGGGCAGGCGGGGGTCGGGGACTAACAAGGTGACGGGTGGAACATTTTGCATGTACTACTGTCCGACCTCCATTGACTCAGGACAGGCGGGGGTCAGGCCAGGCGGGAAAACAGATCGGCTGAGGAAAGGCAATGTCGGGGCAGGCGGGGGTCGGGGCAGGCGGGGGACGGGGACTAACAAGTTGACGGGTGGAACATTTTGTCCGACCTCCATTGACTTAGGACAGGTGGGGGTTGGGCCAGTCGGGAACACAGATCGGCTGAGGAAAGGCAATGTCTGGGCAGGCGGAGGTCGGGGCAGGCGGGAGTCGGGGCAGGCGGGGGACGGGGCGGGCGGGGGCACGAGCTGCTGGGCAATGTCGGAGGAGGCAGGGGTAGGGGAAGCCTGAATGTTCCCGGACAAGGTCGGGACGGGCTGCTAGTATATATATATATATATACTTGTTTATATACATGTGTGTATATATATATATATATATAACTGGCTATGTACAATTCTGGGATTACTACTATCTACTCTGATTCAAGCATGTGAATCTATGAAAGACACACCAATACTGGAGAAGAACACAAGTTATTTACATGTAAGCTGTGGTTTTCCAGTATTAGTGTCTTTCATAGATTCACATGCGACCCACCCACCCACCTCCCCTCAGAGGCTCCACTCATTAACTTGACTATTATGTCACTCTTGTGCTAGAAAATATGAGGGTCTGAGCCTCTAGGGAGAGGGTTCTAAAGGGTGCTGACACCTGATTGGCCAGAGTTTGGACTATATCTAATGACTTGGACGAGCTAATAAAGTGACAAGTTTTTCCCTATTTATTGCTATGTTACAATACTTCCTATGGGTATATATATATATCTATAGCTATTTTATGTACCGTGGGACTCCCACTTCGACGACGGGGAATGATTCAAGCATGTGAATCTATGAAAGACACCAATACTGAAGAAACACAGTTTACGGGTAAGTAACTTATGTTCTAATTACATTATTAACTACATTTTTCTGTTCTTTATTTAGATCAACAATTGCATTTTAATTTATAACAATCAGTACGTTCTTTACTATACAATTATATATGCCAGTTTCAACAATTATTTGCAATTATTAATTTTATGCATCAATAACTAAAATTAATTTCACAGTGATTCACACCAGTTCACAACATGGACAGCTAAGCCACAGTATATATATATCCAATGATTGAATTAATTTCACAGCAGTTCATAACATAAGCAGCTAAGCCTCAGCCAACATGTGTTTTGCCGCGATCGGACAGCTTCTTCATGGCAGTAACGAAATACATTGAATATTCATTAATACAATATCATAACAGTCATAGAATCAACATTACCTCCACAACATTTCATCAAACATTTCTTTTAAATTTAAATCATACATATATTGTTCTCATTAAATTCTTAACGGAAATGAAACCAGCTAATACAAATTCAAACTTGTGGTTTCTCAACTGTACTTTGCAAAATTCATGTTTCCCTTTCCACTAAAGAACCCTTAGATCATTTATGGAGAAGTACAGTTTTGGCACACACCAATCATCATAAGTAATTTTATATTGGTTATGGGTCCTTTGCAATCATGATAATGTGTATTACATATAGCGGGACTAGTCCAACATTCAGTTATCCGATTTAGATTGTGTTGATATCATTAAAAAAAGTCCTTTCTTAATATAAATGTTATTATTAAAATGTAGGTCGTGTTGTCCCTCAACTTCACCAAGTGGGGATTCTTATTATTATATGACCTAAGAAATTGATATTCTGCATAAGCCAAATTAATATACCTTGAAAGTCCTCTGAACAAAAGTATCTCATTTCAAATCTGATTTATAGCCTTCATAAATTTGACAAAAGATGATACCCGCAGCACAATAGTTTGTAAATTCAAGAGCATGCCACAAGCATCATTTAGAGCCCCAAATCACAAGTGATTCTTTTGAGAGATGAACTACAAGTTCAAAAATAATAGCCAACTAAACCTGAAGCCTAAAAAGAACTTAAACAATTATAGATGAATTATGGGGTAAAGTCCAATGCCCACCAACCATGAATAATCTAGTTTACCGAATTTCAGAAGCAGCTAAGCCTTGGAGCATCATTTTTGACGATCACAATGTAAATTTTAATTGCAAAACATATGCAATACACAATGTTTATTGTGCTGGAATAATGATGCAACTAACATGCAAAAAGTACAAAATCACTTTACACATAGCAAACATGTTTTTTACTCAAGGGTTACCACCAAAATCATATTATTTGGCTTCCTTTACACTAGAAGAAATCCAATTTGGATTCACAGAACTCACCCAGAGGTATGAAAATAGTCCTCGAGTATCTCCTACAAGAGTAATTGACTTATTACTAGTGGCATCTTATGTCAATGACCTATATACATCAGATGATTTGGAAGAACATTTACCAGACGTGGACAGCATAATTACTGTGCCAGCTGAAGCAGGCTATAAATTGAATTTTAGGAAATCTAAAATATGCTTTTTAATATTCACAGGGAAGGCAAAGGACACTTCTCTGGGTTCGAGAAAAAAGATGGGGTACTTGAGCCTCCCAATTCCCTCAGGGAATACCGAGCATCAGTGGAATTTTTGAATTTCGGCAGAAAATTTGGCACAGCATGCTGAGAGTTTTTATTTTTTTGAGGGGGGGTTATATAGCGCAACTAGACCTGAAGGTATCAAAGCGCTTTACATGAGCACCAGTTGCATTACAGATCGGTACATTCATTTTTTTTAAATGTTGGGGTTAGGCACGGGGACAGTGGCGTAACGAAACTTGAGGGGGCCCACCTGCAAAAGTACATGGAGGGGCCCCCCTCCGGACTTAGGAGCTTTCAGGCCGGGTCACTCACCTGAAGGGGACCCTTGGAGCACGGGGGCCTCATGCACTACAGAGGCAGCGGGGGCATTGTTACACCACTGCCACAAGGCTCTCACCAATATGCCCTCGGTCTTTACAAACCAGTTCTGATATGGCAATGTCGGGGTCTGAACGTTCATCTTAACCTCCACCTTGTTTGCCACCCGCTAGCACCCTCTATCCACCCTTTCCTCCTTGGCGGAGGAACGTTTTATTTTGGCTTCCAGAAAGGACATCTCCTGGTCCTGGGAGACCTCAGGTAATGGCTGGGGACTTCTGATTGTCCTGGGAGACCTCAGTTATGGCTGGAGTCTTCTGATGGTCCTGGGAGTGCTCAGCTGATGGCGCAGCTCTTACATGTCCACATGGCGTGGACTCTGTGAATTTGCATTCATTGTACAAGCCATTCATTCTGCTGCTCCCTTACTAGGCCTTCATCTTTGTCTCTTGTCACTTAAATGTGGCAGAGACACTCTCCCAAGTGCTTTTTAGATTGCATCTCTGCAGCTCTTAACCTCTCAAAGAGTCATTTAATTTATTAGAGGGATTGCAATCTCCCAATATTTGTTCATGTACTAACAGCCTCAACAACTTTGCAAAGGTCTGGCCCTTTCTTTTTAAAACTAAACAAATACGTGAAAACATTCAGACTGAAATAATGCCTACACCCAACTACCTTTCTTTAAGATCGTACTACCTGTACCTCCTTTGCACCTGTTGATGCAACCAACCTTGATGCCGCCCTTGCAGGCTGCGCCCACAGGACCCCCTTCAGATTCTGCCCGGAGAAGCTAAAGGAGCTCTGTTTCTGCTTCTCAAGACCCCCTTGTTGGAATTGTTGAGTCTTCCTTTAGGACAAGGCACCTTCTTCACTGCCTGGAAAAATGCCGCTGTGAAACCCCTCCTGAAAAAGGGTTGCCACACCCTCGGGATATTATTAACTTCAGTCCAATCTCTCTCACCATTCTGGGTCAGTTAATTGAAACACTTCTTTTCAAACATTCGCTGGAGAAAACAATATTTATACCTTTCTAAACTGGATTTGCAGTTTTGCTGGAAATACTTGAGAGTTCCTGTAAAGCTCCAGAGCCCCCTGTAACGCATGGCCCAGAAGTTAGACCTATCACTGGAGGCAGACGGCGGCACCCAGATCTCAGCCCTGCGGTGTGTGTGAAGCCCTTGGCTGGATAACGGTTTCCTGTGTGTAACAAGCTGCGCCTGACTGCTCCTATCAGATCCTCAATGTTCCTGTCTGCCCCTGTCTGCTCCCGCCTGCGCAGCCTGCGCCTGTCAAACCCTGCCTGCCCCGCCCACTCCTGTTAGACCCTGCCTGTGTCCCGTGCTCCTGTCTGCCTCTGCCTGCCCTGCCTGCTCCTGTCAGATTCTGCCTGTCCCGCCTGCTCCTGTCTGCCTGCTCCTGTCTGCCCCTGCCTGCTCAGGTCAGACCCTGTCTGCCCCTGCATCCTCCTGTCAGGTCCTGCCTTCTCCTGTCTGTCCCTGCCTCTGTCTGCCTGTCTGTCTGTGTCAGACAAGGCCTGCTCCTGTCTGCCCCTGACTGCTCCTGTCAGACCCTGCCTGTTCCTGTCAGACCCTGCCTGTTCCTGTCAGACCCTGCCTGCCCATGTCAGACACTGTCTGCCCCGTCAGACGCTGCTCTCCCCTGCCTGCCCCTGCCTGCTCCTGTCTGCCCCTGCCTGCTCCTGTCAGACCCTGTCTGCCCCTGCATCCTCCTGTCAGGTTCTGCCAGCTACTGTCTGTCCCTGCCTCTGTCTGCCTGTCTGTGTCAGACAAGGCCTGCTCCTGTCTGCCCCTGCCTGCTCCTGTCTGCCCCTGCCTGCTCCTGTCAGACCCTGCCTTTCTGATAGATACATCTGCCGTGTGGATTCCTCACCTTGTGAATATCCCCCTTGCGCCAGCAACGTTCGGAAAATTCTTCGTAGCACGCCAGCGTGGACGACGTCATAGGAGCACGGCATTGCGCGCGACTCCGTCTGACATCACCGACTCCTCATAAGGCCCACGTCGGCGTGATGACGTCAGTTCCCTTTTTTCCACGTCGTCGACGCTAATGGTTTCTGGGATCTTCTGCGATACTTTTGGTATCTTGTTGCTATTTGGTGTTACAGTTTCTCTTTTGAGAATTTCTTCTTCGTCGAGGATGTCGTCGAGGAAGACGGGGTTCAAGCAATGTGGTTCCTGTGCCCGAATGATGTCGATCACTGATCCGCATTCCGACTGTCTGTGGTGCCTTGAGTCGGACCATGATGTTAAGAACTGTCGTTCCTGCTTCAAGATGAACCCCAAGGCCTTGCGAGAGCGGGAGGCGAAGCTTCTTCTTGCGAAGGTGAAGGAAAGAGAAGCTGGAATGTCTTCAAGGTCGGTTTCCAGGCGCTCGAAGTCGAGGTAGATGTCGCGGTCGAAGTCGAGGTCGGCTTTGAGGTCGAGGTCCAGAGCGAGGTCGAGATCCAGAGAGAGGTCGAGGTCTGGATCCAAGTCGGCTTCGGGCCAAGCTTCGAGCTCCTCGAGGAAGAAGCATAAGAGGAGTAAGCATCGCTCTAAACATCACTCTGTCAAGGAGTCTTCGGATTCGAAGAAGAAGTCTCGTAAGCATCATAAGGACTTCGTGTCTCCTTCACCGGCACAGTCTCATGTGGGTTCTCCTGTTCAGGAGCAGGAACCGGATCTGGAGTCGCACCATTCTTCGGTGCATTAAGAAGAAGAGGTCCCTCGAGCTCCGACTCCGGATGTGGAGCCTGAAAATCAAGAGGGCCAGGGTGCACCTTTGCCGGATCAGCCTCCTTCGGAGCGGCCGTTGGGTTCGTACCCTCCCTTTCTAGGTCCAGGTCAGGATCCCTCGCAGTTTTTAAATGCCTTGTTTGGTGTTTATTCGAGGGCTATGTACCCCACTGGCGCACCAGTAGATCCCATGGCTCCATTGTCTTTTAATTTAGGTGTGCCTCAGGCTTATGCCCCGGCCCCCTTTATGCCGTTTATGCTGACGCCTTGTGCTCCTTGGCTCGGTACGGCGCCGCCGAGGTCGTCGACTTCGCATGCGGCTTCGCCGGCTCCGGATCGACCTCGTGGTGATTCGGATCGTGGTGCTTCCCGTCCTCAATCTCCTCGCTCGACGTCGGCTCCGGCGCCGTCGGAGTCTTTGCCGGATCCATCGACTTCGGTCTGCATGGAATGGTCGAGGCGCAGAGCTCAACGCCTCTTGGAGGAGAAGGAGTATATGGGCTCCGAGGTTGAGGAAGGAGAGCTACAGGATCAGGGGGATTGTTTTGAGGACCTCCAAAGCGTTAGTGGCCTGGAACTTTCTCCTGAGTGGGGTTTGCCATCCGTTTCGGATACTCCATCCAAGGACGTTGCACCCTATCACGTCGTGATTAGGAAGGCTGCGGATTTGCTAGCCTTGACTTTGCCCACTGTTGAGTACAACCCCAACATCCTCACGGAGGTTTTACATTCGCCTTCTTCTATTATAGAGCCAACTCTTCCCTTCACTGACGCATTGACTGAGCCTATAAAGGAGGTTTGGAAGAGGCCTTTGACTGCTCCTGCGGTTTCCAGGTCGGTGGCAAGGCGTTACAGGGTGGCTCCTGATGACCCTGGATTTCTTTACTCACATCCTGCTCCGGAGAGTCTGGTGGTGCAGGCCGCTTGTTCCAGCAGGGCTGCAGGTTCTTTCCCTCAGGTGCCGGCAGACAAGGACTCTAAAAAATTGGACCAGTCTGCTAAGAAGATTTTCTCCTCAGGTTGCATGGCTTTAAAATCCACTAATGCTACTTGCCTGTTGGGGAGATATGTTCATGCATTGATGGACTCTGTGAAACAACTCTCATCTAAGCTTCCAGAGGATGATAGGAAGAACTTTAATGAAGTGGTCTCCGATACCCAGGCTGCAGCCCGTATGGTAATACAGAGTGGCATGGACACGGTGGACTCTGTTGCCAGGATTATGGGCTCTACTGTTGCTACCAGAAGGGCCGCATGGCTTAAATCTTCTGATTTTTCAACTGATGTTCAGTCTACCTTGTTGGACTTGCCATTTGATGGGACAGGCCTCTTTGGTAAGAAAGCTGACGTGGCCTTGGGGAGATTCAAGGACAGTCGAGCGACGGCGAGGTCTTTGGGCCTACAGACAAGGGGTTCTGCAACTAGGAAGTATAGGGGATTTGGCAGATCCACTTTTCGTTCCTATAACCAAGGTCAGCAGCAGCAGCGACAGAATCCTCTGTATAAGACCTACAGAGGAAAGCAGAGGGGTTGTGGTCGTGGACGCCAGGCCTCCTCCTCCTCCACTTCCTCTAATAATCAGCCCCCTCCCTCTACAGCAAAGCAGCCCTAGATCCGCCATTCTGGATCATGTGGCTCCGGTGGGGGGTCGGCTTACTCATTTTCTACGGGATTGGGAATCGGTTACATCAGATCTTTGGGTTCTCAATCTCGTAGAAAATGGGTATGCACTTCCTTTCCAGGAGTTCCCTCCCAATTACCCTCCTTGCCAGGGTTATTGTTCGGAGGACCACCTGCTTCGCCTGCAGGAAGAAGTCCTGGCTCTGTTCAGAAAAGGTGCGATAGAGGTGGTCCCGGAGCAGGAGAGGGGTCAGGGGTGCTATTCCCGGTATTTCCTGATCCCCAAGAAGGATGGCAGGTTACGTCCAATCTTGGACCTCAGGATTTTGAATCTCTACCTCAAACAGGAGAAGTTCAAAATGCTCACACTTGCGCAGGTTCTTCAAGCGCTGTTGGAAGAAGACTGGATGGTGTCAATCGACTTGCAGGATGCGTATTTTCACATCCCGATCCTGAAGTCGCACAGGAAGTATCTCAGTTTTACGGTGGGATCGCAACACTACCAGTTTGCGGTCCTTCCGTTTGGACTTACTACTGCGCCTCGAGTTTTCACCAAGGTGATGGCGGTGGTGGCTGCGCATCTCAGGAGGTCGGGGATTCCTGTGTTCCCCTATCTGGACGACTGGCTGATCAAAGCGGAGTCGCCCGAGAAGGTGCTCCATCACCTGCAAGAGACATCGCAGCTGTTGTACAGGTTGGGTTTTTCGATAAACGTACCCAAATCTCACCTGGTGCCCTCCCAGTGCAACCTGTTCATAGGTGCGGTACTGGACACTACTGTATGTCGTGCATTCCCTCCTCCTCAAAGGATTCGCGACATTCAGGTAATGATTCCTTTGTTCTACAATGGAGCGGTTGTTCCAGTCCTGAAGGTCCTTCGCCTGCTCGGTCTGATGGCTTCTTGCATTCTCCTGGTCAACCATGCACGCTGGCACATGAGGGCACTCCAGTGGTGCCTCCGCAGGCAGTGGTATCAGCACAACGGAGATCTCAGGGAGTCAGTGAAGATCTCCAGAGAAACTGCAGCGGATCTGTCTTGGTGGGGCGTGGAAGGCAATCTGTCACAAAGAAAGCCTTTTCAGCTACCACCATCGGTGGCCACGGTGATAACGGATGCATCCACTCTAGGGTGGGGTGCTCATCTGGGGGATCTGGAGGTCAAAGGTCTTTGGTCTCCAGAGGAAAGGTTGCTTCACATCAACCTTCTAGAGTTACAGGCGATACGTTTGGCGCTCAAGGCCTTCCTCCCTTCCCTTTGCGGTCAGTCGATCCAAGTCCTGATGGACAACACGACCGCGATGTGGTACATCAACAAGCAGGGAGGAGTAGGGTCGCAGTGTCTCTGCAAAGAGGCTCTGCATCTCTGGTCCTGGGTTCAGGATCATCACATTTGTCTGATGGCAAATCATCTGGCCGGAGTTCTGAACGTTCGTGCAGACGTTCTCAGTCGGCAGTTCTCTGCCGACCACGAGTGGAGGCTTCACCCGGAGGTTGTTCGCGGCATCTTTCAGGTGTGGGGGACTCCTCGGGTGGACCTGTTTGCCACTTGCGAGAATGCTTATTGCCCGTCATTCTGCAGTCTCCAGTATCCGATGCAAGGAGCATTGGGGGACGCGTTTCAGTTGAGCTGGGGAGGTCAGCTCCTTTACGTGTTTCCTCCCATACCCTTGATTCCTCGGGTTCTGAGGAAGATTCGCCAAGATCAGGCCCAAGTCATATTGGTCGTCCCGGATTGGCCAAGAAGGGTGTGGTACTCAGACCTTCTCCACCTCTCCTCTCACCCGCCGCTCCGTCTCCCTCTCAGGGCAGACCTCCTCTCTCAGATGGAGGGGCAGGTTCTACACCCCCACCTCCAGACATTACACCTTCATGCCTGGAGATTGAACGGGGCAACCTGAATTCCTTTTCTCTCCCTCACGATGTGGTGGATGTCATTCTTTCTGCCAGGCGCGACTCCACCAAGTCCATCTATTCGTATAGGTGGTCTAAGTTTGTCTATTGGTGCAGGGAGAGGGATGTTGACCCATTGAAGGCTCATTTGTCTGACATTTTAATGTTTGCTCTTTCTCTGGCACGGCAAGGTTTTGCTGTTGCCACGGTCAAAGGATATCTTTCGGCTTTATCGGCATTTCTCTGTTTGCCGGATCAGCCCTCTCTTTTTAAGTCTCCTGTAGTATTAAGATTTTTGAAGGGATTCACTAATAAGTTCCCTCCTTCTCCCTTTATTGTTCCTCATTGGGACTTAAATCTTGTGTTAACCTATCTGATGGGTTCTCCGTTTGAACCCTTGCACAAGTGTCCCATGAGGCTTCTTTCTTTTAAAACGGTCTTCTTGGTTGCAATTACCTCGGCAAGGAGGGTAAGTGAGCTTCAGGCTCTTAGTTCCAAGCCCCCGTTCTTGTCCATTCATGCTGAAAGAATGGTTCTCAGGACCAGGGCTGCTTTTCTGCCTAAGGTGGTTACTCCCTTCCATCTAGGACAATCCATTACCCTTCCTAACTTTTATCCTCCCCCACACCCTTCCAAGGAGGAGGAGAGGCTTCATCGCTTGGACCCGAAGAGAGCGGTTAGTTTCTATCTTGAAAGGACTAAAGACTATCGTATTGACGATCAGCTCTTCGTGGGTTTTGCTGGCTGCAAGAAGGGCAGAGCGGTGCACAAGCGCACACTTTCCAGGTGGATTATCCTCTGCATCAAGATTTGCTACTCTCTGGCGGGTAAGGACCCTCCTGAGGGTATTAGAGCTCATTCAACTAGAGCGAAGTCTGCAACTTCTGCATTGTCTAGAGGTGTTCCTGTTGAGGACATTTGCAGGGCCGCAACATGGGCCTCCCTCCACACTTTTGCGAAGCACTACTGCTTGGTTGCTGAGGTGAGGAGGGACGGCCATTTCGCGCGCTCTGTTCTCCAGAATTTCCTGGTGTAGCAGAGTGGACACCCTCCTCCGGGAGTGGGGACTGCTGTGGGACTCTATTCACAAGGTGAGGAATCCACACGGCAGATGTATCTATCAGAAGAACAAGTTACTTACCTTCGGTAGCGCTTTTTTTGGTAGATACAGTATCTGCCTGTGGATTCCTCACTGACCCACCCGCCTCCCCGTTGTCCACTCTGCTATACCTGGGTTTATGTGCAAATGTATTTATGAATTTGTATTTCTGATATTTTATGCTTTTGTACTTTTAGTGTTTTTGGTTTGCGTGTACTTTGTACATTGTATATATGTGTATATTTGTTGGTCCGTCCAGGTGCCTTGAAGGCACGGAAAAAAGGGCGGAACTGACGTCATCACGCCGACGTGGGCCTTATGAGGAGTCGGTGACGTCAGACGGAGTCGCGCGCAATGCCGTGCTCCTATGACGTCGTCCACGCCGGCGTGCTATGAAGAATTTTCCGAACGTTGCTGGCGCAAGGGGGCAAGGGGGACATTCACAAGGTGAGGAATCCACAGGCAGATACTGTATCTACCAGAAAAAGCGCTACCGAAGGTAAGTAACTTGTTTGTTCCTGTCAGACCCTGCCTTTTCCTGTCAGACCCAAACCAAAACGACCACTTGCTTACCAAATACTTTCTCGGACTTGGAGTTCTATAAAAAAAGTCATTGAAATTCAGCCATTAATCAGAATTTCTTCATTATATATCAGCGAGAGAAATAATAAAATAACGAGTCCTACCTTACTTGGACTGGTTATATCAGACCTGTAAGCGCATAATAAGGCGTTTAGGTATATGGGGTGCTGACACACACAGCTATCAATCACGACCCACTCATCAAAACGACGTACCTCTAACCAGAAAGTATTTGGTAAGCAAGTGGTCGTTTTGGTTTTGTGAATTAAGACTTGAGACATCATTTTCAGTCGATTTAACACTAGATGTTGTGGTTTTCATTTTCAGCTGATTGACAACGTAAACTCCATAGAGAGGTATGAAATTAATCTTCAACATCAAACCCCCATGACATACATTTAATATAGTACACTCATACGCCATATCATTCATTTATGTTTTTCAGATCAGCCCCTGATGAAGGCACCATGCAGTGCCGAAATGCATTGGGCAGGGATTTATAATTTGAGAAAAGTGATAATATTATGATTGGTTATGAAGTAGCGTTGCAGTGAACATTGTACATATGAAAATACTGTGATGAAATGTTTTCTTATTGCAAATTGTAAAAAGATTATGGAATGCACAAATTGATGAGAATCAGACTATGGTATTAAATATCTGATTGCTAAAAGTACATATACATATTGTTTTGAAATTGTTTAAATTTATGAAGGTGTAGGATAACACCATGTGCACAGTGCGCAACTAGATGAGATTCTTTCCCATCATAACTAGAGTATTATCCACAGGAATGACTAACCTGATTAGTTGCAGCACCATTTGAGTAGACTGTTAAAACGTTTGAATTGGAGTGCTCCTCACACACCCTTAAAACTTTTTGTCAGTAGAGGGACACTTTTTCGAAGATTCCTCATAAGTCCATGGCAGATAGCTACAGTTTTGGCATGAGCTTCTATAGAGAGCTTCTTGCTAATCTGGACTCTTAGATTTCGAACTGATCGGGCTATCATTAAGTCTAAATCATTTGTTCATGGCCAAAACTTGCTTGGACATTGATGGAGTATTTTGCCGGGGGAGCAGCATAGAAACACAGTTTTACTTCCATTGAATTTAAGTGTATTTCTGCTCATCCAATTTGCCACCTCGGGTAGGCAGGCATGACGTTTTTAGGTCTCGCCTCTCAATGCGCATGCGCATTGAGCAGAGCGAGACTAAAGGGCTTTAAACAGACTTTACCCACCTGGCGATTTGGTGCTGTGCCCGTGCGCTTTTAGGTCAATGCGCAAGCGCATTGACCTAAAATGCGCGTGCACATCATCAAATCGCCGTCTATTCCCTCAGCCGCACTCCTCCCACACCTTTGAAGTGAAGCTTAGCTTTACTTCAAAGGCCCCTGCTGCTTCACACCCTCATCGCCTCTCTCCCCGCTCCGCCCCCTCCCCTGCCTGCCGTGTCGCATTTCTCCTCCCTCTCCCCACAGCAATGACCTCCGTCTTGGCTCGCTGTTCTTTTAAAAACTACTCGTTGCCTCCTCCCGCTCTCCTTAATCCGCCATCCTTAATCCACCCTCCCACTTTCCTTTGTTTCTAAATCCCCCTCACTCCTTCCTTCCTGTTTCTAACCCACCCCGTTTCTCTCACCTCTCATCACGCTCTCTATTGTGTTTTCCACCCTACCCACTCGTGTCAAACCCCCTGCGCTGTTTTTGTACAGCTTGTTTTGCTTGCATGCATGGGCACTGGCGTGAAGCAAAATTGTGCCTACTCTCCATATGACACGGGTACGTACGTTGACAACCTCACAAACCTTTGAGGGCCAGGTCCCTGAGCAGAGCAGGGGGTCAGAAGCGCGGATGGGTGTGAGACATGGGCCCATCCATCCCCCAGAGCCAACAATATTTTAATAATGTTGTTGATAAGTTAATATTTTGCAGCTATGTCTACTTCCTAACACTTGTCAAGCGAGTCCGACAGAATGGGGCTTGCATTCATACATCTGTCGGGACTGCTTTAGCTCCCAGTGAGTCCTGTTCACTTTCTGTCTCATTGAAGACAAGGAGCCACCCCAAGCACACCTTTCCTTACAACCTAATGAGGCTTGTCCTATCGATGCCGCCCTTTGTAACATATCTACAGAAAGATGCATGAAGCATTGTCTGAGATAAATGAACAAGCGTTGCTGCTGACCCCTCTAAACCTGCCAATTAGCAGCCCAGCTTGTGTTCGATTAGCTCCCGCTCAGTAGGCATGTCTTCACAGACCCCCAAGACCTCCCGGGCTACCGTAGGCTGCCTGGAATCTGAGCGGCGCTCGTTAACATCGCATCCCTAATTACTGCTCTGGAGGCCGAGAGCCTCTTTGATGTGCCGCACTCTGCTATTGGTCAGTGCGACCTGCGTGTTGTCAAGCAAACTAGGAGCAGCGTTAGCTAGCGTATGCTCAGAGTCAGAGTAGCTCCACTTTACGACTCCATTTTTGTTGTTATTTTAAGGTTAAGGAATACAAGAAAAATAGCCGCTGCTACAAATCACTGAACCCCTACTACACCAGTTGCTCAAAGCTACCAGCTTACTCAGGGCTTTAAGTGGGATGTAAAAACTGGGGGGGGGGGGCGGGTGTCTCTCAAAGGGGCGTGGGCAATGTAATTAAGTAAGCTACAAATCTGTGCTTAGCATAGTGTGCCGCCCGACTTGTATTTTGAAGTTTCTGTCATTACATCCAGATATATGATGCAACAAGTAACATCAAGTCAGGACTATTGGCTTTGTCAATGGTTGTTAGTCACCATCACTCTCCCCTCCCTTCTCTTTTTCCCCTCACTCCTCTCTCCCATCACTTTCCCCTCCCCCTCTATCCCCACTCTACCCTCCCTCTATCCCCACTCTACCCTCCCTCTCACCACTCTCCACCCTCTCACCACTCTCCCCTCTCACAACTCTCCTATCTCCTCTCTCTCCTCTCTCTCCTCTCTCTCTCCCCCCTCTCTTCACTCTCCTCTCCCCTCTACCATCTCCCATCTCTCTCCACACTCTTCCTTCTCTCTCCTCTACCCTCTCTCCTCTCTCTCCACACTCTCCTCCCTTTCTCCCCTTTTTCCTCACTCTCCCCTCTCTCCCCTCCCCTTTCACATCTCTCCTCAAGGTACACACGATTGTCAATGAGCACTAACACAGCATCATTTATACCATTTTGGCATTAGTCAACACCACTAGTTTTTCCCTGTTGTTCTCATCTTCATCTCCCCCATGGTTACTCCTTTCCCAGGTCTATCTCCATTGCTCTGCCTTCCACCTCTCATGCCTCTCTCCCAAACTCATCTTCTCCCTTTCTATACTCAACTCTCTCCCTTTCTATAATCTCAGACTCCCTCTCCTGCTTCTCTCTCTTCCTTCGCTCTTGGGCTCCCTGTCGGTACTTCTCGCCCCTAATACACTCTTTCTCCCTCTCCATGCTTCTGTCCCGGGTCTGGTGGCTCAGTGGACTAATGCGTCTACTCCAGGGGCCTGTGTTCGACCTCATGGTCACAGGTTCAAATCCCGGCGGGTCCACTCAGCCTTTCATCCAACTGAGGTCGATAAAATGAGTACCATTGAGTTGGGTAACAACAAACATCTGTTATTCAGCGCCAAGATACCCGTAGTGGTGAACGTGCGCTTTACAAATACACATGTTATGTTATGTTATGTCCCCTGCTGCACTCTCAGGCTCCCTGTCCGTGCATCTCACCCTTACTTCACTCTTGGGCTCCCTCTCCGTGCTTCTCTTCCTTGCTGCACTCTCTGCTCCCTCTCTGTGCTTCTCTCCCCTGCTGCACTCTCGTGCTCTCTAGAGATGTGGCCTAACAACAAGAGCTGCCATCTAAGTCACGTAAATACAAAACATGTTGCATTCCAAATGCTATAGGTGTCACATTCGCGAACTATTGGCATTGTAAATGACAAAGCTATCCATTTAGCTATTTTAAAAACCAACACATAAATAAAATATTTGTCATTTACAAGACCAATAGCTCCAACTTTTCTAATGCGAGACCTATTGCATTTCCAATGCTTGTTCTAGCTGGGTGATATTGATATATACGGAAAGTATTAGTTGGGTGTCATCTGCATAATTTATAAATGACAACCCAAAAGATTTAATCAAGAACAGCAATGGCCGAAGGTAAACATTAAATAGAATAAGGCTCAAAGCCAATCCTTGTGGTACCCCATGTTCAATTTCTTTAAACTTTGACAAATGGGGGGAGAGATATTGCTGGTCATCTCCCCGATAGGCATGAAATAATCCAGTTCAGAAAGGTAGCTTCTACCCCTATCTCTTTTAATCTGTTGAGTAGGAGTTGATGGTGTCAAAAGCAGCCAATAGATCTAACAGAATCAAAAATGCTGCCTGACCACTGTCAACCCACATCCTAAATTCATCCATTGTCATAATCAGTGCTGCTTCCATACCATGGGCTGGTCTAAAGCCCAACTGCTCTTGTTCAAGCAGATCGCTATGTAATTTACTGACGTACTATTCTAGAATCTTGACCGGGTACAGAAGCAGAGAAATTGAACGGTAGTTACTGGGGTCTTTGATATCTGCCAGATGTTTTTTCAACAGAGGTGTGACAATAGCTTTCTTCCAGGCGGCTGGTACAGTTCCCACGGGTAAAGGCTGATTACAAATTATTTGTAAGACTGGATAGAGCTCATTTGCCCTGTCCTTCCAGATTCAGTGGGGATTGAGTCTAGCGGGGAGCCAGAGGAGAATAAGGAGGCTAGAGTTCTTAATTCTTCGGCTATTAACAAGTCCACTCTATCAAGAACATCCAGACACCCCTCCCGATGAGATTTCTCATTAGAAGTTGGGGTACATCTCGCTAATATATCTTTGTTCTAAAGCATGGTTCCCCTGCTTCGGATAGCTATCCTTTTTTTAATCTCATTTAAAATCCAATCTACTTTGTTCTGAAAAAAGTAAAATAGATTATCACATAGTTCTTGTGAATGGTCAACTGTTTGCTTTGGAGTTTACACAGTTTGGAGATGCTAACTCTTTTACTGCATCAAATACCTTCTTAACTCTATTAGCAGGTTCTGTAATAGTTTTTTTAAAGTACATCTCTTTGGCTCAAGTTTTCTTTTTGTGTTTATTTAGTGCTGTCTTCAGTATTTGCTTATCTTTAGCTGAATAAACTCTACGCTTCTGCCTTTCTAGCTTCCTATAGCTCAATTTCTTCTCCCACAAGATTTCTGTGAAACATGGCACCAAAGGTTTAGATTTTGGTAGCCTTAGTTTCAGGGGAATTCGTTTATCAACAGTGTCAATGATGGAACTCTTTAAGCATGCATAGGTTACTTCGTTATTCAGCCTCATGAAAGCAGTGTGTAGTGTTGAATATCTTTCTTTCATTCAGCTTTTCCTCTCTCCAGGACCAGGAAAGATGGTCCCCTAAGGACCAGTGGGTGGAAGAACTGGACTTCTGCGCCACAAAGGAGGATACAAGCTCCAGCTGACAAGCTAAAGGAGAAAGCCTGGTGTAGGGAGCAAGTAGAACCAGAGCCCTGCAAAGTATGCTGCCTTAGAGGCCAGGAGGCATGAGGAAAAGGCTTCATGTGGCATGGGCTTGCCACCCGGTGCAAAATGAGCCTAGGATTTCGAGATTCGAACCAGGGTGGCCCAAGATATCCAACAAAAAAGAATGATCTGGCCGTTGACCCTGCAAACTAGGATTGGAGCACGAGGAGCTCCGTTGCTGAGTCCTCAAAACACTCCAGGTTGGGCTGGGGGTCGACTCGACACAGGGATAATTTATAATTAATGAGCCGGGGAGTGCTACTCTGCAGAGTTCTAAAGGCCCAGGGATCCAAACTCCCAGGCCCGTTTTATACTTGAGGGGGCTTCATCTTCGGGCCCCCGTTGTAATAAGGATCGGAGGAACACCATCACACCCCCCTCCCGCAAGGAAAAGTAAAGGAGCCTGGGCCCCATCTCCTGGCCCTCAACACACAGCTAATGAGGCGCAGAGCTCCCGCATAAAGAGGAGATGTGCCCCAGACACCGATCTCCAGGCCCAGTCTGGGGGAGCGGGACGGCGGGCCACCACCAAGAAGTCTCCCGGAAAAGAATGCTGCCTGCTCCTGTGCCAACAGAGAATGCCAGATGGGCAGGAGCCGGCAGGAACAACCAGGGAATGGGATCCCTGAGCTGCCCCCAAATGAAGGAGTCGTGTGGGGTGCCGGGTACGACTGGGCACCCCAATAAAGATTAAAGGCAAAATGAAAGCTGTGCAGTGCGAGGCCGCACAGCAGCAGAATAAAGAATTCTGCTGGAGCGTCTCATTAAAAATTCACGCTCCTGTGAGGGAGCGCTCCATAAAGCCCTGCATGGCTTCTTCAAGCCCACGTTTGTCAGGGATGTGGTGGCCCCAGGACAGCAGGGACACCACCAACCTTGAAAAGAGTGTGGGGGCTGCAGGAGTGCAGCAGCTCCCTTCCAAGGAAACTTTCAAAGAGGCACTGAACCTAAGTGGACAGGGTCAAAGGAATTGGGATCCATCTGACTTTTTTCAGCCAATGTTAAGCACTCTCCAAGCTACAATTTTTGCTGCTTAGCCTGGGAGTGCAGCAACCTCTGCTTGTGGGATTCGTGGCTGTGAATTTTGTAGCCTAAGTTTGGTTAAGAAAGACACAGATGTGTTTTTTATTTGTACAATGCTTTATTTAAAGGTGCTGTTATTGCTGACCGTAATGATTATGCCTGAAAGGCTGCAATGCTTTTTAATTATAATGTGTGCACGTGGTTGCAAGCTTTATTACTTATAAGGATAGCAGATGGATTATGGTTACTGAAGTCAGTGATGGAATGATGTATTATGGCGCGATTCTGCTTTTTTAGTATGGTAACATTGACATGATTTGAAGGAATACCCTCCTAAATGGTTAGGTGTTACATTGTTTGGGAGGGGGGTACTGTTATTTCTGTGTTCGTGACCCTCTAGAAGTCTAATGCAATGTTTTCAAATGTATTTACGCCATCCTTATGTGAGTTTGTAAATGACTGCTTTGTATTTAGTAGTAAATCTTTAATAAACGTACTTTTCCTTTTTCAAAGAAAATTCACAGACTGGACAATCATTTGTTGAGTGTTATTATTGCATGCCAGCGAAAGGTGATTACTAGCCCAGTGCTTTGTATTTAGAAAAAAAAAGTATGTGCTAGATCCCTCGTCAGGACGCCACTGCAGCTTGTACCATCTAATTCCCCTGCCAGCACTGCCAATGACTTTACCAACCCAACTACTAATGTCAAGTCAAGTCAGATGATTTATATAGCGCGCTACATACCCAGAGGGTCTCAAGGCGCTTGAGGAAGGGTGGGGAGTTACTTGTCAAATATCCAAGTTTTAAGCTGCTTTCTGAATGCTAGGTGGTTCTGAGTGAGGCGAAGGTGAATGGGAAGTGAGTTCCAAGTTTTAGCTGCCAGGTGAGAGAAGGATCTTCCTCCCATGGTGGTTTTATTGATGCGAGGTACTGCAGCAAGGGCTAGGTTGGAGGAGCGTAGCTGACGGGAGGGGGAGTAGAAGGAAAGTCGTGTGTTGAGGCATTCAGGTCCAAGTTCGTAGAGTGCTTTGTGTGCGTGGGTTAGGAGGCGGAATGTTATCCTCTTATTGACGGGGAGCCAGTGGAGGTTTTTCAGGTGACTAGAAATGTGGTCTTTGCGCGGGATGTCTAGTATGAGTCTGGCTGATGCGTTCTGGATGCGTTGGAGTTTATTCTGGAGTTTTGCGGTGGTGCCGGCGTATAGGGTGTTACCGTAGTCCAGGCGGCTCGTGACCAGTGCGTGGGTGACCGTTTTTCTAGTTTCGGTGGGGAGCCAGCGAAATGTTTTTTTGAGCATGCGGAGAATGTTGAAGCAAGATGATGAAACGGCGTTGACTTGTCTGTTCATCGAGAGTGAGGAGTCCAGGATGACGCCCAGGTTCCGTGCGTGGTCCGTCGGGATGGGTGCTTTTCCAAGGGCCTCTGGCCACCAACAGTCATCCCAGGCAGAGGGGGAGGTACCTAAGATAAGGACTTCTGTTTTGTCTGAATTCAGTTTCAGACGGCTGTGCTTCATCCACTCGGCTACTTCTTTCATTCCTTCATGTAGGTTGGTTTTGGCGGTGTTCGGGTCATTGGTGAGTGAGAGGATCAGTTGAGTGTCGTCGGCGTAGGAGATGATGTTGAGGTTGTGTTGGCGTGCGATGGTCGCGAGGGGGCTCATGTATACGTTGAAGAGGGTGGGGCTGAGTGAAGATCCTTGTGGCACGCCGCAAATGACTTCAGTGGCCTCTGACTTGAATGGTGGAAGGCGGACTCTCTGAGTTCTTCCGGTAAGGAAGGAGGTGATCCAATCCAGTGCTTTTCCTTGGATTCCGATGTTTCTGAGGCGTTGTAGGAGGGTGCTGTGACAGACTGTGTCGAAGGCTGCGGAGAGGTCAAGGAGGATGAGGGCGACTGTATCTCCATTGTCCAGTAGAGTTCGAATGTCGTCTGTTGCTGCGATGAGTGCGGTCTCAGTGCTGTGTTTGGCTCGGAAGCCGGACTGTGAGGAGTCGAGGGATTTGTTGGTTTCGAGGAAGGCGGCGAGCTGGTTGTTGACAGCTTTCTCGATGACTTTGGCCGGGAATGGTAGGAGCGAAATGGGGCGGTAGTTTTTGAGTTCGGTGGGGTCAGCTGTGGGTTTTTTCAGAAGGGCGCTGAGTTCGGCGTGTTTCCAACTTTCCGGGAAGGTGGCGGAGTTGAGGGAGCAGTTGATGACGTCTCGGAGGTGTGGTGCTATGATGGAGTCTGCTTTGTTGAAGATATGGTGAGGGCATGGGTCTGTAGGGGATCCAGAGTGAATGGAGTTCATCAGACGGATGGTGTCCTCAGTGGAGATAGGGTTCCATTCATTAAGGGTGTTCAAGGGGGGTGAGGGTACGGCAGAAGGTTGGGAGGGTTGGTCTCCGGGTTGGTTGTCGAAGCTGTTGTGGATGTCTGCGATTTTGTTGTGGAAGAACGAGGCTAGGGAGTCGCAAAGGGTTTGAGAGGGAGTGATGTTGTTGGAGTTGGCTGAGGGGTTGGTAAATTCTTTGACGATGTTGAATAATTCCTTGCTGTTGTGGGTGTTGTTGTCAAGTCGGTCTTTAAGTGCAGCTTTCTTGGCAGTTCAGATCAGTTGGTGGTGTGTGCGGGTGGCGTTTTTGAAGGCGTCCCTAGTGCTGGTGTTTGGGTCTTTTTTCCAGGCCTTCTCAAGGGAGCGACAGATTTTCTTGGAGTTTTTAAGATCATCGTTGAACCAGGAAGCGTTTTTCCTGCCTGTTTTGAGTTGACGTTTTTTCAAAGGTGCTAGGCTGTCGGCGCTGTTGGTTAGCCATTGATTGAGGTTAATGGCTGCTTGGTTGGGGTTCGAAGAGTGGGCAGGGGGGTTTTGAAGAAGCGATGAGGAGATCTGGTCGATGGTGGTTTTGTTCCAGTTTCTTCGCAGAGTAGTTTGAGGATGGTTGTGGGATGTAGTCTTTTTGTAGACAAAGTGAACGCAGCTGTGGTCCGTCCAATGGAGAACTGTGGTGTGACTAAAGGAGATATGTTTGCTGGAGGTGAAGATGGGGTCGAGTGTGTGACCTGCGTAGTGTGTGGAGGTGTTAACAAGTTGTTTGAGTCCAAGGTTGGCGAGATTGTCCAGAAGGGTGGTGGCGTTGCAGTCGTTGCTCTTCTCCAGGTGAAAATTAAGGTCTCCCAGTAGGATGTAGTCCTCGGAGGGGAGGGCGTGTGGGGTGATAAAGTCAGTGATGTCTTCACTGAATTGTGCCCGGGGTCCAGGTGGCCTGTAGAGGAGGGTGCCTCTGAGTGTGGTCTTGGGGTCGGTGTGGATCTGGAAGTGAAGGTGTTCGGCGCTAGCGAGGTTGTTGTCAGAGCTGGTTGAGATGCGGATGGAATTCTTATGGACGATGGCGATGCCTCCTCCTGTTTGCTTGGTGCGGTCCTTACGGATGATCTTGTAGCCTTCCGGGATGGCAATGGTGATGTTTGGGGCTGAGGAGGCGTTCATCCATGTTTCTGTTAGGAAGGCGACGTCCGGAGAGATGGTGTCTAGTAGATTCCAGAGGTCGATGGCGTGTCTGTGGATTGAGCGGGTGTTGAGCAGGATGCATTTTAGGTGGTTGGGGTCGGATCTCTGTTTGGTGTTGGTGGAAGAGGAGTTGGTCTTGGTGCTGTCATACTTGCAGGAGTTGCATGAGAAGGGTCCATGGGTGTGTCCAGGAGCGGCTTGGGTGCAGGTGGGGAGTCGGCCGGGGTTAAGGGCTAAAAGGGTGGAGGCGTGGTATGTAATGCGGGTGGGGTGGGTGGGACGGGGGCCAGGGGGTCTGGCGCAGGGCGCGGGCTTGGCGCGGACGGGCGTAGACGGGCTTACCTTTGGCGCACCTTCGGCGCGAATTGGGCGCGACCGCTGCGCGTGAACGCTGCGCGCAAATGCATCTGTCATATATGGATAGTGGAGGGGGAGGGGCGAGGGAGGGGCGTCTGGGAGGCGGGTGCGTGCTGGGGAGCCTCGCTACGAGGCACAACAAACAAAATGGCCGGGTACTTGTAAACAAACAAATATCTCAACAGGCGGGCAGTCCGATCTACAATGCAGTCCCTCGACTAACCAAACACTTAGCAGATGCGAGCGCACTCACAATGTAGCCAATCAACAGTGCTAATGGGCAAATGCGAGCGTGCACACAATTTAAACATAAAGTGATTCAAAAGTCAAAAGCGAGCTCGCAGACAGTATTAAAATAATTAGCTATGCAAATTAGTCAGATGCGAGCGCGCAATGAATAGGTCTAAAATTAGGCAAATGCGAGGCAGAGATACAGATACCAGGCAGCCAGAGCGAGCGCTGCAAAGTGAGTTCAGGGAGCGTGGTGGAGCGACCTCTTCTCACGAGGATAGGGAGGTCACAGGTCTATGGACACTGTGGAAGCCTTGAGGCACTTTGTGGGAGGGAGGGGCGTCTGGGAGGCGGGTGCGTGCTGGGGAGCCTCGCTACGAGGCACAACAAACAAAATGGCCGGGTACTTGTAAACAAACAAATATCTCAACAGGTGGGCAGTCCGATCTACAATGCAGTCCCTCGACTAACCAAACACTTAGCAGATGCGAGCGCACTCACAATGTAGCCAATCAACAGTGCTAATGGGCAAATGCGAGCGTGCACACAATTTAAACATAAAGTGATTCAAAAGTCAAAAGCGAGCGCGCAGACAGTATTAAAATAATTAGCTATGCAAATTAGTCAGATGCGAGCGCGCAATGAATAGGTCTAAAATTAGGCAAATGCGAGGCAGAGATACAGATACCAGGCAGCCAGAGCGAGCGCTGCGAAGTGAGTTCAGGGAGCGTGGTGGAGCGACCTCTTCTCACGAGGATAGGGAGGTCACAGGTCTATGGACACTGTGGAAGCCTTAAGGCACTTTGTGGGAGGGAGGGGCGTCTGGGAGGCGGGTGCGTGCTGGGGAGCCTCGCTACGAGGCACAACAAACAAAATGGCCAGGTACTTGTAAACAAACAAATATCTCAACAGGCGGGCAGTCCGATCTACAATGCAGTCCCTCGACTAACCAAACACTTAGCAGATGCGAGCGCACTCACAATGTAGCCAATCAACAGTGCTAATGGGCACACTCCTACAAGTCTGACAATTTAGACTATTCCAGGCCTCCAACGCTTAAAGAATGGCTTGGGAGGCAGGTATCAGTCATTTTAATGTATATTGAATTAATAAACAATTGTTGTTCTGCTCATCTCTAAATTAGTCAAACAGCGACACCATGCAGCAGACTGTCATAAGTGCCAGTGTTGAGAATTTTGTGTCTGCTCTGAGCACCGGAAACCACCTGCTCAAATTAAGCACTGCTCACACCACCTCCCATAGTAGGCCTTGGACTGCTCTGCTTCGCTACCATGACAGACAAGCTCTACAATAGGGTGTTTGGTTCCAAGTAAAGGGATGATTGTGGACCCACTACGTGTGCAGTCCACACACCTAATGGCTTGTTTCCTTACACCACTGCTGACTGTGCAGCCAACAATTCTGTTGCAAAACATGTCCCAGTCGGATTCCCCTCGTAGAATTGAAAAACAATCAATCTAAAGCAGAGATCAGAAAATGATGAGCACTGAAGGAAGTTTTGATAATTCGATATTACCAACTGCTACATCTTTACTGTTTTGTAAAAGAGTCATCCATACACAATGGATATGATTTAGTAGTATCCTTTAATAGAGCTTGTAAATCAGCATCCATACTCCTCTCAGTACATCTATTGAATACCCCCTGTGCATTCCTTAAGCCTTAACATTCTTTTAGAACTAATGATATAATGTCATTTACACATCGTTACATGTTTGAAAGGGAGTCAGATCTACTTCAGTGTATCAGTATCTCTGTTTCACAAGATTCAAGTGCAGAATTATCAGATTGTGAAACTATTCCTTTAAATTGTTATGTTGGAGAGTATTATAAGCATTACACCTGAGCACACATAATCATTATTTCTATAATCCAATGTGTTTGTATTGCTTTTAAAACAATATCGCAGTGTCTCTCCACCCTATAGTCCAAAGTCCATATTTTTCAGAGAGAGATGCAATAGTCTTCTGTTGAATATATGTATTTAATTTTCAGTTTGACAGTACGTAGCACCGCAGCAGCCGACGCGCGTTTCGCCCACAGGGCTTTTTCAAGGCTGCAACAAGATTTTTATGATTGTCTGTTAGACAATGTGCTTACATAAATCCCATTCACAGAATTGTGAATACAATTTCTACAGAAGGTTAACCTAGTCATTTAAAAAACAACCCTGTTCAGTTCACATATACATATTTGCATATCGCCTGTTGGCCTATATGCATTACAATAGACAGTGCCTCCTAGAGACATTCTATGTATGTTGGTGGAAATAGAACAGTTATGTGATTTCAAGCCACCCTGGGTACCTAAAATATCAATGCGCAGAGTGAATAGTAGGTAGTCTCTCTCATACTGTGACTGTGTAATGTGACTGTGCGTGTCACCTAATGTGCACAACCACTATCATTCCCATCACCCGGTGCGTAAATCATGTACACATTTGTGCATTCGTCTCACCTTAGTTTCTGATCTCGAAACGCAAATTTGATACAGCTCAGGGAGACGTCTTTCTTTTAGCTTGTTATTGACCCGGACGTTTACGAATATGCTCTCAGTACAATAGAAACTGGTTTCACTTTGTAACAATCTGATAGATAAATGATGCCATGTATATTCACATTCGCCACTTTTTATTATTCTATGGTCATTTAGTTTTTTAGGTCTAAATTTCTCGTACTCATCTGAGTGAAACATTTCTGCTCTACAATAGTCCATATTCTGACATTATTTTAACAATGGGTCATTGCATAAGTTTATTACGACATGTATGGAGGGGGACCTCAGCACACGATTACCCAGGATTCTTTATACATTTGAACCCGATATAATATATCATTAAAACAACTATATAAAAACACCGGACACGCCTCACGTGTTGAGGCAGTCGATCATCTCCAATATTATCAATAAAACATTAATATTCGTCCAATATATGGACCTTACCCTCAATATGTACTTGGGGCCCACAGTATTGCAATCCTTGTCGTCTTTGTCTCGTTTCCCTCCAGGCAATAGCAACCATAAGCTTTGTCCTTTGTTTATTCAAGCCGTCTTAAGGTCGGATCATGATAAATCCAATATGCCTTGAGACTGTCACTCGATATATGCACAACGTGATTCGTCACCGGCGAAAAGGAAAAATACAAATCGCTGTGTCAAAACAAACTAGTGCAGACACAATTCTTTTCCCACCCACTCATATCGCACGCTGTCTCTCATGTTAGCTGCTCTAATGTAGACCAAAATTCATCGTATAAGCAGAGGGAGGCAAAGTAACATTACTTAACCCACCCACTTTTAACGAGTCTGTATTTAATATGAGCCGCTCTATTGTTCACATTATTACGCATTCTCATTCTTACCTCAAGGCTAAATACTGCAGCTCCTCATTTTCTGGCTTCTATATCGTGTTCCTTGTGGACACTAAGCCGCGTTTGCCGCTCGCCTTTAAACCGGTCAAATTGACTACTTCCTGATTAGACAGGGAAAGCGGACTTGTTTGCCAGAACGTTACTTTGTTACGGTAACACACCTGGTTTACCCCCCAGACCCATCATCGCCAGGCTCATTAACTTTCGAGATAGGGACACTGCCCTACGCGCTGCTCGTGAGATGGGGGAGGTCCAGTGGCAGGGGAACAGGCTCTCTTTCTTCCCGGATTTCACTGTCATTGTGCAGGAGACCAGGCGTAAATATCAGAGTGTCAAAGCAATGCTTAAAAATCTGGGGCTTCGCTACGGCATGTTGTATCCGGCTCGTCTTAAGGTGGACATCGATGGCAGACCGAGGGTCTTCGACACTCCAAATGCAGCTCAGGAGTTCTTCCGCGACTTCAAGAAGGATAGAAACGGTGCGGCGGGTGGGTCTAGATCTGCCTCTCTGCCACTACAGGCGTCGCAGTCCAGCATGGACCTCTTCTCCCAACCGGGGACTGGCTAAGTGCTGTTCATCTTGAAATGCTCCTTTATGATGTCCTAGTGACATTGGTTTTTTTCCATTTTTTTCACGCTTTCTGCTTGATTTAATGTTTGATTGCCGATTTGCCCGACTGGCGTGGTGTTGCCATGCCCCATGGTTTGCTTTATGGTTTGCTATGTTGGGGTCTGCCTCTTCTCGGGGAATAAGAGGTTGGGTGGAGGGTGGTGGGGGGTTTATGTTTTGTTTAATTATGGTGTTTCCAGTTTGCAGATGATGATGCTTTTTTTATGTGATGTGATACATTTAGTCATTGACTTCTTCTTTATGCTGCAGTGTAGATGGTACAGTTAGGGAATGTACCCGGTCCTTTCGGGCTCTCACTGTTAACGTGGAATGTGCGCGGCCTGAATAACAATAGGAAACGCCAACAGGTTTTGAACTATGTAGCCCGACACAAAATAGATATCCTTTTTATGCAAGAAACCCACTTGTCAGGCACGGACTGTACTTCGATGGCTTCCGGGTGGGGCCCACACAGGTTCTTTTCTAATTATAGCAGGTACTCGCGTGGTGTTGCCATTTTTATACACAAAAGAGTTCAGTTTGCCCACTATACCACACATCAGGACTCAGCGGGCCGGTTCTTAATAATCACTCGTCCGCTGCTAGGACATAGGGTTACCCTGGTATGTGTATATGGCCCGAACACTGATTCCCCCTCCTTTTTCCACTCCCTATTGGCCCGCCTCCTCTCTGTCGACACCGGGCTTCTGATCCTCGGTGGGGTCTTTAACCTCCTGTTGGACCACGCTAGGGACAGCACTGCTTCTTCTCCTGACACCAAACCCCATGCCCGGATCGCCCTTCGGGAGATTTTCACACAGTACTCCTTGGTGGATGTGGAGTCTCATCTGCACGCACACCATCCTGCTTTCACTCACTATTCTGGATTCCACAATACCTGAACCAGAATTGATTATTGGCTGGTCTCCCCCGGGGTTGCGTGCTGGATGGGGTCAGTACGGACTCTACCCCGCACCCTTTCCGATCACTCCCCGGTGATCCTTCAGTTACACGTTCCCCGAGCGGGTGGTTTGAAGAAGCAGTGGCGATTCCCCGGCCGTGCCTTGATGGACCCCGTTTTTAGAGAAGAGGTCGGACAGGCGATGGAAGACTATTTTGACCTAAACACTGGTTCTGTTGACACGTGGGCAGTCTTATGAGAAGGCTTCAACGCTTATATCAGAGGAGTCTGTATCTCGAAACATGCCGGAGTCCTTCGCGATCTGCCCTCCACTTTGGACCGGATCGAGAGGGATATTGCTGCTATAGACTGCAAAACGCTTACTGCTCCCTCTGTTTCTCTTACCACGCGACGGCTGGAATTAGGCATTGAGTTTAGGGATACCCCCGATAGGGAACTATCGTTCCTCAATAAACATAGCATGGCACGACGGTACAGGGAGGGTGAACGCCCGGGCCGTCTATTGATCAGCATGTTACGCACCCCTAGGGGCCCCACGTATATCACCTCTATGACCGGAACTAATGGTTCCTCCGTACACTCCACCCCTGAGGTCGGCAAATTATTTCTCACCTATTATAAGTCCCTCTACACCTCTTGCCTCTCCGGGGACCCCAGCAACCAAGAGGCCTATTTGTCCAAGGTGGCTCTGGTTTATTTAGAGCGCTACATGCAGGAGTTTCTGTTGAACCCCATCACCTCTGATAGTATTGTCGAAGCGATTGATGCCTTGCGTGCGTCCTCAGCCCCCGGTCTTGACGGCTTTTCGGCTGACTTTTATAAAGCATATAAGGAAATATTGGTGCCGCGCTTAGTTGAGGTGTATGCCGAGGCCCGTGAAGTAGGTATCCTCCCCCCGACCTTCCGGGAAGCAGTGATTATTTTATTGCCCAAACCCGGGAAAGATCCCATGCTTTGCGGCTCGTACAGGCCACTGTCCCTGTTAAATGTGGATTAAAAAATTCGGGCCAAAGTCATAGCCATTAGATTATCACTGTTGATGGAATTTATTATCTCCCCTGTACAGTCGGTCTTTGTTCCCCACAGGTCCACCTCCCTTAATCTTCGGACGTTATTTAAGGAATTGCACCGTATTGAGCCTTCCACTCCTGCCGTGGCGATTTTGCTTGACGCAGAGAAGGCATTTGACTCTCTCGAGTGGCCCTTTTTTCTCTCAATCATGCGTCATATGGGCATGCCGGAATGTTTCATCGCCACGGTTACCTTATTATACACTAAACCCACAGACCGGTTGCGTCTTAACGGCACTCTGTCTGATCCTTTCCCTTTGTCGCGCGGTACCAGACAAGACTGCCCTCTGTCCCCTCTTCTATTTATTTTAGCCATGGATCCTTTAGCTCGACAGTTTCAGGAAAACCATCTACAACGCGGTCTGCAATTTCACACAGGTCCTCTGTTGCTTTTAATGTATGCAGACGACACGGTGCTCTATGTACGCATGCCCCAAGATAATCTGTCCCCGCTGATTTGAGAAATCACACGATTCTGCGATTTTTCCGGGCTCCATATTAATTGGCACAAGTCAGTCATTTTCCCACTTACAGCCAGTACCACGCCCTGGCGGTGCGGCTTTCCATTGGAATGGTGCGATGATTCAGTTAAATATCTTGGCGTCCACATTCATCTTGACACCGCCTCGGTAATCCGCCTCAATTATGGCTCCGCTATTGGAGCATTAGAATCACAGGTCGCGAAGTGGCTCCGATTACCCCTGTCCATGGCAGGTAGAATCGCAATCATTAAAATGGTAGTTTTGCCCCGCTTTTTGTATTATTTTAATAACATTCCGGTTCCCCTGACCAAGACGCAGCTCCGCTCTATTTTGATACGTCTGGGTTGGGGGGATAAGACACCCCGTGTCAGCTGGAAGGTCCTGACTTTGCCTCCGGGCAGAGGAGGGCTTGGTGTCCCAGATTTTTACTTGTATTACTTAGTCGCGCAGTGTTGCTATGCATATGCCTGGTTCCATCCGGATGCGCGCATCCCGTATTTGAGGCCAGAGGCGGATCTGGTACTCCCGCGACAGCTTCTTACACCTTCCCACCGGCTTCCCTAGTGACCCCCGAGACATCCAGACGGTCTCCACCACGTGCTGGGCTTAGATCTTTTATACTCCCTGGCCTTACCCTTGCCTAACTCATCCCTTCTCCCGATCACCGGGGAAACCTTGGTCGAGCGCACTTTGGTGAAATTCAATATGCGCACCCTCGGGGACTTGTTTCCTTACGGACATGTATTCTCACTGACAGAGGACGCTCGATTTAGCGAACGCTCCTTTATGGACACATTTATCCTTACCCGGATACGCTCTGCTTTGAGGGCCGGGTTTCCTTCCTTTCCTGTGGCCACGGTTGAGACCCCTCCCCTTACTTTGTTGATTCAGAACCCGGATGGTGCGCATCTGATTTCCAAATTATATAAACAGTGCGGGACATTTAGACCCATTGATGACTCAAGACTTCGTGCTGCTTGGGAGGCGGACTTGGGGGGCCGATCTTAGATGATCAGTGGGAACATTGCTGTAGGGCCACAAATGACGTCTCTTTGAACAGTCGCCATAAGTTGCTCCAGTTTAAATTCCTTCGCCGGATGTATTTCACTCCGGCCCACGCACACAGAATTGACAAGTCCAGGCCACACCACTGTAGGAAATGTTTGTCACCCTTTGCTGATTTTGCGCACTTAACCTGGACCTGCCCTAAAATACATCAGTATTGGTTGGAAGTCCACGCCACATTGAGTGATATATTGTCCATGCAACTCCTTCCTACACCCGAGATTGTACTACTGGGTTATGTGGTAAACTTTCCTAAGAAGGTTCGCAAGTTGGCTGCTCTTGGCTTCCTTTTGGCCAAACGGGAGATTGCATTGCTGTGGGGCAGTAAACGCGCCCCTACGCTCCGCTCCTGGTTAAATAGCCTGGCGTTCTGTAATGTGACCTGCGAGGAATTTAGCACTCTGCTTCCCAACTCTTCCAGGCCAATCGATATTTTGGGCCCATATAGGGATTACATTTGCCGGCGCCAATTAGCGCATGACTCTCAGGTACAAGCCGGCTTTACCCCTACCGGTGTGGGATAGATCTCTAATGACGCCGGAACTATGAGGTTGAGGAATTGTTTACGGATCAAAAAATTTTTGGGAGGAACCCTTTTAAGAAAAAAGGGAATGGGTTTGTATTAGACAAAAAGCAAAAGTCCCTTTTCCTTTTTTTTATGAGGAGAAAATCTCCACAGATCTTTAGTTATAAGGCTATTATATTGGTGTTCAATATATTGGGTAAAGCGTAGAGTCTCAGACAGATTAACACATTTACATTCATATAGTATCTAAATCACAGAATTATGGTCAACAGGATACAATAAGGGCAGAGAAACAAAGGAATAGATTGTATCTCTTATTTTATTTGTTTATCTTTTGGACTTATATTGATAAAAACATCATCATATTTATTTAAAAAAAATTACATCATAAAACAATTCATAATAAGAAAAAATTAGTTTACAACATATGTGCACTGTCTTTTGTAACTGCACCTGGTTATGTATATTGTCCTAGGTTACGTCACTTGATTTTTATTTATATTTTATGTATCACATTATTTATGGTCAGGATTTATGTATCGCATTGCCTTTTGTCAGTATGTTATGTATTTTTGTTCTTATTTGATATGTTTCTCAGATCCTTCATGACTGTTAAGCCCCATCATCACATCGTATTTTATTGTTATGTCTTTTCCTTTTGCAAAATTGGAAAATAAAGTTTACATTTTTTTTTTTAAATGAAATACACACAGTGACTTGAGAAGTGTTTCAAATAATAGTAGAAACGCAGCTGAGAGGAATTAGATCATCAAATAATTCTAGGGGAAGAAGAGGCTGTCTAAGTGGCGCACAATTTTCGTCTTGATTTATATGACCTTTTGCCTCAAAGACCTTTTGCTAGTGGATGGAATAAAGACACTGTGAAAAATGTACTCATGCAACTACAAGCATACTCTTCAGTGTACTACACTGATCGCAACAAAAGAAATTATAGGCAACGGCCGTTTGCACCAAGTATACTCATCTATACTAATATAATAAAGAGAGAGCCCAAACCTTTGAGGCGGGTAATCTCAGGAACCACAGCACCAATCACAACACCCAATACAGCGTTGAAAAGGGCAGTTGCAGCAGAAGGACATAGTCTCTGCAGACACCCACCATATACATTTAAAAGGTAAAAAAAACGTGCTAGCAAAGTAGTCCCTTGTGGGCGTGTCTGCGTTGTGCTGTGGGCGTGTGCTGGGGGCGTGACAAACGCAGGGGGCGGGTGGTACGTTCCGCCCTTCATGCCATGTCTCATATTGTGTGCTAATCCCACCCTGCTCCCTTTAAATACCCCTGCACCCCATAATCATAACCCACCCTTAGTCCTTAAAATACCCCAACACCCTTAAACACTAACCCATCTTAACCCTATAAATATACCCTGTACCCCAAAACCCAAACCTATCCCTAAACCCTAAAAATACCCCTGTACCCCAAAACCCAAACCTAGCCCTGAACCCTATAAATACCCCTGTACCTCAAAACCCAAACCTACCACTGAACCCAAAAAATACCCCTGTACCTCAAAACCGAAACCTAGCCCTAAACCCTAAAAATACCACTGTACCCCAAAACTCAAACCTACCCCTGAACCCTAAAATACCCCTGTACCTCAAAACCCAAACCTAGCCCTGAACCCTTAAAATACCCCTGCACCACAAAACCCAAACCTACCCCTGAACCCTAAAAATACCCCTATACCCCAAAACCCAAACCTACCCCTGAACCCTAAAAATAACCCTGTACCCCAAAGCCCAAACCTACCCCTGAACCCTAAAATACCCCTGTACCCCAAAACCCAAACCTAGCCCTGAACCCTAAAAATACCCCTGTACCCCAAAACCCAAACCTAGCCCTGAACCCTTAAAATACCCCATGTACCCCAAAACCCAAACCTACCCCCTGAACCCTAAAAATACCCCTATACCCCAAAACCCAAACCTAGCCCTGAACCCTAAAAATACCCCTGTACCCCAAAACCCATACCTATCCCTAAACCCTAAAAATACCCCTGTACCCCATAACCCAAAACTATATCTGAACCCTTAAAATACCCAAAAACCCAAACACCCCAAAACATATACCTCAGTACCCCAAAACATATACCCCTATACCCATACTTACCTTATCCAAACATTTTTAAAAAACATGCTTTTGCCATTCATGCATTTACAACGAATTTCGCTGTAATTGTATGGGTGGTAAAAGCATATAAAATGTAATGCCATGGGTTATAATGGCATTGCGGAGTCATGGTACTTTCGTATTGAAAGTATGCGGAGTGATGTATGAGGAAAGAAAGTTACGGAATAATGGGTGTTTACCCTCCCCCGGTAAGTACATTGGTGGCACGGCGGCCCACATCTCCAGCAACATACTCATATATTTTCACCACCCATTTGAAAATTGCACAGGTCTCTCTCATTGATGGCCAGCACCGACATACACTTTCAGACACACCTCCCGCCACAAGTTCTAGAATTGCGAACTTTAGAGCTGGGGAGCTACGTTCGAATCTCGGCATCAGCTCAACATCCTGTGATTCTAGGCAAATCGCTTTGTCTCCCCGTGCCTACCACAAATGAATGTGTTCTTCTGTAATGTAAACTGTGCTCATGCCATGTTGTCGAGTTCGGGCTATATAATATTGCAAGGAAAAATAAAGTAGGGAAACTCGAGTTCACACACTACTGAACGCGCACTCTTAAGTGCATCAGCAGTGCACTGTGAATCGGAGCGTTTCACAGGCCTGTCACAGATAATAAATGCTATCAAAACGAAATCCTACAAAACAATATACTACTGGCCGGCAGCAATTTATACCAGGACAACGTCGGGACGGGCTGCTAGTTAGTATCTATTATGCATACATATCAAATGGAACAAGAACGTTACATCAATATCAACAACGGGAACAGTGTCCGGCTCCGATAATAGGAGGTAGGCCTAAGTTTGAAGCAAATGTCCCCTATTGTAAGTCTCCACTGAAATAAAAAAGTGACTCTGAAACATATTTTTATAATCAAAATGCAATAAACCTGACTCGTGTGTTTATTTCACAGAGTGATCTATTAGTTTGATTATTTCTAGTCACAAAGTGATCTGTTAGTTTGATTTGATTTTAGGTGAATATGCTGAAAATGGATACTCCGCTTCGAACACAATCATAATAGTAAAATCAGTGTGGGGAACAGAAAGTTGGCAGATTCAATGGTCACATACTGTGGTTCCAGCATGTTATTTTCCAGAATACAGTATGTTTCTGATGATACTATTCAATGGTTAATATGTGCTGTGTTTGCTTATATAGATGAATTACTGGTACCTTTAATACCAAAAGAAAATCATTCTCACTTCTCAATTTGGAAATAGGAGAGCATTGAACGAACATGAAATGCAAGCATTATTGCTAATGGTACTTTCACAAATGCGTTTTCCGAATTTAGAAGAACGTGTGTTTGGAGTGAACAAAAAAAATGAATGTTCCAATAGATTTGCTAAATGTGAAGCAGAAGATCTGGTAAAAAAGACAGCGCTTATAACTGAATGCACATTAACACTTATAGCATAGGTAAACTCTCAGGGTTGGCCCAATGATTTTTAGGTCGAGCCTAGAGCAGTGCATGCGCTGCTTGCTCGACTTTTAGTAAGTGGATTTTCAGAGTGCTACCCACCAGCTTTTGCTGGCCTAAAGCTTGCGTTCACGCGAGCGTGAACGTGCACAGTTACCAGCTTTCAGCGCCCGATGCGTCATCTGGAGCATGATTACTTTCACTTTTGGCGCTGCTGCACGTGCACTACTCGCGTGTTTGTAGGTGCGCGCGCACCCCTGCTTTCACTTTTGCCATATTTTTCCTTAGTTACCTGTGTTTCGCGCAATCAGTTTCACTTTCACGGCGGTTCAGCGGCCAATGCTTGTTTAAACGTGCATAGCCGTTTGAGCTTTGAAACCATGCTAACACAATCACGCGTTTCTCTACAATGATTAAACTGGCGGGTTCAGTTTTTCACAGTAGTGCGATTTGTAATGCCAAGCCCCGGGCCACACATCAACTCATGAGATGAACTGGAAGCAAGAGTAACTGACAGAGTACTGTACGGCACCATGACGGTCTTCTGCCTGCATGAATTATGGCCAGGAAGAATGCTCCACTTTCAGCTGGTGGACATGAAAGTCCTGCCGCGTCAGCATTCTGTGAAGGAAGTTGGGAGGCTTTGCATGTTCCACATACCTCTCGCTTTCGGTTTATTTATGTCCACTGTAGCTTTTGTGTTGAATGTAAAATGTACACGGGTTCCTGTGTGCTTCATTGTAAATTCAGTCTCCTTTAAAGTTGGCAGAGCAACATAAATGTGTGAATTTTTTATTTATTTATTTATTAAAGTTAAGCGTTTCTTTGCCTTCGCTGTAGGCGTTCTTGGATTTGGGCGAACCCCAAATTTTTCACCCAGTGTTTTGTATCATAATATGGAAAATTGTTCTCCAAGTTAATTTGATGTGTCCCATATCCCTTATCAAGCGTGCAACGCCCATTGGACTCAAAGGGCTTCAGCCCCCACCGTCGTGTGTGGCAGCCCGGGATGAGACAGCTTCCCGGACACACACACAGCCGCACCCGAGTACTTCAAAGGTGTTTTAAAGACCTTTTGTCTGTTAATGAGGCTTTGATGTCCCCCCCTCCCCACTGCTTAGAGCCCCTGCAGCTCCACTCTGCCTTTTGCTTGAAGAATCAGCCCCCCCGAAATCTTTCCTTAGCCCCACCCGAAATTTGACTCTAGTTGCGCCTCTGTCCCTTATTCATTCATGTAGTTCGTTATCTATGCCAAAAAAAAAAGGTGACCGGGGAGCTTCTTCAAATACTGCAAGCGAGTCTCTTTGTTGTTGTACTAAACTGAATATTGTGTGTAGGAGAGTAGGGTCTGCAATCCTATGATCACCCCAGATTTTTGCTTTTTGCTTCACTGGTTTACGACTTCCCTGGCTGTGGGCCTGCTAATCAGACCCACAGCCTAGCTGTTCTCACACTAAATTGACACGTGTACCTTAGGTGCATTTACCAATTGGTACTGGGCCACCTTATCAGACCCTGTAACTCAGGGCATAGGTGTACCCAGGGCCTACCAGGGGCTGCAGCATGTATTATGCCACCCCTGGCTGGCCATCTAAATCTGACACAACTGGCTGCATGACAGCTGGGGCAAGGTGGTGTAATCACCCTTTGCTTTAGATATAGTATACCTATATCCAACCCTAAAATGGACACATATATTCCTATCAGTCACTCCTATGGCAGGCCTTGACAATCCTGAAGGCAGAGTGCTTGGAATTATGTGAAATGGTGCTCTGGCATGAGCTGAGCCCATTTGCAGCTTGTGGATCCAAGTCCTAATAGCTGTTCCATGATAACGCGTACCATATACTCTTAAGTGCATTATAATCCTCGCGGTTATATGTCAACTCTGGTATCGCTTTATCAAAACATGTCAAGTAAGGTGTCATACGAATTGGAATACTAACCCCTCGCCAATTCTGGCGACGGGGTTAGCATTCCACCCTTCTAGAGGGGCACAACATGTATGTAACTGTGAACCCCGGTTAAAGTTAACTCGAGCCTCAGCATCACAAAATGGATGCTGCCACCATAGACACAAGTCTGACCTCCTGCTGCTGGGAGTCCTTCCAGCGAGGAGAGCTTGGACAAAGGGTTTCCTGTCAGGGGCTGTGCTAGCACCATCCCAGACAGGGTTTTGTGTATCCTGGGTAGGCAGGGCTTAATAGGAAGGTGACTGCAAGTGGCACCCCGGTGCTCACTATGCATAGGCCGGCTTGAACCAGTTCCAGGGGCACACCAGCCCCTGAGCTGGGGAAAGTCCGGCATGGGAGAGGGGTGTAACCACCCCCCTTCCTGGTCCCACCCATGGGCAGGACCTAGTCCCGTACCAGCCCCTTTCTTTAGAATAAAGGTAGGAGCGGGGACCCTTCCAAATTAGATCATCTTTGAATCCTGAAACTACTTTCTACGAAAGGAACTCAAGACTTCTTCTCAAGATTTCTCCCTTGTGACTAAGGAGTAGTCACCCTGCATCAGCGGGCACCAACTAAGTAACCTGCGGTTTGCTGCACGTCCTTCCTCCGGAACCAGACCGACCAGCACGACGAGACCCGGCTTCCCTGGCACCTCTGACCTCTACCTGCATCATCAGCCCAGCTGAAATTCGTGGGTGTGACGAGACCTCGAGGGACCGGCTATCTTCAGAACTGCACTACACTTAACCAGCACGACCGCCGAGGGATCCTCGAGTGAGTGCTTTGGGGTTTGAGAAGCCCTAACCCTGAGCAGCTCCAGCACCGAAGTCCAGCCCCCCAGCATCCACGAGATCTGCGTGGGGCCCTTCTGCTCTTTGCTGCTCACCGCGTTGTCCGGCCACTTGCCTGCTGGCTTGTAGCCCTCTTGACGACGAACTACGACACTTCCATTGCAGGTCTGGTTGCTCCAGACTGGCCCTTGCTCCCCTCCAACAGAGGAGCACCCCGGACCCTCCTGGTCCACTCCAGACGCCATTTTGAGTCCACCGCGTGGGCTTGCATTTGCCAAGAGTTGTTGTCCACCATCGCCGACAGCAGATACCTTCGTGGGACAGCTCGCACCTCCATCCTGGTCGCCGACAACGCCTCCTGGTCCGAGAGACTGCAGAGCCCAGCGTCGCCCACTCACCTGGTCGAGGTGACTTCATCCGGTGCCATCCTGGTGCCCATCTAATCACTGGCTAGTGATTCAGAACTTGGTCCCCTCTGCTTACAGGTCATCTCCATCACCGATCCAGGCTTGGATCACATCAACCATCTTCACTGGTCGCCTGCCAGCAACTTCTTCTTTCAGGCTCCTGGCTCGTCAACGAAGAAACCCGACGACACTTGAACCCTATGCAGCCGCAGCCCCTGGGCTAGGTAAACCGAGTACCACGGTGCTCCAGCGTAGACCAACTCTCTAAGTGTCTAGATCCACTTTCGTTTTTGACCTACCTAGTCGGGTTTGCCCGAGAACACTAACTTTGTAATTTCTAGCAACCATAGACTTTGTCCCGCATTACACGTGAGAGTTTCCACTCTGCACACGACGTCCCTAGGCCTCCTGCTTCTAATCCAAGGGTTCAGCATTGAGAGTCCAGCGGTTCTAAAATCTATGAGAGTAGTACTTACCTGCTAGTAATTTCGCATTCCACTTTTAGAGTATATGGTTTTTCGTGCCCCTCGGGCATTCGTGTAAATTGTGCGACTTTCAGTATTTCTTTAAGAGCTTTGTATTGTGCTTAGCGCCCTGTCCTCATAAAGAGTCCAGGGCTGTTGTGTTATAATAAATATCCTTTTATTTTCATAACAACTTGTGTGGTGTCCTTTCACTTGGTGTTCAAGGGGTATATGTGATGGTATAACAGCTGGCTTAACACGCCCTCTAGAGTTTAGCCTAAAGACTGCTCTTGTCCATGCTACTAGGATAGCTGGTCTATACGTTTGACTTACAACCAATCATCAATAAGGTTCATTTGGACTGATACATAGTGATCAATAGAATATTGAGCACTGCATATCAGGCCAATTTCTCACATTGGTGAGCAGCGGTTGGATTTGAGCTTGCTGTTGTTTTACCACACGTATCCTAAGAATATCATTTGAAAGATCACATAAGTACCAAGGTACATATAACTTAGCTTAGAATACTCTGAGTTTTACTGAACCAACTGTTGTAGTTCAACAGGGCCTAGCACACCCTGACTACAACTCTTAGCAAGGGATCAGTAGGCAAACAAATAGTGTAGGTAGGTGCATCACTTACACCACACTAGAAGCATGTCAGACAAAGGAGGGAACTCAGAGGCCCCCCTTGTGTCAGTTGACCCTCCACAGGTCATATCAAGATATGCTGCTCTTAGCTTCCAGGAGATGAGACAAGTGTGTACCTCCAGGAAGCTAAAACAGGGTTCTAACCCTACCATCCCATTCCTGATTGGTCTCTTAGAGACTTATGATGCCAGGAGGGCTTCTAATACAGGCCCTTCTAATCCAGATGGGAACATGCCCCCCTTAAAGGGAACCCTTGGGGACCCTGACCTCAACCTCAATGAAGCAGTCAGTGAAGGTGAGGAAGAGGAACAGGAGTTGTCAGGGGATGAGGTAGACAAGGGTCAGGTAGAAGTCAGTAGACTCACCAGGACCAACTTAAGTAGGCATGAGAATGGACTTGGGGGAGCCCCAGGCCCACTCTCAGGCTGGCTTAACATTGGTAATGGACGAGTTAGGTCTCTATCCAGAGGCTCTAACAGATCCATTAGAACCAATGGCTCTCAGACCTCTTCTCACAGAGGGATGACATCCCCTCAGAGGAGAGAGCATGAGGCCAAGATGAGGGAAGTCAATCTGAGGATTGAAAGGGAAGAACTTGCCCTGGCCAAAGAGAGACTTGCCTTTGCTAGAGAGCAGAAATTGAGTGGGGTAGACCCCACTGGTGGCAGCATTTTACCTAGAGAAAAGGACAGGAGTTTAGACACTAGATACCTGAGTAAGATAGTGCCCCCCTTTAAACAAGGGGATGACATCCACAAATGGATGACTGCTTTGGAGAGGGCCTGCACTGTCCAGTGCGTCCCCCAGAGTCAGTGGGCAGCTATCTTGTGGCTCTCCTTTGAAGGCAAAGGTAGAGATAAGCTCCTCACTACTAGAGCTGAGGATGCTAACAATTACCAAGTCCTGAAAAATACACTGATAGATGGGTTTGGCCTAACCACTGAGCAGTACAGGTTGCTGTTCAGGGATACCCAGAAAACTCAGTCTCAGGATTGGTCTGATTTTGTGGATTGTGCCACTAAGGCTTTGGAGGGCTGGTTGCTGGGCAGTAAGGTTACTGATTACACAGGATTGTACAATCTGACCATGAGGGAACAGATTTTAAATAATTGTCAGAACCAGTTGTTGCATCAGCACCTTGTTGACTCATATCTGACCTCTCCCCAAGAATTGGGAAAGAAGGCAGACAGATGGGTCAGAACAAGGGTCAAGCAGAACCAGGCTCAGAACCAGGGTGGTCAGAAGAAAGCAGACCAGAAGGGTAATAATAAGAATGAGCAAAATGACCAGAAGTCTTCGACAGGCCCCCAACAAACCAAAGAGGGTGGGGGTCAGGCTTCACAGCAGAAAAAGAAGACTCAAGAAGGCCAGTCTAAAAGGTGGTGCCAATACTGTAAAAGTAAAACTCACTGGTTTAGTGAGTGCACCAAGAAAGGAGGGCAAACTCCTACCACTGCAGCCCCTAAGGCACCTGCACCCCCTAGTACAGTCAGCAGTGGTAGTGCACCTCCCAAGGGATTAGTTGGGTTAACTCTGGGATCTGAGGGGTATGACAACTTAGTTGGCACACTCACTCAGGCTGTCCTTGTCTGTACAGGGGGTGTGGATATATCCCCTGATGCAAGTCCCAATACTTTGGGCAAATACAGACAGACACCTTTTATAAATGGAAAAATGACTCAGGCCTACAGGGACACTTGTGCCAGTGTCACAATGGTGACACCTAACTTTGTGGACCCTGGTCAGATCATACTAGGTACAGACTACCTAGTGACCAATGCCAGCAATGTCACTACCCACCATAGTATGGCAATTGTTGATTTCTCCTGGGGAGGGGTAAGTGGCCAAAAGAAAGTTGTGGTTAGTTCAGACCTCCCAGTTGAATGTTTTTTGGGCAATGATTTGGAGTCATCACTATGGTCAGAAGTGGAGCAGAGGACTCACATGGAAATGTTAGGTGTGCCAGCACATGTCCTTGCTGTGACTAGGTCACAGGCCAGAAGATGCCCCACTGAACAGGTGCTGGATCCTGGAACAATGGACCAGACACCTTCCAAGAAGAAGAGCAGTAGGGTTAAGGCATTGCCTTCCCCCTTGCCCCAGGTTGTGGATCATGTCTCAGAGGAGGCTGACCTCAAAGAGCTGAGGGAAACTGAGCCTAAAGAACTTGAACCTGATCAGGTTGAGTTTCTGGGTTCAGGGGGACCCTCCAGAGAAGACCTGGGGAAGGCACAGTTAGAATGCCCTTCTCTTGAACCCCTCAGACAGCAGGCTGCTGCTGAGGCTGCAGGGAACGCCACAGGTACCCACAGGGTATACTGGGATGATGGACTCCTGTACTCAGAGGCAAGAGACCCCAAGCCTGGTGCAACCAGGAGGCTGGTTATCCCCTTGTCTCAGAGAGGTTTCCTTCTTACCTTGGCCCATGAGATTCCCCTGGCAGGACACTTAGGCCAGAATAAGACTTGGGAGAGACTTGTCTCACACTTTCACTGGCCTCACATGAATGAAGATACCAGGGAGTTTTGTCGCTCCTGTGTCACTTGCCAAGCCAGTGGTAAGTCAGGTGGCACAACAAAGGCCCCGCTTATAACAATGCCTGTGGTGGGGGTACCCTTTGAAAGAGTGGGGATTGACATTGTTGGTCCAATGGAACCCCAGACAGCATCAGGGCACAAGTTTATACTGGTGGTGGTGGACCATGCCACCAGGTATCCTGAAGATATTCCCCTTAGGACCACTACAGCACCTGTTGTGGCAAGAGCCCTAGTTGGAGTGTTCTCCAGAGTGGGCTTCCCTAAGGAGGTTGTCTCTGACAGAGGTGCAAACTTCATGTCAGGATATCTGACTGCTATGTGGAAGGAATGTGGTGTCAACTACAAGTTCACCACACCCTATCATCCACAATGCAATCGGCTTGTTGAAAGGTTCAACAGGACCCTAAAAGGGATGATTCATGGACTACCTGAAAAGCTCAGGCGTAGATGGGATGTCCTGATACCCTGCCTTTTGTTTGCTTACAGAGAGGTCCCACAGAAGGGGGTTGGCTACAGCCCTTTTGAACTTCTGTATGGGCATCCTGTAAGAGGACCCCTGTGTTTGGTGAAGGAAGGATGGGAGAGACCTCTCAAAAAGCCTGCAACCAACATAGTGGACTATGTACTTGGTCTCCGCTCCAGGATGGCTGAATATATGGAAAAGGCTTCTAAAAACCTTGAGGCAAGCCAAGAACTCCAAAAAGCTTGGCATGACCAAAAGGCTGTCCTGACTGTGTACAAGCCTGGACAGAAGGTGTGGGTGTTGGAGCCAGTGGCCCCAGTAGCACTCAAAGACAAATGGTCTGGGCCCCACACAATCATTGAGCAAAAGGGAGAGGTCACCTACCTGGTGGACCTTGGAACTCCCAGGAGCCCCCTCAGGGTGCTCCATGTGAATAGGCTCAAGGCATATGTCGACAGGAAGGACATGAGCTTGCTCATGGCCACAGATGAGGGACAGGAGGAGGAGAGTGACCCTCTCCCAGACCAGCTCACTCAGAACCCTGATGATGGGTCAGTGGATGGTGTTGTCTTTTGTGGCAGCCTCTCTGAACATCAGCAAAAGGATTGCAAACAAGTTCTTCAATCCTTTAGACATATGTTCTCTCTGACACCCAGTCAAACCAATTGGTGTACCCATGAGGTTGACACTGGTGACAGTCTGCCAGTTAAGAGTAAAATCTACAGGCAGCCTGATCATGTCAGAGACTGCATTAAATCAGAAGTGCAGAAAATGTTGGAGCTGGGAGTCCTTGAGCCCTCAGATAGCCCTTGGGCTAGTCCAGTAGTTCTAGTGCCTAAACCTCACACCCAGGGTGGTAAGCAAGAGATGAGGTTCTGCGTAGATTACAGGGGCCTCAATGCAGTCACTAAGATTGATGCCCACCCAATACCAAGGGCAGATGAACTTATAGATAGAGTGGCTTCTGCCAACTACTTAAGTACATTTGACCTGACAGCTGGGTATTGGCAAATCAGGTTAGCTGAGGAAGCCAAGCCCAAGACAGCATTTTCAACCCCTGGTGGGCATTATCAATTTGTGGTAATGCCCTTTGGTCTGAAAAATGCACCTGCCACCTTCCAAAGGCTGGTGAATCAAGTTCTCACTGGGCTGGATGACTTCTGTGCAGCATATCTTGATGATATAGCTGTCTTTAGTTCCACCTGGGAGGATCACCTGGTCTACCCGAGGAAAGTGTTAGAGGCACTGCAAGCAGCAGGTCTCACTATCAAGGCCACAAAGTGCTAGATAGGGCAGACACAGGTTGTATACCTGGGCCACCTTGTAGGTGGAGGCCAGGTTCAGCCACTGGAGAGCAAGATACAGTCCATCAAGGACTGGGCTCCTTCAACCACCCAGACTCAGGTTCGAGCTTTCTAGGGCCTGACTGGTTATTACAGGAAATTTGTCAGAAATTATGGATCAATTGTGACTCCACTTAATGACCTGACAAGTAAAAAGATGCCAAAGAAAGTTCAGTGGACAGCAGGCTGTCAAAAAGCATTCGATGACCTAAAGCAGGCCATGTGCACAGCACCTATCCTAAAGAGTCCAGACTACTCCAAACCATTCATTGTCCAAACAGATGCTTCTGAGTTGGGTGTGGGAGCTGTTCTATCTCAGCTGAATTTTGATGGTCATGACCAGCCCATTGCTTTTATTAGCAGAAGGCTGACCCCCAGAGAGAAAAATTGGTCAGCTATTGAGAGGGAGGCCTTTGCTGTGGTTTGGGCCCTGAAGAAACTGAGGCCATATTTGTTTGGCACTCATTTCAAGATTCAGACCGACCATAAGCCCCTCTTGTGGCTAAATCAGATGAAGGGTGAAAACCCCAAACTGCTTAGGTGGTCCATTTCCCTACAGGGTATGGATTTTACAGTGGAGCATAGACCTGGCACTGATCATGGCAATGCAGATGGGCTCTCCAGGTATTTCCACTTAGAGCAAGAAGACTCACCTGGTCAAGGTTAGTTTATTGTCCCCAAGTTTGGGGGGGGGGGGGTCATGTAGGAGAATAGGGTCTGCAATCCTATGATCACCCCAGATTTTTGCTTTTTGTTTCACTGGTTTACAACTTCCCTGGCTGTGGGCCTGCTAATCAGACCCACAGCCTAGCTGTTCTCACACTAAATTGATACGTGTACCTTAGGTGAATTTACCAATTGGTACTGGGCCACCTTATCAGACCCTGTAACTCAGGGCATAGGTGTACCCAGGGCCTACCAGGGGCTGCAGCATGTATTATGCCACCCCTGGCTGGCCATCTAAATCTGACACAACTGGCTGCATGACAGCTGGGGCAAGGTGGTGTAATCACCCTTTGCTTTAGATATAGTATACCTATATCTAACCCTAAAATGGACACATATATTCCTATCAGTCACTCCTATGGCAGGCCTTGACAATCCTGAAGGCAGAGTGCTTGGAATTATGTGAAATGGTGCTCTGGCATGAGCTGAGCCCGTTTGCAGCTTGCGGAACCAAGTCCTAATAGCTGTTCCATGATAACGCGTACCATATACTCTTAAGTGCATTATAATCCTCGCGGTTATATGCCAACTCTGGTATCGCTTTATCAAAACATGTCGAGTAAGGTGTCATATGAATTGGAATACTAACCCCTCGCCAATTCTGGCGACGGGGTTAGTATTCCACCCTTCTAGAGGGACACGACATGTATGTAACTGTGAACCCCGGTTAAAGTTAACTCGAGCCTCAGCATCACAAAATGGATACTGCCACCACAGACACAAGTCTGACCTCCTGCTGCTGGGAGTCCTTCCAGCGAGGAGAGCTTGGACAAAGGGTTTCCTGTCAGGGGCGGTGCTAGCACCATCCCAGACAGGGTTTTGTGTATCCTGGGTAGGCAGGGCTGAATAGGAAGGTGACTGCAAGTGGCACCCCGGTGCTCACTATGCATAGGCCGGCTTGAACCAGTTCCAGGGGCACACCAGCCCCTGAGCTGGGGAAAGTCCGGCATGGGAGAGGGGTGTAACCACCCCCCTTCCTGCTCCCACCCATGGGCAGGACCTAGTCCCGTACCAGCCCCTTTCTTTAGAATAAAGGTAGGAGTGGGGACCCTTCCAAATTAGATCATCTTTGAATCCTGAAACTACTTTCTACGAAAGGAACTCAAGACTTCTTCCCAAGATTTCTCCCTTGTGACTAAGGAGTAGTCACCCTGCATCAGCGGGCACCAACTAAGTAACCTGCGGTTTGCTGCACGTCCTTCCTCCGGAACCAGACCGACCAGCACGACGAGACCCGGCTTCCCTGGCACCTCTGACCTCTACCTGCATCATCAGCCCAGCTGAAATTCGTGGGTGTGCCGAGACCTCGAGGGACCGGCCATCTTCAGAACTGCACTACACTTATCCAGCACGACCGCCGAGGGATCCTCGAGTGAGTGCTTTGGGGTTTGAGAAGCCCTAACCCTGAGCAGCTCCAGCACCGAAGTCCAGCACCCCAGCATCCACGAGATCTGCGTGGGGCCCTTCTGCTCTTTGCTCCTCACCGCGTTGTCCGGCCACTTGCCTGCTGGCTTGTAGCCCTCTTGACGACGAACTACGACACTTCCATCGCTGGTCTGGTTGCTCCAGACTGGCCCTTGCTCCCCTCCAACAGAGGAGCACCCCGGACCCTCCTGGTCCACTCCAGACGCCATTTTGAGTCCACCTCGTGGGCTTGCATTTGCCAAGAGTTGTTGCCCCAATCCTGGGTCCAGCATCGCCGACAGCAGATACCTTCGTGGGACAGCTCGCACCTCCATCCTGGTCGCCGACAACGCCTCCTGGTCCGAGAGACTGCAGAGCCCAGCGTCGCCCACTCACCTGGTCGAGGTGACTTCATCCGGTGCCATCCTGGTGCCCATCTAATCACTGGCTAGTGATTCAGAACTTGGTCCCCTCTGCTTACAGGTCGTCTCCATCACCGATCCAGGCTTGGATCACATCAACCATCTTCACTGGTCGCCTGCCAGCAACTTCTTCTTTCAGGCTCCTGGCTTGTCAACGAAGAAACCCAACGACACTTGAACCTTATGCAGCCGCAGCCCCTGGGCTAGGTAAACCGAGTACCACGGTGCTCCAGCGTAGACCAACTCTCTAAGTGTCTAGATCCACTTTCGTTTTTGACCTACCTAGTCGGGTTCGCCCGAGAACACTAACTTTGTAATTTCTAGCAACCATAGACTTTGTCCCGCATTACGCGTGAGAGTTTCCACTCTGCACACAACGTCCCTAGGCCTCCTGCTTCTAATCCAAGGGTTCAGCATTGTAGGTCCAGCGGTTCTAAAATCTATGAGAGTAGTACTTACCTGCTAGTAATTTCGCATTCCACTTTTAGAGTATATGGTTTTTCGTGCCCCTCGGGCATTCGTGTAAATTGTGCGACTTTCAGTATTTCTTGAAGAGCTTTGTATTGTGCTTAGCTCCCTGTCCTCATAAAGAGTCCAGGGCTGTTGTGTTATAATAAATATCCTTTTATTTTCATAACAACTTGTGTGGTGTCCTTTCACTTGGTGTTCAAGGGGTATATGTGATGGTATAACAGCTGGCTTAACACGCCCTATAGAGTTTAGCCTAAAGACTGCTCTTGTCCATGCTACTAGGATAGCTGGTCTATACGTTTGACTTACAACCAATCATCAATAAGGTTCATTTGGACTGATACATAGTGATCAATAGAATATTGAGCACTGCATATCAGGCCAATTTCTCACATTGGTGAGCAGCGGTTGGGATTTGAGCTTGCTGTTGTTTTACCACACGTATCCTAAGAATATCATTTGAAAGATCACATAAGTACCAAGGTACATATAACTTAGCTTAGAATACTCTGAGTTCTACTGAACCAGCTGTTGTAGTTCAACAGGGCCTAGCACACCCTGACTACAACTCTTAGCAAGGGATCAGTAGGCAAACAAATAGTGTAGGTAGGTGCATCACTTACACCACACTAGAAGCATGTCAGACAAAGGAGGGAACTCAGAGGCCCCCCTTGTGTCAGTTGACCCTCCACAGGTCATATCAAGATATGCTGCTCTTAGCTTCCAGGGCTGTTGTGTTATAATAAATATCCTTTTATTTTCATAACAACTTGTGTGGTGTCATTTCACTTGGTGTTCAAGGGGTATATGTGATGGTATAATAGCTGGCTTAACACGCCTTCTAGAGTTTAGCCTAAAGACTGCTCTTGTCCATGCTACTAGGATAGCTGGTCTATACGGTTGACTTACAACCAATCATCAATAAGGGTCATTTGGACTGATACATAGTGATCACTAGAATAGTGAGCACTGCATATAAGCAAATTTCTCACATTGTGTGCTACACCTGCTCTTTCCAAGTGCCTTTCTCTTTCCAGCTCAAAACCTGTGTGAATTTCACGATTTTTCTAAAACTTTGTACCATTCCTCCCTCTCCACAAGCTGATGTCTTAACGGTGACCATTTCAATACCATGTTTCTTCCTTGACGCAGAAGTGGCCGTGTGGCCCATGCTTATTGAGTGTCATATGTCTCAGACTACAAGATACCTTAACTTGTGGTCTTTTGTTGCAAATTTTTTTTGATAGCATATGATGGGTATTAGGGGACAAAGAAACCATTCATAGCAAAGTTTTAGAAGACAATAAGGAATAAGGACTGTATTTACGGAACTTGGGCGAAGTGATGGGTAGCTGCAAAAAATGTAAGAGCCATTCATGACGTAGAAATGAGCAGTAGCACGTTTATCTTATGACGTATCCTCATGTTATTGGCATGAGCTTCGGAAGCAGTTCTTGTATTCAGGGAAGCCGTGATGGGGTCAGGCATTGCCAAGCTTTAAGTGCAAGACAATACTGAAACAATGAAAAGAGCATTTAAGGATAGGCTTGAGTTTCCTCCATGTCCAACATTTAGTGAACCCTAGTACTCTCCAGAAGGCAGAGGAACAGAATGCCCGAGCCCGGCTACATGAATTACTAGATAGACTCGACAAGTATACCTTGGGTCAATACAGGCAGCGCCTCCACAGGGAGGGAGATAAGTCAGGAAGACTCCTGGCCTGAATCCTTCGGAGGGAACAGACCCCTGAGCGTATCGTAGCCCTGCGGGACCTGAACGGGGACATGGTCTACTCGGAGCGGGCCGTCCTTTGGGTTCTCCAATCCCACCTACGGCGAGTATATACTGCTGACCCAGAGATTTCAGAGGCCTCATATCTCCCTTACTTACAGGGATTGCCTCTACCAACCCTGTCAGATTAGGACCGAGAAGAATTGGATGCGGGCCTGACTTTGGACAAGATTCGTAGGGCTCTTGCCCGCTCGCCACGAGCCAAGTCGCCGGGGAGCGACGGGTTCCCAACTGAATTTTACTACGAATTCCGGGACACACTGGCCCCGCTCCTGCTGCAAGTATTCCTCAAGGCGTTGGAGAGTGGAGGTCTCCCACAGAGCATGGCTCGGGGGGAAATTTGTATGATCCTCAAATCTGGGGAAGACAAACATGACCCTTCATTGTGACGTCCGATTACCATGATAAACACGGACGTCAACATTTTTACTAAACTATTGGCCACCCGGCTAGCGCCCCGTATGGGGCATCTGGTACACCAAGACCAGTGCGTATTCATTCCCGGACATAATATGGCCATGAACCTGAGACGCTTGAATCACATCCAACACGAGGTATGGGGTAGGGAAGAACAGACCGTCTTGGTCTCCATAGATCTTGCCAAGGCGTTTGACGCGGTCGACTGGGGTTACTTGCAGGAGATCCTCCGAGCGATGGGCTTAGGGCCCGGCTTCTGCCGTTGGATTCGTATCTTATACAGTTCCCCTTGCGCCAGGGTGCGTTTGGGGGCCGCAAGATCAGAGGAGTGGCAGTTAGGACAGGGCACGAGACAAGGGTGCCCCCTCTCGCCACTGCTTTTCGCCCTAGCGATCGAGCCGTTTGCAGTCAAGATTCGAACTGAGTTGAGCCCCTGGGGCATCCAGGTCGGAGACGTGTGCAATGTCCTGTCGCTTTATGCGTACGACGCCTTGTTTTACTTGAAAACCCCGAGGGAGGCGCTCTCATTGTTGCTCCACCACCTGGACCGCTTTGGCGAGGTGTCGGGCTTGCGGCTTAACCGCAGTAAGTCCCTGATTTTCCCACTATCGGATTTTGATTTGGTGCCTCTGGAGGACTTGCCAGAGCTCGGGCTGCGCTGGGAACGGGGCAGTTTTCGTTATTTAGGCATTCATGTGGCATCTACAGAGGCGCAATCACTGGCCCGCAACATAGACCGGTTGATTACATCCCTCCAGCGATCTGTGTCTTTTTGGAACAACCTACCTCTATCTCTAATGGGGCATCTAGCCGTCGCCAAGATGGTGATGTTGCTGAGGACTCTCTATGTTCTTCAGAACACGTTGTGCCCTCTTCCGCCTAGGATTTTTCGGACCCTTAACACACTGCTCACATACCTGCTCTGGGTAGGACGGCGCAGCAGAGTGGCACTCCGCACCGTCGTGCGCTCCTTCGAGGAGGGGGTTTGGAAGCCCCGCGCTTCGATCTATACTACTATGCAGCGCAGTTGGTACAAGCCGCCAGATGGTTTGCAGATGCGGATGTATGGGAAACGCATTTACTAACAGGGAGAGCGACGGTGCAGGAGCTCCAGATGGCACTAATGCGCTGGACGGGGGCTGGAGCCGCATTGCCCTACGTGGTGAGGCACACTGCGTCTGTATGGCACCGCTTCGTTGAAAGAATCCTACGCTCTGCGCCATTCCACAGAGATCTCCCAATCTGGATACTGGCACCTATGGTGGAAATAGAACAACATATGTCCTTCCGTGCATGGAGAGAGGGGGGCTGTGAGGTACTAGCCGATCTGTATCCCGCGGAGAGCTTCTTGACGTACGAGCAAGTGGAGAAGTCCTTTAGCCTCAGTGGGGGGCAGTACTTACATTACCAGGGATTACGTGCCATGGTGCGCTCGGTATGGCCTCAGTGTCCGGAGATACCCCCGATGATGCATACCCTACATATCCTTCTGTCCTGCGGCACGGGACGCCGGCTGATATCCTTGCTTTACGCAGCTATGAAGCGGGATTCCGCCGCGCCGGTACCGCCGACATGGGCAGCTTGGGAGGCGGAACTGGGATCGCCACTGGACCAGGGACAGCGGAAACACATAGGGGCCTTAACGTGGCGCGTGTCCTGTAATGCAAGCTTTAAGCTCATTCATTTTAACTTCCTTCACCGTACCTACCTCACTCCAAAGATGATGAGCCGCTACTCAGAAGATAGAAGGGACAACTGCCCCAGGTGTAGTGCGGAGGGGGCGGGATTTCTGCATCTGGCCTGGGAGTGCCCGATGGTGGGGGGCTTCTGGGCAGGGATTATGGGTCGCATAACTGCCACCACTGGCCTTCAGATCAAGCTAACACCCCTGCACTGTCTGATGGCCTTGGCCCCTAAACGAGGAAGTGGAAACTTTCGTAAATTATTGCAACTGATGTTGGTGCTGGCTAGGCGCAGGGTTGCTATCACATGGATGGGACAGAGGGCCCCAGAAATAGGCACTTGGCTTAAAGATGTGAGGGAATGGACCCTCGCAGAGGAAACACACATGCAGAACACTAGGAGAGATGAGAAACTACAGGAGGACTTGCTGGCATGGCGCACCATGTGTATGACCGGTTTAGCTATGGAGGGGCAGGTCGTCACACAGCGGGGACCTAGTGGCGAATTGTTTTCAGCGCAAGAATCTGGGTCTGAGGGGGAGGAGGGAGGGGATAATTGAGGGGACGCTCGCATGGTACACGGGGCTAAGTCCGGTATGTTTCCTCACGATGACACTTGCCATTTGCATGTTATTTCACTGTAACTCATGAACTACTGTATTTCGAGCTGTAGACCTTGTCCGAGAAGTGCCATAATGAGTCAGTCGATCTGTATACAACAGGTTTGTGATGCCTTTTTGGGGGGGGGGGTTGTGTTGTATATTATAAACTTGAAAATAAAGTTTTTAAAAAAAAGGATAGGCTTGAGTTTCGTATTCTCATGAAGACTTTGTTCATAATGTCGAATCATCATCGTGTGTCTCTAAAAAACTCAAAAAGATTATCATGTAAACTGCAACACGCTATTCTTATGTACAACCACAACAGTGTCTGACTTGAACCGTGCAGTTTATTTTTGTTTCCCAAAGTTTCCTCCTATATTTTTGATCACATGTTTATCCTGCCAGTCAAGATGGCAGTGAAGCAGAATGAGACACTCTGTAGTGTTTGTGGGTTGTAAACTATAATACATTTATTGTAGCAGCACCAAAATATAGCATAGCAACTATTCTGTTTGGCGCTTCTCGTGCATAGCATTTTAATTTCCATGATCTCGTTGGGGCTGCAGGAATATTTTTTTTTTAAATCATCCTGAAATAACAATTGAAAAAAGTCTAAAAGCTAGAAAAAATTGATTATCTGTGAATTTTTACTTGTGCATTGTTTTCCTTGAATTCCAGAGTTGCTTTTTAAAAAAAAAATCCCATTAGTTATGTGACCATTTTATCACTGTTATTTTGAGTGAAGTGGTCCCAACTCACACTCAACATATGTCTTTATTTATTTAATTAGAAGATGCATCGACTCATATTTTGCCAAACAATGAATTTTGGTTTAAAAAATAAAACCGCCTTCATTGCTGTGGGTGAGTTAGATTTGCCCAGCCCTACTTGCGAGGTGTATATATTATTGTGTAACATTCTCGTTGCCCTTAAACTTGGGAATACTGTGATGGTGAGAGCAGAAAAGAAAGCAAAACAAGCATTGGCATAGCCAATAGGTCTCGCCTTTGGGACCGTATAAGTGTTTAGCCATGCAACAGTTGATGTTGTTGCAGGAAGGATATTGTGCTGGATAACTAAATACTTATAAGGTCCCAAAGGCAAGACCTATTGGCTATGCCAATGCTTGTTCATTAGAAGCTGTGAAACACTGCATGAAAATGTAAATGTCCATCCTTTTTTTAATGTATTAGTCCACAGTGTTCCGAGGGAATGAAACGTGGTTTGATTGCATTACCTACTATGGTTATTACTCGTAGTAGTAGTAACTTTATGTGGTTTAAATTGAAACCCATATACAATATACACTGTCTTAAAATCATACACATCACCAATGTGCGTGCATAAAGTACTAACCCTAAGAAATGGAGAACATAGCACACATTTTCCACTGTTCAGTGATTAGAAAGCGCAAGCCCCCACTAGGAAATGTCTCATCTACATTTCTATTAAAAATTCTCCACATTAAGACCAATTTAAAAATCATCACAAAATACAATTCATCTTAAAAACTAAAGTGCAATTGCCTACTTGTAATTCCCACTTGTGCCAATTAGTTTCTAAGGAAACAACAGTCGCAATCACTAATGGATACAAAATCTCTAAAGTTCTACATTGTCTAGAGCAATAATGCTAAAATAAGAGTAACTTTAAAACATAAAATGCAGATCAATATCAAGGAGTAACAATTCCAATCTCTGGCGAGGAGCCGTGCATTCTTGCATCGTAGCCACCATACATATAGCATTTATTTAGACGGGGCAAAGATTAACCATGTAGTATTGTCGCTTCTAAGAATCCTGATTGTAGCCCTTAAATGTCCTGTAGATAGAATACAAGATATCAGAATCAGCCAAGTTTCTCTTAAATTTGTATATCTGGGACAAAAAGTAGGAAATGCTCTTCCGTTTCAGAGCAGACATCACAGGAAGGACAATTAGAGGGAGTATTCTGGGCATTCCATCTGCAGCAGAAATTGTTAACTGGCAAAATACCATATCTGAATCGAAAGTATAGGGATTTCGCCTGAGGGGGTTCAATTTGGTTCAGAAATTCTTCACAATACAATTTGTCTCTAAAATCCAAAAACCTTCCTGTTAGCTCCCCAACAATACTGCAATGCAACCATAGACCACTATATTTTGAAGTACTGCCAATACCTCTTCTTAAGGTATAGGCTGTTTTTACAGATACACAGTGTATTGGACCATATGTCACTCGTACTGAGTCTATGAAACTATGACTTGACATAAGTAAACCATGGTACACCCCCTTTAGTATTGAGTGCAATCACCTCAAGAAATGATTGTCTCAGAGGGAGCAGTGAGTTGTTAAACCAGACTCTGGTCCAGTAGGCTCGGGGTCTGAATGTTCCCAAATGCACTATATTTTTAAGCCCGAAGTCCAACCATGATGGGGTTCAGGGCAAATTCCGGGGTAAATCAAAATAAAAATATTCTGTTTTTTTCAGTGACTCTTAGGTTGCTTAATCCCAGGATCTCGGCTCCATAAAGCATAGCTCCAACTCCTTTAGCTCAGTAGACGTCAATAACCGGAGAAACTGGCCTATAAGTAGATGCTTTTAATTTTTGGGCCAAAGCAGAACTTACATACTGGAGTGTAAGTTGGCTTTTGGAGATTTACGGGAGCCACAATAGTGTGTTTGTGAACCTTACCCGCAGGTAATCAAATTGCCTAACTTGCTCCAGAAGAGTATCTCCCAGTTTAAAGTTACCTGTAAAGGACTTAAGAGGGTTAAACGCCATAAATGTAGTCTTATTGACGTGTACCTCCAGATCAAATTCCTCACAGATTGCTAGGAACCGATCCAGTAGATTTTGAAGCCCCATCAGAGTTTTGGATAAAAGTAACGTGTCACCAGCAAATGGCAAAGACACAACTAAGTTATTAGCCAGCTTAGAAGGGTCCCCATTATAGTCAGCCAAGGACTCAGTTAGCCCATTTATGAATAGGGTGAACAGAGTCAGTGACAATACACACCCTTGCTGCACTCCTCTGCTCCCCATTATACGCTCTGTGAGTTCACCGTTGCGTCCCCATCATATTTGGGTATAATTGTTCTTATGGAGTTTAGTTCTTATGTGTGGTAAGTAACTTTGGACCCCTAGCTTCTCCAGTGCTGCCCACATTTTTTCTCTAGGGATGAAGCCAAATGCAGCACGTAGGTCCATGAACACTACATAAAGGTGTTCTTACCTAGTAACCACATAGGATCATTAGAAACCTAACCAGTTGGTCAGTGATGCTCGTGTTCTCTCTAAATCCAGCCTGTATGGCAGACAAGATCTGGTTTTCCCTTCCACACTCCTGGAGCCACACTAGCAAGTGCCTGCAGAACACTTTTTGTGAAATATCTGTAAAAGACTGACGGGCCGGTAGTTTGCAGGTTCATTTTTATCACCCTTCTTGTATACTGGGACCACTTCCACCCCATAAAGAATAATTGATGGACAGAATGCAGAACAATGTCATATTTTCACCCCAGTACAGATATCTGGGCATATATCCATCGTTTTTTTCTCCCCATGCCATTCCAGTTTGAACCCAGCAATATGCAAATCAGTCTTGACCCTGCGCCCAATGGGAACAGTCCAGCCTGAACTGCCAGGCCAGGTCCTCCCTGGACTGGAAGCAAGCATCCTAGGACCGGTTTCAGGATTTCACCCCTCATCAGCCAGGATAGCTTTACTCCAGTGGCATGGAGAGCCCGGGACCCCCGTCTGGGCATACTCGTCCCACTCAGGGTGACAAATGCAACAAGAACAATTGATGGACAGAATGCAGAACAATGTCATACATTCGCCCCAGTACAGAGATCTGCGCCTAAATCCATCATTTTGTTGCTCACCATGCCATTCCAGTTTGGACCCAGCCATATGCAAATCCGTCTTGACCCTGCTGGGAACAGTCCAGCCCGAACTGCCAGGCCAGGTCCTCTCTGGACTGGAAACAAGCTTCCTAGGACCAGTTTTAGGGTTTCACCCATCATCAGCCAGGATAGCTTGACTCCAGCAGCATGGAGAGCACGGGACCCACGTCTAGGCATACCCATCCCACTCAGAGTGACAAATGCAAAAAGAAGACATGGCTTAGCAGTTCGGGCTGGACTGTTTCCATGAGGCACAGTGTCAAAACTGATTTGCATATAGCTGTGTCTGAACTGGGGTGGTGAAGTTTGCCTGGCTGATGAGAGCTGTTAGCCCAAAACCGATCCCAGGATGCTTGTTTCGGGTCCAGGGAAGACATTTTTTTATTTATAAAGTTTTATATAGCGCAAACAAGATCCCGAAGGATATCAGAGTGCTTTACAATAAGTTGGGGAAGAGGACAAAATGAAATATACACAGCAAATGTGAGAGAAAAAAAAACCACAATGATAAACAGTAAACAATGGTACATATTGAAGGTCCAGCATTAAGCAGACGATATGGACTGAAACTGTTAGTTGTGCTATGGAGCTAGGGACCAAGGGATAGCCACCTTATGAATATCCCAACCCCTTATGGTAGGAATTTGCTCATTAAGAATCTCTTGGCTTCCAGTTTGAAAGCCGTCGTCGAGGCGAGTCTGCGTTCATCCGGAGGAAGAGAGTTCCATATTTTAGGGGCAGCACCAGAGAAGGCTCGGTGACAAGTTCTCTTTTTGCTAAGGATGATAGGTTTCAGGAGAAGAGTAGAGGCACATCTGGAAGCCCTCTCCCTGCAGGATAATTCAAGTTTTTGTGCTATATAAGTGGGAGTATTGAAGTGCAGGGCTTTTTTTGCGTCAGGATTGCAATCTTTAGTAGGATTCGTGCTTCTAAAGGTAGCCAGTTGAGAGATTTCAGGACTGGGGAGATGTGCTCGTTTCGTTTGGAACCTGTAATCAATCTTGCTGCAGAGTTCAGCGAGGCCCTTAGTGGAGCCAAGGCGTATTTAGGAAGGCCACAGAGAGTTGTACTGCCATAGACTAACATTGATAAGACAAGTGCTTGTACCACCTGCTTGAAATCCTTTTGTGGCAAGAAGGGTTTGATCATTCTGAGTGTCCTCATCAGGTGGTTGCTCCCTTACAGGCATTGCTGATATGAGCCTTCATACTCAGGTGCTTGTCCACTGTGACTCCAAGCCATTTGGCTGAATCTATGATGATTGGAGTGCAGTTGAGAGTCGTGAGGTAAGGTAACCAGAGATCGATCTTGCGGTGTGGTTCGGCGGGGAGATGAGCAGGAATTCCGTTTTAGAAGCGTTGAGCAGGAGATGATTCTCAGTTAACCAATTTTGGGTCGAAGTGAGGATAGAATTTAGTGAGATGATGTTGTCCGGGGATGAAATTTTCAGATAGAGTTGTGTGTCGTCTGCATAAATGTGGAAGAGAATATTCTTAGAGTTAAGTAGGTTAGTAAGAGGTTCCAAGAAAAGATTGAAGAGGATAGGAGAGAGGGCGGATCCTTGGTGGACTCCAATGAGTACTGGGGAGGGCTGAGAGAGAGAGTGATTTGACTTGAATCTGTGAGATCTGTGGAGAAGGAAGGATGAGAACCAGCGGAGCACCAGATCAGAGAAACCCATTCTGTTTTGTAGGATGGGTAGGAGAATGTCATGACAGACCGTATCAAAAGCAGAGTAGAGGTCAAGGAGGATCAAGAGGCAGGATTCGTTTTTGTCAAGCATTTTCAGGATGTCATCAAAAATGTGTATGAGGGCCGATTCAGTGCTGTTTCCCCTCCTGAAACCAGATTGATGATGGTCTAAGAGTTGAATTCTCAATGTGAGCACAGAGCTGGGATTGGACATATTTTTCGAGAAGTTTCGCTAGGGTGGAGATGTTGGAGATGGGACGGAAGTTATTGAGATCAAGCCTTGAGATAAAGAGGCATTTACAATCTTGGTTCAGGTGGGGATGAGAGCACTCTTGATCTCTTTGAAGATGGCCGGAGGCAGCGGGTCACCAAAGTGGTTAGACGGGTTGATAGTCTTGAGAATATTTTCAATGGCTTTTTCACTAAAAGAGGAGAAGGAGCCCCTTGAAGCATTGTTCTTAGTACCAGCGACGGTCGGAATACACTTTTCAGGCAGGTCGGGGAGCGAGGCAGCTTAGGAAGGGGGCAAAACTGCCTTCTTAGCAGCGAGGTTGGTGGAAATGAGTCGAGATTTCTCCGTGAAGAAAGTGGCAAAGTCATTGCAGGAGGGAGGATTACCATTCGAATCAGAGAGGATTGGCGTGCAAACAGATTGCTGTTTGGACCGTTCGAAGAGTTTCTTGGGGCGATTTGCTGCTTGATCTAGTTGTATTATGAAGTAGTCAACCTTAGCTTTCTTGATCTGTTTGTTGTAGAGGCCTCTGACATCTCTCAGAAGTTTTAGTTGATCCGAAGAAGGATTGGAGCGCCAGGATCTTTCAGCTGCTCTAAGATTGCGACGTTCGGAATTAAAGTTTTCGTTGTACCACGGTTTGGAAATTCTTGATGAGGTATTTTTAAGCTTGAGCGGAGCAACGTCGTCCATGATCTTGGTGATGCTCGAATTATAGTGGTCCGTGAGAGATTGAACCTCAAACAAGTCAGCTTGGGAGGCAAGGACTGATTTAAATTGAGCAGCTAGTTTGTCATGATTTATTGATCTGAGATCTCTTTTCAAAATCTTTGATTTAAGCGGTTGAGCCGTCTTCAATATCACCTCCCTGTTAATATAGAATAGGATGCTGTGATGGTCAGACCAATCACAGGGAGATATGGATTCTAAGGAGATGGTCTGTTCCTTGGAGATGATGAGATCAAGGGTTTCCCCTTTTGTGTGGGTAGGTTGATCACAATGCTGTGACAGATCATGATCGTTTAGAAAAGATTTAAGGCAGGAAACCGCTGGGTCATTGTGTTTGGACCAGTGTAGATTAAAGTCTCCAAGGAAGATTTGGGGTACTGCGGAGTAAACATTGCTAGATATGATATCCATTAAGTGCTCAATGAAAGGGAGATTATCACCCGGCGGTTGATACAATGTGTGAAGTTTACAGATTGGTAGGTTCTTATTAGTGATGCTGAGACAAAGATATTCGCAGGAGGAGGGGAGAGAGGACTGCACCTAAGAGATCGAGAGAGTATGCCTCTAAATGCAAGCAAGACCACCACCCAATTTCAGATTTCTGTCAAGCCTGACTATATCATGAGTGGGAGGTACTAGTAGGTCTAAAATAGTAGTTGAATCGGGATTTAGCCAAGTTTCAGTGAGGAAGATAATATCTAAATTGTTATGTTGGATGAGGTCAAAGATATCAGCGGCGTGTTTACTGGCTGATCTGCAATTTAGTAATACACACTTGATGCGAGGCGGATTCGAGGGGGAAGATGTCTGGGTGATGTTCACCCTAGTGAGGTTGTCAGGAATGCTGCATCTCAGATTGCACGAAGGGTCTCTGTTTGGGTTGGGAAGGATGGAATGTATTTGCCTCAGAGGGGTCACAATAGCGTTGGACCAAGGGGAGCAGGAAGAGAGATGGTCTTGAGGATCAGGAGCTGCAAGGCCGGGATTAAGGTATCTGGGGCAGGGTGGCGAGTTTGGAGAAGGAATGGGTTTTGCGATGGTGGGGGCTAAAAACTGCCCTTTGTGGTCGCTAAGTCCAGTAGAGACTCTGGGCCAATTATTACTACTGAACATGGTGAGAAGATCTTTGGAGAGGGTCTTCACGTCATGTAACTCAGTCGATAGATTTAACAATTGTTGAGATATCTCATTAAGGCGTGCCTCCAAATATGAGTAATGGTCAGAGGAGGAGGGGGGTGTAGGGGAGACTGGAGGTGATAGCTGGTCAGGGAGAAGAACTGTGGGGTCCACTAAGGTGGGGGAAGCTCAAGGTTGGGTGGTTGGACGGATAGCACTAGCGGACAATTCAGAAGTGGGGTAAGAACCATCGCAGATGGGGAGAGGTCATTAATCCAAGGGTTGGTTTGAAAAGAATCCAAAGGTGATCGTTGCCCAGAGACCGGCCTGATTGGGGGCAAAGTTAGAGGGGAGGAGGGAAGGGAATCAACAATTATTTGTTGAGGTAAAATGGTTTTAGGAATCAACCCATCATGAGGGTCACCAGGTGTTGGGCTGACAATCGGCAGGGCGAGTGAGACCACAAGATCGTCATATAACTGAGGTGATGATCTAGAGGGTTGATGACGACTAACCGAGGGCGAGGAGGGTCTGAAATTGCCAGAGGGGGAGGGATTCACGGAGGTAGAGGGACTAGCGATTGAGAGAGGGGGGGAACTAGCTAATCCCAGCAGAGAAGTGCTGACTGTATAGGGGTCAGTGGAGTTACTGTGTACCAGTTTCGTAAGGGAGGGGTAATACAGGCCACCTTACCAAAGTTGACATTGGAGGCTTGTATTAGGATGATCCCATTATTGTAGAGGGTGATAGTGGTGGTGGCTTTGAGGAAGGTCGAGGGAGACGTTGCCAAGGGTCACGACTGATTTGCATATAGCTGTGTCTGAACTGGGGTGGTGAAGTGAGCTAAAGAATGATGATGGATTCAACCCAGATCTGTGACTAGGGGTGAGTGTCTGAAAAGTTTCAGCGCTCCATCCATCATCTCCTTGTGTTTACTTTGTTTGCCCTATGTTGGCAATGTATGCCCAGCCGTGGATACTTTGATCACTTTGTCACTGGATTCAAGCTAGCCTGGCTGATGAGGGCTGTTAGCCCGATACTGGTCCCATGATGCCTGCTTCTGGTCCAGGGAAGACATGGCTTGGCAGTTCGGGCTGGACTGTTCCCATGAGGCACAATGTCAAAACTGATTTGCCTATAGCCGTGCCTGAACTGGGGTGGCGCAGTGAGCTAAAGAACGATGATGTATTCAATCCAGATCTGTGACCCGGCCCTAAGTTGGCAGGGTATGCCCAGACGTGGGTCCCTTGATCACTTTCCCACTGGGTTCAAGTTAGCCTGGCTGATGAGGGCTGTTAGCCCTAAACCGGTCCCAGGATGCTTGTTTCCGGTCCAGGGAAGACATGGCTTGGCAGTTAGGGCTGGACTGTTCCCATGAGGCATAGGGTCAAGACTGATTTGCATATAGCTGTGTCTGAACTGGGGTGGCAAAGTGAGCTAAAGAACGATGATGGATTCAACCCAGATCTGTGACTGGGGGTGAGTGTCTGAAAAGTTTCAGCGCTCCGTCCATCATCTCCATGTGTTTACTTTGTTCGCCCTAAGTTGGCAGGGTAATCCCAGACGTGGGTACCTTGATCACTTTGCCACTGTATTCAAGCTGGCCTGGCTGATGAGGGCAGTTAGCCCGAAACCGGTCCCTGGATGCTTGTTTCTGGTCCAGGGAAGACATGGCTTGGCAGTTCGGGCTGGACTGTTCCCATGAGACACAGGGTCAAAACTGATTTGCATATAGCTGTGTCTGAACTGGGGTGGGATGGATTCAACCCAGATCTGTGACGGGGCCCTAAGTTGGCAGGGTATGCCTAGACGTGGGTCATTTGGCAGGGTATACCCAGACGTGGGTCCTTTGCTCACTTTGCCACTGTATTCAAGCTAGCCTGGCTGATGAGTGCTGTTAGCCCGAAACCGGTCCCAGGATGATTGTTTCCGGTCCAGGGAAGACATGGCTTGGCAGTTTAGGTTGGACTGCTCTCATGAACTGGGTTGGCGAAGTGAGCTACAGAACGATGTTGGATTCTTGTTTGACATTTTTTTATTAAGAGTTTTTGTCTTCATAGTACAACATAGTGCATATGTAAGTTAGCCGTTATGCCAGGTACATACAGACAAGCAAGTGATATAAACATATTATATACCCGCCATCCCATTATACATCGCCACATCGACTAAGAGTTATCCCATCTGTCTGCTATATTCGTCTGTTAGAAAGACTACGTAGGATGTAGTGGGGTGGCTGCCGCTGTGTGCCTGGCTGAGTGGGTTTCCGCAGTGGTGCGGGTTAGTGTGTAGTCCCCTACTCCATATTAGTGTCCCTCCTTGCTTAATGACCAGTTGTGTGCTTCCAATGTGTAGGTTTCCACTCTGCGGTGTAAAAAAAAAAACGTGAACACGAAACTGTGAACAAATGATGGGAATGGAGGGGGGTGTTTCGGGGTCTGGGGGGAATCCGGGGAATTTGCCGAATAAAGGAGACGAGAAGCACAGAGAAAAGGGGGGATATGGTGTGTCCCGTGTTTATCCTGCGGTAGGTACCAGTACATCCGTGAGATGGCTACAGTGTCAGAATCGTGATGGGGGGATATCTACAGTGAGGCTATGCCTCCCTGCAGTAGCCCGAAAGTTTCAGCGCCCCATCCATCTTCTCCTTGTGTTTACTTACTTCCACCCCCAGCCAGAAGTGGGGTATTTTAGCACCATTTAGAATGGCATTGAAGGCCTTTTAGAATGTCATTGAAGGTTTGGTTGAGAGCTATGCACCACACTTTGAGGTACAAGAGGAAAAGGTCACCTGATATTTTATCTAAGCCTGGTGCTTTATCCCTATGTAAGGACATATGGGATTGCTTGGTTTCCTCCATGCTAAACATAGTCTGCTTTATGTCCCAGGACTTAATGGACTGGTCTATACAAGTTAAATAATCATGCCCCATCCCCCAAATCAACCTGACCCGCATAAAGTAAGCCGAAGTGAGATACCCAGAATTGAGGTTGAATGTAAAAATCTTCTTCTATAACTTGTTTATGATTACCCTTTGCTTAAATATGACTGTTTAGTGTCCTAAATATTTGCTGCAGTACTTAGGTCTTGCCATAACTTTTCCTCCCAGGTTCTCTTGGGCTCTTTTTGGACCCCAATGTAATGTTTCCCTGTTGAATCCACAATATTTCTACAGCCATGTTTTATGGCCCCATCAGCTCCCTTCCAGCTATATTACAATGCTTGTTAAACATTTAGTTTCATTCTCAGTAATGGCTGCATATGGGGCACGTGGCCAACTGCAGATGGAAGCAGTTGTGTAGGAGCGCGGCTCCAGAGCCCGAGCCTGTTCTCCTGAATAATCTGGCATGAATCTGTGCACAAAAATAGGAGCGTAGCAGCTAACTGTGCCCCTGGCAGTGTGGACACACTGGTCGGTGTGTCACGAACGATAACTTGCCCGTAATCTGAAAATAATCCAGAGGGGAAAGACAGGTGACGGAACCCAAAATGGCGGCGGTGTCGGGCGAGGCGGCCTGAGTGGAGTGACGGGGCCGCGCAACTGGGGAAGGACTCCCCTGGCTTTCCTGCGGGGAGTGCGCCCGGACCTGGGAGGCGCCGACGCTGTAGGAGTGATTTCTGCAGATCAAACGGAGCGGATGGAGCGGCCCTGATCGGGGCCCGAGAGTGGAGGAGATCACTGGCGCCTGCATGCCCGGAGGACTGAGAGGAGCAGAGACGCAGGGGAACATAATGGAGGCGAGTGCGAGTGGCACGCCGGCGGAATAAGGACAGACGGTGGAGATTGGGACTCTCTCCTCGTCCTTATTGTGTATCCCCAACCCGGTCATCACGGGAGGGGCGCAGAGGTTGGGAGCAGAGTAGAGTGGCAGGAAGCGGTGCTCTGTGAGGTCCTAGTGGGTGAGAGGCCCGGAGCGTGCGCGGACCCAACTGAAACCAGAAGGCATCACTGGGGGTAGGTGAAAGGAGACCCAGCTATTAAGAAGAGGAGTTGCCAAGAACTAGCACGACCCGGGGCAACCGAATAGAGACCGCCAGTGAGAACGAGGCAACGGCAGAGCGCAGCGCGCTTTATGAAATTGGAAGGAGTGTGGCTCACTGGTTAGAGCAGGCAGACCCTGAAGCAGAGGTCAGACCCGGGACCAGGGTTCAATTCCCGACGCGGCAGGGTCTTGAGCTCAAATGTCCACGGACTTGATAATTCTCGCTTCGGTGCCTGACCTAATCATGGGTTCACACTCTGCAACTCTGGGCATTAAGCTTGCTTAATCTGCACAATGGCCCCCCGCGGCGGGATGCCTGGCTTTCACCTTGGGGATGCCCTGTAGGGGCTATCTCACAGGGGAAAGCCAGGACGGGTTCCCAAGGCAAGCGCTTAGAGACCCCTGGGTGATAAGCGCTATATTAATCCAATATACAATACAATACAATACAAGGAGAATGCCCATGGCGAAATGACGCATTAGGTTTAGCGCTGCAGAGGGGGTGACAGTAATACCGGCGTTACCCACAACTACCAACATAAAAAAACCTTGCTTAATTGCGGGACTGCACCGCGAGGAGCGGGTTGTGTGTGACTCTACTGACTACTCCTGCGGCTTGGCTAATCAGATCCCAGCAAAATACCACCTACGATTTCCAGGAGGTGCACTGGAAGGTAAGAGGCCTGGGATGTGAGGTGGGCCGGATCAGATACTGTGGAAGCTGTGTGAAGGGCCCACTTGTGGGCAATGCTGGACAGAAGGAAATGCCTCATCAACATAGTGGGAGGATAAGTTGCAGAAGCGGGGCACGGCCTGCAGGCAGCTGGCGTTGGGAAGGTCGTTCGGAACTGGACTCTGTGAGCACTGGACAAAGGGGTCATAATGGCCGGGGGTAAGGGAGGCAAGCTGCCCCCCAAACAAAGTTAGACAAGTTTGCATGGAACAAGGGGGGTGAAGAATCGGAAGCTGCTTCTGCGAATGACTCTCCTGGTCCAGCAAGAGTGCCAGAGTCCACGCTGTAAGATATTATGGCTGCCATTACTGCGGTCCATACTTCCCTGAAATCGCAACTTGATACAGTCAACATTGAGGTATTGTTGATACGTGCAGACCTTCCAAATATGGATCCTAGGGTAAAAAAGGTAGAGGAGGCCGCTAATGTGCTGGGGACGGATACTACTAGTCTCAAGAAACAAGTGCAGCTACTCCAATCTAAGCAAGAGAAGATGGAGGCCCAATTGGATGATTTGAAGGGAGGGCGAGGCGGAATAATATCCGCATATTGGAGGTGCCCGAGCGGGCGGAGGGGCTGGCTCCGGACCTCTTTGTCGAAGACCTCATCACGAAGCTGCTGCAGCCCAAAGGACTGTCACAGTACTTCTCAATTGAAAGAGCTCACCGTAACCCTGGTGGGATACTTAGACCCGGAGCTCTCGCAAAGCCTATTATAGAGAGTATTTAATTTTCAGCATCAGGATGCTATTTTGCATATGGCACGCAATGCTGCTCCCACGAAGTTTGAAAATAGCACAATCACTTTTTTTCCAGATTTTACACTGAAAGTGCAACAGCAGTGTCAGAGATTCTTGGAGGTCAAGAAAGCTCAAAGAGACAAAGGCATCAAGTACTCTATGTTGTTTCCGGCAAAGCTGAGAGTTGAAATGGAGGGGAAGGCGTAATTTCTTTGGTCCGTATATACTAGCACTCGAGGAGCTTCTACACTGCATCTCTCCAATGGGATACCCCGACCTGGAACAAATCATCGCAGAATGCAGAAAATCCATACAAGCAGCAGCATACATTGTTCCACCCTCGGTGAACACAGATGACGAAAAAGGCCCACACGTATTTACCTCAGAGGAAGAAAGCAGTGACACGAACACGTCGCGAGCCGGGTCAGCGACCCCTTCCATCCTGACCCCACAAACTGCAGACACACTCATATGAACTTTTCTAAGAAAATGTGTCTATATACGCTGTATCTCATGCCATGGCCATGTCTGAACTGGGGTGGTGTGGTGAGCAAAATAATGATGGATCAAACCTAGATCTGTGACTGGGGGTGAATGTTTTGCCATTGTGCAACATTCCGTCCATTAATTGTTGTTTTTGCATTTCTCACCCCGAGTGGGACGGGTATGCTCAGACGTGAGTCCCGTGCTCTCCATGCCACTGGTATCAAGCTATCCTGGCTGATGGCAGCTGATAGCCAGAAATCGGTCCTAGGATGCTTGATTCCGGTCCAGGGAAGACATGGCTTGGCAGTTCGGGCTGGACTGTTCCCATGAGGCACAGGGTCAAGACTGATTTCCATATGGCCATGTCTGAACTGGGGTGGTGTGGTGAGCAAAATAATGATGGGTCCAACCTAGATCTGTGACAGGGGGTGAATGTTTTGCCGTTGTGCAACATTCCGCCCATTAACTGTTGTTTTTGCATTTGTCACCCCGAGTGGGACGGGTATGCTCAGACGTGAGTCCCGTGCTCTCCATGCCACTGGAATCAAGTTATCCTGGCTGATGACAGCTGATAGCCAGAAACCGGTCCTAGGATGCTTGATTCCGGTCCAGGGAAGACATGGCTTGGCAGTTCGGGCTGGACTGTTCCCATGAGGCACAGGGACAAGACTGATTTGCATATGGCCATGTCTGAACTGGGGTGATGTGGTGAACAAAATAATGATGGATTAAACCCAGATATGTGACTGGGGTGAATGTTTTGCCATTGTGCAACATTCTGTCCATCAATTGTTGTTTTTGTATTGCAAGAAACGCACATGATGGCAGAGGAACAAGATAAACTAAGCAACCAATGTCGAGGTACCTTCTGTGCTACCACGTACTCTGCATATGCAAGGGGGTTGCTGATCTGGGTTCGACCAGGAGTTCCTTTTCAGGAAACACATAGAGTAACCGACCCGGAAGGGTGATTTGCCCTGCTAGAGGGGCTTCTGGATGGACAGCCACTCCTCATAGGTAGCATTTACGTCCCAAACCCAGAACAAGGACGTTCGGGGACGCCCTTTCAACTGTATTACCCCAATTCACCACAATTCCATGGACACTAGGGGGGGGACTATAATTGTGTCATGGACATTTCCTTAGGCAGATCGCATGCTCCACACCCAACCTCCATGGCAGCTGCACAGGCAAAACGATGTGACATATAGGCGCACCATTTGTCCCTAATAGACTCTTGGCGTAGCAGACACCCGACAACAAAAATCAACACTTTTCACTCAATCCCCAATGATCTTAGGGTCCGCCTTGATCAACTTCTCTGCTCATCTGCCATTGTCCCTAAAATTCACAATGTAGACTACCTGGGGCGCACCGTTTCCGACCACGACGCACACAAACTCACCCTGACGTGGCAACCTCCCCCTCCTCCAGTCCCTACCTGATGACTGCCACGTGAGTGTTTAGAGGACCCAGTATTTCAGCACGACAGAGTAATTACTGATTACTTTGCAGACAATACTAATACTGCCACTACGAGAATGCTCGAGTGGGACGCATTTAAGGTAGTCATAAGGGAAGCTTGCATACAGCAAATAGGCGGTAGGGGGACAGTGAGAGCGTCTCCTCAACCCGCTGACGCCAGGTACTAAGATACTGATCTTGACAGCGATTGTTTTAACTTGTTTTTAACTTGTAACATGTGATTAATACATGGTTTCTGCACGTATTTTAAAAGCGCTGTAATTTTAGATCTTCAGCCCTTGATAAGCGCCACTCGCCTTGTGGGAGAGAATAAAACATTACTATTTACCTTGGCTCGATTCCTCGTCCTGCCCGCCCCGGTCCGACTCGGCAACCAGTGCCGTTGAGCGGAGGGCGGGTCAGGCAGAGCAAGGTAACTTCCGCTTTCTCTGAGCGGTCAGCGCTCTAGTTGATGCACCTGAGGGTACTTAGGCAGCGAGGAGCAGACGGCGCATTGCGGTAGGGGGACAGTGAGAGCGTCTCCTCTACCCGCTGACGCCAGGTACTAAGATATTGATCTTGACAGCGATCGTTTTAACTTGTTTTTAACTTGTAACATGTGATTAATACATGGTTTCTGCACGTATTTTAAAAGCGCTGTAATTTTAGATCTTCAGCCCTTGATAAGCGCCACTCGCCTTGTGGGAGAGAATAAAACATTACTATTTACCTTGGCTCGATTCCTCGTCCTGCCCGCCCCGGTCCGACTCGGCAACCAGTGCCGTTGAGCGGAGGGCGGGTCAGGCAGAGCAAGGTAACTTCCGCTTTCTCTGAGCGGTCAGCGCTCTAGTTGATGCACCTGAGGGTACTTAGGCAGCGAGGAGCAGGCGGCGCATTGCGGTAGGGGGACAGTGAGAGCGTCTCCTCAACCCGCTGACGCCAGGTACTAAGATACTGATCTTGACAGCGATCGTTTTAACTTGTTTTTAACTTGTAACATGTGATTAATACATGGTTTCTGCACGTATTTTAAAAGCGCTGTAATTTTAGATCTTCAGCCCTTGATAAGCGCCACTCGCCTTGTGGGAGAGAATAAAACATTACTATTTACCTTGGCTCGATTCCTCCTCCTGCCCGCCCCGGTCCGACTCGGCAACCAGTGCCGTTGAGCGGAGGGCGGGTCAGGCAGAGCAAGGTAACTTCCGCTTTCTCTGAGCGGTCAGCGCTCTAGTTGATGCACCTGAGGGTACTTAGGCAGCGAGGAGCAGGCGGCGCATTGCGGTAGGGGGACAGTGAGAGCGTCTCCTCAACCCGCTGACGCCAGGTACTAAGATACTGATCTTGACAGCGATCGTTTTAACTTGTTTTTAACTTGTAACATGTGATTAATACATGGTTTCTGCACGTATTTTAAAAGCGCTGTAATTTTAGATCTTCAGCCCTTGATAAGCGCCACTCGCCTTGTGGGAGAGAATAAAACATTACTATTTACCTTGGCTCGATTCCTCGTCCTGCCCGCCCCGGTCCGACTCGGCAACCAGTGCCGTTGAGCGGAGGGCGGGTCAGGCAGAGCAAGTTAACTTCCGCTTTCTCTGAGCGGTCAGCGCTCTAGTTGATGCACCTGAGGGTACTTAGCCCCCTTGTCACAACAAGCGCGCAGCGAAGCGCCTGAGACGCGCCAGAGAGAAGCCCGTCTGCGCCCATCCGCGACAGGACGGGACCAGGGGCCTCTCACCCTACCCTGCTTGCCTTATTCCACCATGGCCTCAACTAAAGACACTCGCATCAGGTACACCCCGCAGTCCTTGTTAGCACTCCAACCACAGGGATTACAGAGGTGTGCCAGCGACAATTGGCCTATTCCCGAGGGCCCGTTTTCTTGTCCCCTATGCAGATTCCAAGCCACTTTCAACTGCATTATTATTGGTTCTGCTAGGGACAATAAGACCACCTTAAAAACCAAAGGTTGGAAAAGTTTTCTCCTGAATGTTCGATCATTGCCCCGACATTATGTAGAGATTTGGGATACTATCCAAAGTCACAAACCTGAAATATGTTTCCTCACGGAAACCTGGCTGAAGCCTCACACTCTACCATCCATAACTTTGGGTATCCCTCAAGGATATAAAATTTTAAGACAAGACCGCCCTATAAAAACTGGTGGAGGTATTGCCATCATTTTTAAAGAAAACATCCATATCACGGTAGTGGAACAAATTAATTTACCGACTATGGAAATCATGATTTTTAAAATTCACACCAAAACTAAAGAACACTGGAAAGGCGCCCTAGTATATCGTCCTCCGGGCCCCAATGCTGGCTTTTCACTCGCCTTAACTGAAATACTAGCTCCACACTTAAGAGCTAAAGAAAATTTTATTGTTCTCGGAGATTTCAATTTCCATGCAGATATTGCTGACGATCCCAATACCAAGCTTCTCCTTGCCGATCTGGCTCTTTTAGGTCTTCACCTAAGAAACTGTGGCCCTACTCACAGGAAAGGCCATACACTGGACTTGATCTTTACTAACTACCCTTTAATACACTGTCATCCTCCTATATCAATCAGCTGGTCTGACCACAGCATGTGGGAATTCTCCTTCCTGAGACTAGATAAACCCCCTGCTCCTCCGGCCACTATGAGCATTACTAAAAGAGCATGGCACAAAATTACTCCAACTTCTTTTGAACAAACCTGGAAAGAGCCAACTATTTCCGATTCTGATGACATCGATTTGGCTTTATCCAAACTAAATAGCTCTCTTCTAGAGACTATAAACTCTCTAGCCCCGCAAAAGACTGTCAAAAAACACCCGACCACCAAAAAAGAAATATGGTATTCCGACTCATTAAAAACAGAGAAACAAAAATGTAGGAAACTGGAAAAGCAATGGAGAAAGGACCACTCTCTTGATAGTAAGGCACTCTACCAGCAGGCCATATCTACCTACTATAACAACATCAAAAAAGCAAGAAAAACTAGCCTGCGCTCCCAGCTTGATGAAGCTGCTAATTCCACTAGAGAACTATACAAAATTCTCAAGACCTTCACTAACCCCATAGCATGCGAAAGTCCGGATATTTTCTCTCAAGAACTATGCAATAATATTTCCCAATTCTTTGAGGACAAAATTAACACCATATACAATAAAATCTTGGCCAAGCACCCTAATAACCCGGAAGACTCCACTACCTTATGTCAGGAAACCCCTTCGGAGACCTTTAAAATCATTCCAGAAGTTACAGAAAATGAAGTTCAAACACTCCTGGAAAACATGAAATCTGGTTCTCCTTGTTATCTTCTCCCGGCTAGGTTAACCAATAACCTGAGCAGATCATTATGCCCTATTATCACTAAAATTCTTAACCTTTCTTTTAAAGAAGGTAAGCTCCCGCAACAGTGGAAAGAGGCAACTGTGAACCCGATACGTAAAAATACCACCTCTCCCTGGACTGAACTCTCCAACCTCCGCCCTATCTCTCTTTTGCCCCTCCTGACCAAACTGGCTGAGAAACATGTCAACACTCAGATCTCTAGCTTTATCGAAGCGACAGAGGGCCTGGACCAATCCCAATCTGGGTTCAGGCCCAACTACAGCACCGAATCTGCACTCCTCTCCGTGACCGATAACATCAAGATGTCACAGGATAGAGGAGGCTCGATGATTCTGGTGCTGTTAGACCTGTCAGCTGCTTTCGATACTGTTTCTCATAAGATCTTGCTGAACCGGTTACAAGGAGTGGGCATCAGAGGTCAGGCACTTGCATGGTTGGAGAGTTTTCTCTCCGGTCGCTCACAATCTGTCAGCCTGGGCCCCTACCACTCCATCTCCAGGGCGCTCACTAAGGGGGTGCCACAGGGCTCATGCCTAAGCCCCACATTATTCAATATATATGTGGCCCCCCTTGCTGAGATTGTGAGGAAGTACGGATTCACTCCAGTGTCGTACGCCGACGACACTCAACTCCTCTACCCTTTCCATGCCCCTGACCCTAATGTTAGGGAAAACTTTGCGGAAGGTATGAGGGCCATCTCCAACTGGATGGCTGCCAACTACCTCCAGTGCAACGTCGGGAAGACCGAAGTGATGTGCTTTGGGAAAGCCAGCATGCTTTGGTCTCCTGACTGGTGGCCCCAAGACTTGGGACCTGTACCCTCCCCTAAACCTACCATCAAAAATCTGGGTGTGAAACTAGACCAAAACTTAACTCTTAAAGAACATGCAAATGTAATTGCAGGTGCTTGTTTTCACACCATTGGATTACTCAGGCGAGTCTTCCCCCTGCTACCTGACACCTACAGAAAGACTCTAGTTCAAGCCCTTGTAATAAGTCGCCTTGACTATTGCAATGGGCTTCTGATACAAGCCAATGAGGATGCCATCAATCGTTTGCAGGTGGTCCAGAACACGGCGGCAAGATTGATCCTGAATGCCCCCCCCAGAACATCTTCTGGACCCCTGTTGAAAAAACTCCACTGGCTCCCAATACGCCAACGGGTTAAATTTAAAATCTGCTGCACTGTACACAAGTGTTTATTTGGAAACGGCCCCAAATATCTAGCCAAATTACTCCAGCCCTACAAACCAGAACGAGAATTACGGTCAAGTAACTTACTCCTGCTCAAACCACCTTTCATTAAAAAAACCAGACAAGGCGGCCGTGCCCTCTCATCTGTGGGGCCGGCCCTGTGGAACAACTTGCCCCTTAATTTAAGACAGATCACCAAACACCTCACCTTTAGAAAAATGCTAAAAACGAATCTGTTTATGGAGATATAACTTTAGGATTGCTGCCTTTACAGTACCTTGCGACCTGCTGTTGTCAAAGCGCGGAGATAACCCTTTCGGGCTCGATTCTTGCGCTATAGAAGCATTTAAATAAATAAATAAATATCAGGGACACGTACAATGCTAGATTGTCGTATACAAGAGGCAGAGCGCAAGTTAGCAGCCCTCACTCAAGAGCCCGACCTAGGCAAGATACCGCTGGCACACATCACAAACGCCAAATCTGCATATGCTACAGCTCTCACCGACTTACGATGCTACAACTGCAGGGGGTATGCAACTCGAATGCATAGAGAAGGTGACAGAGCAGGAACACTGCTGGCATGGCTCATTCGACAAAACTTTAGCACATACCCAATGTGAGAAGTTGGCCTGATATATGATGCTCACTAGTTCTAGTGATCACCTTGTATCAGTCCAAACAACCCTTATGGTGATTGGTTGTAAGTCAACCTTATAGACCAGCTATCCTAATGGTAGCATGGACAAAGCAGTCTTAGGCTAAACTCTTTTGGCATGTGAAGCCAGCTGTTTTACCACATATAACCCCTTGAATACTAAATGAAAGGACACCACACAGGTAGTTATGAAAATAAACAAGATATTTATTAACTAACATACACCTCTGAGCTCTTTATGAGATTAGAGGGCTAAGCACATGACAAGACTCTTAAGAAAAATACGTTAAGTTGCGCAAATTACAATGGTGCCCTAGGGGCACGACAAACCATATACTAAGTAAATGGTATAAGGAAATGATAGAAGGAATGGAGCTGTCCAGAGGCTGTAGGATCGCTGGGACTACACTATCCTAACCTGAGGTAAGTAATAGGAGGCCCACTGGACGCGTGTGCAGAGTGTGAACTCACACGCGAGATGCGTAACAAAGTCAATGGACAGTACAAATTACGAAAAGGTAAGTATTAGACAGTTCCGACTAGCTAGGACTAAAACGACTGGAAATCTGGACACTAGGAGAGTCAATCTACCCTTGAGCACCGAAATGCTCTTGTTACCTCACCCACGGGCTGCGGGTGCATAGGTGTCAAAGTGTGTCGGGTTTCCGCGTTGAAGTCTATGGAGCCTGGAAGAAAAGATGCGGCAGGCGGCCAGAAGGAAGATGTCCGGAGCGACCCAAGGGTGGATTGAGGAAGATGAAGACCTGAAAGCAGAGGGTACAATGTTCACAGTCACTAGCCAGTGACTGGAGTGGAACCAGGAAGGAACCAGATGCTGTTGTCGCGATCAGGTGAAGAGTGGACGCTTGACTCTGCAGCCACGTCGACCAGGAGGTGTCTTGGACGACCAGGATGGAGGCACGAGCTGTCCCATGCAGGCTCTCGCTGTCGGCGGTGTTGGTTCCGGTTTCGGCATCAACAGGCCTTGGCAAAGGCAACCCACATGGTGAGTGGAAAAGGCGTCTGGTGCGGACCAGGAGGGTCGGGGGTGCTTCTCCTTTGCAGGGAAGCAGGGGCCAGTCTAGAGCAACCAGACCAGCGGTGTGGATTTCAAGGATCATCGTCTAGGAGCCCACTAGCCAGCCGGCAAGTGACCAGACAACGCATCAAGCAGCAATCAAGGAAAAAGGGCCCCATGCAGATCTCGCGGATGCTGGAGGGCTGATCTTCTGTGCAGGAGCTGCTCGGGGCTGGGGCTTTTCAATCCCCAAAGCGCTTTGTCAAGGATGCCTCTGAAGTTGTGCTGGAAGCGAGGTGCAGTTTCTCCAAGATGGCCGGTCCCACGTGTCTCGTCGCACCCACGGATCTCTGCTGTGCTGCAGATGTAGGTAGAGGTCGGAGAGGTCTGGAAGCCCGGGTCTCGTAGGGCTCTGAAGTCTGGATCCACTCGGGAAGACGACAAAGTGAACCGCTGGAACGCTTGATGGTGCCTGCTTGTGCAGGGTGGTCACTCCTTGGCCACAAGGGAGATTTCTTTAGTCTTCTGTGGAGCAGAACGTCGAAGTCCAGAGTTTCTTCTTGTAGAATTTCAAATCAGGATTAATCTAATTTGGAATGGGACCAGCTCCTACCTTTATTCTCCTAAAGGGGGCTTTACTATGACTAGGTCCCTCCTATGGGTGGGACCAGGAAGGGGGTTGGTTACACCCCCTATCCTTTGTCCGGTTTCGCGCCAGAGCTAGGACTGGAGTGCCCCAGCAACTGGTTGGAACCGGTGTATGCACAGGGCACCTTGTGTGCCCCAGGCATGTCTCATTCCTTTCAGGCCTGTCCTACCTAATACACAAAATCCTGTCTGGGGTGGTGCTAGCACCTCCCAAGGCAGGAAACGCTTTGTCTCTTAAAGAGGGGCAGAGATGAAAGGGCCTTGAGCTCACAGGGGAGGGCATTCCAGAGTTGAGGGGCCACTGATGCAAAGGCTCTTCCTCCCCATCTTGTCTTTTTAGTGCGAGGGGTTACAAGGAGGTTCTGTTGTGAGGATCTGAGGCATCTGCTGGGTACATAGTTGGAAAGCAGAGATCCCAGGCCGTCGGCCGGTCCTGCTCTAAGAGCCTTATGAACTAAGCAAGTGATTTTAAAAGAAATTCGTTGCTCAATGGGTAGCCAGTGAAGTTTCTTTCTGGCTAGTGTAGCGGAAGCAGAGCAAGGAAGGTCCAACACAAATCTCGCCGCTGCATTCTGTGTTACTTGCAGGCGCTGTACCAGTCCCTTGTTAATCTCGGTGTACAGCGCATTGCAGTAATCCAATCGCGATCCTACCATTGTTACTGCTGTTTGTTTTCTTGCCTGCGGGGATAAATAGTGAGCGATTCGGCGGAGGATTTTTAAGTCTCCCCAGCAGGTAGCTACAGTTCTGTTGATCTGTAGGGTTATTGCCAGCTCGGTGTAAAAAATGACCCCCAGGTTCCTTGCCGACTGTGAAGGAGTCGGACAGGTTCCCAATGATGGCGGCCACCATTCACTCGACCAGGCATCCCTGTCCTGTTCACAGTTACATACATGTCGTGTTCCTCTAAAAGGGTGGAATGCTACCCCCGTCGCCAGAACTGGCGAGGGGGTAGTATATCAATTCGTATGACACCTTACTCGACATGTTTTGATAATGCTATGCCAAAGTTAGCAATAACCGCGAGGATTATAATGCAATTAAGAGTATATGGTATAGCGTTATCATGGAAACAGCTAAAGGACTTGGTTCCGAAAGCTGCAGACAGGCTCAGCTCATGCTAGAGCACCATCTCACATAATTCCAATCACTCTGCCTCCAGGATTGTTAAGGCCTGCCATAGGAGTGACTTATAGGAGTATATGTGTCCATTTTAGGGTTAGATATAGGTATAATATATCTAAAGCAAAGGGTGATTACACCACCTTGTCCCAGCTGATTGATCAGCCAGTGGTGTCAGATTTGGATGGCCAGCCATGGGTGGCATAATACATGCTGCAGCCCCTAGTAGGCCTTGGATTCACTTATGCCCTGGGTACCTATGGTACACTGTACAAGGATTTACAAGAGTGACCCAACACCAATTGGTAAATGCACCTAAAGTACATGGATGTCAATTTAGAGAGAGAACAGCTAGGCTGTGGGTCTGATTAGCAGGCCCACAGCCAGGGAAAGACGTAAACCAGTGAAGCAAAAAGCAAAAATCTGGGGTGACCATAGGATTGCAGACCTTACTCTCCTACACCCAATAACCGATATACTTTTCCCCACAGGTACACCGGTTCGCTCCTAGCAGACATTCTTCAATTTTTACAAAGAAGTCTACAAAGCCCCCACACAAGTAGATCCTACACTAGTACAACAATTTCTCACCGCCTTCACTCTACCGCATATCCCCTCCCCCGACAGAATCTCTCTTGATCACATCACAGCTACAGATGTGAAACAGAAAATACAAGAATTGGCAAAAAACAAAGCCCCAGGCCTTGATGGCCTACCGATGGAGTATTACCCCACTTTTTCCACGCACCTAGCTCCTAGGCTCACAGACATGTATAACGCCCCGCTAGAAGGCAACAAACTCCCGAAATCACTGTGCGAATCTGTCATCGTTTCTTTCCTAAAACCAGACCGAGACCCGCAACTCCTGGGATCCTACCGACCAATTGTACTACTCACAGCATATCACAAAATGTTCGATAAAATATTGGCTGAGCGCTATGCCACAGTTCTTCCAGCCATGATATACCCAGATCAGTCTAGATTTGTCCCAGGCAGGAGTACGTCCCAGAATATTCATCGGCTGTTCATGTCCAGGATCGGGTGCGGTGATATTTCCCCTAAGCTGCATGCCTGAGCCTGGACCTGGAAGAAGCCTTTGACACTTTATCTTGGTCATATCTCTTTGCTGTGCTCAGACACCTGAGAGTAGGCCCAGCACTACAGGCATATACACGACTCATATACACGAACCCCACCTCCAGAGTCCGAATCGGACGCCACAGCTCCCCCTCTTTTTGGAACTCGGCTGGGCTGCCCCATTTCCCCTCTTCTTTTTGCCCTGGCGAATCTCCTTTGCAGGGGAGGCCTAGACTGGGGTACCACCCACAGTGTATCTCTTTACGTCGACGACCTGCTATATGTATGAGACATTAAAATGGACCTCGCACCCATTTTCACCACCCTCCATACTTTCGCAACAATAGCAGGCCTTAAAGTCAACTGGGCGAAATCCTCTATATACCCAGTCAATGCTGACCTCCCCCCACAATCAATACAAATAGGAAATATTAACCTTGCTTGGAATATGCACGCGCCCCGATACCTCGGTCTCAGACTGTATCACACTTGGACGTATACGACGGCAATCACTGTAAAGTACTAGCAGGCATTGAACATCTATAGGGTTCTAGCATACCCTCCCATTATCCTCATTAGGGAAGACTGGTTCTAGTCCCTCGCCTCCTATATTATTTTGCAAACCTCTCTCATTCCCCCCTGCTCATTTTTTCAGGAACTAAACATCCAACTATGAACACTCACATGGGGGAACGGGCGTCGACGTGTAGCCCTAGCAAAAATGCAGCGGCCAATAGACCAAGGCAGATCAGGGGCCCCCTCGTTCGAAGCATATTTCCTGACAGCCCAGCTTCAATGGCTGTTGCGCTGGACTGCGGGGCACGCACTGAAGGAAACCACCACAGATGCTGGAACACTATCCATAGCAGTAATCCGAAGCATGCTGCTGCCAGGTCTCCTCCCAGCGACAACCCACCCCATACAAGTAAAAGTAGCACACTCCTTTATGTCCAGTATCCATTGACTCTCCCAATGAACCCAATCGTATACCCCCTACTGCCCCAAGTGGGCCTACCCAAAGGCCAAGAATACTACACTTCACTTGCCCTCAAGTCCTGGACTGATCACTCATTCATAGAGGTGGGTTCCCTGTTCACAGACACCAGTTTATTCCCTTTGAGGACCTAGCAGAAGAATATGAATTCCCTCGGGGCAATTTCTCCTGCATAGACAGATGGTCTCTGACTGTCGCCGCATTTGGCATATTGCGAAAAAGAAGCAGGGATACACCCGGTCATACATGCTATCTTGCAAATGGGGCCCAGACAAGTTATCATTACCAGACTGTATAAAGCCATATGCAAGCTCACAACTGCCCCCTCACCCACCTACACCACTAATGGGAGGAAGAATTCCAAAGATCATTACATGATAAAGAAGACATGGCTTGGCAGTTCGGGCTGGACTGTTCTCATGAGGCACAGGGTCAGACTGATTTGCATATAGCCATGTCTGAACTGGGGTGGCAGAGTGGGCTAAAGAACAGTGATGGATTAAACCCAGATCTTTTGACTGGTTGTGAGTGTTTGATTGATTCAGATGCACCCCCTTTTGTACCACTTTTGGCCACCATAAGTGTGGCAGGGTATGCTCAGACGTGAGTCCCTTGCTCACTTTGCCACTGGATTCAAGCAAGCCGGGCTGAAGACGGCTGGAATGCCAAAAACCGGTCCTCGGAAGCTTGTTTCCGGTCCAGGGAAGACATGGCTTGGCAGTTCGGGCTGGACTGTTCCCATGAGGCACAGGGTCATACTGATTTGCATATAGCCATCTCTGAACTGGGGTGGCAGAGTGGGCTAAAGAACGGTGACGGATTAAACCCAGATCTTTTGACTGGTTGTGAGTGTTTGATTGATTCAGATGCTCCGTCCATCACCACCCCCTTTTGTACCGCTTTTGGCAACCATAAGTGTGGCAGGGTATGCTCAGACGTGAGTCCCTTGCTCACTTTGCCACTGGATTCAAGCAAGCCGGGCTGAAGACGGCTGGAATGCCCGAAACCGGTCCTCGGAAGCTTCTTTCCGATCCAGTGAAGACATGGCTTGGCAGTTCGGGCTGGACTGTTCCCATGAGGCACAGGGTCAGACTGATGTGCATATAGCCATGTCTGAACTGGGGTGGCAGAGTGGGCTAAAGAACGGTGATGGATTAAACCCAGATCTTTTGACTGGTTGTGAGTGTTTGATTGATTCAGATGCTCCGTCCATCACCACCCCCTTTTGTACCGCAAAGAATGGGAACAAGCATTGGAATTACCGAACAAGGTCTCCCGTAATGCTCGTTTCAAAAATATTAAATTCTATATACTGCATCACAACTACTACACACCTGACCGTCTCCAACGCTATTACCTAAACCCATAATTTGCATGTCCCGGATGTCATACCTCTAATGCGACTTTTTATCACATGTTCTGGAACTGTCCAACACTACGATCATATTGGGTCACCATCCATACCACGCTGCGTGACGTAACAGACCTCAGAGACTTGAACACACTGGACGACTGCGCCCTCAGTAAAACCCAACGCCGTAAACATCATAAGGTTCAGATGAGATTTGCATCCTTAATTCTACTCCTGGCCAAATGCGGGATAGCCATGCACTGGCGCGCACCAGCGGGCTCCCTGTTAGCTGCCTGGATAGGAGCAGTCATCAAATGGGGAGCCTCCGAGGGAGACACCCTCCAATACAAAGAGGCTAGGGGAATCCGTAAACGACACATCTCCATGCAGTGCGCAATGCTCCTGCAAGAATTCAAGCACACCTCCACTAGTACCACACCGCCGCCCACACCTCTAGAACCAACGGATACCCCCCCACCATGGCCACGTCCCCTGCCACTCCCCACCAGATACTGGTCCTCCCACAACGTCCTACACTGCACCCTGCTCCACCATCTAGGATCGTATCATCTTTAGATTGTCAAATATTTTCTAACGCTGGAAATGTCACTGCTATGTTATTTACTGTATGTACTAATACCTGAGACTGCTATATATGATGATACCAAATCATTTATCCTGCCTTATTGCAACTTATATGTATATGATAAAAATCGAACTAAAAGTTTTACACAAAATAAACCAATCACAATTTGTACTAAAGCAGGCCACTCACCCTTCCCCACCCAGAGCTGACAGTGGTGACGGATGTATCGCTACTGGGTTGGGGGAAGGGTCATCTGGGAGACTTTGAGATCAGAGGCCCCTGTTCCAAATCAATCAATTGGAGCTACAAGCTATTTGTTTGGATTTAAAGACTTTCCTGCAGTCAAGGGGTGGAGGCTGCAGATTCTCATACACAACAGTACTGAAATGTTGTACAGCAACAGGCAGGGCACAGTGGGTTCCTGGGCTCTGTGCCAGGAATCTCTGTGTCTCTGGAAGTGGCTAAAGCAGCAGAACAACTACTTGTTAGGAGATGCATTACAGCTGGCGGGGAACTGGAGATTCCTCTATTCATTCTCACTACTAAATCTCTGATCCTGGGTTCTGAAGAAGACCAAGAATGACCAGGCCAAAGTCATCCTCATTGCCCCAGACAGGGCCAGGTAGGTGTGATATTCAGAACTCCTGAATGTGATCACCTGTCCTCTAATCAGGCTATCATTTGGGGAGGAACCTCTGTCTCAGCAACAAGGCAGGCTCCTTCATCTGAACCTTCGTAATTTGCATATTCATGCATGGAGATCGAGCGACTGCTATTGCCTATATCTCATTTTCCATCTTAAATGGTGAATATCATCCTCCTCGCCTGATGCCCTTGCACGGAATACATTTATGCTGGGCACTGAGACAAGTTTGAAGACTGGTATTGTGCCCCCTTAAAATGAAACTGTCGGAAGTCCTTTTGTTTGTTTTCTCTTTATCCCAGCAAAGCCTTGCAGTGGGCACTGTAAAAAGATATTTTTCAGCTGTTAGACCTGTCAGCTTTAGGGTGGTCTTCCCACAAACTTTATTCCTTTACTCCGCCTGTTTTGCTGATATTAAGTTTTATTGGCTTTAGACTCTGTGCTGCTAGCCAGTGCTATGGTGCTTGTGCGCACTCACTCAAACATGGCAATAATGGCTTACACGTCATTGGCATATTTCATTTACTTATAAGTCCTGGTGGACGGGGCTTCTGTTGCAGGAAGAACAGTGAGTGGGAAACCTGGTCGTGAAAACCCAGGCAGCTGCAGTGTCACTGGATCAGTCTGGAACAAGCAGGAACTGGAGGCCACAGGCAAGTGGCAAGTTGGTGTCCAGGTGCCTTTAGTATGGCATTTAATAAAATATCTACTTGTCCATGGGACAGGTAACTTCATAAAACTACTTGTCCTGTAACAAAATCCACTTGTTATTTTGCCCCACTCTCAAGCCTGGATTTGAATGCTGCTTCGCCTTCGGCAGTACAATAAGACCAACAAATTGAGTCAGATGTTACTGTAATTGACATATATACTCTACTGAATTACCTTACATTGTTCCCTGTTATTTGTTTTCGTGTGAAGTTTGTTACTATTACGTTTTCCTTTCTCTGGATAAATAGCTCAAAATAAGGCATGGGTTTATAGGGGAATAGGGTGGGAAGTTATTTAAGTGCCTCAAATTGTAAAGCGCTCTGATAGCCTTCGGGATCAAGTTCGAGCTATATAAAACTTTATAAATAAATAAAATATACCATACACCCAGGGCCAGTAAATGAAATGCTACTAGTGGGCCTGCAGCACTTATTGTGCCAACCACTTAAGTACCCCTTTAATATATGTATCAGGCCTGCAATTGCAGCCACTGTGCAGTCTTAAACTGCCATAATGACTTGTCAAAATAAACCTTTTGCCAAACCTAAAACTTCCTGTTTGATACATATGTCATCTCTAGGGTAGGCCCATAGGGTAATGTGCTTTATATTTAAAAATTGGAAATTTACTTTTAGGTTTTACATGTCCTGCTGGTGAAAAATCCCACAAATGGGTTTTTTACTACCGTGAGCCCTACCTTGCCCATATGATACTGGATCACCTTAACACATTTAATAAGTTATAACTTTTGTTTCGGAACAGGCAGAAAATTGATGTTTGGTGTCTAAAGAAATGTAATTAAAACGCTTTTAAGTGGTAAAGTTAGATTTTAAGTAACAATTCAGAAAATCCCATATTTAGAAAGTCAAATAGCAAAAAGGGGTTGGGCCAATTTAACGTCAGCCAGGCAGGCCACTGTAAATTTTGTAGACCAAACAAGCGCCAGTACTGACTCTACTCGTTTCGTTTCGTTTCAAAAACTTTATTCGATACATAAAATGAATCATAAAAGTATTGAACATACAATTCATCTTGCCTCATGATATTAAGAAATACCAATTTAGAAACACAATTTTGCCCAAAATTTTAAAAAGACATGATGATAACAATAAAAAGATGTACAGAACATGATTTTAAAAGTTTCTATACATGTGGTACTACCCATAGTTCTTCCTAATCTTTAGTGAGATTCTAATGAAATTTAACATAGAACAGCAGATTTCTACAGAGGATAGCGATGACAGAAATTCGTACCCTTCCTTATAAGTGCAAGGTTGTCTCCCCTTCAAGATTGGTTTAATAAACCGGAGTCTTGGGTCCTTATATAAAGAGCAAAAAAGAACCAGATGTAAGGTAGTTTGCGTATCCCTGTTATTACAAGGACAAGGGGGTAGCCTCTCACACCAACCCCCTTGTTTCGGAAATGCCAGTAAAAAGTGGAGAATCTCCAGTCTAAACCTTGTAAGGAGGAATCACCATTTCACGTTAAGGGTAAATTTTAGATAGAACTGTGGTTGGGGTTTACAGACATAGGCAATACCATTGTCAATAACATTATCCATAGACGGTTGGTTCAGTGACTTCAAATACTTTGCCTTTATGTCCACCTTATAGTTTCCCTCAATTTTTTCCGGGTTGTAAAAATAAGAACTAAGTCCAATTTTATTAAACATGTTACAAACATAAGACAACCAGGGAATCTGTTTAGAGTTTTCTAAAGCCATGCAATCGATGATAATATCTTTGGTAAGTTGCAGGTCTTCAGATTGCCAAATTTTACCCCATAACAGTAAAGGGGACAAACGGATTATGTCAGAAACATTGATCATACCGATTTCATTGTGGCAGAAGGTGTTTGAAGAGCTTTTTGGAACTGATAGGACTATTTTTATGAAATTATTTTCCACCACCTGTATTACAGATGGCGTTTCGGTCCCCCACACCCCTGCCCCATAGGTGGCTACGGATAAGCATTTTGAGGTATAAAGGGTTCTGAGATGCATGATGTGCTTTTGCCCCAGTTTGCTACAAAAGCGAAAGATACCCTCTATCGCCCTTGTCATATTCTGGGCTCGAACCTTCATAACCGGAGTCCAACTTAGTTTACTATCAAACAGATTACCAAGGTAATTAAAATTTCCCACTTTCCCAATGATACGATTATTTACCACGAACTTCCTAATGGTTGACCCTTTTGGGCCACAAGACATTACAAAGGATTTTTCAAAGTTTACCTTTAGGTCAAGATCAAGCATGAATGTGTTAAAAGCATCTAAACACACTTGCATGCAATTTCCTGTCAATGTCATTAGGACAGTATCGTCTGCATAAGAAAGCATGGGGATGCTTTTACCATTGATTTTTGGGAAGTCACAACCCTGATTTAATAGGTACTGTTCTAATCCATTTGTGTAAACCAAGAAGAGGAAAGGCGCCAAGATGCACCCTTGACGCACACCTTCGGTTGAAGGTATCGATTTCGTTATTTCTCCTCCTGTGCCAAATCTAATAGATACATTTGTTGCTTCATGTAACCTACGGAGCAATGTGACTAAGGGTTCCTCAAAGCCCATATCGCTCATCATCCTCCACAACTTATGCCTGCAAACAGTGTCGAAAGCACTTGTCAAGTCCATGAAGGCTAGATGTACAGGAGATTTTTTGGCCTTCATGTACTTGCCCAAGATAAGTGCCAAATTAAGGCACTGCTCATTTGTCCCCTTTCCACGTCTAAAACGATACTGCGAGTCAACTATAAATCCGGTAGATTCTGCCCAACTTTCTAGTCTCGCCAAGATTACCCTACCCAAAATTTTACATGAGGCATCTATTAAAGAGATCGGGCGGTAACAACGTGGATCAGACCTGTTACCCTTCTTAAATATTGGCACTACAGTTGCCTCCTTCCATGTGCCAGGGATACGGCCAACCACAACAGCTTTAAACACATTCAGTAAAATGGGTGCCCACAGACTAACATTGGACTTAAAAAGATCCAGGGGGACAGCATCTGGGCCTGGGGCTTTTAGTGATGCTCCTTTCCCTAGGGCTTCCTCAATCTCGATCAATGTAATTGAAGAGCTGAGGGTCAAAGCCGAGGGAGGTGCCACCAGATCCCCTGTCCCTTCAGTACCTGCCATTATTGCAATAGAATTGGGATTAAAAATCTTACTAAAATGTTGAACCCATTGGTCGGCAGTAACCTGCATGACTATAGATTCTTTATTATCGCTCTTAAAAAGGGGGCGATTAATAACCTCCCAAAAGAGCCTGCTGTCTTTAAGTTCTGCTGCCTTTTCAAGATCGTCCCAAGCCCTGCCTTTTAGGTCCTGCTTTCTTTTTGTGATAGCATCCCTATAAGACTTTCTGGTAATCTTTACAAGCTCTTTATTTCTTGGCTTTTGACACAGAGCTAATTTCAACGATCGATGTGTAGCAGAACACACGGAGTCAAACCATCTAAAAGCCTTTTGGCCTCCCTTCCCTTTGGGTTTTTTTAAGCACTGTCCTACATGGCCACACAACTTCTCAAAACTTTCAATAACCTGATGGGGGTCAGATCCTGGTGCTAAACATGATTCTATTTCCAATTCACAATTTGTAACAATATCTTCCTCCAATTCAGCCACATTTACCTTCCCCCATTTCAAAATGACACCTTGGTTCTTATTATACTTTATCGGATGTTCCCAAGTCCTTGGTGGTTCTTTTGTTGGTACCCACAATGACAACATTAAAGGGTTATGATCGCTAGCGGGGTTCGCCACCACCTCCAACTTGTCCACATACTTGAAAAAGGTGCTTGATACCAAAACAAAATCAATTGTGCTCATCTCCCCCCTTGAACCCTGAAAGGTTGGTATATGCAGAGTGTCTGGGGGAGACCAGGGGTCTACTACACGTAGATCATTTATGATAATAATATTATTCAAGGCATCCCCCTGGGGTGTATGTCTAAAATGGTCAGGGGCTGGGCATTCAGATCCTCTAGACCACATACATTTGATCCTCCAAAACTGCACAGCGTACAGTTAAAGTCCCCGACCCAAATAAGAGGCGAAGAAGGGTGCCTACTGCGAACTTTACCTAAAGCATCCTCCAAACCTTGAATTATTGAGATATCATATCCGTTGAAGATGTTATAGTACCAATTAATTAGTAACACTGATTCAGGGAAAAGATGTTCCAATAACAGCACTTGGTACCAATTTGTCTCTACCAATATTGAGGTTTTATGCTCCTGTAGTTTTGTTGATAGCGCTGTCATTATTCCACCTTTTGCCCTCCCCGATATAGATGGAACAGCCGAAACAGCAAATGATTGGAAGCCCTCAATGTCACAGGTGGTCCTAGCCCACGTCTCCTGAAAACACAGGATTCCATGAGCTTCCACAAAATCTAACCATATCTCATCTTCTAATTTATTTATTAATCCGGAAATGTTCCAAGATAGTAAAGTTAATGGTGATGATGAAGGCCCTTGTGTTCCATGATTACTTCCCAAGGCATCTCTTGCGACCGAGCTGTTTTCTTCAGGCAATGATAACCTATTACTCTCATGGCCCGTGGAGATGTTCCCCACCGTCATAACAGCAGTCCCTATCTGCAGATGTCCGGTATTCCCATTATCGCATTCAAGGGTTACCTGCACTAAATCATTATTGGTGCGTGTCCCTAATTCTTCATTCTGTCCCCCATTCAGAGTGGAAGGTGCAATATCTTTTATCACGGGTGGTAGTCAATCTACCTCATCCAAATTCATTAAAGGGTCAAAGCGATTCCTCAATGGGATATTATTGAAGTTATTATTTGGAAACCAACCAGGGTAGTCTGTGCCCCTAAACCTTGGTCTTCGTGGGTTATAAGGGACTTGTGTAAAGTTGCCCATACTTGGTGGCCCCATAAAGTGAGCTGTCTCGTGCCAAGGGGTATAATAGTGTTGCGGGCCTTGATTCATATTCAGGTTATGTGTCCAACCCATTTGATATCTACCATTTGTGCTATGCCCTTGGTGGTAGGGGTTTTGATCAGGAATAGTCTGGTAGAGGTTGGGATAGAAGTATTCGAGACCCACACACTGAATGTCCCCCATCCTCCCGAACCTAGCCTTGCTGCAAATAATATCCTTAACCCAGTTATCTCTAAAGTTTATCAGAATGCAATCACCCTCCAGGTCTTTTTTACTTGGTCCAACCCAGGGGACCCTCCTTACACTTAGGATTTTTGTAACAGTATCCTCAGTTAATGGCCTATTTGTGTTTAGCCAGAATTTTGTTTTATTTAAGAGGTCCTCATTTTTCTCGTATTTATTCTCTGGGATTAATGAAACACCTGTCAGGATTGCCATGTAAGGGGCAGACTCCGGGGGTATATTTACATAGATCTGTCTACCTTGTAATGGGGTTTTACTAGGTGCCTGAGGTTTGCTCGACGGATTTTCTTTCCCTTCGGTGTTAATCGGGGTCGGGACAGATATATTAACCGGTGTAGTTACCGCCAGCGAGTTACTAGGCTTAGGGCCCAATGTATTCCCCTGCTTGATTATATTTAAAGGTTCTAATACTGCACAAGGGGTAATGCAAGGAGAGATACCACTAGAATCTGCGGGTGTTACAGATTTGGGTTGATGGGTCTGGTTGGTCTTCGTGCCCTTTTTCCCTAAACTGATATTATTACTATTAGTCTTACCGACAGTAGTAACTGGTTGTTTATTGTTTCCTACCAGACTCTCCAATAGGGCGGTGTTCTTAGATGTTAAAAACTCCAATTGATCTAATTTAGAGTTTATAATTTGGGTTTTCTCCATCAAAGGATTCAATGAACTTTTTATAAGCTTCTCAAAACTGGCCATGAGATCTTTATCTTCCTTATAAGGAGGTTTTTTCCCCGGGTGCGAAAAGTTCTTTTCAATGTTTGAGAGTTGAGATCCTATCTGTAATAATCTATCCTCAAAGGGATTTAAAAGCTTTTTAAGCGTCTCCCATACCACAGTCAGGAACTCAACATCTTCCCCATTAATAACACAGAATGGTCCCTCATTATTTTCCTTCACTATTACCAGACTATCCTTATCTTGAATTATCGCCAGCGAGTCTACCTCAGCCTCTGATATCAGATCAGAAGGTTGTGTATTAATCGCTGGGGACGGGGATGGTAACTTAGTGGATAGTTGGGACTTCGCAACCTTAACTTTTTTCCTAGTGTATGATGTTGTTTGGTTACCACGCTTCCTTTTAGTATATGGCCTTTGGTGTTTGATATCAGAAATTCCCCCAATCTGCTCTGTAGATGTTGTTTTTAGGCCCAACATCGGTGGACCTCTTTTACACTCCGTCGTTTCCCCTATCAACCCAGCCATAGGCGTTTTTAAAGAGTTAGGGGAAAATGATGGTGGTGATAAGGTCTCCTTTGGTATGGGTGTAGTGGGAACAGTTGGCTGGTGAATATCTGCCGTTGTTTCAACCAATTTAAGAGGTTGCCCAGTGCAACGGTCCGGGGTTTTAGCAAAGGCAATGGCACCTAAAGAAGATTTTTTGGCCGCAGCTAACTCCTGTGACAGCCTCCTTGCAGCGTCCAGTTCGATTGAAACTCGACGTTGCATTTTAGCAATCTCAGTATCTATGGCTGAATGAGTTTTGGTAATGAAATCATCCAGGGTTCCATTTTTTAGTTTAGTTTTTGCTGCCCTCTCTTTGTACTCACGTGATGACATGGTATCTAATGACAACGATAGTTCCCGTAAAATGGGACCTAGAGGGCTGGCCCAGTCCAGTCCACTCAGTCCTCGAACGGCCTCAAACGGCCCGCTCTTTGCCCGGTCTTCGCCCCGGTCGCTCCCGCGCGCTCCCGCGCAGCGGTAGGCCCGCCTTGTTAAGTAGGATTTTGGCTAGGCAGGGGGCGTGTCCGGCAGGGAGAGCGGCCACAGGTGTTCCACGCAGGGACTCCTGGTCAACGGAGTCCCTGCTAGGCTGCTCGCAGCCCTGCCGGTGCGGGAGGGGTCAGTTGTTCCTCTTCTCCTCTCCCTCGGTGGCTGCTGGCGCAGCGGGACCCGCGGAGCGGGTCCGGCAAGATGCAGCGTCCTTCCCCCACAGCACAAGGCACCAGGCAGCAGGCGGAGATTGCAGTCCTCTGGGCCGGTAGGCAGCACGCAAAATGGCAAGGTTTCCCACAGACTGGGATCAGAAAGCAGCTTTTAGGCTGTTGGGGGCGTGGCCGGCAGGGAGAGCGGCCACAGGTGTTCCACGCAGGGACTCCTGGTCAACGGAGTCCCTGCTAGGCTGCTCGCAGCCCTGCCGGTGCGGGAGGGGTCAGTTGTTCCTCTTCTCCTCTCCCTCGGTGGCTGCTGGCACAGCGGGACCCGCGGAGCGGGTCCGGCAAGATGCAGCGTCCTTCCCCCCACAGCACAAGGCACCAGGCAGCAGGCGGAGATTGCAGTCCTCTGGGCCGGTAGGCAGCACGCAAAATGGCAAGGTTTCCCACAGACTGGGATCAGAAAGCAGCTTTTAGGCTGTTGGGGGCGTGTCCGGCAGGGAGAGCGGCCACAGGTGTTCCACGCAGGGACTCCTGGTCAACGGAGTCCCTGCTAGGCTGCTCGCAGCCCTGCCGGTGCGGGAGGGGTCAGTTGTTCCTCTTCTCCTCTCCCTCGGTGGCTGCTGGCGCAGCGGGACCCGCGGAGCGGGTCCGGCAAGATGCAGCGTCCTTCCCCCACAGCACAAGGCACCAGGCAGCAGGCGGAGATTGCAGTCCTCTGGGCCGGTAGGCAGCACGCAAAATGGCAAGGTTTCCCACAGACTGGGATCAGAAAGCAGCTTTTAGGCTGTTGGGGGCGTGTCCGGCAGGGAGAGCGGCCACAGGTGTTCCACGCAGGGACTCCTGGTCAACGGAGTCCCTGCTAGGCTGCTCGCAGCCCTGCCGGTGCGGGAGGGGTCAGTTGTTCCTCTTCTCCTCTCCCTCGGTGGCTGCTGGCACAGCGGGACCCGCGGAGCGGGTCCGGCAAGATGCAGCGTCCTTCCCCCACAGCACAAGGCACCAGGCAGCAGGCGGAGATTGCAGTCCTCTGGGCCGGTAGGCAGCACGCAAAATGGCAAGGTTTCCCACAGACTGGGATCAGAAAGCAGCTTTTAGGCTGTTGGGGGCGTGTCCGGCAGGGAGAGCGGCCACAGGTGTTCCACGCAGGGACTCCTGGTCAACGGAGTCCCTGCTAGGCTGCTCGCAGCCCTGCCGGTGCGGGAGGGGTCAGTTGTTCCTCTTCTCCTCTCCCTCGGTGGCTGCTGGCGCAGCGGGACCCGCGGAGCGGGTCCGGCAAGATGCAGCGTCCTTCCCCCACAGCACAAGGCACCAGGCAGCAGGCGGAGATTGCAGTCCTCTGGGCCGATAGGCAGCACGCAAAATGGCAAGGTTTCCCACAGACTGGGATCAGAAAGCAGCTTTTAGGCTGTTGGGGGCGTGTCCGGCAGGGAGAGCGGCCACAGGTGTTCCACGCAGGGACTCCTGGTCAACGGAGTCCCTGCTAGGCTGCTCGCAGCCCTGCCGGTGCGGGAGGGGTCAGTTGTTCCTCTTCTCCTCTCCCTCGGTGGCTGCTGGCACAGCGGGACCCGCGGAGCGGGTCCGGCAAGATGCAGCGTCCTTCCCCCACAGCACAAGGCACCAGGCAGCAGGCGGAGATTGCAGTCCTCTGGGCCGGTAGGCAGCACGCAAAATGGCAAGGTTTCCCACAGACTGGGATCAGAAAGCAGCTTTTAGGCTGTTGGGGGCGTGTCCGGCAGGGAGAGCGGCCACAGGTGTTCCACGCAGGGACTCCTGGTCAACGGAGTCCCTGCTAGGCTGCTCGCAGCCCTGCCGGTGCGGGAGGGGTCAGTTGTTCCTCTTCTCCTCTCCCTCGGTGGCTGCTGGCGCAGCGGGACCCGCGGAGCGGGTTTGGCAAGATGCAGCGTCCTTCCCCCTCAGCACAAGGCACCAGGCAGCAGGCGGAGATTGCAGTCCTCTGGGCCGGTAGGCAGCACGCAAAATGGCAAGGTTTCCCACAGACTGGGATCAGAAAGCAGCTTTTAGGCTGTTGGGGGCGTGTCCGGCAGGGAGAGCGGCCACAGGTGTTCCACGCAGGGACTCCTGGTCAACGGAGTCCCTGCTAGGCTGCTCGCAGCCCTGCCGGTGCGGGAGGGGTCAGTTGTTCCTCTTCTCCTCTCCCTCGGTGGCTGCTGGCGCAGCGGGACCCGCGGAGCGGGTCCGGCAAGATGCAGTGTCCTTCCCCCACAGCACAAGGCACCAGGCAGCAGGCGGAGATTGCAGTCCTCTGGGCCGGTAGGCAGCACGCAAAATGGCAAGGTTTCCCACAGACTGGGATCAGAAAGCAGCTTTTAGGCTGTTGGGGGCGTGTCCGGCAGGGAGAGCGGCCACAGGTGTTCCACGCAGGGACTCCTGGTCAACGGAGTCCCTGCTAGGCTGCTCGCAGCCCTGCCGGTGCGGGAGGGGTCAGTTGTTCCTCTTCTCCTCTCCCTCGGTGGCTGCTGGCGCAGCGGGACCCGCGGAGCGGGTCCGGCAAGATGCAGCGTCCTTCCCCCACAGCACAAGGCACCAGGCAGCAGGCGGAGATTGCAGTCCTCTGGGCCGGTAGGCAGCACGCAAAATGGCAAGGTTTCCCACAGACTGGGATCAGAAAGCAGCTTTTAGGCTGTTGGGGGCGTGTCCGGCAGGGAGAGCGGCCACAGGTGTTCCACGCAGGGACTCCTGGTCAACGGAGTCCCTGCTAGGCTGCTCGCAGCCCTGCCGGTGCGGGAGGGGTCAGTTGTCCCTCTTCTCCTCTCCCTCGGTGGCTGCTGGCGCAGCGGGACCCGCGGAGCGGGTCCGGCAAGATGCAGCGTCCTTCCCCCACAGCACAAGGCACCAGGCAGCAGGCGGAGATTGCAGTCCTCTGGGCCGGTAGGCAGCACGCAAAATGGCAAGGTTTCTTGCAAGTACTGACTCTACTCAATAACCAACACTATGATTTCAGTTTGTGGTTACACAACTCGATTACTGTGATCACCATTTATTTTCAACAATATTTGTGAAAGACTTTTCAATTTGCATAAAACTGTCATCAACAGAGGAGCAATATCATCATGAAATGATGTAATTAATAGTCATTATGTGTCCCACATCGAATCAACATCATTACATTGTCATAACAATAAACTATTAAAAAGATATCAAGATAAACAATTAAAAACATGAAATGTGCCAGTTCAGAATTTTAAAGCAATCAAAGAGGCACTAAGTGAAATGCCTGTAAAAGCCCCTGTTTTTTCAAATCCTCTTATACTCAATTTCCCCAAGAAGACGGTTTAGAATTAATTGTGATCTACCTTAAATTGTAGCCTAGACCCCACCAGGTTCCCACTAAATACATTTAAGACCTGGCCAGATGTGTTCCCAAAATAATTATTTTAAATTCGGAGAAGAATTTTACTTGCAATCCAAAGGGACAGCCGTGGGTTGGCCCTTTGCTCCAGAGCTGGCAGTGTTCTACATGGAACAATGTATCTATCATAATAATCCTTTTTTTCATCAACTGGGAAATTGGCTATAGTACATAGATGATCTCTTCTGTATCTGATCAGGTCAAAGAGACTGTTTAACCCACTTCTTCACCTGACTAAATGAGAGATCTCCAGACATTAACTTTTCTTTGAACAATAACAACAAAACTATCACTTTTCTGGACGTGGGGGTTGTTGCCAAAGATGCCATATTTGAAAACTGGATTATACACCACACCCACTGATCGTATTAAAGCCCTTCATTATTCCAGCCATCACCCATGGAGCCTTCGAGACAACTTGCTGTATGGGCAAATTTTAAGAATAAGGCGGAACTATTCTGAGATAGTTGACTATTTTCATTATGTGCAGAATTCGCTAAACAAATTAAAAGCATTTGGCCACCCAAGAAAATTGCTAAAAAATTCTATGGAGAGAGTCTGGTTCACTCCTCGTGAAACTTGTTGACGAAAACTGACAAAACTTCTAGTGAATGCTTGGTCTCAACATTCTGTTCATAAACAAATCATTTAAAAATCATCTTACAGAATTGGCATCTACCTTCCCAGCTGGGTGAATCTTTCTGATGCCCCCTTTTTAAACTAAAAAAGGACCATCAGATAGGATGACAAATAGCCTGGGCATACACTCCACCACAATGCCAAAAAGCAATTTAAGACTGCTTTGGAACTTAACACCAGTTGAAGGGCACCACAAATGTGCCCCATTCGTCAGCTGCAACCAAATTATTGAAGGGACTGCATTTCAACATAAGATAGTCACGTGGAAACAGCCCCCCTTCTGAAATTGTAGTTTATAGTATTATTTGCCCATGTAATAAACTACATATAGGGTAAACCAAATAAGAGATATGCCAATGAATCATCCAGCATAAATCTTGAATAAGTTCAAATTCAAAATAGCTTTATTCGATTTAATTAGAGAAATCACAAAAGCTCAGAGAAATACATTATCAATATTAATAATAAATTCATATAAAAATATAAGAAAATACCGAACAGTAGGCCAAAAGAGTTTCAATTCATTGTAGATCTACATCTAACTACACTTTTTAAAAACATGGCAACTAGGTACATGGACATCTCATCTTCAAGCATACGCAGTTTCAGTAATGCCAGTCTACATTGTCTCAAACCCCATCGTTTCAGTAAAAGTTTTAAATACTTATTCCTGGGCAATGTATAACATTTACAGAACAAAGTACAATGTATCCGTGACAGCTGTGAAGTATCGTCACAGGGGCAAAGTATCAGGTCTTTTAGCCAAATATTCGGTTCGGGGAACGTAATTAACCTAAAAAAGTTCCCCCCCCTGAAACGAGTCAGTAACATCCTAGTGTAACAACTCTGAGTGTGTATTATATAATCCTTAATCCCGGAACTCTGCGAGATTAAATGGTTCTCCATCACTGAGAACTTCTTTCCCTCTAGCTGCCACCGTTTAGTCTCTAACGAGACAAGACAAATCTCTTTCAGTTTTTTACGCATTATTGTTGCTATCAGGGCCGGGTATCAAAAAATTCAGGGTACCCGATCTCCTTCAAAAAATCCTTGACATAAATAAACTACTTGATATTTAAAAAGCCCCCTGTAACTTAAGACAGTCCTGTATTATGTTCCTGTTTAATTCAGTCTCATTTGAGGTCTCACTTAAATAAGATCTGTGGCATAGAACAGACCTAGTTCCTTGTGGCAAACATATGTGGAGGTAGACTTAGGTACGGCTAGCAGGTATCTGAGGAAAGCATTTTCGCACAGTTGAATCTCATGAGTGTCTGCAATCCCCCAAAATCCTGCGCTGTATATTACAGTTGAAATACATTTTGATTTGTAAACTTCCACCAGAATGTGTACGGGTCTGCCCCCTAACTTGTTTGCAAAATGTTGGACTGCCCCAATAGCATGAGAAAACGCTAATTTCCTGGTGTGGGCGGCTGCCAACCATGACCCCTTCCTGTCAAATACGATCCCCAGGTAGGAAAAAGGTTTAGTTTGTTCTATCTTAGAGTTCGCTAGGGAAATCTTGCATTGTATGTTTCGTTTGTAGGTACAACACATAGTAAAGGTTTTCCCTATATTGATTTTTAAACCCCTATGACTCATATAGTCTGCGAAAGAGCTCAGCACTTTTTGTAAGACAATCTGGGTCCTGGCCATAATTACTGCGTCATCGGCGTAAAGTAAGATGGGGGCAGGATTACCACCTTTTTGAGGAAAGTCCTGTTTTTCATTCATTAAATGGGTTGCCACATTATTAATATAAAGATTACATCAAAATGGTGCTAATTTGCAACCTTGACGTACTCCTTTTTTTATTGGGAATTTTTTGGAGCATTGGCCCTCTTTGCCGAATCGTACTTTTGCACCTGCTCCCCGGTATAATTCTTTAACAAAATTCAAGATATTAAAATCAATGTCTAATTGTAACAGGGTATCCCAATATATTTTGTGGCTCAGGCAAACAAACGCCGAGCTTAAATCGACGAAGGTTAAAAAAAGGTTGCCTTTTTTGGCTGCCATATGTTTACCAGTAATTATTGCTAGATTCAGGCCCTGTTCCACAGTGCCCAATCCTGCTTTAAAGCCGAATAAGTTGAAAAGGGACTGCAGCTCTATTAGTTACTCATTTTATTGAGAAGAAGCATTATGAGAATGATTTCCGATGGACAGTACTAATAGTCATACAAATGGACCCTAGAGGAAGAACCACTGAAATACTATTCACACAGAAAGAGGCATACCTCATCCTCAGCTTTCACACAGTGATGGATGAGTTAAAAAAAATTACGGAAGTACATCATTTAAAATACATCATTTAAAATTGGACAAGTAGTCAATCAGTACATTTCTTGAAGATCCATAGTGGCCCTGCCTTTTAGTACACAGAAATGTTTTTAAACACATAAAAAATCCTGGAACTGGAAGCCTAATTCATAGAAATGAGTCTCATCTTAATATAAGAACGAGAAGGTATTTGTGAAGATTGCATTGCAAATGAGCAATCCTCCGTGCATTTAATTACAAGTTTCATAATGCCTTTTCTATTGTATTACAGAGTGTTTTGTAGCACATAAGGAAAGCGAATGCTGGAAATCCACCAGAAGGAAACGTGCCTTGTTTGAATGTGAGCTTAGTTTGTAAAATATGAAGTCCAGGTGCACAAATTTTTGTGGGAGGCCACACCCACTTCCCCCTTGCTCCACCCACTTACTCTATTGGCTCCACCCACATCCTCACTGGCACTACTGAAAGGAATATGTGATGTAACAATGCGATCAAAATGATTGCGGTATGTTACATCGCAGTTTTTACAATGCAAGTCGTTACAACGACTTACGCTGGAGGGCGCTGGATTTAGGAATAGTAAGATTTACTATTCCAACACCAGTCTACGTACAGTAGGGAAGGTGTTGGAATAGTAAATCTTACTATTCCTTAGGTTATAGCGCCATCCAGCGCAAGTCGATGTAACGACTTGCTTTGTACAGGCTGTGTGTTGACCTCAGTTTCCTCAGGATCAGTATGTAGTTAAAATGGCCCCCTTCAGATCTATCCAAACCCAGATTGCTATTAAAGCCGTGGGCTAAAGACGGATCAGATGAGGGCTGCAGGAACAAACGGGAAGGAAAGGAAGGGGACAGCGGGGAGGGAGAGCTGCAAAACAAAGAACAAAGATATTGGAATCTGTTCTTATTCAAGGATACATAATCAAGTGCGTACATCTAATCGTTCCCTACCTGATAAATGAATAAATGCTGCGATACTCAAAAGATACTTCTCGTCTTATGAGAACAGGCCCTGTCTGAATAACTGGGACCTCCCTTCTGCAATACACAATCGAATCAAGGTATGAAAGGTCATGCAACAAAAACTATCATCGAACTAATGGAATGAAGAAACTGAAACTCCACCTACCCTAAACTCCCTTTGTTCAGGTATTAAGTGGGGGTCTATGAACATGCCTTCACAACAGCCTTGTGGTAAAATAATAACGGAAATGGGTTACGTCACCCTAATAATGTAAGGATCAGCAAGTACCTTAGTTGTTTGGAGACACACGAACCAGCCTCCAGAAAGTTGAAGAAATGCAGCCTTGGTTAACTCCACCAAGACCTCTCCTCCAGAAGCAAATAATGACAAATTAATCCTCTGCTGTCATATGGATACTTCATTACATATATTGCGTTAAGTTAGCATGAGTGTATTACATGTTTAAACAGCCGCTTTGCCTTCGGCTTCAGTTTTGCGCACGACACGTACTTGTTGTTGTAGCTTTCACCCTAGAAGCGGTGAGGTGTTTTATTTGAGAATAATATGTTATTCATATGCTATCAGCTTTGCCTCGTACACTTGGTACAACTGTCTGCACACTGAGAGCTGCACACTCTGAGATTAACCTAACACAAGGTTGCTGGGAAGTCTGATCCTCGCACCACATTAGACATTAGACATAACACAAATAATGTTGATGCCAACATTTTGGGCTCTACGCGGGTTTAAGATAGAGTTACACGGAATGAACGTAGACACTTGGTGCTGCGCATGAAGAGAGCTGGTAGCTGTTGATGTGAACTGCTCCTACTGACATTGAGAGGTATGGGGCCGCCCTGCTAAAGCCCGAATGAGACCTTCTTAGATATAAAATAATATACTAGATAGGGTGCGCGAAATATAGGTGACATCGATTCTATAGGTTTTGCATTATAACATGCTAGCACCTTTTGCTTACTATGGGTTAGTGACTATGCTGCTAACTCTGATTTTTATAATCTGCATTTTGGTATTATACAAGATACTGCGTTTGAGAACTTTGCATTGAATAATAAATATTTCAAACTTGCATTTGTGTTCTTTGACTCCCAGTTTTGGTTTGAAATGATTATATAACGAAAGAGTGTTCATGTGTTCCACGATTCCTGAGGTATTCTAAAGATCATGTTCTGGTTTGTCTAAGACATGGTTCATTCCATAATGATCCATGAGACACTGTAGCTAGCTAGGTAAGGAGATCTCTGACACTGAGATGAGTTTTGGATCATCCTAACTCACTGAGGTTCTAGATCTCTATGCACAGTTCTGTGGGAGAACGGAAACCCTGCTACATGGCGCCCAACGGATTGGTTGGCCGTATTTCATGACACTCGAGTAGTATATCATTCAAACCTTAACGCCTTCATTCCCGTTTCCGGTAAACGGTGGTGTCGGAAAAACCTACCTGTTTTTGAAATAGGTCTTTTCAAGCTTGAATTCTACTTTAAACGGTTTCTTTGAATTACTACCCAGTTGAGCTACAAAGTGTTCTTTGTCCTTTTTTCACTTCCGGTGCTACCATGGCCGTGGAAATTGCGCAGCATAGCCGCGTCGCGGTTCGCGACCACTTGAGGGCATATAATGTCCCTGCGGAGGGTTTGGCTGTGGTTCTAGTGGTGAGTGCGGAACACGCGTACCCGTACGAATTGTTTTATTCCTGGGTGACGTTTCCGGAAGTAAACGCTAATTCGGGCGTCTACCACTCGTACACTGCCTCGGCTGTTCCGGCGGCTTATGCTCCGTACAGAGCACTGGAAGTACCAATCGATGCTTGGCAGCACGGAGTTTGGTTTGGTGGCGTCCTACCCCACTCTTTATTGGCTCCGAGGTTGGGTCCGTTGTCCATACCGGGCACAGCCTGGCCCGCCTTGGGCGGATTTACTCCTCATCCTAATCGCGCCACTTGTAATGTGGTTGATCTGCGGCGTCTGCATGATGTCGCGGTTGACGTGATTAGAGCGCTTGTTCATTACATTGGTCGTAATATACATGGCGCAGCCCCCGCAGGTGCGCAGCTTCGAGCGGAACAGGCTGGTATGAAAATAAGTCCTGTCTTGGTGAATTCCGTAATGGGCAGAAAGCCAGAAAATAAGGATGATTTTCCTTACTGGCTTGCCGAGAAATTCGACCAGCTGGAGGCTGTGTTTCCTAATACGACTCCGGGTGAAAAACACCGGATTCTTACGCTTAGTTTACCGAAGGATTTAGCCCCTGAACTTGCTGACTGTGAAACATGGGGTAAGACTTTTGCAGCGGTTTACTCGAGGTGCTTTGGCACACCGACAGTGTCGAACCTGTCTGCAATCCTCAAACGTGTTCAAGATGATCACGGACCTGAGTCGGCGGTTGAGTTGGGTATGCGCCTGAACGGTTCATTTGAGACAGTTTGCGGTATTATCCTTGCCAATGTAAAAGGGGATGCTGTGAACTTTCAGGTGGCCAATGGTCTGGCGTTAATTCCCGATGCCGAGAAACCCCGTCAGCTGGCAAGAATTATTGTGGCGGCTTATAAAACGGTTGGCCGCAATTCTAAGGGTGCAAAGGTTTTTCTTGAAAAAGAAAAGAAGCAGCCCCAGGGACAGTCTTCGGAAACAGGTGGACAGCCCAAGTCCAAAAAGCAAAATTGGCCTAAAAAACAGAATCAGGGTAAGCAACAACAACAACAAACACAGGTTTCTAGTCCGGCGCCTTCACAACCTGCGCAGTCGGATCGAGTTTATGAATTGCGCGATCGCGCTACGATTAAATCGCCTGACAGATATCAGGCATCTGACCAACGCTCTCCTCGTTCCTTTCAGGACTCATCGGCTCCGTCAACCGGTGGTGGAGGGGGCGGCCGGGGCAGGGGTGGCCAGCAAGGACGTGGCCAGCCCCGCACACGAAGTGAAGGGGATCAGCGGGACGACTCTACGCCAAAGAGACCGCAGTTTGCCAAGAAGAAAGTCGCTGCCTTAACGGCGCATCGATATGCCCCAGATAGTGAGAACGCGGCTTCGGAATCTGACGTGGGCTCTGACCTTGCTGGACAGCGCGGCGGAGATTACCATAGTGAGAGAGGCCCTCCGTCCACTGTTGAAGGTGACAGCGACTGAGACTTTTATTGTGATTGAAACAGCTGATACACATGTTGCTCCCCCTGAAAGACTTTTTGAAATTGTCCTGTTAATTGAAGGTGACATGCAGCGAACTGTGAAAGGGGTATTTTGGGAAAATCTTTCGGATACGTATGACATTTTGCTCTCGGAGGCTGACTGGCCCCCACCTTTTGTTCTCGCAGCTCCGCGAGGGGAGGAGGTAATCCTACCCAGTTTCGCGCACACTGTGCCAAGAGTGGAAGCGCTGCATTTTGCAGAAGAGTGGGCTCTGGCGCTTGCGCCGGCTGTGTACCGGAATCAGTGTGACTGGGATAAATTGTCCCCGAGCCATGAGATTCCGTTACGGTCACAGCCGCAGCCACAACCCCAATATCCCATACGGCGTGAAGCTAAAGCTTCGGTCGCGGCTATCCTTGAACAATTGGAATATCAAGGTGTGATTGAAACGTGTGTGTCACCGATGAATAATCCCCTTTTTACTGTTAACAAGCCGGACGGCTCATATCGTCTTGTTTTGGATTACCGGCATTTGAACTCGCATTGCCGTAACTGTGCAGTACAGAATACTCACGGCTCTGCCTTAGTGAATAGTCTTGAGCGTAAACGGTTCAAAACCACGCTTGACATTTCCAATGGTTTTTATGCACATAGATTAGATGGTCTAAGTTCCCAATGGACCAGTTTTACGTGCGGCGGCGTACAAAAAAAGTTTAATCGACTCCCAATGGGATATAAAAATAGTCCTGGAGTGTTTTCCGCCCGCATAGTCTCTCTTTTAGAGAGTTTCGATCCAGTTGCATGTTCGTATGTGGATGATATTTATCTCACAGACGACGAACTTTGGGTGCATCTGTGTCGAGTAAACAGCATAATTTGTAACTTTGCAGACATGGGTTACAAGTTTAACTTTGCAAAATCGCACATTGCGGAGTACACAGTGTTGTTTCTAGGTTATGAACTTAACCATGAAGGAAAGGGATTGGCTCCTCAGTTCCTGGAGAAGTGCGCGCAGTTGCGCTCTCCGACAACGCTGAAAAAATTACAATCTTTACTGGGTTTTTTAAATTTCGGGAGGACATACATTCCGGAATATGCCCAGCGTATCAAGCCTTTATATGCCTTGGTACAACCTTCTTTTTCCAAATCATGCTGGCTGCCTGAGCATTCAGCCATTCTGCAGTCTTTGCAGGCTGATATGCTGGCTTCTGACTACTTACAGACTCGTGATAACCAGACCAACCTGGTGATAAGAATTATCCCTGGGACGGTGGGTTTCACGTACCTGACTTTTAATGAAGGGGATACTGTACCTATTGCTTACAAGTCACACTTGTACACTTCGGCTGAACTGCGTTTTTCCACTGTGGAGAAAGTTTTAACGGCTGTGCAGATGGCAATTCTTAAGGAACGTGCCCTGTCGCAGGGAAAGCGCATGTTGGTTGTCACCCCGTGTCCAGCCTTGGAGGCGGTCACAAAAGCCAGTGTACCGAATTCTAAAGCTTTGCACCCTCGGTGGATTCAGTGGGCTACATCCTTGACATCTCAGGATGTCACGTTTATTTTTGACGCCGCTTTACGGTCGCAGGAGTATTTACAGTATGAATTTGTTCATCCTGCTCCTTTAGCAATGCGGCCGTTGGAGGATTTCCACTGTATCATTTACACGGATGGTTCGGCGCAGGTTGCGCATGGCTCTAAACATGCCTACGTTTCCGCTTGCGCCATTGTGGTCGGTGCCATGGTGAACGATGAGTTCAAATCCAGTGTTGTGCACACGCAAACGCTAGGAGACTGCACCGCACAATTAGCAGAGCTTCGTGCTCTTATGCTTGCATTGGAGTACGCTGATCCTTGTGTGACGACTTTAATCGTAAGTGATTCTTACTACTGTGTCCAGTCTTACAATGAGAACTTGTTCTTTTGGATTCAGAATGATTTTCGTGATTCCAAGGGTAGCACAATAAAACATAAAATGATCTGGGTCCGGGTGGCGGAACTTAAAGAGAAACTGCCGCTCGTGTTTGTGATTCATACTCTTGGCCACCAGCGCGTGGGGGTCCACGCTGTTGGCAACTCGCTTGCTGATGAAGCAGCGAAGGCAGCGGTATCAAAATACTTAGTTGCAGCGGTCACAAGGTCCAAAAGCAAAATAGATGATGACATCTTGGCGGCTGTTGCTGCCACGGCAAAGGGAGGTAAATATCCTGCGGGGTTCCCTTCGAAGTACACATACCACTTAAGTCCCGATAAGGTTCCTTATGTGAAAATTCCTGAAGTTGGAGAGCGTCTAGTTCCCAACTCGGATCGCAGAGCTTCTCTGATTACAGCGGCTCATGAAGGTGTGGCGTCTGCGCATGCGGGCGTCTCAGCCACTGTATCTCAGCTACAACAGAGGTTCTGGTGGCGGGGACTGTACAAACAGACGCGCGATTATGTCCTTATGTGTGACATTTGTCAGCAGATTAAGCCTTCTACTGCTGCGCGTCCGCCTCAGACACAGTTGTACATCTCTAATAAACCACTTGGTTGTGTTCCCACTGCGGTCCTTTTTCTTCTGATACTGCCTGTAAATACATCTTAGTAGCAGTTGACTCATGCACACGCTTTGTGTGGTTATGGCCTCATCGAAGCGCTGATTCGCGAACTGTCATTAAGGATTTGCGTGTCTTTGTGGGAATCTTTGCTTGTGGTACTTTCCATTCGGACCAGGGTCCGGCTTTCGCCTCTAAGGCGTATAAGGATGCTATGGTTTCGTTGGGAGTACAGGTGAAGTTTTCAAGCCCCTACAGGCCTGAGGGCAATTCTGTAGTAGAAAGAATGAACCGCGACTTAAAGCAATCTTTGACAGCCCGTGTTATAGGCACTGGTAGAAACTGGCTGACCCACCTCTATGGCGTGCAGCGTGCGCTTAATAATCTCCCTAGAAGGTCTCTGGGTGGGCGGACCCCATACGAAATGCTCTTTGGTATCAAGATGTACGTCCCTGACCTTGATGGTGCAGACTGCCAGGCCCAGGCCGCGGCCTTTGACGTAGATGAACATTGCAATGTTTTACAGGATCTACAAAAGACCAGAGACAGTCTTGCAAAGGAACACTTGCCCTCCACATCGGATGATGCGTTGCAGATCCCGGTAGTTGGCTGGCTACCCCAAGTTGGAGAACTGGTTCGAGAGAAGATCGATAACAAGAAAGAGTTTGGTCCCTCATATCGAACACCAGTCCGAGTACTTGGAGTGAAGGGCACAAGAACAGTCATTTTACCACCACTTCCAGGTCGTAAAGAAAACAGATTTATTTCTATTGACAATGTCAAGACACACAGGGTGGCCGATTCTTCATAGCATGACACCGGCTGTATCCTGTCCTTCCATGGTGAGGCACTCTGTGCTGGCTATTACATCTGGTGCAGATCAGGAGGTGTCCCTCGAGATGCCTGCCATAACTAGTCCTTTATTAAATACTATTCCTGTTACTACCATTGATGAGGTGACCTATGCAGATCCTGCTGATTTATCTATGTCCGATTTACAAGCTCGTTTGGCTAACCAATCCAGATTCTCTTTTGACTCTGATTCGGAACTTTCAAAGAAACCATCGACTATTGCAAAATATGCCACGTTGTTTAAAAAACATTTTTTAATTCCACCTTGGACATACATTTGGCTGATACTATTTTTATTTCATCTTTTTATGTCGATTGGTTTTGTGTTTTATTTTTTCCGACTGATCGATGGCCATTATGTGAAAGAAAGAACAGGAATTCGGTACCTTAATGGAACATTGGCCCCTCTTTCCTCCTCACATTCAGTACACAGGCTAAAGAGAGACTTACATTCAGTACAGATTACTGCTTGGCCAGTCCTTGATGGGATTGTGTGGGATGCGGTTAGGTTTCAGATACATGGCCCCACAGAAGTTATTAATGTTCCTAATGTGCTTAGAGTAAACATGGGAGATGTGATTAAGCAAAATGTTTGTTCTGATGATTGGGATCTTCAGGCCGTAGAAGCATTGTTCTCTGATTTGAAATATTATGCGGCCTTTGATGCTGAGGATTTGTACTTAGATTCTGTCAATTATGGTGATTTGTTTTGTTATCAACATTATGGGAATCATTTCTTACACAAGACAAGTACCAGGAGGGTTCCTGTGAATTACACTCAGTGGGAACATTGCCCTACTCCCTTACAGGGGAGCTCAAGTACATTTCTGGGTAAATACTCTTATTTTACAGATTTTAATCAATCGAATCCTGAGTCGTTTTATTTTAAAGTGAACCAGAAGTTCATGCCCAAAGTTAGACTAACTGACACAAAATTGCTGTATTCAAAGTCCTTTCTAGAAAGGTTATCCGTGGATGGCTATGAGTTATGGAAGGATACTATTGACCTTAAATCGGTTTGGGGTACCAAAGATTGGCAGGTACAAGGCACTGAGGCTTTGCATCGTGCATGTCTCATCCCGAATCACATGTTGTTTTTAAATTCTACTATTTCTCAAACAACATGTTTTGGATTGGCTACATCTAAAAAATTAAATACCCCTACTATCCCTGACTTGGAAGAGTATTCAGGTTGGAGTAATTTCACTACATTATCCATCAGTGGGATACAAGCGCTTTTGCAGAATTCCTCCTTTAATATTTCCCATTTTGATCCGGAGGGGTGGCTTTTGTGGCAAAAAAGCACTGATGCTTGCCAACGTAGGTTTTTGGGTTTATCTGAAGGTTTTACGCACATCAGGCCAGATCCCAGGTTCGAAACAGATCACACTGTTACCACTTATTCAGTAGGTAAATTGTGTCAGAACTGGTTACAACATTCCACTTTGGCTGCAGTTAAACTGCATCTGTCCCAGTTGAATGAGAATATAGAGCTAAATGATTTTATAAAAGGCCCGACTAGGGGTAGATCTAAACGCTTTATTTATGCGGTATACAATGAAATTTGGAAATTTTCACAAGTTGAGGCAGCTAAACGCCTGAGAGCTATTGATCAAGCAAATTTGGAAAAGGTGCTTGCAGTGGTCGATAACAGTATTAACATGCTTTCTTCCAGAATTTACACATTGGATAATATTGTTTCTTCTGTTGTTGATATTGTACATGATGAAGTGTCCACGTTATACCATGGTCAAAATCAATTACGTTCTGTAATGCAGTTTGCCTGGACTCTACAGACAATTAAGGCTGGTCGAGTTCCCTGGACCTCATTGAACGTTTCATCCCTTTTCGCCCCTTTTAATCTTACTGAAAAACAGCGCATGCTGTCAATGCGTGATGCATCATTTTCTATGTTACATATTGAGAAGCTAGAATCCTTGCCTTTTTCTGTTGCTGAAACCACTACTGCTACGTGGCTTATTCATGGTTTAATTACATTACCATTTCCTTTATATAAATTTACTAACTGTATGCGGTATATTGCTATAGGACGATATGAACCACTAGGCAATGCATTCCTACATGAGGCATGGTCATTACCATACACATACAGATGTCTGAAGGATGGGAAAGAAGTGAATCTTAATGGTGAGGAATGCACACAGTCACCTGACCATTCATTAATATGCAGACACATTCAGTTACACGGTTCTTGTAATCAGGACCGCCCAAATTTAGCATGTGTTTTAAAAGGCACGCCAGTTCCAGCAGTGGTTCCCACATTCACATTATTAGCTAATGGTAGTTATTTGCTTTTAAACAACGAAGTATGTTGTGGTTTATTAATTGGTGTGGCATATGTGGTAACTGTATCAGAGCGTGTAGTGTGCTGCAAGAATGTTCTATACCCACCCACGCATGGTTCTTCAGATGTCTCCATCTGGCCACGGATCCCAACCTTGGAAGCAAAATTCAATGGTTTAAGCAGAATAAGGGCCCTTTTGTCTCAGAAACGAGTGACCCTGAGTTCGGCCCGGGAAACTTATGTCCTTCACATAGCCAACACCCGCACAGAGGTGCAGGCGCTTTTAAATACTGATTTGCCGTTTCATTTCTGCGAGCTGGTACACCAGATATTTAATGCTTCTTCGACTACTGGGCTGGCACATTTTTTCAAGTTAGTCAGCAGTGGCCTTGTGACTACGTTTGAAATGGTTTTTGGTATCATTCCCACGTTTTTCCACACTATTTTTTCGAGTCTGTTTGGTGGACTACCTGTGTTGCTGGCTTTAGCAGCAGGCATTCTGTTGGTGTTTTTCTTCATAAAACATGGATGCCCATCCTGCGCAAGACGCCGTTCAACGCCTCCTGACACTGTGCCGTAATCGGATGCTCAATTACTATGGAACATTGCCGCTTGCAGCATTAAGCACGGCCTATAGATTGTCATTTCGGTTCACCGACTTCACGTGTGTCCAACCTGTGTTTCACTGCCTGAACTGCGAGTTCGATTGGGCAATTGATTTATGCCTATGCTTGAGGACTGCTCCTGACGTCGATTTTGATCAGTTAATGCGTCCCGTGGTGGCTCACGAGCTGATCTGTTCTGGCGAGAGAGTTATGGCCTTGGCAGCGATAAATGGAGTTCTGGGCCAATGGGAGATTTCTGCAGCGGCGAATGCCTTTCTGACACACAGCGATCTGGTGAACCCACCGAGTTGTCCTCTGACGTTGCAGGAGGATCCGATGCTGGAGGAGCACGTATGTTCTTTCCCATTGCTAAATTGGATGGCTGAACTATTTTCGGATGATGGCAGTGATTTCATACTGGAGGCTGTTGCAACTTTCTTTGCATATACTTTCCAATCGTGAGATGCCTGGAGGGAATGCTTTGTTGTGAAATATAACTTTCCCCTCGCTGAATTGGAGGGATGGACTATGTTCAGCTGATGGAAAGTTCACTCACGTGATGTCGCTGGAGATAACGTCTAGGTGGCACATGACTTTGGATATCGGATAAGTGCCTTGGTTTTTTCTCTTACAAACATTTGAAAGGATGCGACCTGGTCATACATTTCATAATTTTTGGACCTGGCGGAAGACTTTTGGTTCAAGACTTTTGTTCTTCTTTTTTGATTTGAGGCCACTGTAGGCATTCATACATATTCATTCACTAATATTCATTCATACATATTTTTAGCTGATTTTAGCTCAAGATTATTGAATTTTGCTTTCAATTTTTGTATCTGATTTAGTATTGCCTTTTCCCTTATGATTGGCGGTGCTCGGACCAATGGGGGGGTGTCATATGGATACTTCATTACATATATTGCGTTAAGTTAGCATGAGTGTATTACATGTTTAAACAGCCGCTTTGCCTTCGGCTTCAGTTTTGCGCACGACACGTACTTGTTGTTGTAGCTTTCACCCTAGAAGCGGTGAGGTGTTTTATTTGAGAATAATATGTTATTCATATGCTATCAGCTTTGCCTCGTACACTTGGTACAACTGTCTGCACACTGAGAGCTGCACACTCTGAGATTAACCTAACACAAGGTTGCTGGGAAGTCTGATCCTCGCACCACATTAGACATTAGACATAACACAAATAATGTTGATGCCAACATTTTGGGCTCTACGCGGGTTTAAGATAGAGTTACACGGAATGAACGTAGACACTTGGTGCTGCGCATGAAGAGAGCTGGTAGCTGTTGATGTGAACTGCTCCTACTGACATTGAGAGGTATGGGGCCGCCCTGCTAAAGCCCGAATGAGACCTTCTTAGATATAAAATAATATACTAGATAGGGTGCGCAAAATATAGGTGACATCGATTCTATAGGTTTTGCATTATAACATGCTAGCACCTTTTGCTTACTATGGGTTAGTGACTATGCTGCTAACTCTGATTTTTATAATCTGCATTTTGGTATTATACAAGATACTGCGTTTGAGAACTTTGCATTGAATAATAAATATTTCAAACTTGCATTTGTGTTCTTTGACTCCCAGTTTTGGTTTGAAATGATTATATAACGAAAGAGTGTTCATGTGTTCCACGATTCCTGAGGTATTCTAAAGATCATGTTCTGGTTTGTCTAAGACATGGTTCATTCCATAATGATCCATGAGACACTGTAGCTAGCTAGGTAAGGAGATCTCTGACACTGAGATGAGTTTTGGATCATCCTAACTCACTGAGGTTCTAGATCTCTATGCACAGTTCTGTGGGAGAACGGAAACCCTGCTACACTGCAATAGCCGATGAAAAAAGGCTCGCCAACAGAGGATTAAATAGAATTGGCAAAAACCCTTTCCGCATTAGCCGATGCAATAAGGCTATCCAACGGAATAGGGTTACGATGATAGGAAACTACAACAATTCCGTTTCCGCAAGAGCCGATGCAAGGAGGCTCGCCAACGGAAACGGGGAGATTAATGGTGCGCTTGACCCTTAGATTTCTGTCCTCCGCATGAGCCGATGTTAAGGCTCGCCAACGGAGGTACAGCGAAATTAGCGCATCAGAGGAACTCAGGACCGCCTTCCGCATGAGCCGAAGAGAAGGCTCGCCAACGGAAAGCCGGAATAACGCGCACTCGGAAAAATCACGGTCTCTGGCACAATCAACAACGGAAGAAGCGCTCCAGCAAGGAAAACAGCCAAACGGACGGATCCACACGATGGGCACAAAATAGAAGCAGGTCTCAACCCAGCCGGGTCACGAGTCAGAATATCCGACACCGGAACAGGAAGTTCAGGCCCTTTTATTCCCTCCTCCGTGCCGCTAAACATTCTGGACCCTGTAGTTGTTTGGTCCTCGTGTCTTTAAGGTGAGGCGCGAGTCAGATCATAACAGTATATTCCCCCTCACCTAGAGCGCCGAACAGGACCTGGCCTCAAAGGACGCAGGCGATGAAACTCGGCAACCAGCCGAGGGGCATGCACGCCAGACGCCGGCTCCCAGGAATTCTCCTCTGGTCCGTATCCCTTCCATGCCACCAAATAACGCAACCCCCTACCATGCCACTTAGAGTCCAAGATACCACTCACTTCGTATTCCGTCCCATCGGAAACAATCAAAGGTGGAGGCAGACGTTGGACAATCCGCCCCGCCGGCTTCAGCAAAGAGACATGGAACACAGGGTGGATCCGGAGATGTTGAGGCAACCTTAATTTCATGGCCACAGGATTGATACATTTCACGATAGGGAAAGGTCCAATGTATCGAGGGTTGAACACGCTGTACTTTTTAAAGCGAAAGTTCTTAGTTGACAGCCATACCCTGTCACCCATCTGATACAAAGGGCCAGGACGTCGTTTCTTATCAGCTGAGGACTTATACGCCACCTTCGAGGCCTTCAAATTGTTCTGGACCTTGACAAGGACGTCTTTAATTTCACCAATCCTCCTAGCCGCTTCAGGTACCGAGGTTTCTTGAATAGGATGCAAGAATGGCATGAACCTAGGATGATGACCATACGTCCCATAGAAAGGGGACACCTTGATGGCCGAATGCGTGGCATTGTTGTACGCCACCTCCGCCAACCACAAATACTCCACCCAATTGTCTTTCCCTTGGGACACAAAACACCGCAGGTATTGTTTTAAGGACTGGTTGAGACGCTCAGTCTGTCCATCGGTTTGAGGGTGGAAGCTGGTTGACAATGACGTTTCGATGTGCAGAGAGGAACACCAAGACTTCCAGAACATAGCTGTGAACTGGGAGCCACGGTCCGACACTATCACCGCAGGGAGACCATGTAAACGCACAATGTTCACCATCAGCAAACGTGCCAACTGCCCAGCAGAAGGAACCTGAGGACAGGCGATAAAATGGCCCATCTTGGTCAAAAAGTCAATGACCACTAACACTGCAGTACATCCCTGGTCCTTGGGCAGACCCACCACAAAATCCAAGGAGATTCTTTCCCACGGAACCGAAGGAGTGGGCATGGGACAAAGAAGACCAGCAGGACGCCTATGATCCGACTTTGCAGCAGCACACACAGCACACAACGAAATCCACTTCTGTACATCAGCCCTCACTGAAGGCCACCAAGATTTACGCGTGATCAGATCTAATGTTTTTTCTACCCCCATATGACCAGCACTCGGGGAAGTGTGACACCACAGGTACATTTGTTTGCGAAGAGGTTCTGTTGGGATCAACAAACGCCCCCGATTGACGGGGAAGCCATCCCTCAATTGCCATTCTGGATGAGAGTGCAACCACTTCCGCCATTGTTCGGTAGAGACGCCTCTAAGTATACCCTGCAAAAAGTCATCAGGTTGGAGGGCACCAATCACCTGCGTAGGTTTCACAATGGAGGTATCATCCCCCGTTGTAGGTGTCTTCGAAGAAGACTGGCGAGTGAGTGCATCCGCTTTCCGATTATCCACCCCCGGACGGAAGGTGATAACGAAATCGAATTCTGAAAAAAAAAGCATCCACCGAAGCTGTCTAGGGGACAAATGGCGTGCTGCAGTCATAAATTGCAAGTTTCTATGATCTGAGTAGACAGTTATCTTATGCCTGGCCCCCATCAAAAAGTGTCGCCATTCGGTGAAAGCGATCTTTATCGCCAGCAGCTCCTTCTCCGCGATACAATAGTTCCTTTCAGCCTTATTAAGTTTCCGTGACATATATGCCACAGGATGCATAATCCGAGTCAGCTCATTGCGTTGGGATAGGACTGCCCCTACTGCCACCTCTGAAGCATCTGCCTCAACGATAAACGGCAACTCAGGATTAGGGTGAATAAGCACTGGTGCTGACACAAACGCCTGCTTCAAGGTCTCAAAGGCGGCCTGAGCTTCAGAATCCCAATCAAAACTCTGATCCTTGTGCAACAATCTTGTGATGGGTGCCACTACCCTAGAAAACTGGTCAATAAAGCGGCGATAAAAGTTAGCGAATCCCAAAAAGCACTGAATGTCCTTGACATTCTTTGGGACTGGCCAGTCTCGAACCGCCTGTATCTTGCGCTCAGCCATTTCCTGACCCTGAGGGCTAAGCATAACCCCCAGAAATTCTACTGTAGACACATGGAAGTCACATTTTGACAGCTTACAGTACAAGCTGTGTTGTCGAAGGATGGACAGGACAGTTTTCACATGATCTACATGCAGGGCCTCAGACTCTGAATAGATCAGGATGTCATCGATATACACGATAACATATTGATCCATGATCTCCCGCAGCACATCATTAAGAAAAAATTGGAATGCGGCGGGAGCGTTGCATAGCCCAAACGGCATAACCAGGTATTCAAATAACCCATACCTGGTTTTAAATGCCGTTTTCCATTCGTCCCCCGACCTCATCCTGACTAGATGGTAGGCCCCTTTCAAGTCCAATTTAGTGAATATCTTTGCACGCTTCACTTGTTCCAACAGGACGCTGATCAAGGGCAATGGGTATCGGTTCTTGACCGTGATCTCATTAAGCGCCCTAAAGTCTACACACGCCCTCAATTCCCCATTAGCCTTTGGAATAAAAAAAAGGGGGGACGCAGCAGGGGACTTGGAAGGGCGGATGAACCCCAATTTCAACAGTTTGTCCAAGTATTGTCTCAAATGGATATTCTCAGGTTCGGTTAAAGCATACAGGCGTCCCGAAGGCACCACAGCCCCGGGCACTAAATCAATCTGGCAATCATACTGCCTATGGGGGGGAGACCTTCCGCCAACACCTCATCAAAAACATCTTGAAAATCGTTGTACACGTATGGCAATACCACATCTTTTTCAGCAGCAGTAGCTACGCTATTCCCATTAGCGAGGGCCAAAGAGGGACTCTGATTGTAACTAAAACAGTGCTCCCTACAGTACTGTGAATTCATGGTTACACTGTTAGTACCCCAGTGAACCTCAGGGTTATGCCTCTGCAACCATGGCAATCCTATTATTATACCGTACTGAGGGGCTTGTATGACACTGAAAGTGACCTTTTCGCTGTGACTCCCATACCTCATCTCAGTTTCAGCAGTCTGATAACAAACAGGACCTAGATCTAGTTTTCTCCCATCCACAGCATATACCTCATCACTATGCTCCTTAGGTATCAAAGACATTCCCATCCTTTCCGCCTCAGCCTTATCTATGAACATCCCCGTGGCCCCTGAGTCCACCATAGCTCGTGTAGAGACTGGCACCATACTGATCACCAATACTATATTGATAAACAAATGTTGCGCACTTAATACCGGATTTACCATTGAAGGAATACAAATACGACTCCACGGACCCCCTTCCTGCTCCCTAGAGTCTATTCGTTTTCCGCCGGTTTCTCACTAGCAGCGGATACCCCTCTATTAGGACGAAACTTGGAGAATTTGGGCTTTATAGGACATTCCCTAACAAAGTGACCTTTCTTCCCGCAATACAAGCAGAGGCCATTCTTCCGTCTTTGTTCTTTTTCTGTAGGTGTAAGAGAGGCGCGTACTGCACCTATCTCCATGGGTTCAGAAGTGGAAGCGAGAGGACTATCAGGGGATTTAGTAGGGCCAGGTACAGGGATGGTTCTGGACTTGGCCTTGGGGTCACCTTTTCTGTTTTTGAGACGGTGATCCAGTCGTAACACCAGACTGATTAGGTCTTCGCAAGTCGTGGGCTGGGGATCAATCTGGGCTATGATGTCTTTCATGTCCTCTGTTAACCCCTGATGGAACAGGGACGCCAATTTTGCCTCCGGCCACTTGGTCTCGGTAACTAATCTCCTAAAGGAATTCAGATACGTTAGAATATCTTGATTTCCCTGCCGAAGCTCCAACAATTCCTTGTCGGCAGTATAAGAGTCGGCTCTTCTATCGAAGACCTTAACAAACTCATCCCGGAATGCCTCCCAATCATGCATCAGAGGGTCATCCCTTTGGATCAGGGGAACCGCCCATTGTGCCGCATCCCCGGCTAAATAGGATATCACAAACGCTACTTTGTTTTGATTTGTGGGAAATGAGCGTGGTTTGCATGTAAAATGCATCAGTACTTGAGACAAAAACACTTGCACAGAACCAGCGTCTCCTTTAAAACGTTCAGGGTTTGCAAGTGGAACACTTGTTGGGATTTCGAGTACCACTGGACTGGGCTGATTAGAACCAGAAGCCCCGGCATTAAAGGGGTTTTTCTGTATGGTGTCTAATCTATTACGCAACTCCGTGGTCTCTTGTCTGGAGGAAAGGAGTTCGGTCTGAACTACGACTAGAGCAGCCAACACGTCATCTAGGGTAGCCATGCCTACACACTGACCGGGAGGAGATGTAACCGTGGGTCGGATATTCTGTTGACCTCAGTTTCCTCAGGATCAGTATGTAGTTAAAATGGCCCCCTTCAGATCTATCCAAACCCAGATTGCTATTAAAGCCGTGGGCTAAAGACGGATCAGATGAGGGCTGCAGGAACAAACGGGAAGGAAAGGAAGGGGACAGCGGGGAGGGAGAGCTGCAAAACAAAGAACAAAGATATTGGAATCTGTTCTTATTCAAGGATACATAATCAAGTGCGTACATCTAATCGTTCCCTACCTGATAAATGAATAAATGCTGCGATACTCAAAAGATACTTCTCGTCTTATGAGAACAGGCCCTGTCTGAATAACTGGGACCTCCCTTCTGCAATACACAATCGAATCAAGGTATGAAAGGTCATGCAACAAAAACTATCATCGAACTAATGGAATGAAGAAACTGAAACTCCACCTACCCTAAACTCCCTTTGTTCAGGTATTAAGTGGGGGTCTATGAACATGCCTTCACAACAGCCTTGTGGTAAAATAATAACGGAAATGGGTTACGTCACCCTAATAATGTAAGGATCAGCAAGTACCTTAGTTGTTTGGAGACACACGAACCAGCCTCCAGAAAGTTGAAGAAATGCAGCCTTGGTTAACTCCACCAAGACCTCTCCTCCAGAAGCAAATAATGACAAATTAATCCTCTGCAATAGCCGATGAAAAAAGGCTCGCCAACAGAGGATTAAATAGAATTGGCAAAAACCCTTTCCGCATTAGCCGATGCAATAAGGCTATCCAACGGAATAGGGTTACGATGATAGGAAACTACAACAATTCCGTTTCCGCAAGAGCCGATGCAAGGAGGCTCGCCAACGGAAACGGGGAGATTAATGGTGCGCTTGACCCTTAGATTTCTGTCCTCCGCATGAGCCGATGTTAAGGCTCGCCAACGGAGGTACAGCGAAATTAGCGCATCAGAGGAACTCAGGACCGCCTTCCGCATGAGCCGAAGAGAAGGCTCGCCAACGGAAAGCCGGAATAACGCGCACTCGGAAAAATCACGGTCTCTGGCACAATCAACAACGGAAGAAGCGCTCCAGCAAGGAAAACAGCCAAACGGACGGATCCACACGATGGGCACAAAATAGAAGCAGGTCTCAACCCAGCCGGGTCACGAGTCAGAATATCCGACACCGGAACAGGAAGTTCAGGCCCTTTTATTCCCTCCTCCGTGCCGCTAAGCATTCTGGACCCTGTAGTTGTTTGGTCCTCGTGTCTTTAAGGTGAGGCGCGAGTCAGATCATAACACTGTGTCGGAACTGCATTGCGGTGTACTCACCGCGATATAAAAGGATGTTTCCCGGCTGAAAGCCGCATGTAATACCCAATTTCAATTTCTACCTTGGTAATATGATGGTTGACTTGATAGGTGTTGGATTTCAAGCTCTTTGGAAAGTATCTTAATAAAATCAAGGCAAAGCCGCAAAAGAGACTGGATGTCATTACTTTTGGAACCGAAGATAATGAATGTTTTCTTACCATTAAAGGCCTGACTCCAAACTAATTCTGATATGACTATCTACTTCCGTTGTATTTTGTGTCTCTCCAGGCCTGACCCTAAACTTCCCCTGACCAGTCTATTACTAAAATACAGTATGATATATGGCATTATAGAACTCAGAGGTACATGCCCACTATGAAGGCATCTATCACATGAAGAATTTATTGGACTCTGCCAGAGGCACAATATGCACCTCCCTGGCACATGCACAACCTGTAACTGATTTATGCACATCATTCAGTCCTGTAATAGACCCAATATTGTAATTGTATTTATATTGCGCTTCCACCCATGACGAAGCATCAAAGCACTTTTCGGTGAGTATCATGCTACTTCGGAACCCAGAAAGGATTAGTGGTGGGTCAATACAGGGAAATATATATTCATTTGAGCAATGGACATGTGAGTCTGTTAGTTTCATTGCATGGGATAATGGAGGGAAGTGTCTCGAAAGTGTTTTGTAGGAGATTGTAGTATAATGAGGTTTGGGATACGTCGAGGGAGGGAGAGAGGAGGGAAGAATCTAGAAAGGGTTATTAGGGCAATCATGGTAGTGAAAGGAGGTTTGGGATGAGTAAAAGGCAAGATGGAGGAGGGATAAGTCTTTAGAAAGGGATTTACTTCCACGAGTGCATTGTAAATGGGCATAAACTGAACATTTCTTATCCAATTGACACCCCTTAGCCTTAGACTTTAAAATAATGTTCCCAAAATACAACAGTGCCTTTTGCTCCCTAACATGAAGATAATACACAATGGGGTAGCTGTTAAACCCCAACCAGCACAGAAAACAATTGACAACAGACTATAAAGAGGTCTATATTTGAAAGGGTGCATAGAAAAGACAATGGCCCGAAATAATTTGAATGTTGATACCATCCTGTTTTATTTTCATGTATAGCAAACGCAACATTTGAAGGTTAATAAACACAACAGTACAAAATGCACTATACACAATATTACAAATGCACAGCCTCCTTCCTGTAATGGCTGTTGTCATGTGTGACAAAGTTGTCACAGCTCCACGTGCGTTCTGAAGACCGATGAAAGAAAGGAGTGATTTGAGGCTTAGTTTATTTATTTGAGTATATAATGTATAGTGGCTGTAATTTTAGCTGAAGAAGTTTAGTAAATTTGTGCTGCCTTAATGGCAAATGAAAGATTGCCAGGGTTAACTTTACCAGAAGGTGTACGAACCAGGCAACTACCCTACTCAAGTCTTCCGCAAAGGCCCCGTGATAACGCGACAATATATATTTTTTAAATAAGTGGTGCTGGTGAAGCAAGATGTTTTCACCTAAAAACACGAGCGCGCCTGATCCTTGTAATCACCTTGGCTACATTCCTTTCAGCCCTAGCAACAGTCCCTTAAATTCTGATGTGGAGAAAACTGAATAATTAACCAACTGGGAGAGCCATGATCCTCACTGAAGGGAGTTGAATCAAGTCTACGGGTTTCTCCATAGGCCCGAACTACAAGAAGGCCCTTGCAAAGCACTATGAACAAATAGTAATGGGTCCGATTCACAAAAATAGTTGTAGCCTAAATGTCTCAGACAAGAACATCAAGGGAAACAGAAAACTCAAGAGGATATGAGAGTTTACATTTTTGTAAGTGAAGGAGAGTGGCATCAATATGGAATTCCTGTGGCTTTTGTGTGTGTGTGGGAAGAATTTGAGGCACTGTACATTGCACTGACCGCATACAAACTGTTTGTTTCTATTCCCGATCAGTTTGCATGCAGTTTTCACCCATGAAAACTAATGTTAAGTTACGCTGTTGTTTTTGTGAAAGAATTGTCATGTAAAATTAGACATTTGCCTGTCTTTTACAATCATCTATTTGGAACCGGATTTCCACTTGTTGGAATTCTGCATTGTATAGTTTTGAATTGTTACCATGGTGCTTTCTTTTATTATGTTATTGATGTTATTTTTATCATCATCACTATTCCTATTATAGCTACTATTAGGCAGACGGTTTTGAGTGGAATAGCAAGGTGAGGTACACATCCATGCTTTATATAGAGCATAAGCCCATCATTTACTAACAACTAGTCCCAAGAGAAGTTATCGGGATCAAGCAGTAACTTTAAGCCCTTATTTCAGAAAGTGTTAAGCAGGCGTGCCTTTTAAAGTCCTTCATTACTGACCTAGATAATGTTATATTAGCCATGTGAATAGTTTGTTCTGTGTTGCTGATCTTGGACTACAAAACACTTGGCCTTTAATATATTTACCATTCTTTCTCAGATATAAAAACACAATATTCACTTTAGCGAGACACACTGTATGACGTATGGGGGAAAACAAACAAAAATGGCATGTTGATGTCTAAACCTGAAGGTAGCTTACGAATAAAGATATTTGGAGAAACTGTATTCAGAGGGAAAGGGAAACTTATCAAAGTCATGTCTAATTAGACTGCAATGTTTTTAAACACTCTACGGTGAGTTCTAAGTCTGTGCATTTGGGAAAGTATATGTTGCCAAAATGGACAACTATCTGATTTTTTTTCAACTAGGCCTCAGCTAAACCCTGTGAGCAAAGCAGGATGGTGGCCCAGAATGCTTTCAGGTATTAGAAGAAGGTGACAACCTTGGACTGGGAGGCCTTCCTTGCCAATACCGGCCCCTGTCTGACTAATGATGTCAACCAAAATGTAGAGGCTGTTAACACCTGTCCTCTGGTATCCGCGAATGTACTAGCTCTTTTTCAGGAACAGAAATAGAGAAAAGGCAAATCTTTTGCTCTGTGGTTTTCTCTGCACCTGGTCCACAAATCTTACCTTATTACCTGCTCGTCCATTGCCATCCACAGTTAAATGGTTTCTTAAAAAAAATAAAAAAAATAAAGATTTCTTTGTAGGAGCAGAAAGCAAATTGTTGTCCACCTCTCCATCTTACAAAAGTTCTTTCTTGCTTGCAGTTATTTTTATTTACTGAGCCATACCGGATTGGAGATATAAAAAAAAGGGCAACTGTGCATTTTGTAGGCATGTACATGCCTGCTCATTCATTCGCACATAAGTCATCACACATGTTCACTCTATGAGCTGCTTTATTTATTTACTTTGCCCTACGCTGTACCACACTGGCAAACAATGTTTTTACAGGTGCTGCATGGTATCCGCAGTCAGTAGCATTGTCAAATCAAACAGGCAAGACCTATTGGCTTTGCCAATGCTTGTTTTTATTAGTAGCAGCTTAAAAAGATAGAATTCAGTTGCCCGCCCGCCAGCCAGCCAGGGTTGCATGTGTTGACGAATGGGTGCGAGTGAGAGGCTGAGCAGCACAGACTACGTGGGACAAGTAAAGCGGTCTTACTTTGCATTTTGTTTGAAAAATTACGTTCACCGCCACTGCCTTCTGAAAAGAATGTATAGCCCCGGCGCTGACAATAAAGTGCAGGTCCTGAGCACCAGCAAGCACCTGCACAAATTAAGCACTGCGGAATTACTGTTCGTGTAGACTGCACTTCAACTGCAACTAGTGTAGGCCTTACTTACTTTGCAGAGGCAAGTCAGAAGGAAGCGATTGCCTGCAGAAAGCAGACGTTAGTAATGCTGCTATAAATAATTAAAACAGATCCATGTGAGTGCAATCTGTTTGTCACTTCCTAACCGCATAGGGTTTTACAAACCTGCACAAAAAGTTTGAATAAGATGGATGTCTTCTTCTAAACAAAAGATAATGGAAAGCATGTCTACCCTGTTTTTGAAAAGTTTGTGTAATCATATTTTCACAGGACCAAAGAAGTAAGTCAAAATGAATGGTCCGCGCAGCGACATCAAAGTGAAACCACAAGGGTTTGTGTTACGTCCAAAATACAAAAAATAAGTGAGTTGCTTTACCTTGTGTGCTCGCTCTGATTTATCCACACCAAGATTTTTTTCCAAAACGAGTGACCCTTAATCCTTACTTTGTTCCATCTAGCTTAATAGAACAAGCATTTGCAATCCAATAGGTCTCGCATTTCTTAAACTTAGACCTATTGATATAGTAAATGGCAATGCTGTTTATTATTCCAGGTTTAAAACAAAAAGGCATTGGTATTTACAATACCAATAGCTCAAAATCTCGCAATTGCGAGACCTATTGCATTGCGAATGCTTGTTTATATTAGACAGGGGAATACAAATCAGGAATTGAGTCTTCAAAGGGAGGGCTGCATGCCAATGTAGAAAAAGAAAGAAGTCAGTGAACTATGCAAGAGCAGGCCTTGCATAGAATGTGATTTCAAGGAATGCCGAAAAATTAGCTAAGCTCAGTCATTTCATTTCAAAATCTTTATTTCGGTTCCTTTAAATCATAAAACATACATAAAAACACATACAGTATTGGATACAAATATGAATAATCCATTGATAACCTGCGTAGCAATTATGCATAAGAAAGTTACTGGAAAGGGGTCTACATAACCCATGCGCCCTTTTGTTAAAACATAAATACAAATATAAATATAATAAAAAGGCATCAACAATTAAAAAGAGATCTCATACTTTAGTCTTATATTCGACCATTAAAGTGTACTCTGATATTGTCATTAGAAGTGAGTTTTCCAGTTGATAAATAAATTCATACATATTAATACATAATAAAGGGCAATTCCCCATGTCTTTTTGTTATCGACACTTAGGGCCCTATTAGGATAGCGGGTGGAAAACCACCCCGACCGCCATGGAGGCGGGAAACAACTGCCCGCCGGGCCCGCGGATAAACCAGCGGTCAAATTAGGAACAACCGCTGTGGCGTCCAAAAACCGACCACGGCGGTCGAAAACGCTGCGGAAAAGCTACAACCCGCCGCCAGCAAAGCGTAGACACCGCACGGGAAATTAGTATATCCCCGATGGTCCTGCAGTATGATCTGCTGTTTCCGACCGCCGCGGTCGCACACAGGAGTGAATGGGAGAGACAGTGGAAGAGCTGCAGCATAGCCACCCCAGCGGACGGTACATGAAAAACATGGTAGGCGATGCCAAACTTTGCACAAATCAAAGTAGCCATGCCCTCCAAAAACACAAAACACATACCAACGAAAAAACAAATACCAAAAAAACATACAATTCCCAGGACAACACCCACAGCACACCTGACAACAAAATCCCATTTGGACACACCCACACAGCTGAGTATAAAACCAGCCCCTTTACTGACCACAATCCTTTGCAACACTCCAGAAGAGAAGGGCATACACCAGATCTGACAGGAAGGCAAAAGAACACAGCACACACACCACCACCACCACTACCACAATCACTACCACCATCACACCAGCACCAACAATCCCCCAGCACACAACACACCACACACATCAACACCACACCCACCACACACACCCCTGCACCCACAAACACTCCAAACACCACTCACCATGGCAGCACAGAAAATGCCCAAATTCACAGAGAGTGAGTTGACAGTCATGATAAATGAGATAGTGAGAGTGGAACCACAACTGTTTGGTAGCCTGGTTCAACAGACACCATTAGCCACAAGGACACAAATGTGGGAAAGGATAGTTCAAAGGGTCAATGCAGTAGGGACCACCCCACGATCCAAGAAGGATATCATGAAGCGGTGGCATGATCTGAAGAGGTTTGTCAAAGAGAGGAAGAGCAAGAACTGGGAGCTGGCTAACCGGACTGGCAGTGGCCCTCCAATCCCACAGAAAACATTCACACCATGGGAGGAGAAGGTGCTTGCCATACTGTATCCTGAGAGCCTCACAGGAGTATCCGGTGGAATGGAGCTGGTAAGTACAAACAAATGGAAACCAACACACTGATAAGTACTTCCTTGCACAACCCAAACATCATTGCATTGTTCACCCTCACCTAACAGGTAGGTAGCCATCTTGCTTGGGAGGCTTTTTTGGGGGTGGGAGGCCTGTACCACGATTCCCACCATGCCACCTGTCCCACACCTGAGCAGCATGGAGCCCTCCCCCACACAGGAGCCTTTGTCACCCATTGCACTGTTCCCCCTCACCTAACAGGTAGCTAGCAGGCTTGCTTTGGAGGCTTGTTTGGCGATGGGAGGCCTGTACCACAACTCCCACCATGCCCCTGTCCCACACCTGAGCAGCATGGAGCCCTCCCCCACACAGGAACATGTGTGCGCCATTGCACTGTTCACCAAACAAACTTACAGGTAGGTAGCCATCTTCACAGTGAGGGTGTTTGGCGGAGGGAGGCCTGCTCTCCTACTCCCACCATACGCCCTGTCTCACACCTGAGCAGGATAGAGCCCTCCCCCACACAGGTGCATGTGTCAGCCATTACACTGTTCACCCTCACCTAAAAGGTAGGTAGCCATCTTGCATGGGAGGCTTGTTTGGGGGTGGGAGGCCTGTACCACGACTCCCACCATGCCCCCTGTCCCACACCTGAGCACCATGGAGCCCTCCCCCACACAGGAGCATGTGTCAGCCATTGCACTGTTCACCAAACAAACTTACAGGTAGGTAGCCATCTTCACAGTGAGGGTATTTGGGGGAGGGAGGCCTACTCTCCTACTCCCACCATGCGCCCTGTCTCACACCTGAGCAGGATAGAGCCCTCCCCCACACAGGTGCATGTGTCAGCCATTGCACTGTTCACCCTCACCTAACAGGTAGCTAGCCATCTTGCTTGGTAGGCTTGTTTGGGGGTGGGAGGCCTGTACCACGACTACCACCATGCCCCCTGTCCCACACACCAGCTGCATGGAGCACTCCCCCATCCAGGAGCATGTGTCAGCCATTGCACTGTTCACCAAACAAACTTACAGGTAGGTAGCCATCTTCACAGTGAGGGTGTTTGGGGGAGGGAGGCCTGCATTCCTACCCCCACCATGCCCCCTGTCTCACACCTGAGCAGGATAGAGCCCTCCCCCACACAGGAGCATGTCTCAGCCATTGCACTGTTCACCCTCACCTAACAGGTAGCTAGCCATCTTGCTTGGGAGGCGTGTTTGGGGGTGGGAGGCCTGTACCACGACTCCCACCATGCCCCCTGTCCTACACCTGAGCAGCATGGAGCCCTCCCCGCACACCACCCAGAAGCATTTGGAAGCCATTGCAGTACACAATACAAACTTACAGGTAGGTAGCCATCTTCCCTGTTCTGGCTGTTTGGGGGTGGGAGGCCAGTACCACGACTCCCACCATGCCCCCTGTCCCACACCGGAGCAGGACAGAGTCCTCCCCCACCCAGGAGCATGTGTCAGCCATTGCACTGTTCATCCTCACCTAACAGGTAGGTAGCCATCTTGCTTGGGAGGCTTGTTTGGGGGTGGGAGGCCTGTACCACAACTCCCACCATGTCCCCTGTCCCACACCCCAGCAGCATGGCGCACTCCCCCACCCAGGAGCATGTGTCAGCCATTGCATTGTTCACCCTCACCTAAAATGTAGGTAGCCATCTTCACAGTGAGGGTTGTTTGGGGAGGGCGGCCTGTACCATGGCTCCCACCATGCCCCATGTCCCACACCCCAGCAGCATGAAGCACTCCCCCACACAGGAGCATGTGTCAGCCATTGCACTGTTCACCCTCACCTAAAAGGTAGGTAGCCATCTTGTTTGGGAGGATTGTTTGGGGTGGGAGGCCAGTCCCACGACTCCCACCATGCTTCCTGTCCCACACCTGAGCAGCATGAAGCCCTCCCCCCACACCACCCAGAAGCACTTGGAAGCCAATGCAGTACACCAAAGAAACTTACAGGTAGGTAGACATCTTCACTGGGCTGGCTGTTTGTGGGTGGGAGACCTGCATCACTATACACAGCATCAATTGCATGCAATGCATCAATACCTGACATGTACGAGTAATTGATGTTCCTCTGCACCATGTAATTACGCCCAGTATTGCACTTAATAATAATAGTGAAGCTCTCTCAATTGTGTAGTGTACAGTCGATGACACGCAGCTAACAGAATACTTGCACAGTGCCAAACACTAATCATTCCCCATCTAATCCACAGGTGATGAAGAACTCACTGCTAAGGACAACAGCGACCAGCAGAGCCAGTCTCCACCCGGTACATGGACTCTCTGATGTTGACTCCCAGGATAGTTTGGACGATGAGCTCCAGGCCGGCCCATCTGGTGTGCCAGGGACCAACAGGTTACAGGCCCCCAACCTCCCCACCACCACGTCTGCTGCAACAACAACAGCACAGCAGACCCCTGCAGTCACGGGCTGTGCCTCCACCGCTGCCACCTCCGCCACCACCACCACTACCACCAGTACCACCTGCAGCACCCTCCCTGTCCCAGGGGATGACTAGGACACACCAACAACTGTGGAGGGCAGGGAGAGTGTGCGGGGACCCACAGTGGCGAGGCAACAGGTCCGTGGCAGCAGGGCAGGTGGGAGGGCCAGGGTCACCCCCAGACCTCAGGAGGTTTGCACACCATCCCTGGACCACTTCACCAGAGTCATCGGGGCATATGAACAGGTCCAGGGACAAAGTGGCCAGTCTGACGAACTATTACGTGAGCTCATCCTGCTGATGAGGTCCATCGACACAGGCATTGGACAAATGGTGGACCTCATGGCCCAGCAAGTGGCGTTACTGAGGGACATGCCTGGGTCCCAAACAACACCTCCGCCCCCTCTGTCGAGCTGCAGGATGACAGTGCACAATCCTCCCCTGTGGCCACAGAGAGGGGTGAGTCCTCAGATGCCGCTGGCCATGCAGCAGGGCCCCCCTGCCAAAGCGATCAATGGGGCATCCAAAGGCATCCAAAGAAGAGCCTGGGAGTCTCTGGAGGCAAAGCAACAGCCACACGCCAGTCACGGAGCCAGCCCTGATGGCAACCCTCTTCCCCACTGCATTGACTGTTTGGACTGTCCTTCCCCACACTGCCTTGTGAATGGCACCTGTCTGTTGGACTGGGTCACCACATCCATGTGGTGTCAACTCTTGCATCTCATTTACCATGACTGTCAACTCACTGCTCCATCACCACCTTCATGTAAATATGCCCTGCACCCCTCACATGTCAACTTTATAAATAAAATACCTTACACACTTCAATTGGTGCAACTTTAGGGCAATATTTACAGTGTTGAAAATGTTCATGATGTATCCAAAAGATGTACAGTATGTAGGCCCGGATAATTTTGAGGCACCTAGGGAAACACAACAGAACAACAGTCACTGGAGTTAGTGTGGCATCACAGACATAACACTACACCAAACATCCACATAAGTCTACAGGCAGACAACGCAATGTGCAACAAGTGTCAACAAACAGAGTTCTGTATATGTTCACATGTAAAATGTCACGGCCACATTTCCACACACAGGTGACTCAACATGTGCCTGTCTGTACCATCCGCACATAGCCCTTCACAACAACAGCAATCACACCAGACAATGTACAAGTCGTACCTCGTCACCCACTTTCAAGTGAAGTAGCGGGTGATGAGCTGTTGACGCATGTCAACTCTTTCCTCCTCTCCACTGTCCTCATCACTGGACTCAGGGCCCTGAACAGGCGGTGGCCTTGGGTCCTCACCATCATCCAGGAGCAGGGGAATCCCTTTGTGAATGGCCATGTTGTGGAGCATACAACATACCACAATGATACCTTCGCTGATTGGCTGACTACAGCCCCAGCGGAGCTCGTTGTCTCCCGAGGCCTGAAAAGGGCGCCGGTTAGTTAGTGCTGCTGTTTGTTGAAGAACATTTTGGGAATTTGTTGGGGGGAAAAGAGCCTAGAAAACATCTTTTAATACTTTTAAAACTGCACATTTGACTCGCTTTGCTCATATTTCACCTTCTGATCCTGCCCCTCGGCTCACACGATGTTTGCTCGCGTGGAGGCCACCATTGGGCATATGCCGCAGTAACCTTCGCTGCTGGCTGACTACTAGCCAATCAGCGCACAGCCCCGGCGGAGCTCGTTGTCTCCCGAGGCCTGAAATGTACACTAGGTCTAGGACGCGCAAGCCCGTCTGTGCCCGTCCGCGCCAAGGACGCATATAGCGCCTGGTATGCAGCTTCTGTAGGGCAGGAACAGGGGCCCGCGGCGGCTGGAGAGCCTAGGCGATACACTAGCAAGGAACTTCTTAGCATAGGTGGGAGGGGGCGGGATAGAGGGACCCTAACGTTGTCCATGAAGGCCTTCCCTATGGCGGACTATTTGAAGGGTGACATTTTAGCCGGTGGGCTTTTGAATGTGAGGTCTCTCCCTAAACATAGTGTGGATATCCAACTGGTGTTGGAAATTCACGAACTCGACTTACTTTGCATGACCGAAACCTGGACTGTGCCAGGATGTGATGTGGATGCTGGGATCGCCTGTCCACCGGGGTTCAAAATGCGTCATAAGCCCAGATCGAGTGAGGGGAGAGGCGGGGGGTAATTTTTAAAGACACAATTGACCTGAATGTCATTAGTATGGAAGAGTGTAATGGCTGCGAATTATTCGCTTTCTCTATCAAGAACGCACAGAGGCCTGTCTTAACAGGTGAACAACCTTTACAACGAAACGTTTACAACGCACGACCATTACTACCCAGGCAGTACAACGCAAACCATTACAACGCATTGCGCTGGGGGGCGCTCTAGGATAGGGAATAAGTTTAATTTTCTATCCAACACCTTCCTAGTGTCCACGGGGACTGGAGTTGTAATAGAAAATTAAACTTTTCCCTTTCCAGCACCCCAAAGCGCTATGCGTTGTAAAGGTTTGCGATGTAAAAACCGCGTTGTAAAGGCATGCGTGGTAAAAGTATGCGTTGTAACGTCATACATCCGTCTTAACGTGTATCATCTGCTATAGACCTTCGGGGGCCTTTACGTATGCCCAGCAGCAGGAATTACTGGAATTATTTTCCAATATGGCAGTTATGCATAGCCACCTGATGATCCTTGGGGACTTTAACTTGTGGATGAACGGCACTTTGAATACATGCTTCCTTAACATGATTTATTCGTGTGAGGCTCTTGGTCTTTCCCAGCGAATTTCCCAGGCTACTCACATGGGAGGTCATTGGCTGGATCTGATCTTTTCGGAGGCTAATCTTCTTACGGTTGGAGATGTGCTTCACATGGCATGGACGGATCACTCGCTAATTAAACTTTTTGTAAAGACAGGCCTACCCGCAGTAGAGACATCTGGACCAGTAAGGGAGTATGTTAGCAGGGACTGGAAGTCCCTGGCCCGGAAAAAAGGTGCATCACCTACATTCATGGTTGAGCATTGTTTCATCTCGGCCTCAGACACTGATGTGAATTACGCTGCCCTCTGCTCGAAGATTATCTCGGTGCTGGACACCTCTGCTCCTCTTAAACACTATATGAGTAGGGGGAGGCCCTCCGCACCCTGGTTCTCAGACAGTCTCAAAAATCTGAGACTGGAATGTAAACAAGCAGAAAGAAGGTGGAGGCATGCATATCTGGACAGGGACAAGCTAGCTTGGAAAGCCAAGCGAGGGGCCTATAAGAAGGAGATTCACACAGCGAAGGTAGAACACTTCGCACAGGTGATTCTCGACGCCCCAAACAGTTCTCGTAGTATATTTAACATCCTGAATAGTCTCACTAGCCCAGAGTGTGTCAAGAATGACTCCCCCCCCCTCTCAGGAACTCTGTGACAACCTAGCAAGGTTCCAGGAGAAAATCAGGTTGATTATTGATGACCTGGGGATGGAGCAGCAACAATCTTTGGAAAAAGTTGATTGTGATAGTCTGCCGACCCCCGGCGATGCCTATGCACTGGAAGGAGTTCAACTTCTTACAGTCTAAGTTGTCTGTAGAGGAGTTCAGGGAAGCGGCCTCTGGCATTACATCCGGGTCCCGGCTTGACCCGCTACCTTTAAAAATCTGGAAGGAGTATGAGTCTGAGCTCTTCCCTGCGCTGCGGCGGTTGTGCAACCAGTCGCTTGCTACGGGAGCGGTTCCACCTCAGTGAAACAAGCGGTGGTTACCCCCCTATTAAAAAAGCCCTCCCTTGATCCGGATTGCCTAAAGAATTTTAGGCCAATCTCGCTCCTACCATATCCTGCAAAAATTGTAGAGCGGTTGGTGGCAGGCACCCTTACCAGGCATCTTGAAAATCATAAGCTCTTGGAGGACGTTCAATTTGGCTTCCGTCCAGCTCATGGCACCGAGACGGCCCTGGCAGGCAGACAGGGGACAGGCGGGGGTTCTGATCCTGCTTGACCTGTCTGCCGCCTTTGATACGGTGAACCATGACATTCTGCTGGACAGGCTGAGAGAGCTGGGAGTTGCAGGGAAAGCCCTTGGATGGTTTGAGTCCTTCCTCCAGGGTAGGGAACAGGCTGTGTCTCTCCCTCCCTTTCAATCCGCCTTCTCTACCATCTCGCATGGTGTCCCTCAAGGATCGGCTGTCAGTCCAATACTCTTTAATGTTTATATAAAGCCCCTATTAGCGATCATAAAGCAGTTTATGATCAAAACTGTTAACTATGCGGATGACACGCAGCTGATCCTGTCATGGGAAGGGAATGACTCCACCTCCTGGGAGGAATTCCACAACTGTATGAGAGCCACTGCGGAATGGCTGAAAGCCAATTCCCTGCAATTCAATACAGGGAAAACTGAAGTGCTTTATTGCACTAGGCCTAGGATACATTCTCCTCTACCTAGTACTTTCTGGCCGAAGGATTTCTCACCCCAGATCCAGCCTGTGAAGGTAGACCGGAATCTGGGTGTGATGTTCAACAGTGAACTCTCCTTGGAGGCTCAGGTTTCTAAGGTGGTAGCCAGTTGTATGGCTATCCTTCGCCTCTTGAAAAAAATCTTACCCCTGCTACCGTCCCTGGCAAGATTAGAGGTGGTGTGTTGCACCGTGCTCAGTAGGATAGACTACTGTAACGCCCTGCTGCTGGAGTCTCCCAGCTATCTCCTGGACAGACTCCAGAGACTCCAATCGGCAGCTGCCAAACTCGCCTTAGATTGGCCAACCAGATCCTCCTCTTCAGGGGCCCTGGCTCAGTTGCACTGGCTCCCTCTGAGACAACGGGTGATGAGTCACTTTGTTTGACCTTTAAAGCCCTACATGGGTTAGGCCCGGCTTGTTTTTAAAGGAAATTCTCATGGCATGTGCCGGTCCGCAAACTATGCTCCGCTTCGGCTAGGTTGGTGACTGTACCGAGATTTAGAAGATCCAGAGCAGGTGGCAGGTCGTTTAGCGTGGCTGCGGCCAAGCTCTGGAACTTGCTGCCTATGGATTTGAGGAAGCTCAACTGCCTTCTCACTTTCAGAAGACAGTTAAAAACCTTGCTCTTTCCCACTCTGGCTTAATCTGTAGTCTGCAACTAATCACACCTTTCCCTTGGGTTCTCCAGCGCCAGGATGCCTCTCGAGGTGGTAGTGCGATTTATAAGTATAATAAATAAATAAATAATAAATCTTGCAGACCTTCCCAGGCGAGTATGACAGTGCACCTCCAGTCAAGGCAGCGGAATCTGGACTTGAGCTGGCCAAAAGTCCGCTCAATGACACGTCGGGTCCTGCCATGGGCCTCAATGTACCTGACGTCAGCCGGGGTCCTGGGATTCCGTAGTGGGCTCAGCAGTCATGGACGGCTGGGAAATGCAGAGTCACCTGTGAATGACAAACACACATTGCAATGTTGCACAGGCAGAGGGCAGCACGTCACACACACAGCACGCCATATCACTAGGCATACTGACCCACAATCTAAGCACGCTCGGGAAGCAGATTTGCCATAATTCGGGGCACCGTGCTGTTCCTCAGGATGTACGAGTCATGGGCTGAGCCGGGGAATCTTGCACACACATGTGACATGGTCATGTCCGCAAGGCACACCACCTGCACATTGATTGAATGATAATGTTTACGATTTCTAAAAATATGCTCACTCGCATGTGGTGGCACCAGACCGAAATGGGTGCAATCGATGGCACCAACAACATGGGGGATGTTCCCAAGGGGATAGAAGTCACCCTTCACACCGGCCAATTTAGCTCCCCTGGGGAAATGTATGTATCGATCCTTATATATCATCATGGCTGCAAGAACATCCCTCAGCACCAGGCTGAACATGGGTTGCAACATCCCTGCAGCACTGGCCACGGTCTCCTGGAAGGAACCAGTTGCAAAAAAGTGGAGGGCTGCCATCACTTTGTATGTGAGTGTGAATGCTGTTGGGTAGTGGCGACGAGGCTGCAGGTGGGGCTCCAACAGATCACAAAGGGTCTTCAGGGTCAGTCTGTCGTGGCAGAATTTTCAGATGATCGCTATATCCTCCATGTCCTCCAGCACTGTCAGGTGGCATATGAGATTAGGCCTCCTCCTAGTTGAGATGTAAATGGACACAGGTCAATGACAACCATCATGAGATGGCCACAGCACATCCCGTTAAGGATGTGACGGAAAAACAAACACTGCCATGAGAGATGCATGGCAACCCAGGCTACATGGGTGGACATTTGAGACACACAGAGGGCACACCTCTCCATATACAATACACAAGTGCCGCAAACAACACATAGGTAAATGGGAATGCACACATACTGAACCCCACATTTCACATGTGCACGCCACGTACCGTACCATCCGCCAATGTGTGTAAAATGACCATGACTGTCTCATACCCATCTGCTGTACCTGTCACACCTCAATGCATCATGTGAACTAGGCACACACCCACAACCCAATGATCAGAGTAGCTGGAGACCTGTCACTTGTGTGCATGAGCTGATATGAAAGCACAAGTAAGCAACAACACCATACAGTGAGACAAGCCTTGCCAAGGTCAGCACTGACCCTCAACACATTGATTGGTTACACATTATTGACACCAGCTTAACACTGTCAAGCATCATCAACCATCAAATGCAAAAGTGACATGGCAGGGACCACAGAACAATGTGTGTCACACATAACGTGCGTCCACCTGTGGATTATATGGAATAATGGCATTGTGTGCACAATGATGTGCCCTTCACCATGTTGCTGCTGTGTACGGATGCAGTGTTCACGATGGATATTGCCATTGCATTTGCCCCAAATCACGGTAGCTACCGCCTGGCCACGGCGGTGTGACACCAGCACCACCCCCGTCACAAGTGAGGTAGCCATTGGCATGGTGACATGGGTAAATGGCGGAGGGCATGCTCTGCCACCCAAATCGCGGTAGTTACCGCCTGGCCACGGTGGTGTGACACCGCCATGGGGCATTGCCTACAGCCAATGGGAGCTATGATTGTGATGGCATGATGCAGTTTTGAAAATCGCTGAAGGCGTGCTCCGCCACATTGGATGCCTTTGAAAGATGCACCATTGCGGTAGCACACCCCGGGCCCCTGCGGTGCATCACGCCATGGAGCATTGCCTACAGCCAATGGGAGCGATGATTGCGGTGGCACGATGCACTTTTGAAAATCGTGGAAGGTGTGCTCCGCCACCGCAGTGGCGGTCATTGGATTCCTTTGAAAGATGCACCATTACGGTAGCGCACCCCGGGCCCCTGCGGTGCATCACCGCCCTGGAGCATTGCCTACAGCCAATGGGAGCGATGATTGCGTTGGCATGATGCAGTTTTGAAAATCGCGGAAGGCGTGCCCCGCCACCGCGGAGGTGGCCATTTGATGCTTTTGAATGAGGCAGTACAAAAGGGGGTGGTGATGGATGGAGCATCTGAACCAATCAAACACTCACACCCAGTCAACAGATCTGGGTTTAATCCATCAACTGGGGTGGCAGAGTGGGCTAAAGAACGGTGATGGATTAAACCCAGATCTGTTGACTGGGTGTGAGTGTTTGATTGGTTCAGATGCTCCGTCCATCACCACCCCCTTTTGTACCACTTTATTCGCCATAAGTTGGCAGGGTATGCTCAGACGTGAGTCCCTTGCTCACTTTGCCACTGGATTCAAGCAAGCCGGGCTGAAGACGGCTAAAATGCCAGAAACCGGTCCTGGGAAGCTTGTTTCCGGTCCAGGGAAGACATGGCTTGGCAGTTCGGGCTGGACTGTTCCCATGAGGCACAGGGTCAGACTGATTTGCATATGGCCATGTCTGAACTGGGGTGGCAGAGTGGGCTAAAGAACGGTGATGGATTAAACCCAGATCTGTTGACTGGGTGTGAGTGTTAGATTGGTTCAGATGCTCCGTCCATCACCACCCCCTTTTGTACCACTTTGAATGAGGCAGACGTGGACAACCAATTATTGCAGCTTTGCACCTTACAAACGACCCCAGGGGGCTATAAATCTATGGGAGTGAGCCTCACATTTCGACTGCTCACAGAGCCTGCTGCCTGGGACCCTCTCCTGCTGCTGCCTCAAGTGCCTGCAGCCTGGGACCCTCTCCTGCTGCTGTCTCAAGTGCCTGCTGCCTTGGACCCTATCCTGCTGCTGCCTCAAGTGCCTGCTGCCTGGGACCCTCGCCGGCTGCTGCATCAAATGCCTACTGCCTGGGACCCTCTCATGCTGCTGCCTCAAGTGCCTGCTGCCTGGGACCCTCTCCTGCTCCTGCCTCAAGTGCCTGCTGCCTGGGACCCTCTCCTGTTGCTGCCTCAAGTGCCTGCTGCCTGGGACCCTCTCCTGCTGCTGCCTCAAGTGATTGCTGCCTGGGACCCCTCACCACTCACTTCAACCACAGGTGTTCCATGTCCACAGGGATGGCAAGGACAGAAAAGATCTGTGCCAGTCCATTCACAAGCGAGGAGCTGGAGGTCCTAGTGGACGAGGTGGTGGCACAGTACCCAAGGCTGTATGGTGGCCCCAATGTAGTGGTAAGTCATCATGAAGGGAGCTGTAGGGCAGGGGGGTTGTCAGACATGTATTTGTGCTGCTGCAGTATATGCCTGTGGGTGTGGAGTGGTGTCATACACTGACAAACAAGCTGTCTCCAGGGCGAGGGAGTGTGTGTGTCCCAATGTCACTGTTTTCCCTGCCTGCAGTTGTATGTGTGAGTGGAGTGTGTTACATTGTCAGCCATGCAGAGCTACAGGATGTTGGACATGTAGGTGCCAGGACAGTCATTGCTTGGGTGATTGTTTCTGTGTGCCCCTGTTGTCTGACTCAGTGTGAACCCAGAGACTAGGCCCAATGCCCGCCCACCCAAACGAGAACACATCACCGAACTTACATGGTCCTTGCACCTGTTCATTCACACTGAAAAGAAGATATGCACCATCTCAGCCCTGTATAATTGCACACGAACACACTTCTGTAGATGGCTAATTTGTTGGGGAGTCCATGTTTCTCGAGGCCATACACATTACAAACACATATGTTCACAGGACATGCTCATTGAATGCTGCCCAGTCATGCACACAGTGCTTCTAAACACAGGCAGATATGTGATGTATGTAGTGGACAGACATGCATGGGACTTGTGATGTCTGCAAGCCACTGAGGGGGTTCAGTGCAGTCATCCTGAATGTGTGTGAGATAATTAGGGACCCTCTACGCCCTTATGTAGCATGCAATCACATCTGTTTGGCCTATGCAGAGTGCCCTTGTGAGGTGTCCCCCAGTTTGGGATGGAGGGAGATTACAATAGGTTATGAGTCTGTGTCTTGCTACTGTACTGATAGATGTTGGTACATGACACTGTGTCACTAGTCATTTACCCTTCTTTTCTCCCATACCTGCAGCTCAAGGTACACCAGCGTAAGGCTGTGAGGAGGGCCATTGCAGCAAAGGTGCGAGCCCTGGGGGTATCAAACTGAAGACGCACCATCTGCCACAAGAGGTGGGACGACATCAGCCGGCTGGCAAAGAACATGGCAGGGATGACATGGGAGCTGCTACCGCGCACTGGGTGTTTGGCACGGCGCAACATAACACCACTGATGGGCCGCATATTGGCAGTGACTCATCCGGAGCTGAATGCACGTCTGAAGGAGCATTGCCAGCAAGGCAGGGGTGAGTATTTGGGGAGGGTGACTTTGACTGTTAGCGGATGCTTTTTTACAGGGCCTGTGGCAGCATTGGCCCATGTGATGTTCGTGTGGTGGTGCTGTGCTGGGTCATCTGAGTGGCTGCTGGGATGTGTGCTAGTGTCAGGCATTGGGCCAAACTGGCCTTACAAAGCTGATCCTCCCTGCTGTGCTTTCTCATAGCCATATGTGTTAGGATCTACATGGTCATTCAGCATTGGGATAATGTGGGGAAACTATTAGGGGGTGAAAAGCAGGGTCCACTATCTGAGTGTGACTCCATGTATGTCTACTTTGCATGCACCATGATCGGTGAGGCCCACGCATCTGACAACAATGTGTGGGCCTCACAAGGTGCCCCAGAGTACCACATGGTGCTTGGTATGGCCTACTTGGCATTGTGGACTGTCATGTCTTAATAGGTGTGTGGGTTGTCCCCACCTGTTCCCTGAAGGTCTGTCAGTGGCAATGAGTGTTGTCCCCACATCATGTCCCTAGGTGTGGGCAGGGCAAGTTGTGTGTCTGGTACACTTCATCCACGGGTAGGGTGTTGTGCTGTGTGGCCTCATTATGGCTCAGTAATGGCAGATATTTAGGGTTACAGGCACTGCTATGGTCTATGTAGTGTGTTGCTGCAATGTGATTGCAGGGTGTGGTGTCACCATGTTGATTTGGGCATCTCCTGTACTGCATTGATTGGATTGCTTTGTCCTGATGATGACACTTACACTACCCTGTATCTCTCTCTCATGCAGAATCGCCAGTGGAAACGGAGGAACGGGAGCTAAAAACCAGTGGTGGCAAGAGTAGCACCACAGCTGCACCGGAGGCCAATGACACAGAGCTCACCAGCGCATCTGAGGGGGACCGTAGTATGCAGGATGAATCCGTGGCTGAGACACAGAGTACTACATCATCTGATGCCAGCGGTGATGCATCCATGTTGGCAGGCACAGGGGATGGGGAGTCTGCAACATCATCTACCACACAACGGCCAGTGCCCAGCCTCCCATCCACTTTATCTGGTGCTGCCTGTGTCCATGTCAGTAAGAGGGGACGAGTTACATTCACACCTGGCACCACTGAGCCTGCACCTGTCCCCCCTGCTGCCCTCACTGCTGAGTCTGTAGAGCTTCTGCGCCAGCTTTGTGTGGGCCAGACCGCCCTGCTCAATGCCTTCTGTGACCATGACAAGAAATTAGGCCAGGTGGTTGCCTACATGGAGGGCATACACTCTGACGTGGGTGGGCTACACCGTACAGTCCAGGCTTTGTCATCCGCAGTGACGTCTGCCCTTCAACAGGCACATGCTCCCATTCCTGCTCAGGTGCCTTTGTCCACCCCCAGTCAGTGGCCACATCAGATGACAGAGAACCACGGTTCGCATGCGTCACAGACACGATACAGCAAAAGGAGCACACAGCAGACACAACCCAAGCGGTCCCGCCCACAGACACCATCCCCACAGAAGAGCAGAGCCAGCCCAGAATGCAAAGACAAGAGCCCGTCAGGGAAGAGCAAGGCCAAAAAAGCAATGAGGCTGACATCAGGCTCACATGCCTCAGACGCATCACCGGCAAAGGACTCTCCTGTCCCTAAAACTTCACGCAGAGCTATGCGTGCAGTGTCTGTGCCCACTGAGGATGTGTTGTATGGCAAGGGTACACCTAGGAAGGGCACAGGGCCACATCCCCCCACCACATCAACTCCAATTCCAATCCCAGTGAAGCAGGTGGAGGAGGGCACTGAAGGGGCTAGCCCTGGCAAAGAGGTAACGGAGGGCACTGTCGGGGCCACCCCTGGCAAAAAGGCAAAGGAGGGCACTGTAAGTGGGACACCTGGCAAGCAGGGGAAGGTGGTCCAGAGGCGTAGCAGACAAAGCATTCCGCAGGATCCAGCACATCACCAGAGGGAGTGCCAGTGTCTGCACCTGATGCAGGACAGTTGGTGTGTGTGCCTGTTGTGACAACACCAGTTCCCTTTAACCCCAAGACAGGGAAGCCATTTCATATCCCAAGAAGTGGAAGGGCACCCTCCAACCTCTCCCACCCACACTGTCTCACAGGTCTGCATGACTCCACCTCCACGTGCCACTATACCACCTGGTCCAAACAGCCCTCCAGCTTGCCAAACCACTGATAGCCCTACATCACCTGGGCCTCGGTCTCCCCAGTCTAGTGTTCCTGCTGTCCCCGACACACAGCCAGCTCCAAGTCCGCCTGACAGTCAAATGTGAGTGGCAGTTCCCCTCATACACCTGTCTCTCATACAGGTGTGCTAGTCCTGCCCATTGTTTGCCACCTGGGTGTGTTGCTGGTCATGGAAGGGTACAGTCAAACACACTCACTGTGCAGCTTCTCATGTCCTGACTCCTCATTTCTCCCTGGCCACTGAAATTGTCATTCACTTCTGTGTTGTACTCTCCCCAGTGGAGCCTCTCGTGTACTTGCTGTGCCACCTGCCATGGACACTGGCCCTGTTGCTCTGCTGTGTTGTACTCTCACCTGAGCCATGGACACTGGCTCTTTTCCTCCGCTGTGTTGTACTCTTCCCTGTGCAGCCTCTCATGTACTTGCTGTGCCACCTGCTGTGGACACTGGCCCTGTTGCTCTGCTGTGTTGTACTCTCACCTGTGCCATGAACACTGGCCCTGTTGCTCTGCTGTGTTGTACTCTCACCTGTGCCATGGACACTGGCCCTGTTGCTCTGCTGTGTTGTACTCTCACCTGTGCCATGGACACTGGCCCTGTTGCTCTGCTGTGTTGTACTCTCACCTGTGCCATGGACATTGGCCCTGTTGCTCTGCTGTGTTGTACTCTCCCCTGTGCAGCCTCTCATGTACTTGTTGTGCCACCTGCCATGGACACTGGCCCCGTTGCTCTGCTGTGTTGTACTCTCACCTGAGCCATGGACACTGGCTCAGTTGCTACGCTGTGTTGTACTCTTCCCTGTGCAGCCTCTCATGAACTTGCTGTGCCACCTGCCATGGACACTGGCCCCGTTGCTCTGCTGTGTTGTACTCTCACCTGAGCCATGGACACTGGCTCTGTTGCTCCGCTGTGTTGTACTCTTCCCTGTGCAGCCTCTCATGAACTTGCTGTGCCACCTGCCGTGGACACTGGCTCTGTTGATCTGCTGTGTTGTACTCTGCCCTGTGCCATGGACACTGGCCTTCCTGTTTGAAGTTTGCCTGTGCAGATTATCTTGCATACGATCCACATTTTGTGCCTTGCTCTTGTCTACTGTTGTTCTACTGTCACATCTGTGCAATATTTGAATAAAGACAGTTACTTCTGTTGTGTGTTTTGTCAGTGTCCTTGCTGATTACAGTTCTTTTGGTGTGTGCATTTTGTTGCCTGTGCCCCATGCTCTATGTGCCACTTCTACATTGCCAGGCTCTTTGCCCGCATCACATTTTTAGACAGGGGTGACAGTGTCTTCAGTCCATTCAGACACTGATACTAGTGTTATCTGTGATGGCTATTTTACCTGTCATGCAGTTCTCTTTTTAGTGGTTTGCTATTGTTGGCTACATTGTTGCCATGTCAGGTTGGGGGACACTGCCAGCACAGGGTGTGATGCTGTGCACAGGTTTGCATTTAGGCTGAGCAATGTCATGATGTATGTGTTTTATTCCTGTATATGTGCCCAGCTGTGTATGTGTATGGTCATTTTGTGTTGGTTCTTAGACCAGGTCCCCTGGCCTACATGAGATGTGTGCTCTTGGGTGGTGAAGAAGTGTGCAGTGTGAAGGGTGGGACTTTGTAGCGGGTGTGGATGTGTGTGTACCCCTGGTTTGTGATAGACACACGTGTCACCCAGGAGTTGTGGGCCTGTTGTTTGGATTGTCCTGCCCTGTGTAAATGATTGTATGCACTTGTGTGAGTTGTCTGTTGTGCACTGTGCAGTGTGTTGTTGTGTCCTCCATGCAGTTCTGTGTGACTCTTCCTTGTTGTTTTGGTCACTTATGAGGGTGCAAAGTGTGTGACTTGCACATCAGTGTTGTGTTTGTTTGATCATCAATGTGTCTTGAGTTTGTTTGTGTAGACTGTGTGGCCCTGCTGCTCCTCACTGGCATTGTGTTTGTGTTTCTCATGCAATGCAGGCACATGGTGCTTTTTCTCCTCCTGTATGGCATGGTGTGTGTGGTGTTATGTCATCCCCTATGTGTGCCACTTGTGCCTAGCCATTGTGGGTCTGCACTCCCTCTATTTGTGTATGGTACACCCCTTACATTTCTACTACTGACATGCAAGTCAGTTGACTTTGATGTCAGCTGTCCCCTTGGTTTACATGTGTATGTGCCTCCCCATCACTTCATTTGTGACACTGTGCCTTGTGGTGCAGTTCTTGGGCCAAGAGTGATGTTCCACTCTGGACATTGCCCCAATGGTTTATGTGTGATGTTCTTGTGCTATTAATCAGTGAGGATTGCTTATGTGCACTTCAGCTGTATGTGCTGCCCAGTGCTCTGGTGAAGATGGCTCTGCTCTTGTATCCCAGAGTGGTGCATCCTGTTGTTGTTGTGTTGGATGTATGTGTGTTGGCTGTGGTATTGCTTCACTTCCAGGGTGTGCTGTTGTATTTGTGCTGTGCTGATTTGTGTGTGTGTGTTGAGGTTGCGTCAGTCATGTCTGTGTGTGGCTGTTGTGCTTGGTGTGCACACACTGCTTGTTGTGCATACAGTGCTGTGTGTATGTGGCCTTGGCATTGCCTGATGTGCATCCCCTGATGTCCTGTGGTGTTTGTTGATTTTTAATTTCATGTGCATCTGTGGTTGGTTTGATGTGGCAGTGTAGTTCTGTGCAGGTGCACTTCTTGTGTGATTTGTGGTATGTTGTGTGTTTTTTGTTCCTGAGGGATGATGTTGTGCACTCATGTTGTGTTTGTGCTCCCATTGCCTTTCCATATTTTGGCTGACAGTGTATGTCTGTTTCTGCTGGGGTTCTGTGAGTGTTCCTGTGGTGTTTGTGTGTTGCTTTTTGGCAGGCATCTGTTCAGGCTTCCCTGTAGGTGTGTGTTTGTTTGTGTGTGTATGTGCTGGTAAGGATTGTCAGCCTACAGTGTGTGTGGCACCAGTGTTGTGTGTTCCTTGTCAGCCACTCGTGCAGTGGCTGTCTCCCTGGTTGTTAGTTGTGCGGTGCAGGCTGTGGATTGTGCTTGCTTGTTGATGTGCATGGGGTTGCACAGGATGGGCACCTGGCCTGTGACTTGATGGGGTGTGTTGATGTGTGGATGGGGGTGGTGTGTCCCTGTGGTCTTTGTGCCCTGCCCATGCCTTGGAATGGCCCTCCCTTCTGCATTGTTCACATGTGTTGACCGCTGCGGTGACTTGACCGGGAACATAATAGTGCTGTAGCAGGTACAGCACCAGAAACACATGTAGAGCTGGGCCCATGGCGGTCATGACCAGGTGGTGTGGACCGGGTCTCTGCTATTGCGCTCCGCTGTCGAGTTTCCGCCGTCTCTGGTTGGGCGGTGTCTCCGCTGCGGTGCGTCTGCCTGTTTGGGTCATCCTAATTTGTGGAGCGGGCGGACTTCATTCCGCACGGCGGAGAGTCTCCATTGGTTCCCACCGCCGGGGTGGCGGGCGCACTTTGATGGCGGTGCGCGTTGCTCCGCGGCGGACGGGAAATGACCTATGTTTTGCTATACTAATATGGCGGACGTGAGTACCGCTGTTTGCGGGCAGAAAAAGGCGTTTTTCCACCCCGCCAGCACTGCGGTGGTGCCACCGCCTGACATCCTAATGAACCCCTAAGTTATTTCAAAAATTTCAGGCAAACACAGACAATACACTATAGTTTTAGTTCTGCTTTGGCTCTAACGAAGCTAACAGCTATCAAGAATCTACTAACACCAAAAAGGATACCTTGTGCAGTTTCGGTTCTTAGGATTATTTCCGCCTCTTTACATGATCTTATTCCTAGATTTCGGCAAATCGGTTTAATCCATATTTTTCAGGCCTGCAAATCTGCGGGACGGAAGAAAAGAATATGCAAATAATTTTCTTTGACTGCATCTGAACATAAAGTACATAAATCAACCATATAATCACTTTGTTTGCTGGCCCATTTTGTTACAATTGTATTAGTGATCATTACGCCATATCTAAATGTCATGCATAACGTTTTGGCAAGTTGAGGGCATACCTCCTCCAGGAATGGCTCGAAATACGCCGTATCCTTGAACAAAAGGAACCTTGTTAACGCCCCGCTTGCTGTATCTTGAAACACATTACTTTGAATATAGGCCCAAAAGATGGATTTTAACAATTTTTTAGAGGCTTGAGACAATGAAGAGGGATTGTTCCAAAACTGTGATAGACCAATCTTTCTCAACCACGAACAGACGTGTCTAAGCCATTTGTTACTACTGTTCTGATCCAGTTCCATGATTTCCCCAATTCCAGCATTATAATCTAATACATCCGGCGTTGAACATAATCTCACCCATAGTGTAAGGTCTTAAAATTGCATAATGATCAGTCTGTTTTACATTCAAGTCCAAGGGGATTGGTATTAGTGGTGTGTGAACAGGAAGACTTAAAACTGCACTATAAAATGTATTTTCCCCCACCTCAAAATTCTTTTTACAGAAGGGTCCATATAACGCTGCAGATTGGGCTTTATATTTAAACACCTCCAAGGCTGGAGAGACTGCCTTAGAAAAACTGCTTCCATGCCTTTTCATAATAGGTAACGTATTTTGTGTCAGGGTTATCTTTCTTTTTTCTATTTGGGTCCTCCATGATAATTTAGTATCTAAAGAAATACCAAAATAGTTAAAACTCTGTACGCGCTCCAACTTTTGACCATTCAAATTTATGTTTGCCCGAAAAGTTTTGCGGGGATTTATAGCCATATATTTGGTCTTACTAATGTTTATTTCTAGGCTTTTAGCTTTGCAATATGTATAGAATTAATCTATTAAACATTGTAATCCCTTAGGTGTTTGGGATATTAATATTGTATCGTCAGCGAATAACAATGCTGGCACCAATTCGCCCCTTAGTTTTGGAGCATCATTTTTACAGCCATTTACAAATTTTGGGATATCGTTGACGTACAATGAGAATAAGGTTGGTGTCAGTACACAACCTTGGCGAACACCCCTTTTTATGGGGATTGGTTATGTTAGTTCGCCCCTTGGACCCCATCTAACCTTAGCATAGTTATTTTCATGCAGCCTAATTATTTGTTCAAGTAGGTTTGCTGGCAACCCTTTGCGTCTCAATGTATCCCATAACAAAGCCCGAGGGATAAGATCAAATGCGGCGTTTAAATCTACAAAGGTGACAAAAAGATGCTCCTTTCTTAGGTTTACATATTTCCAACACGAACAGCAAAATCTAAAGACCTGATCTATTGTACTAACTTTAAGTCTAAACCCTGCCTGAAATTCGGAAAGTACAGTATTCTCCTCCAATCATATATTTATACGACTTAAAATGTGCCTTGCGAAAACTTTTAGTGAAATATCTATTAAACTAATAGGGCGATAATTTACTGGGTCATAACAATTTCCCTTTTTAAAAATTGTAAACTTTTCCGCCCCTTTCCAGGTTTCTGGAATTGCTGCACCTGATGCTATGGCGTTGCATAAGTAGTTAATGTAGGGTCCACAGACACTGATATTGTGTTTCAATAAATCTCCTGGGATTTTATCAGGTCCTGGGGCTTTCCGCCGAACACCTGCATTTCCAGATCCACACCGACCCGAAGACCACCCTCAGAGGCACCCTGATCTACCGACCTCCGGGACCACGCACTCAATTCAGCGAGGACATCGCCGACTTCGTCAGCCCGCATGCCCTCCCCTCCGCTGACTACATCCTCCTGGGGGACTTCAACTTCCACCTGGAGAACAACAACGACTGCAACACCAGCACCCTGCTCGACAACCTCGCCAACCTTGGACTCAAGCAGCTGGTGTCCACCCCCACCCACCTCGCCGGACACACACTCGACGCCATCTTCTCATCCAGCAAAGACATCGCCTTCAGCCATGCCACAGAACTCCACTGGACGGACCACAGATGCATCCACTTCACCTTCAGAAGAACGACGATCCACCACCACCAGCAACAGGTTGCCCGAAGAAGCTGGAACAAGATCACAGCCGACCAGCTCGCCGCTTCCCTGAGCCAGCACCCTCCGGCCAGCTCAGCGAACCCCAGCCAGGCCGCCGACAACCTCTCGAAGTGGATCAGCAAATGCGCAGACGAACTCGCCCCTCTGAGGATCCCGCCCAGCAGACCCGGCAGTAAGAGAGCCCCATGGTTCACCGACGAACTCAAGAGCTCCAAGAAGAACTGCCGAGCCCTCGAGAAAGCCTGGAACCCACGCCGGACAACAGGACCACCCTCAAGCTCGCCACCCGGAAACACCACCAACTGATCCGCATCGCCAAGAAAACGGCTTTCAAGAACCGACTGGACAACAACGCTCACAACTGCAAGGAACTCTTCAACATCGTAAAAGAGCTCTCCAACCCCAACGCCGGAAACAACGACATCACCCCATCGCAAGACCTCTGCAACTCCCTCGCCTCCTACTTCCACAACAAGATCGCGGACATACACAACAGCTTCAGCACTCAACCGACGCACGCCACGACTGCAGCAACGCCTCCCACCACCACCCTCCGCGCCTGGACCCCGGTCAACACCGAAGACACCGTCCACATGATGAACTCCGTCCCCTCCGGATCTCCGACCGACCCCTGCCCTCACCACGTCTTCAACAAAGCCGACGCTGTCATTGCACCTCACCTGCGGGACATCATCAACACCTCATTCGACACCGCCACCTTCCCCGAGAGCTGGAAGCACGCCGAACTCAGCGCTCTACTTAAGAAACCTACAGCAGACCCCACCGAACTCAAGAACTACCGCCCCATCTCTCTACTCCCGTTTCCAGCCAAAGTCATCGAGAAGACCGTCAACAAACAGCTGGCCGCCTTCCTCGAGACAAATGGATCCCTCGACCCATCGCAGTCTGGATTCCGTGCCAACCACAGCACCGAGACCGCCCTCATCGCCGCCACTGACGACATCCGAGCCCTGATGGACAACGGAGAAACAGCGGCCCTCATCCTCCTAGACCTCTCCGCGGCTTTCGACACGGTCTGCCACCGCACCCTAGTGCAGCGCCTCAGCAACGTCGGAATCCAGGAGAAGGCACTGGAATGGATCGTCTCCTTCCTCGACGGAAGAACACAAAGAGTCCGCCTACCACCGTACAAGTCAGAGGCCACCGAAGTCATCTGCGGCGTCCCTCAAGGATCCTCACTGAGCCCGACTCTCTTCAACGTCTACATGAGCCCCCTCGCGGCCATCGCACGCCAACACAGCCTCAACATAATCTCCTACGCCGACGACACCCAGCTGATCCTCTCCCTGACCAACGACCCCGCCGCCGCCAGAGCCAACCTGCACGAAGGGATGAGAGAGGTAGCCGAGTGGATGTCGACGAGCCGCCTGAAACTGAACTCAGATAAGACGGAGGTCCTCATCCTGGGCTCCTCGCCCTCCGCCTGGGACGACTCCTGGTGGCCCCCCGCCCTGGGCACCGCACCCAAACCGACGGACCACGCACGCAACCTGGGTTTCATCCTGGACTCCTCCCTCTCCTCCCTCTCCATGACCAAGCAAGTCAACGCCGTCTCCTCGTCATGCTTCAACATCCTGCGCATGCTTCGGAAGATCTTCTGGTGGATCCCCACAGAGACCAGGAAGACCGTCACCCAGGCCCTCGTCACCAGCCGACTGGACTACGGCAACGCACTCTACGCTTGAACCACCGCCAAGATCCAGAAGAGACTCCAGCGCATCCAGAACGCCTCAGCCAGACTCATCCTCGACATCCCACGACACAGCCACATCTCCGGACACCTAAGAGACCTGCACTGGCTCCCGGTCAACAAGAGAATCACCTTCCGCCTCCTTACCCACGCACACAAAGCTCTCCACGATCAAGGCCCGAGCTATCTCAACAACCGCATCAACTTCTACGCTCCCAAACGCCACCTCCGATCTGCCAGCCACGCCCTCGCCGCCGTCCCACGCATCCGCAGAGCCACTACAGGAGGAAGGTCCTTCTCCTACCTGGCCGCCAAGACCTGGAACTCCCTCCCGGCCGACCTGCGCCTGACCCAAGACCACCTCTCCTTCAGGAAGAAGCTCAAGACCTGGCTGTTCGAGCCGTAGCGGCACCCCCCCCCCCCCCCAAGCGCCTTGAGACCCTACGGGTAGGTAGTGCGCTCTATAAATGTCGTTGATTGATTGATTGATTGACTGCGCTAATCGCCATTATTGTTTCATCTAAATAAAACTCTAGTTTATCATAATTTGTATTCAATATCAAACCATCATTGTGTATGGCCATACCACTATCTGGTGCTGCAAACAGCCTTGTAAAATGATCAGCCCAGGTAGCTGCATCAACATAAATATCTTTGACTTCTTTCCCTGTTTTACTCCCTTTGGCTACAATCCTCCAAAAGCCCAATTGGTCCTTATTTTTGGCTGCGTAAGCAAATCAGACCAGCTTTCATAGTCCCATATTTTTTTAGCCTTCTCAAGGGTATTCCTGTATTTAAACCTAATCTGCTTTATATTGGATATGTTCCCGTTTTGTATTGCCATTGTTAGTTCTGTCTTAACCTTGCAACAGCCCTTGTCATACCCAGGGTTTACTTCACTACTGAGCGCTTTTCCTTCTCCATTCACCCTTTTTGACATTTAAGTCACTATTGCAGCCAATGCTATCAGTAGATCAGTGTGTAATTCTAAGAATTTGTCTTTTCCTAATAATAGATCTGTATGGGGACCAAAAATGTCAGCAAATGTGTTATAAATGTTTGCTAGTATATCATTATGTTCTAATATATGGGCCCATTTTAGGGAACGACGATTATTACTTACTACAAGGTCATCGGGGATCATATCCAACCTCTCAGTAGACTGGGAGCAAATAGGAAAAAGCCGGTCAGAGACAAACAATTGAAGGGGACGGTGATCACTCTCTATTTTCTGGACCACTTTTAAAACAATTACATAGGGCCAGACATCGAATGATACCAATATATAATCTATTTTGCTACAGGATTTTCCCCTACAAAATGTGTGTGCTTTTGGCATATCCGATGGAAGGCTCAGTCAGTGACCAGGTGACGCTGGTACCAAGCAAGGTAAAGAGAAAGTGTGACCTGTTAAAGTTCAGGAATGATTCTCTTGAGTTCACAGAAGTGGGCATTTGAAGAGTATGATGTCACAAGTAACAAAGAAATATCATAATAGCCCAAGAAATGAATTGGCCTCTGTTTAAATGAGTTCATTTTCTTTTGCTCAGATGTTCATCTTCACCAGAAAAAAAGGAAATGATCCAAGAGTTAAAGTTAAGGAGACACGACATAAAGTTGGAAGAGCACTGGGAGGAGCCATTCTCTTTGCGGTGCCGCCTGCTGATAAACTTGTGCCATATTGGTGAGCAAGCCCCATTGTGTCTTTCTGGCTTTCTTGGTACACAGGCTTTTCGTAGTTACTGAGTCTGAGGACTGCACTCCCTGATTGAGCGCATTTTACCTCAAAGACCTTGTATGACCCATATTCACTGTCTCTCAAAGACATATTGGCAAATCATGGAGTCTCCCTGCAGGATGTGGTGAGGGTGTCTTGTTATCCCCTGACCGTACAGACATAAGTAGGCCCTCGGTTTAATGAATGTGGGTTGTCCCCAAAGTGTGGGGAGTCTACAATAACCCGTTGTCGTTGGATATGTAACATATTTAATAAAGGCCTCTGCTAGGCAGACAAAGCCATCCGAAGCAACATAACTGACAACTGAGCTTACGTTAAGCTGTCAGGGTGACTTCTGACATGCCTAGATTTTCAACCACATGCACTAAGCATTCTAGGACTTGTGGTTCCACTTGTTCCTCGCTGAGCAGTAGCTTAAAATTCACAGCATGCTTGGTGAGGGCTGAAATACAAGACTCGCTCAAAGTCACCTTCTCAGTGTGGAGACAGTTAGGAGCTGTGCACTGCTTTTTGATTTATATAACTCAATGTCTTCTGTTTGCGGGACATCTTTGATGTCTAAACTCAGACATTTTAGCAGAGAAAATCTGCAAACACACATTTTATGTTTGGGTTTAAATTTTGACAAGAAATTGCCACGTTAAGGGGTTCACAAAAATATTTACAACAAGGGGTGGTGAGGGACAGAGTCTCTGAATTAAGCAGAAAACTCTCACCCAGTCAAGAGATCAGGGCTAGATCCAACACCGTTTTTTAGCTCACTGCACCATCCCAGTTTCAGAACCTGGCTGTATGCAAATTAGTCTGTTCCTGTCCCAGTGCATGATGGGAACAGGGCAAACCAAACTACAAAAGCCAATTCTTACACTGGGAAGGAAACAAGCACCCGGGGACCGGTTTCTGGCATTACAGCCGTCTTCGGCCCGGTTTGCTTGAATCCTGATGGTGCAATGAGCAAGGGACTCATGTCTGAGTATACCCTTCCACGCTTAGGGTGGACAAAAATATTTACAACAAGGGGTGGTGAGGGACAGAGTCTCTGAATTAAGCAGAAAACTCTCACCCAGTCAAGAGATCAGGGCTAGATCCAACACCGTTTTTTAGCTCACTGCACCATCCCAGTTTCAGAACCTGGCTGTATGCAAATTAGTCTGTTCCTGTCCCAGTGCATGATGGGAACAGGGCAAACCAAACTACAAAAGCCAATTCTTACACTGGGAAGGAAACAAGCTCCCGGGGACCGGTTTCTGGCATTACAGCCGTCTTCGGCCCGGTTTGCTTGAATCCTGATGGTGCAATGAGCAAGGGACTCATGTCTGAGTATACCCTTCCACGCTTAGGGTGGACAAAAATATTTACAACAAGGGGTGGTGAGGGACAGAGTCTCTGAATTAAGCAGAAAACTCTCACCCAGTCAAGAGATCAGGGCTAGATCCAACACCGTTTTTTAGCTCACTGCACCATCCCAGTTTCAGAACCTGGCTGTATGCAAATTAGTCTGTTCCTGTCCCAGTGCATGATGGGAACAGGGCAAACCAAACTACAAAAGCCAATTCTTACACTGGGAAGGAAACAAGCTCCCGGGGACCGGTTTCTGGCATTACAGCCGTCTTCGGCCCGGTTTGCTTGAATCCTGATGGTGCAATGAGCAAGGGACTCATGTCTGAGTATACCCTTCCACGCTTAGGGTGGACAAAAATATTTACAACAAGGGGTGGTGAGGGACAGAGTCTCTGAATTAAGCAGAAAACTCTCACCCAGTCAAGAGATCAGGGCTAGATCCAACACCGTTTTTTAGCTCACTGCACCATCCCAGTTTCAGAACCTGGCTGTATGCAAATTAGTCTGTTCCTGTCCCAGTGCATGATGGGAACAGGGCAAACCAAACTACAAAAGCCAATTCGGCCCGGTTTGCTTGAATCCTGATGGTGCAATGAGCAAGGGACTCATGTCTGAGTATACCCTTCCACGCTTAGGGTGGACAAAAATATTTACAACAAGGGGTGGTGAGGGACAGAGCATACCGGGCCGAAGACGGCTGTAATGCCAGAAACCGGTCCCCGGGAGCTTGTTTCCTTCCCAGTGTAAGAATTGGCTTTTGTAGTTTGGTTTGCCCTGTTCCCATCATGCACTGGGACAGGAACAGACTAATTTGCATACAGCCAGGTTCTGAAACTGGGATGGTGCAGTGAGCTAAAAAACGGTGTTGGATCTAGCCCTGATCTCTTGACTGGGTGAGAGCTTTCTGCTTAATTCAGAGACTCTGTCCCTCACCACCCCTTGTTGTAAATATTTTTGTCCACCCTAAGCGTGGAAGGGTATTCTCAGATGTGAGACCCTTGCTCATTGCACCATCAGGATTCAAGCAAACCGGGCCGAAGACGGCTGTAATGCCAGAAACCGGTCCCCGGGAGCTTGTTTCCTTCCCAGTGTAAGAATTGGCTTTTGTAGTTTGGTTTGCCCTGTTCCCATCATGCACTGGGACAGGAACAGACTAATTTGCATACAGCCAGGTTCTGAAACTGGGATGGTGCAGTGAGCTAAAAAACGGTGTTGGATCTAGCCCTGATCTCTTGACTGGGTGAGAGCTTTCTGCTTAATTCAGAGACTCTGTCCCTCACCACCCCTTGTTGTAAATATTTTTGTCCACCCTAAGCGTGGAAGGGTATTCTCAGATGTGAGACCCTTGCTCATTGCACCATCAGGATTCAAGCAAACCGGGCCGAAGACGGCTGTAATGCCAGAAACCGGTCCCCGGGAGCTTGTTTCCTTCCCAGTGTAAGAATTGGCTTTTGTAGTTTGGTTTGCCCTGTTCCCATCATGCACTGGGACAGGAACAGACTAATTTGCATACAGCCAGGTTCTGAAACTGGGATGGTGCAGTGAGCTAAAAAACGGTGTTGGATCTAGCCCTGATCTCTTGACTGGGTGAGAGCTTTCTGCTTAATTCAGAGACTCTGTCCCTCACCACCCCTTGTTGTAAATATTTTTGTCCACCCTAAGCGTGGAAGGGTATTCTCAGATGTGAGACCCTTGCTCATTGCACCATCAGGATTCAAGCAAACCGGGCCGAAGACGGCTGTAATGCCAGAAACCGGTCCCCGGGAGCTTGTTTCCTTCCCAGTGTAAGAATTGGCTTTTGTAGTTTGGTTTGCCCTGTTCCCATCATGCACTGGGACAGGAACAGACTAATTTGCATACAGCCAGGTTCTGAAACTGGGATGGTGCAGTGAGCTAAAAAACGGTGTTGGATCTAGCCCTGATCTCTTGACTGGGTGAGAGCTTTCTGCTTAATTCAGAGACTCTGTCCCTCACCACCCCTTGTTGTAAATATTTTTGTCCACCCTAAGCGTGGAAGGGTATTCTCAGATGTGAGACCCTTGCTCATTGCACCATCAGGATTCAAGCAAACCGGGCCGAAGACGGCTGTAATGCCAGAAACCGGTCCCCGGGAGCTTGTTTCCTTCCCAGTGTAAGAATTGGCTTTTGTAGTTTGGTTTGCCCTGTTCCCATCATGCACTGGGACAGGAACAGACTAATTTGCATACAGCCAGGTTCTGAAACTGGGATGGTGCAGTGAGCTAAAAAACTGTGTTGGATCTAGCCCTGATCTCTTGACTGGGTGAGAGCTTTCTGCTTAATTCAGAGACTCTGTCCCTCACCACCCCTTGTTGTAAATATTTTTGTCCACCCTAAGCGTGGAAGGGTATTCTCAGATGTGAGACCCTTGCTCATTGCACCATCAGGATTCAAGCAAACCGGGCCGAAGACGGCTGTAATGCCAGAAACCGGTCCCCGGGAGCTTGTTTCCTTCCCAGTGTAAGAATTGGCTTTTGTAGTTTGGTTTGCCCTGTTCCCATCATGCACTGGGACAGGAACAGACTAATTTGCATACAGCCAGGTTCTGAAACTGGGATGGTGCAGTGAGCTAAAAAACGGTGTTGGATCTAGCCCTGATCTCTTGACTGGGTGAGAGCTTTCTGCTTAATTCAGAGACTCTGTCCCTCACCACCCCTTGTTGTAAATACGTTAAGGGGTTCGGCAGACCTGTGTGGTATGGGATTGCTGGTGGGAATGTTTTTCTTTTCGTGTCACGCAGATGGCTTTTCAGTCTGTTATGTGACTGTCTGCTTGGAAAAGTCTGTGTCCTGCAGACTGCCACTTTAAACAAGAGTGAGCACTACTGACGTGTTTAAAAAATATTTGCAGTTAAATAGGTCTTGCATTTAAATGCGAGACCTATGGCATTGGAAAGTAGATGCTGCCATTGTCCCTGCTGCTTGAATGATCTGAGTATCTTGGCTACTCAGCGCCAAGAAACCGCTTGGTTTACGTGCACTTTATAAGTACTTTCAACTTTCAACTTGACAAGAAAGAGCGTGCATGGCGTGCTGAATGTAAGCAAAGTATGTCATGCCTGCAGTAAGAGAAACTCAATAAAGAAAATAGTGCTTACAGACTTAAGAAAACGTACTGTGTAACAACCGAAATAAGAGCCAGTCACCATGGGAGGTTACAAATGAAGACAAGGAGGTACTAAGAAGGGACTAACAAGCCTATTTACGAATTCAGAAGCCATCATTTATGAAGGACAATGACACAAGTCAATGACAAATATGGGCTGAGAGTGGGCAGGGCTTCAATTCCATGCTCCGCTACAAAAAGTCTCGAAGAGCAGCGCATGTGCGCTGACTCTAGGCTTGACCTAAAAACAGAAAAAAATTATTTTGAAACAGGATGTAATTGGGCAACTGAAACTTATGTAAATCAATAACAGATGGGTAGTGCTGTTGGAATTTTTGAGCGCACACATGGATTTACTCAGATCATTCACTAATTGCCTCTTTCTCTGTTTGTGTCACTGTTTTAATTACTTTAGTGTTCTGCATTTCTGGGTCCTGGAGAGAACCCCAAATTGATGTTGGTTTTGAAACACGTCAGCAGCTGAAGAGAATTAGGGAGTGTGTCCACAAAAAAGCAAAACATGCATGCAGTAAATTTTTGGACAGAAATAATCTAATGTCAGATCCCTGTCCGAGGCCTCAAATGAAATTAAAGGATTAGAACACACTCCCAGGTTGAAAGCTAAAAGCTGGGGCTTTACTAGCTTTTCACTTAGTGCCCCTATGAATGCTTCAAAATTTAGAACAGGGACATTCATTGTTACATGTATTTTATTGTTTGGCGTAATGTCTTATGTAATAATTCATTGTTGTGTCAATGCAATGATGGTAATTAGATGTGGGACATGTAATGAATGTTAATTGATTCATTTCATGATGATGCTGTTCCTCTGTTGATGAAAGTGTTATGCAAATTGAAAAGTCTTTTATGAATAATGTTGAATATAAATGGTGATCATAGTAATTGAGTTGTGTGACCACAAACTGAAATCATAGTGTTGAGTTAGTACTGGCACTTGTTTGTTCTAAACCCTTTTAGAAAGTCTGCCTTTTCTTGTCCTAACCATTTGGTGCCTGGAGTCTGTATCCTGGGTCACATGGCTAGGTGTAGTTGGCAGTTAGCCTTTGCGTATTCCTCCCAGACAGTATCAAGAAAGGGGACTGGGTGTTGACAGGATGGGCCATCTTAACAGGAGAGAAGAGGTGGACCTGTGCACAGTCCCAATTACACAGTTGCCATGACATTCACACAAAGAACTGCACACTAACATTTTGTGACTCCATCCATCCTTAGGGTGGTCTTCTACCAACCTTTTTGCTCTTCACCTCCTCTTTTTGCTGATTCTTTTTGTTGGCCTTAGGACTCTGAGCACTTTACCACTGCTAACCAGTACTAAAGTGCATGTGTTTCTCCCTCAAACATGGTAACACTGGTATATACACAATAGGCATATTTAGTTTACTTATAAGTCCCTCATAAAGTGGTATACCATATACACAGCGTCTGTAACCTAAATGGTACTATTGGGCCTGCAGCACTGATTGTGCCAGCCACATAAGTAGCCTTTCACACTTGTCTCAGCTCAGGCCTGCCATTGCAAGGCCTGTGTGTGCAGTTTATTTCCCACTTTGACTTGCCATTTAAAACTACTTGCCAAGCCTCACACTCCCCTTTTATTACACATACGTCACCCCTACGGTAGGCCCTAAGTAGCCTATAGGGTAGGGTGCTGTGTAAGTAAAAGATAGGACATCTACTGTTGAGTTTTACAAGTCCTGGTAGTGACAAACACCCAAATTTGTTTTTCACTGCTGTGAGGCCTACTACTCTCAAAGGTTAACATTGGGAATTCCTTAAAACACCTTTGAGGTGTAATTCCTGATTGGAAAAGGGAAGCTGCATCATATTTTATATCTTTAGAATAGCAATAATAAATCCTCTTTACTGGTAAAGTTGGATTTAACCTTACTATTTTTATTATTTAGAAATTGGACATTTCTCTACCCTTAGTGCTCTGAGTGCCTAAAGCCTCTCTCCAATACGTGTCTGGGGTGGGTGACAGCTACACTTTGTGCATTCCCTCTAGACAGCCACAAACACAGAAAGGTTAGGTTTGTATGAGTACTCACCAGCATTCTTTTGGCTCTTCCCTAGAAGGATGGGAGGGGGGAGTTGACAAATTCACCTTTATAAACAGTGTCCTGTTTCCCACACAAAAGGCTGATTCCCCCCTACTGATAGTCTGGAGCCAGGGCAAGGAAAAATTACCAGTGTGCACTTAAAAGACCCTTCTTTAAAGTCACCCCCACTTCAAAGTCACATTTGAGTATAAGTACTGGGTCTCTGACCCCACTAAATCTGACACTTCTGGACCTACAACTGGACTGCACTGATGACCTGGAAAACTTGCTATTCTGCTGTGCTACCCTACTGCTCTCTGACTTTTCTGAGGGAGAGCTGGACTCTGCCCTGCAACTGAAGTAATCTCCAGGGGCTTGTTGGCTTGCTTCCTGCTGCTTGAGACTCCAGGATATCAAAGACTCTACCTCTGCTCCTGTGCGTGGTTCACTAGCAGTGGACCCAGAAACTTGCATCACTCACATGAAAACGACGATGCATCTCCAGTCTGCGTGTAGCAGTATTGGCACATCCAACCTGTTGTGAGAGTAGAACCAGGTGCATCACACTTGGAACCGCCGCCTTGTTTTCAGAACTACCGGTTCCGAACCAACCCATCGCCACCACTGCTTGGAGAAGATTGACTCATCGGCCTTCCAGCATGGAGTAACCCAGCACATTGTATTTGGAACCAGTGCACTAGGAACCGGTGCTTCGCTCAACAGACCCTGACGCATCGCTGCCACTGCGCAAAAAAAATCGACTCATCACCTCGACTACAGGCCCGACATCAATACATTGCTCGTCTGCACCCCGCATTTCGCTGCTGTGACCAGGATCAAGGTACTCTGTTCATCGGGCCTGCATGGCTCTTGCACCCTGACCTGCTCTCCATCGCGGTCAGCCTGAACTGTTGACTTTGCCCCTGTGCAGCACAACCTCAACTAATCCCTAAAACGTTATTGCTGCTAAGCACTATTTTTATAATAAATTCTTTTAAAAATTCATATCTCGACTTGTACCTATTGGATTTTTGTAGTTTTGGTCTTGTTTTGTTTAAAATATAATAATCTATTTTTCTAAACCTGTGTGGAGTATTTTTGTTTTTTTTTATTGTTTTACTGTGTGTGTTGCACAAATACTTTGCACATTGCCTCTTTAGATAAGCCTTACTGCTATGTGACAAACTACCAGAGGGTGAGCACAGGTTATCTTTTAGTGTGTATCTATCTTACCCCGACTATGGTTGTGGTTTCTGCTTGTACAGGGTGTATACTCTGGCAACCAGCTTGCTAATTTGGAGCAGGCCCTAGAGGAGAGGAGGCTAGCAATGGAGAAGAAGAAATTTACCCATGAGCTCAACCTCAAAGAGCTGGATATTATGGCCCTACAAGTGGTGTGTAATAACAACCATGGTGGCAGCATACCTACAGTGTCTACTGTTGAGTCCAAAGTCAGCATACGCCAGCATTTGGTGTCCAGCTATGGGGTCGGGGGCACAGATAAGTGGTTTGCAGCGATGAAATGGCTATGAAAGTGCACAAGGTCCAAGAGGAATTCTGGAGTGGTAGTTTATCAAGGTGTATGCCCACAGTGCTGAGGGACACACTCCTTACATTAGTGCTAGAGGACTGGACATGCGACACTGATATGAAGGCTATCTTAGTAAGTATGAGCTGACCCCTAAGAGGTATAGGCTCAGATTCAGTGGCAGCCATAAAACTCTCTACACAGACATGGGTGAAATTTCTTGGATTATTCTAGTAAGGCACTGAAAGGCAGGGTGAGGGGCACCAAGGTTGATGATTAATCAGCACTGTACTGTTTATTTTTAAAGGAGCACATGCTTGATACTTGCTTTACAGAGTGGTGCCAACACCTGGTTGATAGCAAGCTTCCTCACCCCAGGAAGCATGCTGAGGAGGCGGACATCAGGGCCAGCACCAGAGTATCCAAGAAGGTATCTGAGGGGGACTCCCAAACGGGTGGTCAGGGTTCCCACCAGAAGAAGGAGGGGGGGATAAAAATAGAGAGTTCTCTAAAGACCATCAAAACAACTCCGAGGGGAAAGGGTCTGGTTCCAAATCTGGCTACCAGAAGAAAAACTACCCTGACTATAATCAGCAGCACAAGCCCATTAAGTGTTAGGAGCTTGGACACTACAAGGGGACCCCAAGTGCCCAAAAAGAGCACCACCTTCCACTGGAAGAAGGATTCCAGGGATGGGTGGTCGAGTGCAAGGGGAGGCATTTGTCCCAGTTAATAGAGGTGGGGTTAGTGTGGCTACCCTAGTGTCCCTGGGTGACAGTGAGATGTTTCCTAAAAGACATGTGCCCTCAAATACTACCAAGTATAAGCAAATGGTCACCATCAATGGGCATGGTGTTCAGGCTCTAAGGGATACAGGTGCCAGCATGACTATGGTAAAGAGTCAGGTGGTGTCCCAGAGCAGGTGATTCCCAATGCATTCCATCAAGATGTGGTGGCTGACAACAGAGAGGGTCATGTGGAGACGAAGCGGCCCTTACCTCCCCGGGGCGACGTCCGAGCCTGGGCGGCCTGTCTCCTGCGGCTGGACATGCAGCGCCCCCATCATACGGGACTCCTCCTCTCTCTCTCTCTCTCTACAGGAGCTGGCGGTGACAGCCGAGCCCAGAGGACCGGAAACACTCTTCCCTGACCCCGGAAGTGCGACGGCCTTTGACGACCGGAAACGGCCGCCTCTGACCCTAGAAGAGTTTGCCAGGAAGCCTGCCCGGAACATAGAAAAACCGTCAGGAAGGAAGGAGAGAATTGCGGCGGGGCACGTGAGTACACTCCATCCTTTCTCAGTGTCCCCCCCCTGTAAGTAGTTGTACATAAGTAGTTGTACATATTGTCTTTAGAGCATCACGAGCACGAAGGCACTGTATATTGACTCCTATCACTTGCACTGTAAAGAAGCCTGCGCACCGTCCCCACCATACGCCACCCCCCTTGCCCCTTTCCTCTCTTGCTCGCCTTCCCCCCCCCCTCCTTGCCGTCCCTTCCTCCCGGTCAGTTTTCGCCCCCTCACTCCCTGGTGTCGGTGGAAGTGCTCAGACGTCCTCTGACCCGGACTAAAAGCCCTTTACTCTTCACTCATTTGCATGCCTCCGAGGAGTGCCAGCACCCTACGGCAGTGAGGACTACAGCAGCCAGAAGAAGAAACGCCAGACCGTCGTCCCAGCAACCCCGCCCTGCACATCCAGCCGGATCCTTCCTCCTAACCAACCCTCCAACCAGACTTTGTTCATAACTTCCAAATAAAAACCTTTGAACATAGCACACTATATCCGGCCTCCCCGCCTGTTATTCCGGTCCACCCAACCCCCACCTCCACAGGTCACTACCCAGTGGTCCTTGTTCCATTTGAGTGGGGAGGGGGTTCAGGTCTTCTGAAAGTTGCTGTGAGACCTTGAAATGCCTGTGGAATGTTTGCTTGGTAATGACTTTGAGCACACTACCTGGAAGGAAGTGGAACTCAAGGCTCATGTGGAGATTTTGGGGTTACCTGACTGCATCTGTGCTACAAGGTCCATGGCTGGCCACAATGGTACTCAAAAAGGGCTGGAGCCTGGAATAATAGCCCAGTCAGGTGCTAAGAAGGGGAAAGGCAGAGGGTGTGGGAACCCTGCCCCTGAATGTCTTCCCATTGAGATGGATGGGGCACCTGTGTTAACTGCCCCGGGCCCACTGAGGATGGCATATCTGAGCTTGACCTAACTGAGCTTGCCGGATGGCACGTGGAAGAAGAACCCACCCAGCAGGAATTCTGCAAAGCACAGAGGGAGTGCCCAACCCTTGTGGGACTAAGGCAACAGGTCGAAGCCCTAGCAACAGGTGATTGCTCTGAGTGTCATCAGAGGACAACCTCCTATACGGTGAGCCTAAAGCTCCTGTGCATGGGACAGAGAGGCCCCGGGTGGTCCTCCAATGTTACAGGGCCTTCCTACTGGAGCTGGCTCACAAAATACACCTGGCAGGACACCTTGGCCAAGACAATGCCTTTGCAATGCTTGTTCCCCACTTTTGTTGGCCTAAGATCAAGACTTCCTCAGATGCATTCTGTAGGACTTGTGTGACCTACCAGGCAACTGGGAAGTCAGGACAGAGGCTTAAATCCCTTCCTAATTACTTACCTTTTGTTGGCACACCCTTTGAGTGGGTGGGCAACGACATTGTGGGGCCCGTGGATTCCAAGACTACTTCAGGCAACAGGTTTATCCTAGTTTTGGTGGACCATGCCACAAGATACCCAGGGGCAATCCCTCTGCGGCCATGACTGCATCTGCAGTGGCAAAGGCCTTGAGGGGGATTTTTACCCGAGTGGGTTTCCCCAAGAAAGTGGTGTTTAACAGGGGCAAAGACTTCATGTCCACTTATATGCAGTCACTGTGGAAAGAATGTGGGATAACCTACACGTTTTCCACTCCTAACCATCCACAAACACATGGGCATGTTGAGAGATTCAACAAGATCCCGACGGCCATGATTAAAGGCCTACCTGAGACCTTGAGGAATAAATGGGACATCCTATTGCCATGCCTGTTATTTGCCTACAGGGAGGTACCACAGAATGGAGTAGGCATCAGCCTCTTTGAGCTTCTGTATTGGCACCCAAGGAACTTTCAGTTTGGTTAAGGAGGGGTGGATGCAAGCTCCCAGGAAGATTCCCCAGGATGTAGGGAGCTACGTGCTGGCCTTCAAAAGTCAAATAGCTAGGTTGTGGAAGCAAGCTTTTGTCAACAGAGAAAGCCAGCAAGAATGTCATTAAGCAGTGGTATGACCAAAATTCTAACACTGTGGAACTGTTACATATATCTGGCTCGAGCGCAACTCCTCATTCAATGGGTGCCGTGGAACAACAAACCGGCTCCATCGTTGTTCAAAAACTATAAATTCCCATGAGGCCTTGTGTGTCACTGCGCTGCGGAAAGGACAGCCCAAATAATACTTGGACAACAGTAAGGAGTAATGGGTGGATTATCTATGGCTCGCTGAGGTTGCCTATAACAATGCTGCACATGGCTCCACGGGGGCGTCTCCGTTCTATTGTAATTACGGCCACCATCCACGGTTTCTCCCTTTTCTCCACCCCATCAAGGACACAAACATACCCAAAGTGGTCAATAGGGTGGCGCACATCATGGACACTCTAATGAAGACGCAGGAAAACCTGAAGGCGGCCAAGATTGCCTACAAAACCTCAGCGACAGGTGTGCAGGGCCTTTGTACCAAGTAGGGGATTCAGTCTGGTTGTCCACCAGGAATGTACGCTTCAGAAAGCATAGTGTGTTCAATCCTAAATACATTGGACCATACCTGATTGAGAAATGCATCAGTCTAGTCAACATGCGACTCAAACTGCCTTAGCATTTACGTATTCATCCTGTGTTCCACATTTCTTTGCTGAAACCTTCTGTTTCCTCTGTAAGGAAATCGCCCCCACCTCTCTTGATCAATGCGGAGCTGGAATAAGAGGTGAGTGGCATACGGGACTCAGGATGGCGTGGTCACAAATTGTGGTATTTGGTGGCCTGGAAGGTGTATGACCCAGAGGAGAATTCCTGGGAACTCGCTTTTAAGCCTGCTGATAAGGGGGGTGGTATTGTGTTGCACAGCATAGACAATTACAAAATTGAACTGTCACGACAGGTTTCCAACACAGACCACTACTGCAGACTTAACACCAACCCCACTAGAGAGCTCCAACAACTCATAAAACATGTGACGACAGAGGCATTCGAAACTCAGTAAAAATGAATTGAATTTTCTTAATGTTGACCACCCCAGAACCCCGGTTATTTATACCCTTCCAAAGATACACAAGCGGCTGGAAAATCCCCCCGGCCGCCCGATAGTCTCTGGTTGTGGTTCTGTGTTGGAACCCCTTGGACCTTATGTAAATCACTTCCTGAAAGATTTTGTACCCGATACAAATTACTTTGTTCGTGATATTATGTATATGATAAATCTTATCGAGAACCACCCATTCAATCCTGCCAGCGAGACTCTATGCACCCTAGATGTCGAATCGCTTTACACGAACATTCCCCAAAAAGATTCCTTAATTGTCATGGAGAGAATTCTGAACACCCGACCACGTCCCCATACTGTGCCAACCTTGTTCATCATTCAATTGTTGGAAATTTGCCTGACCCGTAATTTCTTTATGTTTGACAACTAATATTATCAACAGGTGAAGGGCACTTCGATGGGAGCAATTTTTGCTCCCACATTGGCTATTCTTTACATGGACTGGCTTGAATGTGACATCATCCTACCATCCACCAACCCATTTCACCTAGGGTTGGTTGAATGGAAACAATATACAGACGATGTCTTTATGATCTGGGGTGGCCCTGTTGAAGCCCTACCACTATTCCAACATTGGTTGAACAACAACTGTAATGGTCTAACCTTTACATTACTCACAGTAAAACCGACATCCCTTTTCTTGATCTCTGTATACAACATAAGGATGGTCTACTATTCACCTCATTGTTCCGCAAACCTACGGAGAGAAATGCTCTCTTAAGTTATAGCAGTTGTCACCCTCGAGCTCTCAAAGATAGCTTGCCTTACTCCCAGTTTTTGAGGTTGAGACGTAACTGCTTCCTCTATTTTAAGGAAGCGAATATTCTTGCAGAGAAACTTAGAGCTAGGGGCTACCTACGTCGCTTAGTAAAAAATGCCATGAAAAGGGCCTGGTACTGCCCACAGGAAGCACTACTAGAACCCAAAGAGAAAAAACAATCTGATAAACTATTTTGTGTTACCACCTTCTCCCCGGTATCTAACAATCCGTAACAGTATCAAGAAGAACTGGCACATTCTCAACTCTGGGGATTTAAATCTAGATAGTCCCATGTTTGCTTTTAAGAGAAGTAAAAACCTGAAAGACCACCTGGTAAGAGCGGCTCTCCCTCTCCCGTCTCCGGCCAGTTCTACCCTTATTGATTTATGGTCACTACCCCCACTGAAAGGACACTCTAAATGTGGAGGCTGTGTTGTTTGTGACTTCTGTATTGAGGGGAAAGAATTTGTGTTTGGTGAGATTAAAAATGTACTGAGAACTTTTACTAACTGCAATAGTTGTAATTTGGTTTATGCAATTCTGTGCCCATGTGACCTGATCTACGTGGGACAGACTAAACAAAAAATCAAACTGAGGATCTCACAGCACCGGAGCCGAATTAGATGTAAAACCGAGAAAGCGCCCCTGAACCAGCATGAGGACTGGACCAATCTAACATAATCTGTTAAATAATTGGGTTAGTTATATCCACCAATCTATATATTTTGTGGTTTTTAAATCCCATCTTTTATTTTCCATCTACCTCTATTCTTTCTTAACCTTTTATGTAGATGCACGTTTTTGCATGATATCACCCACCTTCTCCCACCTCCTCCATGCAGCCTAGCTCCCTAGGTGCATACTATCCCACTCCCAATATGGCCGCTGCTTGAGTCCTACAACTATTTTCTTTAATAACATGTGACTCAAGCATTTTCCTATCACGTGCAATAATATAACCAGGTCTTCCGGGTCTGTAACTGAAACGGCCAGGGAAGCTATCCGAGTCATTGAGAAGGTGAGCTTTTTTTGTACTTGCCCGACTTTACAGACGCAGCGAGCCAAAGAGGGTTGAGTTCTTAATCCCTCATATTTTGTTGCAGGCTCCTTCCCCTACGCGACTGAGCATCCTGCTGGCGCGCTGCTAAACATTACCTGCCGTTCCGCGGGTAAGCTTTTAGTTCCTTTTTACTTCGTTATTACCATGCATGTCCACTCACAGTTCTAATGGATTGTCGCGCATGTTTCCTTTTTAGGAGACTGATCCCCGCTCAATTCACCTAACGGAACTCCACTTCTAGCTAGTTCCACCCTTGGTAAGAAACCCCCCCCCATTCTTACCACATCGTAACTCACCGTTAACGAACGACAGTTACACTTTCTAACGGACCGATTTTGTAATCCGGAGGATCCTTATCCATGTCCATACAAACCTGGCCCACACCCAATGTGGCCAGCCACCGGTAAGCCTTCAATGTAATTTGGAATGCTCGTATTGCTTACCTTGCCTCTACGGGCACCGCTTACCACGAGCGTCACTATTAGTTCATAATGGTTGCAGCATGGACGTATTGCGTTCACAAGACCCGTTGACTCCACCGCCAGTCTCACCTTTTTAAGCATCTCACGGCCGGATAATGCGTCGTTAGAACCACAATAGACACCAATAGACTTCACAAATCGTTGCACTTCTCCCGTTGGTTATCATTTTATTTAGTACCTTACCTGCCTACACATGTGCCATTTTTCGTTAATTCTTCACTCGTTGTTTCACCCTTAGTTTCACCACTATTTCAATGTGGCCTGCGGCATGTGCGTACCACCTTTACGGGACCAGGTCGTAATACCATTGAGCTATTAGTCCCATGACCATTTCGCCGGTTATCGTTGCCCACCGATATTCACCTTTTTGCACTCACGATTTTAAAATTACGAAATCGTCACCACCATCACTGTTTCAAACAGCAACAATCCTTTGACTGTCTCATGATGGTTCGATCACTGCACTTTTAAGGTCTTTCACAAATGCGCCTTTTTACTCCATACTGTACTGTGTTTGATTTCTCCATTTTTCTTTCTCTTCTTTAGGCTATCATGGCTTGTATATATTAGGCAATATCATGTCCTGATGATGATCCCTGTGATTCAGTAAATGGGATCGAAACGCCGTCGACTTTTAAAAACAGCATATACTGTAAAATGTACAAAATGCCATGTTTGGCAAGTAATGGTGTTTAATGGAATTTCTGTCATTGAGATATTTACAGAAAATAACAGCTCTTGCTTAAGAATTCTGTCCTATTCTCTGACTATCTTCCTTTCTATGCCAAATTGTACATGTTTGGGTACAGGCTTGTGCCCCTCTCTATGAAATGTTGAAGGTATCCCTTCAGAATACTCACTGTTGAAAGTAAAAATTGGACCTCTGTCCGGCTGGACAAGTCACTATTCAATATAGTTTCCATTGTGTCTATATTCATTACATGCTACTATTTTTCTTGTGCTTGAGACCACTGTTGCTTGCTTCACTTGATTAGTTGGGAGCACTTGAGTAGTCTATGTGTTCCAGAGCTGCTCCAGCATCTTTTAGACAGCAAGTTAACTGATCCCAGTGAGCTTGCTAAGGAGGCGGACCGCTGGACTAGCACCAGGGTCCACAAGGGGGTGGTAAGTATCCCAGCCAAGAGTGGACAGGGTCCCCAGCAGAAGGGTGGGGAGGACAAGGGTAACCGTAAGGAGTTCTCTAAAGGGCCCCAAAATAGTTCCCAGGAGAAGGAGTCCCAACCCCCCAAGCCTAAGAAGTCTTGGCCCCCTAAGGGCAGACAGGACAACAGATCTCAGCCTACTTGCTATGCATGTAGAGAAGTGGGGCACATTGCCCCTAAGTGTCCCAACAAACCTCCAGCACCCTGGGTGCTCCAGCCCCAGGGTTAGCCAGTGTAGCTTTGGGAGGGGATTTGATTTCCAGTGGGGAGGAGGGGTTAGCAGTGATCACCCTTGTCTCTTTAGGAGACCAAGAGATGGTCCAGGAAACCTTGCTGCCCCTTAACACTAAAAAATACGGGCAGAAGGTGACCATCAATGGAAAGGAGATAGAGGCTCTGAGAGACACAGGGGCCAGCGTGACATCTGTGAGGTGTCAGTGGGTGTCTGAAGAACAGATCATTCCCAATGTACTCTGTCCTGTGGTGGCGGCTGACAGTTCAGTGCGCCTCTGCAAGTTGGCACGTGTTCCTTTTGAATGGGGGGGGGTCTCTGGTCTTTTGGAAGTTGTTGTCAGTGATGCCCTGCCTGTAGACTGTCTATTAGGTAACGACCTGGAGAGTTCTCCATGGAAGGATGTAGAGCACAGAACTCATTTGGAGATGTTGGGCTTGCCTGCGTGGATCTGTGTGACCACACGTGCAATGGCACACAGTAAGGGTGAATCAGCAGAACTGGAGCCTGGAACAATGGCCCAGGGACCTGCCAGGAGAGGAAGAGGCAGAGGGCGTGGGAAACCAGCCCCCGCCATTCCCACGGTCCAGGAAGAAGCAGAACCTGAGGGGGATGCCCTGGAACCTAGAGGGGAGCAGGTGGCCGAACTGGGGGAATTACCTGAGCTGACCCATTTGCAGCAGGAGGGTGGTCCCTCCCGGGAGGAGTTCTGCCAAGCGCAGAAGGACTGCCCTTCCCTCATTGGTGTGCGGCAGCAGGCTGCAGATCAGGCAGCAGGTCTAGGGTCCAAGGAGCATTTTGTTTACTGGGAAGATGACTTACTTTATAGTGAGCCTAAGTTCGCTGAACCCGGTGCAGCCCGTGTACTGGTGGTACCCGAGCCCTTCAGGAACTTCCTAATGGGTCAGGCTGATGACGTGCCTCTCGCAGGACATCTGGGGCAAGACAAGACCTATCACAGGCTTGTCACCCCCTTTTACTGGCCCCAGATGAAGAAGCACGTTGGTGCCTTTTGTAGGTCTTGCCAAACAAGTCAGGCCAGTGGCAACCACCCTCAAGGAAATGGGTTGGTTGAAAGGTTAAACCGCACCCTAAAAGGTATGATTATTCGCCTAGAAGAACCCATTAGACGGAAGTGGGACGTCTTGTTACCATGCCTGTTGTTTGCCTACAGGGAGGTGCCTCAGAAATCCTTAGGGTTCAGTCCCTTTGAATTACTGTATGGCCACCCTTTTAGAGGACCTCTCACTCTGGTGAAGGAGGGGTGGGAGAAATCCAGTGGGAAAACCCCCCAGGATGTGTTCAGCTATATGCTGGCCATCCGCAACCAGACAAAGCGCTTCAGGAAGCTCGCTCAAGAGAACCTGGAGGCTAGCCAGAAGGAAATGAAAAGATGGTACGACCAGAATACCACTCTGGTGGAGTTCCACCCTGGTCAGAAAGTGTGGGTGATGGCGCTGGTGGAGCCTTGCGCGCTCTGTGACAAATGGACCGGGCCATATGAGGTGGTAGAGCGCAAGAGCGAAGTTACCTACCTGGTTAATATGAAGACTCCCAGGCAGCCCCTGAGAGTGTTGCACGTGAACTGCCTCAAACCCCACTTTGAGAGGTCTGAAGTGACTATGCTCATGGCTACAGATGCTGGAGGGGAAGAGGATAGTGATCCTCTCCCTGACCTCTTGGCAGCCAAGGAGCAGGATGGGTCAGTGGATGGTGTGGTCCTCTCGCCCACCCTGACCCCAGAGCAGCAGAGGGACTATCGCCAGGTCTTGGGTCAGTTTGCCTCCCTGTTCTCTTTGACCCCAGGTGTCACCAACTGGTGCGTCCACGATGTGGACACTGGAGATAGTCTGCCTGTGAAGCAAACATTTTACAGGGTGGCTGACAAGGTCAGAGCCAGCATCAAGGAAGAGGTTTCCAAGATGTTGGCGATAGAGGTAATTGAGCCCTCTAGCAGCCCCTGGGCTAGCCCAGTGGTCTTAGTACCGAAGAAAGCTGCTACGCCTTTGTGGCCCTCCAGAACTCCGGTTCTGCGTGGACTACCGTGGGCTCAATGCGGTCACCAAGACTGACGCATACCCCATCCCCACAGCTGATGAGCTCGTGGATCGGTTGGGAGCTGCCCAGTACCTCAGCACCTTTGATTTGACTTCAGGGTACTGGCAGATTGCCTTAACTGAGGGAGCCAAGGAGAGGTCCGCATTTTCAACGCCAGAGGGGCACTTCCAGTTCCGCGTCAAGCCCTTTGGGTTGAAAAATGCCCCTGCCACATTCCAGAGACTGGTCAACCAGGTACTGGCTGGGCTGGAGCAATTCAGCGCCGCATACCTGGATGACATTGCTGTGTTCAGCTCCACTTGGGAGGAACACCTGCAACACCTCTACGAAGTGTTGAAGGCCCTGCAAAAGGCAGGCCTCACTATTAAGGCCAGTAAGTGCCAGATAGGGCAGGGATCAGTAGGGTACTTGGGACACCAGGTGGGGATCGGCAAAGATTGATACCATTCTGGCTTGGGAACCCCCCAAGACCCAGACAGAGGTGAGAGCCTTCCTAGGCCTCACCGGGTATTACAGATGTTTTGTCAAAGGATATGGCACCATTGTTGCCCCTTTGACAGAGCTAACCTCTAGAAATCAGCCCAGGAAAGTGAATTGGACCGAGGCCTGCCAAACTGCTTTGATGCCCTGAAAACTGCCATGTGCACAGCACCGGTGCTTAAGGCACCTGACTTTTCCAGTGAGTTCATAGTGCAAACAGAGGCTTCAGAGCAAGGCGTGGGAGCAGTACTCTCACAGATCAACAACGAGGGCGGAGACCAACCTGTAGCTTTCATTAGTAGGAGGCTACTCCCCAGGGAACAGAGATGGAGTGCAATTGAAAGGGAAGCTTTTGCTGTGGTCTGGGCTCTGAAGAAGCTGAGGCCCTACCTGTTTGGAACTTACTTCCGTGTTCAGACCGACCACAGGCCCCTCAGATGGTTAATGCAGATGAGGGGTGAGAACCCAAAACTGTTGAGGTGGTCCATCTCCCTACAGGGAATGGACTTTACGGTGGAACACCGCCCTGGTACAGAACACGCCAACGCTGATGGTCTGTCCAGATTCTTCCGCCTTAGTGAAGAGAACTCCCAAGATGGTGGGTAGTTCTCCCCACTTTCAGCTGGAGGGGACACGTGTTAGACCTGACACCCATGGCGTGGTTTTTCCCTATCTTTTTGCCTCTGCCTCCTGTATTTTTGATGCTGTGCTGGATTTCGTTTTTGCTGGTTTAGATGCTTTGGACACTCTGCCACTGCGGATCAGTGCCAGAGTGTAAGTGCTCTCTATGGAAATTTTCATATTGATTGGATATACCTGATTGGCATATTTGCATCACCACAAAGTCCCTAGTAAAGTGCACTGGGTGTGCCAGGGCTGGTGATGACAGATGCTACTAGTGGGCCTGCAGCATTGATTGTGCCACCCACATGAGTAGCCCTAAAATAGTGTCTCAGGCCTGCCACCGCAGTGCCTGCGTGCAGTCAGTGAACTGCCATGTCCTCCTGGTCAGTGTCCCCACTGGCTAGGCCTAACCCTTCTCTTTGTGTACATATGGGTCACCCCTATGGAAGGCTCAAGGTACCCCCATGGGCAGGGTGCAGTGTATATGAAAGGTAGAGCATGTACTAGTGCAGGTAACATGCTCTGGTAGTGAACAGCAGCCATTTTGTGTGATCACTGCTGCAAGGTTATCTTGCTCCATAGACTAACATGGGGGAGGCTGGTCCCAATGGATACCAGCCTGTCTTCCCACAGGAACAAGATAGGACATAAGTGATTGATATCCCTGAACTCAGAATTTAATAACACATCTTTTAGGAAAGGTTGTTTTTAAATTCTGTGTTTGAGAACAGTACTTTTAGAAAGTGGCTGTTCTCTTGTCTCACCTTTCTGTGTGCCTGGGCCTGCGTGTGGATTGACTGTCTGGTTTGAGGGTGAGAGCGGCTGGGGAGCCCCCAGGAGGTTGTCTGAGTCCGCGCTTGGTTGAATGACTGCATCTGCAACTAGAGTGGTGGGAGGAGATAGCACCTGGGAGTGAATAGGGCTGTGCCTGCCTGCCACAATGCTGGCTTCACCTACTGCTGGGCGGCTGACAACTCTGCCCCTCACTCTGAAAGGAAGGAAGAAGCCAGGAAACCAAAGTACTCCAGCAACACCCAGAACTGGTTTAGACCGGGCTCAGGGCACACTTGCACAAAGACTTCAAAGACTTTTAGGGGTATAAGAGAAGGACCCCTGACAACAGATTTTCAGATTCTACAATCAAGAGGAACCTCTGCCAGAAGAAGGACCGCTGAAGAAACTGAGGAAGACTGCCCATGCTGCGTGCTCTGGGGCTGACCTGTTTTGCTGTTCATCTAAAGGAGAGAAGAAGGGGACTTTGCTGTGTGCTGTGACCCCTGCCTGCTTGACCTCAAGACTTTGCTGTGTGCTGTGTCTGCCAAAGAATCTCCAAGGGCCTGAGTAGAGCTGGCCTCCTGTCCTGGAACCCAGGGTCAAAAGGTTCCACTGAAACTAACAAGAAACGCTGTAAAGACCATGCTCATCCGCTGCTTGGTGCATGATTAATGACTGGTGGCCGTGAAGGAGATTGGTGAGTTCATCGGCACATTCTGGCCGCAGATCAGGGGCTCGTGGTGCTCCCCTTCGTGAGGTAGTGTCCAAAAGGTCCTTGTGTCACCCCGAGCGCCCTGCCCGTTTCCTACGACCTCGAAACCACCGTGTCGCTGATCACGGCCGCTGCCCGGGGCCTGAAATTGCCTGTGGACCTCGCCGGGGCCGCGGATATCAAGATCGAAGGAGCTGCCCTCTCATTGGCTTTGAAGAACGAGCCCCCTCAGCAACGCCGCACTAGGATTGGTCCTAGGTCCGCCGCGTCACAGAGGGAGCCGCGCCTTGATTGGTTGCAGCCTCATCATCTCCAGGGGCTCGTCTCCGAAGCTGCGCAACGATTGGCTGCTTGTCCGTGACTGCGAGGGTTCGTCTGTGCTGCCACCGGGTGCCCTGTCGGAAGAGTAAGACACCGGTCCCCCGCATCTGAGCATCGAGAGAGCCGCGCAAACGATCCCCAGCCTGCCGTCCTCACGCCAGAAGGTATTGTAGCTCCCCGCCGCTCGTTGGATTGCGGACGGGCGGAGAGCTAGCGGGACCGGCAGGGGCTGTGTGGGGGGGTCTGTTGATGCGCTGGTGAAACACGCTGGAAGCGCTTCTGTCTCACAGCGCAAGGTACAGCAAAGGGCTGATTTGGAGATCGTACAGCCTGTAACCTTCATTCCTGTGATATTATCTCGAGACTGAGACTGAACTTAACTTCCTAGAATAGAGTGCAAACAATTAAGAGAGTAAAAGACATCGTGTAACTACACTGCTAATGGTTAAACTGCTAAACTAGATAAAGATATATATTTTTGTTATACCTACCTGTGTGGTCTCAGTTTGTGGTGTGTTTTAGAGTCATTGTGTGTGTTAAGTGCAAATATTATACACATTGCCTTGGGGATAAGCCGGTCTGCTCGTGCCAAGCTACCTAGGGGGTGAGCAGGGGTTATCTACAGTGTGTATCTCTCTACCCTGACTAGAAGTAGCGGTCCCTATTTGGTCAAAGGTACTTACCTCTGCCAACTAGAGACCCCCAGTTCTAACACCTCCCTTATCAAGGTCTGATAGTAATTCGAATACTTTTGACCCGGCTTCACTTCAGTGTCTCTCCGTTTATGTTTGCTAGCCATATCGACTGGGCTCAAATCTGGTGAATGATCCCAAAGCTCTGCCCGCTGTTGCTTAGTGGAGTCGAACAGGTCTGTTTTGGCCCTTTCTCTGCCCCGTTTTGTCTCTATCAAGCTGATATTTCACTGGGTGGGAGATTGATGCTACTACTATGAGTTGGTGCCTGTTATGCTTCCTTACCAGATTTTGCCTTACGTTTGCATGAGTTCACTAGTGTGTTTCTGGCATTGCTCCTCTATATCCTCCATAACTTCCTTCATGTTATCTTCCTCGTACACTGAGGGGAGATTTTGATGGCTTCTGTCACTACTCCCGCATCCATGCCTGATATGTGTTGGGGCATTGTGTCGATGACACATTTTTTTCTTTCTGGCTCCTCACCTGACTGCTCCTCTGTTATTTTTTGGAAGATACCTGCTCTCCCTATATTGTTATGATCCTCTGCTTTATCCATCGCGTTTCTTTGGGTGCAGATTTCCCCTGTGTCGATGTCTGCTAGCTCGACCATTTCAGCCAGCTCCACCATCTCCAACATTTCCGCTGTGGGTTGCGTCTTTGACGGACTGTCTTTTTCAGTTTTGCTGGCTTAGCGCTTTTTATTTTTCGGGGATAGAGTCATCCAGGACATTATATCTGGTGTATTTGTCAGCGAAGGTTGGGAGTCTCCCCATTTCCTAGGAAAGTATCTATGGATCAAGTTCTGAGATGTCGCAGGACCTGTGCGCTGGTCGATTTTCTGAGGTTTTTCCAACATATCATTCACCTTCCTGTCCAGTGTGCTATGAATCAGTTTCTTACAATGGCCAGACATTAAGCGGTCACCCCTTGCTTCCGATGTCTTGCGTCCCGTAGCTGCTTGCGTATTTTTTTGGGCTGAGTGTGGTGTATGGCCTTTTGATGTTTTTGTTTCCCTCAGTGCTCGCCTCCTTGACAGTTCCTGTGCTTTTCTTGAGTCGAGTGTATGCTTGCCCTTACAGCTCTCGAATAGCCTGTGTGAGTTTCCAGCTAGCATAGAAGGTGGCTGCGTCCAAAAACGGCTTCTGTTTCAGTTTCTATGGAGTCTGTAGTTTAAAATGGACTCTTCGCTCCTCGGTGAATAGTAATGGTGAGTTGCCAGACGCTATTCGCTTTGTTGACATTGGCGTTGGTTGTGTTCTATTGCTGTCCCTTATTGATCGTTGATTTTTTTCTTAGTTCTGTTTCCGATTTATGAACCAGTTGTTCAGTTGCGTTCTGCTTCTGGTGCTGCTCCGTTTTAATGGTTTCTGTGTTTTTTTGGGGCAATATCAAGGTCCATTTTGTTGTGTTATACAATTCTTCTTAGGTAACTTGCCCTTTTAGCAGCTATCTGCAGGTATGAGTTTCATGAAGTAGAGACCAGATAGTGAGACTGGGGTGTAAGACAGAAGGGTGAGAGGGTCCTATCACAGACAGACAGATATGCCTCCCTCTGAGCTCTCCAAAGCTATGGCCTGCTATGCCCCACCTTGGAGGTAGTGGTGGTAATGGAGTCACTCCCTATGTAGAGCGGAGATGAGTGAGGGCTCCACGCAATATTCGCAGAGTGCTGGGTTGTCTTGCACTGGGGGAACGAGGGGGCCCAAGCAGGAACACACCAGGCCCCTGCAAGCCGCACCCATGCCTAGCTTGGCCGCTTATGCTGGGACCTAGGTTCGCGCTCAGCAACTGGTAGCTACTACTGCCACGGCTTGGGCAACCCCTTCTACACCTCCTCCTCTTCTTCCTGGCCTTGCCTGCTGTTATTGCAACCTCAGTCCGAGTCTGGGGATGCCAAGGGGTGCCAAGTGCCAGGTAAGAGGCTCAGAAAGCAGGCTTGAGGTATCAGCAGGGGCCTAACAAGTCAGTCAGAGCAGGCGTAGTGGTAAGGGAGAGCAAACTAGGGAACAAGGCGGACAAGGCAGAGCACCCAAACTAGGGCAAGGGTGAGGCAGGCAACCAAGCAGTCAGCCAGCAGACTATATATATATATATTCTTTATTCGGTATTTCATAATACAAATCCATAAAAGCATTATTATACACAATATATCATAAAGTGGAAAAAGTAAACAATATTTGCAATAAAATTTACAATAAAAGTTTGAAGAAGAATGCTTAGAAAATAGTTCAGTTCTCTTTACGTTAAATAATTTCATTGTGTTGTAAGCAGTTTTCTCACAAATTATTTCTATGTTTAAAAATACATTTCAGGAAGTTAACCATGTGATAACAAGTAACTTCAGAATCTAAAAATTGAAGGCGCAGCATGGCAGGGCGGCACTGTCTTAAGTCCCACGATTTCAGCAATGGTAGCAACCAAATTTTGCGATGAACATGGTAATACTTACAGAACAATACTGTATGTATAGTGGTCTGAACAGATGTATCATCGCAAGGACAATGTCCTAACGTTTGCTTCCAGTTGTTTCTCATAGGGAAGGCTACTAACCGATGGAAAAGGTTTAGTCTGAATCTGGTTAGTAGAAAGCGGTCAAAAATGCCAAGTTTGAGCGTTAGATAAGGCTGAATTGTGGGGGTAAACTGGGCCATGATTGCATGGTGGACAGACGGTTTCCCTATTTCGCTTGTAAGTCTTAGACCATCTAAGTGGCTCAGGGCCATTTCTTTCAGCTCCTTCTTGGATATCTCACAGATCTTTTCTGGTGTGATGTAGTATGCCTCCAGGCCTAAGTTTGTAAGAAAGTTTCTGATATAGACGAGCCATTTTATTTTTCCCCGAATTATCTAGTGCCATTGAATCTGCCACAATCCCTTTGGTTAACATGTTTTTATCTGAGGTCCATATGCGCCGCCACAAAAGCAAAGGTTGAGTTTTTGCCAGGTCCTCGATGTGCGGTATGCCTAATTCAATGTGGGAAGCATATGTGGAGATTAGCCTTGGTGCCACCAGAAGAAATCTTAAAAAGGAATTTTCTGCCACCTGTAGAGCTCTGACGTCCGCGTGTCCCCAAACCCCAGCCCCATACAGAGCTACTGTCTGGCATTTTGCGTTATAGATTTTCAGTAGTTCCACAGGCGACCGTTTGCCCAATTTTTGTGAGAAGGACATCGGAGCAGCTATTGCCCTCCTAAAGAAATGCTTTCTGGACTCAACTGCCGCTTTCCAATTCAATTTTTCATCTATTGTGATGCCTAAATTTATTTATTTATTTATTTATTTATTTAATTATGATATTTCAAGAGCGCATACAAAGGCCCGTGGGCGTCTCGGCGCTGAGTATCTGAATTGTTTACCCTGAGAGGAAGGAACAGGATCTATTGATTAAAAAGCCAGGTCTTAAGTTGTTTGCGAAAAGACCATAAGGATGGACTGGCTTTAATCACGTGTGGCAGAGTATTCCACAACTTTGGGGCCGATACCAGGAATCTTCTGTCACCCCATGAAACCGTTTTTGTACGGGGTACCACAAGATCGCATGAACAAGATGAACGTAGAGTTCTAGACGGACGGTAGGGAATCAAGTTGCGGATGAGATGTGCTGGTCCTAGATTATGCAATGCTTTATACACGATGCATAGAGTCTTAAACTTTATCCTGTTTTTAACGGATAGACAATGCAGCTCTTTGATGGTATTAGAGGCAGAGTGATGTTTGGGAATATTTCCCAAAAGCCTTGCAGCTGAATTTTGTATTATTTGCAGTTTGTTTAAGACTCCTTCCTGTGCGTTGAGGAATAAAGCATTGCAGTAATCCAAAGTGGACAACACGAGGGAAGTGACCAAAGTTTTACCGGCTTTATCAGGGAGAAAAGGGAGAATTTTTTTAATAAGCTTCAGTTTGAAAAAGGCTGAGGAGGTGATGTGGTTAGCATGTGGGTGAAACGTGAGTCGATCATCAAAAATGACACCCAAATTCCTCACTTTGCTAACAGGCTCGGGAGGGGAGCCTAAGGAGGAAGGCCACCAATTGGATGACCACTCAGGTGTTAATGGTACGAAGATTACTACTTCCGTCTTATCGGAGTTTAGCTTTAAACAATTGGAGGCCATCCAACTCCCTATTGCTACCATGCCTGATTTGAAATCGTCCGCTACTTTATAGCCATTGTTCTTGATGGCTAAGACCAACTGGGTGTCGTCTGCGTAGGAAGTAAGGCTCATCCCATAAGCCCGAATGACATTGGCTAAGTCCGACACATAGATGTTAAAGAGTGTCGGACTTAGGGATGAGCCTTGAGGTACTCCACATGGCAGAGACAAGGTGGACGAGTGAAATGGTTCCATTGTGACTACCTAGGTTCTATCAGCCAAAAAGGAGGCCAGAAGTTTACTGGCAGTCCCTTGAACACCCTGGCCTTCGACACGGTCGATCAAAGTAGTATGATCGACCGTGTCGAAAGCTGCAGATAAATCAAGCAGTATCAAAACCGCTGTACCCCCTGTGTCACGGATGAGTCTAATGTCATCCGCTGTTTTGATCAAAGCTGTCTCTGTCCCATGAAATTGGCGAAAGCCAAACTGGGTTTCATCAAGTAAATGATGTTGCTCTAAAAAAGCAGAGAGCTGTTTGTTCATAGCTTTTTCAGCTATTTTGGCCAGAACTGGTAAATTGGCGATGGGCCGGTAGCTCTTAGGTTCTTCCATATCCAGATGTGGTTTCTTTAAAAGAGGTTTTATGAGGGTTTTTTTAAACTTTCGGGGTAAATACCTGTACTAAACATGGCATTGCATATGGAAGATATAACCGGAATAACCACATCTATAACTGGCATTAGAACTTTGAAAGGGCATGGGTCAAGTACTGAGCCCGATCTGATGGTGGATATTATATCCATGGCCTGTGAATCGGAAATTTCTGCAAATTGAGTGAGCGTGGGTCCAGTATGTATATCGGGTAATATCTTAGAGGGACTTTTGGCTTTGATGGCAAAGGCGGAGTAAATATTGTTAACTTTGCTGAAGAAGAAACTAGCCAATGCATCACAGAGAAGTTGTGATGGGGGTGGAGTCAAATTAAGAGAGTAGCCGGCTAACTGCTTAGCAGTCTCATACAAGGTTTTATTTGAGTTTTTTGCTATTTCTATTTTGTGACTAAAGAATAGTTTCTTGGCTTCGTCAATCATTAGTATATATTTGGCTACCGTTTCTTTATATTTTGTTTTGGCCTCTTCGGCGTAGTCTTTCCGCCAAAGCCTCTCTTTTCGCCTGCACTGTTGTTTCTGTTGTCTTAAGGCAGCTGAATACCAGGGGGCTGAAGGGGTGGATCTGTTATGGGATAGTTGTTTGACGGGAACCAGCGAAGATGCTGCTGCATCCACCCAGTCATAAAATTGAGAGGTGGCAATATTTGGGTCTTGTGATGGAGAAGGCATGGAGGTGACCAATGAAGTTTTGAGGCTGGAGCTGTCAATATCGTTCCATGCCTTAAAAGTTTGATTTGTGTTGATGGAATTTAAGGGGGCAGCTAATTGATGAGGGGTTAGTGACACCATAATAACATGATGGTCTGACCAAGTGACCGGAAAAGTTTGAGTAACATGTAGATCATTGGAGTTGGAAAAAATACCATCAAGAGTGTGGCCACCATCATGCGTGGGTGATTTGATCATAAGAGGTAGACCAAAAGTGGTCATATCCCCTAGGAACATAGCAGTGTCTTTGTCCTCCAATTTATCAAAATGGAAATTAAAATCACTGAGGACAGTGAAGGAGCTGTCAAGAGCGGATGATTCCAAAATGGACCTGAGATCAGTGATAAATCCAGTTCTTGATCCCGGGGGACGATATAAAAGGATCCCTTTCAAATTATCAGATGGGGTCAGTTTGACAGAGAATTGCAGGGCTTCACAGGATGGTAGAGGGATAGTGTTGGTTCTAACCGTGAAAGAGTCACGTGCAATAAAAGCAATCCCACCACCTTTCCTGCGTGGTCTATCCAATCTATGGATGGAAAATCCTTTAGGAACTGCAATTACTATATCTGGGTCAGACGAATTGTCCATCCACGTTTCTGTCATAAACAGCATATCTAAGTTGTTATCCTCCATTAGGTCGGATATGTCCTGGCGATGTTTCCCAAGCGAACGGACATTTATGAGAGCAAATAAAAAGGGTTTGGAGGGGTGGGTCTTGGGGTTAGTCAGAGGGGATTTGAGGTGAAGGGGAATCTGCAGTTGACAGCAAGGACAAGTTTGAGAGGAGCCCACGTCAAGGAGCAGCGGATCCAATACAATGCATGACTGATGTTTTAATGGTCGTAAACGCCTAAGCATGTCAGACGTATATGGTCCGGGTAAATCTAGGCCACACGGGCCTAAAGGACCACGGGGACTGGCCCTCGGCCCGGGCCAGGCGCGGACGGGCGCAGACGGGCCCGCCTTTGGCGCGCCCGCTGCGCCCGCCCGCTGCGCGGCGGGAGAACCTGTTGTTTATATCCATCGTTGGAGTGGGACGAGAGAAGGTGGGAGGAGGGTGGGACTAGCGAACAGCTAGATCGCCAGCCTTCCCCAGTCCAAGATGGCGCCTGAAATGAGCCTGATAGCGGCGGCGCGATGTCCACTAGGCGGTCAGGAAGGAGCCATGGGCGACGCTAATCTCGCGCCAAGGTGGGGGCCAAATTTTACAATTTCCAGCTTAAAATATATACAATTTTAAAATTCGTTATTTTCAACATCAATAACGAGGCGCTGTGCTACAATAGCGGAGAGCGCGCATGTAGCGCAGAGAACCCCCGCCTTCCGCCTCAAGGGTGAAGTTGAGTAAATAAGGCAAATACCTCGAGGGTAGAGACAAGCACCCTTTTGTATCCGGGGAGGGCGGGACTAGCGAACAGCTAGACCGCCAGCCTTCCCCAGTCCAAGATGGCGCCTGAAATGAGCCTGATAGCGGCGGCGCGATGTCCACTAGGCGGTCAGGAAGGAGCCTTGGGCGACGCTAATCTCGCGCCAAGGTGGGGGCCAAATTTTACCATTTCCAGCTTAAAATATATACAATTTTAAAATTCGTTATTTTCAACATCAATAACGAGGCGCTGTGCTACAATAGCGGAAAGCGCGCAGGTAGCGCAGAGACCCCCCGGCTTCCGCCTCAAGGGTGAAGTTGAGTAAATAAGGCAAATACCTCGAGGGTAGAGACAAGCACCCTTTTGTATCCGGGGAGGGCGGGACTAGCGAACAGCTAGACCGCCAGCCTTCCCCAGTCCAAGATGGCGCCTGAAATGAGCCTGATAGCGGCGGCGCGATGTCCACTAGGCGGTCAGGAAGGAGCCTTGGGCGACGCTAATCTCGCGCCAAGGTGGGGGCCAAATTTTACAATTTCCAGCTTAAAATATATACAATTTTAAAATTTGTTATTTTCAACATCAATAACGAGGCGCTGTGCTACAATAGCGGAAAGCGCGCAGGTAGCGCAGAGAACCCCCGGCTTCCGCCTCAAGGGTGAAGTTGAGTAAATAAGGCAAATACCTCGAGGGTAGAGACAAGCACCCTTTTGTATCCGGGGAGGGCGGGACTAGCGAACAGCTAGACCGCCAGCCTTCCCCAGTCCAAGATGGCGCCTGAAATGAGCCTGATAGCGGCAGCGCGATGTCCACTAGGCGGTCAGGAAGGAGCCTTGGGCGACGCTAATCTCGCGCCAAGGTGGGGGCCAAATTTTACAATTTCCAGCTTAAAATATATACAATTTTAAAATTCGTTATTTTCAACATCAATAACGAGGCGCTGTGCTACAATAGCGGAAAGCGCGCAGGTAGCGCAGAGAACCCCCGGCTTCCGCCTCAAGGGTGAAGTTGAGTAAATAAGGCAAATACCTCGAGGGTAGAGACAAGCACCCTTTTGTATCCGGGGAGGGCGGGACTAGCGAACAGCTAGACCGCCAGCCTTCCCCAGTCCAAGATGGCGCCTGAAATAGGGGTACTGGGCCGTCAGTTCGAGATTTTGGTTATTGAGGGATATGTCCCTAAACCCTTTTTAGGTCTCGCGACCTATCAATGCACGCAAGCGCATTGAGCGTAGCGAGAATTCATGTCCTCAAAACGCTCGTGAAACCAAGGGTTTCGTTCGTGCGGTTTTCTTTAAGTTCATGTGAATCACGTGACCAAACAAGTACGCGCATTCACGGCCGCACAGCACATCAAAGGGCTTCGCCCAGCGTGCGCTCTGCGGCTTCTCCTCTCCTAACACGCTTCTCCTCCCCTAATTAATCATGGCTGGCCGGCCGGCCGTACTTTCAGTTTCCCGCCCGCTCTGCATTATCTACTCTACTTAATTATCCCAGTCTCATCCGCTGTCCTTCCCCCGCACGTCATCTTGTACTCACCTCCCGCCACCCCTCCCCCCTTTTCCGTCGCCACCATTTCTTCCACTTCATTTATTTCCAGCTTTTTCCCCCGTATAATTTCGGTCAGCCGCTCTGCATTATCCCAGGCAATGTGCATTAAGGTAATGTCTTCATTCTCCCCCCCCCCGTGCTACTCTAAGAAGTTGCGTCAGCGATGTAAATGAGCACGAAATATTGTTATTGTTTCGAGTCATGCGAGATGCATGTAGTGTAAAATGTAACATGTTACCGAAAAAGGGCATTTTTGTTCAACGAAGCCAACGCAGCGTTCAGGTGACATCTGCAAGCCAATTACCCTCCCTTTGAGCTAGTGTGCACCTTGGCACGCTATCCCTTGCTTTATATCCATTTAAAAGTGTATTTGTGTACTTTCCTTCGAGCACGCGGCTCACTGTCCCGCTGTCTGCTCCGACGTTCCTCTGAGAGTCCCTTAATCACACTCATTTTCGGAAAGCTGAGTACATTAATTAGTGTGAGTTTATTCCCTAGGCCACGTGCCATGCACGGTGGCAATGCTTACCTAATTACCAGACTCCTGGGGGGGCAAGCCCAGGGCCGCCCCATTGGACGAACCCTGTGCCAGCCGTGTTAATAGCTCTGAGCTCCCCAGGGCCCGGCTTGAGAGCCTCCGAAAGTGTCTGGGGGTGTATCTCGGGGCCTGTGGCATGGCGGCTTCCTACCACAATACAGAGCTTTTAATAATGGCGCCCAAAATATTGTGGCAAAAGTGCTGACTGCCAGAATGCTGTGAAGGGAATTATATATCGGTAATTAAAGGGTTACTAAACTTACCTCCGCATATAGGAACCTTGACATTACATCTCCTAGTTAGACAGTTAAGAATAATACATCTATACTAACCCTCACAATACTCTGGCGGTCGGTATTTTTACCATAATATTTCTGAGGCAGGAAGTTGTTTCATAATTGAGCGTTTTTCTTAACCAGATCTGAAAACATCGTTAAATAAATGTTAATAAGTCTGCACCGTTCCTTGGTTTTGAAAACATAAAATAGGAGCACAAGGTTGAGAAGTTTTCTGTCTAAAGCCTTGCAAAGACAACTCGACCCCAACCCATGGGTTTAATGTATACAGGGCAATGCGCTCGTGCACTACAAGCCTGGCCGGCGCTGTTCTGTCACACTGTTCACAGGAGATTTTCGTTTGCGTCAGTTTTCATTAATGCGTCTTTGGATAAATAAAGTGAAATGCTGACACATCCTCATACGGCTGTCGGTCGTTTCTTTTATATGTTTCACATGTGACCGCAGTTCTTTAAAAGTTTATTTCTGTATTTAAAGGGATATCTACTGAAGTAGCCAATGGCGTCTCTCGTGCCCGATGAAGTTATTGTGTTTTAAATGTATGCAATTATCAATGAGGTCAGAGAGAAACGAGACTGTTGATGAATTGTTTGCGTGGTGGGTTTTCCGAAGTAAACCCGGTACCGGCGCTCTTTAAGCGCTCCGATACCCGGTTCGTGTTAGTTTAGCACTTTAAAAAGCATACGATTAGGACGAGAGCTACATTAAAAAAAATCTTACCGTGGTAATAATGAATATAAAATGTTTATAATTTTGAAATGGACGCAAGTCAACCCAGAATTGCCAAGACTTCTACTTGAGTTTCCCGAAATAAATGAGAATATTAACATCAAAAGTAGTTAGTTTCAGTTTTGTGCTACCGGCGCACCTGCCTTGAATTATACATTAATTATTATTTGTCATCTCCAGCTACGCATTGCATTGTGATTTATGTACTGTGATAAGAACTAAAATGAGCGCATTTAAACTTTCCGCCTGTGCCTCGGGACGGGTGTTATTCAATAACAAGTTCTACACGAACCTTACTGCCTCGGTACACATCTCCGCCCTGTAGTTTTAGTTTCCAGGACGAACAGGGCAGGTGTTGCAAGCACCCAGTACAGGAGCACTTTGTTTTTGACCGCGGAAGGAGGAGAGGCTGGGCCAACCAGCTGCCTCTTGAGGCTTGGTTGTAAGAATATACTGTTGTCTGCCACACGCGCATTATCCCACAGAGCTATCTTTCCAGATGGACGTCAGTGGACAGCGGGAAAAACCGACGTTACAATATTAACTTCAGTGGCGCCCCTAATGTCCCTGCAGTGCTGTTGATGCTTTTTAGGTCTCGCAACCTATCAATGCGCATGCAAATATATCTCCAGATCTGAGATAATCCCTTGAGTCCTGTAAACACTCGCAGCTTTCAAATTAACTTGTGGTCTTTGAGTTGCTGCTCAAGCCTTGGAATTGCTCGATGAACATTTCTCTTCCCACTTTAACATAACATTATACCACAAGCCCCTTAGATGCTCCATGACCCTCTACATTATGTCAAGAGTCTTTGAAGCACCCCCACCACTTTCTATAGCACCATGATTCTTGAAATTACGAACAGAGGTCTTCATATCTTATCAATACATCTAAGTCACATAAATACAACACATATTGCATTACAAATGCTTTAGGTGTCACATTTGTGAAAGTTAAAACTATTAGCATTGTAAATGACAGCTATTAATTTCGTTATTTTCAAAACCAACACATAAATAAATATTTGTCATTTACAATACCAATAGCTCAAACTTTCCTAATGCGAGACCTATTGGCAACGCCAATGCTTGTTTCCCTTTGCCTGCCACCATTACAAAAGTCTTCTTGATATTAATATGGAGGTCAAGGGAGCCCATAAAGTCCGCGTACCTGTTCAACGCCTTTTGTAGCTCACGTGGAGTACGGGCCAGTAGGACGGCGTCGTCTGCATAGAGCAGAGCGGGAATCATGCGTTGTTTTAGTTGTGGGAGGTCTTGAGCCCCCCTCAGAAGCTCCGTCTCCAGGCTGTTTGTGGAGAATAAGAAGGGGGCCAAGACACATCCCTGCCTGACTCCGCGCTCTACTCCAAACGGTGCAGTCAGCTCACCCCTAACACCGTAACGTACTCTTGCAGAAGCCTTAGAGTATAGTTCCCTCAAGAAGTCTAAAAGTGAGGGGTCCACACCCATTTGTGACAAGACTAGCCAAAGTTTTGAATGGGACACGCAGTCAAAGGCTGCGGACAGATCCACGTATACCATATAGAGCTTATCTTTTTTTGCATGAATATATTTTCCCACAATTATTGACAGGTTTAAGGCCTGCTCCACTGTACCAAATCCTTCCTGGAAGCCAAATTGTAAGTCAGACAGTACACCCCTATCCTCTGCCCACTGCTGGAGACGCTCAAGGATGAACCTACCAGCTACCTTCCCCAATGAGTCCAACAGTGAGATGGGGCGGTAGCAGGTTGGCTCCTGGCGATCTCCTTTTTTAAAGATCGGGACCATAACAGACTTGGTCCAACATTCCAGGAGCCCCTTTTTTGCGGCTTCCGCACACACCCTGGTCTGTATGGGGGCCCAGAGGTCCGTATTGTATTTAAAAATGGCCACCGGGACTCCATCGGGGCCTGGAGCTTTTCCATTTTTGCTTAATTTTAGGGCCATAAGGACTTCGGAAATATCGAATTCTATTAAAATGGGGTCGACGACAGCTGGATGAGTTATGTCTTCACTTCCTAAAAGCGTTTGTTTCTTAAAAAAGTTTGAAAAATGGGAAACCCAAGCTCCTTCTTCTATGGCCACTTCTATTTTTGGGAGGTTGTCGTCAGCTAAGAAGGGGGATTTTACTACTCTCCAGAAGGCCTCGCTGTTTTTATTTAGGGCGCTTTTATGTAGTTCGTCCCACAAGGCCTGTTTTAATTCGGCCTTTCTCTGGTTTCGGACAGACAGATATTCTTTTCTAAGTCTGGCAATTAGCTGTGGTTCTCTATCTTTGTTATTCAGGGCCACTTTAAGCTTGGAGTGTGCCGAGGTTCAACTATGATTAAACCAACCTCTCTTTTTTGAAGTTTCTACCTTTGATTTTTTTGTTAGGAGGCCCTTAATAACGGTTAAAATTTTAGAGAAGTTGTTTATGACTTCCTCCCCTGTCGTGGTTAAATCAAGGCATTTTATGATGTGAGGGTAGGCTAATTTTATCACCTCTGCGGTGATTTGCCCGGGATTTATCTTCCCCCCATTTTAAAGTGTAACCATTTACCTGAGCCAGATGTAGTTTGTTCTGGTTCAAAGATTTAGCTATTGTTGAGGCAAGGGATTGTTGGTGTAGTAAGTTGAGTTCTATCCTAATAGCGGAGTGATCGCTTAGTGTGTTTAATAGAACCTCAACGTGCTTAGTCCTATTTAACAGACAGTCTGATGTGAGGATATAATCGACAGTAGACTGGTAACCCCTCCCTACATACGTTGGTTCTAACTTTTTAGTTTTTGAGTTCAGATTATTGGCTATTAAGAGGCCCAAGTCTGACAGAAGATCATTCATGGCTATGCCCGATTTGTTATGACAAAAATGAGTAAGGGGGATATCCAACTCATTAACCATTCCACCACAGTTTTTACTAAAATGAGGACAGGGATGTAGATTAAAATCCCCTCCCCATAAAAAGAAAACAACAACTTTCCCTCCTTTCGTTTGTCTAAAATTAGAGAGTTTTTCATTAAGATTTGATATTACTCTCAGAAATTCTCCTTCTTTCAAGTTGTTATAGAAGTTAATGAGTAGGACAGTCTCATTTTTGGGTAGGGAAAGGGAAAGAAGCTGGAAATTTGTATCCAGTTCAAGAGTGGTTATTTTTAGTTGGTGAATGGTATTCGCTATATAGATAGTTAATCCCCCCTTAGCTCTGCCCATACTCCCAGCCAAAGCTGGAGAAAAGAACGTCCTAAAACCCAGAAGATGGAGTTCCGTTGGTGACCATGTCTCTTGGAGACATGCAATTTGGTGTCTGTCTAAGAAACTTATGGCGGATCCGTCCTCAATCTTGGGGCGAAGACCGGCAATATTCCAAGACACAACACTCAAAGTTTGGGGGTCCTTACTTGGGGTTTGAGTTATTTGTGGTCCAATATTACTCTCTGATTCCCCTTTTTGAGGCTAGGATGGTCTTCAGCCTTTGATGGTCAATCGACTAACTCAAGGCCACTATATCTATTCGTCATTGGGATGCCGCTCCAGCCCTCCCAAGATAGTGTCTCTCTATAGGGATCCCTATGATATGGTCCTCCCCAGTCGTCCCTTTCTCTACCCTGATGTCGAGAGCCTACTGTGTGCCAGGGTCCATCGTAGTGATAGCCATTACAATGTCTCGGGGGGGGGGGGGGTAGAAGTAAGAAAGGCGCTTTGTTCCTATGCCGCCAGTTGAGGTCGGGTGGTCCCATGAACAACTGTGGTCAACCAGTCTAGGATCATCAAAGGTGATAAGGACACAATCGCCCTATATTGTTTTTTTGCCATGCCCTACCCAGGGGGCTCTTCTTACCATTAAGATCTTGGTTGAGCAATAGGGAGGAGGTGGGCGATTTGCACTTAGCCAATGTTGGACCTTAATCTTTAGCGACCAAGTTGCTTCATTTGTTTGTTCTCCCAGTTCTGGTACACCGGTCATTACAACTATGAAGGGACTGGCCTCCGGTGGAAGATTGACAGATAATCTTCCATCAGGGGGTCCTCTATCCCACCCTCTGTTCGATTGTGTAGCTGGTGTTTTTGGGCCCATATTATTGTGTTCCGAATTAGTGTTATTGATGTTAATCGGGGTGTTACTTAGGGTATTTTCTAATGTCTTTTTTTTGGTCACTATGGGTTGGGCTGATTTGGCTACTGGGGGGGATAGGTTGTTTATTTTGAACAGAGGAGGTTGCAGGTGGCTGCTTACCTCCCCCTGTCTTTTGTACCCCCTGGTTTGGTTTGGTTTTTACGGAACTTGTCAATTCAGCTAATGCTTTTTCTATTTGTGTCAGTCTCATTTCTAGTGGTGTAAGTAGTTGCTTAAATATATCTCCAATTTTTATTAGTAATTGGGCATTGAAATCAGAATTGTCATCTGACTCTTTACCTGATGGGAGATCGGTTACAATTTCCCCAATAATGGGGGCCAGGGTGTCATGTGGTGTTTGATGAACGATCACATTATGGACTTCCTGGTCTGCTCTCGATGGGGTAAGGGTTCGGGACTCTCCTGTCTTGTTAGGAACCTTATGTGACTTTTTAGATTTTTGGTTGTTTTGGGCTGTAGGTTTTTTCTTTCTTATTGCTCCCCTTCTCCTCCCTCTTGACGGTCTTATTTTTTCTGGGGTAGTTTGGATCACTAGATCTGGGGTCTTTTCTAAGTCCAAGGATAGTTGTGAATCGGAAAGCTGTGAGACCGAGAGATCGACCGTGGTTGGTAGGCTATGCCTTTGGCCACAGGCTTCACTCGGTCCAAGGTCCCTAAGTTGATCCGTCGTTCTTGCATCCGCCAGATGTCCCAAAGAGGACCTTTTTGCATTAGCTAAATCTTGGGACACTCTACGTTCTATCAGGGAAATACTCTGATCTATAAAGGTATTCGCTCTAGTGATAAAGTTATCGATGGGACCTGTAATTTGCCCTTCCTTAGCAGCAGTTTTACTTCTACTTCCTCGTGTAGACATGATGGACATTAGGGTACTGCCTCACTTAGAACAAAGGGTGTGGGTGTGTGAGTATACAGGCAGAACCCCAGGGTTGGTATAGGACAGTGGGGGAGAATACCTAGAATTTTTGAGGTAGAACTGGGTGATCGAACTTTTTAGGGGGGTGGCCCAGCCCAGTCTATAACGGTCTCTAACGGCCCGCCCTTTGCCCGGGGCTGAGTCCCGCGCGCGTCCCGCGTGCGCGGTAAAGGGCATAGCCAAATAGGAGGAGCAGTGGGCGGGAAGAGACACCAGGTGCGCTTCGTTGGAGATGCGCGATGATCCCTGGGTCTCGCAGTCCCGGCCCCTGTCTGCGTGCGGCGGTGATTCAAGAATTGGCTTCCCCTTTCAATGCCAGGGTCCGTAGGGCACAGCTACCACATCCAACGTCCTCTGCACAGCTAACGGCTGCGAGCGGCTCCCGCGAAGCAGGGGCCGCGAGCTGTAAATAGCTGGGAGGAGCAGGGGGCGGGAAGAGACACCAGGTGCGCTGCGTTGGAGATGCGCGATGATCCCTGGGTCTCGCAGTCCCGGCCCCTGTCTGCGTGCGGCGGTGATTCAAGAATTGGCTTCCCCTTTCAATGCCAGGGTCCGTAGGGCACAGCTACAACATCCAACGTCCTCTGCACAGGTAACGGCTGCAAGCAGACTAGCAAAGCGACAGCTGCAAGAGCAAACTGGTGCTGCTCCCCACTGATGCTGCTGTCCACAAGCAGTGCTGCTCAGTGCGGCAGGCAGATTGGGGGTGTGCATGCCCAAGCATGCCTCAGCTAACGAGTGCAATAAGAGCGCAGGGCCGGGATCGGGACTTACCCGGTCTCTGCCTAACCGCTGCCCAAAGCTGAGCACCACACTTTGCTCCACAACCTCCGCAGACTTGCTACAGCAGCTCTCCCCTCACACCGCTTGCCTCACTTGATCCCGCAGATTTCGCTTCCAGGGGTTGATGTATTTCCACCTGTGTGCAAACTTCTGTTTAAACACTGGTTATAATTAGGAGATAGATGGTATTTAACATATCCGATAATTATCAGATGTGTTAAATACCTCAACCTTCTTTCAATTTCAGCAAGTCAAACCTGACTAAATTTAACATCGGAACAACATTCAGTATTTACCGTATCATGAGGATTTTGGTGCACTAAACACCTAAATCCACGTTATTCCCCAGAAATTGGTAATAAGAGCTATTTATCACACTTGATAAATAATGTGCCCTGTGGTATCATTTTTTATCATGTACGATAAATATCACCTATACTTGTAATCAGGGCCCACATATCCCAGCAACCAGAAGAGTCTCATGGACATATTGGTATGGCACTTTTGTAATTCAACAATGGGGCAAAAAATTATAGTTGAAAACATTGTCACCAACTGCAAATGTTTCCAACTTATTTTCATTCTTTTTTAGTCCAACAATTTTTTGGGGGGAAAATCAAGAGAATTCTAAACAAACAGCCCCTTGCTGAAGTCAGAATTTTGACTAGTTTTCAGAAATCTGTTGCCTTCCGGGTTTCCACCCCAAACAGTTAGCTTGAAATTGTAAAACACAGGAATAATGGTCTACCACTCAGATAAATGCAAAAACTGTGTTAAAAACTGTTTTCTTTTACAACTCTGCTTGTTCCTGAAATTTGGGAAGATGGTGATCTTAGCACACCAAACCTTTTGCTGATGCTATTTTTCCAAAAAGAAACCCATATGCTTTCTTGTACATCTACTTTTTCCAAAACAAAACAACATTCTGCTATTTTTTTGTTTTCTTGGCTCCCTTTGGAGGAATCCACAATCCCTGGGCACCTCTAGAATCCCAATATGTGACAAAAAAAGGACACAAATTTACCCTGGATACCTTCAGTGAAAAAAATTACAAAGGCTTAAGTGCGAATTGCCCAAACTTCTAGAAAAAGGCAAAGTAAGCACCAATGGGAGAAGCCCTAGCAGTCAAGTGGTTAATGTTACTGATGCCTTGCCTGACTTGAGAAAAACAAGGATTTCAGCAGAGGTTCAACGCCCCAATTACCACATTAAATTATTAACAAAACGAAGGCTTCTTGAAGCTGCCACAGCTCTTGGAGTTACAGATCATTCCGGAGATGCTTCAGAAATGTTAATTGCAGACAGGCATGCTCTGTCACTGTTTCATATTTAATGTCCGTGGAAATATGAAAAACAAAAAAAATAACACCTATAATCTTGATATTGTAAATGTTTATATAATGCCAGTTTGACTTGAGGTGTAGTTTGTGTATTTACAGAACACCATTTACTAACAATAAATGAAGAACAATAATAAAACTAAATACAAAGTAATAATCTTTGGTGTTTAATGGGAAGAATGTAACCATATAGTCACTGGACTGCACAATATGCAATCATGGATTTAAATCTCTGCTGCTGCACTAGACCAACCTGTGTGACTGGCGTCTCATCACTTTAATTCACTATGGACTATGTTACCTAATCATCTAGTTTGAGAGCACATTGAAGTAATCCAGTAGGCGATCTATGCTCTACAAAAACCTTAACTTGTATCCGGCCAATATAGAATAATGTTGCTTTACATGTAAGAACCATACAGACCATATGAAGAAGGTCGTTAGGTCATGAATGTTGAAAAAAAATACTTTCAACAAATATCAATCACATACCTATGTATTTGAGACCATGAGAAACATTGAAACAATGCCTTTTACTTTTATAAGTAATCATCCGATTTACATATTTAGATACATTAAATTGGTTCGTACTTCACCATTTAGTGCCATGTCTGACCGCCGCTCCTGGTTATACCCCCCCCCCCCCGAAAGTTTAGGTTTCCAATGACCTTGCATTTTAATATATATACACACGCGCATAATCATTCGGAAAATAAAGTACGCCGCTCCTCGTCTCAAGTTGACAGCCTGCTAAGATCAGTGAACTGATGTTGCCTTGATGGTTGCTTAAATGAACCACTATATCTCAGGTTACCTTGCATAACACGGAGCATGAATATGACTTATCCACACCCGCGCCCACTAACAATTGTCTACTGCTTTTATTTATTCACATCAATTTGGTGACCTCACTTCCTCATATAATCACCAAAAGACGTAAGATCTCGCGATGGCTAGGCACTAAGCGCGATATCTGCTGCCTCACCATCTCAACGTCACCATAACCGTTCGGCAATCTTCAACTAGGCTCAACTTGTCATGCTGCCGAGTGCATCGATAGTTAAGTCTCCGAACCCGGGTTCACTAACCGTGTTAAATCTTGATCGGCACTCTCCAAACTACCTTCCCGTGACCTACTACACAGGGTCAGAACCCCTGCCTGAGCTCTGGGTGCCTGTCAGGTTTCCCGTGTTTGGCTCTTGTGCTCACTCGATTGCTCTGGCCTGGCCAATGGCGCCTCTCCCCCCCGCCATGGCTCCCCATGTCCCTGCTCTCTCAGTGAGTGAAAGTGGCTGCCGCCGCCGGCCCCGTGCCTGCAGCCTCAGCAGCGCCGCCATCTTGGCGTCCCAGGAGCCGAGAGGCGGCAGCAGTAGAGAGACGCGCGAGCCCAGCTCACAGAGAGGGACAGGGCAGGAGCCAAGCGGAGTCGGGAGACGCCGCGCCCCTAACCCTAACGGGGACTGAGGTGAGCCTAGACCTGCGCAGCGGGCGGGCTGCGGGGAGATGGCAAAGTCAAGGAAACAGAAGGGGCAAGGGAAGGCCTTGGGTTCTCCTCGATCCGGACTTATAGCACTGCCGCTGGGCCTCTTCTTAAAGGGCCACGCTCCTCACACTTCCTCCCCCACCCCACGACAGTCTGAGGGAGGAGCCCCAGAGTTCCCCGTGTTGACGTTCCACCTAGATGTGCACCCATTCCGGGGTGTCCGGTCACCGTCAAGGTTCCCGTGACAGACCGCTCTGCCCACGTGTGATATAAGCGAGCCGTCCCCTTTGGCCACGTAGCACGTGTGTGCTGTTCATTATTTGCCTGATCACGTGTGTGCTCGTCCCCTGCACTGATCTGTCAGATCACCGTGCCCGCGCATCTCCCCCTCTACTGTTCTCAACTTGTTAAAGTGCCTTTGAATCAGGTGTCGGCAAATTGCTGAACTTAAACTAGGTAATATTAAATTCTCTTAGGTATTCCTGACATACAGCCCTCCAAATCTAGCCTTGACAATAGTCCATCACAGCGTATTTCTGAACATGGTACTTTAAAAATGTAGACTTGGTCGCAGTGTTATTAAACAATGGGATTTGGTATTATGCCCTGCCTGGAACAGTGCTGCATTTCATGCGTCTGCAAACCAGGTCTTGTAAGTGAGTGACTCGTAGTAGATTTAGCTCAAAGCCTCCATATAAGTATTACATGGCGTTCTTTATAGATACAGGTGATACGGTGCATTCATGTGGTGTGCTAACCTAAGTGCAGCGTGCAGGTCTCTCAAAAGGATGATCTGCAACTGTGTCTCCACCGTGGTTGTATGATCAAGTGACTTCAAAATGCATGTTGAGTTTAACTCCCTGAATAGGAAGGTCTTTACCTCTGCAACTATGGAAAGCTTTGCACACAAGACGTTGGATCCATCAAATGATGTACGGAGCTGGAGGTTCATGGTCCCCAGCTGGTCATCCTTTTTTATTTTCTTTGAGAGGTCAAGTGCTTCATTATAGTTTCAAATATCGTTTATTTGAGTTGATATATGCCAGTGCCTGTGCCACAGTGTGCAATAGGGATTGGAGAGTCGCATTATCTCCCTCCGAAGGCTTCAACATGTCTGGTTTTGCAGGTAAACTATTTGATGAGCTGGCACACAACTTACTGGCAAATCGCTGCCAGCAATGCATGTGTCTTTTATTGACAGTGTTCTCATTTTTTGGTATGCACCTGTTACAACGCATTTTTTACTCCGCACTACCATTACAACGCGACTTTTACAACGCATACCATTACAACGCATTGCGCTGGGGGGCGCTCTAGGATAGGGAATAAGTATAATTTACTATCCAACACCTTCCCTAGGGTCCACGGGGACTGGAGTTAGAATAGTAAATTATACTTACCACTATCCAGCACCCCAAAGCGCTATGCGTTGTAATGGTCGCGTTGTAATGGTAGGTAGTTGTAACGGTATGCGGAGTAACGTCATACATCCACATTTTTTATGATCATGTCACTTTCTGAACTGGCATAAAATCCATCCATCAATAGTTAGTAAAAAAGTGTTCTGGTTAGTTCCAGACCGTAATTGTCAAACAATGTTATACATACATTGTGTTAATGTGTGTGTGTGTATATATATATACTGGCAATAGTCAGTAGGTAGTTATAGTTAGGACCAACTTTTCCCATAGACAAAGCTTTTTGTCTTTTGCTAATAACTTTGGTGTTGTTTGACTAATCGTCAAACTTTTATCAAAAAGGGCCTCTACTTAGCCTAGTTTTGCATGGAATGTTACTGGGTGATTTGTCAAGTGGTGGCTGAGATAAAAAACGATTTTTCCCCATGCAATGTCTACGGGGATTTTTCAATTTTTAGATACGGCTACAGGCTGAATGGATTTACACCAAATTTGGCAGAAAGCTAGCTCTTGGTCCAGAAAGAGCCCTTTTTGTAATTTGGTGGAAAAGTTTTCAGTAGTTTTGGAGTTAATAAAGGAATAAAACTTTGTATTTCTAAGGACGGGAATCGTCCACAGGTACTCAAGGATCAAATTATATATTACTTTACTTAAAAAAAAAACCTCTGTAAAATTCGCTGAAAAAAAACAACAAAGGTAACAGGGATGTTCTAGTTAAGTTCACATTTTACCCACACAAAATCATAGAAATTCAGCAGTTATAGTTATCTGAAGAAACTAGAACTCGTGCTGTTAGGTTACTTTAGGCTTCATGTTTGACTTTCTTAACCCCTTGCGTGCTGATGACAGAACGGTTCCGTCATCAGCATCGGGTGAGCTGTGCTGATGACGTAACTGTTCCGTCATGACTCCGCCCGCGCAAGGCGGAGTCAGCACAGGCGGAAAATACGCCCCGCACGCAAGGGGTTAATATAAGTATAACAGTAAGTATAACTATAACAGCTGAATTTCTATGGTCATGTGTGGGTCAAATGTGAACCTAACTTTAACTTTCCTGTATGTAACCTATGTTTTTTTTCTGTGGAAAAAAAAATATATACATATACTGAAACAGTCCTGCCTGAACTGCCAGGCCCTCCCTGAACTGGAGTTGCTTGTGTTCCGGTTCAGGGAGGACCTAGCCTGCAGTTCAGGCTGGACTGTTCCCATGAGTAGAAGGGTCAACACTGATTTGCATATTGCTGGGTTCAAACTGAGGTGGTATGGTGAGCAAAATAACAATGGGCTGGAATGCTATCCTGAGCTATTGCCAGTGATTAGACTATTGCAAACAGCCTCCCATTACCTTGTGTATGTTTCATGTACTGCCCAGACGTGGGTACAAAGCTCACTGTGCCGCTGGAACCAAGCTGTACCGGGCTGTTGAGCCTATAACTAGGGCGAAATCCTTACTGGGCTTCTTGTATTCCGGGTGGACCTGGCTTGGCAGTTCAGGCTGAACGGTACCCATGAGGAGTAGGGTTAAGACTAATTTGTGCATGGCTAGGTCCAAATGGCAGTAGCATGATGAGCAAAGGAACAATGGGTTGGAGTGCTACTCCGAATTATTGCTAGAGGATAGTCTTATTGCAAGTAACCTCCCATTATCTTTTGCGTGTTTCAGTTATAGAGTACCAGAGCCACAGTTGGGATGGTCACCTCACTCAATGTCATCACAGATGTTTTCCAGCCCCAACTATTGTTTCACAATATGATGCATTCTAGGTGTTGTAGCGTTGGCTTGGTTCCATTCAACTAGTTAAACTAACAGATGTTAGCAATGCCTTGTAGGTTATTTTCTATGATGACATAGAGTGAAGTGGTCACACTAGCGTGCCTGGTTGGCTGAGATGAGATTACTAGCTGCCTTGAAAAGATTTATTATTCAGGTGCTCATAGGCTGGGCTATTATTAGTGAAGAGAAAGTCACAGCAGCAGGGCAGAGGGATATGAGAAATCCTTAGCACACCAGTTATGCTACCCAAAAATGAGTACAGAGGGAGGCTTTTGCCATCACTTGCATTAGTATTCTAGTTATGCCACTACAGGTGCCCACTGCTTGACTCAGTTTGCAGTTCAGCTGAGCTGGAATTACAATTCTCAAGTACTTCAGTCAGTACCTGGAGTGTCGTTTACAATGAACAAAATGAGTACCTGTAGTGTCGTTGGTCTGTAGTAATTGGTGTCACTGTGTCTCCGCTTTCCTGGCTTCAGGTAATTCTTTCTTCATTTGTTATGCTTCAACAACTTTATCTCTACATGCATGTAAGAACTGGGACCACCAGTTCTCCGGGGGGTAGCTTGGCTCGAGCAGGAAGGCAGCCAGGGGCTTACGTGTAAAGCAGCTACTCAACACACGCATCCAATGAGAAACGAAGTGGGCGCAATAATGGAGACCACACCATTAGTTGTGTTTGAAAATCAAGATCTTTTATGTAGGCTTTAGATCATAGCAAACAAGGCATTAGCAAATCATCAGTGTTACTTTAAAATACCACATTAGAACATTTCCTGAACACCTTTCAAAATGCATTTCCTATAAGTTGGTAAACCACTTCATTAAGGGTTTTCAGGGTAGCAGAAAGCTCCAAAGAACACAGCCTGTCGCGTTAAACTATTCCGCAGGCTGGAAGGTAGTTTCATAAACCATGGGCTAACCTGTGGGAAGCAAACACAAGCATTTCCTCTTGTAAATATCGTCAGCCTTGCAACCCAGTCAGACCATCAAAACAACACTGGAATGGATCAATACATGTCATAGTTCACCCCCTTCAGGAACTGTAGAAGCCCACCCCTGCAAGAAATTCAGTACATGGAAAAGAGCATCTCATAAGCAGGCCTGAGTACAGTTAAGTAAGCATAAACCAAACAGGTGGCGTAGACTGCCACTAAACATCAACCACCACTGGAGCGTCAGAGTTTAATCCCTCCGGGAATCATTGAAGCCCGCCTCTGCAAGAAAAATCAGTACCGGGCACAATTCACCAATACCATTAGCAGGCATGTACGGTTAATTCGAAGTACGCCGGACTACAGGCAGGGTCAGTTATTCTGCCGGCGTCACCTAGACTCTCAATCAGGGCCTCCCAGATTCTTGAGGCACATTAAGGGGGCCAGCGGGGCCCAGTCTCAGTTCACCCCGGGGGGGGGGGCGACCTCGGGCCTTACCCGGCCTACCGCCCTTCTCCCCGGGGGTTACCTTGTGGTCTTCGACCCGATCAGGGCCCTTGCGGAGGTGCTGCGGCAGGCAGGAGGGTCTTCGTCCCTCCTGTGGCCTCATTCGGCCTGGCGCAGGGAAAGCGGACAGCTGTGGGGCACCGGCGCTTGGGGCGGCAGGTCGGAAGGGGGCTCCAGGGCCCCCTCCGCGAAGAGTCGGCGCTTCCCCGGGTGCCGGGCCTCGATGCAGAAGGCTCGATCTGGGCAGCCTATGGCTGCGCGGCTTGGCGGGGGCGGGGCCGATGACGAGGCCGGAGTCCCCCGTCACGTGCTGCAGACAGGGAGAGGCTTCAGGCCTAGCGCGGCCTGGTGTACTTGATGCGGCGGCCCTCTCCTGGTATATGGGGGCCGCCGAGGAAGTTCGATGACGGCGCAGGGCCCGCCGGGGCACAGAGAGGCAGGGTGACTTCGGCCCATCGCGGCCTGTGGAGAATTCCGGCGGCCCTCTTCTGGCACACAGGGGCTGCAATACTGGCTCTAACGCCGCGGCCACCAGAGGGGACTCCTAGGCGCTACAGGAGGGCGCCAACTGCTCCGGGCCGCAGCGGTGAGTCACCCCAGGCCAGTGCGCTCAGATCCCAGAGCGCTTGGGGCAGTTTCTGTCAGCGCTCACGCACGGGGCTTCAGCGTGAGGGCGGTCAAGCGCTTGAGGGGTACTTCAATAGCAGGACTTGACAGGCGGCAGTCTCTGACAGCGCTTGAGAGGGAGGGAGGTCAGGCTACAGCGCTGATGAAGAATTCCAGTCAGGTATGCCACTTGCTCAGTCAGCACAGCGCTGGGGCACAAAGGGAGCAGATTATAGCGCTTTCCACACGGCTTAGCAAGGACTGCAGGTGGGGGGGTGCGCAAGGCAGCACAGTCCAGTACCTGGTCGATCCCCCAGCAGTCTCTGGTCATAGGAAAGTAGACTTCTCGGCGCTTGGATGGTTCTGCGCCCTTAGTTGTTGGTTTCTTGAAGTTGAAGAGGGGGGGGGTTGAGTTGAAGGCTTGATGAGTTTTTCCCTCAGTCACTGCAGATGGACCCTGGGGTTCCCTACCACTGGGTCAGATCAGGGGGCTAGCATAGGACACCTCACCCAGCTTAAGAGGCAGCATCTAAATCCTGTCACTCCCAGTAGCATAGGTTCCTAGATAGGCCCTCCCGCCTAAAACTCCTGCGTGGGTTCCCCAGGTCAGTGATGCCCCAACTGACTAGAAAAAGTTCCCTCCCTTGCTTAAGTATGCCCAGGTCAGGTGACCACTCTCTAAGGCGGCAAAAAGCAGGTCCGCCTTCCTTCTGGAAGGTTCCAGGAGTTTCCCCACTCTACCTATGGACAGGGGATGGGTGGCTGGCATTGCAACATTGTATGGGGATCCAGCCTGCTCCTGGCAGCTAGGGTGCTACACTAAAAGACCACGCTGCAGTAGCAGGGGCCAGTGGCAGCCATGTTTGAAGTAGAGAGCACCTGCACCCTAACACAGTTTAGCTATGAAAAGGTGCTCGAAGACCTATGGGCCAACAAAAAGTAGGTGGGAAAAAGGAGGCAAGGGCAAAAAATCACAGGGAAAGACCACCCTTGGGCTGACAGGTCTAACAATGCAAATAAGACAGTAATAGATAATTTATAGGTAATTTTGAGAGCATTGAGACAATTAGGAAAATCTGCATAGGACTGATATATTTTTCTCAGAAAAATCAGATTTTGTACTGTCCTTATTTTTACAGGAACATATGTAATTTCTGTTTGCCCACCCTGTACTTGCAGAGAAACCTGTTCTCTTTTTTGAGGACTTTCTATGCTACATCTAACATTTTTATTTGTAAGCATTTTGTTGCATCCATTTTTTGTTGTGTAATTTGTAAAGGAAATTTGATGCATCTATGCACATAGAGTATGCACGCTTTTTAAAATATAAACCTTGTTGTGCATTTTTTTCTCCCTAGTGTATGCCGGCTTGATTTGTTAATCATTACACAATGGTTGTTTTAGCATATTCTTCAGAAGTTTCTGCAGCTGGCTTGAAGGTTGCCAGAGCCGTTGTACCTGAGGTCTTTAGCACTTCCTCGTGCAACATCCCATGTGCAGAGGGGAGGTTTTGTGAAATACTACAGACCATGCAAATACATTAATATGCAATGAGCCAATTTTTGCCTATAGGCAGGGCCACTTGAACCATGTGTCAGGGAAGGACCAAATTATGCAGCAGGGCTTACTAAATTATGTGTCAAGAAAAGGAAAATTATGGGGTGTATTGCGGTACATTTTGAAAAAGTATTACCTCATTATATTATCATTTTCAGGTCCAAGCCGGTTTTCTAACGAAATCTTGGTGACGTTCAGAAAGCTTCCTTTGGAGTGCATCCCTCCCATTGTTTGCCATTGGGTACTTGGTCCTGGCCCATAAAGCCCTCCATGGCTCCTGCCCAACCTATTTGAGGGCCAGGTTTATGTTTTATCAGCCAGTGCGTCAATTACGCTCAGCATCACTTAGATGCCTGGTTGTCCATAGGTTCCGGAAAACTCGCCTAGGGGGCAGCTCCCTGGTGGTCAGAGCGGCTAATTTGTGGAACGCACTGCCAGACCAACTACGACACACTACGGATCTGACCAGTTTTAAAAGACTATTAAAAACACATCTGTTTAAACAAGCTTTTTAGATTTCGGATGTATGCTGTCTTTGTTTCCTCTACGAGCCAGGACAGTCTCGACTAGCAGTGCGCGATACAAATCAGCCTATAACATATAACATTAGCTATGTGGCTTGTAACTCAAATTTGCTTGCTTTCTATTTGCTGGCTTTATTTGTTTTAGACTGTCCACCCTGAGTTTGTTCCTTCCCTTCCCCAAAGCCGGCTTTCTTCCAACAGTATAGCATTTCTGTAAACAGGTCTTAAAATCTCGTTCTTATCTTGTCTCATTTGCTCATCAAAGACATATGTCAAATGTAAGGGTCTGTCTTCTAGGGAGCAGGTGTTTACTTTTTTCCCTTTGACTTCAAAGTAAGAAGATTCATGTGACAATTCTGCTGGGTACCCATGTGAGACAGAAAGAATGAAGGGTGTTCTGTTTTGCCAGCTGGCTACTCTGGGTCTGCAATACAAAGTTTTTCTGTTTTCTAGCACCAAACACAATTTAAATGTCTGTAAACGAACTGTGCAGGTGTTTCAGAATAAGGAAAGCACAAATGAAGCAGATTTTTGGTAATTCTGAAGTGTAGTGGCAACAATTATTTTAATACACGTGATTTGTGCTCTGTATACCTTATTATTGTTTGTAAAATTGTATGTCTGTGCTAATGTAATGGTCATTTTAATTGAAGATGTGTTGTCTGTAACGGGAGTGTGCTACCACACAATGCATACACCACTCTACACCACTCCACAACACTGCACTCTACTCTTCACCACTCTACACTATGCCACTCCAGGTCATTGAACTCTCCATGCACCTTCACTCGTTGCCACTCTGCTCTACACCACTCTACGCCAATGCTCTCTACCCCACACGACTCTCGAATGCACTGCTGCACTCTTATCCACTACACTCTTAAGTCACGCTAAACTACTCTTAACTAATGTACTCTACAACACTGCACTCTACTCTATGCCACTGCACTCAACGCCACTTTACTTTGAAACTATCTACTCTACACCACTTTATTCCACTCTTTTCTATTTTGCACCACTGCAGTCTACCATGCGCCGCTGATTTCTACACCACTTTATTCAAAACCAATGCACTCTTGCCAATCCACTCTACACTCTGCTCTGAAAACCTCTACACTCTATGCCACTCTACACCATTGCACTCTGTCACTTTACTCTGCACCACTGCACTCTACTCAGTTGCACATTACGCTACTCTACAACGCTGCACCTTCTGCCACTGAACTCTGCGTCTCTACTCACCCTTTCTATTCTATGTGAATGCACTCAACTCTACACCTCTCTAATCCACTGTGCACCACTGCAGTCTACACTTTCAACTGCACCACTCTACGCTAGTGCACTCTATGCCACTGTACTGTGCACCACTCTAAGCCAATGCACTCTGTCACTGCACTCTGACAGTGTGTTCTGCAAGACTGCACTCTCCACCACTGAACTCTACCACTGCACTCTAAGTACTACACTCTACTCTGCACCCCTCAACTGTACACCAATCCACTCAATGCCATCTACTCTACATCACGCCGCTCTACACCACTCTAGTCTGCACCATTGCACTCCACCCACCACTTTACTCTGTCACTCTACGCCACTGTACTCTTCTGCACTCTACGCCAATATATTCTGAAACACTATACTTAAAGCCACCTCACTATACTCCACTCTGTGACACTAATCTCCATGATTCTCCACAATACTCCACTCTGACACTCTACTCCATTAACTTCTACTCTGCTCAGACATTATACTTCACTCCAAGCTACTCAACTCTACAACATTCTACTCCACTCTAAGCCACTCTGACACCACTCCACTCTCCGATGCTCTGTGCAACTCCCTCTATGCCACTATATTCCACTCTATCACTTTATTCCACAACACACTGCTACATTCCACTGCTCCACTTTATTTCACGCCACTCCACTATATGCCACTTGACTCTGCAACCCTCTATGCCATGCCACTCTTCTGTCACGTGGCTGTGTAGGCACAGGGAGAAACGCTGCCATTTTCCATACATGCATTTCTTAAGTTGCCATCTTTTCTATACGTTGACTTTTTGGCACACATTTGCATGCTTGACTGCAGGATATGGTACTTAAAAACCACATTTGCTTACATTTCCACTTCATCAAAACATTATCACAACACTTTGAACATTTAGTACAAGAGCTAAAGTTCACAGCACAATTGTTGTTTGTTTATCATCCGTTAGGTGATTTAGCTTTCATAAGAGGATAAACTGACAGCCTGACTGAGGTTTTGACACATTAGATTGGATCTCTTTTATTATATAAACAAGAGCACTTCCGTGTTCACATCAGAGGTTCACTCTACTGTCACTGCGAGGTTGCTATTGTTGGAGTCTAAGGCCAAGCTGATTCCTGTTTTTCCTCTGTGAGGAGGGATGTCCAACTTGTGACTAAGACGGGGACCTGAACACATTCACCCAGAGATATTGGGGAGTTGGGTTATCCAGTAAGAGTTTTTGGCTGATCACCGACCCTATGCAAGTAGGTTAAGGAGCGCATAGTAGGAGTACACTACACACAGTACCTATATGCCAGCATATATACACTGTTTTAGCAGAATGGTGGAATTTATCCTTTTCACTGTTCTCATATTGCTAATCGCTTTCATCTGCTTCATTCTATTAATCATTGCAGCACGTATATTTTGTACAAGAATCACAATGGGTCAATAAATATTGAAACGCTCCTTTGTGTATTTCTAGTGTGCCTCTCTGGTTGTGTACAAGTGACCAAGCGAAAAAGTTCTAGATCTATTACCACGATTCTTTGGGGAGTAAGAGATGTCATGTTCTGAGGTTGTTACATCCATTTGTTACCCTCTTGGGTTTAGGGGTACTTATGGTGGTACTGTGAGCTAGCAGGACCATAGGCAAACATATCCTGAGGATGTGCTTGGAATCACTCCGGCACTACCCCAAATTTTATGTTGTCCCACAAAGCACAGTTACCACTGAAGAAGTGGAAGCAGTATGACATGGCATGTCTACAATGGTTGATTGGGTTCTTATTGAATGGATCGCCTGAGTAGTTCTCTTTCGTATACCCAAAGACCACATCTCACCCCTTAACTGGAGAACTCCGTGGTGGTAGGGACTATCTTCCTCAGCTGAGTAGGTAACCTCTATGTATTGACTGTTCAAGCTTGAATCTTTTAAAGGATTATCCTGTTATGATACCCTCTCTGAATTCCACATATTCTTGTGGATGAAGATGCAGCAGTAAACATAGATGAGAACTGCAGTCATGCTTTTACTCAGACCCTGCTACAGCATGATCTCGCATTTACGGGTGGGGATGTTACCTTTGTGGTTGAGGCTCACGAAGCATATAGGACAGAGGTATTCTATTCATGGGTTACATTCCCAGCAGCAGACAACACAACTAGGCTGTATCACAATTACACTGTAGCTGAAGTACCAAATGACTACACACCATAGAAGAAACAGAAATACCAAGAGCATACCAAGAACATAGAAATTGGTTTGGAGACGCCGCACCACATACAATAAATGACGTGAGACTAGGTCCCCATAGAAATGCGTCAGCAACATGACCAGACTTAGCCGGTTACACACCATATCCTAAGCTAGGAAACATGACCGCTCCACCGGTACGCAGATTGTACAGCAATTTAGTAACCACGTGTAGGTGTTTCAAACAGTTCGTTATACAAACATTAACATTAAATCCTGTGAGAACTGCACAAGCTGCATATTAGACCTGGCATCTTTAGGTGTGGTTTCCCATGTCTCTTTGCTTCTGGCGTTCTGCTTTTGACTGTGTGCAGAAATTAGTTTTTGCTGGTTTTAGGTCTCTGGGCAGGGCAGTTTTATCACTGCTGACCTGTGCTAAAGTGCATGTGCTCTGTGTCTAAAATGTGATAGCTTTTGGTTTCTCTATGATTGGCATAATTGATTTACTCATAAAGTTCCTAGTACAGTGCACTGTGTATGCACAGGGCCTGTAAATCAAATGCTACTTTTGGGCCTCCAGCACTGACTGTCCCACTCACAAAAGTAGCCCTTCAAACATGTCTAAGGCCTATCGCTGCAGAGCATCTGTTCGCAGTTTTTAACTGGCATGTCGAACTGACAAGTACCCCTATTTTCCTTGTCCAAACATTCCCTTTTATTACATGTAAAGCAACCCTAAGGTAGGCCCTAGGGTAGCTCATGGTCAGGGGGCCTTGTAATTAAAAGGTAGTACATGTGTTTTTTTTTCAGAACAAAATGTTATTGTTGTGTTGAGTAAGATTGCAAGATATCGACAGTACTCCGAACACTGGAGGAGCTTGAGCATAAAATCAAGATACAGAGAAAAGCAATCAATATAGTAATCAATATCAATCATTATTATCAAACAATCCTTATTCCCCCCACCCCATAAGAACTACCCCCACCCGTGTTCCCCCCCTAGCCCCGTTCACGATGTCCATCCAGGTCAGGCAAAATAGACCGTATGAAAATAGTAATACACTCTTACCCTTGCCCTGGTACTCAAAGCAATTGTTCACCAGTTACATCTTGTTGCATCGGCGGCTCTAGCCACTGCCCCCTGTAGTCCGCCCACATCTTCCAGATTTTGTAGTGCTTTCCGGGGCAGCCACGGGCCTCAAACACCGGACGTTCCAGCCCCATATAGTAATCCAATCCCTGTTTCCAGACCTCTAACAGGGGAGCTCTAGGATTTTTCCAGGCACGGGCCACGTCCCTTTTAGCCACCGTAAGGCCCAGGTGTAGTAAGTGTTGTTTGTAGATGTTACCACCCACCTGCTCCAGGACATGCAAAATGCCCAGCTGCGGTGTACGGGGGAGCTTCCAGCCCAGCACCTCATCCAAACAATCCCAAACACGCTTCCAGTATCTCTCCAATGCCCCGCAGGACCATACCGTGTGCATGAAAGTGCCCACCTCTCGGCCACATCTCAGGCAGTCAGGGGAGGCAATCGAACCAGCCCTACACAGTCTCTCTCTCGTGTAATAAGCCCTGTGCAGGTATTTAAATTGGATAAAACGTAGTTGCACAGCGATGGCCGCCTCCCTCGGAGCAGCGAGAGCCTCCCTCCAACCCTCCTCATCCAGTTCTTCTACATCTCTCTCCCATGTGGACCGTAAGTTATCCAGAGAGGGGGAGCAATGAATAACTAGTGACTGATAGATGCAGGATATTTTCTTTTCTACTAGTTCCCCCATAAACAACTTAGCTTCTAGAGGGCTAAATTCCGGCAGAGAGTCCAGTCCCTCCAGGGCAGGGGTAATGGCGTGTCGGAACTGCAAATATTTAAATAATTTAGTATTAGGCATATCGTATTCGTCCCTCAGTTCCTGGAATGATTTAAGGGTCGTGCCCTTCATGACATGGCCCAACTCCGAGATCCCTATCGCATCCCAGCCGCGAAACCCCCGCAAGGCTGGAAGAGCCGTTAGGCGGCCATTGTGCCACAGCGGTGTCTCCTCCGTCCGCTTATTCCACCATCCCATGCGGCCAAGCGCTCAATGCCATATTTGGAAGACCACCTGTGTAGCCACTGGGAGTCTCCTCCTCTTTCCCGCCGAGTATAGCAACGTATGTAAGGTTCCATCAAATACCTCTCAAGGGCATAGGCCGGATCACTCCGATCTCCATACCACCACTCGTTTAACACCAACAAGTGGGAAGCTTGATAGTAAGATAAAATATCCGACGACGCCAGCCCACCATAATATGTGGAAAGGAAGCAGGTGCGAAGTGCCACACGTACAGCACCCCCAGCCCAGAGGACCTGGCGAAACCATTGCGGCAAGACAGGGTAGGGGTGGTTCTGTAGCTGATAGAGCAAACGAGGAAGGGCCACCATCTTAAAAATGGCCGAGCGGCCATACAGATTCAGGGGCATGCGGGACCATGTTTTCATATCGGACCGAACCCTGTCCCATACCGGAACGATGTTGCGTTCCCACGAGACTCCTGGTATGTCTGTTAAAAATACTCTGAGGTATTTAAAGCCCCCCACTGCTTCCTGTAGAGTCGACGCCCAGTTGCCAAGTGCCGCGCCATTGCCCAGGATCCTTAGAGTAGATTTCTTCACATTAAGATAAAGTCCCGAGACCTCTCCAAACACTCTCATAATTTCGAGAACTCTCGGGCCCGACCTATTTAGGTCTGTGAGAAAGAACAGCACGTCGTCTGCATAGAGACCGATCCTATCGGATGGCCCAGATTCCCATTCAAACCCCTTCATCTGCGCGTCTATGCGTACCCACGCCGCAAGAGGTTCCATGGCGAGGGCGAACAGATAAGGCGAGAGAGGGCACCCCTGGTGTGTGCCCCGTCCAATAGGGAAGGTGTCTGAGATCGTACCCGCTACCCGCACCGATGCCGTCAAGTCTGTATATAGCAACCGTATATATGAGAGAAAATGGGGTCCAAGATTCAAGCGAGGCAAGAGCGCGTGTAGGTAAACCCAGCTCAGCGAGTCAAAGGCTCTATCTATATCAGCCAACAAAAGCGCCGCCTGAGTTCCGGTAGCTCGCATCATTTCCAAAGCCACTTGGGCCCGCCTAATATTGTGCCTGGTAGCTCTGTGCGGCATAAAGCCGGCCTGGTCCGGGTGGACCAGGGTGGTAATTAATGGGAGGAGGCGGTTAGCGAGGGCCTTGGCCAGTATCTTCGCCTCAATATTAAGAAGTGAGATAGGGCGATAGGATTTATGGCGATCTGGAGGCCTCCCTGGCTTGCAAAAGACCACTATCTCAGCGTGCCTCCAGTCTCGCGGCAATTGGCCAGATTCTCTAGCAGCATCCAACGCCTTCTTATAATGTGTCCCTGTTAGACCTGACATCATTGGCTTGAGTCTCTCCTCCATTTTTTCTGTTTGCCTCTACTGTTTTACGATGTTTTGCTGGTATATGCTTTGGGCGCCGTGCCACTGCTGATCAGTGCCATAGCGCAAGTGCTCCCGATGTTAAATTGATGTATCTATTGTATCCATGTTTGGCCTATTTGGTTTACTGTCAGTCCCTAGTCTAGTGCACCAGGCGTGCCGGGGCTTGTAAATACAAATGCCGCTCGGGGGCTTGCAGCACGTGTTGTGCCACCCACAGGAGCGGCCTCGTAAAAAAATGTCTACGGGTTGGTCATTGCGAGACCCACGTGCAGTCTTGTACTGTCACGCAGGCTGCGCAGGTATACCTACTTGCCAGCCCCTCCAACCTTCCCTTGACTTCATGTTAGTCACCCCTATGGTAGGCCCACGGGCAGGGTGCATTGTACGTATAAGGTAGGACACGCCTGACCAAGTTGGCATGTCCTGATAGTGAAGTACCGCCATCTTCGTGCTTCACTATTGCGAGGTAGCCTGCTCTCCATTGCTTAGAATGGGCCGCCGGGATTATTAATGTTATGATCCTAGCTGGCTCGGGGAGCATGGTGCAATGTCGAGTTTGGTATCCCTGAACTCGGGGTTTAATTACGCATCCGTTGGTGTGGATGGTTTTTGGACTCTGGGTTCGAAAATAGCACTTTTAGAAAGTGTCTATTTTCTTGCCTAATCATATCTGGTTTCTGCTGGTCTTGCGTGTGTGTGACAGGAGCTGGGTGGCTCCACAGGTCTGGATGAGTCAGTGTGGGATGAGTGGGACATTTACGTTGAGAGTAGGGGGAGAGTAGTTGTTGATAGCCTGCCTTGCCTGATACAACGCTGGCTCCACCTCCTGCTAAGCGACTGATGGCTCTGTGCCTGCCATGGACGATCCTAGCCCCACCTCCTGCCAGGAGGGCGATAGCTCTGCTCCTGCCAGTATCAATGCTGGCTCCACCTCCTGCTGGTCGTCTGAGGACCCAGCCCGGCTCAATGAATAGGCCAGGTGCTACTGCCTAGCTCCACCCACCACAGACCCAGGATGTTGGGAAATCCCCGGCATAGACAAAGGGATCAAAGACGAAAAGGGGTATAAGAGAAGGACCCCTGAACTAGGAAATCAGATCACTTCTGACAAGGAACCCTGTAACCAAGGACAAGAGGCCTGCTGATCTAAGGACTGCCTACCCCTTCTGCCAGTGTGCTGTTGTTGGGGGAATCCTGCAGTGCTTCTTTATTTTTGCCAAGGAACCAGGAGAGAGGAACTGTGTGTGTACTCTCACGCTTGCTAAGAAAATCTCCAAGGACTGGAAGAGTGCCAGTCTCCTGCTGAAGTCACAGGGCTAAAGGACTTCATCTGCTAAAGTGCTATTTGCTGGAAGTGTGAATCCAGCGCCTCTGAAAGAACCAGCAATCACGACGACCGGACGCCGGGCCCGACCGACGCCAGCAGCAACGCCAGTGAGTGGGAGTACGGCTCTAGCTCCAGAGGACCTCGTGTCTGCACCGCTGCTGATCGCATCAACCGTGTGCCCTTCGACGCCGTGAGCGCTGCTCACTCTGTGCAACTGCATCATCGACGACGCCTGCTGAGGCCTGCTTGACACCGAAGGCGCGACGCCGGATCGTTCGACGCCGCTGATCATCGTGTGCTTCATTTTCCAAGGTACTGTGTTGTTGGGGGTCCGTGTGACTCCGGGCTCGACGTAGCGCTCCTCACGGTCGACGCCGAACCCTTGGATTACCTTTGCCTCCACGTCGTGTAGCCCCCGTGTGGGTTACCCTGTTGCTAAGAACTGTATTGCCAAGAAGAAGATTGCTTGATACCAAAGACTTGTTGTGCTGAAGAAGAAACTACCTTTGAACTATCCCTTTTTCCTTCCCAGAGTATTTATTACGATTGTGTACCGTGTTGCCGTTATTTGGTCTTGTGCTAAGCCTTATATAAAAAGACTTATTTTTATAATACTACTGTGTCGTGTCCATTTGTAGTGTATTACTGTATGTGGTCATAATTGCTTAACACACAGCCTCTGAGATAAGCCTGTTCTGCTCTGCCAAGCTACCAAGGGGGTGAGCAGGGGTTATCGAAGGGTGTGATCCCCTTGCCCTGACTAGAAAAGGAGTGTCCCTATTTGTCAGAAGTGCATACCTCTGCCAACTAGAGACAGCCGGTTCTAACATTGGATGCAGCGGTGAGGATTTGGACCTTGCATTTATGACCCATGTACAGTGATTAGTGTGCGCTACGTAGTGAAAGCAGACCATAACGCAGTCACAATCTAATTCGGAAGGATCCTATTTTTGTTCTCCGCTTTCCTGAAACTTGATTTTTTTGAACACTGCCAGTTTTAACCATGAGTGACAACGGAGTCACTGCCCCTGCTATCGTTGTTGTGGAGGAGTTCGAGAGAAATAAGCTTAAGAAATACAAGAAAGATGAGCTGAAACACTTTTGCGACCAGTTCAAAGTTCCTACCACAGGCCTCTCGAGAAAAGATGATTTTCGTAAAGCATTACAGGCCTGGTGGGAGTCCAGAGATCCCTCTGATGTGGTGGTGGTACCCACAGAGGAAGGGGATGAGGAGGTGCCAGTGAATGGGCCTGTGTCCTCTCCCGGTAGCAGTGTTTCCTCCAAAGGTCTTTCCCCTGAAGAAAGAGAAGAAAGGGCGAAAGAGCGAGCTTACAATATGGAGATGGCAAGGCTAAAAATAAATGGGCAGTTGGAGTTAGAAAATGCAAGAGGTAGAAGGGAAGTTGATTTAGAGATCAAAAAGTTGGAGTTCGAACGAGAGAAGTTAGCTTTGGAGCGTGAAGCCAGGTTGAGGGAACTGGATATCCAAGCTAAGAAGTTAGAGTTGAATCCCTCTGGCGGCAGCATTCCATCCGAGCCTGCAGAAAGTAAGTTTTACTTCCCGAAAGATGTGATCAAAGATTACAATAGGAATGAAGATATTGGTCAATGGTTTAAAGCATATGAGTTAGCATTGTTGGCCCACCAGGTCCCTGAGAAGAATTGGGGAGCAGGGTTGTGGGGTCGCTTTGTGAATGAGGGAAGAGATACCCTGTTAGACATGCCTGTTGCGGATAGGATGTCGTATGCTCATATGAAAGATGCTTTAATGTTGCGATATGGCTTAACCCCCGAGAAGTACAGACAAGCTTTTAGAGAATGTAAGAAGTTGCCTGGTACGACGTGGGTGGAATATGTGTCTTATTTTTGCAGAGCCATGGATGGTTGGGTAAAGGGCAGCAAAGTGGAAAGTTATGAAGCTCTTTATGATTTGTTTGCTTGGGAGCACTTGTCTAATAACTGTTTTCCAGAGCTGCGCCAGCACCTGATTGATAGCAAGATATCTAACCCTAGAAAACTTGCTGAGGAGGCGGATCGCTGGGTCAGTACCAGGGTCCACAAGGGTCCAGTGGGAGACTCAGCCAAAGGTGGGCAGGGTCCCCAGCAGAAGAGTGGGGGGGACAAGGGTAAACAGAAGGAGTCTCAGAAAGGGCCCCAAAGTAATCCCCAAGGGAACCAAGGGAAAGGTTCCCAGCCTCCCCCTGAGAAGAAGCCAGGGGCCCCGACGGGTAAACCTGTTCATAGGGGCCCCCTAACCTGCTACGGTTGTGGGCAGGTGGGACACCGGTTTTATGACCCCCAGTGTCCCAAAAAGGATTCGAATGCACCGCCGCGTGCACCCCCTCGTCAGTTGGCGAGTGTAGCCTTGGGAGGGGAGGAGATGGTTGTCCATGGTGGGAGGGGTCCCGCAGAAATGTCCCTGGTCTCGCTAGGAGACATGCAAATGGTCCCTCCACCCCCTCTGCCTAGTAACACTAGTAAATATAGGCAGTGGGTGACCATTAATGGCCATAGAGTGGAAGCTCTCAGAGACACCGGAGCGAGTGTGACAGCTGTCAAGTGTCACTTAGTGTCCAGAGAGCAGGTGGTTCCCCACGCATTCTACCCCGTGATAGCTGCCGATAACTCCCAGAAAGAGTGTGAGGTGGCTCAGGTTTCCTTTGAATGGGGGGGAGTTTCAGGTACTCTTCAGGTTGCTGTGAGGCCCACCATGCCTGTCGATTGTCTCCTGGGCAATGATTTAGAAGACTCCCCTTGGGCTAAGGTGGAGTTAGCCGCGCACTTGAAAATGTTGGGTGTGCCAGAGTGGGTGTGTGCAACCACTCGATCCATGACAGCGAGTAAGGGTGTTGATGGGGTCCCGGAGCCTGAAAGTATGGCCAAGGTCCCAGCTGTGAAGAGAAGAGGCAGGAGGCGTGGGAAACCGGCCCCTGTAGTTCCCGTGGTCCAGGAGGAGGTAGACCCTGAGGGGGATGCCCTGGAGCCCACGGGGGAACAAATTGCCGAACTGGGAGACTTGCCCGAGCTGACCCATTGGCAGCAGGATGGTGGTCCCTCCAGGGAGGAATTCTGTGCGGAACAGAAGGAGTGCCCTTCTCTTGTGGGCATGAGGCACCAGGCCTCAGCCCAATCCTCAGGTGATCAGTCAGGGTCACATTTTGTGTACTGGGAGAACGACCTCCTGTATAGCGAGCCTAAGGCTGCTGAGCCTGGATCAGCCCGTGTGCTGGTGGTACCCCAGCGCTTCAGAGCCTTCCTACTGGGTTTGGCTCATGACGTACCTTTAGCTGGACATCTGGGGCAGGACAAGACCTATGACAGGCTTGTCACCCATTTTTATTGGCCTCAGATGCGTAGGGATGTAGACATCCATTGCAAGACTTGTCGCACTTGCCAGGCAAGTGGGAAAAGCGGGAGGAAGCAGAAGGCTCCCCTCCAACCTTTTCCAGTGGTCAGTACCCCCTTTGACCGGGTGGGTATTGACATTGTTGGGCCCCTGGACCCCAAGACAGCCCTGGGCAACAGGTTCATCCTGGTCTTGGTGGACCATGCCACGAGGTACCCGGAAGCCATCCCTCTCAGAACAGTGACGGCCCCCGTGGTGGGACGGGCACTGATGGGTGTTTTCTCCCGGATGGGGTTCCCCAGAGAGGTGGTGTCCGACCGGGGCACCAACTTCATTTCGAACTACATGAAGTCTCTGTGGAAGGAGTGTGGGGTAACCTACAAGTTCACCACTCCTTACCACCCGCAAGGAAATGAGCTGGTTGAGAGATTCAACCGGACCCTGAAAGGCATGATTATGGGTCTTGAAGAACCAATGAGGCGGAAATGGGACGTCCTCTTGCCATGCCTGTTGTTTGCTTACCGGGAGGTGCCGCAGAAGGCTCTAGGGTTCAGCCCCTTTGAGCTCTTATACGGTCACCCGGTAAGAGGACCTTTGAGTCTGGTCAAGGAAGGCTGGGAGCAATCTCCCAGGAAACCTCCCCAGGATGTATACAGCTACATGCTGGCCTTTCGGAACCAGACTCGGCGCTTCAGAGAACTTGCTCAGGCAAATCTGGAGGCCAGCCAGGAGGAGATGAAGCGTTGGTACGACCGGAATGCCACTCTGGTAGAGCTTCAGCCTGGTCAGGAAGTGTGGGTCATGTCCCCTGTGGAACCTTGTGCGCTCAAGGACAGGTGGACTGGACCGTTTAAGGTTGTGGAGAAGAAGAGCGATGTCACCTACCTGGTGGACTTGAAATCTCCCAGGAACCCCTTGCGGGTCCTGCATGTCAACCGTTTGAAGCCCCACTTAGAAAGGTCCGAAGTGGGCATGCTCCTAGCTACAGATGATGGAATGGAGGAGGAGAGTGAGCCTCTTCCTGACCTCCTGTGTGCTAAAGAGCAAGACGGGTCAGTGGATGGTGTGGTCCTCTCTGACACACTGACTCTTGAACAGAAACAGGATTGTCGCCACCTGTTGGGACAATTCTCGGATCTGTTTTCCTTGGTTCCGGGTGTCACTCATTGGTGTGTCCATGACGTTGACACCGGAGACAGCCCTCCTGTGAAGCACAAGGCTTACAGGGTGACTGACAAGGTCAGAGCGTACATTAAGGAGGAGGTCTCCAAAATGTTTGCGTTAGGGGTGATTGAGTCCTCTAGCAGTCCTTGGGTCAGCCCTGTGGTCTTGGTCCCGAAGGCTGCAGCGCCTGGTGCTTCACCAGAACTCCGGTTCTGCGTGGATTACCGAGGACTCAATTCGGTCACGAAGACTGACGCGCACCCCATCCCCAGAGCTGATGAGCTCATAGATCGGTTGGGGGCTGCCCGGTACCTTAGTACGTTCGATTTAACGTCTGGGTACTGGCAGATCGCCTTGACTGATGGGGCAAAAGAGAGGTCAGCATTCTCCACACCAGATGGGCTATACCAGTTCCGGGTGATGCCCTTTGGGATGAAGAATGCCCCTGCCACCTTCCAGAGGTTGGTCAACCAGGTCTTGGCTGGACTGGAGGATTTCAGTGCCGCCTACCTGGACGACATCGCAGTGTTCAGCGCCAGCTGGGAGGAACACTTGCGCCACCTCCAGGAAGTGTTGTTGGCCCTGCGCGGAGCAGGCCTCACAATCAAAGCCAGTAAGTGCCAGATTGGGCAGGGTTCTGTGGTGTACTTGGGGCACCAAGTAGGGAGCGGTAAGGTGGCCCCCCTGCAACCCAAGATTGATACCATCCTGGCTTGGGCACCGCCCAAAACCCAAACTCAGGTGAGAGCCTTCTTAGGTCTCACGGGTTACTACAGGAGGTTTGTCAAGGATTATGGTACCATTGTGCACCCGTTGACTTCGCTGACTTCCAGGAAGCAGCCGCGAAATGTGATCTGGACTGATGCCTGTCAAACGGCCTTTGACACCCTGAAAACTGCAATGTCTACAGCACCCATTCTCCAGGCACCCGACTTTTCGAAAGAATTTATTGTTCAGACGGACGCTTCAGAGCATGGCGTGGGGGCTGTTCTAGCTCAGGTGAATGAAGAGGGCCGAGACTTGCCTGTAGCCTTCATCAGTAGAAGGTTACTTCCCAGGGAAACGAGGTGGAGTGCGATAGAGAGAGAAGCATTTGCTGTGGTCTGGGCGCTGAAGAAGCTAAGACCCTACCTGTTTGGGACTCACTTCCGGGTTCAGACAGACCACAGGCCCCTCAGATGGCTGATGCAGATGAGGGGTGAGAATCCAAAACTGTTGAGGTGGTCCATTTCCCTACAGGGGATGGACTTTACGGTGGAACACCGCCCTGGTACAGATCACGCCAATGCTGATGGTCTGTCCAGATTTTTCCGCCTTAGTGCTGAGGACTCCCTAGGTCAAGGGTAGTTCTCCCCACATTTCAGCTGGAGGGGACACGTGTTAGACCTGACCTCATTGGCTTGAGTCTCTCCTCCATTTTTTCTGTTTGCCTCTACTGTTTTACGATGTTTTGCTGGTATATGCTTTGGGCGCCGTGCCACTGCTGATCAGTGCCATAGCGCAAGTGCTCCCGATGTTAAATTGATGTATCTATTGTATCCATGTTTGGCCTATTTGGTTTACTGTCAGTCCCTAGTCTAGTGCACCAGGCGTGCCGGGGCTTGTAAATACAAATGCCGCTCGGGGGCTTGCAGCACGTGTTGTGCCACCCACAGGAGCGGCCTCGTAAAAGAATGTCTACGGGTCGGTCATTGCGAGACCCACGTGCAGTCTTGTACTGTCACGCAGGCTGCGCAGGTATACCTACTTGCCAGCCCCTCCAACCTTCCCTTGACTTCATGTTAGTCACCCCTATGGTAGGCCCACGGGCAGGTTGCATTGTACGTATAAGGTAGGACACGCCTGACCAAGTTGGCATGTCCTGATAGTGAAGTACCGCCATCTTCGTGCTTCACTATTGCGAGGTAGCCTGCTCTCCATTGCTTAGAATGGGCCGCCGGGATTATTAATGTTATGATCCTAGCTGGCTCGGGGAGCATGGTGCAATGTCGAGTTTGGTATCCCTGAACTCGGGGTTTAATTACGCATCCGTTGGTGTGGATGGTTTTTGGACTCTGGGTTCGAAAATAGCACTTTTAGAAAGTGTCTATTTTCTTGCCTAATCATATCTGGTTTCTGCTGGTCTTGCGTGTGTGTGACAGGAGCTGGGTGGCTCCACAGGTCTGGATGAGTCAGTGTGGGATGAGTGGGACATTTACGTTGAGAGTAGGGGGAGAGTAGTTGTTGATAGCCTGCCTTGCCTGATACAATGCTGGCTCCACCTCCTGCTAAGCGACTGATGGCTCTGTGCCTGCCATGGACGATCCTAGCCCCACCTCCTGCCAGGAGGGCGATAGCTCTGCTCCTGCCAGTATCAATGCTGGCTCCACCTCCTGCTGGGCGTCTGAGGACCCAGCCCGGCTCAATGAATAGGCCAGGTGCTACTGCCTAGCTCCACCCACCACAGACCCAGGATGTTGGGAAATCCCCGGCATAGACAAAGGGATCAAAGACGAAAAGGGGTATAAGAGAAGGACCCCTGAACTAGGAAATCAGATCACTTCTGACAAGGAACCCTGTAACCAAGGACAAGAGGCCTGCTGATCTAAGGACTGCCTACCCCTTCTGCCAGTGTGCTGTTGTTGGGGGAATCCTGCAGTGCTTCTTTATTTTTGCCAAGGAACCAGGAGAGAGGAACTGTGTGTGTACTCTCACGCTTGCTAAGAAAATCTCCAAGGACTGGAAGAGTGCCAGTCTCCTGCTGAAGTCACAGGGCTAAAGGACTTCATCTGCTAAAGTGCTATTTGCTGGAAGTGTGAATCCAGCGCCTCTGAAAGAACCAGCAATCACGACGACCGGACGCCGGGCCCGACCGACGCCAGCAGCAACGCCAGTGAGTGGGAGTACGGCTCTAGCTCCAGAGGACCTCGTGTCTGCACCGCTGCTGATCGCATCAACCGTGTGCCCTTCGACGCCGTGAGCGCTGCTCACTCTGTGCAACCGCATCATCGACGACGCCTGCTGAGGCCTGCTTGACACCGAAGGCGCGACGCCGGATCGTTCGACGCCGCTGATCATCGTGTGCTTCATTTTCCAAGGTACTGTGTTGTTGGGGGTCCGTGTGACTCCGGGCTCGACGTAGCGCTCCTCACGGTCGACGCCGAACCCTTGGATTACCTTTGCCTCCACGTCTAGTAGCCCCCGTGTGGGTTACCCTGTTGCTAAGAACTGTATTGCCAAGAAGAAGATTGCTTGATACTAAAGACTTGTTGTGCTGAAGAAGAAACTACCTTTGAACTATCCCTTTTTCCTTCCCAGAGTATTTATTACGATTGTGTACCGTGTTGCCGTTATTTGGTCTTGTGCTAAGCCTTATATAAAAATACTTATTTTTATAATACTACTGTGTCGTGTCCATTTGTAGTGTATTCACTGTATTACTGTATGTGGTCATAATTGCTTAACACACAGCCTCTGAGATAAGCCTGTTCTGCTCTGCCAAGCTACCAAGGGGGTGAGCAGGGGTTATCGAAGGGTGTGATCCCCTTGCCCTGACTAGAAAAGGAGTGTCCCTATTTGTCAGAAGTGCATACCTCTGCCAACTAGAGACAGCCGGTTCTAACAGTCCCTAATTGGAGATGATATTTCTGGAAAAACTCGCACGGAAATCCGTTAGGCCCTGGGGCCTTCCCTGTGTTTATTTCTCCAAGGGCCTTCCCTAGTTCTTCTGCAGACAGTGGAAGCTGAAGACTACTGCGCTCTTCGTCAGCGATTCCCCGCGGTGGGAGATCCGCCAGAAATTTATCGACGACTTCTGCAGGGAGGGATTCCAGTACATGTGGTTTTAAGTTTTACATGTCCTGATAGTGAAAAACTGCAACATTTATTTTTCATTACAGCAAGGCCTATCTCTCCCATAGGTTTGCATTGGAGCTGTCTTTTAACATCTTACAAGTGTATCTTCCAATTTGGGGCTGATAAAAAATTGAAGTTTGACGTCTCTGGACAATTTAAAAACACATCTTTCAGTGAAGTTGGTTTTCAAATTGCAGATCTGAAAATGTCACTTTTAGAAAGTTGGACTTTTCGTACTTAACCATTCTGTGCCTCTGCCTGTCTGGTTTGGATGACAGCTGGGCTTTGTGAATTTAGACAGTCACACACAATGGGAGTTGAGGTGTGCCCTTCATATCCTGATGGCCCTTCGCCTGCCTGCACCTGAATAGGGCTTTGCTTGTCTGCAGAGAAAGCACTGTCTCCCCTCCTGTTTAGTGTTTCTGGAGCCAGGACTGGGAAGGACAGGGTCTTGTGCACTGTCAAGACCTTTCTTTGAAGTCTCCCTACTTCAAAGGCTGAAATGGGTATAAGTGCTGGACCTCTGACACCATATAGTCAAAACAGTTCTGGACTGCAGACATTCTGACAAGAAGAAGAGCTGCTGTGCTGCCAGGAGGGACTGCCTCTTTGCTGCTTTCTTTTCTGTGTTGGCCTGCTGCCTTCTGATTCTGTCTTAGGAGTGAGAGGACTGGACTTTGCTCTCTGCAGCCTACTTTCAAAGGATCTTCAAGGGCTTAAGTTGAGCTTACCTTCACTTTGAAATCTCAGGGCCATCAAAGACTTCACTGCAGCATCTGGGGTTTTCTGCTGATATCCCTAGTCTGCCAAGTGGTTCCAAATCCAGTTCCTAGGCCCCTGTAAATGAGTTTCCTGTGCTAAATTAAAAGAAACCAGTACACCGACTTCCAGTGTGACTTTGGAGCCAGCACCGCGCCGCTGTCTGCACTGGAGCCTTGGTCCCTTATCAATGCAACAACCACAACTTGCAAAGCATACACCAATGCCACTGTGGTGCCTCCTAAGATCTGCCACAGATTGAGTCTTGAGCACCGCACCACTGAAGTCCGTGACGTCCGACTCAGTCGCAGCACCTTTGGCAGGACACCAACACCTCAAAGTCGACGCCTTGTGGCTTGACCCTTGCCGCTTCATCGACCCCGCAACGTTGATGGGAACCAACACCTCTCCACCAACATCTCCCCTGTGCCTTGCAGGTGATAACGGCTCAACAACTTTGCATCACCTCCAGGAACCGACACCTCACTTGCTTCAGTGATGCCTCACCTTCGTTGTGCAATGCACTGTTCAAAGCACTGACGTGCCAGTGACCTGCACCGACAGTAAGGAACAGATGCCTCAAACCACTACTCTCCCACCTCGACGCCTCACAACGTCTTTTATTTAGTCATCATTTCCAAGGTACTGTAACCAGGGTCATTGCGATTCCATAGCCGGCCTGTGCTCCAGAAGCCGGCCCCAAACTTTGAGATTCGACTTCGTCAAGCACGTCATGATAACCCCAGCCATAGCTTTTGTGTTTCTAAGTGCTAGAACTGCATCTAATCTTTGAGAATTTGTATTTCAATTGTGTGTATTGGATTCTTATCATTTTGGTCTTGTTTTATTCCGATAAATATTGGCTTTTTTTCTAAACTGGTATGGGGTACTTTTGAGGAGTTTTCACTGTTATTGTGGGTGTCTTTGTGTGTGTGCGCGCGCAAACCCACATCTACTTTACACATTACCTCTTTAGTTTAGCCTGACTTCTCTGAGACAAGCTACCTGAGGGTGAGCACCACCCAGGGTGTCCATTAAGGTCTGCCAATCAGGCTTTGTTTAAAATCCCAAAATGGAGTAAGGCCGGATGGGGTGGTAGATGCCTCTCCAAACTGGCTCCCAAACTCTGGAACGGGCTGCCCTTGGATATTAGATCTCGATCTGTTCGGTCTAAGTTCTGAGGTTTATTAAAAACTTGGCTTTTTCCAGCTTAGCAGCTGATCTTATCTTATGTACTCTTCCTTTCTTCTGTGTTTCCTCCAGTGCCAAGACGCCTCGGCAATCGAGCGCTATATAAAACCCTTCCTTACTTACTTATAGTTAAACAGAGTGTGAACTAGACTTACCCTGATTAGGATTTTGGGTCCCTACTTGAACAGGGAGCTTATCTCTGCCAGCTAGAGACCCCGTGTCTAACACTGCACAACCACAATTGGCTACCCCGGACATTAGCACACAAACAATAAATGCAGTCATGGATAAAATTCCCATCAGATAGGAGAAAATTCCGTTCTGGACTGCACAAAAAAAACAGTCCGCTTGAAGCAGTGTTTCCCCATATGGGGCCCCAGGAAAAACACAGTATTTTAACAGTATGCTTGCCAATGGGGATGACTTCGCCCTGTAGAAAACTGCACCACCTGGGGTACAGTTTTTGCAGCAGTATATACCAGAACTCATGGTACCCCTTTATTAGCTGTTTTGCCAGAGGTGCTTAAACCGATTCAGAATGAGCACAGGGCAGCACCTGCCCCAAATTTGGAGATGAAACTGATGGGCAATTCCCCATTATCTAAATTAACATTAAAGGGAAAACAGCAGTGTTGGGTATACACCAGCATTTAAGGGATTTGACTCCCGGACCACAGGAGCGCAAATTACCTAAAAATTATTAAAAAGACCTATGCAAGACTGGGTAGAGATAATTTGCAAGCCAAACCTGGAAAACCACAAATAAAGAGTAAATCTGAGACGGATAACTTGTAGCAAGCACCGAGTCTTCTACAAAGAAGTGGGATAATAAGAAAAATGAAGACTAAACTAAATCACGGGTTGGGTCTCCTCAAAAGGAAGCTCCACGAGAAGCGCTTGAACCTGCGCAACCGTTCTCATATTAGACCAACTGACCGGTATCTGGATACTAATACACATTAATCTCTTTCCTTCCAGGAGTCATCCGACAAACATTCAGAGAGATGGACGGTCAGAGTACAGATAATGGGAGTTTGTGAAACAAATGAAGAACTCACAATGCTCATCTGACTACACAATTAAACAGGAAGACAAATCTAAAACATCCAAACCTCAATTCAAAAAGAAGGTAGCTGGATTAAAGGTTAAGCATGCCAAAGATATTGAGTACTCTGCTTCTCAAGGGGGAGTGGGATCTGACCATGTTGGGCAGTGCAGCTGAGGTCACAATAGTTCGCTGGAATCTGATGGAGTTGTCTGGCGGCAGTAGCTCTGAGTAACTATATCCAGGTTTAAACTCCGGATACACGAGTAAGTGTTCAGTATCTCCTGTGGGAGATGTGTAGGAAACTGGCTCTATATATACTACACCAAAATGAGGTATAGTGTGTATAGAGTCCAGGTGACCCCAGAGGTACGCAGAGGTTAAACTTAGATAGCACCTTTCTCTCTATTTGTGGTAGAGTGGTCAAGCAGTAAGGCAGTATCAGAGGACAGTGTTAAGCATTCGATGTACACACTCAGTCAGCAAATTAATTTACACACTCAAGAGCTTAACTTTAGGCCAATTGTTTTTGTATAAAAAATATACTGTTGTTTATTTTCACAACCAAGCAAGCCTGGCACAGGTAAGCATTAAATACTTTTTAGTAATACGTTGCTGAATATAGAATAGTTTGAAAATGCAATAGAAATTGTACTTTGTTTGATATACAGGGGGATGCAGTAGGTTGCAACACTTAGCAAATTCAGTACATTGAAATGACTATGCTTTTTCAGTAAATTACAGGTAATTTACTTTTCTAACTCCGTGCTGGATACCTGGATTCAGCACTGGGAAATTTCCTGCAAACGGGTAAGTAAATACGTTTTGGTTCTTTGTGAGATTTTTAAAGAATATTTTTAGATTCCAAAACTCCACACTTAGAAACTTTTTGGAAGAGACTTGTCAATGGTATCCTATTGAAGAAAAACAGGTTATCGGTTCACAGGTAAGTGATCGACTGTGGGAGTTAAGATTCTAGGGTTAGACTCAGGGGTCCCCCAGGGTCAGTGAGGCACTCTTGTTACACCCTCAGCGGTACTAGTTCGGCCGGGTTCAAAGTGTTGCGGCCCAATGTTATCCAATGGGGGATAGGGGACCTCCGATTGGTGGCTGCTGGCAAGCAGGCCATTGGGTTGTGGGAGCAAAGCTCCTAGGGTTTAGGTCAGGGCAAAGGGGCAAACAACGTAGCACAAAATGTGCACCCTCTGCGGCACTGAGGGGGCCGGGTGCAGAGTGCTGTTTCGACGTCGGGCACCCTGTTATTTTCAATTGAAATCCTCCGGTTTGCAAAAGCACTGCAGGCAGGGAGACGAAGGACTTCCCGGTGCGACTACCATTTCGAGAGGTAAGTTGGGAAGTTAAGGGTTGGTTAGTCACCATTGGTTTGGGCGCACAAGTCCGTGGGGCGTCGGGTGCAGTGGTGCCTTTTGTAATCGGATCTTCTTACCTGCTCCTGGTCGCGGTTAGGGGTCCTTCTGGATTTAGGCTGCAGGCGTCAACTGGAGGCTTGAGGCAGGCCAGGGGTTGCTGGATCTCTGTTCAGGATCACCGGGGTGACCTCCGCGTGTTTTTCCACTCGAGCTCAGGCCGTGTTCGGCGGGTGCATAGTGGGATGCATTCGCGGTTTCTGGCTGCTGCCAGAGGTTGCTGTTTGAACAAATCCTGTGTTCACAGGAGAAACAGTCTTTGGAAGTGAAGGCAGGCGGGTCCTCCGGGTTTTTTGAGGTTGCTGGCTGCAGGACACATCGGGATTTCACAAGAACAGGTTCGAGAGGAGACAGGCCTGTAGGGCTGGGGTCAAGTCAGTGGGCATCTTCCTCTTGTTAGCTGGCTGCACAGCAGCTCGGTCCTTCTTCTTTTCTTGTTGTTTCTGGATCTGAGGAAGCGAGGTCTGGGGTGCCCCCTAAATACTAGATTTAGGGGCATTACAGGTAGGCAAAGGGCAGAGACCAATGGGTCCATTCCCTGGGGTGGGTACACCCCCTATCGTGCCACCCTCCAGTGCGAGGGGTGCAGGAGCCTGTCCCTTGTTGGTTGGGTCCCCCCCTCCTCAAGATGGCGGGGACTCTGAGTTGGGCTTCACCTCACCTCCCCCACCTGAGGGGTGGAGTTGGCAGAGGTGGGCACACCTCATTCCCTCACTTGTTTTTCTCGACGGCTCTCCCGCCCAAAGTGGGGGGTAGAACCAGTGGGACAAGTTGCTGAAAGCAGCAAATGGCCTGGGGAGGCTCACAAAGGAAGCATGCCTTTAAAGCTTCCCCTTCGTGAACCCTGCCAATCCTGGGGGAGGAGACTTGGCACTTCGTACCAGGATGTGCATTGTTTCAGGCCTCAGAGAGCAGCAGGCTCTCGACCCAGGGTTCCAGAAACATGTCTGGTGGTGGCAGCAGAAAGCAGCCACTCAGCCTGGACACTAGTGGTGGGTTAGTTTTCAGGGGGCATATCTGAGATGCCCTCTATGTGCATTTTTAATTAAATCCCTCACTGGCATCAGTGTGGGTTTAATGTGCTGAGAAGTTCGATACCAAACTTCTCAGTTTTCAGTGTAGCCATTATGGTGCTGTGGAGTTCGTAATGACAAGCTCCCAGCACCATATACTCCTAATGGCAGCACTGCACTTAACATGTCTAAGAATGGACTTAGACACTGTAGAGGTAAAGGGCTCATGCACTTGTACCCTCACCACTGGCATAGGGCACCCAGCTAGAGGGGTGACTGATCTATGCCAGGGCAGTGGTTTGTGGGCATGGCACACAGGGATGTGTGCCATGTCGACTCTTCACTTTGTTCTGCACCAAAACACGCAGCCTGCAAAGGCAGTCTGTGTGTGTGTGTAAATATACAGGACCTCTAAGGGTGGCACAATAAGTGCTGCAGCCCTTAGAGGTCTTCCCTGGTCACAGTGTCCTGGGTACCTGTGGTACCATTTACCAGGGGCTGACCTGAGGCCAGAGATGCCAATTGGGTTCGTTTTGGGGAAAGAACTCGGGCCCGGGGAACCTGATGGGCAGGGACCTAGGACAAACCAAGAAAAAGTGCATCAGTAGTCTGGCAAAAAGTGTGGAGGTTACTGCAACTGAAACCCACTTTCCTACAAGATTCAACTCTAGTTGGAAGGGGACATACAAAGACCGATTTTAAAATTCTCTTTTGGGAGAACCCGCAATTTGGCTATGTTGTTCTCCTGGTCGAAAAGGATTGGGCACTAGAATTTGTCATGGACTACCCAAACGGAGAAACAGTAATTTATCCTGCCTTCTCCGACCTTGTTCCAGACACCTAAAATGTTCATGTGACAAGTAGTATAAGTTTGCGCAAGCGCTGAAATTATACCCCAACCATGTGGGATGGGATGATGGTACCCCTCATCATGAAATACCACTGAGGTTGATCCCACAACCTCAAAGACAATACCCCATTAAAAAGTATGCTAAATAAAAAGTTGGGGAAATTCTCCAACAATTTGAATACCAGGGTGTAATAGAAAGTTGGACCTCTTCAGTGAATAATCCCTTGTTTCCTGTAATGAGGCTTGATCATTCATATCGTCTAGCATTAGATTACACACACTTGAATACAGCTACTCTCACATGTGCAGTACAAAATGCACACAGCACGGCACTAATGAACAACATAGTGTATAAAAAACACAAAACTGCCAAAATATAGTGCCTGAAAGCCTGTATTTGACAGCATATTCCACGCTGGGTTCTCCAAGGCAATTCTGTTGATTGCTGTTTTCAGCTAGGGTAACAGAACTCCTAAAGCATGTTGATGACCAGGCATTGTCGTATGTCGATCACATATATCTGATGGATGATGACCATAAAGTGCACCCGACAATAGTAGATTGCATAGTTCTGGGATTTGCTCACATGGGCTACAAATTAAATTTTAAAAAAATCAGATTGCCCACCTCCGTGTCCTGTTTCTGGGATAGGAGCAGTTATGTGAAGGCAAAAACCTTGCAACATATTTCTTAGAGAAATGTGCGCTCCTACATCTTCCAGCTACATTGAAGAGGTTACAATCCATATTGGGATTCCTTCATTTTTATTCCAGGTAACGCAGAACTTTTTAAACTTTTCTGCAACCTCATATATGTAGACTTTTCAAGCTCACCTTGGACACCAAAACACACAAGTTTGCGTTCAGTACAAGTTGACATGCTAACGCTAACTTCAAAACATTTATACACAAGTGAAAACACAACAAACCTGGTGATCCGCATAATTGCGGGGGTATCCGGGTACATCCACGTTGCTTTCAATGAAGGTGAAACTTTACCGATTCACACAAATCGCATTTATACACGAATGTCGAAATGCGTTGGGTCCATCACCTAAATGGGGTCCAAAGGGCACTGAATAATCTGCCTAGAAAAAAAATGGGGGGTCAGACTTCCAAAAAGATCCTATTTGGTGTTGAAATGTGGGCCCCAGACCGTGACAGTCCCAGCATAGTGGTGGCTGAAACATCATTTTACATAAACGTCTGGCTGTTTACAGGAACGGAAAAGTGTCAGGGACGAACAAAGCAACGTCCAAGTAAAATGCACCGCCACTGGTGAAGTGAAGGAAATGCCAGCAGCTCCCGGTAGGATCCTGAAGGTTGGGGGATCTGGTCAGGGAGAAAATAGTGGCCAAAAAATAACTCTGGCCATCCTACAGAGTCTTGGCTGCTGAAGGTACCGGAACTTTGCTTCCTCTGCCTCCTGCTAGCTGCAGAAACAAGGGATTTGTCTCCATTAATTTGGTCAAACCACACAATGTGGAGATTCTCAATAGTAGGCCACGTGGGTTCCTGGGTAATTACCTGCTTCCTCTCACTACCATACAGGAAGTTTCAATTGAAGCTTTAATTGCTGATGAAGCATCCTCTTCCCTTCAAAGTAAAATGCTTTTAACTTTGGCCTATTTTGTAACTTAAGCATCTGGTTTACGCATGGCGCTTCTTGTCTTTCATGTCATTGCTGATGCTCTTTTAGCTAACATATATGCCAGATCAATGAATGTATTTCCCGCTTTTCTGAATTCAGGTTGTTGAAATAACCTCAGGAGGCACACCCTTGGTTTCTAAAAATCTGTCTCGTCCAGCATGTTCTTGAATAGTATGCATATCTTACTCCAGTACTCAGGAGAAGTGATGGAAGCTCCATACCTTGTGGAAACAAATCAGCATGTAGGAGGTTGCATATGAGACATGTTATGGGCTCCATCTCCACTAAATTGTCACATCATTCATCTTCTATGCCCCTGCCCAGATTTTTTTCCCAAATAGCCCTACATTTGGCTAGGCTTGTTTACATCATTGAGACGGGGATTTTATATAAACATTCTACCATGTTGCCCCAAGGACATATCGTTAGCATTAATTGTAATAGTTCATGTTTAAGTGATTTCTCTGTTTTTGTTCCCCACATGGGTGTATGCGTTATTACCTTGCGTTGGGGACTGACCAGGGGGCATGCCATATTCCACTCTCAGATTGTCCAGTGCTGTGAGTTCCCCTGTCCCCCCCCCCATTCCAGCCCCCCCCCCCCCCTACCCTCCCCCCATGTCCACATTGACATCGTTGCTGTTGTGAAGAAGCCTCCTGATGTTGAGGTTCTAGCCTGGGGTATTGTAAATGCATACAATTGAATTGTGATGTTTTCTTCACGCTTCCCTTCCAGCGACGTAAAGCTACTCTAAGTAGTATGGGCCTCCCTGGGGTTCTGACTTACCCCCGAGTAACAGATATCAATGCTCCTAGATTGAGTTCTGTGCTCTATTTCTTATTGATCTTTACAGTCTAGACACTGTGCTATCAACTTTACCTGAATCGCATGATAGTATAGTCTATAATCTGGGGCACTCATGTCACCATCTGCTGTTGTCTACTCTGTGGCGCTGACCATCCCAAATTAAATCCCTGAGAAGGGAATCCAAAGTGTTGAACCCGAATATTGGTACCCAAGCTGTCAAGGTCACAAGAAGGTATAACAGCCCAGGAGTATCAACATTTTAGAATAGTAGTAGACTGCCATAATCAGTATTTTAAGTGATCTCTAGAAATCTACACCACCTTTGAGGGACCTCATTGCTGCTTACAGGCTCCCCTTAATGGTATTCTCTTTCTCATGATAAACATTCACCCTGAGGTCGTGTAACAAATGTTGCTAGCATGTGATGTTGACGGGAACTGCATGTCATGAATGTAACTTGATACAAATTTAAAACTTGCGCCTCAGATCACCGTAGTTTCTAATATTTTTTTCTGTCAGCTGAAGCTGCTGTATAGGATCTTACTCTGTTTTCCTAAATTAGCCACATATTTGTTTCAGCCCTGGAAGGCACTTTATTACACTAAGGGGAAGCTTATATTAGGATTTCTAAATTGTCTTTTGCCTTGTTTCTTCCTGGTTCAAAATGCTACTATAAGTCTGATTGTGTGAGTCAGAGGCTTCTAGTTGGCCACCTCCCTTTGGGGAACTAAACATACCTCCCCTGTTGCTTCAAACAGTTCCGTTTTAGAACTATATATCAACCCTAGAGCAATCCATTACCTGGCTTCTCAGTTTCATAAGGATATGGTCCTTGGGATATGGCTTTGTTACCTTCCAAGTCTATTAGTATGCCTTGTTTCAGGGAAAATAAGGTTGTATGTTCTCACTCTGGCTCCTAATGCTTGGAATAGTTTAGTTTAAGTTGCAGTTATTGTTTTATCACCTTCAATTTCAAAAGCAGCAGAGGAATTTGTTGCTGACATAACTATGGTTTACATCCTGTCTTTAACCTTGATCGGTGTGAAGTTGATTAATGCCATGAAACACTTTTGGTGAATTGGTGCCTTACAGAATGGGTAAGTGATTTCTTGCAAAAGAAAATACTTGGATCATCAGGTGTACAGTATAGTTCACTTTATTGAACTAAACATTCTTAGTTAAGGGAACAACGGCAGTTATCTTTGCCATGACACCCGAGTTACTTTGAGTCAGCCCTCAACACTACAGTAGGGGTGAATTTCTATAAGAAACAGTCATCTGGGTTACTATTAAATTGTGTTTTGCTAGATTTCTTTTAGCTGGTTTAATAGGTTTATTTTTTTCAAAGTTGACGAACTTGAAGAGTATTCATTTATAGCCTTCTATTGTTTCCAACTTATGGTGTGATCAAAATGGAGAAGTTTGTGGGACACGTTTTTTGTACTAAAGACATATGCATGAATCGAATGCATGAATCGTAACAGTACAAGAACTATCACATCTTGGCAGGGATAAATCAAAAGTAGAAACACATATCTAGGTATTATTAGAGATGCGGGATCCATATCTATATGCTGTATTTGAAAGTGAGGTTGAAAAAGACAAAACAGACTTTATCCTAATTACATTTTTCTCCACATTCTCTTTTTAGGATGTATTAAAAATATCTTGTTGCAAAGATCGATTTGGGGAAAATGTTTACTGATTGTACACATTATCTGATTTCTATAAACATAAATCAGATCCTTGATATGATAAATAAAATACAGCTATGTACACAGCAGCACTGCCCTCTCAGACCATCTGTATTTGTGCTGTTGGTTGAAACAGTAGCCCTGGGGCATTGCTCTGTTTAAATATTAGAATTCTATGACACTTCTCACTAAAAGTAGCCTATGCGCTGAGAACGTACTAACAACATTTACAAATCATGAAGATTATTAGACCGTTGCTCATGGGCGTTATTGGTGGTTTACACTACAAATCAGGGTATATTTAAATAATGACCAGTGTTTCTATTAATATCGAAGACAGTTGTTGAACTGAAAACATAGAATGAGCTCCATGCATCCCTAGAAGGGAGAATTACTTTTATCAAGAGGATATTTTTACCCAAATATTTATTCTTCTTGTAGAAAATGTTGGAGATGAATCTTATTCATATTTGCCTTGCAGATTTGATCAGGATCCAGATATATCCCAAATTACACCTCATGACCCACCCTCATAAAATTGAACGCATATACACTATCACAAAGCATGTCTTTGTGACAGAAGGGTTTCTTGCTCTTATAATTGTACATTAGAGGTAAAATGTAAAGACTGTTGACTCATTGCAGCAAGACTATTGTATAGTGAACAGCATACTTATATTTTCTTTATTAAACCTAAAAGTCTAGGTACTTTATGTGCCATAAAAGAAATTTGTCATTATCCACACTCCTCTCAAATTGAACTGCTAACATAATACAGGCTGTTTTGTCTTGTTGATGTATATCATACGAGAAGCATTCATTTATGAGGGAAAATGGAGATGGGGAAAGTGAGTTTCTGAGCTGCTAAAATCCAAAGTTGGGAGCATGTGAATGTATAGTAAGTAGGAGGAAGACCCTAGGTCTGAACTATAGAGCGAGTACAGGTGATGAAAAGCCACTGCAATTCTTAATTTAAACCCAAATAATTGAAAATTTAGAGTAATAGGTGTTGTAGTTGGAAAAAGCAGATCTCGTTTGAAAGCATTTTGAAAACTCTCTTGCTTGGATTTAAGCAATACTGTGAGACAAAAAAATTATAGTCTGTATTCCTTAATGTTAGATGACTGTGTTAGCAATAATCTTAAACATAGCCATAAAATCTTTACTAACAATATTGTAATGAAATTGGTATTAGTTAGAATTACTAGATTTTGACCTTGCCTAAACCTGTAAATTGAGCCGGATACAACAGAACGAGCAAGGATACGTGCTGCTACCAGCCAAGCTCCGGACATGTGAGGGACGGACCCGTCCTTCATTTCCCTTTTTTGACCTAGAAACGCTGGTGATGTTCACGCACATCACCCGATGTACCTTTAGACCGCCAATTTTGCCTTGATTATTTCATTACCAATACCCTGTCTTTCTACATACAGCCCTGAAGAGTCACAATTGTACATGTTGTGACGAAACACATGCCGGCTGGTAGAATATATTTTGCACTGATCTGGATTGAATTATAAATCGTTTTGCTGAAACTTCCAAGGCCTCAACCGTCATTTTGCACAAGTTCATGTGTTGATATTTGGTTTTTACAACAAAGCCCATTACATAGAAACGTGTGCACAGGACCTTTTCTTCATTTGTACGTGTGGACTCTCATCCACACAAGTGCAGGGGTTGTTTTACTTGGGTTTGTTCTCCCCTGACCTGTTTGCGCCGTATACTCCGTATTTACGAATATATCTTAAAGCAAGAGCGCCATCACTTCCTGTGCATAAATCTAAACCCTTCGCTGACATATTATCTAAACCGGTAAATTGCCTGCCGGGATTAGGGAACTCGCGAAGGCCTTTATACTACAATTTTTGCATTAATTCTGTTTAAATATAATTAGGAAGTTTTGCAATTTGTTTGATACAAGTGAACTGCAACTCCAAAACACAGGCATGCACGACCTATATTACAGAAATATGAAGTTTGTGTAAAAGTCTGCAATTTCAGTTTTTCATTCTGTTTCGGAGATGGCTGCCATCTGTGCCTCAACAGTCAAGACATTCACTTGGTGCAATGAGGTGTTGATCTGAGATTACCGTTATATCCCTTTTTTATTTTATTTTATTATCTACTGACAAATCCTATTGCTGGACATGCCTCACAGTATTGTGAGAGCCTACCAAAGATTGGTCAAATATAACCGGTAATGAGTAACAACAACTAAGACTGATTTTGGACAGATTCAGCAACGGAGACAATGCAAGATCAGGAGAAAATAACACCCCTTTGTGGAAATTGCATCTGATTTTAATCTTTAATACAAATTCCGTACAATAAAGGCTACCTTGAACTTTGAAATAAATTTTTGTGAGGGTAAAGAGTCTTATCGTGGAAATGTGTTATTGCCCCATATGAATGCTCAATTTCAGATTTGGCTTCGGCGTACCATCTTTTGGATGCTGCAAAAAGATTTGACTTCCGTCTGTCAGCAGGCTACCTAGCTTAGGCATCTGTGATAACCAGTGTTTTAACCCCTCCCACGCTCATGACTAGCTCAGCTCGTCATGAGCCATGGTTCTCATGTTCTCGTGACGAGCTGAGCTTGTCATGACCGTTAGTACGCTCACACGCGGGGCTAATTCCCCTGCTGTGCTGGGCGTTCTAAGGAACGGGTGTGGTCGTCATGAGCCCTCGAGAACCGTGGCTCATGACAAGCTGAGCTAGTCATGAGCAAGGGGGTGCTGTGCGCGCCCCCCTACCCCCCAGCACAGCGGGGGAATCGGCCCCGCAGTGAAGGGGTTAAAATGACAGTTACAATATGTTTGCTCTGTTTGTCAACAAATAAAGAGTACATATTTGTTTTCCAGTGTTAACGTGGAGCAATAAGGCAATTACCATGCAACCTGGAAACAATCCAACTAATTTTTTTTTAAATGGATAAATATTGAAATACTGGAGCTAAAAACTTAAGACGTTTATTGTGATTGATTAATTACAATCCATTACAAAATTGAATAAAAACATGCTCAATAAAAATAACCAAATAGTGCCACTTTAAATTAACACTTGAAATTCACTTTTTTTTGGATCAAATTTATTTTTATTTTCAATGAGACAAAACATTGCAATATTAGGACAATCTCAACCAAAAACGCTTCTTTCGCCCCCTTTGTCGGACCCAGCGTCAGAAATCTGATCCCCGGGGATAAATGCCTTGTGTCCATGTATGCTGGCGAGGGTAATACCCATCAAGATGATGCACAGTAGATCTCCTGTAACCAACCCCCCCTTCGAGGTCCACCCTAACCCCAACTGCCCCCCCCTTGAACGTCCCCCCTCCTCCCTGCCCACCCCTTTGTTGTGTTCCGCTGGGTAATCACTCAGAATTCAACTGGACCCCTATCATTTCTTATGTTTCTTGTCTCCCGGTGGTTTATGAAATTCATCCACCAGTCTGAGGACTTTGAGATATTTGGGGCATGTAAGCTCATGAAATTCGTGGGATAACAGGGAGACCAATGGTGACCATGTTTCTCTAAAGTTGTCCGATCTTTGTGTAAGAGAGCCTTTTATGCGCTTCATCCCCATTATATACCATAGCCGGGGGAGCCATCCTGTGTGTGTGGGTTTCCGTGAAGTGCCCCGAAGTGAGAAGATGTGTTGTGTCGCTGCCCCCATCGCCAGCCCCATTTGTTTCCCCCGTATTGACTTGAGTGGGAAGGTGAGTTTGTTAGGCAGGCCTAGGATTGCATACGCGGGGAAGCGGGGAATCTCTGTCTCGAAATATAGGTCTATATCCTGGAGTACCACCTCCCAGTATTCCTGTACCCCTGGGCATTCCCATAGCAGGTGAAGCATGGTCCTTGTGTGCCTGCATCCCCTCCAGCACATGGGTTCCCGACTAGGGTTACTCTGGTGAAACCTCTCCGGGGTCAAGTGCCAATAATAGGCCACCTTGACCGCAGATTCCCGACTGGCTTCGTTGCGAGCCGTGTGGTGCGCCCGGTTGAAGATGTCCTGCCATTCCTTATCCGAAAGCGCGCGTCCCAGCTCTCGCTCCCATCGTTTCTGCCCCGCAGATCTAGTCACTGGCAAGGGGGGGGGGACGGGGGGAGTCAGCAGCTTATACAGTTCCTTAATCGCCCGCTTATCTGTGGATTTGGTTAAGAGCCACTTCTCGTATGGCGTGAGAAAGCAGCCCACATGTGGGATTGTATCTTTGTGAGTAAGCCAGTGCCGTAACTGAAAATATTGGAAGTTTTGCGGCTTATCTATGGCATACCCATCCTTTATAGCGTCCAGTGTCATAAAGCCCTGTAGATCAAATAAGTGCCCGGCCGAGCGACACTCTGTCTGTCGCCATTGCGGGAAGGACCCAGGAACCATCCCAGGCGGGAACGCCGGGTTATCAAGCAGGGGCGTCATCGGTGACGGAAAGAATGTAAGGTCTCTGGATACCGCCACCGCGTCCCACACCTGGAGGAGCGTTCTGGTGATGGGAGACTTTTTAATGTATACCGCCCTGTCTGGGCGTGCCAGTAATGGGACTCTCCATAGCGGCATTCCCGCCATCGCCCTGTCTTGGAACAGCCAATGTTTCTCCGAAGTTGGCCTGGACCATTCTAAGAGATATCGCAGCTGTGCTTCCTGGAAGTATCGCTGCAGGTCAGGTACGCCTAGCCCTCCCTCCGCTGGAACCCGCGCGATCAGGTCGCGCCGCATCCTAGGACGTTTACTGGCCCAAATGTATTGCTGAATAGTGTCTTGTAATTTTTTAATCATACCTATCAGAGGGGTGACCGGGATGGTCTGGAATAGGTATAGCACTTTTGGCAGTAGGGACATTTTAGCAGCGGCCACCCGGCCCAGCCAGGAGAGCGGCTGCTGTCGCCATCTCAGAATATCCCCTCGGATGTGTGTGAGAAGCTTGGTGTAGTTTAGTTCAACAGTCTGGGCTGTTGTGGGCGTCAATTCAATCCCCAGGTATGGTAGCTCCATTTGCGTGGATAACCCTCCCAGTTGGAGCGAGCCTCTGTTGGCCTGGCGGGTGTTACACCCCAGAGGAAGAATCACTGATTTCCCGACATTCATTTTCAAGCCCGATACCTTCCTGAACCGCTCCATTTCCTCTAAAAATGCTGGTATCGAGACCCTAGGGTTGTCTACGGCAACTAGAATGTCGTCCGCGTACAAGCTTATAGTTTGTTCTTCGCCCCCAAATGTAATGCCCTTGATGGCCTTGTTGTCCCGTACGTGTTGGGCGAAAGGTTTGATATAGAGGGCGAATAGCAGCGGCGAGAGCGGGCAGCCCTGCCTCGTGCCTCGTCGGGTGTCGAACGGTTTGGAGCTTGTCCCGTTCACCTTGATCGTTGCTTGGGGCGACGCATAGCAGCTCGCCACCCAAGCCCTGAACCTATCACCCATGCCAAATCTCGCCATCGTCCTGTCCAGATGGATCCAGTCCCCTCTGTAGAACGCTTTTTCGGCGTCGACTGATAGAAGGGCTGCGTTCGTAGCGTTATAGTGTGCTTTATCAATCACGTGCATCATGAGCTTGGTGTTGTCTGCGCATTGAAGGGAGGGTATAAAGCCTGCCTGATCCGGTTCTATTATACCTGGAAGACAGGGGCCCAGTCTCGCGGCTAGAATCCCCGTAAAGAGCTTTAAGTCAAGATTGAGGAGTGAGATCAGCCGATAGGCCGCGCACCGGGACGTGTCTTTGCCCGGTTTCGGCAGGACTTTAATGTCCGCCTCCAGCATCTCTTGTGGGATCGATCCCGGGCCTTGAAAAGAGTTGAATAGTTTTGTCAGTATGGGACCCAGGAGGGGGCAGAAGGATTTATAAAACCCCCGTAGAACCCGTCCGGGCCCGGCGCCTTAAGCGGTTTGAGACGTGCAATGGCCGAAATCACTTCTTCCAATCGTATGGGGGCATCCAGAGCCATGGCGTTCGACTCAATAAGGGTAGTTACATTAGCTTTGTCTAGGTACGCAGTCCCCGCCTCAGCAACTGAGGCCAGATCAGCTTTGTAAAGTTTGGCATAGAATGCCCTGAACGCCTCTGCAATGCGGTCGTCCTCTCGGAGTTCCCCACGACCTTCCTCGTGAATGTCTGGGATCTTAGACCAGACGATTTTTGCTTTAAGTTTACTGGCCAGCAGGCGGCCTGTCTTATCTCCCCCCACGTAGTACGTGTGCTTGAGGCGCAATGCTGCATATTCCGCTCGATCTAGATCGAGGCTCGCAAGCTGCGCTCCGAAGTTGAGATCGCTATTAGCTCCCCTCAGATGACCGCCTTGAGTGCCCCCAGACTGCTGTCATGGCCACGTCCCCCGTGTCGTTCTGGATGAAATAATCCGCGATGCTCTGGGAAAGTTGCTGTGTGACCCCCTTGCAGGAAAGCAGGTTCTCTCTGAGTCGCCATTTAGCCTTATGTGACTGCATACGTGGGACCTGCAGGTGAAGCACTACCGCATCGTGGTCTGACAGGGGCGCCGGGGCAACCTCCAAATCTTGTACCATCGGGGCCAGATCTGTAGAACCGAGAAAGTGGTCTATTCTGGCATATGTACGGTGCACATGTGAGTAAAAGGTGTACCCCGGGGCTGTGTGATGGATCTCCCTCCATGTGCCCAGGAACCCCCTGCTAGCGAGCTAGCGCTTCCCCTCAGTAGAGAGAGCACCGGAATCGCCGAACCTCTGCCCCGACCTATCCCTTTCGTTATCCATACCCAGGTTTATGTCCACGCCTATCAGTGTCTGCCTTTGATTTCTGCCACTTTGTCCCCCACCCGTCCCTTGAAGTGTCTAGCGAAAAGAAGGGCTACCCCTGCTTTCTTCTCTGTGGTGGAGGAGTAAAACTGAGTAGGGAAAGCCCTGGATTTCATGCGATGCCAGTCTTTGGCCAGCAAGTGCTTCTCTTGGAGAAGGCATATAGCCGCCCCAGAGTTCTCCAGATAGGAGAGTACTGCCCTTCTCTTGATTGGGTTATTGAGCCCTTTACCATTTAAGGTAAGAACCTGAATAGACTCGTCAGCCATGGGGAGGTATGTACCCCGTCTCTCTCTTCCGCTGTCCTGGTCCAGAGCCACCCCAAGCTCCCACTGCCTTAGTGAATTGAACACACCGGAGCCCACCCCCAATATTCATTACCCCCCGAACTTCAACTCCGTTCCCCCCCTGAAGTGTCCTTAGTCCTGCTCCCTCCCGCCCCCCCCCCCCCCCCTTCCCAACCCCAACCCCAACTGTGAATCCCCAACTGGTGAACATTATCCCAGGCCTATTCAAATCAGTTCAGGCCTTTGGTAAAGTTTCGAGTGAAGGGAATATGTGGCAATGGTGGCCCAGAGGCCCCCCCATCGTAGTGCTACGGCAGTGCAAGGTTATTCCCCCGCTCTTGTCCCCTCAGGAGCCGGCGCTCGTGTCCTTAGAAACTTCTTGTATCGCTGCCGCATGTTCCTGCGCCACTGTCTCTGGGTCTGGCTTGAATCCTTTCTTAGCTGAGTGTCTACGCCTCACCCTGTGCCAGCCATCTCTGGACATCTATGGGGACCTCGACTGGGACGGGTGTAGTCCGAGTTCGTTGTCCGATGTGTCCCCTTCATGGGGAATGCCCAGCAAGGCGCAAGTGTCTCGTAGGGATCTTAGTTGATGAAGGGCTCCGTTCCATTTAAATATAAGTCTAAACGGGTGACCCCAGGAGTACGGGACCCCGTTGTCGCGCAGGAAGGTGGTAGCACTATGAAAGCCCGCCTTTTCTGTAGAGTGATCGCGGAAAGGTCCTGAAATAGCTCCACTGTGTGACCCCTTAAGCAGATGGGTTGTGCTCGACGCGCTGCCTTCAAGATGCGTTCTTTGAGGGGGTAGTCGGGCAGAAAGGCTAGAATGTCTGGGGGGGAGCTGGTGCCGGCGGGCGAGACCCACCCTGTGGGCTCTATCAATACGGATCGCAAAGTCCTCATTCTCCTTCAGTATTTCTCTAAACAAATCTTGCAAGTAGGTTGTGACGTCCTCCCCCTCCGCTTTAGAAGGCACATTTCAAACCCGAATGTTGCGTCTTGAGCGGTTCTCTAGGTCCTCTGTGTGTGCCTGTAGGTCCGTCTGTTGGTCTTGGAGCCTGACAATTTCCTGCCGCAAGAGTTCCACCTCTTCGCTCCTAGTGTGCCCGGTGGTCTCGACCGCCTCCACACCTTCTCCGAGATTTTCTATGTCGCGGCGGAGCTCCTTATACACTCCCGCCATGTCTTGCTTGAGGGTTTGAATGTCTTCCCTCAGGGAGGTGAAGAGGGCCTCCATAAATGACTTTGTAACTGGGGCTTCCCCTCCCTCGTGATCCTTCTCTTTAGGTTGAGCCGTTGATGTCGATTTGTCCGGGCTCTTTTCCCCTTTCGACGATCCTTTAGCCAGCATTTCCGGGACGGTGCGTCCCCCTCTGCGATTTGCGGTGGACATGTTCTCGGTCTGTTGGAGGCCGATCCCCCCTCTCGCGGCCACTGGGTCCCTCGGTGATGCCCCGGCTTTTGGCGGATCTATGAGGGGGGCAGCCTGTTCTGGCCGGCCTCGTGTGTGCTCCGGTAGTGGGCCTGCGGTCACGCTATCCTACGCCTCCTGCTGCCCGGGTGTGTGCGTGAGTTCGCAGTTGCTGTTCTGGCTAGGCCTGCCTCGTGGTGTCGCCTGCCTGACAAAAGGCCCGACAGTGAGTGACCGCCGTGTTTGGGGCCTGGTCTGACCCACGCCGGGGGCTCGATTGTCTGCCCCCCGAGGTGCTGTCCCCAGGCGCACCCTCCGGGCGCTCCGTACCGCCTCGTGCGTAAACGGCTGCCTCCCCCTGCGGCCTCATCTGTTCCTGCTGGTCAGGCCCCCGCCGGGGCCCCAAGTGCTGCCCTTCTCAGTCCCGGGGCCTGAACGATCTCGGCCGCGTGGCTGCGCTGTGGAGGGCCTCTGCGTTGTAGGCCTTTGTCCGCCTCCCGCCGGGGGCTCGATTATCTGCCCCCCCGAGTCCCGACCGCCTGGCAGCCCACCGGCTCGCCTCTCACCTCGATGCGTGGGGTCGCCTGCTCCTTGCGGAGGTTGCCGATGCTTCTGCCGAATAGGCCCAAGCCGGGGCCTCAGGTGATGCTCCTGGCCATGTGACTCCGCCTTCCAGGGGGCGAGCCTGCCCCCGGCCCCGGCGGCGGAGATCCGCTCCGGTGTTGCGCGGTGTCTAGCAAGCCGCTGAGGCGAGTCCTCCGAGACTCCGTCGTTCCGTGGGCCGGCCGCTGTGTACCCGTCCCCGGCTGGGGACAGCTTTCTCCAGCAAACAGCGATCCGCCCCTTGGAACCGGCGCCCACGAGTGCTTTTGGGCCCCTAGCAAGTACTCTGCTCAGGATCGGCTGACGGTATAGCGTGTTTGGGGCGAATTACAGCATTCTGTGCGATCAATGGGGGTTTGGGACGAGGAGCCTCTGAATGTCGCGTCTGCTCAGGCCGCCATCTTGACCACGCCCCCCCTGAAATTCACTTTTTAAGGTTAAAACAAATGAAGATGCCTTTAGGTAGATTGTAGAAGTTTAGCAAATCGATAGTTCAGAAATATTTTTGGTGTTTAGGCAGTAGGCGATTATCTTACTGCAACTTATCAGACTGTTTTTAAACCTGATCTGTTTCATGTATGTTTATCGCACTGACTACACCTTCGGACAGAAGCATAGAAGGTGGACCAAGGACTCCTGTTTATAGTCACTGAGCCTACACTGTAGATGTGAAAAAGGATTCTGAACTCCAAGATAGCCTGAATTCTTTAATTGTAAAGAGCATATATCTCGTTCTTATTATTTTCTGTTTTAGTAGCTTTTATTAGCTTGTGTATATGTTCAAATAAATAGTATTGAGTATTCAGCACCTCCATAAGAGCCTATAATTACAGATGAGAATTTTCTTTTAGAAAATACAAACCTATCTTCTGCACTACTCGGGATGTTTATTTGCGATTTAATTGCAAACTTTAAGGAGATTCTTTGTAGTTGGCTGTCCCAGACACACTGCTCATATCTAGGGATTGCTTTGCTTCCTGCACGTAACAAGACCCTGGATTCTTGTAGTTAGTATTCCCCATCAATGATTTGCTTTATGACATTTTACTGACCGCCTGACTTGGAATTAATTATTAAATGGCAATACGTCATAAAATCAGCTTTGTAAGTTGTGTCCTGTAGGAGGGGACCAAATTCAAGATGCAATTGAGATCTTGAAAAGCTCTTAGTGGAACAGTTTTCTATAAGCATTGCATTGGATCAGATCCAAAGTGCCAAAACGTCATAAAATCAGCTTTGTAAGTTGTGTCCTGTAGGAGGGGACCAAATTCAAGATGCAATTGAGATCTTGAAAAGCTCTTAGTGGAACAGTTTTCTATAAGCATTGCATTGGATCAGATCCAAAGTGCTGGCGGATTTCCTTGGGCATCTATGATGGCCATAAGTCAAGGCGGGGAAGAGTTTGACTCCCAATACTTTTAAAATAAGGCTTGCTGAGGGGCTGTATATTTTTGTTTTTAACCTTCATAGCCCAGAAGAAATGGACGCTCCTTGGTGCTTAAAGTTCTTAAGTACAGCCTAAGCGATTCCTTTTCTGTTAACCAGATGTGGAGATAGATGAAAGAAGCAGTTTAGCGCAGGGTTTTGGCTCCACATCTTCAGATATTCTTGTTTTTGTCTGCGTGTTTTCCAAAGATTATTATTTTTTACTTCTGTTCATTAAGCTCCAGTTTATAAGTGTAAAATTCGTGCAGCTTGTGTAAAGTTCTTTGTTAGCCAATAGAAGTTTGATCCAATAAAACAGTATTGTCCGCATACTGTAGAATTTGGATCCGTTGGTTCCTTAGCGTTTCCTATTTTTGCCCCCATTTCTGCCGTACATGGACTAAAGATAACAGGTGCCAAAGTACAACTTGGTTTAAGACCTCGTTTGGGTGAAAATTCTGCTGTATTACTAAAATGTTTTGATACCTTATAACCGTGACCAATATATCTGAGTATAGTGACATTATTGCTTTCAGTAATGTGCGAGGATGGCCCAAATTATATAGCTTTTTCCGCAGGATGTTTCTGTCCAATTTATAAGAAACAGCATAGTAGTCTATGAAGTATACAGAAACAGAGCTGCCTTTGTGTGAAATAGCTTGCTGTGCCAGATACAATACTACTATGATGTTATTGATGTTGCTACATTCCAGTCTGAAGCCAGTTTGAAAAAAACAAAAGCTTGCTTATAGGGTGGCTTAATAATGTATACTTATTACCAAAACATACATTTTAAATCATTTCATTTCAATCCACAACCAGACTTCCTTGTTCTTTCAGAAAAACGTCTATCCGATTCCTCCATGCCAGATATAGACATAGCCATTCCAACTGGCTTATCCATTATTTTCTTAAATCCATCAATTCGGATTGGAGATGGCATGATGATACATTTTCATTCTCGATTTACGTGCCCTGTGTTACATAACTGCTTTCATTTTCTGGAGCACTTACCTATCGACCTCCACATTTTAAAATATTCAGATTTTACTATATTACGAGATTTTAATTTACCAACAACCCTGACGAAGATCATGCTACATCTTTGGTCGATAACATGCAGGTGCTCGACTTAAAGCAATTGGTGCTTACACCCATCCACACAGAACGTCACTCGATGGATAGAACTCATTATTTCAAGCCGTCTGGAATTTTACTCAAACCAACCCATCTCTTTGGTCTGGTCACACCATTATGCGGTTCCTTTGCTTATGATTCCAAAGCTCCTAGTCCCAATATATTTTATTGTACAAACCAGTCTGAACCTTGTCTTAAATTACTGAAACACACTTTATTACAGCTCTAGCCTCATGGCCCTCTACATTTTATCTATTTTAAACAACAAGGGGACCCCAATTAGTATCAGCGAGGGACCTCGGGGAGCTTAATCATATAGAAACAACAGTGGTCCCTGGCAAAGAGACGAATGATTGAAAATGAATATAGACTCAGTCAGTTCTATATTAGCGAAGACATGCCCAGCCGGGCAGAGGTCCTCAAAGTTTATATTTAAATCAAGGTTTGCAAGACACAATAACACCTTCAACAATTCACGTGCGTGGGGTACAATCCTGTACCCAGCCACGACAATACACAGACAAAAACATACACAAAGGGCTTGTAAGGCAAAATCAACAGTCTCTGTAAGGTTCCAATTTTAGACAGAGAATTTCTTGTAGGTACCATTACATAGTTTTGTATAGTAAATCATTACACAAGTATATGGTACACAGTGAGTCGACGACGTTTCGGACCCCCTAACTAAATGATGGGGTCCATCATCAGGACAAAGCAATGGTTGCCTTTTAAGTTATAAGCCTCTTTAGCCAAAGGGGCATATAGTTTGAGAGCTCACATGCGAGCGTACAGATGAGTAATTTGATCAGGACCAAAATTAGATGGCTTGTCCGAAATGTTCGGGTTATCAGTAATTCGTAAAGTAATAGTTCAAGGGTCCAGGGGCACTTGATTTCCTGGTGAACAAGTGCTGCCGACTGACCCGGCCCTCCTGGTTCCAGGACCCCAGCGCGACACGGCGCTACCGGTATTACCCGGATCACAAGGTTCATGCGGAAACGTGCTTTTAATTCTACCCCGCTCTGGACCCTTGAACTATTACTTTACGAATTACTGATAACCCGAACATTTCGGACAAGCCATCTAATTTTGGTCCTGATCAAAAGTGTGGCATGTCCTAGTAGTGAATTACCGCCCTTTCTCGTTCTTCACTATTGAAGGGCTACCTGTTCTCTTAGGCCAGATGAGCTGTCGGAACTATTACACACTATAGTCCCGGCAGGCTCAGGGAACACGGTAGCAGGTCGAGTTTAGTATGCCTGAACTCAGAATAATAAAATACTTCCTTTAGTAAGATTTATTTTAATATCCTGTGTTTGCAAACTCTACTTTTAGAAAGTTAGCCTTTGCTCGCCTAACTGTTCAGCCCGCCTCTGCCAGGATGTGTATCTGCTGTCTGGGTTTGTGTGAGTGACAGGGCTGGGAGATTCCCGGGGATAGTCGGGTGCTCCAGGTGGTGAATGGAGTGCTTACACCAGGATGGGTGGGCGGAGTAGTCCTTGACTCTGAATAGGGTTGTGCTCCACCACCACAATGCTGGCTCCACCTCCTGCGGAGCGTCTGATGTCTGCCCTGCACCCTGAAAGAAGACGGCAGCGTCCTGTCAACAAAGTACTTCAGAACCGGGTTGAACCAGGCTCAGGCCCCCTGGCCTGCAAAGACAAAAGAAACGCAGTATAAATATAGGAGCTCCGCTCCTTACAAATCAGATCCAGTTTTGACCACGACGAACCTCTGCCTGACTAGAAGGACCAAGAGAAGCTGAAGGACGGAAACCAGTCTGTATCCTGTTGGACTGGCCTGCAGTGGTGCCTTGCTGAGAACGGAGAGGAAAGGACCAGAGAGGACTTTGTAGACTTGTTCCTGAAACGATCTCCAAGGGCTTGATCGAGAGCTTGCCCCCTGAACGGAACCCCAGGACCATTGGGTTCTATCTGCTTGTGCCCGTCTGCTGTTGGGCCTCAGTTCTTATTCCCTCGCCAGAGTTGTGACTTGGATGCCTTCGCCCCCTCCCAGGTCGTGACAGCTCGGAGCTTGGTCGCCCCGCCGTAGAGAGCCCCGCTCATCCCTGAGTCGCTCTCGGCTTCAGTGCCGGGCCGCCTGCTCTCCTGTCACCTCGCTGCTAATGGAGCGCGCTGTGTGCCTCTCATCTTCTCCAGGCGGAATCTGCACGGAGAGCATTTCATAGCCTCGGACGGTCCGTACGTCGTAACGTACCCGACTGTCTCGCTTTGCGCTCCTGCATACCAAGGCTCGTGCCGCACCTCAAGAAAGGCCTCCCCGTACCGTGGTACCGGAACCCGTCTGCCCGAGAACTCTACGCCCCTCACAGATCCATAAGTGCGACCCGGCGTGCTAAGAAGTAGTACGTCCCGCAGGCCTGAACGGCGCCTCGCCCTGTGAGCTGCATCGATCCCGGATCGCCGCAACCCTCCACAGTCTAGCTCCCCCGCCTCGCTCCTCGAGGGGGACTGAGCCGGAGAGATCCTCTGGAGAACCGTCTGCCTCGTTCGGGGTCCGCCCTCACCAGTAGCCGTGCCTGAAACGCCTTGGACTTCCACCAGCAAGGTACACTTGAACTCCGTCCCGAGTTCATATCGGATCCAGGGTCCGCAACGTTCTTATTTCCCTGTCATCGTACCTTGCTGAACAACGAACATTTAAAGACTTAGCTTGCCTATTGTAATCTGGTGACCTCGACTCACTAAACGTTATTTGGTCTTGTGATAATCCTGCTTGAATCTATCTTTTATATAAAGTATACGTATTTTTGATACAACCATACGACTGGTGTCCATTTGTGGTGGGTCAGTGGGTTTACGGTGTGTGATCATGAATGCTTAACTTACTATCGCCCTGAGGATTAGCCTTGTCTGCTCGCGCCAAACTACCTAGAGGGTGAGCAGGGGTTATTCGAAGGAGTAGTTCCCTTGCCCTGACGTGGAGCTGAGGGTCCTTGCTTGTCACAAGTGCATACCTGTGCCGACCAGAGACCTCCGGTTCCAACAACCGGGAACAGTCAGGTCTTCGCTCAGTTCACTTGTAGCCCAGATACCTCACCAAACCTGCGCAGAAGCTTTGTTGCCCCAATTAAGACCTCTCCCGGGGCTGCCAGAAACATGAGCAAATCGTCAGCGTACAGCGAGATATACTGCCTTTACCCGCGTAATTCCACGCCAAGGTAATGCCTCCTGACCTGGCTTGTGCCACTAATGGCTCAATCGCCAATGCAAACAGCAGTGGGGACAGTGAGCAACCTTGTCGTGTTCCAAACAACTCGTGGAGATGACCGCCCCTGTCCGCACTCGGGCCTTTGCTGAACTGTATAAAATCTTGGTCCACTCCACAAATTTCTCTCCCAAACCCATTACTCTCATTACCTGGAATAAAAACTGCCATTCCAGACTATCAAAAGCCTTTTCAATATCGACAGAGAGAACCATTGCCGTAGGTGATAAACCGTGGTCCTCTCCCAATATTCGGAGTAAGCACCGTACATTAGTAGACGTGTTCCGTTTAGGGATGAAACCCGCCTGGTCCTTATGGACCAACTGCGCCATGTATGGGAGGAGTCGAGACGCCAAGATCCTACTCAAAATTTTGTAGTCGGTAGTTAACATTGAGAGAGGGCCATATGCTTTCATGTCGGACGGTTCCCTCCCCGGTTTCAGAAGGGGAACAATAATTGCCTCACGGGTGGTCACCGGTAGTTGCCCCACTTTTTGGAATAGAATTCTATGGGTTTGCCATCCACCCCAGGCGTTTTATTGCGTGCCATATGTTTGATTGCGCTCCTAATTTCCCCGAGCGGATCTTACACCCCAATGAATCTACCTGCTCTTTCTCCAGGCATGGCAAGGCTAATTCCGCAAAGAACTCCCCTATATCGTCTGCACCCTGGTGGGTCAGTGGGTTTACGGTGTGTGATCATGAATGCTTAACTTACTATCGCCCTGAGGATTAGCCTTGTCTGCTCGCGCCACACTACCTAGAGGGTGAGCAGGGGTTATTCGAAGGAGTAGTTCCCTTGCCCTGACGTGGAGCTGAGGGTCCTTGCTTGTCACAAGTGCATACCTGTGCCAACCAGAGACCTCCGGTTTCAACAACCGGGAACAGTCAGGTCTTTGCCCAGTTCACTTGTAGCCCAGATACCTCACCAAACCTGCGCAGAAGCTTTGTTGCCCCAATTAAGACCTCTCCCGGGGCTGCCAGAAACATGAGCAAATCGTCAGCGTACAGCGAGATATACTGCCTTTACCCGCGTAATTCCACGCCAAGGTAATGCCTCCTGACCTGGCTTGTGCCACTAATGGCTCAATCGCCAATGCAAACAGCAGTGGGGACAGTGAGCAACCTTGTCGTGTACCAAACAACTCGTGGAGATGACCGCCCCTGTCCGCACTCGGGCCTTTGCTGAACTGTATAAAATCTTGGTCCACTCCACAAATTTCTCTCCCAAACCCATTACTCTCATTACCTGGAATAAAAACTGCCATTCCAGACTATCAAAAGCCTTTTCGATATCGACAGAGAGAACCATTGCCGTAGGTGATAAACCGTGGTCCTCTCCCAATATTCGGAGTAAGCACCGTACATTAGTAGACGTGTTCCGTTTAGGGATGAAACCCGCCTGGTCCTTATGGACCAACTGCGCCATGTATGGGAGGAGTCGAGACGCCAAGATCCTACTCAAAATTTTGTAGTCAGTAGTTAACATTGAGAGAGGGCCATATGCTTTCATGTCGGACGGTTCCCTCCCCGGTTTCAGAAGGGGAACAATAATTGCCTCACGGGTGGTCACCGGTAGTTGCCCCACTTTTTGGAATAGAATTCTATGGGTTTGCCATCCACCCCAGGCGTTTTATTGCGTGCCATATGTTTGATTGCGCTCCTAATTTCCCCGAGCGGATCTTACACCCCAATGAATCTACCTGCTCTTTCTCCAGGCATGGCAAGGCTAATTCCGCAAAGAACTCCCCTATATCGTCTGCACCCTGCCCCAGTTTACTGCAGGAGAGCTCAGTATAATAGTCCATAAATTAGCCATTTATCCCCTGTTGTGTGTATTTCATGTCGCCTGTTGTAGCTGTCAATCCCAGTATGGGAGTCCTGCGGGGGTTCGGATTAGCCAGCCACACCAGTAGGGCACCATACTTTTCTTCCTCAGAGTGCACCCTCGCTCTGTGGGACCTGTGGTCAAAGGAGCGGAGTCTTTCCACCTGCACCGCCACCGCTTCTCTAGCCCCCAGGACCTCATTCTGGGCTTCCGGATCCCCAGGGCGGGCTCTTTCTGCTCGTCGCAGCCGTCTCTCTGCTGTTTCAAAATCTGCCAACAGTGTTTTCCTCACCCTGGCCATTTTGCCAATACAGAGGCCCCGGACTACTACTTTAAAAGCGTACCATTCAACTGCTGCCAGCGTCGCCTTCCCTACGTTCTCATCAAAGTACCGGTTAACACCAGTTCTCAGGTCCTCACAGAAGACTGGGATATCCAGTGCTTCCGGTCGGAGTCGCCAGGTCGGAATCACAGCTTTCTCTCGAGCCTATCTTAATCCCACCAATAACGGGTTGTGATCCGAGATAGTCCTAGTCAAATACTCACTGTAAATTATCTTGGCATGGACTTCAGGGGTACACAACATCGAGTCAAGCCGCACGTGCAGATCATGGAGGCCCGAATAGTAGGAATAATCTCGCTCCTCCAAACGATGTTCATGCCACTTGTCCACCAATTATGTTGCCATGCATTTCTCGCCTTAGGCAGCTTATGAACTGGGGCGCCAGGAAGCGGAGGATGGGACCTATCCTTCTCTACATCCAAAATGGATTTAAAGTCTCCTCCCATTATTATCGAGCTAGTCGGGTACAGTGCTAGGCTCCCAGACAGACATTTGGTCCACAGCGCCACCTCCACCCTGTCGAGGCGTCCCAACACTACTACATATCTTCCCTCTGGGTCCACTAGTTGTTGCATCATCTGAAAAGGAACACCCGCTCTGACCCATATCAAAGCCCCCTGGCATAAGCGGAATAAGTTGTATAGAATAACTGCCCCCTTCATCTACGTTTCAGTGCTAACCCCTCTGGCCAATTATTATGCGTTTCTTGGAGGAAGGCTATATGTACCCCCCGTCGAACCAAGTAGACATGCACCTTGTATCACCGCTGCATTGAGTGAAGCCCCCGCACATTCCAGGTAACACATTTCAAATTATGTAATGTTCCCATCGTGTGACCAAGACTTCCCGAGCTTACAATACCCACATAGGAACACATCGGTGGCTCTATCTATCCCATCCAAACCCCGAAAACTGCCCCAACTCTCCCACCCCAGAACAGGCGCTACAACACTAGTTCCATCCAAACTTATATGTAAACTGCTCCTTCAAGAAAATCCCCTAAGGAGCTGTACCTATTCGATAGTAGGAGAGTGTGCCCGGAGCTTCAGAGGGATGATCCCCTCGCCCGCAACCCATCTGTGCTCGGCCCCCATGAGAACCATCTGCCCCAGTCGAGGCAACAATATAGCGGGATCACCTAATTGCGCACTCGGCTGGCCTCGCTAAACCCCTCCATCCACTAATAGTCAATCAATAGTCTCCAAAATCTACGGGAAGCACCCCAGGGCCGAGTCCATCTCTTCTCCCAGCCTTCGGCCCATGCACAGTGAACCATATTGTTACCCATCTATGTTATGTTATGTTATGTTATGTTATAAATGGGTTTGTAGCGCGCACTGTTAGTCAAGACTGTCCTGGCGCGTGGGAGAAACACTGACAGAAAGAGCTGAGAAACTAAACTACTTGTTGAAACAGATGGGTTTTTAGGCGTTTTTTGAAGATGGCCAGTTCAGGCGTACATCTTAATAGGTCTGGTAGGTCATTCCACATGGTGGCAGTCCTAACAGCCATAGACTTACCATCTAGACGTGATTTCCTAAACCTGGGGACCACCAGACGTCTAAGGGCCGCCGAGCGGAGATGGCGCGTCGGCTGATAGAACGTAAATCTGGCCCTCAGATAAGATGGACAAGGGCCATGTAGGGCTTTGTGAGTCAGGACCAACGCCTTGAATCACACTCTTTGAGTCACCGGGAGCCAATGAAGATCGCAAAGCTGTTTGCGGACACTTAGTCTCCTGGGGATGTCAAAGAGGAGCCGAACAGCCGCATTTTGAACCACTTGAAGTTTGCCCAGGAGAAAGCCTGGGGAGCCGATGTAGAGGGCATTGGCGTAGTCCAAGCGTGAGAGTATAAGCGCCCTGGCAACTGCCTCCTTGGCAGCTTGGGGCAGAAGGGGGAAGAACTTCCTTAGGGTTGTTAGGGTACCGAAGCATGATCCCGCCAGTCTCGTGATTTGCTCGCGGAAGCACAAGTCAGCCCCAAACCAAATCCCTAGGTTCTTAGCTATCCCACAGTCACCCTTGGGACAGGGGGATCCTTTGGGCCAAGTGATTCTTTAAAGGCCACGGGAATTGGCCATAGAGGACTATTTCGGATCTATCCTCGTTGCATTTGAGGCTGGCCTGGGCAAGCCAGGCAAATACTGAGGACAGACAATATTGGGCTTCATCAGTGTGTAGGTCACTACCTTTCCAAGTAAAGAGGAGTTGGGTGTCATCGGCGTAAGCCATTATTTTGGCACCCAACCTCTCTGCTAGGTAGGTAAGGGGGGTCAGATAAACATTAAAAAGCAAGGGGCTCAAAGTCGACCCCTGCGGGACCCCTGTTTCTACTTTATCTGATGAGTGGAAGGGCGGCATCCACACTTGCTGGAAACGGTCTTTGAGAAATGATTCGACCCAGCTTAGAGCAGTGCCCGTGATGGCAATGTCCGACAACCTGGAGAGAAGCTGAAGATGGGGTACCGTGTCGAACGCGGCAGAGAGGTCCAATAAAATCAGTGCCGCCCCCATCCAGGCATTCTCTAAAGGCCTCAGTGACCTCCACAAGCGCCGTCTCAGTGCTGAAAGATGTTCGGAAGCCGGATTGTGCGGGATATAAGGCACCCGAGGACTCCACAAAATTTTCCAGCTGTCTGGAATCTACAATCTCATCCGCTGTCCCAGCCATCACGTGTGGTAGTTGCCCACTGCCTTCATTCGACTGCTTCTCATCCGTTCCCAGAGAACCCTTTTCCGAGCCCGTCTCCTCCAGGGACTCCGGTCTGTCCTCCCGGGAGATGACCGTGACCGCTTGCAATGCAGCAGTGCGTTCAATCTGTCTGTGATTCTGTAGGCCCTTGAGCCGCAAGGCGGCGTCGCCGGATGTGCCGCGACCTGCGCGGCAGTGGTTCTTCCGTGAGAGCGTTCGTGCTGCGCCCTGCTTCTCCAGCACCCGCTTTATACTTGTACAACTCCAACTAATCCCAAGCTTCCTCGGGCTGTTGTGGAAGAACATCTTTTCATCCATAGTGATCCTGAGGCGCGCCAGGAACATCAAGGAGTATTGTAGGCCATCGTCCCTTAGTGCTCTTTTGACTGCCATAAACGAGGCCCTGTGGCGTTGTACTTCGAGTATGTAATCCGGGAATAATATTACCTTACTGTTGCCCACTGTGTACGGGCCCGCAGTACGGGCATTGTGTAGCAGGAGGTCTCTGTCCTTGTAATGGAGCAGCCTGGCCACCACTGGTCGAGGCGGCCCTCCAGGATTCAACGGCCGTGCCGGCACCTTGTGGGCTCTTTCCAAGGTGAAGAAAGATGTCAAGCCCTCTGGAGCGACGTTCTTTCTCAGCCAATCTTCCAAATAGTCCATCATGTTGGCCCCTTCCACTCCCTCCGGCAGCCCCACCACCTGGATATGTTTAGTCAATTCCTCCCTTCGGCATCTTCTGCCCTCCGCTCCAGGGTTTGCAGACTATGCTGAAATTCCGTCATTTGGGCAGCCATCGTCTTTTGAGGAGGCTGCCAGGGTACCCTTCGGCTGCTTCACTCGGTCGGCCCGGAGCAATCCAAGACACTGCGTCACATGTGCTATGTCCAGTTGTAGGGCCTCCCTGGTGTCTGTAATTGCCTTGAGGATTGAACCACTCCTTTCCCGGGGCTTAATTCAGTGCTAGCTCCCTGTGAGAATCGCTCCTGCAGCCCCTGTCCTCAATCGCCCCTCAGTGATCTCAGCGCCGCAGTGGCAGAGGACCGCCCCAGGTCCCCAGGGGTCACCAACCTTCTCCGAGGCGGCGCCAGTCTCGGTGTTCGCAGATGGTGCCCAATCTCTCCTGCACTTTCGCCTGGCTTCTCTACAGGCTCAGTGTCGGTTCTGTTACTGGGCTCATGACTCGGTCATCACTGCCATCTTGATTTTACTGCTTCCGGCCAAGCCAGCACTGCAGGTCCCCAGTCGAAGTTAGTCTAGACCCTCCGTACTCCCCAGGCGACTCCGCGACCGCAGCGCTGCTTCGGAGTCCCAGTACTCAGCTCCCGCTTCCCCTCACGAGTACTTGTAGCGCTCTCAATGCAGCTCTGCAGCTCTTCCACTCAGCGCACTGCTGCACTATGCCGCCATCTTAGGCATCTGACGGTCATCCAGCTTGTTGCAGCGATTCTCCGGGCTCCTGAGCACCTAAAGTCCCCCAAGTCCGCCGTGGGAGCTCCCTGCTGCCGTCCTGCCAGGTGCTCAGGGCTTCGATACGGTGTCCCGATTGAGATTAATTATCGGGGCCGGCGCGGAGCTCGTACCTGACGCATCCTCCCTCATCCACTCCGTGGCCACGCCCCACAGTTCCAATACCTCATCTGAAAAAAATTAATGCATGCCCTTCAGAATTATCCAATTTTAGACCTGGTTTTCTCCAACCACTTCTAAGGTTCTGGGAAAATCAGTTAATCGCCAAATATCAGCTTGTAATAGAAGGAACAGCTCTTAGATGAATCGCTTCCTTTCTATAAGCTTGCCAACAAATAGTAATGCTCCTTTTCCTAATTAGCTGGGAAATAGTGTAATACCTAGACTTTTCCAACTAAACTTATCCTGTTTGTTATCTCTGTTGCCCTACTCACTTTGACCCGTTACTGGGGTAATTGTTGCTCCTTCCAAATTTATATTTGCACATTATTTCATGGAATGTGTTTGATCATGCCATGCCGGGGTAGAATGGTCATAATAAGAGTGAGAAAGAGGTAGTAAAAGCAAATAGCGATATGATTATTTCATTAAATATAGATGCCATTTAAACCTCCCCTTCTACCCTTCTCCCCAATTCCCAATCAGAACACAGGGAAGGTTATATTATCGGACCCTTTTGTATTGCCCAACTCAACCTGCAACGGCACTGGGTTCATTTTAGGGGGTCAATTTTGTGCTTGTGAAAAACTAAGGTTAATAGAACTGGTATGTGAAGCCTTCCACTGCCGTTCATGTCAAACTGAAAGCTATACTTGAAGTCCCACGATCCAATCAACCGCGCAACATTGGATCATGTTTAGCATGCAAACACATCGAGAGGAAGTCCCTTAACTATGGAGTACCTTTTTAAACAACAGCATATAGAGAGCACGAAAAGCTTCATGGTTGTGTCAGCTCACTTCCTGAGTAAGACGCTCTCGAAAACATATGAGGTCAGGCAAAGAGGAACTGTTCTTCCAACCCAAAGCCCAGTTCCGCTCAATGTTAATTAAGGAAATGAGTTTTGTGACTTCCTGCCTTTGGAATGTAACTGCTTTCAGATCCTTTACAAATATATGCGGTGTTCATTTCTTTAGGGGGTTGGTTCATTTTGCTGTATGTCTTATTTTCTTGATACTAATCTTCCTTTAAAGCCTTTTTTCGTGATAGTACACCTTATCCAGCGACTTTGCTGTAAGTTGGTTGATGTAATTGCATGTAAAGCATTAGGCAGATTTTTTTCAATAAGTCTGCATATGCATTGTCCGCAGCAGACGACCTCCCCCTCCCCGTGTTTTCTTTAACTGTTTTGCTGGCTTCAGAAATCTTTGCACTAGCCAGTAGTAAATTGTCTTTCCCCCCCGCCCCAATATACGTGGTCAAATTGGCATACTCTTTGATATTTTTATCTTTCCTATAAGTTCCTAGTATGTGGCTTAAAACGTCCCATGGGCTGAAAGTTAAATCCTACTAGTGGACTGCAGCACATATTGTGCCATCCACTATAGTGCAGTGCAAACATGACTTCAAGCCTCCATTGTAAGCTGAGTGTAAGAGTGCATAGCATAGACTGTGACCTTTCAAAATAAACCCCTTTTGACAAGTATAAACCTTCCCTTTAAATATTAATATCACCCCCTATGTGGGCTTTGTAGCCTACAAAGCAGGGTGCATGGTATTCAAATGTAGGGCATGTAGAAATTTAAAGTTAGCATGTCCATACAGTGTCTAACCCCTAAAAGCCATTTTCACTGTGGGAAGACTGGCCGACCTGTAGAGAAACACCGGGAAGCAATATAATAAATACTAAAACTATATCTTGGGGACTGGACCCAGTAGAAAAATAATTTAAACATTATTCTTTATAGTTATTTAAAATCAAATTCAATGGTGAAGTTAGACTTGTAAAAAAAAGTAAGGAAAAGTTGCTTTAAAAAGTTACCCTACTGGCTTGAACTGTCAGAAGACAATTATCATAGGCTTCTGCCAGCTCTCAGCACATGCTCAGCCTTGAATTGGCTTGAATATTGTGTGAAATATCTCCATAGAGTATGTAGGATTGGGGCTGTGGGCATTCTTTTTGACACTTCAGTGTAGAATCCTGCTTGACGGGTCTGTGAGCCACATGTATTATGTAGGGCATACTTGAAAGCTAGAGAACAGACTGACAGTACAATTCTGACTGGTTGATGAAGAATGCATTAATGAATGAATTACACACTTGGTATAGCGCATGGCTACCCTAAGGCATCCCAACGCTTTTGACCCAGGGCAAATCACCGCCACTCATCGGAAAAGGAAGGTCTTAAGTTGTTTCCGAAACACAAGGTGGTTTGGTTGAAGTCGAATGTTCTCTGGTAGATTGTTCCAGAATTTGGCCGCTTGAAGGGAGATTTTGATCATTGGGACTGTCAAAAGATTAAGTTCACTCGACCTAAGGGCTCTAGAAGGTCGATAGGGGCAAAAGAGTGGGCACAAAATAGCAGGACCGTTATTTGTGATAGACTTGTGGGCACATGGCCTTGAATCTTATCCTCTCCTGCATCGGGAGCCAGTGTAGGGCACGCAGAGCAGGCTTCACCGAGCTGTGTCTAGGTACTTTGACTAATAGTCGGGCAACGCAGTTCTGGACTGACTGCAGAGTTTTGATCGTGCCCATCGGGGCTCCAAGATAAAGTGCGTTAGAGTAGTCCAGTCGAGAGAGGATCAAGGACTGGACCAGGAGCCGTCTGGCATCCGGTGGGAGGAGGTTCAAAACCTTCCTTAGTACCTTGATCAGGCCAAAACTTGTTGCCACAACCTTCCTTGCCTGCACCTGAAATCCGAGAGAGGGATCAAGCCAAACTCCCAAACTCTTGATTTGTTTTTTTGGGGACAGGGGGGGACCCAGACAGCTCGGCCACCATGGATCGAGGTTCATGGGGGCCTTGTACCCCATGATCATGATCTCAGTTTTTGTTCCATTCAATTTTAGAAATGAGGCTTCCATCCAATCGCAAACCCTTGTGAGACAGGGGGACAGATTGTTTGTTCCAGAGGTCCCAGCCTCAGATCTAGTTAAAGAGACCACTAACTGAGTGTCATCGGCGTAGGTGACCAATTTAATTCCCCAGGGAAGCACCACCTCAGCCAAAGGCCTCGTATAGATATTAAATAAGGTGGGACTTAGTAATGATCCCTGGGGAATGCCGTAATGTAGGGGGAGCTGTCTCGATGTAACATCCCCTTCGAAAACAGAAAATGTTCTTTCTGCTAGGAAGGTTTGTAGCCATTTAAGGGCCACCCCGGAGATACCGGCCTCCCGTAGACGGCGGATCAACAAAGAGTGATTTACCGTATCGAAGGCTGCGCTGAAGTCTAAAAGGACCACCGCCGCGCAGCCTCCTGCATCTACAATCTTCCTAGCTTCCTCCACTACAGCAACCAGGGCAGTCTCAGTGCTCTGTTTGATTCTGAAACCTGTTTGAGTAGGGTGAAGCACTGCCTCATTTTCAATGAAGGCCGATACGGCTAGATTTACATACTCCTCCGTAATTTTACTCATCCCAGGCAACAGGGAGATAGGGCGGTAGTTTGACCAATCCTCAGGGTCTAGATTAGCTTTTTTTAGAAGAGCTTTAACTTTGGCCTGTTTCCATAGTGGGGGGACCACTCTTGTGGAAAGGGAGGAGTTGATCACATCCCTCATGACTGGGACCACCACCTCTGAAACTTGTTTCAGGACGGAGGGCGGAGCCATGTCCGATGGAGAGCCTGACTGAAGATTATCCAAGAGATTTTCTACTGTGGGGAGATCCATCAGGGGCAGAGCATCCAAAGTTGGTGAGGAGACCAATCGAGGAATAAGCACGGTAGGGTGCATGGAGTCATTATCATCATCCTTCACACAGAAGGAGGAGTAGATGCTAGCAACCTTTAAGCTAAAGAAATTGGCTAGCTCTTCACACCGTTTTAAGGGATCGACCACTTCATTCGGGGGACTAGGTGGGGTAACCAATGACTTAAAGATCTTGTAAATTTCCCTGGGGGAGTTAGTGGCTTTTGAGATCTCCAGCTGATAGAATAAAGCTTGAGCCGATTTTAATTGAGTCTTATACGCCTTTAGTGTTGCTCTATATTCCATTTTATCCTCCAGGGCAAAATTCTTTCTCCATTTTCTCTCTACCCTCTTACAGTTCCGTTTGAGGCTTTTCAATTCTGCCGTGTACCAGGGCATTTTATTGGAACCTACATGGTGCACTACTTTTAGTTTAGGAAGGGTGAGATCAAGGGAGGACTCTAGCCACTTATTGAAAGCACCATTAGCTTCAGTCGGGTTATCCTCCTTAATTAATGGGAGAGAATTCTTTAAGGCGGTTGCCAACTTTGCCACCGGAAGTTTTGATCAGATCCGGCCCATCTTATTGGTTGTTATAGTTGGCTGGATGACATCGGCTGGCGTCCATGCAAATGAGAGTAACGCATGATCTGACCATGGAATGAATTGTGACTCCTTCCACTGTATGTCCGCAAAATTGGTATAAAAATGGTCAATCAAATGGCCTGCAGAGTGAGTAGGTCCCTCCACAATTTGTTTCAACTCTAAGGTCCCCAATCCATCCAAAAGATTTTGAGAGACAAGAGCTTCAGGTTCATCGATATGAATATTAAAATCCCCGATAATAGAAAAATTAGAGGAAGTACTACTGAGATGAGTAATTTTATCAAGGAGAGCATTGCAGAAACTATTGTGGGATCCTGGTGAACGGACACTGCTTTCGTCCTACCAGGCTTCTGTCTCCAGGTTTGTTGTGAGTATAGTGCTTGCCTCAAACTGCAGTTTTCAGTGTTAGATATGGGCTGACTCTAAGATTACCTTGTTACACACCCAAGCTCAAGTTAAGTGAGACGGAAGACTTTTGCCATCATGGATTTGCCGCAACATATTGTATTAGGGGCCTGTTTACAGTAACGCAAACAAGAACTACTGCAAAAGTGGGTAGGGCAGGGTCTGGAATTTTTAACCCCTGGTAAGGGTGTGCCCAGGAGTAATTCCAACCCACTAGCTAGTGCCTGGTTGAATGTGGCATCTCCAGTCACCCACTGCTCAACACATTCTGGAACTGTGGAAAATCAGAAGAGGACAGACCTTCATAGGAACCGTGAAGGACTGGACCTGCTCCTTCTTGTACCCAGGAATGTGGAAGTGGACTTCAAATGGCAGTTGGCTGACTTCCTGTGTTGCTACATGGAGATAACAAGCTGCAAGAGACCTTTTCCTCGAAGTATCCAGCTGACCAGTGGCAACTGGACTAGGACTGCACCCTTCTGTTGGCGTCTTTCCTGACACACTGTGAATCTCTTAAGTGTCCTCCCTGGGGCCTTAAAAATGTACCCCTCTGGTCGATTTGGACTTAAAAGACTAAGCCACAAGGTAAAACCTTTGATTGGGACGAACCTGGTTGGTGTATCGTGTAGGAAGTTGGCTTTCTATATAGTGTACCAAAATTAGTTATACTGTGTAGAAAGTCCAGGCTCTCCTTATCGGTTTACAGGGACTTGCTTTAACAATGCTAAATTGCTCTATATCATGGTAGTGTGGTGGGGAAGCTTTAGGCTTATCAGCAGGGAGTGTTGGGCATTTGTTGTACACACAGAGTCAATAAATGGGACACACACTCGAGAAGAAATTTCAGACCAATTTAGAAAAGTAATAATTTAAACACCAATATCATCAGACTCAGGTAAGTACTTTAAAGGTTATAGATTTTTTCAGGACAAAGTACAAAGTCACAGCTGTCAGATTTGATGCTTGAGCCTTGAATACGGTGAGGTTATCCTATGGGGGAAACATTCACTGCATAGGTACACTTACTAATGATTCTAAGATTTACTTTCCTGGACTTAAGGTGCTAAAGGGCCATGATCCAAAGAACCACCAGCAGTTCGGATTTACCTGTCCTGGTGTGTCCGAGTACAGAGGTGATGGTAGCCTCAAACACTACCCTTTAAAGTCTGTAGAAGAGTACCCGTGGAAAGAAAGGCTGCAAGCTGGGACTTGTGAACAAGCCCGGCAGAACCCAAATGAGGGCTTGGCTCTTGAGGGTCTCTCGAGCACAAGGTCATCATTGGTTTATGTGGAGCCGTGCTGGGGGGCTCTGGTGCAGAGGTGTTTTGTTCAGCATGTCGCGGCTGTTGGAGGCTCTCACTTTGTGTTGGAGCCCTGAAAAGGGGAAGAAAAGAAGATTGCAGGGCCACTCTCTATGATGACCTCGGAGATCCTGACGTCCCTAGTGCAGGGAGCCTCAGGGATGGCTCAGCGTCTGAAGACTTGGTGAAGCGACTGGGCTGACCTCCTGGACTCTCGGTGACCTCCTCTTGTCAAGTTGCTTCCTCAGTGGACCGAGGGGTCTGCAAAACGGTGAACTCAGCTGGTGCAGTCTGTTCCTGCAGATGCAGGGGAGTGACTTCTCCACCCCAAGTGAGCTCTTTGCTCGTTTTTGAGCTGCTGGACAGTCCTGTAAGGGTTGGGAGGATGTGCAGCTCCTGGACTAGTCAGTCTCTAGGATTGTCAAGGGGCAAGCTGCTCTGTTCTTGCTCTGTCCGTCCTCCTTCCATCCTCGGTTCCTAGTAGTTGAATCGGAGTTCCTGGTGTCAGGGGGACCCCTAAATACTGGGTTTAGGGGTGTTAGGCTGAGTGTTGGGTAGTTGCCAATAGGCTACTTACCGCTTGGGTGACTAAACTGCGTCTTTTACCACTTCCTCAGGAGAGTGGGCATAAACCGGACACAGAGTTCACCAAAAACAAGATGGCGAAACCCTTCCATCATTGTTCACTTCAGGTAGTCCACCTTAGGGATGTGACTAGCCTAAGAGTGAACACGCCTTCTAATTAGCTTATTTTTCTACCTGTCCTGGTACCAATTGGATGTCAGGGGAGGAGGCAGCATACTCGGATCTGGGGGGTAGGCGAGGTCGCATAGGCTCTAACCTTGATATGCTAAAACACAAGCCATCCTGCTGGAGGAGGTGTGAGTACCTTCTTCCGGAGCAAGCATTATTTCTGACCTCTGAGAGCGTGGGCTCTCACCTGGAAGGTAGCAGTACCTTGTCTGTGGTGGTAGGCTGGACTATATCTGTCAGCCAGCACACTAGGACGCTAGTAGGGTTAATCTCTAAGGTGACCTCTGGGTGCATGTCAGGACGAATCCAATACTGGCATCAGTATGGATTTGGCAAGACAAAGGGTTTGAACCCGAACGCCATTATTTTCTGTGAAACAATTATGCAGCTGGGTAACTTGTAATGACCAGTACATACACTTAAAATGGCTCCCTGTTCACTTGTATTATCTGGAATTAGAAAGCACAGAGGTATTTTATTTAAAAGGTTTTATATAGCGCTGGCTAGACCCGGAGGTATCGGAGCGCTTTACATCAGTATCAGACCATAATTGCAGATATCTGCTCATGCAGATGTGCCCTTACATGTTATAGAATGCACCCTCCCTTAGGGCTTTAAGGCCTTCGATAGGGGTGTTTGGTCACCCTGGGGGAGTTGGCACTATGCAATCAATCTGCCCCTTGGTAATAACGTGGGACACCTGGATTGTCTTTAGGGTTTGCTTTTATTTATAAGAGGCAACTGAACGAAAATTCAGCACGTGGGTCTTGTCCTGGCTCTCCCGCTGTCATGGAAGATGTGGCTGGGTTACTCAGGGCCCCTTATCCTCCAGGAAGATGTGGAGCATGTGGAAACAAAAGAATAAACCACGGGTCAGTGGGGAAGTCCTTCAGACTTCAAACAGCAGGAAAGGGACTGTGAGGGACCACTGAGCGCTACCACCACGTGGAAGAAAAATATAACAAAAACGGTGTCCACCCGCAAAGTATTACCCTTTCCCTCCGAGTGACATAGAAAACCACAGTATGCGGCGGCATACCTGCTCCAGCCACGCTCCTCCTGGAGAGTGGCGGTGGGGCGCGTGGTGTCGCTGGCCTCTTGGCTCACTCTTGCTATCCGGCTCCTCCTGTTAAGCTTCAGGACCTTCTGCGGTGCAGCAGTCTCTCTCGTGCTTCTTCGGTGTCCTCCTCTCTCGGTTGGTACCTCTTTCTGGTTCCCCGACATGCGCGCCCCGGCACCCGATTCCTACCATCTTCTTGTCGGTGTCCGCCTCTGACAGGAAGACATGGGCTGACATCATCCTTTTGAACTCCACCTCCCGCTCTTTCCACGATGAATTAAAGGGGCCGCTCAAGTCCTGCTTACGGAGCAGCAACAAGTCAGTTTCATAACAGTTCGACAACTCCCGTTCCCCAGGGGCCTCCTTACATGGGGTAACTTACATATATTGCATGCAGTGTCTGTGGGCAATTTCAGGGAGTGTACCTTGTTGTGTTTTTGTAGGAAGTTAGGATCCTTCTGCATGGTTACCCCACACTTTTTGCCTGATGCTAAGTTGTTTTTTGAATAGTCTGACTGGGATCCTGATAATCAGGACCCTAGTCTATCTGCTTTCTCCCTTAAATTGTTGTCTTAAGTACTTAGGTACATCCCAGATTGGATACTGGGGCAGGGGTGTGGAATTTAATAAAATATCTACTTGTCCACGGGGCAGGCTGTTTAATAAATCTACTTGTCCTGTAACAAAAACTCCCCTTTGTGCCATGTAATGCGGCAACAAATTACGCAGCAATCTCATTTTATAAGTGTTTTGATATAGCCTCTCTGATTATGCCAGTGTTCGTACCATAATAGTGTTAGAATACTAGCAATTCCCTTATACTGCTATGTTTCTGTAGGTCTGCATACTGGAGCTGAAGGTAGTTGTAAGCAATAGTTCCAGGGTTGGAATGCACTTTTTAGTTTGTGCAAACCTACTAACGTGCATGTTTTAAGGGTTTTCAATAATTCTTCTCTAATCATTTCCCATACTGAGAACGGTTGGAAATTTACTACTGACAGTGGCCGACTTAAAACTTCTTCCAGGATTGGGGAAAAAGTGGTTGGAGGAAAAGTGAACTTGAAAACATTCAGATTTTCACATGAGCAAATCTAAAAGAAAAGAAGTCCCTCAGCATAAGGATATCCCTTACGTCGTCATACAACCCACCAAAAAAGTATTATGGAAGGCCGTCCTCGACCCAAAGAATAGCCGAACAATCCAGTTAAAATTGTCTTCGCTCACTAAATTTGAAGATAGTGACTAACGTCAGTTTAGAAACTCCGTACATACATGCAACAAAGAAAATTTTACTATGAAAAACATTTAAAACCATCAGTTTATTTCTTTAAAAATAAAAACATATCAATACTTCAAAATACATAATTCAGACATTTCATCAAGTAATTATGCACAATACACAATAAAAAAAACAAGAGTCGACGCGGCGTTTCGGTGTCTTATGTGGATGAGCAAATCTACACCTGCATATTTGCTCATACTAAAATGCAGTTCACAAATATTTTCTGGGAGTACTATTTCTTGGCCTACTTCTGTAAATTCTTGTGAATTCATGGAAACTGTACATATGCACTTACTGCAAGGATATATACCATGGATGCACTTTTGAGACTTTCTTTAATAATTGGACCTCTAATTAGGCCTGGCGTTAACCATGACCTTTTTGTTTTGTTTTTATTCGGTCTCTCTCCGTCTATCAGCTAGTGTCCCTGTAAGTACAGTATTTTCCTCTTTTAGAAGGAGCATATTGGCACACAAAGTTTTGTTCAGTGCCCAGAACTGCTGTGACAATTTTTTGCTGAGACCAACATTTTTTTGTTTTGCTTTTGCCAATGCTTTTTAGAATGGTGAGGACCCAGCAGCTCTCACACTGTTAAGGTTTTACAAAAACCATGCCTAAACAAGTCATGCCTTGACAAAACCAAAAGGCTGACAACCAATTTAAGACCCGCTAGCTTTGCCAATGCTTGTTTATTTTTGTTTTCCATATTCGTATTTAAACTGGTTACACTGATTTTCCATTCTGAATATTTTTGGGAAAACTAACATACATCAACATGTTACTAAATGATGCTGCAAAGATACGGTACCTAAAATCTTATAGTAGTTTAGCTAAATGTTTTCTTTTCTTACATGCATTTTTTTGTGAACGTTTTATTTTGAAAGCAAAGAATCATCACTCTTGCTTTGAAGCTTCTACAAATATTTGCATATAATCAGAGAGCATTCTGGGTGCATTATACCGAGCCCCATATTACTAAACTTTGAACATGTGTGTACACTTTTATACGGGAACCACCGTCAGTAGTGCAGGCTGAGCTTAAAACATTTACTTTAGTGCTCACCCGAATAATAAAGGCTTTGCGTTAATGAACCATATATACAAGTTTGAACAGCATTAATACACATATTACCTTAATTGTAGAGAATGCCCTTCCCTGATCCACAATGTGGTACTGTAAACTGGCAGCCAAAGGGTTTGTGCTGCAGGGGGTTGGGCCTACTTGTCCCAAGGACAAAATGCACATTAAAACTTGTTGCCCTTGACCCCAAACAATATGTCCCGGGTGTCGGGCTATAGGAATTTCACATCCCTGCTGGGGTACCCTTATCAGTCCTTAATATATAGTACTAAGGTACCCAGGGCATAGGTACCCCAGAGATCCCCCATGGGCTGAAGCATGTATAATTCCACCCATGAGAGACCATTCAAAATGGAACTACAGGCCTGCCATTTCAGCCTGTGTAAGTTGGTGCTAGCACCACTTACTAAAGATATAGGTTTTGTATATTTAGGGTCACTGTACTTAAAACCTATAAGTCACCCCTATAGCAGGCCTTATCAATCCTGAAGGCAGAGTTCTTGGTTCTAATTGTGAGAGTGCTCCTGCATGAGCTGGACACCCCTACAGCCTACGGAGTCCATTCTCCCGGGTTGTAAGTGAAGCAGCCATATAATATATATAGAGGGGCACCGTGTAATTATGCTATGACCATCTCTAAAACTGATGCAACAAATCCTATCATGTTTGGTAACAAACATGTTGGAATCCTACCCCCCACACCTTAAACGGTGTTGAAGGTATGACTCCAATCACTGGAAGAGCCCTCTGTTAGGCTCTCAGTGTCCCCAGTGCCAACCTTCTAGACCCGGACAGCACAAATTGGTTGCTGCTGGCCAGAGACACATTTCTGCCCTCCTGCTGCTGAGCCAAGCTCCAGCAGGGGAAGGCAGAACATTAGGCATCCTGTCACAGGGAGGTGTGACCACCTCCCAGACAGGATTTAGTGTATTGGGACCGGTGGGTGTGTTCGCCAGCGCCACTAAGTCTGTATGAGGGGCACATTTGATGTCTCTCTGCATGGTCCAGTTGAAACCAGTCCTGGGAGCGGTTGGCTCACTCTCTGGTGCGAAACTAGATGAAGGACATGGGATTAACCTCCCCTGTCCAGACCCTCTCCCGGGGAGGGTCCCCTGAATCGTTCCAACCCTTTCTCTAGAGTACTTAAGGGCTTACCTGGGTGTAGGTCCCTAGATTCGTTGTGGGATAAGTTTCAGATCAGACACCACTTCTTCTTCTACCATCTGGGCATGCTGGACTTTGTTTGGAATTGACTTCATCTCCCTTCCAGTTTGCTGCATCGTCTGCACCATACTGGAACCTTCCAAGGCCTGCGGGCATCAAAGACACCTGAAGCGATCTCCCTTGGAGTGAAGGAGTCACGCTCCTGCATTCACAGTCACCGCAACTAAGTCGACTGGTCTGCTGATTCTGAGATCCTCCGGACTCTGTAAGGTTCTGCAACATAGGTTATGGTTTGCCACAGATTCCCAGGCCTGCCCAGCCCTCTCACCAAGTTTGAAGCCAGTATCCCTTGTGGGTGTTACAATAACCGAACCCCTGTGCACTGTGTCTACTTGAAGTTACAAAGGCTTGTTGGCTTCCTTCCAAGAAGATCTTCGGGCTCCAAGCAGACCCCACCTCGAGCATCTCTGATACCAGAATCTTCGGTCATACTGCATCGTTGTGCATCACGGCCTGCATTGTTGAGCTGCTTGCGGTCCTCTTGCGACTCCAGTGCCTCCGGCCTGTGGGTCACACTTGTTTCTTGTGGGCTCCCCTGATTATTCGGGCCTGCCCTGATTCCCCTGCTTTTGTTGAGTCCCCTGGACCTTGTTGGTCTCGACATTGCTCCTTCTTAAATTCCTATGTTGGTTGCATTTGCCAAGGCTTGTTGGTGATCCCGCCGGACACCAATCACTCAGCACTTGACATCCTTTGTGGGACAGATCGGGCATGGCTCCTGTTCCTGCTCAGCGTCGCCTGTTCCTCACAGTTGCAGTCTCAAGGTCACCTTCATCCATCCTGCAACATCTGACATCTGAGGGCATTCATCGTCCAAGTCTCCTAGTCACTCCTTAGTGACATAGACTCTGTCCCCTCTGCTTGCAAATACCTCTCATCTACAATCCACCTTCGGATTCCACCTGACACTTTCGCCTTCTTCAACAGCAGCACTTTCCTGAGGTCCTCCATTGGGTTCTACGGCAGTTTCTGACACCACTTCACACGTATGCACCCAGCTTCCCAGGTGTAGGTAACATGGGTACTAAGGTATCCACAGGTGGGGTGGCTCTCCAACCTTCTGTCTTTCACGGGGTTTCGTCCGGGTCCACAGCTCGTTATAAGGGGTACCAGTTAGGGCGTCACACGGATATAGCACTGACTTCTGTTTATTAAAACTGAGCTCAGAAGCTTTTTCGAAGGCAGCCAGTTTGTGATAGAGCAACAGAAGAGATTCCTCAGGATGTGCTGGGTATATCAGAGTGTCGTCTACGTACATGGAGACAACATGCGTCGCATCCCCTATCCTCATTCACCAGGGCTGCAGCATCATGCGCAGTCTAATGGCCAAGGGTTCTATTGCCTGTGCGAAAAGCAATTGGGACAATGGGCACCCTTGTCTGGCGTTCCGCTAGTTTGACCAGAGCGGAGAGAGCAGCCCACCCATACGGAGCCTCACAGTCTGGTTGGTATACCGGAACCTTATCCATTTCAGGATTTGAGGGCCAAATCCCAGCCTGGCTAGGACCTCAAACATATAATCCCAGCTCAGACAATCGAATGCCTTCTCAATGTTTAAGGCCACCAGCGCCCCACTCAACATGTCTCCTAAAGCTGAGGACATATCTAAGGCGCCACAGGATCATCATAGTGCTTCTCCCTGGGATGAACCTGCACTGGTCCTCCTATACCAATGTTCTCATCTTGTGGAGAAGCCGGTTTGCGAGCACCCTGGTCAGAATCTCCATGTCTCCATTTAACATAGAGAAAAGATCTGTATGAGGCCATTGCTTTTGGGTCCTTATCTGACTTGGGTACCATCACAATGATAGTTTCCCACATGGTGGCGGGAGGGACGCCTCCACATACACTCCCAGGAGGCAATCCGCAAAGACGTCTGCACATTTCAAGTAAAATTCAGGGGAAAGCTGTTGCTTCCTGGTGTCTTCCCTGTAACTAGGGCTTTATATGCAACCAACACTACTTCACGCGTGGGCATCTTCCAGTTGCGCCCTGTCCGTTGCAGTGGCTGCTGGTGGATGAAGGCCTACCAGAAAGCCCTCGTCCCCCCCTAGGCTCAGCGTCCCTCGGTTTTGTGTAGAGAGTTGCCGGATAAGCTGATAGCTCTCTATTGATACCTGCCTGCCTCACCACACTTGTCCCGTCAGCCTTTTTAAGGGATAAAATGAGTGAGAATGGGGCTTCCCGTTTTAAGAGCCACACCAGCATTCAGCCCGACCTGTCCCCCTCTGCATGGAGCCTCTGCCTATAGTCACATATAGTGTGTTTATGGAGGGCATCCCAAAATTCTTCGATCTCTCTGCATAGTACCAAGTGAGATTCCGATATGAGTCTTTCATCCCCGATTTGAGTCTGTAGTTCCACCTGCCTTGCCTCTTTCTGCTTCAATTCAGGCATCATATGTTTCTTTATACCATAGGTTTTCTACATACAGTCCCCTGGTTTCAGCGCATCCCATTCGTTTATCTGCGTCAATCCCCAGTTGTGCCCCAGGTAATCCATAATTGTTTCTCTAATAGCCGTTCAGAAGGGCTGATCCTTCAGTGCCCTTTGGGGGCAGTTACAACGATGGGGGCCCAGAGCCTCCTCAGCGACCCCCATATGTCACCAGTAGTATAGCATGGACCCAGAGAATCTATTTAAATACTGTGCCGTTTGCACTTGGGCGCCCATGGTGAGGGTTACTAATATGTGGTCAAACCAGCTATATGCGTTGTGGGGGGCGAGTAACGAGTATTGCTCACGGGTGGTATATAGCGGGTGCCATATGTCTATGCAACCCAGTCTAGCCATTACTTCGACTGACGTCATTCCTGGTTTAGCGCCCTGTCTATGGGGACTCCTGTTCAAATTACTGTCCTGTATGCTGTTTTAGTCACCCACCCAAATGAGTGGGACGTCTAAGTATGGGAGTAAGTGATCAAGCAGATCTCAATAGAATGACTTGACATCCTTGTTGGGCGCATAGGATTTCAGAAAACATATCTCCTTGCCGTCCAGCAGACCGTAGAGGAGCAAATAGAGGCCCTCCACATCCACATGTACTTAGCAGGCTGGAAACATACACCAAGAGCCAGCCATATGAGCACCCCTCTGGCATAGGATGCAATCGTCAAGGAGTACTTCTGCCCCATCCATTTGCTCTTGCTTGTGTGCCTCCTGCTCAATAAGTTGCATCTCTTGCAGCATAGCAACACATATACCGTGCACTTTTACACTCACCCTGGACTCACAGGGATCACAATGTACAAAACGAAGATCAACATACACTCACACCACCCACTCACCCAGCACTCCGTGACCACACTGCACTTATGCCCCTCACCATGAACTCACATCGTTCTCCTTCCACTTACATGAACACACCACTCTCTCTGCACTCGGTGATCACGCTCTGTTCACCCTGTACCTCACCCTACAGTCATACGAGCACACCACTCACTCTGCTCATGTAACACTTCACTCACCTGTCCCCCTCACTATTCACCCTGCAATCTCACTCAAACAAGCCCATCACTAACCATACATTCATTTGTCCCACTCTACACCTACATCTGCACCAAATTCATATGGTCACCTCACTCACCCTGCATTCACTCCTCTCACCCTACTCTCACACTGTTGCATCATTCACCATGCACTCACATGGGCACTCCTGTCACCCACACAGCACAGAGGGCTAGTGTGCCTGCTACAAAGAACGTGTACCATGCAGATCACAGAACTGAATGTTAGTGAACTATGGTAGCCCTATAAAAAGTGAAATGTTGGTCAGACAGAGGCTATAGAGAGGAGAAGGAGGAAATGGGAAAGGGGGCGCTCAAAAAGACTTGCACCGCGGGCGACCAGTGTTGGGGTCAGCCCTGGCTGGGAGTCTTAGCGACCCCCCCCTCCTCGCGCCCCCCCCCCCGAAGTTCGGGTCTAGTTGCACCCCTGGTTGCTTCCCACGTCAGAAGTTAGTTTGCTGCCTCTCGGGTTAGGGCTCTCTGATTAGAGTAGTCATTCAGAACCGCCAATCAGCATGTAGTTCCTTCAGCAGAGCACTGCTTTGATGTCAGCACTGACGTTCCTCCCATGAACGGGACAGCAGGAGAGATGCCAGGAGTGCCGCACATTTTGTATACATAAAGTTGCAAAATACTTCAGCTTTGCTAATGAAACCGCACTTCTTCACTGTTGCCTTTTGCCTCTTGGTTGCTGAATTTGACATCTGGTTGCTGCCGTTCGCCTCGCTCTTGACTCCTTCTCCCCAAGGTTATCCTGATTTGTACCCTGGCAGGTAAGAGTGAAGAGCTTTTTGTTTTATTTTTTAAAAGCGTTGCTCCTTTCCCCTTCGTCCCGCTACTAGTGGGAACGTTGGAAGCTTCAAGGAGGAGCATATTTGAAGATAATGCCATAGGTGCTGACTTTGGTTCTGGGGACCCAGGTTCGAGTCCTGGCAACGGCTCAACATCATGTGATCCTGGTCAAAATCACTTAATCTCCCTGTGCTTACAAAAAATGAATGTGTGCTTGTGTCATGTAAAAGATGCTCCTGTATGGCACTCGAATACCTTTAAGTCATGTTCTCGCTATATAAAATAGCAAAACATATATTAAAAAAATATTGTGAGCACTCCTGTTTCCAGGTACTGCTCAAGACTGGAAGAGAGCACAACCTAAGGATGGCAGAAGCAAAAATCAATCCACATATTGACTGTCTCTGTGGAGAAAAACAGGCACACCCTTCACCTGTGTTTTGGGAGTGTTTTTACTAATCTATCCTACATTTTGTGTTTTATGTGAAAAATAAAGCACCAACATATTTTTTGAGGGCTAATGTTTTCTTGGAGACTTTTCATTTGAACTTTCTAATAAGCATAAGCACTAAGTTTACTAAACACTCTTACTTTATTTAATATTAGTTGCCCTTTACGACATGGGCTCTGCTGGAGGGATGGCCGTCAATGATCCAGAGTACCAGCTTCCGGAACTTTTTTGTCAGGTGGTGGTGGGGGCTCGACGTGTAAAAAGGTTTAGATGGGGGGGCACAGCTGACAAAAGTTTGAAGACCTCTGAGTTAGACTAACAACTTCACAAATAGTAGAGGGTTATGTGACCTTCATGTCTGGCCAGCAACTGCCCGCATGATTACAGATGCCATGCACCTCCCACGTCCCATCTGGCACCAGGAAAGGCAGAGCACCCACAATGGAGTGTGCAATTTACATGCTGCATACATCTCTCGCTAGCTGCACCATGTCTGCACGACTTGTGTACTTGCTGCCCCCCACTGTTAGTTGTCATTTATCAAGTGTTTGTCCCCCCTCCCCTCCGTGGTTGCATATAGAGTAACATAGCGGATGTCTCCCTATGCCCCCCCTTTCCCCTCCCCCTTCTTGCAGATATCTACACCATGTGGCGGGCGGTTAACTAATCTCCAAAGCCTCCAACAGTCTCACTTCCTCAGCCTCAGTTTAATGCTTGTGATGCTTGCAGTATTTTGGGGCTTCACCTTCTGCGCAGACTGCTGCTCTCCACCTAGGATTCCTCTCCGCGATAGGAAAACCCCAGTCCCCAGCCATCTTCAGGTCACCAAAACTCACCTGGCGGGCACACGTCACCCTCCCCTAGGCCTTCTACCACTCAGCTGGGCTGCTCCAGGCCAGACCAGGCCCATGTTTTGTCAGTGCCCTGCCAAGCTCCTCTGGAGGCTTTCGGGAATGGCTGTGGGCCTCCAGCTCTTCACACAGTTATTCATTCATGAGGTTCTCCAGGGGCTGAGGGTGCCCAGTGCGTACCTCTGTTTTTCTTTCTCACCATTCTCCTGCTCTCAGAAAGGCCCATAGCCCGTCTGTTGACTCCAAAGTGCCATTCCCTCTCTTCACTACTTGTTACCTCAGGTTGCCGCCACCGCTCACCTGCAGGTGCTGAGCTTCATGCAGGAATTCTCAGTGGCTTTAGGGAGGCTGCTGCCTCTTGGGTGTCGGGTGCCCCGACTTTCCGGACCCCAAAGGCCACACTCGATAGTGTCACGGCCAAAGGGAGGGCCAGAGGGGTCTCTGCCCTACCCACTTAGTCCGACCCCAGGTTGCTGCCCTATCTCTGCTGGTATTGTCCGTCGCCCGCAGTGCCCCCAGCGCCGCCCGTCACTCCCTGGCTTATTACAGTGCCGCAGGGACATCTTAAGGATTTTGGGGGCCCTAGGCCAAACCTATTTTAGGGGCCACTGTCTGGAAATGCTTTGAATTTATGATACGATTTCATCTACTTCATACCCTTTTTGACAAGGTCAAAGACAGTACTAAGGTGCACTCCTCCAAATTTTAAATGTGTTTGCAGCTATTATTCAGGATAATCTCTGTTATACCCTTCCATTTCTCATATATAAGATCATGTTTTAATCTAAAGGAAACTTTTAAGGATGTTGCTTGAATCATGAACACATTTCACTGCAAAATGCCCGTAATAGACTCACACATCAACCACATTAAAGATAAATGAAAGGGAAACGGTATTTAAAACAATCCGTTTAACAATTATTTAAGCTCATTAGGGCACTACTCTGTGGGGGCCATGGCTAAGCTCGCCATGATGGTGGACATGACTCCCTAGCGCACCGCTCCACATCCCCAATAAGCCGGATTTTATCCGCTCACTAAGAGGGCCTGGTGGCAGTAGACCGTGCCCACCGCCCTTGCATACCCCGATGCAGCCTGATTTTGAGTGAGGTGCTCTCCGGCTGCCACTGTGGCAACAATCTCCCTGCAGACGTTGGGGAGCATTGTAGTGGGGCTGCGGCCGAGCAGTGAGTGACGCCCAGATGTGCAGGCGCCAGCTGAGCTTGGAGGGGAGTTGAGACCATCCTGGCATTGGATTCCAGCCCCCCGGGGTTGGGGACTTGTGTCGGCGCTCAGTCTTGAGCCCCTCCTGCCCAATTTCCCTGAGAAGTGGGCCTCTTGCGACCTGGGTACCGACGTGCGGCGGGGAGTCCTTGATGTACGCGGCTGGCGGCCATTGCTGGCCACGCGTACGGGGCTGGTGTGCCGCTGACTGGGCACCTGGAATTGGTGATGGGGTGTGAGCCAAAGCCTCTCCATCCTGCACTGTCGTGTGGCAGGGTTCCCGCGCCTGACCCAGACGACCCCCTGGACTGCTATGGGATGGCTAGCGGCTCCCCGTAGTCCTGCCTGAAGACAGTCAATGTCTGTAGTGGCCGGACCGTGAAGGATGATGAGTGACGACTGAGGGGAGTGGGCTGCGGTCCTACGGTGACTCTGTGACTGGGGCCCTGCGTGGTCCTAGGGACATTTGACCACCGGCCTGAGTGCGGTCCAGATTGCACTCTGTGCCTGGATTGGACCACATTACTCCCCTGGTTCACTCTCTGAGGACTTCGACGGAGTGTACTCTACGCGGTGGACCGGTGGTGGCCTTGTGAGCGGGGCTGGGGGACTTGGGTTATCTCGCTGGCTCCTGCTTGGCAGTTCGGGCTGGACTGTTCGCATGAGGCACAGGGTTAAGACTGATTTGCATATGGCCAGGTCTAAACTGGGGTGGCGTGGTGAGCCAAAAAATGATGGATTTAACCCAGATCTCTTGACTGGGGGTGAATGTTTTAATTTGTTCTGCATTCTGTCCATCAATTGTGTGTCTTCGGCTCCTTGCTGTGGCGTGCCTGTGGGGGGCTGAACACGATCAGGCTCCGATCTTGTAGCAAAGGCGGCACATTGGGAAAGGTGAGCAACACAGTGACACATGTCTGACATGGGCTGCCTGTGCTCCGGTACAGTTGGGCATCCTGGGCAATATCAGACTGCCTGAGGTCAGGTGGAAAAAGTGCTGGAAACCTCGCCCAGTGATGCCAAGTCCTATAAACTGGATTCTGTTCTTGCAGGGCTCGAGAAACTGGGAACCTCCCTGGAGCAGTTGTGTTTCATCCCTAGAGGACAAGATTAATGCTGTGGTGACGGACCTCAACCCTCTGCATGCTGACCACCGCAACCTTGTGGATAAAACCTGGCACCGGGAGACATCCTAGAGTAACTGGCCCGAAGACGCAGGAGCTCAGTCGAAAGATCTGCTGGCTCGATTGCATACACTAGAACGCAGAGCAGAGGACTCTGAGGGCCGGTACAGGCACAATAACATCCGAGTTGTTGGCCTGCTAGAGGTTGAGGAGTGGCCGGACCCCTCCAGCTCTGTCAAAAACTTGACCCAGGACTCACTGGGAAGCTGACTCAACATTTTGCTGTGGAGTGTTCAAATAGGGTCCCGACAAGGCCTCCCCACTGGGGGCTGAACCTGACCATTTCTGTTCCGAGTACTGTAGTACAGGGACAGAGACCAGATCCTCCAGGAAGCTTGCAAACTGCAGTCAATTCTGGTTAATAGACACGTCATGCTATTTCTGGACTATGCGGCCGCAGTGCAGAAGCATCGAAACTCCTTCTTGGCGGTGAATCGCTTGCTACGTAACTTGGAGCTTCAATACTCTCTGCTATTCCTGGTGCGACTCCACATAGTTGCCAAAGGCAAAACGCATTTCTTTGATACTCCCATGGCTGCCTGTGAGTGGCTGTATTCTGTGTTCCCCGGACACTCTACCACACCCCCTGGGACACAAGGGGGGACCCAGCTAGGAGAGGGTGCTGTAAACTGACAGAGGAGGGGACGCAGGACACAGGAGAATGATGCGGGGCTCGGTCCCAACGTCGAACAAATTAAACCAGACCGGTGCCGAGCATTGCAGGCGGCAGCTGAAATCAGTGAAGCCCGAAGGGAGTCGATATCTGGGCAGCGACGAAGAATCAGCGGATGTCGCCTCCACCTCCTTGGACTCCATTACCCTGCCTGAGGTCACTCCACAAACAGTAGATGATATAGCATGACCTTGTACGTAGGACCGGAAGGCCGTGGGCACCAGTCTGAACTTTGCCTACATGCAAGTACCATTAATCGGTGGCTAGTATCACTTAGCAAGTAACAATTTGGGGCATGTTAAGGTTTCATTTGTTTTGTGGGGTGCCTGTGACACTCACGTCCTCGTTGGGCATTTCAGGGTCTACACAGGAGGGGGGTGCGGTGTTGTCAGGTCACTGGGCCCTCTCTTTATACTGTCTTTGGGGGGATTCTTGTTCTCATCTGCTTGGTTTTTGTCATGATTGCCACTTCACCCCTTTAGCCATAAGCAGCTTTACAGATTGGTCTGAGGTTTGGACGGCTGCCTGTTGCAGACTTGCCCTTACGGTATTTGCAGATTTGATTACAGTGTGTTATTGTTTACTATGCTTGAGTTGCCATGACCTGTCCCCACTGCTGTCCCCTGAGATTGGTTCCCTGTGCCGCAACCATCATAAGCATATATCTCACGGTTGCAATGACACCCTTAACTGTTTACACCAGGAATGTCCGGGGCATCCACACCCCCGCTCGTAGATACTTAATCTACTTCCACCTGAAGAGACACCAGGCCCAAATAGCCTTTATTCAGGAGACACACCTTATGTCCAATGAAGTTGCCTGTTTGCAGAGGAGGTGGCGTGGGCAGTTATATGCCATGGGCTACTCCGTATTTGCCCGGGGGCGGCGCTAATCTGGGGCAAGTCAGGCACCCCCAATACTGCTGCAAGGGTGCTAAGCAAGGCTCTTCCAGTTTTTTAAAGTACCTCACAGCTCCATGCTTCATGCAATAAGTCCCCTTACATCATATGATGCTGGTAGCATTCAAAAGATTTGGGCCCTATCCACCAGTTTGAGCCTTAATTACTCTAAAGTGACTCTAAGGAAGTATTTAAAGGGTACTAAAAGCAGCTTGATTGATGTGGCCAGTTATGGGTGAACCATCTTTGCCTCCTTCCATTCATATTCCACCTGCTGTCCTAGGTTGTACTTTCAGCCAGTCACAGCAGTGCAGATCGGTCCATTGCTTTAGCTTTCTGGGTGCTGCAAATTCGGGAAATCTCACCTTTTTTCCTTCTAACTAATGTATAACAAAATTGGCCTCCTGCACAATAAATTCAGGAAAGGCTATGAAGCCTGGAATCAAGCTTCATCTGTAGATACTTATACATTTTTAATTTATGAAGATTGAATTTCTTACTTAGTTTTGTGAAGGATCACTTGCAGCATCATTCCCATACATTGCCTATTTTCAAAATCCTTACATGATTCCAAGATTTAAAGCTAGATATGCCTGATGTCTGCGATAATGGTGTTTCTCGTGTCACTCTTTCTGACCATTAAATCCAGCTTTGTGGAGGCAATATAGAACTACTCTAGTAAAGTTAGGGAGCAAACAGGATATTGGAAAACCGTACTAAAGCCAAAGGAAATAAAAAATAATAAACAAATATAGTTCAAATTGAAATGCAAGGTCATCTCTCTTTCCAAATAACCTGTGGTCCACCTCGCTCATCTAGGCCTCCCAATAGTAGAGGTGGATTTCTGCCGTGCCCAGTCCCCTGTCATAAACTGACTGGAGTATATTTGAAGACATTTGTTGAGTCAAGTCAAGTCAAGTCAAGAGATTTGTATAGCGCGCTACATACCCATAGGGTCTCAAGGCGCTTGATGGTGGGTGGAGAATTACTTGTCGAATATCCAAGTTTTAAGTTGTTTTCTGAATGCTATGTGGTTCTGAGTAAGGCGAAGGTTAGTGGGAAGTGAGTTCCAGGTTTTAGCTGCCAGGTAGGAGAAGGATCTACCTCCCATGGTGGTTTTATTGATGCGAGGTACAGTGGCAAGGGCTTGGTTGGAGGATCGTAGCTGACGGGAGGGGGTGTAGAAGGACAGTCGTGTGTTGAGGCATTCGGGTCCAAGTTCGTAGAGTGCTTTGTGTGCGTGGGTTAGGAGGCGGAAAGTAATCCTCTTATTTACGGGGAGCCAGTGGAGGTTTTTCAGGTGACCAGAGATGTGTTCTTTACGTGGGATGTCTAGTATGAGCCTGGCTGAAGCGTTCTGGATGCGTTGGAGTTTTTTCTGGAGTTTTGCGGTGGTACCGGCGTATAGGGTGTTTCCGTAGTCCAGGCGGCTCGTGACCAGTGCGTGGGTGACCGTTTTTCTAGTATCGGTGGGGATCCAGCGAAATGTTTTTTTGAGCATGCGAAGAATGTTGAAGCAGGATGATGAAACGGCGTTGACTTGTCTGGTCATCGAGAGTGAGGAGTCCAGGATGATGCCCAGGTTCCGTGCGTGGTCCGTCGGGATGGGTGCTTTTCCAAGGGCCTCTGGCCACCAAGAGTCGTCCCAGGCGGAAGGGGAGGTGCCTAAGATGAGGACTTCTGTTTTGTCTGAGTTCAGTTTCAGGCGGCTGTGCTTCATCCACTCTGCTACTTCTTTCATTCCTTCGTGTAAGTTGGTTTTGGCGGTGTTAGGGTCTTTGGTGAGTGAGAGGATCAGTTGAGTGTCGTCAGCGTAGGAGATGATGTTGAGATTGTGTTGGCGAGCGATGGTCGCAAGGGGGCTCATGTATACGTTGAAGAGGGTGGGGCTGAGTGACGATCCTTGTGGCACGCCGCAGATGACTTCAGTGGCCTCTGACTTGAATGGTGGGAGGCGGACTCTCTGGGTTCTTCCGGTGAGGAACGAGGTGATTCATTCCAGTGCTTTTCCTTGGACACCGATGTTTCTGAGGCGCTGTAGAAGGGTGTTGTGGCAGACTGTGTCGAAGGCTGCGGAGAGGTCGAGGAGGATGAGGGCGACTGTGTCTCCATTGTCCAGAAGAGTTCGAATGTCGTCTGTTGCTGCGATGAGGGCGGTCTCCGTGCTATGTTTGGCTCGGAAGCCGGACTGTGAGGAGTCGAGGGATTTGTTGGTTTCGAGGAAGGCGGCGAGCTGGTTGTTGACGGCTTTCTCGATGACTTTGGCCGGGAATGGAAGAAGCGAGATGGGGCGGTAGTTTTTGAGTTCGGTGGGGTCAGCAGTGGGTTTTTTCAGAAGGGCGCTGAGTTCTGCGTGTTTCCAGCTTTCCGGGAAGGTGGCAGAGTTGAATGAGCAGTTGATGACATCTCGGAGGTGTGGTGCTATGATGGAGTTTGCTTTGTTGAAGATGTGGTGAGGGCATGGGTCCGTTGGGGATCCTGAGTGGATGGAGTTCATCAGGCGGATGGTGTCCTCAGTGGAGATTGGGTTCCAGTCGTTAAGGATGTTCAAGGGGGGTGAAGGTTCTGCAGTGGGTTGGGTGGGTTGGTCTCCGGGTCGGTTGTCGAAGCTGTTGTGGATGTCTGCGATTTTGTTGTAGAAGAAGGAAGCTAGGGAGTCGCAGAGGGCTTGGGAGGGGGTGATGTCGTTGGAGTTGGCTGATGGATTGGTAAATTCTTTGACGATGTTGAATAGTTCCTTGCTGTTGTGGGCGTTGTTATCTAGTCGGTCTTTGAATGCGGCTTTCTTGGCAGACCGGATTAGTTGGTGGTGTATGCGGGTGGCGTTTTTGAAGGCGTCCCTGGTGCTGGTGTTTGGGCTTTTTTTCCAGGCCTTCTCGAGGGAGCGACAGAGTTTCTTCGAATTCTTAAGATCATCGTTGAACCAGGAGGCGTTTTTGCTGCCAATTTTGCTTTGTCGTTTTTTCAATGGTGCCAGGATGTCGGCGCTGTTGGATAGCCATTGGGTGAGGTTAATGGCTGCATGGTCGGGGTTAGAGGAGTGGGCGGGGGGGGGGTTGAGAAGAAGCGATGAGGATATCTGGTCGATGGTGATTTTGTTCCAGTTTCTTCGCAGGGTGGATTGAGGATGGTTGTGGACTGTGGTCTTATTGTAAGTAAAGTGAACGCAGCTGTGGTCCGTCCAATGGAGAGCTGTGGTGTGACTGAATGAGACATGTTTGCTGGAGGTGAAGATGGGGTCGAGTGTGTGACCTGCAATGTGGGTGGGGGTAGTGACAAGTTGTTTGAGTCCGAGGTTGGCAAGATTGTCCAGAAGGGAGGTGGCGCTACTGTCGTTGCTCTTTTCCAGGTGAAAATTGAGGTCTCCCAATAGAATGTATTCCTCGGAAGGGAGGGCGTGTGGGGTGATAAAGTCAGTGATGTCATCACTGAATTGTGCACGGGGTCCTGGAGGCCGGTAGAGGAGGGTGCCTCTGAGTGTGGTCTTGGGGTCGGTGTGGATCTGGAAGTGAAGGTGTTCGGCACTGGCAAGGTTGACGTCTGAGCTGGTTGAGATGCGGATGGAGTTCTTATGGACGATAGCGATGCCTCCTCCTGTATGCTTGATGCGGTCCTTGCGGATGATCTTGTATCCTTCCGGGATGGCAATGGTGATGTCTGGGGCTGAAGTAGCATTCATCCATGTTTCTGTTAGGAAGGCGACGTCCGGTGAGATGGTGTCTAGTAGATTCCAGAGGTCGATGGCGTGTCTGTGGACCGAGCGGGTGTTGAGCAGGATGCATTGTAGGTGGTTGGTGTCAGGTCTTTGATTGGGGTTGGTGGATGAGGAGTTGGTTTTGGTGCCGTCGAACTTGCAGGAGTAGCATGTGAAGGGTCCATGGGTGTGTCCTGGAGCGGCTTGGACGCAGTTGGGGGAGCGGCCGGGGTTAAGGGCTAGGAGGGTGGTGGCATCGTAGGTGATGCGAGTGGGCTGGGCAGACCGGGAACCAGGGGGCCTGGCGCTGGGCGCGGTCCAGGCGTGGACGGGCGAAGACGGGCTTACCTTTGGCGCACCTTCGGCGCGGCCGCAGCGCGTTGGACCATATGCTATAAATGGATAGTGGAGGGGGCGGAGGGTGGGAGGGTCAGCTGGGAGGCGGGGAGCGGGGAGGAGCCACGGGCTAAAGTAAATAAACAGTAAGATGGCCGCTCGCTATCTAAATCGAAACTGGGGCAGAGCTGGATATCGAGTTCGAGTGAGGTTCCTTAATAAAGTGAATAGACACGCTTCTTAGCCGCAGTACAATGCCAGGAATGCAAGCAAACCAAATGCCAAGGAGAACGACAGCGCGCGCATACACAGCAATACAAACAGCGCTATGAAATTGACCACAACGATACCAAGCGCTATGGAATGCACAGTGCGCTATGTCAGGGCAGGCAGGCAGCAGGTCCCAGGACAGGCAGGCAGCTGGGAGAGAAACCTCCGAGGCGCAAGCCGAGTGCAGGGCGAGCGACCACAATGGAGGGAATCCAGGTGGTCACAGAGGAGGAGAGGACGGGGCGATAGTAGACTATCCGTGTGTGGGAGGGTCAGCTGGGAGGCGGGGAGCGGGGAGGAGCCACGGGCTAAAGTAAATAAACAGTAAGATGGCCGCTCGCTATCTAAATCGAAACTGGGGCAGAGCTGGATATCGAGTTCGAGTGAGGTTCCTTAATAAAGTGAATAGACACGCTTCTTAGCCGCACTACAATGCCAGGAATGCAAGCAAACCAAATGCCAAGGAGAACGACAGCGCGCGCATACACAGCAATACAAACAGCGCTATGAAATTGACCACAACGATACCAAGCGCTATGGAATGCACAGTGCGCTATGTCAGGGCAGGCAGGCAGCAGGTCCCAGGACAGGCAGGCAGCTGGGAGAGAAGCCTCCGAGGCGCAAGCCGAGTGCAGGGCGAGCGACCACAATGGAGGGAATCCAACCCATAATGACTTATTACCAACAAGAAACTGTGGGTGCTGTCAATGACCTTGTCAAAGAACTGTGTGGGACTATCCTATGGATAATTCTTCAAGGCATGGAAGTGCCATGGGGTTGCGATAATTCTGAATGACACAACTCTGCCAATGAGATTAATGGGCAGGGCATTCCACTCCTTAAAAGGGTCAGTTGAGATGTGCAAAACCAGGTATTTAAAGCTTTGTGACTTAACAGGTAGTTGGATCAGGCAGATTTATCCCAGTTGACCATCGGGCTTGATGCTTCCCTGTTAATGTATGGTATATCAATGCAGCATCTGGCCCATTCACTGGGGATAACAGAGAAAAAAAGCATGTAATCTGCGTTGAGAGAGGCTTTAAGCTTCAATGTTGTTTTCTCACTGAAAACCTTGTATTAAGGCATCTGGCCTTATCCACAATTAAAGAGGCCTGGTGACAAAAGCAAATACCAAAGATTAATGCGGGTTTTCTTGCTTGGTGCCCCTACCATACGGGAGGAAATGGTCGCAACACTATGAACCAGGACTCTGATCAGTGGGCTGGTCTACAGAAGTAGGACAGAAAACAATGCCTGAACTTCATTTTGTGGAGTATTTAGAAGAGGAAGCTCCAGTTTACGTAACCAAATGTTAGTAAGATCATGGCACTGGGATTTGGAAACTCATGTGCCGCCGCCAGAACCATTATTACCTGCCCAATGAAGTGCTTCTTATCAAGTCTGGGTATGAAGCCATTTTGCCTGCGTGAATCAAAAATATGATAACCCATCTTAATCTATTTGCTAATACCTTGGTGAGAACTTTGGTTATAAGTATTAGTAATGGAAATTGGGTGATCTGAGGTTCGTTGGTCCACAGGTCATCAAAATGTTAGGATACCCGAAACATTGGCTATCAAGTTAAATAGGGAACCCTACTGCAAAGCATCGTCAAACAGATTATGGTCAGAATACAGGCTTTTCTCTCATAGAGCTCTGGGGAGGGTTTGGAGGGGGAGGGGGGGTCATAATAGGGCTGCTTTTTTTCTCATATTGTATACCTGCGACAGCCTCTGGGATTTCTTCAGTGGTCGGTGTGGGAGGGGAATAGCAAGCATTACGATCATTGTGATTGAGAGCTCGATCCCGCAAAATACTGGATCAACAGAGTTCCAGACTTGTGCCTTGCCCTTGGCATATAGGTCCTTAACAGTAATCTGCAAATGCAGAATCGATTTCATGCAGGTCCACCAATGAGTGAGTAGCCACTGCAAGGGACCTCGTCATATAATGATGGGGTGCTTAATCTGCAGGTATGGCTAGTTTAAGTCCTCTGGTTTCAGGCTAGAGGTGCATCAAAATTCGTAGACCTGTCTTTCAAAGGAGCCATTGTGTTTGGTAAGCAGTCCTTAGATAGGTCATCAGTTATGAAAAAGGATGCTGATGTACATGGCGTTCGACCTTGTGCCACGAGATGTTCTTTGGAAGTCCCTTCATAAGATGGGGTTACCTAGTTGTTTGTTGCATCAGATAATTGAGTTACATGCAAAAAAAATTGCAAAAGTGAGATGGGGCCCAAACGGGGAACTATCCCAGAAGATACCAATAGAGTGCGGGGTCCGTCAGGGCTGCATGCTGGCCCCTACCTTATTTTCACTGTTCGTGAACGATATTCCTACCCATTTGGCTGGCTGCAATAATGATTCCCCCAAATTGAACAGGGAGAGGGTATCTGCGCTACTATTCGCGGATGACACCATCCTAATCTCCCAAACTAATAGAGGCTTACAGGCACTCCTCCATTCGTTCTATGGCTGCTGCAACCAAAAGGGATTGGAAATAAACACAAAGAAAACCAAATGTATGGCTCTCAATCCCCACAAATTGCAAAAAGGTTTCCTAATATTAAATGGCCAGAAATTAGAATCGGTCCAAAGCTTCTCTTATCTGGGGGTTTGCATTGATTCAAAATTCACGTGGAAGCCCCAAATAGAAAAGAATAAGCTAATATTTACACAAAATGTTGTCCCGATCCTAAAAAAGCATGGTGCAAGTACCTGTAAAGCTGTCTCACCAGCGTTAGAGAAATTCAAGTTCAAGGTTCAATCCGCAGCATTGTATGGTGCGGAAATTTGAGGGCCCATGACCAAGAATGCTTTCTCAATTAGTGAGAATAAATTCTTGAGAAGCCTTGTAAGGGCTCCCAAAGGCACTTCTTTAATAACATTATTGCTGGACCTAAATGTTAAAAGAACAGATCACTACACCGTCTTACGACCCCTAATGTTTTGGGTGAGACTTTGGCTAACACCAGAACTATTGGACAATAGGAATGGGCTAAAAGAAGTAATGCACCTTGATGTATTAAAATCTAACATATGGCTAAAACACGTTCGACTATGGTTCACTAAAATAGGCCTGCCACAGTTCTGGGATAACCCGGAATCCTTACCACAAAACTCAAAAAATCTGGTGAAGCTCGCTTTTTGGAGTTTTGTTCAAAGCACGACGACTAGTGAAAGCAGAGGTGGTACGCTAACAAACAATTTCTTGACCTTTAAGGACGAGCCTAGCTTCGAGAGAATCCTTGATGAAGTCGAGCCTCCCCTAGCCAAAGCACTGTTTATGAAACTGAGGTATGGCAATCTTGTGTCCAACTCAACCTTGGCATGTTGGTCCAGGAGTGCCGGAGATGACCAAAGAATTAGTGAAATCTGCACTATGTGCCAGGGAAATCATAAGGAGAATGACCAGCATATCCTTTTCTTCTGTTTGGCCTATGAGAAGGCGAGAAGAAAGTGGATTAAACCCCTGTGCATTCTCCTGGGCATAAGATCATGTAAGGAGGCACTGATAATCATCAAAACTGATACGACCAGAACAATAGTATTTAGTGTCAGTAGATTTCTGCTCTCTATTTATTTCGTACGCAGGAAGAAAGGCTTAAAACTATGATGACATTTTCTAATCGACACAATCCAAATTGTAACCCGACTTGTTCTAATTTACTTTTTTTTTTCACAACAAATTTTATTAGTTGATCAGGTAGAAGCAGGTATACAGCACTCCACAATCAGGAGGTCACTGCATGATTATCAGCATAAACACATCATTGTATCCCAATCAATAAGAAAGAAACGTTTCTCCCTAACCTCCCCAACTCCCACAGCCACCCAAGAACCCCACTACCCGCCCCTTATCCCACCCTAGCCCCGTACACGCGATCATGTCAAGCCCTCTTTATGCTCTATCCGAAAGTCCAGCGCCATGCGCACTCTAAGCCTGGCAGTTCTAATTTACTTTTTTTAAATGTTTTTATTCTGTATGGATAACGAAAAACTGATAGACAGGTCTACCTTATTGTACATATATGATTTTATTTTTCAGCTCCCTGTACAATCGTCTACTCAATGGTTTGTAATGATGTGTCATTTTAATCAAAATGTCCATCCATTATTGGTATTGTATTTTTAACCATGACTGTTCATTTTGTATCAAAAATGGTTTATGACCTGTATTTTAAAAATTTATTGTTGTTTTGCAAATCTTTTTTGGCCAAGTTGTGCCGAAATAAAGATGAAATGAAAATGTATCCCTAGCCCATGGCTCTGAAGTAAGGAGGTTATCCCGGGGTATGTTTCGTATGGCATCAGACATGAGGGTGATGAAACCAGAATTATCGGTTCCAATAATCACCGGTTCAGGGAGTGTAGCCAAAACCCCAACTACTACTTCTGTCCTAGTCCCTGAGGCAGTGCAGAGACTGATTGTAGCTAAGGGATATTCCCTAACGTCCCCATGGACACACTTTCCCTGGCATAATGCAGGAGGAAGGAACTAATTCCTGTCTTACCACCGAATGCCTGCAACCAGAATCAAGTAACGCTTGAACCACCCTGCCATGTATGTTCACACTCACGTAGAATACTGGACCCGTTTCCTGAGCGTATAGAAGAGAATGCGGGGCGTAGCTCACATCCATAGGTTCCTCCTCCTTATCCCTCTTTTTTTCAGCAATACCTTGCTATTTGACCCCACTCGCCACAGTCATAACATTGGGGACCTGGAATGAGTGGCAATTCAGGTTTAGGGAACCGTGGTCGTGGAGGTTCCATTGGTATCATTGGGTATTTCTTATCTGATTTTCCGGGGATATGCTTGTTAGGTTTTTCGGGTTCTTTTATGGGAGGTCGTCCTTGGGCACGGGCATATGATGTGGCCATTTCAATTGCATGTTCGAGGGTTAAACCTGCATTTTGTTTTAGCCAACGTTGGTTCCCATAGGGCAGTGCCTCCAAAAATTGTTCCATATAAATTGTATTCATCACGTCATCCATGTTCACTTCTTGTGGTTTGAGCCACAAGTCAGCTGCTGCTTTTACCTTGTAAAAGAGAGTCTTGGGAAGATCTCCTGGGGTTCCGCGTTCTTGTCGGAATTTCAGTCTATGGGTCTCTTCATCAACACCAAGACAGTCTAGTATGTACTGTTTTAAGACGGCATAGACAGAAGTGCCATCCTTATTGACAATCTGGTATGCAGCTTGTGCCTCACCCGTTAAGAGGGGCGAGGTAAAACGGCCAGCTTTCACCGGGCCAAGCTCTGGCCCTGGCAGCCCTTTCGAAATTCAAAAAGAAAGCCAAAGGATCATCCCCGGGCTTAAACTTCTGGAGAGCTACCACCGTTCCTGGGGGAGGGGCACTTGTTCTTCCTTGTCCCAGAACAACCATGAGCTGGTTTTGACCTTCAGCAAGCTTCAGTAAGTTTTCGTATTGGGCTTGTATAGCAGCGGTGAAGGCTGTGCGGTCCGCTTCGGCCTGGGTAGACGTTTGTCCTATTGCCCATTCAAGTTTGTCCTGCCCCTCCTTCATTTGTTGAATGAGGGTTTCCATCTTGTATCAGATGATGGTTCTTCCTTATAGTCTCCTATCTGGCTCGTCACTTGTGATGGTTGGGACAGGGTTGGGGGGAAGAAGCATAAACGAGAAGTACCACCACTCAAGAATGATTTGAAAATGGGGTGCGCTTTTATTCAGTAGCTCAACAGTCCAGCGCTTAAAATATAACAAACAGGGAAGCGTCTTTGTCCCGAGATAGCAGAGCTGATGGTATGATAGCTTACGACTGTTTTTCTTCGAGGGTCCTGGCCTTTTAGGTCCTTTGACGTCAGGGGTCCGTAAAGGCACTCGACAGAAAAGAAAACAAAAAAAAACCTTGGTTACTGATTACACCGGAGTTCCGGTACTGAAAGAAGGGGGGTGGGGAGTGAGGGGATCACCAGGGACTGCCACCACAACACGTCGATATATATGCCAAGGCGCTTTTAGGTGTGTTCGAAGGGGAAGGTTTGCAGCTTCTGGCAGTCAACAAGCAAACCCGTTTTGTGACCTCCCTCAACCACCCCTACCCATTCCCTCCCCGTATAAATACGAGTCCCCTTAAGCGGGCCCGTACCTTGTGGAGCCACACTTCTCCTAAAGTGTGGCGGGCGGCTCGTGGTCTCGTTGGCCTCCTGGCTTCCTCTGTTCCTGGGGCTGTGTGACTCCCGAATCCTCCATCTCCTCCGTGCAGAACACCTTCGTAGCCACAATGGATCACTCCTCAACACCCGCTCCGGCAGTCGAAGGCGCGCAATTATCTTCTGGGTCTCGCGATTTCAGCTCCTCCTTTGCTCCTGATAGAAGGATGGCTGATGACATCACCAGCGGAGTCCCCACCTCCGGGAAGGTCCAAGCAGCGTTAAAGGGACCGTGGCCATCCTGCACTCGGAGGCGGAAAGGAACAAGCGTTAAAGTCCTCACCCGGCCCCTGGCTGACAGGCACCCCTTGACAATAATAAAACATGAAGACCAGCTTAAAACATGAAAACCTTAATTTAAAAAGAAAAAGAAGGTAGCCGGACTAAAAGTCAGGCATGCCACGTTTTTTGAGAACTCTGCTTCTGAACGGGGAATGGGCAAGGAAGATACTGGACAGTGCGGCAAAAGTCACAATAGTTTGCCATAACCTAATAGATTGTCAGGTGGGAGTAGCACTGAGTGAAAATCACAGTGGAAACACTGGATACCAGTGTAAGTGTTCTACATTGTTTATACGAAGTCCAACTAAGTTTGGAAGGGGACGTACCCAGATTTATAAATGTCCTCTTATGGGAGGAACTCACTCAAGGTGAAAAAACTTTTTCTGGCCGAAAAAAAATTGGCTACCGGACTTCATATTGGCTTGCACAAAGGGGAAAACCTTGATTTTACCAGCCTTCTCCGACCTAGTGCCAGATCCATTTAAACACTCATACACCAGAGAGTGGGCTTTAGCACTAGCTCCTGTGTTATACTGCAACCATGTGGGGTGGGATGATGTTTCACCATATCATGATATACCATTGCGGGCAACACCACAACCTCAAAGATAGTACCCAGTAAAAAAAAAATCAAGTAAAACAACAAGTTAGGGAAAATCCTAAAGCAACTCAAATATGAAGGTGTGAGTGATAGTTGCACCTCTTCAAGTAATAAAACCGAATGAATCATATAGTCTAGTATTAAATTACAGAAATTTGAACACATCTACTCGCACATTTGCAGCACAAATTGCACACAGTGCCACACTAATGAATAATATTGTGCAGAAAAAATGTAAAACAACACTAGACATCTCAAATGGATTTTTCTATCACAAATATAGCGCCTGGAAGCAGATATTTGACAGCCTTCTCAGTACTAGGGTCTCAGAAACAATTTGCTGTTTACCACAGGGGTATAAGAATAGCCCTGTGCTGTTTTCAGCCAGAGTCACAGAACTACTTGAAAACTTTGATGACCAGGCATTGTCATATGTCGATGATATATACTTAACGGACAAAGACCTGATGGATCGCTTGACCAGAGTGGACCTTGTAATCTTTGGGTTTGCTCATATGGACTATAGATTAATTTTTTTTTTATCTAAAATTGCCCACCTCCGTGAGAGCAAGAGCCTGGCAATGCATTTTTCGAAAAATGGGCATTGCTCCAAACTCTGACTCTGAAAAGATTATAAGCCATATTAGGATTTCTAAATATTGGCAGAACATAAATTCCTGATTACAAAGAACGGGTAAAATAACTCTTTGACCTTATTTGTCCAGACTTTTCAGGTACACACTGGGCACAAGAATTTACGGAAATTTTATGTTCCTTTCAAGCAGAAATGATCGCTTCCAAACACTCCAAACCTGGCCATCTGTGTAATCTTCCGCACATCAGGATATACATATGACACTTTCAATGAAGGTGACACAGTACCGATGGCATATTATTTGCCTCTAACCAATGCGGAAATGCGTTGTGCACCGACTGGAAAAAATACTGACAGCATTACAGACTGCTGTATTGAGAGAAGGTGTCCTAGCTCAAGGGAAACACATTATTGTCGTGACCCCAGACCCAACCTTAGAGGCAGTTACCAGAGCAAGTGTTCTGAACTCTAAAGCTCTTCATATAAGATGGATACAATAGACAAACTCGTTCACTGCAGCAGATGTAGACTACAGATTTATGCTACATTACAGCACACAAGGATTTCTCCAGTATGAGGAAGAATATCTTCTGCCTAATTAAATAATGCCTCTAGAACGCTATGACTATCAGCCAGATTCATCAATGTCAAATTCTGTGATTTCTAAATTGCGAGAAAAAGCGAATCGCAATTTAGAAATCGCAGAACGGCATTCATGAATATTTGCGAAAAAATAATGCGATTCGCAACCGGCCGCAATCGGCGATTGCGAGCCCCCAGAAATCGGTAAATAATTGCAGAATTGGCCGATACCCATGTTGAAATTGCGATCTCGCAATTACCGAAATCGCAAATTGCGATCTCGCTAACTGCGAGATCACAAAAACGGGAAGTTGCATCCTGAGCACAGTGATGACATCACAACCAGGAAGTAAGCAGGTTCCACCCTCATTCAGCAGTGAGAGGCTGAAGTACAGGCAGCAGTGTCAGAGCTCCCCTCCAGTGTTCCTACAGGAGTAAAGCAGGAGACACCACAGTGGCAAGCATGTCACAGGATGCAGCAGGAGGTACTACCAGTGGGAGAAAGCGGAAAATCAAATTTTCTCAGCAGGAGCTCGAATACCTTATAGAAGGAGTATCAAAGGACCACAACTGGCTATTTGGCAAAGACTCCCGAAGGGTGCCAGAGGCCGACAAAAGGCGCATATGGCTGCGCATCCGCGCCAAAGTGAACTCCGTGAGGGTGACTCAGCGCTCGTTGGACGAGCTCAAAAAGCGATGGTATGACCTAAGAGGGCGGGCAAAGGAAAAGATTGCGGAGAGGCTGGGGGAGCATGTGGCGACAGGTGGAGGGGAGCCCACTGTCCCACCGAACACACCACTGGAGAACCAAGTGGAGGACACCATCAATCCACAGGCCTGCGTGGGTGTGATCCAGCTTGACTCCTCCCGACCCACCCAAGACACACCAGGTAAGTGCCATGCGACTGCGACCCCCTGTCCCCTAACAATGTCCATGACTCCAGTGCATCCCATATCAAACCCTAGTCATGCAGCCAAAGCACACCACTGCACAATACCTGCATATGGGTGGGGACGGCATTGGTCCTCCTTGTTGGGTGCTGCAGGAGGGGGTCTAGGTCCTGGATCAGCTTGATGATAATTGCCTCATTTAGGCGGTACTTGGCGTAGATTTGCTCCCTGGTTTGGCCCAGTAGGGTGACCCGCTGACGGAATATCCGCTCCTGGATACGACGTCTGTTCCGTGCTGCTCGCTGTAGCCTTCGCCGCCTGACCACCATGTAGAGTCCTGGCATTGTGAGAGTCCTCAGGCTCCAGCTGCATGTCCTTAAGTATGTTTGGGCAGCCCTGCACCTGTTTGTAGTTTGCTAAAGTTTTTTTCAGATGTGAATTTTTTTTTTTACTGGTTACCACCTGGTTTGGGTTCTCCTTAAATTGCGTGTCGCTAAAAGCGATTTTCGGGTTTTTCGCAATCTGCGAATTTTCATGAATGCCTAGTGCGATTATTTTGCGAATTCGCTAATGTTTTCGCAGAATCCATGGTTTCTCGCTATTTCAGAATCGCAAATGGGCTTGTTCTAGGATTCTGCAAATTTATTTGCGAACTCGCAAATTTCTTTTTGCGATTTCGCAATTTGACTTTTTTCCCTATCATGAATTCCTTTCATTGAAATTGCAATCGCAATTGCTAATTCGCTGCTATTGCGATCGCAATTTGGCTTCATCAATCTAGCTGTATATCATTTATACTGATGGTTCTGCTCAGCCTGCTGTAGGGACCAAACTAGTCGCAGCTGCTTCCTAGAAGCAGCAGTGTGGTGGGTGGGGCCCAAGGGGTGGGGTGGATCTGGTAAACAAAACAAAAATATGACTTACCTCCTGACCGGCCGCCTCTCCTGTGTCCCATCCTCTTCCTGGCTTTTTGTTAGAAGCAGGAAGCACCAGGGCTCCCACACTCCCCGCAGCTAATCCCAACGATGCAATGCAGCATTGTGATTGATCTGAGCGCTGTGACACGGTGCTCAGGAAACAGTGGTTCTTGTGGAGACAATAAGATGTGGTATAAGTAGTAGGAATGCACAATGGCAATGCAAAATGTGTCAAGCAGATTTCAGTCACAGAGGCAGCCGAGTACACGGTTGTTTGTGTTTTTATAGTTTATGGCAAATACTTCGACAAATATCAAATATACATACAAAATAGTGCTTAGTGTCCCCAGTGCAAAATTCGAACCAAAAAAAGAAAGTGAAGTAACATTTCTGGCAATTCATAACATGGTTTCCATAATCTGAAAAAACGACCATTTTATATTTTAAACAGTTTTTTACAACACTGTAAACAATAATCGGTGCTGAGGTAATGATTTGTTTTCTTTAGGTTATTATCATTTTAGTTTTTCCTTCTTTTGCTGCTTCCTGGCAGTGGGGCGGCACTCATCCGCCTTAACGGAGGAGCCACCACTGGACCAAACACCAGTATTCAGTTGCATGCACAGTTGTAAAAGGTAATATGCACGATGAACCTTCAATGCTGAAAAATTGCACATGCAGTCACTTGGGGATTGCACAGCACAGCTGGCAGAACTTAAGGCTCTAGTACTGGTACTGCAGAATACGGCTGCTGGATTTCCCACACGTGTGTGATTCGTATTATTTTGTGCAGTCATATAATGAATCACTTCATTATATGAGCCAGAATGGATTTAGGGACTTGAAAGACTGCACAGTAAATCACAAGTTGCCTTCGGAACAGGTGGCGAATCTAAAAGAATGCTCGCCCTGGGCTCATGTTATTCATACATTGAGTCATCAACGTATTGGCGTTCACGTTGTAGGGAATTCATTGGATGATGAAACCACAAAGTGATGGTTCGCACCACTGCGGTTGGGCAAGAACTCAAATGAGAATAGACAGAGACATCATGGTGGCCGTCAATGCTTTCCGTAATGACACACATCTACTGAAAGGCTTACAAACTCAAGAACTCCTACAAGCTAAATGCACAAAACACACCTTATGCTCAGATTCAAGGAATGGGGGTCAGAGTAATACCAAACAGTGATCGCAGACTGGGATTCATTCTGGCTGCACATGAGGGTCTGGCTTCTGCACGGGTGGCTGCTACAATTTCACTATTGCAGCTATTGGTGGCCAGGTCTGTACCAATATACCAAGGACTTTGTTCGGAGATGTGATATTTATCAACAGAGGAATGGTTCAGCCGTGGCGTGTCCACCCCAAACACCTCTTTTGATTTCAAACAAGCCTTTTGTGTTTATTTGGACCACTGCGGCCCCATATCATCAGACGGGGCTTACAAGTACATCTTGGTGCCAGTGGATTCCTGCTCTCGATTCCTGTGGGTATTGCGACAGTGGTCAGTTGATGTCCAAACTGTTATAAAGGATCTGCAAGTCTTTATCAGGTCATCAGATGATACGCAGTTGGCATGCTACATTCTGATCATGGTCCGGCGTTGAGCTCTCGGTCATGGGAAGTTCATGAAGCCGACAGAGTTGACTATCCAGTGTCTTTTTTTTTTCTGTGATCAAGAAAAACCGAGCTGTCAAAAAACACTCCCTAGAAAGGTTTTTTTCTGTCTGTTTTTGTTACAAACTCAATAACCGAGGTTCTCAGGAAACCATCAGAGAGCAGTATGTGAAGGGTAGTGCAACCTCAATTCGCTTTTGCAGGGATTTCATGTCCACAATGCTTTTGAGCCAGTGACTTTACTGTATACTTTCAGAAAGAATTATTTCCTGTACTCTGTTGTGATAAATGAAGAACTGTTTTACTGCAGCTACTGTTCTGATTTCTGATGTGCGAACTCCTTAGACCCTCCTTATTATGGGAAACTGCTCAACGAGCCTTTATAAGAAAAATAAAATGCTAAAAGAAGCATTAATTATAAGAGTATCTTAATTACGTTAGCTGTTGCTGTTTCCAATTGCTTGTTCCCCACCCACCTACCTCTCCTCTTCTGAGGATGTCTGTATCACTTGGTCATTGTTTATCTGATGTTTGTTAGTTGGCTTTGTATTTTTGCCCTTGCCTCCATGGTACATGGAAATTGGGTGGCATCGAAGTCACTGGTTGGGGCAGCACTTCTGCTGAGTTTTTTCATTAATTGAGGCAATTAAATATATGACCCAATTGGGTACCACTTGGGTGTCAGATTGGTGAATTAGTTCAACATTTCTGTGCCTGTCTCATACCCATGATACTTTTAGGATGAGTCTGTTGAAAGATACGGTATCCATTAGGGAAACTGTTACTGAAAGTAATGTCCATCTGACCAATGTTTTTTAGTACATTTCTTTAGCGCCTTTACTTTCAGAAATTGGGTTATTAATTTGGCAAGGGGTGGGGTGACCTCTACTAACTTAAATCACAATCTGGTTAGATCAAAAAGACATTTCGGAGACAATCTCTGCTCAACCCATCGCACAAGCTGCCCCCAATCCCCTGGAGAGTGTGAGCTAAATTCAAGCTGTACCAACAGTTTCAAAGTGTAAAAAAACTACAGAATGAAATTCCCAAACCAGTTTGGAAAGATAGAGCAAAAAATATACCAAGACTCGAAATTGGATAAGTGAAACTGGTGTTATAATTTTTAACGACTTATGGCAAAAGAACCTGGAAAAAGTAAAATGGCATTGGAAAACAATAGTTTCTGGTTGATTAGGGGATGGTCATGATTTCATACAGACCACAATGAGTCAGAAATAATCTTCCATTAAGGCAAAGCCCTAGGCTGTGGCCAGTGAGGTTCCCTCAAAGTTAGATTCATGGTCATTGAGCTCCTGCTGAAGCTGTTGGACTTGGCACTAAAATCTCAGAGCAGAACAGACCTCGATCTTGTGGCCACCAAAGCTACTTCTCCAATTGGAAAGATTTGTTGCCTCACCCCAGCCCAAGGTTTTCCCTTTGGACGTAGTCAATTTGTGAAAGACTAAATCCTTCAGCATGGCAGGGCTGAAAACTGTTGATACACAGGGTTCCACAAGGCCAGATACCTTTACCACAAGGTCCTGGCAAAACCGTTTTCAGCCCTGCAAAAAACTGAGCGAAACCAACTTCTTTTCCTGCCCACCTAAGGTGTGACCTACCAGGGCAAACCTCAAAACCTTGTCCCAGTCCTCCAGAAATGTAAAAAATGCAAAGTCCCACATTTCTCTTGCTGCTAGGAAATATCCTTCTGTTGTTCATTTCTTCAGCTTCTAGCTCATCATGGAAGACTGTTAGGCACAATGTCTCTCTTCAGTCCTGTCTCCAGCAGGATCCAGTCTTGCTGGTCAGCTGGGCCCTCTTTGAGCTTGGGTGGGAAAGGTGGAGGGGTGTTGCTTAGTGACCGGTAAGCAAGCAAACAGGCGGCCACACACCTGACCTTTGAAAGCTATTCCAGTCTGAGTGCCAGCAGCAGTCATTGAGTCCTTGAATATGTTGCCAGAAACGTTGGCACCATTCGACTAATCTCCACACATCTTTCCCAAAAAGTGTTACTTTTTGACTAGTTTGTGAATGGAAAGTTTTGGGGTGATCCGTCAAGTGGGGGCTGAGGATAAAGGGGGCCCCCCAAAATGCTTAATCCTCATGCATTTTCCATAGACTTCTTTAAGACAGCCTGCAATAAAAACTTCTGAACAGAATTGCATTAAATGTAGCAAGAAGCTGGATCTTGGTCCATGGATTGTACTTCTTTGTGATTTGGTGTAAATCGGTTTAGTATTTTTGAGAAATTAAGATAAAAAATAATTGTATATCTGAACTGTTGGGTGTCGGAAACTCTCAAGAGACTCTGACCGGAGCGTCAATTTATAAATAGACCATTCTGGTTGGCCCATGGAGCTTTATTTCCCTTGATTCATTTTGCTCCCAGAGGAGTAAGCACACGGATTGGTTGCCGTCAACATGAGAAAAATGTTGCTAGCAGCCATTACAGGACTTGGGGACTTAGTGTAGGGATACCCTAACTTCACTGGGACCATGGGGAAAGGGGTGACCTAGAGGGACCCCCCCTTCTGATGCGCACATGGAAACAGCTAAAAATGTTGCCCCCGCCCGGAAGGGGAAGAAATAGCAGCTTCTCCCTCAAGGCAGGAGCAATGCTGGCTCCGGCTGTATGCGGGGAGCCAGCGGGGTCCGCATGGGCCGCAGAGGCTCCCACCAACAAGTGTACGGAGAGTGCTCTGGGTGCGCTCCAGGGCACCCACCTTTATCAATGCGGGCCCAAGGGGATGGGGTCCCCATTGCTGGAAATGGCTCTGGGAGGGGTTGCACGCCCATCCTTATTTTGAATCATTTCAGCCCCGGGTGTGGGCTTCATGCAGCCTCTGGGGGTTCGGGGAGTGGGGCCACGCGGCTACGCGCTCCCTATTAATTTTTTTTAAAAGGGCCCTGGAAGATGGGCTTCTATGGGTCCAACAAGCCTAGGCGAGGGGGGCTGGATGGCCCCCTAACCCTTTTGTTAATAAAAGGACCTGAAAGATGGTGTCCCTAGGGCCTAAGAAGGCTTGGGGGGGGGGGGCACGGGTTCCCCCCTCCTCTTTAGGTAGATGAAAGAGCCCTGGGTATGGGGTCCCCACGGGCTAATAAGGCTTAGGGCGGGGGCTGCATGACCCCCTCCTCTTTATTTTAAGTAGAAGCTGGGGGGGGGGTTGGGGTCCCCAGGGCCTCACAAGGCTTGCGTAGGGGGGGGGCATGTAGCCCCACTCCCCTTTAATTAATCAAAAGAAAAGGCCTAGGGGGATGGATTTCTCAGGATCTAATGGGGCTCAGTGAGGGGAGCCACGCGGCCCCCTGCCCTTTAATTTTGAAAAAATGTCCCTGGGGGATGGGGCTCCCAGAGATTAACAAGGCTCGGAGAGGAAGGACCATGCAGCCCCCTCCTCTTTAATTGTAGTAGTGACCCTAAGGGGTAGGGTCCACAGGACCTAATAAGGCTCGGGGAGGAGATCTGAGTTGCCTGCCCCTACTTTTTATAATTTCGGCCTGTGGTGGACTTCCCAGAGCCTATAGAGGCTCGAGGAGGGGACTCCCCTTTTTGAAAATTTGCGACCTTTAGGGGATGGGTTCCCCTGTGACCAACCAGGCTCAGGAAGCGGGGCCACGCAGCCCCCTCCCCTTTAATAAAAAAAAATATATACATGTCTGCATGTTCTTCTCCAATAACTAGTAATAGGTGCTATTTATTGAACTTAATAAAGAACAAACCCTAAGGTATCATTATTTGCCGGGTGCAATAAATAGCACCTTTACTTGTAATCAAGCCCTTAGTATTGTACGCAGTCTTGAATTGTTAACAGAATCGTCTCAGCATGGTAATGTGTGTGTAACATAGAAGACTGTGTGCACCATGTAATAAGCTATGTAAATGTGCTTGTTTTGCTTTAGAAGATGGGCTATTTGTAAAGTTTTCACCACAGTATAAGGTTGCAGGTCTTATAATATTTAGCACCTTCCAACGTTGCCTATTTTAAGAGAATAGTGTATTTTTTGGTAAGTGTTGAATGGAATGTACACTGTTCTTAGTAGATACTTTTTTTTTTGTTTCTTTTTATTGAAATATAAAAACAAGCAAGGCATAAAACATGTTGTACAGAGTGCCAGTTCAATTAAGGGAGGAAGAAATACAATGAGCAGCAATCGATATAAAGAAAGGGGAGGGGGGGGGAACAGGGGTCAGATGTAATAAAAATACATTAGAATGGTCAAAATGCATGGGCCAGTGGGAAGGTGGAGCATCAATGTTCTCAACTGCAGGCGGTATAACATATGTTTCCACGATAACTATTCGAAGGTCCCCACACTCTACACCACTTCCGGGGACGGCCCCTGGCTAGGTACACAGTCTTTTCCCTGAACATACACCAATCCATGTTTTCCTTCCATAAGTCTACTGTAGGAGGCCTCTGGGACCCCCACAACTGAGCAATATCTCGCTTGGTGATCATGGCCCCCAGGGATGCCCACTGAGTCTGAGCTACATTATAGTCCGTAGGTTCCCAAACGTTCAACAAGCAGCTTCTGGCCTCCGGCAACACCAGTCACTTCCTTCATGACCTCATGGACCCCACTCCAAAAAGCAGCAATCTCGCGACATTCCCAAATAATATGAAGAAAAGTCGCAACCTGCCCACATCCTCGCTTGCATAATCCGTCCTCAGAAAAGCCCATTCGGACCAAACGGGGCCCGTGACGTAAATCCTGTGGAGGATCTTAAGTTGTACCAGTCGGAGTCGAGCTGGAATCACGACCTCCTTGGGAGAGGAGATCGCAGATTGCCAGTCCTCGTCATCCAATTTAAGGCCATCACGGGTCCACAGATCCCGGAGATGTAGCAGGAGATCAGGCCTATTATTAATTAATTTCTTGTAAACAAGGGAGATGGTGCTGTCCGGTACATGGCCATCCAACAGCCTATCCTCAAGTGGGGACGATTCCGGAATCACCTCACCCAAAGGGAAGACCGACATTAAGGCATGGTGAACCTGGACGTAGCGAAAGTACTCTGTGTCACCCAATTCAAACTCCGTTTTTAACATCTCAAATGATTTCACTTGGCCCTTAACCCAGAGGTCGCCCACCTTACTAATACCGATAAGGTCCCATCTATCGAACCCCTTGGTTTTCCACAACTTCCCAAGCCTGTCCAAACCAAAGAGCGGGGTCTCTAAAGTCAAGCGATCTTTCCACCCCAGGGAAGTATTAGCGACCTGCCACGTACGCACCGCCGTCTTTGTAGGCCCCAACAGAGTCTTAACCACCGATTTTGAGTAGAGCGCCTTATAATAATTACCCCCGGGCAGCAGCCATCTATCCATAGCGAAAGCAGGATTCAATGCAGGACCATACATACCAATGTTGAGGGCACCCAATTGAGCAGCCCAGTAATAGCGTTTGATGTCAGGGAAAGCGATTCCCCCGTCATACCAGGGGAGCGTCAATTTGGCAAGAGCAAAGCGAGGTCTACCATCCCATATCAACTTCCTATGAAGGTCTTCAACAGCACGAAAATAGCTAGCGGGGACAATATCAAGAGTGTTCTGGAGAGCATACAAAAAACGAGGCAGAGACATCATTTTAAATAGGGCCGCACGACCGAGCGGCGAAAGCGGAAGTTTACGCCAACCCACAACGTCCTGTTTCAATCTAGCCAGAGGTGGGAGAAGGTTCTGTTCATAAGGGGCCATCGGATCCAACGAGATAAAGATACAGAGGTACTTAAATCCCGTCAGAGTCCCCTGAATAGGGCAGGTACGTGGGAGAAGAGGGACATCACCAGAGAGAACGTATAAGTAGGATTTCGCCCAATTGATAATCAAACCGGAGTTCCTACCAAAGGAGGCCAAGACATCGCACAGAACTATCAATGACTTCCGGGGTGAGGTCAAATACAGTAAGATATCATCCGCGTAGAGCGAGATGCGATCCTCGAATTCAGGAGACCATTGAATACCCTTCATCGAGGGTTCCCATCTGATCCACGCAGCAAGGGGTTCTAGGGCTAGGGCAAACAATAACGGAGACAAGGGACAGCCCTGACGAGTGCCTCTTCCAAGACTAAACTGAGTAGAAACACGACCATTCACGACAATTTGCGCAATGGGGTCCTCGTAGAGAAGCCGCACCCAGCCAATAAAACTAGGTCCAAACCCGAACCTAGCCAACACGGCCCATAAGTATGGCCATTCCACGGTATCAAAAGCCATCGTGGCATCTAACGACGCCAAGACGGCCGGCTCACGCAACGTCGCAGCTCTCGCGAGAACGCCGTGCATACGCCTGAGATTCAGGGCAGTATTTCTATGCGGAATGAAACCGGATTGATCCGGATGAATCAATTCACTGATAACGGTGATCAAGCGGTTAGCCAGCAGTTTTGCAAGGATCTTAGGTTCGGCGTTCAAGAGAGAAATTGGCCTGTACGATGTGCACCTGTCCCTCGGTTTCCCTTCCTTATGGATCACCACAATGGTCGCGAGACATTGATCGCTGGGTAGAGACCCGCACTCATGAGACTCCAAAAACATATCTCTTACATAGGGCGCTATCTTGTCAGGCCGCAATTTGTAAAGTTCAATAGGCAGGCCGTTAGGACCCATAGCCTTTCCCGAACGCAAGGAGCGAATCGCGAGAGCCACCTCGTCTGCAGTTATTGGAGCATCCATTTGTTCCCTATCCAAATCAGAAAGACGCGGTAGAGCAATATCACGCAACAATAGATGTGAATCTTCCTCCGGCCTATCCGACACAGAGGCATACACTGACTGAAAGTGATCTGCAAAACACTGAACGATCTCCTCAGGGTCAGTAACCCGACAACCGCTCGCCGTCTCGATCCCGGGCACCACACGACTAGCCCTATCCTTCTTATCCAGCCACGCTATCAATTTGCCAGCTTTATCTCCTACGTCATAAAGGCAGGGCCGTCCCTGCTGTTCTCTACTCATTGCCTTAGCCGCGTCAGTAACTAACGCCCTATATTCCAACTGCTTGAGTTGCAAAACGTGCATCCTAGCACGCGTAACTACCTGCTCCAGGCCGAGCTCAAGGTCTGCTATCTCCGCTTCAATCTTAACCACCTCCTCGTCTCTCCGTTTCTTAACACCTGCGAATAACGACAGGGCCTGACCTCTAAGAACAGTCTTGAAAGCCTCCCAAAGGGACACCGCAGACGAAACCGAACCCTCATTCTCAAGAACATAGTGGTCAAGAGATTTCACCAGATCTGCACGAGTTTTAGGGTTCCGGAGGTACCATGGGTTGATCGGGGCTACCCGACTCTCCGTCCCAGGACTGGACCCCATACAAAGCCATAGTGGAGAATGATCAGAGATCCACCGAGCAAGATGCTTAACCTCAGTAACAGAAAGCGCCTGTGCAGCCGGGACTAAAACATAATCAATTCTAGAAAGACTACCGTGCGCGCCCGAGTGAAAGGTGTACTGCCGCTGAACGGGATGCAACAACCTCCAACAATCTACAAAGCCCAGAGTATCAATGAAATCATGAAGCCAGTTCTGCGCCCCCTTAAGATCTCTAGGTGGGTGCCGATCAGCCATACCAGAAGCCACAGCGTTAAAATCACCACCCAATAGCAATGACCCCTCGGGGAGAGCGAGGACCACCCGTCCCAAGTCCGCGAAAGTAGTTGACTGTAAGCCAGGGGGGACATAAACAGAAACCAGGAAAAGAGTTCGACCCTCCCACCTACCCGTTAGAGCGACATAGCGCCCCCTGTCATCTAGGTTTCCCCGCCATTGCGGAGTACAGACCGACGTGAGGCAGATAGACTAGGTAGGAAGATGGCGGTTCCAGTACCTCAAGGCCACGGCCCAGCCTCACTCAGGAGGGCACACGCCAGGTATTCTATCAAGATTCTCAAAGCTGTGAGGAGGTACACTCGGATGTGGTGGAGAATAGCCGACCTCGGCACTAAGGGGCCGCTTGCCGTCGAATCTCCCTTGGGGAAAGACCAAATCGAAAGTGGAAGTCAACCAGACCGGTCGACGCCCACCGCCTCAGGCCGATGTTTTTCAACTACAGCTCTGGCACTGTGCCAACTCCACAGCCGGGCATCACGGAGGCGTAGGCCGCAATCTTCAGAGCACCACAACTCCGGTCTCCGGGGTCCGATTCGGAATCTGAAAGCAGATCTCACCTCTCCCGTGTTTCATCTTCACGGATATGTCAATAAAGGACAGGATAAACGACAGGATAGATGTGGGAGGCTACGAGGGTCTCGGGAGCCCTGTGCTCACGCGGCCATCTTGGTCTTGCGCGAAGCTCCTCCCAGTAGATACTTTTTAATACTCTGTAGTATATTTCTCATGAGAGTTTCACTGTCTGCAAACTGTGTGTTACAGGGTAAACACTCTCCATAGAGTGAATACGTCTTACAGTACCCACTTCTCTACTCATATCAACTTCATTTCCCAATGTAGGTTTGGTGACTGTCAGTGGTTTGACATGGATAAAAGCTGTCCGTAGTAGGGCATTCACTTTGGAAGAGACATTAAGTATTTTTAGGGACATGGTTGTATACAGATTGAACTCCATATGCAATGAGGGTTTCCCATATGTCTGTGGTTGATTGTTAATGTGAACTACGCTACTCGTTAAGTGTATGGTATAGGGTCAATGTGGCCCATAACCCATGGTTTCTACACCTAAGGCAGTTATTTCTGTGATGGCTTTAATGATGCTTCATATTCTTCTGAGCTGTTTTATACTTCCTTTCAGAGTTCTAATGCTATACCTGTTTGTAGAGCAATGTGTACTAAAGAAGCCTGGACGATGTCATTAGTCATGTCATCTGAGTGGTCATCAGTGATGTCATAAATTATGTCCTGAATGATGTAGTATGTAAGATCATAAGCAGTAATGAATTTCAGCTTTTTTTAAAGTTCAAAACTTTAATGATGTCACTGATAAATTCATATAACTATAACATTACCTTAATGTTTTTTTTTAGCAAATATATATAGTGCCACGTTTTTTACTTTAGGTAATCTACCTTATGGGGTTACAAGGCATAAGGAGTGACTTATTAATATGTACTTTTACTTGCCATGTGTCACTGCAGTGCCTTAAACTGCACCCCAGTCCGAGTACAGAGGTGCTTCAGGCAGCTATATATGTTTGCCATATATGTGGGTGATGTCAATACTTTGCAACCCATATATGACTTTTAACCACCCTGGCATTGGTGTATTTTCTGTGCTGTCTACTTTGTCCTTACAAGAAAGTTAAATAGACCAATTGGGTGAAACCAGATTTTACCAATTTTAGGACCAGAGCAGCGCACGCTGGCACTGAATAGCAGTGCCAGTGCCCAGGATCCTAATACCAGTAGCACAAATGGAGTCAGACAAATTGAGTGATATGCCAAAAAAGGCAAATTATATATAGTTATCATATCTGGAGATGGCTTACGCTTTCACTTGCACTCAGTATGACTTAGCATGTTTTGCCAGTTTAATCAAAAAGGGAATCTTTTTTCCATAATTTTGAGTCTACAATATGGCTATAGGTAATGAAGTGTGTAAGCAAAATGGCAGAGGTGCCAGTTGTAATGACTTATTTGCTGCTGGTTATGCATTCCTCAGTTGTAAGGCAAAGTCGAGAGCTGTGTCTGATCTCTCTGGTTTAAACGTATGTGTTTCCGCTGATCTGACAGCCATTTGTCCTTGAAAAAAACACTTGACCGATTTAGATTGTTTATGCTTTGTGAAAAATAGCTTTCTGAAGTCTTGTCTTTGACATACTGTTGCCCTACTGTACTGGTTTATCTAAAGAAGATGGCTCCTTCTCTTGATTTAAACCGATAAAAATAACATTTGCTACATCTTGATGTTCCTGAAACATCCTCTCACACTGTCTGTAAAAGAGTCCCGTAATTGTTAAACAGAAGTATCAGGACTGTCTAATAGGACATTTAGGAGCAAAACTGTAAACCTTCATTAGTCTATTGTTTATATACTTTCAGGTGGGGTTATCCTGTGTTGTAGGCGTTTTAACAGTTTAGGGTTTCCTGTGACTGTGTGCCTTATGAAAGTGGCCGTATATTTATACTACGATAGTCGAGGCCGTGATAATTTTCTATTCTAACATTAGTTCTCAAATATTTGCAGAAAAGTTGTTACGTGCCCTTGCATAATCTTGTCTAGCAGGGAGAGTGAAAATACAGGAATGTTATTGCAGATGTGCGGTGGTGCTTTGCACAATGGTTATGGGACAAATTGTTTCTCATTTTAGTGATCTGTCAGAATTGGTATGTTTTCGGATGCATGTAATGGGTCTTATGAGTTACTTGCCCAGTGCCCTATGATTGACAAGTGGTACAACAGCAGGGAACTAGACAGTGCTGGGTTTTGGGTTCTAGCTAATGTGATACTTCCTTCAATGTATATGACTACCGTCTCTATCATTGGGACATTACACTACTAGCTGTTGGTTGTAGGTGATTAATTCTGGACACTCAGTATATCCAGTGTTCACCTTGTTTCTTTGCTGAAGCTGTGCAAAGTGGTGCAGAGAAAAAAAGTATGGCAGAGACGGCAACCTAGACTTCTTTCTTTTTTTTTGGGGTGGGGGGGGGTCATAATTCTTTTTATTCAGCCTCACGAAAAAATATCACAACATGGGCACAGAAGAGGGCATCGAACCTCGACACAAACTAGTTAGCTAATTACAGTCCAGTTTCACATATCAAGAGGACTCGATACAGCCCCCTCCGATAAAAGAAGAATTGCTGGTTTTTCAACAACATAACCCCCAAAATATAACCATCAACAAAGAAAAACAAGTAAAGAAGACTGCTTTCTTTTGAAGGGATACAGTATTCCTGTCATGGTGGAGAAGAACTGTGCTGCCAAGCTGGACTGCCCTTTGTGTTTAGAACCATCTTTTCACCCCTAGATCCTGAGATTACCTGCGCTGCTATAGCACACTCTTAGCTATAGGCAGTGGATATCGACCTGTTTTCTGCTTAGATGGTAGACAGTGATGTCTCTAGCCTCGTGTCAAGCCAATGGCTCCGCTTTAGGCACTCCAAGAAGACCTATGTCCTCAAATTGGCAGTGGTGCAAGTGAGGTGTTATGAGTTGAGTGAGGACAGCCCATGGAATACTTAAGATTACAGACTAGAGGTACAGGGTGCTATTTTACATACTGAGACAACTTTCTCTGTGTTTGAAGAAGGTTGAGGATGTATTTTGGGAGGTTAAACACTGCAGGGATATTCAAGCTGAGTAGTTGTCTAGGGACGAAAGGAGTAATTGGGTGAGTGATGATTTAGAGCCTATTTCATTATTTCCTGAGGTTTGGGGTGTCGCTTTTGTTTTAGAACATGATAAAACCTGATGACTGTGGGGGTAAAAAGACCTGGGCATGGTGATGGGTGTGCATCCAAACTCCGAGTGCTCCAGCTGCAGAGATATCTGGGGGCTTGGTATAGTTGTTTTCGTAATGGGCGATTATGTATCATGTGTATGCACTATGATTTAGGCCTGTCTCACGGATTATGGTCTCGTCCGACCAGGAGGAGCACACAAAGCACTACCCAGGTAATGGTAAAGGCCTGTCGCCCTTATTAAGAGTTAAGTACCCCAAGTGCAGTGGTGGCAGCATACTGTTTAGGTCGAGTTTACTCAAACCTATTGCTGTCCATCCAAAAGCTGACTTTTTACGATGCGGATTTTCAAAAGTTCACGAGAAGCGAATCACTTAACAAGCTCTCGTGCACGAGCTTCCCCCTGCCAGCAGCATTTGCCACATCAAAGGCTTCCGCTGCCCCGCCCCCCGCCGTCACTTATTCACGGCCGCAGGCCGTGACTTCAATGGGTTCCGCTGCCCCGCCCCCTGCTTCACGGCCATATGTTCCCCAGCACCTCCCCTCTCTCTCCCCTAATTATTCACTGCTGGCCGGCCGCAACATCTAGTTTTCCACGGCTTTCGTTTTCCGCTTGTTTTACTTTGGTGGCATGCCGCGTTTGAGCTTGCATGCACAGTTCTTTCCTTCTGCTGTAATGCACCGAGGGCTGAGGCTCGGGCGTCCCCGCTTAGTAGTGTGTACGGGCGGGCAACTGATGACCGCTTTCATGGTTCTAGCACGTCCATGTTCCTATCTCAATGTCACAGACGTCTAGCTGAAAGAGAACACCGGCATCTTGCAAGATATTACTTTGTTTGTTTTGGCTTGTTGAAATATGTACTTACTGCGCACTGCAACATTTCCAGTCAGATTCGAAAATTGTTGTGATGGGGATAGAGGGGCGATGCTGGAGTTACTGGAGTTCAGAGACGTATCCGTCGACGCCAGACGTATCATTCTGGAATCTTCCTTTGTAAGGCTTGTAAGAGTTGCTTAATGCTTTGGTGTTGTGTAGGGTCCAATCTGTGACGTGAAATAGAACAGTTGTATTAAGGCTTGGGGTATGGGCGAGTAGATCTGAACTGACAGACTGAAAGGAAGTGTCCTTACAAGAGTTCGAGTGCAGCCCCGCCCCCTTCCGCTGCCCCCCGTCCCCCGTGCAGGCATTGTGAGGGCTTCAGCTGCCTCACTTAAAACTGGCGGTCCGTCCAGCTGTAGGGCTGTGCGTTTCATCTCTTCCTCTTTACTATCAGATACGCTCAAATTCTTTAAATCGGAGTTACTTTTCTTGTCCACCATACCTAACTGTGAGCATTACAGAGCGCAGGTGTTACTATCATCCTCACATTGCTAAAGTGTACTTGAGGTGCGTGCTTTGAATTGCCATTACGTGGGCGCGCAACGCAGCAGGTGCCTAGACCATCAGTTACACAATCTCGGTTTGTTCTAAAGTCGTTGCTATTGTGAGATTCTGTCCCTCGGTCTGACCACCTGAGGATATCATTTCTATGCGGAGCTCACCCTCACCACAGTGTGCTGTGGCGGGCGGTGTCTGTCTGCCCATGAGGTGGATGGTTTCTCATATGGAGAGAACGCTTGCAAGATGCAATATTTGCATGGTATTTGAGACGCAGCCTACTCTACGCTGTTTAGGGATCGGACTGTTCTGAGCTTGCAGTCTATTAGATCCCAATCAGATGAGTACAGTAGTATCTGTGTGTGCAAGTTCACAAGTGCCGTGTAACTACGTGGTCCAAATATAAAGCACAAACCGTTTGAATGTGTTTGGCGACAAAACTTTGTACATGATAATAAAGTGGTACCTTGGATCATAAACGGTTGAATGGTTGCACAGATCAGTGGTGGGGGTGACTTGTGATGAACGAGGAAGTTCAGAATTCCTGCAGTTTGTTACTTATAGACAGGGCCAATATAATTATGTGGCAGGGTCTGACTGCATTTTGTGGCAAGAAAAGGCAAATTATTCAGCACGCCATACGCACTTTCAAAGCCGCCGGGACAATGGCGGGCACTTGTTTGCATTGCCATATGTCTTGCATTTACAAGAGTTTGAGCTATTGGCATTGTAAATGCCAATAGCTTAAAACTCTTGCAAATGCGACACCTATGGCATTGCAAATATTTATCTTTTATTGTCAAGGCCCCCATGCCGCACTTTCATGTGTATTAAGGCCACGCCCCTATCTTTAGAAGAGCCGTGTCTAAGGAAAGGTGCACAGCCGCTTTTGAAGTGAAATCGCAGCATGGGAGCTTTTACAGAAAAAAAAGCATTTGTTTAACAAACAGATGCCTTTTTTGTTGTAAAAGAGCCCATTTCACTTTAATAGCGGCAGCGCACCTTTTGTTAGACACTGCTTCTTTAAAGAAAGGGGCGCGGCCTTCATGCATGTGAAAGGGCGGCATGGGGCTTTAACAACAACAAGAATATCTGCAATGCTATAGGTCATGCATTTGTGAGAGTTTAAGCTGTTGGCATTTACAATGCCAATAGCTCAAACTCTCGTAAATGCGAGACCTATTGCATTGCAAATGCTTGGTTTTTAAGAAGGTTTAAACTGATTAGATGGGGGAGGGGGTGTTTACATTTGGTTCTCTGTCGTTCGGTCCTCATGTTTCCATATTTTTTAACATAAACATCGCAAGTTGGGGGAATGGATAAGGTTGAGAGCAGATCAGGTTTAGTGGAAGCTTTTGTGTTGCCTAACTGGGTGCAAACACACGCATATCGACATTTTATATTAACAACACGGGCACACAGTCCATTTTTAAACTTTCATTAAAGCGCGGCAGGAGGGGGCTGTCGCCACCACTGTTCACTGTGCGCCCGTATCGTTAATCTAGAAGGGCGACCATATGCTGTCTTTTGGAAAACAACTGATGGTGTTTACTCTTGCAGGGCATTCAGTCAATGCATTAGGTGTGCTGCACCCATACATTTTGTTGTTGTTTGTGGACTCCTTTTTATACCCACTCTGGAGCCTCTGCTTGCTTTAGCCCTCCCCTTCCCCCCAATTTCGAAAGCGCATGTTTCCTGTTCTTTCAACTCTTACAAAGGCTCAGAAGCGGTATGCTGCAAGGGCCATTGTGTATGTACAAATTTTATTTAACTTTCACAACGCGCCACGCTCGTCTTGCATCTTTATTTAAATTACATGCAGACGCTCGCATTTCACACCTTTAGATTAACAGCATGGGCGCACAGTCAATTTATAAACTGCGGGGTTAATGTTATGCAACACGCTGAAGGTGCAGGGAGAGGTTTGCCGCTGCAATCACCCCACTTGGTTTTTAAGAAGGTTTAAACTGATTAAATGGGGGAGGGGTGTTTGCATTTGGTTCTCTGTCGATCTGGTCCCCATGCTTCCATATTTTTTAACATCAACATCGCAAGTTGGGGGAATGGATATGGTTGAGAGCAGATCAGGTTTAGTCGAAGCTTTTGTGTTGCCTAACTGGGTGCAGGCGTAGTTGCTTTTGGTACTCTGCATCACAACTCTTACAAAGGCTCAGAAGCGGTATGCTGCAAGGGCCATTGTGTATGTACAACTTTTATTTAACTTTCACAACGCGCTGCGCTCGTCTTGCATCTTTATTTAAATTACATGCAGACACTCGCATTTCACACTTTTAGATTAACAGCATGGGCGCACAGTCAATTTATAAACTGCGGGGTTAATGTTATGCAACACGCTGAAGGTGCAGGGAGAGGTTTGCCGCTGCTCTCTTCTGTCAGACTTTATTTCACCGATCTCTACTCGATTATACCCCCACTCTCTTGTGCCGCCATTTTGCTGTCTCCATTATCGCCTAGTTCTTTCTCTAATCCCAGTTCAAGCCCCTAACTTTTACTAGTTTCTCCTTATGGCTTTTATCTCTCCCACCATCCACAGCCCCACCCTTTCCTCCCTCTTTCTCTTTAATCTCCTTTTTCGTCTTCACATCTCTTAGATACTTTATTCTCTTCTGTCATAGCTCCCCTCTCTTTCACCCTCCTTCTTTTAATTTCTCTACACCCCTTTCTCATTTTTTGCACACTCAGCACACACTGCACACACTGCACCCTCACACACACTGCACACACTGCACCCTTGCACACACTGCACCCTCACTGCACTCACACACACACTGCACCCTCACACACACTTCACCCTCACACACTGCCCACACTGCACCCTCACACACTGCACCCTCACACACACTGCACCCTCACACAAACTGCACACACCGCACCCTCACACTCTGCACCCTCACACACACTGCACACACTGCACCCTCACACACACTGCACACACTGCAGCATCACACACACTGCACCCTTACACACTGCACTGCACCATCACACACACTGCTCACACTGCACCCTCACACACACTGCACCCTCACACACACTGTGCACCCTCACACACACTGTGCACCCTCACACACTCTGCGCACCCTCACACACTCTGCGCACCCTCACACACTCTGCGCACCCTCACACACTCTGCGCACCCTCACACACTCTGCGCACCCTCACACACTCTGCGCACCCTCACACACTCTGCGCACCCTCACACTGTGCACCCTCACACTCTGCACACCCTGCGCACCCTCACACCCTGCGCACCCTCACACCCTGCGCACCCTCACACCCTGCGCACCCTCACACTCTGCACCCTCACACACTCTGCAATGGAACATACACTCCAAACACCACTCAGTGCCACTTAATACTCTATATATCTATCGCCCTCACTCTATATATCTGTCGCCCTCCCTCTATCTATCACCCTCACTCTATCTATCACATCACCATAGCATCACTCAGCACCACCACAGCATCACTCAGGGGCACCACAACATCACTATGCACTACCACAGACCACAGCATCACTGAACGCCACAGCATCACTCGTCGCCACCACAACATCAGTCAGCGCCACCACAGCATCAATCTGTGCAACTATTCAACAACAACTGGTTCAAATATGTTCTTTCAATGTTTCAAGCTTTATCACAAAAAGATGTTAATATTTCACTTCTGTTCTTGGATTTTCGTCGCAATAAAATACAATGAACATAATCTTCACAAAAGTTATTTACAAAAGCATTTGCCAATATAAATTACAATAACTTTTATTTAAGTATTAATTATGAAAAAAATAAGCCATTTTAATTTGTAATATCAATACATCTAAGTCACGTAAATACAACACATATTGCATTACAAATGATATAGGTGTCACATTTGCGAAAGTTAAAACTATTGGCATTGTAAATGACGAAGCTATTAATTTTGCTATTTTCAAAACCAACACATAAATAAAAAAATTGTCATTTACAATACCAATAGCTCAAACTTTCATAATGCGAGACCTATTGCATTGCAAATGCTTGTTTTGTAATAGTGATCAGTAGATAAATGCGCCTTTTTGCCTGTGTCACTGCAGTGAGGCCTTTCTGTTCACTTGTGTAAAGTTCAGTTTTGTACCTAACTCACCCTTGGCCTACGTCATGTTAGTATGTGCAGCGTCCTTCTGAAACCCAGGGACTTGGAAAGGCATATGGAGATGGAGGAGCCATCCAGAGACAGTTCTATGGCTTGCCTGCATTCCTGAGAAAACGATGGGACACACACCGGAGGAAGGGGGAGTCAGGCTCTCTTGTGCACTTCAAAGGCATTCTTTGATTCTGAAAAGGTCACTGATCATTGAGGCCTGGGCACAGATGAGGCTGCTAAAGGAATCGTAACAAGTAGCCCTGAAGTCCTTTGTAACATTTTGATAGGCATATATGAGTGTGGCTGACATCCAGTGTTGTTGGAGTCATTCCCGTTGTGACAAACTATTTTGTGAACAATAAACAAGACATGACAAACTATTTTGTGTACAAAAAACAAGACATTGGAGTGAGCACTTCAAAGTGGGCAACACCCGCAACGCGAATACAAAGACGCCAATTGACATCTGTGCCTGGAAACGGATTATAAAAAGGGGAGCATGAGCCCCCCACAATTGTCTCACTTAGTGTGGTACAAAAGGGGGTGGTGATGGACGGAGCATCTGAATCAATCAAACACTCACACCCAGTCAAAAGATCTGGGGTTAATCCATCACCGTTCTTTAGCCCACTCGGCCACCCCAGTTCAGACATGGCTATATGCAAATCAGTCTGACCCTGTGCCTCATGGGAACAGTCCAGCCCGAACTGCCAAGCCATGTCTTCCCTGGCCTGGAAACAAGCTTCCGAGGACCGTTTTCTGGCATTCCAGTCGTCTTCAGCCCGGCTTGCTTGAATCCAGTGGCAAAGTGAGCAAGGGACTCACGTCTGAGCATATCCTGCCACACTTATGGCGGCCAAAAGCGGTACAAAAGGGGGTGGTGATGGACGGAGCATCTGAATCAATCAAACACTCACACCCAGTCAAAAGATCTGGCGTTAATCCATCACCGTTCTTTAGCCCACTCGGCCACCCCAGTTCAGACATGGCTATATGCAAATCAGCCTGACCCTGTGCCTCATGGGAACAGTCCAGCCCGAACTGCCAAGCCATGTCTTCCCTGGACCGGAAACAAGCTTCCGAGGACCGGTTTCTGGCATTCCAGCCGTCTTCAGCCCGGCTTGCTTGAATCCAGTGACAAAGTGAGCAAGGGACTCACGTCTGAGCATACCCTGACACACTTATGGCGGCCAAAAGCGGTACAAAAGGGGGTACATATGGCCATGTCTGAACTGGGGTGGCAGAGTGGGCTAAAGAACGGTGATGGATTAAACCCAGATCTTTTGACTGGGTGTGAGTGTTTGATTGATTCAGATGCTCCGTCCATCACCACCCCATTTTGTACCACTTTTGTATCACTTGAGTGTGGAGCAGCTCAGCACAACTTCTGCCTGTGTCCAGTGCTGGGGAATAAGGTCTGCCTTTCTCCCTGCTGGATGTGGGGACATTACCCAGGAGAATCGAGATCACATGCCCAGTATCCTAGAGCACCTACATCTGCAGAGACCAGGGGATCCTGTGACGAGGTTGAGATTGCTTGGAGGGAGGAAGGTCCAGTGGGGATCCTGTTGAGGGGGTCCCTGAAGTTGACTGAGATTCTGGTCCATTTCGGGACTGCCACACAGTTCATCTGCTCGCCTGGATGCTATTGTTCACAGCTGTGCATGATGCGGGGGCCAGAGTGAAGAATAAAGGCTGTTAGGCTGGTGCTTCGGTGTGCCAAAAAGAGGACCGCTGCCCTTCGCAGTGGTATGATCCGAAAGAGCCGTCCCCCTTGTGTGCCATTGTTTGTAGCCCACATATGCTAAGTGGGGCTGTAGTGAAGAATCGTTGCCCTGTGCATCAATGTGGGAAAAGAGGACCGTCGCCCTGTTAAGTGCTGCGACCATAAGGGGCCTGCACGTGAGGAGCTGCGGTTGGTGACCTCTATATGTCACGTGGGGGTTGCTGTGAAAAGTAAGAGCCTTCACACTCGTGCATTACTGTTAAAGAAAATGGCCATCGCCTTGTGCAGCACTTTGAACTGTAAGGGGCGTCCTGTGTGACACACTTTAGAACTGCTGAATAATTGGGGACTGCGATGAAGAGAAGTATCTTTCCCCGTAGCGGAGCATTTATTCAGCCGCTTGAACCCAGAAACACCTGCAGCTGGACTCAGGAAGATTTACAGCATGACTGGAGGATCGCTGTAGACGCTTTCTACCTCATCCACACCATCCAGACGTATGCTCCCCACTGAGCAGCTCCAAAAACAACAGTTGATGGATAGAATGCAGAACAATGTCAAACATTTACCCCAGTACAGAGATCTGGGCCTAAATCCATAGTTTTTTTGCTTACCATGCCATTCCAGTTTGAACCCAGCCATATACAAATCAGTCTTGACCCTGTGCCTCATGGGAACAGTCCATCCCGAACTGCCAAGCCAGGACCTCCCTGGACAGGAAACAAGCATTCTAGGACCGGTTTCACCCATCTTCAGTCAGGATAGCTGGATTCCAGTGGCATGGAGAGCACCGGACCCACGTCTGGGCATACCCGTCCCACTCGGGGTCACTAATGCAAAAACAACAGTTGATGGACAGAATGCAGAACAATGTCATACATTCACCCCAGTGCAGAGATCTGGGCCTAAATTCATTGTTTGTTTTGCTCACCATGCCATTCCAGTTTGAACCCAGCCATATTCAAATCAGTCTTGACCCTGTGCCTCATGGGAACAGTCCAGCCTGAACTGCCAAGCCAGGTCCTCTCTGGACTGGAAACAAGCATCCTAGGACAGATTTCGGGGTTTCACCCCTCTTCAGCCAGGATAGCTTGATTTCAGTGGCATGGAGAGCACGGGACCCACGTCTGGGCATACCCGTCCCACTCGGGGTGACAAATGTAAAAATAAAACAATTGATGGACAGAATGCAGAACAATGTCATGCATTCGCCCCAGTACAGAGATCTGGGCCTAAATCATTTGTTTGTTTGCTCACCATGCCATTCCTGTTTGAACCCAGCCACCGAACAGCTGACATGCACATGAGACTTCCAAGCCGCATCTTCAGCGACAGCGGGTAAGCCTGCTTGCCAAACCGCTGAACCTCTGGGAAAACTGACTAAAAGTGCTATGGTACTGAGATACTTTGACTTTTAAGAAGCCATCATGGAACTTCTAAAGCTTATACTTAGTAGCGTCGCTTGACCCCAATGTTGCCGTGCATGATCGAGGAATGTCCACAGTCTTTAAACAGGGAAGTAGGACTCAGGGACTTACCAAAGCGAACGCTAGATTCTGGCCCTAGAAAGACTCTGTGTATGAATTCTATAGTGTGTGTTTCACTTTGCGTTCATGCATAAATACCACTTTTTTCAAATAAGGAAGTATCTAGTTGGATTTTCATTTATTGAGATTGCTGAGCGTGTGGTTGAGTTGTGCTCCTATGTACACATTGCACCTACCTCTCCCCCAGAGAAGACTTGTGGAACTTGAGGGGACTGTGGTGATTGTTTGTGAATGCTCTGTGTTTTTCTACTCCTTTTCATAAAAGAAAGTATTTTACTGGATAGTCATTTATTGCTACTATTGAACAACATGGACGCCAGTATACCACAAACTATAAAAACACATTTGTATCTTTCACACTTCCTCTTCCATCGCACCACCAAACACCACGTGCCTTGAAATTACAACTGCTCAATGGAAAAACAACACATTTTCAACCATACATCCACATGGTGTAGCATGCTGGATTTGTAGCATGCTTCACCGCCCCACATAATGGTAGTATGCACTGTACAAATGTTACAAATACAATGCACTATTTCACATGCACATACTGTTGTTTCTTTCTGCTGTTTCACATCATCAGATTACATGCGGTTTCAAAACCCTGGTCCCACTATATTCCTAAAACCCATGGTGAAAAATTGTCCCGTCCGTCAAGATCTAAATCAGGCCCTTAATCTCCTCTGGCCTATTTAGCCCATCAACCATCTGCTTGAACTCACTACCCATCTCCCAGTAATGATCACAATTAAATACTATTAATTTAATCTAACTCAAAAGATGGAACTAAATGCATGTAATGTTTGCTTGAGATCACAAGGCTAACAGCAGAAACCAACTGTTAACGAGTAAACTTGGATCCCAGAATGCGTGCAACTCACCACAAAGTGCTAAAGTGCCTCTTCAGGGGCAAGTAGCGCTATATAACTGCAAATTCAAGACCGTATAATAGAATGTATGTCTGGTATCAACCTTTAACGACTTTTGAGATGCAATTTGTTGTCTTGCAACTGTCATAATACCCATTGGCTGGGAACAGAGGAGTATGTTGGACTAGGATTAACATGATCAATGTGAAGGAAATGTCCTTCCACATTATTTGTTGTGCATGCAAGTGCCTTAAGTCTCTCAAGGAACTTGATACATGCTTACATACATACATGATTCTTCCAAAATCCTAAAATTAAAAGTCCCATTTTAGAGGAATGTTGTTGTCAAATCTGATAGAATATGGGCAGTGTTGATGGTCTAGAGGTGCCTAGACGTACTCTTCGTTACCATACAATTTCTTATTATTAAGTTAATATAAATGGGCTCCATTTAGCCGTAAGACATGTATAGGAGCAATTCAACAATTCATAAACTCACGTGGGTGATCTGGAAGATTACTTTGGACTGCAAGATTTAGCTAGGCTATGTAGTAAACCGCAATCCTCACCAGAAAGGAATATTCCTATAATTTGACCTCCTGAAGGCAGACAGTTCTAATGCTCTTGAACAGTTAAATGAATTTTAAATGGAATCTTGAGGTAATTGTTGATAGACAAAGATACTTAGTCTTAGTGGACACTGTCCCTTTTTTATTTTTTTATTTTTAAAAGACCTTTATTGTTCAAAGAAAGAAAGAGAGCACATTTGCACATGTCACCTAATCTACAATTCGCAGGGGCTGGCATCAAAGAAGAACATACAAATGAAATATTGGTAAGTTAACACAGCCAATTAGCCGGCAACCCTGGGGTCCGGCGGCGTAGCTCAGAAAGAACACGTAGATATTATTTAGTACTCAGCACGGTAACAGTTAGGTCTGTAGGTTTTGTAATTTTTGTCAGTTAAACACATCATTGCATTTCTAGCATCTGCACTATATGAGCTGTAGTCCAAGTCCACTATGCAAACAAAAGACGGCTACAACCACCAGGTAGTGTGCGGACTGGGAATAAAGGTGCCGAAGATCCCGTGCTTTTGATGCCACCATGCTGTGGGCTGGTGTGTAGTGGTATAGCTCACTAATGCAGAGTGTTAGTCGCATATAATCGACGACGCCAGGTTACAGCCGCTACAGCGGAATCCCAGGTGTTTGTTGTCCCAGTGTAATCCGAACCCTCCGGCGTCTGCGATATATATATATATATATATAATATATATAATTTGCCAGAGGTGGAGGTCCGCGTGTAGGCTCGTTCGGCCAGTGTCTCAGAGCAATTATCTCGGGTGTGGCCCGCGTCCCGTGTATGTGGTGTGTTGTGGCATGTCATGGAAACAGAGGTGTAGTGTATCTATAGGTACGTGTCATTCTGCGACATTGTCACAGCGTGCAAGGTGTCTGCGTCAGTAACAACAAAGGGCTTGGTCAGGGAACGTGACCAGTAAATAAACAGTTACCGGAACCAACACAGTGGTGAAAGAACTAGGGAAGGGAGGGTGAGGAACCATTTGCGTCCATCGGCGCGTTAGGGGGGGGGGGTAGCTGCAGTCGTGGTGAGGGGTCTTCAGTTCTGGGGCGGGGCGTGGCGGGACGGCTATTTGGGCATAGGGGGGTCCGAGTGGAGGCGTACGCTTGATTTCTCCAATGTGCAGCTATCGGAGGGATCCTTCTCCAAAGGGTATGGTCAGGATCTGTCGTGGGGGGGACGCTATTTGACGCATCAGACACACCGGATCGTTATCTGTAGCTGGGCGTGTGCAGTAAGCGGGTAGGAGCGAGTGTGTATGTGTGGGTTTGGCGCTGCGTAACTATGTGTTATGTGAAAGAAGGGGGGTAGAAGCGCCAGCAGCCGTTGGGGCAGCGTGTCAATAAGGGGGTGGAAAATGGGGCAGGTGTGGTAGTTTTCCGCAATGTTCCTCGTCGCCACGGTGGAATAGGGTCATGTTAGCTCAAGTTACCCCCTGTTCCTGACAGGCTTGCTGGAAGGACGTATGGAGATCGCCCCAAAGCTGCGCAATGGGGAATTTCCAGAGTCCTGCTGTTTACTCTCGGAGAAGCACCGTACCCTCTGCCCGTGCCCAATTGATGAAGGATGTGTGCCAATGTCGGGTGTGGGGGGGGGGGGCGGCACTGGCCTTCCAATGCTTGGTAAGTAGGCGCTTAGCTGTGATTAGGCCCATGTCCCAGAATCTTGCCTGTGACTTGTTGAGTTTCGTGCGCTTATAAAGCCCCAAAATGCAGGCTTCCCACGTCCGTGGCACATGTTCGTCAGTGCACTGTGTGAGTAGTGTCGTGACCTCGTCCCAGTATGTTTGTATGGCTGGGCAGTGCCAAAGTATGTGCAGAAGATCCGCCCCTATCAAAGATCATTGTTGGCAGGCAGTGTCAGTGGCCGAGAAGTATCTTGTCGGGTGTGAGGTAGGCTCGGTGCAAAATATAGAATTGGATACGTTTGAAACGGGGGTTGCGTGGGATATTAGTCGGCCCAACTAGTATCATTGCCCACTCTTTGTCAGTCCAATCCCTCCCTCTGTCGATCGCCCACTTTTCTCTGAGCGCCAGTGTGGAAGGCTGCGTGTGTAGTAGTAGGGCCTGTGCTAGCCAATGTATAATATGTGAGCCGTTGCCCATGACATGCAGATACTGCATAAAATAGTGCATCAATAGTTCCTCCGATATATCGCCCCAGGAGGCGGTTAGTGTGTGGATAAGGGATGCGTGTAATAGAAATTGTCCATCAGGGAGGTCCGTACTATTTGCGAGATCCGCAAAAGAAAGCAGCGCGCCATCTGCATAGAGGTCGCCTAGTGTTTCCACCCCAGCACGCGTCCAGCTGGCCAAAAGAGCCTCCGTCAGTGCTCCCGCCGTGCCCAGAAGAGGGAGTATCGGGGCATACGGCTTCGTGGCACGGGTAAGCCATAGGCATCGCAGAAAGCATCTGCGTGCCACCGCCAGGTGTAATTGTGGGGGACAGGGGGAGCGGGTCATAGGATGGAACAGTGTGCATACTTGCGTCTGGGTCCAAACAGTAGCATCCGAAGCAGTGTCCCCCAGGTTCTTGCCGCAGAGAAATCCCGACACCCATTGCAGCTGTGCCGCTAGGTAGTACAGCTCCATGCTGGGAACCGCCAGGCCTCTTGACTCAGTGGTCATGTACAATTTAGTCAGCGCCACTCTGGGTCGACCCGTATTCCAGACAAGGCCGCGAAGTAGGACCTCCAGTTCCCGAAACACTTTGTTGGGTACGTACGTCAGGATGTTGGCGAAGTAGTATAGAAGCCTTGGTAGGACTATCATTTTGGTCAGCGCCACACGACTAGGCACATTTAGGGGTAGGGTCTTCCAGAAGCCGATCTAGGCACGGATGGAGGCAATCGCCCGTAGTAGGTTCCCCTCTAGGACATCTGCCGGGGCCCGGTAGATATGGATTCCCAGATATCGGAACGTGGTGGGGTACCACTGCAGCCTCTCTCCACCAATACGGATGTCACTTTCAGGCATGTCCGGGCTGAAGGAATAGGCTCCCGACTTGGACCAGTTGACCCGCAGTCCCGACATGTCTTCGAAGGTCCGGAAAATATCCGGGAGGGATTCCGGGACATTGGTCAAATCTTTGACATATAACAGCAAGTCGTCCGCGTATAGCGAGATCACATGGAGTCCATCTGCCATTGGGATTCCCCACTCCTGTCCCTGGGCCCTGAGGATCGTGGCCAGGGGCTCCATGGCCAATGAGAACAGTAGGGGTGACAGGGGGCAACCCTGCCTGGTGCCTCTCTGTACTCGGATGGCGTCAGATAGTAATTGTCCGGTGCGGACTCGGACCGTAGGCCTGCAGTACAGCAGATTAACCATAGTCTCATAGCCGTCCCCCAGGTTGTATTTTTCCATTACCGCCTTCAGATACGGCCACTCTACAGAATCAAACTCCTTCTCGAGGTCCAACACCAGGCACATGGACACTGTCCCTTATACTCGAAATTGCGTACTTGCGCTTGTGCGCGAAAACCAGAAGACAAGGCTGCTTTAATTTCAAGTAGGTTTACAACCTTTCCCAACAGGTTACTTTGCGCTGTTGTAGATATTTATTGGTCAAGCAATGTTTTGAATATTTAAATAACTGTAGTTCTGGGGCGACAGCTCTGATTCAAAATGGTCCATCTTGATCATAGAATCATTTGTAAACAGAAGATCCTTGAGATGCAAAGTTCTACTATGAAATTCAAAGGAAATAAGCAGTGAAATATGGGTTGCATCCTACGTTGTCCGTTCATCAAGATGAAAGCTAAAGATCCCATTTGAAATGGAATAGTCTACAAGATATAACCTACTGTCCAGATCAACTTACCTGCTATGCGGAAGAGCTGCCCAGTGTGTCCAGACCACGTGACATTTGGGGCCCATTCACTGCATATATGCTAACTAATGCTGTTGCCTGATGACACTCAGTATGTAGATAAATCACAATTTGTTTGCTTTCAGATGTACCAATATTTTACTGCTACCTTGATTCTCTATGATGCTCTATCAACTGACTACTACGTATTCTGTACAATTGTGTACGTGATGTATTGTTATCTTTGACGGTTATATTATGGAAACTCTTAATAAACAAAACAAAAAAAAAGGAATGGAATTTTCTAGTTGTAAGAAATCTGGAACTTATAACTGACAATTTCTCATGATTGTTTTTTTGTGGTAGGTTATAGTTTATTGGCTGCTCACTTTCTGATTTTGGTTTGGTTTCATTGAGCATCTTCTTTAACGCTGCTTTTGTTTTTGTGTATTTTGTTTGGTTGCAGCTCTGTGCTTCCTTGTGTTTGAAGGCGCCCATGCTCTGCATGAGGAGAGGCCGGGTCTATGGCCTCAGAGCTGGGTGTTGGAGAAGATGGGTCCTGTGCAGATCTGGCAAAGCCGATTTACCTGCAGTATCTTGAGCGAGCCCTGCGTTTGGATCAGTTTCTTCGACAAACTTCTACTGTCTTCAACCGCAGTATCTCTAGGTACTTCTTCCCTTTGTCCATTTTGTTACATTGCTCCCTATCGTCTATTAGTCATTTTCACCATACCGAGACTGCCTTTTTATTTTCTTAAGATATCGGGGTAGTTTCAGAAAATGTAATGATTTAGAATGTTGTAGAGTGACTGTGGTGGAGATAGATGGGGCACAATAACAGCCCAAAAACAAGTCCAATATACTTTTTTCCATGCATGATGAATGAGAGTCTAACATCTACAAGGTGCTCCCACCAGACTGTGATTTAGAGGTATAATGTGGTTCGATCTGGAGTATCCTGAGGTATGATATTGTTCTAGGTGAAAACCCTTGCTCGTAGGTGGATGACTCCTTTGGTGAAAATAGAGCAGAAAATACAAATATTAAGTGTAAATGTGTAAGGTCTCAAATCACTCGTTGGAATTAATAGATTTTCTCCCCAATATTAAGTGCAATAAACAACCTTACCAGTGCTGCTGATAGTGAGGGACAACATAATGGAATTTTAAAAGGCCTGGGCCCTCAGGGGAGGCAGAGATTCTAGGAAACTGGGTGGTGAGCAGTTGAAAGATAGTCCCAGATAAAGTGAAGTTTGGATGGCGTTTGCAGGTATGAACATATGTAGAAGGGAGCAGAGTAGAAGTGGGCAATGTGGCTTTTCTGTCACTGCTTCTATCCTATGCCTGAGATAAAGATGATCCACATTGAAATTTTAGAGTTGAGAGCTGATGCATTTTGGTGCTCCATTAGACAACCTTCTGCCAGCCAGGGCAAGGCTTGTAAGCACAATGTGTCTAATTCCGTTTAAATGCGTTTTAAATATTTTCCCCAGGTCTCCATAGCTTATCAATATTTGCAGTCTAGTTGGGCATTAACAACTTGGGAAATGGCTCTCAAAATGTGGAACTTATGTTAGACCATGGTGCTTACAGTTGATCAGTTTTTCTCAAGAAATGGGCCTCTGGTGAATGGCAATGAATACAATATCTGGTTGCCATGGTGAAAGTGACATTTGCTTGGCTTCTCCTGAACAGATAAGTAACCTTGTGTGCCTTGTTTCAGTGATGAAAGTGATGATGGTTTGGATGACAATCCACTGCTTCCCCAGTCCGGAGACCCTTTAATAACAGTCAAAGAGGAGCCTCTGTCACCATTGCTTGGAGAAACATCAGGAGGAGGACACTCTGGGTTGATAACAACGCATTCTATAAATGGAGTGCTACAGCCAGGTGAGAAATTCAGCTGCATTTTATCCATGCTGTGTGAGCATTGTGTGCTCATGTTGCATGGGACCTTGGATTCTGCTAGCTTGCCTATCACATAGGAATTTAGATTTCAGTTATTTTTGTCATATGAGTTTGAAGTGTGTATGTGTCTATTTCAGCTTGCTCAGTCTGTCATGTTGTATCTAAAAGTGCCTTATGCAATATCTGGCTTTCTTTGCAAAGCCTTTTAAGTGGCTGATCTGTTAAACTGGATATTTGGTTCTTAACAGGGGTGTCTCAAGTTCACATATGATTCAGAAAAGGGGGTGGTGATGAACAGAGTGTCTGAATTAAGCAGACCACTCTTACCCAGTCCAAAGATCAGGGCTTGATCCATCACCGTTATTTAGCTCACTGCACCATCCCAGCTCAGAACCTGGCTATATGCAAATCAGTCTGTCCCTGGCCCAGTGCATCATGGGAACAGGGCAGACTAAACTACCAAGCCAATTCTTCACTAGAAATGAGACAAGCTTCCGGGGACCGGTTTCTGGCATTTCAGCCGTCGTCGGCCCGGCTTGCTTGAATCCTGATGGTGCAGTGAGCAAGGGACTCATGTCTGAGTATACCCTGCCACACCTATAGTGGCCAAAAACGATTCAGAAAAGGGGGTGGTGATGAACAGAGTTCACATATGGGTAAGATTTTGGAACACTTGAAGATGGGGATTTTGTGCACCCTTTTGAAAACACATTTTAATGATGTGCAAGTCTTCTGTTGGTTTTCCAAACGGTACATTTTAAACTGCCCTGGAGGTCTCAGCTTATACCACACATTGTTAAGTTTAGATGTAGGGGAGAGGACAGAGATGGCCTGGTAATTTTATTGGCATGATAAAAGTGGGTGTTGTCAAAAGTTGGCTTCAAATTCTTCTTTCAGCAGGAAGTGTACATCAGATTGAAAGTAAGCCCAAACAAATTGTATTTTGTTTTCTAGAAGACAAAATGTAGCTGATGTTGGGGAAATTCTCATATGTAGACCCCAGACACATCATATGGCCCATGAAATCAGCTCAAGTATTTATTTATCTGCAGTCTTTCTATGTAAAAGACCAGGAAATGTTGGTTCTTTGCAGCTTTTGCAGACAGTGTCTGCATTAATAATTTCGTACATTTCACGATGTTTACTGCTACAACAGGGAACATTTTTATCCTTTGCCCTAGACAACATTGTTTGACCAGTTCTTAAATAAACAATTGAGAGAAACGGCTTCTCATTCTTTGTGTGCATCCAGGTTTGACTCACTTGCTACTTTTTTTATAGTCTAACAGAATTAAGTGTGGTTTCATAGCCTAACCCATCAAAAGCTTCCCTCCTGCCAACTGCTTACTGTAACCTGTCAAGTGGAAGGCTTCCGTCAGTCAGCAGCCATCTAAAGCTTGAATTTTTAATGTTTTTTAAATTCTGTTGCTGTCCTGATGAACGTCGTCTGTAAATAAAATATGAGCCAAAATATATATATATATATATATATATATATATATATATATATATATATATATATATATATATATATATATATATATATATCCAACACTTCAAGTTGCCCACTGTGAGGAGCCCACACGGCAGCACACCCCGTGCTGGGAGGTCATCAGCACTTTCCAGCATTCTCATATACATTCAGCTTGATAGGCGCTACGCGTTTCGGAACATCACCTTGATCACGAGCCACAAAGTACAAAACAGCAGCGACACGATGTATGGGAAACACCTGCTTTATTTGAATAAGGTCCCGCCCATCTGGGCAAGAACTTCCGCCTCTAAACAGAGTTGCTTTCTGGTCTTAGCAGTCCCAACATTAAGTTTTACCCCAGTGGGTTTCGCCATTGTTTGTGCAATAAAGTTAATAAAATTCCCAGTGGAAGAATGTCAATTTTAAATGCCAAAAGCGCTGCAGTAAGCCAACACTCCTTTTCGAGCGCTTCCGTCCTGTTGCTGGCGTCAGGCCATATTAACACCACAGGTCCGCTTCACAGCGGCGGAGCATCCTCGCGGCTCGGGCACAGCCGCAAAACACATCCAACACTTCAGGTTGCCCACTGTGAGGAGCCCACACGGCAGCACACCCCGTGCTGGGAGGTCATCTGTACTTTCCAGCATTCTCATATACATTCAGCTTGATAGGCTCTACTCGTTTCGGAACATCACCTTGATCACGAGCCACGAGCCACATGAAGTAAGTCGTCACCACCAGCTGCTCTCCACACAGAAAATGACTAAGACGAAGAGCAGACCCAATTCTTTGTGAAAATTTAAAGTGCTTTATTAACGCCCAGCCTGTCCTCCATAAAGCGTTTCGCTTCCCCTGAAGCTTGATCACATGACCTGTTGCGGGAGGTCAGGACCATTATTTAAAGTGCTAGTGCAAATCAATCAGACCGTAGTAGGCAAGAAAATGAAAGAAATACTACAGTTTTTGATAGCTGTTGGAAACCTCCTATTGTTGTGTTTCACAGGGCCTGTACAAATAAATATTAAATATTCCAAATACAATATTTAAAATTCATGCTCACATTTTTTAAAAAAAATCACCTTTTGATTAAAAAAAAAACCATTTGATATAAAAAATCTTTAAAGAGAATGTTTGAAATAGTACAGCCAAAACAGTATAAAATATCTGCATAATACAGAAAAACTGTCCACATATTGCTACCTGTGATAGTAATTCAAAAAATTGCCATACATCCTAATATAGCCCAAGTGGGCAAAAAATAAAGTGCACTGTCTATCAACTCTGTTGAAAAACCATTTCCATTTCCATATAACTGGTCCTGGAGGATCAATGTGTGACTACTGAACCCAAAGTGCAAAAATGCTAGTGCAAATATTTACCATATCATAATTCAAATTTCATAATAAATAAACACCCATTAAGACCATAAAAAAGACCAAAGGCGAATCATTTGAAATTGTGAAATTTTCTTAATAGTCATAATGTTGGTATCTTTGTGCAGTTTTAAGGCCCCTGATAAAAATACAGATTGTGATGAAAGAGCCCTCACGTATATTATATCTCAGAGACATGTATAAAAGTCTTCACTCTCGTTCAGTCCATGTGGATTTTTACTATCCAATTCCAGTATATACACTGGGTTTTGAGAAGGCGTAATCTGGCTTCCCGATCCCCCCCTCGTTTTAAAGGTAGCACCGTGTCAACAACATAATACTGGAGATGGGCTGGATTGGCTTCATGTGTGGTTTCAAAGTGTCTAGCTACTGTGTAAGCCTGATCCTTGCCTACTATAGCCCTTATGTGCTGGAGTATCCGTTTGTGGGTGGGCAACTTGGTACTACCAACATACCTCAACCCACACGGACACTCCAGCACATAGACCGCGAAGTCCGTTTTGCAAGTCAGTCTTTTGGTGATTTCAATTGGTTGCTGTTTAAAAGGGCTGCTGTAGCTAGTTTTGTTGCAACCGTGATGACAGGCCTTACACTGGGGACACTTCTTAAACCCCTTGCTTAGCGACAAATATGTACTGGAGATTTGAGGTTCTAGAATATTTTTTGACCAAAGCCTTGGCCATTGACGGTGACCTCCTGAAAGTAAGCACTGGTTTATCTGGCACATTCAGACCAATAATAGGATCTCCTTTAATGAGATTCCAATTCCTGTCAAATATTCTCCTTAAGTCTGAGTGTTGCCTACTGTAAGATAGAATAATGGGGGATTGAATTTCAGAATCTTTGGGGGCATCTGATCTATACATAGATTTTGAAATTAATGCTACCTGTCGGGGCATATTCTGAGTCCGAGTGATGGCAGACTCAAGAATTTCATTAGAAATACCCCTATCTATAACTCTTAATCTGCTGGCCTCCTGTGCAGCCGCACATTTGGCACCCGAACTGCAAATCCTCCTAATGCGCAGCATCTCCCCGCAGGGGATGCTGCCGATGAGGTGGTGCGGATGATGACTCGCTGCATGCAGGATCGTGTTGCCGGCAGTCGGTTTCCTATATAATTTAGTAGCTAAGATGTTGTTATCTACATAAACCTTCATGTCTAGGAAACAAATAGAAGTAGCATCAATATTGGATGTAAATTTAAGATTTAAATTGTTGATATTTAGTTACTTAACAAACTACCTGGCACCCTCTTCTGGACCCCTCCAAACAAAAAACAAATTTGTCGATGTATCGTAGGTACAGAATAATGTTATGTTCCATAGTACTTCTGAGTTGTCGCATGAGGACCTGTTCATCCCACAGCCCCATGTGTAAACATGCGTAACTGGGGGAGAAACAGGCCCCCATCGCAACTTGTTGAAAAATGTGATTGTTGAGGAGGAAAACATTCTGCTCCAAGCACATTTGCACCATTGTAATCAACAGTTTGTTGTGTGCTGCAAAATTCATTGGACGTTTGTTAAGGAAATCTTTAATAGCTTTTCAGCCCATCATGATGTCTGATCGATGTATATAGGGCCGACACATCCAAAGTCATTAAGAACATGTCTGGGCCCCACTTCACATGCATGCTCTATCTTCCGAATAAAATCAGAGGTATCTTGAACATATGACCTCAGTCCTGTAGAAAGTAATTCATGTATTTAGAAACATGTATTTAGAAACATTCTCCAGCCTGACTTATTCTGAGCTATTGATGGCCGAAATGATCGGTCTTCCAGGGGGTTTGTTAATGTTTTTATGTATTTTTGGGATCAGATAAAACGTAGGGATGACCGGATGTTCTTTTTTTAAAAAAACGAAACTCCTCCTCAGAAATCAACCCCCCACTTCTCCAAGCCTGGAGTTTTGCATACTGATCCATCCAAGTGGACTTTACTATTTGGATGTTGCTTTTTCTGTAACACAAAGTATCCCCCAATTGCAGTTCAGCTTCCGCCAGGTATAATTGACACGGCCACAAAACTATATTTCCTCCTTTATCCGCTTGTCTGACTATGATGTTACAGTCAGATTCAAGCTTGCCAACCAGTTGTGTATAGCACCCTTTTTTATTACTGATGGCAAACCACTTTTTGTTGGTGGCAATATATAGTTTTTTTTAGATCCTGTATGACCAAGTCCTAGTAGACATCTATATTGTCATGTACCATTACCGGCTGGGAAACTGACTTTGGCTTGATGGGGGTTATACATTTGCTCATATCATCCATCAGCAAACTTTCTGCCACATTGGTACTTTCCCCCTGCTCATTTTGTAACAACCATATTTCTTCAAACACTTCTCGATCACTTACAGTTAAAAGTGACGGACTTCTGATGGCTTCAGATTTTGCTTTCTTTTTTGGTAGCAGACGATGAAATTTGCTCAGTTTAAGTTTCCTAACAAATCTAAAAGTGTCCGTTCTAGTATCCACGTAATTAAAGTTGCAGGGAGGGCAATAGGATAGTCCTAAGCCTAGGATTGATTCCTCTCCTGAAGTCAACTTTAGATCTGTTAAGTTTATTACTGTGTTGGGGTTGTTGCCTGGGCCGGATTGCGGTTTTGAAATCGGTTCCATCGGCCCCTTGCCGCTTTCTTTCCCCCGGTTCCACCTTCTTTTGCTGCTTCTGCGCCTTTGGCCGCGCTTATCATTTTTTCTTTGGTTGGATGTCCAGCCGGCACTCGGTGACGCAGGGTATCTCTCCGATCCTGGCAGAGGCAATTCACTTCCTCTGCCAGAGATAACTTGGTAAACCCCAGCTGTTGAGTTGTGGCAACATATATATATATATATATATATATAATATATATATATATATATATATATAATATATATATATATATATATATATATATATATATATATATATATATATATATTTATGATCAAATTGATGTTTAGCCTTCACTATTGGAAGTAATCAAAATATTTACATACTGTGAGAAAGTGGATTACTAGTTGGGGTGGTTGTGAGACCTCACAAAGTAGTAATGGTACTATTGTGTATCAGGTCCAGTTAGGTTGTTTAAATTTAAACTTAAGCACAGTTCTGGGTTGCTGTGGTACAGAGCAGTCAGGCTTAACTTAGAGGAAACAATTGTAGAGCATTTATCAGTACCAAAACAGTTAATAAGTCAAAAACACAACACAATAAGAAAAAACACTCCAATTTATTAAAATGAGTGTAGATTTTAATGAGCAATTATACTGCAAAATGAGAAAATGGGATTGGGGGAATCGGAGATGTGATTTTTTGAGTTTTATAATTTTCTTGTGCCATAAAGCGCAAATCACCGACTGCTGGTATCTGGTTGCGTTAGACCGGGTCAAAGTCAAAAGTTAAAGCAATCCGTGTTCAAGTGTGGGTCGACTACCGGGGCCAGATTAATCCAGGTGAAAAGTTTACCTTCTGACTTTGTGTTTTTCTGGAATTTTCTCATCGGCAAAGCTGGCTGCTGATCCGATGGAGGAGGGCTCGACAACCGCAACATGCTGCTTGATGTTAGTTCTGGTGAAATTCTCCACTATGGGACTTACCAACTTTTCGGGAAGTAGAGCTAATTTCAGTGGGGCAAACCAGCAAGTTGAATCCGACTGGCAATGCAACTTCTGTGGCAGGGGTTTAAAAGCAGTCCCAGGATAGCCTCTAGTTCTTTTAAAAAAAGTTCAGAAAAAGTTTTCAATTGCCCACCTTTGCAATCTTGAGGGGGAGAACACCAGCCAATGGTCCAGGACGTTTTGGGCAACACTTGGTCAGTTAGGACTCAATCTCCCAGAAGCCACCAGCAGGGCCCTGGGCCAATCCAGTTGAATCTGATCAGCTGCGCTCTGATTCTGAAGCCTTCTTGCAGTTTTTGTGTTCCTGGAGCTTAACAGGATTCTATCCAACTGGCCCTTGGAGTCTACTCTTCTGTACTGATTTCAAGTGGGAGCAGATCCAGCCCTTGCGGCTTCTCTCCACAGTTAAAACAGCAGGCTCTGTCCTTCTTTTATTTCCAGTCCTTTGGTTCAGCAGGTTCAGTCCATCTGTTTTCCTCAGGTTCAGCAGTGTTCTGAGGAAGGTAGCATGTGGGTGGGGAGTGACTCCCTAACCAAGGAAACCCTACCTACTTTGACATAGTTTCCTGGGGATTCACCACTAAACAATTCCACAGTGCATCTGTCTGCCCAAATCTAAGATGTCGTAACCTTTCTTCCCTGGTTCAAACCTAGGGCAAACTCCTAAGGTGTGTTTAGAGAAATGTGTGCTCCTCTGCAAAACTTGTTCTGGAACAGGTTTTCCCTCCACTGTGCATGGCGCCATTCTGGGTACTTAGGTAATGGCATGGGCAGCTCTGGGTATGGTTTAGACTGCGACAACGACTGCCCCTTTTAAGTGTGCACAGTTGGTGGCCACATCCCCCTAGGCCATCCTGTCATGAGGAGGTTACACCTCCTCCCAGCTAAGGTCCTTTTGTTCCCTTTCCAGAGAGCAATTCACACCTCCTAGCAGGCAGCTAGCGGACAGTTGGGGATTATCTTAGAAGGAACTACTAGAGGCTTTAGGCTGGAAAATGCCAACTTTCGGAAAGTGGTAGTTTCAAAATAGTAATTTCATATCTGATTTTACCAGCAGATTGTATTTTTATTCCTCTTTGTTTGTTTGTTATGCCTAGATATATAGCGCGCTAATCACCTGTGAGGGTATCCAGGTTCAGGTTGTTAGGCTGTGTCTCACACAGTGATTACTGGAAGGAGCAGATCTTCAGCTTTTTGCAGAAGTCATCAAATGATGAGGAGGCTTGGATGTGTTGTGGCAGGTCGTTCCAGACTTTGGGGAAGATGTGAGTGAAGGTTCTACCTCCAGTTTGGTTTTTGTGTATATGGGGAACGTGTGCCAGTAGCTCATTGGAGGTGTCTTGTGGGGTGGTAGAAGTGTATGTGGCAATTGAGGTAGGCGGGGGTCTGTATTGTGTAGTACTTTCCATGTGTTTCCCAGTCATTTGAATTCAGTGCGCTTGTCTATGGGGAGTCAGTGAAGTTCTCAGAGTTGTGGAGAGATGTGGGTGCGGCAAGGGAGGTTGGGGATGAATCTTGCTGCACCGTTTTGGACAGTTTGGAGCCGGTTCACAAGTTGCTTGGTGATTCTTACGTAGAGTGCATTGCCATAGTCAAGTCTGCTGGTTATCAGGGCCTGTGTGACTGTTTTCCTGGTGTTCTTTGGTTGACAAATGAAGTTTTTTCACTGCATCTGAAGGATATGCGATCAGGTGGAGGTCACCGCATTTAACTCAGCTGACATGTCGAGCTTGTCATTAAGAATGATCCCTAGGATTCTGGCGTGCGCAGGGGAGGGGGGGAGGGGAGTTAGTGTGGGACCAAGGTCCGATAGCCACCAGGTACAATCCCACACAGAGGTCTTCCTTCTGAAGATCACCACTTTGGTCTTGTCTGTGTTGAGCTTTAGACAGTTGGATCTCATCCAAGTGGCTACTTTAGTCATGCAGGTGGCAACGTTGGTTTTTATTGCGAGAGTCTTGTTCATCAGGGAGAGTATCAGTTAAGTGTCATTTGCGTAAGAAAGAATGTTGATGATTTTGGATCTGATGAGGTATGCCAGTAGGGCTGTGTAATGTTAAACAAATTTGGACTAAGAGGTAATCCTTGGGGGACTCTACAGATGAGGTTTTTGTCTTCCGATGTGTAGGGTGGCATGCTGATTTTTGTGTGTCCTTCCTTTAAGGAAGGAGCAGATACAGTTGACGGTGGATCCTTCGATGCGCGCATCATGTAGTCTTCTGATCCGGGTGGAATAGGAGACTGCGTTGAAGACTGCTGAGAGGTTGAGCAGATGTAGGCTGCTGTTTCTCCTCAGTCAAGCATCATCCTGATGTCATCTGTTTCTGTGATGAGGGCAGTTCTGGTGCTGTGGTTCGGTCTGCAACTTGATTGATGTTTAAGAGTTAGTGTGTGCTGAGGTGGGTGGCAAGTTGCTTGTTAATGATTTTCTTCATTACTTTGGCTGGGTAGGGAAAAAGGCAGATCGGCCAGTAGTTTGCTAGCAGGGCGGGGGTCTGCTGAAGGTTTCTTTAGTAGTGCGTTTACCGCTTCATGTTTCAAGATCTCTGGGAACGTTGCAGTGGTGTATACGATATGCGTGAGAACTTTGCTGTTTGGGGAGGCACCCATTTTGTATATGTGGTGGAGGCAGGGGTCTGTCTTGGGGTCCCAGAGTGAGTGGTTCTCATGATGTTGTCTGTCTCTTCCATGGTGGCTCTTTTCCATGCGATCGGAAAGATTTTTGTAGGATTTGGTGCTGTTTTCTATGCGCCTTCCTGGGACCTTCTGTTTGGTTTCTCTAATCTGCTGGTGGTAACATCTCCGTGTTGCTTTGAAGGGTCCTTGTCTATTTCTTTGTGATTTGTTCTCCATCTTCTCTCCAGTTGTTTGAAGTGTTGTTTGTTGACCCAGGTTCATTGGTGTGCCAGCTTTCCTTGCTTACAGGTTCTCTTTTGGTTGTGTTTGCAGAGTGCCGTTGAGTTGGCACATTCAGTGATCCATTTATCGAGTTGTTTGATGTCACAGTTTAGGTTACTGGTGGGTTTGGGCTGGTTCATGCACAGGGTTTCGGATCAGTTTGCTTCCGCGATGGTGCTCCAGCTGTATCTGGCCTGGCTGGTGGTGACGGGTTTCGTTTGTTGATTTGGAAGTGGATGATGGCGTGGTTAGTCCAGTTGAGAGGCAAGGTTATGGTGATTTTGATGTAATCATGGTGGTGAAGATAGGATAGAGGGTGTGTCCAGCAGAGTGTGTTAGTCTGGTGATGTGTTGAGTTTGTCCAAGTTTCCCAAGGCTTTTGAGGAGTTCAGTGGAACTACGGTCGTTCAAGTTCTCCAGGTGGAAATTGAGGTCCCCTAGTAGGATATAAGCTTTTGAATCGATGTTGAGAGGAGCAACGAAGTCGATGATGTTCTTGGTGATGCTAGCTCGTGGTCCAGGCGGGCTTTAGATGAGGGTTTGATTCAGGTTGAAGTGTAGGTACTCCAGTTAGTGGTTTGCATTCTAAGTGGCTGTGGTGGAGCTGACTGTTTCATTGAAGATACTTGAGATTCCTCCTCCTGGTTTGCATTGTTTATTGTTGGAAATGTCCCTTTCTTGGTAATTTTCCTTGACTTTTTGCTTTTGTCCCTCATGGGTTTCCGCTAATCTATGTGCTATCTTTTGGGCTTTGAATGCTTTTGAAACTGCCATTCAGTGCCAAAGTGCTTTGCTTGTCATATACATACTGGCGATTGGTTTACACATGATTGGCTGATTTGAGGTAGCTGTAAGTCCCTTGTCTAGGTTTAAGACATATTGGTAGGGCATGTAACTCAAAGCTCCTCCGTGGGCCTGCAGCATTGGTTGGGCCACCCATGGAAGTAGTTAATCATATGTGCCACAGGTTTGCCCTGGCGGGGCCTGTGTGTGCAGGTTATTGTTATTTGGCTTGGCATTTTAAAAGCCACTTTCCAAGGTTCTGCATGTCTTTCGCCTCATCGGAGTACTCCCTGGGGGCAGGGTTCGGTGTCAGGAAGAGGCAGAGCATGTGTGTGTGTGCTACATACACTGGTAGCGATTGGCATTGGATGATGTGTTGGATATGGTGGAGCCTGCTTCTCACATTGATTTACAAGGGGGATCAGTGGAAAGGTTATTGAGCAGTATTTCCTATGTGCAGAAGAGTAGCAGTATAGTGTTTGATATCGATGAGTTAGTAATAGCAAATCTCTGGTAGTGTGAGTGGATTCGACATTACTAACATGGAAATGGCACTTTGGGAAAGTGGGAATTTCTGTGCTTGTGGCTCTGTGACTGTCAGTCTGTCTCCAATCCATATCTGGGTACCTGGGGGACAGCTACATCTGTGCATTCCTGATGGACGGTGTGGGAAGGTAGGATCCTTCTAGCATGGTTACCCCCACATTTTGCCTGATGTCAATGTATTTTTTATAAGTACCTAGTAAATAGTACTAAGATACATAGAACATAGGTACATCAGGGCTCTCCCATGGGCTGCAGCATGTATTGTGCCTCCCATGGGAGGCCACTTAAACTGTAACTATTGCCATTGCAGCCTGTGTGCGTTGCTGCTTGCACCTCTCACAACAGATATATGCTTCCTTACGTGCCACTGCGATCTTTGCTGGCCCCGACACCAAGACTCCCGACGCCGTTGACGACCACCAGCTGCACCAGCCGCATTCTGATCCCCAACAAGCCGGATCAGAGCTTACTGATCCAGAATCCGGTGCCAACAGCACCCTTGGGTCCTAGGTCGGTTCCTCATCCTTATTTTGAAGGCTATGAATGGAGAAAGATTGGGAGTGGTCTCTGGACCATTTACAAGATCAGCCTCAACACGAAATGGACTGGTTTGATGAATTGGTTGAAGCCATTGGACTGGATACCTCCCCAGATTCTGGCCTGCTTATTCCCCCTACCGTGGCTATGGAGGAGGGAGCTTCATATGATATGGTGGTGAGCAGGACAACTGAGGTCTTGGACCTTTAGCTCCCTTTGGTGGAAGTCGAGATGAACATCTTGACGGAGGTCTTACAGCCAGGTGTCTCTTCCTTGGAACCTTTCCTGTCATTCAATGAGGCCTTGACTGATGTCCTTCTGGGAACCTGGTCCAAGCTCAGCACAGGGGCTTCTGTGAATAGAACAATCTCCCACCGCCATCACCCTGCAACGGCCGACCCAAATTTCCTCACCAACCACCCTACTCCCAATAGCTTGGCGGTCCAAGCCTGTACCTCACACGGCGTGTTCCCTTCTCCACCCCGGACAAGGAATCCAAGTAGCTGGATAGTTGAAGTAAGATAAACAAAATTCCCGCCAGCCTTGCATTGCGGTTGGTGAACATTGCATGCTTATTGGGCCGTTATTCACACTCCCTGTGGGAAACGGTTGCACAAGTGCTGCCACAGGTCCTGGAGCAAGCACGGGTAAACCTCTCCCATGTGGCATCAGACAGGAGGGATGCGGCAAAGTTCGCCATTCGTTGTTGGCTTGATATACCCGACTCGCTAGGCAGAATAATGTCATTGACGGTGGCTGTTCGACGCCTTGCCTGACTGAGAACCTCTGGCTTTTCTGGAGATGTCCAGGCTTACCTTATGGACATGCCCTTTGATGACACCCATCTCTTTGGAGACAAAGCAGACTTGGCCCTAGAGCACTTTAAGGACTCACGGGCTACAGCCAAGTCCTTGAGTCTCTCAATGGCCGCACGTCCCTGCCTTCTTTATGCCCCTTTCGTGGTTATGGAAGGAGCTTTCAGTTGTGCCGGCCGTACCTCAGCCACAAGGCTGCGTAAGTTCAGCAACCTCTGCACGTTTGTGGGCGCAACTCTTTCCGCCCCCCTGGGTCAGGCGGTCAGAGGCTGGATTAGTCCAACCCCCAGCCCCCCTGCTCCTTCAGCCTCCAAACCCTCCTAGTCCGGGCCTTCAAAATCCTGGGTGGCCCGTTGGTGGCAGGAACAGCCATCACCTCCACCACTTGCAAAACATCACGTTGGACAGATGAGTTCTTCAGAAGGGGCTCTACTCCTCTACCCCTCCTTCCATGCCTTCAACTTACAACTGGCCGATGAAGGATCAACTGACTGTGCTTCTGGTCCCGAAAAAGGACAAGGGCCTTCACCCTATCCTAGATCTCAAAGCCCTCAACTACGTCCTCAAAAAGGAAAAGTTCAAGATGCTCACTTTGGCTCAGCTCTTGTCTGCCCTAGACCCAGGAGACTTGATGGTAGCGTTTGACTTGCAGGGCGCTTATTTTCACATTTCCATCCTGCTTGCCCATCGACGCTAGCTGCGGTTAACGGTAGACCCAAGCACTTTGAGTTCACTGTGCTCCCCTTTGACCTTACCAGTGCCCTTGAGTGTTCACCAAGTTGATGGTAGTGGCTGCACCCTATATGCGCAGATCAGGTGTGTCAGTCTACCCTATCTCGAACACTGGCTGTTAAAGGCGGGCTCGCACCAGGCTGTTGTCTTCCACCTCAAGACTACGGAAAACCTCCTGCTTTTGCTGGGGTTTACAATGTGCCGAAGTCAGAACTGACTCTCAGACGCTCCTTTTTATCGGAGCTGTTCTGGACACCGTGCAGTTTCGGGCTTATCCTCCGGAATGGTGAGTCCAGGATATTCAGACTATGATAATGATGGTTCAGCCTCTATTCTGAATTTCAGTGAGAATTACTCTGATGAGCCTCATGGTCTCCTGCATTTTTCTTGTGACTCATGCCGGATGGTAAATGCAGACTCTGCAGTGGGACCTGAAGCTCCAATGGGTGCAGCATCAGGGGAATCTCTCCGACATGGTTCAGATCTTAGAGGGAACTGGATAGGACCTTCAGTGGTGACTGACCAACTGCGATTGGGTCTGAGGCAGACTCCTCTCTCTTCTTCCACCAGATCATACATTAGTGACAGATGTGTCACTTCGGGATGGTGCGGCCATCTGGGAGAGGTGGAGATCAGAGGACTCTGGTCTCAGACGGAATCCAGACTCTGCATCAACTTGCTGGAGCTCGGAGTGATTAGTTTGACAATTAAAGCCTTTCTTCCTTCAATAAAGGGAAAGCTGGTTCAAGTGTTCATGGACAACACTACTGCCCTGTGGTACTGCAACTAACAGGGCAGGCTGGAGTTGTGGACCCTTTGTCAAGAGGTCTTGCGTTTCCGAACATGACTGGAGCATCAGGGCATATCCCTGGTGGTTCAACTGGCAGGCTCTCTGATCGCCCAGGAGGACTAACTGAGCCGTCTATGCCTAGTGGGTCACAAATGGGGTGTCCATCAAGGGGTGGCTCAAGTTCTCTGTCAGCAGTGGGAAAATCCTTGGTTAGATCTGTACGCCTCCTCCGAGAACGAGCAGTGTCAGCAGTTTTGCATGCTGGAGCTTCCAAGGCGGCTCTCTCTCGGAGACACTTTTTCGTCTCAAGTGGATCTCAGGCCTCCTTTCTGCCCATACCACTCCTGCCCAGACAGCTCAAGAAGATCAGGAGCGACCAGGTTCAAGTCATTCTTGTGGCATCGGACTGAGCACAGAGAGTCTAGTATCCCAAGATTCTCTAATTGAGCATTGATCCTCCGATCAGTCTTCCTTTTCAGGCGGATCATCTGTCGCAGCAGCAGGGGAGAGTTCTCCACCCAAACCTGTCAACTCCATGCCTTCTTGCGTTGATATTGAGCAGCGGCAGTTGATAGCATTCAACCTTCCCTCCCGAAGTTTGCAATGTTATATAGGCAGCCCTCCACCAGGACCATGTATGCCTGCAGCTGGAACAAATTTGTAAACTTTTGTACAGAAAGAACTATTTGTTCTCTTTGTGCTGCCCTCTCAGATCTTACTCTGTATCTGACCCTTGCCCATTAGGGCTCTGCTTTGGGCACTCTCAAAGAGTACCTTTCGGCGTGTCTGCCTTTTTGCGGCTGCCAGACCAACTCTCTCTATTTAAATCCTCTATTTTAAATAGATTTCTCCAGGGGCTTGTACAACTGTTTCCACCTGCTCCTTTCATCATGCCTCAGAGGAACCTTAATTTGGTTCTCACCTTCCTGATGTGTGCTCCGTTCGAACCCTTGCACAACTTCCCCCTCCGGCTGCTTACCATCAAAACAGCCTTTTTAGTGGCAGTAACATCTGCCAGGAGGGTGAGCGAATTGCAGGCTCTGTCATCCAAGCCTCCTTACCTGACCAGTTGGTGCTTCGCATTAGGGCCTCTTTTTTTACCAAGAGTGGTTACACCATTCCATGTTGGGCAATCTGTCCCCCTGTCCACTTTCTACACTCCCCAGCACCCCTCTAAGAAGAGGAGCGACTCCACCGTCTGGACCCAGAAAGAGCGTTTTCGTTCTACCTTGAGTGCACAAAAAAGTTCTGGGTGGATGACCAACTCTTTGTGGGGTACATGGGAGTGAAGAAGGGGTGCGGTGAAGAAAAAGGGCAATCTCTTGATGGATCATCCTTTGCATCAAAATCTGCTACGTTCTGGCCAAAAAGCATCCTCTTAAAGGCTTAAGGGCTCATTCTACCAGAGCTAAGGCTGCTACTACAGCATTGCAACATGGTGTCCCAGTCCTCTGCAGTTGTTAGGCAACAATGTGGGCGTTTCTGCACATGTTGACTAAGCACTACTGCCTGGATGGGCAAGTCCGCAGGGACGGCCTTTTTGGCCGCTCTGTCCTGCAGAACTTCCTGGTCTAACTTGTCCGCAGTCCCTCCTCAGGGGATGGTATTGCTTGGGTATCTATTCAAAGGTAAGGAATCTGCCGCTAGATGTCTTTATCAGATAGCCAAGTTACTTACTTTCGGTAGGTAACGCCTTATCTGGTAGAGACATGATCTAGCTGCAGATTCCTTACTGAGCCACCCATCTTCCCAGCAATGCAGACAGGTTCTTAGTGTCAGGGCTGTTCCCTTTCAGGGCTCCAGTTGTTCAGAAACACACTTCATGGCTCCGTGCTTCTGGCGTAAAAAGTCCTAAACTTTAACTGACGTCAGCGTGCCGAGAGGGCCACTCTGCAGGTGATGCTGATGTCACAACGGCAGAGACAACACCGTTGACGTCACGTAGAGCCGACCGATGTCATATACCGGCGTGCAAAGGTATTGCTTGAAGAAATACCTTCCGGATCCAGTCCGACGCCTGGGAAATTAAACGGTAAGGAATCTGCAGCTAGATCATGTCTCTACCAGATAAGGCGTTACTGAAGGTAAGTAACTTGTCCTTTTAGTCTATTTGGTTTAGCTGTGCGAGTGTTAATGTCCCAGTGTCCTTGAACATCAGCTTAGTTAATTAAGATTCCTCTAGAAGTAACTACTGTAGGAAGTTAACCTTTCTTTCTTGGCGAGGTCAGGGCCTGCACCTTCTTCACTCCACAATGAAAAACATTTTTGCACGGTAGTGATGCTAATAATTTTTTTAGGGGAATTGATGAGTGAACCACAGAGTATTTGAAAGCTAAGTATGAAAAAATGTTGAGTTAAGAGCCTACAGCCACCACAACTGTTGATGCTTTCAGTCAGTTACTCAGTGCAGGCGCCAATTAACTAAAAGATGTTACTTCAATATAATTGACATCAGGTTCTGTGCTCTTGTGAGTATGTTTAAATTGCCTGGGTGCTTGGGTATTTGATGTTGTTTCTATTGGCTGTTGTATATTCATTTCTGATCTCAATGTGATATGTATCTTGTATTTTTTTTAAACAGAGCCAAAGATAGAAAAAGGAAACCTGTACAATTTTTCTAAGCTGAAAAAGAGCAGAAAGTGGTTAAAGGTGAGCAATTTCTGGTTTTCTAGAAGGAATTGAGGGGACGAGTTAGTAAGCAACATATCTAGACATGAATGGACTCGAAGATGCCGGCTGTAATTTTTTATTCTTTGGCTAGATCTTATGAAATGAATGCTAGCAAGCTGCAAGATCCGAAATTAGAATTCTATATAGTGATTAGCTACTTAGTGGTCAGTATCTACCAGATTGTTTCATGAGCTGTATTTGGGACAGGGCCTATCATCCTGGGTGCTGAGTGGTCAGTGCTATAGCAAATGAGACTCAGTGGATGTTGTGAACTGCTTCCCTACAGGTGTGCAAGCATGTGTACCCTAGAGTGTTTACCAGTGGGAGTTGGATCTCAAGATACTTACTGAACAGTGGAAGAGTGGGTTCTTTTAACTCGGGATGCTTCTTACCCACTATCTTGTAGGTACCCACTGGGGGGGGGGGGTCCCTGTCCCTTCCCTAATGTATGATTTTGCTTGCTACCTTACATGGGTCTCCTTATATGCTCGTTGGCTAAATTACTAGTTAGTAGTGCATCTCTAGTTAAGAATCTATTGAAAGGTGTAAGGCATTTTTCTATATTTGTTCACTCATATCAATAGAGTGGAGCTATATTTTCTTGTAAGCGAAGTAACTTAGAAGTTATACTCCAGTGATATTCTTATCAGTGCTAAGTTAATTTCTTTTTAGGTCTCATCTGCTAAGCAGCTTTTAGCTGTTTGAGAACCACCTGTTCTGGACCATAGCAAAAGCTTACAGTGGACTTGGAGCCTGGCCATTGCTTATCTTTGGTTGACTTATTGGCAATCTCATTTGCTTTTTAGGTCGAGCTTAGCGGCAGCGTGGATGCGCTGCTTGCTCTGCAGGGCATGCTGTGATAAAATATGCAGTGGAAGCCCCACCCACTCTCCGCCAATATTTGTCATTGGATTGTGTCATTGTCCTTCGTAAATGCTGGCTTCTGATTCATAAACAGGCTTGTTAGTCTCTCCTTGGTACCGCCTTTTCTGCATTTGTTACCGCCCATAAGGACTGGACCTTTTACTTAGCCTGTTACACGGTCTGCATTGTAATAAGTGCATTATAAGTAGGTGAGCACTATTTTGTTTATGGACCCTGATGGAGACAATGGCGGCTGCTTTTTTTTGTATTTCCATACTGAGCGCGGCGCCCACTTTAGGGACACCGCACTTAGGTTATAACTTATTTTTAAAACTTTGATGTTGTGCGAGGCACCCGCTTCAGGGACACGGCGCTATGTTTAATTTTATTTTACTTTAATATTGAGCGCTGCACTCACTTCTGTGACACCACACTCTGTAATACAATAGAATTTGCTTTTGCAAACCTTTGAATTATTGGTATTGTAAATGACACTGCCTTTTAATATTATAAAAGGCATTGCCATTTAGAATGATAGTAGCTCAAAAACGTGCAATTGCGAAACCTATTTCATTGTAGATGCTTGGTTCGAGGCATGTGGGCTGCTGAAATCATATCTTAGCATAGATCGCCGCCTAGTGTTGGGTTCCGGATGATTGCACCTTGTTGTCTTGAAGAGTCTTCGAAGTATCACGAGATAGGTGACTCCTCCCTTGGACTACAGTGCACATGGGCATCTTCTCCATCCTCAGATTGTTTTTTTCCGCCATTGGGTTTGGATGCTATTCCTCTTCTCCAACTTCGGAACCAAAACTAAACTACTTTCTAGGGCCAAAAGGCCTTCGACTTTGACGGTATTGTTCTCGTATGGTACTTCATGACTCAACAAAACTTTCCATCTCGATCCGGTCGTCGTCGCGGGCCGTTGGGCCTTTTGACGCCACGTGGGCCTGCTGTCGATGGAAAGGAGCCTGTTCAAAAGGTGCCCACAATGCCACTCCAAATTCCCGCATACTGACAAACATACAGTATGCAACAAGTGCTTATCACCGGAGCACAACAAAGAAAATTGCCCAGCGTGTGCCCAATTCCGTTCGAAGAAGACCATACGGATTCGACGGGCCGCTAGGCAAGAGATGCAGCGACCGGCACCAGAACCGGAGAACATCTTCGATGATGAACACGACCTTGCAGAAGCGGCGGACTCGGATCTAGAAATCGTCACCGTTGAGGACCAGTCAGACGCCGATGACCAGATCACACCGGGGCAAACAGTGAGTACACAGCCCCCAACACCGCTTATCCCAAAACCTAAGGCTCCAGTCGAAGCATCGCCTAAAGCCCTTAGCCGAGATCTACAAGCTCCTTCAGAAGCCCCGCCTTCCGGCTCGGCTCCGAAGCCCAAAACAAAGCCTTCTGGTAGCCCAGGACCGAGTAACATCCTACCCAAGAAGGTTGTCGACCCCAAAAGGGTGGTCGAACCGAAGGTCGTCAAACTCAAGAGGGTCGCCGAACCAAAGGTCGTCGAACCGAGGAAGGTGGTCGAACCAAAGAAGGTTGCTCAACCCAAAAAGGTTATCGAGTCAAAAGCTATCGAGCCAAAGAAGAGCCTCGAACCAAAACGGGTCGTCTATCCAAAAAGAACACCTGACCCAAAGAAGGCCGTCAATCCTAAAAAGAGTGTCGATCAACAAAAACAAGATCACACCACAAAGCCCGTCGAACCGAAAAAAGGTATCGACTCGACCAAAAACCTTCAGCCGAAAAAAGCTGTCGAGCATAAAACACGTATCGAACCAAAAGCTACGGTCGATCCGAAACAGGTCGTCGACCCAAACAAAGTCGCCGAACCAAAAAAGACTGTTAAAGCAAGAAAGGACGCCCAACCAAAAATGGTTACCGACCCCAAAGCATCAGTCGAGCCGAAACAAACTCCACAGCCGAAGGCCCTCGAGCCAAAAAGTCACAAACAAGTCTGTAAGCCAAACACATCGGCGCCAAAGACACGGACAGTTGAGGAAGAACTCTTCCATCCTGATCCAGTATCTGAGGAACAATCTAAACTGTATATAGACCCTAAAACAAGAAAACTTACAGTTTATCACCTGAAAATGAGACCATTGGACACGGACACTTCTTCCCCTGTTCCTCCAAAGAAAAAAGACTTCGGACATTTCCCTCTAGGCCTTTTACTCCTCCTCCTTTCTATCCTAATTTGCCTTTTGTGCCCTACTCTCCTACACATTCAGAATATAATGATGGGGATAACATGGGGGAAGATCCTCAGGATGATTTTAATGAACCAGAGGATCTTCATGCATAGGATGACACATGGGATGACCAGAATGATCCATATGACACACAACCCATCCCAGACACCTCCCCTTACCCTACAAAGCCGTCGCCTACTGACGATACCATCGTCTTCAACCAACTGCTAGATAGGGCAGCAAAATACCACAAGGTCGACATGCACACTGACCCAATAGAAGAAGATTTTCTATTTGACACTTTTCCTACCTCTGAGAAGAATGTCAGGACACTTCCTATGCTGAAAGGGGTACTAAAACACGCGACAGACATATTCAAAGATCCAGCCAGAGCACGTGTACTCAATCCCAGGATTGAGAAGAAATATAAGGCGGCCCCTACAGACCCTACTTATATTAAAGACCAGTTGCCTTTAGACTCACTAGTAGTAGCAAACGCTCGCAAGAGAGCTAACTTGCAAGCAATAGGAGATGCTCACCCTCCTGACAAGGAGTCTAAAATATTAGAAGCCTCAGGCAAGAGAGTAGCCTCACAGGCTGCTAATTCATGGAGGATTGCAAACACACAGACTATACTGGCTCGCTACGCTAGAGCACACTACGATCAACTTGAAGGCTTACTGCAACACCTGCCAGAAACTTTCAGAGCTCAGGCTAACGACTTCCTACAGGAAGGCAAATTTATAACTAATGCTTCCATTAAATGTGCGCTTGACGCAGCTGACACATCAGCCAGGTCCATTAATACTAGCGTATTACTTCGCAGACACGCGTGGCTACGCATCTCTGGTTTTAAGAATGAGGTGCAATCCACCATCCTCAACCAACCAGTTAACCAAGACTTCCTGTTTGGCCCTGCAGTAGATACCATTTCAGACAAAATGAAAAAAGATACCGAAACTGCTAAATCTATGGGCGCACTGCAGTTTCAACAACATAGAGGTTCCTTTCGTCGCTCCTCCTACAGAGGCGCTGCACGAGGCAACACATCACAGACTTCCTCTACATACAAAAGCAACACCCAAAGTTCCTTTCATAAAGGCTCCAGCAGAGGAGGTTATAGGGGCAACAATAACAAGGGCAGAGGATGTGGCGGCAATAACACCAGAGCCTCCACTGCCGCCAAACAGTGACTTCATCACACTCCCTCCAGACCATCTAAAACCAGTCGGAGGCAGAGTCAAACAATTCCTACCAGTCTGGAACGCTATTACCACAGACAGGCGGGTGAGACAAATTATCCAGTATGGTTATTGCCTGGAACTCACTTCTACTCCACCCAACATACCACCCAAACACCGTCCTATGTTCAAAGAGCACATCACGCTGTTACAACAAGAGGTAACATCCATGCTAGAAAAGGGAGCCATAGAGCTAGTTCCTCTTCAACACCAAGAGACAGGAGTATACTCACTATACTTCCTTATTCCCAAAAAGGACGGGGCCCTCAGACCAATATTGGACCTCAGACTTCTGAACCAATACATACTCTCAGAGCATTTCCATGTGATTACTCTTCAACAAGTACTCCTGTTACTTCAGCAAGGCGACTTCCTTGCTACATTAGACCTCAAAGATGCATATTTTCCCAGACCTATACATCCAGCTCACAGGAAATACCTCAGTTTCACAATAGAAGGTCAACATTATCAGTTCAAAGTTCTTCCCTTCAGGGTAACTACAGCCCCAAGAGTTTTCACAAAGTGTTTAGCGGTAGTAGAAGCACATCTCAGAAGGCAACACATCCACATGTTTCCATACTTGGACGATTGGCTCATAGGAGCCAACTCATACGCGCAGTGTGCAAGCTATACGTCTGAGACACTCCAGCTGCTACACAGCCTGGGTTTTTCCATAAATTACCCAAAATCGCATCTACAGCCCTCACACATACAACAATATCTGGGGGCTACAATAGATACCTCAGTAGCAAAGACATATCCAAATCCAGCCAGGATAGCCAACATGCAGACTCTCATTCAAAAATTTCAGCCACAACACTCTTTGCCAGCTCGAGTGTTCATGCAGCTCATAGGCATGATGGCCTCCTGCATATTCATTGTCCCTCATGCACGACTTCAAATGCGTCCACTGCAAGAATGCCTAGCACGGCAGTGGAACAAAGCTCAAGGACAACTAAAGGACCTAGTGTTGGTAGACAGTCGCACTTACAACTCTCTGCCTGGGTTTTTCCATAAATTACCCAAAATCACATCTACAGCCCTCACACATACAGCAATATCTGGGGGCTACAATAGATACCTCAGTAGCAAAGACATATCCAAATCCAGCCAGGATAGCCAACATGCAGACTCTCATGCTAGCAATATTTCTAGCACTAAAAGCATTCCAAAAATACGTGTACAACAAAGCTGTGTTGATCCGGACGGACAACATGACAGCCGTGTTGACGCTTTCTTCCGGGCTCTCGGTGTCGACGTCTTGCCAATCTATTTCCTGAGTCTCTGAGGATGCAGACCCGAGGAGCGTCCTGCAGTCGTCGTCCCCTTCATAGTTGTAGTAGGAGGCCTTCTCTTCTTCTGGTTCGTCGAAGGCCTCGAATCTCTCCGACTGTCCTTCGACGTCGTAGTCCTCCACCTTCGCTATCTCGACCACCTGTGTCTTAGGTTTTGTCGGGATCATGAAGTCTTTCATCCTGGCGTCGAATTCTTTCTTTCGCTGCAGGATGTTCTCCGTCTCGGCCTCGCAGGAGATATGGAGATGGGCCATCCCACTCAAGATAGACCTACTAGCCATACATCTACCAGGGAAGGACAATGTAGAAGCAGATTGGCTCAGCAGACCGACATCGGCATCCTATGAGTGGGAGCTCAATGCACAAGAAACAAGGAGGCTGTTCGACAGGTGGGGGACACCGTCGGTGGAACTATTGGCAACACGCCAAAATGCAAAATGCCGAAACTTCGCATCCAGGCTGCCCGGGGAGGGGTCCCTGGGGAATGCCCTATGGATAGATTGGTCGAGGACATTTGCTTACGCTTTTCCCCCGATACTGCTGATGCACAGGGTACTCAGCAAGTGCAGAACGAGCAACATGACCCTGATACTGGTCGCACTGCAGTGGGCTAGGCGGACATGGTACTCACAGATCATGGAGATGGCACAGAGTGCACCCCACAGATTCGGGAGAAGGAAAGACCTACTCTCCATGCAAAACGGAGAGGTGCTGCACCCAGAGCCAGAGAGCCTGAGCCTAGTAGCGTGGCTCCTGAGGACATAGAGCTTGCGCATCTGAAACTGCCAGAAAGCACCCTGAGGGTACTTCGGGAGGCACGAAGGCCCAGCACACGAAAGTGCTACGTATCAAAATGAAAGAGATTTACACTGTGGTGCAGGAGGGAAAAGCCAAACAAAAAGATGCAGAAGGACTCAACGGTGCTAAAATACCTCACACACCTGCTCGACAAAAACCTACGCTCATCGCTACGCTTCAAGCTGCAAAACTACACTGACAGGTAAGAAACTATTTGTTACCTCCTGATTGCATGAACATCATCAAGGAGGCAAGACGGCCAACTACTAGAGCATGCTAGGCAGCTAAATGGAAAAGATTTGTAATTTATTGCAACAATAACCAAATCAATCCATTAGATGCTTCAATCCAAAACATTATCTGTTACCTCTTGCATCTTCAAAGATGCAATCTGGCATACTCTTCTATAAGGCTACATCTTGCTGCTATAGCAGCATATCTCCAGAACAGGCAACACCTTTCCCTGTTTAAGGCACCACCAATCAAAGCTTTTATGGAAGGTCTTAAAAGGATAATCCCTCCAAAGCACCCCCCTTCACCAGTCTGGAACTTAAATGTGGTACTTACTATACTTATGGGACCTCCTTTCGAACCACTTCATTCATGTGAATTGCAATTTCTAACATGGAAGGTGGCATTCTTAATTGCCATTACCTCCCTCAGGGGAGTAAGTGAGCTACAGGCACTAACTATTCAAGAACCCTTCATGCAAATACATGCAAATAAGATAGTACTTCGGACAAACCCGAAGTTTATGCCAAAAGTCATATCAACTTTCCAGATCAATCAATCTGTAGAATTGCCAGTTTTCTTCCAAAACCCACAATCAGTAGCTGAAAGAGCCCTACACACGCTAGATGTAAGGAGAGCTCTGCTATATTATGTTGACAGGACTAAATCATTTAAGAAAACAAAGCAATTGTTTGTTGCTTTTTCACCACAACATAAAGGGAATCCCATCTCAAAATCAGGAATAGCCAGATGGATAGTTAAATGCATTCAGATATGCTATCAAAAGGCTAAACGCACTCTAACAGTTCCCCCAAATGCACACTCTACGCGTAAAATGAGGACATCCATGGCTTTCCTAGGGAATATTTCCCTTGAAGACATATGCAGGGCAGCTACATGGTCTACCATACACACTGTCACTAAAGACTATTGTGTAGACGTGCAAACAAAGCAGCAAGCTGCTGTAGGCCAGGCTGTCCTTAAAACTCATTTTCAGACTGCTGCAGCTGGTACAGGTGGCCACCGTTAGAGGAGATACTGCTATACACTCTATGCTAAGATATGAATTCAGCAGCCCACATGCCTCAAACGGAAAATGCTACTTACCAGTATGCATCTGTTCTTGGCATGCAGGGCTGCTGACATTCATATCGCCCACCCTCCTCCCCGGTGCCTGTTGCAGCTGCAGGATTCTCTTTTGCATGGACATCTCTTACTTTACTATTCTCCATCTTTGCCACAATGGCGAAAAACAATCTGAGGATGGAGAAGATGCCCATGCGCACTGTAGTCCAAGGGAGGAGTCACCTATCTCGTGATACTTCGAAGACTCTCCCAAGACAATAAGGTGCAATCATCCGGACCCAACACTAGGCGGCGATCTATGCTAAGATATTAATGTCAGCAGCCCTACATGCCAAGAACAGATGCATACTGGTAAGTAGCATTTTCCTTTCTTTTGAGGTGGCTTACCTCCCTCTTCTTGTGTTTGTCCCGCCCGGAGGTTAGCCATTTTACCATCGTTTTGATTAGATGACATGTATTCTTCCACTGCTCACATTAAGGGAACTGCTTTTTAGGTCTTGCCTGGCGAGGCAGCTCGAAAGCGCTGTCGCTAGCGAGATCTATTGTCGCTGACTTGCCTCTCCAGGGAGACAGGAGATGTGCACGCGCAGGACGGACTGCAAATGTGAACGCACGCGTGAACACGCAATGTGCACATCTCCTGTCCCCCTTCCGTCCTCGCAAGCCTTAGCCAATTTCACTTTTGTTTTCTTAATGCACACGCGCGCTCAACTCGGGATTTTCTAAGCCCGGTGAGCGACGCTTTTTTTTTCTAATAGCCTGTCTATCCTTATGCCATTCACATAGGTCACGAGCAAGCAGATTTAAATTTAAACAAGCCCCTTTCGGCTCCCGCAGGTGCATTCCTCCTTGCCCCAGCCCCCCCTGCTGGTGTAGAGCACACCGAGGCAGGTAAAGTGAGCTCCTGCCCTCCTCACTGGAGCCCATTAACGCCCCTGTGGTGAGAGTGAATCAGTGACGACGGAGACGAGTCTCACTTGCCCAAGCGTGGCGCAGGCGTAGCGCCTGGATGAGGCACAGCGCTCCGAAGACCCGCAGGGCCATGACTCCAGGGCTGGTGGGCGCCAGATCCGGTGGCGCTCGCTCGGTTCACCTGCCGGGCGCTCCTTGAATATCTCCCCAGTGCTTCCTGCTGACTCAGGGCCAAGGGTGATCGGAACCAAGAAGCCCAGAGGGAGTGAGTGGGAGGCACCGCGGAAGGGGAGGGTCCGAAGGAGGGCCAGGGAGGGGCCGAGGGAAGAACGCCCCACCCCAACCAGTGCCTTGTTTTTGTTGGTGGGAACTTGCATCGATTTTATTATTGTCCGAATTCCCTTTCTCTCCCCTTTCTATAGAACCTCGACTGGTCTGGGGCTGGTTTGACAGCTGGGGAGAGCTTAGCTGCTGTTGGTTTTTTTAAGAGCGCAGTTTAACTGTCAGGGACGCATCCTCACCGCCCCCAGGGGACCGCCTAGACCCTTTAGTGCTCCTGAGTCTTTGTCGCAGACTCCACCATCCTGTTTCTTTCCACGTTTGCTTCTGTGCTTGGACCCCTGCTGGAGACACACCGGCAAAGACATGTCTTCCAGGCCCTCTGAGGGCAGAGGCTGGAGGTCACATGGGTCCAAGAAACGGACAGAGAAGAGGGAGTAATAGGCCCTCTGAGGGCAGAAGCGGAAGGTCACACGGTTCCAAGGAACGGGCAGGAGATCCCACGGGTCTAATAAATAGACAAACTACTGACACTCCAACCCACTGAGGGCAGAGGCCGGAAGTCACATGTACTAAGAAAACGAACTCCTCTTGAGGGTAAAGGGGACTGACAGGAGCCCTCTGAGGGCAGAGCAGGGTTTCAGTGGGCCAGAGCTTCAAAGAGGCTCTTTACAGTTCTTTCACAGCCTCTTCATTTCAGAATTGAAGGATTTTAAATATTTTAGAAAACAGAACCATAGTTGTTGCTTATTTATCTTACGGAACTAAGAACCATTGACAAAGCCGATTGTCCTGACTTGTTGTAGGTGAATGTTACGTGTTGTAATATATATCTGGGTGCAGTGGCAGAAGCAGCACTCGGGTGGCGCACTATACTAGGCACATATTTCTAGCTTATGTGTTTTCAAGCCACATCCTTAATTACGTCAGCCATGCCCTTTGAGAGACCCCCATTTTTTTCATCCCACTTAAAGCGCTGGAGGTCACACGGTGGAAGGAAGGACCCCTCTCTAAGGACAGCAGTAATGGTCACCAACTCATGATTTCCTGCTACTCACTCACATGTGCTGGCTGGACCCTTAAAAGACTCGCTCTCATTCAGGCCGGGGGCCGAAGCACCAGTCAAACCGCTACTGTGGATCTTTATGCATGCAAGCCTGCAAAGCGCCTGGAATGGGCTCTTTGTGGACACATGGACGCCCTTCCCACGTTCTCTTATATCAGTCACCAACCTCTCCACCCAGCGCCTCTGTACCTCTCCACCCAGTTCCTCTGTACCTTTCCACCCAGTGCTCTGTACCTCTCCAGCCAGCATCTCTGTACCTCTCCACCCAGGGCGCTACTCAGTCACCTGCGCTGACCCCCTCTCAATCAGCTGTCCCCGGACCCATAAATGACTGTCTCCCATCCAGGACGGGAAGTGATGTCAGCATCAGAATACTTTTTGTCAGTGCCTTGAAGAGAGCTCATACAATATTACACATTTAATAACCTACCACAATAAGTTGCATGCCTCTCCGCTGCCAAATGTCTACTCGTAACTATAAACAACCAGTGGTAAAGGGCAGCGCTTCATCTTCGCTGACGTTCTGAATGAGTGCATCGGCTGCAATTAGCCGGAGAGTTCGTTACAAGAAGACCACAGAGGCGCCATACAAGATGATCTAGGAAGTAATGCTTTAGGAACTCTGTGCTACTAAGGTCCTCTGGCAATGCTTCTGGACAGAAGCGCTGTACCATTAGCAACAAGCATTTGCAATGCAATAGTTCTGACATTTGCGCCACTTTCAGCTATTGGTATTGTAAATGACAATGCCTTTTATTTTTGTTTTAAAAACCAAAACATAATGTCCCCCTATTTCTGACCTATGGTCCAGAATCTGGTGTAAGTTAAATGATATCCTTATGTCAAATATTCCTTTTCACATTAAGCATGTTTTCTTAGGTCATTTGTCCCCTGTTTTTGATAATTACAAAGAGTGCGGTAACTTTGTCAATCTATTCATTGCTATTACTTTTCAGATTATTACTTCTAATTGGATGGACTCATCAAATGTTTCCTTTCTACCGTGGTCGAACTTACTTTGTCATCATCATAGAATGGACAGAGCTTACGCTTCCTCCACCCCCTTGTTGATTAAGAGAGACTTATTGTGGTTACCTTTGTTAAACTTTTTATCTAGGAAGTTACCTTAGCTGAATATTATGTTATTTATCATTATAGATTGTTCTTTCATTCGTTATTGTTTTCCTCTTTTTTCCTTTCTCCCTTTTCCTTCTTTTTTCTTTTCCTTTTCTCCTTTTTTCTTCCTTTCTTTCTCCTCTTCCTTACCAAAACTACTCTTTAAAATGCACTTGTATTAAGTATGGTATTATTCCATAGGGTTACTTTTCTACCTTTGTTTCTCATCATATTCTTAGGTGTTATTGTTTCCTGCTAAGATAGACTCTGTACTGATGTTTTACATTGTTTTACTCTTTTAATAAAGCATTTTAAACAAAAAAAAGCCAAAACATAAATAAAAGGCATTGTCATTTACAATGGCAATAGCTTAAACCAGCGTAAATGCGCGACCCATTGCATTGCAAATGCTTGTTTCTTTTTCTTTCAGCACTTTCAGAGTACAATTGTATTCTGTCTCTCTTCTTCATGGACTACTTCCCCACCAAACTCCCCCATCCACCCCCAAATGCTACATGTTGATAAGCTTGTGCGTTGCTTTCCCTACACCCTCCAAGACTTTTCTTTCTTTGTTTTGTCCTCCCCAGGCCCAACCTTAAACCACTCTGTTGCTATCTCACTCGTGCCCACTTCCTGTAATTACTGTTATTACCCTCCCACTCCTTTGTTGTTGCCCAAACACAGTCCTTTACATAAGTTTTGTATTTTATTTTATTTTGTGAGTGTCCCTGCAGCGGGATTATTTACGGGCCGCAATGGCATTTGCTAACTCGGATTGGTAAATAAACAAACAAGCATTATTAAATGGTGCTGGTTGTTATTCTGTAAGCTCACACATGCAGTGTGCCTCAATTATGTGCTTATAGAATGATCCACTGCGTCAGCGTGTCTCCCCCCCCCCCCAATGCTATACTTCCTCTGCAAAACCATTTTGTGTTTGCCAATGATGTACAGCATTAACAAAAAGCATCGGCAAATCCAATAGGTCAAAAGTGCAAGACTTGTTATCTTTGCTAGTGATTGCTCTGAACATTGATTTTGGAATTAAAACATAAATGTTAATTAAATCGTTGCCCATGGAGGCTAATGCTAACATCACTTGTACAGTTGTCCTTATACAGGTGTGAAATTCTCTTACTTTTAAGTTCTCCTTAGTAGAGCACACTTAATATCCTGTTGTCCGAGATTAGGGATCTAATTTTATGAGTATGGATTTCCAATCCAGTGATTTAACAGCTAGAATTTACCTTATGCTATGACATAAAGGACTGTACCTGTGGCACAGGCAGAAGATATTGAAATTCCACTTCTTGACCTTTGTTTACATTTTCATTAAATCCTCAATCCAGGCAAGCAATCAATGTGTTTTGCTGGTGTGCACCAAATTAGGAGATCATGCAAATTTAAGCGACTGGAATGTTTATTGGTGGTTCTTTATAACGTTATATATGAGATTCTTTATAGCATGTTATTTATGGGTTGAAAGGCTTTCCCATGGGTTTCCACTTCAAAAAAACATGATAGAGCTCTGATCTGACACTAAAAATATGTAATCTAACTGTAAAGATAAGGTGATTCTAATATCTCCACTCTCTGTGGTTTAGAGTAGAAAACATCTTTTGGATCTCTCTGAATCAACTAAGAAAATGGCATTGCCGTTGTTGTTACTGACTGCTGTCACCTTAAATATTACAGTTTTCTATCAGAACACACTCCTGTACGGTTATTGGAACAGCTTAACAGGCTTATTTTGTTGGTTTGTGATCATGTGATATCATGTTTGCTCTTTTATCAGAGTGTTCTCCTGAGTGAGGACTCCAGTGATACAGATTCGTTGAGTGATGATGATGACGATGACGAAGATGATGAGTTTGCTTTCTCACGAGAAGAACTTCACAACATGCTTCGGCTACACAAGTATAAGAAGCTTCACCAGGGGAAGTATAGCAAGGACAAAGAGGTGAGCATGAGTGTGTCTTGCTGAACATCAAAGTGATGATATCCAAAGCGAGTGTCTTTTGCTGTGAAGCATACTAGGAACCTCTAACCAGCTGGAAACCCCAAAGAAGAGTGATTGTTAGCATTGTACTTCTAAAAGGGTTTTAATTTGACATCTTTTTTAAGTCTGAAATCCTAGAACTGGAAAAAAACACACTGAATAATCCTAGTTATCAAACTGGCAATACTTGTCTTCTTATGACCCCAGATGCAACTTGCCATCTGTTCTATGGTGCCACCCTGTGCTTCCAACTGCCTAAGGCTCCCAATGCCTGCATTCATTTTGTAAGATGAGTTAGGGCAAGTGAAGGCCTGCTGCTTAAGGAACTGAGTTCTAGAATTGTACAGGACTGAGGCCATATAAAAGGGCTACTTGCAGTGGGCTGGCCCCCACTCGCTGCTCCAGCCTTGAGTGATCGCTCCCCTCGCTGCTCCTCACAGCGTGGTATTGTATTGCTGCATTGGAACCACATAGAGTTATCTGCATAGCGCTTTGTAACCAAGTTATATTAGAGTTATCTGCATAGCGCTTTGTAACCAAGTTGTATTAGAGTTATCTGCATAGCGCTTTGTAACCAAGCTGTATTATTTGCATAGCTCGAATTGTTTGTAAGCTTCGTTATTTCATAGCGCTATTATCCCACAGCGCTTAGATTGCTTGAATTGCATTTTTGTGTGTGATTTCCCCCGGCGCCCTGCTCTGACCTCCCCTCCATTTTGTTAGTGCTGTTGTTGTGTTCCCCTGAGCCCGCCACGCCTCCCAGCTGAGCCGCCCTCCCACAAGCACTAAAAGCATTCCCCAAACCTCTCAGCGCCGTGATTCACTCGCTGCTCCAGCCTTGAGTGATCGCTCCCCTCGCTGCTCCTCACAGCATGGTATTGTATTGCTGCATTGGAACCACATAGAGTTATCTGCATAGCGCTTTGTAACCAAGTTATATTAGAGTTATCTGCATAGCGCTTTGTAACCAAGTTGTATTAGAGTTATCTGCATAGCGCTTTGTAACCAAGCTGTATTATTTGCATAGCTCGAATTGTTTGTAAGCTTCGTTATTTCATAGCGCTATTATCCCACAGCGCTTAGATTGCTTGAATTGCATTTTTGTGTGTGATTTCCCCCGGCGCCCTGCTCTGACCTCCCCTCCATTTTGTTAGTGCTGTTGTTGTGTTCCTCTGAGCCCGCCACGCCTCCCAGCTGAGCCGCCCTCCCACAAGCACTAAAAGCATTCCCCAAACCTCTCAGCGCCGTGATTCACTCGCTGCTCCAGCCTTGAGTGATCGCTCCCCTCGCTGCTCCTCACAGCGTGGTATTGTATTGCTGCATTGGAACCACATAGAGTTATCTGCATAGCACTTTGTAACCAAGTTATATTAGAGTTATCTGCATAGCGCTTTGTAACCAAGTTGTATTAGAGTTATCTGCATAGCGCTTTGTAACCAAGCTGTATTATTTGCATAGCTCGAATTGTTTGTAAGCTTCGTTATTTCATAGCGCTATTATCCCACAGCGCTTAGATTGCTTGAATTGCATTTTTGTGTGTGATTTCCCCCGGCGCCCTGCTCTGACCTCCCCTCCATTTTGTTAGTGCTGTTGTTGTGTTCCCCTGAGCCCGCCACGCCTCCCAGCTGAGCCGCCCTCGCCCCTCCCCCTCCACCATCCATATATGACAGGAGTTCCCGCGCGCAGCGTTTACGCGCAGCGTCCGCGCCCAACCCGCGCCGAAGGTGCGCCAAAGGTAAGCCCGTCTACGCCCGTCCGCGCCTGGACCGCGCCCAGCGCCAGACCCCCTGCCCCTCGCGCTCCCCAGCCCCCCCGCACTACCTACGATGCCACCACCCTCCTAGCCCTTAACCCTGGTCGCGCCCCCAACTGCGTCCAAGCCGCTCCTGGACGCACCCATGGACCTTTCTCTTGCTACTCCTGCAAATTCAGCGGCACCAACAACATCTCCGCCACGTCCACACCACAGATTCCCGACCCCAACCACCTAGAATGCATCCTTCTCAACACCCGCTCGGTCCACAGACACGCCATTGACCTTTGGAACCTACTAGACACCATCTCTCCTGACGTCGCCTTCCTAACGGAAACATGGATGAACGCTTCCTCCGCCCCTGACATCGCCATCGCTATCCCTGATGACTATAAGATCACACGCAAGGACCGCACCGACCATACAGGAGGTGGAATCGCTATCGTCCATAAGAAATCCATCCGCATCTCAACCAGCTCTGACGCCAACCTCGCTAACTCCGAACACCTTCACTTCCAGATCCACATCGACCCCAAGACCACACTCAGAGGCACCCTCCTCTACAGACCACCAGGACCCCGCGCAAAATTCAGTGAAGACATCACGGACTTCATCACTCCACACGCGCTCCCCTCCAAAGACTACATCCTTCTGGGAGACCTCAACTTTCACCTTGAAAAGAACAACGACCGCAACACCACCACCCTCTTGGACAACCTCGCCAACCTCGGACTTAAACAACTAGTCACTTCCCCCACTCACATCGCAGGTCACACACTCGACCCCATCTTCACCTCCAGCAACCATGTCTCCTTCAGCCACACTACGGATCTCCTCTGAACTGACCACAGCTGCGTTCACTTCACCTACAACAAGCCGAAACCCATCATCCACCTCCAACCAACTCTACAAAGAAACTGGAACAAAATCACCACGGAGCAGATCTCCACATCACTCCTTCAAACCTCCCCAACCCTATCTTCTAACGCCAACGAAGCCGCCTCCAACCTCACCCTTTGGTTATCCAACACCGCCGACACCTTAGCACCACTGAAAAAACGTCAACACAAACTTGGCAACAAGAAGGCCTCATGGTTCAACGATGATCTCAAGAAGTCCAAGAAACTGTGCCGCTCCCTTGAAAAGGCCTGGAAAAAAGACCCATCCACCAGCAACAAGGACGCCTTCAAAAGCGCCATCCGTACTCACCACCAACTGATCCGAAAAGCCAAGAAAACAGCATTCAAGGATCGACTTGACAACAACGCCCACAACAGCAAGGAACTTTTCAACATCGTCAAGGAATTTTCCAACCCCTCGGCCAACTCCAACGACATCACCCCCTCTCAAGCCCTCTGCGATTCCCTAGCCTCTTTTTTCCACAACAAGATTGCTGACATCCACAACAGCTTTGACAACCAACCCGGAAGCCAACCCACCCTACCATCAGCTGACCATCTTCCCCCCGTTAACACCCTTAACGCCTGGAACCCAATCTCCACTGAGGACACCATCCGCCTGATGAATTCCATCCACTCTGGATCCCCCACAGACCCATGCCCTCACCACATCTTCAACAAAGCAGACTCCGTCATAGCTCCGCACCTCCGAGACGTCATCAACTGCTCCTTCAACTCCGCTACCTTCCCAGAAGACTGGAAACACGCTGAACTCACCGCCCTTCTGAAAAAACCAACAGCAGACCCCACCGAACTCAAAAACTACCGCCCCATCTCGCTTCTTCCATTCCCGGCCAAAGTCATCGAGAAAGCCGTCAACAACCAGCTCGCCGCCTTCCTCGAAGCCAACAAATCACTCGACCCCTCACAATCTGGCTTCCGAGCCAAACACAGCACTGAGACCGCCCTCATCGCAGCAACAGACGACATTCGAACACTACTGGACAATGGAGACACAGTCGCCCTCATCCTCCTCGACCTCTCTGCAGCCTTCGACACAGTCTGCCACAGCACCCTTCTACAACGCCTCAGAAACATCGGAATCCAAGGAAAGGCACTGGAATGGATCACCTCGTTCCTCACCGGAAGAACCCAGAGAGTCCGCCTCCCACCATTCAAGTCCGAGGCCTCTGAAATCATCTGCGGCGTACCACAAGGATCCTCACTCAGTCCCACCCTCTTCAACGTATACATGAGCCCCCTCGCGGCCATTGCCCGCCAACACAACCTCAACATCATCTCTTACGCGGATGACACTCAATTGATCCTATCTCTCACCAAGGACCCCAGCACCGCCAAAACTAACCTACACGAAGGAATGAAAGAAGTCGCCGAATGGATGAAACAAAGCCGTCTGAAACTGAACTCAGACAAAACAGAAGTCCTCATCTTAGGTAAATCCCCCTCTGCATGGGACGACTCCTGGTGGCCGGAAGCCCTCGGAAATGCACCCATCCCGACAGACCACGCACGGAACCTTGGCGTCATCCTGGATTCTTCACTCTCAATGAACAGACAAGTCAGCGCCGTATCCTCCTCCTGCTTTAACATTCTTCGCATGCTCAGAAAAACATTTCGCTGGATCCCCACCGAAACAAGGAAAACAGTCACCCACGCTCTAGTCACGAGCCGACTGGACTACGGAAACACCCTCTACGCAGGTACCACCGCTAAACTCCAGAAGAAACTACAACGAATCCAAAACGCCTCAGCCAGGCTCATATTAGACATCCCACGCAACGAACACATCTCTGGCCACCTTAAAGACCTCCACTGGCTACCCGTTAATAAGAGGATTACTTTCCGACTACTTACCCACGCACACAAATCACTCTACGACATCGGACCAGATTGCCTCAACTCCCGACTGTCCTTCTACACCCCCTCCCGCCAACTTCGCTCCTCCAGCCAAGCCTTCGCCACTGTACCTCGCATCAACAAGACCACCATGGGAGGCAGATCCTTCTCATACCTGGCTGCCAAAACATGGAACTCACTCCCCGCTTACCTTCGCCTCAACCAGAATCACCTAGCCTTCAGAAAGCAGCTTAAAACGTGGATATTTGACAAATAATCCTCCTACCCTTCCTAAGCGCCTTGAAACCCTCTGGGTATGTAGTGCGCTATATAAATGTTATGACTTGACTTGACTTGACTTGTATGGCCATTTGAATTTTCTTTGAGTCCTGTTCAGGCCAATTATCCTAGATTGTGTGTCTCAGGACATTCTGCTCTTTAAATCTATTACATTATGGGGGGGGGGTCTACTGGGAAGCTCAGTACTCTACAATTTAGGAAAAAACTTCAGGGCCCTACCCCGCAATTGAGCATGTATATAATATAATATGGTGAAGTGGTAAGCTGTAAATTCTCTTTGACCTCCTCTGGCTCAGCATAAAAAGTTCTTTTTTTTGCTATTGATAAGATTCATAAGCTTGGAACTGTGATGGGTATTGTGCCTAAAGTATAAGCATAGATTCTTGGGGAAAAGAAATCCCAATATCCGACGTAGAGCTTTAAATATTCTATTCTGTATTTACTCGTTATTATAAATACAAGTGACCAAAAGAACAGCCAGCGCGTGTTTCGCCCATTTGGCTAGCGGGCCAAGGGCTTTCTCAAGGCAAAGAATTTTCTAAAGAAACTATAAGAAGGTCTGGTAATTCTAAGATGGTCAAAGAAGTGCTGCGTCCGTATTGGGAACTTCATCCGAAATCGGGATGTGGGAAAGGTAAGGTCTCTGCGGTCAGGAGATTCATTAGCTATTACAGGAAGTTGAGTTGTTTCCTGATAGAGTGTTATAGCAAACAAAGTGCTAAGATGGCCGAATGGAAGACAAGGCCTTTGGTGCCTTTAGTTGTTTCAAACAATATGAATTTGCATATACTAGCCAAATTGACTGAAACTTTGATCTGATCAATATGTAAATTTGACAGAAGACTGACTGCAGGATTTGATTCCAATTCTGCGGATACCGCTGAGGCCACCAGAATCATCTAGTCTACCAGAAAGTGCTTGTCCAACAATCAACAGTATTGAGAACCTAAGACTGTTACACATAGGGCAATGGTAGGAGATATTGTTTCTATACCGTGCTAAAACAGTTGTGTAGTTTTGCTCAGGAGTATGGAGGGCAATGAAAAGGCAGAGTTTGAGGGCTGGATGGAGCTGGGTTCAAATTGATTTGGGATAGAACAACCCAAGGATGCTGGGCACATTTATGGAAGCTGATGAGTGTGTGCTTATCTCCAAGGGAATATAAGAACCTTGAAAGTAACTGGAAGTGCTGGATAGTTGAATGTAGAGGTACTATCTACTAATTTAGATATTTGAGCACATAAATACGCAATCAGCTCCTCTCGACAGAATTATGGAACTGAAAACTATTTTTAAAAGCAGGTACTTGAGACTTAAACGACCTTGGGTACTAGGCTTTTATAAACAAAGTAATGCGCCGGGGAAAGTTGCCCTCCCAGCTCGTAACTGCACAGGAAGTAGCTGGCTTCTGGCGGCATTCCGAGCTCCCGGAACATTCCCTTTTCTCAGATTCTCCGTTTCAAATTCACTCTCTTTGTCTGAAGGGTCACTATGTCCCAGTCCACTGGAATTGACGTACTGTTACTTAATTGTTCCATAAAGATTCATGTGACCCCCTGCTTTCCTTTTTTTTAAATTGTTTTCCACCGTGGTATGTAAAGAATTTGTGCTCTCTGTAATACGATAAATACTGTTTTCTGAAGTACAATGCTTTCAGGTTAAAAAGTGCCTGTTTTTTCTTGACAATATGCTACCAACGCTGTCTAATTGAAAGTAGCCTCAATGATATTTCAATAGTTTTCAAGCTGATATAAACAGCATGTTTGAACATGGACCACTGTGCAGATTTTTTTCTCTCGATGCACAACATATGCCTTTGCCCTCCCATGATAGCTTTTGTTAATTCAAGAAGAGGTAATGGCAACTGTTCTTGGTTGTGTAACATACGAGACGAATTTACGTATCTGTACTTGTAAAGCTAGTTGTGTGATCCCTCAATTCAATGAAGACTCATTGACCGTGAGGCTGGTGGCACTCTTGTATCCAGCGTCCTCCACACCAAGGTGTAGGAGACGCTTCACCATGTGGTGGGTATCAGCAACTGTCCTAAAGCTACAGGTAGTTTGGGCAAGAGAGCTTTGGTGCTCTTCGCATGCTCCCGGCCTCTTCCTTATTATTAGTCACTGGTATGGCTGCTCTTGCAGGGATGAAAGTCCCTCTTCCGTTTGGGGGGGGGGGAGGAGGGGGGTTAGCTATTTGAACTGATAATAAAGTGCCACAATTTTAACTACAGTTCACCTTTATATGTATGTATGTGTGTGTGTATATATATATATATATATATATATATATATATATATATATATATATATATATATATATATTTATATATATTTATATATATATATATATATATATATATATATATATATACCAATTTCTTTTAGTTCAATAAGGTTTTTATTAACAGCAAAATAAAGGACATTTGGCACTTTAGTATATATGCACTTTAAGGCTAAGCATTTTATGGAAAATTGAATTATATTATTGTGTATTGAAGGAATTTGAAAACAAGGATTTGAATTTAAGGATATGTTGATGCATTTGCACTTTATTAAAATGAAGTACTGTGATATGTTTCTTAGTATAATATACTGAAGCACTAGCACTTTATTAAGCACTTGCAACTTGTGAAGGAGGGGATTTTTTTTGTTTACACATGATATACCTTAGTACGGTATATATATGAATATTAATATATGGAAGCACTAGCACTTTATTAATCCGAGTACTGTAGAATCATGAAAAGATGAAGACAGTGAGTTAAAATGCTAAGCATGTGCACTTTTCAGGGAATGATCCCTGATATGAATTGTTGGCTATTACTACAAAAGGCAGCTCTAAAAATAAGCATGTGAACCAAAGGGCTTTCACGTAATTTTAGTAGATTTGCAAAGCGAATCACTGAGAAATGTGACAATAATTACGAATTGAGTTGTCTATATTTGCACTTGCAAAAGAGAATGATAAAACTTACAAAAAGAGTAAAAATATATACCCAATGTTGGTGTAAAAACATGCTAAAAGATGGCGCCTAAATAATGTAATGAACTGACAAGAGTTGATTAGGCCAGTTTTTGTCCTTTGTTGCTGTTTATGACGGACTATTTTAAAAATGTATGGAAATGGCGCTCCGCATTGTGAACAAGACAGCAGGCAGCTGTCGAAATGCGTAGATGATGTCGTTACATTGAATAAAAGTCAAGTAAAATTTGCCTCAGAGAGTGCTGTATTCTTTCTGTGCGAGCAGTGGTCTCAAAGTCCCACAATGTACTATCAAGGTAAGTACCAGTCCAGGCAAAGTGCATATAATTTCACAGGGTGCAAATGTGAATACATTGCTGCATGACACCCAGTTTTAAAAAAGTAATTCTCAATACAATTCAGTCAGTAGAGACCATGTTTTCAGCATTTGCGGGCAAGTTTGATTTTCACTGCATCACTCATTTGGCTGCAGGTGTTTTACTGCCTTGTAGTTCACTTACCTGTGGAAAGTTCCTGACCCATGAATGTCTCAACTAGCATCTCCATCTTCAGGGACCCTGTTGCAAAGCCCATTTTTTTTGTATTCAAGTTCATTGCGCTAATCTTTCCATTTCCATGGTTTCACAACCTCATTTAAAACTGTCATGCTCTAGTGTCATGGCAGCTGGAAGCTTCTGACAGTAAACTGGGAGTAGACCATAGTTCAATCATCTGAGCAAAGCATACTTGGAGCAGGTGTCTATTGAGCCTCTTGCACTCTACCATCTGGGCCTACCCTGAGCTGACATTGTCTCTGTGACTCATTCTAAAGCCAGAAAGGGTCTGCCAACATCACCAAAGGAATAGATCTACGTTCTAGATCTGACCGTATCTCCAGTTGAGTGTAACGATTAGGTATAGTAACAGCTATCTGGGGGTTTACAGTACTGTGCTAAACGGTATATGCTTTTCTAAAAGAGCTCACCTTCACACATCAAGTCAGAATTTAGTTTCTGGCTCCTTGAAAGCGTGTCTCATGAGAACAGTAAATTCTTCTAAGAAGTCACAATCTTTTTAAACTAGTGAAAATATTGATGAACCTTCAGTTTAGGAACTTAGTCCATTCCTCATCACAAGAAAGTGAATGAAAAGTCAAGTGACGTGAAAACGGGTCAAAGCAACCATATCGACTTTGAGGCACCTGAAGTGTAAATGTTTACATTCCTGTAATAATTTGGGAAATAATGTTTTTCTTCCATTATGTATGCTCCATTTAGAAAACATTACATATATGACTACTTATCTGTAAAACATCAAAATGTTTAGTGTTTTTTGTATACTTCAAAGCATAGAAATGGAACCATGACTATTATAGAGGAAATAAAGTTGAACTTTTTTGTTAGCTGTATTTGTTTTTTTATTGTGAAAGACAACATGGTTGTTAGAATGTGCTATGCACTTTTTATTACCAGTTGTTACTGTGTAAAATTTCACGGCAGCCTCAAAACATCTGCATTGTAATGTAAAATACATTTCTAAGGAGTATAAAAGTGGTGTCTTGCGCTCTTCTATAACTGAATTGAAAATGCAATTAGTCTCCACCTGTTGTCTTCCAGCTTCAGCAGTACCAATACTACAGCACTGGCTTACTTTCCACGCATGACCCCTTTTATGAGCAGCACCGACACTTATTGGGGCCAAAGAAGAAAAAATTCAAGGATGAAAAGAAACTGAAAGGTACACTTGTTAATTCTTAGCTACTGTGTTCGAACATCATCTTACGCCTTCTAAAATATTTTGTTGCTCGGTTTCAGACCTTTCCTGATTGTCTTTGCTAGCATTTCATTTCTGTGTGATTCATTTATCATGTGACCCATAGCCAATGCTGTAGAAAGTTAAAAACGTATACTTTTAGTTACAATTATTGTTAATAGTAAAATAGTCTCTTGCTTAAATCAGGACTTTTCTCCAGGATTGAATCTTTCATAGATTCACATGCTTAAATCTTCCCCGTCGTCATGGTGGGAGTCTCACGGTACCTTAAATAGCAGTACACAAAGAAGTAAATAGACACAAATGCAAAAGCAATTGAATTTTGCTATCACATTGTCCTCTTTTAAAGGCCCACACTTCAGCCAAAGAGGAGACAGCCCTGATATCACTAGCCTCTACAGCCTCTAGCCTCTACAGAGCTACCATACTTCAGATTTCTGATTGCACGTCGTTTGAGAAGGAGTCTCCCTGAGCTCTACTTAGCTCTTCATACTGGAGAACTTTTGACCCTGACTGTTCCTAGTTCAGAATTCTCTGGAAGGAAAAGGATTGTGTTTGGCTTCTTTTTTGAAAAAATGTCGGAAGGATCCAAGAAAAGATTATTCAGATCTTGCAGGTCTTGTGGAAAGGCACGATTATTCTCTGAAGATCCTCATAAGGACTGCCTTTATTGCCTACATCCCAGTCATGCTCCAAGGGATTGTACATACTGCAGAACCCTTTCTGCCAAAACCTTGAAAAACAGAGAGGCAAGATAGTTGTTGTGACTGCAAAAGAAAAAGTCCAGATCTGATTTTGGCTCTAACATTGAAGATGGTCGCTCTACTCCTGAGCTTAAAAGGAAACATGAGGCCTGTTCCTCATCTAAAGCTGATTCTAAGAAGACAAGTCCAAGTAAAACTCCTGTAAAACTAGCCTCTTCTGAGCCTTCTACGAGTTCTAGTCACAAGAAGTCTTCAACGCCCTCAAAATCCCTCTTCCAAAGAAAAATAACCAACAGCAATTCACCTTGCAGGAGTGGGCAAAGTGAAAGCAGACAAGCTCAATATACAAACATCTACATCTCATGAATTAAACTAGACAGTGGTCGAAAGAGTGTTTCAGGTATGGGGGACACTAGAAGTGGCATCAGGAGAGCGGTGGGCAAGGTACCAAATAGTAACAATAGACGACGTCCAGCAACCAAAAAAATAAAAGAGAACTACCAGAGGAGAATTCTTCATCCAAACTCTAGATGGCAGACTAATGCACAGCATAGAAATCCAGAAAATTCTTCAAGCTGCAAATCTACTCCTACTCGAAAGTATCAATTTCAGTACATATTCTGCCAGAACCTCCTACAGCATAGGATCTCTCATATCTGGGACATATACTACCAGTAAAACATCCCTTCCCCTTTTCCAATCCATGTTTGATTTTTTTCTTTTTTTGTTAAATGTACATCCATCACACAATAACAATATGACTCATATGAAATATTAAATCAAAATTAACACCCAAATGTGCATATTTGGGAAATTTCCTTAAGAATCATTATTTTAATTAACTGTGGTCCTTAGGCAATCCATTCTAATAAGCCCTACAGGCTATATGGTGCATTAGTGTGCATTATTTGGATCTAGAGATGGGGGTGTTTGGTGTTGGCAAGAGATTGCCTCCTGCTACAGCACAGTGACGGATCTAGGGTGCCAGGGTGGTCTCTGTCAGATACAGTCCTCCTCACCAGTTTTCCATCAGGAGGTCCATTCTTCCTGCCAGGGAGTCTATACACCCACTTCACAACCCTGACCCCTTTGTAGTCAGCTGGCTTGAGATGTTATGCAAATCATTTTTCTTTGTCCTCGGTTTCAGACAAGTCCTGGAAGCATCGTGGGGTAACACAAGACTCTGACCTGGGTTCTGCATCTCACATTCTCCATACCGTCCACTCTGTTATCTAGTCTGTTAGCGCGCAGCTGCTCTGCCTTGACAATCCTCCTTAGTCTTTAAATCGTCATTCATATGACTCACTGTGATCTCTTCCAACTGTACTTTGAAACTCCAAAGTTTTCCATTCCCATTATCTTAAATTCTACCCTACTAAAGTAAGCCTCCTTAGAAATCAAAGCCTTCCCTTCTTTGTCCAGTTTCTTTTCTACAGATTCAATGGTAGCCACTCTCCTCTTTCAGCCCTTTGCCATATAAGGTGCCCATCTTGTTTCTCATCGCTCTAAGTCTTCCTTGTGGCCGCAGGCTGTTAAAGATCCTGCCTGTCCTGATTGTTTACATTTTATCCAACATTGTGAGCAACTACTACTTTATTTTCCATCACATTGCGGTTGATTCTTCAAGTGAATTCATTAGGACTACCTCTCTTCTCTTCCCAGGGAGTCCCTCCCTGTTCTGTCTTTGATATCTCCATCCACAGTATCTCCGACTTGTTATGGCCAATAAAGTCTCTTTTATGCTTACATCCGCTTTCCTTGTGATTAGCATTCCCATGCCTATTTATCCTAAAATGGTTAGGGGCAGCCAAGTGAAGTATGCCTGCTTCTCTCACCCTCTCAGCGCAATCTTGAAAGTGCCCCCATCACTCTGGTTAGAAAGGGGGAGAGGGGAAAGGAGTGGTTCCGCTGCTGGTGCTTCTACCTCTTTAGTCGCATAGCCCTTCTTAACTTGAGAAGTCTCCTCAGCTACTCTACTGGCAACCTGAAGTTGATGGCTGTGGCATGGATTAGTGTAAATGGGCCTGGTAAACAAGTGTTCACCCACGTGTAGTTTTTTTTTTTAAGAGTTCTTTGGACAATGGTTATGTTTTTTTTACATTTCTTTTTATTGTCAATTTTTGATAATGACACATATCAACAGTAGTTAGAGAGAATAGATTAGTTAGCAGTGTTTTGCAGTACACAATAGCAATATAAATTGTTACAGGGCAGCACCGGTATAAGACATAAGGCTCAATACGCCAGTTAGCGGTCAATTTACAGCAACATTTGTGTGTCACTAAGGCTAGGCACTATATAACGCATACCAAGTGAGTTTCAGTGACAGCAGTAGGACCTCAATCGTGTGTGTGTGGGGGGGGCAGGTTAGTCTGTTCCTGGTAGGGAACCCCTGAGGGTCAGTGGCTATTGCTAATAGATAATGACAACTAGATACTCGTATGTCTCTCAGTCTGGCAGCACAAGGAAGCAGATCTGTATACATCTCTAGCCTCTTTTTGCAGTGGGCCAGTTCAGACAGTCACCTTCGTTTTGTTGGGGCTCTGCTCTTTCCCCAGCATTTTGTGACCTTTTGTTTAGCCAACAGGATCCTCAGGGCCACCCATTTCCAATGCTCCTTTATAATAGTTGCTACCCACCCCAGCAATGTAATTTTAGGGTCTAGTGTCCGTTCCTGATCAACTATAGTGGATAGCGTGTCTATCACTTCCTCCAGTACTGATGTAAAAGTGGGGAGTTCCATGCTAGATGGGGAAGTCCACTTCTAGCTTCCCCGCATTGCACGCACTAAAAGTGTGTTTGTAGTCCCATTTTGCGTAGACTCATTGGAGTGTGTTATAGCATATGCAAGTATTTGAATGAGTTATGCGTAGTTTGCTGCTAGAAGTTAATCCAGCTGCTTGTGTATAGAAGAATTCTGATTTCTTATCTATGAGCTGGTTCTGTAGTGTATTTTCCCACCCTGCCTTGGAGTTCATAACTATTATGGAGCCCTTGGTCTGTGCTGCAGTAGAACGGATTGTCACCAATTTCCTAGCCAACCGAGGTGTCAGCAGAGCTTTCCGTGGTTTAAATGGGAGGGGTGCTATTGGGAAGCTAGGTGTATTGTCTTGGTGCGTGTCCCTGAGGCAGTAGTAAAGGAAGGCAACTAACTGTGTTTGGTGTGCAATCTTGACAAAGGAAGCTTTGGCAAGGAAGGCTCCACCCTGATACTGGTCGCCCCCATACTTTCTTTTTTTCAGTTGCGCTAGGATCTTGCCTTCACATGTGATAGGCAGACCTGGGTAATGTTCTATGCCAGTGTTGTGCAGTATATGGTATTGATTTTAGTGGGTCATGAGTGAGTCGGTTGCTAAATAGTGTTGAGAGCGGGATTAATATGCATTGCCAGTCTCCATCGATAGATAAGGCATTTCTAGCGCACAGTTAACGTAGTATAAATTCTGTTGCTGCAAATCCACCTTCTCTATAGAGTAATGTCAACGTCTCCTAGAGCATGCTCGGTTGCTTTTTAACTTATGCCAGCCATACTAGGAGCAAGCACAATGTACAAAAAAACTCCCTTGTGAGGGGAACAGGTATAGTTGTGATGTAGTATAAAAATTAAGTTAGGATCACCATTTTGTCTATCGCGATGCGGCCTACGAGTGATAATGGGAGTTTAATCCAGCATTCTATTTTGTTTTAGAGATTGGAGATCGCTTTGCTGTAATTCTCCCTGACCATGACAGTAATATCCAGGTGCAGGAAAATGCCCCTTTTTGTCATGGTCATCCCCACTTTTTGCCACTGGTACTGATGTTGGAGGGGGTGGAGGAAAGTGCCTCTTTTTGACTGGTTCCCCCCACTTTTTGCCTGGTATTTGATGTAATTTTGACAGAAGTGCTCTGGGTTCTGCTAACCAGGTCCCCAGTGTCGATGCTCTTTCCCTAAAAAAAGGTAATTGTTCAATTGTTTCGCAATTGGCAAGACCTTCTGCAGCTTTGTAAGTTCCTAGTAAATGGTACCCCTTGAACTTAGGGCATGGGTACTAAAGAGGGTCCCGAAGGGCTGCAGCTTGTGGTGTTCTACCCTAAAGGACCCACAACCAAACTCATGCAGACTGCCATTGTGGGCTTCGTGAAATGCTGGAGACAAATGTGAAAACATGACATGGTAAAAGTGAACAGGGGAGCAATCTTAAGTACATGTATTGGGCACTGGTCATTAAGAGTTCCCCAGCTACATGATGGCTTCACTGAAATACTTGGTGATTGGTATCAAACACCTTGTCTTAATAAATCCATACTGTTTCCAGTAGTGGGTTTATTAAAATCATGGCACCCAGAGGGCACCTTAGAGGTGCCCCTTAAAACCTACCAGCCTCTTAGTGTGTTGGCTGGCTGGTATCGTCCAGCCTGTCACCATGTCACCACAGACAATATTTCTGACCACCTGCAGGTGAAAGCCTGTGCTCTCTGCGGCCAGGAACAATGCTTTCTCAAGAGGAAGGCGTTCACACCTCCTTCAGCAGGATACCTAGTGAATCTGCAAACCAAGGCCAGGTACTTTAGAGCCCCTGCTGCCTTTGATTTGCGGCCCGGCTTCCCCCAGACCTGGGAGAAGCCATCCCCTGCCCTGAGGCCCATTTGGTTAAACAGGCGATAAATTAGCTTTGCTAGGAGGCCTGGTGCATTTCCAGGCAATTCACACCCCTAAGGTGGGCTGCCTGATGTGCCCCACGATCTTGATTTTAGTGGAATTAGGAACTCAGAGACAGGGTATACCCACTCCCCACAGGAATTGATCATATAGAGGGCGTAGTGACCCCCAAGGTAAGTAGCCCATTGCCTCCTACCCTTCAAACCTCTCAACCACCCTGAATTCAATATTTAAGTGGCCCCCTGACACCAGGTACTTAGATCCGTCTGACTGAAAAAAGAATAACCCAACTCATCCTGCAACTGGACATCCTGCAAAAGCCTCTGAGGGCTCTAGAACTTCACCAAGCTGTCAGCATCTCCATTGAAGTGGAGGCGCCACTTGCCTGCAGGCACCAACTGTGAGATAGTGCCATCTTTCTTGCATGGTATGCCCCCACTTTTTGCTGAATTGCTGATGTGCTTTGACTGAGTGTGCACTGGGCTCCTGCCAACCAGGTGCCCAGGGCCTGTGTTCCTTCCCTAAAACTGTGTTGAAACTAGAACCCAAATGGCATCTCTGATCACCTGTCAGCCCCTGGTAAATGGTACCCTCGGTACCCAGCGCATGGTGACCAGAGAAGACCCCTAAGGGCTGCAGCACTTATTGTGCCACCCTTAGGGGCCCTGTACCCTGACACACAAAGACTGCCTTTGCAGGCTGAGTGTCTTGGTGCAGAACTAAACAAAGAGTCGACATGGCACACATCCTTGTGTGCCATGCCCACAAACCCACTACCCTGGCATACATCAGCCGCCCCTCTAGCTGGGTGCCCTATGCCAGGGTGCATGAGCCCTGTGCCCCTACAGTACCCACGGCCATTCCTGGGCACTGTAAGTGCAGTGATGCCATTAAGAGTTTATAGTGCTGGGAGGTTGTCATTACGAACTCCACATCACCATAATGGCTACACTGAAGACTGACAAGTTTGATATCAAACTTCTCAGCACATTAAACCCACACTGATGCCAGTGTGGGATTTAATGTAAAATGCACTACAGAGGGCATCTTAGAGATGCCCCCTGAATCCTAACCTACAATCCATGTCTTGTCTGAGAGGCTGCCTAGGCTGCCAGACAGCAGACATGTTGCTGGACCCTGGGTGGAGAGCCTCTGCTCCTTGGCCTGCAACAATGCACATCTCGGGCGAGGTGCTAGGTCTCCTAGCCCCCAGGATGGGCAGGGGGAAGCTTCAAAAGGCATGCCGCCCTTGTGAGTTTCTCCAGGCCACTTGCTGTACTTAGCAACTGGCCCCCACCTGTTCTGACCCCAACTCTGGCGGGAAGACTGGTGGGAAACCCTACGTGACGAAAGGGGGTGTGCCAGCCTGTGCCAACTCAACCCCTCAGGTGGGAGAGGTGAGGTGAAGCACAACTCCGGGCTCCCGCCATCTTTAGGATGGGGAGCCTTGCCCAATCAGAGATAGGCTTCTGCCCCCCTCCCACAGGAGAGGAGCAAAATAGGAGGTGTACTCCCCCCAGGACCGGGACCTATCGGTCTCTGCCCTTCCCCTACCGGTAACGCCCATAAAATCAGTGGTCGAGGCATATGAGCTGCAGATTGTACACTCTGCATAGATCGCCATCTGGTGTTGGGCTCGGATGATTGCATGTTGTTTTTGTCTTCGGAGAAGTCTTGTAGTCACGAGACAGGTGACTTCTCCTTCGGTGTACAGTGCGCATGGGCTTTGGCTCCATTGTTAAATTGTTTTTTTCCGGCATCGGGTTCGAATGAAACTTGCTGCGCTCCTGTTCGGAACAGTTTCCAGACCCTTCGACGCGCAATTACATTCACCGACGGTATTGTTTCGATCACGTGCCTTCGACGCGCACCTCGAAAGCTTCCATCGCTCTTCGACGCCTACGAACCTCGACGCGGGCCGTTGGGCCTACCCGCGCCGATACAGACGGACGTCGATGGAACGGACTCCCTTTAAAAAATGTCCACAGTGTGGTGCTAAATTTCCATACTCACACCTCCATCCTGTATGCAATGTGTGCCTCTCTCCAGAACATCGAGAGGACAATTGTGAAGCCTGCCTTTCATTTAAATCGAAAAAGACTATTTGGGACCGTCAAGCTCGACGCCGAGACATGCAGCGAGGCACAGGCTCCATTCTGGACATCTTCAATCCAGGTCCCGAAAACCTTCCGGAGCCAGAAGAAATCATGGACTCCGAAGCAGACGTCTCCGACGCCGATGATGACATCCCTCCTGCTCAAAGGGACGTGAGTACTGAAAGCCCGGCCCGGCCCCGACCCAGCCCAAAACTATGGTACCGGTAACACCTTCGCCCTTGGGCTCAGGTTTGCACCGTACCAAGACTTCGAACGCCCGCCCTCGGGCTCGGCCCGAAGGACATACAAAAGCCATCTGGTTCGAGCCAATCATTTGGCGCCGAAAAACCACCCTCTGCACCGAAGGTACCACCATCCGAGTTGCCACGTCCTCTTCCGTCGAAAACCATAAAAGACCCCTCTGCACTGAAAGACTCGGATAAAAAGTCAGCACCGAAGCAACTCGATCAGGCGTCAACACCAAAACGGCCTGATAAACCACTGGCACCGAAAAAAACTGATATAACTTCAGCACCGAAACAAACTGAAAAACATTCGGCACCGAAACATATAGAAAAGACTTTGGTACTATTAAAACACAAGGCACCGAAAACTTCGGAACCGAGTAAAGCTGTTGTACCGGACAATGTCCCAAAACACCCAAAATCAGTTCCTAAGGACAATTCTTCAACGCCAAGCAAGTCTGTGGAGTCTGAAGAACTTTTTTCCCCAGATCCAAAGCAGACTACTATATTTATCCACCTAAAGACTGGTCATATAGTCACCAAGCAACCTGCAAAGAGGAAACCAGAACATTTACCCCATCTACTAACACTTCTCCACCTTCACCACCACCACCTGCTAACCCTAACTTAATAATTTCACCACCACACTCTCCAGATTTACAGGATAGGGATGATTCACAGGGACATGGAGATTTAGATGAGGATGTCATGCCATTAAGTCCTAATAACTCACCACAGGAGTCAGACCTATGGCATGATTATAACACTGATCCTGATCTAACAAATGATCCAGATTTCTACCCCCCGAAGCCATCCCTACCAGATGATAATGTGAGGTTTGCACAGCTTATTAATAGAGCAGCTACATATCATAAAGTCAAACTTCATGGAGACCCTGTAGAAGAAAATTTTTAGTTGGAAATGTGTGCACGACCACAAAAATCTACTCATGTCTTACCTATGCTACAAGGCCTTATCAGACATGCTCCTGAGTTGTTTAAAGACCCAGTCAGAGCTGGGGTTCTTAACCTCAGGGTGGATAAAAAATACAAAGCAGCTCCTAGTGACCCTATCTACATTAAGGGCCAACATTCCTTAGATTCATTAGTAGTAGCCAATGCACGTAAAAGGGCAAACTCCCAGGGATTAGGTGACACACCACCTCCTGACAAGGTTTCTAAGTTGTTAGACGCGTCAGGTAAACGTATGGCGTCTCAGGCTGCTAATTCATGGAAAATTGCAAAAACACAAGCCCTGCTAGCAAGATTCGACAGGGCTCACTATGGCGAGCTCGAGAAGCTCATTCAACATCTTCCACCAGAGTATAAGGACAAAGCTAATGACCTTGTACAAGAAGGGAAACTAATGATTAATTCCTCAATAAAATGTGTACTAGATGCAGCGGACACCGCGTCTTGTGCTATAAATACTAGTGTGCTACTACATAGACACGCATGGCTTAGAGTGTCTGGTTTTAAGCAAGAGGTGCAAAATGCAATTCTAAACTCACCATTTGATCAAGAGCACCTTTTTGGACCTGTAGTTGATGCATCTTTAGAAGAAAAAAAAAAAGATACTGAACCAGCAAAGTCTATGGGGGCCCTACAGTCAACATCCGCCAGAGGTTCCTTTCGTCGCTCCTTTTACAGAGCAGGTTTCAAAACTAACACATAAGAACACCCTACATCCTCCTATAAGAACCCCAACCAAGGCTCCTTTTCTATGGGATACAATAGAGGAGGTTACAGAGGTAACAACAACAAGGGTAGAGGCAGAGGTAACAACACCTGCAACTCCCCTAACAATAAACAGTGACTTCCCTACGCTTCCCCCGATCATCCCACTCCTGTTGGGGGACGCATCTAACAGTTCCTACCTGTCTGGAATTCCATCACAACAGACAGGTGGGTAAGACAAATTATCCAGTATGGTTATTGCCTGGAACTCACTTCTACACCCCCCAACATTCCTCCAAGACAGCGCTCAATGTCATTAGACCATCTAACACTACTCAAACAAGACGTCTTGGCAATGTTACAAGAGGATGCAATAGAGCCAGTTCCTCTAATTCATCAAGGGACAGGAGTTTACTCCCTTTACTTCCTTTATCCCAAAGAAGGACCTCAGACCGCTAAACTGTTACATTCATTCAGACCACTTCCACATGGTCACTTTATAACAAGTGCTTCCATTACTGCAGCAAGGCGACTTTCTCTCCACCATAGATCTAAAGGACGCCTACTTCCACATTCCAATACATCCCTCTCACAGGAAATATCTCGGATTTGTGGTAGATGGTCAACACTACCAGTTCAAGGAGCTTCAGTTCGGAGTCACCACAGCACCCAAGGTCTTTACCAATTGCCTCGCAGTCATTGCGGCCCATCTCAGAAGACAACAACTTCATGTCTTCCCTTACCTAGACGATTGGCTTATAAAAGCAAACTCCCAAAACAGCTGTGTGCAACACACGCTTCAAACAATACAGTTGCTTCACAGTCTAGGATTCACAGTAAATCCAGCCAAATCCCATCTCCAACCGTCTACAATGCAACAATATCTAGGGGCAACAGTAAACACTCTCACAGCCAAAGCTTATCCCAATCCCATCAGAATAAATGCTATATAAACACTTGTTCAAAGATTTCAACCGCAACACACTCTACCAGCAAGAGTGTTCATGCAACTAATAGGAATGATGGCATCATGCATTTTTCTTGTCCCTCATGCAAAACTACAAATGTGCCCATTACAAGAATGTCTAGCACATCAGTGGAACCAGGCTCAAGGTCAACTAACAGATCTGGTGTTGGTAGACGACCGCACCCATCGCTCTCTGCAGTGGTGGAACACAAAAAACCTTGCCAAAGGACGGTCGATCCTCGAGCCACTTCCACAGCTAGTGCTAACAGATATGTCACTCACCGGCTGGGGAGCACATCTCAAAAACCATACCACTCAAGAGTTATGGACCGCTCAGCAAAAACAATTCAACATCAACTATCTGGAATTGTTAGCAATCTCTCTGGCGCTAGAATAGTTTCAACCGCTACTCCTCAACAAAGTTGTCTTAATACGTACAGACAACATGACGGCAATGTATTACATACAAAAACAGGGGGGGACACACTCTCTCCAGTTATCCCGTCTAGCACAGAGCATCTGGAGGTGGGCCATTCCGCGAAACATATACCTCATAGCAGAATATTTTCCAGGAGTACACAATAAAATAGCGGATCTGCTCAGTCGTCAGACACAACAGATCCACAAATGGGAACTTCATCCTCAAGTTCTTCTTCCATTCACATGTGGGGAAAGCCAGACATAGATCTGTTCGCCACACACAAAAACACAAAATGCCAAAACTTCGCATCCAGGTATCCACACCCATTGTCCAAAGGCAATGCGCTATGGATGAAATGGTCAGGACAATTTGCTTATGCTTTTCCGCCTCTCCCACTCATTCTATTGTTGGTGAGGAAGCTCCAACAGCATTCCCTGACCATGATCCTAGTTGCTCCAACATGGGCAAGAAAACCATGGTTCACAACTCTGTTGCAGCTATCAGTAGTGCCACATCAAAAGCTGCACCTCTCTCCCAAGCTTCTCACTCAAAACCATGGAGAGATAAGACATCCAGATCCGAATCAACTCAACCTGGCGATCTCGCTCCTGAAATCCTAGAGTTTGGATACCTCAATCTTCCACAAGAATGTATGAACATTATCAAAGAAGCTAGGCGCCCTACAACAAGAGCGTGCTACGCTGCGAAATGGAAAAGGTTAGTCATCTATTGTTCTAACAATAAAATTGGCCCACTGGATGCTTCCACTCAAAACCTCATTTGTTACCTTTTGCATCTACAACAATGTAATCTAGCGTATACATCAATAAGATTACATCTAGCTACCATAGCAGCCTATTTTTAGAACAGACCACATCTGTCGCTTTTCAAAGTTCCATCAATAAAAGCTTTTATGGAAGGGCTTAAAAGAATAATTTCACCAAGAGCTCCACCCTCCCCAGTGTGAAATCTCAATATAGTTCTTACCAGATTAACAAGCCCTCCATTTGAACCTCTACACAAAGGTGAATTACAATACCTTACTTGGAAAGTAGCATTTTTAGTCGCCATCACATCTCTCAGAAGAGTGAGCGAACTCCAGGCATTAACCATACAAGAACCATTCTTACAAATTCATCATAACAAAGTGGTTCTTAGAACAAATCCTACTTTTCTACCCAAAGTAGTGTCTGCCTTCCATCTAAACCAGTCAGTTGAGCTACCAGTGTTCTTTCCTCAACCAGACTCAGTGGCAAAAAGAGCGCTTCACACTCTTGATGTCAAAAGAGCATTGCTTTATTACATAGAAAGAACAAAACCATTTAGAAAAACCAAACAACTTTTCATAGCCTTCTCCCCACCTCATAAAGGCAATCCTATATCTAAAACCGGCATTGCAAGGTGGATTGTAAAATGTATACAAATATGCTACCTTAAAGATAAACGCACATGAACCATTCCCCCCAGGGCTCATTCCGTATGCAAACTAGGGGCATCTATGGCATTCTAAGGAAACATTCCTCTAGATGACATATGCAAAGCAGCAACTTGAACCACGCCACACACCTTCACAAAACACTATTGTGTAGATGTGCAAGCAAAACAAGAAGCTAGTGTGGGCAAGGTTGTATTAAAAACACTTTTTCAAACTACTGCAACAGATACAGGTAGCCACCGCTAAGGAGGATACTGCTATATAGTCTATGCAAAGTGTACAATCTGCAGCTCATGTGCCTCGAACTAAAAATGCTACTTACCAGTATGCATCTGTTCTTGGCATGTAGAGCTGCAGAGTTGTACACGCCCACCCTCCTCCCCGGATACCTCTATATGATCCAGTATTATCTTAATTAGATACATCACGAATGGACACTTCTCTATTTCTCACTACTCCATCTAACCCCACTGGCAAAACAATCTAACGATGGAGCCGAAGCCCATGTGCACTGTACACCGAAGGAGGAGTCACCGGTCTCGTGACTACAAGACTTCTTCAAAGACAAAAACAACATGCAATCATCCGAGCCCAACAGTAGATGGCGATCTATGCAAAGTATACAACTCTGCAGCTCTACATGCCAACAACAGATGCATACTGGTAAGTAGCATTTTCCATTTAGGGGCACCCTGAACCTTCCTTCCTCAGATCCCGATTTCGAAACAAGAAAGAAGACCAAGAAGAAGACGACCTGCCGCGCAGCTGCTTAACAAAAGGACAACACCAGTGTCTCCTGCGGACAGCAACCTCTAGAACCCCGGAGGACCTGCCTGCCTTGACCCTCTTTGAGACTGGGACTCCCATGAGCAGTGGCTCTGCTCGAACAGCAGTATCCCTGGTGCCAGCCAGGAACCGCAAATCCTGCACACTCTGCACCCGCCGAGCCCGGCCTGTGCCTGAGTGAACAAAGACCCTGAGGACGTCCCCCCAGCGATTCTGACCTGGAATCCAGTGCCCAAGGACCCTTCTCGACTACCCCGATGACGCCTGCAGCCTCAGAACCAGGGACCCCACCAACCGCGACCAGCAGAGGGTAAGATTTCCTGGCGTCGAAAGACACCCCTGCACCCGGCGCCCTCCGGCCCCCTGTGCCCAACTCCAGGGTGCCTACCTATCCTCCAAGAATCCAACTTGCCCCTCGAAGTGTTAGTCTCTCCTGAAGATCCTCCGTCCCCGAGCCTGCAGCCTTTGTCCACTTTCCAAGATCTCCATTGAATAACATTGAGCGCCCGACGGCTCAAAAGCACCCTGCACCCAGCAGCCCTAGTGCCCCGGCAGTGCAACCTTTGTCCTAACCTACTTCCCCATTTGCCCTGAGTAAGTGACCCGTAGCCCAGCTCCCACAGCCGCTTGGCCTGCTTGCCAGCAGCCACCAACGAAGGCCCCCTGCCTCTCATTGGATAACATTGGACCTAACTACCTCTGCACCCGGCTGCCCCCTGTGCTGCTGAGGGTGTACCAACTGTACTTTCCTGACTTTGGGAGACCCCGGAGTCTCTGCCCAGAACCTTGCCAGTCGAGTACTTACCTAAAAGCCGATAACTCACTTTTCTTCTATAGGCTATCATTGACTGGTTTCACTTGGAAATTCTTCTAACTGTGGAGTTTTGGTACTTTAAAATCTTCATCTAAAATCAGCCAAACAACGAATTCCGATTTACTCATCTGTTATCAGGAGAGTCCTCAGTGCTGCATCTTTTAGCTCAGTACTGACCCTGAAAAGTAATTTCAACCGTACTTACCAGTACCTTGAATTTCCTTCCCTAGGATAGCATTGCCTGCTTTTTGCTGAAAAAGTTTCCAGCTGTCCTGTTTTGCTCCACCTCTGCAGGTCTAACTGAAAACTAAGTGCCTTTGACGCACCCGCCCAGCTGATCAAAACCCTCTGCATCCGATCTCCCTGCCCCGGGTCTGAGACAACCTAATGTGCTCCTCTGCTCCAAGGACCCTCATGAACTGGGGCCACCATTGGGACCTCCTGGACTTACCCCCCCAAGCCTGTTTCTAGGTGGACCCCCTTTTTGCTTACAGTGTAGCCCGACGGTCCACCCTTGCTACAGAGACCCTCAAGAGTTGAGCCCCCCTTTGGGTTCTGCCCGACTGGTCCCCTAGTTGCAACCTTTTTCTGTTACAGGTTTTTCCATTGACTTTAGCGGTAGCATTCAAGGCTACCCTTGTGACGAGCACCTCTGCACCCTGACAGACCAGGGCAGGTAAACAATAACTGCTGGTGGTTCTAAGGACCTTGACCCCTCCTTACTTTAAGTCCAGAAGAACAACCCTGTAACTCAATTGCAAGTAACCCTATGCAGTTTAAGTTTCTCCCATAGGATAATATTACCACGTTCAAGGCTTATGCCTCAAATCTGAAAGCTTTATTTAGTGTGTTTCTGAAAATTGCTAACTCAAAAAGTACTTCCCTAATCTTGTAGAATTTGGTGTCTAAAAAATATAAAAATCTTCATTTTTTTCTAAACTGGTGTCAGATTTCCTTATTGAGTGTGTGTCTCATTTATTGACTGGGTGTTTGCAACTAATGCTGAACACTCCCCTCTGATAAGCCTAAGGTTGCTCGACCACACAACCACAAATAGGGCACCTTGGGATTGTTAAAGAAAGCCCCTGTACACTTGTAATGGATCCCTGGGCACTTTGAACAGTGCACCTCATTTTGGTACACTATATGGAGAGCTAGCTTCCTACACAAGTCACCTGTCGGATGAAGGATACACAAATTCTTCTCTTGTTGGGAGTAAATTACATCCTACAAGTGGGTCCTAACCTTAGTCATGGTGGCCCAGACGGTGTTAAGAAACTAGTTTCAAACATCTGCCTTATCCACATGCTAGCCACCGCTTGTAGAGGGTATTACTTTGATAAGCATGTGTATCAACAGCCACACATGCTGCCAATGGAAAATGCTACATAACCTATAAGCATTTATTTGTAGTGCATTCCCTATAAACCTTGTTGTTGATGTAAAGATGGCAAGGGGGCGGAAGATCCAAGGCTGTGGACTGAACGCAGTTCGTTTAATGGAATATAATGTTTTTTGTAAGCATTCCAATTTTATGACTCGTGAAGCAGTTTGTTCTCATCTTTGAGGCACATGCCCCTTGAACAGCCTTTTCTGGTAAATCCACCATCACGCTCAAGGGAGTGATTGTATTTTCTAATTTTGCGCAAGCAATCAGACACATTTCTGGGAGCTCATCATGCAAGATTGTTATTGCACTACTTTGCTTAGCCTCTTAAAGGGAAAGTGAAATTGACTGGTAATGTAACCATTTATTCTCTCTGTAGCCAAGTTAAGAAAAGTGAAGAAGAAACGGCGGCGAGAAGAAGATTTTTCAGATGATGAATATCCCCGACGTCACCATCTCAGAGTCTTTGCCAAGTTCTCTCATGATGCACCCACACCATTGTTAAAGAAAAAACACCTTACTATTGAGCAGTTGACTGCACGTCGACGTAAGGTGTGGCTCACCATTGTAAAAAAAGAATTGCCAAAGGTAAGATACAATGCTGCTGGCTGAAAAAATGAGGGTTTTCGTATAGAGCTACTCTCCACAGTTTTCCCTTCTTTAAATGCTGTATATAATAGATGTTAAAATGTCCCAATGATATGGTTGTCAATTTACTGACCTCGAAAAGATGGAAGATTGAGTTGACCCTTCTAGAATTTGACCTTGTGGTTGACATGTCACAGTAGATGTTAGGGTGGCTATGGTATTTTTTATTTATTTATTTTACATTGAAGGCGAAGTGTCAAAAAATGAATGAATACAATTACGTTTTAATGTAGTAGTAGTAGTAATAAACCACCACCCTGGCAATGAAAATTTGAGTATTGACAACCTGCAGCTATTTGAACTGATTGTCTTATTCACAAAACATTTACACCAGTTGAAATGCAAATTTGTAGAAAGTGTGCAAATGTTGGAGGAGCAAAGGTACATGTGCTTTTTCTCGTCAGTAGATACACATGTGCAAAAGTGCTGCTTGCTGTATCATAGCTGGGGTTGGAAGGCTGCGTTGTGGTAGATGAAGTTTGCTTCAATCCTGGCTTCCTTTTTAGGTCTCGCCTATCAGCGCATGCGTGCTGTCTCTTCAAGACATGCTGTAATGGCAATATGGGCTTCAAGAATCACCCATCTTTTTGATTGGGTCCTCTTACTATCTTTTGTAAATTCCAGCTTTTGCTTGGTGAATACGCTTGCTAGTCTTACCTTGTTGACGTTTAGCCTCCCATGAGGACTTCCCCTGTTACGTGTGTCCTTACTCTTACTGTTATTTATGATGGTCCATGAGCACTCTTTTTTGTTTATCTTTATTTGCTTGCCAGCTGCTCAACGACAACACGCTTCTCTTACCTTGTATTTACAGGCTTTTTTAGACCCTGGAACAAAGTTCAACCATTGCCGATTCCCGTCCTTATTTTCACAGTCACTATCGCTTTGCCAAGGTCACGTTTACTAGAAACTTTTTTTGTGGCTTGCCGGCTGCTCTGCAGCAACGCGCTTCTCTTGTCTTGTTCTGCTGTGGAGCGCCTGAGGCATTCCAGCCCCTCTCACTCCCCCTTCTGCCTGGTGCTTTTGTCACCGTCCCTCACTCTTCTTTGACAACTTGAGCTTGTTTTCAGTTTACTTTGGTGGTAGTTGACTAGGATTATTGCTGTGTTGTTGAAGAGGACTGGGCGCAATGGACTCTGGCTGCCTGATGATCTCCAGCTCCAGGCGCTTGTCGCTGCATAAGTCAATAATGAGGGTGGTGAGTATGACCCACTGCTCCCCTCGGCACCCATCGCTCTAGGACAGTCAGTTCGCAGTTAGATTCTGCTCCCAATACAACACTGTAGTTCTTTATTGGCATTGTTAAACTTAGAAGTGTTCTTAGAGTTTCTTGTTTACAGTGTTTACATTTTTTGGGCGCTTAGTTTCAAAGTTAGTGAAAGAAAAGCCACAGATTCTTTGTGTATCCTACAAGCAGTTAATGTTTTTACCTCTGGCAGCGTCAACCTTCTGTGTTGCTATTCTTTTAGGTTGTTATTAGTTGCTTGGTAGCCAACATTTTTATATAGTCTTAACGGTTTTACATCGGAGGATGGTGATTTGTCCAGCACTTAGTTTTCATTTGGTTGTGACAGAACGGCCATGTTTGCATGTTACATGTAAACAAATATTAATGAATGAATGAATGAATAATATACTTGGTATAGCGCATGGCCACCCTAAGGCATCCCAGCGCTTTGACCCAAGGCACATCACTATCACTCATCGGAAAAGAAAGGTCTTAAGTTGTTTCCGGAACATGACATGGTTCGGTTGAAGTCGGATGCTCTCAGGAAGATTGTTCCAGAATTTGGCCGCTTGCAAAGAGAACCGCCGACCCCCCATACGGGATCTTTTGATCCTTGGGACTGACAGAAGATTGAGTTCACTAGACCTAAGGGTTCTAGAGGGTCGGTATGGGCAAAAGAGTGGGCACAGAATATCAGGACCGTTATTTGTGATGGATTTGTGGACCATGCACATGGCCTTGAAACCTATCCTCTCCTGGATAGGTAGCCAATGTAGAGCACGCAAAGCAGGCTTAACCGAGCTGTGTCTGGGTACTTTGACCAATAATCGAGCAGCGCAGTTCTGGACTGACTGCAGAATTTTGATAGTGCCCATCGGAGCGCCAAGATAGAGTGCATTAGAATAATCCAATCGGGAGATGATCAAGGACTGGACCAGGAGCCGTCTGGAATCAGGTGGAAGGAGATTCAAAACCTTCCTTAGTACCCTAATCAGGCCAAAACATGTTGCGGCTACCTTCCTTGCCTGCACTTGAAAACCGAGGGAGGGGTCAAGCCAGACTCCCAAACTCTTGATTTGTTTCTTGGGGGTCGGGGTGGGGGGCCCAGGCAACTCGGCCACCATGGATTGAGGTTCATGGGGGCCTTGTAACCCATGATCATGATCTCGGTTTTTGTCCCATTCAGTTTCAGAAATGAGGCTTCCATCCAGTCATAAACCTTAGTGAGACAGGGGGACAGATTATTTGGTCCAGAGGTCCCATCCTCCGACCTCGCTAGTGAGACCACCAACTGAGTGTCATCGGCGTATGTGACCAATTTAATTCCCCAGGGAAGCACCACCTCGGCCAGGGGCCTCATATAGATATTAAATAAGGTGGGACTCAATGAGTATCCCTGGGGAACGCCGTAATGAAGGGGGAACTGTCTTGATGTAAACTCCCCTTCAAAAACAGAGAATGTTCTTTCTGCTAGGAAAGATTGAAGCCATTTAAGGGCCACACCGGAGATACCAGCCTCGCAGAGGCGGCTGATCAACAAGGAGTGATTAACCGTGTCTAAGGCTGTGCTAAGGTCCAAAAGGACCACCGCAGCGCAGCCTCCTGCATCTACAATCTTCCTCGCTTCCTCCGCTACAACAACCAGGGCGGTCTCAGTGCTCTGTTTGGTCCTAAAACCAGTTTGAGTAGGTTGAAGCACTGCCTCATTTTCAATAAAGGCGGATAAAGCTAGATTTACATGCTTCTCCGTGATTCTACTCATCCCTGGCAACGGGGAGATAGGGCGGTAGTTTGACCAATCCTCAGGGTCAAGATTAGCTTTTTTTAATAGAGCTTTGACTCTGGCCTGTTTCCACAGTGGGGGAACCACTCCAGTGGAAAGGGAGGAGTTGATCACATCCCTCATGATTGGTACTACCACCTCGGAGACTTGTTTCAGGGCAGAGGGCGGAGCCATATCCGATGGAGAGCCTGACTTAAGATTCTCCAAAAGTTTTTCTACTGTGGAGTGATCTATCAGGGGCAGAACATCCAAAGTTGGTGAAGAGACCAATCGAGGAGTGAGCTCAGTGGAGAGTCCAGGATCATTTGTAGCTTCCTTCACACAGAAGGAGGAGTAGATGGTAGCAACCTTTGAGCTAAAAAAATTGGCTAACTCTTCGCACCGTTTTAGAGGATCGGCCACTTCATTCAGGGGAGTAGGGGGAGCAACCAATGACTTGAAGATCTTGTACATTTCCCTGGGGGAGTTAGCGGCTTTAGAAATCTCCAGCTGGTAAGATGAAGCTTGAGCTGATTTTAATTGGGTCTTATATATCCTAAGAGTTGCTCTATATTCTGATTTATCCTCCAGGGTGAAATTCTTTCTCCACTTCCTCTCTAGCCTCTTACAGTTTCATTTAAGACATTTCAATTCTGCAGTGTACCAAGGCATTTTATTGAAGCCTCTGCGGTGCACTATTTTGCGTTTAGGAAGGGTGAGATCAAGAGAGGACTCTAGCCACTTGTTAAAGGAACTGTAGGGTTCAATCGGGTTATCCTCCCTAATTAACGGAAGAGAATCCTTTAAGGAGGATGCCAACTTCGCCACCGGCAGTTTTGACCAAATCCGACCTATCTTATTAGTTGTTAAGTGGGTGAAGCTAATTTCTCATGCAATTGCTCTAGTGCGTCCATGTTTTCTGAGTATTTTGCATATCTGTTTTATATATTGCATCCTATTGCATCATGTCTCTCCACTTTATATAACATTTAATTGGAAGTATTTCAGTTGTATTTGTTTTTACCAGAGCTTTTCACACACCACTTCTTGGTGTTCTGGTAGGGGGTCTGAATTCGGCGGTCGTCATAGTTTGGGCAGTGTTCAGCAAGGTCGGATCTCAAGTGCTGATGATCTTGTGCAATAGGTGAAATTTAGGCTTGGCCCAGAGGGCAGCAAATTTCAATAGTATGAACGGTGCTGCAAATCAGGGGAGGTCTGGAGCTGCAGCTATCGCAGCCGCCTTTACCTCTCCACTGCTATATCCATGAGTACTACTGTGCTCTTTGCCACCACTCGAGATTTTGGGCGATAGTAAGCAGGGAGTGTTGTTTTGTGATTTGCGCACACACTGCAGTCACATCTGTGGATTGAGGCTTTTCTCTTCTCCACTTTCTGCTGTCAGGGAGACAGATTATAACTTTGGCAGAGGTCTGCTTTCAGAAGCATGAAAGGAAGGGAATATTTCGTCTGTGACTGTTTTCAAGTTTGTGGGTTTGAAATATTCAACAATCGTTTTCAAAGTTATGTACATTGTTTCCCATAATCACGCCATTCTCCCTTTCAGTGTGAGGGATTTTGTTTGTCTGACGAGATGTTTACAGATGGGGTATGTTGAACCTCAGCACTGCTTTCATGTCTCACTCTTACTGACACTCCGCCCTCTCATCTCGCAACTCCACTAGCCCCTCTCATCCCTCTCTCACACTCCCTGTCTCCTTTTTATACTGCCTACTCACACATGCTACCTTCCTCTACCACCTTGTACTTGCAAAAGTCCAACTCTCGCCTCCCCCTATCCTCTGGGTGCACCTCCTACTCGTCCCTCTCTCTCTCTCTTTCGTACTCTCGCTCATACCTCTTTATCGCTCTCTCATGCACTCTTCCTACCACTCCCATATTTGTTCACTTCAGATCTTCTAGCACAATTTCTTCTTGTGCCTTTTCAACATTTCTGGCCCTCAAATTCACGCTCTTCTTAGGGCCTCTTCTGCATGCACAAGTGCTCCCTCAGCATCACCTACACAACAGCACCACCATCTCAACACCATCTCAGCCTTACTCAGCACCACCTTAGTATCTTTCAGCATCGCCTGCGCATCATTCAGCATCACCTGCGCATCACCTCTGCACTAGCACAATTCCACCCCAGTCTGAATTTGGCATCTGTTAATTCTCCCCTAGTGTCCGTCCGCTGCTCGTGTTGTAATTCAGGCACTATTTCCCAACCGCACCCTCCTGTTGTTTTTTACCTCTCCCCAACAACAAAAAAGAAGCAATAACAAACCAGCATTAGAACAGACAGGAAGAAGTTGCCAGCATTGCAAGGACAAAAAAACTAGAAAACATGTTTTATGTTAAGATCTTTTATTAATAGGGTTGTTCAGTTGTACATAATGTCTTCTTGGTTATATGTAAAGTAACAAACCTGCTTATAACACTTTTTATCATAACTTTTCAACCTGCTGCACAGCAGCCACACTACTCTACAACATTACTTAAAGACATTTGGAAATCCAATAGTTCTGGCTAAACACTTATAAGGTTCCAAAAGTGAGACCTATTGGCTATACCAATGCTTGTTAACAGAATGAAACTGGAGTACCTCCAGTCCAGATTGGCACAGGTAACATTGCCGTGGCTAAGAGGGGTCATTGCCGACCGCAGTGAGCTGTGCTATGGCAAACAGAATGAAAAGTAAACAAGAAGCATTTTTTCTTAATGTGTTTTCAGTGTCTTTTACCTTTTTCTTTTTAAATTCAGGCCTACAAGCAAAAAGCATCAGCCCACAACCTGTTTCTCTCAAACAGCAGAAAGGTAAGTTTGCAGTATGTTTATGCTGTCAGTTTAGCCACAACGACTCCAGGTTCATCATGTATAGACTTCTTTTATCTGGCAGCAAAGAAGGCTTGATTTGGCATTGGCTTGCGAGGCTATTTAGAATTTCTGTCTTTCTGTTCTTGACCGCATAGCTTTCACTGTTAAAGTGGGTGGACTAGCTGTTTTGGCGTTAACTAAGACCTTTATTTTTTTTATGGTATGTATAATGTACATACTGATGGAGGCTTTAAGGTAGCCCTCTCCATTCATTGGTCTGTTAGTGTGTCGTTCAAATTTGGCATATACCCAACACAGCATACAGCATGGGGCAGTGGATAAGCCCACTTCATCTGTTGGTTGACTTTACTATGAGTGATCGTGTTCTGCTCTTTCATAAGGGCCTCATCTTCACACTAAGTAGTTCTCTTCAAAACCAGAGTCGACTATGGCAACGTGTGCTTTTTTAGACCAAAAATATCTTTGTTTTTAGCCTTTTTTTTTAGTATTGTCGAGGGCTCAGCAGCTACTCCAACTGTAATATTTTTCAACACTCAACACAAATAAAAACATTGACTAGTCTGGAAGCCAACAGTAGGCCTATTGGTTATGCTTGGGCTTGTTCTTGTTAGTTTTTGTGCCTTTTGTTGTTGTTGTGGTAGTTCAGTATTAGCACATATCACTTTTTGTTCTTTGTACAAAATGCTCCTTTAACTCGCATCTGTAAAAACTGTAGAACCCTAATTCAATGTTACAAAAATGGCATAAAAGAATTAGGCGTAGAGATGCAGACATGCATGTTTCACTCTTGTAAAGATGGCACACTCCAGATGTCACCGTGAAGAAAGAAATTAATTCTACCCTCTATTTCAAAAAGTAAAATAAGCATTAATGTGCTGAAGGGTATAATGGCAATTAATGTTATTGAAGCAGTTAGCCAACGTACAGTGCTGTTGACCTCATGTCACAGCTGGAGCTTTGAGTCAACTAACTAAATAAATAACAGGAGTGACTCTGTAAGCTATGCATTGGTGGGTGCAATGTTTTGATCTAATTTACAAACTTGTTTCTCATTTTCTGTTTTCTTGGAATGTTTTTTCATATTCAAAGAATATATCATTCTGTAACTGTTTGTGATGCTGAACTTACTGCTGCCTCTTGCCCAATGTTTTCTGTGCTTTAGCTTACACAACCCTCTCACGTGTGCACACATACTCTCGACAGAGAGAAGGCATCAGACCTCAGAACATGGTGTACTCATTGAATACAGAACTATAGTGATGCCATGAAACATGAATATTTAATGAATAGCTCACACAGTAATGGGATCTAAAATAAGGGAGTTGTGTGTGTGTGTGTGTTCATAGTAACGAGAGCGATCATGGTAGTAAGCAAATTTCAAAGTACACATGGCCGTGTTATACAACAGCGTGGCTTATCAAGCCCTGGGGAGATCAACGAAGCGAATCAGTATAGATGTTAATTAGGGAATGTAGTGGCGAAGATGCAGAGGTTGGATGCATTTGATTCAAGAGAAAAAGTGTATTGCCTAATTTCAGAGGTTCCTAACGCATGTAACAACTATTGTACACTGCATTCACTCTATTATAAGTATTATAACTGATCAGAAAAGTATTAACTTCTACTTCATCTTGAAATATATTTGCACACCAGCATCAACAGTGTATTTGACTGACTTGTATAAATTCTTAATTCATTGCATTTTTCTAAGCACTGTTGTTCATTATATCTTAACAATTCATCTTTACACAGTTGGCTCACCAATGCATGAGGGAAGTGCGAAGGGCAGCAATTCAGGCTCAGAAGAACTGCAAGGAAACTTTACCACGGGCTCGGCGTCTTACTAAGGAGATGCTCCTATACTGGAAGAAGTATGACAAAGTTGAAAAGGAGCACCGCAAGCGAGCAGAGAAAGAGGCCTTGGAACAGCGCAAACTGGATGAGGAGATGAGAGAGGTAGGGATGAAGCTGGGAAGAACTGCCTGAAAACAGTCTACATCACTGACTTTAGTTGGAACATTTATTAGTGGGACTACCAGAGTAAATATTCAACCTAACAAAAGTAAAAAATTGCAAACAAAAAATTATAATACATAACATTGGTCATATATGTTTTTCTGCCTCATGGAGTGCTGTAGCCCACGTGTGGCTAGATATCCACTATACAAATATTACAGATAAATACATTCCTAACTTCTTTCCTCATCTTAGAATGTCTGTCAAGACTCATTCATCAAAAAGCCTGTGACCAACCTTGCTCCTTCATTTATGATCTTGCCTTATTGCAAGCATTGTGCCAAATTCACCTGTAAAAGGAAGTTGTGGGAGGCCTCACAGTCCACAGGACAAGGAAATAATTACAGAAAATTTAGGTCTCGTGGCGTTTACAGCACGTAAGCGCTGTCTCGCCAGAGACCTATTGTTAGCGACTCAGCTTTCCAGGAGACAAGAGATGGCCACGCGCATCTTCAAAAATCGGATCGGAGCGGGCCTCGCACCTGCGAACGCGCACGCTGTGGCCATCTCCTGTCTCCTGGGAAGCTCCAACACACACAGGCACACCTCTCCCTGCTTTCGCACATGCATGCGCACACACAGAGACACACACACACAAGCGCACATACATGCACGCACACATACACCGCCGTCGCACACATACACACACACGCGCGCGCTGGCACACACGAGCGCACCGAGATCCCCCCCTACAACTAAGGCCCACTTACCGCCACTCCGGACTTCTGCATCCTCCGCAGGGCTCACCCTCGGGCATGGGAGCCCCGCGTCACCACTGCTCCTCCAGGCGGGGCTTCAGAAGACGGAAGTCCCGCCCCACGATAGGTTTCGTTTTCTCTGATGTTGAAGTAGAGGCTGGGACTAGAGGTAGCGAAGAGAGGGACTTAACAATGGTGAGCCTTTCACGAGAGGATTCTGGGTAGACTGAATTTTGTTAGTATAAACGTCACAAGGTGATTTCTTTATACGACTATGGTTGACTTTGAGAGCCATATAGTCTACTGTTCGAGGCATGTGGGCCGCTAAATTCATATCTTGTGCATAGATCGCCGCCTAGAGTTGGGTCCGGATGATTGCACCTTGTTGTCCTGGAAGAGTCTTTGAAGTATCACGAGATAGGTGGCTCCTCCCCTGGACTACAGTGCGCATGGGCATCCTCTCCATCCTTAGATTGTTTTTTTCCGCCATTGGGTTCGGATGTGTTCCGTGACTCTCGTTCGGAACCTATAGGAAAAACTTGTTTTCTTCAGGCCAAAAAGCCTCTTTAAGCGTTGTTAATGTACTTCGTTCGGTTCTGAGTTAACTTATCCGGTTTCCCGGATACTTGAGCACGTGTGCTCCCAGCTTTTAGGCCCGATCGAAGATTGACATCGACGTTGGAATTCCAGGCCCCGTTTAAACGTTGCCCAGTCTGTAACGCAAAGTACCCTCTCTCAGACGTGCACCCTGTGTGCAACAGATGTCTGTCTCCAGACCACGACGAGGAGAGTTGCTTGGCCTGTTCGAAATTCAGGTCGGAAGAGGCGCTCGCTCTTCGACGTGAGGTGAGACTACCGGCCCGGAGAGCGTCGGATGTGAAGGATATCTTCGAGGCTGGGGACGACGAGGGCATCCAAGAGGAGGAACCGGAGTACTTCTCCGACCCGGCCTCCTGTCAAGAATCTTACTACGGAGAAGAGGTAGACGATGAGAACATCGAAGACGATGAAGCCGTCGAGGTAAGAGACGACGGTATGGCCATTGGAGCCGCAGAGGGCGGCTCCAGCAATGAGCAAGACCCGACTGAACCCTCGGGGGTCGAAAGTGACACAGTCTTGTCAAACGCTCAGGTCGAAGCATCGCCGGAAGGCCTTAGCCAAGATCTTTATACTCATTCTACAGCCCCGCAATCTGGCCCGGCTAAGAATATTTCAGAGCCTTCGGTGGGTACGCCTTCGAACACGAAACCGAAACTGACTAAAGACAAATCGAAACTGAAACGGGTCAAACCAGTATTCGTTTTGCAAAGCCTCGTTCCATCGGACCCTAAGAAGGCTCGGAGTGTCATTGCATCTTCGGGGTCAAAAAAGGGTCCCAACCCGAAGATTGGTACATCCAAGAAAGTGCCAAAGGCCCAAAGAGACAGAGCAACGTCATCTAAGGCTGCCCTCGGGGGCGTGGACACTGAAGACGGACTTGAGTCGCAGCCGCCCCTCAGTCCGAATGCATACAAGTTGATGCTGGTGAAGGTTCTCGAAGACCAGCACAAAATGGCAGCGTTGGAACTTGACTCATCAAGCAGCGGCCATTTTGGGAATCCCAGCACGATACCTGGCTCGAAGTTGGCGATGGCCGTGAAAAAAGTCAAACAGCCATCGGGGCCTCCGCCTATAGTTTTTGGACGGCCTCCGAATGCAAGACCTAAAACGTCTAAGCCGGCACAGGGCACCGACCCTGGTAAAATGATGTCAAAACTTAAGGGAACGACCGCCACTCCTGAAGGCGTCGGTTCCACTCCACCTTCTTCTGAAAGCTCGAAGAAATTGTACATTGACTCTGCAACCGGAAGATTCACCCTTTTCAAACGGAAGATCTTGCCGGAGAAGCCAATGGAATCCTATCAAATTCCACTCAAAAGGAAAAGAGACTCTGCTTCCTCGCCAGTTCTTTTCAAGTCCATAAGGCCTTATGGACAAGCCTTTACTTATTCCCCCACACGCACTGAGGATGGTGGGGGTGATGACCAGAATGACGAGCAATTCGACTATCCTGATGAATCTGATCAGGATGACTCGCAGGATGTGCTCGACGATCAAGGCACGGCGGACACCCAGTCTTACCAAGTAAAGACAGCCCCCGCAGAGGATACTGCGGCGTTCAACGCTCTACTTGAAAGGGCAGCGTTGAACCATGATGTGGTCATGCATGCAGACCCAGTTGAGGAGGACTTTCTGTTTGATACCTTCTCTGCGTCGGACAGATCAGTGAAGATGCTGCCGATGCTGAAGGGTGTCCTTAAGCACGCCAATGACATTTTCTAGGACACAACCAGAGCAAGGGTGGTGAACCCACGTATTGAAAAGAAATACAGGCCTGCTCCTGTGGACCCTACGTATATCAGGGGTCAATTGCCATTGGACTCTTTGGTGGTCTCCAATGCCCGGAAGAGGGCGAACTCACAAACGAGTGGTGATGCTCCTCCCCCAGACAAAGAATCTAAAGTATTAGAAGCCTCTGGGAAGTGGGTTGCTGCGCAGGCGGCGAATATTTGCAGAATAGCCAATACACAAGCTCTACTGGCTAGATACGATAGGGCTCACTATGATACCCTAGAGCAATTGTTGCAGCACTTGCCTGATGCATATAGAGAGGGGGCGGTAATGTTGATTCAGGAAGGGAAACTGATATCAAACGCTTTGTAAGGGGGGGTCAGGAATGGGCTGGACACGATGTCTGGGTAAAGCGGGTTTTATTTTCATATACAACTTTTTCTTTCTCAATGTCAGTCTCTCTCTGGCAAACTCGGCAGTATCCGTGGTGCCGACTGTGTAGCTGCTCTTTCCCAAAGTCTGTACGGGTCCGGGCGCTTCTCCCCCAGGGATCTCTCTCGTCGTGGTTCCGGGAGACAGAAAACAAAAATGAAAGGACCAATTAATTTCCCGTCCTCTAACTATGTTTACAGGGTACCAGGGAGTGAGGGACACCTCTTTGTGCCGGTATTACCGCGTTTAGTGGTGAAGTGAGGATGGGTAGTTTCGTAGGATATGGGGATGTGCAGGACAATTAAGGAGCAGGGTTTCACATTAACGCGGGAAGATTCCCCGGCGTCCCACCCAGCTCGAGAACCTGTCCCGTACCTGTCTGAGCCACACTCCTCCCTCGGGAGTGTGGCACGGCGCAGGGCGGTCCCGTTGGCCTCCTGGCTCGTCTTCTTCGGAAAGCAGCGCGTCTCCTTCCCATGATTCGTCTGCTTCTCTTCCTGGCTTGGTGTTCGTCTCTCCTCCGGTTCTTCGGTCTTCCTCCGCTCGGCTCACTCCAAGTCCGGTGACGTCACACGCCGACTCTGGTTGTTCCGGCGTTTTATCCAATGTGATGAAAGAAACGTCACGGTGGGCGGAACCTTCCTCCGGGACATTCCGCCAGTTAAAGGGGCCGGCCTGCAGATCTTCGGGAAGTGTTCGCCAGGAACAGCGCTCGTCCTGTGAGGAGGGATCAATGAAGTCCTCGTCATTAAAAGACCACCAGTCCGATTCCTTGTTCCGTTCTGGGTTACCAGTCACCTGGTTACACTCCTCCCCCCCTAGTTTCTCCCGTTCGGGGAGAACAGGTGCTCTAGACAAAAAGTCTGCGTTACCATTGTCTCTTCCCTTACGGTGTTTTATCACAAAGGAAGAGGGTTGGAGAAATAAGGACCACCTGAGGACTCTCGGATTTTGTGAGGTGTGTTTGTGCATCCATTGTAATGGAGCGTGGTCAGTATAGAGCACAAAGGGACGGCCTTCCAAATAATACCTCAGTTTATCCACGGCCCACCTAATAGCTAGGCATTCTCGTTCAATTGTCGGGTATTTTCTTTCCCTTGGATGTAACTTTGCGGCTGAGGAACAATATAGGGTGTTCTTTGCCATCCTCTCCCTCCTGTGACAGTACTGACCCTAGTCCCACCTCAGAGGCATCGGTGGCCAGAGAAAAGGTTTTTTCGAAGTTGGGTGGTATAAGTACCGGATTCGTTGTTATTGCTTGTTTTAGCGCATCAAACGCCTCCCTGGCTTCATTTGACGGATTACTCAGTTGAGAGGATTTGGATGCCTTGCTTAGTAAGTCAGTCAAGGGACTGGCAGTGGCTGCAAAGTTCTCGATGAAGCGTCTATAGTATCCTATTAGGCCTAGGAATCCCCTTAACTCTCTTTTAGAGGATGGAAAAGGGGTTTGCATGATAGTATTAACTTTGTCCTCCTGTGGGGCTATTACTCCCTCCCCCAATAGAAAACCTAGATACTTGACTCTGGGAAATGCAGCTCTTGATTTTTTTGCATTGACATGCAAACCGGCTTTTTCTAGGGCCTGTAGGACATTCTGTATATGGTTCAAATGTTCCCTCCAGGTCTTGCTAAAGATAACAATATCGTCTAGATAGACAGAACAATAATTGTTATGTGTGGAGAGCACTTCGTTCATTAATCTTTGAAAGGTGGCTGGTGCCCCATGTAATCCAAAAGGAAGAACGTTGAACTCAAGGAGGCCTTCTTCCGTGGAAAATGCTGTTTTTTTTCTATCCTCTTCTCTCAGGGGCACTTGCCAGTATCCTTTTGTAAGGTCTAGCGTTGTTATATATTTAGCCTCCCCTATCCTCTCTACTAGCTCATCCACCCTTGGTATAGGATAAGCGTCAAAGGCTGAAATGGCATTCAAGGCTCTAAAATCCATGCAAAAACGGGTAGACCCGTCTGGCTTTGGAATCATTACTATGGGGGATGACCAGTTACTGTGGGAAGGTCTAATAACCCCTAGCTTGAGCATGTCTTCTACTTCTCTTTTTTACATCCCCTCGCCTAGCGGCCGGTATCCTATAAGGTCTCTGTTTGACTATTTTACCTTCCTCGGTTTGTATTAGATGTTCTGTCAAATGGGTCAGACCGGGGGGTATCTGAAAATATAGGAGAGAAGGGACTGACTGCCTTCATTAGGTCGTTTTTCTCCTTTTCCGTTAATTCCGGGTTTATAGGTAACTGTTCTAGGGTACTCCGGTGTCGGGTTACAGGCAGACCGAAGTGTGTTGCCTTAGGAGGAGGTCCTATCCACTTTTTTAGTAGATTTATGTGGAAGGTCTGGCATCTGGAGGGAGTCAGTTGTACACGATAGGTAGTATGACCTATTGTTTCTACTACAGGATATGGACCTAACCACTCACTCTTGAACTTCTGGTTGGAAGAGGGAAGTAGGACCAAGACCCAGTCCCCTTTATTTAGAGTTCGCCACCTTTTCCCTTTATCATAGTGGTATTTTTGTTTTCTTTGGTTTTGTTCCAAGTGAGAATATGCCAGATCTCTGAGTTTACCCAACTTGGATTTTAGTTGTTGAGTGTACTCCAGTAGAGATCGTTGTTCCTCCAAGTCATCCTGTTCCCAGGCCTCTTTGGTTATCTCTAGTAGAGACCGAGGTCGTCTTCCGTACAATAACTCAAAAGAGGAACATCCTAGACTACTCTGTACTTGAGCCCTCAAAACATACAGAGCGAGGGGTAGAACCTTATCCCAATCCTTATTTTCTACAGTTAGCATCTTTTTCAAGGTTGTTTTCAGGGACCGGTTATACCTCTCCACGAGGCCATCCGTCTGGGGATGGTATGCCGAAGTTTTAATCTGTTGTAAGTCCAACATTTTGCATACTTCCCTCATTAATTTCGAGACAAAAGGAGTACCCTGATCGGTAAGGATCTCTTTTGCGAATCCTACCCTTGAAAACAACTCGATCATTTTGTCTGCTATATTTCTAGTAGTGGGGGCCTTTAAGGCAACAGCCTCTGGGAACCTAGTATGGTAGTCCACTATGACCAAGGCATAGGTATTTCCGCTTGAGGACCGTGGCAAGGGTCCTATAAGATCCATCCCAACCCTTTCAAAGGGTTTTCCTATGAGTGGCATGGGTTGCAGCGGTACGGCTTGAGGACGGGTCATATTTTCTTTTGACAAACTGCACATTTCTTACAGTATAACTCCGCCTCTTTATAAATGCCAGGCCAAAAAAAAATCTGATTATATTCTGTGTGGTTTTCTCTGCCCCTGAATGACCCGCTGTGAGATGTGAATGGGCATAATACAGGATCTGTTCCCTGAACGCTGACGGTACTACTAACTGAGGGTCTTCTCTTGCCTTTCCTTCTCGGTAGAGTAAATCATTTTGGATCGTAAATCTGGGGTAAGTCTGGGAGTTATCGGCCTGTGCAATGTGTGCAGCTTCCCAGGCGTTAACAAGAGTCGGGTCATTAGCCTGTGCGAACCTAAAATTCCTATCCAGTACCCAGGGTTCCTTAGCTAAGTATGCAGCTTCTGGTTTGGTAGGTGCTGGGAATTTATCTCGGAACAAGGACATAAAGTCGGGATTGTCAACGCCTAGAATGAGATCTTCTGGTAAGGTTGTTATGACTCCCACTTTGATTTTCACAGGGGCTCTATTTGGGGGTTCTATGACCAACTGTGCTACAGGATAGGGTCTTACATCTCCGTGTACACACCTAATGTGCACCTGTTCGTTGGGAATGATCTGTGTAGGTAGAACTAGCTTCTCCTGTACTACAGATTGGCGACATCCTGAGTCCAACAAGCCCATTATGTATTTATTGTTTATCAGGATACGTACATAGAAAGAAGGTCCCATCTCTGCGGTGTACATGACGGCTCTGGGGATATATCCAACCTCCATTGGTTCTTCTGGGGGTTTCCGTTTTGGGCACATCCGCGCAATGTGTCCCCAATCCCCACAGTCAAAACACTGGGGTCCCTTAAACTGCACACTATCCACCCTCATCTGTCGTAGCTTTACGAGAGGAGGTGGGTCGGGTTTCTTTTTGTCCACTTTTTGTGTTGCCTGTGGTTTGGTGCTCTTCTCAGAGTCTCATGCAAAAGTTCTAGGTTGGGCTCGAGAGTAGTTTGTGGCCATTTCTATCGCTTGGGCCACTGTCAAACCGGAGTGTTGGCGTAGCCATCTTTGCGTTCCATAGGGTAAAGCTTCCATGAATTGTTCTAAGACTATACTGTCCATAACTTCCTCTTTACTTCTTTGACTGGGTTTTAACCACTTTTTTAGGATTCTCCCCTGTCACTCCTCTTTCTTTTCGAAAGCGAACTCGATAGGCTTCAGCGTCTAATCCTAGATGATCAAGGATTACTTCTTTAATGTCTGCATAAGGAGTATTTCCTGCATGGTTTGCAACCTGGTAGGCCGCCTGAGCCTCTCCGGACAGTAGGGGCGCTAAAAAAATGGCAATTTTTCTGTGGGCCAACCGCAGGCCTGGGCTGCTCTCTCGAAATTAGAGAGAAAGGCGTCAGGGTCTTCGCCGGGAACATATTTTTGTAGAGAGACACCCGAGGGATGGGGGCTTCCGACTCTGCGGTCTGTGCTGAGTCCCGGAGCTTGGGCAACTTTCTGTAGGCTCTCAATTTGGGCACTTATTGCATTTTTAAATAGTTCTCGGTCAGCATCAGCTACGGTGATTTGGTTTTTTATCGCCCATTCCAGTTTGTCTTGACCTTCTATTAGATGCTGGATTACTTGATCCATCAGAGATTGCTGGTGGGGGTCAGGCAATCCCACTTCTGACACCACTTGTAAGGGGGGGTCAGGAATGGGCTGGACACGATGTCTGGGTAAAGCGGGTTTTATTTTCATATACAATTTTTTCTTTCTCAATGTCAGTCTCTCTCTGGCAAACTTGGCAGTATCCGTGGTGCCGACTGGTGTAGCTGCTCTTTCCCAAAGTCTGTACGGGTCCGGGCCCTTCTACCCCCAGGGATCTCTCTCGTCGTGGTTCCGGGAGACAGAAAACAAAAATGAAAGGACCAATTAATTTCCCGTCCTCTAACTATGTTTACAGGGTACCAGGGAGTGAGGGACACCTCTTTGTGCCGGTATTACCGCGTTTAGTGGTGAAGTGAGGATGGGTAGTTTTGTAGGGTATGGGGATGTGCAGGACAATTAAGGAGCAGGGTTTCACATTAACGCGGGAAGATTCCCCGGCGTCCCACCCTGCTCGAGAACCTGTCCCGTACCTGTCTGAGCCACACTCCTCCCTCGGGAGTGTGGCACGGCGCAGCGCGGTCCCGTTGGCCTCCTGGCTCGTCTTCTTCGGAAAGCAGCGCGTCTCCTTCCCCTGATTCGTCTGCTTCTCTTCCTGGCTTGGTGTTCGTCTCTCCTCCGGTTCTTCGGTCTTCCTCCGCTCGGCTCACTCCAAGTCCGGTGACGTCACACGCCGACTCTGGTTGTTCCGGCGTTTTATCCAATGTGATGAAAGAAACGTCACGGTGGGCGGAACCTTCCTCCGGGACATTCCGCCAGTTAAAGGGGCCGGCCTGCAGATCTTCGGGAAGTGTTCGCCAGGAACAGCGCTCGTCCTGTGAGGAGGGATCAATGAAGTCCTCGTCATTAAAAGACCACCAGTCCGATTCCTTGTTCCGTTCTGGGTTACCAGTCCCCTGGTTACACGCTTCTATCAAGTGTGCCCTAGATTCAGCAGACACTGCAGCCAGGGCCATTAACAATAGTGTAATGCTAAGGAGGGAGGCATGGTTATGAATTTCAGGGTTTAAGCCAGAAATACAAACAAGTTTGCTCAATCACCCCGTTAACCCAGATTTCTTGTTTGGGCCTGACGTTGACACAATTCTTGAAAAGATCAAGAAGGACACAGAGAAGGCTAAGTCTATGGGGGCCTTGCAGTCTCAACAGTTCAGAGGGGGTTCTTTTCGTCGCTCAGGTAGTAGAGGGCCGTCAAGGGGGCAAACATCTCAGCAAACACAATACAATAAAGGTGGTGCACAGACCACCTTTAAGAAAAACAATAGAGGTGGATACCGTAGTAACTGCACCAAAGGCAGAGGACGTGGAAATAATAACACCAGGTCCTCAGCAAATACCAAACAGTGACGTCTTGTCACTGCCCCCGGACCATATAACACCGGTCGGGGGACGACTCCAGCAGTTCCTGCCCGTCTGGGAAGGCATTACCACAGACAGGTGGGTGAGGCAACTTATCCAATACGGGTATTGTTTAGAACTGACATCCACTCCACCCGACATACCACCAAGACACCATCCTATGTCCACAGAGCATTTAACCTTATTACAGCAAGAAGTGGCCAGCATGCTGCAAAAAGGGGCCATTGAACTGGTGCCTCTAGAGGAGCACGGAACAGGGGTGTACTCTCTCTATTTTTTTGTCCCAAAGAAGGACAGGTCTCTCAGACCCATTCTGGATCTGAGACCCTTGAACCTATACATCCTTTCAGAACATTTCCACATGCTCACTCTGCAGCAGGTCCTGCCGTTGCTCAGTCAGGGGGATTTCCTGACAACTCTGGATCTGAAGGATGCATATTTCCATATACCCATACATCAGGCACACAGGAAATACCTCAGGTTCACTATACAGAACAAGCATTACCAGTTCAAGGTTCTACCCTTTGGAGTGACCACTGCTCCCAGAGTGTTCACCAAGTGCTTGGCGACAGTGGCGGCACACCTTCGGAGACAACACATTCATGTCTACCCTTACCTGGACGACTGGCTTGTGCAAGCGAAGTCGGCCCAGCAGTGCGCCAGCCACGTGTCCCGCACAATTCATCTGCTGCAGAGTTTGGGATTTTCTCTAAACTATCCCAAGTCGCATCTTCAACCCGCTCAAGTACAGCAATACTTGGGAGCGACGTTTGACACTGTGACAGCTACAACCCAGCCAAATTCAGTGCGAATCGACAGCATGCAACTGCTGATTTGCAAATTCAGACCACAACACTCACTACAGGCGCGAGTGTTTCTGCAGTTGATAGGCATGATGGCCTCCTGCATCTTCATAGTCCCACACGCGAGACTGCACATGTGTCCGCTCCAAGAGTGTTTAGCACGACAGTGGAATCGGGCTCAAGGACAATTGAAAGACCTGGTGTTGGTGACCGGTCGTGCGTACAACTCTCTGCATTGGTGAAATCCATGCAACCTTTGCAAGAGACCACCGTTCCAAGAGCCTGTACCACAAATAGTGCTCATGACGGACGCATCCCTCCTGGGGTGGGGGGCGCATCTCCTTCATTATAATGTGCAGGGACTATGGGCGGATCAACAGAAGAAGATGCACATCAATCTGCTGGAATTGATGGCAATCTTCATGGCACTAGAGGCTTTCAAGATACATCTGTGCAACAAGGTTGTGTTGATCCGGACGGACAACATGACGGCCATGTATTACATTCAGAAGCAGGGAGGTACTCACTCTCCACAGTTGTCACACTTGGCTCAGAGCATGTGAAGTGGGCCCTTCAGAGGAACATTTTCCTCATGGCGGAGCACCTCCCGGGCCAGGACAACCAGATGGCGGATCTGCGCAGCAGGCACAGCCATCAGGTGCACGAGTGGGAGATTCATCCCTCGGTGCTGCAACCGTACTTCCAGCAGTGGGGACATCCAGACATCGACCTGTTCGCCACAAACGAGAACGCAAAATGCCCAAACTTCGCCGCCAGGTTCCCACACCCGCGGTCTCAGGGCAATGCGATATGGATGAACTGGCCAGGCAGATTTGCGTACGCTTTTCCGCCGGCCCCGCTCATACCTCTGGTGGCACGGAAACTCAGACAGCACTCGATGACTCTCATCCTGGTTGCTCCAACGTGGGCGAGGCAAGCATGGTACACCACGTTCCTAGAACTTTCCGTGGTGCCTCATCAAAGGCTGCGTCTTACATCCAGTCTTCTCACCCAGAGCCACGGCGAAGTTCAGCACCCAGATCCGCAGCAGTTAAACCTTGCGATATGGCTCCTGAAGTCATAAAATTTGGGTATCTGAATCTGCCTCCTGATTGTATGGACATCATCAAGGAGGCAAGACGGCCTACCACTAGGGCCTGCTATGCTGCCAAATGGAAACGTTTTGTCATTTACTGTTCCAACCATGACATAAACCCGCTGGATGCATCAACACAGAACATTATTTTTTTTAATTCTTTTTTTTTTAAAACCTTTATTTATGAAAAGCACTTTACACAGCGTCTGCCTACAACCCCTCAGGGCCGGCCGCTATGACACACATTGAAAGAATAAAGCAGGACAGTACGCTTTTGAGACGATCACTGAATGCAAATTATAATGTGGAGCATAAATAGTACTTAAAGGATATCGAAGGTTTAGTTTTGTTATTTTGTCGAAAGAACACAACAAACACAAACTCATGGCATTATACTGGCAAAGGTCATAAGAGGGGGGGGGAGGGAAAGGAGTACATATATGGAGAAACAAATCTGACGTGGGGGGTGACCATGGAGGCAGAAAGGATACAGGTAATATAGGAAACAAAAAACGGAACGCCAATCACGGGGAGGAGGGGATAGGGACGTCATAATCGAGCGGAGGGGAACAAATATCACCACAGTATGAATTCCACTGTGCCCAAACCCTGGACCATTTTCTGGGGCGACCCCGTGCCTCGTACACCGTCTTTTCTCGAAACATGCACCAGTCCATGTTGTCTTTCCAGGCACTGAGCCGTGGTGGCCTGGCGGAGCCCCAGAGCTGGGCTATGTCCCTCTTGGCAACCATGTTGCCCAGAGTGACCCAGAACGTCTGAGACGCAGTACAGTCAGTAGGCTCCCACACATTGAGTAAGCAGCGCCGTGCCTCAGGACGGAGGGGGACTCCAGTGACACGTGCCATCACATCATGCACCCTGGACCAGAAGGACGAGACAACCGGACATTCCCATAGGACATGAAGAAAAGTACCATCCATACCACACCCACGCCTACACCGTCCATCCGTCGCAAGCCCCATTCGCACCAGTCGCATACCAGTTACATACACACGGTGGAGGATCTTTAGTTGAACAAAACGAAGTCGGGCCGGAATAGCCACTTCCTTAGGGGAAGAAACAGCCGACTGCCAATCCTCATCGTCTAATTCAAGCCCGTCCGCCGTCCAGGAAGCACGGAGTTTCCCCAGCTGGTCAGTCCTGTTGTTAATGAGCTTCTTATATATTAAAGAAATCGTACTATCGGGGACGTGGCGTCTAGGATACGATCCTCCAGTGGGGAGGATTGAGGAATATCAGTCCCGGGGGGAAAGGCTGAGGACAGGGCATGCCGAACCTGCATATAACGAAAATACTCCCTATCATCAAGCTGATATTCCAGTTTTAGGGCTTCAAAGGACTTCACAGTGCCCCTGGCCCAAAGATCCTCCACCTTACTGATCCCAATCATGTCCCACCTGTCAAACCCTTTCGTCTGCCAAAGGTTGCCCAATCGATCAGAGTCGTACAGTGGGGTCATACGCGTCAGCTTGCCATTCCAGCCCGTAGCCACAGTTGCATCGTTCCAGGCCCGCACCGCACACTTCGTAGGACCCGTAAGGAGACGGATTGGTGACTTCGAGTACAAAGCCCTATTGAAGTTGCCACCGGGCAGTAAAAATTTGTCCAGGGCAAAGGCAGGAGCGGGTTCCGATGAATACGTTACGTGGTTAATGGCGCTTAGGTGTGAGGCCCAGTAGTACCGTTTGATATCTGGCAGAGCAATACCGCCGTCGTACCAGGGAAGGGTGAGCTTAGACAGTGCGATACGGGCACGTCCGTCCCAGATCAATTGCCGCTGTAGACTTTCGATCTCGCGGAAGTAGCGAGCAGGGACCGGGTCGAAGAAGATCTGCAGTGCATAGAGAAATCGAGGTAGCAACATCATTTTGAAGAGAGCCGCACGGCCCAGCGGAGACAAGGGCAATTCACGCCATCGCCTCACATCCTGTTTAAGACGACGGAGCGGAGCATAAAGATTCCGTTCATAACGCACCGCAGAAACCGTGGAGACATAGATCCCCAAATACTTAAAGCCGTCATCTGCCACCAGAATTGGAAACCTACGAGGCAGCGGCGGCAGAACCCCGGCTATAACATAAACACAGGATTTGGTCCAATTGATGACCAAACCGGAGTTCTTACCAAAGGATGTAAGAACGTCGAAGAGCACGTTCAAGGACTTTTGAGGGGAAGTAAAATAAAGGAGGATGTCGTCGGCATACAGTGAGACGCGATCTTCCAGATCTGGCGCCCACCAGATCCCTTTAATCGAGGGTTCCCACCGGAGCCACGCCGCGAGGGGTTCAAGCGCCAGCGCAAACAAAAGCGGGGAAAGCGGACATCCCTGACGGGTGCCGCGTCCCAACGGTATGGGGTCAGAGCTGCTGCCATTCACCACGACCTGGGCCAGCGGTTGTTCATAAAGAAGCCTCACCCACGCAATAAAGTTAGGGCCAAAGCCAAACTTGGAGAGGGCCGCCCAAAGATAAGGCCATTCAATGGTGTCAAAAGCCATCGTAGCGTCTAGGGAGGCCACCACAGCAGGCTCCGTGAGAGTTGCAGCTCTCGCGAGAACACCATGAAGCCTACGCAGGTTAAGGGCCGTGTTCCTATGTGGTATGAAGCCGGATTGATCCGGATGAATCAGGTCACAGATCACCGTCAACAACCGATTGGCCAGAACCTTGACAAGGATTTTACGTTCCGCGTTTAGCAGGGAAATGGGGCGACAGGAGGTACAGCGATCACGAGGTTTGCCATCCTTATAAATGACCACTATAGTGGCTAGGCGCTGTTCAAGCGGGAGGACTCCGGCTTCGAACGCGTCCAGAAACATGGTCCGCAAATGGGCGGCCATCTTGTCTGGTCGAAGTTTGTAAAGCTCGATAGGTAAACCATTGGGCCCCATCGCCTTACCCGAGCGCAAGGATCTGACAGCGAGGGCAATCTCATTCACCGTAAAGGGAGCTTCCAGAGCCAGACCCTCCTCCTCCGAGACACAAGGAAGAGCTATATCACGCAACAGTAGACGGGAATCAGCCTCATCACGGTCACTCACCGGGGTGTAAACCTTCCGGAAATGATCAACAAAACAATTCACGATCTCACCGGGGTCAGACACAAATTCACCAGACTCACGAACAATGACGGGTACAACACGATTCGCCCTTTCAGCCTTATCCAGCCACGCAAGGAGTTTGCTGGCCTTGTCACCCACATCATACAGTCGGCCCAACTGATTCGCTCGCATCAACTTGGCAGCATCAGTTACACAAGCCTTGTAATCCGCCTGTTTCAACTCTAGAGTATGTAAAAGCGCAGGCGTGTCATCCCCACCCAGCTCACTTTCAAGTGCAGTAATTTCAGTCTTAAGGGCCAGCACGGCCTCCCTCTTAGCTCTCCGTTCAGCAGCAATAAGAGACAGTGCGGATCCCCGGATGACCGTTTTAAAGGCCTCCCAGAGAACCGTAGGGGAGGTCACCGAACCCAGGTTTTCATCGAAATAACAATCAATAGCTTTCACCAAATCAGAGCGGAGCCGGGGGTTCCGAAAGTGCCAGGGGGGAACAGGGGGAACTCTGTTACCAGAAAGATCACCCACAGAGACCTTAATCAGCAAGGGGGAATGGTCCGAGATACCCCGGGGGAGATGACAAACTTCCCGTACCAAGGATAGGGTAGAAGCCAGCATAAAAAAATAGTCTATCCGAGAGAGGCTGCCATGCGCACCAGAGTGGAAGGTATACTGCGTCTGGGAGGGGTGCAGCGAACGCCAAACATCCACCAGACCAAAAGTTTCAGCCATATCATGGAGCCACATCTGGGACTGCGGCAGAACTCTAGGGGGCAGTCGATCACATTCGCCAGACATCACAGAGTTAAAATCCCCACCCATGATCAGCAAACCATCAGGGAGACCAAGAAGAGTCTTGCCAAGATCGGCATATGTGGTTGCCTGCAGCCCCGGGGGGATATAAACAACCAGTAACACAATTGGCTTCCCCTTCCATCTCCCCGAGACAGCTGCATAACGTCCCCGATCATCTAAGACAACATCATCAATCTCAAGGGCCAGGGAGGATTTAACCATTATACCCACTCCCCGGGAGCCGGAGGTGAAACCAGCGTGGGCGGCCAATCGGTAGCCCCGACGGTCAAGAGCTTTACAGGCATTATCGATCAAGTGGGTTTCTTGAAGGAACACAACATCAGGGGCATGACGTCTTATAAATTGTAACACAATGCCACGTTTAATCCTGTCTCCCAAACCATTGACGTTCCAAGAAAGAACCCTCATCTCACCCCCCCCATCCCAGGAAGAACGACCCAACCCAACCCCCTCCCGTAACCATAGATCCAGAATGCTTGCAATCAGTATTATACCATGAAAAAAAGGGGAAACATCCGTTACAACGCGGATGTTTCAACGCGGTGCTGTTACGACGCGTCCGTAACAACGCAAGTCGTTGCCACGACTTGCGCTGGAGGGCGCTAGAAGATTAAAAATAGTAAATTTACTATTCCAACACCTTCCCTAGTGTCCACGGGGACTGGTGTTAGAATAGTAAATTATACTATTCGATTCGCGCCCCCAACGCAAGTCGTGGTAACGACTTGCGTTGTAAGGGACGCGTTATAACAGCACGCGTTGTGATGGTACGCGTTGTACCGTCACCCATCCGAAAAAAAGGAAACAACAAGAAACACATAACACAACCGTGTCCCCACCAACCACCCCCCAACCAAGAACCCGTTACAACGCCCCCCACCCTGCACCCCTGCTGACTAAAGAGCCACCCCAAACTGCAGTGTGCCTGTCGCCCCATCTGATCTACACAAAGAAACCCCCGAGGAGGAAGGGAGAAACCACCCGTACCCGCACCACCACGGGCATAATCATAAAGCATACAATATAACTACTCTGCAAAGTTCACAGTCTCAAGCCGGACCTCTGGGGCCCCAAGTTAAACCTGGGCCGTCGCACCACCTTCCGCGCCGCCGGGGTCCCTGCTCTCGGTGTCATCCTTGGGCAAAGAGTCCAACCAGTCAGTAGCACGATCAGGCTGATCGAAAAAATAGGCACGTTCTCTGAATTCAATCCGCAGGCGAGCAGGAAACAACATGGCGTATTTCAGTCCCAAATCCCTCAGGCGACGCTTTACTCCAAGAAAACCAGAACGTTGCAGTTGCACTTGGGGAGTGAAATCAGGATAAATCGAGACAGAGTTATTATCGTACTTCAACGGGCCGTGTTTACGAGCGGCCTGAAGGATGGCGTCTCTGTCCCGAAAGTGAAACAGTCTAGCAATGATAGGCCTCGGGGGGCCCCCCGGCTTCACCTGACCACCTGGGAAGCGATAGGCACGCTCGACCGCAAAAAACTTGCTGAGGCCTGCAGGAGCGAGTTTAGCGACAATGAGTTCCTCGACCAGTAGATCGATCGAGGCAGCACCATTGTCTTCCGGCACTCCGACCAAGCGTATGTTCCGCCGGGCCCTATTATCGTAGTCCTCCATGCGTTTGAGCAAAAGGTCGTGTGAGGAACGCAAATTCCCTATCTCAGACTGTGCCTCCACCATATCTGTCACCAAACTCGATGCCTTTAAGTCCAACGCCTTGACCCTCTCGTTCGTCTTGGCCAGATCAGCACGAATAAGAGTAACATCCACCGCCACCGTGTCTAGCTTGGACACTATGGCCTCGTATTGTTGACTCATGTCGGCTTTGAGGCCTGCAATGGCGGCCAACAGGTCCTGAAGGGACACTTCTGAGGAAGACGACATGTCTGTCCTCGGGTCCTCCAAGCCACGACTGGCGGTGCCGGGGGAACCTCGTGGTTGGGTATAGCGCTCGATCATGTTGGACTGGATCGACCCCCCGCGAGTATTGGTCTTCCTGCACTTCTCCGCATCTGGTTTCGTCGCCATGATGTATTCAGCACCGGCCAGGGACACCCGGGTGCCGCCGAATGTTGACGATCCTTTAACCCCAAAAGTCTAGATTCGCAAGAAAATGTCGCGGGCCACCTAGCCGGCACCGAGAGAGAAAGCGTTCTCAGCGAGAGCTGCAGAGCAGGATGAAGTTGCAGGTCCCAAGGAGTCCGAGACGAGAGGGCTGGAAACCGAAAGTGAAAGTGGCACACCACCGGTGGAGCAGATGCCAGGCAGCAGTTGTTGTTGCATTACAGGTCGGCCATACTAGGCAGCAGAGACCCCGGTCACGTCGGGGGTTAGGCCAGAAAGTTGAAGTCGATGTAGAAATGGTCCCCAAGGTCCGATTTCGACCAAAAGAGGATCGACGGTATCAGTGAGAGTAGCACTTCGAAAGCCCGTCGAAGCGACCAGGATAATTGCAGGATAAATCAAGCAAGGCGGCGCGGGTCTCAGGAGCTCTCTGCTCACGCGACCATCTTGGATGCCCGCGTAGCTCCTCCCCCAGAACATTATTTGTTACCTGTTACATTTATACAGATGCAATCTGGCATACAGTTCTATACGTATTCATTTGGCGGCAATAGCGGCTTACTTACAGAACAGGCAACACCTTTCGCTGTTCCGAGTGCCAGCCATAAAGGCTTTTATGGAGGGACTCAAACGAGTCCTCCCACCAAGAAGGCCTCCTTCACCGGTCTGGAATCATAACATAGTTTTAACCAGACTGATGGGACCTCCTTTCGAACCTCTCCACTCTTGTGAGATACAGTTCCCAACTTGGAAGGTTGCCTTCTTAGTAGCGATCACGTCGCTGAGACGGGTTAGCGAGCTGCAAGCCCTAACCATTCAAGAACCTTTTATACAGGTTCACGCAAATAGGGTGGTGCTACGCACTAACCCTAAATTCATGCCCAAGGTAGTTTCTCAGTTCCACATTAATCAAACTATTGAACTGCCAGTTTTCTTCCCTAATCCAGACTCAGTAGCAGAAAGATCACTGCACACATTAGACGTCAAACGAGCTCTCCTGTACTACATAGACAGGACGAAGGATTTCAGGAAGACTAAACAACTCTTTGTTGCTTTTTCACAAGGGCAAACCCATTTCCAAATCAGGTATAGCCAGATGGATTGTTAAGTGTATTCAGATTTGTTATCAGAAGGCTAAACGCAAACTAACAGTCCCCCCAAGAGCGCATTCCACACGCAAGCTAGGGGCATCCATGGTTTTCCTGGGCAACATTCCAAGAGAGGACATATGTAGAGCAGCCACATGGAATTACATACATACATTCACCAAACACTACTGTGTTGATGTACATTCCAAGCAGCAAGCTGCTGTAGGACAGGCTGTTCTAAAGTCCCTCTTTCAGGCTGCTGCAGCTGGCTCGGGCAACCACCGCTAAGGGAGAAACTGCTATTTATTCTATGCACAAGATATGAATTTAGCGGCCCACATGCCTCGAATGGAATATGCTACTTACCAGTATGCATCTGTTCTCGGCATGTAGGGCCGCTAACATTCATATCGCCCGCCCATCCTCCCCGGTGCCTGTCGCAGCTGTAGTAGTCAGAATTATCTGTAAGCATGGTCATCAAGTATTGTATTGGACTCCATCTCTGCCACAATGGCGAAAAACAATCTAAGGATGGAGAGGATGCCCATGCACACTGTAGTCCAGGGGAGGAGCCACCTATCTCGTGATACTTCAAAGACTCTTCCAGGACAACAAGGTGCAATCATCCGGACACAACACTAGGCGGCGATCTATGCACAAGATATGAATGTTAGCGGCCCTACATGCCAAGAACAGATGCATACTGGTAAGTAGCATATTCCTTACAAGCTGGGTCATCGGCTATGCGCGCAGAGGCGCCCTTGTCCGCGAAAAGTCTAATTAACTAAAGGAGCTATTTGATCCCGTGCTCCGCTGATCATGAATTGTCTAGTTATCTAAGACTATGAACAATATCACTCCAAAAGGGCCACCACCCTCCGCCATGATTCATTTTCCGCAATTTCTTTTACTTCAAATAAGCGCCTACCACAGTTAGGTGATGACTTTGTTTCTTTTTCTGCTTTCTTTTAATTGATCCTGCATATGCCTGTTGAGTGATTTTGGGGAGGGTTTCAGTGTGGGTGGGAAAGTGGGCGAAGGCAAGACTGAGTCAGTGGTTTGATGTATGAATCTATAAGTGCAAGGATGTGTGCTACCTTTATTTATGTTATGGTGTTGAGTGCCTACACGCACCTCGGACTTGAGACCTATTGGCTTGACCAGTGCTTTTTGTTTTTTTACATCATCACATAACTCCTGTGTCACTCAATTATTTTGTCGGTTTGTATAGCGCTTTGATTAAAGCGCTCTAAAAGTTAGTGATATGAATGTCCCTTTCACCGTGGTGTCCAGCATGGACTCTTGTTTAATGTTCTCCGCCCAAAGCACTCCTGAGCAGCGGCCAAGCTCCCTGCAGATGCTGTCCCCTCTCTGACACCGAGCAGGACTCGGCACGTTGTGTGCACAGCTGATCCCCCTCGGCACTTTAAGCGCACAGTAAGGGCGGGCAGTGGGAGCCTGGGGGCCACAGGCTCTCTGGCAGCCTCTGAACCCTCAAACATTCTGTCAAATCACTTGATGCACCGAAGCTCAGAAAGGCGATGCAGCGCTTTATAAAACTACTATGTTAGTAAATAAATAAACGTAAGAATCATGTTGTGGGAGGACAGAGCTATCTCGCAAAGGCCCCCTCAGCGGCGGTCCTGGTGTTTGTTTTTCCCATACGCTGCTCGCCTGTGCATCTGTTTTACATTTGCACACATTTTGGGGATTTCACAAGAACGGATCTGCTCCCCTGTGCCAACTCATCCTGCCCCCATGCTCTGGAGCCCAATATTGTTCTGCAGCTCCTGGGAACCCCCCTCTTCCTGTGCTCACCGGGAGACGGAGAACTGGAGGAGCGAACAGCAACTTGTCCAACTGGTGGAAACAAAATAGGATGTGGTTTTGGCGTCCTGCGTGGAAAGACAACGAAAAACGCTTCTCTAATTGCCACACGCTTTAGTACTGGGGCGATACACGGGGACTGAAGGGCACCGACTCCTGACAGCGGTTCGTGGAGAAAGGGCGCTGCAGAGGAGAGGCCACTACGTGCCCTGGCATGGAATGTGCCCTAGCGGCTGTTATCAGAGCCCCGCTTACCAGTTGTAACAAACTGTGTGATCCTGCACAAGTCACTGTCTCCACGCTGAGTTGTTCTATGTGCCACCACAGCCTATAGACTTATATAGCGCCATAAATCGATGGTTTTCCAGGCACTATTGCACATCACTCAATAGATATTTCAGCTGCCACGTCTTCAATTTCTTTTCAAAGTTAACACTTTATCGAATTTCCTACTGATTACAGGAAACCCGTTCCACTGCCATGCAGATGTGCTTTTTATGTTCTGTGGACTTCTCTGCAGACCCTTTCTGGGAGCTGTTCATCCGCCGGCAGGCATGGAGTCCCTAAGCGATGCCAGAACTAATAACAGATTTGACATTGGTTGCTGCAGTGCCCTCTCATGAGTAGGCCATTGTGAGGGTTCACTGTCCGTGGGCAGGGAGCATAGGTCATGCGCTTCTCCCCTGGGATCTCTTCACCCAACATGGCACCGAGAAGTTTAGATGAGTGGAAGACTCGAGGTACGATGTTCCCATGACTTGGTGATCTTATAACCCCCACCCTAACATTTAGAGGTGGCGCCCTCCGCCGTTTCTGGCTTTGCTCTCTGAAGGCTGTAATTCCCTCACTTTAGGTACGTGAAATCCAAAGTTTATATTGGGCGTCCTTGTTTGTACATTCACAAAATAGTTCAGCAGTTGAGTTTTGAAGAGGCATTGGACATTCCTGTTCAATTTGCTGCAGCTAGTCCATTGCAAAATCCTTATCCCACTTCTCCACCACCACAAACACCTCCTCCACAAACTCCCTCACAGGTAACACATCCCCTCAGTCTACAATAGGGATGGATCAGGATATCACAGATGATACACAGCCAGGGGATCCTTGGAATATTTATGATATTGATCCTCAAGCTGACACTGATCCTGACTTGTATTCCACTTGCCCATCACCATCTGATGATGCCAATGCTTATCAGGACCTAATAGCACATGCAGCAACGTTCCATCGAATTTCTTTATATAAATATTCTATAGAGGAAGATTTTCTATTCAAGACTTCGTCTACTGCATGAGCAGTTATACCCCTGTGAATTCTAGTTCTATTACTACATATTGCAAATGACCAGGAAAGACATTTTAAAAGCTTGTGCTGGATACTGGCGAAAACGAGTTAGCACACCAACACGTGGGCCACCCTGAAGATAAGGATTTTTGGTATCAAACACCTCGTATTAATAAACCCACACTGATGCCACTGTTGGATTTATTAATACATGCACCAAGAGGGCATCTTAGAGACGCCCCCTGAAAACCTACCAGCCAGTGATGTACTGACTGACTGGTTCACGCCAGCCTGCTGCCAGAGACAAGTTTTTGCCTCCAAGGTGGAGGGCCACCGCTCTCAGGTCAGAAACAAAGCCTGCTTGGGTAGAGGGCATTCATACACTCTCCTACAGGATGACCTGCTGATTATCATTCTAAAGCAGGCGAGCTTCAAAGAAGGAAAAGAGCAAACTCGCAAACAAATGGAGATGCACCACCTCCAGAGAAAGAATCCAAGCTCATGGATGCCTCTGGTAAAAGAGTTGCGGCACAAGCAGCTAATCATTGGTGTATAGCCAATAGTCAAGCCTTATTAGCAAGGTATGACAGGGCCAGCTGGGACGAAATAGAGGGGTTCCTCAAACATCTTCCAAAGTTGCACAAAAAGAGGCGTCAAGAAATAGTGATTACTAAAGATTCTATAAAATGTGCACTAAATGCAGCTGATAGCACTGCTTGGGGTATAAACACAGGTATCCTAATACATAGGCATGCATGGCTTAGGGTGTCAGGATTTAAACCTGAACTCCAGCAGGCCATATTAAATCTACCATTCGATAAGGCACATCTTTTCGGCCCGCAGGTAGACACCGCCTTTTGAAAAGATGAAAAAGGACACAGAGGTAGCAAATTCTTTGGGAGCCCTACAAACTAACCCCTACAGTGGTTCTTTTCGTAGACCATATTACAAACAAGGTGCCAAAACTGTCAACACAGATAACCTCTGGGTTACAAGACAAGAATCCGGGAAAAACCTCTACACCTAGAACTTTCTACAGAGGCTCTTTTAGAGGAACCCATTTTAAAGGAAGAAGCAGAGGAAACAACACCTGTTTGTCAAATGCCAGTAGCACACAATGACTTCCTTACCATTCTCCCAGACCATCTCACACATGTCGGGGGTCGTCTTTAACAGTTTTTCAACAATCACAACAGAACAATGCGTCTTGGACATTTTCCAACATGGTTATTTTCTGGAGCTCAGAACTCCTCCAAATATTCCACCTTGCAAACACAAACTATCTGTATAACATCAAACCCTTCAGCAAAAATAAATCTCAGCTCTATTACAAAAAGGAGCAATAGAAATAGTTCCACCTCAATTTCAAGGCACAGGAGTATATTCATTATGCTTCCTTATATCCACAAGCATTGGAAATGCAATAGGTCTCGCAGCATTAGAGTTAGTGCTTTTAGAATTGTTTATGGTTTTTTTTTGTAAATCTTTAGCATTTTTGTTTCCTGTAGCCAATGCTAAAGAATTACAAATAAAAAAAGCTATAAACATTTCTAAAAGCTCTAACTCAAATGCTCCGAGACCTATTGCACTGTGTGAGGGTGAGGGGTTGAGGGTGGGTGAGGGTGAGTGAGGGTGAGTGAGGGTGAGTGAGGGGTTGAAGGTGAGTGAGGGTGAGGGGTTGAGGGTGAGTGAGAGTGAGGGTGAGTGAGGGTGAGTGAGGGTGAGGGTGAGTGAGGGTGAGGGTGAGGGGTTGATGTTGAGGGTGAGGGGTTGAGGGTGAGTGAGGGTGAGTGAGGGGTTGAGGGTGAGTGAGGGTGAGGGTGAGTTAGGGTGAGGGGTTGAGGGTGAGTTAGGGTGAGGGGTTGAGGGTGAGTGAGGGTGAGGGGTTGAGGGTGAGTGAGGATGAGTGAGAGTGAGGGTGAGTGAGGGGTTGAGGGTGAGGGGTTGAGGGTGAGTGAGGGTGAGGGTGAGTGAGGGTGAGTGATGGTGAGGGTGAGGGGTTGAGGGTGAGGGGTTGAGGGTGAGTGAGGGTGAGGGGTTGAGGGTGAGTGAGGGTGAGAGGGTGAGGGTGAGTGAGGGTGAGGGGTTGAGGGTGAGTGAGGGTGAGGGGTTGAGGGTGAGTGAGGGTGAGGGGTTGAGGGTGAGGGGTTGAGGGTGAGTGAGGGTGAGGGGGTGAGGGTGAGGGTGAGTGAGGAGTGAGAGTGAGGGTGAGTGAGGGGTTGAGGGTGAGGGGTTGAGGGTGAGTGAGGGTGAGGGTGAGGGGTTGAGGGTGAGTGAGGGGTTGAGGGTGAGTGAGGGTGAGGGTGAGTGAGGGTGAGTGAGGGTGAGGGTGAGTGAGGGTGAGTGAGGGTTCAAATCGGTTTTTGGGGGGTAGCTTTAAAATCATTAGTCTTCGATCTGAACCGGGAGGGTTGGAATGTAAGGTGTCTGGCAGTGGATTAATGAGTCATGACCTGTATTTAAGACCATCCGCCTCGATATCAGGCGAGACGAGATTTACTCGTACAACCGTGGGCTTCTGAGCAGAGCTTCGGGCATAGACACTTTGTTTTTAAAATAAATTAAACACTGCTCTTAGTCCCAAGTCAGACACTCTATCACTGACGCTTTGGGAGCTTACAGGATTATTGCCCCAGCTACCATGTCAGCGAGGGAACGAGAGAAGCACCGGGAAGCCAGCAGCTCCCAGTGCACTACAGGAGGCCTCGCTGCGGTGAGTTAATCGACCTCTATACAAGAACGCCCAATGCCCTCCCGCATGCCAGAGTCCACAGGGCCATTCGTCAGGAAGTGGTGCGTGGCAGCGCAGACCTCAGCGTGCGCCGGCCCTGTGCGGCTGGGTCGTTCTTTCCTGATAATCAAGGGTCAGTTCCGGGGCAGCTAGAGAGAGACCTCTTCCGCTGCAGAAAGGTTGGCTGGCCCACCTTTTTTGGGGCGGGTTATGTGTTTTCTAACCAATGGCAGGGTAAACTGGAAAATACAGCCACAAAGACTCTCCAAGCTCCGCCTATCATCCTGTCAATCTGTTTAACACCAGTTTTCCGATAATCTTCTCTTGTTTTGGAAATTGAAGATCTGAAAGAAACACGTTAGTGTTAGATTCCTTACCTTAGAATATCCCCAGGCGTCAGTCTGGATCCGGAAACTTTTGCGTAGCAGTACCCCTGCGCGTCGGTAGGCGTCGTCTGCAGGCGTCCCCTGCGGCTCCGCGTCCGTCGTCGGCGTCGTGCGCCGTGATGACGTCGCTGGAGTATATAGACGCCGCCTCCGCGCGCTGACGTCAGTTCTTCTTTTTTCCGCGCCAGTGGACGCAGATCTGAAGAGCAGTATCCCGGTCTTTGACCAAGTTTTTCGAAGTACTTACTCACTTGTGCCTGATAGGATGCCTGGGTTCAAGCACTGTGATGACTGTGAGCGCACGATGTCGGTCACAGACCATCACCGCCTCTGTCTCCGGTGTCTGGGCCCCGACCACGACGTGGACTCCTGCGTCGACTGCCGGGCCCTCACCAACAAGGCTAGGCGGGAGCGGTCCCGCAAGCTACTGGAGCTCCGGGTGTCGGCTCCACGTCGGGACCGGGAGCGGTCCCGGTCCGGCCGGAGGTCGAGAGAGCGTTCGAGGGAACGATCGCGGAGCCGCGCCGAGCGTTCCGGAAGTCGACACCACTCGTCAGGCTCGTCAGGTAAGAAGCATAAGAAGTCGGGGCGTCGTCATCGTACCCCCGACTCCCCCCGACGCTCGCGCGATGCGGCCGGGGGCTCGGGTGACCCCAACCCCGCGGCTCCGCGAGAGTCGCCGGCGCGGCCTGCCTCATACCCTCTGGTCCCTGGGCACGGTGCGACGCCTGAGGAGATCGAGGCGTTCCTCATGGCCATGAGGGCGCTCGGTTCTCCGACGGGGCCTACGGTGCCTTCGGGCCCAGTGCTACCGTCTGGGGGTCCTAGCGGTTCGGGTGTCCCTGCCTCGGCGCCGTCGGGTGCTCCGGCCCCGGCGCCGCCGACGGCTCCGATCCCGGCGCCGCAAGGGCCTTCGGGATCGGCGCCGGCTGGTCTTCCGGCCTCCCCGGCGCCGTTGCCATCGGGGTTACCCCCGACGCCGCCCCCGCGCGACGCCGGTTCTCCGGTGCCGGCTCCGGCCGGCTCCGGGGTTCCGACGCCGGCTCCGGGCGGCGCCGTCCCCTTACCTTCCCCGACGCCGGACGCGGCGCCGGACGGGCGTCGCTCGACGCCGGTCCCGGCGCCGATGGGGCCCTTGAACCCCGAGGAGCCGGTCTACATCGTTGACTCCGAATACGGAGAAGATGAAGAGTTCGGTGAAGGTTGGGAGGGGTCCGAGGACCCTCTGTCACGCGAGTGCCAGTATGACCCGGACTGGACAGGTGACTTGGGGGATGCCAGTGGTCTGGACGACTCTCCTAACCCTGGTTTGATCTCTCCTCCTTCCGTGGCTTCGGTGGAGGGAGCTGCTTATTCTGTGGTGCTGATGAGGGCTGCCAAGGCCTTACACCTTGAGCTTCCCGTCGCGGCCGTGAGGCCTAACATCCTCACCGAGGTCTTCAAACCGCAGTCATGCCCACAGGAGCCACTGCTGCCGTTTAATGAAGCCTTATCAGACGTTCTGTTGGGCACTTGGTCCAGGCCCGCTTCAGGTCCGCCTGTTGATCGGAACGTGGCCAGGCGCCACCGTCCTTGTCCGGATGACCCCAAGTTCCTGTCTACCCACCCCACTCCTGAGAGTCTGGTGATCCAGGCCTCGACCTCCCAGTCCGCATTCCCGTCGGCCCCGCCCGACCGGGAATCCAAGAGGTATGACCAATTTGGCAAAAAGGTCTTCTCGTCCATTAGTTTGGGCCTGCGGTCTTGCAACACCGCCTGCCTCTTGGGCCGCTACACCCACTCTGTGTGGGATACGGTCGCGGAACTGCTGCCAGAATGCCCCATGGAGGTGCGGGCAAAACTCGGTCAGGCTGTGGCTGAGGGCCGAGATGCAGCGAAATATTCAATACGGTGTGGTCTTGATACGACCGACTCGCTGGGCAGAGCTATGTCAACGACAGTGGCGATTCGTCGCCACGCCTGGCTGAGATCCGCCAATTTTTCGGCAGACGTCCAAAGTGCACTGATGGACATGCCGTTCGATGGCCGTCACCTCTTCGGTGACAAGGCGGACCACGCGCTGGAACGCTTCAAGGACTCCAGGGTCACGGCCAAGTCCTTGGGTCTCTCGACCCAGCGTCAGCAAACGGGTTCGTTTCGTCCCTTTCGTGGCCAAGGAAGGGGCGCCCCCACACGTGCTGCCAGCCACGCGCCGCAACAATCCTTTCAACGCGGTGGCGGCCGTGGAAACCGCCGTGGCGGCGGTCGGGGACAACGGCGGGGTCAGACCACACCTTCCCCCGCAGCATCTACCCCAAAATCCTCCTAGTCCGTGCTTTCGGCCCCATGTGACGCCAGTGGGTGGCAGGGTTCGCCATCACCACGCTCACTGGCGCACGATCACTTCGGACAGGTGGGTGCTGCAAATCGTCCGAAGGGGCTACTCCCTCCCCTTCGAGACCTCTCCTCCAGCCATGCCACCGCAGAACCACCGTGTGTCGGGGGACCACTTGACACTTCTGCAGGAGGAAGTTACGGCCCTCTTGGCCAAGGGGGCCATCGAGCGCGTTCCTGGGCCAGAAGTAGGGCGTGGTTGTTATTCCCACTACTTTCTGGTGCCCAAGAAGGACAAGGGGGGCCTACGTCCTATCTTGGATCTAAGGAACGTCAACGGCTTCCTCCGGAAGGAGAAGTTCAAGATGTTGACGTTAGCTCAGGTCTTGGCTGCTCTAGACCCACAAGACTGGATGGTAGCGTTGGACTTGCAGGACGCCTATTTTCACATCCCCGTCCTGCCGGCCCACCGGCGCTACCTGCGGTTCACGGTAGGCCAGGAGCATTTTCAGTTTATCGTGCTTCCCTTCGGCCTTACCAGCGCCCCACGGGTGTTCACAAAGGTGATGGCGGTGGTCGCAGCCCATCTGCGCAGGTTGGGGGTTTCAGTCTTCCCCTACCTAGACGACTGGTTGTTGAAGGCGGGCTCGCCCCAGACAGTCGTCCACCACCTTCAGATGACGGCAGACCTCTTGCACGACCTGGGGTTCTCCATCAATGTGCCGAAATCACACCTGTGTCCCTCTCAAAAGCTCCTTTTCATCGGAGCGGTTCTGGACTCGGCGCAGTTTCGGGTTTATCCTCCGGAACGGCGGGTTCGGGATATTCAGGCTTTGATTCCCATCTTTCAGCCGCTATCCCGGGTTTCGGTCAGGTTGACGCTGCGGCTGCTGGGACTGATGGCTTCCTGCATCCTTCTGGTGCATCACGCTCGGTGGCGGATGCGGGCTCTGCAGTGGGACCTGAAGTTTCAGTGGGCCCAGCATCAGGGCAACTTGTCCGACCACGTCTTGATCTCGGAGGGCACTGCGAGACAACTGCAGTGGTGGCTTACGGACCGCGATTGGGTCAGGGGCAAGTCCCTCTCCCTTCCCCAACCGGAGCACGTTGTCGTGACGGACGCGTCCCTCCAGGGCTGGGGTGGCCACTTGGGAGAGGCAGAGATCAAAGGCATCTGGTCTCCGGCGGAGTCCCGGCTCCATATCAACCTGTTGGAGCTGCGGGCGATTCGTCTGGCACTGAAGGCATTCCTCCCCTTTGTCAACGGGAGTGTGGTGCAGGTGTTCACCGACAACACCACCGCCATGTGGTACTGCAACAATCAGGGCGGTGTGGGGTCGTGGACCCTTTGCCAGGAGGCTCTGCGCCTCTGGCAATGGCTGGAACGTCAGGGCGTGACTCTGACGGTTCAACACCTGGCAGGTTCTCTGAACGCCAGGGCGGACGAACTCAGCCGTCGGTGCTCGATGGATCACGAATGGCGTCTGAACTCGGACGTGGCGCAAGGCATCTTTCTGCAATGGGGAGAGCCTAGGTTAGATCTATTCGCCACCGAAGAGAACGCGCAATGTCATCAGTTCTGCGCGTTGGAGTTTCCAAGACGGCACTCGCACGGCGACGCCTTTCGGCGCGCGTGGAGTTGCGGTCTGTTATACGCCTTTCCGCCTATACCACTTCTGCCCAGAGTGCTGAAGAAGATCAGGCGCGACCGGGCCCAAGTTATCCTTGTGGCTCCGGACTGGGCTCGAAGGTACTGGTATCCCGAGCTACTCAGCATGTCAGTCGGTCCCCCGATCCGCCTGCCCCTTCAGGAGGACCTTCTGTCGCAGCAGCAGGGGACGGTCCTCCACCCGAACCTGTCCAGTCTCCACCTCCATGCTTGGAGATTGAGCGGCGGCAGTTGAGGCCATTTGACTTGCCTCCTGAAGTCTGTGATGTTATTCTGGCAGCCAGGCGTCCCTCCACTAAGTCGGTATACGCCTGTCGGTGGAACAGATTTGTGGCATGGTGCACAGCAAAGGCTGTGGATCCTCTTTCTGCCCCTCTTTCGGAGGTTCTTCTGTTTCTTCTTTCTCTTGCCCAGCAGGGCTCTGCTCTGGGCACTATCAAGGGCTACCTTTCTGCCCTTTCAGCCTTTTTGAGGCTTCCTGATCAGCCTTCTTTGTTCAAATCCCCGATTGTAACTCGATTCTTGAAAGGCATCACTCACATGTTTCCACCTGTTCCGTTTGTGATGCCTCAGTGGGATTTGAACCTAGTTCTGACCTTTCTAATGTGTGCTCCCTTTGAGCCCCTTCATTCTTGTCCTCTCCGTCTCCTGACTTTAAAGACGGCTTTCCTGGTTGCCATCACCTCTGCCAGGAGAGTGAGTGAGCTCCAGGCTCTTTCTGTCCAACCTCCTTTCCTGTCCATTCATCCTGATAAGGTGGTTCTGAGGACTAGACCTTCTTTCCTGCCCAAGGTTGTTTCGGCCTTTCACATCGGGCAGTCCATCACCCTCCCTTCCTTCTTCCCGCCTCCGCATCCGTCAAAGGATGAAGAGCGGCTCCATCGTCTGGACCCAAAACGTGCGCTTTCATTTTACATGGATCGCACACGCCAGTTCCGGGTGGATGACCAACTGTTTGTTGGCTACGTGGGTGCGAAGAAGGGAAGGGCGGTCTGTAAACGAACCATCTCTCGATGGGTCGTCCTCTGCATCAAAGCGTGCTACTCTTTGGCTCGGAAGGAGCCTCCTGTTGGGCTGAGGGCCCATTCCACTCGGGCCACGGCGGCTACCACTGCCCTGGGCCGGGGAGTCCCCTTGCAGGACATTTGCCAAGCGGCTACGTGGGCCTCGCTGCACACGTTTGCGAGGCACTACTGCCTGGACAGTCAAGTCCGGAGGGATGGCTTCTTTGGCCGTTCTGTCCTCCAGGACTTTCTGGTGTAGTTTGTATTGGTTCGCAGACCCACCACCGGGGTTGGTATTGCTGGGGTATGTATTCTAAGGTAAGGAATCTAACACTAACGTGTTTCTTTCAGATGAACAAGTTACTTACCTTCGGTAACGATATATCTGTAAGAAACATTAGTTAGTGTTAGATTCCTTACCGATCCCACCCATCCTCCCCGTTCTGCGAACTGATACCTAGGGTTAAGGTCATCCCTTTCAGGGCCCTAGTTTTACATGGCACCAGTGTTGGTTCTCTCATGGCTCTGCGTCTCCTGGCGCGGAAATGCTGTGTGCAAAGAACTGACGTCAGCGCGCGGAGGCGGCGTCTATATACTCCAGCGACGTCATCACGGCGCACGACGCCGACGACGGACGCGGAGCCGCAGGGGACGCCTGCAGACGACGCCTACCGACGCGCAGGGGTACTGCTACGCAAAAGTTTCCGGATCCAGACTGACGCCTGGGGATATTCTAAGGTAAGGAATCTAACACTAACTAATGTTTCTTACAGATATATCGTTACCGAAGGTAAGTAACTTGTTCTTTAATAGAAATGGACTTAAAGTAGAGACGCCCGGATGTTTGTGATCTTCATTTTGAAGTTTTCAGGTAAGGCTTACATGCAGGAACATTCCGCCTGGATCCGGAAAGTTAATGCGTAGGATGTTATCGCTAACCGATTGAGTAAACGGAGGGTAAGTGAGGTACAGGAGAGCTAGGGATTTAGAAATACCGAAGACATACGTCGGATAGAAAAGTGTGCCAATTTGGAACAGGAGGCAGAGTTGCAGCAGAGGTTGGGGAGGCGTTGTAGAGAAGTCACGGCAGAGAGAGCAATACAGGGCACATGTATACTTAATGTGGCAGGGAGGAAAGAGGCACTGATTCAGGTCTGTGATTCGGAAAGAGTGACTGACTGCAACAAGATCGTAAATGTTGATGTTAGGCAGGTGGCAAACATGGTAGCTTCGGGCAGGGGAGGGGGCGGAGCGGGGAGAGGGAACAGATGGAGCGAAGGCTGATAAGGGGAGGGGGGAGGAGAAATGCGACACGGCGGGCAGGGGAGGGGGCGGAGCGGGGAGAGGGAACAGACGGAGGGAAGGCAGATAAGGGGAGGGGGGAGGAGAAATGCGACACGGCGGGCAGGGGAGGGGGCGGAGCGGAGCGGGGGCCTAGTGCGGCTGAGGGAACTGATGTGCACGCGCTTTTAAGCTCAATGCGCATGCGCATTGAGCTTAAAAGTCACGGGCACTGCAAGGAATCGCCACGATTCCTTGCAAGTTGGATAAAGAGTGGATAAGCCCCCATAGTCTCGCTTGCTCGATGCGCATGCGCATCGACAGGCGAGACCTAAAAAAGGATGGGTCCCTACAACCCTTTCTCGATCTCAGACCAATAAATCATTACATCATACCAGAACCCTTCCATATGGTCACTCTCCAAGAGATCATTCCATTATTACAACAAGCATTGGCATAGCCAATAGGTCTCGCGATTAGGACCTTATAAGTGTTTATCTATGCAACGGTTGCTGGTGTTGCTGCAAGGATATTGTGCTGCATAACTGAATACTTATAATGTCCCAAATGCGAGACCTATTGGCTATGCAAATGGATAGCTAATAGGTATGTTTTTTTTGACCTTTTAATTATTCAGTTATGCAGTTTAATACTATTGGTGCAACAATATTACTTTTTGCATGTCTAAACAGTTATAATGTGTGTAAGGCTCGACCTATTGGATATGTTTTTTTTATTTTGTGAGTGTTTTTTTAATGTAGTTATTGTGAGAATGTGATAGTTAATTAGTGAGAGAGTATTAGTGAGAGTATGTTAGCGAGAATGATTTATTTTTGATAGTGAGTTTGTTAGTTATTGTCTGAGAGATACATGTTTTTTTTTGTAACTGGGAGTTTGTTATTGTGAGTGTGTATGTGATAGAGAGTTATTTATTTAGTGTGAGTGAGTGTGTTAGTTTGTGAAAGATAGTTTGAGAGTTGGTTAGTGAGAGAGAGTGTGATATAGTTACTGAGAGTGATTGAAAGAGTTATTTTTTAGTTAGTAATAGATAGTGATTAAATTAGTTAGAATTATACGTTGATTTCAAACGACAAAAGATAATCCCTTGCAGCCGCATGTCAGTAGATTACCCTGGATGCTTTTATGGTTTAAGTATAGTTTTATTGTAGAACCATGGTGCTAACACTGCACAAACGAACAAGAGGAGGAATAAGTGGCTGCGTGTTACTGGGAAATAGGTGCTGAAATTAAAGCAATTTATACAAATATGAAACCGTGGTTTCACAGAAGAAGAAAAAAGACGTACAAGTTCATAGTTTATGGCACATACATTATTTGGGTTTTAATAGCAAACCTGGGAGCCAATTTTTGTGTTATTATTTTTATTATTTTTTTAAAAAAAGAAGAAAAACCCAAGTGCAAACAGAATAGTTGCATGTACTTTAGTCATTATAGTTTGTTGCATTATAAATGCCAGTGTTATGAGTCAATTATTTAAGGTCAGAAGTTATCTACAGACAGTTCTATGGTTAAAATAAAGGGAGTCCAAGCCCCTTTTCCGCGATTGAATCGCTTCGTCTCAGTTGTCCTATATCGATTCAATAACTTTCCTCCCTGTTCTGGACCTCATCCTGGGGAGGATCATTTCCCTCAGTGTTCTAATTGGATGAACAAGCTGTATCCTTGAGATGGAGAGTTTTTTTTAAATTAATGATTCGAGACGGGTTTTAGTAAATAGGAAGAAGTGGCACTCAAGCTGTTTAGACGTAATGTGAATAGTTGGGTGTCAGAATCAAAATGGTGCCAACAGGAAGGGGAGACCCTCAAAACCCCTCAATCTGTGTGGAAAACCACACAGCAACAATTAAGCAAAAGACCTGTGCACACATTAAACAGTAAATCATCTGATAGATAAATATTTAAAGCAAAGTAGGACATTCCAACAATGGAATCTTTGTTCTGCAACTTGTCTTTTAATCGTGCATCCGGAATAATTTACAAACAGCCAGCCGACACGTGTTTCATTGTAGAAGAGAGTGCTCTACAACTCTCCAGGGCATTATGGCTGAATCCACAATTGGAATACCCACATCCGGTGATAATTCCAACCCGTCAGGGTAGTTAGGATCTTGAATAGAAGTGAATGGAAGTAAAATTTGGCAGCCAATTATAGACTGTTCAGTGATAGATGAAAAGAGCAGCTAACACTCCCCCTGTGGCGGCATGCTTCTTCAAAGTGAAACTGACGCGGCCTGATCGAGCGCTGTAAGGGTGCCTGAAAATGCTAGCTCAGGCGAGACCTAAAAAGGGGGTTTTCATGGCGGCTTTAGATCTAAAGGACACCTATGTCTACATACCAATTCACCCTGCACAAAAGAAATACCTTAGATTTCTATTTCAAGGAACACATTATCAGTTCAAGGTTCTTCCATTTGGAATTACCACAGCACCGCGAGTCTTCACAAAGTGTCTAGCAGTAGTAGCAGCACATCTATGCAGACATAATATTAATGTTTTCCCATATCTAGACGACTGGGTAATCAAAGCAAACAACTACGTTCTTTGCAACCAAAACACAAAAAAACTAGATTTGCTGCATCAAGAAGGGTGCACCCTCAATATAAAAAAAAATCTCATCTACAATCAGACAAAACTGAGTCGTACCTAGGCACTATACTGAACACACAATCAGCACTAGCATATCCAACCACAGACATGCTGCACAACATAGTAACTTTAATTCACCAGTTTCAAACTAGAAATAAAATTCCTGCAAAACATTTCTCCAACTTCTAGGCATGATGGCATCCTGTATTCACATAGTAAACATGCCTGACTTAATATGAGACCTCTACAACAATGTCTCTCTCATAAGTGGACTTGTTCACTGAGTCACCGTCACGATCTAGTTTTGTTAGAAAGATACACAAATCAATCTCTGCAATGGTGGAAACCACAGAATTTAACAAAAGGGCAGTCTTTTCAGGCACACAGCCCCCCAGAAAATACTCACAACAGATACTTCCCTAACAGGTTGGGGTGCTCATCTCTACAACCTCACTATTCAGAGTATATGAGATTCCAAATAAGAATCTCTGTATCAGTCACCTTGAGCTGCAAGCTGTTCATCTAGAAATCAAAGCCTTCCTACCTGGTCTGCAACACAAAGTTGTCCTAATTCAAACAGACCATATGACAAGAATTTATTATTTACAAAAACAGGGGGACACACTCGCTCCAATTATCTCTAGTAGCATAGAAAATTTGGAGATTAGCAATACATCATAACATTCATCTCCTAGCAGAACATGCCTCACGGACAAGCAATCAAATTGCACACTTTCTAAGCAAAACGCAGCAACAATTCCACAAATGTGAGTTTTACCCCAATTTTCTTCAACCATACTTTCACAAGTGGGGGTTTCCTGGGGTAGACCTGTTTGCAACAAAAGAAAACGTAAAATGCCCCCACTTGGCAAGCAGGTACCCACACCATCAATCCAAAGGCAATGCTCTAGGGATGAACTGGTCAGAGATATTTGAATGCTCTTTGCCACCTCTCCCACTACCATCAGGTCAGGAAACTCGCAGACATCTCTCACTATGATACTAATGGCTCCAACATAGGCTCGACAACCATGGTTGTCAACAATCCTGGAACTGTCTTAAGTCCTTCACTAGAATCTTCACCTGAACCCAGATCTTTGCTCACAGAATCACGGAACACTAAGACGTCCCAATCCCAAAGAAATTAATCTTGCAATTTAGCCCCTGAAAGCTTAGAATTTGGTTACTTAAATTTACCTCAACAATGTATGAACATTCTTAAAGAGGCTCGTAAGCCAACTACAAGGGTATGTTATGCAGCAAAATGGAATCACTTTGTTATATTCTTTCACAAGTAAAATGTTAACCCTCTAAAGGCAAAGGTAAAAACACTTATTTTTTACCTTTTGCATTTACAAACTGCAGGATTAGCATATACTTACATAAGATTACATCTTGCAGCGTTTGCAGCATATCTCCAAAATAGATAACGCATATCGGTGTTTAAAATTCCAGTTATAAAATCTTTCATGGAGGGACTTAAAATAATAATTCCTCCTACACTTTCACCTGCCCCAGCATGAAACTTAAGCATTGTCCTAACAAGATTAATGGGTCCTCCTTTTGTACCTTTCATTACATTCTTGTTAATTGCAATATGTTTCATAGAAACGTGCCTTTTTAATAGCTATTACTTCTCTTAAAAGAGTAAGTGAAATTCAGGCATTAACTCTAGAAGAGCTTTTCTTTCAACCTCATCAACCCAGGGTAGTGCTTCAAACTAATCCTAAATTCTTGCCAAAGTAGTTTCCAATTTCCATAGTAATCAATCCATTGATTCACCATTTTTTTCCCCACAACCAGATACAGTTGCAGAAAGGGCATTAAACACTCTAGATGTAATAAAAAGGGCACTGATGTATTACATCAACAGGACTAAATCTTTTGGAAAAAACAAAACAATTGTTTGTTGCCTTTGCATCCCCTCGTTTAGGAAACGCAATATCAAAATCAGGCATTTCAAGATGGATAGTTAAATGTATCCAGACAATTCAATGCATATGCTAAACGTCTTTTACCTGATGCGCCATAAGAACACTCCACTAGAAAAATTGGAGCTTTTATGGCATTTTTTAGGGACCATTTCTATTGCTAACATTTGCAAAGCAGCAACATGGTCTACTCCACACACCTTCTCAAAACATTATTGTGTGGATGAATTTGCATGCCAACAAGCCAATGTTAGTCAGGCCGTACTTGAAATTATTTTTCAGACAACTACAATACCCACAAGTTAACCACTGCCTGAGGTGAGGGACTGTTTCACAGTCTATGCACAGCATGTGCATCTACAGCACACATGCTTCGAACGGATTATGTTGCTTACCCTGTAACTATCTGTTCTTGGCATGTAGTGCTGTAGATTCACATGTGCCATCCCTACTCCCCCAAAAAGTCCTGTGTAGGTTGAAATACACACATTTTATTTCATAATAATACATGGACATCTCAATGCTTCCATATACAGCATTCTTACATTCTCACCTACCCACGACAAAACAATCTGAAGATGGTGTCGATGATCGGGCTCAGTATTCCCAAGAGGAGGAGTCACATAGCCTTGTGACTCGAAGAACTATTCTTGGAACAAAAAGAACTTGTAATCATCTGAGCCCAACACTAGATGGTGAACTTATGGAAAGCATGTGAATCTAAAGCACTACATGCCAAGAGCAGATGCTTACAGGGTCCTTCATATGGGGAAAAATGCATATACTGCATACAGTTACATACAAGAGGTTTCCGGGGTTTCCCTTCAGTACTTAAGGTGGCAGGGGCCAAAGTCCAAAGATCCACCAGTCATTTAGATACTATAGTAAATTTCTTGTTTATTATATGAGAGTCATGGAAAATATTGCCCAAACAAAAAGAGATAGTTGGAAGTAAACTGATGGACACATGAAAGTGAGAAACACTACATTAAAAATTTGGCTGAGATTAGCATTAGTTGTTGGAGTGAAAACCGTCTGCAATTTGGTCCTGGATATAGGGATAATGGAATGTAAGAAAACGTGTAATCAGGGAAACTGTGATCATAGAGCAAATAATAATGCGAAAGGTTTTGAAGCGAAAGTCCAGTTGCAATGTAAGTGTGGCTAATAGAGACGTGTATAACAGCTTCTCACATTTGTGCATTGTTCTTTTTTGTACTTTGAGAAGCAGGATAAAATATTCCTGTATATATTGAAACTCTGGATGTTTTCCGTTTAGTTTGATCTATTCTGTTTGAAATGCCTCATTTAGGCTCTTCCATTTGCTTTCAGGCTAAGAGACAACAGCGGAAATTGAATTTTCTGATCACCCAAACAGAGCTCTATGCCCACTTCATGAGCCGTAAGCGAGATTCAGAGTCTGATGTGATACAGGAAGAGATTCTACGGAAGCTGGATGACAACTCTTCCCAGCGGCAAATAGACATCGGTGGAGGGGTTGTCGTTAACATCACACAGGAGGATTATGGTATGTTTCCCTGAATGACATGTAGCAGTGCACAGAATGGCAGTGCTGTTCAGCATGATACTTGAGTTTGAATTGGCAGGAATAAGTGGTCATCTTTTCTTTGTAATCGGGTAGCCAATCAAAGCTTCAAAAAAGAATCTCGTGTCAACCAGAGAATTGCCCTCTGTGAATGGAAGATAATAATGACTGGCTTAAAGGCACAGTGCAAAAAAGTTGGCTTTATACACTTGATCTATTATTTCGAACTCCTTAAAGACTCTGCACCGATGTGTACTACATGTTTGACCACGTTGCTTATTTGCATTACTTGTCTTATTGATTTACATGATTGGCTTTGCATCCACCTATTTGTACTGTTAGCTTTATTGACTTACCTGTTGTCTATCCTCCCTCATGTACCCCTACTATGTAAAGCGCTCTGATATCTGCAAAGATCTTGTCCGCGCTATATAAAACTTTCAAAATAAATAAAATTAAAAAAATAAATAAATCCCATTTCCTTTAATTCAATTAAAAAGAAATTAACAAAGGAGCTGTTGTTGCCAAAGTGTCATTCATTTAAAGGTCTATTTGGCTACCTCTAAAATAATGCATCATTAAATTAGGGGTAATGAGAGCTGCTTCTTATCAATGAAAACTGTTCTAATCTATTGATGACTTTGATCATTTGTGGAATAATGACCACATCAGATACAATCATAATAGTGACCACAACTGGCAGTATCATAGTAGTAACCACCCTGATAGGTCACGATATTGAATGACCACCGTCAGCCAAAATGTCATATTGAGAATACTGTTTATATAATTTGGTGAAGGTTCTTAAACCTAGGAAAGTATAGATCTATTCTTAGCTGCTCCATTTCTATGTACTTTGAAGCGATGTATAATAGATAGGTACAGGCATATCTTCATGATAAATAGATGTGGAGTTAGGAATGTAAATATTTACTTATATATATTCTTACCTTCATGAAGGTGTGGTTGTCGATTTGTAGGTGCTATATTTTGACAGGATGATATTTAAAACTGGATGGTATTACAGAACACGGTCTACCCCAACTCAAGATGGTTATAGCAACAGCAATGTTGGGAAACGTTTTATCACTATGAAATGCCCCCACATGACTAGAAAGTGTCCACTGATACAAAGAGATTTAAATCTTCCAAAGACACCACGAATTACCATTCAAAAAGCAACTTAAATATATTTGAGATTTTCAATCATTTTGCAACGAACATCAGCATATCCCTTTTTGCTATCAAACATGTCCTTTTCATTTCGGGTAAACCACTCCAAGAACATCTTAACTTTTTCCACACCCTCGGTGTGACTGATAGAGTGTGTCTTGCCAAGTGACAATCTCCATGTGACTTTACAAAATTGAGAGTGGAAATAGCTGGTCATTTTGCAACTCCGTCAGGCTGTCAATATGTGCGTTTGTGTGGCCCTGGCATTGGTCAGGGTGGCTGCCACTATTAGTGTCCGGAGATGAGTTGAGCTGCTTAATTCAATGTGTCTAGCCCCTGTACAGCGCTCGACTATATTCTTGGGAGCTCATTCTAGGGTACTGGCGAGCTAACTGTAGCCTCTACGCTACCTTTGGAGATCTCTACTTTAGATAGTATGTCGAAAAGTGCTTTTTTCAAGTGAGTTGTTAATTGTTTTGAATTCGGTGAAGATTATAATGGCGGGGAAATAGCCAATTTTTCCTTATGCTGATTAGACGGTGATTAATGTTCTGCTTCTTATATCAATGCGCCTCTGTAAAAAACAAAAACACTTTCTGTAAATAATTTATATTGACAAAATAAAAACTATTTCTGATGAGTTTTCAGACCCATGTTGTCATGGTTTATCTTGTGAACCTGTACCAAATATTTTTGGTTGTAGTGCAGCTTACTTGTCTTTGGTTTCATGTTGCAGACAGTGAATACTACAAGGCACAAGCATTGAAGAATGCAGAAGATGCATACCAGATACATCAGGCTCGGGTGAGTATCTTGCTCATGGCATATGTTAAATGAGGAGAAGCATACTATGGGCCTGCCGAACCGCTGGCGTTTTCAAACATATTATCTGTTTGAAATGAACTATTCGTAACTTTTCTTAAAGCACTCTTTTGTTCCTCTGTGTCTGGATCTATATAGAAGACGATGTGCAGCAGTAGAATGTGGGGTGTGCATTCTGTGCACCAAGCATAGGGACCACATGCATTTTTGCAAACAAAGGTGTGCTCTCCTTTGGGTATGTGTAAGCATTACACACAATGCAAAAACTTTGAATCGAGTTAATCTGTACCAAAAACATATACCCTTAAATTACATTGGCAGCCTTTGGCTTATAAGTGTACCACACAATGTACAGATGCAGTCTGGATAGTTGTACTTCAACTTTGTCTATGCAATACGTTACAAATCCCATTCTATTCTTTAAAAATAGCTGACTAGCCATTAAGGTTCAATGCCAAGTAAAAGGACCACCCCTTATTTCATGAAAAGCAACCTAACCGTTCCATTAAAGGTTGAAGGGTTGTTTTAATTGTGGCACATAATTAAAGATGCTCTGTAGTTTCTAAGGGTAGGATTGTTACTTAATTTCCAATACCAAAATGTTCTGCTGATTACCTTGACCATGAAATTACAGATACCAACACAAATGTCCTTTAACATCATATATTAGGTCATTGATGATGTTACCAATGTAATTTGTGATGCCCTAGTGAAGTCATGAGCAGAGCATATGGCAACCGGTGAATTTCAGGACTTGTTAGGTTTGCCACTTTAACATAATATCTGAGTATGAAATCGAAACAAAGCTGACAATATATTCAATGAATAGTATAGTGAAGTAGTTAAAACCGGTTCTATAGAAGAGACTTGCCACCCGTTAAAATAAAAGGGCAGGCCCTTAAAACGCAATAATGTTGCTTCCTGGACACATCTAACAGGCTTGAGGACAGCTATTTTCTTAAGCTACAGTTAGCAAGTAAATTGCAGCTGTACTTGATGTTTAAAATCGTTGGGGAATCTAGTTCAGAAAGAAATTATGACACAGAATGAAAAGTATAATCGATTGTGATAGTTTTTACTGAAAACAATAAACACTCAAGGTGAGAATCAGACTAGGTTTTGAATAGTAACCTTAACAGTGGCACTCCTAAACGTACCAATGTTTTCTTATTCCGGCCCTCTAGAAGAGCTGGAAGAAATGATTAAACCTTGGGCCTGATTTAAACTTTGTCTGTCTTGGTACTTCGTCTTAAAGGCATCAGAGTACCGTGTCTCCCAAACCCCTGGTCCACCCTCATCGTTTAGAGACTGGCGAACCTGAAGGCTTCAGTCGACAAATGTCCCGTTGTCTCAGTGGCTGGAATACTTCCTCCGTTGCCCGACTTATTAGGGAATGTCAGAGGAAAGATATTACATTCCTTGCCCTATTTAGATGTACATCCTGATGCCTTTTTTCCCTGTCCATCTCTGCCAGGAAAACCTTGCTGTTCAGCAGTTGAAACAAAAGAAACATTTCCCCACACCCAGGGTAAAAAATCCCAGTCCCATGTTGTGGGGGTCATTTGCTTTATGTTTCTCTGAAGCAAACTCAGGCTTTTAACAATTTGTTTCTGAAAAAGAAAAATAATGTTTAACGTTTGGTATACAGCCATCAAAATCATTCGCTAATGTCCACCAAATGTTTTATACCTTGAGTGGAACTACTGTGGGTTTTTGTTAAATTATGGATTCACATTTTTCTTAATTCTTATCCTGTGACTTTTTTTTTGTCTTTTTCTCTTAGCTCTGACTTATTTTCATACATATTGTTTTGAAAGGGATGCAGTTGCAAATGTTCTGTTTATATGAATTATGTATTCTGGCACTCACTGTCTTTCTCCGTTCTTATTTTTTTTTTTATGAGAACCCAGAGGCAGCACATGTACACACTGAACTAAATTGATAATTTCATTACTACTAATGAAAGATGCAAGAGTGTTGGTACATAATGTACATTCTGACTAGAGTAAGTGCAACATGATGAAAATAAATAGGCCTTTACAATCAAAAGCACCCTTTCACGACGGCTATAACTGCATTGAAATGCGTACAAAGTAATGTGACTTAATTGGTTTAAAAAATAATAATAAAAAAGTTTTTTTTTTTAAAGCACCCTTGAATCTGTGATGCCTAATTTCCTTTCTTTCTTTTTCAGACAAGGTCCTTTGATGATGACGCAAGGGAAAGTCGGGCAGCTGCTCTCAGAGCTGCCAATAAGTCTGGCACGGGGTTTGGAGAGAGCTACAGTTTGGCGAATCCATCCATCATGGCTGGAGAAGACATTCCGCAGCCCACCCTTTTCAATGGCAAGCTGAAGTGTTACCAGTTGAAAGGCATGAATTGGCTGGCCAACCTATACGAACAGGTAACAGCATATTTACTAAAACATAATTAACACTACAATAAAGGCGATATTCCGGTTTAGTTGTTTACTTTATGGGGTGAAGGTCAATCAATCAATCAATCATAACACTTGTATAGCGCGCTACTCACCCGGAAGGGTCTCAAGGCGCTTGGGGGCCGCTACTGCTCGAACAGCCAGCTCTTGAGTTGTCTTCTGAAGGCGAGGTGGTCCTGGGTCAGCCGAAGGTGGATGGGGAGGGAGTTCCATGTCTTGACCGCCAGGTAGGAGAAGGATCTGCCTCCGGCGGTGGCTCTTCGGATGCGTGGTACGGCGGCGAGGGCGAGGCTAGCAGACCGTAGCTAGCGGGTGGGCGTGTGGAAGGTCAGGCGGTCGTTGAGGTACTTGGGGCCCAGGTCGTGGAGAGACTTGTGTGCGTGGGTGAGGAGCCTGAACGTGATCCTCTTGTTGACGGGGAGCCAGTGCAGGTTCCTCAGGTGGCTGGAGATGTGGCTGCGTCGGGGGATGTCCAGGATGAGTCGGGCGGAGGCGTTCTGGATGCGTTGTAGTCTTTTTTGTAGCTTGGCTGTGGTTCCGGCGTAGAGGGTGTTTCCGTAGTCCAGCCTGCTGGTGACGAGGGCCTGGGTGACCGTCTTCCTGGTTTCGTACGGGATCCATCGGAAGATCTTGCGGAGCATGCGGAGGGTGTGAAAGCATGAAGAGGAGACAGCGTTGATTTGTCTGGTCATTGAGAGGGAGGAGTCCAGGATGAAGCCCAGGTTGCGTGCGTGGTCTGTCGGCATGGGGGCGGTGCCCAGGGCTGGGGGCCACTAGGAGTCATCCCTGGCGGAGGGTGATGGGCCAAGGATGAGGACTTCCGTCATAGCTTGCTTAATCTCCACAACGGCCCCAGCAGCGCCGGGGATGCCTGGCTTCACCTTGGGGGTGCCCTCTCACAGGGAAAGCCAGGACGGGTTCCCCAGCGGTATACAGCGCCAGGACACCACGTAACGAGGTAACAGTGCGCTTTACAAGTATACATACATTACATTGTCTGAGTTCAGTTTCAAGCGGCTGTTCTTCATCCACTCGGCGACGTCTTTCATCCCTTCGTGGAGGCTGGTTCTGGCGGTGTTGGGGTCTCTGGTGAGGGAGAGGATCAGCTGGGTGTCTTCGGCGTAGGAGATGATGTTGAGGTTGTGTTGGCGTGCGATGGCTGCGAGAGGTCTCATGTAGACGTTGAAGAGGGTGGGGGCTGAGTGATGATCCTTGCGGGACGCCGCAGATGACTTCGGTGGCCTCGGAACGAAACGGGGGGAGGCGGACTCTGTGTTCTTCCAGCGAGAAATGAGATGATCCACTTCAATGCCTTCTATTGGGTGCCAGTGTTGCTGAGGCGTTGGACTAGGGTGCGGTGGCAGACAGTGTCGAACGCGGCGGAGAGGTCCAGGAGGATGAGTGCCGCTGTTTCCCCGTTGTCGAGGAGGGCTCGGATGTCATCGGTGGCTGCGATGAGGGCGGTCTCGGTGCTGTGGTTGGCTCTGAAACCGGACTGCGAGGGGTCGAGGGATCCATTCGTCTCGAGGAAGGCGGCAAGCTGTCTGTTGGCGATCTTCTCGATGACTTTGGCAGGAAAAGGGAGGAGCGAGATGGGGCGGAAGTTTTTGAGGTTGGTGGGGTCCGCTGTTGGTTTCTTCAGTAGGGTGCTGAGCTTGGCATGCTTCCAGCTCTCCGGGAAGGTGGCGGTGTCGAAGGAGGTGTTGATGACGTCTCGGAGTTGGGGTGCGATGGTGGAGTCGGCCTTGTTGAAGACGTGGTGGGGGCAGGGGTCAGTCGGAGATCCGGAGTGGATGGTGTTCATCGTGCGGGCTGTGTCTTCGGTGGTTACTGCGGTCCAGGTGCGGAGGGTGGCGGTGGGATGCGTTGGTTCGACGGTTGGGTGCGAGGATGGTGTGCCGAAGCTGTTGTGGATGTCGGCAATCTTGCGGTGGAAGAACGAGGCGAGGGAGTCGCAGAGATCTTGTGAAGGGGTGATTTCCTTGTTGCCTGTGCTGGGGTTGGAGAACTCCTTGACGATGCTGAAGACTTCCTTGCTGTCGTGGGCGTTGTTGTCCAGTCGCTCCTTCAGTGATTTCTTCTTGGTGGTGCGGGTGAGCTGGTAGTGCTTGCGGGTCGCGTGTTTGAGGGCGGTCATGTTGTCAGTGGTCCGGTCGAGGAGCCAGGCTTTCTCGAGGGTGCGGCAGGTCTTCTTGGAGTCCTTGAGTTCGTCGGTGAACCAGGGGGCCTTCTTGCTTCTGGGTTTGCTGGGGGGGTTCTTCAGTGGTGCGAGGTCGTCGGCGGAGGCGGTCAGCCACTGCGTGAGGTTGCGGGCTGCTTCGTTGGGGTCCGGTGTGCTGGCAGGTGGGTTCTGGCTGAGGGAGGTGGTGAGCTGGTCGGCGGTGATCTTGCTCCAGCTTCTGTGAGGAACCTGTTGCGGGTGGTGGTGGGTAGTAGTTTTTCTGAAGCTGAAGTGGACGCAGCTGTGGTCGGTCCAGTGGAGTCCGGTGGAGTGGCTGAAGGCGATGTGCTTGCTGGATGAGAAGACGGGGTCAAGCGTGTGGCCGGCGTAGTGGGTGGGGGTGTTGACCAGTTGCTTGAGTCAGAGGTTGGCGAGGTTGTCCAGCAGGGTGACGGTGTTGCGGTCCATGTTGTTCTCCAGGTGGAAGTTGAGGTCCCCTAGGAGGATGTAGTCGGCGGAGGGGAGGGCGTGTGGGCTGATGAAGTCCGTGTTGTCTTCGCTGAATTGTGTGCGTGGTCCCGGGGGTCTGTAGATGAGGGTGCCTCTGAGGGTCGTCTTTGGGTCGGTGTGAATCTGGAAGTGGAGGTGCTCGGCGGCGGTGAAGGCGTCGTCGGCCGTGATGCGGATGGTGTTCTTGTGGACGATGGCGATGCCTCCCCCAGTCTGGTTGACGCGGTCCCTCCTGATGATCTTTTATCCATCCGGGATGGCGATGGCGATGTCGGGGGCTGAGGAGGCGTTCATCCATGTTTCAGTGAGGAACGCGACGTCTGGTGATGTTGTGTCGAGCAGGTTCCAGAGTTCGACGGCGTGTCTGTGGACGGAGCGGGTGATGAGCAGGATGCACTTGAGGTTGCTGCTGGGGTTTGGCTTGGCGGGCGCGGTGCATGTTCTGAGGCAGGTGAACTTGCAGGTGAAGGGTCCGTGGAAACGTTTCGGGGCGGCCCGTCATCACCACGATCCAATCAGGGTTTCTAATATGTCCGAATAATCATAATTGAAATTCATTTTGTGTGTTTTTTCCATGTTTGTTCAGGGCCCTCACGTTTCTGGATTCAATGCACGAGTTGCTCCTGCTGCCTTGGTTTTACATTATATGTGTAGCACTGCAGTTCCCATTTTAAATTGAGGACTAAACCATACCAGAAAGCTCAGAAAAGGTCTGGATCCAATTTATTGGGCAGATATGATTCACAGTTCCATGAAAGGAAGCTAATTAGAAGGGTTTGGGATTTCAAAGCTTCTCAAATATATTTCCTACACATTCTAACTTTACTCTCATGCATCAGAGGAAAGTAGTGCAGAAAATAGGATAAGATGGAGCAACCAGTAACATAGATGCAGGGTTTATGTATTTTATAATGCCTCTTTGGAAAATAGTCTTTGTTTCAGAATAATTTTTTGGGAGGAAATAGTAAAATCCATCAAGTTTCCTAAATATAAATTGGTACGCATGCATAGGGTACTATGCTTGAATAGATTGTACTTATGCATGTACTTCCTAACATTTATGGCCTAAAGAAAATGTAATAGACTACTAGAAGTGTTTTAAACTATTCACCTGGGTGTGCATACTATTTTTGACTTTTTTTTTAAATCTGTGGGTTTTAATCAATTCCTTTACAATTTTTTAAAAAACATTTTTTATTGAGTTTTAAAAGAATAAGCACATACTATGCCTCATCTCCACAACAGCCCACACATACGCTGGGGATACCTGGTTTCACACTGGAGATAACCAGCAGGGTCCATCTCACAGGGATAACCAGGACGGGTTCCCCAGCGGTCTACAGCGCGGAGATACCCCATGTGGGGTGATTCATGCGCTTTACAAGACATCATTACATTACATTACATAAAAAGAAAATAAAACCGATCACATTTTCAGGTATCACATGTGTTTGCATACATAGGAGGGCGGAAATGAGCAGTTAACAAGAATTGGGCTGGCCTACAATAAATCAATATGCTAGACAACGTTGGACATGCACAATTCCTTTACAATTCTGTGTATATCCCCTCATAATCAAAATTTGTATGAATCCATAATTAAGACTAAGGTTGTGGAGATACTGTTTAGTAAAAAGGTGAATCAGACTTTTACCAACATTGTAACATGTTGCCATACTTGAAACTGTATGTATTTACGTTAACCAGGAGTGTCTGTTTGAGAGTGAAATAACTTCCTTTTCTGTTTTATCATTTGGGAAATCTTTTGAATGGTTGGTGTCTTAAATGTGAGACACAAGTTGATGAAGGAAATTATCTTTGTGCTGACTCATCGAAAGATGCTAATGATGTGGGTTTCTTTTCAGGGTATCAATGGGATTCTTGCAGATGAGATGGGCCTTGGTAAAACTGTTCAGAGCATTGCTTTGCTAGCACACCTTGCTGAGGTAAGTGGTGGTTATGCATTTTATGTTGGATAGGCTGTTTCAAGAAGGGAACAAATGTAGGGGGCAGACAACTGGACTGGTAGTTGGATTCTCGCACTCCGAACTCACATGCAGGTTCATCTTTTCGAGCTCTTTAGGGTCCCTGTGGCTGCCCTGATGATCTTCGTCATTGAAGAGGTGGTGCAGGATCTCAATGAGATCTTGGAGCATTTTTCAGTTTCTTGTTGCCGTAACCGTGGAGTCAAAATTAATCTCATATTTCATGGTGTCCCATCCTACCTCTGGTAACAGGAGTGTTTGAATAGATGGTCTTCTGCTGATAGTAGACCATTCTCTCTCAAGGGGTCACCATTGATTATCATGAGCATTGAATAGTCCTACCTACGTGGGGGGACCCTTTAGCACTTCTTTCAAAGTCACATCCACTTTGCCTTACTTCAGAAATACAGGAAACATATGTGACAGACCTGTTAATGTTTTAATCCTTAAAAACAGGCAAGGTTTCCTTGTGACATATTAATTTGCTAAAATGCAAAATAAAGGTGTTAAAAAAACGCCTATGTTGCCAATATTTATTAAATAAAATATCCTTAAAAAGAAAAAAAAAGAAAAGTGACCTTTTAAAAACGCCCTCCATTAACACCTTAAACTTCTTTTTAAAGTAAGATAAGGAGTAATGCATAGCAATGTAGCCTGCATAGGCTGCTGCGTTAAAACAATGTAAATAGGACACTGTTCTTTTAAGACCTCTTGACCTTCACTGTCATCATGCCCTGTAGGTGGTAGTTCACTCAATTCTTTTTTCCGGCGCCTGTTGATGACTCCTGGAACAGAGCTCTGATTTTTTAAAGGTTTTTTTCCCACAACAATTTTAGTATTTTCCTCAACAATTTTAATCACAGACTTTTTAAAGCCTGGCGTCCTTTAAGGCAAAAAATATTTTAGATAATTTCCTGACAGGAAATGTATCTAATTTCTCAGAAAATGTGATCTCTTTTTTGCGACTTGTCCAGAGTACGGCCGGAAATTTGACAAAAACAGACCCATACAGGATCTGCATCTTATGTTTAGCAGAGTCTCATGATCCGAAGACGGGTCGCCACAGCAAGACCCTCTACAGGTACACTTTGAGGGAGGGAGAAGATTCATCTCCATGGTGAAGTGGACCACCGCAGAAGACAAGATTCCTTGGCTGGAGAGACTTCAGAAGGGCGAGGGGAAACTGTTCCCTCTACCAGTGTCCATATGTCTCGGTCTGAAGACACCTGCAGCGGGAGATCTAAAAAGAGAAGATCTGCTGAAAAACAGAATAAGACCTAGAGGAAATTGAAGGGGCTGGTTCGACATCGAGAACACTCTTGATGTTGATGAGGAAAGTGATGTTAAGAACTTCGACGGCGCAAGATAAAACAACCTTTCTGACCAAAACAGTGGCTTTTGGGGATGAAAGCACGCAGACTTCCTTCAGAGTCGGATTCAGAGTACCTCCTGGCCTATTCACTATCCAGGCCCACCTCTCTAGTGACTAATCCGGATTCTCAAAGCACCACCTCGAGTTCCAACGGAATCCACTCCTCCACAATGCTCTCCTCCTCTTCCTCAAAACACCTCAACCAGCGATTTCAGTAGTACCTCCATTGCCAGTACAGCCAGTCTCTCCATCTCAGCCACCACAGTCTACTGTACCAGTGGCACACACACCATGGCAACCTAGATCTCGCTCCCATCTCACCAGACCTCGCACCTATTGGTCTAGGTCAAGATCAAGATCCCACATAGTCATCGTTCAAGGTCTCACAGATGCTCACACTCAAGATTGAGAAGAGACTCTACATCCTGGTCAAGATCCTCACAGTCTTGTCATATGTCATCTTCAGGATTGTGTCCCCTTACCACCAAGAATATCTCCTGTAGATTTACCAACTACTTCATCCAGGTTGGTAATTTTTGAGACACTTCACAAAGATCCGCAGCTAGCCCACTGCTTCTGTTGGTTCCAGGCATCTTAGAACCAGCGATGGAACTTTTGTGACTCCTACTGCTGTGAAGCCTGCTTCATCACGCCTGCAAAAGAAATACAGATCACTGTATCAAAATCTGTCTTTTTGTCGCATAGATCCAATATCAGACATTATCAGTCATTGTTTCTGCAGCTTGAAAATGTCATGCCATGGCCCCATCTTCTACAGTACCTCCTGTTAAGGAGAGCAAGAAATTGGATTCATTGGGCATAAAGATCTACAGAACCTTGCAGTTTCCGTGAAAAAGCTGCTAGTGCAACAGCTCTCCTAGGACGCCATGACAGATCTTTTTGGGACTCCAACAGTTCATAGGAGATCTTCCAAGAGACAGGTGTCAGGATTCTCAGGAGATTATTAATGAAGGAATGATGGTGTCAAACTTAAGTTATCAGCACTGCAGCTGATTCCTCCAATCTAGCAATGCATGGTTATTGTCATGGACTAGTGCTTTGGCGTTCATCATGGCGGAGACTCACAGGTTCGAAACCGGAAGCCAAACATAGGATTCCCAACATGTTCTTTTCAGGTAGCAATTTATTTGGCTCTCATGCTGACAAAGAGGTGTTTACGATTAACTCCGAGCTCGATACTCTTAAAGCTGTCAGATTATAGAAAATTTGAGAATATTGTAGACATTCCTATAGGCCCTATGGCCGCTGCTGTTTCCACCAGAGGTTTCAAATCCCTCATTGGACTACAGCAAGAACAATCATCTCAGCCACATAGACTTCAACAGCGGCGTTAGTCAAGAGACAGAGAAGGACACTAAAAGTACGGGTGGCAAACAGTCAGTCATTTCTTCCCTCTCTTTTGTTGCCTACTCCGGTAAGGGGAAGTAGAACATCATTCTTGAAAGAGTGGCAATGAATAACAACCAACAAATGGTTTCTGAATATTGTAAAGCATGGATAATGTCTCAGATTCAAGTTTCTCCACCATCTATTCTACTGAGAAACATTCCCTTTACCACCAGGAATACCTGCAATAAGAAGTATCCATTCTCTTGCAGAAACACTCGGTGGCAAAGGTCCTTTCTCACCTGAGAGGAATGGGAATGTATTCGTGTTATTTTCTGGTGAAGAAGAAAAGGCTTTGAAACAAATACAGACCCATTTTCAGACCTTCTCTCAACTCCATCAAGAGGACTGGCAATGCTCGATAGACCTGCAAGATACTTATTTTCACATCCCAATAGCCAACCTTCAGGAGCACATGGTCTTCAACCTGGGGTGCTGTTGCATCTGGCTGGCTGGGGAGCGGCAACTCGGTGGACCGCACCTTGCCTCTTTGGTGCCTGTGGCTGCAGGGGAATAGCTCTTCTACTCCAAGGGAGATTCTTTGGCATTTTGCGAAGCAATGTCAGTCCTGGATTCTTGAGGTCTGCACAGCGGTAGGACGAGTCCGATTCTCCACAAGGGACAGGTGCAGCAGGCAGCCTGGCAGGGTTGGCACCAAGTCAGTCATTCTTCTCGGTACAGCAGTCTTCTTCTTTGTCCACTTCTTCTTTTGGTCCATAGAAATCTGAAGATCTGTATCAGGGGGTCCCCTAAATACTCAATTCAGGGTCTTTAAGAAGAGTGAGAGGTAGTAGCCGATGGGCTACTTACCCCTGGGGTCATTATGTCACCTATATGACCACTTCCTGTGGGAAGTAGGCATAACCCTGTCTCAGAATCCCTACGTTTGCCATGATGGCCAACTCTGAAAAGTTGTATCCACTTCATGTAGCCCACCTTAGGGGTGGTACTTGCCTGGGGACGGGCATGCCTCCCTGACTAGATATATCTGAAAGAAACAGGTTAGTGTTAGATTCCTTACCTTAGAATATCTCCAGGCGTCAGATTGGATCCGGAAAGTTTTGCGTAGCAGTACCCCGCGCGTCGCTAGGCATCGTCTGCGGCTCCGCGTCCGTTGTTGGCGTCGTTGGCGCCGGGATGACGTCGTCGGAGTACTTAGACGCGCCCTCGCGTGCTGACGTCAGTTCTTCTTTCTTCCACGCCAGCAAGCGCAGATCCGGAAAAAGCAGTACTCCGTAGTCACTTTTTGACTAACTTTTTCGATCCTTTTTGGGCCCTTTTTCGAGTCGGTTGACTCTCGGTGCCGGTAGGGATGCCAGAGTTCAAGCCCTGTGCTGACTGTGACCGTCTGATGTCGGTTACCGACCCCCACCGCCGGTGCCTGTATTGCCTGTGGGCCGACCACGACGACAAGTCGTGCCCCAACTGCCGGGCCTTGACTTCGAAGGCTAGGCGGGAGCGGTCCCGTAAGCACCTCGAGCTCCGGCAGTCGGTCCCGTGCCGTTCACGGTCCAAGTCGAGGAGGAGGTCGAAGGACCGGTCGCGGGGCCACAGTCATCGCAGCTCGGCGAGTCAACACCATTCGTCAGGCTCCAAGCCCTCAGGTAAGAGGCACAAGAAGTCAAAGAGACGACATCGCTCTTCCGACTCCCCCAGACGCTCACACGATGCGGCCGGAAGTTCGGGCGTCACCGCCCACACAGGCTCCGCCGGTGCCGCAGGCGCCGCTGCCAGCCCCATACCCGCCGGTCCCTGGGCTGAGCGCGACGCCGGAGGAGATCGATGCCGTCCTCATGGCCATGAGGTCGCTCTCTTCTCTGTCTGGTCCCGCTGTGGCGCCTTCGGGCCCCGCGGCCCCGATTGGGAGCCCAAGCGGGCTGGGTGCTTCTGCCCCGGCACCGTCGGGAGCTTCGGCCCAGCGCCGTCGACCACTTCGGTCCCGATGCCGCAGGGCCCCCCGGGATCCGTGTCGCCGCTGGTCGACCTTACGACCCCTCCGCCGGCACCGACCCGCAGGGTGTCGCCCTCGACGCCGTACCCGGACGACGTCGTCCCCGGTCCCTCCCTCGGTCCAGATCCGGCGTCCGACTGGCGTCGCTTGACGCCGCATTCGATGCCGAGAGAAGAGCAATTCTTCTATGATCCGGCCCCATCCTTTGCACCTGACTATCAGAAGATGGGAGACGAGGAGGATTGGGAGGGGTCAGAGGACCCTCTGGCACGAGAGTGCCAGTCGTATCCGGACTGGGCAGTGGATCTAGGGGAGGCCAGTGGTTTGGACACTTCGCCCGACACTGGCTTTGTCTCCCCTCCTACCGTGGCTACGGACGAGGGGGCTGCTTACAGCGCGGTGCTCACGAGGGCGGCAAAGGCCTTGAGTCTTGAGCTAACCAGTCGCGGTCGTGAGGACTAACCTCCTCACGAGGTCCTTAAACCGCAGGCAAGCTCTTCGGAGCCTCTACTGCCGTTTAATGAGGCCATTACTGACGTTCTGTTGGGCACTTTGTCCAGGCCCGCTACAGGTCCTCCTGTAGATCGGAACCTAGCCAGGCGCCACCGCCCGGCCGGGCGACCCCAGCTTCCTGTCCACCCACCCCACCCCCGAGAGCCTGGCTATTCAGGCCTCTAACTCCCAGACTGCATTCCCGACTGCTCCACCTGATCGGGAATCCAAAAGGTATGAGCAGTTCGGTAAGAAGCTGTTCTCCTCACTTAGTTTGGGGTTGCGGTCGGTCAACACCGCTTGCCTTTTGGGCCATTATACCCACTCTCTGTGGGACACTGTCGCGGACGTACTGCCAGCTTGCCCGGAGGAGGCCCGGGTCAAACTCGCTCAAGCCCTTGCGGAAGGGCGGGATGCAGCACAGTACTCTATCTGATGCGGACTGGATACCACGGACTCGCTGGGCAGGGCGATTTCCACGACGGTGGCGGTTCACCGCCACACCTGGCTGAGGTCCTCCAACTTTTCGGCTGATGTCCAGAATTCCCTCATGGGCATGCCTTTTGATGGCCGTCGCCTCTTTGGCGACAAGGCGCTTGAGCGTTTCAAGGACTCCAGGGCTACGGCCAAGTCCTTGGGCCTGTCGGGCCAGCGCCAGCAAACTTCTGCCTTTCGCTCCTTTCTTGGCCAAGGAAGAGGCGCCCCCTCACGTCCTGCCAGCCACAGGCCGCAGACTAACATCCAGCGTGGCGGCGGACGTTCTAACCGCTGTGGCGGTGCCAGGGGACAGCGGCGAGGCCAGTCCACATCCACCCCCGCAGCATCCGCCTCAAAGCCTTCCTAGTCCGAGCTTTCAGGCCCATTCGACGCCAGTGGGGGGCAGGGTTCACCATCACCTCCTCCACTGGCGCTCCATCACTTCGGACAGGTGGGTGCTGCAAATCGTCCGTAGGGGCTACTCCCTCCCCTTCGAGGTGACCCTTCCAGCCATGCCACCACAGTACCACCGCGTGTCGGGGGATCACTTGCAACTTCTGCAAGAGGAAGTTACGGCCCTCTTGGCCAAGGGGGACATCGAGCGCGTTCCTGGGCCAGAAGTAGGGTGTGGTTGTTACTCTCACTACTTTTTGGTTCCCAGGAAGGGCAAAGGGGGCCTAAGCCCTATCTTGGACCTGCGGAACGTCAACGGCTTCCTCTGGAAGAAGAAGTTCAAGATGCTGACTTTGGCTCAGGTCTTAGCTGCCCTGGACCCGGGAGATTGGATGGTAGCGTTGGACTTGCAGGACGCATATTTTCACATCCCCGTCCTGCCGGCCCACCGGCGTTACCTGCGGTTCACGGTAGCCCAAGAGCACTTCCAGTTTACCGTGCTCCCCTTCAGCCTTACCAGTGCCCCACGGGTGTTCACGAAAGTGATGGCGGTGGTCGCAGCTCATCTGCACAGATTAGGGCTGTCAGTCTTACCCTATCTCGACGACTAGTTGTTGAAGGCGGGCTCGCCCCAGACAGTCGTCAGCCACCTCCAGACTACGGCCGACCTCCTGCACCTGCTGGAGTTCTCCATCAATGTGCCGAAGTCACACCTGTGTCCCTGTCAGAAGCTCCTCTTCATCGGAGCGGTTCTGGACTCGGTGCTTTTTCCGGTTTATCCTCCCAAGCAGCAGATTTGGGATATTCACGCTCTGATTCCGATCTTTCAGCCTTTATCCCGAGTCTCGGTCAGGTTGACGCTGCGGCTTCTGGGGCTGATGGCCTCCTGCTTCCTTCCGGTGCATCACGCCAGGTGGCGGATGTGGGCTCTGCAGTGGGACCTGAAGTTTCAGTGGGCCCAGCATCAGGCCAACCTGTCCAACCACGTCCTGATCTTGGAGGGCACTGCGAGACAGTTGCAGTGGTGGCTCTTGGACCGCGATTGGGTCAGCGGCAGATCCCTCTCCCTACCCCAACCGGAGCACGTAGTAGTGATGGATGCGTCTCTCCTGGGCTAGGGGGGGCCACATGGGAGAGGCGGAGATCAGAGGCCTCTGGTCTCCAGCGGAGTCCCGGCTCCATATCAACCTTCTGGAGCTGCTGGCGATCCGGCTTGCACTGTAGACATTCCTTCCTCTGTTCGGGGAAGTGTAGTGCAGGTGTTCACGGACAACAGCAACGCCATGTGGTAGTGCAACAAACAAGGCGGGGTGGGGTCGTGTACCCTTTGTCAGGAGGCTCTGCACCTCTGGCAATAGCTGGAACACCAGGGCGTCACCCTGGTGGTTCAACACCTGGCAGCTTCCCTGAACGCCAGGGCGGACGAACTCAGCCGCCGGTACATGATGGATCACGAATGGCGTCTGAACTGGAACGTGGCGCAAGGCCTCTTACACCGAAGAGAACGCGCAATGTCAACAGTTCTGCACGTTGGAATTTCCAAGGCGGCACTCGCTCGGAGACGCTTTTTCGTCACGAGTGGAGCTGCGGTCTATTGTACGCCTTTCCGCCTATACCACTTCTGCCCAGAGTGCTGAAGAAGAGCAGGCGCGACCGGACCAAAGTCATCCTTGTGGCTCCGGACTGGGCATGAAGGTACTGGTATCCCGAGCTACTCGGCATGTCAGTCGATCCCCCGATTCATCTGCTTCTTCAGGAGGACCTTCTGTCGCAGCAGCAGGGGACGTTCCTCCTCCTGAACCTGTCCAGTCTCAACCTCCATGCGTGGAGATTGAGCGGCGACAGTTGAGGCCATTTGACTTGCCTCCTGAAGTCTGTGATGTGATTCTGGCAGCCAGGCGTCCCTCCACAAAATCGGTATACGCCTGTAGGCGGAACAAATTTGTGGCATGGTGCACAGCAAAGGCTGTGGATCCCCTTTTTACCCCCCTTTCAGAGGTTCTCCTCTTTCTTCTTTCTCTTGCCCAGCAGGGCTCTGCTCTGGGCACTATCAAGGGCTACCTCTCTACCAGTTCAGCCTTCTTGAGGCTTCCTGATCAGCCTTCTCTTTTCAAGTCCCCTGTTGTAAATAGATTCTTGAAGGGCATCCCTCACATGTTTCCTCCTGTTCCTTTCGTGATGTCTCAGTGGGACTTGAACCTTGTTCTGACTTATTTGATGTGTGTTCCTTTAGAGCCACTTCATAATTGCCCTCTTCGTCTTCTAAATCTTAAGACTGCATTCCTGGTTGCCATCACCTCTGCCATGAGTGAGCTCCAGGCTTTTTCTTCTTAACCTCCTTTCCTTTCTGTCCATCCGGACAAAGTTGTCTTGAGGACGCGCTCCTCTTTCCTGCCCAAAGTAGTCTTAGTCTTCCACATCGGGCAGTCCATCACCTTGCCCACCTTATTTCCGCCTCCGCATCCCTCGAAAGAGGAAGAGAGGCTCCACCGTCTGGACCCAAAACGTGCGTTCTCATTCTATCTGGACCGCACATGCCAGTTCCAGGTGGATGGTGAAAACAACAAGGACCCCCTGGGTAGTTTTAGTATGTAGACTCCTAGGGCAGGGTAACAACTGGTGTGAAAAAAAATCCTAGGACATCTAAGAGGACAGTGTGAACAATCATGATTGTTCACACTGTCCTCTTAGATGTCATAGGATTTTTTTCACACCAGTTCCAGGTGGATGACCAGCTCTTTTTTGGTTACGTGGGCGCTAAGAAGGGACGGGCGGTGCACAAACGAACCATTTCTCGGTGGGTCGTTTTGTGCATAAAGGCTTGTTATTCACTGGCTAAAAAGGAGCCTCCTGTGGGGCTGCGTGCCCATTCCACTCGGGCCACGGCGGCTTCTACTGCCCTGGGTCGGGGAGTCCCCTTGCAGGACATCTGTCAGGCAGCTACGTGGGCCTCGCTGCACATGTTCGCAAGACACTACTGCCTGGACAGACCAGTCCGGAGAGATGGCTTTTTCGGCCGTTCTGTTCTCCAGGACGTTCTGGTGTGATCATTGGTTCGCAGTCCCACCACCAGGGTTGGTATTGCTGGGGTATCTATTCTATGATAAGGAATCTAACACTAACCTGTTTCTTTCAGATGCACAAGTTACTTACCTTCAGTAACGATATATCTGTAAGAAACAGTAGTTAGTTCCTTACCGCCCCATCCATCCTCCCCGTTCTGCGAACCGATATCTACGGTTAAGGTTCATCCCTTTCAGGGCCCTAGTTTCATGACACCAGTGTTGGTTTTTATGATGACTCTGCGTTTCTGGCGCGGAAAAGCTGTGTATAAGAACTGACGTCAGCGCGCGAGGGCGGCGTCTATGTACTCCGATGACGTCATCCCGACGCCGACGACGGACGCCGAGCCGCAAACGATACCTACCGACGCGCAGGGGTACTGCTACGTAAAACTTTCCGGATCCAGTCTGACGCCTGGGGATATTCTAAGGTAAGGAATCTAACACTAATTACTGTTTCTTACAGATATATTGTTACCGAAGGTAAGTAACTTGTGCTAATCGGCCTGTCCAGGTGCCAAACAACTCTGGACAAAGGGGGTCAACTTTCGGTCCCGTGAGGGAAGCCAGACTCGCTTATCAAAGGGGGTGGCGTATTTGAAGCTCCCCTGCCTTAGAATGCTAACCAGCATGTCATCCTGTGGGTGGGTGTGTGAATGCCCTCCACCCAAGCAGGCTTTGTTTCTGACCTAAGAGTGGTGGCCATCACCCTTGGAGGTCAGAAACTTGTCTCTGGTGACAGGCTGATGTCATTCAGCACATCAGTGTCTGGTAGGTTTTCAGGGGGCGCCTCTAAGGTGCCCTCTGGGTGCATGTATTAATAAATCCAACACTGGCATCTGTGTGGGTTTATTATTATGATATGTTTGATAACAAACATCCCTATTTTCCGTGAAGCCATCATGTAGGTGGGGAACTCATTTTCGCCAGTATCCAGCACATGCTTTGAATATGGCTACTGAACTAGAATTCACAGGGGCATATCTACTCATGCAAATATGTCCTCACATAAAATATAATGCACCCTGCCATAGGGGTGAAAGGTCTGCTGAAGAGGTGACAACACCTTGTTTTCGGAAAGGAGCACTGTAATGAGGTCTAGTTAGCAGGGCTCTGCACCGTCAGAGTCGAAAATCAGCATCTAGTAGCTACAAAGGGGGAAAACAGTGGGGGAATTACAACAAAATCCCACTTCTCTGCAGGAGGTCATGTATCTGGTGGACCCTGGCACTCCCAGGAACCCCAAGAGGATCATCCATGTGAACCGCCTTAAGCCTTATCATGACGGGGCTGATGTGACCATGCTGATGGGCGCACTGATGAAGAAAAGGAAGAAGAGATTGAACCTCTCCCTAACCTTCTCCCTCACAACCCTAAAGAGGGTCAATAGAGGGTGTTGTCTTTTCAGACACCCTCTCGGCCCCACAGCAATCTGACTGTCTGCAAGTCCTGCACCAGTATGCTGAGCTCTTCTTATTGACCCCTGGTCAAACAAGCTGGTGTACACATGATGGGACTCTGGGGACAGTCTACCTGTCAAAAATAAAATCTACAGGGAAGTCTGACTAAGTCAAAGAGAGCATCAGGGCTAAAGTCTGCAAGATGCTGGAATTGGTTGTCATTGAGCCCTCTGAGAGCCCCTGTAAACCAACTTTGGGGTTGTTCAAGCAAGTCCCTGTAAAGCAATAATGGTTGCCTGGACTCTCTACACAGTGTACTTCATTTCAGTGTACTGTATAGAGTCAGCTTCCTATATTTTCCCCTTCTCATCACTCAAAAGAGGAGGAGAGCCTTCATCAGTTGGACTTCAAAAGAGCTTTAAGCTTTTACATCGATCATACCAAGGACCATCAGGTGACCATCAGATTCTTGCAGCAACAAAAAGGAAAGGACTGCTCAATGACCAAAAAACAGCCTCCAGAATGTCTACAAGCCAAATCTACTAGGGATAAGGCTACCACCACTGTATTGGCCCTCGAAGTCCCTGTCCTTGACATCTGTCTAGCTGGCATGGGGGCATTGGTACACACATTCATTGAGCACTGCTGCCTTGACAACCAGGTCCGACTGAAAGAAACCTGTTTTGTTCTGCAAAATTATCATGTCTAAACCCTCTCCACAAAGCCTTTTTCTTTGGGAGGTAGTGCTTTGATATTCATTCTAAAGGTGAAGAATCTGCGATTAGACGTATCCTTCAGAAGAACAAGTTCCTGGTGGATAGCCTAACCACAGATCTCCGAGTGTCCTCCTACCTCCCCTTTCTGTGGAGAGGTCTCTTTTTACCAGCTAAAAAGGTCCCAAATTAGAAATCTTCACCCTGGTACCGACATGTTTGTATTGTCTGCCTGGAGATGCTAATTGTTTTGCCAGGTGAGAGGTACATTACTACTATGTATGAAATACAGCATATCCTTCAGATGATGTAGGCTTGGTGGAACAACTAGTATAGATCCGTCTGTGTGGGAGAGAGATGGTCAGATGCCTTCAGTCGTTTGAGACATAGATTTGTGGAGGATACTTCAGCATTGTTAGTTTGCTATCGGGAATATTGGGGAGCTTGGACAGTGATTGAGGTTTGATTTGAGGGTGAAATTTGACTCTTCTTAGTAATTAAGTTGTACACCTTGCCTGAGTCAATTAAGGAGTCAATCAAGAAACTGAAGTTGGCACGTAGGTGTGGTGCTTATATACAGCTACGCCACTATAGGGGCAGAACAAAGCCGAAGTAGTGCCGCACACCATCACCTAGTGGCATGCTCGAGCGCTGCTACAAAAAGTTTCTGGATCCGTTCTGGTGTCTAGGGAATATTCTACAGGTGAAGATTCTGAAATCAGACAGAGTATCCTCCAGAAAAGGCCCTCCGAGACGATCATTTACTTTTTTGTCTGTACCGTTTCTGTGTTTGTCTGTATTCATGTAGATGTTGATGTCTTACTGTGTCCAATGAGGCTGTGCAGCATTGCAGAAGCTCTTGTTGTGGAAAGTATATTAATCTATAACAGATCATGCTTTAAATAAGCAAGGAACATACCTTTGACACTAGGTTTGCTGTATCATATGGGTCATGGAGTCTAACACGACTGACCCAACATCCATAAGGGGTAAAGCTGGAGGACTTGATATGGGCTGTTCTCACATAATGATTCAAAGTATGGATAAAAAGCACATTCGGAGGTTCAGGTTAATGTTCCACAGAGTCTGTTTAGACCTTCCCTTTAGATTAGAGCTTTAAGCAAAACCTCAACCAACCAATGTTACAAGTAACTCAATATTCCTCACCACAACAAAATAAAAAATAGCTATATCATTCTTCATTTTCACATTTTAAACCTTCTCTTTTCCAGAGAGATAACATTTGGGGGCCTTTCTTAATCATTTCACCAGCATCCACACTCAACAACTGGCATCAGGAATTTACCAGATTTGTTCCACGATTTAAGGTAAGAGATATGTCAAAGAAACTGTAGCAATTAAAAATAATTTCTTGATGACTCAAAACTTTTTGCATTTTTAATCATGTCCTTTTTGATTCTGGAAAGAAACCTCAGTAAGCTATTACACCTCAGATGTGTCATGGGAGCAGAGTTCAAATTGTAGACCTTTGTGACTGGAGAAGGGATTTGTAGTCCCACCTTCAGCATATAAATTATGAGATTCCAGGCATATCACATTATCACCCTGTGCCTAAATTAAAAAAGATGTGTGATGTACATATGTGTAATGTCTAAAAATATTTGTGAATGTAAAAATTCACACTGACAATGTGCCTCTCCAAATAACATAGTCACATCTGCCCGCCCCAACTCACCATGGTGAATTCCTTTCTTGCTCATTTACGTTTAGAATCCTCATGGTCAAGAGGGTTCAAATAAAAGAAAAAATATTTCTTGTAAAGCACTGCACTGTTCTTGGAACTAGTTAAGCACTATTGCAAAAGCAGTAATTGAAATGAACTTTGAAAGTGCTGTCGTCAGTTTAGTCTGTTATCCTTTTAAGGTTGAGTTCCAGGTCTGTTGGGCATTACTACTTCTCTTCTCCTATTATATTCCCAGGTTAGGCTCATGTAATGAAGCAGCTTATTTCTCATATTGTCCTCACAATAACATTTTAGCCGTGAACTTTTGCACATAATTGCGTGCGCGACAATGTTGGATTTGTTTCTCTGAAGCTAAACTTGTGTTCGAGGCATGTGGGCTGCTGAATTCATATCTGTGCATAGATCGCCGCCTAGTGTTTGGTCCGGATGATTGCACATTGTTGTCCTGGAAGAGTCTTCGAAGTATCACGAGATAGGTGGCTCCTCCCCTGGACTACAGTGCGCATGGGCATCGACTCCATCCCCAGATTGTTTTTTTCCGCCATTGGGTTCGGATGTCTTTGGTTCTCTCTTGTCGGAATCGATAGAAAAACTTTCCTTGAGACCAAAAGGTCTTTAGTTTACGTCGGTATTGTCTTGCGTTCTGCAACTTCTACTTCGGCTCCGAGCCGAGTTCTGTACTTCCGCGTGCTTTCGGCGCGGAAGACCTTGTCGACGCTCCAGACTCATCGACCATCCATCATGGACCGAAGTCCATTCAAAAGATGTCCGGTCTGCAACTCCAAGTACCCACACATCGATGTCCACCCGGTGTGCAACAAGTGTCTGTCGCCGGACCACGATGAGGCCAAGTGTATGGCCTGTTCGAGATTCAGGTCCAAGAAGACACTCAAGCTCCGTCGAGCTGCGCGCCTGGAGGCCCAGCAATCCGCACCGGCGCCGACGGACATTTTCGATGCTGGGGAGGTCGGGGAGGAAGATATCCAGGACGTCTTGGAATCAAACCCCGCGTCGGACATCGAATAAGACTACGACGCTGATGCCGAGGTTTTCGAAAGCGAAGAAGTCGTCGAGGAGGTGGGAGACTACGACGGGGCCCTCGGGGCCATGGAGGATAGCTCGGACGAGGAGCTCCCTCAAACTGACTCTGGGGCCGTGCCTATCTATAAGGCCCAGGTCGAGGGATCGCCTTCGGGCCTTACCTAAGACCTCGATATCAGTTCTTCGGGCCCGGCCACGGACATTAACGAGTCACTCCCGGTGAAAACGAAACCGAAAGTGAAATTTACGGTCTCGACGCCAGATGCTGCGCAGGGGCAGGTATCGAAACCGAAAGTGCGCATCGCATTGGTCAGATCGAAGACTTCTGAGGCATCGGCGCTGAAGAAAACTAAAATGGCCGTCGAGCCGAAAGGCCAAGTCAAGGTTGCCGAGCCTAAGGCTACCGCACCGAAGACTAAGGTGAAGGTGTTCGACGCTGGCGCATCGGCGCCGAAGACGATCGACGCCGGCAAGGCTCGGGTCGAGCAAAAGAAGGCTGTCGACGACACCAAGAAGTCTCTCGGCGACCCGAAGAGGCGGTCCGATGACCCGAAGGGCCTCTCTGCCCCGCTTCCACACGACAAGGCCAAGGGTGCAGCGCCACGTGAGTCGACTCCGAAGGTAACCTCGAAAGACTCAACTCCAAAACCCTCCTCGAAGGACTCCATGGAACCGGCACGTCCATCTGCCGCTTTCACGAAAAAGGTCACTGAGTCCCTGCAGCGCATTAGGGACGGCGCCGCGGCGGTCGAGCCGAAGGACCCTCGCCTGCCAAGCCTCTGGAGAAACCGGCTAAGGCCTCCACGCCGATCCTCTTTACCTTGCCGCCTAAGACGGCGCCGAAGGCTTTCGCTCCTAGGCCGGGGGCCGGCGTGCCTGAGAAGGTCTCTTCGACGCCGAAGGCGGCGTTGGTGGTCCACGGCCCGCGGCCTCGACAACCCTCGGAGGAGGGGCGTCAAGAACATTTCATCAACGCCGAAACGGGCAGGCTTTCCCTTCTGAAGAGGAAAATCACCCCAGAACCTCAATTGGAGTCTTACAAAATCCCCCTCAAAAAGAAAATGGACTCTGCTGGTACTCCAGCCTTGGTGGAGCCCCTTTCACCACCAGTTCATGAGGTCTCGCCCACTTACTCCGATGTGGACGCTGGTGAGGGCGATGAGGAGGATGAATATAGCTATCCGGTCTACACAGACCCAGAAGATACAACTGGGCCCTGGTCAGCTGGTGGTGACCCTGGGGAACCTCATTCAGGACAAGACCCTCAACTCTTCTCTGCTAAGACTTCACCTACTGAGGACTCTGCTGCTTTCAATGCCCTCATTGAACGGGCCGCTGCCAATCACAATGTCCAACTGCATGCTGACCCTGTGGATGTGGATTTCCTCTTTGACACCTTTTCTGTGTCTGAAAAGACTGTAAAAACTCTGCCAATGCTTAAAGGAGTTTTGAAGCATGCTGCTGAGGTCTTCAAAGAACCTACCAGGGCGAGAGTCATCAACCCAAGGATTGACAAAAAATACAAAGCGGCGCCTACTGATCCAACTTACATTAAAGGACAGTTGCCTCTGGACTCCCTGGTCGTCTCGAATGCCCGCAAGAGGGGGAATTCTCAGACTACGGGTGATGCTCCTCCCCCAGACAAAGAATACAAGGTCTTTGAGGCTTCAGGGAAGAGGGTAGCAGCTCAGGAAGCCAACATATGGCGCATCTCAAACACACAAGCACTTCTGGCGCGTTATGACAGGGCGCACTACGATACCATAGAGACCCTTTTGCAACACCTGCCTGATCAATACAAAGAAGGGGCTGAGATGCTAATCCAAGAGGGGAAGCTGATCTCCAACGCTTCCATTAAGTGCGCTCTGGACGCAGCTGACACCGCTGCGCGAGCCATTAACACCAGTGTTATGCTTCGGAGACATGCCTGGCTCAGAATCTCTGGTTTCAAGCCAGACATCCAAACCACCATCTTGAACCAAACGGTCAACCCAGATTTTATTTATTTGAGATTTTTATTGCGCAACAATTACCCTTGGGTGTCTCGGCGCATGAGATTAATCAGATAAGGACCAGATACACACCGGCTTACTGGTCGAATAACCATGTTTTAAGGAGCTTACGGAAACCTACCAAGTTAGGGGCGGTTTTAATGATGAGAGGGATGGTGTTCCATAGCTTGGGTGTAGCTACCATGAAGCGCCTATCTCCCCAGGTCACTGTTTTAGTTCGAGGGACTGGGAGCATGCATATATTTGCAGATCTGAGCTGTCTTTTTGGGGTGTACAGTTTAAAGGCCTCTCTCAGAAACCTGGGTCCTGTATTATGTATGGCTTTGTAGGCAATACATAATGCCTTAAATTTGATGCGGTTTTCCACTTTTAGCCAATGAAGCTGTCGAATTGCTGTGGTTGTCGGATGGCGTCGGGGGATACCAAGCAGAATTCTGGCTGCCGCATTCTGTATAGACTGAAGTTTCATTAGGACTTGTTTTTGAGTATTCAGAAAGAGGGCATTCCCATAGTCCATCTTCGAGAATACCAGAGTTGTAATGAGGGTTTTCCCTGCTGATACTGGGAGATAGGGCATGAGTTTCCTTATTTTCTTCAGGACATAAAAGGCAGATGATACTACCTTGTTTACATGATGATTGAAAACCAGTTTACTATCAAAAATGACTCCCAAGTTTCTGACCTTGGTAACTGGAACAGGCGGGGGACCCATCTGGCTGGGCCACCATATGGGTGACCATTCCGGGGATAGGCTGCCAAAGGTCATGACCTCGGTCTTATCTGAATTAAGTTTCAGACAATTTGTTGACATCCAAGCGCAAACGACCAGCATTGCTTCTTGAAATTTTGCTGCCACAACTGGACCATCTTTGTGCACTGCCAGGACTAATTGGGTGTCGTCTGCGTAAGACGTCAGACGCAACCCATGAGTTTTTATTACCCTCGCTAAGTCCGCTACATAGATATTAAACAGCGTCGGACTTAGCGAGGAGCCCTGGGGGACCCCACATGGGATTGCGAAGACAGGAGAGTAAAAATTGCCCAACCTCACTGTCTGCGTGCGATTGTTCAAAAAAGATGAAATAAGGTCTCTTGCCACGTCGACAATCCCTAGGGCTGTGACACGGTCGATCAAGATTGCATGATCGACCGTGTCGAAGGCCGCGGACAGGTCCAAAAGTATAAGGACTGCTGCTCCTCCTTGGTCCATGATGGATCTAATTTCATCAGATGCTTTTATAAGTGCAGTCTCAGTCCCATGGCCCTTTCTGAACCCAAACTGAGTATCGTCTAAAAGATTATGAGAGTCGACGAACTCAGAAAGTTGATGGTTCATTAAAGCTTCACAGACTTTTGCCGGGAAAGGAAGACCCGCAATTGGTCTGTAATTGGCCGAGACTGCAGGGTCCAAAGATCACCTGTTTGGCCCGGAGGTTGACACCACCCTTGAGAAAATGAAGAAGGACACTGACAATACACTGCAAAATCCATGGGTGCCTTGCAGTCCCAGCAGTTTCAGGGTGGGTCCTTTCGTCGCTCCAATACCAGAGGCACCTCACTGGGTCAGCTTTCACAGTCCGCGCAATTCTACAAGGGCAACACCCAGACTTCTTATACCAACAAGAGTCGAGGTGGATATCGTGGCAACAGCGCCAAAGGCAGAGGACGTGGCAACAACAGCTCCAGGTCCTCTACCGCCAGCAAACAGTGACGCCTTGTCACTACCCCGACCACATAACACCGGTCGGGGGGAGACTCCAGCAGTTCCTGCCCGTGTGGAAGTCCATCACCACGGACAGGTGGGTCAGAAAACGTATCCAATTTGGTTATTGTCTGGAGTTAACATCCACTCCACCCAACATACCCCCAAGGCACCGTCCTATGTCGGACGAGCACTTGCACTTATTGCAGCAGGAGGTCAACGTCATGCTGCAAAAAGGGGCAATAGAGCTCGTGCCTATGCAGGAAAGAGGCACAGGAGTTTACTCCCTGTACTTCCTGATTCCAAAGAAGGACGGGTCCCTCAGGCCCATCCTGGATCTCAGGCCCGTCAACTTCTACATCCTGTCGGAGCACTTCCATATGCTGACCCTGCAGCAAGTGCTCCCGCTGCTCCAGCAGGGGGACTTTCTCGCACCTTTAGACTTAAAGGATGCGTACTTGCACATTCCACTACATCCTTCACACAGGAAATACCTCAGGTTCACCATACAAAACCAGCACTACCAATTCAGGGTTTTGCCTTTCGGTGTCCCCACGGCACCCAGGGTGTTCACGAAGTGCCTGGCGACGGTGGCGGCACATCTAAGGTGACAAAACATCCACGTCTACCCCTATCTAGTCGACTGGCTCATCCAAGCGAAGTCAGCCCAGCAGTGTGCCGCCCACGTGTCCCACACCATTCACCTCCTGCACGATCTGGGATTCTCACTGAATTACCCAAAATCCCACCTCCAGCCCGCCCACATACGGCAGTATCTGGGTGCGACCATAGACACTCTGGCGGCCACAGCACAGCCGAATTCAGTGAGAGTCAGCAGCATTCAATCGCTGATCCAAAAATTCAGACCTCAACACTTGCTTCCAGCAAGAGTGTTCATGCAGTTGATAGGCATGATGGCCTCCTGCATCTCCATTGTCCCGCACGTGAGACTACATATGCGTCCGCTTCAGGAGTGCTTAGCACGTCAGTGGACTCAGGCTCACGGGCAGTTGAAAGACCTAGTGTTGGTGAGCGGTCGGGCATACAACTCTCTGCATTGGTGGAATCCACGAAACCTTTGCAAGGGCCGACCGTTCCAGGAGCCTGTGCCACAGATCATCCTGACGACGGACGCTTCTCTCCAGGGATGGGGAGCGCATGTACTCCAGTACACTGTGCAGGGACTATGGACGCATCAACTAGGGAAGATGCACATCAATGTTCTGGAACTGATGGCAATCTTCATGGCACTAAAAGCCTTCAAAGTACATCTGTGCAACAAGTCGTGTTGATCCGGACGGACAACATGACGGCAATGTACTACATTCAAAAGCAGGGAGGAACACACTTTCCGCAGCTGTCTCATCTGGCTCAGAGCATGTGGAAGTGGGCCATTCAGAGGAACATCTTCCTCATGGCAGAGCACCTCCCCGGCAAGGACAATCAGATGGCGGACCTGTGGGAGATACATCCATCAGTTCTCCAACCGTACTTCCGAAGGTGGGGTCATCCAGAGATCGACCTCTTCGCCACAAGGGAGAACGCAAAATGCCAAAGCTTCGCCGCCAGGTTCCCACACCCACAGTCGCAGGGCAATGCGATATGGATGAACTGGTCAGGCAAATTTGCGTACGCTTTTCCCCCAGCACCTCTGATACCGCTGGTTGCACGCAAGCTCAGGCAGCACTCGATGACTCTCATCCTGGTTGCTCCAACGTGGGCTCGCCAACCATGGTACACCACGTTTCTAGAACTGTCCGTGGTACCGCATCAAAGGCTTCATCTCACACCCAGCCTTCTGACGCAGAGCCATGGCGACATTCAGCATCCAGATCCGCAACAGCTCAACCTGGCGATCTGGCTCCTGAAGTCCTAGAATTTGGCTACCTACACTTACATTCCGACTGTATGGACATCATTCTGGAGGCAAGAAAGCCCACCACCAGAGCATGCTATGCGGCAAAATGGAAGCAGTTTGTCATTTATTGTGCGGAGCACCACATTAACCCGCTGGATGCTTCCATTCAGAACATCATCTGTTACCTTTTCCATCTATACAAGTGTAATCTGGCCTATGCTTCCATTCGCATTCATCTGTCTGCAATGGCCGCTTATCTCCAAAATAGGCAGCACCTCTCCCTCTTCAGGGTGCCTGCCATTAAGGCTTTTCTGGAAGGGCTCAAACGAGTCATTCCGCCACGGACTACACCAGCTCCTTAGTGGAACCTCAATGTGGTCCTTACCAGGCTGATGGGTCCTCCATTTGAACCACTGCATTCCTGCGAGATTCAGTTCTTGACGTGGAAAGTGGCTTTCCTCATAGCAATTACATCGCTGAGGAGGGTTAGTGAATTGCAAGCCCTCACTATCCAAGAGCCATTTATTCAAATTCATTCCAACAGGGTAGTGCTTCGCACTAACCCTAAGTTTCTACCCAAGGTTGTGTCTCAATTTCATATCAACCAAACAATCGAATTACCTGTTTTCTTTCAAAATCCTGAGTCACTGGCGGAGCGGATGCTCCATACCCTTGACGTTAAAAGGGCCCTAATGTATTACATCGATAGGACCAAGGATTTTAGGAAAACTAAGCAACTCTTTGTCGCCTTTGCACCACACCACAAAGGTAACCCTATTTCCAAGGCTGGTATTGCTAGGTGGATCGTTAAATGTATCCAGATCTGCTATCTGAAAGCAAAACGTACTCTTACCATTCCACTAAGAGCCCACTCAACCAGAAAGTTGGGGGCCTCTATGGCATTCCTTGGAAACATTCCTTTGGAAGACATATGTAGAGCAGCCACATGGTCTACCACACACACATTTACTAAGCATTATTGTGTTGATGTGCACTCCAAACAGCAGGCAGCTGTAGGGCAGGCTGTTCTCAAAACACTTTTCCAAACTGCTGCAGCTGGCACGGGCGGCCGCCGCTAATGGAGGGACTGCTATGTATTCTATGCACAGATATGAATTCAGCAGCCCACATGCCTCAAACCGAATATGCTACTTACCAGTATGTATCTGTTCTTGGCATGTAGGGCTGCTGACATTCATATCGCCCGCCCTCCTCCCCGGCGCCTGTAGCAGCTGCAGTATTCACATATAGCATGGTCATCATTCACTGAGTTTCACTCCATCTTGGCCACAATGGCTTAAGACAATCTGGGGATGGAGTCGATGCCCATGCGCACTGTAGTCCAGGGGAGGAGCCACCTATCTCGTGATACTTCGAAGACTCTTCCAGGACAACAATGTGCAATCATCCGGACCCAACACTAGGCAGCGATCTATGCACAGATATAAATGTCAGCAGCCCTACATGCCAAGAACAGATGCATACTGGTAAGTAGCATATTCGTTACACAACATTATCACAATGCCCTGAACATCATTTACAAGGTCTTTTTGACACTATGTACAAATGTCATCTCTATCTTCATCCACGGGGTGACAGGGATATCTACATAGCTATAACATCACTAATCTATATCCACATCGCAAGGCTGCTTTCTATTATAAGAGATGAGCATCCCAATAGATTAGTAGAGGACACACTTCAGCTGATACCGAGGGTCCTTGCAAGATGAGAATCGATCACGTGGCTGTCTGACATCTCATGAGGGGTGTCCAGTTTGTGACTAAGACAGGGTCCTTCATTCTCTCCCATCAGGTAATGGGGTTGGATAGTGTCTTGGGGGGATTATTGGCTCTACACGTACACACACACTAGGTACACTTAGAGTAGGGTTTGCATAGTAGGAGTACGCTCGATTACTGACTTGTTTTATATGACTGCATATATACACTGTTTTAGCACTATAGTAGAACTATATCTACTATTTACGCTCTTGGTGCTTGTAATCACTTTTATCTTGCACCAGTCCAGACAACCCTTATGGTGTTTTAAGAGATCTTAGACAACCTTCTCTAAGCGGTAGCTGTGGAGAGCAGCCTTCAGGCCTAGTCTAGGAGTGTAAAGCAGCTTGTTTTACCAGAATGCAATCTTATAGTATAGATTAAGTGAAAATGTATTTATTATATAATATTCTCTAACACATAGAAATATCTCCTACCTGGAAATATACACAAAATACTTCAGCAAAGAAGCACAGTAAATAGCATGAAATGCATAGTGGCACCTGTAAGAAAGTGGCTCTATATAAACTGGACCTAAGTACAGTACAGTGTGTATAGAGTCCCCAATCTCCAGAGGTATAACAGAGGTTAAAGTCAGATCTGACCTTACTCTCTAAAGTGGTAGCTTGGTCGAGCAGTAAGGCAGTATCAGAGGACAGTGTAAAGCATTTGTTGTACCCACTCAGTCAGCAAAAAGTTCCACACACTCAAGAACTGAACTCCAGGCCAATTGTTTTTATATCAAAAGATATAGTTGTTTTATTTTTAGAACCAACAGGTATCAAAATATACTTTTCTCAATATGAGTGACTTTAGGTAGTTACTTTGCAGAAAGGCAATAAACTTTGTAAGCACAATAGTTACATTGGTTGCAATAGGCAACACAATTCTAAACACAAGTTAACATTGTGCTCAATGGGTTTTTCTACATAAATGCAGCTGATTACTTTAAGGATTACTTTTCTAACCACAGGACTGGATCCTGGATTCAGTCCCGGGACCTAAACTGTAAACAGTTAAGTAAAAGCGTTTTGATTACAGTTGTGATTTTTAAAGAATATAAATGTATTTTCAAAGTTGACACTTGGAAACTTTTCCGTGAAAAACTAGCAATGTTATGATATGGAAGGAAATTGAAGTCACAGGTAAAGTAGGTTCTCGTTACTTTTGTAATCCAGTACTGGACTCCTAGGTTCTGCACTGGGATCTCTACCTAAGGCAGGTATGTAATTACGTTTTAGCAGTTGGTACGATTTTTAAGGAATATTTGTAGTTTGCAAAAATAGGCAGAAGAAATTTCTAAGAAAAATAGTCAATGGTTTCCTATGGAAGAAAATGCAGGTTACTGGTAAGTACAGTTATAATTACTTTTGTGGTTCAGTACTGGCTTCTCTCCTGATCACAGATGAATAATTCGGAATTCGTTATTCGGCTGATTTTAGATGAATATTTTAAAGTTTCAAAACTTCACACTTAGAAGATTTTTCGAGTCAAACCAGTCAATGTTATCCTATGGAAGGAAAGTGAGTTATCGGCTTTCAGCAGAGTACTCGACTGGTGAAGGTATGGTTCTGGGCATAGACTCAGGGGTCTCCCAGGGTCGAAAAGGTACAGTAGTAACACCCTCAGCGGCACAGGGGCAGCCGGGTGCAGAGTGAGTAGGCCCAATGCAATCCAATGGAGGGTAGGGGGCCCATGGTTGGCGGCTGCAGGCAAGCAGACCAAGCGGCAGTGGGAGCTAAGCTCATGGTCAATTACTCAGGGCAAGTGGGGAAGTAGAGTAGGGTAGTAGTTGTACTTCCAGCAGTACTCAGGCGGCTGGGTGCAGGGTGCTTTTGAGCCGTTGGGCGCTCAAAGTTATCCAACGGGAAAGTTAAAAGGTGAACAAAGGCTACAGGCTCGGGGACGGAGATTCTACAGGTGTGACCACCACTTTGAGAGGTAAGTTGGGATCATGGAGAAGAGGTAGGTACCCCAAAGGAAGGCACAGGGGATCGTGTGGTGCCGGGTACATGGGTGTCTTTTGGCATCGGGAAATCTTACCCTCAGCTGGTCGTGGTTGAAGGGGTCCCTGGTTCTGAGGCTGCAGGCGTCGTCTGGGTTGCCGAGGAGGGTCTTTGGGCACTGGACTTCGAGTCCCAGTCGCCTGGGGAACGTCCTCAGGGTCTTGGTTCACTCGGGCACAGCCGGGCTCGGAGGGTGCAGAGTGGGCTGGGTTTGTGGCTCTTAGCTGGCACCAGGGGTGTTGTTATTGGAGCAGAGCCTCTGCTCATGGGAGTCCCAGTCTCTAAGAAAGTCAAGGCAGGCAGGTCCTCCGGGGTGCTTTAGGTTGCTGTCCGCAGGAAACGCAGGGATTAAGCAGAAGCAGGTTCAAGGATCAACTGGCCATTAGGCCTGGGGCCAAGTCAGTTGTCGTCATCCGTTTGTTAGCAGCTGCACGGCAGTTCATCCTTCTTCTTGTTCTTCTTGTTTTTCAAAACTGGATCTGAGGAAGGAAGGTTCATGGTGCCCCTAAATAGTAACTTTAGGGGCGTTTACAGGTAGGGCAAGGGCATGGACCAATAGGTCCCTGTCCTGGGGTGGGTACACCCCCTAGTATGCTCCTCTCCTGTGGGAGGGGGGCAGGAGCCTAGCTGTGATTGGGCAGTGCTCCCATCTTCAAGATGGCCGGAGCCCAGAGCCGTGCTTCACCTCGCCTCTCCCACCTGAGGGGTGGGATTGGCACAGGCTGGCACACCCCCGTTCCTGACGTAGGGTTTCCCGCCAGTCTTCCTGCCAGAGTGGGGGTCAGAACTGGTGGGGGCCAGTTGCTGAGTACAGCAAGTGGTCTGGAGAAGCTCACAAAGGCTGCATGCCTTTGAAGCTTCCCCCTGCCCATCCTGGGGGAGGAGGCCTAGCACCTCGCCCAGGATGTGCATCGTTGCTGGCCCAGGAGAGCGGGGGGCTCTCCACCCAGGGGTCCAGCAACATGTCTGCTATGTGGAAGCCTAGGCAGCCTCTCAGACCAAACGTGGATTGTAGGTTAGGTTTCAGGGGGCATCTCTAAGATGCCCTCTGGTGCATTTTGCATTAAATCCCACACTGGCATCAGTGCAGATTTCGTTTGCTGAGAAGGTTGATATCAAACTTCTTAGTCTTCGGTGAAGCCATCATGGTGCTGTGGAGTTCGTAATGACAACCTCCCAGCACCATATATTCTTAACGGCAGCACTGCACTTACAGTGATGGCCCTGGGCATTGTAGGGGCACAGGGCTCATGCACCTCTGCCCACACCACTGGCATAGGGCACCCAGCTAGAGGGGTGACTGATGGATGCCAGGGCAGTGAGCTTGTGGGCATGGCACACAGGGATGTGTGCCATGTCGACTCTTTGTTTAGTTCTGCACCTAGACACTCAGACTACATGGCAGTATGTGGGTGTCACGACACAGCGCCCCTAAGGGTGGCACAACAAGTGCTGCAGCCCTTAGGGGTCTTCTCTGGACACCATGCCCAGGCTGCCTAGGGTACCATTTACTAGGGACTGACAGGTGGCCAGAGATACAAATTGGGTTTTAGTTTCAACACAGTATTAGGGAAGGAACACAGGCCCTGGGCACCTGTTGGCAGGAGCCCAGGGCACACTCAGTCAAAGTACATCATCAGCAACTCAGCAAAAAGTGGGGGCATACCAATGCAAAAAAGATGGCACTTTCTCACAGCACCGGGGGGGGGAGCAAACCATATACTAAGAAAGTGGCATAAGAACCACGACTTGGGTCAGGACAATGTTGAGAGGACGTAGAAGTGCTGCGGACCCCACGTAGAGCGTTTGCAGTGTGGGAACACGACTGCCTGCTCCGTACAACTCTACTTGTAAGTCGCGGTTTTAAAAATTAAGGACCCTTCCAAGTGGACCTTGATGAAACCCAGTCGAAGACAGAAGGTTGGAGAGCCACCCTACCTGTGGATACCCTAGTACCCAAGTTACCTACACCAGGGAAGCTGGGTGCCTATGTGTGAAGTGGGGTTGGAAACCGCCATCGAACACAGTGGAGGAAAGTGCTGTTGTTGAAGAAGGAGAAAGTGTCCAGTGGAATCCAAAGATAGATTCTAGATGAGAGGTACCTGCAAGCAAAGGGGACAGAGCCTGTGTCACTCAGGGGTGGCCAGGAGACTTGGAAGGTGAATGCCCTCCGATGTTGGTGTTGCAGGATGGATGACGAAGACCTTGACTCTTCAGCTATGAAGACCAGGCGATGATGAGTAGGACCAGGAGCTGTGCAAGAGCTGTCCCACAATGGATGTCGAGTGCTGAGGGGTCGGTGTCCGCCGGGAGCACCAACAAGCCTTGGCAAAGGCAAGTCACGTAGGAATCAAAGAAGGAGTAACGTCTGGGCCAGCAAGGTCCAGGGGACTTAACAAAGACAGGGTAGTCATGGCAGGTCCTGAACAATCAGGGGAGCAGAAAAGAACCAGGATCACCCTCAAGTGGACCCACAGGCCGGAGGCACTGGAGTCTTGCGAGGTTCTCAAGCAGCTCACCAAAAGATGTAGGCCACGATGCACACAGATTCTGGTCACCGGAAGTGCTCAAGGTTGGGGCTACTTGGAGCCTGAAGATCTTGTTGGAAAAAACCAACAAGCCTTTGCAACTGCAAGTTGGTCTCAGTGCACATGGGTTCAGTTATTGCAACCTCCACGAGGGATACTTGCCTCAAACTTGTTGAGAGGGTAAGGCATGCCCTGGGAGCTGTGTTGCAGGCCCCAGGCAGTCCGGTGGAGCTCAGGATCTGCAGACCGGTTGACTTCGTTGCGGTGCCTGCGAATGCAGGGGAGTGACTCCTTTACTCCAAGGGAGATTTCTTCAATTATCTTTGATGCTTCACAGGCCTTGAAAGGTACCTGTATGATGCTCAGGCGATCTAGCAGACTGGAAGGCCCAAACGAAGTCCAGCGAAGTGCAGAGTGCCCAGACAGAAGAAGTAGAAGTGGTGTCTGATCTGAATCTTATCCCACGACGAATCTAGGGACTTACACCTAGGTAAGCCCTTAAGTACCCTAGGGAAAGGGTTGGGATGATTCAGGGGACCCTCCCAGGGGAAGGGTCTGAACAGGGGGGAGGTTGCTCCCATGTCCTTTGTCCAGTTTCGTGCCAGAGCTGGAGCTGACGGCTTCCAGGACTGGTTTGAACTGGACTATGCACAGGGACACCAAATGTGCCCCTCATGCAGGTTTTCTGGCGCTGGCAAGCGGACCCACCCGGTCCCAATACACTAAATCCGGTCTGGGAGGTGGTCACACCTCCCTGTGACAGGATGCCTATTATTCTCCCTTCCCCTGCTCAAGCTTGGCTCAGCAGCAGGAGGGCAGAAATATGTCTCTGGCCGGCAGCAACCATTTTGTGCTGTCCGGGTCTAGAAGGTTGGCATCGGGAACACTGAGCTAACTGAGGGCTCTTCCAGTGCTTGGAATCATACTGCCCACACTGTCTATGGTGTGGGGGTATGATTCCAACATGTTTGATACCAAACATGATAGGATTTGTTGCAGCCGTATTTGAGATGGTCATTGCGTAATTTCACGGTGCCCCTCTATATAGTATGTGGCTGCTTCACCGACAATCCGGGAGAATGGACTCAGTAGGCTGCAGGGGTGCCCTGCTTTCAAGATTGCAAAGGCCTGCTATAGGGGTGACTTATAGGTTTTAAGTGCAGTAACCCTAGATAACGGAACTATGGGCCAGATGTAGGTGGCCAAATACCGGTCGGTAACGGCCGATTTCGGCCGTTACGACCGGTATTTGGAGTTTTAGATGTAGGGGGCTTCAATTTTACAGAATCAGTAAATTTAACGATTCGGTAAATTTACCGAATCGGTAAAATACCGAATCGGTAAATTTACCGATTCTGTAAATCTAGATGTAGGTGGCACTGAAAACAGTGCCACAGGCCCTTAAGAATTCGTTATTTACCACAAAATAATATTTTGTGGTAAATAACGAATTCCAGTGTACATGCACATCTGTGCATGTACGCCTGTGGCACACATACATGCCCTGAGGGCATGTATGTGTGTCACATGACACACAAGCCAGAATCAGGGGTGCTACAGGGTGTCAAATTTACACCCTGTCCCCCTTGACAATTCGGTAATTTTACAGAATCGGTATTTACCGATTCGGTAATTCACATTGATTCCTATGGGCCTCAAGGCTCATAGGAATCAATGGCAATTACCGAATCAGTAAATGCCGGTTTGGTAATTAGCGAATCATACCGATTCGGTAACAATTACCGGTCTTTTCCCTACATCTCATTTACCGAATCTAGAATACCGAATCGGTAAAATTCGGTATTCTAGAGTCTGTAAATGAGATTTACCTACATCGGGCCCTATATCTTTAGTAAGTGGTGCTAGCACCAGCTTACACAGGCTGCAAGTCAGGCCTGTAGTTCCATTTTGAAATGTCTCTCATGGGCTGTATTATACACGCTTTAGCCCATGGGAACCCTCTGAGGTACCGATAAGGGTACCCCAGTATCGAATCTGGGGTGTACCTAAGTACTGAACAAAACAGTTTAGGGAGAAAGCAGATAGACTGTGGTCCTGATCAGCAGGATCCCAGTCAGACTAGTTAAATACAGCTTAGCACCAAACAAAAAGTGGGGGTAACCAGAAATGCAGATCCTACTTTCCTACACCAACCCTGCACATCCTAACTATTTCTAGCTACACTACCAAACACCCATTCCCTTTTGCACTTCATCTTCATCCACTTAATTCCTGCTATCTCACTTTTTCCTTCATACCCTACAGTTCTTAAGTCAGTTATTTTCCTTCTCAATTTTCCTCCATACATATTTCTTGACAATAAGGTGTAGTGAATCCTGAGCCAGCCAGCGTCCTTAACTTTGTGCCTCCTACCTCGATTTTGCAGTGCAGTTTTTCTAGCTACTCACAAATGTCTCTGTCTCGTATTTCACGTCTTGTCATCTTCATCTTCCTCTGTGTTTACCAATTAGACTCTCTTGAATGGTTTTGCATGTCATTCATTAATTTGGCTTTTGCATATTCTTTTTTGTTCTACAATGAGGTCACTTTCCCCACAGTCCCTCTAAATCTGCATTCCTAGCTCTCAACATCATAATGGATCTTATATGTCTGGGAGAACCACATCAGTCATGACGGAACCGTTCCGTCATGAGCACAGCTCAACCGATGCTCATGACGGAACCGTTCCGTCATGAGCATCGAAGGGGTTAAGGTTGGATCTTTTGTTAGTAACTTTTCATTTATTATCATACTGTTCATACATCTATCTGGTCTCGTAGGCCATGTTGCTTATAATTCCTTTATTCCCTCTTTTTGTAGTCATTTGAATACCATGTTAGCTTAAAGAGTAAAGTGTTTTCCCAGCATTTGTAGAGACATATCATAAATTGGGTTAGGCTGCCCATCCTGTACACCCAGGTACATTTCCGGTAGGTCCACATAAAATCTTCTACTTTCATAACCAGATTGATGTAGTAGTTATGTCACTGGACCATATCTATCTCCAGTAGTTAAAACGTTGCTTAAAAATATTTTACATTTTTTTCAAGGAACAAGTGGTTCCCCAGTAGTAGGAAGAAACATAGGAGGGGGGTGCCATAGTTTGTTCAGAAATACCTGTAAATTAATATAAATAACATGTTGAAATAACAAACCACTGCAATTAACTAAAGTAATTATCCAACATAATAAACAAACCAAAAATCTGGTTACTTAAAGGACAAGAAGTATCACTTTTGCTAGTCCACTAAGGGATTCTTGGAAGCTGCTTTGAAAATAGGGCAGGTATTTCTACTTCTATAAAAAACATTTGACAATCCAGAGGGCCTCAACAACTACTGTCTTTTGTCAGGTCCTTTCTCAGGTCTCCCATTTATTTTTTAAAATCCTTGAAAACTGTGTCAACATGCAAATAAACCAATTCATAAATAACAGCAATCTATTTTATGAGTTCAGGAATGGTTGGACTAGGGAAACAGTCCTATTACAAATTTACAAATTACTGATGATGCACGGTAAATCATGGATAATGGAGACTCGTGCCACCTCTATTTTCTCTGCAGTTTGACTGCTTTCAATACCAATCAATCATGGGGGTGAGGATGGAAGGGTGTAGGGGACCGTTCTTGAATGATTCAAACATTACCCGGAAAACCTCTCTCAATTGGTGAAAGTGGGCCATGCACTGTCACCCTGTAGCTCATGACTTCCCTCATAGGTCTGTGTTGGCTCCCACCATATTCAATCTGTATCTTAAACCACCGGGGCCCTGATAAAAGACTCTGCATATCATACCACCAATATGCGGACAACACCAAGCTTTCCTTGAAAGTTTCGCACTCCGATGAAGTTTCCAATTGTGCTTCAATGTTGTATAAAATTCAGTCTTGGCTAACAACACACCATCGCAAGTTTAATTCACATAAGACCAAGTTTCTCCTCCTTTCATTAGTCATCCCCTTTGCCATTACAAGAGTGGCTGTGTTTCACTAATATACCCGACTAAACTCCTTTGCTTATTGCAAGTGCCAAATCTCTGTTTAACGTTGTGTGAGAAAGTGCCTCTTTTGACATGGTTGGGCCCCCCTTTTTGCCTGGCATTTGATGTGGTTTTGATTGTTGTGCACAGGGTCCCTCCCAACCAGGTACCCTGTGCCAGTGCTTCTTCCCTAAAACATATCCACAATTGCTACCCCCTTTAGGTCCCTAGTTTAGTGGCACCCTGGGCATTGAGAGACTGGAAGCTGAAGAGGGTCACTTGAACCATGCCACTGCCCTTGCCGCTTGCATGCCCCTGTGAGGTGAAAAACGACAGTTGACATGAGACCCTGCCTGGGTGCCATGCCAGCCAGCACTGCCTGAAGGTATAGGTAAGTCACTCCTCTAGCAGGCCTTACAGCCCTAAGACAGGGTGCACTATACCACAGGTGAGGGCATATCTGCAGGGGTAGATATGCCCATACAATACTTCATCCAATTCTTTAATATTGTAAGTGTCAGGGAAGCTTTAAGGAATACCTGGGTGGGAAACTCGACAACTCAACTTCCCCAGCACCATGGCGGCTTCCCTGAAACTAGGAATGTTTGATACCAAACCGCTCCTTGTAATAAATCCCCACTGATGCCAGTGTGAGATTTATTAAACAATGTACTCAGAGGGCACCTCAGAGGTGCCCCCTGAAAACCTTCCGACCCTGGTATGGTCACTGACTGGCTTTAGGCAGCCTGCCTCTCACACACATGTTTCTGGACCCCTGGGTAGAGAGCTTCTACTCTCTGGGACAAGAAACAATGCACATCCTGGGCAGAGGTGTCACACCTTCTCCCCCAGGATGGGCACAGTGCTCAAAAGGGAAGCTTCAAAGTCCTGTCGCCTTTGTAATGCGATCCCCAGCCTGTGCTGCTAGCAGCAGATGGCAGCTCCAGGTTTACACGCCCACTTTGGGCAGAGAAACAGGCGGGAAAACTTAGAAAGTCTCACATAACATAACGTGTATTTGTAAAGTGCACGTTAACCCCAGCAACGGGGCATCTTGGCGCTGAAATAACAGATGTATATTGTTACCCAACTCAATGGTACTCATTTTATTGACCTCAAATGGATGAAAGGCTGAGTGGACCCGCCAGGATTTGAAACTGTAACCATGAGGTCGAACACAGGCCCCTGCAGTGGATGCATTAGTCCACTAAGCCACCAGACCCGGTCTAGGATGTGAGCCCACCTTTGCCAACTCCACCCCTCAGGTGGCGGAGTAGAAGTTAAGCACACTTTTCAGCCCCCTTTATCTTGAACATGAGGGGACTCTTCCAATCAGAGCTAAGACTATGCCTCCTCTCACAGGAGGGTGGCATAATAGAGGGTGTAGTCACCCCAGGTGAGGTGATCATTGGCCCTACCTGTTAAGCCCCCCAAATCTAGTATTTAGGAGGTTCTCCCAGACCTTGAAACTAGTTACCTGTGCCCTACGAAGGATGAAGACGCTGTGCAGCGAAGCCTGAAGAAGACTACTGACTTGCTCTTCAGCCCTAGCGTCCTATCTGCAGCTTCAAAGACCCGCGAGAAGGTGACACCTGTCCTGCTGCCAGCGACTTAAAGAAACCCGAGGAAGAGTGCCTGAACTTTGACAAAGACCAGAACACCCGAGGTCAGCGGTTCTGTTGCCAAGAATCCAACAGCAAGGACACCAGTGCCAGCTGGAACCTAGAGTCATGACCACTCATCCCCCCAAACCTACAGCCCGTGTCCAGGTGGCCCACCGACCCTGAGCATGCTCCTCAGTGATCCTGATCTCAAGTCCACATTAGCTGACCCTTCCTGGATTTTACAAAGACACCTGAAAGCTGAAACTCTCCTTAGCCCCACTCTGGTGCAAGATTATAAACAGCTCCCTAAAAAACGGAACCGTTCCAGACTGCCTCAGAGTGGGACAAGTCACCCCACTGCTGAAAAACCTGGCCTGGATATAAACAATTTGAATAACTTCAGACCCGTCTCTAACCTTCCTCTTCTATCCAAAATCCTAGAAAGATGTGTACTCCAACAATTAACTCAACACATGGACAGTATCAACCTCCTTGACTCCCATCAATCTGGATTTAGGAAAGGCTGCAGCAAAGAAACCGCAAACCTCAACATCATTGAAGATATCCACAAATCACTTGACTCAGACCAATGCTGTCTCCTCATTCTCCTAGACCAATGAGCAGCATTCGACACGGTAGATCACAAACTTCTCATCAAGGCTCTCCAAGAAAGGGAAAGACTTGATGAGGTGGTCAAATGGTCCACCTCATTCTTACACAATCGCTCCCAGAGAATCAAAATCAAATACTTTGAGTCCAACCTTCACCCAGTCGGTAGGGGAGTTCCTCAAGGGTCAGTGCTCTCCTCTCAACTCTTCAACATTTACATGGAACCCCTCACCACCATGGGTGTAAAAAAGCTAACATTCCCTTCCACCTGTATGCTGACGATGCTCAGATTTTCATGGAAATCTCCTCGGTTAAAGACATTCAAAGACTCAACGGAATACTGAGGGAAGTGCAACTATGGCTGTCAAGTAATCACTTTAAATCGAATCCTGACAAAACCGAATTACTCCTCATATCGAACAGAGAAGAGAACCCCCAAATGGTCGATTGGCTAAAAGCTATTGATGCGCTCAATGTGAACCTCACCCTGGCCGACTCCGTTAAATCACTAAGCATCACGCTAGACCCGAAACTGGACATGATCAAACACATTAAGAACTTGGCTAAGAGCGCCTTTCTCAACCTGAAGCTACTGAACAAAATAAAACCTTTCATCCTGCCCAAAGATCTGAAACAAGCCACCCAATCATTAGTGCTGTCAAGATTAGACTATGGAAATGCAGTCCTCTCGGGAATAGCTAAATCACATCTTGCTCCTCTGAAAACAACTCTCAACGCGGTTGCCAGAATGGTCACCGGAATCAAGAAATTTGATCACATCTCACCTGCACTCAGAGAACTCAAGTGGCTCCCCGTAGAAATACGGGCGAACTTCAGAACAGCCTGACTCACACACAAAGCCCTACACACCGGCAAACCCGAATATCTGGCTGCCAAACTAAAAAAAGCAGGTCAGACCAAGAACCTCAGAAACTCTAACACCCTACTACTCATCCCGCTGTAATCATGAAAACAAAAACCCACGGCCAGGTCCTTCGCCGGAAATGCGCCCAAAATCTGGAACTCTATTCTCCTTCCCATCAGAACTATTCCCTCCTTTGCTAAATTCAAAAATCAGCTCAAAATCCTGTTCCTCGATCGATCCCTAGCGAACCAATAGGAGCAGTCGGAGCGCTGACGTAGACACCCCACTCCTCTCCGACGCTGCGTCAGCAAGACCCCGAACTAGAACTCTTCGTCATTGACATTTATAAGGTATTTTTATTATGGGATTTCCCGCTTTACTGTATCATGTTTTGTTCTGCTCTGTATACCCTCTGGTTAGGTCAGCGCTATATAGAACTTCTCAAACAAACAAAAAACCTGCAGCCTGAATCCTGAGGCTCCACCTGGCCACGACCGGCTCCTGTAAGAAGACTCTGGCGTCTAAAGGCACCCCTGCACTCGAAGCCCCTGGGCCTTGCTGAGCTAAATCGACGGTGCCCTGAAGACCCCCTACATCTCTAATTACCCCTGCTGTCGTTGGCCTCCCTATTGAAACCTCCGGTTCGACGCCTGCAGTCTGTTTGTGGAAAGCAAAGTCTCTATTGAAGAGCATTGGGTGCCCAACGTTGAATTTGCACCCTCCGCACAACCCTGTGCCACTGGTTGTGTGACTTTGGTGATGCTTTGTGCCCCCCTCCCCTGTGCTTGATCTAACCCCCAAAGCTTTGCCTCTGTAACCGATTTACCTCCCTTCAAGCAGTGTGGCTATGAGCACCCCCAGCATCAATTAAAATTCATTGGGCCAAACTCAGATTATGACCTCTGCACCCGCCCACCGATGTGCTGGTGGTGGTGCAGTTTTGGTACTCACCCGACCCTTGCCCCTTGGTGACCGTTGGTTCCGAAGACTAGAACGGTAAGTTGCGTACTTAACTGTATAACCGCATTATTGTACTCCTCCATAGGATAACATTGAACTGTTCAGAATTCGGATTGTGTCGACTTTTGAAAGCGAAAAGTATTTTTTATGTCAAAACCTTACTGCTAAGATCTTTATATAAACCACAAAGAAAGCTTATTTTAGTAAAATTGGTGTGGCTCTCCTGGTTGAGTCGTGTGTAAGTTTTTGGTGCGCAATGTTGTTGGTGGTCAGTTGTTGGTGTGTGCAATAAATGTCTTACACTCCTCTGTGTTAGGCCTAAAGCTGCTCGCCCTCGCTACCACTAATAGAGTACTTTGGGTTTTACATTGAGCCCGATACACTTCTGGGGAACCCCTGGACTTCTATGCAAGGTATAACTACCTAGTGGCATACCAAATACAGAGCTAGCGTCCTACACATTGGCTAATAGGCTGCATTTCACCCACCACATCGATATAGCTGTTAAAAGGCAAATCTCATATGTGTTCCAGGTTGAGGGGATCAGACAGACGTGATAGAGTGCAGTGATTTTACCCAGCTATTACGATTACGGCTATAGTAAAAGGGGTGATTTGGAAAGGTGTTAGGTTTGATGTGCGTTTCTTAAATTCGATTTGTTGTGCACTATTGCAGAGGGAAAAAGAATCTGCCTCATTGGATAAAATGCTTTGCTGTTATGCTGCCCCGTAGAGGCCCTTTCTTTTTAACATTGTTTCTTTTTTAGGTCCTGCCCTACTGGGGAAACCCACATGATAGAAAAGTGATCAGGAAATTCTGGAGTCAGGTAAGATGCATCTCATTGTTTGCAACTTTTATTTTTATAGAAAGGTTTTTTCTGTTTCTCCTGTTTAAGCAGCCTACATCATGCTGACTGTTCCATTGGCATTCATGCTGCTGATGTGTAATTCAGCAAAATGCAAATGCAAAATAAAGATGTGCAAGCCCTCTGAATTAAGATAGTACACATTTATGTGACTCAGTATCAATCCTAGTCTACCATGAGACTTTGTCTGGATTCCCAGTTTGGGATGTGCTCAAAATCTTAATCTAGCCGGTTGATTGAAGCGTCAGTTCAGCGGTCGCGGAGGTCACGCTGGGCTGTAAGTCAGCACCTTACAGTGATGTGTTCAGCCTGGTAAACACAGCTTCCCAAATGAAGGCAAACACTCTCAGACGTTTAAATTGACTACATCCGGTTTAATGTGAGGTACACTGCTGTAGAAAGTGTTAAAGCCCTCCCATCTGTGCACAGATAGCAGTTTAAAACACTTTTAAAGGACAGTCCCTTAGCACTCCCCAACCACCTTAGAAGCTTTGTCATAACAATTTGTACTGCGCACAGCTACTCGGAAGGGTGTCCTGGCGCTAAGAGACTTACTGCCCCCCAATTTAAAACCTAATCTGATTGTGTGAAAAGCCAGGCTTTCAGTTTCTGTTTCCAGGCTATATGAAGCAAAAACTGCAACCTGCCTAGGAAATGAAGCAAATGTGCAGAAATTGCAGGCGATTATTCTGTTTTTTCATAATTATGTCCGTTTTGTCCCTCCGTGGCCACAAGAGTATTGCTGTCCATTCAGCCAGGAGTGTGTGTTCTAGCCAACTCTATATTCAAGTCAGATTTATGGCTTCAAGTTAGGGAAAGCGAGCGTATTTACAAACTGACCGGTCTGAACAGGCTCAGCTAATGATTGAGCTAGTGCTCGGGTAGAGGTACAACCTGTGATTTTGCTGTTAACGCAATTGACACTGTGAATCGACACACAAGCTACAGTGAAAATAGAAAGCGATAATAAACATGGGATGCCAGCTGGCTTGCTTGTAATGCACATTTATGTGTTACCTTCAGATCTGCTGCAGTCCATTTTAAAACTTCATCCACTCTCAGCAAGTAACCATTTGCATTATACTTTAGTGTAGAGCAAAAAGTATTAGTCTCAGGTGGAGGAGTTTGGACTGGAGAGTTTTTTGGTCTTTTGATGGATCCTGCCTGGTGTGTTTTATTGTCCTTTGTGACTTTGAAGATGACTTCAAGGCACATCTAAAATGATTTGAACATTGTGCGGTAAAATAAATAATTTGGCACCATTTTTAACAGAGAATCTTCAAGGGAGATGCTGCATTGAGGGGTATAAAGCTAGCTCGGTGCAATATAGGTCTTGTATTCAAACTTTTTTTAGGTCTACATTTATCTTTCAGCACAGGTTTGGAGGTATATCCGCCCGTAACAAAATCAAGACAGACTGGCAATTCTTTCACTTGTGGGACTAAAGTACAATGGATATGGGAATACCTTGACCGAAGTTACAATTTCTAATGTTCCCATTCCATTGTTGTGCCATTCCAAATTTGTATGGCAAGAATGGAGAATAATATGCAAGAAACTCAATACTGGGCTCTCTTCTGCATGCTGACTTCCAATTGCTAATGTGATTTTGCTCATGTATTTCTTTTGCTTCCAGTTTCAAGTCTGCACAAGGTGAACTCTGATTTGCTTGTGGCAGTATCTCTCATGCTGATATCACTCTGCCCGGCTCAGAATAGACCCCTATATTGAGTGTGTAATTTTAATGTATATAATACCCTAATAGCCCACATTTGTCCTTACACTGTTGTTGCTAGTGTTTTGTTGATTTTGGCATTGCGCTGTTCCTTGAACAATGTCAATCAACTCTGTCAGCTTCTACATAGTACATTTTCATTTAACTTCCTTCACTGGCTTTACCCTCCGAAATCAATACCATGTGGAATATAGTATAAGGATAGTTGCCAGTATTGTACAGAACACTCCACCCCCTTATTAGTGTATTATATATATATAATTTTAAAATGGGTAGGTGTCAATAACAGGGTGTTTTTTCCACCAAAAGGTTCAAAATGACATAGACCGTTAGAGTTACTTTGAACCCTTAGGTCAAACACTCCCTATATTTGATTTCTACTCCAGCTACAAATGTATAACTTGCCCACTGATGCACCCCTGTTGAGCACTCCACCTTTATAAACTAATCCTGTGTAAGGTTTGAGAAGCACAGGAGAAGCCAGACAACATACTGTTTTCTTCATTTTTCCCACTAACCCACTAAATATATGGTATGCCTGGTGTTGTACCAACAATGTCACTCTTTAACTCTTTATTTTAAATATTACTGACTTCTTGCCACTCCCAGTAACAAACCCAGTCAGGTTCAGTTACCATAATTGTATATATGAACTACAATGTGGTTAGTCTCTGTTCACTAACTTTTGTTGTAATGCTTACATTTTGAAAGCTGTATCCCGATAGAGCAACTGAATATATGTGTTTAACGCCTGGATAGGAAGGGTAATTGCAAAGCTGATTACCCAAAAATGGAGGCAACGCCTCTTGTGATTTACTAATATGTCTACATGTAGAATAGTTACTGTGTCATGGATTCTCTCCATTGCTGCTCTCTCATGAATAGGATATCCTATTTTGTGTTACTGTGCATCCTTTTCTGTGATCATCAACCTTGTGTGCTGCAACTGAAACAGTGGGCATCCAGGATTTACCCCTGTGGATTCGCACCTAAGTATTGTGTTGTGGGTAGACCACTTAACAATGTGGGTTTATGTCGTCCTTGTCGTTTCAAAATATTGTGGTGTTAAAATCGTATCCATGGTGCATGCCTTGCCTTTACTGTGCGGTATCAGCTAGCCCTTATTAAAAATGTTTATGAGGTGAAGGCTGACATGTTTCACTGTCCTTCTAGTTTTCACGACCTAGAGGTCAGTTTTTGCATGCAGGTGGCTCCAAGTTAATTCTGCACCCGACCCTGCTGTGACAGACATACCTCATATACCTTAACTATTGTGTTGGTACCCGTAATTTGGGAACTTTGCGTCTTCGTTCAACAGTAGATTAGTCCTGGTTTGTACTGTTATTCCCAAGTCCTGTGTAGACATCCGATAAAGCTCTGCTGGTAAAACACTGAGGCTGCTACAGGTGCTTTTGCCATTGGAAAAGAGGGTGCCACAGTCCTGATCCCACAGATTCCTTTTTGACATCAGATGTTTGCTGTCACCTCCTTGAGGGCCATGTTCTCTCTCTCTTTGAGAGAGCAGTTTGCAGTGGATGTACTAGCAACGGCTCTGTTACAGCTGATGAGAATAGCAGAACTCTGTTGCTTTTACTGGAATTTCTGAAGACTTTTGGGAGATGGGTGGAGATAGCACAGTATTACCTTCCATTTTCACACCTTGTCCCGGCCTTCAGAGATCCAAGAGAAGAGAGAGCAGATGTTTTGGCGGTTGGTGGTACAGGGGGTTTTCAAGGACAGGTAATCTTATCCCATTCCACTGCCTCTTTCAAGACTCAGGAGATCACTCCATAGCTTTAGCAGGCTAGCTCTAGGATGTGTCCTAGTTTTTTGGTCTCGCCTGTGTTGCAGCGCATGCGCTGCTCGCTTGTGAGATCTATTGTCGTTGGTTTTCTGTCTGGCTTCTTTGGAAGCGGGGTTGGTGCACGCCCTGTCTCCCTTAGACCCCGCCCACCCATTGCCTGCTGCTCGTCATGCATTTGTTGTGTCCTTGCCTCACGCTCGAGCCCCCCTTCTCCGAGAGGCTTCCGTCGTGTCCCACCACCGCAAACCGGTGCTTGTTGTTAATTATAATTAAACTAATGTGCCACACTCTTGTATTTAAGAGAAATATAATCTGTGAAGTCGGAGGCAGAGATCACAAGTTTCTTTGAAAAGGACAACGGCTGTGCACCCCTTCCACTTACGGTTGCCTGACCCCTGTCGAGAGGCCACCACAGCACAACCCATATAGAGGGCTCCAAAGCGCCTGCCCGGCCCGGAGGGAGACAGTGCCCTGGAATGTATGCCCTGCCCGCACTCCTTCGCGGGCGGCCCAGTGGCTGGAAAGGAGGCTGCATGGGGTTTCCGCCAGCTGCACCACAGGCAGCTGCCTTTCACTACTCGGCGCATGGATAACCCAGCGAGGTCTCCAAGTTGAGTTCTGGTTTGCTTATTGCAGGAGCAGAACCTGGAACACACTACCATATCCTCAACACACCACACTGTGGAGTGTTGCGCAGGGTATGTCCGTGGGAGTCTTTGACTGATGCTTATTTACAACGGGAAGGAGCTAAGCTGAAAATCCAAAGCCAGTTTTATTTTCTCAGCAGTCTTCAAAGCACACCCTGCTGGTGCACGTGTGTGTAGCAGGAAGACATGCTACAAGAAAGCTGTGCCTCTGAGCTGAAATACAGAGTGATCTGTGGAAGCAGAAAGGAGCAGAGCTGTCTGTTTAGGGGGATGTGTTGTGCCAGCCAGCAGGACAGAATAAACCTTGGGATTTGAGCGAGATCTGCAGCTAATGCTGCATGGGTGTTGTAGACGGGAACAATGCTCATTCCCTGATTAAATGCCGAATGCTGCTCATGTGTGTTCTGGGAGACTAGCGTATCCGATACAGGCAGCATGGTTACCACATCAACGGTGGAGCAGCTGCATGATAAATGACGGCAAGCCCACCTAACCTAACTTGAACCATGCGAGAGGGGAACTGCTGGAATTATAATAGACTTTCTGGTTCCCAGCAGTAGGCAATAATGGGATGCTTTCAGCAAGATAACAGATGCATGGGAAAGATGCTATTTTGCACTAACTTGATTTGTTCCAGCAGCCAACCTATTGGCACAATGGAGTGACGAGAACCAGCAGCTGGCATGGAAGGTAGGATTAGCAATAGCCATTGTATCATTATGAATGTAATTATAAGCTGCCCTTGACAAAGCATATATTAGAGCGAGTGGCAGCTGATAGGAGGATCTGGAGCCGAGGGCTCCCAACTCCGAGAGCACGGTGCTGCGCAGAAAATAGCTTTCCAGTCACCCTTCATGCTTGCCAAATGGCAACAACAGAAATACAGAGAAGACGAAGGATCAAACTGATCAAGGTTGAATAAGATAATTTTCCCTTCCTTTAAGCCGTTAATGCGGCCACCTATGGATGTAAAACAGATCCAAGGAGCAATGTGCAACAGAACCTTTCTAATAAGGTCCTGCAGTGACATGCGACTGTGACATACCAGCAGCCTGCTCGGGATCCTCAAGATATCAGGGTGACATTAAGGCAGTGCAGTCCATATATGAGCTGCACTTCAGCTGGGAAAAAACACTACCACCAGAATTTGTTGATGCAAATCATTTTCTCAGTAACACCCCAGTTGCAGCTTGTTTTGTCCCATAGGCAGACCTCATGGATGGGAAAAGGTACTATTTGTGCTAGGTGAAATTACAAATGTCCAGAAGAGAATATCCCAAATATTTAAAAATAACTAATTGCAGAGAACAGTGAAAGAAAAAACATCACCAGCAGAAAATTTGAACTTGAGCTGTTAAATAACAGGGAGCCACTGATATCGCTGTCAAAAACACACCCCTGTTAATAAGGATCTATTACCTGCATATGGGCAGGAACTCAAATTTAGCAACCAGCTCAGAACTCCACATGCCTCAGTGGTCGCACTTTGCAGAACCTCCCATGAGCAGGTGCTGAAGAAACATACGCGTTTCTACTTCAGTGGAAAACTTATAAGTTCATGTTCTGCTTCGAAACTGCGGTGACAGGAAGGGACTGGTGCAGTTATGCCCAGCATATTCACTGCAGATTCCTGTACCAACACAAAAGTCACAAATGCTGACACAGCAGAAGGCAAAAAGCTCTCAATTGGTAGAACACAAGTATGTGAAATATATCTTTTGCTTGCACACGCTGAATTGGCCACATTTCGGAATTCACTGGAAAAATGGACACAAGGTAGCAGTGTGAGAATATTTGACATAAAAAAGCCTGTGCACTGCATTATTTGTCACGGGTGTGCTGCCTTTTTCCTGCTGTATCACTCAGTACAATATATAAACTATGTGCTTTTTGTCCAAGTTCTTGGCTCATTATTTTGTTTACCCCGTTTTAATTTCACCTTAATTGATCGGTTAAAGGCGTTTTGAAGCAGTATGCCTAGGTCTTTAAGTGGAATGAAAAAACTAGGGGGGCTCTCAAAGGGACGTGGCCTATTTAATCAAGGGCGTGGCTTAAAAATATGCAAGTTAAAAACCTATGTTTAGCATAGTGTGCCGCCCAACGAGTATTTTGCTGCTTCTGCCATTGCATCCAGATATATAATACAACAAGTAACATTACACTTATAGGAAGCCAGGACTGTTGACTTTGCCAATGGTTGTTAGTTTTTGTAAGATAAATAAACAGCAATGGCCTCCTTGTACAGAATTTTTAAAATGCTAGGAGTTACCTCAAAGGCAGTGAAGGGTGGCACTGCTGCAGAGTTAAGATTTTTTCCCATCCTAAGGGCAAAAATTGAAAGCGGGATGGAGACCGGTCACAGCGCCTGCTTTTTAGAACTCATGTGCTGAGCACCAACAGGACCCGGCCCACTTTAAGCCTTTCTCTGTAAAGCACCTTAACGCACATCAGTCATGGCACTCTATACAAGTGTTAAAACGAAACAAGCATTTGCAAGGCAAGATAGTTGCCTCTTAGGTTCAGTTATTATTAAAGACACTATGCAGAGTTTAAAATATTATTTGTAGTTGTTGTCCAAAATTGCTACACCCTGGAAGGTGAAAGGATTTATAAGTGACTTCAGTGAAGATTCCTACGATGCAGATCTAGGATTACAAGTAAATAACATTTCCCTCAGAATCATAGGATCTACAGTGTTAGTCATTATCATGGAATACAATAACAAGCGCATGCCAGAAACCACAGCCCCCAATTTAGAACAGCAAAACACTACAGAAAAAAATAGAGGGGCGTTGGAAAAGTATTACTGGCAGGTCGCGGCTAGTGGGGGGCCTTCAGGTTGAGGCTGCAGGCATAGAGATGGAGTCCGGCAGGGGTCAGCCCACGGTGGACTCCTGCTCAGAAGTGCTGGGGAGCCTTCACAGGACCGGTGAGCCACTTGGACTCGGGCCGTGGGTGTCGGGGCAGAGATGGGTCCCGCTATTGTTTCGCGGTTCCTCAGGGCAGAGTTCATTGTTCTTTAAAGTTGATTTCTTCTGGACAGGTCTGCTGTCCACAGGAGATCTTGATCTTTGTCGAAGGGAGGCAGTCCTCCCAAGGCTTTGGAGGTCGCTGGGCTGCAGGATGGGTTATCTTTTGATGCAGGATTGTCGAGGGCTGCAGACAGGCCGGTAGGGCTGGAGCCAAGTCTGTTGGTGTCTTCAGTCTTCTCAGCTGGTGTGACGTTGTAGTGTCCGGCTCATCTTAGGTCATCAGGAATCTGATTTCAGGGTCTGGGGTGCCACCTAATTACTAGATTTCGAGGCGTTACAGGGGCAGTGACCGGGTCCAATGGGTCTCTTACCTGGGGTGTCTACACCCACTATTATGCCACCCTCCTGTGGGAGAGGGGCATACCCGTAGCCATGATTGGATAAGAGCCACCATCTTCAAGATGGTAGGGACCGAAAAAAAGGGGTTCGCTTCACCTCCTGCATCTAAGGGGTGGAGTTAGCAAAGGGGGCACGCCTCCTATTTTTACTAAGTCTTCCCGCCGATTCTACTACCAAAGTATGGCGTTGAACCGGGGGCTGCCATCTGCTGCTAGCAGCAGAGGCTTGGGTTGCATTACAAAGGCGGCAAGGCCTTTGAAGCTTCCCTCTCGAGCACTATGCTCATCTTGGAGAAGGTGGTGTGACACCTCCTCCCAGGATGTACTTTGTTTCTGGCCTCAGAGAGCAGGGGCTCTCGACCCAGGGGTCCAGAAATATGTCTGGTGGTGGCAGTCTGCCTAAAGCCGATCAGACACCACACCAGGGTTGGTGAGTTCAGGGGGCATCTCTGAGGTGCCCTCTGGGTACATGTTTCAATAAATGCCACACTGGCATCAGTGTGGGTTTATTGAGAGGAGTTGTTTGGTACCAAACTCTCCTGGGTTCTGTGAAGCCATCATTGTGCTGGGGAACTTGAGTTGTCGAGTTTCCAGCCCATGTACTCTCTATGGCTTCACTGGCACTTACAATATTAAGAATAGACTTGGATATTGTAGGGGCATATCTACTCATGCCGGTATGTCACACCTGAGACATAGTGCACCATGCCTTAGGGCTTGTAAGGCCTGCTTGAGTGGCTGCTTGGCATGCAACACAGGCTGTGTACCATGTGACTTTGTCATTTATGTCTGCACCAAAGCATGCAGGCGGCAGTGGCAGTTTGCATGGGTTGATGAGGGGTCCCTAGGGGACTCTCTTCAGTACCAATACCCTAGGTACTAAGGGTTCCATTTACTACGACTTACAGGGGGTCTGACATGTCAGTCGTGGTACAGTTTAAGGGAAGGACCTCTGGCACAGGTGACATGCTTGGCAGGGACCTTGTGTACCTTCAGTCAAAACCACCATGTCAAAAGAGGCACTTTCTCACAGAGCCTGTTAGTGATGTATGTGTGTAACAGGTGCAAGAAGAGGATGAAAGAGATGTTGTCTGTTTTACAGGAGAGTAGGTAGAGATATTCTCTATCTGGTGCACTGAAGGTAGGGTGCACTGAAGGTAGGCTTAGATGGCTGTCTTTGAACCATATGTTACTTTGGAGGAATGTGCTCAGGTTGTAAAGGAGCAAGTATTGGGGCCTTAGCTGGTATCTTTATTACTAGATTATCTGAAGTGGGTGTGTATGTATGTCAGTCATCCTAGCGGAAAACTGTCAACTTTGAATTTATCAATGGTGCTGTACTTGACAGTGATGCTCTCGATGCGGAGTGACTTTACGTTGATTGTTTTGACATTAAGTGTCTCTCTAGTGATGTTTTTGACCGTCATCGCACGAGATATGAGAAGTACATCGATGTCGACTGTTTCATTGTTAAGTATCTTGATGTTGGGTGTCCTTGCTTATTTGTATGATTCTCCCTCAATGTGGATGAGTGTCTCTGCTTCTGCCTCAGTGTTAAATCCACGACAACGTCTTGAAGTGAATATCCTTGGAAAATGCAGTGAAATTGACATAGCTATGAATGACCTTGAGCTGGAGAGGATGCTGCCCATGTTTCTCCATAGAAATCTGTGTGTCTTTTGAAGATTACAGTCGAAGCAGCACGTTTTATGGATGTCCTGTGTTATTTGTTCTTTTTCTTCTTCTTTTTGACATTTGAGTCAACGTTCACATTCTTTAACTGAATGTGATGGTGGAAGACAGACCACGTATAAATCATGTGGTACCCTCCTTCCTTCCAGAGAAGGGAAACACCTCACAAATAGTGAAGGCATCTGGAAGGAAAATTCCCATTTACATGTTGTTAAAAGAGGGTAGAAAAGCTTCATTCACACTACAAATATGGCATGAGTAAATGAAAGCCAATTCCTGCTGTAAAAACTTCCAAGATAGGTTGACGAACCTTAGAAGTGTTTGGAGATCCCTTCAGCATGAACCGGAGAAAAGAATTGAGCCTATGAAGCAAATGCCAGTACAAGACACGCTGGGACATGGAAGTTGCTAGCTCCGTGATGGGCCACAGACTGTTTTCAGTTCATTTTACATTTAACCTATCAGGCAATTTTTTTCCTACTTGTCCTTTTCTCCCATGAGCTACGGGTTCTTTTTGATAGCACTATGTTCAGGTTTCATACTAAACTGTTGCCTTGTGTTAAAACAATAGATTTACAGCTACTCCACATACAGTGTTGTGTATGCACCCACAAGCATTTCTTTTTGCTGATCTCAAGTGCCATGTAGCTCACACATTCCCTATACCTCTTTTATCAGATTCCTTTAACATTCTGTTGCTTTTTAAAACAAATTGGTGTCATGGCACTGTTTTCCATCTCCTCACATCTATTAAAATATTTGAAAGAACAAAATATATGGCCTCCTGCACCCTACTCCATCTTTTTAAGGCGTTTCCTCTATTTCTTATCCCAATGTTCATGTTCTTTATGCTGTCTCTCTCTTTTTTTCCTCAGCACGGAGAACGGGTTCTGTGCTGTCAGTGTCTCTCTGCCACCCATGCTCCCAGGTTGGAGAGAAATCCCCTTCCATCTGTGGGTTTGCATTGACTGAGGGATGCAGGGGAGGCATCTCTTGGTATCAAAAATGTGTCACCTGCATTCCCTCACCTTCTTTAGGGTTGCAGATTCTCAAGGGTGGCATACGAAGGTAGAGGAGATAGAAGACCTTCATCCACCAATTCATTGCCTCCTTTGGTTCTCTTGATTACTGGTAGAGGCAGTACATGAACGCTAATCTGTCTAAGGGTTTAAAAACAGTTTTCACACTGTTCTTAAGTCAGAACCATAAAGAACCAGGTTTTGAATACAATGGGATCTGTACAGACAAAGCTACGGTTAGTGGCCTAGGAGTTCTTTTGTCTTTAAAAGTGCAAAGCTACAGGTAGAAAACTTTGAGTTGAAACTTCTTAACCCCTTCGATGCTGATGACGAGCTCAGCTCGTCATCAGCTACGGCGCTCGTATGCTGACGACGAGCTGAGCTCGTCATCTAACGCAGTATTTTGAAAAACGCCGCACACAGCGGGAAAAGCCGCCGCAGCAAAGTGCTTAAATTACTTGATGGGGATCAGGTTGTTATTCGTTCGATGGAATAACAAAATGGCAAACGGTATTGCAAATTTGAAACATTCAATAGATGCCTTACGGTTAGGAAAATGTTATATCTAGAAATTTAAGTAAGTTGATGTTTACCATGGTTGCTTTCACTCAGTGGCAATGTTAGTCTCTTTGTAGCTTCAGCCATCTCTTGTGATCTTCACTTGTTGTCTCGTTGACTAATTGTCCTTAGGTGTTTTACACAGTAATTAGAGCATCATGTTGAATAGCATCAAGATATTATTATGTTATGTTCGTATTGATGTCATAAAGCTACCAGCTCCTGTTTGTACATGCTTAATGCAAGAGACTGTTTGTGATATGATGCTGAGATTGCATTGCAAGCTGTCTTAGTGTACCTCTATATATAGAAACTTGATCGAAGCCTATATTTCTTTGTTGGAATCTATTGTTAACCGGTCTCTCTATCACCATATTCCTCTAATTCGGGATCTCTGTATTTGGATTTAGTGCTGCATAATATGAATGTATATTTGGCATAGATCTTTATAGTCACTTGCCATTATGTTGTGTTTCTCTCGTTCCTTTTTTGCTTAGAAAACACTTTACACACAAGATGCACCTTTTCACGTGGTAATCACAAGCTATCAGCTGGTTGTTCAAGATGTAAAGTACTTTCAGCGGGTGAAATGGCAGTACATGGTGCTGGACGAAGCACAGGCTCTGAAGAGCAGCTCCAGGTAAAAAATGAAAAAGAGATTGATTGTTGCATAAAAAAACATATATTTCCGAGTGTTATCTAGGAAACAGACTATTTTGGTTTTCTTTTTCCTTTAGAGAAGTGAAAGGGATTTCTAGATCTGTATCAAATAAGCAAGCGTGTTTTACCCTCTTGCTTAAGAGAAATCCCCATTTCTGTCTGTAGACTCACCTGAGAGTGCCAAGGTATTGATTGTGATGGATGCTTCTAACCACAAACTTCGACATTCTGCAGCAGATAGAGGATTTCAAGGAGGCCATGCTACAAGTTTTAGGATGATTCCAGGTTCCCATGAAGTGCTCTCTGGTGCCATTGACTTGCCTGGGCCCCCAGTCTGACTTCCACCGGCACAGCCTTTACCAGCACTGACCCCATTAGGCTTGCCTGGTCCTCAACTTGACTCCAAGCTCCACCTCCGTTACTTTACTGTTGGCCCTGGCTGTAGGTGCCGGTTCTGCCTTAGACCTCAAACACAAATCTGGAGCAGAGTTCTTACATGACTTTTTGCATACTTCATTATGTCACCCAAAGTGGGACAGGTGTGCCCAGACGTGGGTCCCGTGCACCCTGGGTCACTGGAACCAAGTTATACCTGGCGGATAAGCCCATAACAAGGGTAAAACATGTCCACAGTTGCTTGTATTACGGTTGAGGGAGGACCTGACTTGGCAGTTTGGGCTCGACTGTTCCCCCTTGACGCAGGGCCAAGACTGGTTTGCATATAGCTGGGTCCAAACTGAGATGGTATGGTGTGCAAAAGAAAGATGGACTGGGATGCGACCCAAGTAATTATCAATGCCATCACTTTTTGTATACTTTAGTATGTCACCTTTCCATGTGGAGGCAGACCATCATGCTTCCTGCTTTCTTCACTTTGCCACATCATCGGAGGAGGAGGAAGGTCTGTACCAGTTAAACAGTTAGTCACCTTACAGACTAAGGAGAACCCAGTAGATGACAAAGTGTTTGTGGCGTCTCAGGTGTTAACAAGAGAGGGACAATCCAGAAACTGACCTTCTCCAGATAGCAAATGTTTCCATAAACATTAGCGATTCCTTAGTCAGAGCTAAGACCACCACTGCAGCCTTGGCCAGTGTTGTTTTGGTGGGCATCTGTACTCCTCTTCACTAGGTATTACTGCCTTGACTTTCAGGCCCTTAAGGAGAGCCATTTTGCATGCTCTGTCCTGCATGTGCTCTCAGAAAGCACTTGTTTGGGATGTATTTTATATTTAAGAATAGATAGAAGTTCAAATAAAAGGAAATGAAGGACCATATGTGGGCAACATTAGTTCCAATGTATAATTTATTTCTGGATTCTACTGAAGCAAATATTATCAGAACTCTGGATAGTTTACATGTGATAATGTACTAGTGGCTCAACATAGAAGGCTTTGCTAATACTTTATACCCAGTTGATTATTGAATGTTCTTCCTTCAGTCCTTGCATGATATTCTTTCCAATTTATCCTCAATGTTTTCCTTGATATGTTTGCAGTGTCCGGTGGAAGATTTTACTGCAATTTCAGTGCCGGAACCGGCTGCTTCTGACTGGCACCCCTATACAGAACACCATGGCTGAGGTGTGTCTTCAGTGAGAATATTTCTTTTTTGTGTTATGTATATGAGAAAGTTAGATTTTGGTTGGTATGTGTTCAGCATACAAAGTAATTTTTTGGGGAGTTTTTTTCAAAGTAATAGATGCATGATTCAGACGACTGTGTGTGCTTGTATGTGAGAGTTGTCTAGATTTTAAGTGCTTGAAAAAAGAAAGTGGTGGGGGAAGGTTGCTAATGTGACCTTCTCTGAACTGCTGACCTGATCCCAGTGCCCCTAGCAAAGAAGGCTTTTAGAAAGCAGTTGTACCCAGGTACATTAATATGCCATGTTTCAAGTGCCCATTCACAAAACTTTTTTGTTTAGAGAAAACTAACTCCCAGAGCAAGAATCTCTTTTCTCTAAACAAAAAAATCAAGCCCTGGTGTGCAGGGAGTTTTCTCACTGTGTGCGATGGCCAGTCTACATTTTTCGCATCCATGCCTCCTATGTACTGGAATAAAAACAAGCAATGGTTGCACTGCATGAATAGTATGGGATGCTGTCACTGTAACATGGCATCCTTTTGGTGGACATGCAGGCTGGTCAAAGGTCTACAATGGCAGAACCATTGACAGCTCCTCTGGTATAAACACAGCATTTCCTATGACCCTAAAAGGAGTGGTGGAACCGTGTGATTAGCAGACTAGAACTCCACTGATTTGTAGCACTACTCCTACTCCAGCAAACTCTTAAGTAAGGGCCAGTATTTTTAAGAAAATAGATTAATTTTTTTTGTGCTGTCTAGCTGTATCAAGTTTTCACTAACAGTTGATGTTCAAATGTTGCCTCTGCAGTCCTTGAATACTTAACTCATAACTTTATCATTGGATAAGGGTATCGCATGTTTCTAGTACCTTTGTTTCTGCCAGATGATGTGGATGTAGTTATCGGACACCCTTAACTCTTACACGTCATTTTTCAATCTTGATGGCAAGAAAATATCTTGCCCTGTACACAACAAATACTGTTGTCTGCCCGCCAGTATCGTGAGGTGCTGTGGATCTGGAGGATGGAGATCTATTACCATTGCAATAGTAACGGGTGTCTCTTTTGGAAAAAACACTCTCCCACCTTGAGGTGGCATGCTTCATCATGGGGGTTCCACCTCACACCACCAACTATGGTGTGGTTTGGGGCTCCAGTACCCTCGAAACGGAGAAGCTCTTTGTATGGGCATTTGTGATTATCACGCTAGAGTTGAATCTCTTCCCTACTTTTTGTTTTGAATCCTATCCCTTGGGGACATAATAAATTAACTTAGTTCCACCAGGAGTTAGTTTTAACTTGCAGTCCTTGTTGCACCCTCACCTTTTACTCACATAGGAATTGCCAATCCTAAGAGTCCTCCCTGTTATAGCGCACACTACACCATCAAGATGCCCGCAGATCTAGGGCCACCCCACTCCTCCATCACTCCCATCAGTGCCATCTTAGGGTCCAAGGGAATGGGTCTCCCATTGACTCTAACCATATTGTATGCATCCATTGCCAGTAAATGTGAAGTGTGAGGCAATCCCATAGAATTACAAAAAAACTCTTCTGCTGAGTTCTGCCAAAAAGCAAAGTATATGCCACTCGCAAATCAATTTAGCACCAGTAGTGCGAGGAGCGCAAAAAAATCCTTTTTGTTGCCAAAGCCTGCCTGCCAACAACAGTCTCAACAGTTTGGACCAGAGACTTGTCCCTCAGCTGAACGGCTTCCAGAGGAGTTTGCCTAACGTTTACAGTGGTCGACCTCAAATCTGGGATACTAGGTTCGAGTCTCTGCAAGGACACCAACATCCTGTGATTCTGGGTAAATCACTTAATCTTCCCGTATCTAACAAAAATGAATGTGTCCTCATGTAAGCACAACTGGTGCTAGTGTAAAGGGCTCTGATACCCGATACCTTCAGGGCAAGTGTGCACTATATAAAACTCAGTTAAAAAAAAAACAAAAAAAACGGGAGACTGCCAGCCCGTCACAAATTGCCTGCAATCTTCCTTGGAGATTGGGAGCTACTCCCCTGCAGCTATAGAAAACACAAAGTTCAGTTCAACAGGTTGACGCTCCCTGGCTAGCCCGATGCAGCAGCCCTCCAGGAAGAGGAACCTGTGCTCCTGAAGGTCAGATATGCCCCCCCACCCCTGCCAAGTGAGAGAACACCAGGACCAAATGGAGCCGCTCAGGACCAATACCTGGGGTACTGGACCCTTGCAGTAAGCAGAGCCAGTTAGAGTCAAATCTGGGCTCCCACTACACCGAGACCAAACAGCTGTTGAGGACATCAGTGCCTCAGAGACCCACTTCCAGAGTGGTCGAGCAAAGTGGAATCCAATGACAGAATGTATTTAGGAAGTCCAAAACCACATCCCAAAAGACCTATGGGTTAGCTTTGTTTTAATTCTTTGACACTGTCAAAGCTCTGACTGTTTCCTGTTTCCCTTGTTTTTTTCATTTCTGTTATTGAGGTCTGGTGAAGCTGCAGGTTGGCACTAACGAGTCTATAAGGGTTGTTCCAGAGAATGCCTTGAAGTCGTCTGAAACCCTCAGAACAGTGCTGACCTTTTAGCTTTGCCAGCTTTTTTTTGCCCTCCGATGCTGCCATGAGTGGCACACATGCACAGCAGCCACCTTATAAATAATAATTAAAAAAAAGAAATTACATTACTAAGGGCCACATTAATCATTATTTTAAATAGCGATTACCAAATTGCGGTGCTCTGCGAATCGCAATTAGGTAATTGCTATTTGACTGTATGAAACTCCATGAGTTTCATTTAGCGTTTCCTAATAGGTCGCAAATTGACCTACCTCATTAATATGAACGAGGCAGGTCACAATTTGCAACCCATTAGGAATAGCTAAAATCACAGGGATGGTGGCCTGCTGGGGTCAGCAGAGCACCATGTCTGTGATTGCTTTTAAATAAAGTGATTGCTTTTAAATAAATAAAGCAATAATTGTTTTTAATGCAGCCCACTTACCTTAAAGGAAAATGGGTTGCGTTTAAAAATAAATAATCAAAAGTTTTCTTTATATTTTTCAAGAGCAGGCAGTGGTCTGTGGAACCACTGCCTGCTCCTAAAAAACATTTTTAGGAGCATTCTCAAAATAGTAGGGGTCCTTTTGGTACCCCATCCCGAATGGGTTACCACCAACTTGAAGTAGGTGGTAAAATGTGACTGTTTTGAGACTGCATTACGGTCGCAAAACATTCCTACATACCGCTGCAATTCCATATTAGGAAGCCCAATTGGTATTTATTCACAATTCCAAATTGTGATTTGGTAACATAATACCGAATCGCAAATTGGAATTCATACATACCAAAATGCATTTTGGACCGGTCGCAAACGGCCCAATTCTGCAATAGGGCCATTTGCGACCACTAAAAAACATGATATATATGTGGCCCTAGATTATTACTTAGCTGCCCTGCATAAGGGTGAAGTACAGAGACAGCACCGTACACTCAGACAGACAGCACACTCAGCCCGTGGCAAGTTTTAAAAATAAAATAATAACAGCTGACTCGAAGCCAGCTTTTCTGTCCTGCATATCTGTATGTGCTTTGAAAACATGTGGTCCCCAAAAGGAAAGACCTATAAAGAGCTTTTCCTCTGGAATCAGTGAAAAGAGCCGAGTTTGAAGGAACATTGCCAGCTAACCGTGTTAGTCATGGTTATTCACTTGGCTCTGTAATAAAGATTCGACTCCTCCTGCCTGTTTGCAGTTGGTACTGAGAACTCAGCAAAGATTATAAACAGGGTAGCCGCAGAGTGTGTTTCAATTCATCGCCTGCAATTGCAAACTCTGCTCCAGACTAATCCTTTCAGTGTCTTTCTATTCATCAGAAGCATGCATTGACGAGTGTTTGTAGAATGTGCTGAGTGTTCAGGAAGGGATACAGTATTAATTACATTTAACATGCTTAGCTGATAGAAGTAGCCATTTCAGATGTCGCCGTAGCATAGTGTTCTCTGTTAATCTGTAGGCTGGTTTTAACCAAGGTGAGTGATGATATTAATTATTCTGCCTTTAAGTGGCACTGACTTAGTGTGTATGTGTTTGTACCTTCCAAAGATATTGCGCATGTAGATAGCGATGAATGGGGTATAGGTGTTCATGTTAAATGATTATAAGGTTCCTTAACTTATGATTGTGACTAACTTGATCTTGAGTCATCTCTTTCAGCTCTTCTCATACATTTTAATAAAAGTGTGGTTTTCCCTTCCAGCTGTGGGCACTTCTGCACTTTATTATGCCAACCCTCTTTGATTCTCATGATGAATTTAATGAGTGGTTTTCTAAGGACATTGAGAGCCATGCTGAGAACAAATCTGCCATTGATGAAAGTAAGTCTTGCTTTATTGTATTTTAATAGTTTCTGCTATGGAAGTAATCTGCCTCCTGTTAGCTTTTATACTATACTTCACATCAGTTTTATGTTTCCCTTTCATCAGTAATCTCTACAGCACATACTGATCATTACCCGTTTACTGCAGCAGAATATTATCTTTGTAGCATATGTGGCTGTGTACTCATGCTTTGCATACTCCTGACATCTTGTGTTGGGCTTGGATGTTTACAACGTATCTTTCTATAAATAAATGTTTAGAGTTACAAGGTATAGTGACTCCTTCTTTATTTGTGAATGGGCATCACCTCAATGGTTACATTGTTTTTCTCCAAACATCAGGTTTTGATGTGTTTTGGCACAGCATTATCCTTTGTGTGAGGACATATCTCATGAATAGTCATGCCCCTGTGATGTATAGTTATATTACTTGACATTACAAGTGAGTACGGAAGCCATCTCTAGCTATTTACTGGGCACTGGTCCAAGCGAAATCCCCAGTTACATAATGGCTTCACTGAAACCTATGGTGTTTGGTAACAAACACCTCGTAGTATTAAACCCACAATGATTCATTCCTGTAATGGATTTAATAATACATGCACCCAGAGGGTACCTTAGAGGTATCCCCTGAAACCTACCAGCCCTCTAGTGTGCTGGTCGACTGGCCCAGTCCAGCCTGCCACCGCAGACGAGTTCCTGATCCGCAAGGGTGAGAGTCCACGCTCTCCGGAGGTCATGAACAATGCCTACTCTGGAGGGAGGTGTTTAACAGAGCCCACCTCCTTTGGCATGCAAATCTGGTTTCCTTCTGAGGCAATGGGATGCCAACTCCCCTGACCAGGGCCCATTTGGCACCAGACCAGGTGGCAGGAAAATTAGTATTCAGAGAGACGTGTCCATCCTCAGGCTAATTCCACCCCTAAGGTGGGCTGTCTGCTGTGGATACGAAATTTAAAAGACTGCCATCTTGGTGATGGCAGAATTCGGAACTCTGGGACAGGGTTATGCCCACTTCCCACAATAAATGGCCATATAGGGGGGTGTAATGACTCCAGGGGCAAGTAGCCCATTGGCTACCAACCTACACTCCCCATTTCCCCTAACTCTAGTATTTATGGTAGTCCCTGGCACCAGGAAATCAGATTTCTGATTACCTAAGGAGAAGGACACCGAAGAGCCATGAGAAGCAAGAACTGTGGAGAAACAGCTGACTTGGTGCCAACCCTGCCGGGCTGTCTGCTGTTGTATGTATGGGGCACTTGTACAGGGCATTGTTACTGCAAGGAGTGTCCTGGTTCTGTAGTAGGGTATCTCTGTGTGTAGTCATAATCTTGTGAATAGTCCCGCCCATGTGCGGGGATACCGGAGGAAGCGTAATAGTCTCTTAAGTTGTCTTCTTCTGCAGTCCTGCATAAACACTTAGGAGAAAATCAAAGACAAATAAAGCAGCCTAAAACTACAAGGCTTCATTGGCCAGCACTTTATCTTGAAGTGAAAAGGATAGCCAAATAATATTACGTTTTACACATTTTGTAAAGTTTCACACCTAGAGAAACTCTCCTTCACAAAAATCCCTTGACATGATAGAGAGGAAGGGTTGGACAGACAAGCCCCATAGGCTGCCATTATGTGTCTGGACAAGGGTTACCGTGCCTTTAAGGAACTCTACAGAGACCCTCGGTATCCCAGGATGCACAGCCAAAGGCCTTTTACTTTCAGTTCTTTTTTCCGGCTCCTGCTAGCAGGACCCTGGAGCATTGAGCTCAACCTTTTTGGGTATACCTTCAATTTTTGGAGCTTTTCCAGTGTTTTGAATGTTTCACTCGACGTCTGGGGTCTTCCTCTTCCAGTTGCTGTGTTTTTTGACCAGTTTTGCCACCTCTATATTGTCGAAATGCCAGCTTTATTCGACAAGTGCCCTGAGTGTGGTAGGAAGAAGGCTAAATCTGACCCCCACAGAGTGTGCATACTCTGTCTCCCTTCTAGCCATGTCCCTGACTCCTGTGATATCTGTCACTCTTTCTCCAGGACGACCTTGCGTGACAGGGGGAAGATTCATCTCCAAGGCTTGGAGCAGAGGAGACATCAAAAAACAGGTGGGACTTCTGGGCATGGAGGGACTATTTCTTCAGCCTCTGCCCGTGCTTCGGTCTCTGGGGGGCTACCCAGTCAAGAAAAGGCCCAGAAAAGGCACCGGTCCCGGTCGACGTCGATGGCTTCGACGTCGAGAGGTATGACTACCATCTGCTCCCCGTCGACCCAGGGCTCTGGGTCGAAGCAACATTGACTTTCGGCGTCGAGGGGTAGGACGTTGAAACCTCGGACGAGGTAGACGTCGAGGACATCACCAGCATCGACACTCCATCGACGTCGTGATGAGTCCCGAAGAGACAGGCGCTCGCCGTTGAGTCGACACCGCCGTTCGCCGTCGAGGAAAGAAACGTCGACGTCAAGGCGAAGGCACTCGACGTCGGGGAGTTCCTCGATGTCAAGAAGATCGACTTCGAGAAGAGAGACGTCGAGGAGGGATAAATCGAAGTTCTCCTTGCCCCCCCCTTTAGGAGTACGAGGTTCAGCGCTGGGATACTCAAGGGTGACTATGCGCTCTATAAAAACCTAAAATAAATAAAAAAAAAAAATAAAAAAAAAAATAAATCGACGTCGAAGAGGAAGTCGAGACCTAGAACAGTGGTTAGCATCTCCTCATCAGCGACGAGTCACCGGTCGCAGCGGCGCAGACGCTCGTCCTCAGAGAGATCTTCCTCCGGAGCATCCTCCCCGAGGTCTGCTCGTAAGAAGAGGAGAGTTCCTAGATTATCAGACTCTGATTATTCCAGGACCTATTCACCCTCAAGGCCCCGGACACCTACACCTCCTACTATTCCGCAACTTCCTCCTCCTCCGCCTCCGCCTCCTACTCCTCCTCCTTTACCACCGCCTAGGCCTCCACAACCGCAGCCTTTGGTTCGGGCTCCACCTCTTCCGCTCCCGCAGCCTCCGGGCCGGTGGCTCATGCAAGGCCCAGAAAGACAAGGTCAAGATTTAGAGGGAGGCATCGCTCTTGTAGTGGGTATAGATCTTCAACGAGGTCACGTCATCGCCGGCTGAGGGAAAGGTCACGGCCCAGGTACACGGACTCGTCCAGTGACATGAGATATTCTCCCACTTTGTCGGACTCTCCTACGAGAGTTTCGCCTGTGGATAACATTGTGCCTTTCTAGGATGTGCTGCTGAGAGGGGCAGCGAAGTTGGGGATTACACTGATGGTGCCTACCCCTACCACCTCAGTGCTATTTGAAGCGTTGCAACGCAGGCACCTCTCTCGCCCGTTGCTTCCGGTGGTGCCAGGAGTAGAGGAACTGGCCATGGAGCTGTTTCCGACGCCGGCCTCGGTGAAGTCGGCGCCATCCAGACTTCAAAAGAAGTATAGACCCCTGGATTCGGATCCAGCGTTCCTAAGATCAGATCCGGTCCCTGATTCGGTCGTTGTGACAGCGGCCAAGAAGCAGCATTCTACTGCCCCTTCGTCTACGGTCCCTCCCGACAAGGAGAGCTGTCAAATAGATTCGGCAGGGAGAAAGGTCTGCAGTACAGCTGCCACCTCTATGAAAGCGGCGAGTGCATCAGCGCTGTTGGGTTGGTATGACCGCGCCTTGTGGGAGATCCTGCAGCAGTACATTGAGCTCCTCTCGAGGGACAGGAGGGAAAACTTCCAGGAGATCTTTAACGAGGGCATGTTGGTCTTGAATCAGATAATCAGTTTGGCGGCAGACACCTCTCTCCTGGCGGCTCATGGGTATTGTCATGGCATAAACTTGAGACGTCACTCCTGGTTGCGCCTGACCTCTCTTAAGCCAGAGGCGCAGCAGCTGATTGCCAACTTGCCCTTTTCGGGAGCTCTTTGGGACTCATGCGGACGAAGAGATGGCCCGCATGAAGGCGGAAGTGGAAACGCTTAAAGCTGTAGGTTTGGAGAAACCAAAGGAGCAAGGGAAGTCCTTCCGCCCCTTCCAGAGGCGTTATTCTTCCCAGAGATTTCAGCAAGGGCAAGGTCGACAAGCGGGCCAACAGCAGTAGCAACAACAGCAATACCAGCGACAACCCTTCCAAAAGCGCCAGAGGGGTAGAGGCGGCCTAAGGCTCATTCCACCAGGGTCAAAGCGGCTACAACAGCTTTGCTACGTAATGTTCCCACTGCAGATATCTGTAGGGCTGCCACTTGGAAGTCGGTCCATATCTTTGCCAAACTCTACTGCCTGGACTCTGATGCCAGGGCAGACGCTCAGGTTGGGCAGGCTTCGTTGAGAAATCGGTTTGCACAGTAGTGGTTCTTTTTCTGTTTCCCCCACCGCCAAGTTAATTTGTTGAGATGGGCTTGCCATTCTATTCACAAGATTATGACTATACACAGAGACCCCCTACTGCAGAAGGAGTAGTTTCTTTCCTGTAACTCCAGTTCTGTCGTAGGGGTATCTGTTATAGTCATAAGCGCCCGCCCTCCTCCACGGTGGATGAAACAATAATGTACTGAATGCTACAGGCCTGGCTTTATATTCCTTCAAAAAGAACTGAAAGTAAAGGCCTTTGGCTATGCATCCTGGGATACCGAGGGTTTCTGGAGAGTTCCTTAAAGGCACGTTATCCCTTTCCAGACACATAATGGCAGCCTATGGGGCCTGTCTGTCCAACCCTTCCTCTCTATCATGTCAAAGGATTTTTGTGAAGGGGAGTTTCTCTAGGTGTGAAACTTTACAAAGTGTGTAACATTTTATATTATTTGGCTATCCTTTTCACTTCAAGATGAAGTGCTGGCCAATGTAGCCTTGTAGTTTTAGGCTGCATTATTTGTCTTTGATTTTCTCTTAAGTGTCTATGCAGGACTGCAGAAGATGACAACTTAAGAGACTATTTTGATTGCTCCGGGGTCCCCGCACATGGGCGGGACTATTCACAAGATTATGACTATAACAGAGATACCCCTACTACAGAACTGGAGTTACAGGTAAGAAACTACTCCTTCTCTTCACCTCTGTTGTCAACTGGCCAATAACACGAAATCACTAATCCTAATGAAAGAGCCACGTCTTCAGAAGCTGGCCTAACTGCTCGCCCACACTACCACAAATGGAGCATTTGGGGTGTCATTTGTGTCTCAGTAATTCCTTTGGGGATTTCCTGGACTCTTTACAAAGTACACCTCTTTTTGATCCACCATATAAAGAGCCAGCTTCCTGCAACATTCATTAAACATTACTGTGTTGCTGTTCTAGCTCACCAACAAGCTAGAGCTGGTCAGACTGTTCAAGGCTTTGTTTCAAATATCTGCATCAGCCACTGCCTGTACTCCCCTTGAGGGAGCAGAGCATGTGTATCTACAGCCTCACATGCTCCGAACGAAAAATGTTACTTAACTTGGAATGATCTAAGCCCATCCACCTACCCAGGAGCCAGTGGTTACTACATTTATTATTTTTTGTCATTTAACATATTTACCCTGTTATATAAACCTTGGTGCATGGTCTCCAACCTGTTCTGCCTACTGTTCCAACAATATGCTCACCCACTGTACGGAAAGCATTGTAACAATGGAACGGATGCCGGTTCGCATTGCAAACAAAGGAAAGAGTCACTATACTTCGTGACTCAAAAGACTTCTTCGAAGAAAAACAAGTTGTAAACATCCAAGTCCAACACTAGATGACAGGAGTATGCACGGCATGCGAACCTACAGCACTCTCTGCTACAAACAGATGCTTACAGGGTAACATTTTTCTTCTTGCCTTCATTCCCCTGCAGTAGGTATATGTGGAAAGCATTCTAAAATGGATAAAGCTTTCAAAATGTAGGTGACAATATGTATTCCAGGCACAATGTCCTGAATCATGATTGACCATCTCAAAGATGGTCTTTGGACTTTGTTACATCCCCTTCTTTCACTTTCATAAAACAGGTCCGTAGATTCTTGCAGAAAATAAAGTTTCTGAAATCTGGATACACTGGTATTATAGTTATGCACATAATGTACTCAATATTCTAGGAGTGTCGTAAACTGCAAAGGAAAGATTTGCTTATTATTTGATCCTTCAGCTGATCAGTACACATTTGCAAAATGCAATCTTGATATAATTCATAGTGATTTATATGATAATGATTATTATTTGTAGGTCCTGATTGAAGGTTCAATGGCCATGTAAACTGGCTATACTTAGGAGCCCAGAAATCACTATTACATACATTAAAGGAGTACAAACTCAGCCCCCAGTTTACTCCTGCACTTGAAACTCTAGGCCCCATCGCGTCCACCAGTGCAACCCTGCACTGGTTACCAATAGCTCGTGAATTTGCTTTCAATATTCTGTGCATAACACACTGAGCACTTTATGCACTAGATCCATCAACACGAAGTCTAGACCCCCTGCCATCCAGAGACCAGACAAAGCCTCTATTCTGGCCACTCCTACAGCTGGAAGAGCCATGTTGCAACAAACCTCGACTGAGGGTGCACTTACTCAGTCAATGTCAGCAAGATGACAAACTTCTTCCTCTCCCAGGGAAGGTGACAAGAACACGACCTTGCATCCTGGAAGGCTGTAGAAGAGTAGCTCGTTGGGACCTAGCCTCGAAGAAAACACCCTTTATGCACAGAACTATTGAACCACAATGCCAAACAGGATATTACACCCACCAGACAAGAACTCAACGGCTTTCAGTTAAAATAAATGAAGCTGCATGAAGCCTCAATCTCTGCCCTCTCAGGTCTTCCAGCATACTAACAGCTGCACGGTGACTGTGACAGAACACAAGATGGGTCAAGACCTCCTGCACCTCACCCTGTTCTTTCCACATAACTCTAGGTAAATTATGCCTCCTGGTCTGAGGCGCTCCTGTGTTGAAACTGACTGTTCTCTAAACTACATTTCGCCACATACAGTTGACAGAAAAAAAGAACTGTGCTCCCACTACTTTATGGAAACAATTGAATATTTAACATCACTCAGTATTCCTGATAAAATTTCATCTCTTCAGTTTTGAGCGATGCATCGACACAAGAAGTTGAAGTGCTGCATTTGAACTGTATCGAAATTCATTTCATGTAGTACAAGTACTAATGGATTTGTGATTGGCGAGCCCCCATCAGTCTATTTCTGCAATACAGGCTCGTACAGCTCGAGTAATAGGACATGCCATGGTTAGTGCTGCAGTTTGGGTCTAATCAATTTAGGTTTGTATATTACAGTATCATTGGCCTGATAAAGTATATCACCCAATCAATAAATTACATATGAAGATGGTAAAGATAAGGATAATTGTACTGATACTCCATATAATACCGGGGATAAGAAAATTGGTTTACTTATAACAGAATGCAAATGTCTATCTTCTTCCAAAAAGGACAAGAAAAGTGCTACCTAAGAATCAAAAGAGCTTGCAATGTTTGGATCTCGGTTTTCCATTTGTATTTCCTCAGCCCATATAGAGTAGATGTGCACATCATAACCCTAGGTCAGGCCAACTCCATGTGAGCGGTCCTCCATGTGGTCCTGAAGCTTCCTAGTCATCATTAACCTTCTTGGAATTGGTATTACTGAGAGAATATACAGTCATAAATTTTGCCCTAGGAAGGGTCTGAATAGATTCCTCAGCACAAAAGTAAACTTGTGATAAACACATTCAAAAACCAAATTCGAAACAAAAAATACTATTGACTGTTGGATTAATCACCTCCAGAAATTATTTAGGGCATCTTTTAAAGGTGATATCTGCCAAAAACTGGCATGTATCATGTTTGTCTGTCTCATCCATCCTTGCCTAATTTATAGCTCAGGGAACAATACTTTCCCAACACAAGATCAACCGCAGGTTCCACTATCAGGGAAAACCTTTTTGTTGGAGGTGACACTAGTGGAAATGCCATCCGAGTGACTGTCTTTTTTGGTGTGACGCCTCTGACTCCAAGGCTGCCAGGTTTTTTCCTGTCCAAATCCTCCATTTCAATCATGCTGGTCCAGGACAGGGAAAATGCAGATGGTCCCCCATGTTCTGGGAGAAGGCTCCTTGCATGTTTCTGAAATTAATATTGTTTTTTCCAAAACAGTCCAACTTCCCTCCTTCCCCCATGCCCTCTGCCTTTGGAAAAAAACAATTTATAGATGGCTCTGACATAGAGACGTGACATGGCGGACATGCTGTACCATTTTTTTCTTTTCACCAAAGCAGCTCCCTCCATGGAAATGGGAAGTGCTTGGCAGAAGAAAAAATGCTGTCACAGTGGGAAGCTCAAAAAGAGACCCAGTGGTGTAACATAAGCCTCTGCAGCCCTCGCGGTGCATGGGAGCCCGACCCCCAGGGGGCCCCTCAGCAAAATTGGTAGGTGGTGGGCCGGGTAGGCCCCACTTCATGTACTTTGCTGGGTAGCGCCCTCAAGATTTGTTACGCCACTGAAGAGACCCTTAATCTTCTGAGCAGAAAATGATCAGCCTTGTGTTTGCCTGGGTTCATGTTATTTGGTTGTGTATTTCAGATCAGCTGTCTCGTTTGCACATGATCTTGAAGCCTTTCATGTTGAGGAGGATCAAGAAGGATGTTGAAAATGAACTGTCGGATAAGGTAAACAGCTGTGACGAGACACCTTCAATAATGTTTAGTATGTAAATGTGCATATTTGTGAAGAGTCTTGTGTTGTTGCATCTCTAGGTCTGCAGTGAGATGACGGTAATATATTTTAATTGAAATTTTCAACTTATTAAGAGTAAGAATGAGGTTGTGTGTAGTTCCCAGAGTCCTGGGACATTGTACTGTATCAGGCAGTAGAATTATTCCTCCATCATGTCATGCAATTCCCAGGTAACTGATCGAGTTGGTGCATCCTTTAGGGTACCAGGGGAGGTAAGAATGTGTTCTTCATGCATATAAGCAGACATTCGTAGAGGACGGTTTCTTGGAAATGTGAGTAGTTTGGAAGAGCATGCTGCAGACACAGTGGGTAATTTAGGCGTTTGAGGGAAACCAGGCACAAAACCTTCACAGCAGAATTTAAACCTGCACTGACTTTGTTCAAAGTTTTGCTCCTGATTATGAGTTGCGTAAAAATTGGAATAACACAAACCGTACTTGTGGCTTTTGTGCGTTTCTTTTATTCTTCCTGAGTTTTGCACACTTAGTTACCACGAGCTCAAAGCTGCTGGTAGCAGCCATGACAAACTCGATCTGGCACAAATAGTTCTTAGTCAGGAGAAATGTAAGGTGGTGTTAATTGTGAAGAACATTGTCATGCCAGGAATACTGTGAACATTGACTGACAGAAGAAACTGTGATGTGCCTGCCACCTAACCTTTAGATGATACTTCTGGACAGCTGTGCTTCTTGCTCTTTACTGATCTCAACAGATCTCTCAGGTTTTACTTTTGAATGCTTAGGCTGTACATTTCAGTTTTTTGTTTTCTGTAGCATATTTGGTCACAACCAAGACTAGTATTCATCAGCTGATTCATGTATGCTTCTCACATTGCATCTTAGGAAATGTTATCTTTCGTCTGAGTAGTTGATTGCACTCTAGGGGGCCCAAGGTAAATTCAGTTTCTGTGAATTAATCAAATATTGTCTGTTTGCAAATAAATTAATCTCTCTTTGTCTCGCACTTCGTAGGCGTTTGAGGATTGGTCGTTATTTATTTCAATGATTATAAAGATATCTAATTTGTTCCATGTTTTTGCCAGTTTGGTGCAGTGTCCTTCAGAAAGACGTTTCACTGCACAATTAGTTACAAAGGATATGTGTCTCACTTTGCCTTTGATTATATGGTAAAGTGTTTTTTTTAATTATGCTTTTTGATTTTTATCATATGGAAAAGACAGAATGCAATTAACATCCATCATTTTTGGTGAATTGCAATGTCTCATGCCCAGTAAAGTGTCAGCAATTGGAGGCTTTCCAGTTGACTCACAATGAAGAGTTAGTAGGCATATATGTATATCAGTACCCATGTACGTATATTAATAAGTTTTCACTTCTTACACTCCAGCTATACTCACATACGCCAGTCCGTTTGTGGCATATGCTGTTTTTCTGCATCGTTCACCAATCAATTCCATCAGTCACGTTTGTTCCTTCCATTTAGCAGCAATATCCTTTTTTGTCGCTAATCAAGCCAGCATTTAGACAGATCTCGTTTTATTATGTTGGCTACAAGTTCCCAGGTATTCCTGACAAGAACTTTTTTGTTCTAATGTTAAAATCCAACCCTATGCCCGTGTTCATTGTTCCTAAATTGCTTTCCAGTATGAATCATTACTTGTGGGGACAACGTTTTGTCACGTTGCTTGGTTTATATTCCTGTTTGGTTGTTAGTAGAATGAGATTTGTTGTGGTTGAGTAGCTTGTAAATATTTATGGTTAATAATGACATAGTGTGGAAAGCGCGTCTGTAAACATTTTGAGTTGTATGTTTGTGACAGATTTTGAATTTGTAATTCTAAACCTAAGCGAGACTTGTGATAATTGTACACTTTACTTTACTTTACTTGTCATGTTGGTCCCTGTCAATTAAAAGATAATGCAAATGGAAATTGAATGTACCCTAATCAAGTTGCTGTTTTTCAGATTGAAATTTTGATGTACTGTAATTTGACGAGTCGACAAAAGATGCTTTACCAAGCTTTGAAGAACAAGATCTCTATTGAGGACTTGCTGCAGTCCTCGATGGGCACCACCCAACAAGCACAGAACACCACCAGCAGCCTCATGAATTTGGTTATGCAGTTTAGAAAGGTGAGATAATCAAATAATGAGCAGTGTGTGCCTGCCAATAATTCCCTTTAGTCAAAAGATGCAATTGAGGATGGAATCCTGGCTATTTTCTTCAAAACAGGAGCACTTGAAGAAACAGCAGAGGTTTTAAAGAGGGGTTTGTAAGAAGTTTCTTGTGAGGAAAGTGTTCTATATTTTTATATAAGTGGTGTGAGGCATGTTCTAGATAGTCTTTTCTTAGGGGGGGGCTAAGGTGTATGTTTTTAAGGTTGGTCTTGTGCTTTCTCAAAATATATAATGACTTAATAACAGCGCTCTCCAAATGTAAAGGTTTTGCATGCCTTCTTTAAGTTAACATTACCATCCACTTAACTTTTTAAATTAATCTATGATCCTGTTGTTGTTTTTCGGGTGACTCTGACCCAATATTTGTACAATTTGAAAACGTATCCATCATATTCTGATTTTCCTTATTAATGTGATAGTTAAGATTTGTGCCATTCTTCTGGCTGAACAGATCAAACTGGAGATCCACCAGTCTTTCTTGGATAAGCCAGAGGATCGAAGAACAAATGTGACTCCTTCCCAAGCAATCCAGGAGTAAGGTCTAAAACCGCTCTACCATTTACCCATTTAATTACAGCTTACTTATTTATGCCTACTACCCTTCCTGGGGTATACGCCATCACCCATGACTCTCCAGCCTCCTCTGTCCAGATTTTCTTTTAATCCGACTCCAGTTACCCATCTTCTTGCAGTCAACCTCAAGTCCTTTGTGCCAGGTTGTTCTTGGCCTTACTTTCTCCTTTGCCTTTGAGGGTTCCAAGTCAGGGCTTGTCTGGTGATGTTTGGTGTGGGCTTGCACACCTATCCAGTCCCAGAGTCTTCAGGTTTTCTTTATGAGCAGGGAGTTTGAAAGTCTGCTTCCTTTAGCAAAACACATAAATCTATGAAAGATAACACCATGACAGGTTAGATTTTTAGTTCATTGACTTATTATTTGTGTTGAGCTGTGCTTCATTACTTTGTTAAATGCAATTTTTTCGGAGGCATTTTCTGTACTTGGATATATTGCTTTGTTTTTGGCACACATTTGGCATTTTGAGCAACTGCTATGTGGAGTTGAAAGAAAATGTGGTTCTCTTGCAGTATCCACACACACAAAACTGTATGCCTGTCTTTTGATATAACTTTGACTGTAAAGTACTGGGTCCCTGCACTCCAGGTTCCCAGTACCAGTGTTGTTTCCCTAAAACCGATCCACAATTGGCCCTATAGGCCCTTTTGTAAGTCCCTAGTAGGAAGTACATGGTTACTTAGGGCATTGGGACTGAAGAGGGTTTCCTGGGGACCCCTCACTAAGGCCAAGCAGACTGCCATTGCGGCCTTCATGGCCTGGGGCTGACAAAACAACAAAGTTTACACAGCAAACGTTCTGTGTTCCATGCAAACTAGCACTCCCCAAGATAAAGGTATGTCACCCCTCTAAGAGGCCTTATAGACCTAAGACCGGGTGCTCTATATCACAGGTGTGAGCATATCTGCATGAGCAGATATGCCCCTGCAGTATTAGTGTCTATTCCTTAATAGTGTAGCTGCCAGGGAAGCCATAGAGTGTACATAGGCTGGGAACTTTGCAACTCGAGTTCCACAGCACCATGATGACTTCACTGAACCCAGAAGTGTTTGGTACCAAACTACTCCTTTCAATAAACTCACACTGATGCCTCTGTAGGATGTACTGAACCATGCACCTCAGATGTGCCCCCTGAAAACTTACCAACCCTGTTGTGGTCAGAGACTGGCTCTAGGCAGCCTGCCAACATCTAGACATGTTTCTGGACCCCTGGCTAAAGATACTCTGCTCTCTGGGACCAGAAACAATGCACATCCTGGGTGAAGGTGTCACACCTCCTCACCCAGGATGGGCACAGTGATCGAGAGGTAGAGAGACCCCTCCAATCAGGGCTAGGACTGTGCACCCACCCTCAAGAGGGTGGTATGATTGAAGTTGTCATCACACCGGTAAGGTGCCCTTTGGCCTTACCTGCTGTGCCCCTAAAACTCCCCATAATTTAGTTTTTAGTGGCTCCTCCAGACCTGGAAACAAGTTCTTTCTGACCTAAGAAGAAGGGCAAAAAAGATGCCATGCAATGATGCCTGAAGGTGACTACTGATTTGGCCCTAGCCCTACCGGCCTGTCTCCAGCTTCCAAGACCCTGCTTAAAAAGACAACGCCTGTCCTGCACGCAGCGACTTTTAGAACCCAAGTAAGACTGCCTGCACTTTGATTAAGAACCAGAACTCCTGAGGACAGCGGATCTGTCCCCAAGAAACCTACACAAAGGACTCCGGTACCCACTGGATTTGCGAGACCTGCCCACTCTGCACCCTACGCCTCCGGCCCTTGTCCAGGTGGACCACAGACCCTGAACAGGTTCCCTGGCAATCATGACCGCGACCAGCTCTAGTAACAAGATTTCGACGTCTAAAGGCACCCCTGCCCATGAAGCCCCTGGGCTTTGATGAGCTGTACCGACGGTGCCCCTATGACCCCCTACATCTCTACTTACCTCTGCTGGTCTCCCTCCTTTAACCTTCGTTGTGACGCCTAGAGCCCTTTGTCTGAAGCAAGTTCTGCTTTGAGAAGCATTGGGTGTCCAACACTGTATTTGCACCCTGTACCCGGACGCCCCTGTGCTGCTGGTGGTGTATGTTTGGTGCTTCTTTGTGCCCCTGTGCTTCCTCTAATCCCCAAAGCTTGGTCCCTGCAACCGATTTACCCACCTGCAAGCAGAGTGGCTTTCAGCACCCTCAGTCTCTATTGAAAAGCATTGGGCCGAGCTCCAATTTTGACCTGTGCACACGGCCACTCCTGTGCCGCTGGTGGTGCAGTTACTCACCTGCCCCTTGCTGACCTCTGGTCCAGAAGACTTAAACTGTAAGTTGTGTACTTGCCTTATTCTTATGCGTTATTGTTTTCCTCCATAAGATAATATTGAACTATTTGAAAATTGCACTAAGTGTTGACTTTTGAAAACCTTAAGTATTTTTCGTGCAATACGTACCTACCTAGTTGCGAAGATCTTGGTCTTAAAATAAAACTTAAACAAAGCTAACTTGTATCAAATTAGTGTGGATCTCCTTTTTGAGTACCAGTTATTTGTCAATGTTGTGCAATAAATATGTTCCGCTCCTCTGTGTTAGGCCTAAGGCTGCTCGCCCACACTACCTCCTAATAGAGCACTTTGGGTTTTGCATTGAACCCTTTAAACTTCTGGGGAATCTTGGACTCTGTGCACGGTATACCATATACAGAGGCAGGTTCCTACAAGAGTGAATAAAAAAACCCTTGTATTTAGCATTAGATAAATACCTAGCTTTAATTGCTTCTAGTGTAAACTTTTTTAATGAAATATTATCTATACATTGATGTCAAGAGGACTGTGTAAAAATGTAAAAACACACACACACGCACTGGGTAAGTTCAGGTTTGTAGAGACATTGTATTGTTGTAGTAGTCGGTAGCATATTTTGAGAATAACAAGAACGAACCCACAAGAAAAAAATGATTTATGACACTGGTACACTTACAGTGTCGGTTATAGAGGATACAATGCAGGTTGTCGTGTAAATGACCCTCAGGTAGGAATTTCTATTGTGGGACTTTTTTTTGTTAACTAATTAGCCTGGTCCCTTTTTGCTAAGTCCCTTCGAGACCGCAAGATATGTGTTTGTTTGTTAAATTGGCTACTTAGTGGAGAAACACTGCAGAATGGGCACTTTGGACCTTTCATGAAGACATGCGGTGAAGCCTGACTCAGGCACTGTTGTCTTACTGTCACTTTCGCTTAACATTTATATCATGCTTCCATTTCACCTAGGTGTGCAATCATTCCGACTTATTTGAGCGGCAAGAGACCTGGTCTCCACTACACATTTCACTGAGTCCATACAGGATTTCAAAGTTTATCTACCGACATGGACAGATTGAAGTGTTCAACCATTCTCGAAACAGGTTAGTGAACTGAATTTCCATTATCTTGTCCTTAACGATTAAATAATTTATATATTAGGTTTTTATAATCTGTAGACAATAGCATTTGTATCAGGATGAGAACAAGAACGGGTGGCATTCTTATATAGACCTTAGAAATTGTAACTGTTAAAAAACAGGTAGAAATCTTTAGACACATTTCAATTACAGTATATGAAAGAAACCAAGGTTCAGTACAGTTGCTGAGAAGTTTGCCTCTTCACCGCCAAATATATTGATTATTTGAAGTATGCTTTCTATGCTGACTACTCCATTTATTGGCCAAGAGTATTCTGCTACATATGTTGTCTTATATGTCGATGGATTCAATACTCAGACTTAAAATATCCTCAGATTTGCTGTGTTTGTATATTATTTTAAATTCAAACTCACTTGAATATCTTCTCCTTTCTCTAGTTCCTTTGCCCTTCCTCTTCTACCTCCTTTTCGTCTTATACAACTGACTTCTTTCCTCCCATGTATCTATTCATAGTTCACATGTTCTAATTTCTGCCTTCTGGCTACCCAGTAATGACATTTTTTACGAATCAACATCCTTTAACTACTTTCTGTTGGAAACAAATAATTGACTCTCTTGTAATCGTGTTGCATTATTACTTTGTTTTTCATTACGTAATTGCCTGCTAAAATGACTGTGCATTTTAGCAGGCAATTACGTAATGAAAAACAAAGTTATAATGCAACACGCTTACAAGAGAGTCAATGATTTATTTCCAACAGAAAGTAGTTAAATGATGTTGATTAGTAAAAAATTTCATTACTGGGTAGCCAGAAGGCAGAAATTAGAAAATATGAACTATGAACAGATAAATGGGAGGAAAGAAGTCAGTTGTATAAGACGAAAAGGAGGTAGAAGAGGAAGGGCAAATGAATTAGAGAAAGGAGAAGATATTCAAGTGAGTTTGAATTTAATTCATCATGCAGTCCTGTATACCAAAATATTATTGGGAATATGTATTTGATGGCTTGGAATATCACTCGAGAACTTGCCGATGTAGAAAACTGAGAATTCTGAAAAATACCACTAAATTCAAGATATGCCTGTGTCACATTATGCACGTACTATAATATCTATGCTGTTCTGAGTTGAGGGGTGACTGATTATCACATTGTCAATTATAAAACACCATGAAAATGATTTGGAGGCCTGAAGCAGCACAAAAATAACAGTGATTTATCAGTCATTTAATTTTTTCATTTTTTCAGGTGGTTACGGGTTATTCTTTCACCATTTGCACCAGAGCATATTCAAAAGTCCCTTTTCCACCGGAAGGGTAAGTTTGGGCATTCATTGTGTGCCAATCTTTGTTTTGATCAGTTGTCCATTTGAGTAGTTCAAGTGGGAAATTATGATTCATTCTAGTCAGTCACTGAGCGCAGTGCTTTGGAAAATGATCCGTATCTGCTAATCGTTTCTACTGACCTTTAATCAATACTAATGTTGGCTCGAGGGATTGGTTCATGTCTATGGTGCACTCATTGTTTTAGGCAATAAAAACAATTCTTACTTCAGTTATAATGTGCACGTTCTTGCGTACACTATCATTTATTTTAACATGAAGACTTACAAAAGTTAGTGGCATTAACATGTGATCACAGCATATTGGAAACATAAATTCAGCTGTAGCACATGAATTTGAAAACAAATGAAAAAGCATTGCTGTAGGTAGGAAACCTGATTATTATTTTGGGCAGACAATTGTCTGTTGCAGTGCATAAGGCCACCACCGGATGGATGTCACACAGGCGATGACTCCTATGCACTCCCAAACCAATGGAATAAAAGTTTATCTGGGCAACTCTACCCACTTTTTCAGAAGTGTCTGTTTGTCCTACTGCAAATAATCCCACAGTGCCCATCCCTGTCAAAATCCAAGATTGGGAAACCCTTCTCTCTTTGTGCAGAACCTGTATGCCCACCCAGTGGAGTGGCCTCGGTAATGAGCAGCCCCTTCCTCTGTGGTCACTCAAAACCGGTTCTGGGGGTAGCTGTCTTGCCAGTGGATTTGGTGCCAGTCTGATTATGGGGACAAAGGCTGAAGCCTTTCAAAGAGTCACCTAACATTTGCTTGTCACCTTTGAAGTAAGTTTAGTTCCTAGGCCCAACCCCAACTGGTCTTCTTGACAGGGTAAGAAAACACTTTCCCACCCCTAGGCCATTGTCTGTGCTCCGGCATCAGTTTTCACAATGAATACAGGCTGAACAGGTGCAGGAGAGCTAATGCAAATTAGCCTCTAGCACCTTTAGCCCAGGTAAAAGAAACTTTCTAAAAGTTAATTTCCAATATAATTAATAAAAATTCAACGTCACCATTAGATTAGAATTTTTCGTATGGGTCAAAAGTTTTAGATTTAAGTATATAATCTATACTTGACCTTTACTATGTACCTGGTGAGACTGACCAGTGACAGTGTTTTGGGCCTAGTCACTGGGGGTACATGCAATTTCAAATATCAAAGGAGTTCCACTCTTAAATGATATGGGGCAATTCCTTGAGGGCAGCAAGGTGTGCTTATTTAATATCTAAAATCAGGTATTCCTTCCAGTCACTAGGGTGATTTTGACAGGCCTGAAGGGAATGTTTCAAGCTGCTGCTGTCAGGCTACACAAGGTGGGTCTGAAGCCATTTTCCTACTGCCACTGTAGTCGCTGGCACAACAGGTCCTCCAGTCCACAAGTGGATTTTAATTGTCCACAAATGGGTGTATTTCTGCAGGAACTTACAAGAAAGTTAAATGTGCCAATTAGGTTTTACAGTGGATTCACATGCTGTGCATTATTTTCCAATCTACTTTTGCAGTTTCTTTTTTTGTTTGTTGGGTGTCGACTGTTTACACCATTTGGTGCCTAGTCCGACCTCCTCCTGACAGAAGCCCGTCCCTGAAGCCCCTGTGCACAGTGTCCTTCTTCAAGATCTTCTTTTAAGTTTTTGGGTCTAAAAGCATTGCTGAAAACTCTCAGAGCGCACAAATCAATGGCTCCTCAAAGCAAATGTTAAGTTCCATAGAAAGATCCATCACCATAGTAGAAGGACACAGAATTAGGAGGGACACATGGGCGGCCCAGCAGTGACCCCCCTGCTGTGATGGAGATTGATAATGCCCCTTTCCGATTCTGCCCCGAGTGCCACCACAAGTTTGTACAGAAGAATAAGCCCTAGCTGTACCCTCTGTCTACCAAAAGAACATAATACCAAAGCCTGCCAGGCTTGTGCAGAGTTAAATCCCAAGACATTGAGAGCAAGGGAGAAGCAGAGACAGGCACACTATGTCATGCAGGGGCATAAGGAAACTCCATCGCAGAGGGACCTCAGATTGTCGAGTGAGGAGGAGGTCAACATCGCCAAAGGAAAAGGCTTGATATTGAAAAGGAGGTCATCAATATTGAGTGGGAGAACAAGAAACATTAAGAGAAGTGGGGGCAGGTAGTGCTGAAAAAATCGGGGGCAAGTGAAATGAAAACATCAGAATTCAGAACCCAAAAGATTTCCTTGGCCTCGAAAATCTCACAGACTGCAGGCAAATCGAGGTCGCAAGAGCCCCTCAGGTCCCACACCAATGACACCGCTGGATATTCACCCTTCAAAAGGACACCAGCCTTGCAGTATGACCAATGTTGAGACAAACCCAGAAGATAGAAGCCGAAACACAGCAACTGAGACGCCGACGCCAAAAAAGAGGACACTAGCCACGCTTGCCCCTGAAGAGCACGTGCTCGAGATCAAGGGAGCAAAGAAACTGCTCAAGGTCGAAATAGCTGTGATTCTTCAAAAGAAGGATTTTGGCAACTCCCTTTGAGAGTTCTGTGTCCCATTAAGCCCTCAACTGAAAATCTATAGGAAGAGAAAGACGCAGGCGACATGAACCCCCCACAGACCCCAGAGCCACACTAGGAAGAACAAGAGATCTTCTACAAAGAAAAGGACTCAGAATCGCAAGAACTGTTAACCAAGACGGAGAGCTTGAAGTACTTCGAAGAACAATGGCTGGATCTTTGGATCATTTCCCCTGTAGAGGGTGTAGACCCACATAAGTCGGGTCCTTCGCCTCTGGATGACATAGCCATGTACAATTTGATTGTCAAGAGGGCAGCAGACCGATATATGGTCCAGTTGGAAGAAAAAAAAAGGTCACAGACATGCTTTCTACTTGAGACACTCCTGTCTTCACAAAGTAGATGCCAATACCTGCCAATGCTTCCTAGCATTCTGACGAGCCAGCAACCTGCAGGTCAGTGTCACTCAGGGTGGAGAAAAACATATAAACATTCCTCAAGGGACCCTGCGGTTGCGGACTCTATCATCGTGACCACCACTATAAAGAGAGCGAATATGCCAACTTCCTAAGGGCGATCCCGGATAAAGAAAGAAAAAGATTGGAAACGGTGGGATGACAATTCTAAAGGGCGGCCGCCACCCAGTGCTTGTAGGAAAGGGCCACAATTTAGCATGGTCACCCCACTTTTTGTCTGGTATATGATGCAATTTTGACTGAGGTACACCAGGTTCCTTCTAACCATGTCCTCAGTGCCAGTGCTTTTTCCCTAAAACGAGGTAACTGTTCTATTGTAGCCCAATTTGCAGAACCTTCAACATCTCTGTAAGTCCCTAGAAAATGGTACCCCTGGTACCGAGGGCATGGGTACTAAAGAAAGTCCCTAAGGGCTGCAGCATGTATCATGCCACCCTAAGAGACCCACCACCACACTTATGCAGACTGCCATTGCTGGCTGGGTGAAATGGTGCAAACAAGTGGGAAAACATGACGTGGCACTCACCCTGTGTCCCAGGCTCACAGACACTGCATGCAATATAGGTAAATCACCCATACAGTTGGGCTTATAGCCCTATGGCAGGGTGCATTATATTACATGTGAGAACGTATCTGCATGAGCACATAAGCCCCGGTGCTGTCTAGTTCAATTACTAGATAGTTCAAGTGAAAAGGGAAGCCATCTTAAGTATTTGTACTGGCCACTGGTCATTACAAGTTCCTCAGCTACATGATGGCTTTTATGAAACCTCTGGTGTTTGGTATTAAACACCTTGTCTTAGTAAATCCGTATGGATGCCTGTAGTGGATTATTAAGATTTGCACCCAGAGGCACTTTAGAGGTGCCCCCTGAAAACCTACAAGCCTCTTAGTGTGCTGGCTGACTGGTATCTGCCAACCTGCCACCAGAGACAAGTTTCTGACCCCCTGCAGGTGAGAGCCAGCGCTCTCAGAGTTCATAAACAATGTCTGCTCTTGCAGGAGGTGTTTACACCTCCTTCAGCAGGGTGACTAGTGATTTAGCATACCCTGGCCAGGTGCTTCAAAGCCCCTGCCACCTTTGATATGCGACCCAGCTTCCCCCAGACCTGGGAGATGCCACCCCCTGTCCTCAGACCGATTTGGCACCAGGACAGGCAGGAAATTAGCTATGCAAGTGAGCTTGTTGCACCTCCAGACTAGTCGCATGCCTAAGGTGGGCTGCCTGATGTGCTTCACGAAGGAAGGATTTCACCATCTTGATTTTGGTGGAATTAGGAACTTGGGCACAGGGTTATGCCCACTCCCCGCATGAAGTGGCCATATAGGGGGTGTATTGGTCCATCTTCCTACGGGGTATGGACTTTACCTTTGCAGTGGAACACAGAACTGGGACTAGCCATGCCAATGCAGATGACCTTTCCAGGTTTATCCACTTAAATAATGAAGACTCTCTTGGGAAATGTTAGTCTCATTATCTTTCCTTTGGGGGTGGGGGGTGTAGGAAATTGCTCCTTTTTGTCATGGTCACCCCCACCTTTTTGACATTGCTGCCGGTGTTTTTCGACTGATGTGTACTAGGTCCTTGCCTAGGTCATGGGTACTAAAAAGGGTCCCGAAGGGCTGCAGCATGTATTTTGCCACCCTAAGGGACCCCCATGTAAATTGCATGTAGCCTGCCATTGCAGAATATGTATCATGAGTCAAACCATTGGTGAAAGCATGAGATGGCACAATCACTGTGTGCCATACCAAAGCCACTACATGTGATATATATGTCACCCCTGCAGCAGGACATGTAGCCCTAAGCAGCGTGCATTATAGTGTGTGTGAGAGCATATCTGCATGAGCAGATATGCCTCTGTGCTGTCTAGCTCAATTATTAGATAGTGCAGGTGGGCACTGGTCATTAGGAGTTCCCCAGCTACATGACGGCTTTACTGAAACCTATTGTGTCCAACACCTTGTCTGAATAAGTCTGTACGGTTGCCAGGACAAGATTTTGTATGACATGCACCCAGAGGAGGTGCCCCGTGAAAAAACATACCACTATCTAGTGTGCTGGCTGCCTTTTATCGACCAGCCTGCTAGACTGGTATCGACCAGCCTGCCACCACAGGAAAGTTTCTGACCCCCTGAAGGTGAGAGCCCACACTCACTGAGCCCAGAAACCATGCCTGCTCTGAAGGAAGTTGTTCATACCTTCTCCAGCAGGATGGCTAGTAATTTAACATATCATGGCCAGGGGCTACAAATCCCTGCTCCTTTGATGTGCAACCATGGCTTCCCCCCGACCTGGGACATGCCCACCTCCTGCCACGAGGTGCATTTGGCAACAAGACAGACGTGAAATTAACTATGCAAGTAGGCCTGTGGCACCTCCAGGCTAGTCAGACCCTTAAGGTGGGTTACCTGATGTGCTACATGATAGAAGGATTTTACTGTCTTGTTTTTGGTGCAATTAGGAACTCTGGGACAGGGTTATGGCCACTCCCCACAAGAATTGGCCACATAGAGGATGTAGTGACCCCAAGTTCAAGTACCCCATCAGCTACTAACCTTCACTTCCCTGAACGGCTCTAATTTTAGTATGTAGGTAGCCCTTTGACACCTGGAACTCAAATTCGACTGACTAAAGAATAAGGAGGACAAAGAAAAGCTGAAGAACACAAGAACTGTAGACTTGGCGCCAAACCATGCCTGCCTGCTCCTGTCACGACAATGGCAAAGACCTGACTCGTCCTGCAGCTGTGTATCCTCCCAAAGCCTCGGAGGGCTGCCAGCACACTGACAATCAGCCAGACCCTTGAAGGGAAGGAGCCACTTGCCTGCAGGCACAAAGTCGTCTTGCTTTGTTTCTTTTCACTCTTCTGCAGGTGCACCAAGAACTGTTAGAACCTCAAACACGCCAAACAAAACAACTATGCACCTGAGCTCACCAGCCTAAATCAATTGAAACCTACAGTGTCTCTGTGGTCCTGAGACCCTCAAGAGCCGAGCCCCCATTTGGGCTCTGCCAAACTGATCGCCCAGTCCCCACTTGCAGCCTTTCTTTGCAGTTACTGTTTCCCATTGACTTCAATGTGTATCGAACAAAGCAAAACCAAAGGGGATGTGGGACTGAGTGTTGAACATTGCAAGCACTCACCCCCAGTCAACTGATCTGGGTTTAATCCATCATCATTCAACTGTTGTTGTCTTAGTGAGTTGTTGTCTTAGTGAGTAGAAACAGCGGCGAGCCAAGCACGAGGTGAGGGACAAGATGACTGGACTGGACACTCTCTCGTGACTCGTGGCGCAACAGGCACTAGCGCGCCTGGCGCGGTGACCCAACAACACTAGAGGAAATGGAAACTCCGCCACCCCAGTTCAGAAATGGCCATATGCCAGTTCAGTTGACTGGGGGTGAGTGCTTGCAATGTTCAACACTCCGTCCTTTATCCCCTTTGGTTTTGCTTTGTTCGCCCTAAGTTGGCAGGGTATGCCCAGATGTGGGTCCCTTGCTCACTTTGCCACTGGATTCGAGCTAGCCTGGCTGATGACGGCTGATTAGCCTGGCTGATGACTGCTGATTAGCCAGAAACCGGTCCCAGGATGCTTGTTTCCGGTCCAGGGAAGACATGGCTCGGCAGTTAGGGCTGGATTGTTCCCATGAGGCACAGGGTCAGACTGATTTGCATATGGCCATGTCTGAACTGGGGTGGCAGAGTTAGCTAAAGAATGATGATGGATTAAACCCAGATCAGTTGACTGGGGGTGAGTGCTTGCAATGTTCAACACTCCGTCCATCATCCCCTTTGGTTTTGCTTTGTTCACCCTAAGTTGGCAGGGTATGCCCAGACGCGTGTCCCTTGCTCACTTTGCCACTGGATTCAAGCTAGCCTGGCTGATGACGGCTGATTAGCCAGAAACCGTTCCCAGGATGCCTGTTTCCGGTCCAGGGAAGACATGGCTTGGCAGTTCGGGCTGGACTGTTCCCCTGAGGTACAGGGTCAGACTGATTTTCTTATGGTCATGTCTGAACTGGGGTGGCGGAGTGAGCTAAAGAATGATGATGGATTAAACCCAGATCAGTTGACTGGGGTGAGTGTTTGCAATATTCAACACTCCGTCCATCATCCCCTTTGGTTTTGCTTTGTTCGCCCTAAGTTTGCAGGGTATGCCCAGACGTGGGTCCCTTGCTCACTTTGCCACTGGATTCAAGCTAGCCTGGCTGATGACGGCTGATTGGCCCGAAAACGGTCCCAGGATGCTTATTTCCGGTCCAGGGAAGACATGGCTCGGCAGTTCGGGTTGGACTGTTTCCATGAGGCACAGGGTCAGACTGATTTGCATATGGCCATGTCTGAACTGGGGTGGTGGAGTGAGCTAAAGAATGATGATGGATTAAACCCAGATCAGTTGACTAGGGGTGAGTGCTTGCAATGTTCAACACTCCGTCCATCATCCCCTTTGGTTTTCCTATGTTATGTAGAGAACCAGCTTCCTACACAATGCACTCGATGGCTTAGTATTATTGTAGAAATTCCAGTCATTGGACTCCAAAGAGCATTCCTTCTGATAGAAAGATTGACTATTAATTACCCTTCAGTCATTAGACCTCTGTAGCCCATTATAATCGGTGTCCGTAAGAACATGGCATTCCCACAACTGTTGGCCTTTTGGGGCCCTGTATTTTAAACTCCCCCATACAATTCTGCTCAAGTTTCCATATGTTTCTCGAAATGTTAGTGTCTATTTTATGCCAGTCTGACCCCTTATATATTTGTCGTTTGTGGTATGGCATTTGATGGCTTTATCAGTTTTCAAATATAGGATGTTAACCTGCGCAAACTATGAAACCAGGTTTTAAATGTACTTTTACTTTCTTTCTTTAGATACTCAAGAAGAAAGCTGCTTCTCTTTTCTGCGGTTTATTGATGTTTCCCCAGCAGAAATAGCACACCTCATGCTTCAGGGCCATCTGGCAAGGTAAGATCCCAGATTTATAAAAACATGGTAACTTTAGATAGATAAAAAAGAGCAGAAATATTTTTGTTGAAGATTTGTTGGTCTGGCAACCTATTTGACACGTAAATTATAACACAAAGAATATTCTATTCTATTCTGCAGTAATTGTGTAGCACATGTCAACCTTTGGGCCTTCCAGCACTTTCACAGCTACCATAGAAAAGCCCAGGAATGAGGTTACTCCCTGAACAGCCAGGTCTTTAAAGCATTGCAGAAGCGGAGTTCTTGCTTAAAAAGGCCAAGTTTGAGGGGGAGGGTGTTCCAAAGCTGGGACGCCAGAAAAGACATGGAACGACTAACCCAGCGCGATCTCCTAATCCTAGGAACCTTGAGTAGGTGGGCAGAGGCTGATCTCCGAGGCCTGCTGGGCACATACAGGGAGGCTATTGATCCTAGCAGTGGAGACATGCCAGTGTGGTGCACAGAATGGTTCACACTTTTGATGGGGCTTTGACTAATCACCAGGTCCACTATCTGAATCTTTATGGACTCATACTTCAGCATCAATACTGCAGAGTGTTAAAAACAGCGGTATTGTACTTCTTTTTACCACTCTGTGGGCCAGTCTGGATCACAGGTACACCACCCATCTATTGTGAGGAAAAGTATACTTCACAAGGAAGTGCATTGCAGATGAAGTAGGAACTCTGTGTAGGAAAGTAGGACCTGCTTTCATGGTCACCCCCACTTATTGCAGGTGTCATTATGTTTTACTGACTAGTCTGACTGGGATCCTGCTAGTCCCTAGTATATGGTACTAAGGTACCCAGGGCATAGAACACCAGGGGTCTCCCATGGGCTGAAGCATGTATTATGCCACCTATTAGAGACCACTCAAATTGTGACTACAGGCCCTACCATTGCAGTCTGTGTATGCTGGTGCTAGCACCACTTACAACTGATAGGAGTTTACTTATATCTGAGGTCACTACTCTTAAAACCTAGAAGTCACCCATAATACATGGCTCCTTGCTCTGGGCCTGCTGTGACTTACCTGCTCCTGGTGAATCACTTGGACCTTGCTGCTCCCGACACTGCACCCTTTTCTACAACTATGTTGCTTGCATCTGCCAAGGCTTGTTGGTGCCCCTGCTGGACACTGACCCTGTGGCTCTTGACATCCAACGTGGGACAGCTTGTGAACGGCTCCTGGTCTTCCACAGCATCGCCTGGTCCGCACAGCTGCAACTTCAAGGGCACAGTCACCTCTCCTGCATCTCCGACATTGGTGGGCATTCGTTTCCAATGCCTCCTAGTCACTCCTGAGTGGCATAAATTCTGTCCCCTCTGCTTGCAGGTACCTCTCATCTTGAATCCACCTTTGGGTTCCTTTTGCCTCCTTCGCCAGCGGCATCTTCACTGACTTCCTCGATTGTGGTCTAAGGCGGTTCCCGATATCACTTCGCACCTTTGCACTCGGCTTCCCTGGTGTAGGTATCCTGGTTCATGGGGTATCCATGGGTGGGGTGACTATCCAACCTTCCATCTTCCACTGGGCTTCTTCAGGGTCCACTGGGAAGGGTCTTTTTCTTTAAAACTGCAACCGCAACTTACCTATTGACTTACAGTGAGCACATGGTTGTTTTTCCACTCTGCACCTGACCTCCGTGGGGTTCCTAGATACTCATCTTGGGCGGTTCCTTGGGTCCCCTGCTCTTCTACATCTTCTAGGTCCATTCTCTACTTAGGTTGTGGTTCGCATTCCACTATTTTAGTATATGGTTTAGTCTCACACTTGTGCCCACTGTGTGTTTGTGCTACTTTCCTATTCTATTGGCAAAGTATTCTGTTTATATCTTTGTGGAGGAGACTCTGCAATGTTTTAGTGAGTGTTAACAATGAATACCTATTTTTGTAAACTACACTGTGTGGTTCTTTTTCACTTAACTCATACCAAGATTAAGTACTGGTAAAACAGGCTGCTTTACACTCCTTGTGGACGAAGCATGAAGGCTGCTCCCCACAGCTACCAGTTAGAGAGCTTTCTAAGGTTGTCTAAGACCTCTTAAATCACCATAATGGTTGTCTGGATTAGTGCAGGGTGCTACACTTACATACACGTGCACCATATACTAAGCCATCCTCCTACACTCTGCTCTGAGAGCTGGCTTTGAATACATGGAAGCAGACTGCACGATGGGCAATAGCAACAATCCTCTTATATGGCCTCTTTTTTATGGTGTTAAATCCTAGGCCCTCCAAGGATATTCTCTCTCCCTCTGCAAATGTTGAACCATTTGCCTCCAGATACAGTAACATTATATATGGGTTTTACCTTAATTACCTTTGGGCATAGTCATAGGTTATATGCCTAGCATTATGCTAAACAATGTTAGGTTAAAAATTGGTAAAAAACAAAAGGAGAACAACTCTTTGGGACTGGTGAATTCATTATGTCCCTCTGCAGTTCCAATTCCAGCAAGTCCTTCCTTCTCTGCTCTGATGTACTTAAACGTTCTGGATAGAGCATAATATGAGAAAATGTTACTTTTTTTAACCACAAAGATTACTCTGTATCTACAAAGCTTAATTTTTCAAAACAGGCTCCTTTTTCCATCACATCTGTATTAATATCACTGAAGAACATTGCTCTAAAATGTTGCTCTTGTTGATGTATATTGTATCTCTAGCCCCGTTCTAAATTTGACATTAAACTGCCATAGATGCTCTTACCTAGTCTTGAATGCAATCTATTTGTATGCTTAATGAACGTTTTAAAACCTCCCAGGTTGTCTTAGTAAGATTTTAGTCCTTATATTTGTGCAGATATTCAAAGGTGTTTCTCTCTCCACTCTCTCAGGGAGCCAAGAAATGTAATTGTTGCTCTCTGAAAAAAAAATCTTGTTCTACGGTGCTCTGATGTGCCTTAGTAATAGACGATCCTCGACCTGGTTTTCAAAAGTGGAAATATTTTTTTTCAACTTGAGACATCCTTGGTCTGAGTAAAAAAGATAAAACAAACTCTTGGTTCTCCTTCAGATGCAATTCCCCTTCTCCATATTCTTTTTTATGACCAGTTGCCTGATTGAGTATGGGCTTTTACCTTGTTTACGATAAACATGACCTTATCATGAATGAACCGTTTATCCACTTTATCCTCCTGATGCCTTTCTGATTTGGTCCTTTTTACTTTTACTTGGGCCTTAACTGGCTATGACTTTTCCTGAACCCCTCACATTTTGTCAGCCATTCATCAATTGTTTTTATATTTTTCTGTGCTTGGACCAATTCTCTAAAAACGACTTATCTTATTGAAAAGGCATCAAACAGGGCAGGTAGACAGATATGTCTTTCTTCAGCAGCCGCTCCTTTTAAAAAGAAAAAATATTTTCTCCCCATATTCCACTCAATCAGATGAGCAGCAGATATTATCCCCGCTCTTTTCATTGGGGCTCCTTCTGCAAGCCAACAGGTCAAAGCAGGGATTCTCACCTTACAGAGAGTTTTGCTGCAAAATCCCAATCTACTTCCTGTGTCCCTTCACTCCCAAAACTCAAAACGAGTGGTAATTATAGCTTAAATGGCGCATATAATGCACGTATCACTGTATTTATGGACGTAGCAAGGTCTTCCCATCTGGTACCGAAAACATCCTTCATTCAGCTCTACTGATCTTCATGTTAGTGTACACCACTGTTTCGTTCAGTTTTTAGCATACCCTTTGTCTATCACTCTGTATTGAAAACATAGTATTTCTTTCACGTACCACTTCTTCATCAGTAGGTTGAGCAGAGGATACCTTCTAGTGACATGACAAGTTCCCATGTGGAAATAAAAACAAAAGGAAGTAACTCATAAGGAGGAGCGAAGTGCCATCCGCAGATTTATCAACATGGTGCATTTTAACTTGCATTTCATTTAAAGAGTAACTTTTTATTTTGCAGTTTTGCTGCTGTTATGGATTTATGGACTGCACATCTTTTTTTCTGTTGGAACTTCCTGTTTAGGTGTTGAAGAGAGTGTTCTGACTTTGGGTAGACTAAGGAACAAAAGGGTTGACAGAAAGGCTAAAATAAATTTGACAGAGCTTACACATTTTCTGCAGAAGAAATTATCGTTGCCTGTCCAAGAAGTCTTAACAAAGGATCTCTCTCCTCCTCGCACTTCTCAACTCTTTGCCCCTCCTTTCTTCTCTGTTCATGCAATTCTAATAATTATTCTAGATCCAGCCATAGGGTGGCATTTTCATTCAATTAAATGATTTCACTTCTAGGAATTGCAAGTTTGGTGCACTCGGGTCTTTGCCTTTGAGTCAGGATTACAATTTAGGTGCACATTTTCCAAAGAACCACCATTTTTTACTGACCCGGATGTTGCCAGGTGAAATTAGTGGAGATCTAAAACATAAAATACCACAGTATCTCTCTGGCTTATGAAACTCGTAATGTTGATTCCTATTGCAATTGTGACAAATCAAACCTAGTGCTATCTGTTTTTTCCTGGTGGTATCAATACATGGTGATTGTAAAGATGGGTTGTAATAGATTAGTAATATTATTTTATGTTGATGTTCAGTGGGTAATCTGTGGCAAAAAAATGAAAGGCCAGATTTGAAGACCCATTCTTATGCTGTAAAACTACCTTTAATAATATAAAAACAAATTAATGTTTGTAACATGATTGAAGCAACTGGGCACTAATCTAAAATCTTCTGCTGCCTCAGAGCCTATAAATGAGCTAGTCTGATATGATCTGTTTCAGATGGTTAGCTCTTTTCCTGTCTCTGAAAGCCTCCTACAGGCTCCATCACCTTCGCTCCTGGGCAGAGCAAAAGAAGGAGGAAGACCAACCCACGTCTCAATATCTGCGGAACAAGGATTTACTGCTGTCCATTGACTGGCCACTATCCTTTCCAAATCTTCACAGCTGTGCTGTTCTCCAGGTAAGAGAAGCACTCTACTTTTCCACTCCATATGAAGCTTATTTACTAGTTTGACAGTTCCCAGGAAGCCAGTACTCATTACCTGTAACATTAAGAATATTTTCCTGTTATTCTTATTTGTAATCTTTCTCATTGTTTGGAGCATCTAATGATTCGTGGAGGGTTTCTTAGGTAAAGCGCAAGGGTGTTCTTTAACTTGTGTGGACATGTACAATTTCTAAGTGTTATTTGGTTCAGTTCTTACTTGAAGGTTGGTGGAGTTGTAAGAATTCTAAAAGGCGATTTAATTTTGGTTTTCTTAAACGCTGATGATGTCTGCAGAGCATTTCAAAGGAGTTTGATTGCGAGTCTATAAAGCTGAACTCTAGTCATTCGTAAAATCATTTAGGTCTGGATAAAGGGAATGAGAGGACTCCATGCGTCTCCACTGATTTTCTGTGCTCTGTTCTGGAGTAATCTCTAAACTACAGATGTATGCTTTGCTCATTCTTCCATCTAGAGGTTGGGGTCAGCAGGTTCAACTTCTTTTTCTCGCAAAGTTCACAGCACAGTTAGCTGGAAAGGTTTGGACTGATTTTAAGTGAACTCAATGATGGGAGCAGCTGGCATCTGTAGATTTGGTGAAACAAGTTCATTATGTCTAACAGTTATTTTGTTCCTAGCTTCATATGCTGTACATATCCTGCTACCTAGTATTCTGATTGGAAAAATGTAATTTATTTTTTTTCCGTTGTCATTGTAGACATTAAGCATCGGAGAGTCTACATGGAGACCCTCCTTTGACTTTGAGTAGTTCATCATCTTTATCGTCAGCAGACGCATTTTAATACAAGAGCATACAAGGGTAAAACACTCGGTTATATAATGATTATATATGAGGGAACATTTAGGGTTAAAAAAGGCATTTCAATACAGCATTCATTCAAAGAGGTGCAAACATGTTTTTTAAAGTCCAGGATCTAAAGTGCTTTTGTGGCAATACTATAAAGACATTGAGAAGTATAATTGGAAGAAAGGGTAGACTACAAAGATCTGCATAGTGGCAAGAGAAATGGGAAAAGATTATTAGCCACTTGTACTGCCATCTCCCACCTCTGCAGTTAGCTTATACGTATGTTACCTATCTCCCCTTAAAAACTACCTAAGCATATTGGTTGACTTGATGAAGGGAATGTTGTATGATTAATATTGATCCCATAATTTGATTGCTCGTTTTGATATTTAGCCCGCAAAAAGGAGGGGGGGAAGGGAAGTTTGATAAATATTTTTGGCGAAACTGGGGTTGTGAAATTGTGATCCAGAAAGTGTTGTTGGTGGTCAACACTGTTGCAGGGTGTATACAGAATACACATTGTTATATTATTCCCAGGTGGTTCAAAGGCTATGAAATGAATTCCCTTGGATTGATAAGCATCAGCTCTGTACCCAGTGCATGATAGTTGACCTTAATGAGGCTCAGTGGAAGGCTGGTGGAGAGTTGAAGCTTAATACCTTCACAATACGGAGACTTTGTACACCAAATTAAATGGATAAGCGATTGGGTTTTAAATACCATTGAATAAGTAGCCAAGCCCAAACAATTATACAAATGTAGAAGGCAGGAGTTCAGAGGAAGAAGCTTTCTATGTCCCACAGTTCCAATCCATGAAGGAGCAGCTTGCTATTTAAGATACTAATGTCCATGGCTTACAGTAACGAACGCCCTCCCAAGACCAAATGGCATCTCCCAGTTCGCCTGAGAGAACACCATGTGGAGAGCTCACATCAAAATCAAAATAGACTAGGGCCAATTGGACCTTCGGGATCCCAAGTGTAAGGTTCTAATATAGCGGTGTCAATTAAGACCTTGATATCCATTGAGTTAAGGCAGGCAGATCCAAACATTATACTTGCCTTGGTGTAAAAAAGGCTTGATCTCCGCCTCATCACTCTGAAACATTCAAACAAAGATGATCTCAGAGAGAAGGTCACTTTGGTATGAGGACTAGGACACCTCAAAACAGCATGATCTCAAACACGTATGAAAGCCCAGGCAGTATATATATATTTTTTTAGGCAAAAAGATCTGGTATGTGTATTGTATGTGTATTGGCATTTATATAGCGCACTACATACCCGTAGGGTCCCAAGGCGCTTCGACCGCTGCGAAACCCTTCCTGGCTTCCCTGAGAGATGGTCCCTTAATGGGTATCTCCAGGGTGAGACCAGGCATCCCCGGCGGTCTGGTGGGGCCGTTAGTGAAGATGAGGCAAGCTAATGCCCAGAGTTGCCGAGTGTGATCGCTGATCAGAGTGGGCACCGAGGCGAGAGAATTATCGAGTCCGCTGACCCTGGTCCAGAAACCTGCCGCGCCGGGAATCGAACCCTGGTCCCGGGCCGTCCTCTGCTCTCGGGTCTGCCGCCTCTAACCAGTGAGCCACACTACTTCATATCGCTTCAAAAAATAGCAACCAACATCTCTTAGCCCACAACATTTTTTCTATTGATAGTGGGAAGAGCTGAATGACCTTTTTCAAGAAGAAATGTATACTCATTTGGGCATCGTCACGGCATGACCTCCTGATAATTGTTATACAGTAATACAATGGAGTAATCCAAACGTCTGCCAACAAGTGCCTATAATTCTGCAACGGCCACATTGCTTGTCTCACCCTGCTCAGGAGACTCGCACAGTCATCAAACTCCATCACATGCTGACCTTCTCAGGTGGGGGAATGTCAGCACTTTGCAGCGCAGCTGCAGTCCCTTGAAAGCATATACTGTGCGCCATTTGTCTCTTTGGCCGGAACTTCCTGAAATCATAAAATACCAAGTGTAGGAAAGATCCCCTTTTTGACATAATTAACCCCACTTTTTACTTGGCATTCAATGCAATTTTGACTGAGAGTGCACTGGGGTCCTGCTAACTAGGTCCCCAGTGCCATATCTCTCCCAAAACGGTACAATTTCCCCTAAATTTGGCAATATCTTTGGCACCCCTGTACGCCCCTAGTAAATGGTACCCCAAGCACCTAGTGCATTTGTACCAAAGATAGTCCCTAAGGGCTGCAGTATGTATTGTGCCACTCTAAGGGACCCCTCACCTAACTCATGCAAACTGCCATTGCAGGCAGCTTGTCTTGTTGCAGACAAAAGTGAAAACACAACATGGCACACAGCCCTGTGTGCAACGCCTACAGACACTGCATACAGTATATATGTCACCCCTACAGCACGCCTTCAACTCTAAGGCAGGGTGCACTATACTGCATTTGTGGACATATCTGCATGAGCAGCTGTTCCCCTGTGCTGGACATTTCAATTATTGCCAGAAAAAGTGACCAAGGAAGCCATTTTAAGAACATGTGCTGGACTCTGGTGAAAATGAGTTCCACCGCTACATGATGGCTTCACTGAAACAAAAGATGTTTGGCATCAAACATCTTGTATTAATGAACTCACACTGATTGCAGTGATGGATTTATTAATACATGCACCCAGAGGACACTTTGGGGGTACCCCCTGAAAATTTACCAACGGCTAGTGTGCTGGCTGTGCGGTCTTGACCACCCTGCCACCAAAGACGACGTCCTGACCTCCAGGGGTGAGGGCCAACGCTCTTACAAGGTCAGAAACAAAGCCTGCTCTAGTGGACTGTGTTTACACCCCCTTCTGGCAGGATTACCTGTAAATTTGCATTCCAAGTTAGGGGGCTTCAAAGAAACCGCCGCCTCTGGTATGTGAGTCTGGCTTCCCTCAAAAGGATGTCACCCCCCCTTACCAGGGCCCATTTGGTCTCTCTGGACAGGACGGAAAATTAGTAGTCAGAGAGGCATGTTCCCCTTCAGGCTAGTTCCACGCCTAAGGTGGGCTACCTGATGTGAACACAAAATGTCAGAGTCTGCCATCGTGGAGATGGCAGAATTAGGAACTCTGTGACAGGGTTATGCCCACTTTCCGCTGGAAGTGGTCATATAGGGGGCGTAGTGAGCCCAGGGATAAGTATCTCATTGGCTACTACCCTACACTCCTCTAATGCCTTAGTATTTAGGGCAGCCCCTGGCATCAGGAAATCGGATCCTGCAGACCTAACAGAAGAAGACGGACGCTGAAGATTTACAAAAGCAAGACTATAAGACCAGCATCTGATTCGGCACCAATCCTGCCGGCCTGTCTGCTGTCCTCGACAGTTGCCCAAAAGAAGAAGAGTCTTCCTGCAGCTGCCTGTGCCTCCAGAGGGCCGGGAGGACTTCTAGTCTTCAACTAGAGACCCAGGAACTCCTGTGGAGTAGCGGAGCTGCTCTCCAGCATCCTTCATGCACCCCAGAAGACCTGCAAGGACTCTGGACTGCCAAAAACCTGACACCAGAAAGAGCCACTGCACCTGTGACCGCTGGCCTGAGTTGAATTGGTGCCCAACAGTGCCAGCGTGGCCCACAGACCCTCAAGACTTTAAGCCCTCCTTGGGTTTCTCAGCTGTGGACTTCTGACGACGCCTGCAGCCTCTTTGTGCAGGCCCCCTCTACCGCGAGTGTCTCCAGTTGCGAAAACCAAACGCCTGTGACCACCTCTGTACCTGGCCGCCCACGGTCCAAGGACCAAAGGTGTCCTCATGTCCCCATTGAAAGAACTGAGCCCCCCTGTTAGTTCAAGAAGACCGGTCCCCCATTTCAGGTCTTTTCGACCAGACCGATCCCCTTTGACTACCATTGGGCACCTGATGCTATATTGCACCCCTGCACCCGGCTGCCTCAGTGGAGCCCGAGGTGACCTGCTGGTGCTGCCTTGGACCCACCCCAATACTCACCTTAAGTCTAGGAGAGTAGACTTGTAAGTTGCTCTGAAGAACTTATATGCAATATTTGTTTTTCCGCCATAGGATAACATCACCACCTCGGAAAATTCCACTGTCACGTTTTGAAAACTAAAAGTATTTTTACTTCGAAACATACTTACTTGATCGTTTTAATTTTGGGGGCTAAATATTTTTAGCTATTTTTATAAATTTGTGTCTATCTCCTTATTGAGTCTTATGTACCAGTAATAGACTGTGTGTGTATTGCAGATGTCTAAAACTTCTCTTTGATACGCCTGAGGCTGCTCGACCACGCTACCCCCTAAGAGAACACATTGGGGATTTCTCGAGTAAGCCCCTGTCCAGTCATAAGGGAAACATGGACTCTTTGCATAGTATAACTTTTCTTGGTATACTGTATAAAGAGCCAGCTTCCCACACTAGGAAGAAAAAGAACGCTGACACTTGTGAGCCTTAACCTCTATACAATGTTGGAGATACGTTTTTTCTATCTTCTCAGTTCCTACCTTCTCACCTTTTTGTCAATAAATTAAAAGCACGCTTTTTTGGACTGTTAAACATAACCCAATCGATGATTCTTGTAACTTTCAGAAAGCACCTTTCTTCAGCTTGGAAAATCCCTCTGTTTTTTGATTCTCTGTAACTAAAATCTTTCTGTGCAGATCCCTTTCAGTGTTATTCTCTTTAAGGATCTGTTTAGTTTGACAGTGTTCCAGAGTTTGAAGTCTGACCAGTTTGTAACTCCCAAATATGTAGAGGGGAAGCTACAGTATCTCATTGACTGAAAGGGTTACCCTTTCAGTGCATGATCCTGAGAAGATACTGCTACTGTTCACGCTTCTGCATTGGTCCACCCAGAGCAACAGAGAGGATTGGGGTACTGGCATGCAACAGAGCGCTTGTGGAACTCGTCCCGTCCCTCATGGGAGCCTTGCATGTGGTCATTAAAGCCATCGCATGCAGGCTACTGTGGGTGGGGGAGTGTCAGTACCTGGCGGCTCTTGTCTCGCTACTCTGTCTATGCTCTTTGTATACTCTCTACGTATTCATGATGCTTGCTGTACTTGCAATTTGTCTCTTTGACACGATGTTCTGAAATTCCATAATGCCATGAAGCTAGTTAATGAAAGCCAATTCCAGTCCAAGATGACTGCCTTCTTGTTGTCTTCTATGCCCTGCAGCCCTACTCTGGGTGGAGAATTTCAATCAATCAATCAAGATATTTGTATAGCGCGCTACTCACCTTGAGGGTCTCAAGGCGCTTGGTGGGGGGGGGGGGTGGGGGGGGGGGAGGGTCCGCTACTGCTCGAACAGCCAGGTCTTGAGTTGCTTCCTGAAGGAGAGGTGGTCTTGGGTCAGACGTAGGTCAATGGGGAGGGAGTTCCAAGTCTTGGCTGCCAGGTAGGAGAAGGATCTTCCTCCCATGGTGGCTCTTCGAATGCGTGGAACGGCGGCAAGGGCGTGGCTGGTCGATCGTAGCTGGCGGGTGGGAGTGTAGAAGGTCAGGCGGTTGTTGAGGTACCTGGGGCCCAGGTTGTGGAGGGCCTTGTGTGCGTGGGTGAGGAGTCGGAACGTGATTCTCTTGCTGACGGGGAGCCAGTGCAGGTCTCTCAGGTGTCCGGAGATGTGGCTGTGTCGGGGGATGTCCAGGATGAGTCATGCGGAGGAGTTCTGGATGCGTTGGAGTCTTTTCTGTAGTTTGGCTGTGGTTCCGGTGTAGAGGGTGTTTCCGTGGTCCAATCAGCTGGTGACGAGTGCCAGGGTGACCGTCTTCCTGGTTTCGATGGGGATCCATCGGAAGATTTTTCGGAGCATGCGTAGGATGTTGAAACATGATGAATTTCAATACTTCTGAATTGTTCCTGTAAAAAGAGGGGCTGTTGAACACTTCTTCGTGCTGCAATGCATTTGGAAATACTTTTTCATCAGGTTTTTCACCCACTGGTCCTAGTTTTATCCCTGGGTTTTTCTCTCCCACTCTTAAAATTTCTATTCTGCCATATTTTGCTCCAGTATCCACTTTCTTCAAGCTTCTTTCTCCCCTCAAGTCCTCTCCTTCAGTTTTAGAATACTTATTTTTGGCTGTAGTCTCCAGGAGGTTTTTTTGTTGCAAATATTTCCTCCTTAGGGCTTTTTCTGGAAACCTTTTTCCCTGTTCCCTCAATAATTCCGGTTTAGAGGTGCTGTAAGGAAAGCACCAGGGATCAATGTAAAGGAGGATGTTGCCTGCACCACCAGACTCTCCAAGGAAAGATGGGCAGTTAGTCATATTAATGCCACCAGCTGCTAAGCTATGATTGCTGGTGACTTGAAGGTTCACCACTGGAGATGTAGTAGGCTTGCCCCACTCTGTTAAAACAAGCTTTAGTGATACCTTGCTGATCAGCAGCAGAGGCTCAGAGGCTGAATGCCAGTTGCAAAATTTCTGTCAGGATACTTGGTTTGTTTTCCTTTGGGGGCAAAGATAGTTCTAGCGCCTCAGTGTATAGGAAACTGGCTCTTTATATAGTATATCAAAAAAGGAATATATTGTGCAAAGAATTAAGGCATTTCCTTATAAGTGGACAGGGGTTTGCTCTAGCAATCCTAAGGTGCTCTTCTAGGGGGTAGTGTGGTCAAGCAGCCTCAGGCTTTTCAGAGAGGAGTGTTAGACATCTGCAAATACACACAATAGTCAATAAATTATGCACACAACTCATGAAGAAGATCCACACCAATTAATAAAAATAATATGTATATTTATATATATTTAGGCACCAGACTCCATAAAATCAGGTGAGGACGTTTTGCAAGAGACATTGCATTTTTCAAAAGCTGAAATGTTATCCTATGTGAGGAAAAACGAGTATGGCACTCAAGTAGAGTACAGCAACTCGCGAGACTAATCTCCTGGACATAAGGTGAGTATGGCGCAAGGGGCAAGGCTGCACCAGCAGGTCACCTCGGGCAGCCTGGTGCAGTGGTGCAATACAGCGTCCGGTGGCCAATGTTAGTCAATGGGGATCAGTCAGTGTGAAAAGAGGCTGTAGGTTTAGACTGGGAGGCCAGTCAGGCTGAACAAACCAGAGGGTTTAATTCTTGCAATGCTAGCAGACGTGGTGCAGAGGGTCTTTGAGGTGTTTGGTTTCTTCTTCTGGGAGTACTCGTGGTGGAGTGGGCCTACACACAAAGGTTGTAGGCACGGTCTGAGAGTTCACAAGGGGTGAAACCAAAGTGGACTCTGTCTCTTGAGGGCTTGGGGTCCTTGCTGACACTGTTAGCCCTGGCACCGTCTGGTTTTGGCAGTTTTGGAGTCCTCGCAGTTCTTCTTTGGGTGCCCGTAGGATGCAGCAGAGCAGCTGTGCTGCTCCAAGGGAGTCCCTGGGTCTTCAGTCAAGACAGGCAGTACTCCCAGGCTTTGGAAGAACGACAGCATGCACAACTTTGTGCAATTCGATGGGGAACAGCAGAAGGCCGGCAGGGCTGGCGGCAAGTCAGTTGCTCTTCTGTCTTTTCTTTCCAGCTTTTCAGTGACTTCCTTCTTTGTAGGTCAGCATGATCTGCTTTTCTGGTGCCATGGGCTCCCCTACATACTGAATTTAGGGGTGTTAGGGGAGTGTAGGGTAGTAGCCAATAGGCTACCTACCTCTGGGGTCACTATTGCCCCCTGTATGGCCACTTCCTGTGGGAAGTGGACATAACACTGTCCCAGAGTTCCTAAGTTTGCCATCACCAAGATGGCTAACTTTGCAAAGTCACTTCCACTTTAAGGAGCCCACTTTAGGAGTGGTACTAGCCTGAGGGTGGACACGCCTATCAGACTATCAAATTTCTACCCCTGTCCAGGTGCCAAAGGGCTTTGGACAAAGGGGATTGACTTCCTCTCCTGTGAGGGAAGCCAGATTCTCATACCAAAGGCGGTGGGCTCCTTGAAGCTCCCTAGCCTTGGAATGCTAATTTGCAGGTCATCCTATGGGAGGGGATGTAAACACCCTCTGTCTGAGCAGGCTTTGTTAATTACCTCCTGAGAGCAAAGGCCTTCACCCTAGTGGGTCATAAACATGTCTCTGTTGGCAGGCTGTTAAAAACCAGTCAGTTAGCACACCAGTAACAGATTTTTAGGGGTGCCCTCTGTGTTCATACATTAATAAATCCAACTCTGGCATAAGTTTGGGTTTATTAATACGAGATGTTTGATACGGAACATCTCTATTTTCAGTGCAGCCATCATGCAGCTGGGGAACTCGTTTTCACCAGTGCCCAGCACATGTTCTTAAAATGGCTTCCCTGTAAACTTGTAATGGCAGCAAGGGAACTGACTAGCACAGGCGGACATCTGTTCATGCTGTTATGCCCTCACATATAGTATAGTGCACTCTGCCTTTGGGCTCTAAGGTCTGATGTAAGTGTGACTTACCTATACTGCATGCAGTTTCTGCAGGCATGGCACAAACAGATATGTTATGTATATATCTAGCTAGCACATCTTAATGGTCCTGTTTAGACAAATGTTATGAAAGTGAATTATGTATAGGGAGCCTCCCAGTAATGAGTTGTGCCCACAACTATCAATAATTCTGCTCTGTAGAGGCCTAGTGCACACTAGGTCTGACCGGGAGCTCACCAGAAGTCCCTAGGGTTTCAAATTTTTCAACCAATCAATTTACAATGAAATCACCCAAAACTGTTTCATATGAATAAATTCAAAACTCTTTATATTCATTTAACTCTTTTTAGTGAAATTATACACATCTATATTCATTTAAATCATGAATGATGTAGTAATGAAAAGTGACCTCAACCTTCAAAATCAAATCAAATTAATACAATTGCACAGTGATATTTAGTAACAAAACATAAACATGTGTGATAACATTTCCCAATGCATTTCGGGTCTACTACGACCCTTCTTCAGGGGAGTGCAATTCTGTACAACGAATTCTATCTTGATGTTTGGAAAAACATAAAACGTCACATCAGTTCCGTGTTGGGCACTGTAAAAATAATGAGATTTCCCAATGTATTAAACTGCATATACATAAGGTAAAATCTAGAATTAACACTATAGTCCATGTGCACCAGAGCGAAATGTGTTGTAAATAGGAAGGGTAAAAATAAATAAAAGTGTGCACCGAGGTGAAAGTTGTAAGAGAAATTGATCGTCAACAACCTCCCTTTGTGCGGAAAATTGAATAAGTGTAAATATGTGAATAGAACCTACACCCACACCGAGAGTGTGTCGTGATAGTGATAAGATAATGAGAATGTCTACCTGACTGCAATATTATCCAAATGACCACGTATCTAAGACGGGTCTAATGAACCGGGATTGACTTGGTCTGCCTCTGAGGGAAATCTGATAAAAAAATGTACTGAGGGTTACAACTAAACGAAGTAGGTAAAAAACAGATATGTGCCATGTCATGTTTTCACTTTCGTCTGAACGAAGAACGAAGAATCGCAGCCTGCAGTGGCAGTCTGTATGTGTTTGGTGAGTGGTTCTTTAGGGTGGCATAATTCGTGCTGCAGCCCTTAAGGACGCTCTTTAGCCTCCTCTATCTAGGTACCACTTACTAGGGACTTACAGGGAGGGCCAAAGGTATTGCCAATTGTGGTAGAATTGCACAGTTTTGGGAAAGAAATCTTGCACTGGGAACCTGGTTAGCAGGAACCCAGTGCGCTTCCAGTCAAAAATCACATTAAATACCAGGCAAAAAGTGGGGGTGACCATTTCCAAAAGGGGCACTTTCCTACACAGTTGCCTTTCTAAAGCTGCCTGTAAATTACACCATATCCTCTGAAAGACCCTCAGGGAGTATTTTATGTGTACATCTGGGAAAGTATCTAGTACTTGCCATTTGCGGCGCAAGATAATCAACAGTGTCTGTTGTCACAGTAGAGAGATTTCCCTGATCACTGCTTTAATCTTCATCATCGTTTACTGTGACAAGCATATCTGAAAGAAACACGTTAGTGATAGATTCCTTACCTTAGAAATCCCCCCAGGCGTCAGACTGGATGCAGAAAGTTTTCATCAGCAATACCCCTGCACCTCTGTAGGCGTTGTCATGCGGCTCCACGTATGTCGCTGGCGTCGTAGTCGCCGAGATGACGTCGCTGAAGCTACTTAGATGCGCCCACGCGCGCTGATGTCAGTTCTTTGTTTTTCCGCGCCAGCAAGCGCAGATCCGGAGAGAGCGGTACCCCCAGTCACTTTTTGACTGAGTTATTTTTGGGACTTTTTTCTCTGTGTTTTTGAGTCTTTGACTTCTGGTGTATAGGAATTCCCAGTTTTAAGTCTTGTGTGGCTTGTCCCCGCACAATGTCCATGACGGACCTGCACCGTGAGTGTCTCTACTGCTTGGGGCGCGACCACGAGTCGTGCCCCGAATGCTGGGCCATGGCTTCGAAAACTTTGCGGGAGTGGTCCCGAAAGTTGCTGGAGACCTGAGACTGGTCGCGGAGCCGCCACAACTACCATCTTTCGTCAAAGTCTTCGCACTCTGAATCAGGTAAGTTGAAGCACAAGAAGTCGAAGAAGCGTCGACTATCTTCGCCTTCCCCTAGCCTGTTGCGTGACAAGCTGAGTCGGCGGGTAGTCCCACCCCTGCGGCTCCGGCGGATTCTGCGCAGTCGCCGAAGGCCGACTCGCCCTTCGTGGGTCCATCAGCGACTCCAGCCCAGCTACAGGACTTCCTGTCTGCCATGGCTTGCTTTTTTGGCCCATCTGGCCCTGCTGAAACGCCTTCGGGCCCCGTGGGTCCGACTGGGAGTCCTTGCTCTTCTTTGTCGCCGGCTTAGGCCCGACGTCGTCGACGACTCCGGTCTCGGCGCCGCAAGACCCCCATGGATCCATGCATGGATCCCAGCCGATGTCGGTTGGCCTTGTCCGACCTCCATCGACATCTTCGGCACTGGCGTCGGCTGGCTCCATGGCCGACGCCGTCTCCGGCTTCCACCCTGACGTGGAGACAGCGCCGAACCAGTGTTGATAGACGCCGATACCGACGCCAATGGGGAATTTCTATCACTTTCTCCATCCGCTTCCCTCTTTTCCACCTTCCCAGCAGGTTGGGGAGGAAGGGGAGGACTGGGAGGGGTCTGGGGAACCTCTAGCAGCCCAGTGCAAGTTACACCCGGACTGGGAAGAGGATTTGGAGGTTGCAGGTGACATGGATTTTACTCCAGGACCTCGCTCACCGTCTCCTTTTACCGTGGCTACGTAGGAGGGTGGCACATATTCTGTGTGTTGCGTAGAGCAGCCGAGGCGCTCACCTCGAGCTCCCTATGGTTGCCGTCAGGACTAACCTCCTGACAGAAGTGCTCCGGCCAGCGTCTTCCTCTACGGAGCCGTTGCTGCCCTTTAATGACGCACTTTCAGACGATCTTTTGGGAACCTGGTCCAGGCCCAACACGGGCTCCTGTGTATAAGAATGTGTCCCGACGTCATCGACCGGCCCCGGGCGACCCCATTTTCCTCTCCCAACACCCTACCCCATAGAGCTTGATTGTCCAAGCCTCTGCTTCCCAAGCGCATTCCCTTCCGCACCTCCATATAGGGAATCCTAGAAACTGGAACAGTTTGGAAAGAAATAGTTTACTTCCGCCAGTTCAGGGTTGCGGTTTGTGAACACTGCATGCCTCTTGGGCTGTTACTCCCATTCTGTTTGGGACACGGTTGCGCAGGAGCTGCCTCAGTGTCCGGAGGAGGCCTGGACGGTGCTCTCCCACGCTATTGCTGATGGGATAGACACAGCCAAGTTCACAATTCATTGTGGCCTTGACACCGCCGACTCGCTAGTCAGGGCGATTTCCACAACAGTGTCGCTACGCCGCCACGCCTGGCTGAGGACAACAGGCTTTTCAGAACACTCTGATGGACATGCCCTTTAAAGGCACTCGCCTTTTTGGTGACAAGGCAGACAGTGCAGTTGGAGAAGTTTAAGGACTCACTGGCTACGGCCAAGTCCTAAGGCCTTTCGACCACGCGCACTTCTTCCGCTTCTGCTTTTCGCTCCTTTCGTGGCCAAGGAAGGGGCACCCAAACACTTTTGTTTCAGAGCCACTGGCCTGCAACTGAATTCAGATAAAACAGAAGTCCTCATCTTAGGTACCTCCCCCTCCGCATGGGACGACTCTTGGTGGCCAGAAGCCCTTGGAAAAGCACCCATCCCGACAGACCATGCACGGAACCTGGGCGTCATCCTGGATTCCTCACTTTCAATGAACAGACAAGTCAACGCCGTCTCCTCATCCTGCTTCAACATTCTTCGCATGCTCAAAAAAACATTTCGTTGGATCCCCACCGAAACTAGGAAAACGGTCACCCACGCTCTGGTCACGAGCCGACTGGACTATGGAAACACCCTCTACGCCGGGACTACCGCTAAACTCCAGAAAAAACTCCAACGAATCCAAAACGCCTCAGCCAGGCTCATATTAGACATCCCGCGTAAAGAACATATCTCTGGTCACCTGAAAAACCTCCACTGGCTTCCCGTCAATAAGAGAATCACTTTCCGGCTCCTTACCCACGCACACAAAGCACTTTACGAAATCGTACCAGAATGCCTCAACACACGACTGTCCTTCTACGCCCCCTCCCGCCAGCTTCGATCTTCCAACCAAGCCCTTGCCAATGTACCTCGCATCAACAAGACCACCATGGGAGGTAGATCCTTCTCCTACCTGGCAGCTAAAACCTGGAACTCACTTCCCACCTACCTTCGCCTTACCCAGAACCACCTAGCATTCAGAAAGCAACTTAAAACGTGGATATTTGACAAGTGATTCCCTACCCCTCCTTAAGCGCCTTGAGACCCTCTGGGTATGTAGTGCGCTATATAAATTCTCCGACTTGACTTGACTTGACTTGCGCAGCAACAGTCTCGGCGCAGCCAGGGACATGGGACCCACCGAGCTGGATCACGGGGCCAGCGGGCGGGTCAGTCCACAACCTTCCCTACTGCCACTTCCTCCAAACCTTCCTAGTCTGGTGTTTCAGGCCCACCAAACGCTAGTGGGTGGCAGGATTTGCCATCACCTCCCCCACTGGCACACCATCACTTCGGACATGGGGGTTCTGCAGATAGTCCGACGGGGCTACTCCCGCCCCTTCGAGACTACCCCTCCAGCCATGCCACCTCAGTCCCATCGCATGTTGGAGGATCACTTGGCACTTCTTCAGCAGGAAGTGGGCCATCTGGGTTCAAGGGGGCCATCTGCGCGTTTTAATGCCAGAAGTAGGTTGTGGTTGTTACTCCCACTACTTCCTCGTTCCAAAGAAGGACAAGGACCTGCGTCCTATCTTAGGCCTTCGGAACCTCAATCGCTTCCTCCGGAAGGAGAAGTTCAAGAGGCTCACACTTGCCCAGGTCTTGTCTGCCCTAGACCCGCAAGACTGGTTGGTAGCAGGACGCTTATTTTCATATCCCTGTCCTGCCGGCCCACAGGCGTTACCTGCGGTAGGCCACGAGCATTTTCAGTTCACCGTTCTCCATTCTGGCCTTACCAGAGGCCCTCGGGTGTTCACGAAGGTGATTGCTCACCTGCTCAGATCAGGGGTTTCAGTATTCCCCTATCTCGACGACTGGCTGTTGAAGGCAGGCTAACTTCAGGCAGTCATCTCCCACCTCCAGACTACGGCCGACCTCCTGCATTTGCTGGGGTTCTCCATCAACGTACCTAAGTCGCACCTGATTCCCTCTCAGAAGCTCCTTTTCATCGGAGCAGTTCTGGATACGGCACAGTTTCGGGTTTATCCTCCTGAACAGCGAGTCTGGGACATTCAGGCTATGATTCCAATCTTTCTGCCTTTGTCCTGGGTTTTGGTCAGGATGACCTTGAAGCTGCTTGGCCTCATGGCATCCTGCATTCTGCTGACCAATCATGTCAGATGGCATATGTGGGCTCTGCAGTGGGACCTGAAGTTCCAGTGGGTGCAGCATCAGTGGGACCTTTCTCGGAGGGCACTGCCCAACAGTTGCAGTGGTGACTCACGAACCAATGTTGGGTCAGCTGCACATCCCTCTCCCTTCCCCAACCGGAGCACACAGTGGTGACGGATGCGTCCCTCCTGGGTTGGGGCGGCCACATGGGAGAGGCAGAGATCAGAGGCCTCTGGTCTCCGGCGGAATCCAGGTTCCATATCAACCTTCTGGGGCTCTGGGCGATCCTTGCACTGAAAGCATTCCTTCCCTCTATCAAGAGGAGAGTAGTGCAGGTGTTCACAGACAACACCACTGCCATGTGGTATTGCAACAAGCAAGGCGGGGTGGGGTCGTGGACCCTATGTCAAGAGACACTGCGTCTCTGGACATGGCTGGAACGTCACAGCATTTCCTTGACAGTTCAACACTTGGCAGGTTCTTTGAACAACAGGGCGGACAAACTCAGCCACAGGTGCATGATGGATCACAAATGACGGCTTCACTCAGAGGTGGCGCAAGGTCTCTTTCGACAGTGGGAAGAGCCTTGGTTAGATCTATTCGCCACCGAAGAGAATGCGCAATGTCATCACTTTTGCACGTTGGAATTTCTAAGGCGGCACTCGCTCGCAACGCTTTTTGTCACGAGTGGAGCTGCGGTCTTTTGTATGCCTTTCTGCCTATACCACTTCTACCCTGAGTGCTGAAGAAGATCAGGCGCGACTGCCCCCAAGTCAATCTTGTGGCCCCAGATTGGACTTGCAAAGTTTGGTATCCCAAGCTACTCAGTATGAGCATGGATCCCCTATCCGACTGCCTCTTCAGAAGGATCTTCTGTCGCAGCAGCAGGGGACGGTCCTTCACCCGAACCTGTCCAGCCTCCACCTACAATCGTGGAGATTGAGCGGTGATAATTGATTCCTTTTGACTTGCCTCCTGAAGTCTGTGATATCATTCTGGCAGCCAGGCATGCCTCCACTAAATCGGTATACGCCTGCAGGTGGAACAAATATGTGGCATGGTGCACAGCAAAGGCTGTGGATCGCATTTCTGCCCCTCTTTCAGAAGTCCTTTCGGTCCTTCTTTCTTTGACCCAGCAGGGCACTGCTCTGGGCTCTGTCTGCAATTTCGGCCTTTCTCAGGCTCCCTGATCAGCCCTCTCGTTTCAAGTCCCCTGTTGTGAATAGATTACTCAAAGGCATTACTCACCTTTTCCCTCCTATTCCGTTTCTGATGCCGCAGTGGGACTTGAATCTGGTTCTTACCTTTTTGATGTGCGCTACCTTTGAGCAGCTTCACAACTGTACTCTTCGTTTATTGACTTTGAAGACTGCTTTCTTGGTTGCCATCACATCTGCTAGGGGCGTGAGTGAGCTCCAGGCTCTTTCCTGTAAGCCACCATTTCTGTCGGTCCATCCGGACAAGGCTGTGCTTCGCACTCGTCCTTCCTTCTTTTCAAAGGTTGTCACTGCCTTCCACATCTGGCAAACTATCACCTTGGCCACTTTCTTTCCGCCTCCGCACCCTTCCAGAGAGGAAGAGAGGCTCCACCGTCTTGACCCAAAACGTGCGCTCTTATCTTACCTGAATCGCACAGAACAGTTCTAGGTGGATGACCAGCTCTTTGTTGGTTACGTGGGCGCCAAGAAAGGCTGGGCTGTACACAAGGGGACTATCTCCCGCTGGGTTGTCTTGTGTATCAAGGCCTGTTATTCTCTGGCTAAAAAGGAACCTCCAATGGGGTTGCGCGCCCATTCTACCAGGGCGACAGCAGCTACTACTGCATTGGGACGTGGTGTCCTGCAAGACATCTGTCAGGCAGCCACGTGGGCCTCTCTGCACACTTTCACTAAGCATTATTGCCTTGACAGTCAAGTCCGGAGAGACTGCTTCTTTGGCCGTTCTGTTCACCGTGACTCTCTGGTGTGATCTTTGTTCGCAGACCCACCACCGGGGTTGGTATTGCTGGGGTATGTATTCTAAGGAATCCATCACTAATGTGTTTCTTTCAGATGAACAAGTTACTTACCTTCGGTAACTAATATATCTGTAAGAAACATTAGTTAGTGATAGATTCATTACCGCCCCACCCATCCTCCCCATTCTGCAAACTGATTTCTAGGGTTAAGGTCAGCCCTTTCAGGGCCCTAGGTTCAATGTTCCAGTGGTAAGTATCTTTCATGGCTCTGCGTTCCTGGCGCAGAAAGTCGTGTACAGAACTGACGTCAGCGCGCGTGGGCGCGTCTAAGTAGCTCCAGCGACGTCATTTCGGCGACTAAGACGCCAGCAACATACTCGGAGCTGCACAACGACGCCTACCGACGCGCCGGGGTACTGCTGACGAAAACTTTCCAGATCCAGTCTGACGCCTGGGGGTAATTCTAAGGTAAGGAATCTATCACTAACTGATGTTTCTTACAGATATATGGTTACCGAAGGTAAGAAACTTGTTCTTCTATGCGATCTGAGCCAGAATATTCATCTTTAGGAAAGGGCCTAATTTGAAACTCTTCCACCAATATCTGGGGCTTGTGAAGAAAGAACTTTAGTACGGTCTTTGTCTTAGGAAAGGTTGCTGCCTGGTGTAGAGGTATTTTATATTGTTACAATAGTGCTTAAGTGGGTGAGATTGGCAAGACATTTACTGGAAGGGTGACATTCGCTGGTTCGATGGTGGCTTTTGGAAAGCAGAGTGGGAATGAATTCAACCATAGTAGGACTCGGTGGCCCAATTTGGTGCAGTTGATAGTCCAGATGACTCCGAAGGGCTTCAGGGAGCACCAAAGAGATTGAGGTGGATTAGAGCCACCATTGCCTTTGTGAAAGCAGCGATCGCTGTGGGATTAAATCAAGGGGCGGTAAACTTGAGGTAAACCCAAGGACCAGTGTCGGGGTAACCTCAGCCAACTCCGGTTCTGAGGGTGAAGCCAGTTTATGTTGTGGAAATTCGCATGTTTGCTCTTACATCTATCTCTGAAGCACAAATGGAGCTTTGGGGCTTGAGAGTCCCATGCCACAAACAGCTTGGTCTCCTGCTCCCTAGTGGCATGAGGATGCATGAGTGACATTTATTGCGAGACATGGAGTCAGTCAAGTCTCGACCCCCAGAGACAGCAAGCACATCTCATAGGGGATCTGATATGGACATCTGCTTATAGCAGGACTGGAAGTGTTTGAACCCTCATTTTTAGGATGATGGCATCCTGTCAGCACTGCAAATTAAAGTTGGGAGAAAGAAAAATTCATCAAGAGCACTCCAGATCTACATTGAAGGATGGAGATGAAGAAAACGAACTGATGTCAGTGGTCAGGTGTGGTGCTTATATCACTCCAATTATAACATTTCCATGGTGGTTTCTTGCATTGAAACAGAAGTGAGCACCATCTGCTAGTGCGGGAGAGCTAGTTGTACATTTCCACATCCAGTCTTGGACCTGGCGGAGATTGAAGAGGTGAGTAATCTGCAGGTAGATAGAATGTCCCTGAGAAAGATCTGTACTTGTAGGTAGGTAACTTTTTTAGACCAACCAAAACATCAGTCAGGCTAAGAACCACAAGATTAGTCTTGAGTCTTTTATGGCTTCTGATAACAGGTTTTCACCCACAGAGCGAGGCACAAATAGAAATCTTAGTACATCAGTGTTTGGTGACGAGAGAGATTAGAGAAAATTAAGAAGAACACAGAAATAGTACACTGTAAAGAAGCCTCAATAATCAGTTCTCAGCAAAAGAAGGGTGCTCCATTAAAGAGACGCCATGGAACAGTCCTTAATTTCAACGGTGCAAGGTTACCAACAGAAACAAAATAATCAGTGGCAACTGTAATGGCTGGATTTTCTGTTTAGATGGGATCAGCCCCCAGGGGCCCCTGTGACCCAGCCAAAACGTACTCAACCTCCCTTCTTAGATCGTATTCACAATAAGTAGATATACAGATAAATATACAAGTTGCACCTAAGAATGGGGAATAACTATATACATATACAGACTTTCTACAATATCTTATTCACCTCAGTTGGCCTCGCGGTCACCCCGACCCAGACCGTTCTACCCTAGGGCAGATCTGACACACAATCTGGTGCGTCTTCACACGGGCCTGCAGAACCCAATGCTCCCTTTTCCAAACCGTTCGCGATCCTGCGAAACATACACACTAGTTCAACCACCTAGTGTCCTCATTAGCGCAAGCCACAATCCTGTGGGTATAAACACTGGTTTGACCCCCCCAGTGCTCTCATTAACGCCGCGTGTCAAACGACGACCACATTCCTATGAACATCTATATATATATATATATATATTGGGATATTATCTCCGTGGTCTACTCGGAATGAAACTACAATAATAACTTTGGATATGGGTCCAGATTGTATAGTGTACTCGTTGCTTTTGACATCAGAGGTTCACTCACTCCCTATTTGTGTGATTACCACTTACCTGATTGGGATTACTCGTCCATTCATGCGCCTAGCTTTCACCTAGGAGTATCGTTTACCAAGATTGAACATAAGCACCAGGCACACGGTAATTCTATATGAATTAGGGCATTTATTAACCATAAACGTAAATCACATTACTATGCAGCATTACATTTACACAAGAAATAAAAGAGAAAGATTAGGGTGCACGCACTATAAGGATTGGTCGGACTTCACCTGGTTAACGGGAAATCGGGACTCGGCAGTCATCTAGGCTCCTGTCTCGTCTCTGGGTCCTGGCTCGCCTTGCAGTCACCCTCAGCCGTCCCAAGTGCACGTCTGCACCGATAGGCTCAACCTCGTCTGCTCTCCCTCAGGACCTTGGAACCTTGCTGTTTATTAACTACCGTCTCTCTCTCTCTGTATTTAGTGCGCTCCGCGCCACTTCTCGTTCAGTCTATCTCAGAGAGTTTCGGTCTTAAATCTTTCTCCGACTTCAAAGATGGCGGCTCGTCCACCTTGAAAGTGAATAATGGCAGAGATGCTAACGGCTAGATGCCGCCTACGGACTAACTCACTGAAAGACTAACACCTTCGCTAATATCAAAGCCCGTTCCTTCATGGAAATTCACGGCCAGTAACCTGCCGCCCACCAAATTCTTGTACCTCCCCGTACCAAGGACACTTTCCCAGCCGGCCGGCCTGAAGTTGTGTCTTCGGAGTGGAGAAAAATACATTCCTTCGATAAGGGCCAGCCTGAACCGGTTCTCTCCAAGCGAACAACAGCTTAAAACTAAAACATCACACTTGACCTAGAAAGCCTTCTCGAGCTACCAGGCAGAAAGCAAAATGGAGTCTGTCTCGCTTAAGGCCTACGGAGCCCATAATATGCATAGCTCCATGAGAAACAGATCGGCATGTTAGCAAATGAGTAAATCATGACTAATACTTATATATCTAACCCCTCACTTAAATTCATAAGCCTTACTCTAAGGGAAATGGCACGAAAATGCCTTTATATATGTATGACAGGATCCCTGTCTATCGGCCTAATCCCTATGCTATGGAGGTGATAGGCTGAAGTCACTCTCCATCATTCTCCTTCTCCAGAGAGCTAGCAAAAAGACAGCCATAACATTACACCCCTTGACTTCAGTCTATCATCCACAAACTAAATGGAACTAACGTCAGTAGACGAATAATATGAAACAAAACTAACTGATCTACGACTCTTAGTAAGTCTAACAAATTGTAGCAGGGAAGGGATACACTGAATGAAGCAGCAAATCGCTATAAGGGCACAGACAATAATAATAACCCCTCCCAAAATTTGTCGTAAAAAATGCATGTCAGGGAGCCAATTAAAAAGCCAGTCAAAGAAACCCTGATCTATGTGTTCTCTAATTTCTGCCGTCAAGTCGTGGAGTTTATTAATATGGGACTGGATATCTTTAGAATGGTCAGACAAATTAAAACAGCATAGACCTTCAAATTCAGAGCATTCATGCCCGTGTTTTAACAGCAAGTAATCGATGGCCGCACGATTTTGCAAAATAGCTCTACGTTCACCTTGGGAATCTAACAATAAATCTGACAAAACAGTAGAAGTCTGGTTGATCGACTTGACCATCCAGCAAGCCATCTTGCCTATTGTTTTAGCATTATAAACGGCTAATGCAGGAACACCAATAATAGAAAAAGCTAAACCAAGATATTCTGATCTGGAGAAAAGATGAACAGAGGAATCACAGTCTTCATGTAAGGACATTGAGTCACGAACAATACGGGAATGTGAAGGAGGATGTGAAGAAAACATTAGCAAACTCAATCTAGTGATGGCACACGGGCCACCAGAAATATTCGCAGGAATATAGGGCCAAGATGAATTCCCACATGAAAAGAGCCATCCAGCTGGTAACATCATTGAACGATAATGGCTAGTGGCTACAACTAAACTTTTACAGGTCATATTGTTATTCACTGAAAGACATGAATTAGGCAGTCTCTTTGAACACAGTAAACGTTGATGGAATGAAAAAGTAGTAGCTGCTTGAAGTTTCAATCGTATACACTCAGAAATGGCCTTAGGATTACAGGTCATAATGAAACAAAGATCACCAGGGGTAATATTAAAAGTAGTAATTCTGGAATTAATAGGGACATCCAGGTCTGGAAGAAGAGTACATGAGGGACAGAATTCATGGGCCGCGAAATCGCCCAGAATAACATTAGGTCGGGCATTGGATACATTAAATACATAATGTAGAGTTTCAATAGATGCAGGGACAGCAACCAAACAGGTAGCTAAAATGTCAGTGACGGATTTCATGGGGGTAAGGCAAAAATGCAGAGAGTTCGTCACTCGCTTCGCGAGTGTGACCCAAAAATTTGAAGAGGCGCGCCACGCGGACCGCGCGGCTCTTATTGTCCCATCACTCGGCGTCGGTGGATCCTCTCCTCTCCCGGCGTAGCAAGCCAAAAGGAGTCCAACGCCGACACATCCTGCAGCCGCAGTCCAAAGAATGATCTGAAAGAATAGAAACACAGGCCTTAATCATTCTCGTAAGTAACATTTATCAGCCGGGACAGCTTCCCAGCCATCTTTCCCTGGCTTCATCACCAAAACGGTGTTGTCATGACCGGTCGCAATAATATCAGCCTGTTCAGGAGGATTTTTAGGCGATTGCACCCATATTTTAGCTCCAGGAAGATCAGACGATCCGAAGCCTTTTTGTCCTCGCACAGTTAGCAACGTTGGGGCAGAGCCTTTCTTGATCTCACCACTGAATACAGGCATAATCAGTAATTGAGCAACACGGTCAGACTTTTTAATCAACAAATCAGTCACACTGCTATTAAGCAAGAGAACCTTAATCTCTCCCTGATAATCACTGTCGATCACACCACCAAGGACTTGAACACCTTTCAGGGCCAGGCCAGATCTAGGGGCAATTAATCCAAAACTACCAGCAGGTATTGAGACACCAATGCCAGTTTCAACAATTATTCGATCTTTTCCTGGGAAGTGTACATCATTTAAAGCATGCAGGTCGAGGCCTGCGGAACCTGGGGTTGCTCTACATGGAGCCAAAGCACCGGGGGTAATTTCCCAATAAGTGACAGGAATTTCAACAGAATTAGGTTTCGCATCAACACGTGGAGGAAACAAACGCATCAAAGGAGATTCAGCATGCAACAAAGGACGATTATTTAAAATTAACAAAGCTTGAAGTAGGACATCTCTCCACTGGCTGTAACGGTCATCAGTCAACTTGCGCAACTGTTCTTTCAACAAGCCATTCATTCTCTCAATCAGTCCTGAAGCTTGTGGGTAGTATGGAATGTGAAACACCCAGTCGATATTGTTTTCCATACAGAATTCCTGCACCAATCTTCCACGAAAGTGGGATGCATTGTCTGATTGAATTTGGAATGGGACACCATAATATAGGATAATCAGCTCCAGGGTTTTAATCGTATTCACTTGGGTAGCATTCTTGCAAGGGAAAGCGACCAAAAGGCCACTATAAGTATCAACAACTGTACAAATGTATTGACAGTTTCTGCTCATAGGGAGCGGACCAATATAATCAATCTGCCAAATTTGGGCGGGCAATTTACCTCGATGTAAGTGGCCCCGAACAATTTGAGGCACCTCTTTCTTTCTAGAATGCTGGCAAATGGGACAATGTAGAATGGCATCTTTAATTAAAGAAAAGGGAATATAAATTCCTCTATCAGCAGCCCACCTGTTAGTGGCTTTCTCTCCAAAATGTCCTGCTTTCTGATGGGCCCATTTCGCCAATCCCGCCAAATTAGAATCTTGCATGTCAACCACTGCCTCAGAAATTTTAGACTGTTCATCTGCAATGTTATGGAAAAATTTGTCAAGGGAATCGATTGGAGTATGAGCATCCACGTGAAAGATTGTTACAGTACTGTGCGGAAGCAGTTCCCAAATTTCTTGCCACAAGTCTTTACCCCATAATTCCTTGGAGTGTATTTCCCAATTGTGCGAGTGCCATGTAGGCAACCACACCGCTAGTCCATTTGCAGTGGACCAAGAATCAGTAAAAATATGACATGTGCCTGGTAACTCCTGTTTCAAAACTTGGTAAACTGCATAGAGTTCAGCATACTGACTACTCTTACCATCTCCAGTAGTGCTCAATAATTTCTGTGTAATCGGATTATAGGAGACAGCTTTCCAATGTCTTTTGTCACCAATGAACTTCGCAGAACCATCCGTAAACCACACATGTTTTCTATCCTCCGCGGACAGATCATTAAATGATTTACCCCACTTCACGGGAGACTCCTGCACTATGGGAACCGAACACTCACTTTCAGCCTCATTGGAGGGCGCCTGCGCCACTCGCTCATGTAAAACCGCCACACCTTTCGGACCCACACGTGCCCTGTCCTGAATGTACCATTTCCATTTAATCACACTAGCCTCCTGAGCATGTCCAATTCGATGGGACTTCGGTGAACTCAAAACCCACTGCATGATGGGAATTTCAGGCCTCAAAATCACAGCATGGCCTAAAGTCAATTGCTCGGTATCCACCAGAGCCCAATAACAAGCAAGCAACTGTTTTTCAAAAGGTGAGTAACGCTCACCAGCCTCTGGCAACTTTTTGGTCCAAAAACCTAATGGCACTTTTTGTTTGCCCTGCTTTTGCCACAAACTCCAATTGGCATACAGACCTTCCACGGACACATTCAAATCCACATCACCATCACTCACGGGCCACAAATCCAAAGCATACTGAATAGCTTCTTTAGCCAAATTAAAAGCAGTCTGTTGAGATTCGCCCCATTCAAACGCATTCTTTTTACGAGTGACTCGATACAAAGGGGCCAAAATCTGACTCAAATGGGGAATATGCTGACGCCAAAATCCAAACAATCCAATAAAGCATTGAGCTTCTTTCCTGTTTCTGGGAACAGCAAAATCAAGTATTTTTCGTTTAACCTGTGGAATCACCTCTCTGTGACCCTCATGCCAATTAATTCCTAAAAATCTTACAGCTTGGGAAGGAGTTTGTAATTTGTCAGGATTAATTTCCCAACCTTTCGCTCGCAGACAATCAATAATTTGATCTAAATGGGACTGTACCTGGTCTTGTGTTTCACCTTGAATCAAGATGTCATCAATATAATGACAAATCTGAACTTGTGGAATCGTGGGCACCTCAGATAAATGTTCCGCCACCAGCCGGTGACAGATCGTAGGACTATGTACATAGCCTTGAGGAAGACTCCGGAACGTCATTTGACGTCCATTCCATGTAAAACTGAATTGCTCCTGGCATTCGGGGGCAATCGGAATTGAAAAGAATGCATTAGCAATATCAATCGAAGCATACCACGTACCTGGATGCTTTTGAATTCTCTCAATCAGTGTAACAATGTCAGGAACTGCAACAGTCAATTTAGGTGTATGTTTATTCAATTCTCGATAATCAACAGTCATGCGCCAAGAGTTGTCACTTTTGCGCACGGGCCAAACAGGATTATTCCAAGCAGATGTGACCGGAGTAATGACTCCCGCGTCAACCAAATCCTGAATCGTAGCTGTAATTTCTTCATGACCACCCGGGATACGATATTGTTTCTGAGAAATCACTCTTGTCGCTAAAGGGATCTTAATAGGTGGCATGCGTAAACGGCCAACCCGTATGGGTCTGGTCGAAATGTACTGTCTAGTACCAAATTGATAGTAACCATCATCCAAATGCAAAGCCATACCTTTCAAAATGTCAATTCCAATAATGTATTCCAAAAGTGGCACAACCAACACAGAGTATTCTCTACGAGGAATCCTACCAATTTTAATCTCAAGTGCAGTTTGAACTGCGGGTGTTTCTTTACCACCCAGACCGGTAATTGTGAAAGACTGTCCATGAAATTTTCTCGACTTACCATGAATTAAAGTGGCCTCCGCTCCAGTATCAACTAACGCTCGGGCCCTTTGGATATTACGATGTTTCCAAAAAATCTCAATATCTACATAGGGTCTGTAATCTCTGTGGGCCCACCTGCGTACCGGAGCTTGACCTATTTCCTAGTCAGTTTTCCTGCGTTCCGTCAACCAAGACAGATCAGGGTAAATGTTTTCAGCTTTCTTGGGTATCAGAATTTCTTGTTCATATCCGTCACCAGTACGAAACGGATTAGTATCGGGTTCAAAAAGTTGTGAATTACGGTCAGAGAATCTGTTACGATCCTCCCTCCTTCGTACGTCAGGGGAATAACTCCTTGCATCTCTACGTCCGCTAGGGCCACGATCATCTCCACCCTTCTCACGATCATCCTCTCTCCCCCTCCCCTCATAACGACGGGGGGAACCACCACGTTCATGGCGCCGATCATCACGGCGATCAGAATTCACACGTCGCCTCTCATCACCGCTGTCATCCGAACCACGATCATACTCATTCTTTCGCACACGACGGGCACCTTCCTTTCGATCCAAACCACGCTTACGAAACATATCCCATAGGACATTATTAGGTTCACCATCAATCTCTTCCCTTTTGACACCATCCGCAAGGAGAGCAAAAAACATGTCACGTCTAGAGAACTTATAGTCCCCAGCAGTACGACCCTCAGGTCGGGATTGTCTTTCAGGTTTAAACCATTCACCCAGCTCACCAAGCTGACGAACAGACTCAAGCACAGCAGACAAAGGATTGCCAGTTTGGTTAATCAATAAAGTCATCATGACCTGCTTGTAAGCAACAGGAGAAGAACGGATAATGCGATTACGCACGGAAGATGTTAAAAGACCATCCAATAATCTGTCAGCAGTACTAAGGAAGATACAAGTTTTCATGACTTCTTCCTTTAAACGTTGCGACGCATCGCGCAGAGTATACCACGGCTTTTCATCAGAGGGCCAATCAGACTCAGTTGGATATTTATGATTACAGCCATCAGACGCAAGCTGGAGCAAAGAAGTTTGAACATTACCATTAAAATTCCGAAAATGGTCCTGAATAGTGGAATCAGAACTCAAAGAGCAAAATCGTAAGCAATCAACGGCATCGAGCATAATACCGGAAGCGCCAAGCTCATAAAGGCGCACCATCCAGGTAAGCAAGGTCTCACCAGGTCGTTGTTTAAATCGTTGCAGGATGTCACTGATCTCCTGCTGAGTAAAATCTTCAATACAGTCAAGAGCGATACCACCCGGATTACCAGGGGCTTGTTGTAATTTCCGTCGAAAGATCGGGTGAGCAGAAACTGCGGGAAGAGCTTCCGAGGAAGCCCGCAACTTAGATTTAACATCACAATCAGGGCAAGCTACGTCGTCCGCACGGGAAGAACGAGCACGGTCACAATCGGGAGTTGAATCAATGCACGAAGCAGATTTACAATCACGTCCGGAGCGAGAAGACTCGCGCTTGTCACCCTCCTCTGCCGAGGAGTCAGAAGTATGAGAATCCCAGATATTACCGTCCCACTCATCGGGGTTCCAATCCATTCCAGCTTTTGCTACAACCATACGCACTTTGCGTGAAGACACACGTCCACGACGATGTTTATACTTATATCGTGCAATACGGACCGCAGCCCTTTCGGCAATGGTCTGATATGTTTCAAGTTTATCGGCAAGCAATTTATTTTGACAACGCAACAAAGTGTGCGCATTTTGCAACTCGACACACTGTCCTTCCGAATCTTTAAACTGTTTCTGTAGTTGCACAACCCTCTCATGCATTATTCTGTATGCATTAAGAATAATCCACCCTCTGCGTCCTAAAATAGGAAGCTCATCACCCTTCACTACTGGCGCTTTCTGTAGGCACGAAATCACATCAGCAGGCTCCGCCTGCTCCAAGAATGAAGACCAATTTTCGCTCAAACCAGTAGAATCAGCCCACTCACGGGCCAAAGCCTCGTAAGGCGTAGACTCCCAGCCGGGAATCTGAATCGGTAATTTGAAAACCGACGATGATTTTTTCACAAACATAATGATACACAAAAAATATATACACAATTATAAACAAAATTTTATACGTACAAGCCGAGCGCAAACCAACGAGATGAAAACAACACAATGCACACAGGCTTCGTAAACAGTTCGTGACGCCAGATGTAATGGCTGGATTTTCTGTTTAGATGGGATCAGCCCCCAGGGGCCCCTGTGACCCAGCCAAAACGTACTCAACCTCCCTTCTTAGATCGTATTCACAATAAGTAGATATACAGATAAATATACAAGTTGCACCTAAGAATGGGGAATAACTATATACATATACAGACTTTCTACAATATCTTATTCACCTCAGTTGGCCTCGCGGTCACCCCGACCCAGACCGTTCTACCCTAGGGCAGATCTGACACACAATCTGGTGCGTCTTCACACGGGCCTGCAGAACCCAATGCTCCCTTTTCCAAACCGTTCGCGATCCTGCGAAACATACACACTAGTTCAACCACCTAGTGTCCTCATTAGCGCAAGCCACAATCCTGTGGGTATAAACACTGGTTTGACCCCCCCAGTGCTCTCATTAACGCCGCGTGTCAAACGACGACCACATTCCTATGAACATCTATATATATATATATATATATTGGGATATTATCTCCGTGGTCTACTCGGAATGAAACTACAATAATAACTTTGGATATGGGTCCAGATTGTATAGTGTACTCGTTGCTTTTGACATCAGAGGTTCACTCACTCCCTATTTGTGTGATTACCACTTACCTGATTGGGATTACTCGTCCATTCATGCGCCTAGCTTTCACCTAGGAGTATCGTTTACCAAGATTGAACATAAGCACCAGGCACACGGTAATTCTATATGAATTAGGGCATTTATTAACCATAAACGTAAATCACATTACTATGCAGCATTACATTTACACAAGAAATAAAAGAGAAAGATTAGGGTGCACGCACTATAAGGATTGGTCGGACTTCACCTGGTTAACGGGAAATCGGGACTCGGCAGTCATCTAGGCTCCTGTCTCGTCTCTGGGTCCTGGCTCGCCTTGCAGTCACCCTCAGCCGTCCCAAGTGCACGTCTGCACCGATAGGCTCAACCTCGTCTGCTCTCCCTCAGGACCTTGGAACCTTGCTGTTTATTAACTACCGTCTCTCTCTCTCTGTATTTAGTGCGCTCCGCGCCACTTCTCGTTCAGTCTATCTCAGAGAGTTTCGGTCTTAAATCTTTCTCCGACTTCAAAGATGGCGGCTCGTCCACCTTGAAAGTGAATAATGGCAGAGATGCTAACGGCTAGATGCCGCCTACGGACTAACTCACTGAAAGACTAACACCTTCGCTAATATCAAAGCCCGTTCCTTCATGGAAATTCACGGCCAGTAACCTGCCGCCCACCAAATTCTTGTACCTCCCCGTACCAAGGACACTTTCCCAGCCGGCCGGCCTGAAGTTGTGTCTTCGGAGTGGAGAAAAATACATTCCTTCGATAAGGGCCAGCCTGAACCGGTTCTCTCCAAGCGAACAACAGCTTAAAACTAAAACATCACACTTGACCTAGAAAGCCTTCTCGAGCTACCAGGCAGAAAGCAAAATGGAGTCTGTCTCGCTTAAGGCCTACGGAGCCCATAATATGCATAGCTCCATGAGAAACAGATCGGCATGTTAGCAAATGAGTAAATCATGACTAATACTTATATATCTAACCCCTCACTTAAATTCATAAGCCTTACTCTAAGGGAAATGGCACGAAAATGCCTTTATATATGTATGACAGGATCCCTGTCTATCGGCCTAATCCCTATGCTATGGAGGTGATAGGCTGAAGTCACTCTCCATCATTCTCCTTCTCCAGAGAGCTAGCAAAAAGACAGCCATAACAGCAACCTACCTAGTCTCCCTGCTGTGGGCGACAAAACAAAGCCCAAGAGAAGTGGTCAAAGTGGACATGGAAGCTGGTTCATCCCAGTATCAATAGGCAGTGATTTGTTTATAGGGCTCTTGATATCAGAACCGAGGGCACTTATAACCACAGGCAAATTGGTATTGGATCCACTAATTTGAAAAGAGGTTAGCATATTTACTTCCCAAGAACAGAAAAATTATGCATGAACATATGCCACTAATTCAAGCAATAGAAGTGAAGGCACTCCAAGATAAGGGAGCTACCACATGCGGAAATGTCAACGGGTGTACTTTACATATTTTTTAATACCAAAGAATCACAGCACTGTCAGGGCTATACTGGACTGATGGTCACCGATAATAGGTTTTCCAGCCACTACCTTTTTTTGGATTCACATACTGGGCATTATTTCGCTATCTAGTTGGATAATATCTAAATACAGGGGCATTTTCTGAAGACATGTTATTTGAAAAGTAGAAAGACAATTTATTTGTGACAAGGCATTGGATTTACAGTTGGTTTGCAAAATATCTCATCTCAACCAAAGCAATGCTAAGGTCTGATTGCAATCCATAGATGTCTTTGCCTCAAGTCACAGTATATGTCTGTGAGAAAAGTAGTAACACTATTGGGAATGATGACTTTATGCTTTCAACTAATAATTAATGCTAGATTGTACATAGGACTGTTCCAGGAAAGGATCTATACACAGCTGTTATAATCAGTAGGGGAAAGGAGATCCACTTGTCTGGAATGAGAAAGTGGAGATGTCCTTTTGTGGGTGAAACCTGCACACTATCAGATTGAAGGATGATCACCAACCTAGATCCCCAGTGACCATAAAAACAGGCCCAACCCCAACAGCTGTGGGAACCCATCCACAGGAATGTAAAGCACAGGGCTGGCCTTCGGTCTTTCAAAGACCAGGACAGCACAACCATGTTTTATATTAAGAAATAGGAAAAAACACATCCTCCACAACTGTCAAAGGAAGCCCAAACAATATGACCATGAGCTGTAAATAGGTGCATTTCATTCACAGCGGAACATGTTTCAAGAGGAGAACATAACCAACTCAATAGACTCACTAAGTCATAACCTGGAACATTATTACAGATGGGACAATGAATGGAAACAAGTCAACTCTATTTTAGTAATGAGAACATTAAAACGTATAGTTATTTCCCATTTCCCACCAGGCAAAACAGAAAATGTCAGAACTTTACATCCTGATGCCCTCAGAAGGGTTCAATGGTATATGTAGGGTTCAATTTATATATATATATATATATATATATATATATATATATATATATATATATATATATATATATATATATATATATATATATATATATATATAGATATATAGATAATGGAAAAGAAGAAACTAAATATATAAATGTAAAAAAAAAAGATATATATATAAATATATATATATATATATATATATATATTTATATATATATCTTTTTTTTTTACATTTATATATTTAGTTTCTTCTTTTCCATTATCAATATGAACCCAATCCCCTCGACAGATAATAGGAGGATGACTGCAATGCAGAGCTAGTTGATCATGTGTGAACGATTTGTGTTTTCTTTTTTAATTGGAACACTGTCCCATTTTCAATTTGTCTAGCCCCACTGTCCTTTTTCCAGACTTTCAAGCAGGTATGTTTTTAGTGTTGCTTACCGTAGATGTAAAAACCAAGCCATATTTTCATTGATTCAGGCCATGGCGGTAAACTTGATACAGGTGCACGTGCCTCATTGATGTAATAGAGATACACTCTTTAATATCACTTTGCACCTGGCTACATAAGTAAACACTGCTATCAAGTTCCTGGCAAGAGGGAGCTTGGCTCATGAGCCGGCTGCCCGTGGCACCTGGTGGCGGTCGTGATCCCACTGTTAGTTCAGTAGACCGACTACACATGCCAATTTTATGAAACTGTAAACAATGTCTGGATAGATTGTCTCTCTTATCTGCGCAGGTTCTTGGATTCTGAAGATGCATGCATTTCTGATCTGACTTGGCCTGGCCAAATTTTGAGCAGTGGCAATAACCCTTTCTTTCCACTTCTTATAATTTACTGCACTCGTTTGTTATGATGCCTTGGTAATTATCACTTCTGCTCTTTACTACCTGGCTAGAAAGTTAATGGATGGTGTCTTCTAAAAGAACTCCTTTGACAGGTGGGAACTTATAATGTTGTGGCCCAGCTTTCCCTCAAGGAGCAGGTGTTATATCTTTTGCCCTTCTGAAAATGTGGACGAGATTGATAAATGAGATCCTAATTGAGCAGAACGACTTTGCTTTTGTGACTGTTAAATGGGAAGTTATCATTAAACCATTATTCCTGATTAATAATGAACACATTGATTAGTGTCAGATTTCAGAATAGTTCTCAGCAGTGACAGCACTGGAAGATGTGGACATGTTAAATCATTGAGAGCTCAGTGCTAGTGCAATGTTACACTTACCTCACTTTTGGCAATTCATTGCAGTTTGTTTATCCAAAGGGGCTACTTAGCGGTTATTATTTGTCTGATGTTCATTCACCCTGCATATACATACAGCTTTTATGTGTTTTTTCAACAATAGATATTTTTAGGTCGAGCCTGGGTAGCTCATGCGCTGCTCTGCGAAGCATGCTGTATTCAAGTTGAAGTTCTGCCCACTCTCTGCCCATATTATTCATTAGCTTGTGTCATTGTACTTTGTCAGTACTGGCTTCCTGTTCATTAATAGGCTTGTTAGTACCTCCTTAGTACCCGCATTGTCTTTATTTGTAACCTCCCATGAGGACGTGCCCTTAAACTTATGTTGTTCCACAGTATGACTTAGCCTGTAAGCACTATTTTTTTTATAGAGTTTCTCCTACTACAGGCACGACATGCTTGTCTTCATCTGTAACCTCCCTTGAGGACTGGCCCTTTTACTTTTGTTGTTACAAGGTATGTCTTATTTAGTGTATAACCGCTTAACCACCGTGGCAATTCTGCCGTGGTGCAGCAGTTTAGCGCAGTGGGCAGGGCCGCTACGGCCAACGGACGTGCTCAGCACTACCGAGGTAGTGCGCACGGCGGCCTCTGGCCGCCAGAAGAAGCGACGGGGATAAGCACTATTTTCTTTAATGAGTTTCTCCTACTGCAGGCACAACATGCTTTCCTGCAACATTCAGCGCACCATGCGCGCTTTCACTTTCCTAGCAGCCCGGGATAATGGCGGCCGCTTCTCTGAAATGAAATAGGTCTCACATTTACAAGAGTTTCAGCTATTGGCATTGTAAATGAAAATGCCTTTTATTTATGTGTTAATTATCAAAACAGATAAATAAAAGGCATTGTCATATACAATGCCAATAGCTTAAACTCTCGCAATTACGAGACCATTGCATTGCAAATGCTTGTTTTTTGTTGTTTTTTTGCAGAGGACACATAGTGAAAATTCTTTTTTACATTTGACAGCTTTAACTTTCCACTAAAAGCCAATATACTGTCTGCCACACGGAAGGAAACCATCGTAGCAGAACTGATCTGTGTAAGCAGCTTGAAAGCACGCTGTAATACAAGACGCTTTTGGTGGGTTCTGCTTCCCCCGACTCGCTCCATCTAGCCTGAAGTTAATGACTCTACCACGTTTCAATGACCCTAGCTGTTTGAGCCAGTTATTTAACTAAATGGTTCAGAACGCTAATTCAAAAAGTTTATTGTACTAAATATTACACAGAGTACAATGACTGCTGAATCCTTCAGGTCTCTGATTGTCTTCCACCCACAGAGAAATGCTTGACTGCCACGGTTCTGTTAAAGGAACATATGACTTGTGACTTGTCTGCGTCTTTTTCTTGGTTCAACTGCCTTTATTTAACTATCTTGATCGAAAACGACCAGCAAAGGTCAGTAAAATACCAGAATTGCTTTCTGCCGAGGGACTTTCTTTTTTTTTTCTGACAACTAGACTCTGTATAACTTTCGTGATAGAAAACAACAAGCAGAGGTCAGTAAAATACCAGAATCACTTTAGCATTCTCTAGATTACAGTCCATAGAAATTGTCTTCACCAAGCACCCGTAGATAATAAGAATTTGACCACCAAAGGCCCTGTTTTTTTCAATTAAAAACAGAGCTTTGGACTATACCATTTCCATCTGAAAGGCAATATTTCTCTCCATGTGTTCCCATACCTGGTGTGTCACACAGGTTGGTGCTTGCTTTCCCTCCATGTTGAAGAACAGTAGGTGTTTCAGCACCCCAGCTAATGTGCTGCATAGCTAAATACATACAAGATCCCAAAGGCGAGACCGATAGTATTGCAAATGCTTGTTTTATTTATTACGTTTTTCAAAGGCTGCTAGAAACATCAAAACGTTGAAGTGAATTCATTAAAGGTGCCCATCCCTGGAGAAGGACTGAATTAGTCCATATCACCTTGATTGATCTGCTTGTTTGAGGATAATTCATTATTGACCTCTTCTACTTTAACTTGGAAATAATTAGCAAGTGTATTGCAAAAGGATTGATTGCTCCCAAAGCTAATCTTGTTGTTAAGATTGGTAAATATATTAACTGTCTGAAAAAGATTTTTAGCAGAGTTTTTGGAAGATTCGATTTGTTTTTATAAAATACTTTGACTTTTCTGCCTGGATCATGGTTTTGGAATCACTGATACATTGTTTATATTCGTCTCTTTCACTGAGATCATAGTTTCCCCTCCATTTATGATCCTGTCTTCGACAGAGTTGTTATTGAATTCTTAATTTGTCCGTAAACCACGTGGCTTAAGATATGCTACTGTGATTAACGTGATTTTACAGGATCAAAGTGATCTACAGCGGAACCCAACCAATTGGAATCGTTTGATGTTGCTAGGTCTAGATCCTCCACTCCATCTGGCTAGGTGCTAGTTGAAATCTGGTTCAACTGACCTGCTTACATTTTATGCCAAGCAGGTATTTCTTTGGTTTGGTGTGAAGTGTTGGTAGGGGATGATTTGCTAGGTATCCTTAGCCAAAACATGACCACCTTATGATCAGACTAAGTTATAGGTAATCCACCAGTAACAGTAAGAAGTGAAAATACCATCTAAAGTATGGCCCGGCAGATGCGTAAGAGCACACATGACTTGGGACAGGCCCAAATTGGAAATTGTGTCCACTAAAAGTTATGTTAAAGCCTCGAGATGAAAATTAAAATCTCCGAGTAGGGTAAAATAAGGGAGTTGAAGGCAGAATTGTAAGAAAGACTTCGAGCTTATGCGAAGGTGACTCTTGGACCAGGGGAGCTGTAAATAACCATTCCAATAAAGGATCGATTCTTAGAACGCTCTATTTTGCAAGAAAATGCCTCGCAATCTGTGGAAGACACAGTTATAAAATATATGGGATTAGGTACTAAGGTATATGGGATAAAGCACCTGCGGTCATATGTAATGAAGATATTGTAAGTCATTGAAAGATTACATGCTGGGTGCCTTAAAGAGGTGATTTCTAATAATACTAGTTACGTTGAGCTGTGGGTACTTTACACCAGTGTTATGATACATCAGACAATACCTAGCCTCCTGTGCCATGTTTTAAGACAAAGGGCCTGATCTACAAAAATAAACTTAGACTTTCGTGTACGTTTATGATTGTTTGCTATTCACAAAGGGATTTACAATTAGTATTTTTACGTGTGCCGGAAGATTGGCCTTTTTATGTACGAAGGCTCCACACTCGTAAAGATACTACTCCTAAATCCATGAATATCAAGTAATAGTAAACTTACACACAAGTTTAAGTTTACCTTTGTGAATCAGGTCCTCAGATTGTAACGTTTTGCCATCACAACTGTTTAGGCCGGGTAATGCTGGTGTTTCTAGTTTGTGTAGAGTGAAGCAATCAACACATATTTATGGTTCATTACTATAAACTAATTGAAATCAAAGCTGTTTGGTATCAAAATGCCTGAACGTTTGATTCTAATACATTACACTGCACTAGACTTAACGGTCACAGTAGTTAACCTTTTCCAGCTTGGTTTTTAACCCCTTCACTGCGGCGGCTATTCCGCCGCAGTGCTAAGGGCGCGGGGCGGCTGCACGGCGGGCGCATGCTGGTGACGGAACCGCTCCGTCACCAGCCGTGGTTGAGCTGTGCTCATGACGGAGCGGTTCCGTCATGGCCCCGCCCGCTCAATAGAACGCGCCGTGCAGGCGCGGCGGCCGGGCCATGACGGAACCGCTCCGTCATCAGCACAGCGCCACCGCGGCTGATGACGAAGCGGTTCCGTCATCAGCATGGATAGGGTTAAAATGATAGCTCCCATGTAGATTTGTGCACTTTCTTCTAGCACCCTCTTTTGAACTTAGGATTTAAAGAAGCTCTTACATTTTTTCGTAGTACAATGTGTTGACAGCTGCATGAAATAAAGCAGCAGCATTTTCATCTCTGCAGTGCCTGTAACCACTTTGGCCCTGATACTGCACAGCCTTGCTGTGATGAAACCCTGATTACATTTCTCATAGTAAGGCTGTCCCCTACTCAGTTCTCAATGTTCAGCTACATTCTCCTGTTTGCACTTGAGGTGTTTAAGCGCTTATGTAGGACAGCATACTGTTAGGGAATTGGGGTTTCATGCAGCAGGATACAATTGATGTCTCTGTCCGCCTGTAATGAGTTATTACAGGTGACCACTGATTTTGTGTTCTTATTGCAAGTGATTTCGCATGTTAGTAACGAACAGTGAATATTGTGCTAGGTTACCTTTCAAATGAATATGTGGCTGGTTCACGAAAAGGAGAAGAGAAGATAAAACCAGGTTATAATTGCTGTCAAACAGCTGGTCAATAAACACATTACGTGTTCATTGGAGAGATATCATGAATACCAGACGGGACACTCTGGTATCAAGCAATATAAACATATCAAATTTTCTGTAAAAAGTAAAAAATGACTACGGATAATATTCAGACATGTAAAAAAGTCTGTCGCTTCTTTAATAACATCATTGCATTTTTCAACACTTTTGGAGTTTTGTAAAATCGTTAGCTGAATTAAGGATGAATACGCTTAGATTCATGCTAAATAATTCTAGAAAAGTTACATGTGATGAATTGATGTATATTTAGTAAAAGCAACTGACAGCTCTTGAATCTTTGATGGCTGTTATGCTGTTCGAGTTGGTGTTTTAGGATGTAAGATTTGTGTGTTTATTTATGGCGCTTATTAAAAAGAAACATGAATTTAAGTAGAATAAAAATATACTGTTCGTTCCTAGCATTGTGATGGGGAATGTTTGAATGTATGTGATTTTATAAAAGATCCCAATGCTGGTGGTGCTGAAGGCTTGTTGTACCTTTCCTAAAGGAAGTCTATGATAACAGGCTTTCCATCAATCACTGTCAGACAAGAGCCATCGTTATAGGATTTGTTTTAGAATGAAACTCCTTTTTAACGTTTTCTTATGTTTCATTTGCTCCAAAGGATCTGGTGTTTAGTAGCTTTTGTAAAGCAATTTCTGGCCGCCTGGACCATGCAATACATCGACGAAAGTCTGCCTACCCCAGAGTGCACTACTCCCAAGTCACTGAGCTGCCATCATTTGTGTGTCGTGGCACAACACTGGTAAGAGTTACAGGGAGAAAGTAGTTTGAATTACAAACAATAATTGTTGGCTTTGGAACAAATGGTACAAAAGTGTGCTTGTGTGTATTGTAAGCACTGAGAACTAACCAACCAAATAGGGTATGATTTTTTTCGCCATTCATAAACTGCATTTTTGTATAAAATGGGGCCAGATGTATGACGCGCAAAACAGCGCCTCGCAAATTGCAAGTCTTTTGCGACTCGCAATTTGCAAGGCGCTATTTTGCATGTAGGACAGTGTTTTGACCACTGTTTGTGATTCCCAATGTGGTCAGAAATTGCGAGGCTCATTAATATTAAGCAATTTGCGAGCCCATTGGGAATGACAGGCTCTCCCAGGTATGGTGGCCTGCTGGGCTCAGCAGACCACCATGTCTGGGACTGCTTTTACATAAAGCAGTTTATTTTTTTAAATGCATCCGGTTTTGCTTAAAGGAAAACGGGATGCATTTTTAAAAATTAAACGTTTTCTTTTCATTTTTAAGGGCAGGTAAAGGTCCCTGGGATCATTGCCTGCCATTAAAAAATATTTTGGGAGTCAGTCACAAAGTGGAAGGGGTCCCTAGGGACCCCTTCAAAATTGTCACTGCATTATGACCCGCTTGAAGAGGGTAGTAATTTGCGAGTGTTTTGCTACCGCAATTGCGGTCACAAAAACATTTATACATTGATTTTCAGACGCAATTAGGAAGGAAACGCCCCATTCATAATTGCGACTCATGATTCCTAAATAGCGAGTCGCAAGTAAATTGCGACTCGCTATTTTGGAATTATACATGACCCTGTGCATGCAAAAAGGGCCATACATCTGGCCCTTACACTTTTGAAGTAACATACACTTTTGTAGTAAGTCTAGCACTACATTTGGCCAACCACAAGTACTAAAACACTCTCCCATAGAAATTAATGGGGGTAGGGCCTTAAAATAAAACTCAATTTGAAATAATATTACATTAAATTATTTAAAATTGTTAAAAATATTTGAAAAACTATAATTTAGTGTTAAAAATATATAAACTCATACATATTATTTAAATATTTATTAATCTATATATTTTCTATAATTAAAAATGTATAATTAAATATTTAATTTGACACGGGTTTTTCTGATGGATATTTTTAATCGCAGATTCTTCACCTTGGGGTATCCCCAGGCACTAGACTGGTTCTGGAAAATTAGAAGCAATGCTCCTGCATGCCAGCAGGTGTTGCTGTGCGATTCCGTGTCAATGCCTTTCCTCACTAGAATTGATGAACGGAGCGGCATATAAATGCCAACAATGCACTCTGACATCAGTTCCTTTCTTTCTGCGCCTTACGACATGGATTTGCTCCTCTTTTTAGAGACTGTCGCAAACAGATGTCTGTCACATACCCCAAAGAGCTCTACTTTTGATGCTTAGGCTCATCGCATGGCTCCAAGGTCTGCAACAATTGTGCTTAGATAAATCCAAAAGCCATGGAGATTGCAAGACAAAGCTCAACGCGGCAAAGCATCGGAAGGCTCCATCCACATAGGTCCCTCTCCAAGTCTGAGTTAGAGTGCGGGCCCTCTCCGCTCCCTAAGTTGTTTCCTAGGTAGAACTTTCTCGAGGTTGAAGTTTTCAGGTAAGTCAAAGAAGAAAACTCTCTGTCTTGCTCTCATTACACTAAGGATCAGATTCCATCCCATTTCCAATGCATTCCAAAATTCCAGGCCCATTGGCAACGGTGCCGGGAGAAACGCTTTAGAGAGGGTATGCTGTGGATTTTTGGCACATATTTATCTCCCTGTGGGATGCCTTCAGGCTCCAAGGGTTGGCAGGCCCCCCTGTCAGGTTACTGCCAGCATTTTTGCCCTTGGTGCCGTCTGGGCCCCTAGCTCCCCTTTCTGGTTCCACACCAGCAATGGCTCTACCTCTCAACCCTCATCGGCCAATATGTTGACACTGACTCCGACGCCACTGGCGCTGGAGGAGGAACTGCGACCTACTCTGTTGTCTGACTCAGAACCGGCTTCAGTTCAACCTCTGCCACGTCCAGATCTTGATATGGCATAGTCTATATTGAACCCATCGGACTCCGACATGATTCCACGACCGAGCAGCTGCATACATATATTACACAAGCTTTCTGGCTAGTACTCTGATCAGAGCCAACCTTGTGCAGATGACAATGGTTGGAATAAAGATGAATTTTCCCCACCTTATGACAGACAACTGGTACATGGGGTTATAGGTGGCTGGGCACCTCACTGGACAGCTTCCCCCCACATTGCCCCAATCAGCAACAGAAAGCACTTCTTTTGTAACTGTTACTAGGAGGGTAACAGGGAGGGGGGCGAACAGGCCCTTGATCTCAGTTTACTCACTATGGTGGTTAAACAAACTTACTTACAGAGGTCCTAGTGCCTGGCCGGGCACCAACTGAACCTTCTTTGCCCTTGAATGAATTTCTATCTGACACACTGTTGGGCCCTTGGACTAAACCATGCTCCGACGCCCCAGGTAAGCAACAAGCCGCCTGTTGCCACGGACTTGCCCAAGGCGACTCTGATTTTCTGACCTAACATCTGACCCCCCAGAAAGTTTGATGGTGCAGGCGTTCACCAAGAAAATGAACCCTAAGGCTTTTACATCCAGTTTCCCTGATAGGGAGTCAAAATGAGTGTATAACTTTGGCAAATGTGAAGTCAGTTAATACCTGGCTCTGATCGGAGGCCTCCTTGAATGGTATACCCATGCTCTTTGGGACACAGTGGGTGGGATATAACCTGCAGTTCCAAAAGACTTATAAGCTTCCTTATCCCAAACCATTCAGATGGTCGTCATGCGGCCAAATGCATCATCCGCTTGGGCCTAGACACCACAGATTGTGTAGGCAGGGCTATTGGAACTAGCATGGTGCTTTCACACCACACATGGATGAGGTCCAAGGGCTTTCCAAGGGACATCCAGGCATCTTTAGTGGACATTCATTTCGATGGATCTTGCATGCTTGGCAAAAAAACAGACTCTGACCTAGAATGTTTTTAAAGAAAGCCAAGCCACAACACGTTTTCAACTCCAGTCCGGCAAGTTCCACTGCAATTTTGCCCTTTTAGGGGATATAGATTGTGCAGCTCTAACCATTCACAACAGCCATTTCAAGGTCTAGGCTGTGGGTCTGGCAAACTGCAGCCTGGCCATCAGAGGATGCGTTCCTTACAATCCTCCACCCCTCCGGCATTAACAGCCAACCCTCTTTAGTGCACCTTTGGCGGCACACTGCTACCTTGTGTGCGGCAGCATCAGCCACCTCCTGCGGGGTGGCAAAACATCATATTATGCCATGAAATTTCTCTTTGACCCACCACACCTGCCCCCTATGTTGGATGGTTGTCAGAGTGCAATCTGCCCATCTTACTCCAGGAAGTGCAGGCCAAAGGAGCCGTACAGAGCTTTCTGGAATTGGAAGGAAGGACTGTTTTTTGTAGTTGTTGTTTTTTTTCTTTTTTCCTGTTACTTCCTGGTGCCGAAAAAGGAGCGGAGTAATTTGTACTGTTCAAGACCTTTTGCATCTCAGTACTGTCCTGTGCGAAAACGAATTTAAAATACTCACTTGAGCCCAGGTTCTTTCTACCCTGGATTCTGGATGGTGCAGTTGGACCTGAAGGATGCTTATTTTAATATCTCCATCCTGCAGGCGCATAGGTGCTGCATACAGTTCAGGGTGAGTCATGAGCAATTCCAGTAGGCTGTGCTCTCTTTCCGGCTAACCAGTGCCCTTGAGGTGTTTGCATATGTGGTGATGGTGTAGTTGCTGCCCATCTGAGGTGTTCAGGAGTACCAGTCTTCCCCTACCTTGCTGAATGGCTGTTGAAGGTGGGCTGTTGCGGACAACCTCCAGACGACAGCAAATGTCTAGACATCCTTTGGGTTCACAGTCAACCTGCTGAGGTCATATTTGACTCCTTGGCAAAGGCTGGCTTTCATCGGCGCCATCCTGGATATGGTGAGGTTTTAAGCTTTTCCTCTAGACCAGCATGTCCAGGATATTCAGGTTATGATTTTGATGTTTCAGTCTCTGTCCTCCTGATTCTCAATGAGGATGGCTAATAGGATTCTGGGCCTCTCAGCTTCCTGCAGCCTGCATGATCATGTCAGATGGCACATGCATGCATTGCAACCGGACCTGAATTCTCTGTGGGCCTTGAGGAAACCTATTGCATTCTATCCAGGTATCGGAGGAGAGTGCAAACGATCTGCAGTTGTGGCTACTCGACCACAATTGGACTAGCAGCAAACTGTCCTCCACCCCACACAGAGCTGACTGTAGTCACTCGTTGCTACTAGGTTGGGGAGGCCATTACGGAGAGGTGGAGGTCAGAGGTCTCAGGTCTCCAGCGGAGAGCCGGCTCCATAGCAATTTCTTGGAACTGCAGGTGGTTTGCTTGACACTAAAGATCTCATGGTAGGTTTTCATGGACAACACTACTGCTACTGTGTTACTGCAACAAGCAGGGCGAGGTTAGGTTCAGGGTTCTGAGCCAGGAGACTGTGTTCCTCAGGAACTGGCTGGATCATAGGGAGATTTCCCTGGTGGGATCATTAAACACCATGGCAGAAGAACTGAGGCAAAGGTGCCTAGTGGATCACGAATGGCAATTGCATCCGGATGTGGCACGGGGCATCTTCCAACAGTGGGGAAACTCCACGCTAGAGCTGTTCACCACAACCAAGAAAGCTCATTTCCAGTACTTTTGTATGCTGGAATTCTTTAGACACCCCTCTCTTGGATACAAGTCTGTCTTAAGTGCAGCACAGATCTCCTGTATGACTAACATCGCTGCCTCTCCTGCTCTTAGTGCTGAAGAAGATCAGGAACAACCAAGCCCTAGTCATCCTGGTGGCAACAGATTGGGTCTGCACCTCCATATGTTGCGATTCAGGGTGATTGTTGTGTTCTTTTGATCTCCTTTCCGAGGTTGTTGATCTCATCATAGAGGCCAGGCGTCCTTCCATGAAATCTGTATATGCAGTGCATTGGGACAAGTTTGAGGCATGGTGTGGTACCTATTTGTTAGACCCCTTTTGTCATTTTGGTAGCCATGCTATTCTGACTGCCAGTTCCTTTTAACCAGCAAATATCTCAGCTTTCGTTGCCATTTGACAGCCACTCGTAACCATCTTTTTCTTTCCTTCAATATGCATGATGCTTATGCCGACGCCATCTCACCTGACATAGACTGCAAATCCCTTGTTCAGGGGGTGTGGAATTTAATAAAATATCTACTTGTCCATGGGGCAGGTTGCTTCATAAATCTACTTGTCCTGTAACAAAATCCACTTGTCCCCTTGGTGTCATGTAGTGTGTCATAAATCATGGCAGCAATCTTGTGCTGATATAGCCTCTCTGATTATGCCAGGGCTCATACCCTAGTAGTGTTTGCATACTTGCATTCCCCTTGTGATATCACCGTTCTGCAGATCTACATACTGGGGATGAAGGTATTGGTAAGCAATAATTCCAGGGTTAGAATGCCCTTTTGAGTCTGTGCAAACCTACCAACTTGCATGGTTTAAGAGTTTTCAACACCTCTTCTCTAATCTTTTCCCATACTGAGAAATGTTGGAAATTTACTCCTGACAATGGCAGACGTAAACCTTCATCCAGAGATGGGAAAAAAGTGGAAAGTGAACTTGCAAACATTCAGATTTTTGCATCAGCAAATCTATACATTCATATTGTATCATGCTAAAATGCAGTTCACAAATATTTTCAGGGAGTACTATTTCTTCTACAACTTCTGGGAATTCGCGAAAAGCCGTATAACTGCACTGAATGCAAGGACATATACCATGGGTGCACTTTTGAGGCTGTCTTTAATAATTGGGCCCTTAATTTGGTCTGGCGTTGTCTATGACCTTTTGTGTTTATTAAAATTCTGACTCTCTCTCTGTATCGGCTGGCTTCGCTGTGAGTGACAGCATTCAGCTCTTTCACAAGGAGCATATCAGCATAGAAAGTAGTTTTGTTCATTGCTAGTAAATTGTAAGTGTACTTTTTTAGACCAAAAAATGTTTTGATTTTGCCAATGTTTGTTGTAATGGTAAAGGTCCAGCAGCTCCCACAACAATAAGGTTTTACAAAAACCATACCAAAACAAATCACACGTTGACAAAACTAAAAAGATGACAACCAATTTCAGACCTACTGGCTTTGCCAATGCTTCATTTTTGTTTCCCATAATCTTATTGAAACTGGTTACACTTATTTTCTATTATGAATATTTTTGGGAAATACTGGCATGCATCAACACATGTTACTATATGATGCTGCAAAGAAATGGTACTTGAATTTTACAGTATTTAGCTAAATGTTTTTTTCCTGCTTTCATTTTTTTATGAACATTCTATTTTGAAAGCAAAGAATGATCAATCGTGCTTTCAAGCTAGTGCAAATATTTGCATAAAATCCAAGAGCATTCTAGGAGCATTATGCATAGCCTCATATTGCTAAACTTTGAAAACATGTGTACACATTTTCATACTGTATCCACTGTCAATAGAGCTTAAAAATTTACTTAGAGCGCTCATCCTAATAATAACGGCTTTCAATCAATGAACCATAAATACATGTTTAAACACCATTAACATATGGACAACAATATTACCTTAACTGCAGACAGTGCCCTTCCCTGAGCCATAATGTGGTACTACAAATGGGCAGCCAAAGGGTTTGTGCTGCAAGGGGTTGGGCTTACTTGTCCCAATGACGAAATCCACATGAAAACGTGTTGCCCTTGACCCCAAACAATATGTCCTGGGTGTCGGGCTATAGGAATTCCACACCCTGCTTGCTAGTTTAACCCACTCTTCGCAAACATTTTTACATCATTTGTGAAACAAATGTATCTTTTTGTGCATGGTCACCCCAAATATTTTGACTTTTTCTGTATCTTATTTCTGCTGGCTTTAAGAGCCTTTGCACTTAACTGCTGCTAAACAGCATCAAAATGCACATGCATCTCCTCCAACATGTGCTGCTCATTGGGACACCCTATTTGCCCTATGTAACTTTCCTATTAATCCATTGTAAATGGTACCTAAAATGCATCTATGACATGGAAAGTTAAATGTCATATGTGGCCTGTAGTGTGTATTTACACCACCCACGTATATGACAAAATGTTATTTCTGCCAGTTGCACCGCTATGGCTGGGTTGCAGCTTAAATGCAAAGCAGTGAAAGTGGCCGATTTTAAAAAAATATATTCATGAGCCATCCCTAATTGCCTTGTAAATCCTTCAGGTCAGGATGCTATTATAGAAGGATAGTGGGCACTAACTATTGGGGTTAGTGCACCCTCGCATTGAAATAAAATTCAAAAGCAACCTCTGTAGGCCTGACTAGACTTTGCTCTAATCGACCGTGGTGGTATACAAGTCTTTATTTCCCACCTCGGCTTAGAAAAGGGCTAGAAAACTGGTCAACATTATTCCCGGCTTAGTTTAAAATCGGGCTTAATGGTTAAATCAAATTTTTGATGCCTTAAGGGGAGGGGATCGGGGGCCGAGGTGCGCCGACCCAGTCATCGATCTTCCCTCCAGCACCCTTCCCCACCTCCGATCCTCTTTGCGATTGTAAAGGCCAAGTATGCTTTTTGCGCTGCCCCAATGATATTATGATGGGCTGTAAGCCTGGAGCGATATTCTGCTTTATCCTTGGAGGATTTGGTAAGAAGCCATCTACGCTCAAGATGGTTACAGGTCGATTCCTCTTGTCGCAAGGCCTCCGAGAACCACAGAGCTGGACTTCTAGATATAGGCGGTTTACTTACTAGAGGCCAAATGACTTCCTAGTCAGCTAGACTGGCAACAATATTTGGCGCCTTATTGGATGTAAATTCTGAATAAGCTCGACACTGGGGAGAAAACAGCTGCCATTATATCCCAGTCAATTATCCCATCAGCAGGGAGGCCAGTCAACTTCCTCTAATATTTTGTAAGATACGCCTAACCTGTATCTCATAACTGAGTCGTAAATTTAAAAAGAAACTCAAAATATTTGATAGAGAATTCTAGCTGGAAATTCCTTACCTTAGAATTATCCCCAGGCATCAGACTGGATCTGGAAATTGTTTTGTGAGCAGCACCTCTGCCTGCCACTAGGTGTCATCGTTCAGCCCTGTGTAGCATTTTCCATGCCTAAAATGACATGCGCGCTTCCTATGTAGGTGCCACCCCTTCATGCTGATGTCAGTTTCTTTTTGCGACTTTCCACGACAGGGTCACGGAGCCTCGAAGAATACTGGCCACTGGTGTGGAAAACTAGGGCTCTGAGAGGGGAAAGTCCTGTCCCTAGAAATCCACTTGCAGAGAGGAGAGGATAGGTCAGTCGTTAAGGAATCTGAGGCTAAATAGTTTCTACCAGATAAGGGGTTACTGAATGTAAGTAACTTGTTTTAATGCTAGGGACTTCTAGCCGCAGATTCCTTTCCTTAGAATAGATACCCAAGCAATACGTCCCGGGAAGTGGGTCCGTGAAACCATTTCACACCAAAAAGTCCTGCAGGACCAAACTGGCAAAGTACCAGTCCGGACAGACCTGACTGTCCAGGCAGTAGTGCTTGGTGAACTTGTGCCAAGAAGATAACGTTGTGTCCTGGCAGATGTCCAGGACCGGAACTCCACGAGGTAACAGTGGTGGCAGCCTTAGCTCTGGTGGAAAAGTAGAATAAAACAAACAAACAAACAGAAAAAAAACATTGTGTATTGGTATGCATTACTTTCTGGTCCACCTACCTTGATCTAAATGTAAGGCAATATTTGCCTTAAAACAGAAGGGGAGACTACAGAGGAAGTTAAAAAGTGGATAAACCAGGTAAGTTGTTACACAGAAGTTAATGTATAATTAATTCAGTGGCAAAAATGTGGCTAGCCCAACACTGGTACATAGAAATCAATGCCTAGTTCATTCAGTGACAGCGGGATCCTTCAGATTTAAGTTCTACCAGGGTGGGTGGAAGGAATCCCAGGTCCATCAAACATGGAGTTTAAGTCGGCGCAGGGACCTGTGGGACCTACCACCACCATTTGTGGTGGTAGGTCCCACAGGAGCCCCTGCACCCCAGGTCTAATCAGGCTCATACTATAGTCACCCGCCTTCCATCGTTTTGTTTTTTTATTCCCTGTACCACACCCCACAACAACCTTTGATCCTTTCTAGGGTAAAAGTTATTTTCCACAGCCTTAGCAAGTGTGCAGTGTTTTGGGTAGTTATCACCTAAGTGTAATCCATCTCTATGATAAAACTGCACAATACCCCATACTTGATGTTTCGCTGCCTGGCAGTGCGTCGACAAGACATCAGAGATGTATCAAAATAGTGTCATGCAGGGAGGGCGGAGGAGGAATGAAAGTGACAAGAAAAAACCATTATCTTTCATTGTCAGCTCCTGTATTCTGTAAAGTAGTGCATATCTATGTATGCATGGCATAGTGATTTTACATTTGCAGATCAATCCCTCTCCATTGGCTTGTGGCTCTTCCGCTGCTGCTGATACGGCTTCTTTGAGTGTGATTCTCTGCCCACTCGACTCCTCCTGCTCACCCCTGCCCATCCTCTGGGAGGATGGGGCTAAGCCCTGGAGGTCACTTCTAGCTGAAGCGGAAATGTGAAGCTCTTAAAGAGGATGGCAGCTGGGAAAGTTCAAGAGAAAGGGACATTGTGGGAACAACAAGCAAGCCTCATACAATTGGTGCCAAATAGTCTGCATTCATGTTGAGCTCAGTAGTTCCACTTTAAATTAGCTCAGGCGGGGAGCCCAGGGGTACCTGAACATCTTGGAAGGAGAGCTGTACTGCTTTGTTTCTTCAGCTACTCCTGCTCGCTGCTGTGCATGCACTGTCCGTGCCCTCTGTCTGAGTGGGAAGTTTGCAGTGCTGCTGACGGCTCTAGTATTTTGTGTGTGCATGTGTAAGCAGTTTGCATTGCTCTGGCTGCCTGTGCCATACCCGTTCTCTGTGTCTGGGCAAACCGCGTGGTGTGGCAGGTGCCTGTGCTGACTTTTTGGGGTCCCAGTTCACAAAGCTAGAGCAACGTTTATGGTGTCAGAATTCATCCACTCTTGATAATCAGAAATTAATTAATTTCACCCTCGGAATTTAATGTACTTATTTAAAAATTCCACAAATGTGGCAAAACATCTCTCTGGGGATGGTTGGTGGTGATTTCGGATGGCAACACCTGCAAACGGTGCGAATCCCTCTAAACGTTACTCGTGTTAAGTAAGGGTAGGACTTAATCCATTTTTAGGGTGGAACAGGGTAGTGTAAGTCCCAGAAATTATGGGGGCAGGGGAATTGGATTTATTATCTGAGGGAAAAAAACGTTTTCCAAATGGCGAACAAAAGTGAAAGTATAACACTGCACATGCATTGTTTAGTTTCCATGGTAGATATTCAGATTTGCTGTCTTTCCATATGGCTAATCGGGAGTATTCTTAAGAAGTTGCACCATAATTTGCTTTTAATGAGTATTCTTGGAATTATTTGATAATTCCTGGAAAGTCTGAAACTTAACTAAATTGTATTCATAATACTACAAGTGTACATTTCTGATTTTCCTGCTGAAAGTTGTGTTAGTTGGGTGCTGTTGCCCAAGCTGTGCCTATGTTAGTACTGCTTGGTAAACCTTCTTCCCTATCAGGCAGCACCACTGCTTGTTGAACCAGCTCTGCAGATGCCTCGCCGCGTGCTGTTACAGTACAGCCCATCTCTTGAGGGAAGGGCGCATGTGGCTGACGTGGGCCTCCTATTTGCTTTTGTTTTATGGTCCAATAAAAAGCAAGAGCTAGAGTCGCTGACAAGCAGTAATTGTGTTTAAAAGCGCTGATGTGTTATCGCATACAATGCAGAAGCAGGGCCACACATCTGCTGCTAAGATATACATGTCCCTGCTGCCTCTCTGGGCAGCTGCTCACCCCTGCTTTTTCTTCATGCAGTGATGCCAATCCTTCCGCTTTTCTTAACTGAGTGGTGGTCACAAACTTGGGGACATGTTCTCCCAACTGGCCAGAAATTACACACTCCGTGTCTGGTCTTTGTCTATCATAAGCCATCAACAATCTTTTGTAATACCTCTCATACTAGTGAAGGCAATACTTTGTCTGTTGTGGGACATTTCCATGTCTCTTATTAGGAGACTGTATGCTCTTTTTTAAAGTGTGTTTCAGAAAAAAATTATTCACTCTTGGCTGGTGACTGACTGAAAATAGCATGTAAAAGACCACCCTCAGCTTTGTAGTTTTATCGCTACAGTCACCATTATTCATTATAAAGCTTTAGCAATATTGCAGGCTAGAAATGAATGCCTACTTCATGGATCCATGCCCATCCCATGGCCAAAAATCTCCCTTTGTTTAAAGTGGAGAGTTCATCTATATTGAGAGACTGATAATGCTTTGTATGTAGCTTTATTTTAAATTTTCGTTTTGTAAGCACTGGCTTGTGTCAAGTGGCCACTTCAAAGTTCTGAGTATGGTGAACCAGTTCATGTGTAAGCCAAGGGAAACAGCCTTTACACAGAAGGCTGAACAACGAGATGCCTTCACAACGAAGGCATTACAATGCCTAACTTTACAGGGAACGTTTTTACCACGAGTATGCCTATTCCGCGGATGCCTTTATAACGAACTTCGTTGTTAAAGCATGAATGGTAAAGGCATAATCTGAAAGAGACACGTTAGTGATAGATTCCTTACCTTAGAATATCCCCAGGCGTCAGACTGGATCCGGAAATTTTTGCGTAGCAGTACCCTTGTGCGTCGGTAGGTGTCGTCTGCGGCTCCGCGTCCGTCGTCGGCGTCGTGGACGCCGTGATGACGTCGTCGGAGTACTTAGACGCCGCCTCCGCGTGCTGACGTCAGTTCTTTTTTTTTCCGCGCCAGCAAGCGCAGATCTGGAAAAAGCAGTACTTCTAGTCACTTTTTGACTAATCTTTTTGGATCTTTTTGATCATCTTTTCGAAGTCGAACGACTCAGATCGGTGCCATAGGGATGCCTTGGTTTAAACAATGCGAGGATTGCGACCGCACGATGTCGGTCACGGATCCTCACCGGCGGTGTCTACTCTGTCTCGGCGTCGACCACGACGACAAGACCTGCACCGACTGCTGGGCCCTGTCTTCGAAGGCCAGGCGGGAGCGGTCCCGCAGGCGACTCGAACTCCGGCAGTCGGCCCCGCGCCGCGAGGTCCCCGTCCCACGGGAGGTCGAGGGACAGGTAGCGGGGTCGGAGCCACCACTGCTCCGTGAGTCGGCACCTCTCCTCCGGGTCGAAGTCGTCATCAGGTAAGAAACACAAGAAGCCAAAGAGGCGTCATCGCTCTTCTGACTCCCCCCAACGCTCGCGCGACGCGGCCGGGGGTTCAGGTGACACCGCCCACGCGGCTCCGCCGGAGTCGCAGGCGTCGCGGCCTGCTCCACACCCTCCGGTCCCTGGGCAAGACGCGACGCCGGGGGGGGGGATCGAGCGCTTCCTCATGACCATTAGGAACCTCTCTTCCCCGACGGGTTCCGCGGCGCCTTCGGGCCCAGCGGACCCGTCTGGGGCCCCTAGCGGGTCGGGGGCTTCAGCCCCGATGCCGTCGAGTGCTTCGATGCCGCCGGCACCTTCGGGCCCGGCGCCGTAGGGCCCACCGGTCCCGGTGCCTTCGGGCCCGGCGCCGCGGGACCCCACTGGACCCGCTTCGGGATCTGGGTCGTCGCTGGGCGCCGCTTTCGACGCCGCTTGGGGAGTTTTAATTCAATGAACCGGCCCCATCAATTGACAACCCTGATTATCAGGAGATGGTTGATGAGGAGTATTGGGAGGGGTCTGAGGACCCTCTGACCCGAGAGTGTCAGTCTCGAGAGGACTGGACAGGTGAACTTGGGGATGCCAGTGGTCTGGACACCTCTCCAGACACTGGTTTTGTCTCGCCTCCTACCGTTGCTTCGGAGGAGGGGGCAACATACAGTGTGGTGTTGATGAGGGCTGCCAAGGCCTTGAGCTCCCCGTCGCGGCCGTGAGGACTAACCTCTTCACTGAGGTCCTTAAACCGCAGCCATGCACGACAGAGCCTCTGCTGCCGTTTAATGAGGCTTGACCGACGTTCTTTTGGGCACTTGGTCCAGGCCCGCTACGGGTTCGCCCGTAGATAGGAACATGGCCAGACGCCACCGCCCAGCCCCGGGCGACCCAGTTTTCCTGTTCACCCACCCCACCCCCGAGAGCCTGGTCATCCAGGCGTCCACTTCCCAGACCGCAATCCCGTCTGCTCCGCCGGACAGGGAATCCAAGAGGTATGAGATGTACTGTAAAAAGGTCTTCTCCTCCCTTAGTCTGGGACTGCGGCCTTCCAACACCGCATGCCTCTTGGGCCGCTACACCAACTCTCTGTGGGATACGGTTGCGGAAGTGCTGCCAGAGTGTCCGTTGGAGGTACGGGCCAAACTCGGCCAAGCCCTTGTGGAGGGCCGGGATGCAGCTAGATATTCTATCCGGTGTGGGCTGGATACCACCGACTCACTAGGTAGAGCGATGGCAACGACGGTGGCGGTTAGACGCCACGCCTGGTTGAGGTCCGCCAACTTTTCGGCAGATGTCCAAAACACATTGATGGACATGCCGTTTGATGGCCGTCGCCTTTTTGGCGACAAGGCAGACCATGCGCTTGAGAGCTTTAAGGACTCCAGGGCTACGGCCAAGTCCTTGGGCCTCTCGTCCCCGCGCCAGCAAACGGGTGCCTTTCGCTCCTTTCGTGGCTAAGGAAGGGGCGCCCCCACACGTGCTGCCAGCCACACGCCGCAGGCTAACATCCAGCGCGGTGACGGCCGTGGAAATCGCCGTGGAGGCGGTTGGGGACAACGGCGAGGCCAGTCAACACCCTCCCCCGCAGCATCCGCCTCTAAACCCTCCTAGTCCGTGCTTTTCGGCCCATTTGACGCCAGTGGGGGGCAGGGTTCGCCATCACCACTCTCACTGGCGCACTGTCACTTCGGACAGGTGGGTGCTGCAGATCGTCTGAAGGGGCTACTCCCTCCCCTTCGAGACGACCACTCAAGCCATGCCACCGCAACACCACCGCGTATCGGGGGATCATTTGCGGCTTCTGCAGGAGGAAGTTTCGGCCCTCTTGGCCAAGGGGGCCATCAAGCGCGTTCCTGGGCCAGAAGTAGGACGTGGTTGCTACTCCCACTACTTTCTGGTACCCAAGAAGGGCATAGGGGGCCTACGCCCTATCTTGGACCTATGGAACGTCAACGGCTTCCTCCGGAAGGAGAAGTTCTAGATGCTGACTCTGGCTCAGGCCTTAGCTGCCCTGGACCCAGGAGACCGGATGGTAGCGTTGGACTTGCAGGACGCTTATTTCCACATTCCCGTCCTGCCGGCCCACCGGCGTTACCTGCGGTTCACGGTAGGCCACAAGCACTTTCAGTTTACCGTGCTCCCCTTCGGCCTTACCAGCGCCCCACGGGTGTTCGCGAAGATGATGGCGGTGGTCGCAGCTCATCTGCGCAGGTTAGGGGTTTCAGTCTTCCCTTACCTCGACGACTGGTTGTTGAAGGCGGGCTTGGCCCAGACAGTCGTCAGCCACCTCAAGACGACGGCAGACCTCTTGCACCAGCTGGGGTTCTCCATCAATGTGCCGAAGTCACACCTGTGCCCCTCTCAGAAGCTCCTTTTCATCGGAGCGGTTCTCGACTCGGACCAGTTTCGGGTTTACCCACCCGAACAGCGGGTTCGGGATATACAGGCTCAGATTCCAATCTTTCAGCCTTTATCCCGAGTTTCGGTCAGGTTGACGCTGCGGCTTTTGGGGCTGATGGCTTCCTGCATCCTTCTGGTGCATCACACCCGTTGGCGGATGCGGGCTCTGCAGTGGGACCTGAAGTTTCAGTGGGCCCAGCATCAGGGCAACCTGTCCGACAATGTCCTGATCTCGGAGGGCACTGCGAGACAGCTGCAGTGGTGGCTCACGGACCGCGATTGGGTCAGCGGCAGATCCCTCTCCCTTCCCCAACCGGAGCACATAGTTGTGACGGACGCGTCCCTCCAGGGCTGGGGAGGCCACATGGGAGAGGCGGAGATCAGAGGCCTCTGGTCTCCGGCGGAGTCCCGGCTCCATATCAACCTTTTGGAGCTGCGGGCGATTCCTCCCCTCTGTCCGAGGGAGTGTAGTGCAGGTGTTCACGGACAACACCACCGCCATGTGGTACTGCAACAAACAGGGCGGGTGGAGTTGTGGACCCTCTGCCAGGAGGCTCTGTGCCTCTGGCAATGGCTGGAACATCAGGGAGTGACCCTGGTGGTTCAACACCTGGCAGGTTCTCTGAACGCCAGGGCGGACGAACTCAGCCGCCTGTGCATGATGGATCACGAATGGCGTCTGAACTCGGACGTGGCGGAAGGCCTCTTTCAACAGTGGGGAGAGCCTTGATTAGATCTATTCGCCACCGAAGAGAACGCGCAAAGTCATCAGTTCTACACGCTGGAATTTTCAAGGCGGCACTCACTCGGAGACGCTTTTCGTCGCGAGTGGCGCTGCGGTCTGTTGTACGCCTTCCCGCTTATACCACTTCTGCCCAGAGTGCTGAAGAAGATCAGGCGCGACCGGGCACAAGTCATCCTTGTGGCACCGGACTGGGCACAAAGGTACTGGTATTCCGAGCTACTCAGTATGTCAGTCGATCCCCCGGTTCGTCTGCCTCTTCAGGAGGACCTTCTGTTGCAGCAGCAGGGGACGGTCCTCCACCCGAACCTGTCCAGTCTCCACCTCCATACTTGGAGATTGAGCGGCGACAGTTGAGGCCATTTGACTTGCCTCCTGAAGTCTGTAACATTATTCTGGCAGCCAGGCGTCCCTCCACAAAGTCGGTATACGCCTGCAGGTGGAACAGATTTGTGGCATGGTGCACAGCAAAGGCTCTAGATCATGGGTACTCACAAACTTTCTCTCGGGGGCCAAATTTACAGTGTGGTTTATGTCCGAGGGCCGCACTGGTTGGGGCGGGGTCAGTGGGGGAAGGGGCGGGGCTAGAGCAACAACAAAAAATATGTTACTATGAGGTTGATCACAGGTCCCTGCAGCAGACGCCTTCGTCCACTGAGCCACCCGACACATATTATATATATATATATATATATATATATATATATATCTCGTTCTTTCTCTCTCTCCCTCAATCTCTCTCCCTCCCTCTCTCTCTCTCTCCCCCTAAGTCTCTCTGTCTCCACCTGTCTCCCTCACTCTGACTGTCTCACTCCCTCTCTCCCTCTGTCTCACTCCCTCTCTCCTCTGTCTCACTCCCTCTCTCTCGCTCACTCCCTCTCTCACTCACTCTGAATGTCTCACTCTCTATGTCTCCCTCTCCATCTCTGTCTCCCTCTCCCTCACTCTATTTCCCTCTCGCTCAATATCCCTCTCCCTCACTCTGTTTCCCTATCCCTCAGTTGCCCTCTCCCTCACTCTGTTTCCCTCTCCCTCAGTTTCCCTCTCCCTCACTCTGTTTCCCTCTCCCTCCCTCACTCTGTCTCCCTCCCTCACTCTGTCTCCCTCCCTCACTCTGTCTCCCTCCCTCACTCTGTCTCCCTCCCTCACTCTTAGCGGCTCCCTCACTCTTAGCGGGCTCCCTCACTCTTAGCGGGCTCCCTTACTCTTAGCGGGCTCCCTCACTCTTGGCGGGCTCCCTCACTCTCCTTCCCTCACTCTCCTTCCCTCACTCTCCTTCCCTCTCTCTCCTCCCCTCTCTCTCCTCCCCTCTCTTTCCTTCCCTCTCTTTCCTTCCCTCTCTCTACCTCACTTTCCTTCACTCTCTCCTTCCCTCACCCTCTCCTTCCCTCACTCTCTCCCTCCCTCTCCCTCCCTCCCTCACTCTCCTTCCCTCACTCTCCTTCCCTCACTCTCCTTCCCTCTCTCTCCTCCCCTCTCTTTCCTTCCCTCTCTTTCCTTCCCTCTCTCTCCCTCACTCTCCTTCACTCTCTCCTTCCCTCACCCTCTCCTTCCCTCACTCTCTCCCTCCCTCTCCCTCCCTCCCTCACTCTCCTTCCCTCACTCTCCTTCCCTCACTCTCCTTCCCTCTCTCTCCTCCCCTCTCTCTCCTCCCCTCTCTTTCCTTCCCTCTCTCTCCCTCACTCTCCTTCACTCTCTCCTTCCCTCACCCTCTCCTTCCCTCACTCTCTCCCTCCCTCTCCCTCCCTCCCTCACTCTCCTTCCCTCACTCTCCTTCCCTCACTCTCCTTCCCTCTCTCTCCTCCCCTCTCTCTCCTCCCCTCTCTTTCCTTCCCTCTCTCTCCCTCACTCTCCTTCACTCTCTCCTTCCCTCACCCTCTCCTTCCCTCACTCTCTCCCTCCCTCTCCCTCGCTATCTCCTTCCCTCGCTATCTCCTTCCCTCGCTCTCTCCTTCCCTCCCCCTCCCTCGCCCTCCCTTTCCCCTCGCCCTCACTCTCTCCTCGCCCTCACTCTCTCCTCACCCTCACTCTCTCCTTCCCTCACTCTCTCCTTCCCTCACTCTCCTTCCCTCCCTCTCCCTCCCTCTCCCTCGCTCTCCTTCCCTCTCTCTCCTTCCCTCTCTCTCCTTCCCTCTCTCTCCCTCACTCTCCTTCACTCTCTCCTTCCCTCACCCTCTCCTTCCCTCACTCTCTCCCTCCCTCTCCCTCCCTCCCTCGCTCTCTCCTTCCCTCGCTCTCTCCTTCCCTCCCCCTCCCTCTCCCCTCCCTCGCCCCTAGCCCCCACTCTCTCCTCACCCTCACTCTCTCCTTCCCTCACTCTCTCCTTCCCTCACTCTCTCCTTCCCTCACTCTCCCTCCTTCTCCCTCGCTCTCCCTCCCTCGCTCTCCCACCCTCGCTCTCCTTCCCTCGCTCTCTCCTTCCCACTCCCTCCTTCCCTCTCTCCCCTTCCCTCTCTCTCCTTCCCTCTCCTTCCCTCACTCTCACTCACTCTCTCCTTCCCTCGCTCTCTCCTTCCCTCACTCTCCTTCCCTCACTCTCCCTCCCTCTCACCTTCCCTCACTCTCTCACTCTCTTCTTCCCTCACTCTCACTCCTTCCCTCACTCTCTCCTTCCCTCACTCTCCCTCATTCACTCTCCCTCCCTCTCTCCTTCCCTCACTCTCTCCTTCCCTCACTCACTCTCTCCTTCCCTCGTTCTCTCCTTCCCTCGCTCTCCCTCTCCCTCACTCTCTCCTTCCCTCACTCTCTTCTCCCTCACTCTCCCTCCCTCACTCTCCCTCCCTCACTCTTCTTCCCTCGCTCTCTCCTTCCCTCGCTCTCTCCTTCTTCCCCCTCCTTCCCTCCCTCGCCCTCCCTCTCCCTCGCCCTCCCTCTCTTCTCGCCCTCTCCTTCCCTCACTCTCTCCTTCCCTCACTCTCTCCTTCCCTCACTCTCTCCTTCCCTCACTCACTCTCCCTCCCCCACTCTCCCTTTCCCTCATTCTCCTCGCCCTACCTCGCTCTCACTCTCCTCGCCCTACCTCGCTCTCACTCTCCCTCGCCCTCACTCTCCTTCCCTCCCTTTCCCTCCCTGTCTCCCTCCCTCCACCTTGCCCGTGTGTGCCCGGGCTGAGACTGGGCAGGCACACACACAAACACAGCCTCACCGGAGCACTTCACGGGTCTTCAAAAGACCATTCGTTTGTTAATGAGGCTTTGTCACCTCTTAGCCCCCCTGCAGCCCCACTCTGACTACGAAGGGAATCGCCCGGCCCCCACAGAGCAGCAGTCCGAGTCGCGCTGCCGCAGAGGTGTTTGCTGACACTGTAAACAAATTTTTTTTAAAACATGGCTACATGTCTGCAAGGTCCGGCGGGCCGCCAGGGAAGGCTTGCCGGGCCTCCACCGGCCCGCGGGCCGTACTATGAGTACCAGTGCTCTAGATCCTCTCTCTGCCCCTCTTTCTGAGGTTTTTCTCTTTCTTCTTTCTCTTGCCCAGCAGGGCTCTGCTCGGGGCACTATCAAGGGCTACCTTTCTGCTCTTTCAGCCTTTTTGAGGCTGCCTGATCAACCTTCTTTGTTCAAGTCCCCTATTGTTAATCGATTCTTGAAAGGCATCAAGCATACGTTCCCTCCTGTGCCCTTTGTGATGCCTCAGTGGGACTTGAACTTGGTTCTTACTTTTCTGATGTGCGCTCCCTTCGAGCAACTTCACAACTGTCCTCTCCGCCTTCTTACTTTGAAGACTGCCTTCCTGGTAGCCATCACCTCTGCCAGGAGAGTGAGTGAGCTCCAGGCTCTATCCTGTAAACCTTCTTTCCTTTCTGTCCATCCGGACAAGGTTGTGTTGCGGATTAGACCCTCTTTCCTGCCCAAGGTTGTCATGGCCTTCCACATCGGGCAGTCTATCACCTTGCCCACCTTCTTTCCGCCTCCGCATCCCTCGAGAGAGGAAGAGAGGCTCATTCCACTCGGGCCACAGCAACTACGACTGCCTTGGGCCGAGGAGTCCCCTTGCAGGATATTTGCCAGGCGGCTAGGTGGGCCTCGCTGCACACGTTTCCAAGACACTATTGCCTGGACAGCCAAGTCCGGAGGTATGGCTTCTTTGGCCGTTCCGTCCTCCAGGACTTTCTGGTGTGATTATTGGTTCGCAGACCCGCCTCCGGGGTTGGTATTGCTGGGGTATCTATTCTAAGGTAAGGAATCTATCACTAACGTGTCTCTTTCAGATGCACAAGTTACTACTTGTGTAACGATCTATCTGTAAGAGACATTAGTTAGTGATAGATTCCTTACTGACCCACCCATCTTCCCCGTTCTGCGAACCGATATCTAGGGTTAAGGTCATCCCCTTTCAGGGCCCTAGTTTCAAGGCAACAGGACGACGCCTACCGACGCGCAAGGTACTGCTACGCAAAAATTTTCGGATCCAGTCTGACGCCTGGGGATATTCTAAGGTAAGGAATCTATCACTAACTAATGTCTCTTACAGATATATCGTTACACAAGTAGTAACTTGTGCGTCGTAGTAAAAAAAAAAGAATGTGTGTGTGTGTGTGTGTGTGTATATATATATATATATATATATATATATATATATATATATATATATATATATATATATAGTGTTTAGGGAGGGTATGGGTTTTAGGTGGCAATGTTATTTTAGGGTTTAGGTTGGGTGTGGGTTTTTGGGTGGCAAGGGTATTTTTAGGGTTTAGGGAGAGTATGGGTTTTTGGGTGGCAAGGGTAATTAAAGGTTTAGGGTGGCTCTGGGTTTTGGGTGGCAAGTGTTATTTTAGGGTTTAGGGTGGGTACAGGTTTTTTAAGTGGTATGGGTAATTTTAGGATTTTGGGTGGGTATGGGTTTTTGGGTGCCAAGTTTTATTTTAGGGTGGGTATGCATTTTTAGGTGGTATGGAAATTTTTAGGGTTTAGGGGGTTGTATTTTTGGGTGGCATGGGTAATTTAAGGGTTTAGGGTGGGTATGGGTATTGGGTGGCAAGGGTAACAGTGATGTGAGTTGCTCTCTTTGGGTTCAGACTGTCTGGCTGCTTGGTGTTTCAGCCTATATAGCTGTGAAATATTTCTTAAGGGCTCCGGCATAGAGAATCTTACAGTATTGACGTTTTAACATCTAGGCACTGGTCAGATCAATAAAACGTGGTAACTATTGCACTGGGAGAAGCCTTCGCTACGACTTTGAGTAGAAGTTGTTGTTTTAACCATAGTAGTGATCTGGTGACCAAAAGATAGCTTTAAACAAACTCCCTGATTCTTTACTACATGGGGTAAGCTGCGGTTGGGAGTTTTCCAAGTTGAACCTTGTTGGCAGCTCCTTGACCAATTAAATTGCAAGCTGTTACAGAAGATAATCCAGATTTGAGGATTTCAGTCTTTGTACCGTTCAGGCAAATTTGGCTTTAGCTTTTCTTCATATAGAGGCATATGTGCTTCTGGCAATCCGGTATTGGTGTTTTTGTTCTGATCTTGGTGGATGCCCAAATAGACGAGGCATTAGACATTGTTTGTGATTGTTTGGTAGTTTAGATGAGATTGAGATATAACCTGGGGTAGTGTTCTTGTTTTGATGCTGAATACAAGAGTAGCAGTGGATGTCATCGTCAAGAGTAGATCGTCCATCCTATCAGTAATTGTTCATTCCTCAGTTTTGATCCACCTCTCGACACAACCAATTCCGTTTGCTAGGATAGCTCAGATGATTGAAGTGATCAAGTGAGGAAAGGAAACAACAGGGAAGGGGACCTGAAAAGAAAAAATATATATATAAGCAAACCATATAACCTATATGCCTCTCCACTCCTTCTCTGGAAGAGCGATTTGCATTTCATCATGCCTTCCTTCTTTCTCCAAAATATACTTAAGGTACATGTGCTATAAAACATACAAGCCTCACATCACGGGGAAGAACCCAACCACTTGATCACTAGGAACCCCTGTTAAGAATGTCCAGAAAATACCTTCATGTGCAGTCATTCATAGATAATTGAGCATATTTAACAGCATAGTGTAAACATAAACATGATCCAACTTTGCAACCCTCTTGTCTGATCTTGTGCTCTTGTAGTTGCCACGTTTTATTCCATGGCATCTGTGGTACCACACCCGAATAGACAAAAACATGGAAACTCTACGTTTCCCAAAATGTCATATGCTGTTCTAAATAAATCACAATGTACCGTCTTTAACATAAATTTCTATGTTGAATATTGTTGCATCTGACCAACGTGACTCAGTTGAGCAGACTTCCTCCACAACACTCGCATGCAGAGCACAGTCCGGCGAACCGGTCTTTCCAAAGATCCTTTATAGAAAAACAACATGAAAGGGCCAGCGGCAGTATATATTAGCTTCTTGAGAAATGAGAGTCCGATGCTGCCTACTATGTATTTTTTACCAAAAATACATAAAACTTTAATCAACCCCCCAGGGAGGCCAATCCTGTCAAGCTGCAATTCCCTTTATGAAAATGTATCTGATTATGTCGATTATTTACTGGCACCTATCGTCACCAATCTCATTTCCTACATAAAGAACACAGGAGATTTCCTACGAATCCTCTCAGATACGGGCTGGCAAAAAGACTGCTTCCTAGCCACCATCGATGTAGTCTCATTGTATACTTCGATCAGCCATGAAGTTGGACTACATGCATTGGAATACTTTTTAAAACAACGAAGTAGAACTTATTTGAAACACACACAAATGTTACTATAAATGGCAGAGCTATGTCTAAGAAATAATGTATTCATCTTCAACAGCCAGATGTATTCCCAAGCGTGTGGAACAGCTATGGGAATTTCGTTCTCTCCAAGCTACGCGAATCTCACCATTGGATGGTGGGAAAAGTTGGTAGCTTGGAGAGACGAAAATGAAAGGTACACTGCCAAAACAGAAATATGGCTAAGATTTATAGACGATCTGTTTATAATCTGGAGTGGCAGCCAGATTGAATTTATTGAATACATGAAAATCCTTAATGACAATGGCCTGCAATTTACATATACCATCAGTAAAAAAGAAATTCAGTATCTGGATGTCACTGTATACATTGAAAACGAGGAACGAAAAACAAAAGTATACAGAAAACCGACATCCACAAATATTCTACATGGATCCAGCTTTCACCCTCCACAATTGAAGAAAAGTGTTCCCTATGGGATCCCTATGGGCTCTCAGGATGAGAAGGAATTGCTCGGATGATCGTGGACTGGAGAAAATCAATGCGGAAACAAGGAATCGTTTCCAACACCGAGGCTACAAAGAAAAAGAAATCAAACTAGGAGAATACAAGGCCAAATCCATATCAAGAACGAAAACATTGGAAAGAAAAGAAAGGAAAACAGAAGATGACACAATTCGCATGGTGTTAACCTCCAGTAAGGAAAATTATGATATAATAAAAATCCTAAAAAAACATTGGAATATCCTCAAGAAAGACCCGGATATCGGACCAAAAATAGAGGAACAACCAAGTATATAGTACAGAAAAGCACCATCCCTACGTGACAAACTAGTGAACAGCCATCTAACAACAACCAAATCAGAAAAACCTAATTGGCTAACAGACCAGCAAAATCGATTTATACATTGCAACAAATGCAAAGCTTGTAAGAGTGGAGTGCACATGAAAGAAGTGAAAGACTACATGGGAAGGAAGGAATCACGTGTGAATCAACATACGTAGTCTATGTAATCATGTGCAAGTGCGGACTCTGTTACATAGGAAGCACTATGTGTCCTCTGAAAAAGAGGATACTGGAACACCTACGTGCAATACAAAATGAGGATATTAACTATGCAATTGTGAAACATCTGAAAATTACATGGTACAGATAAAACCAAACCAGAAATCAAATACTTTGGCTTTATAACTGTACCGAAAAAAGAAAGAGGAGGAAATAGAACGTTGCAAGTACGAAGGCTAGAATCACGTATGATCATAAGATTCAAGACCAATACCCCATTTGGGATCAATGGGGATGAAGAATTACACAGCCATCTGTAATCGCACGAGATGTGAGGTCGCACGAGTGTTAACATCGGAAATAAAAATCAGAAAGAAGAAAATTGCAAAAGGAAAAGGACTCAAAACGGATTCAATGGCGATAGCAATTGCGCTGAGCAAGGAATGTATAATATTGTAAATATAAACAGGCTAATGACAAGAGGAATTGAAGAATAACTTGAAATGGTGAAATATTAGTAAATGCACTAAGCAATGAAGAATAATAATTGATCAACACTAGGTACATAATTATCGCCTTATAGGAGAAGAATCAAGATACTTATACAAGAGCACTGAGCTGTAAAATAAACCAAAGCAATAACTGGAGTCAATTCCCTTTCTAAAAAACCAAACAAGAACCATGAACTGCACTGAAAAACTCCACATGTAAATAATCACCGCTGCTGAACAAGAAGCGCAAAAGACATTGAAAATACAACTCCCATAATGCCTCCTAATGGGCAAGGATGGGAGTCTTTATAAAGCGAAAGCGATGAAGGACTCACATACCGTGATCAAGACTGCGAGTCAGTTGAAACGCGTTGGTGGTGGTCGTTGGTGAAATTTGCATGCAATAAATTGCTAAAACGAAATACTTTGTTGGAGTGCGGTACTTTCCTAGAACAGGAACATTTGATGTGGCGATATATATATATATGTATATATATATATATGTGTGTATATATAGGTGTATATATATGTATATGTATATATATATATATATATATATATATATATATATATATATATATATATATACATATATATACACACACACATATACTTTGAAAAAGACTTGAGAGGTCGAAACGCGTCAGTTTGAATAAAAAAAATCATCAAAGGTTTTACCTTTCAGTGGGGCTTTCTTGTTTGTGCAGCGGCGAGAACAAAATGACAAGCTGATTCCCACCACAGAACTACCTGTGATTTCTAGTGACGTAGCTTGGTGGTTTCAGTCAGTAAGACCACATGAACCAAGCCAGCGGGCTTTTTAGGGCTTCATCCTTTGTGCTGGATCAAGAAAAAGGCCTGACCTATATTTTGTATTCAGAGTAGTACAGGAGCGGATTTCAATGAATTGCAACATGGGAACGCTGTTCCAGTAGATTCTACTAACTTCGCCCTCTGATTAACTTGTGTGCAAATGTACAATATGTAGATATATGAAACGCCTAGGAGTAAATGGAATTTACAGAATTATTCCAAGATGGCTCCTGGGAACCTGCCTATGACTGCCACAGCTTCCCATGCAAACTTTTGAGATGAGGAAATTACTCCAGGTGAAGGAGGCATCCTATGGAACTCTGTTTCTGGATTTTTTAAATAAATTTGACAAAATCATCAACACGTTAAGTTATTCAAACTGTACGCAAAAGTGTACGATTTGTAGATTCAGCTTTTTTTGTGAATCAGGCAGATACTGTACAGAAATAATATATTTCGTATGAGAACATTGTTGTATGGAAGAAGTCACAGCAACCATACAGGAGTATAATAAAAAAGGTATATTTATTAAGAGCTACGGATATCAGCTGGTGTCCCTCTCCAGGCTAGCAAGCAACTGCCATACCAGGCAAGAAGAGAGAACACCGAAGTGGGGAAGGATCCAAAAGGAATGAACAGATTAAAGGGGCAGTGAACAGAAAGTAATAAAGCATGAAAACAAGATACAACATATCCTCATTTCTTCGGTTGAAATGACATAAAGGAAAGAAAGGAAAGGAACCCGCAAACAACCAAAAAAAACCAAAACTAAGGGTCATCACAATAATAATCCTGCCAGTAAGAACGAGGTTTCCTGGTTTTGCTCGTTGAGCCGCGACCCTCTTCAGAACAAGCATCAACCACAGCCTTCCCACTTACAACCACATCACCCGCATCCACATAAGCATGTCTTTTGTAAAGAGCAACTCTTCTAAGATTCCAGTGTCACCATTGTCCAAAACAACATACCTTTCATGAACCGATTTAAACTTGTACGGCCCCCTAAACTTAGTCAAACCACCCGAAATCCGCCCAGGTTTCACTTTGACCAAGTCATTCACCCTGATTCTGTGAGGGAAATCCGGTACCGATTTTACAGCCTTCTTCACCTCACTTGGATTCCCCAAACTCACACACTCCTTCATCCATGCCGGAATTAACTTTGTGCCAGCTGGACGACGCCTCATCACAGTGAAAGGAATCATACCAGAAGAATAATTCTCGGTCGTGCGGTATGCCCAAATCAACTCCTCCACCATGCATTTCACAGAACCGCCAGTAGCCATAGCCATTTGGATTGCACCTTTGACCATGCGGTTAGCCCTCTCGACCATTCCATTACTCTGTGGGTTGTAAAATGATGTCCTACTATGAACAATCCCGCAGGCACACAGAAACTTTCTCATTTCCTCAGAGGTTAACTGAGTCCCGTTATCTGTTATAAGTTTCAAAGGAAACCCTTCCTCCCTGAAAATCTCAGTTAACAGTTGAATTGTCACCCTAGTGGTTATTTCCTTGCAAAACTTGACAACTAACCACCTAGAATAAACATCAATCAGCACAAGGGCAAATCTCAGATCCACAGTAAGGCCATTGAAAGGACCTACAAAATCCATACAAACAGAATGCCAAGGAGCAAGAGGATCCTCAATAGAGCCATGAGGTACCTGACTGCCCAACTTTAGCCTCTTCTCACTCTCAAAACAGTCAGAACACCTCTCAACCCAATCAGAAACATGTTGCTCCATTGACGGCCACCGGAAATATTCCCTCAACCTTTTTTTGGTGAGTGACTGACCCAAATGGCCTTCGTGTGCCAACTTGAACAGGGTGAACCTCAAATCTTGTGGAGGAATAAACTTGTCACCCTTCATTACCATATTCTGCTCTTTGTCCAAAATAGACAGTTCATCTAACACCTTCAAAAATGGCCTGACCTCACACTCAAGAGTGCTCTCCCGCCTGGTCCCCTTAACAATCAATTCCTTCACCTTATGCAACACACCATCACTTGCCATGCTCTCATCCCATCTCTTCTTTCCTATTGCACTGGAACAGAACTCAACTACATCGTCAACCGGTGCCACCGAACCTTCACACAAAGATGACTCAACACCAGCCCGATCAACCTCCTGCCAGGGTAGCGGAAGTCTCGACAAACCATCTGCCAAGTTATTCTTCCAACCGGAAATATACTCCACCTTGTACAAATACTCTTGCAGTCTTGCAGCCAACCTTGCTAACCTTGCCGAGCCTTTTCCAGCTCCACCCGGCGACAATATCCTCACTAAGGGCTTGTGGTCAGTCTGTAACCTGAAAAGAGATCCCCACAGATACATCCTGAAATAAGCACACCCCCATGCCGCAGCAAGTGCCTCTCTCTCTCTCTATTATGGAGTAGTTCCTCTCCGAAACAGTAAGGGACCTGGATGCAAACGCTACCGTCTTCAAACCAGAAGGATGAACCTGGGCAAGCACAGCACCCAAGCCAACACCGCTTGCATCAACAGTCAATACGGACTCCATGTTAGTATCGAAAGGTGTCAAAATACCAGCTTCACATATCTCTTTCTTAATACCAACGAACACACTCTCCTGTTCTTGTCCCCAACTAAACTTACAACCCTTCCTGAGCAAAAGTCTTATTTTCTCCGTCTTATCTGCAAAATTGCGAACAAATTTCGCGTAATACTCTATGAGACCGAGAAACGACCTCCACTGATCCCTATCGACGGGTGCTGGTGCCTTCCGTATGGATTCCAACAAATCACGCTTTGGCCTCACCCCATCCGCCGACAAGGTATAACCCAGGTACTCCACCTCTTCCACCGCAAACTTGCATTTATCTTTCCTCAAGGTCAACCCAACCAACTCCATCTTATTTAACACTGCCTTCAAGATTACATCATGCTCCTCTTTTGTTCTGCCAAACAACAACACGTCATCTTGAAAATGAACAACGTTTTCCACACCACTCAACACCGAACCCATCATCCGCTGGAACACTCCTGCTGCCGACGCCAACCCGAGCGGCATCCTAGTAAATTGGAAAATGCCTTCAGACGTGATAAACGCCGTCAGATGTTTCGACTCCTCATGGAGTCTGATCTGATGATAGGCACTCCGCAAGTCTAACTTTGTGAAGAATCTGCCACCTTTCAATAACAGCACCAACTCATTGATATTAGGAAGAGGGAACCTATCCACGATAATATTACGGTTAAGTGTGCGCAAATCAACACAGAATCTGTATTTGCCATCAGATTTGGTCGTAATCACAACTGGCGAAATCCAACTTGAGGTTTCTATCTGCTCAATGACCCCTTGTTCCAACATTTCGCTCAACATCCTTTTTACCTCACCCCTAGCTACAATGGGTACCTTCCTGACCTTATGTTGCAAAGGAACGGCATCCGGTTTTAACATGATCCTATGCACATAGCCTTTCAACTCACCAATCTCTTCTTTAAACAACTCAGGCATCCCATCAACAATCGACAAGGTGGGTACTTCATCCACCACCATCACTTGATCATCGGCCATCGGATTCAACACACTATGTAGATCGTACTGGTGTCCCCAACCCAATATGGCTGGGCCAGACTGGCCAACGTACACCTTACCCCTCACAGTTCTGCCTTTGAATTAAATATTAGCAGACATAAACCCCACAATCTCAATCCTTTCACCTTGGAAACCACCTTTATTGATATCTTTTTGTTCCAACTCAACCTTTGGCCAATTCACACAAAATAAGCACACGGGAATAATGGTCCAAAACGACCCTGAATCCACCATCAACTCAACTTGCACACCATCAATCTCAAACATCGCCTTTGGTCTCACCCGCCTCCTAGGATTCATATCCAACTCCTCATCACTCACACACAAAATTGTATTCGCTCCCTCAACGCTATCAACCGTAGCGACATCAGCTTGTTCTTGTTGAACAACAGCAATCTTTCCTCTGGAAACAAACTTGCACATTCTTGAAAAGTGTCCCCGCTTTCCGCATTTCAAACAATCTTTGTCTAAGGCAAAGCATTTTTTATAATCAGCAGTGTGGTACGTGCTGCCACACCTTGAACACATTCTATCTCTACTCTTATAAGAGTCACCGTTACCATAAGCATTATTCAGCTTTTTGCCTACATACTTCTCATTCTTCTCATAGGATTTCTTTCCACCCACAGCTCCCACTTCCACAACAATATCTACACACGACACATTCTCTTTTGAACTATCCTTGCGTTCCATCTCCTTCATGCATGCACCAGATTCTTCAACTATCTTAGCAATGTCAATGGCATTCTGCAAAGAGGGATTCTTCGCCGCCTACAGCTTCTCTTGCATCTTCTTGTTCCCACACTGGACGATAAGCTGATCTCTAATCATTTCATCCCTGATGTTCCCAAAGTTGCATTTCAACGATAACTCTTGTAGGCGAGTAACAAATTGGTCCACACTCTCCCCTTGGTGCTGAGGCTGCGTGTAAAACTTGTGTCTTGCCATAACTATGTTAACTTCTTTAGAGTATCTTTTCTTTAAACGAGCTTTAGCCTCCAAATACACATTTGTAATGACTCTTCCCTCTGCGTTAGTTCCTGGGGACAAAAATTTAAAAGCGTGTTGTCCTTCTTTCCCCAAGGTGCTCAATAATAGTGCCCTTTTCCTCGTAGCACTGAAGTCCTTGCCATCAATTGCCTCGATGTAATTCTCGAATACCTCAATCCATTCCTCCTTTTCTATGGGAGGGTCCCCACTTTGCTGTAGGAATAATGGTGGCATAACTACACTATTGCTTTCCATTTTCGTCGTTATGCTTATATTGTGCCTTCACTGTTCCCCAAAAACAATTTCGTGACAAAGTCTTAATAATTTTTTTATAAAAAAAAAATTAGACTGCTATTCCACGGCTTACGCTGCCCCCTGCGCGCTACTGGAGATAATAATCACTTAATGTTACTCACGGGACTGCTTTCGCTCCGATATTTCCCGGAGCTGTCTCTCCCTTCGTGCTCGTCTGACGTTACTTAGCAACCATTTGTGTTGAAGGAAGCAAAAATATGGCCGCCGTCACGTAATGAATGCGTCAGGACGCAACGTGATGAGCCAGGAGGGGCTGCTGCTCTCTCTCGTCAGAGGAACAACAATGGCAGCGTTCTCTAAGGCAGCGTTCTCCAAAGGAACCGCGACTCGTGCCAAGCATTGGAGCCTCTTTTAAATGTCGCACAATCGTGGCTGTGGCCTCAGGTAAGCGTTACAGCCTCGATTCAATCTCGCACTAGGTCCGACAATATACATCCAAAAGTTGGCACAGACAAAGTTGTTGTCCTCGATGCACGAATGAGTGAGATTAAAAAAAAAAAAAACAGTACTCACTCCGTGATTCCTTAAATCCACAGCCGTACTCTCTGGCCTCTCCAATATTCAATCCAGAGTAAACCAAACACAGTCTTGACTAATTCAATTTAGTCACGCAGCACAGTAGTTGAGCATGGAAAACAAATTCCTCTTTGCCAGTAACTCAGCGTTACCGGATACACGCGTGGTTCTCTCCACCAGCTGGTAACACATCCATCAGTAGCTTCTCCTCGAAATGCTAGCCTTCCATCGCCAAAAATGTTGTATGGAAGAAGTCACAGCAACCATACAGGAGTATAATAAAAAAAGGTTTATTTATTAAGAGCTACGGATATCAGATGGTGTCCCTCTCCAGGCTAGCAAGCAACTGCCATACCAGGCAAGAAGAGAGAACACCGAAGTGGGGAAGGATCCAAAAAGAATGAACAGATTAAAGGGGCAGTGAACAGAAAGTAATAAAGCATGAAAACAAGATACAACAAACATCCTATTCGCCCCACTCTGAATGTTAGAACTGTCCATCGAAAGTGTGTATTTATGCATAAATTGCTGCCATCAAGTGTCACCGAGCTGCAATATTACAGAGTGTTGTGTATGCAGTGAACGGATTTACTTCTAGTTTGTCCTGCTTTAGCGCACGTTAAAGGTGGTGTAAAGAAGAGGCGGTAACCTTGGACGCACAAGCCACAGCCACGGTATTACATAGTAATTGCAAATATTAAATGGTAATTACAAAGTAATTATACGGTACTCAAAGCGAGATGGTATCAGAGCCTTTTTCTGGAAGGCGTTGCTAATGCAGCGTTTATACAGTCGGATTGTACTGATGCAGCCATTGGACTTGGGTGGTGGGGTCTTCTCTTTGTATCACCGGCTTGCTAGCACTGGTGCTTTAATCTGAACATTAATATGCGCCCTCTTCTCTGAAAATAACTATTTTTTTAATCAACATGTATGGTTGCGACACAAAACTTTCTTCCAACAGTAACTTTGGCTTACCCGAGAAAATCACTGAGTGAGTAAGTAGTTAGGAGTAAGTGACGCCTACTCGCAGAAATATCTTTGGGGTTGAGGCCCTTTATTTTGAAGAAATGCCTTTCCACCAGCATCTGCGTATGCATTTCGCTCCGTTTCAAACACTGAGTATTTGCATGGGCTGTTGGTCTGCAGCGTCCCTGGGCGTGTATGGGTTGGAAGAGGGGTGAGCTTCTCCTTCACGCTTACTGCTTCATTTGGCTGATATGAGCGCGTGAAGAAGTGGCGTGTCTCCGTCACGGTTGAGGTGGAGCGCGCGAGGGCAGTGACGCGTGAACCGCGCGCCGCCAGGAAGTGGATGCATTGTTTGTTGGCACCATGGATCAAATACCTCGTACATTGACTATTTAAGTGCTCTCAGAGGATGGGTCCGTTCATATAGGACCAAAAGGGTGTGGAGGTGATATAAAGGTAAAATCATCTTTTCACCTGATTCCGTCAGTAGGTGGCAGTCTAATACAACAATCAAGCATTTGACGCACACAGAAAACGTTTACTTTGTTTATATCCCTTTGTTTCAGGATTTATTTTACCAAGATTGTTAGTTTTTTGTGCTTTTTTGTTTTGTTTGTTAAACCCTTTCCATGCACTACGTGCAATAGTTTCTCAGTGTTTCTTACAACTTCCAAACAGTTTTAGCTCCCCTGACCACCAACCACAAAGACTTATCATTGGTCCTTCCAGACTCTTCATTGGTACAACGCACGTTCACATAATTTTTATCAGGTTGTACAACCAAAATACAGTATAATATTCTAGTAATCAAACCAGATTAGCATTGCTGGTGTTTCATATCTCATAGTCTCTGTAGCTCTAATTTCTTCACGTTGAAACACAGTATGTGTGGTTTGTGTGCATGGAGAATGTAATTGTGTTTTCCATGCAGAAATGATCCTTCCGTCTACCCTCGCAACAAACACGTACATAATTTGTGCATAGGCATGGTTTCCTGCTGATCAATAGTATGTACGCTTCCTAGGATCCACTTATGCTAATGAGAGCGAAAACGTACGAGGAGGTTACAGGTCACAGAAGTTTCGCCTCGTCCGCACCATAGTAATGAGAAGACTGACGTTAGTTGTATTTGGGTTGGGTGTAGTTAGGGTACTTTTGACTCTATGTTCTGCTAGTTGATGTCTTATGAAGGCTCGGGTTAGAAGGAACGGAACAGGCACCCATATATCGTCTTTGTAGCTGACCTCTGTACCAGACAATGCAAAAAGTTTATTGGCAGCTTTTAAAAGAAAATGTATTAACATTTTATGTTGTCCCTATGTTTTGTGATTGTCTCCTCAAGAGAGAGGAACGAAAGGCAACGTGGTGCTATTGTTTCCTCTTACATTTTATGGAACTTTTCAGTGTCCTTACAGAAAGGGGCCACCGCGTGTAAATCAGCGCTGGCCAAAGGGGTCGTTAATCCGTGGCGAGGCCGTGCTCAGACGCGAGTCCTATACCCACTGACTGACTCAAGCTGCTCCGATCAGAAGGCCAGCTTGACCAAAACTGGTCTCTGCTGGAGTTTCTGTCCAGAAGGGAGGTGGCCTGACCGCTCAGGCCGAGCTGCGTCTATTTAAAGGCAAAGGGTGTTGTAGGTGAAAGCTATCAGTGCAGCCGTGTTTCACCCACACGAATGGAAACTGACCCTCCTTATGTAATCAGGGTCCTATGGAGAAAAGAAGAGAGGTTAAAAGAAAGAACGGAACAACTAAGCAGAGTCTTGATTTTGGAGTAATTCTCTAGTGTTGTTCGTGGGTTACCAGGCTCGCTGTAGGTTGCTTTCCCCTTGTACTGATACCTCTGTTCTAAGGAAAGCAGACTTCAGACATGTCTGCTATGCCAAAGGCACGAGTTCCTCCATATTCTGTTGAATAAAACTGTCAGGTTTGTATTCAACTGACTTCACTCGCTAGGGGTTTTTGTACTCATGCAAGCACCGAGCCTAGGTTTAGTTGTTTTTTTGCCTCTTTCTCTCTGGTTCATATTTTTCCACTCCCCAGTGTCACGTCGTCTCGCCTGACCTTTGAGACAGGACAGGCGAGCAGGAAAAAGGAAAAGGAAGTGAGGTAACAGGAAGCAGTATTCCTAGTCTGTAAGGCAGTCTGAGGCTGCCAGGCAATAAAGCAAGACGTAGAAAGTAGCCCCTGTCTCGGTGTGTTCATTTCATCAAAGGGTGAGCTTGACAATGGCGACGAGGGTGGGATGTCCCTAACACCCACAAACCTAACACCACCCAGCCGAATGAAGCGGCCGACCACCGAGCTCAGCAGCCTGCCTGCCGGTAGCGCGGAGAGCGCGAAGATCTAAACTGACGCCGGCGCTGCCAACATCCATACAACGCCAGAGGCGCGGATCTGAACATCCGCCGAGTGGCCCAAGCAATCCCTGCCTGCTGCAGTGAAAGCTGAATATCACCCACGGAGGAAGGGGAGCGCGTATGCCAGAGCGCTACCCCACGTGGTCCCGACTCGAGCACAAGCCGACTCGACCTACCTAAAGATCCTGACGCGAGGGAGAAGCTGCCTGCATTCGCAGCTGAGAGCGGAGGGTGAGTCCCGACCAGCAGCCCCCAGCGACGCTGAACCTGAAGGAAGACAAGGCTCTCAGCAAGATCCTCGGCACAAGTAAGACGCGAGACGTCCCGCGCGGCGGCCATTTTGAAGTCAGGCGCCGGCGCTTTACACGGCACACGCCTAAGTAATGGCGGCCATCTTGAGGTCAGGCGCCATTTAAGAACTACACATTCTAGCCAAAAAGAGCGCGAAAACACAACTACACAGGTCTGAATGCTCTCAAAGCCTACAGTTGACAGGCAACACGTGCAGATTGCAATACAAAGCGCACACAGAGCCACAGAGGACCCTGGAAATTCTCTAAAGAGACTGCGACCACTGCACATCCAGGCAAGCTCATTCATTCCTCCGAAGGGACAGTACAGATGTCCGACATACCTCCTGATAGCTCATCCAGTAGCACGAGCCCAACGCAAGCAGCCACAGCGGCTCCACAACCAAACCCAGGGGGTTCTTCGTCCACCCCGCCTACTCCAGGCGACGCATCAACCATGGCCAACAACCCCATTGGAGCGTCCTTCATGCGCCAACCGCTGCCCCTACCTCTAACACCAGGCAACAGCATGGGCCCCACGTGGAAACGGTGGAGTGAAGACTTCGAGGACTACATGATAGGGTCCCGAGTGGAAGACTCAAAACAAAAAATAGTAGCCCTAAGAAACCTCGTTGGTCCGGACATTGCACAGATCATCAAAGAACTACCAAATATAGCAACCGCCACCTATGATGAAGTAAAACTTGCTCTTGACAGACGATTCCTTCACAAACGCAATGTGGACTATGAACGGCACACCTTTCATCTAGCCGCACAAGACAAAGACGAATGCATGAGTGATTTCATCATGCGCATCAGGAGGCTAGCCCAATATTGCGACTTCGACAACTTCAAAACTGAAGATGCCCTGAGACTCCGCATCATCAGTGGATGCTACTCCGAAACCCTCCGTCGACGACTGCTCAAGAAACCGCATTCGTTGGAGGAAATTGAAGAGCTGACCAGGATAAACGATCAGGCAGAAGACTATGCCAAGCGAATGGGCACGCAGAAATCCGACCACAAAGATCACCACGCACTACGCGTTCAGTCACACCGAACATCCAAATCATCCAGGCCCACGTCGAGCTCTCACAAATCTCATTCTTCCCGAAAGGCACCATCCAAAGGAAGCTCGCGTCACTCCACATCGGCCAAGTCTGCGCCCACCTGTTACCGATGTGGTCAGGATTACCCACACTCAGGACAGTGCCCAGCAATTGGCCAGCGGTGTCATCGCTGCGGGCGAGACAATCATTTCGAAGTGGCGTGCCAAGCCAAGCGGTCACCCCACACATCATCGACCAGAGGCCGTGACACTCGCCATCGTGACACCCGCCATCATGCCAGGGCTATCAAAGGAAGAGACAGCCGATCCTCCAGCTCATCAAACTCCAGTGCCCGGTCTGCCTACTCTGGCCAGTCCAGAAGCCGCTCCGAGAGCCTCCATCGGACCAGGCATCACGCATCTGAATCCTATCGATCACGCAGAGACACATCCAGCGGGTCTTCCTCATCGCGCACCCCGACATCTCAAGATAGCGATGAATACATTTGCATGGTATCTGACCCGGACCGTCTAAAGCGATACCCGAAACTGGACATCCTCATAGGCGACCATCCGGCGAAATTTGTCCTGGACTCAGGAGCATCATTAAATTACATCTGCGCCCTGGAATACTATAACATGAAACAAAAGCCAAAATTGTCTCCTGCTGCTGTCCGCATCTTTACCTGGATGTCACGTAAGCCCCTGCCGTGTCTAGGTCGATTCCACACCACCCTCACTTTCAAAGACCGGACAGTTGACGCATATATCCATGTGGTAGAGGGTCCGGATGTGGCGGACTGCCTCCTCAGCCTACCAACGGCAGAAAGACTCAAACTAGTAGAGCTCCTCTACATGACAGAAGATGCTCCAGACATTATAGCAAAATTCCCAAACCTCTTTAAAGGCCTTGGAAGACTAAACCACTTCAAAGTAAAGCTCCACATCAATGAGAAGGTGACGCCCATCGCTCAACACCATAGAAAGGTACCGTTCCACCTCCAACAAGCCGTGGACGATGAATTACAGGATCTACTCCAGACTGACATTATCGAACGCACGTCAGGACCCACACCATGGGTGTCCCCGGTTGTGGTAGTCCCCAAGAAAGGACAAGACAATAAAGTCCGCCTGTGTGTTGACATGCGTGCACCCAACACCGCCATCGAGCGGGAGCGTCATCCTGGGCCACACATCAGTGATATGATTACGAAGTTAAATGGAGCCACTGTCTTCTCAAAACTTGACCTTAACAAAGGCTATCACCAACTGGAGCTCCATGAAAAATCAAGATACATCACCACATTCACTACGCACCAAGGCCTGTTCCGATACAAACGGCTGAACTTCGGCATCTCTTCGGCTGCCGAGATCTTCCAAGAAGCCATCAGACGGGTCATTCAAGGCATCCCCAATGCTTTTAATTACAGCGATGACCTACTGGTATTCGGAAAAGATAAAACCGAACATGACACAGCGCTGGACAGAGTCTGTCACGCCCTGCTGACTGCAAACCTGACTCTCAACGCCAGCAAATGTGAATTTCACAGAGACACCCTAAAATTTTACGGACATATCTTCTCCAAGGAGGGGATGCGACCCGATCCAGAGAAGGTAGTAGCACTTGCAGACACCCCGAAACCTTGAGACGTAAGTGACCTTCGCTCCTTCTTAGGCATGGCGAGCTACTGTGCGCGATATATTCGCGACTACGCCACGATCAGCTACCCCCTACGTGAACTTACTCGCCAGGTCCAATCCTTCGACTGGACTGAACCATGCCAACTAGCCTTCAACACCATCAAGCAAGCTGTGGGGTCCGCCACGAACCTGGCGTACTTTGACACCAAGAAAAAGACAGAAATCACAGTCGACGCCAGCCCAGTGGGCCTGGGCGCCATCTTGGCCCAATACCGGGATGATTCAGACCAACGCCACATCATCGCGTATGCAAGCCGCAGCCTCACGGACACTGAAAAAGCCTACTCTCAACCGGAGAAAGAAAGCCTCGCTGTAGTGTGGGCCTGTGAACATTTCCACTTGTTCGTGTACGGCAAGCACTTCACAATCATCACAGACCACCAAGCTCTCATCACCATCTTCGGCAATCCCAACGCCAAGATGCCACCTCGTATCGAACGGTGGGGCCTACGCTTGCAAGACTACATATTCACGATCATACACAAACCCGGCAAAGCTGAAAACCCGGCTGATTTCATGTCGCGCCACCCCGTGGCCGGAGCCCGGAACGCCCTGTCTGTAGCTGATGAATATCTCCATTTCGTCATTGACGCGGCCTGTCCACCCACAGTCCCCATCGCCGCAATTCAAGAAGCATCCACGTCTGACCCGCTCATTCAAGATGTCATGGCTCGCATCCGCACGAACTCCTGGAGGGACGTGCCACAGGACTCCGACTCCATGCGGCAGGATTTGGCCGCATTTCAACGAGTGCGTGATGAACTTTCCATCAGTGACAACGGCCTTCTTTTGAGGGGGGGAAGGATTGTGATTCCCCTCAACCTGCGCCAAGGAGTCGTCAATTTGGCACACGAGGGACACCGAGGCATCAACGCAACCAAGAAAGCCTTAAGAGAACGCGTGTGGTTCCCCACACTTGACCACATGGTAGAAACAACCCTGAAAGACTGTATGACTTGCCAAGTGGTCAGTCGGGAAGAACCCCCAGCACCACTACTAATGTCAGACCTCCCGGAAGGGGTATGGCAGCAAGTAGCAGTTGACTTTTTCGGACCACTGCAATCAGGACAATACATCATTGTCATCATGGATGAGTACTCCCGGTTCCCCTTTGCACAGCTAATACCATCAACTCGAGCAACGACAGTAATCCCAGTGCTGGATGAAACCTTTGCTGCATGGGGCATTCCACTCCGAGTAAAAACAGACAACGGACCACCTTTTAACGGACATGATTTTGCAAACTTTGCTGCACATCTTAACTTCAAACACAAGAAGATCACCCCACTATGGCCACAAGCCAATGGCATGGTGGAGCGGTTCATGGGGACACTCAAAAGGGCGATTCAACAGACTGAATTAACTCACAGAGATGTCCAACAGACATTAAATGAAGTGTTACGAGCATATCGGAACACTCCGCACAGCACCACCAATCAATGCCCAGCCACTGTGATGTTAGGCAGGACACCACGGACTCGACTTCCCATGGCAGATCCCGCGCCCCAACAGCGGCCTGTCACCGTCGACCACAACACGCTAGTCGAGATAGATCACAGGAATAAACACCGAATGAAGACCTACGCTGACCAACGAAGACATGCCAAAGACACTAACATCCAAGAAGGAGACTGGGTGATTGTCCGGAGTGATCGGCGCGCCAAGGCAGATAGCCGGTACCTCGACATCCCCTTCCAAGTTGTCAAAAGGAAAGGGACCATGATTACAGCCAAATCGGATCATAAACAGATAACGAGAAACATCTCGCACTTCAAGAAATGCAACCAGAATTCCCGACGAGGGACCTCGTCGAGCCAAACCTCAAGCGAGTCTTACAACCACAGTGACAGCAGTGACCAAAACATCCACAGCCCGGCCAGAACTGTGGAAGTCACAAGACGTCAGAGCTCACCGCTGAAACAAGAGAGACGCCCCCATCGCCTCATCAGGAAACCTCGACGATTAGTAGAGGAGATGTAGCAGAAGCAAGACTTTGTGAAACAGGGGAGATGTCACGTCGTCTCGCCTGACCTTTGAGACAGGACAGGCGAGCAGGAAAAAGGAAAAGGAAGTGAGGTAACAGGAAGCAGTATTCCTAGTCTGTAAGGCAGTCTGAGGCTGCCAGGCAATAAAGCAAGACGTAGAAAGTAGCCCCTGTCTCGGTGTGTTCATTTCATCAAAGGGTGAGCTTGACACCCAGTGATCTTGAGTCAGGCCTAGCTGCTAGCCTTTGTAATTTGTTGCTTTGATGAGTTCAGTTTTCTTCCAATTGCCAAAGTCCCATAGCAGGAGCACACAGATCTGAAACTGAGTCCCTGACGAGGCAGGAGGGTACACGAAGACCTAAGCACCCTCCCCGCGGCCTGCTGTGCAAGCGCAATGGCAGGTGTGCAGTGGCAGGTGTGCAACGGCAGGTGTGCAGCGGGCTGTGCAGTAGTCTGTGGTGCAATAATGGACTTTAGAGGCCAGCATTCCGCTCGGCCGGTCATTCATTCATTCGCTCCCCGTGGACTGCACTGTATTTGAAATATTCACCACGCACTGTACTGCTGAGATGGTTTTGAGGTGTCCAAACTGATCCTTTTCAGGCGGCGCTCAGTACAAAAGACGCCGAATATCAGCTCTTTGTTGTGCACTCAAGTAAGACACGGATGACAGCCAATTGTTTCTGTACAGGGCCCGGTACAACCCAAAATAAGCCCTGGCAAACATTTTCAAAGCAGCCCCAGGCTGCGGGCGGCCAGAGGGGCACGGCTGCCAGTCCTGCCCTGCTCTTCAGTGGTCCACGAATTAAAGGATCCGTTCAGCGTGGCACCCTCTTGTTGAAATAGTGAGACCCCCCTCCCATCGTGCAACCTGCAGGCTCCTCTGAATGTCCCTTACACCTGGAGCACACCCCTTCCCGGGGCTGGGCTTGCAGTGGTTTGCGTCTACCTTTTATCTGCCTTGGCGAACAGCCCCGGCGTGAGCCTGACTCGGGGAGATAAGAGGCTCCGCAGACTTCACAAAGGCAGGCTTGTGTGCCAGGGCCAGCTTGTTATCAGCAGGGCGTGCTGACGTCTGAACGCATTGCAGGTTGACAGGCAACTGCCCCGCGCGCGCCTTACAGACAGCCATAAAGAGGAGGCGACGGGGATTGGCTGGGATAGAGCGGGGCTCAGAAAGCCTGATTGGACGCGAGGTGTTTCTGAAACTGGCAGGGGCAAAGAGCTGCATGAAGCGGAAGATAAGGGAGGCAAGCAGCCAATCACTTGGCTTGAAGTCTTCATATGCAGTGGAAAGCACGGAGACTTGAGCCATTCATGTTGGAGACTGCTTTGATTATATGGCTCCTTAGTGCCTTTTTTCTTTTCTTTTTTCCCCATCTTCCAGTTCCTTTGAAACATAATTTCTAACCTGCACCACAGATCCACGTTTCTGAGGTGCACGAGAATCCTTATGCAAAGTGTCCTGCGTATTTGTATGAGGCCTTATTGTGCAGCACTCAGACACTTGAGGTTGCCTGGTCAATTCTTCTGACACACTCTGCAGCAGTTTCCGCCCCCCATTGACAAGCTATATGTGCATGATTGGTGACCTTCGTAGTAGAATGATGCAAGATGTCCACGATCTTTCTCAAGACTAATTCTAAAAGATTCTCTGCAATAGATCCTCTGGTTCTATTACATAAAGCAGGATTTTTAAAATCTGGGTGCTCCTGAATGTTTTACTAATCCAGAATCTATTAAGCTAAAGTGCAAGCTACAAATACAACATTTGTTTTTTTGATCTTTGCAGCAATGAAAGACTACATCCTGTCCAAAATGTACAGTATTTTTAATGTCCCTTTAATTACTACTCATAATTTAGAGTCTTATTTGGTTGTTGTCTGCAATCCATACTACAGATGTTATAGTCACCCAGTGACTATGTGTCTCCCCAGAGTACTATGCGCTTTATATAGCTTTGCACTTTATACAGCGCACAACACAACACATTTTACATGCCACTGCTATTGGAAATCACAAGTTAGGCTTACAATACCTACAGCGTCTTGAGCCCCTGGAACTTTGTTATGCCATGACTCAATTTATTCGTGAGGCCTTAGCAGTTAGGAAAAGATATGAAAGTCTACTATGATCATATTTTATTGATGTATTCTGTTCTTTTTTTTCGTTCATGATATCAGTCTTATGAGCAGCAGGGATGAACTAAATAAATTTTATGGCATGCTATCTGAGACCTGATCTGATGCAATGTTTTGAAATGTTGTATTTTTAGTGTTTTAATGTATATCTTGTCGCGTTTGTTTTTTTTTAAATGTCCTACTGCCCTGTACTTTTGTTGTACTGTTGCCGAAGAAAGTTTAGTCCTCAATTTTCTTTATAGTACAATGCCTTCTGAATAAGCACTTTAAATATAGTTAGCACCAGTAAGTTCTAGAACTTTCTGGTTTCTTTTTTCAGTTTAACGGTCCTGCATTTAAAATTTGTAAATAAAAACCCGTAGTCTTATGTATATTGAAGTTTGTGTGCGTTTACCTGTCCCTTTCTGTGCCTAAACCTGAAGTTAACAACAACCCACGCTACAAGTGTACCAAGGGAGTCGCTTGGTTATACAGTTGGAATATGGTAATACCTGCAGCCCTGGCTGGCCATGGTAAACACATGTACTCACCAGGGATACTGCCCTTCAATCATTTCTCGAGAGCTGTAGAAAGGACCTGGTGTGACACTGCTAACAAATCGCCTTAAGAATGTTAAATGTGTTGCAGTTTTGACTCCCAGATTAGATTGGTGGTGGGTAAATATGAAAGTGACATTCTCTGTTTTGAATATGAAAGGTACAATTTTTTCATGATGTTTATCCTGTTGTTACCTACCTCTTTAACACCATGCTCCTTATGCTTCAGATCACCAGTGCGCTGCTGGATTTCTACTGCAATGATCGAAGCGCGGAATACGATCGCAAGGCGATGCGAGATGGAGGAAACCTGGTTGCAAAGCAGTGTGCCATGTATGGCTCACCTGAACTAGCAGCTGATTGGTCGAACAGGCGTTTTCACTTTTATCCAGAAGGCCCTGGAGGATTGTTGGCGGTCAGACCCCAGAATGGCTGGTCTTTCATCAGGATACCAGGTGGGTGACCTCCAATAAGTGGTGTGCTATGTGGTAGCTGGAAGTCTTAAAGGTTCAAGACATGGGGCGGTCAAAAGAAGATGTAACTTACTAGTGATTCTTTGAAAGGCTGAGTGTCTTCTTGCATTGACTACAGCTTAGAGAAAAATGTCTGTTTGAACATGATGTTATTAGTGAAATAAAGACTAAAAAGAATTAACCATTGGGCCCATCTAGTTTGGAATACATTTAAGTAGTTTTGATTGGGGATGTTACACTATATTGCCGATATTTTCACTTCGTTAACCCCATGCATGCTGCCGCGATTCCGCCCCTGTGCGGCAAAATCGCGAGTGGGCGGGTTTATGACGGCCCCCAGCCGTCATCCGCACACGTGCGCCGTAGTGCATGACGGATGGGGGCCGTCATCAGCATGCAAGGGGTTAAATGGTTGATTGCAATAACAAAGAGCTGAAGGGCACCAGTGAACAATTGTAAAGTGTCTGGTTCGGCAATGCACCGTGTTCAGAACTCTTGATCTGTTTGAGCTAGAAACAGTATTTTTTTGTTAAAAGTGATGCAGCGGATAATGGATTATGTGGCTCTAGTGACCGGTTCCTTTGTACTAGTTAGGTCTCGCACCTGCGATACAGGGCGAAAGCCCTGTCGCAGCGAGACCTATTGCTGTCGGCTCTGCTTACAAGGAGCCAAAAGGCAGACAAGCGATGGGCACGCGCAGCATGCCGGAATCGGATCAGGTCGCGCGCGTAAACACGCGCTCCGATTCCGGCATGCTGTTCACATACATACACACACACACACACACATACACACACACAGACGCGCGCGCACCTACACGCACACACCAGCGCACACATACAGACACCCTCCCACCACACACACAAGCGCACACATACAGAGACACACCCCCCCTCTGCCGCCAACACCCCCAATAAAACTAAGCCCCACTCACCGCATAGGCGCCACTCCGGACTTCTGCAGCCTCCGCAGGGCTCTCCCTCTGGCATGGGAGCCCCGCGTCACCACTGCTCCTCTCTGGGCCAGCCACTCTATGGGCCCGGGCTTCAGAAGATGGAAGTCCCGCCCCCACAACAGGTTTCGGTTTCGCTCACATCTTGTTTAACAGCTTTCTTCAATGCTTGTTTTTTTAGTGACGCTGGTTATATGAAGTTCACTCAGCAGAGTTCTCATGGTCCTCTGCAAGATGCAACACTGGGGCAAAAGATTCTCATTAAAGGACCCTTACTGGTGATTGTAATTTTTACAGAAACTCTCTATATGCACCGTCCCACAGTATGGTTGCAATTAGAAAAACTGCCAACAATTGGATTTGGGGAACATTTGTATTTTCCATACAAGTCTCTAGCCAAGAACTGTCCCCTTCTTTTTAGGACTGGTAGAGAGACCTCTTTAGCTGTCGCTCGCCTCATGTAATCAAAAGAAATCATAAAAAATACTTACACGTGTATATATACGTAGAGGGGCTTTGTTTCATCTCTCGTCATCGATTTGCCTCCTCGTTTGCCCTGTACGTTTTGCTTCTACCCACCCCAGTATACAGCATGGGGCAATGACTGGGTCAGCCCACTTCGCTCATTGGCTCCTTTACACGGAGTGATTTTGCTTCACACATGTGCACATCTGCATAAAAAAAGCACACTTTTAGTGCCAGGGCTGGTGAGGCAGTTATCCTTATTTTTTTTTAAAGTTTTAATTTATTTAAACTATTTCTTTAGGTTACAATAATTCTAAGCCAACATTACCATTTCTTTGAATCGATAAGAATGATTTATTCTGTTGTAAATTAAAACAACACACATTTATGTATCTGTTCTATGTACACATGCCTGCTAGGAAGTTCATGCACTGGAATTTTAAACTTGTTTTTAATTCAGAATTTTAATTACAAGTTTATAGCAGACAAGTTTAGGCAGCAACATGTTTTTTAATTGTTATTTTTCTGGCATATGCTGCTGTATAAAATCTAGTAACTACACTTGCTTGGCCAAGGCCAGACCTCCTGGCTTTGCCAGTGCTTGTAATTGTCGTCCAAACTCTGCTATATATTCTCAAATATGCAAGCCATCCATCCAGATTTTAATAGCTTTGTTTTTATTCCAGACATCTAGGTTAGTGGCAAGTAAGATTGGTGACTTTCTTTTAACACCTCTAGGATCAAAGCTTAGCTATTTTGGTGTTGCCTGGTTTACACCTATTCTGAAAGCCTTTCTGGACAAACTGTTGTCATATCCAAGACCTCTGCAAGGGGCTACTTCTGTGTCTATTTCCAGAGCTTACATCCTACAGAGCTCAGACTCTAGTTTTACTCTTCTTCAGTGTAATAGGAAAGAAGGGAAAAAGACAAGTCTCACCACTTTGTGTCATAATATAAGTTAAAGAAAACCGTGGTTCCTATTATAAGATAACAGTATTATTGCTGATTGGTACCTCATTTAATGAAAAAAACCACACAGACCATGATTAATGATGGGTGCCAGTGCCCTCTTTAGTGCAAGACACACGGGCGAATAAGGTGATAAGTGTGTGTATCAAGTGAACAAGAAATCGATCTGCTTAGTTCAAATGAAATAATACAAACAGGGGGCGTGTCATTAGTTGCAGCTATATTACCATGTGGACACATTCTCATTTGACTGTTTTTTCCCTCTTGGCAGTCCTGCCTGATGCACCCAGGCGATCTTTGGTAGTAATCTTGACTGTGGTGGCACTGATGTTATCCACTTTGATCTGGTCACCATTACAACACTAATAATATTCGTATTAGTAGCGCAGGGTGATTCCTTTGAGATTAAGCGGCTCTTCTTACAGAAAAGATGGGAGCCCTGTGCTCTCGACTGTGCATAATTAAAGCTGCATAAATGCTTCACTTGTGCAGATGTTAATCTTCGACTCCACCATCTCTTTTCCTTGTATGGTCCTGTCGATCCACTCTCACTTTGCCCAGTTATTTCTCTCCTGGCCGATAATCGCCCCTGCTTACCACAAATATCCTATCGTCCCTGAACTCCATAAGGTCGTCTCCTTTCTCCCCAGCCCATCGGAGTCCCCCTTTACACCACCAGCATTTATTTTGGTACCCACGCTGTGAGAACAGGGCCTTTTTCTTTCCTTCTGCATGTGTGATCTATCGCCCCTTCTTTTTTTGTTCATCCAGCCCATTACATTTCAATATTATTATCATCAGTAGAGGAGGAGGATTCTGTTCGTATTCCTTGTTCCTACCCAAAAGTGCCCTTCGCCAACATGGATATTAGTGGCTCCTTTAGGGATAGGACGATTTTTCAAGATTAATACTTTTCTTAGGGACCCATATGAACAGATGACCTCCAAGTGAGCATCTTGTAGCAGATGAGGTCATGGGTAAGTGCTTCATTCTTCCTCCATTTAATCTTGGAACCAGAAAAGGAGCAGAATCCTGAAATGATTGTCGGAGCGGCGGGCTGAGATCGGGTCAGAAGAATGGGGCAGCAGCGTCGGCGGAGCAGCCAGTGGCAATGACTCTTGGCAGAGCCCCGTAACAGGGGAAACGTCGGCTGACTTGCAAAGCAGTGCTCACAGTAAGCTCATACAAGACGCGGACAGCAGGGGGCGCTCTTGTACCGTTAATATCGCATGCAATATCTTTATGTTGTGTCAACAGTGCTCTGTTGACAGTTGAGGCCGCCATAGACAACTACCTACCTAACCGGACTGTTTACCGCACACAGCACCGCGTTCACGCAAGGGCTGGCACCCAGCAAGAGGAGGAGGGTGCGGGCACGGGGTCAGAGCTAACACACGGATGGCTCACACCAGCCACGACTACACGGTGACACACACAACATTCAATTAATTCTTATAGGGAACAGTCCATTCTGTATTTCCTCAGTGTTCACAAGAATCGCGTGCAGCTGCCGCGTAGGTGAGGCGTGGACTGAGTGTCCGGTGTAAGGCCATGTTAAGAGTAACGGCGACTAATACATGCCTGACCCTCTGCAAACTTATCAAAAAGCAGATAAGTATATCATGGGAGGACGCATTTAAAAATGTAATCCTGTAGATTGTTATTTGTCTGAGTAAATTGACAAAGTGTGGTTTTTAACTCTCAAAAAGTGCCTTTTCACCAGGGATACGTAGAGCAAAGTATTCGGTGTTCATTAATGCATGCAAACATAATTAGTAAAAAAAAAAAAAGTTTCACTTTAAAGCTGTTTTTTTTCCTTTTTGGGAAAATATTTCCCCCTGAAGAAACCCTTTCCCCACAAACGCCCAATTTTGCGCATGATCTGTCCCTGGCCACGAGCAGCGCTCTGGCTCTATCTAACGGGAGATGGTTTCATCAGGTGTGTGGGCAGAGACATCATTGCAAGTTTGTGGGGTTTCGCCCTCTTATCAAGGCATTCCCTGCCCTGGAACACCCACTCCCTGCCTCATTAAACCATGTTAGGGCAATTTTCCATGTCGTTAAATCCATTTGCGATTTTAAATGAATGTTTTGTGAAATCCAAATGTGAATTTGCATTCGTAAATTTCGCCATCTAAGTTTATCTTGGGAGTACAAATGACTTTCTGAACTAGGCCCAGGTAGAGTACAGGAGGGGTCAACGCGTGGTTCAAGAGAGATGTTCAACATCCTAAATACACATTTCCTGTATATGATTCTGATTGTCTGTCACTACCGCCAGATAAGACAGACAGCTGTTTAACCTATTATTAGAACATCCTGTCTGGTCGTGCAGATGTTTTCAGGGGTGACGTGTCACTTGTTTTCAATTTCCTTTCCGTGGTCATTGGCTGAAGTGACCAAGATAGTGGATGAAAGCCTTCTTCCGACACTACTGTATTAATAAATCCAACCCTGCTCACTCAGTATCTTTAAGCGGGTCCATCTAAAGGTTCGGTTCCAGCTCCTGTAAGCCTCAGGCCGGGTCCTGTGAATTAATGTTTGCTCACCTATTGTTATCTCAGGCTCGCTGCTCTCTGTGGACTATCTCAATTAGGACCCTTCATAAAACATTACAGTCAGGGCTGCACCACGCGTACTGATGTGTTGTGTAATGCTACTATTGTATTGTATGGCACACTTGTAAAGCGCAGCTGTCACCCAACGGGTATCCTAGCGCTGTGATCTTTCGTGGCCTGAACGCAAAAACATTACTATACCAGCCCACTACAGTGTCCTTGGGAAGAGGTAAGTTTTTAGTCTCTTTTTGAAAGAAAAAAGGTCTCCCAAGCTTCGAAGAGACAGTGGCAGCGCATTCCATAACCTTGATGCTGTGTAGCCAAAAGAACGGCCACCCATCCGTATCCTCCGGATCTTGGGAACTGCCACTAAATAAGCTGAAGCAGAGCGAAGAGATCTGGTGGGGTATACCAGGAGAACAGCTCCTGCAAAGAAATCGGTCCCATACCTTGGAGAGCCCGAAAGACCAAGCACAGAGCTGTGAATTCAACACACTAGGGAATAGGCAGCTAATGGAGATCCTTGAGTGCAGCTGAGGAAGAATCAAGGCGCCGGCGGGAGAGGGCCGGCGCCGACCTTTCTGATGGGCTAGGCTCTCAAACCGCTTCTGTTCATTGATGCGGTCCTTTCAAATGGCATGGGAGCTCAGTACAACGTTGATCCAGTACACATAACCTTTGTTTTGTCTTCCTCAGGGTACCTTCTCCACAGTATTTTCTATATTTGTGGATGCTATTTTTCTTACTTTTGAGGCTGAGGTGACGCAGTTCTACCGATGTAAGGCTAAGGGCTACATGAAAACACCACTTGCACCAAATTCCTTTTTATCCTGGACTCTACTAAAGTTGTGCAAGTTCTCAACCCAGATAACTTGTTCGCTAATTTCCATATACGTGATGGCCATTCATCACAGTACTTACAACAATGATCGTATAGAAACATCTGGTGGAGCATTCTCCATTGTGTGACATATATTTTCAGAGAGAGGCAAGCACCTATTTTTCTGCAGTGCTGTAGCACAAAATGATGTGTGATCCCTGGAAAATATGGCGAGGACCTGCCAAGGTTATCAGCACCAGTGGCGTACCTACCCAACTGCCAGCCTAAAGTCTAGGACTACCTCGGATATTTACAAATTCCTTGCCCCAAGTTTGGGTCTCCACGAATAGTGGGAGAACCCTGTGCATTGAAGGGACACATGTTACATCTTGTCTTTAGAATGGAAATCCTGTAACATCCTGTATTAATCCTAGATGGCTCTGCTCTGTGCTCATTGGTGCTAGAATCTATTCAAACGTGGAGACCCAATATACCCTTGTAGGCTTGGGCAGTTAGCGATCAGATAAAGGGTGACTACAAGGGATTCTGTTTTAGAATCTGACTCAATTGTTTTTACTATTTTTGGTTCACGCAAAAGAACCCGACATATCTTTAGGATAACTTATCAAATTAGTTAAATGATTTTTTTGTAACAAAACATTACATTCCTTATTGAAAAAGTAAAAAGAACACAGCAGTAGAGGGTTATGTTTAATTTTTTTTTATTTATATTGGTATGATTCACAAAATAAATTGATGGGGATAAAGATTGAGCAAAACTATACAATAACCATCATGAATAGCAACATATACATATTTGATTGACAATTCATAACAGTGAGATCAACTCCATTGAGTAAACAAGGAAACCAAATTCAAAAATGTATCCTGGTGTCCTGTAGTAAAAATAGCTGAGGAGATGATGCTTACAACCCTCCACATCTCAACAGTCTTTTTTAGCTCAGGAACGCAGGGGACAGGGCCCGCCCCTACGTCAACAAACAACACGCAGAGGATGGGGTCGGAGGAACTACACACCGGGTTTCCGACGAACCAGGAATCAAAACTACGAATGGTAGAAAACGATCAGACCATCCCAATATTCAACTTATCAAAACATATACTGTCTAATTCATAGGTCTCTGTCCTATCCAAGGGCCTCTCATTTGTGCCTACTAATAGAAGCAAGCTATTTCTAACAAAGCTGGAATTGTATAAATTTTTTAGGTCCATACGTCTAAGAAATTTCTTTGCAAATACAACCACTATTGTTAATACTGACATCACAGGACTTCATCAAAAATCTACCTTTTTTCCACTAAATGGTATGGTTTCAAAAGAAATAATTACTTTTGAAAACGCTGTGATTACTGAGACAGAGAACCTGTTTAGAAAACTACCCTACGTGAAATACAATCTCACGAAAGAAGAATACTGTGCACTGACAGACCTACAATCTTTGTCGGATACAGTTATCAAACCAGCCGACAAGGGTGGAGGAATTGTCCTTTGGGACGAGACCACCTATAATCTAGAACTACATAGGCAACTTGCAATAGAAACCAATATCCATGTGTCACTCAAGTTTCAAGGTTCAAAAACACTTTATTCGGATAACATCGTATCCATAAAAGCACAACACAACAACAAACAAATTAAAAAATATACAAAGAGAGTCATTAGAAAAACCATTAGCAGCATACAATGTACAATAGTCTTTAAGTTCATAGAAATTCATAAATGAATAAAGGCTCAGAGATTAGACATAATTCGACGTGCACTAACTGCAATTCTCAAGAAAGTGCCTGTGCGGAACACCAGCTCTTCATCATCTAGAGAAAGTATCCTCAAATGGACGTTTTCCAAACTGATGGGCATATGCTTTTTAAAATACGGGGTTAAAAGCCACTTAATATACTTTATGTAGTAATTACAGAAGAATAAGAAATGTAAAATAGATTGGCCACTCTGGCCTTCATACGGACAGGGTTACGATCAAGGTCAGAGTGGTGGCTAAGAGGAAAACATAATACAAATGTAATAGTGCCTGCCCTTAGACGAAACAAAAGGCTCCTCTCCCAATGGCCCATAGGCAGGTAATGTAGTTAGCCAGCAGGTCTACAGAATTTTCAATAGTCATGTAGCTATGGACAAGTGATTTTTTAGATTCCTTTTCAATCCTTTCTGCTCTATATAGTGAATGGAGCACACTCCTAAGCTCATTTTTGTTCGTAGTTGCTGCTGTGCTAGGATCTAAAAAGATTCTTCCCTTGTTAACGCTACATAGGCTCTGGTACACCCCTGACAGCCATGGTATGTCCTTCCCTTTCTCACATCCCATGCAATCGTTGATGATTTCTCTTGTGAGGGTTGCGTCCAGGTTTTTCCAAACCAATAGCCAAAAAAGGGCAGGGCGGGCCCTTATAAAATCTTAAATAAAATTTAGATTGAGTTCCCTGTGGCAAGTTGTAACAGGGTGGAGGGTATTGCAACAGATACGGACTGGTGGACCGCTGATATTAATTCTGCCCCTTCTCTGCTGCAGAACACAAGTATATTGTGTTGTTGAGATTTGGACGCCTAATAACTTGCACCGTTGGGTACCTTTGCATGTGCGGATGCGGGTACTCTTGTCAAAGCCCCAAACCTCAGCGCCATACATGGCTGTTGGCACACATTGAGACTAAATGTAAATGGCTAAAATGGCACCTGTTCTCTTTGGGCGCGGAATACTAAGGATCGAGTTGGTGGCTTTTGAGAACCCTGACTCGTGCAGCCTGACTTTTGACCAGCCTGACTCGTGCAGCATCGGTCGCTCCCCAGGCTCCCTGGAAACTGGGTATCGTAGCGCTTGAGGAGATATTGCCACCAGTGTTTGTGCTCTGCTTTCTAGTAGCGCTGTTTAGCTTTACTCCCAGCCCACATCGCGCCAGTGATTGCTATTCCTGTAGCGCGAGTAAATATTAAATTGCCTGCTGCGCTAGTAACAATTGTTGGCTCTGCCTGCTTCCAAGAGTATCTGCGCCTCTGCCCACATTGCAGAATTAATTCCCTGCTTCTGCCGATATCGTGGTGCTTGTGCTTAGATTAGCGGACATTTTGTTTGTTGTTGTGCCTGCCAGCCCGCCCCTCCACCCCCGAGCACACCTCCCTGCGGCCCCTCCCTCGCTCCGCCCCCCTCCTACATCCATTTATGACTGATGGACCTACGCGCAGCGTCAACAGGCAGCGGTCGCGCCCCATGTGCGCCAAAGGTAAGCCCGTCTACGCCCGTCCGCGCCCAGCGCCTGTCCCCCTGGTCCCCGCCGCACCCAACCCACCAGAGTCACTTATGATGTCGCAACTCTCCTCGCCCTCAACCCCGGACGCACACCACAATGCTGCAATGCCAACGCAGGTCATACCCACGGCCCTTTCGCCTGCCTCTCCTGCAAGTTCAACTGCTTCAGGACCCTCACCAAGCCCACATCCTCCACACACAGCTCCGACTCTAACCGCCTGAAGTGTATCCTGCTGAACACCCGCTCGGTCCACAGACACGCAACCGAACTCTGGGACCTACTCGACACTGCGTCACCGGACATCGCCTTCCTTACAGAAACATGGATGAACGCATCATCAGCACCCGACATCGCCATAGCCATACTGGACGCTTACAAGATTACCCGAAAAGACCGCACCAATCAAACAGGAGGTGGCATCGCCATCATCCATAGGAACACCATCAAAATCACGACCAGCTCCGACGATAATCTTGCAACCGCCGAACATCTCCACTTCCAGATCCACACCGACCCTAGGACCACACTTGGAGGCACCCTCATCTACAGGCCTCCAGGAACCCGTTCACAATTCAGCGAAGACATCACTGACTTCATCAATCCACATGCCCTCGCCTCCGAGAACTACATTCTACTAGGAGACCTCAACTACCACCTGGAAAACAAACACGACAGCAACACCTCCACCCTTCTGGACAACCTGGCCAACCTCGGACTCAAACAACTTGTTGACACCCCCACCTATATAGCTGGACACACGCTCGACCCTATCTTCACCTCCAGCAAGCACATCTCCTTCGACCACACCACAGCTCTCCACTGGACGGACCACAGCTGTGTTCACTTCAGCTACAAAACCACCCTGACCCACAACCACCCACAACCTATTCCTCGGAGAAACTGGAACAAAATCACCTCCGACCAACTCCGCACTTCGCTCAACCAAAACCCTCCGACGCTCTCATTGGACCCAAACCAAGCAGCCACCAATCTCAAGCAATGGATAACCCATAGTGCCGATGAATTAGCACCCCTGAAAAAGCACCAGATCAAATCAGCCAGCAAAAAGGCTCCCTGGTTCAATGATGACCTAAAACAATCCAAGAAGCTATGCCACACCCTGGAGAAATCATGGAGAAAAAACCCAACCACCGACAACATGGCCACCCTCAAGGCAGCTACCCGCAAACACCACCAACTGATTCGATCCACCAAGAAATCAGCATTCAAGGATCGTCTAGACAACAACACTCACAACAGCAAGGAACTCTTCAAAATCGTCAAAGAATTCACCAACCCCACCGCAGCATCTAACGACATCACTCCCTCCCAAGACCTCTGCGATGCGTTATCCTCATTCTTCTACAACAAAATTGCCGACATCCACAACAGCTTCGAGAACACTCCCAGCGATCTACCCTCCCCACCCCCCTAAGATCCTACTCCGCCAACTAACATCCTTAGCGCCTGGAACCCAATCACCACTGAAGACACCATCCGCCTAATGAACTCAATCCATTCTGGTTCGCCAACCGACCCCTGCCCCCACCACATCTTCAACAAAGCTGACTCCATCATTGCACCCCATCTCCGTGATGTCATCAACTGCTCGTTCAACTCTGCCACCTTCCCAGAAAGCTGAAAACATGCCGAACTCAGCGCCCTCTTAAAGAAACCCACAGCAGACCCCTCTGAACTTAAAAACTACCGACCCATATCCCTCCTCCCATTCCCGGCCAAAGTCATTGAGAAAGCCGTAAACAGCCAGCTCGCTGCCTTCCTTGAATCCAACAACTCCCTCGACCCCTCTCAGTCCGGATTTCGAGCCAAACACAGCACCGAAACAGCCCTCATTGCAGCAACAGATGACATCCGAACACTACTGGACAACGGAGAAACAGTGGCCCTCATTCTACTCGACCTCTCCGCCGCTTTCGACACAGTCTGCCACAGCACCCTCATACAACGCCTCAACAACATCGGCATACAAGGAAATGCCTTGGACTGGATCATCTCGTTCCTAGCGGGGAGAACTCAGAGAGTCCGACTTCCCCCATTCAACTCAGAGGCTACTAAAGTCATCTGTGGAGTCCCACAAGGATCATCACTCAGTCCCACCCTTTTCAACGTTTACATGAGCCCACTCGCATCCATCGCGCGCCAACACAACCTCAACATCATCTCTTACTCCGACGGCACCCAATTAATCCTTTCCCTCACCAAAGACCCCAACACCGCCAAAACCAATCTGCACGAAGGCATGAAAGAAGTAGCCGAATGGATGAAACATAGCCGCCTAAAACTCAACTCCGACAAAACAGAGATGCTCATCCTGGGATCTTCCCCCTCTGCCTGGGACGACTCTTGGTGGCCTTCCGCTCTGGGCACAGCACCCACACCCACAGACCATGCACGGAACCTTGGCTTCATCCTAGACTCCTCTCTATCGATGTCGAGACAAGTCAACGCAGTCTCATCCTCCTACTTCAACGTTCTTCGCATTCTCAAAAAGATCTTCCGCTGGATCCCCCTCGAGACAAGAAAGACTGTCACCCACGCACTGGTCACTAGCCGACTGGATTATGGGAACACACTATACGCCGGAATCACATCAAAATTACAGAAAAAACTCCAACGCATCCAAAATGCATCAGCGCGACTCATATTGGACATCCCTCGCCAAGATCACATCACCGGACACCTAAAAGACCTCCACTGGCTTCCCATCAACAAAAGAATTACATTCCGTCTTCTCACCCACGCACACAAGGCCCTCTACAATCTGGGACCCGAATGCCTCAACACTCGTCTGTCCTTCTACAAACCCACCCGCCAACTAAGATCGTCCAATCAAGCCCTCGCCGCAGTCCCGCGCATCTGAAAATCCACCATGGGAGGAAGATCCTTCTCCTTCCTGGCGACCAAGACCTGGAACTCGCTCCCCACTCGCCTCCGCCTTACTCAAAACCACATCTCCTTCAGAAAAGAACTTAAAACCTGGCTTTTCGACAAATAATGAACCCCTTCCCAAGCGCCTTGAGACCCTATGGGTGAGTAGTGCGCGATATAAATGCCTGAACTTGAACTTGAACTAGAACTTGCTCCTGGAGTGAGCAATATACTCAGTCCAGGAGCCGCTCGCAGCAAAGACCACCCCAAGGTAGGGAAAGGTGCTGGTGCTCATCAGCTTCTGTTTACCCACTGATATTGATCTGAGTTGACATCTCTTTGGACCACACAACATTATAAATGACTTAAAATGAGTGCGTAGGTCCAGGCTATCCATGTAGTTAACAAAACCCTGCACTAGGGTGCGTAAGGAATTTGGAGTGCGGCCCATAAGGACCGCATCGTCTGCATAGAGTAATACGGGGAGTGATTTTCCGTTGATTTTTGGGATGTCTTGGGTTTTTGTTTTCAGTGTATTATTCAGTCCATTAATATAAATAATATAGAGAAGGGGGGCCAGAACACAACCCTGTCTGAACTCCCTTCCTATGTCTATAGCTTCGGTGACCTCACCCCTGCATCCGATCCTCACCCGGCTTTAAGATCTTTATGAAGGCATGGTGTGGTAGAGCACTGCTATTAAAGGCAACATATTTTCCATTAAAATTACCATTACATTTGCTCAGACATACAGTTCGGTTGATAAAAGTATACAGCGTACAAACGATAATGTCTCGAAATCGGCATCACCTAATGTGTTAATTTGTTTTGGTAGTATTAAAACCTTTGTTTCCACCACACATCAGAATTACAAAAAATAACTTCATTTGTACTTTCCTAATTCCTATATATTTTGAAATATTTGTACAGTCCATTTACAGGCCTTTCAGTTTTGTTGTGTACTAGAAAAAGAGAAAATCCTGCACTCCTTGTACCAAATCGTATCACTTTGACATAGCCTGACATTTGACCTCTGTCTTTTAATGCACAGCAAATGTGCCAAGCTAAATATAAAATGTAAAGGCCTCTATATTGGTCATTCAACTTCTGAACTCCAGCATGTTTATTTTGTGGGTGCTTCAGCATTGACTCTATTGCCCTACTTCCAGCGCCTATGGCATGGGCATGAAAATGAATAGGATTGTTTGAGTTATGCTATCTGTAAAGAGCACTAACTATAATAAACAAGTTAGTAGACAGAACATTGTTCCTCATAGGCTTGGGAGACTGATGAACTGGTAGTGGCAGAGATAAGTAAAATCAGTGAAGCAGAAGGATAGAAGGCAGGAATTTTATTCAAAGAAATAAAGTATGTTTACTGCTGTGAACTAGCATACAAGGGAGACAACGGAAAACACATGTACTTTCATGGAGTACCTCACGAAAAAGAAAAAGAGTTCCTAGAAAGCAAGCACTTGTTGAAAAAATCAAGGAGCCAGTCAGAGAGGTGGTAAACAAGCTATGCCAACACGGGAGGGACAAAGACATGCTGGAAAGCCTAAAACAAATAAAGCCAGCCAATCGAAAGCCAGCCGAGTGCTTTGAAGTGTTATGTACATACTTAAAAGTGCTTCACAAGACTGAGGCTGTGTACAGCACCTAAAACATTACCAGTTAGCAGAATTAATGTGTATTCTTTACACGTAGTGTGTTATCCTGCTGTTTTACCTATTTTCACCTTTTTCATATATACTAGCAGCCCGCCCCAGCGTTGCCTGGGGCAGAAAGGGGCTGGGGGCAGCATTTGAGGCTTGCGTGCACTTCGGCCCCCCCCGCCCCGGCCCGCCCCGGCCCCACTCCCGCCCGTGTTCGGAGATCCTTACCTCAGCCGCCGGTCCCGCTCCAGGCGCCCCGCCCGCACAGGCCGCCACTTCGCACAGCAGCAAGCAGGGCCGCGGCAGTCCTCCCAGCAGGTCACGATCTTCAGCGCCATTTCCGGAAGTGTTGCCAGGGAGCGGAAACGCAAATGATGTCATCACGCAGACGTCGTGGCCGGCGCTACTTGCAAGGGACTACTTTATTTTTATTTCGAGATTTTTTAAACCACGTATAATTTTTATTTTTAATAGCCTATGTCCTTCTGCTTGCCCTGAGGTTTTCAACAATGTCTTGGGTGTTTTGATTGGTGGTGTACTTTTCGAGTTTACCTGGCTCAAAGGTTTATGTTCTCTCTTTATAATAGTAGTATAGATTTATTGTTTTTACTCATAAAATAAACCATTTACATCAAGCTAGAACATTACTATTGTGTGGGAAAACTGGTCCAAATGTTCTGTGTAGTTATGAACACTTGTGAACACTGAAAGGGTAAACAGTATCCCATATGAACCTAAGCAACTCTGCTTATTACCCCATAGCTGCTATCCACCCCAGAGACCCAATTTCCAGGAGTACAAAAAACAAAACCCAATAACACTAAATTGATATAGCACAGCCCGCCGGGGCAACAATGCTGAATGTCACGGTTGAGCCTCTTCAGAGTGTTTGGGGGAGGAATAGCGCCTTCAGCCTAGTCAAATAATCATCCCACTGTTCCATGAGGTTTCACCTTCCATCCCAGTCTTTGGCACCCGCTCGGACCGGGAGCTCTGACTCTGCCCAACGGATCACATCTTTCAGCCATGTGGTAATCTAAGGGGCAGACGTCGTCTTCCAGAACATGGCAGTCGCCTTTGTGCCAAGACAACTGCCAGATCCTGAACCCCCCTTAATTGTTTTGTTTGTTTCATCACCACCCTGGAGTGAAGAAGGCAGAGCATAGCCTAGGGTTATAACGTAAACTGGAACGGGAGGTTACAGTTTGAAAGAAGTCCACTATTACAGGGCAGAGCCTTACCACATGAAGGGAATCTGCGTCAGCCTGACGACATCTGGGGCGAGTCGCACTGACACCCGGATACATTTTGGCGAGTCTTTCCGGCAAAAGTTGTGGGTAGTGTATAATAATAAAATCTGTAAACCTAAATCGGGCTTCCATGTAACCATTCTAACAGACCCCAAGCACCGCTGCCATGTGGCATCCTGTAGCTCCACTGAGTTTCTCCTCCCATCAATCCATGAGAGCCAAGAACCCAATGCTTGCAACGTCTCCATACATATGGGATATCCGTAAATTTCACGGGTCTGGGAACCATGCTGGAGAAAATACAAATAAAATAACTGTCGGAGGCAGAGCAATCCCTTGTGCAAGACCTCCATCAATAGGTCATTTACCACATTGTCACGGTAGGTATTTGTGAAGGGTAGAGGTGATAACCACTTTAAAAATAGAATAAAAAAATACTATTTAATGTTGATTGTTACATTAGCACAAATCTTGATTGCAGAAAAGGCCTGATGTCGCTTTGCAAAGCTGTGCGCATACTGAAGAACTGTGAAGTAAAATTGTAAAAAAAAAATTGATACTTGTATAGCGCACTACTCACCCGCAAGGGTCTCAAGGCGCTTGTACGAATACCTCTGTGGAACCCATCCTGGCTTTCCCTGTGAGGCGTCCACTCTTGGGCACCCCCAAGGTGGAGGCCAGGCATCCTTAGCGTTGTGGGGGCCGTTGTGGAGATTAAGCAAGCTATTGCCCAGAGTTGCAGAGTGGGACTCCATGATTGGAATAGGCACCGAGGCGAGAATTATCAGGTCCGTGGAATTTTTGAGCCGCCGAGGCAGGGAATTGAACCCTGGTCCCGTGCTAGACCTCTGCATCAGGGTCTGCCGCTCTAACCTTTGAGCCACACTTCTCCACGTGCACAATTGTCTCAACCTAATATAAGCTTATTTTGACTTGTACTTATTTTTTTTGTCTATTTACCTATACCATTATGCGACATCCTTTGACATGTCTGTAAAACGTGTTTTGCCCCAAATTTTTGTCCTGAATTTTGACCTTCTGTCCTGAAGTTTGTCCCTTTTTCCTGAATGTTTACACTCAATGACCTGAATTTGCACCCATGCCAGTTGGTCACCCTACCATACACTTGTCACCTCTTTTCTCCCTAAGCAGAAAGATTGGTCATAACATGGGCAGGGTAACAACCCCCGCAGTATAAGTCACTGGGCACAATACAGTGCAAGGAAAGCTTTGTTTTAACACTTTTATGATCATAGTTCACAAACAGGATGGCCCTTTTCCTGAAATAAACTCTAAGCTGAGCTGGCAGACTGTTCAGTAGAGATGCAAGCGATGTCAAAGTAAGTGGTCGATGAGATCTTAGATACGACCTCTGAAAGATCCCCAGCTGGAAATGATTTTCCCGAATCGAAAAACAAAAAAAGGCCCGCAGATGGGAACGGAAGGAAACGAGGCGGAGCGTGAAGCGCATTCCGTTTTAGCGTGAGTCAGAGTCAAAGATCGGTGCAGTGCGTGTCCTTGTATACACTTGGTCAAGTAGCAGCAGACCGTTTATGCGAATGACGTGTGGTCACACCAGTTCCAGCTGGTGGACAGCAGGGGGCGCTGCAACACGAACGATAACAGTGACTTCCGTTCAGTGTGCTAGTTGTACTGTTTCATTTCATTGAGATTTATGGAGACATTTGCAAGAAGAAAAAAACAATAAACAAAAAGAAAACTTAATTAATACATTGTGAAACCATTTTTCTCCTCTTATCTCGAAAAAGTTCTTACCTAAAAAGCACATGCAGAGGTACCCAAAGGTGCAAATAAAGTTGAACAAAATAAAAGCTTCAAGCTGAAGCGATTCTAAGAACCTATCTTGAATTAATCACACTGCTCCCTGTGGAGCCCAGCCGAAGATTAAACGTGGGCTCTTCATAAGGCACGCTTGGGGCAAAGGAACTCTGGGTCCATGGAATGTTTAACAGCCAAGCGAACACGGCCCCCAAGGATGTGACCTCTACTTTGAAATACACTCGAGAAGTCGATGCAACCACCGGAAACAGTACACCCAGGAACAGCAGGACTGTGTCAAGCGGAGACGCTAACGCCTGCACCCCACAAGCACCCGAAGTGTGACGCACTTCCGTTTGTTGTCTCGTGCTCTCTGCGTCTCCCTCCTAACAGGTCACTAAGCGCCCCGGTGTCGAAATGGGCATGTTTAAAGCTGCAGAGTGCAAAACAAATACAGTTTTACATGTGCAAAACGAATTGATGAAATTACAAGAAATGTATGTAGAATTTCAACACATTTCTGTAATGAGTGTGTGTTTATATTGGGAGTGGAGCAGTAGTTAGCATCTATAAGCTCACGATTAGGGCCTTATTTAGAGTTTGGCAGGTTGGATACGCTTGTCACAAACCGTGGTGGGTGTGCTGTCCGCCATTTTAAAAGTGCATTCGAGCTTATGGCACTTGTCATACCGCGGACGGGATATCTCTGCCACATTTTGACTGAGTGCCCCATCTGCAAAACTCAGAGCAGGGCTCGAGTCGGGGTACCATGCGAGTGGACGGCGTCCCCCCACTTATTTTACCGGGTGGACGCCGTCCTCCCTGCCCAAAAGCTGGACTTTCAATTATGGCTTTCCTTAACTGCACGGCTGCCCCGTCGATCTCCCAAGCACAAATCAGTATGCGTGAGTGCGCCGAAGGCCTTTGCTGTGAGACTGTGAATCCCCCTCACCTCACCCCACCAGAGAGCTCAGGGGAGTCACTAAATGAAGAGCGGCTCTGTGTCTCATCCCACTGATGTGTAGGGTGCCCTGTAGTGAGGTGACTCCCTGTCGTGGCGTCACTTCCGGTGACACCACCTAACTTTGGGCGTCCCCCCACTTCTTATTGTAGGACTTTGGCCCTGTCTGAGAGCTTTTAGTCCCTGATTTAGAGTTTGACAGACCGGTTACTCTGGCACAAATGTGACTGATATCCAGTCTGCGTTAATACAAGCGCATTATAGCCAATGGCATTTCTTATAAGACAAACATGATTTCCATCACATTTGTGGCAGAGTGACCCATCCACCACATTCGGAACCTGCCCTTAGTTTGTAAAGTTTGGCAGCATTTAAGAGACAATAGGGCTCATTATAAGAATATCTGGTCTCGGAATACTGGTTGCAAATTTCGTACAATATTTTTGTGACCAGTGACTGTTTTAAGAACCCACCAATGTACTGATATCTCTGTTCTTAAAAATCATCGGAATTGTAGATAGTTGCAGTTTGTCCTATCTAATGCATATTCCTAACGTAGGTCGCAAATTATGCCTCTCTAAGATTGGAGGAAATCACAGGGATGGTGACTAGCTGGGGTCACCAGACCACTATGTCTGTGACTGCTTTATAATAAAGAAAACATTTTTTTAAATGCAGTCCTTTTCCCTTAAAGGAAATAGGACTACATATAAAAAGAGTAGTTTACTTTTTTTGTTTGAGTTCACAATGGTTCCCTGGATCACTGCCTAATCTTTCAGCAACTCCCTTAGTAAAAAAAAAAAAAAAATTCACAGAGGGGACGTGGTCCCCTTTTGCAAATGCATTGCCACCTCTTTTGAGATGTCGATAAAATATCAATGTTTTGCAACCAGATCTCAGTTGAAAAATATTGATATATCATTTCTTTTTTGGAAGGTATGCATACAACACACCCCTTCCAGTTACCAAATCAGTATTCATTCGGAATTCCATTTTAGGAATGGGAAAAACTTTTCAGCCTACTAAAATGGGGTTAGTACATAAAAAGCAGTTTAATGGTTGTAAAAGCCAAATTGTAGTATTGGTGACCTTTGAAATGCTTTGTACATCTTGCTGATAGGCTGTGACATTGGTTTTGATGCTGTTTAAGCATTGTGTGACCTCGTTATGGTTTAGAGTTGTGATCTTGTATACCTGCTTCACAAGCGTTTGTTGCCAACATTCGTTTTCAGACAAGGAGAGCCTGATCACCGACAGTGGTAAGCTCTACGCTCTCGACTTGCTGCTAACCCGGCTGAAAACTCAAGGCCACAGAGTTCTTATCTACTCGCAGATGACGCGGATGATCGACTTGTTGGAGGTAAGAAATAGTGTATATTACCACTGAAGTATTATTGTAAGGTATTCATCTGTGATTGTTCAGTTGTATTGGTAAAATATGTAGTGCATGAAGTGGCAGCTGCTCCGGGGCAGTTGTGGTGAGGCAGAGTGTGGGGTAAAAAAAAAGTTCACTTACCTGCTGCCACCTCTCCTCTGTCCTCTATGTCCACTGAAAGCTCACAGACTCCCCTAGCCAGTTACAACGTTGCTGTCATAGCATAACAGCAACGTCGTGATTGGTCTGAGCGGCCAGGTTCGGCGCTCAGACAGGGAGTGGGAGCCTGTACATGTTCCTCACGCATGCTCTGCAATACAGCTGGGTGGAGAACATGCTAAGTGCACTTGACTGGCCGGTCTAAGACGGCTGGCCAAACCGACATGCACACTTAAGTGCACCAATAACTCCTCCCCTGCTGGCTATGACGATAGTCATGCCCTGCCCAAAACTGGCTTCAGCACGGAAAAATAAAATGATAATATTGCGTTATCATTTTATTTTTATTTTTTGCACTGCTGAAAAGTAGTGGTTCGACGCTCCTCCGCCTTAGCGGAGGAGCCACAACTGATTGCTTTTAGTGAATTTAGCAGTAGAAAGTGAAAGAGCAAAAAGAAAGCTCATGTAACCAAAGAATGCCAGACAGTAGCTTATTTTCCTCCTAGAGCCATGGGTAGGTGTCGGAGAGTGACCTGTCATCATCTATACCGTATCTTTTACTGGATGAAAATGAAGCATTGGGTCACTCAGGATTGTGAACAATAAGGACCAAAACGTTTTTAATCAGACCATGTACACACATGTAGGTTGTTTTTCAATTTGTTGAAACACTTGACAGTTGTTAGGAAATATTTTTGTAATTGGTATACTACTGTGGCCAAATCCTCTTTCTCAAAGTTCAGGGGACCTTCTCGTACTTATTTCCACCAGCAAAAGAAAGGTCTCTTCAATCCCCCTGCACTTTAGTTGGCTTCCCTGAAAGTGCATCCCCTTTCCCCTCTGTAGAGGATACAATGTTCATACTCTGTACCCATGGGACCCCTCCCATTCTAAACTTATTGCATCTCTGTGCATTCTTTTGCTGCTTTCTCAAACTTTTGCCTGGGCTCCTCTTTAGGATCCAGGCCACTAGATTCAGATAATGACTACCTTTTTGGGAGAGGTTTACCAAATGAGTGTTGAGTGTGCAAAGAAAGCAGATACCTTGCTTTAGTGATTGCTTCACCAGACCAGCTCGGCCCCATTCCTTGTTAACCAAACTAAAAAAAAAAAAAGAACGGCGTCATTCTCCAGACAGCATTATTGTTAATGAGGCCTTTGGTTGTGAGGCAGTGTCAGTGTGGCTCAAGCCCATGCTGGAGAGGTGGCACTCCGAGGTGTCAGGCCCAGCCATAACATTGAAGTGTCTGGTCAATACGGATCGCCACCTATTGCATAGATCCTTTGTGCTGTTGGCCACTCCAGTAAGGTTTATCTTACGGTGACTATTACATTCAATAATCTCAACTCCCTGACAAGCTATATTTTTGTCGTTTGACACCATCCATCTTGGAAATTAAAGTGCCTAAGAAGGTCTCCATCTGACCTCACTAAAGAAATATGCCTAGGTTTGGCCTGACAGTTTGGGCTGTCCGCAAGGAGTATATATATATATATATATATATATATATATATATATATATATATATAATGAGAACAATACATAAATAATAACATACATAAAAGAGATGTCGGTCAGCCTCCTTCAGCCATGGTTTGTCGGGAACGTCATTGATGTTTTAGTTCAGTCCACAGGACAGCACACAAAAGTAGGAATGGGTCAACACAACTTCAGCCATTGGCTTTCTTGTCAGGACTCATCTTTTGGCGTTTCCAGAGCAGCCATTATCTAAGTGGCGCACCAGTCTTCCTGAGTTTCTGAAACGAAACAAACAATCCTGGTAACCAGGTTTAGACTTTGGCGCACTACTGTTTGTCCGGGCAAAGTTAACAATCGCTAATTAATAGGCAGTGCTTCAAAGGGAAGAGAGGTTGGTTACCTAACAACCCCACCCACTAAGTGGGCACCACACAAACTAAAATACAGTTCCTCCCTGAGCTCTCTTAAAGTAAACAAACTTCAAAGACCTTCATTTGGTAATGAATTTCCATGTAAATCCATGTATTTCGAATATAGGTACAGTCGTATAAAAAATATACACAGTTCGACAATAAGTCCTTCTTAGTTAATCATAGTTCCAAAATGAAGCCAAATCCAACAAAAGCACTTCTTCCAGTTTAGGTGTACATGATGTTCCAAAAGTACAGCCAAATAATCCCAAAGCGCAGCCAACACGTGTTTCGTCTTTCACAGGTCAGTGCATAAGTGACTTCATCAGGGCTTTCAAATTAGTGGTCAATTTAGTTCCTGTCACTATTTGTCCTAAACGTACAAGTCCACCAGTACTCTTAATCGAAGACGTCGGGGATGATCACGTACACGTGATGTGGAAATTCAATGGATTATGATATTAGAGACGGGAAGAAGTTTGGTTTAAGAGTACTGTTGGACTTGTACGTTTAGGACAAATAGTGACAGGCACTAAATTGACCACTAATTTGAAAGCCCTGATGAAGTCACTTATGCACTGACCTGCGCATTACAAAACACGTGTTGGCTGCGCTTTGGGATTATTTGGCCGTACTTTTGGAACATCATATACACCTTAACTGGAAGAAGAGCTTTTGTTGGATTTGGCTTCATTTTGGAAATAAGGAAGGATTTATTGTCGAACTGTTTATATTTTATATACGACTGTAGCTATATTCGAAATACATGAATTTACATGGAAATTCATTACCAAATGAAGGCCTTTGAAGTTTGTTTACTTTAAGAGAGCTCAGGGAGGAACTGTATTTTACTCCTGAGTTTTTATGTATTGCTACACTGGCAAATAGAGAGGCAATGGAGCCCATCTCCAGCGTTACCATTGCATGAACACCAGTCCCCAAGGAGTAGAGAACAATTCCGTGTCACGCGGAGGTGCAGCTGGCATTTGAGGTGCCCTCTGGTGCAGAGTGCCTTCTACCTGTACTACTGACGCACCAGTCATATCCACCTTAAAACTACACCACTGGAGAGCGGTGTCTGCTCTGGAGCATGCAGGGACCAGAGAAGGACTGGACCCTCTGTGGTGGGCATTTCTTCCTGCTGCATGCTGGGTGCGGCGGCACTGGCACAGAACAACAGATGATCAGCACCATTCTTCATTTTATACAGTCTTCTCATTTATACTGCTACCTTCTTATACCGACTATAACATGCAGCAGATTCCATCACAACACACCTTAATTGTATATATATCATTGAAGTAATCATGGAAGTAGATTTTGTTTTAATCACAAGTGCCAAAAGCTCATATTGCCGTGAGCAGCACCCACTTCAACAATGCAACACTTTCTCACCAACTATTTTTGAATCCTATCTTCCAGACCAATACACCAAGAGAGAGTCCTTTATCCTTTTTTTAAAAAAAAATCTTGGAAGCCGGGGTTGGAGCTGTACTCCATCCACTTCTGCGCCACTCACCGCTCGTCATCCCCATCATCCTCCCAGTTTGAACCCAGAGCCTCCTCCTCCCTCCTCTGCTTTAATATCCTGGCTCTGTGTGAACCTCTAGTGAGCCCGTGCCCCTCCTTATCAAAGACTACTTGGCCAGTTCCAATGGGTTGTGGTTATTATCCTGCACGCCCTCGTTCTTTCTATGGTTGCTTTCCCTGCCTAGCCATTTAATGGACGGCATCGATCTGCTGAGCTCTCTTATGTACCAACGACCACACTTATCCATGCTTGTTTTTGGATTTGTCTTCGTGCCTGGTGAGAAGCCAGCAAGCGCTGCGTGCCGTGTGCCAGACGACCCTGCTCCTACCTGCACTTGGAAGCATGCTGTACATGTTGGTCCTTGAGGGCCGGATCCATGCCAGAGTTTTAGCATATCCACGTTTAGATAAATGTGGACAATCTAGCCTGGATCCGGCCCTCCAGGACCGGCATTGGAGAACTCTGCTGTACACCAATGGGCGCTTTGGATAGCATTGTTCTTGCTAATAAGAAGATTTCTTGTTTCCTTCTCCCTTGTCTCGAGCATTGGCAAATGGGAAGAGGAATATGTATGGGTGCTTTTGCTGCAGATGTAAGGGAACAAGCGTGCTCCTCACCATACATATCACACGTGGACTTTAGGCCATTCCCAGGGCTGCTTAAAGAGCGGGCCCAGGGCTTCCCTTTCGGGCTGCTTTGAATTTGCTGCTCTGTAAAAATGAACATAATGCCACCCACAGTGGAGCTAAGGTGTTGGGGGCTTGCTCTTCTGAAATGGACCTAGGACAGACGGTCCACACAACCCATGCATGCATCTCCTGAGAGCAGAGGCAGTTTATAGCAAGATTCTTAGGCCTTACCATAACCGGGTCATCCTTGTGTTTCCAGAGGCCAGCCTAATTGCTGTTTTGAAGCGAACCACAACAGTGGTGTTTTGTAATTTTTGAACATGTGACTTTGTATTGCCTCTCGGGACACCAGTCACCTGACCGGCACAATGAAGCCGTTATTCAAGGCTGAACCGGGTGCAGTGGGCACCTGATTTCACTGATGCTGTCGTCATGATTGTCTCAAAGGGAAGTGATTGACTCAACGTTTTTATAACATTATGTAAATGGTGTTAGCTTCCATGAAAAACACTTTTCTCCAACTTTTATGGACTGAAACAAAGTGCAAATATTTGTCGATGGGAGTTAAATTACACTCCCAGTTCTGCACCTGTCCTAAGTGTTCATAGCTGTAGGTGGACCCCACACTCTGTGCTATGATTATACTCCTGCTCTTCTGTTTATTCCTACTTTTACTACAGCTTAACCCCATTCGTAGAGATGCTTATTCCTATTCACATCACGCTTGCTTATACCTACTTTTAAGCCTATGTACTTCTCTTACCCCTACTTACATCCATTCACCCACACATCCATGTGTCCATCACCCAACTTCACCTGGGCTTTAATCCATTAACCCACACTTGCATCCGTCCAGTCATGCAATCATACCGCCCAGCTGTCCTCCCGCCAGGATATGCACCTAGAGCTATTCAATGGTCTAGTCTCACCAAAATACCGCCGCACAGCCATGAATCCACCCATGCGTCCAACCACATCCACCTAGGTTTTCTTGTGCCCATGTGTTTTGTATTCTGGCTTCCAAAAACATCAAACGCCAATTAAGGACAAAACAACAGGAAAAACACCACCTAAAACAAATAAGAGCTATTGATTTTGTCAATGATTTTGTATTTGTAAATTGAAATAAAAACCATAAGTGAGGTCTGTAGGTTATTTTTTTAATTTAATACCTAATCAAATAAATTTAACTTGTTAATTTCTATGCGAGAAGTTGGTGATTCAAACACATGTTTTTGCTGTGTTGCTGTCAAGTAAAGATCTTATCCCAGTATGCCTTAATGTGCGCTCACATCGTTAATATTGCATTTTTTAAAAACCTTTGTGCCAAATATTTGGTCAGTTATCATTCATCAGATTTGTTGCTTTGCTGTTTGCAGGAGTACATGGTTTACAGGACTCACACGTATATGCGATTGGACGGCTCGTCAAAGATTTCTGAGAGAAGAGACATGGTGGCTGACTTTCAGAGCAGGTAATCTTCATTTGTGAGACAGGACTTAGAAAAATATTTGATGGACAAGTTCCACATTTCCTATTGGGAAGGACAGGTACTTTTCCATAAGCACATGGAAGCTAATGGAGTTCTATTAACTGCTTTGCTGAAAGTAGTTATTGCTGGGGTGAGTTATAGACCTCATTTCACTTCGCAGATCGAAAGAGTGGAACAGGATAGTAGTTCGCAGCCGCTGAAGAAATCACTCAGCTCGAAAAAAAGTAACGTTTATCTACATTTGAGTGGTCATACTATACCTGTCCAAAACATTTTGTGAATTGTTTGAAAAATCTTGTTATATGAATTGTTGAGATTGTAACCAGGTACAGAATGCAGTGAAGCGATGTAGTGCATTTTTCTCTGAGGGGAGGAGTGAAAACTAAAGAAGGCACACCTCCCTCTATGATTTGAAATGTTCTTTACACGCTCCCTATTTATAACCATCAGTAACTTTTACACTTACGTTTTTAAGATAAGTCAATGAGGTATGATTCATTGTTAGTAAAACATTAAAATTGGACCTGAGCAGATTTTCACACAATTTCATTGTTCATATATATTTTTTTAAAGTTTGAAAAAAACTATGGGTCGAGAGAGGGTTTAGTTGAATAGGTAGCAGCATAAACCGAATTTTCACAAGTTCTGTTCTTCTACAGATTGTTAGTCCCATATCCAGTGCAGAAGATTAAATTAGTTTACTTTTTTTTTATACTAAACTCTTCATTGTAACACTACGTAAAATACTATTCTGCACTGACTGTTTCGCTGTAAACAATGGACCACTGTTAATCCCGACTGCATGCATTGGCTCATTATGTAATGTTTATTTAATATTAAAAAAATCTAAAACTGCTGACATGCTACAAGGTAAACACTTAAAGTTTAAAATATTAAGGAGATTTCCAACCCTTTTATTCTTTGCCAAATGCAATCAAGATTATGCAAGGTGCAATAATTCCAATAATTTTCTCTTTTGTCACTCGAACTAAACTTGTGGCGGGAAATAAAATGTGCAGTTGATTGGTGGGAACTTGCCATGGCAAATTTTATACTCTGCAAAGACAATCAAACAGCCAACTGAACGCAATAGCATTGGTACGACTCTTACTATTTTGCTTTTTCTTTTATTGTTAGGGAAATTGTTCTTTTCAAGTAACACTTTAAAATATTTTATGAGGCATAGGTACATTATCATAGTTTATCTCTAGACAGTACACATCAAGTCATAAATACTTAATTTCGGCATACATGCATACAATGATAAAACACAGAGCAATTAAAAAATAAGAAAATGTATCATGATCAAAAGTTCGAGGAACACAACTTTAAGAACATATCCTAGGAGTTAAAAAGGCACAGAGCCGTCTAAAAAAGTAGGGAGCAAAAGTGTACAATTGATAGACATATGGTCAAATGAATACATTTTAGACTTTTACAATTATCTCTTAGTGCCCTCCTTGAATCCCTGGATTATAGCAGCAACACAATGACCGAGATGACCGAGATGACAGCATATGTCCACAGGACATAAAATACCTGTGATTAAAAGCGTGTCCTAAGGGTACATAAACACTGGACCGACTAAAAAGATAAAGCATAAAAGGCGCAGTTAGTAGACATGTGCTAAAATTGGGCCACTCCAGACTTTTGAGCTTTTCTCCTTATACCCAACATATGTCCAAGGAATTTGGCAACAGCACAGGCAAACAGAGGTCTAGCATTAGATCTTAAAATTCGCAGGGCTTCTGTCTGATTGCAAGTAACCATCTGTTTGCAAATGGGTTTTAGCCAATTTGCTCAAGGAAGTGCGTATGCCGGGCAGGCAAACATTACTTGGGCAACAGATTCACTGGATGCTTTGCAGCCAAAGCAAGACCAAAATGTTGATGGATTATTGTACCATCTGCCTGTGAAATCATTCAGGGGGAGTGTGCCGAACCTAAACTGGATGTATAGTTTCCTGTAACTTGGAACTTTTATAATATCTAAGTAGCACTCAAAAGCACTATCCAGTTTGTGGCCCATGAATTCAGATGTTAACTTCCCCCTAGACATGTTACTAAGTTCAGCTTGCGTTACCCAATCCCAATATCGTGATTTGACGTGGCCTTTTGAAGGAAGCGATGGTCAGTATTTTCTCAAATTTCCTGTAACCCGATGTTAAATAGAAGTCTCCTCACATTGCTCAACCAGCATATTTTATTAAATGTATCCAGCCGGATGACTTCCGTGAGGGCATGGGCATAGGGGAGTAATCGGTAGTGGACCTAATTCCCATCCAAAATAACAATGGGCGGAGCTTAACTTTGTCAGCAATTGATTGCCTTCCCAATGTCCAATTTTGGGGGTGAAGTGGGGTACTCAGAGACAGCGACACCAAATTCCTCAAAAATGTATGCTCCGATCTGGTAAGATCGTCCATTCTACCAAATCCCCACAATTCAGACCTGTAAAGGGGCAGCGCTCACTGCTTTTTGATCATAGATCTGCAAAGCAGCAGCAACTGGTTTGCTAATTGAAGTACAATGTTCCTTCCCCAAGGCCCCAACTATCTGCTTGTGTTTCAAGGTTATTTTGGCCACATGCGGTTTCCAAGACATACTTTAAGATAGTTTTATGCCTAGATAATAGTCAAAGGTACTAACCCTCTCAAGCGGCACCCTGCAAAGGGTAGGTATGCGACCGTGCGACGCAGGTGAGTGTGACCCACTTGTGGGACACCCCCGCGCCGCACGGCCACCAGCTGCTGCGTGTGCTCCTGTGCCTGCCTCTGCCCCAGCGCCGGCCTCGCTGCCGCCTTGAGCGCTCCCCTTGGTTTTGCCGATTTCTGTCGGAAATTTGTGCTTGTTTTTTTGGTTGCCGTAAGAGCGTTTGTCTACTGTTTTGCCTCTGTTTTTGACCTGCATTGTTGCCTGTACCCAGTGCCCCGTTTTTCTTCGTGTTTTTTCCTTTGTGCCTGTCTCCTTCCTGTGTGCCCGCCTACCTCGCCGCCCTCCGCTCTCCCTCCCCGCTCCCGCTTCCCGCCACCGCCATCAGCCCCGCCCCTTTTCTCTTCTGTTCCCTCCCCGCTCCCGCCTCCCAGCTGCTCCGCCCACCCGCGCACTTCGCCTTTAAATGGCGACCGTGCGAACGCGCAGCGGTCACGCGCAGCGGGCGCGCCGATTGTGCGCCGAAGGCGCGCCAAAGGTAAGCCCGTCTGCGCCCGTCCGCGACCGGATCGCGACCAGCGCCAGGACCCCTGGCCCCCGAAGACCCCGACCGACCCGCCAGACGTACTCCGCCGCCACCCTCTTCGCTCTCAACACCGGCCGACTACCGGAATGCCATCAAGCCACTCCAAGACATACCCACGGACCTTTCAGCTGCCACGCCTGCAAATTCACCTGCATCCGGACCAGCCCCGCACCAGCACCCGCCAAGTCGAACACCAGCAGCACCCACCTCAAGTGCATCCTGCTCAACACCCGCTCCGTCCACAGACACGCCATCGAACTCTGGAACCTTCTAGACGCCACAGCCCCTGACGTTGCCTTCCTCACGGAGACCTGGATGAACGCCTCTTCAGCTCCCGACATCGCCATCGCTATCCCAGAGGGCTACAAGATCGTCCGGAGGGACCGAAACGCCAACCAGATGGGAGGAGGCATCGCCATCATCCACAGGAACACCATCCGTGTCACGACCAGCACCGACAACACCCTGACCACCGCCGAACACCTGCATTTCCAGATCCACACCAACCCTAACACCACCCTCAGAGGCACCCTGATCTACCGACCCCCTGGACCACGCACGCAATTCAGCGAGGACATCGCCGACTTCGCCAGCCCGCATGCCCTCCCCTCCGCTGACTACATCCTCCTCGGAGACCTCAACTTCCATCTGGAGAACAACAACGACCACAACACCAGCACCCTGCTCGACAACCTCGCCAACCTGGGACTCAAGCAACTGGTGTCCACCCCCACCCACCTCGCCGGACACACACTCGACGCCGTCTTCTCAGCCAGCACAGACATCGACTTCAGCCACGCCACAGAGCTTCAATGGACGGACCACAGCTGCGTCCACTTCACCTTCAAGAGAACGACGACCCACCAACACCAGCAACACACCGCCCGCAGAAGCTGGAACAAGATCACAGCAGACCAGCTCGCCACCTCCCTGAGCCAACACCCTCCTGCCAGCTCAGCGAACCCCAGCCAGGCCGCCGATAACATCACGAAGTGGATCAGCAACTGCGCGGACGAACTCGCCCCGCTGAGGACCCCGCCTAGCAGACCCGGCAGCAAGAAGGCCCCATGGTTCACCGACGAACTCAAGAGCTCCAAGAAGAACTGCCGAGCCCTCGAGAAAGTCTGGAAAAGGAATCCGACACCGGACAACAGGACCTCCTACAAACTTGCCACCCGGAAACACCACCAGCTGATCCGCGCCGCCAAGAGAACAGCATTCAAGGACCGGTTGGACAACAACGCACACAACAGCAAGGAACTCTTCAACATCGTGAAAGAGCTTTCCAACCCCAACGCAGGAAACAACGACATCACCCCATCGCAAGACCTCTGCAACTCCCTCGCCTCCTACTTCCACAACAAGATCACAGACATACACAGCAGCTTCAACAACCAACCAACGCACACCACGACCGACCAGCCACCCCCCCCCCACCACCACCCTCCACGCCTGGACCCCGATCAGCACCGAAGACACCATCCGCACGATGAACTCAATCCACTCCGGATCACCAACCGACCCCTGCCCTCACCACATCTTCAACAAGGCCTACGCTGTCATCGCACCCCACCTGCGAGACATCATCAACACTTCCTTCGACACCGCCATCTTCCCCGAGAGCTGGAAACACGCCGAACTCAGCGCTCTACTCAAGAAACCAACAGCGGACCCCACCGACCTCAAGAATTACCGCCCCATCTCGCTTCTCCCGTTTCCAGCCAAAGTCATCGAGAAGACCGTCAACAAGCAGATGGCCGCCTTCCTCGAGACGAACGGATCCCTCGACCCCTCACAGTCCGGCTTCCGAGCCAAACACAGCACCGAGACCGCCCTCATCGCCGCCACCGATGACATCCGAGCCCTGATGGACAATGGAGAAACAGCGGCCCTCATCCTCCTAGACCTCTCCGCGGCATTCGACACGGTCTGCCACCGCACCCTAGTACGGCGCCTCAGCAACATCGGCATCCAGGACAAGGCGCTGGAATGGATCATCTCCTTCCTCGACGGAAGAACACAGCGAGTCCGCCTACCACCGTACAAGTCAGAGGCCTCCGAAGTCATCTGCGGCGTCCCCCAAGGATCATCCCTGAGCCCCACCCTCTTCAACGTCTACATGAGCCCCCTCGCGGCCATCGTACGCAAACACCACCTCAGCATCATCTCCTACGCCGACGACACCCAGCTGATCCTCTCCCTGACCAACAACCCCGCCGCCGCCAGAGCCAACCTACACGAAGGGATGAAAGAGGTAGCCGAGTGGATGACGACCAGCCGCCTGAAACTGAACTCGGACAAGACGGAGGTCCTCATCCTGGGCTCCTCTCCCTCCGCCTGGGACGACTCCTGGTGGCCTCCCGCCCTGGGCACCGCACCCAAACCGACAGACCATGCACGAAACCTGGGCTTCATCCTGGACTCCTCCCTCTCCATGACCAGGCAAGTCAGCAGCGTCTCCTCGGCGTGCTTCAACATCCTACGCATGCTACGGAAGATCTTCTGGTGGATCCCCACAGAGACCAGGAAGACCGTCACCCAGGCCCTCGTCACCAGCCGACTGGACTACGGCAACGCCCTCTACGCCGGGACCACCGCCAAGCTCCAGAAGAGACTCCAGCGGATCCAAAACGCCTCAGCCAGACTCATCCTCGACATCCCACGATCCAGCCACATCTCCGGACATCTGAGAGACCTTCACTGGCTCCCCATCAACAAGAGAATCACCTTCCGCCTCCTCACCCACGCACACAAAGCCCTACACGACCAAGGCCCGAGCTACCTCAACAGCCGAGTCAACTTCTACGCTCCCAAACGCCACCTCCGATCAGCCAACCACGCCCTCGCCGCCGTCCCCCGCATCCGAAGAGCGACTACAGGAGGAAGGTCCTTCTCCTACCTGGCCGCCAAGACCTGGAACTGCCTCCCGTCCGACCTGCGCCTGACCCAAGACCACCTCTCCTTCAGGAAGAAGCTGAAGACCTGGCTGTTCGAGCAGTAGCGGCACCCCCCCCCCCCCCAGCGCCTTGAGACCCTATGGGTATGTAGCGCGCTCTATAAGTGCCACTGATTGATTGATTGATTGATTATAGGACATGTGGGGATTTAGTGTCATAAATTTAGTTTTGAACGTGTTTATCTCTAGGCCTCGCATATCACAGAAATCTTTAAATCGATTTAAAAGCAGCTGAAGCCCCCCCACCTCTGAATTTTCGACACCCGTAAGGTATAATCTGCAAATAGGAGGGTCACTACTTCTCCCCCCTCCTCGATTGGGTGAACTGGGATAAAAACGGGACTGCAATATTCATGTTGATTGTTTTTATTTCAAGGTCCTATAAAAGGTTCTGTAGAGCGTTTTGTGATACTTTAATTCTCTCTCAAAAAATTCATGTTAAGATCTCATCTGTGTACCCTTTATAAAGAAATTTTCGTTTACATTTAGCTAGCCATCGGTCCATATAACGGTTGACGTTTTATTATTGGTAAGGTACATTTTACATGTATGTGTAGGCAAATATATCACTGGAAAATACTAGCTTAGTTAAGATTGACAGGAGTTAATTATGCATACAAAATAACGCCTCAAAAGCTAAGAAATACACTAGTTTATTTAGTAACTGAACCAAAAACTCCCAACCCCTTCAAGTGTGAATGTTGGCAATCATAATACTATTAAGAGTTGAGTGAGTGTGTTGCAAAGTGCACAAGACTTTCTGTGATTCATGAAACTGGTGGAAAGAGAATTGAGAGGGGTGTTAATTGCATAATTGTAGTTTTGGTTGGGGTACAATTTATAATTTAATGACTATGTCAGATTGAAAAGAGGGTGATCTGAATTTTGGAATGCTCAAGGTGTTATCCTGGGTTATTAATGACTCATTGCAAAGCACTGTAGGATTGTAATTTTGGGATTGCATTGTAGAGTTCCAGGTTGGATTAATTCATAATTGAGAATCTACCAATGTCTAAAAAATTAGTTGTATCATTTACTTATTTAATAATGTAATGTGCTATTACATGTGTGAACTAATGTGGCTGCTTATAAAGAAGAAATACATTTGGAGAAATTACCAATGCCTAAAGGTCTGTTAACCTCGGTCTTAAGGAGGAAAAATGGCTTCAGGAACCTGGGGCATTAATACATATTAATGTTTCCAAGCGTTAATGACACTTGAGTGCCCCTCTCAATATCATGGGCTTAGTCAATAAGGACTCTGAATGGTCCTGGCACTATATGCCTCATAACACAACTGTTATTGCATTGACCCATTAAAGGTTCTTATAGACTAAAACCAGTCAGTAAGGACCTTTAATGGGTCAACGCAATATCAGTACGAGTGGCTTGAGGCACTGCTAAGACTTACTAGGCTAAGGGTCTGATTTAGAGTTTGTTAGTCCGGTACTTTGTCACAGACTTGATGGATATTCTGCCCACCTTATTACCACTACCATCGGATATAATGCATTTGTAAAGAGGCAGATGGGAGATCTGTATGTTTGTGACGGAGTAACCGGTTCGCCAAACTCCATAACCGGCCCCAAGGTAGTAGTGAGCGTCAGTGCAGTAATGAACATTAATAGCTCCAAACAGTAATGCTGTTCAGTGGCAGTAGCCTCAATCATAGGCATTGATTCACCAAATGTCAAAGTTAGTGGACTTGAACTTAGACACTCTTTGGCCCGCCTGTCATGATTTCACAGGAAGTGACCTCACAAAACGTTTGACACTGGTGATAGTCCAAGAAGGGACCTCATTGAATTTTAAAGTCCTACAATAAAAACAAATTATAGTAATACGAAATATCCTAAAGCAGATAAAAATATGTGTAGGCGAAGTTCAGTTCTCCAATATTGGGGTGTCTTTCATCGATTCACATGCCTGAATAATTCCCTGTCATCGGAGTAGGAGTCCCCCCGGTACATAAAATAGAAATAACATGCACATAATAACCAAAAAACCTTGGTAATAAACAACCAGGAAGTAAAGTAGCCCTAAGCTACAATAGCAAAAACTTCCACACTCATGACTATCATAGTCATTTTGTATAGTCCAAACTGCAGCCAGTCAGGCTACAGCACCCACCAGAATGTTCTCCCCAGTGGCTCAGGCTCTCAGATTTTCTACCGCACGTCGTGTGAAGGGAGTCTCCCTGAGCTCTGCTCAGTACTTCACTTTTCCTACTGGATTTCTTCATCCAAGATGTCATCTACTAAAAAATCTCTCTTCAGGCCTTGTGGGAAGCTCCGGCTTTTTAAAGAAGATCCCCACAAAAAGTGCATCTACTGCCTTTACCCTGATCATGAGGTGAGAGAGTGTAAAATCTGCAGGACCTTCCCTCAGAAGACCCTCAGAGACAGGGAATGACGCCTAGGTCTGTGGCTATAGACGATCAAAGACCAGGACAATCCCTTATCTGAAGTGGGAAGTGTGGCTTCAGGGTCATCTGTGTCCTCAAGAAAGTGTATGGCTGAGGAAGATCTATCTTCCACTGGGGCTAAGGTGTTGAGGAAAGTTCAGCCCTCCAAGGGCTCTGGCTTGCCTTCTGCAAAAAAAGGCTTCTCCACCTTCTGGATCATCATCTGTATTGCCCCCTAAAAGGACTGGAAAGTCTTTGGCATCTAAGAGGCTTCCTGAGAAGGTTTTTTCTCAGAAGAAGTAGTCCACGCCGTCGGCTCCTTCGTCGTTGATTATCATCGTCGACGCCACTTCAACATTGATAGTCACCTTCTCATCACCTAAGCCTAAGATGATAATGTCGTCAGCCTCTTCACCGTTGATGCTGGTCTCTGTTGTGGTAAGACCTATTTTGTCGACAAAGATAATGCCGTTCATCGTCGACGCTCCGTCATCGATAACGAAGGGAGGTAAGATTCCGTCGACGAGTGCTCCATTGAGGAAGACTGGCTCGATGTCGACGACCCCACCGTCGACGAAGACTACCCCGTCGACGAGTGCTCCATCGACGAAGACTGGCTCGACGTCGACGACCCCATCGTCGACCAGGCTGGCTCGACGTCGAAGATCCCACCGCCGACGAAAACTGCCTCGTCGTCCACTGCTTCATCGGGGACGAAAAATGCCCCGTCATCGAAGACATTGTCGACGAAGGATGCCTCGTTGTCGAAAACATCGTTGACGAAGGTTACACCATCGCTTAAGTTAACTGTCTAGTCGACACCATCTCCTTCGACGATGGCACTGTCGACGACAAAACCGTTGACGTCACTTTTATCAACGTGTATTGAACTACACGTATGGTCTTCCACACCATCTACGGCCTCTTTTGCCCAACCAATTACGACACCTTCTCTGCTTGAAAGACGTGGCTCGTCATTACAAGCTTTATCACCGCTTTAATTGCCTGACCAATTGCTGGATTCCGATGATGATGAGGAGCAATCTGATGTAGACGACAGGTCAGATCTGCTACAAGTCCATCTGAATTGCTTATTAAATATCAAGAGGAAGATCCAGACGAGGAAAAGTTCTCTGAATCTGTATGTCAAGCTCCTGCCACGGTGCCCTCAGCACAAATGCCTTTGGCCCTTTTTAATAACTTATAGTACATGTTAGACGATTACTATAGTCGTTTCCCTCCATCGGAGTTGGCGGGATCTCTCCCATCCACTCCCATGCCTCAGGCCTCTGCATCCACTTTGAAATCTCCAAGACCACCTTCTCCAGCACCATCTCATCATTCTCAAGAAGCAAACACCACGGATGAGGAAGGAGAGGTGGATGACAAATCTAGTCTGTCGGAGTGGGATGACTACCAAATTCAGACACCATCATCTTCTGGTCCAGCTGCGGCTAATTCGCTTCCAGTAGACATTGGAGGCTTCCATCTCCTGATGGAAAGAGCTACTAAAAGGTTCCTAATCCCAATGGAAACAAAGAAAGATGAGTGCTTTCTTTATGATTTTAAAGATCAGCCGCGAAGGCAAGTCAAAACTATTCCCATCATTGACTTCTTAAGGAAGGAAGGTTTAAAAATTATGGCGACACCCAATTCCCTTCCGGCTGTATTGCCCCGCTTAGACAAACAGTACAAGGCACCGGACAACTCTCCTGCATGCCTAATAGGACAACCTAAGGCTGATTCGGTTGTCGCTCAAGCGGCGCAAAGACGGGCCAGGAACCCCTCTTCTCCTATTTCGGCTCCACCTAATAGAGATGGCAGGCATTTGGATTCCATCGGGAAGAGGGTCTACACGATGGCAGCAATAACTGTACGAGCCGCGAACTCCCTAGCGATATTTGGGAGAAACGACAAGCAAATGTGGTCGGACATCTCCCCCTATGTTGAGATGTTACCAGAACCTGCAAGATCTGAGGCAAGGCAGATATTGCGAGAGGGTGAACTTGCTTCAGCAGAAATGATCGACGCAGCAGTAGACATGGCGTCTACAGGTTTCAGACAGCTAGCAGGTGCGGCTGTGTTGAGGAGACAGGGATGGCTAAAGTCCACATTGTTTCGCCAAGAGGTCCAGACCAAAATATTTGTCATGCCTTTTGATGGCGAGTTTCTTTTTGGCCAGCATGTTGACGAGGCCCTACAGGCTATCAAAAAGGACACTGAAACGGCGAGATCTTTGGGTAGCCTGCCGTTTCGCAAGTCGTCCTTTCGAGGGGCTAAAGGGCGTGGATCCTTTTCCAACAGAGGAAATTGCAATCAGCAGAAGTCATATCAAACTTCTCAATCTAACCAGAGATATCAGCCCTACAAACAACAGTCTTACGGACAGCGAGGTAATTCTTACACGCAGTCCAGAAAGAAGTCCTCCTACAGTGGAAGAGATTCCAATAAAAAACAGTGAGACATGCCACCTGCCACCATCTCTACCCTTCCCCCAGTCAAAAGGTGGAGGAAAAATATCCCGATTCTACTCTAACTGGTCCGCAATTACTACAGACAAGTGGGTCCTGGATATAGTGGCCAGAGGACACAATTTAGAATTCGTCAAAATTCCCCCAAATTCTCCTCCCAAGGGCTCACCATCTCATATCAAGGAGTTGTTCACCCAAATACAATCAATGATACAGAAGGGAGCGTTCGAAAAGGTTCCTTACTTGCAAAAGGGAACAGGTTTTTACTCAAGATTCTTCCTCATAAGGAAAAAATCGGGGGAATGGCATCCCATCCTCGATCTGCGTGCCCTCAACAAATACTTAAAGAAGTTGACCATCTGAATGTTAACACTTCAAGAAATCCTCCAGCTTCTTTCAATGGGGGGATCACATGGCCACCCTCGACCTTCAAGATGCTTATTTTCATGTGCCGATCCTCCCCAGACACAGAAAATTCTTACGATTCAGAGTGGCTGGCAGGGATTTTCAGTATAAAGTTCTCCCCTTTGGACTTCGTTCAGCACCCGTGCTTTCACGACGGTTATAGCTCCGGTGGCAGCATGTCTCCGCTTAGAGGGCATTCAAATCTTCCCATACTTCGACGATTGCCTTATCAAGGCCAGTTCTTTTACAACAGCAAGCGCACATGTTCAAAGATGCCTGTTTCTATTCCAGTCTCTGGGACTCTCCATCAACTTAGAAAAATCCCATCTCATTCCGTCTCAAAGAAAGTCATTCTTGAGAGCCACACTGGATACCCATCTCACTCAGGCTTTCGTCTCAAAAGAAAGGCAACACAAAATCTGCAATATGGCTCGCCTACTGCAAGAAAAAGAGTACGTTTCAGTTTGAATGTTCAAATCTTTCCTAGGGATGATCTCATCCTGCATCCCTCTAACTCCCAACTGTCGTCTCAGAATGAGACCTCTACAACAGGAACTCAACCTCCAATGGTTGCAGGTTTCGGGGTTGTTCGACATCAGTTGCTTCACTCCTGGTATGAGAGAAGTCTTTCACTGGTGGACTCAGATAAAAAATTTGCAAGAGGGATGTGCATTCCTGACGGAGGTACCAAATTTTACCATCACCACGGATGCTTCCCTCGAAGGATGGGGAGCACACCTTCAGGGAATGACTGTCAACGGAAAGTGGAATGTGCAACAAAGGAAGTGGCACATCAACCTCCTGGAGGTACGAGCCATATTCTTGGCCTTGGAAAAGTTTCGAACAGTCATCCAAGGCTCCTCGGTACTAATCCGGACAGACAATACAACAAGTATGCATTATTTAAACAGACAAGGCGGTACAAAATCGGCCATTCTCTTCCAGCAAGCCCAGGAGATTTGGGATTGGGCTCTGGGTCACTAGATCAATCTTTCAGCGGTCCATGTTCCAGGCATTTCCAATGTCCTAGCGGATTCACTCAGCAGATCTGCAATATCCAATCACGAATGGGAGATCCACCAACCGACGTTGGACCGAGTCTTTCCGGAGTGGGGTCACCCCAATCTGTACCTGTTTGCAACAATTCAGAACCGCAAATGCCCACACTTTGCAAGCTGACTTCCCCATAAGGACTCATGCGGGGATGCGCTTTCTATGAACTGGTCTCAGATATATGCATACGCCTTTCCTCCGATTCCGTTGGTTCCCAGAGTCATCTGCAAAATGAAAAGACAGCCGTGTCGCCTCATCCTCATTGCTCCCAGATGGCCTCACCAATACTGGGTCACCGAACTTCTCCTCCTTTCGGAGTGCGATCCCATTCAGTTTCCTCCAATACCGAACCTTCTTCAGGGGTGTCAAATCTGTCACCCGGACCCAGCCTCCTTGAGATTAGCAGCTTGGCTCCTCAACACCTTGAGTTTGCAGTTTGCACACTTAGATATCCCTGCGGATTGCCAAGAGGTTTTAGCCAATGCTAGAGCACCTGCCACGATTAAGACATACAAGCTCAAATGGAAGAGATTCTGCGCCTGGTGTCACTCTGCCAATTTACAGCCAATTCATGCCAAGCCAGAACAGATCTTACCGTTCTTTCTTTATTTCGATAGAGAGGGGTTATCTCATTCCACGTTGAACGTATTCTTGGCAGCTATATCGAGGTTCCGTCAGGATGGTTCTAACTCTCTCTATTCTACTAGAGTTATTCAGCAATTTTTTAAAGGACTCTTCCGAATGTTTCCTCCTATTCGATGTCCGCCTCCATCCTGGCATTTGAGTGTGGTACTCGCTCAGCTCATGCATCACCCCTTTGAGCCTATTCATAAGGTGGATCTTAAGTTCCTATCGTGGAAGGTTTCTCTACTTTTTGCTCTGACATCAGCAAGAAGGGTCAGCGACATTCAGGCATTCACGATTAAGTCACCTTTTCTACAATACACGTAAAATTCAGTGGTGCTTCGTACCAATCCAAGCTTCATGCCTAAGGTTCCTTCAGTCTTTCACCTTAATGAACCAGTTTTCTGAAGACCTTTTTTCCAAATCCTCAAACAGCAGCAGAAAGAGCTTTGCATTCCCTTGAGATCAGGAGATTTCTCAAGTTCGATCTGCAACAATTCGGTAAACAGATCAGCTATTTGTAGCATATGGAAGGCTACGTCAAGGTTACACTGTATCCAAACAGACTATAGTTCGTTGGATGTCCTTGACTATTAGTCTGTGTCATCAACAGGCGGGAAGGACTCTACGCTCCATGCCAAGAGCACATTCTACAAGAATGGTCTCCTCTTCCACCGCTCTCTTTGCTGGTGTGCCTTTTCATCAGATCTGCAGAGCGGCAACCTAGTCCAGCAGGCACACGTTTACCAAACATTACTGTTTGGACACTGCAAGTGATGCAGATACGTCAGTGGGACTAGCAGTTCTCCGCAATCTTTTCAAATATGGTGAGCCTCTGTTCTCCCTCCTCCACTATGCTCTTTTTAGACGCTTAGTCTTACACTGTGTTCTTTCTTGCTCAGTATGCATTTGTAAGCACTATTGTATTTATATACGTTTAAGATTCTGCTCATGTTGCATTGAGAGGCATGTTTACATATATACTGTGATACAAAGAGCGTCTAACGAGCATTATGGTTTGTACTGCTATCTACTCTGATTCAGGCATGTGAATCTCTGAAAGACACCCCAATACTGGAGAAGAACAATAGTTACTTACCTGTAATCTGTGGTTCTCCAGTATTGGTGTCTTTCATAGATTCACATGCAACCCGCCCACCTCCCCGCAGAGGCTCTTTGGCTATGATGTTTAGCGTCACTCCTGTGCGAGAAAATCTGAGAGCCTGAGCCTCTGGGGAGAACATTCTGGTGGGTGTTATCACCTGATTGGCTGCAGTTTGGACTATCCAAAATGACTCTGATAGTCATGAGTGTGGAAGTTTTTGCTCTTGTAGCTTAGGGCTACTTTATTTCCTGGTTGTTTATTACCAAGGTTTTTTGGTTATTATGTGCATGTTATTTCTATTGTATGTGCCATGGGACTCCCACTCCGATGACGGAGAATGATTCAGGCATGTGAATCTATGAAAGACACCAATACTGGAGAACCACAGATTACAGGTAAGTAACTATTGTTCTTCATTGTACTGTGGGGAAACACCTTGCATGGACTAAGCCTAGAAATGCAGTTTATGCGCCCCAGGGGCGTTTAGAGAGGCACTTAATCAGTTGTGTGGGAGGTGTTCACTGCTCTGTAAGTATACTCTGAAATTATCCTGGATAAGGGCTTGATTTTTTTGAAAATGAAAAATGTTATGAACCATGCATCTTTTCAAACATAAAATACAAGAGCTGATGTTTCAACCTTGGTTGATGCTGGAGGAACAGTGCAGCATTGTTTTTGTGCATTTTCCTATTTTCAAAATATTTGTCAAGTGCATTTGCACTTGACAAAGTGTACACAGAGCCCTACAGAAAGTGTGTTGCCACACTGAACTATCTTACTTCTACTTCTGGAACGGGAATGGTTTCAATACACTTGTGAGTGCTTAATTTGTAAAATAGTGAGTGCCAGTGCCCACAAGCACTGCTCACAAGCCCGACTGGCGCTGTTAAATGTCAGTGCGCTAAATACCAAGGCTGTGTAGTCCTGAATCCAACTCAGGCCTCTTTAATACACTGCCAGACACTGCTTACCCCTTTCTCTAAATCTTGCAGTTTCCTGTTTTCTCCCTTTATGACGTCTATTCTGTCTTTTTATTCTCCTTCTTTCCTGTTTGTTAGTTTTTCGCTCTCTTGCTCTCGGAAAATGTCTGTTGAGTAAAAATATGTGCCAGTACCCAAAAATGAGTGCTGGTGGCCCCCTCTGGCTCAAATTGAGCATTGTATATGCTTGTGTTGGGATGTATCTGTGTCTGGCCACCACCCTCCTAGTTTAACACTCCTAGCTTCAGTAAGTGTGTTGCTAAGCACTGACCATGACTTGTCCTTTGACTGTCCTGGTCACACACCCAGGCTTTCAGCCCCTCAGCCGGTTCCCCCGGACATTCATCTGTGCTTATCTCTGGATAGCCACCTTGGAAAGGCTCTCATTATATGAATGCAAGCGCCATCTTGGCTTGCTGGAGTGCCATCATGCGGGAGAGAGAGTGACCACTTTACAAGCCCATATCTCATGTAAGTGAAGAGGCAGAGACTCGAATTTCAGCATCCCAGGGCAGGCACTGACCCCTCTCTCATACCTTCAGAGTTGTACAGTGCTGTGGCGGGAGCCATGGTGTTCAGTAGAGACACGTCCTGTCGGAACTCTGCTCAGGCCACATCCCCCTAAACAACCACCGCCCTCTGAGTGTGAAGGGGACCAGGACCTTCCTTTATCAGCCATTTTGCAGGACTCCTACCTTGCCCTAAGGAAAGATGTCTGTTTTCCTTTGGAGTATTAAGATGTAGGGCCAACTTTAACTTACAGAGACAGAGATGCTGGCTCTGTATTATGTAATTTGGATATATTGCAAGGGTTCAAACGCCCTATTCTCCTAATCATGGGGATTTTTATCTGCCGGAAAGTTCTTTATTTTCCCGGATAGAACGTTATTAAACTTAGTTTAGGTGAGATTTTCAAAAGTTAGATCTTTTTCTTTTGTGTTTGTGCATTCCGCATGAATAAATATTATCTCTCCGCAGTTGATACCTCGTCAGTGTTCCCTTGGGACATAAGGTTAGCTTGATATAGAACTCCTCACTTAGTCATGCATGGTACCCTATAGGTTTGATATTCATTAGAGAGTTATAGGAGTTTAATTGGTTTCCATTTTTCTGTGTCACCTTAACTAGCAAAAGAGGCAAACATATCCCCCCATTGCCACTTGTGGCGTGTGGAACAGTGAAGAAAAGTTAAAACAAATACTGGGTACCCATAGTCACATGCCTAGTATCCTATAATATTAAACCAACAATTTCCTCTGTGAGTACCAGCTATGTTTACCCACTTACTAACCGAAACAACCATAAGCAGAAATTATTTTAATATTCCCTTCTTTGGTATTTGCAAGACCATAGTTCTCAAAAGAACTTAATTGCTATATTTGCTTGAAGCGAATCAAGCGCTTGATACATAAGCAGGACAGGTGGTCTAGAAACATTTATTTAGATTTAGCTTGCAGATTTTTAACTTGCCTCTCAGCTTATGCTGCTTGCTGCTCTTATTACAAATCTGTAAATGATCCAAATCTAGAGAGAAAAAACAGCTAGTTACCTCTAATGTATTTATCATTGTATTATTATTAAAAGTCATCAGTTGAGGCTTGAGAAAGCCTCCTTATGGGACTCAGAAGTGATGTTCTCCCAATGTTACTGTTGAAGGGTACTCTGAAGGTTGTAGTGTTTGTAGTATTTATGGCCCCTGCCAGTAAAGAGAGTTTATCAAAGACTTTGCCTTTAATGTGAGGGAAGAACATTAACTAGCAGATGGTGCATTCCTTTCACCCTCCTTATTTGAGCACCAGTTATTAGTGTCCACAATAATATTTAGGAAAGCAGGTGTTCTTATCAGTCCAATATCATGAAGTCTGTGTCATCTTATTGCTTGCTTTAGTCTCCATACCAAGGTTTTGTACTGAAGCTGTGCTCTTATGAAGTGAGATCACCGTATTGGACAACTTTGTAAGTTTCATAAAACGGAATACCGTTTGTAGCCGGTCCTTGAAGAATGAACTGTATATTCCCTTTTACTGGTTACAACTACAGCAAGCTTTTTTGCAACTATAACTTCTTTTAATGGTAATGGGCTATGAAAGTAATAGTGCATGGAATCTTTCTGGATAGTTTATTTGGGCATCATGCTAACAAAGTCTTGTGTGTTTCACTCTTCCTTGCAGAACGGACATCTTTGTGTTTCTCCTGAGCACAAGAGCTGGTGGCCTGGGTATTAACCTCACTGCTGCAGATACGGTTAGTGGTGCTGATAAAATGATAGTGTATCTCCTTAACCTGAGGCCTGTGTTGTTGATGCACATGCTTCATGTGAGTTTACTTTAACATTTCAAAAATGTTTTGCATTACTTTATGTTGCTCGGTTTAAGATTTAAACCTCCGAGTGCTTTCAAGTTTTACAGACTAATACTAAACCCATTAGCTTACTGAAAACTTTTTTTCTGGGACTTGGAAGCCTACAAAAAGATGGTATAGCTCAGCCCCTATGCAACTTAAAAGGCATAAGATTGCTTTTTGGTGGGAAGGCGGGGATCTGAACGGTAACCTTGAAAAATATGTGTTGCGGTTCACAGCAGGGTTTGCTGCCTTAACCCCCTACAATGCTCACTGGTACTTCATGGGGCTAATAAGGAAATGGTCCACTATTAACCCAGAACTCGTTCTGGAGGAGATAATAAAGCGTAACCTTGAGCAAGTTCTGGAGTGTCTAGAAGTAAAATTAAATAGCCCAGTTATGATTAAATCATATACGGCAATAAATTAGACAATCCGGGAACTTTTAACCAAGAGTTAGTGTGATGGGAAACAAAAAAAGAAAAGGTGGTTCAATAGAGAATGTTCCCATCTGCATAATAAATTAATAAAAATTTTAAAAATTATACCACTTGACAAGAAGGCAGTTAGGCAGGCAGTTAGGCAGGCTCATATAGATTATAAGTGTGTTTTGGAGCAAGGTAAGATGGAGATCAGGAAAGATGTCTGGGATCAATTACTACAGGCGTCACAGAGCAAAGACTCCAGACTCTTCTGTCAGACAGTGAATGAGGAATATTTCCGTGACACACAAAATGGTATCATTGATGTAACCATTATGCCGGAAACTTGGGTGAAACATTTTACTGAACTTTATGGTATTAGTACTGAATCATCTAGTGGCATTGATCCTCAATATGAGGTATCTCCCTTGCAACCCCCGACGAGGTAGATAGGGCGCTTTGCCAGACTGTAAAGAATAAGGCTTCCGGTCCTGATGGGGTACCTGCAGATTTATTTTTAGCAGATATAACCTTGTGGCTACCAGTGTTAACAAATATACTAGGCTGCTATGCGGCCTTGGGTCCACCAGATACCTGGAGATCGGTAATAGTAGAATAATAGTGCCCGTATATAAAAAGGGAGACAGGTCAGGCCCTAAATGCAATCGACCAATCTACCTAATTGATTGTAACTGTAAAATAATGGGTTGAATAATAAGGCAGGGATTGGAGGTCTGGATGGCAGAAAATGGGAAATTTTCAAATATTCAATATGGATTTAGAAAGGGTCTGGGCACCGTGGACCAGTGCCTCAATCTGCACCTGGTCATCGGCAAATATACTGTGGTGAAGCCAGGGACCTTATAACTTGGGTTTATGGACCTGACTTCTGCCTTTGACTGGGTGCAGAGGGGGAGACTCTGGGAGAAAATGCTGCTCATGGAGATTGATCCATCTATCGTCCATTATCTAGCAGCAATGCATCACCGAGCCACAGGGAGAGTACGTTATGGAACAGCTGGCGAGCTGACCCCACCAATAAAGATAGATTGTGGGATTCGCCAGGGATGCGTACTTGCTCCATTTTTATTCTGCCTATATATAAATTACTTGGAAAGTAACATCAGAACTGGTAATATAGATGCACCAACAGTAGGTTACAGGTCTCTACTGGCCCTATTATACGCTGATTATTGTGTTTTAATGTTGAGAACTGGGGTGGGATTACAAAGGCTTTTAACTGGTTTTAATGATTTTATATGAGACCTTGGCCTAAAAACCAATGTTGCGAAATCACATGTAATGGTAATAGGTAAATCTCCAACAAAAACATTTTATATAAATAATGAAACACTGTCTCGGGTACCAATTTTTTCTTATTTAGGTAAACTTTTTAATGAAAAAGATTCATGGACACATCTAGTAGATGCAAGGATTGGAAGCTTTAATAAAAACACAGAGGCCATCTTCAGATTCACAAAAAAATTAGGCTCTCACCCAATTAAAGCCATAATAGACATCTACAAAGCACGGACATGTGCAGTTGCTTTGTATGGTGCTGGAGTCTGGGGCTTTACCAATACCCTGGGGATTCAGAGAGCAGAAAATATGATGTTAAAACGTATATTGACATTACCTAAAAGCACTCCTGCCACTACGTGCCAAAACGAATTAGGTGTAACACCATTGACTTTTTATATGCAATTATTTCCCCTGAAGCTCTGGCATAACATTTGGACCAAGGAGGAACCAGTCCTGAATTGTGATGTCATTTTAGACTGCTTGAAACTAGACTCTGTAAAAAAAATTCCCTGGTTATCCTATATTCACGAACAATTAGGGAAGCTGGGTTTGGAGGACTGTTTCAGCACACTGGGTGATATTTCTGCAATCCCAAAAAAAATCTGAAAAAGGATTTTCTCTTTTATTTGAAGCAAGTAACACATAGTAAAGAGATGGCAAAAAAGGGTTGTAGAGCACTCATTATTAGTCAGCTCCCCAAAAATTGCACTGTACCTTTCCTTCTATTTTAATCAGGTCAAAATGTTTTACTTGATTAGATTCAGGATGGGCATTGCTCATCTCCTGGCGTCGTACCCATGTGATGTATACTGTGATACTAAACTAGAAATGTGTCCATGTGATTCACTTTCTGCACAGAGCACCTTATATTAAATTTTTTTTGCAAACTTTATTCTGGCCCGAGACGTACCTTTTTAAAACCATTATTAAGGTTTTTAAATATTAGAAAGTGCCACCTTGCGCTGCGCCATCTACTTCTCTTAAACGACGAATGCATTTGTTTAATGATTTGTAGGTATATTTCCTAGGTATATTTGTAGGTAAATTTGTCAAAGATTAATTTTATTATGTATATTAACTGAATTAAAATGTTATTATTGCTCTTTTATGGCTAAATTAGCTGAATAAAGATCTTATACTGACTGATTGACTTCATAAAGGAAAATGAAGGGCAGGAGCAGTACTGAGTGAGAACAGGTGAATGCTCTCCTTGTATGAGCTGAAGCCTGCAATGTGCCACCATTGATTCACTCTTATAAGGAAGATATTTGGTGGCAACTGGAAATTAACCTGCTAGAGGGTTTACTTTCCACATGACCTGTGAAAGAGCACCCCGTCTTGCAGACTAAGCAGATATAATAGTTTGTACTTAGTGTGGATTGCCACTCATTGGTGTCTACAGCAGGTCCATCAGTGTAAATAACCCACTAGCAGAATTGATCTCCGTAGGCTGATGGAGATGGGTAGCCATGACCCCATCATGACCCAAATATGACCAGGCGCCTGCCAGTTATTGCCCAATGGTGTAATTGCACCAGCCACTATCATGCCATTGAGTGGCACAGTGAAGTGCCACTGCATCATCAGGACACTTTAGCAATGTGGGTAAAATAGTGGAGATTTGTAAGCATGAATTGTTCCATACAAGGGATATTCCACAGTGAGACTATCTTCATTTAGGAGCAGTGCCATTTCTAACTTATTTGTACTCTAAAGTACATATCTGTCAGTTGACCACAATTAACTGCATGGCTCCCATCATTAGAAACATGAAAGGCAGTATGTTTCACAAGTTCACATTAAAATTAGTTGTTCGCTGTGGATTTTTGGAGAAGTTTTTAGACTGCACAAAACCAGGTCCTTAAACAATAGAATATTACCCTAAAGTGAGACAGTATGTATACTATACAGCTGACCTGTCCCCCGTTAGAAAGTACTCAAGAGATACGATAGCCAAAAAACTCACTTGTTTACTCACATCTCAACACTCATGGCCCTCACTGCCACCCTACCATCTGTTTCCTTACATCATCAAATATTCCCTAGTGGTTCCTTGTGCTGCTCAGTGATAGCATCATCAGGTGTTCCATTAGCTTCTAAACCGATGAAGAACCTGTGAGCCTATCTCCTATTTCCTCTCCTTCACACGCAGCCTATCCACAACTAACTATTTAGGACATACAAATTAAGACATTAATAAAGAACTTTGTTTTAAAAATGCATACAATTAATAATAAACTAATTTACTACTCCTAGTGCTAACTAATCTGCACAGATTTGTAGTGGGTTTATCTGTGAACACCCAGCATGGTGTTATAAGCAGTATGGTCCACCTACTACAAACCGGGCTCAATGTTGTTAATCTGAAGAGTTTCGAACCCCCCACCTTTCACCCATTGTTAAGTTACCCCGATGTAACCTGGACAAAAAGACGTTCCCTGAAGGAATATTTCCCCAATAAAAGTACAATTACCTAGTGCCATTTCCTATTTAAAAGAAAAATTGAAGCCGTGACTTCAGAACTACTGTCCTAGATCACATACTCTCTCCTATAGATGGTGGCCCAGCATAGCTCCCCACAGATTCTCGGACGCCACAGTGCCCCCTCTAGGCATCTTTCATGTCGCAGCATGCCTGAAGAAATATGACCATTACCCCTACACTGATAAATCTGACTGACTCCTCTCACTGGCCTCCACCATCTTCAGAAACCCATGCCTCATCTGCAAAAGCATCGCCACCAGCCCATCATCTGCCCCATAAGCTCTCCAACTCTGGTGGATCTTGGCACACCCACAGCCAGGACACCATCAGATTGGAGATGAAGCAGTGCAACAAAAAAAACTACCCAAAAAGGAACAAGCCATATACATTTATGCACCCAGGATCTGGACCCACATTACTTTGTACAAAAGACCGGTCCATCAGTGCTCCACTTAGAGACAAGAGCTAAAGTCACACACCTTAAAAAATGTCCCAATGTGGTGACAGTCCTCTTCTGCTCTCAAAACCCAACTAACATTTATTTGTTTACTGCATATTTGCCTTTGAGCCACTACAGCACTCTGCTACCTTTCGGCTAAGTTTGTGCTTCACAAATACCAGTTTCATACACAGATACCAAAAATTACAGAAAAAAGATAATTAAAATACAAAAATTATGTCGCAGAGGTGAGAGAATAATACTGAGGAAAATGACTTCATCTGTTATTTGCGCATAGTCTCCTGGACCTGACAGTGATGGTTTGCATAAACTGACATGTGTTGATTTGTCTTGCCTTCTGCATTCAGTCATTGTTTGTGGATTCGTGCCAGGAGACACCTCCCTCTTGTGTCAATAATTGGCTCCTCCCTCACTATCCCGGAAATCCGTTAACACCAACTTCATTTTGAAATCTAAATTCAGGCAACTCATTAGAAGAGCTGCTGCTTTGTTGTCAGTGGACGTAAACTGTGAAAAACGTTTCCAGAAACGAATCAAAAGAAGAGTGCTGTAGTATTCTGCAAAATGTATTTTTCTCATGACGCTTCCTATCCATATAGTTCCCAGTATAATCTCTATTCCTAAACTCTCTCTGCAGTGATACCATCAGTGGTATTACTGTGCGTCTTAAGAGATGGTTAGATACATTCACTGCTTATGTAAGTGCAAATTTACATACAGAGATCCTGGAGTTCTTGACTCCAGTTGTGAATTGAGTGACCTTTCTCTGATTACAGTAGAATCAGACTAGTTCTTCCTATCATTGGACACTGCTTTAGATTTTCTAATTAACTTTCATCCTCACTTCCACTTACTGTCTCTCAACACCACTTCTACCTCTTCTTTAACCGTAGCTTCACCTGACACATTACACAATTATCAGCGTTTTTGATGAAAAGGTTTCTTTAGCTAAGTACCAGTGAGTGGGTTTAGTGGTTTAGCTCCAAACAAGTGTGGTATCCATTCTGTTTTAGGCCTGCTCAGGAAGTCCAGTAATCATGCTGCATCAGATTATTGGCTATTGCTCTAGCACAATTCTGCACTCTATTTCTTCTAGTAGTCCCGCACTGTGCTGTTTCTTAAATAATTAAACATCCACACAAAAGATTTCTTAAAGGGAACGCATTTCTCTTGATGCTTTCAAGTACTTCTATATAGTATGGTGAAAAAATGCAGTTGATACCCATGGCTTTTGGCTGAGTAGTTTTTGCGAAAGGAGTAATCTTTAATGTAGGAGAAACTATTCATATGCCCAGGTTCTGAGAATTCCAATACCTTTATCCGTGAAGAATGTTCCGTACTCCGCAGTCCTCCTGTCTCTTCATGATAGCAGCATCAGTGAGAAGTGGTATGTTTCTGAGACGGTTTTCTTTTGTGCTGTGGATTCATTCTTTTATTGTCTCCATGTAGGTGATATTCTACGACAGTGACTGGAATCCAACAGTAGACCAGCAGGCTATGGACCGAGCTCATCGGCTAGGTCAAACAAAGCAGGTCACAGTGTACCGTCTGATATGCAAGGGCACCATTGAGGAGCGTATCCTACAGCGAGCAAAGGAGAAAAGTGAGGTAAGGGAGAAGATTGATGGATGGAAAGGAGTAGTCATCGTTATGATGGACTGTGGGCTCAGCTTCTTGAGTCACTCAAGAAGAGCCCCAAGCCATGCATACAACAAGTAAATCGTCAGGGGGTCTAAAATACTGTTTATTGCCAACACAGAAAAAAATTGTATATGTCGGTAATCAGTCACATTGGATATTTATCTGAAGAATTAAAATGTTGCTGAGGTGTGTCTGTTTACTTTCAGTAACCACTTTTTCAGATCTCACAGTGCTAAAGGCCGCTGCCTGAGACATTCATAACTGTCTGCTGATAGCACATCCCAAATTTGTTGGATTTCTGTTGAAAATAGGGATGCTCGTTTTGATCAATGTTCGAAACGTTGAACTATTAAAATGCCATAGTGCAGTTGTAGTCTCTGTCAGCTGTCTTAAATACATTAGCCACAGATAGGCATCCCAAAACTGTATCTGATAGAGACATCTAGCCGCAGATTCCTTAACTTTGAATTTCCGAAGTGTCAGACTGGATCTGGAAGATTTTTCTTTGAGCAGTTCCCCTGCACACTGGTAGGTGGCGTTGGTCATTCGGACACTCAGAGAAGAAGCATAAGAAACATAAGAAGTCGAAGTGTGCTTAGACTTCCCCTTGTCTGTCGACTGACGTGACAAAGGAGCATTGTTGCCAGAGCACTGTATCTCAGAATTGTTGTCAGAGCCGACTTTGAGCCTCCCACTATTTCCGCAGCTGTAGCGACCCCCTTCTCAGATTAAGGAATTATATGACGTCATGATCCAACTTGCATTAAAAACCTTTCTACCCTCCTTTAAGGTGAGGCAGATCCAAGTTTTTACAGACAACACCTCTGCCATGTGTACTGCAATAAACTAGGCATGGTGGGCTCGTGGACCCTTTGCCGATAGGCCCTGCGTCTCTGGAAATGTGGCTGGAACAGAAGGGCATATCCCTGGTGGTCAACACCTGGCGGGTTCACTGAACGCCTGAGCGGAAAACCTCATCCATCGATGCCTAGCAGATCACGAATGACGTCCCCTCATAGAGGTGGCACAAGATCTCTTTTAGCAGTGGGAATAGATCTGTTCACCTCCACTGAGAAGGCGCAATGTCAGCAGTTTTGCATGCTGGAGTTTCCAAGGCGTCTCTCGCTCTGAGACTCTTTTTATCTTAAGTGGAGCTAAGTACCCCTTTTCACCCTTCCCACTCCTGCCCAGAAGATCAGTAACGACTGGGCACAAGATATCATTGTGGCTCCGGACAGGACACAGAGAGTCTGGCTTCTTGAGCATCTCAGTTTGAGCATCAATCTTTCAATCAGGCTGTCTCTTCAGGGGATTTTCTTTTGCAGCATCAGGGGATGGTTCTGCGCCTGAATCTGTCAACTCCATGCCTTCTTGCGTGGAGATTGAACTGCAACAGTTGACCGATTTCAACCTTCCACCCAAAGTCTGCAATGTTATTCTGGCATCCAGGCGTCCTAAACCAAGACGGTGGAACAAATTTGTATTATGTTGTGCAGAAGAGTCTATTCATCCTCTTTCTGCTCCTCTGTTTGATATTCTTCTTGTTATCCTTGCTCTTATCCAGCAGGCCTCTGTTTTGGATACTCTCGGGGGCTTCCTGTCTGCTCAGTCTGCTTTTTTGTGACTGCCTGACCAACCCTCTTTATTTAAGTCCCCTGTGCCTCAGTGGGACCTTAATTTGGTTCTCACATTTCTGATGTATTGTTACCATCAATACAAGCGTTCTAGTGACAATAACATTTGCCCGGAGGGTGAGTAAGCTACAGGCTTTATCAACCAAGACTCCATTCCTGTCCGTTTTCCCAGTTAAATTGGTGCTTCACACTAGAACTTCTTTCCTGCCGAAAGTGGTAAGACTATTCCATGTGGGCCAGTCAGTCTCCATGCCTACCTTTTACACTCCTCCACATCCTTTAAAAGAAGAGGAGCGACTCCACCGTCGAGACCCCAAAAGAGCCTTGCTGTTCTATCTTAATCGTAGAAGAGAGTTCCGGGTGGACGACCAACTCTTCATGAGGTATGTGAGAGCGAAGAAGGGTCGGGTGGTACAGAAACAAACCATTTCGCGATTAGTCATTTTCTGTATATAGATATGCTGCACACTGGCTAAGAACCAGCCCCCCTGAGTGCTTAAGGGGTTATTTCACAAGAGCTAAAGCTTCTACCACTGCGTTAGCATGTGGAGTCCCAGTCCTAGATATCTGCTAGACAGGAACGTGGGCGCCCCGGCATATGTTCACCAAACACTACTGCCTGGACAGTCAGGCCTGCAGGGATGGGCACTTCGCCCATTCAGTCTTACAGGACTTTTCAGTTTAGAAGTTGTCTGCAGCCCACCACCAGGGATGGTATTGCTTGGGTATCTTTTCAAAGATAAGGAATCTGTGGCTAGATATTTCTATCAGATAAACAAGTTACTTTCCTTCAGTAACACAATATCTGGTAGAGATAGGATGTAGCAGCTAATTCCTTACCAACCTGTCCATCCTCCCTGCTCTGTGGACAAGTTTCTAGGGTTAGAGCGCATCCCTTTTAGGGCCCTAATTTGGATACACCAGTGTCCGTGCCCTTCATGGCTCTGTGCTTCTGGTGTGGAAAGTCATGGAAAAGTAATTGATGTTAGTGCGCAGAGATGACTATATAGATGATGTTGATGTCACCTCTGACGACGCCACGGAGAACCATCTGACGCCTCCTACTGGCGAGCTGGGGTGTTGCTCGAAGAAAAAACTTCTTGATCCAGTCTGACACAAGGGAAATTCAAAGGTAAAAAAATCTGCGGCTAGATCTTGTCTTTACCAGATAATGTGTTACCGAAGGTTAGTAACTTGTTCATTACAACTATTATAATGAATCCTAGATAATTAATTAATGCACAAAAATGATTCAGTTGTTACACTGTACCTTAATAAGTGGCTTACAATGAATTGTGTCCTCCTATCCAGTGTTTTAGGAAGTGTCCACTAACCTTTTTCAGAGCTTTCAATATTTGACATATGTTGGAACATAAGAACAAATGAATGATGTAATTTGGCTCTTGTCACACAATGAGATTAAGTAGGTACAAACCTTTTTGTCTGGGCAGTGGTTACTGAAAAGTATTAGTTGTGGGCACTTTTATTTTCCTCTGATGCTTCAGATATTATTGCACTTCCAATGTTTTTCCAAATGTTTGCACGCCGTGGCTCACACAGGGAGTTGGTAGTGTGCTTGGAACTCAGATACACTCTCAGATACACTAATCCTTAGGACTGCCACACAATAAAGCTATCTCCAGTCGAATAAAGCTTCTAGTTTTGCAGGGTGAATCCTTTCTGGATTCACATGCTGTGCAGTTCCCCTGGGAGTTTATTCAAGCGCTCTACAAACCCGCAAATTAAATTAAATTAAATTAAATTAAATTAATTCTAGTGGTTGGGTCTGGAAATCTCCCCAAAAGCTTTTGTCCTTCTACTCTTTTTGTTTTTTGTTGTTGATGGGCGTCGACGTGCCTCTATTTGGCCTTGTGACATCATTGTGCTTCCTCCGGAAGCTCCCACCTATGGTTGCCATCTTCAGATTCTTTTTTTTCCCTCCGTTGGGTCCAGATGGATACAGAAGGCTCGTCAACAGTTGGAACAAAAGAATTGCCAGAAATCAAACAAAATTCGCCAAAAGTCTACCGGAGCGAAGAAGACATCAGACGAAGGTACCGAAGAAGTTCTGGGAGCAGGACAAGGTATACTCAGTGACAGCTCTGGAGAATGCATGTGCAGGGCACTCCTTGTACATGGTGATGGAGAAGACTCCATTCCAGTTTTGCAAAGACCGCCACCATTCGTTGCAGAGAAGGACCAGCACCCGGTCTGCAACCTCTGCCTGCCGGTAGATCACCGTAGTGAAGATTGCAACACTTGTTCAGCGTTCACCCCAAAGACTCTGAGGGTAAGACAGAGAACAGCCTAACATACCATGCAGGGCCAACCTCCCGCTCCATCTCTACGAGACTTGGGCATTTCGAGCGATGAAGGGGAGAACGTCACCAAAAGTCCAAAAGGGGATACAGAGACCGACATCCCGATCATGGATGCAGACCAAGGGGCCTAGAAGACTTCTCGAACAGAGGTAAGAGACACATCGTCTTTGAAGATCTTAACCGAGGCATGAAAATCCAACTCTAAATCCTCAACAGCAGCATCAGTGTTGAAACACTCGATAACCGCAGGGAAGACCAGAGAGATGAGTACCCTTGGGTCCTTCAAAAAGGACACAGCAGCAGTAAATAAAGAGCCCCGAAAAATCCAAGATGTCAAAGGACGATCAAGGAAAGAACGCATCAACCTTGAAACAGGAGCGGTTGAATACAGAATGACACAGTTCAACGGTGATATTGTTTTTGAAGGATTCTTCATCGTCAAAGAGAAAGCATGTGACCTCGACATCCAACAACAGACAGTGGAGATGGAGAAAAAGAAGAGGCGTCTCAAAGCCAAAATGATCAGTCTTTTACAAAAGAAGAAAGACTTCGACAAAAACCTTAAACAGTTTTGTATCCCAAATAAGTCTTTGACATTACAGAATCAAGGGGACGAATGCCTCTAGGAAATAGATCCACCTTTAACTCAAGAAGATCATGAACAATAAATATTCTATGAGGAGGAGGATGAACAAATCTACCAGGGTTTTGAGACATCAGAATACCAAGGCACATAATGGCAACATATAGAAACAGACCCACCAGAAGAAGGTGTAGACACTTATCCTTCAAGACCATCACCACCTGATGATATTGGAATATATAACCATGTTCTAAAGAAAGTAGGAAGTAGATATTGGCGGCAATTAGAAGAGGAAATAAGACAATCATGTTTTCTACTAGAAACTCTCCGGCCCACACAATCAAGGAACCAATTTTTACCAAGTATTTTGGATCAAGGAAAGGAGGCATTTAAAGTACCAGCAACACGTAAGACTGTCACTCCTAGGACAGAGAAGAAGTATAAACACTCTTCCAAGGATCTAAGCTACCTAAAGGGAACAGTTCCAGCAGATTGAATAATATCTACTGCTAGGAAGAGAGCTAATGTCCCAAGCTTAACGGGACCTCCTCCAGATAAGGAGAGTATGAGGATGGACCTCATAGGGCAAAAGGTTGAAAGGAGTGCTGCGAAACCATGGCATATTGCAAATTTCAACGCACTGCTTAGTCGTCACGACTATCAACATTGGGAGGAAATTGGTGAATTAATGAGACATCTCCCAGAGCAGTACCAAAAGAGGGCAGAACACTTGGTGGAGGAAGGCAAAAACATCATCAATACCGGTTTCAAATTTGCATTTGATGCTGCAGAAACATCAAGCAGACAAATGATGATCGGCATTACAGAACCACGCCATGCCTTGTTAAGAATTTGAGATTTTAAACCGGAAGTACAAGCTAACATACTAAATGCACCATTTAATAGGGAACAACTATTCAGGAGTGCGGATGACAAGACTCTGAATCAGTTGAAAAAGGACAATGAAACAGCAAAGTCAATGGGGGGGCTCTGCAGTGCAGAGGCAATATGCGGAGTGGAACAGCACCCTCACAAAAACCCAAAGGAAGGGACTCCTTCCACCCAGGAACGTCACATCGGAAGTACCAACAGTCACATCAGGGAAGTAGTCAGGCAAATCAACAACAACCACAAAACTGACTGTACCAGCAAGGCAGACAGTCCTTTCGTGGACACCCATGCAGAAGAGGACAACCACAGAGGGGAGGGGCTCCCCATCAAATAAGTGACTTGACAAAGTTCATACAAGACACTCGTCAAACATCCAAGAGTGCAGCATTAAGAGTACAGACCCACATAGGGACAAAAATAGAACATTAACAACTTCTACTTTCAACACAAGTAGAAGGCCTATGACACATTTACTCCAGGAGTGGAGGAAAATCACCACAGACAAGTGGGTTTTAAACCTAATACAATCCGGATATTGCATAGAATTAGACAAGACACCTCCATGCAAAAGACCAAAGAAAAAGATACATTCAAAGGAGGTAACATCACGTTTACTCAAGAGGGTAGAGGAAATACTGTCCAAGGATGCTATAGAATTAGTACCAAGACTAGAAAAAAACAAGGGAATCTACTCAACATACTTCCTAATACCCAAGGTGGATGGGATTTGAAACAAATTTATAAAATTGCAAAAACGTAAAATGGCTACCCTACAAGAGGTGATACCTCAACTACAAGTAGGGGATTACATGATGACAATAGATTTAAAGGACTCTTATTTACACATTCTCATGAACACAAGCAACAAGAAATTCCTCGAATTTGTGATAGACAACAAACACTACCAGTTTAAAGTGCTAGCATTTGGAATAAAATCAGCACCAAGAGTATTCACAAAGTGTCTGGAAGCAGTAGCAGCACAGCTGTAAAAACAGGGCATATATGTTTATCCTTACTTAGACGACTGTCTGGTAAGGGGAAACTCATACAAAAGATACAAAGAGCACATGCAGCAAGTAATAAGAACACTACACTAGCTCGGGTTCTCAATACAAATGGAGAAGTCATCGCCTCCTGACAACATTGCTACCAGTACATGGGGAATGCACTGTCGATAAATTGGTTAGGGAAATTTGCAAACGCTTTTCCCCCAATACCCCTTCTTCACAGGGTGATCAGCAAATGCAATATGAACAGCACAACCCTGATACAACTTGCACTACAGTGAGCAACACAAATGTTGTTCTCAGAACTAACAGAACGATCACAGGGAAAGATTCACAAATTGCCAACCAGGCCAGCCCTGTTGTCAATGCAGGAAGGAAGGGTGCTTCACCCAGTATCAGAGCCTTTAAACCTGGCAGCATGGTTCCGGTAGACTTGCAATTCAGACATCTAAAGTTACAGGAAAAGACAATGGCGGTCTTAAGAGAAGCAAGAATACCAACAACTAGAAAGTTTTATATAGCTAAATAGACAAAAAACTTCACTCTGGTATCTTAAAGAAGGATTATTAAAACATGTTCACTAGAGATAAAACATTGCCAAAGTACTTAACAATAATTCTAGATTGTAAGCTGACCTATACATCTTTAAAGGTTAATTTAGCAGCAGTAGTGGCGTACACAATGGGTCACATTGAACGAAGGTGCCTGCACCCACATGGAATTTAAGTATTGTGCTCACACAATTGATGAAGGTACAGTTTGAACCGTTACACAAGGCTACATTACAAATGCTCACACTAAAGACTGCTTTTTAGTGGCCATAACATCAATGTGCAGAGTTAGTGAGTTACAAGCACTCACTTTACAGGAGCCTTATTTTCAAGTTCACAAAGACAGAATTATCATGAGAACCCTCCCGCAATTCATGCCATAGGTTATATCACAGTTCCACATGAACTAAAGTATTCAGATACCAAGTTTCTTTCAGAGACCTAAAACTCATGCAGAGAGGAGGGCAATACACAGTTCTAGATGCAAGATGTGCCGTATTGCATTACTTCGAAAGGACAAAGGCTGACAGGAAAACAAAACAGCTAATATGCAAATAGTTTTCTAGGAAGGCTTGTTACCAAGAACACAATTGCAAGATGGAAAGCACAGACTATTCATCTGTGCCACAGGAATGCACAAGAGACATTACAAAACACTCCTGGTTCACATTCAACAAGAAAGAAGGGGACAACTATTGATTTCTTAGCAAATACTCCACTACAAGACATTTGTATGGCAGCATCTTGGTCATTAGTACAAACGTTCACAAGACTCTATGGTGTGGATTTTCAAAAGAACAAGGAAGCACAGGTAGGGCAAAAGGTCTTACAACATCTGTTCTCAAATGAAGCCTCATCTTTCACTCAACCGCCACTGTAGTAAGAAACCCATACAAAATCAATGCACAGCATGTGAATCCAGAAAAGATTCATGCTGCAAAATATATAGTTTGTTGCCTGTTGGTGTAGTTTTACAGCTTGAAGACTTGTCTGGATTCACAAGTGAACCCAACCTCCTACGACAAGAAGATGAGGAGGAAGCAGCAAAAGGAAAAAAATTAAAATAAAAACGAATGTGAAGATGGCGTCACAAGGATCACCAATTGAAGGCACATAGAAGCCCACCAACAAAAACAAAAAGAGTAGGACAGAGTCATTTTGGGAGAATTCCGAACCCAGCTACTAAATAGTAGAATAATGCACAGCATGTGAATCCAGAAAATTCTTCAAGCTGCAAAACTACACTGACCGGTAAGAAACTATACATTTTATACTAGGCCTGTACATGTCAGAAAGGTAGGGCAGGTATAAAAGGCAACACTTAATAGCAGAAAGTCCTAGTGCATTTTGGGGCTCCATTGCTTAGAAAATTATGCCCTCCAGAACCAAATTTCTGTGATGAAATTAAACTCTATGTATGTTGATAATGATCAGTGAGCATTTCCTAGATCTTTTATCGATCCATGATGATTCCCATCAGGCATACCACTTAACTAAGTCATTGAATTCTACCAAAGTTTCTTAGATGCAGTAGGTTTGTCTGTTTTTTTACAGTTTCCATTGCAGCTCTGGGTTTAGGCAAGACATTTCAGTGTCTGGGAGCCAGTGCTGCAGTGATGGTACCTAAAACCACATTTAACAACTGCTCTGAGCAGGTGGAAAATGTGTGCATGAAAGCTCTCAAAAGAGGGTATACCACGCAGAATTCTGCCTCATAATTCCGGGTCTGCACAGTTATTCCACATTCTGAGAGGTTTAACTTGAATTGCAAGAATTCCACTCAAATAATAGTAATTTCTGTCACTGAGATTCTCCGCATGGTATTCTGCAGTACTGTTAATGGGGGCCTGACTGTTTATAAACATCTACCCATAGAAGGTTAATGTTTTACACCTCAAGGTGACATGTATATCGCTTTACTATCTTTTGACAAGCTCTTCATATGCGATTTAGGGGAGAGAAGTATATAATTTGTTAGCCAGTGTCTCTCCGTGAGTGGACCTTAATGACCCACTCCAGCACCAATGGTAGCTGCAGTTTTTCATAAAATCCAAGATAAAAGAATTGGAACGATAAAGCCTTCGCCTCATGCAGAGCACAGCATGTAAATGGCTCGAATTTGGCAAAGCCTTTCTTGAAATACATTCTCTCCTTCATCAATGTATTTGTTGTTCTATTTATTAAGCGTCGTGTAAAGCAAATAGAACTGCAGGGCCCAGCCTTTTCAAGTATCATGCTGCACAACATCCGTACCCCTTTTTTCATTTTAGATCCAACGGATGGTGATTTCAGGTGGGAATTTCAAACCAGACACCCTGAAACCAAAAGAGGTGGTCAGCCTTCTGTTGGATGATGAGGAGCTCGAGAAGAAATGTATGTTGAGTCTGTTTTGCTTGCCCCTTCTTTTTCCGGTCTTGTATGTATTTGCAGTGTTTTATTTGATTTGAAATATTCTATATTCCATATTCTATATCATCTCCTCCGGTTTAGTAGTCTATATAAAACCCTGTTTATTTGCATGTTGGAAACTTAGGAATTCTAAGAAAGCATCATCACTGAATGTTGTGTCTCTTTATCTGCATGGAACTTTCTAGCCGTTCTCTTGAGTATTGCGATGCAATATATATATATACTCCAATTGCAAGACGCAACATGTTACCAAATAGTTTACCCGCTGAAACCTGTTGGGTGTACATGATGGCTTTAAAATAAATTCCCACTAAGCCTTTGACGAGTGCATAATTCATTTGGAAGGAGTGCATTGAGTACTTTACGTGCTGCGTATATATATATATTTGCTCCACAGCTTTCTTCATAAATCCCTCAGTAGAAGAAAAACAGCAGCACTGACGTTTTTCTTCTACTGAGGGATTTGTGAAGAAAGCTGTGGAGCAAATATTTTGGACGCGGTACACTAACGCGTGGCAGCACCCGCCAGCAGAGTGACTCGCGATACTGGTGAACTTTGGAGCAAGGATATATATATATATATATATTTTTTTTATTTTGAAAGTTTTATATAGCGCAAACAAGATCTTTGCAGATAACAGAGCTCTTTACAAAGGCATCAATGAGTGGTAGGGTGAGTACACGGGGGAGCATAGTTAGGAAGGTAAGGTGAGGTACGGTAAGGTCAATGCAAGTAGTACAAATAGGAGGATCAGGAACAGTCAGGAAGGTCAAAAATACAAGTAAAACACATGTGCATAGGAATCAAACAACTAGTACAAAACGATGCAAAGTCTTAAAAGCTCAAGAGTAGTAGTTCAAGTGTATTTAGCCATGAGGATAGCTTTAACTTCTTTTTTAAAAAGAAGAGTGGAGGAGATGAGTCTGGTTTCAGGAGGGAGTGAGTTCCAGATCCTAGGCGCCATTCCTGAGAAGGAGTGTTTGTAAGTTTTTTCCTTCCGGAATCTTCAAGGCTTCAACAGAAGATTGTTTGTACTTCTGGTGGTTCTGGACCCGCCGGATATTGTCAACTTCTGAGTGAGGTAGCCGGGTGATTTCAGGTGAATAGCCTTGTGCGTCATGCAGGCGATTTTCAGCTGTATTTTGGCTTCAAAAGGTAGCCAGTTCAGGGATTTAAAGTCAGGGGAGATATGTGAGTGTTTTTTAGATCCAGTGATGAGTCTCGCTGCCGCATTTAGTGAAGCTCTTAGGGGTGCTGTTGTAGTTAGGGGGAGACCACAGAGGGCGATGCTGCCGTAGTCTATGCGAGGGATGACTAGTGCTTGTACTGCAGTTTGGAAGTCCTTGGCTGGGAGGAAGGGTTTAAGTTTCCTCAAGGTATTTATTTGGAAGTTCGCTCCCTTAGTTGCCTTGTTGATATGCTGCTGCATGTTGAGATTTGCGTCAAGTGTTATGCCTAGAGATTTTGCTGAGTCCACGATGGTCGGTTGGACATTGAGTACAGTTAGGTGCTTAAGCCAGGTTTGAGTGGTGGAGATTTTCGCGGGAGGAGAGATTAGAAGGAACTCAGTTTTTATAGCATTGAGTTTGAGGTGATTATCGGCCAGCCAGGATTGGGTGTTTCTGATCATTGAGTTCAGACGCAAAATGTCTTTGGGGGATTGTAGTTTGAGATATAGTTGCGTGTCATCGGCGTACATGTGAAAGTGAACATTGGATGTTTGTAACAAGGTGGTGAGAGGTTCCATAACTAGGTTGAACAGGGTAGGGGATAGGCAGGATCCTTGGGGGACACCTAACGAAACAGGTATTGGAGCGGACATCAGGTTGTTGCTCTTGAATTTTTGAGATCGGTTGTGTAGAAAGGAGGTGAACCACTGAAGAACAGTCCCAGAGAGACCCATTCTTGTTTTTAGGAGTTCGAGTAAGCTCTCATGTTTCACAGTGTCGAATGCTGATGAGAGATCAAGAAGGATGAGGAGGCATGTATCATTTTGATCTAAAATTTGGAGGAAGTCGTATATATATATATATATATATATATATATATATATATATATATATATATATATATTCACTGAAAAAACCATAGGTTTCACACCAGTTATAGTTAGCTGGAAATGTTACTGACATAAAACCATTGAAATTCCATGTTATAGTTAGTTGGACTTACTATAACCTGCGCGTGTAATGCACTGCTGATGATGTCACATATTACATCACTCATGACATGGTCAGTTACATCACTCATGACATCCCTCATGACACCATCCAGTGAATGTGTGCCTTTTCTGAAAAATAAATGTTTTATTTATGTATATGTAAAGGTCAATGGAAGAATAAATGTTTAAATAAGTGTCTTAATGTATGTTTTTTTTAAATGAAATTGATTGGTTAACTGGCTTATTAAGTGTATTTTAGTGAATACATATATTAGCTTATATTGTTAAAATATTTAAATGTTTGTATCAGTGTTTCACTTTGTGTATAAGTGGCTGCATGGGTTGGTGAGTAGCTACATGTGTGTGTATATGGGTTATTAGATGTTATTTTTAGTATCAGGATGAGTGTCTGTATGGTTTGGTGGGGGTATTACTTAGCACATAGATGCATCAATGACTGACTCACTGTTTGTATGTGTTTGGAAGACGGCATATGTGCAGGACTGTATGGATGGATGAGTATGTATATGTGTGTGTTAGTGAGTGAATGACTGTCTCACTAGTGTCTTTATCAGTAACTACATATGTTTTAATCTAGTATATGTGAGTATTGATGTATATAAGTGAGTATATGTGAGAGTGACAGATTGAAAGAGTTCTTGTTTAAATAAGTATGTGTTTCTATAAGTGATTGTTTAAGAGAGTAAGTATGTGTAAGTTTCCTTAGAAGTAAGGTGGTAGTGTGTGTATAGCTGTATATGCAAATAAATGGATGTTCAATAGTTTATTTGCATGTGTGAGTATGTGTGTGAGCAACTTTTGGAAGACTGTCGGTGTGTTACAGGATGTATATGTGTATCACTACATATGATGAGTGAGTATATGTATGAGTGACTACATAGAACTGTTGGTGAATTAGTGGATGTGTATTTAAATGGTGAAATTACTGAATTGGTTGTTGTAACTGGTATGAGTATCTCCTTTTTTTTGAAAATTTTAGTTTCTATTTTTGAATATGTGTTTCAAGGATTACAGTGAAACGAGGTCTGTCACTCTGTCATAAGGATGGTGTCATCAGTAATGTCATGAGTGATGTCACTGACCATGTCATGAGTGATGTAATATGTGACGTCATCAGCAGTGCATTACACGCGCAAGTTATAGTGAGTCCAACTAACTATAATGTGGAATTTCAATGGTTTTATGTCAGTAAAATTTTCCAGCTAACTATAACTGGTGTACAACCTATGTTTTTTTTTCAGTGAATTTAATAGGTTTTTTAAATGCTAATTCCAAACTATAACTGGTGTGAAACCTATGGTTTTTTCAGTGAATTTCATAGGTTTTTTAAACGCTAATTCCTAACTATAACGGATGTGAAACCTATGGTTTTTTCAGTGAATTTCATAGGTTTTTTAAATGCTAATTCCTAACTATATATAAGGACCCAAACCTATATTTTTTTCTTTAAATTTCAAAATTTTGTTAATAGCAAATGTCTATAGCTATAAAATGTAATATTTTTGAAAAAGAATGAATCCTATATTTTATTTGTATTTAAAACAATTTTTTTGGACCGCTCCTGGGGCACGCCCCGGTGATCGCCCCGGAAAGCGTAGTCTTTTGAAGCGCCCCAGGGCGCGCTCCGGAGAGCGTCCCGTTAGCGCTATTGCCGCGAACGAAAACATCATCGTGACGTATCGCGTAGCCGTGTCCACGTGATACGCGCGGCGTAAGCGCACCCGGAAGCACTCGAGCGAATACGATCGCGCAACGTAAACCTGTGACGCGCTTACGCGACGCGCCCGTGGGTGCGCGGCGTAAGTGCGTCGGTCATGTGACCTAAAAATAACACTTTATTGGTGCAGAACAGTTTTGGTTTCATAATGATGAAATCCCTGGTCTTGTGACCTGAAAATAACACTTCTCATTGGTTCAGGCCTATTTTTTTTTCCAAATGATGAAAGACCCCACCTTTTTTCCTTATTCTGACTTTGTCCTTTGACTTAGGAAGACCTCTTTTGTAATCTTCAAGTACATTTTGTACTTTGAAATGGCTTCAATAGCAGCAGCAGCTGGAGCATCTGCACCACCACCACCACCACAACCACCAAGAGTGAAGGACTGGGTTATTTTAGAACCCAGCGGTGCCAGGGCACAACACCTGAAACCTTCGTGGGTAACCTGCTCCGGCGTACGAATCACAGAGACACGGGACACTTCCTTCGGCGTCAAAGATTCAAGGTTTATTTGCTGCAGGGAAACACAGAAATCACGGAAGTACAACAAGTGTAGTTCAGAGTGACTGCTTCAAATTGCTTCTGTGGGTCGCTCCTTTTATACACGATTTTCCCATAGGTTTGCATAGCAGACAAAAGTTTACAACCCGGTTCCCACATTTATCCCCCAGAGGGGTCGTTTTGGTCACTTTGATTCACATAAGGTCTGGAATATAAGTGCGGAAACATTTGGCGGTTCCCAACTGTAAAAACCCATCTTCCCACCATTAGTACATTCCAATCAGCAGTAAAACAGATCATAATAGGAACAAGGACAGGTGCAAAGGAAGATGGAGACAGTGGGGAGATCGGAAAGGGTGTAAAAGGGGAGGTATCGGGAAACATGAGATACAGGCATCAAAGGGACGTGCCTAATGAGATGCACGGCTGAGACAATAAACCGGCCGCTCGAGATGGGCCTCGAGCGGCGCCATCTGCCTTACAGTATCATCCCCCTCATCATAAAGACACTTACAAGAGACATGTGTCTTCCGCAAATATCTTGGGAGTCCCAGGGTCGCGAAGCGGACAACGTCCGTTCGATGGCTACTTGAGGGCAAGAGACAAAATGGATGCCGTATCTAAGATGGAACCCGTGGGTACAGATGAAAAACCCACATAACAAACGAACGGTTTGAGTTAGCACAGCGAAACTGCGCTCATTTACTAAACTCGTCATTTGCGGTTCATAGATACCATGCTCGACCATATTCGTGCGAGTCGAGAACACCACTTACAATTGTCACGGAACCTCAAACGCTCCTTTTGCCCTCATGTAGGCAAACACTAATCGGAATCATACTCGATATTCATCAGACCATCTAGGTGTTGCTGTAGCATAGCTCTGTCCAACCGAGTTCCATTGGTAACAGGCGGCTGTCTCATACACGTTGTAGCACAGAGGCCACATAAGGCAGGACCGCACTGCACACAAAGGCAACACGTGAACAGGAACGCCACGACAACTCCAACGATCATCAGAATCTTCCAACCCCAAGTCGACATCAGGCCCCAAAACCACCCAAGTAGCGTCCAATCCCCTACATCCACGTGTATGGATTCGGAGATTTTATGCAACTTTGAGATGGCTTGATAAACAGTCGGAGCGTTATCAGGAATGAAAATACAGCAGCTCGAATGGATCACCTTACATACCCCACCTCGATCTGCTAAGATCACGTCTAAAACCATACGGTTTTGTAACGTCATAAGTCTATCCGCCTGAAGTTCTGTGGTGATATTACCAAGGGCACTGGCAGTAATGTTAGCTGTCGATTCTACCACTCGAGTCAACTGTCTCAGGTTCCTACTATTAACCATAGGTCCCCAAAACGGGAGGAAACCCTTGAAAAAGTCTCCTGCCTCTTGACCGGCAGTATCCTCTTCACTAATTACGCCTCTCACAACTCTAGTCTTGTGATAATCTGCATCTACAGTAAACGTCGGGGGCAACAAATTTGCGATAAAACATGAGCCCATGAAGTCAGAGGGCAACCATGCATACGCACGATCATGACAGATAAAGTATGTACCCTTGGCAGCCAAAAACACAGGGGACGAGACCATCGGCAATATGTAATTTTCAGTGCAAGCACTCTCTCCAAGTCGGGCTTTCGATCTTCGGCCACGACCTATGAGACAGAAATTACCAATGTGGGGTACGACCCATATCGGAGACGAGCTTTTGAGCTGTTTTTCACTAGTGAACACACTATACTCGCCTCTACTCAGGACCCTATAGGCTTGTACCTCTTCTTCTGGAATAAGCGAGGGATCATAGATATCGCTATCTAAGTCCTCTATTGCTATAGACAAAGGTTTTTGATACGAGCTAGGACCCGAGTAGGGGGAACGTGGTTCCCGAATGGGGTGGAAGCCTAGTGCGCTTCGAAACATTGTTTGAAATGCTCGAGCAGACCCTTGGGAACTATACGGTAACACCAGATATGGAATTCCCTTATCCGTAGTATGTGGCATCAACCCACACACCCAACAATTAGTAGTGTTAACCACTAACTGATGCTGGTGAAGGAGCTGAATAAAGGAATTGTTGCGGAATTCTGCACGTCTAGCCTGCTCGTGTTCGGGTAAGATGTGAAAGGAATGAGGAGACACAGTGGAGGTAAGTTTAGGATCAGGGGTAGGAGTAGGTATAGCAGAAGGTAAGAAGTAAGACATCGTATAATACACCCCACCCGCCAATAATGCAGAAACAGTCAAAAACAATACAAATATTTGGAACATAAAACATTTGGTACGGCTAAGTTGTTGCAACTTGAACCTTTGCGCCTGAGCTTCTTCCAAGTCCATCAGCTTTGAAAACGCCATCCCCTATGACCGTCCGCAACGTTTCTTGACGCACTTCGTTCTGTGTAGCAGTAGTCAATTCCCAGGAGTTCCCAGGAACCGACGGTCTTTAACCTAGCGTCAAGACCTACTAACCAGAAAGAAGTACGCGCGCGGCCCTACGGCCTTTATTTATAATCAATATTTCTCAGCTGTGGAAGCAAAAAGTATAAGGAACAAAACTCAATATATATATATATATACAAGAATAATCACAATAATACGAATGTTCAAACTGATCACGGACAGCAGGATGATGCAGTTGTCAATAAATCAAAGCCGGATCTTTTATTAGTCTTTAGTGCTAGATCGCAAAAAGTATCGGGTTTTCCCAGGACGTGTCTGTTCGTCAAACAAAGGATCCTTTGAAGAGACAACGTCCTGCTGATCAGTTGAGTGTTCTGGTCTTGAGTCTTTTGATGACAAATGTTCAACGGTGTCTTTCTGCTGCACTGAGGATTCTCCGACAGGTTGTGCCTCGCTAAAAGGTACAAACGCCGGCAATCCTTCGGTTTCAGTTGATGCAATGCCTCTCCTCACCCACGGGTCTGCCGGCAAAGGGATAGGGACTTTCTTCGTGTGGGTGGCGTGCACCCAGTTCTTCCGTCCCTCAAGACGAACAGCAGTCCTCGTGGCGAGGAGAACCTGGTAGGGTCCAGTGAACCTCGGATCCAAATTGTTCTTGCGCGAAAAGTTCCGCGTCACCACCCAATCTCCGGGCTGGAGCTGGTGGCCTGGACCCTCCGTCTGCGTCGGCAGTGCTTCGTAAACCTGTTGGTGAATTAACCTCAGTTTAGCAGTCAAGTCATGAAGATAATCGATCAACATTGGATACTCAAGATCACAGAACGCACCTGGCCTAGGAACCCCCCAAACATTCGCAGGACGACCGAACACTATTTCATAGGGACTAAGCCCTACTCGGGAGTGTACAGTCGCCCTAGTTGACAGTAATGCTAAGGGTAAAGCGTCAGGCCACGAGAGACCAGTCGTAGCCTGAATCTTCGCCAGCTTTAGTTTAAGGGTGCCATTATACCCTTCAACCAAACCAGCTGACTGGGGATGATTGGCACTATGGAATTTCTGATTAATTCCAAGGCCCTTACACACACTCTTCATCACGCTCCCCACAAACTCACTTCCGTTATCTGACCACACGACTCTAGGCATTCCGTACCGAGGAAAGTATTCCTTCAGTAGGATTTTCGCAGTAGACAAAGCAGTATTGTCTTTGAGAGGATAGGCCTCAATCCATCGGGAGAATGCGCAAACCACTACTAAAACGTATTTCAGGTTATTGCATCGCTCCATATGGATGAAGTCCAATTGAATCACCTCAAAGGGACATGAAGGGGGAGCAAAACTGCCAGGAGGAGTTGGGGTTCCCTTGCCAGGATTGTACAACATGCACACCATACAATTCTTAACCAAGCGTTCAGCACATTTCGTGATACCATCATTCTTCCACACAGGGGACAGCAGCTTACAAATACCTTTCGCGCTAATATGTGCTAACCCATGCGCCATTGTCACAACGGCCAGCACATACGCATCAGGCAACATCCATCTTTTCTGATCCGATAGATCAATCCAACAACCACTTGCATCCAGCTTTCCCGTACTTTCTTCCCACTTCGTCTTTTCAGTCTCGGTGGCCTCTTTCTGAATTTCTTTCACACTCTCAATAGTGTCTTCACACATACCCGACTCTGCAGGCCACCTAACCGAACTCGTCACATACATTCGAGTGCTAAGGTTCCGGGCAGTCTCCTTAGCAATCTCATCCGCAAACGCATTACCACGACCAACATCATCCGTCACCTTACGATGCGCACTACATTTAACAATTGCTACCTGCTTAGGCAACGTCAGTGCATCTAAGAGATCATTCACAAGCTGGCCATGCTGAATCTTCGTACCATGCGATGTTAGAAAACCTCTCTCTCTCCACAATCGTCCGAAACTATGGGCGACGCCAAACGCATATTGGCTGTCGGTAAACACATTCACACGTTTCCCTTTCGCTAACACACACGCTCTGGTGAGAGCGATCAGTTCTGCAGCTTGGGCAGAATTCTGGTTCAATCTTGCAGTCTCAACAACAGTATTCAACGTTACAACAGCATAAGCAGTAGTCACATCGCCATTCGGCAACTTAAAACACGAACCATCCACATACAACGTTCCATCTGGGTCTTCCAATGGGGTGTTTTTGAGGTCCACTCGACCTTTTGTTTCCTCTTCTGTCCTCAAATAACAATCATGTTCTGTTATTTCATCTGACTCGGAGTTAATTGGTAACAAAGTCGCCGGGTTCAGAACATTGCAACGTTTTATTTGGATATGACTTGCCAGCAACGTCAACTCTTACCCAGACAATCTCGCGCTCGTCAAGTGCTGAGTTTTTGTACGATTCAGAAGAGTGTCAACTGCATGCGGAACCATCACCGTAAGCATATTATCCATGACCAATCCTGCTGATTGTCGGATGGACACCGCAGCTGCCGCTGTTGCTCTCAAACAACTCGGCAATGCTCTAGCTACCGGGTCCAAGGTCGAGGAAAAATATGCACATGGACGTTGCTTACCACCAAAAGGTTGCGTTAAAACACTTAAAGCACAACCTTCTCTTTCGTGAACATATAATGTGAACGGCTTACTGTAATCAGGGGTACCTAACACAGGGGCCGAACACAATGAATCACGCAATTCAGAAAAACTTTTCTGACATTCGTCCGTCCATGGTAAAGGAGTTGAAACATCCTTGCACGTAAGGGCCACTAATGGTTTCGCTAGCAATGAAAAATTAGGAATCCATTGCCTGCAGTACGACGTGATACCTAGAAAGGCACGCACATCTCTTTGGGTTTTTGGCACAGCCATTCGTGCAATTGCAGCAATCCTCTCTGGGGTCAACCGCCTTCCCTCCTTTGACAATAAGTGACCTAGATAGGTTACTTCTTGACAACAATATTGGAGTTTAGAAGGTGACACCTTGTGATTTAACTCACAGAGATGTTGCAACAACGACACCGTAGCAATTTTGCAAATGTCCTGAGTATCAGCAGCCACCAATAGGTCATCGACGTATTGGATTAAGGCCGCACCAGCCGGCAACTGGAACGCATCCAGTTGACCCTTCAAGGCTTGACTGTAAATCGATGGACTTTCACAGTAGCCCTGAGGAGCGCATTTAAACCGGAAGCTACGTCCACCGAGAGAGAAACCGAAAAGGTCCCTGCTCTCCTCTGCAATCGGGATGCTGAAGAACGCATTCTTCAAGTCAATCACCGAAAACCACGATGCAGAAGCTGGAATCAGAGTCAGTAGCGCCGTGATGTCCGGCACAACGGGGAACTGAGGAATCACAATTTTATTCACCTCCCGTAAATCGATAACAAAACGATAAACAGGTGGCTTCGAAGGATCAGTACGTTTAAGAATGGGCAGCACAGGGCTGTTGCACACGTTTCCCCGAGTCTCCTCTATAACGTCTTTCTCGATCAGATCATAAATGATCGCTAACAGTGCACGTTCACCATCAAGAGAGATACGATACTGGGGAATACGTGGCAACCGCACATTAGATTTCAACTGAACAACGTAAGGGGAGATGTCAAGCAGGCCCACATCATTGGGACCCGTTGCCCACAAAGACGCAGGAAGAGAACTCAATTCCGGTGGAAGCTTATCGAGAGATAAGTACATAGGAGAGACAACCCTCTCTCCCATCGTAAGCTTTACACCCGCAGGAGAACAATACAAAGTTGCATACAAACGTTTAAGCAAATCCAGGCCCAAAAGATTTTCACCACAACCAGTAGTCAAAATCAATGGAGCTTGGAGCTCACGAGGCCCAATTTTAAGGGGCAAAGGGCGCAAAACTGGATTGCTAACAGGGGCGCCAGAGAATCCAACGGAAACATTTGTTAAGCCAGACAAAGGTGCGCCAGGGAGTTTCGAATGCATAATAGAACTTTTCGCTGCACCAGTGTCCAACAGAAAAGGCTCAACGACGCCCGATGTAGCAACTGCGACGTAAGGCCCTCTCTGATCAACCGGAACTGATACCACTCCCTCTCCTTGTCTTTGGCTGTCCTAGTAATTACTGTCGTCAGTTCCCTGATCGACGTAGTAATCGTCTACATTGTACTGCGCAGATCGTCCTTGCGATGAACCACGTTGATCAAAACAGTTATTAGAGTTTGATGAGTTATCTGAACGATCATTCTGAGCACCACGACCTCTACCACGTGACGTCTGCTGTGAACCACCACGACCTCCTCTAGATGAATTACCACTATTACGATCGTTCAGAACAGGACAATTGAATTTGAAAAGACCCTCCTGTCTACAATAGGCACATTGATTGTACCCTAACGAAGATCTTTGGGAAGAGGAGTCATTGCGAGATTGTGATCGGTTCGACTGCGGCTGCGATCTATTCTGTTGGGGTGCATTCTGATTCGGTCGTGGGGGATAGGCCTGCTGTAACAACACTTTAGTTTTAAGCTCCTTCGTCTTCTTCTCAGCACGGTCGTTCTCCTCTTTCTCTCTATTCTCATAATATTGTGCTGTGGCCAATATCTGAGCTGAGGTAGAAACGGCCCACGCACTTTCTGAATTCTTTAATTTGTTGCTCAAATCGGGTAATAAGTTTGAAACAAACTTATCCACGAACAACCGCTGACCACCCTCAGTACCCATATCCTGTCCACTATGGTCGATGAATGCCTCCTCGAACCTCGTAAAGAAGTCGGAGACACTCTCGTCCTTCTTTTGTTTACAAGCTGACAATTTGTCCCAGTTCACCCTCATAGCTGGCATAAGAGTTTTCATTAACGTTATTATTCTTTGAGGAAGATCGGCAATCAACTGCTCGGGTTTAGCACCACCAGTTTGTCGACCATCCGCCGCTACAATGGCAGCCCAAGCACCACCCAATTCATTGGGATGGTTTTCCTGACGAATCTTAGCCCATACCGGTTGCGGTACGACATTGCCGAACAGCATATCAATATCGGCAAGATTCATTATCGTAGCATCTACGAGCTGCGATAATTCCTTATAGTACCCTGTAGGATTTTTGCGAGGGTCAGGCAAAGATTGCTTCACCTGTAACACTTCTGAGCGTTTCCATGGCAGATGTATCCACACTCTCTGGAAATGTGCCAATACCGGGGGGTTCGCCCCAGGATTAGCTGGCATCCACACTGGTGGAACTTCACGCATAGGAAACTGACCAGACTCATCTGGCTGTCTTTCAACATCCTCAACAAACAAGGCTTGGGGTATAGGAGTGGGACGGAAAGATAGCAACCGCTCGACAGCACGTCGAACGTTAGTATCCACTATCAGACCAGTCGAGAACTGAAGCTGTAGATCAGACAAAGCGGTCAGCACCTCGTCAGGTGCGTCGGCCGATATCTGATCGCGAAGGACCTTACACATTTCTTCGAACACAAATCTCTGGGTTGGTATATTGAATTGACAAAATGTGTCGAGTACGACACGTGGTGGATTTCGAAGAGGATGTGTCATCCAACCCATCGCCATATTGTATAGCGAAGCACGTTCTCTGTTACCAGGAAGCTGACTACGTCTCTGAGGACCATCGGAACCAGCGGACCCAAGAACAGGTCCAAGCGAATGAAAGAAACTAGCCGCAAGAGGAGAAATACGACTACGAGTAGAGGGAGAAGTATAAGAAACAGGACTAACAAGTGATGGGGTAGAAACAGTAGCAACAGTAGGAGTTAACAGAGCAGGAGCAGTAGCGGGAGCAGGAGTATGTGGAAGCGGAGGAGCAGTAGGGATGGCAACAGACAAAGGAGCAGGAACAGTCGGAAGGACGGGTGCAGGTTGAGGAACAGGCTGAGGAATAGGTGGCGGAACAGGTACAGGGGGAACCACTGGAGCAGCGGTACCCTGTACATACGGTGGTGGTGACTTCATAAGATAGGACATTAAAGAATCCTCAACTGCCTCTTCCTTCTTTTCCGACTCCGTAGGCAAAGTAGGATAACATTTATCTATGGACATACGCTGTAGCCTATCGAACACTTCCTTTTCCTTATCCTCCTTATCACGCTGAAATTGCTCTGCTTTCTTTACAATGGTAGCAACACCATCTCTCTGATTTCGTTTAGTCTGTCTAATTTCTTTCTGTCGGGCTTCTTTACGCCACAACCGAAAAGCATCAAACATGGCCGGCCTTGACTTTTTCGCAAATAATTTAGCCTCTAGATTATCTAAGATTGGAGTCTCAAAACTACCATGAGGTGGCCAACTAAGGACACCATCCTTCTTAGTATACCGGATCCAGTAATCATTAAAAGTAATCGGGCCTAGCCCATGCTTACTGTACAGTTCATAAGTCGGAGTTCCAACCGGAGGTATCGGACACGAGTCCTCCAGTCGGGAATCCACACCACAAGGTCTGAAACAACTAAACAAAGTACTGCGACTAGGCATCTTGCACACTAGCCGAGTTTCACAAACTTCAAGGGTTACGGGATTTACCAAGTCCCTGTAAAGAACAAAAACCCTCGGTTTTTGGCGGCTGCAGTCGTCAAACAACACAACAAAGGACCAAGAACTACAAATGCAATGGAACCATGCAACCACTAAGCAACCACAACCAAGAACTCTGGGAGCGACCCACAAATACTTAACTCAAAGATCGATGGCGTCACCAGGAAGGCCCGTCAATCGTCTCGCTCTACCAAGGTCTACGCCAGGCGCCAAAACAGGTCTACAGTCAGGGCAGCAGTCCGTCGCAGCCGTCAGGAGGCGGGAATCTTCGCGGGAAAAGTCTTCGGGCCACTTATTTCGACAACAGGATCGATGAAGCGGAGTGCACCTTCCCTCGGAGATTTCACACGAAGTTTCTCACGATCGTCGGGCTTGGACCGGTACCACTGATGCAGCCCCACGTTGGGCGCCAACTGAAGGACTGGGTTATTTTAGAACCCAGCGGTGCCAGGGCACAACACCTGAAACCTTCGTGGGTAACCTGCTCCGGCGTACGAATCACAGAGACACGGGACACTTCCTTCGGCGTCAAAGATTCAAGGTTTATTTGCTGCAGGGAAACACAGAAATCACGGAAGTACAACAAGTGTAGTTCAGAGTGACTGCTTCAAATTGCTTCTGTGGGTCGCTCCTTTTATACACGATTTTCCCATAGGTTTGCATAGCAGACAAAAGTTTACAACCCGGTTCCCACATTTATCCCCCAGAGGGGTCGTTTTGGTCACTTTGATTCACATAAGGTCTGGAATATAAGTGCGGAAACATTTGGCGGTTCCCAACTGTAAAAACCCATCTTCCCACCATTAGTACATTCCAATCAGCAGTAAAACAGATCATAATAGGAACAAGGACAGGTGCAAAGGAAGATGGAGACAGTGGGGAGATCGGAAAGGGTGTAAAAGGGGAGGTATCGGGAAACATGAGATACAGGCATCAAAGGGACGTGCCTAATGAGATGCACGGCTGAGACAATAAACCGGCCGCTCGAGATGGGCCTCGAGCGGCGCCATCTGCCTTACAGTATCATCCCCCTCATCATAAAGACACTTACAAGAGACATGTGTCTTCCGCAAATATCTTGGGAGTCCCAGGGTCGCGAAGCGGACAACGTCCGTTCGCTGGCTACTTGAGGGCAAGAGACAAAATGGATGCCGTATCTAAGATGGAACCCGTGGGTACAGATGAAAAACCCACATAACAAACGAACGGTTTGAGTTAGCACAGCGAAACTGTGCTCATTTACTAAACTCGTCATTTGCGGTTCATAGATACCATACTCGACCATATTCGTGCGAGTCGAGAACACCACTTACAATTGTCACGGAACCTCAAGAGGACCACCACAAGATTACATTGGTGGTCAACAAGAGGAGGAGGGGAGGAGAAGATGGCTGCAAGAACACAATACCCCATACCAGCCAAAACCACACATTGTATGGGAGTTTTTTTCGATCCCAGAGGGCAAGAAAAAAGTAAATGCGGCCAAGGTGACTTGCCTAATCTGTGGCATGGAACTTTCCAGGGGAAACCCTAATAAGAAATACTCTTTCGGAAACAACACCATGATTCGCCACATGCAGCGCAGGCATCCAATCAACTATTCTGCTGCAGAGATGAGGGAACTGGCCAGTAACCTTCCCCAATCTTCAAGCTCCACCTTCCAAAGAAATCAACCCACTCCAACGGGACCAGAGGCAAGGGAGACGATGCCTTGCATTCAGCCACGGTTTGGGGATTTCCGTATAACATGTATACATTGTGGTAAGACCATCTCCTATGGTGAACTGAGCATAAAGCTCATCTTCCTTGCTGGGGACAACCACAAATGCCCCAAAAAACCCTATTTTTTTCTTATTTTTTTTCTGCTCCAGTTGAGCCATTTTCAATTCCCTGTTTTTTCGTTTATCCCCATAAAAATACCCCAAAAAATATAAAATAGTTCATAAAAGCAAAAAAAAGTCAAAATGTTCCAAAAACACAAAAAAATATAAAACAAAAAGAAAAAAAAACAGTTCTTTTTAGAACTACCTCCAATTCATAAAAAAAGGCTACATTTTTTAATAACTGTCATTCTTCTTTCACCATGGGCCGCTCCCCGGTGCGCGTACCGGGCGCTCCACCCGCGCAAATCAAAAAAATTTTTTTAAAAATTGCCCGCGGGGCCCTTTTATAGGCCCCACATCAAACCTAGGGGGTCAAGGGGGGTCTACTCTTCCCCCTTATGGTCATTTCCCCCTTTGTTTTTCCCACCTCTTGTGTCTCGATTCTACCGATCCACAAGATGGCGGCCGCTCCGGACTGTTTCGAATGTTTACAGACACCCGAGGGCCAATCAGCTTTCCGTGCGCACGTCACGTGGTGCGCCCAGAGCGCTCCCCGGTGCGCGTACCGGGGCGCTGCCATAGATATATATATTTTTTTGAACCTAAATTACTCAAAAACCACTGGAGCACATATCTTGAGACATAGCAAAGGCACATCGGGCTACCAGTCCCTACAATTTTGCCAAGTTTGGTGGAAATCCATTCAGCCGTTCGGGCTAAAAGTGAGTTTGACCGCCCTATGGAAATTAACATGGGGAAAACACGTTTTGGGACCCCCCTTTTATCTCGGCCCCCACTTGATGAATCCCCCCCACATTTTCAGGGAAGGAGCGGAGCGGGCCACGAAGTTTGAGAAATTCGCGAAGATTCGTCCACCGGCGCCAAAGTTATTCCCAATAGAATGTTGCGGATTTCCTATGGAAAGTAGATCCGAACTATACCTACTGGCGGTCGCCAGTAGGTAATATATATATATATATATATATATATATATATATATATATACTCCAATTGCAAGCCGCAACATGTTACCAAAGAGTAACATTTTGGAGATAAAAAACAAATATAAAGAACTAGCGAGGTGCAGAGGTATGGGTTTGTTATCAGATGCTGAATTTCAGTATCTGAAGGTGGAGAAACCGGTAATGCCCTTTCTATATTTAAAACCCAAGATCAACAAAGATAAAACATCCCCTCATGGCAGGCCAATCATTTCTGCAATTGCCAGCTTGTTCGAGACATCATTGAGATGTCTAGATCATTTCTTACAAGACTTTGTGAAACAACTGCCATCACATATCCAGGACACTGGAGACTTTCTAAAAAAGCTGCAAAGTTTGCAATGAGAGAACCACAACTTGCTAATAACCCTGGAGGTGGCCTCGTTATACACAATTATTGCCCACAAAGATAGACTAAAAGCCCGCAGGCATTATTTGAGCAGCAGACCAGCCCAGATGTATCAACATTCCGAGATGCTGCTGAAAATGGCTTAACTATGTTTGGACAACAATCTTTTTCTCTTTGGGAATGATACGTACAGGCAACTTATGGGGACAGCGATGGGCACCTACTTCACCCCCAGCTATGCGAGTTTACACATGGGCTGATGGGAGGAGTAGGTGCTCAGAGTACAGTTTGGAAAATAATTGGACGAGAATATCAGTTTCTGGGTCAGATTTATAGATGATCTTTTTGTCATATGGAATGGATCATCAGAAAGTGCCTCTATTTTCTTTGAGTCTTTAAATGTCCACAGCCTTAGTCTTAGATGTACAAGTTCCATCAGTGAATCTAGTCTACATTTACTAGATTTGGAAGTTTTTATTACAAATGGCAAAGTACATATGCATACGATTAGGAAGCCCACAGCTGGGAATTCTATTTAGCTTCCATCCACAGAGATTAAAATACAGCATTCCCTATGCCGAACAGTTACGTATGAAAAGAAACTGCAGTCATATAGGCTTCCTACAAGTAGCCGAGAAGAACCTAACAGATAGATTCAATGAAAGGGGATATAGTCAGGCAGTACTAGATCAAGCCGTGAGTAAGGTTGACAAACCATCCAGGGAGGATATCCTAGTGGGCAATAACAGAGAGAAGAAAAATACCAAAGATAGTGTGAGAGACTGCATGAGTAGGCATTGGCACCTGGTTAAAGGGGATCCTACAATTGAGGACATGATCTCCAGAAAGCCCATGATATCCTTCAAGAGAGCCAAATCCATGAGAGAGGATTTGGTTAAGAGTAGCCCTGAAATAATTGAATCTAGAAGTTGGCTTATTGATAATCCAGGTTTCAAAAAAATGCCCTAAGTGAAAGGCCTGTAAACACTGCATAAATAATAAAGAAAAACTGTTGCCTCTAATGCACAAACCGTGAAGGATTCCACGGTTCCTCAACTGCAGAAGTGACCATGTAGTATATGTACTGCAATGCACATGCCATTGAGATATGTTGGCAGCACTATTCACATGGCTCATGTTAGTATCCTCCAACATCTCCGAGCAATAAGCAACATGTATCAAGCTTATCCGGTTGTTCGCCACATGAATGAAATACATGGTGGAAGGAGTGAGGAACTAACCTATTTTGTAATTGATTCAGTTGCTAAAAGGATGAGGGGGGAAATCGAAAAAGAAAGTTAAGACAACTGGAGTCTCGATACATTCTAATGTTTTATTCAAAGACCCCCAATGGCTTAAATTCTGATGAAGATCTATGTGTACACCTAGGATGAGGAACGAGAACAGTTTAGTGACAAGAATAGAGGGAAGGGAAAGAGAAAAGACAAGAATAGCGTCAAGAGAATCAGGGTCATCATACCCTAGGAGTCAAAATTTCAAGTGAAATTAAAATTCAGAATGAAGATGCTACTTGGAGGGATTGGTTCGGGTTATATCTTTTGATGACTAGAAAGAGTTTTTAAGTAGTGTAATTAGACTATTATTTGTACTATTAACTGAATGAATTAGTACTGAGGTGGTTAATACATCATAGGGCTGTTTTATCATTGTTCATATAGTAGGGAAGGGACACAAGGGGAGAGTAGTTGTGGCAATACATTTTATTCATGATTGTTCATTATGTTTTAGCCGGTTTTAGATTAATTTTAATAATTTTTTTAATGGAAGTAGGTGCTATATTATTTGTAGTTGCCTTGCTAGGGTAACAAGAGCTGCTATCTGAAATTGTTCACAAAAAATGGATTGTTTTGGAACTATGCAATTTGATACAGGCTGCTATTGTACTTTTGCATGAGTCTGGGAAAAATATTTGTACTGTGTTGGCCATAATAGCCGCTATTGGACTTTTGCACATTGTATATAGGCTTCTATTGCATAATTTGCACACTTATAGGAAATCACTTGCATATGTAAACACCTATAAGCTACAACAAATACTATGCTGCTAAATATTTTATAAATTTACCTGCTATGGCGAACTCTGCACATTTATATAGGCTGTTATTGCACAATTTGCTCACTTTTAGGAAAGCACTTGCACACACTAATATCTATAAGCGTCAACAAATAGTGTGCTGTTAACTATGGCACACCGGCTGCTAATGCAAATTATGCATGAATCTAAGGGCTATTATTGCAGATTTGCACATTTCCTTTATGCATATGTATATTCATTTCTGTATTAAGAAATTAAGTTACAATATATTGTTAAAACTGTCAATTCAAAGAGGTGAAGAATTAAAATAAAATAGAATAATTAACATATATACGAAACAGTATTGCAAATATACAATCGTATTTTGCTAATATTTTGTGTCACACAAGAGATAAAGCAGTTATTAATAAACCACCGCAAATAACGCACAGAACAACAAAAGTCATTTACCACTCCAGGCACAGTATCACAGCTTTGAATTGGTAAAATACTAACCAAGTCAACCTGAAATGAACAAAAGCAACCCCTGACATGTGTTTCACTCTCGTTAGAGCTCTTCAGAGAGGTGTAGCTTTGTCCAGACAAAAGGGAGCACCGAGTAGAAGTCAAAGCGATACCCTTTCAGGCATAGAGTAATGAATAAATTATGCAAAAAAGAAGCAGAGAACTCTGGGTAGTTCTCAGGTTTAGGTGGAAAGCAGCTCCTGTATAGAGTACCCTCAACACCAGCAACACTCTAAAACTGCACTAAGGTTTTCAGCTGGAATGTCGCAGGGATTGCAGGAAAACTGGCCCTTCCAGATTTTACTGCATGGGTGGATGAGCACTCCTTGTGCCTCTTCCAGGAAACTTGGAGCCTGGTACCGGTCCATAGGGTGGGATTCTCCTCATACTCCTCTCTTGCGCGGGTCTCGGAATCTGGGAGAGGCCGACCCTCGGGCGGCCTTCTTATCTGGGTCGCGGCTTCTCTAAACTGTAGAGTAGTGGACTCTCCAACAGGTTCCCCGGACATACAAAACATTACCCTTATAGACCAAAGGGGAAGAATTGTTCTAAATATCTTTAATGTGTATGCACGGGGTACAAAGGGTGGGAGAAAGTCTCCAGTAATATCTCTCCTCGAGACCCTGTTAAACAACACCCCCCATAAGACCCGCACCTTGGTTGCAGGTGATATGAACTGCACGTTCGAGCCCTTGGGCTCGAATGTTTCCCTGGACCAAGATGAGGAGGATGCTAGGTGGGGGATCCCAGCACTGGACATCCCACCGATCAAAAGGTGGACAGAAGTGGCACTCCAGATATACTCCCTGAGCCTGGAATTTAATTTAAGGGCAGCGAATGGGAGGACTTCCTCGGATAGGGGGGGTGCGCATACCTACAATAGACCAGGGCACACCTCTAGGCTGGATTATATTCTAATAGATGTGTGCTTATGGCCTTATGTAAGGGACATGCAGGTGGTCCCTTCGACAGAAAGTGATCACAACCCTCTATCCCTAAAAATGGAACAATGGTGGCAACCCTTAGGGAAGCCTAACGTCAAAGTGGCACCCGCACCACTAGATGAATCAGAAGTCTCCCCATGTGGTAGAAGAATTAAATGGGCGAAACTGGTCCTATCCGAGGCAAAGGTTGGGGAAATACAATCCCATCTAAACCGTGCAGTGGCATCTCTTGGAACCTTCCTAGAAGGGGTGGGCAAAGCGAGTGGGTTATTTGTCTCCCTGATCGAAACCTTATCCAACGTGTTTACCCTGTACTCTAAAAAGCCGGGCAATATAGGATCTAAAAAACCAGTGGAGGGGTGGTACACCCAAGCATGTAGGGGCCATAAGGCAAAGTTGGTTGAGGCAGTTAAATCTAAATCCCAAAGTGTGATCCAGGAAGCGAGGAAGGCCTATAAAAAGTCCCTTAATTTGGCTAAAAGGGAGTGGGAAGATAAATACTGGGAAGACCTACTCCAGGCTAGCAAAGTTAGGGATCCAGGGGTCTTTTGGAACCTTATAAGTAAACGGAGCAGATCCGACGCAGCCATGAGACCCTGCAACATCCCGCCCCAAAGCTGGGTAAAACACTTTGGGTCTCTATACCTCCCACCAAATGGGGAATTGTCTGTGGGGATGGGCCTCACACTAGCAATCGAACCCCATGCCTATGACCTCTTCACTCCCTTAGAGATCGAGGGGGTTATAAGCTGGGTAGCACCACGCAAGGCACCAGGCCCGGATGGCCTGCCGGGTGATCTCATGAGGGCCTACCCAGCGGAATGGGGAAGGATCATAGCAGCTCTCCTAAATGATATTATGAGGGGAGGAGTAGTACCAGAATCCTGGAAAGGGGCGGTGGTTGTCCCTATTTATAAAAAAGGGTGTAGGGAAACCCCGGGAAACTATCGCCCCATAAGTCTGATAGACTCCACCCAAAAGATAGCTGGTAAAGCTATCCTTGGTAGGATCCTCCATTGGGTGGAGGAGAATAAAATCCTATCAGACTTTCAGGCAGGTTTCCGGGCTGGTATGGGGACTATAGAGCAGGTGTTTAGGTTGTCCCTTTTCGGGTGGAAGGTGGTGGAACTGGGCAAGGGTAGTCTTTATTTAGCCATTATAGACTTGAAGACTGCCTTTGACCTAGTTCCCCGGGAAGAGCTTTGGAGGGTCCTTCGTGAGTTGGGACTACCACCTTACATCTTGTCCCTTCTCATAGGCCTTCATGACCACACCTTTGCACAGGTCCGCTGGGGCAAAAACGGAGAGCTCACTGAAAAGATACCAGTGTCTAGGGGCGTAAGACAGGGCTGCGTCTTGGCACCCACCCTATTTTCGTTATATCTGAATGGGGTGGTAAAACATCTTCAACAAGAACCAGCCGACGCCCCCTGTCTTGGAGGTGTCCGCATCCCAACCCTGCTTTTTGCGGACGACACGCTCCTGATTTCGAAGACCCCACAAGGCCTACAGAAACTTTTAACACGATTCCAGGAGTTCTGTGATGCAAAAGGGCTAATGATAAATGTGGACAAAACCAAATACTTAGTTGTTAACCCACCTAAAAAATTGGGCCGCCCACCTACACTCAACTCTATTCCCCTAGAGAAAGTAGCCGAATTCGACTACCTTGGTATCCGGATTACGGACAGGATGACTTGGGCTAACCACATCGAAAAAATGGTGCATAACCACAGGAGAGTAGGAGGAGCTCTTATGAGGGAATACAGGGCCTCAACTAGAAGAGCAACTACACCAGTACTCGACATCTACAAGGCCAAAGTAGCGACATCAGCCTTGTATGGGGCAGAACTGTGGGGCCACTGTCGACTGGATGCCCTAGTCACAGCAGAGAGCAAGCTTTTAAAATCCGTCATCTCTGTTCCACTGAGCACACCGTCAGTACCAGTGTGGATGGACACGGGATGCAAAAACATCAAAGAACAGGCCCAGCTTCGCCCGCTCCTGTTGTGGACACGGATCTGGAGATGCGAAGAATTAAAATCCTATGCTGATGCCCTAGGAGACATAATGAGCCAGGGGGGTTGGGCAAAGATAAGATGGTTAAATGACACCAAAAAGCTTTTGGAGAATATCGGACTAGGAGATTGCTGGTCATCCCGTTCAGCCCCCCCAAAAGAAGTTGTCAAGGCGCTTTATTGGAAATGGACTGAGGAGCGTCTAATCACTAGCTCCAACCACTGCAGGTCCACCGTCGCCTTTTTACAAATTAAAGACACTGTGGCTACTGAACCCTATCTGGACTTGATCACTCTCCCCTTCGACCGAGCTCTTTATTTTAAATTCAGAGTTGGTTCCCTCCCGCTAGGTGCTCTGGTATCAAAATGGGCAATGGCGGACCGTACTTCTCCCAACTGTGCATGTTGCCCGAGTAAGGTTGAGTCCATTGCGCATGTTTTATTTGAATGCCCGGATTATGCAAGGCCTAGGAGCTTCTGGCTGAAACCACTCTGCCGTAATATGGGCACACGCAGTCATTTAGTAGCCTTGCGTATCCTAAGCACGGACACCTCTCCCCCCATTGTGTGTGGTTTAGCTACATTTTTAAAGCAGTTTTGGCTTATTCGATGTAAGAGATTGTCAGTAGCTGTTTAATTCTCTTTTTAGCTAATTTATTAACGGACTTTTATATCCTTTTATCTCTTTTAATACTTTATACTGACTTCTTGTGGCAATGATTTTTTTGTACATTGTATTGATTGTATTTTAAATGTGCTTATAAGATATTTCTGCATATCGAATAAAAGCTTATGACTGACTGACTGACTGTCTAAAACTGCTCACCTCCAATGTCTGCCTTTCGGTCAAAGTCTTTAAGCATGGGATTAGCACAGTGCCATTCACGCCGAGATAGAAAGGGGCAAAGTCGTTTGCGTCACTCTATGCATAAAAGGGTATTGTTTTGACTTACACTGGGTTCTCCCTTGTGTCAGGACATTCACCTAATTGACAAACTGATGTTAAGAACCAGTGCTGCATTCTCTTGCCATAAGTGGTGTCTCACTTTCAGTAAAACACTTGGGCCAGGCCATCACCCAACCAACCTTCTTTCACTTGCTCCACCACACGAAGGACAAGAAGTGGTTTCATAGGCTGCATCTTAAGTGGGCGGTCAGCTTTTACCTAGCCCGTAGTAAAGACATACAACTGAATGGCCATCTCTTCATTGGGTACTGCGGTTCCAAGAAAGGAAAAGCGGTCCAGTAGTCGACCCTGTGGATATGGATAATTCTCTGCATTAAGACCTGCTATGACTTGGCCAAGAAAGAATCCCTGTAATGAATCCGGGATCATTCCACAGGGACAAATCGTCAGGTTTGGCCTTTTCCAGAGTCAACTAGATGGGCATTCCTACACACTTTCGTCAAGCATTACTTCTTGGCTTCTGAAGTGCCCATGAATTGTCATGTCACCAGATATGTCCTGCAGAACTTTATCAACCCTCCTCCTAAGTGTGGTACGTCTTCTGAATCCATTCTTCAGGTCAGGAATCCGCAGGTAGAAGTATCTGTCAGAAGAAAAATGTACATACCTGCTGTATTCTATTTGGTGTGTACTCCGTCTACCTACAGTGTTCACTGATCCAGTCCACCCCCCCTTTGCTAGATGTGTTATTGGAAAAGTTTAATAAGGTTCAAATACAAGTTTTTGAACTGCACTACTTACTGTTGATGCCAGTCCATCCACCTCCTGCCCCCTCAAAATGTGCAAAACAATGGATGGAAACAAACATCGTTGCTCCATATTGGGCCCTCCATGGTTTTGGTAATGTCACCCAATGCCATTTCTAGCGTCAATGCAAAGCTAGCGCCCCCCTAGCAGCAACTTGACATTTGATGTTTCTGGATCAGGTTTGACAATTGATAATATTCTACAGATGAGAAATCTATTCCACAGTTGAGTGATCAGAAAATTGTCCCCACAGATAAAGTAACTTTTTCTTCACTCCTACAAAGCACTACAGGCACAAGAAACATAAGCACTAAACCCTGCCAAGTCCACGTCTCACTTTGAGTCATCAGAATCTTATTTAGATTTGCTCCCAAAATCTGACATGTACCATACAAGGAGCATGTGACCCTACAACTCCTGCTCTCGACCTTGAAGGACCAGGAGTTACACCTCTCTCGTTCATGCAGCCAGTAGTCATTTAGTCTTTTGGATTCATCCCTCTCGGTCCTTTCCAGGAAATTGAATCAATGGCAACATGGTCAGAGTTGCCAACACCTCTTAGCTCTCTGCAGAACAAAGTGCTTTTGTCTTCATGCTATTCTCTATTCTCCCCAACATTTATTTTCTAATGGAATTGCACATATCTGATAGAGTCTTCTAGCTGCAGATTCCTTACCTTTGAATTCCCCAGACGTTAGCCTGGATCGTCAAACTTTTGCTGACCAATACCCCTTGCGTGCGGCATCTGGTGGCTCCATTCGGCTCCACGTGACGTCGTTGGCGGCGGTAGCGTTGGTTATGACGTCGCAGTACCTACATAGGCGCCACCCAGGCGCGCGGACATCGGTTCTTTTCTTTTCGTGCCAGTTAAGCACCGATCCTGGAAGAGCTTACCCCTCTGCCGCTTTTTGGCAGGCTTTTTTCTTGACTTTTGTAGCCATTTTTTGTGTAGCAACTTCGTATGCAAGGGATGTCTGGTAGGAAGACATGTTTTAAACCATGCGGGAAGTGTTCCCACATGATGTCGGTTGCCGATCCCCCCCCACGTATGTCTGTGGTGTCTTGAATGCTTTATTAAATCAAAAGAAGGAGAAGGAAGAGTTTGTGATCCATTCAGATTCCTTGTTCATTATCAAAAAATCAAAGTGGGGAAGGATCACTTGTCCTGAGTAACCAGGGTTTTTTGTTATTCGCTCTGATACCGATAAAAAACCCTCATTCACGTACTAAGGCTCGGATGACGGTATATCTTGGTTCTCCTCCTTTCTTGTTTTTTAGCTACGTGACAGTATCATCATTGGGTTAATTGGTATGCTTCCTCCACCCGGAGGTGAATCACTGGTTAGTACAGTAGTGATGAAAAAAAGCGAGTGAGAAAAGTTCTTGATAAAAAAGCTTGGATAACCAGATAGAACCAAATATTATTAGGTCTGGTGTCAGGCTTGTTAAAGTTGTGTCGTGCGTAGGAAGAGAAGTTATGGGGCTTCAGCACTGTTTATAGTCCATAAAAAGGTCGATATGTTTCAGCCTTGGTCTGCCCTGGGGGGGTCAAGTAGGCTTTCTTCAGGACCTAAAAACTGATAGTGAAGATAAAGGATCACCTATTTGTCTTAAGGTGGGTCTAGGTATATTATCCTGACCTATATCAAGGTCTTCAAGTACCTTGTCGGAGTTTATTTGTATACTTCGTCAGGCGTCCAGAGAGGGGAAACATGCTGTTGCGCAGGAGTGCACGACTTGTGCTTACTCTGCCTCCTGGGACCCGGATGATGCTACCATGATTCGAAGTCGTGTTCAGGCTGTCGGGCAATGGCTCCGGAAACCTTGAGGGAGCGGGCGATGAAGTTGCTAGCGGCCCGGCAGTCGATACCGAGACTACGAGGAGGTCACGGTCCCAGTCGAAGAAGAGGTGGTCGCAGGACCGCTCTCGGAGTCCAAAGTCCTCTTCCTCCCATTCAAGGTCATCTGGACACTCAGGGAAGAGGCATAAGAAGAAGAAGTCCAAGCGGACTTCGACTTCACCTCAACTGGCGTCCGTTGTCGAGAGCGATAGGCAACGCTCTAGGCATGGTTCTGCGAAGCCCGAGTCAACCTTGCGCCTCCCTCCTTTTCCAGGAGCAAGAGCGACTCCTGCTCAAATTAAAGATTTTTACGAGGCCATCCGCCGCGTATTTGAGCGTAACAACCCTGTTGGTGAGCCCTCGTGCCCTCCAGGGTCGGTTGGGGTTCCATTGGGTAAGACACCTCGGCCACGGCGCCGGTGGTGCCTCAGGAATCCGATACTGGATCTAGGTCGGCGCCAGTTGTACCAACACGACCTCCCCCGGTGTCGAACCCGAAGCCGGTGCTTGCGACGTCGCCAATGCCTGTTGATGACGCAATCCCCATCCTCATCCCCAACGACACGGAGCCGGAACGGCCAACGTCGACAGATCCTTACCTTTGAATTTCCCAGGCATCAGGCTGGATCCAGAAACTTTTTCTGAGCAATACCCCTTGTGCTTGATGTCGGGTGGCTCCATTCAGCTCCAAGTGACGTCGTCGGCGCTCTGTAGCATCGGCTATGATGTTGCGGTGCCTATATACCCATATAGGCACCACTCAGGCGCGCAGATATCAGTTCTTTTCTTTCTGCGTCAGCTAACCGCCGATCCGGGAAGAGCTACCCTTCTGAAGCTTTTTGGGAGGTTTTTTCTCTACTTTTGACGATATTTTTGGTTTCGAATTGGTGTGAGATGGATGTCTTTGAGAAAGACAGGTTTCAAACCATGCAGGATTTGTTCCCGCATGATATCGGTCACCGATGGTCACCGATACCCACCGCGTATGTCTGTGGTGTCTTGAACGCGACCACAATACGAGGTTGTGTTCAGACTGTCGGGCGATGGCCTCGAAGACCTTGAAGTTGCTTGCGACCCAGCATTTGACACCATCAAGCGAGACTCCGAGGTGGTCATGGCCCCGTTCGAAGAAGAAGAGGTCGCGGGACCGCTAGCGGAGCCCTAAGTCCTCTTCCTCCCTCTTCCTCTGGACACTCGGGGAAGAGGCACAAGAAGAAGGCCAAGCGGACTTCGACTTCATCTCAAGTCGCGTCTGTCATTGCGAAAGGTAAGGAGCACCAACGCTCTAGGCACAGTTCTGTGGAACCGGAGCCAGATTCGACTTCGCGCCTTCCACCCTTTCGGGAGCAGAGCGACTCCCGCTCAAATGAAAGAGTTTTGCGAGGCCATGCGCCGCATATTTGAGCGGACCAACACCATTGGTGAGCCCTTGCGCCCGCGCGGTCGGATGGGGCCCCATCGGGTTCTACGCCGTCAGTGCCGGTAGGGCCTCAGGGATCCGATCACAGTGCCTATGACGTCGCCGATGGCTGTCGGTGGCGCAAGCCCCATGCTCATCCCCGATGACAATGGAGACGGAACGGCGATGAGCAACGCCGATTCTGATGTCGACAGAACCCAGCGGTTCTATGTTGTCGCCTGAACACTTTGCGGACATGCTGGGCTCAGGAGAGGAATAGGAGGAGTCTGGCGACCCTCTTGAGAACCAGGATGTCTCTGAAGAGACAATGGACTGGTATGGGGAACGTGGAGAAGCCAGTGCTCTGGATACTTCCCCAGACATTGGCTTGCTCTCTCGGCCTGCAATGGCTACGGAGGAGGGGACGTCCTATGCCATGGTGGTTAAGAGGGCAGCTGGGGTCCTAGGACTAATCTCCTGGCCGAAGTGCTTCAGCCTGGGTCTTCCACTTCTGAACCTTTATTTCCCTTAAATGAGGTTACCCTTCTAGGTACATGGTTCAAGCCTAGAACAGGGGCTCCTGTGAATAGGACGATTGCACGCCGCCAGCGTACAGCTCCGGGCAATCCAAAGTTCCTCAGCCAACACCCCACCCCAGAAAGCTTGGTGGTGCAGGCCTCAATGTCCCAAGGCACATTCCCTTCTGTCCCTCCGCATAGGGAATCCAAGACACTGGACTCATTTGGGAAGAAGATGTTTTCTTTCTCCAGTCTGGCATTGAGGTTGTTGAATACCGCGTGCTTATTGGGCCATTTCGCCCACTCTCTTTAGGAGACGGTTGTGCAGGTGCTGCCACAGGTCCCGGAGGAGGCCAGGCTGTGCTCTCCCAAGCTGTCAAAGACTGGAGAGATGCAGCAAAACTCACTATACGGTGAGGTTTAGACATGACCGATTCGCTGGGGAGAACGATTTCATCGACGGTAGCCCTGAGACGTCATGCCTCGCTTCATACAACTGGCTTCTCGGGGATGGCCAAGCCAATTTTTGCGGAATTCATAGCTCCTCTAGTCACAAAAACAGCATTTTTCTCCCTCCTTGGAGACCTTAATCTCCACTTAGAAAACACTTTGTGTAAAACTAGTTTAAACTTTATTTCTGATCTAGCCTCTTTAAACCTCCATTTATTAAACTCCGGTCCCACACATGCAGCAGGGCATCTTTTAGACCCAGTTTTCTCAAACCTTACAGAGATTTCATGCTCTCCTGCCCTGCCTACAAGTTGGTTGGACCATTATTTGATCAATTTCGACTTAACTCTCCCAGCATACTTTTCCTCTACCCCTGACACGCCGGTCTCAAAGAATAGAAATTTTAAAAAGTTAGATATTAATGCCCTAAACTTATTTTTGGATTCTCATAAACTTTGCTTAACTCCTTCAGTAAACCAGCTATCATCCTCTGTACAAAATTGGCTTTCAGGAGCCATAAATACTTGCCAATCACAAACAAAAAAATTAGTAACCCTAGGCCACCAGCTCCTTGGTTTACTGAGGCATTGAAAATTTAAAAAACAAACTGTAACGGTTTAGAAAGGAAGTGGAGAAAAAGAATTACACTCCCGCGTCTAAATCAGTTTATCAAAATGCATTAAAAAACTATCACAAACTCTGCAAGCTAGCTAGAGCAGAATATGTCTCAACTACTATTTCAAAAGCTGTAAACTGCTCTAAGACTCTTTTCAATACGGTTAAGGAACTGGCAGGCTCCAAAACTCAAGCTCCGTCCCCTGCATTAACGAAATCTAAATGTAAAGCTTAGGCCTAATTTTTTGTGCAAAAAGTGGACAAAATTTATCAAGACCTCGTACTTGATCAGACTAAAAAGGTCTCCATCACCCCACCACTTCCACCTTCATCTCAGGATGCTGAATCACTCTTAAATGCAATGGGTCAAATGAATTCTCATGAACACTCTTTGACGACTTGGTCTCCGCTTACTACTGAAAGTTTAACAACACTCTTAAATAACATCAAATCTGGATCACCGAATGATCCTTTACCTGTGTCAATACTTAAACAGTTGAGCACCACCTCATTGAGTGTGATAGTAAATCTCCTTAATGCCTCACTACATGAAGCTATCATTCCAGCACCCTGGAAACATGCTATGATTCACCCGCTCCTGGAAAAAGCTAACGCCGACTCAGAGGCGCCCAGTAACTACTGCCGCATATCCTTACTTTCCATTAGAAAGGCATAGTCACCAACACCTCAGCAATTTTGTAACAGCAAATGATCTTCTCCACCCCTCCCAGTAGGGCTTCAGAGAGGGTTTATCAACTGAAACCACCTTACTTGGGGTCACGGAAAGTATACGGCAACAGCTGGACAATGGTGACACCGTAGTGCTCATTTTATTGGATCTGAGCGCTGCCTTCGATACGGTGTCACACGCTGTGCTTATAAACACACTTATGTCACAAGGCATTTGTGGGCCCGCTCTTAACTGGCTCACTGCCTTTCTTACAAAGCGTACCTTCCAAGTGTTTTCACACTCAGCCTGCTCTGAAATCCATTCTTTTGCCCATGGGGTGCCGCAAGGGTCCATTCTCAGCGCTCTACTATGAGACCACTGACTGAGGTAGCTGCAAAATCAGGACTAGCCCTTTTCTCTTACGCCGATGATTAACAAATCATTTTCTCCCTTTCCTCACAGAAAACAGATGATTTATTGAGTCTCAGAATTGGCTTAAACAAAATAGCTTTTTCGATGCAGCAAAATGTTCCTAAGCTAAATGGGGAGAAAACGGAGATTCTGGTATTAGGGAAGAAAAAAGACTTATGGAATCCCCTACACTAACCAAGCGAAATGGGCAATTTTTCGTCCCCTTCCCCTCAAGTCAAAAATCTGGGCATTATAATAGATGACTCACTCAGCATGCATTCTCAATCAATTAAAGTATCAGCAACCTGTTTCACCATCCTTAGATGGTTAAGGAAAATCTGTTGGATGCTACCTGAATCCACCCAAAAAAACATAGTCAATGCCGTAATAACATCAAGACTTGACTACGGAAATGTTCTTTACCTGGGGACGAACAAAGCGGTTGTCCACAGATTACAAAAGGTTCAAAATGCCGCTGTTAGACTTCTAAGTTACATGCACAAAATAAAATCCCGCTGTGCCCCACGCTATCTTGAGTCCTTGGTCAGTCCCTACCTTTCCCCCCCCTTAATCTCCGTTCTACCACCCAAGGAAGGTTTGTTGTGCCTAAATTTAAACTGGCCCGGGTGGGCGGTAGGTCTTTCTCTTATCTAGGTCCCTCGACTTGGAACTCTTTACCCACAATCCTTTGTCATGAAACAAATTATATACAGTTTCGTAAGTCTTTGAAAACTTGGCTGTTCGACAAATAAGTGCTCTAACTGCCTGGCTCCCAGCCCCGAACCGTCTTTTGGGCTGGGAAACCCTTTTTGGGTATCTGTTGCGCATTATAGATTAAAAAACTAAACTAATTTGATGGACATGCCCTTTGATGGAACCCACCTTTTTGGTGCAAAGGCAGACTCGGCCCGGTCCGGTTCAAGTACTCTCGGGCTACAGTAAGATCCTGGGCCTCTCCTCCACTCTTCGTGGCCAGTCTTCCTTTCGTGGTAACAGAAGGGGTTTCCAGCCCTATCCTAGCCACCGTCCTAATCAGACTACCCAAACCGTGCGTGGATGTGGTACATTCCGTCATTGGAATGGAGGCCAGAAGTTGTCTGCTACACAGCCCCCGGCAGCCGCAGCCTCCAAGCACTCTTCCAAGCACTCCTATGCTGATTCTGCAGGACCACACTACTCCAGTGGGTGGGAGAATTCACCATCATCTCCCCCGCTGGAGATTTAGAACAACAGACAAGTGGGTCTTGCAGATCGTCCAGGAGAGCTATTCTCTTTCTTTCCTTTCTTTTCCTCCTACTATTCTGCCAAGTCAGGAACGGCTGGCGGTGGATCATTTAAGGTTGCTCCAAGAGGAAGTTACAGGTCCTTTGGCAAAAGGTGCCATAGAGAGGGTCCCAGGTTCAGAAGTGGACAGTGGCTGTTATTCCCGCTACTTTCTGATTCTGAAGAAAAACAAGAAGCTACGGCCCATTTTGGATCTTCGGACTGTCAATCTCTTCCTCAAAATGGGGAAATTCAAAAGGCTTACTTTTGCCGAGGTTTTGTCTGCCCTAGACCAAGGAGACTGGATGGTTGCGTTGGACCTGCAGGATGCGTATTTTCACATTCTCATCCTGCCGGGCCACAAGTGTTACTTGCGGTTCATGGTAGGTCGTGAGCACTTTCAGTTTACCCTGCTCCCCGTTGGTCTTGCCAGTGCACCATGGTGATGGCGGTGGTTGCAGCTCGTCTGCGCAGGTTAGGGGTGTCAGTCTTCCCCTTTCTCGACGACTGGCTGTTGAAGGCAGCTTCGCCCCAGGCAGTCGCCTCCCACCTTCAGAGTTCGGTGAATCTTCTGCATTCGCTGGGGTTTTCTTTGAATGTACTCCCTTTTATCGAATTTCTTCTGGATATAGTGCAGTTTTGGGCTTATCCTCCTGAGCAGCGAGTCCAGGATATTCAGGTTATGATTATGATGTTTCAGCCTCTATCATGGATTTCAGTGAGGTTGACTCTGAGGCTGTTTGGTCTTATGGCCTCCTGCGGCCTGTTGGTAAGACACGCAAGATGGCGCATGCTGGCTCTGCAGTGGGACTTGAAGTTCCAATGGGCACAGCATCAGGGAAATCTCACAGACGTGGTTCAGATCTCGTAAGGAACTGCGAGGGATCTGCAGTGGTGGTTAACGAACAGCGATTGGGTAAACTGCTTACCTCTCTCCCTTCCCCAACCAGATTTCACAGTAGTGACGGATGCATCACTTCTGGGATGGGGAGACCACATGGGAGAGGTGGAGATAAGGGGTCACTGGTCACAGGTGGAGACGGGGCTCCACATAAACTTGTTTAAGCTCCGAGCGAATCGGTTTGCATTGAATGCATTTATTGCCTTTGTCAAGGGGAAGCCAGTGCAGGTGTTCACGGACAACACCACTGCCAGGTGGTACTTCAACAAGCAGGGCGGGGTGGAGTCGTGGACCCTTTGTCAAGAGGGACTGTGTCTCTGGACATGGCTGGAACAGCAGGGCATATCCTTGGTGGCTCAACACCTGGCAAGTTCTCAGAACGTCAGGGTGGACAATATCAGCCGTCGATGCCTTCAGGATCACAAATGGCGCCTCTAGTCAGAGGTGGCTCCAGGTCTCAGCAGTGGGGAGAACCTTTTTTAGATTTGTTCGCCTCCGAAGAGAACGCGCAATGTCAGCAGTACTGTGCGCGGGAGGCGGCTATCGCTCGGCGACGCGTTTGGTCGCGAGTGGTGCTCAGGCCTGTTGTACGCCTTTTCGCCAATACCACTCCTTTCCAGGGTTCTGAAGATCAGGAGCGACCGGGCCCAAGTCATTCTTGTGGCACTGGACTAGACAAGGAGAGTCTGGTATCCAGAGCTTCTGAGCATGAGTATCAATCCTCCGATCAGGCTGCCCCGTCAGGAGGATATTTTGTCGCAGCAGCAGGTAAGGGTTCTCCACCTGAACCTCCTAACTCTGCGTCCCCATGTGTGGAGATTGAGCAGCGACAGTTGATTGCTTTTGACCTTCCTCCCGAAGTCTGTAATGTTATTCTGGCGGCCAGGCGGCCCTCCACTAAGACTGTATACGCCTACCGTTGACAGACATTTGTATTATATTGAACAGAAAGGTCCATTAACCCTCTTTCTGCTTCTCTTTCTACTGTCCTTTTATTCCTTCTAACTTTTGCCCAGCAGGGTTCTGCTTTGGGAACTCTCAAGGGTTACCTTTCTGCTCTGTCTGCTTTTTTGCAGCTGGCAGACCAGCCTTTTCTCTTTAAATCTCCTATTGTAAAAAGATTTCTGAAAGGGCTGGCTCACTTATTTTCACCCACGCCCTTTGTTATGCCACAGTAGGACCTTAATTTTGTCCTCACTTACCTGATGTGTGCTCCTTTCGAGCCTTTGCACAATTGTCCCCTCTGGCTGTTGACCATCAAACCAGCCTTCTTGGTGGCGATCACATTGGTCCGGAGGGTGAGTAAATTGCAGGTATTATCCAGTTTGCCTCCTTAACTTCTGTCCTTTCCGGACAAGGTGGTGCTTCGCACCTGGGCATCATTCTTACCAAAGGTGGTGACCCCTTCCATCTGGGTCAGTCAAATACTTTGCCCACCTTTTTTGCTCCCCCACATCCCTCTAAGAAAGAGGAGCGTCTCTTCCAACTGGACCCAAAAAGTGCATTGTTGTTCTACCTTGACCACACAAAAGAGTTCGACCAGCTTTTTGTGGGGTATGTGGAAGCAAAGAAGGGAAGGGCAGTGCAGAAAAGGACCATCTCTTGCTGGGTCATTCTCTGCATTAAAATCTGTTTTGCCTTGACAAAGAAGCAGCCCCCTGAGGGATTAAGGGCCCATTCCACCAGGGGAAAGCCTGCGACTACGGCCTTGGCACGGGGTGTCCCAGTTCAAGACATCTGTCATTCAGCGATGTAGGCATCATTGCACACATTCGCAAAACATTATTGCCTTGATTGTCAAGTGTGCATGGAGGGGCACTTTGCCCGCGCGTCCTGCAGGACTTTTTAGTCTAGCTCATGAGGCCGCAACCCAGTGCCGAGATGGTATGGCTCGGGTATCTGATTCAAAGGTAAGGAATCTGCAGCTAGAAGTCTCTATCAGATGTGCAAGTTACTTACCTTCGGTAACGCATTATCTGGTAGCGACTCCATCTAGATGTAGATTCCTTACAGCCCCACCCATGCCTCCCCGCTTTGGGGACTGATGTGTTTTTCCTCCCTTTCAGGGCCATAATGTTGCACACAACTAAGTCAGTTTCTTTTTTGCTCTCTGCTTCTGGCGTGGAAAATACAAAAAGTACTGACGTTTTCACTCCTGGGTGGCGCCTATGTAGGCACCGCAACGTCATAACTGATGCTGCCAACGACGTCGCGCAGAGCTGAATGGAGCAGCCCGATGTGGCGCACAATGGGTATTGCTCAGCAAAAGATTCCGGATCCAGCCTGACGCCTGGGAAATGCAAAGGTAAGGAATCTGTAGCTAGATAGTCTCTACCAGATAATGTGTTACCGAAGGTAAGTTACTAGTTCGCTAGCCATCAGTGCAGTCCTCGTCAGCACAGCCTCTGTTCGCTGGTCCCTTGGTACAACAGGGCAGTCCTCTCTTAGTCCTTCTTCCAAGTCGGTCGAGATCTAAGGTCTGGGTGCCAGGGGGTGGGGGGGCTTTTAAGCTTCGAAAGTGGTTGGTGATGTTTTGCTGCCTGGTAATGGGTCCACAAGACATCAGAGATGTATCAAAATAGTGCCATGCAGGGAAGGCGTGGGAGGAATGAAAGTGACAAGAAAAATACTTTCTTTCTCCCTTTCAGCTCCTGTGTGTGGCATCTGACTATCCAAGGATGCATAATTCTGCCCACTCCCAAGATGGCAGGACGACTCTCTTGGTGTTCAGACCTCACCAGCCCACTCCAGGGTGTAGTTACCTCAGGCCTAGCAGCCAGCATCCAGACTTCAATGGAGGTCGGGGGGACCTATTTTATTTGGTGTACCTCCAGGGTGGCACAATCAGAGCTGCGAGCCCCGGGGGTACCCCAATAGCTTGCATGCCCTCGGTGCTAGAGTATCAAATTAAAAGATGCCAGTACTGACTTTACTTTCACAAGATTAGCATTTATCTTCATTATCACGGAAATGAAATACTGTGATCACCATTTATTTGCATCATAATTAAAATGACACTTATTAATTTTAGAAAATAGTTCTAAACAGTAAAACAACAAGCAAACCAAACCTACATTACATCTACATTTTTTTGTGGTAATAGCCCACATCACATTCCACATAGCATGACAATAACAAATAAAATTCACATATGACACCAACAAATTATTTTAAATTGTGCATCAACAACAAACGAATATGTCCCAGCTCTGAAATTCTACACCCAAAGGGAGAATGTGTCGCTCCACCACTTCTAATAGCACCTCCGTATTGGGCCATAACTAGAGGGTGTAAGAACAATCTGTGTTCGGACTGGCTGCTGACAGGGATTTGTCTATCATGCAATTCCACCCAAATATTCCCTGTGTTCCAGTAATATCTTTACAATGCACTCCTTGGTTCTTAACACTGTCATTGCGTTTCAAACCTTAAAAGAATTTTGGGGTTCTCCTCAGGACCCAGAACTGCTGGACACTAAAAAAGAAACATAGAGGACCTACTTAGTACTGTGGCTCTTTTGTATAGTGGGCTTAGATTAAATCTCACTCTGCACTTCACTAGTTAATTTACATTAACGTTAAGTGTGTGATATTCCGTAAGTCCATTTTTACATGTGTGTATTAGCTCTAGATTACTCTGAAAGGGACAAACACGAGGGCTAGTTAAGACATGTTTTAATAGGGGAAATGCACAGGTTTAGCAGTCCTCTTGTTGGTTTGGTTACACTCAATTCGTGAATCAGTTGACTTTTAATCCAAATTATTCTCCTCTGGGTCGTCTCCCTCCTTTCAAAGGATTAGTGCACCTTGCTAAAATGTAAGCAGGAGGCTTATGTGAAGAACGTAATGCAAGTATCAAACCCATCTTTACGCTGCAAAGTGTAAAGATCTGATTCGAGGAAAGTGGGCAGATTTGTACAGCAGCTGCAGTTGTTGAGTGGAGCAAACCCTTGGGAATGGTGGGCAAGCTTCCTCGATACTTAGCAGTGTGTGCCAACTACAAATAAGTGAGGCAGAGACTCACGGCATGAAACCTGAAATATTGTTGCACTTGCTTGCTTATCCAAGTAGCAACAGAATGTCTTGGCTTTGTTGCGGTGTTGGCGTTGCAGTGTTAGCGACTCCTCCCCATGAATGCGGATAGTTTGCCGTACCAGCAAATAGAATTTAACAAAGCCCTCAAGCCCGAGTCCATATTTGCTCACAACGGATGTACTTGTGATATTTTTAAACATTTGAAAGACAAACCTTACTTGTTCCATAAAATTTGTTCTTTTGCCTGGTTGCCTCAATAGGAGTGTGAATACGTTGTGCTGGTTAACTTTAAAACCTTTAGTAAGCCTGTTGCATCGCATGGCAGCAGACTGTCTTCCAATGGGGGCGCTCACCCTTTGTGAAGTCATGCCCAAGGTTGTATTGGAGGTGTCCCCTTGCATTCTGGGCCCAGTAGTTCGGAGGCCGGGAGCTCAAAGTTTTGGCTGTGCTTTAAAACGAGCAGCATCTGGTCATTTGCGTTCTACAGGGCAATGGAGAAAATCTCAAATCTTCTTAGCGTGGAAAAACGTTCTACAAGGCTCTCAATAGAGATGCTCAGAATTTATTTTACAAGGGACCCACAAGCTGTAATGTTGGTGATGTTCGTAGCATTTACTAAGGACTGACAGGTAAGGTAGCCATATCCAATTGGGTACAGCCATTCAACATACACTTTAGTGTCAGGACACTGGCCCTGCCCTGAGGTCTGGTAAGCAGGCCTCTGTGCGCTCTCAGAAAAACCAGCAGCAGGTTTTGAAAAACTTGGGGGTGGTAACCACACAAAAAAAGGCATTTCTTTACACAAGTACTTTCAGTCAATCCTCCTTACACTTCATTCTTCCCAGACAAGCTGGTTCTTACAACTCGAGCATACTTTTTGCCAAAGGCGGTCACGCCTTTTCACTTCGGGCAGAGCATCACCCTGCCTTCCTTTTTTCCTCTCCTCATCATTCTAAAGCAGCGGAGAGACTCTAACGCCAGGATCCAAAAAGAGCGTGAATGTTCTATGTTGATCATACAAAAAAATTCCAGGTGGACGATCTTTGCTCAGTTTTCAGGGTTAAAGTAAAGGAAGGCAATTCAGAAGAGAACCTTCTCTCTGTGGCTCATTCTCTGCATTAATATCTGCTATGAAATGGCCTAGAAACAGCCGAAGGGCTTAAGAGTTCATTCCACCAGAGCTACAGCTGTGACCACTGCATTGGCTAGAGAAATCCCGCTCCTGAGTATCTATCAGGCAGCTGCGTGGGCATCAATGCATACGTTCACCAAACACTACTGCCTTAACAGTCAGGTCCAGCGAAATGGGCATTTTGGCGTACGGTCCTCCAGGGCTTCTTAGCTTAAACCAATCAGCAGATCCACCTCCGTTGAGAGATTGCTTTAGTAACTATTCTAAGGTAAGGAATCTGCGTCTAGAAGTCTCTATCAGATGAACAATTTACTTACCTTCGGTAACGTCTTATCTGGTAGAGACTCTATAGCTATCTATCAGGGCCAGGATGAAGGAGCAAGGAACGCAACCTTTATCATCCTGCAAATCAATACTTTGCAAGTTCTTTCTCATTATCTCTTTCCCAAATTCAACCCCACGGCTGTCGGCTGAGTGTTAGAGTTGTTGACAATAAATATAGATCACAGGGTTGGGTATCTGATAAATGTAAGTGTAAATCTTTAACAGGGGTTTGAAATGGTAATCAGTTGTGAAATGTAAGGCGCGCACTTTTTATTTTTCCCTTAATATTGTAAATATCGCATTACATAGCATTCTCATTAATAACTCTTGAACAGTCAACGTTGGACTAAGGAGAAAAGATTGAAAGGATTTAAATTATATGCTGCTGTGTTCGCCACAGCATTTATCAGCATGAGATTTAAATGTTCCTCCTTATTGTAGTATGTTGAGTGTGGACGTACATTAATTACAGTAGGCACACATTTTTCTGATAATGTATAGTTTGGTAGCACCTTTGTCTTTTTATGTTTGGGATCAGTAGATGTTGTTTTATTGTCGGCTTGCATCCAATCTTCAGCCATGTACATTGATGCTTGACTTCCATCCAGGTAGTGGTCGTACATTATGGCCTCCACTAAACTTCCTCAAATGGAAAGCAATATGTTCATACAATTCCGTTTTTGATAATAGATTGTCCATGTGGTAGAATGTTCTCCTACCTATCAGTCATTTACGTTCATTCCATAGTCAGCATTTTGACTCTGGTAAAGTTGTGTCACAACCTTAATGGTATCTGGTAAATTGAACAGGGTGCTAGGGGTTGAAAGAGTCTCCATCACTTTGCTTCTAAAGTTCACAACACTATGCATCAGTAATGTTGCTTATGTATAATTGACTGGACACATGATTGTTCTGTTGTTGTTATTGTTTAAGAGTGCTGCTTTAAAAGTCATTGCTGTTTGTTCTTCTGAATTTTCTACTTTTGTTATGCACTCCTTCCTTTGTTGCCTCCATACAAAACCTTTGCAGGAGGATGATTGCTTTACTCAGTAGATTGGAATGTGATGAATATTTTCATAATTAGATATTTACCTTTCTGATGTCTAAATCATGCTTCCTGTGTTCATTTATACCCAATTACCAAGGTATGTTCCTTTCTGTAAAGCAATTGGACTCTACATTGACATTGTTGCTCTTGTATTTTCTGTTGTGACAGTGCGTCTGCGCCAAGATGAGAAGCGGCATCAAGAAGAGACAAATCGCGTAAAAGAACGTAAAAGAAAAAGGGACAGATATGCAGAGAAGGTAAAATTGAAGATTGAGTGAAAGTGGAAGGCATTGAGAATAAAAGCTTTAGGATGATAGTTAATGTTCTTAAATGTACATTGCACACTTCCGTTATTTTAGAATGTCTATAGGGCGAACTGACTTTAAGGTACCTCTTCTACAAAGTTTGAAATGTCTTCGAGGTGGGGCATGGTTTTACAGAATTAAATTGAATCATCAATAAGTCAAACATATCTTGTAGACGCTAATAACCAGTTCCTTTCACTCGTTTGTTGTGTGGTTCATTGTTTCTGCACCAGTGGGATTTCTGTTTAGGGTGATGGTTACATTTTCTGACTAACGTTTGGAAATGGCTCAATGCGCATCAGTAGGCTCAGACTCTACATTATCTCAAACACTCGGGTTAATAAACCACTCAGACTGCTATGTACAGTGGATCTCCTTTTTGAGGATTACTCTCTAGAAGCAAATCCAGTCCACAGACTGGATCCAGATTTATTTCAAGAATTCAGCCTTTAGTACTAGCTTAGGTAGTGCTGCGGAAGAGTCCCCCACGGTTCTCCCTGAAATCACACTCCATAAAAACACCACCTGACCATTGATGTCTGTTCTTTTCTACACTCCATCCGAGATGTTGGTAACCCCATTTTTTTAGTCCTGTCAATTTCCAATTCCTCAAGCATTGAAAAGCAAGAGTGTAGCTGTTTTAAACTGCACCAAGTAACCGTAGAAAATCTGCCTTACTCTTCTCCACAGAGTATACCTTTTCTGAAGAAACTTCATCTTCAGAAAACATTTTCCTGATTCAAGGACTAAACCTAGAAAGGTGGAGGCCCTTTAACAGACTGTCATTCAAATCTTTGATGCCCCCTAATGTGTCCTCTGAAGCTACTATTACTATAAAAAGTTTTTTCTGATGAAAGATCCTCTACCTCTAAGGTTCCAAGTTTGCACTGTTTTGCATGAATAGATGGACTCTTCGGCTTTGATGCAGATGCTCTGTTTTTTCAAAGGAATGATGTTGATGATAGTGAAAGAAGGACTGACTTTCCTCGAAGGTTGCCCTTCCAGTCTCAGCGAGACTTCATAAGAATAACCATTGTTAACGTTAGTGGTGCAGAAACCTTTCAAGACGTCATCCCTGCATATAAGGGCAGTTCTAGAGGACCAATAGGACTCAAGTGCATCTTGATAATCCTTGTAGCAAGTATTGCCAGGTACTAATTATGAGGTCACTGCACTGAAAAGTAAAATGTTTTAGGCTTTGACTTTCAGGAGATGCGAAATTTGACTGGCAAGGCTTATTTTTTTAAGTTGGTTTCTAATGGGGCATTTGATTTAGTTGCACATGAATAATGCTTTATTAAACCTATTTTTGAAAAGATATGACGCTGTTTTTGCATCTATTCACAAGGTGAGCAATCTGCGGTTAGAAGTCTCTATCAGAAGAACAAGTTACTTACCTTTGGTAACGCCTTATGTGCTCGAGACTAACTGTAGATTCCTCTGACTCACCCTTCTCCCCATTCTTTGGAATGGACTCATACAGTCCATTAATAAGATGTGACACAGTACATTTTTGTAAAGTAAGGTGCAACAGAATTGTAGTACTTCATACTGAAATTAAATTGCAATTAGACTAGGTGCGCTTTACAGCACTTTTCCATGCTGCTCATGCTGCACGCAATATTGGAGCTTAAGTGAACAGGGCTGTGGTGCAGTGCTTGGTTTCTTTGCATTGTGAGTCACAATCAGGCAAAATTAACCACAGTCTGACTATGGAATTTGGGTCTTGAGCTCTAAACAGTACAGTGGTGCAGGAAGGATTTTGACAGGCTCTAATGGGAGCAGCGACTGAGGATGGCAGGGTCTACCATGACTAGATGCATATCCAAGAATCTTTGCCTTTCATCAACAGTAGTATTGAAGATGGCATTAAAGAAATGGGCAAACATGCAAATTAGCCTTAACTCCTCCCCACAGTAGATGGTCCATATCAAACTGCCAGGCCATATCCTTTCTGAACAGGAACACAAGCAGCCCCTGACTGTCTTTGTTCTGGTTGGACAAGGCTATAAGATGTTCACTAAATCAGTCTCTATAGGAGGTTTTGTAACGCGGTACTACCACAAATGACTTCACAGCCACCGGAGCCACACTTATTTTTTGCAGAAGGTAGAAGCAGGCTGGGGATCTTGTCTTTATCCATAGTCCCTGCATCACCTAGTCCCTAACCTCTTTAAAGACTTAGGTGCTTATTTTGATGGTGGTCCGTCAAACTGCCGACTGCTATCACAGCGGTCAGGAGACCACCCGACAAGCAGTCGGCCGTCTGACCGCTGTATTTCGATACGATCGTCGGGCTGGTGGTCAAAAAGTGCTCATTTACACTGTGGCTTGTGCTGTGGGCCATGAAAAGGGCTGCAGCACAAGCCACAGTGTAAAGGAGCACTTGGTGCGTGGCACACAGTGCATGCACCGTGTGGTGCATGTCACACGTTCCATGGAGGTATTTGAGGACATTAAATGTGCCTCCAGGGTAACTTTACAGTGATCCACGAGGGACGAGGGTCCTGTTTGGGTCCCCCAAAGTCAGTTTCCGAAAGCCTTTTCATGTCTGTCTTCGTGCCATGAAAAGGCTGACGAAAGGGGACATTGTAATCCTGATGGTGCTGCCTGCCTTGGCTCTGCCTCCATTCGGGACTGCGATTCCGACTCCCACCTTGTCTGTATCAGATGATCCTATTGGAGGCGGCGGTCCTCCCTTCCCCTCCCCCAATGGTTTCCGTCCAAACACCAGCATTAAAATGCGGCGGTCGTGCCGAAAGGCTGTCTGTCGGTCTGATTGCATATAGTTTTTTTTTTAATGAATGTATTAGTTATATTATTTGTAGGGTGCTAGTATTTTAATGTTTGAATACTTTGCATCTGTAATGTCTTTTAAATTTAATCAGTGATTTTTTTATTTGAGTGTTTTTTTATTTTTAAATATTTTTCTATGTTAATGTAATAATTAATTGGTAATTATGTAAATTATTTCATTGATTAGTTGAATTATTGTAGCACGATTTGTAATTTTTAAAGCGTAATTAAATTATTTAAAAAAATGAATTAGTAATTTTTAATTTATTAGCAGGTTGTTGATTTGTACGAGATTAGGTGAAGTTATTTTAATTATTCATGACAGTTTTTTAAAATTATAATTGTGTCTTATATATTTCAGTTATGATTAATTATGTTAATTATCGAATTATTCCTCATTATGATTATTATTTAAATATTTTAAATGTTTGGTATAGTTTGTGGCAACATTTTTTATTTACATTTTCTACAGTTTAGTAGTGTTTAATTTAGTAGCAGAGTGTTGGTTTTGTAGGAGATATGGGTGGGAAGTTATTGAAAATATTAATTGCTGTTTTTATAATGATCATTTTAGTTTAATCAAAAGTTCAGTTGATAATTGTAAATTATTCTGATTTGTTATGCTAAATGTTTTTTATTTAATTAAATGTTAATTAGCTGATCAGCATTTTTAATTCTACATTTTTTAAAAAGTTGTATCTATTTGTTTTAATTTTATTCAGGTAGGTTTTAATTGATTTAATGTTAGTAATTTTTTGTTTATAATGTTTTTGGTTTGTTGTATTCTTTTGGTTAGTAATGTATTTATTAAAAAAAGGAATTTGTTTTTATATTTAAATAATTTTTGTATAATGAAATGTTTTTTTACATTAGATTTAATATGATTTGTTTTACAATTCATATATTATGCAATTTAAATGTTTACATTTTATTTAGGTATGTATATAAATGGTTTTTTTTAAGTTTAGCAATTGAAATGGTATAATTTACCCCATCGTAGTCCAACACTTTATCTACTATTGCATAGATAGAAGTGGGAACGTTAAATCTAACATCTCAAAGTCCAATACTTTCTCTACTGATTCAAATCTAACCTGAAGTGAGAAAAATATTAAGTCTGACCCCTCTAAAGTTAAACACTTTCCCTACTGTTGCTTAGATTGGAGTGGTGATAGTAAATCTACGCTTTCCAAAGTCCTACACTTTTCCTGCTTTTGCTTAAATTAAAGTTAGAATCATAGCTCTACAATTTTTAAAGTTAAACACTTTTGCTAGTGTGCAAGTGCTATTGCTTTGTTTAATGTTTAAATAGTTTATTTAAAAAAAGTAATTTTCTATTTTAATTGAATTTTTTCAATTTATTTTTTGTTTTGTTTGACATGTTTTTATTGCTGGGCTTGATCACGTTTTTTTGGACCCTGATCAAGCCCAGCAGGGTGAAACGGGTTGGTGAAGGAGGATAATGGCTCTGCTAAAGGTTGAATACATTGTTATATTGCCAAATTGGGAGAGTGCTGCGTGTTTTTGAAATTTGGTGAAAGATTTTATGCAAGGCTTGTCCAGCCTTGTCACGGTTCACTCAGGTCAGCTCCTGTCTGGAAATTTTTGGGATGATTCATCAAGGGGGTTCCCAAAACGTGTTTTCTCCATGTTAATTTCCATTGGAAACTTTAGACACGGCTACAGCCTGAACTGCTGAACGGAATTACATCACATTTTGCAGAGAGATAGCTCTTGGTCCAGAAAGCATGCTTTATTTTAAATGTGTAATTCCGTTCAGTAGTTTAAAGATATGTAAAGATTTATAGATATTGATATTTGAGAATTGTGAGATCTGATTGGCTGAGCCCTCCCAAGCATGACCTTTCTTCTGATTGGCTGCCAACACTTAAAACCAGGAAGTGTTGACATCCATCTTGTGCTTCAGATCGAGGGAGATGGAAAAAGGTGAGAGAGACATTAACAAAAAAAAAAGTGGGCAGGAACACCCTGACCCTCCAGGCCTGCTCAGGGGTCCCACAGGGACCCCTGGCCTAAAAACAGCATTTTCTTTTTGACATTTTCGGCCGGGTCGTGCTGGGTGCGCAAACTTCTTCGAAAATGAGAAAGAAAACAAAGCGCTCAACTAACTATAACAGCTGAATTTCTCTGGTTTTGTACAACTGAAATGTCCAACTAACTATAACGTCCCTGAAACCTATTGTTTTTTCAGTGAATATATACATATATGAATATATAATATTATTACGATTTTAATATACATACCTTTATTTTTGACTATATTCTGTTCCACAATATCTTTTATACAATATTTTAGTAGTTTACATACAAAGTTTTTTTGACACAATATTCTGGTTTTACAATATTTTAGTAAGCAATATTTTGTTATACAACCCTATTCCAATGATGGTGTTCTGGCACTTGTGAGGCCATGTCCAATAGGAGGTTGCATGACACAGAGGGAGCTCCTCAACATAGTGTGTAACTGAGCCTTTTAGGTAAGAGTATAGAACCCTGTCCTTCAGGTCCCATATCAGCGAAGTGATTCTCCTCTCTTGAGACACCTGGAGAAGTACCTGTGAAGAACAGAATCAAAGGGATTATCATCATGCTCCACGCCAACATACCATACATCGTCAATGTCTCCATCGACATCATGATTTTTTACATTGAGGCACCTTGCTCCTTCAGGTTGCAGCTATTCGGAAGCCTTTGCTTTTAAACAAATGGTCTTTGGGGAACTCCTTTGCACAAAAGAAGAGGAAACCCTGGCTCTTGGAGAATACACATCTTATGAGGAACTATGGAGGTCTTCATTTTCCAGGTGATGAAACAGAACCAACTCCGGTCAAAATACCAGAAAACCAATCTTTTAAGGCCAATGAAGTCCCTGCAACTAAGGATCAAAAAGCCATTCTGAAGACTAAAGTGCCGAGGGAGACATCACAACAACATAACAGGTGTATTTGTAAAGCTCACGATTACCCGTAGATGTCTTGGCGCTGAATAACAGATGTTTATTGTTACCCAACTCAATGGTACTCATTTTATCGATCTCAGATGGATGAAAGGCTGAGTGGACCCGCCGGGATTTGAACCTGTGACCATGAGGTCGAACACACGCCCCTGCAATGGACGCATTAGTCCACTGAGCCACCATGACTCACTGGGTTTCCCTCAGTGTTGTGGGCCCAAGTGATGCAAATTAAACTGCATGCAAGTACAGGATACTAATTAAGATTGGGGGTGTTATTTTCCCTCCCACCAATTCCAGATTCAATAAGTCATTGGCCAGATGCTGTACACCATCATCCTTCCGGGAAGAGGATTCTATAAACCTGAAAATGCTGCAGTCCAATCACTATTAAACACCTTTGGTGCTTCTGGTTCTAGATGTAGTCAAACCAAACATGGAAACCTTTTTCATGCTGGAAACTTTATAAGATTCATTAGAACAATTTAGTGCCCTGCTTCCAAAAGGTCAAAAGTATATATTTTGAAGATTCTAAAGGAATGAATTATGACATTGGCTGTGCATGGGGACTACCTTGGCATTGTGTTTTAATGGGCTTCATTGGTCCGGGTAATGTCTCACAAACTCTGATGTACAGCAGAAGATCTTGGAATTACCATTCTCATAATTCTCATCGTTTGGCACCCATGCTCATGAGGAAATACATCAAATTAACACTGACATAGAGACATTGAAAACCAATGACTTGGAGAAGAAAAAGGAGTTCCTAAAAGTGCATACGAAGACCTACTGGAGGGATTCGTAGAAACGGCATGCAAAGTAACCCAACTCGAAGAGGCAATGATTTAGTTGATGATTGACAAAAAGGGACTCAGTTGTTCCTGAGGGAAGAGTAAAAAGTAAAAAGTAACAAGGTCAACTGGGGGCTACTTGGGGCTCTGACTCAGGTTGGACCTTCCATTCTTCTTCTCTCTTGGAATGGTAAATTGAGCCTAAGGATCAACACTTGATCCAATTCTGCTACCCCTTCTTTGTTACACCAATGATTTAGTTGACCCTGCAAAGAATAAATTCGGCTACGGACAAAAGCAGCAGAACTACCAGACCATAGTTTGCTAAGAGTCTTCAGACGTACTGGGGAACCCTCTTCATCACAAACTTGCCAGTGATTCCCTAACTGTTGAGCACCCATTGAAATGAGTATAGCATCACCCCTATGGCAAGGCAGACTGTAAGAAAAAGATGAATGGCTGCTAGATATTGTACAGAATATCCATTGACTGAGATTTCAGAGTTCTGTACTTCGCACCACCCCCAGATAAAAGAGGTGATAATTCTTCAAAAGAAAAATACTGAAAAAGTTCCTTTGCAGCAAAGAAATCTACTTTCCCTATTGCCTAACGCCAAAAAGTATAAGTATACAAACTTTATTCCACAGTGACCTCAAAACTGTGAACAGAGGGAGTAAGGAAAATAAATTCAGAAATATTACGATCCATTAAAATGTTATCTGCAGCTCTAGCCAAGGAATGCAGTAGGCCTATTCGTTGCCCACTTTCACACTGTATTAATCAAGAAACAAAAGAATATTTTTTTTGATTTAAAGTAGTAAATTGTCATTGTCAGTTTAAGTTCCGCTTGACGTTAGCGCCCCAATGGTTTTCAAAGTGTAAAGCTGTGATCGCTACATGTCTTTAATGCCAGGGGATTTTTACTTGTACCTGTATACACGACTGGTTGATTGAGGCCTTGTCTCAGTTAAGTGGTTGAAGATCTCGAATCCACAGAAGGCTTTCACAATCTATGACTGCTGGTAAATTAAGAAAAATCATATCCAGTACTTATGAATGGTTCTGGGCACAAAACCAGGAAAGAGGGCAAATTGTCATTAATTATTCAAAGACGCTTTTAACTCTTGACAGCCTCACACCCAAAGGTCAGGCAAGTATCTTCAATCCATGCTTTTTACAGCTTCATTGTACCTAATGCTAGGCTAAACTTGGGACCATTATAGACAGGACTGTGATGTAGATTGAAATCTGTCCCAAGTAGCCTTGTAAGTGTTTGCCTGGTAAAATCGTTTGAACAATATACTGGAATGGGTGCTCCTTCTGAAGTCTCTCTTACTTCTGACCATAATCAGGGGTACATCTTGGCATGGTCAGCAACCCACGTGAATGATCTCGTAGTCCAAGGCTAATAGTCTCTCTCATCTGAGAACAGTTGTACCATATAAATATTTTGAAAAACCACATCTCGGTGGTCTCATTTCTCAGTGTTCTTTCAGACAGTCCAACACCCAATTAATATTTCAGCAAACAGGCAGGAACAAGACTGGGAAATCTGTTGAGAGGTTCAGAAATCTGGAACCAGTTTCAGACTGGAAATGTCTGCAACATGAAGGTTTATCTACCAGGTCTGCAGAACACCAAGGAGATCAACTGAGCAGATATTTGCTGCAAGGCACAAACGGGTCCTTCCATAAGAGCATTGTGGTCCATCTTTTCTTGCATCCCTGTGATTAAACTTCTCTTGTAAGGGCTCTAACAGTTGTTTTCCTGAACGCCCCTCCAGTCAGGTATCCCTTCCCTCGTTCCTAGTTAAATGGCGTTTGATCAAAATGTATGCGGGCCTACATCTAAGCCTATGAGCAAATGTAGACTCCCTTCATCGATGAGCCATCACAGTAGTATGGGTTCTCTCAGGAACCATCCTTCTTTCTTAACAAAGGTTATTTTAGATTTCTACTTATATCAATAGCTCCTGCTTACTTATTATCGTTCCATATGTTCTCGCTTTGGCGTAAAGGGCTCAGCTTACTTTAAAATTTAAGAGAGTGTTTTGATATCAGGTGGATAAAATGAAAGCGATGCAGAAATCAAAGCAAGTCTATCTGTCCAGGCCAAGAATCTTCAGAGCAATCAATTTCAGGTGGAGAAATGCTTACACAGATAGCACGCTACTCAGTGTGAGGGTTTGTGATGTGTTGCAGGCTCTCAGATATATAACATTTTGGTCAGGGCATATTTTCCAATTACTGCTGTCCAAAAGCAGAGGCTGTGTTACGCAAAGTGCTGTTATGCAAACTATTTATCTAATCACTCTTCTGAAATTTTTCTATTCTCATGGTTTCCTGCCACCTTTTCCTGGATGGCCCTGCTACTTTATTTATCAATAGCAAAGACGAATCCATGATGGAAGCGAAATTATATTTATTTTCAGTCCTAGTTCTCTGCAAGGGATATGCTCATAAACATCCAGCTCTCCTACCTGTATACTATCAGAATGGAGTAAAGGTAATAAGACAGATTCTTGTCTTGTCAAGTAAAACATTATATAGCAAATTGAACCTACAAAGCAGAATGGGACATGAAAGTTACTGAAATCCTTAAACAAGCCAGGCCAGAATATTGTATTGTATTGTGATTGCATTTATGTAGCGCTTACTACCCCTGACGAGGCGTCGAAGCGCTTTTTTGGCGAGTAGCACGTTACTCCGGAAACCCATAAAGGATAAGTGGTGAATTAGTATGGTGAAATATGAAAGTGATTTGAGTGGTGGATATTAGTCCGTTATTTGGAGTGAGAAGGATAGTGGAGGGATAAGCGTTATACCATTTCCTGTTTATTTTTCTCTAGTTTGGAAGGAAATCTATTTCCCCCAGTCAAGTGTAAATTTTTACTACTAATTGGGAAATAAAAGTTGTAAAAATAAAGACAGCACATGCTGCTATTTTTTATGATTTTATTACAAAATGTTTTAAAAAATGTAACCTCTTAAAGTTTAAAATGTCTTCAGGTATCAGACCAAGATATTCTATGTTTAAAATTCCCTTGATGCAGAACAATGATTAAAAGTAAGTCGTTTTATCTTATCAGGCAATGTCCAGCACAACACAGGAAAATGGGAGAGAATTTTTTAGGTCTCCTCTGTCAGACAGCACAAGCTGTCTGATTGGGAACGACCTATTGTGGACATGAAAATAACTTACAGTGGGCTTAAAGCCCTCCAATTGCTTCCTATTGGTTAGCTTTATTGTCACTTTCATTTCATTGCTTCTTTTTTGATTGCTTCCCTTGTCCATCTGGTTCCATGTTCTGTTTGTCTGTCCTTTGGGGCATAGCCTCTTTAACATCGTCATGACCGTCTGACTTCTTTTCGATGAAGCAGTTGAGAGTACTGTCTCTCTGATGTGCTTCTCCCCTGCTCTGTGTTGATCCCTTCCTCATGCCCTACCTTTCACCTCCTACTCCTTCTCATCCTTTTTTTACCTTAACCTCCTCTCCACCCGTTCCTCTATTGCCCCCATCCCATGTGATCTTACTTTTTTTTTAAAATATATATTGTTTTAAACGTTTTCTCGATTGGTAAATAGAAAATAAATGTCACCAAAATCATTTCATAGGCACGCACCCACCTCTTCTTTTTTTAAACTTTTGGCCATGCTTCACAGCATGCTGTACAGCATCGCCAAAAGGCATTGGCAACACCAGCAGGTCCCAAAGATGAGATCTGCTGTCTTTGCCAGTGCTGGTTGGGTACAGTGGAGGAAAAAATAATTTTTCAAGCGTACAATTGCAGGTTCTTTCACAGCAGCTATATGGCTACGGTTTCAGGGAAGACACTCCGAGAAGAAAGGATAGGCAGACATGAACTTCTGCAGAGAATTGCCAGAAGAAATTAACTGGAAAAACACAAGGAAGGCAAGAAAATCGTTCAGGTCATACATTATTTGTGAATCTTGCTAGGACTTTGGCCACTACATCAAGACCGTTTCAGTTTGGTTTTACTGGGATTTCTTCTGTGCAGAATTCTCTTCACCCTATGATCGGGGAGCATTCTTATGTGATGTCTTGTCCTTGTTCGACATGGTGCAGTCTAACCATTAGAGGGAGATGGACCCTTTATCGCCAGTAGCCACTCAAGGGGTATATGTTTCAGCTAGATTGCCTGGAATGCAAAGGATTCCTGACAAGTGGGGACCTAAGGAGCCATAAAGTTGCGGGTCTGTGGGACTCCTTGCCTCAGTCAATGTGCACATAAAGAATAGCAGGTGCATAGAAAATACTTTTAGGTATTTTCGAGGCATGTTTATTTCTATTGTTTAATAATGTTACTTAACATTAAATTATGTAAATGTACATATTACCTAATCATGAGCGTCCTGGTTAGTGTTTAAACAGTGTACTTTTCATCAGTTATAGAGGTATACTGCTATGTTGCCTTTTAACAAACATCTGTTTGTGCATTTTCTTTTTGCTGTGCAGAAGAGGAGAGAAGATGAGTTGGATAGCAAGAGAAGAAGAGAGGGCTTGAACCTGGTGATTCCATTTCTTCCCTCTGCTGATAACTCAAACCTATCTGCAGATGGAGATGACTCTTTTATCAGTGTGGATTCTGCCATGCCCAGCCCGTTTAGCGAGGTGAGATGTTCTCTCCGTTCCAGTGCGTAAGTTAATGTTTGACTGGCTGAAATTCATTTACTGATGTTTTGGAGTCAATAATTGAACTGTTTCTAAGATTTTGGGACCTACAGTTCCTCCTTTCCTTACCCAGTCTCTGACTTAGTAGAACTGAAAGTTAAACATTGTTTTGCATCTTGAATCTTTTCTGGTTTCACATATATTAGAGGTACTTGCAGTGACTACTTTTGAGCTGTAAATTGCAATTTGAGCAATAACTGGGAATTACAAGCCATTCTTGTTCATAAATGTTGTAAAATATTTTTCACAAATACAATAATTGTGCAAGAGCAATCAGAAAAGTTTTTTAAATTGTGCTGTATAGTCCACAATTAAAGGGCTCAATCGCTTTACTTTTTAATGTTATATTGGATCTAGTATTGATGCCCAGCTGTGTTTGAGTTCAGCTGCCACCACTGGAGTAGACTGTGCGAGACATATAGAGCTGAGCAGGTTTCTGCTAGAGATTTTACCAAAATAACCTTAATTTATTGGAGTAAACCTAATCTGTGAACGAGCTGATGTTCTTTCTTGAATATCCCTTCAAGATCTCCATCAACAGCGAGGTGCATATGGGATCCATTGCACCAGATGAAAGTAGCAGTGACATGCTGGTCATTGTAGATGATCCGGCATCTTCAGCACCACAGTCCAGGGCTACCAACTCCCCAGCTTCCATCACAGGCTCTGTCTCAGACACTATCAATGGTGAGAAATGTGTTTTATCAGTGAAACATTGTGGCTTGTGAATAACATGTGTGGCTTGTAGTTTTGAAACTTGTGGGTTTGTAAAGTGAAGTATTTTTGAGTTCATTAATGTTTTTTTAAAGAATATTCAAACACTAATGCCTACCAAATAATGTCCCAGTTTCCCATTACCAAAATTGTTACTTATGGAGACAAACCATCTGTGTGTGTCCATCTTAGTTTACTGGTTTTATGCAACCACAGTGCGTTTAGTTAATGTGATCAACATTTTCAATACATTTTTGTTTCTAAGTACTTTCCCTGTTACATTTTCCAAATACCAGTAGTTTTCCAATATTCCTGTACATCAGTTCCATGACTTTTGCAAGTAACTACCTGAGGTATTTTGCTGTGAGGTAAAAAAAAAAGTTGGCCTATGTGGTATCATTTTTGTACTGATTAGTGCTAAGAACAATTGATGTCCAGATATGCAATTTGTCATAAGTTGTTTTCATGTTCTCCATTCCTCGTTAAGGATAACCTTGTAACAATGTATGTGCCAGTGGTTGAGTTATGTGGTGATCAGTTACACAGGCGATATGTGTGAAGTTGTTTCCGGTATGAGTATGTGCATAATTTTAATTCATAATGTATTCTTCAGGGTCAGTTCCTCCTGGGCATCAACTGAAGCTGGAAAAATCCTTTGCTTTTTGCCCAGCCAGTGCTAGATGGGGAAGCAGCAAAAAACACTGTGGATCATTAAGGACATCATTCCTGAAAGTGATCGAACTGCTTCTGAAGAGATTCAGAGCTCCTCCAGTATGCTTGAATCTTTCCCTGTGGTCCGACTAGAAATCCTTGGTGTTCTAACGCATCAATGAACTGTATTACCATGATGATATGCAATATAATAATGTTTGATCTCTTCGAGACTTCTAACCACAGATTTCTTACTGTAGAATATTTCCTAGGCATCAGGCAGTATATGAAATTTTCGATTAGTACCCCTGTGTGCCGGTAGACATCATCGTTTGGCTTCGCATTGGCGTCTCTTGCGTCGGAGGTGACATGCGTGGATCCTATGTAGGCACCACTCCAGTAGGCTGACGTCAGTTCTTTTCTTTCCGCGCCTATTAGCACTGACTGTGAAGAGCTACACCTCAGACCCTTTTTGACAGCTTTTTTCCACATCTTTTTGTCAACACTTTTTAAAGAATGGAGTCTCCTGGCGTGACAAAGATGTCCCCTAAGAAGCCGATGGGTTTCAAGCCATGTGGTGCATGTGACAGACAGATGACCGAAGGCGCAGAGAGAGGGTCCCCCCTCCCTTCGTGGCTATGGAAGGGGTTCACATTCACATTTATTTCCACCTAGCCACCATGACCAACAGGCTTCCCAGCCTTTCCGCAGCCAAGGACGCGGTTCCACAGATCACATGGGGCCACTAGCTAGATGTCGGCCCAGTCCACCACACACTCCAGCAACCACAGCCTCCAAACCCCTTTAGTGTGTCCTCATACCATCATGGGCATCGAGTGGGGGCAGGATGCGCCATCACGGGCACCACTAGAAACCGATAACATCTGATAAATGACTTTGAGGAAAAGATTGCTAAAATTGTGGGGGGGCTGAAGGAGGAAAGGGACAGCTGCAAAGATGCAGTGGCACAGGCAGAAGAAGAGGAACCTCTACCAATATTGTCATCACTGGAAAATTTCACCCCTCTTACAGAGGAGCTCTTTTTCAGTCTGGCCCAGAATGTGTCATCTGGGTCACCTCTAGACGCCCTTCCGCACAGGATCTGGAAGGAATATGGGCCAGAGCTGTTCCTCTGGATGCATCAGATTTGTCGCCAATCTCTTGAGGAAGGCACAGTGCCGGATGCATGGAAGCAGGCAGTGGTTACTTCCCTGCTCAAAAAGCCTTCGCTGGACCCTACGATTCCGACGCATTTTAGGCCCATATCCCTCCTGCCCTACCCGATAAAAATTGTGGAAAAGGTGGTCAGTAGGTCCCTGTCAGGATATCTGGAAGACAACTGCCTGTTGGATAAGGACCAATTTGGCTTCCGCCCAGGCCACGGAACAGAAACTGCATTGGCAACCATGTTGGACACCCTTCGAATGCGAGCCCACAATGGCAATTCCTCAGTCTTGGTGCTGTTGGACATGTCGGCCGCATTCGACACGGTTAGCCATGCAGTGCTGCTAAGTAGGCTGGAAAAACTGGGCGTGAAGGGCAAGGCCCTGAGGTGGATACAATCCTATCTGACAGGTAGACAACAGGTGGTGACCCTAGCACCCTTTTCATCTCCCAAGTCCCTGGTCAGTCACGGAGTACCTCAGGGCTCCTCGATCAGCCCTATTCGCTTCAGCCGCGTAGCTAGGGGGGGGCGAGGGGGGCGGACCGCCCCAGGCGGCACTGTTTTGGGGGTGGCAGCAGCGCGTAACTGGTGTGCCCCGTTGCGGTGGCCTTTTTATTGTACAGTGCTGCTTGTACAGTGCTGCTCTGACACCTTCTGGTAAAAGAATGCATTAAATAAAATCCTGACGTTGAGGCTGTGCAATGATGACACATCCATTAGTCTGGCACGGTGAGGGGACGTCACGTCACGTCACGTCCTGCTTCCAAAGGCGGGGAAGATAGTTTTTGATATAGTTTTTGGAGCAGGAAGCGGCTCGGCCTGGCTCTGCGGGCGCCACCTCTATTATGGAGCTTGAAGCACCTGCCTCCTGCTCACAGCTGCAAGGCCGCCGTCCTGTGCTGTCTCACTCATCCATTACCGAGGCGAGCTGAGCTCACAACACATCCTGGAGTCGGTGACCCGCAGTTCCAGCAGCGGCCGCCAGGACTGTCGAGACTTTGAGGACAGCCCCGGACCAAGAAAGCGGGTGGCAAACTGACTTGAAGTAAGTACCAGCCACCCGACTTTCTATTAACACCATGCTGCTGCAGAAATACACGATCTTTAAAACTGTGCCGTCTGCAGAGGCACACGCTCTTTGAGAATAAAATAATCGATAGAGGAATACAGAAGACTGGTGACTGGCAAGATGGGATGCACAAGGGGGCTCTAAATAAAAAAGAAAGTAAAGAAATAGGCGGCCTTCAGGGAGAGGCTGCGAGCAGAAGCAAGAGAGGGGGCACAAGAGATGGTAAGTCATGGAAGAGGGAAAGAAAGCACCAGCAGCAACAAGAAAGATGATGGGGGAGTGAGATAATTGAAGAGGGTCGAACATAATGGCATGGAGAGCGTGAAATGGAAATCGGAATGAGACGCAGGTTTGGGACAGTGGTGAGTGGAAGGTTGGTGATGTAAGAAGTTGAGAAATGAAGGGCAGGGGAAAAAATGAAATGTAAAGCAGGAGGGGCTGATTGGGGGAAAAGAAAATGATGAAAAGAATGTAAGGAGAGAGCAATGGAATGACGAGGGAGGGAAAGGAGAGCATAAAGGAGACAAGGGGAGTCTTCCTTGGCCGGGGGACATGATGACTGCAGACAGAAGTGTGAGAAAACGAGAGTAAGAAAGAGAGGAGGAGGCAAGAAGGGAAGGACTGAGGACGTGAGAGAGGGAAGGGTAGGGTGGAGATACAGGGAAAGAATTAGTAAAGAAGTGAAGAAAGAATGACCGTGTGAGTGGGAGGGAGACAGAAGAGGAGGCTAGAGGGGGAAGATTTGGGGAGAAATAAGAAAGAGACTGGGAAATAAAAGGAGAGAGGGGAGGAAGGGTTAGAGAAAAGGGATAGGGCCGAGAGGGGCGGAGGCTGTCCTATCATGGAGAGGGGGGGCTGTTTAAATAAGGGAATGGGGCAAGAGGAATAGGGGAGGGGTAAGGGTTCGAAGAGGGAAAGAAGGGGTGTAAAGAAAAGTACGAAGCAAATGTAGGAATCCAGGAGGGACAGAAGGAGAAAAGATTGTGAGAGACAGTATGTGAATAAGGGCGGGAGTAAAGGAGTGAGAATGGAAGGGGAAAATAGAGGTTAAACAATGAGGAAAGGAGGCCGCTGAAAAAGAGTGGAAGGGAGAAAGGGGGGAAATATAAGGACGAAGGGAGTGAATGAATAATGGGACGTATGAAGATGGACGAAGGAAGAAAGTGAGAAGGAATAAGGCAGAGAGACCTGACTAGAAGAATTAGATACATACTATGAGCAGACGTGTCAGTAACAGCTGTAGTGTTCCTGGTATATCCGCTCTACGAAGTAGGGGAACCAGATACCCATGTTTCTAGCAGGAGCAAATCCCTGAACTTTCCAAGGATGGGAGTGAGGTGGGGGACCAGTGCGTGAACACATTACACCTACAATTGTTTGCATTAGTTCACAATCACATGATATTACCGTGGTGAGTCGAAGCCCACTTCCTATCCAATTCTCGTAGACATACAAAAACCTTTTTCGTGTATTGACAACACATTCTTTTTGTCTTTATTTTGCACTTGACTTTTATACAGTGCGAATCTGAACCGAAGAAACGCTTTAAAGTAGCACCAGTCACGTGGCACTGTTCACAATTAGTTTTTAGGCCCGGGCAGATTTGAGTAATGGAATGATTTGCAGGTCCAATATGCTTCATGGCCGGGTGTGCGCGCTATCTACCATACATTGTGTTATGCGAAGGCCTGACGATCTGGGAAACTGTCATATCAGCTGAAGTTGCATTACTCTGGGCTGATTAGAAAAGTCGCTGTGCAGCTACAGGTACACACAAAGAGGAAATATGGAAATAGGATGGTTTTGGCGGAGCGTAAATTCAGTTTCTACTAAGTAGAACTGAAGTGTTTTTACCTATGTGCTTGTTGTTATGTTACACACAACATCTAAAGTAGGTAATTTGCATGCTTTATGACTCTTCAATCAGCCCGAGTTTCTGTTGCACATACCTTGCCACGCATTTGAGGTGAGTAAAATATATATGCATATAACAACAGCCCCTTCTCAGGCAGGAGATACCCGATTTTTTTATACCAAAAATTGCTTTATTGTAGCGCTGTCCTGCCTGAAATGCCTCTGCTTTAATATGGGAGTGCTGGCTCACAGGCCACATCGATGTGCCTGCTGTCTCGAAACGGGTCTCTATCGGGCTGTTTTGGGCCCTGGCACTTTTTTCCAGACTGCAGTGACAGCAAACTGCTGTCACTGCAGTCCGGAAAAAATGGACCACGTGTGCCAGGGCTCAAAACAGAGCCCGATAGAGACCCGTTTTGAGGCACCCTTTAAAAAACTGCCGGTGCTCAGACCCTTTGAGACCCGGTCCACTTAAAGTGCTGTCTGAGGCTTTCATGCACCCCCATGCTCTATTCTGTCTCAGTGTTAATTGCTTAGACTAGCAATACATTTTCAGCCTCAGGTTGTGAATAAATAACGGTCGGCACCGCACACCCTGCTGTTATCTGCAAATCCATTTTTATCAAATTGCTCAGTGTGTCTTTTTGAGATAAATTACAGTCTGCAGAGGGGTTGTGCCCTTGTACCCTTCCATTTCCAGTGCTTTGCAGCCGTTTAACAATCTTCTTACAGTTTCATGGTGCTCAAATGGGTGTAATTTCGGATATTTATGTTTCCGTTGTTTTTATCGCTTGATTTTCCCTGCGAAAAAACTGTCGCTCATAGTTGTTGAAATGTCACTCATAGTTACGCTGACATTATAAAAATGTCACACTTAGCAATCTGAAACTTTGGCAGCTATGCTTCCTTTATGTCCGGCCTGCTGTTGTTCGCCGTACTTCCGGTGCCAGCTGCGCCCCACCACATGCACAAACCATGAGCTGAACATTGCAGGCATTGCTCTGCAACTGCAGAAACGTAGACATGGCTGTCTGTTGTACAGTAGGGTGTCGGAGAGCACTCCATAAAGTATAGAACCCTGCGAATGCTGGTAATTTCTAACTTGCACAGACATACAGTTTTACAGATAAAACTAATATAGCGCACAAACGATGTGTGGAAATCAGGTGTCAATCAATCAAACAAACAGGATTTGCATAGCGCTACATATCACCTGTGAGGTTATCTAGGCACTGTGGGGTAGGGGCAGTACTGCTGTTGAGGGACGGTAATCGAATAACCATGTTTTTAGGCCCTTCCTGAAATCCTGCATGGTGGCAGTCTGTGTGTTCTCCTTTGTAGTGCCGGTCACCGGTGTATTTAACTGTGTAGCCTTGGACTGTGTCATGTATGTGCATGTAACTCGCATGATCAAGGTAACTATTAGCGGCGATACTACGTGTTTCTCGGTCCTTTTTCCCCAGCACCCCTCACCCTCCTCCCAGGGCGGCAATCTGAGGGATAGCCCCGGGCGCCACAAGCTCTAGCTACGCCCCTGATTCTCTTTAATCTTTATCTGCAGCCCCTGATCCCCATGATTAAATCCTTCGGCATAGATTTGATAAACTATGCCGATGATGCACAACTGGTGTTCTCCTTAGAAGGAAGACAGGCGGTGAGCATGGAGACATTTCAGAACTGCATGAGCAGGGTCTCCAGGTGGCTGACCATAAACTCCCTTCAGTTTAATGAGGGGAAGACAGAGGTTGTCTATTGCTCGTCAGCCAAACTGAGTCAACAACCTTCCCACAAGATCAGGCTTGCGCCGGGAGCTGAACCTTGTATCCCAGTTAAAACCGTGCGCAATCTAGGGGTACTGTTTGATGCGGATCTCCAAATGACCTCTCAGACCAATAAAACCATCAGTGTCTGCTTTGGATTGTTGAAAGCACTCAGACAGATTTTGCCCCTTCTGCCTGATGAATCCAGGCCATTAGTAGTTAGGAGTGTGATCCTGGCCAGACTGAACTACTGTAACTCTATATCTAGGGGCCCCCCTATACATCCTACAGGGGCTCCAGAGGGTCCAGTCTATAGCAGCCAAGCTGGCACTTAAAAGACCTCGCAGCTCCTCCACTACGTTGGCGCTAAGAGATCTACATTGGCTGCTGTTAGACCTGGCACCTTGGCGTGGGTCTCCCTTCCACTTTTTGCTGATGTGCCTCCGATGTTTTGCGGGTTTTCCGATACTCAGGGCACTGCGCCACGGCTGATCCGTGCCGCAGTGCAAGTGCTCCCTACTGTAAAATTGTACATACGATTGGTATCCATGATTGGTGCATTGGATTTACTGTCAGTCCCTAGTAACGCGCACTAGAGAGTGCCGGGGCTTGTAGATGCCAATACTGCTGGTGGGCCTGCAGCGCTGGTTGCGCCACCCACCGAAGCAGCCGTAAAGTTGTGTCTGGGAACTGCGACCGCAGAACCCGCGTGCGGTCTCGTACTGTCACGCTAGCTGGGCAAGTGCACCCACTTGCCAGCCCCTGAACCTTCCCTTGACTACATATTAGTCACCCCTATGGTAAGCCTGCGGGCAGGGTGCGTTGTAGGTGTAAGGTAGGACAAGCCCTGATGTGCGTGGCATGTCCTAGTAGTGACTTACAACCAAGACCGTATTTCACTATTGAAGGCTACCTGCTCCATTAGGCCAGACTGAGCTGCGAGAATTATTACACCCTATAATTCCCGCAGGCTCAAGGAGCATGGTAGCGAGTCATGTTTAGTATGCCTGAACTCAGGATGATAAAATATTTCTTGTAGTCAAGTTTATTTTAGTATCCTGGGTTTGCAAATGCTACTTTTAGAAAGTTAGCATTTGCTTGCTTAACCATTTCAGCCCGCCTCTGCTGGTATGTGTATCTGACTGTCTGGGATGTGTGAGTGACAGGGCTGGAGGGATGACAGGTGGTGAATGCGCAGATTACACCTTAGTGGGAGGTAGGAGTGCCTCTTGACTCGAACTGTAGCTGTGCTCGGCCACCACAATGCTGGCTCCACCCTCCTGGGGAGCGGCGGATGACTCTGCCGGCACCTGGCCCAGGAAGGGCGAAGCCCCCATCAACAAGGTACTCTGGCCGCCCCTGTCCGCACAATGCTGGCTCCACCCCCTGTGGGGCGTCTGATGCGCCTGCCCCTCACACTGAAAGCAGAAGCCGGAGTACACCCGCCAGGGTACTCAAGGACTGAGAGTGGCTATGCAAAGGCCCCCCTGGCCTGCGAGAACAAAAGAAATGGCCTATAAAAGAAGGAGCCCTGCTCCTTGAAAATTAGATCCTGTTTGGGCCACAGAAGGACTCTGCCCTACGAGAAGGACCGTGAGAGACAAGGAAGGGTGCTGACTCTTGCCTGTGTCTGGTGCCTTGCTGCTGAAGGAGAGGAAGAAGAAAAGACTACGAGAAGACTTTTGCTTTACTTTGTGCCAAACTCTGCTAAAGAGATCTCCAAGGGCTTGCTGTGAACTTGCCCCCTGACCAGCGTCCCAGGACCAGTGGACGCTACCCCCTGGAGGAAAGCGACTGCGGGTGCTGACCATCGCCGCAGCACCGACGGAGGAATCTCCTCCAAGGCAACGACATCCACCTGACCACCGTGACCGGGGCCCAAAGCAACAGCGAAAGCAAAGTGAGGACCAGCCGCCGCTGGCCCAAACACCGTGACCGCAACTGCACCGGGAGCCCGAGAGCAAAGCGAAGGAGGACCCGTCCGGTCCGAGCTCTCGAGGTGACTGCGCAACGAGCAGCCACTCACCTGCAAAGACGGACAGTTGCCCTGTGAGAATCCGCAAGGTCGGTAGCCTGCCCGACAGCCAGCTGTGAGCCCACAGCTGCACCGGCACTTGGCTGGGTACGTCCCGCACTTGGGGACCGTACTGCCACTTGCCGCCACCGCACAGCCGCCGCCGCCAGGGTCGGAGCGGACGACGAGGAGAGGGCCCTGCCGCCACAGAACACCGCTGCCCCGGATGACCAGTGACCTGCTCGGCTGAAGAGCCGCAACGATCAGCGACCCCGGGAAGGCAACGCGACGTGGGACAGATCCCCTGGAAGCCGCCGGCTCCACAAGAACTTTGATCAACACCGGCCTACGGGCCCAAAGAGAACTACTATAAGAACTGTGGTAACCCGAACTGAGTAACTTGCAACCGTTATCATAAAGTACGTTGACTGTATTCACAAGCCTGCTTAAAATCTATATAAAGATATATATTTTTACAGAATACAGTCTGGTCTCGTTGTGTGGTGGGTTGGTTGTAAAGGTGTACTATTGCAAGTGTTTAACCTATATGCCCCAAAGATTAGCCTGCGACTGCTTAAGCCACACTACCTAGAGGGTAAGCAGAGGTTGTCTGGAAGGTAACCCTCAGCCCTGACGAGGAAGAAGAGAGTCCCTGCTTGTCGCTAGTGTTGCACTGCGCCAACTAGAGACTCCCCCTTCCTACATTGGTGGCAGCGGTGGGATTTTTTCGAATTTACACTTGCGATATCTATACCTGAGCTTCTGACCACTACACAAGGATTACGGTCCAGTTACTTAGCCACAGACTTTGCTTTTTGAATTTTGCCGAAAGAAGATTCCGAGTGCAGAAACCATGCCGGGCACAAAGAGCCTGGATGGAGCAGAGTCCACGACCTCCGAGGTGTTGGAGGTAGAGTGGGACCCCGCCAAAGTGGATAAATATTCCAGGGACGAACTGAAGTTCTTTTGCAAGAAACTCAAGGTCCCGCACGCTGGCTGCAAAAACAAGACACAGCTCTCCAAGGCCCTGAAAGCCTGGATAGAGTCCCGAAAGACCCCGGAGGAGCAAGACGTCCTCGCCGAGCAGAATGCAACGGAGGAGCAGAATGCACTTGGGGATCTGATCGATCTCGAGAGGCAAGACAGCGAGCACAGCTTTGGTAAAGGCCTGTCGCCAGAGGAGCTGGCGGACAGGAAGGAAACGAGGAATCACGAAAGAAAGTTGGCGGAATTGAAAATCCAACTGGAGCTTGAAACAAAAAGAATGGCGCTGGAAGAGCGAAAGCACCAAATGGATTATGAAGTAAAAATGAGGGAGATAAGTCTCAAGGAGAGAGACTTGGATCGTCCTCCCTCTGGTGGCAGCACATCGCCAGTGCAGGTAGAGTCAAGAGTGCACATCCCGAAAGACATAGTTAAAGAGTTCTTTAAGGGGGATGACATAGGACAGTGGTTTAGGGCATACGAGGTAGCCATGTCCTCCCACCGGGTCCCTGACAAGGATTGGGGAGCGGGGTTGTGGGGAAGGTTCCTTAGCGAAGGGAGAGATACCTTGCTAGATTTGCCCGTTGAAAATCAGAGATCCTATGCCCACATGAAAGAAGCTTTAATGAACAGGTACGGGCTTACCCCTGAAATGTATAGACAGAAGTTTAGGGGATGTACTAAGCGGCCTGGGAATACGTATGTGGAGTATGTGACTTACTTTTGCAGAGCACTGGATGGTTGGGTGAAAGGTAACAACGTTAATGATCTTCAAGGTCTCTTTGATTTAATTGCATGGGAGCACTTGTCTGATCACTGTTTTCCTGAGTTACGCCAACACCTGATCGATAGCAAGCTGTCCAGCCCGAGGAAGCTTGCTGAGGAGGCGGACCGCTGGCTCAGCACCAGGGTCCACAAGGGTCCCGTGGGAGACTCCGCCAAGAGTGGGCAGGGTCCCCAGCAGAAGAGTAGGGGGGACAAGGGGGGAAAACAGAAAGGGTTCCAAAAAGGCCCCCAAAGTAGTTCCCAAGGGAGCCCGCAGCAGGGTTCTCAGCCTCCCCCACCCCCAAAGCAGAATGGGGCCCGACAGGTAAACCTGTTCCAAAGGGGCCCTTCAATTGTTTCAAATGTGGCGAGCCTGGGCACATATCCAGTGACCCCAAGTGTCGCCTGTTTGGAAAACCCGCACCCACTGGTGCTCCGCCCCGTCAAGTGACTAGCGTTCACCTGGGAGAAGAAATGATGGTCCCGGGGGGTGGAGATCCCGTTCACATGACCCTGGTCTCACTAGGAGACAGCGAGATGATCCCTACGAACTACCTGCCCTCTAACACTAAGAAATATGGGCAGGTGGTGATCATCAATGGTAAGGAAGCTGAGGCTCTTAGAGACACAGGAGCCGGTGTGACTGCAGTGAGGCAGCACCTGGTGTCTCAAGAGCAGGTTGTACCCCATGCCTACTGTAGGGTTATCAACGCTGATAATTCTGAGAGTCAGTGTCCGATGGCTCAAGTTCCCTTCGAGTGGGGGGGGGTCTCTGGTACTCTGCAGGTCTGTGTGAGAAAAACCATGCCTGTTGACTGTTTGCTAGGGAACGACTTGGAGCACTCCCCTTGGGAAAAGGTGGAGAAGACGACTCACCTGCGGATGGTGGGTCTGCCTGACTGGGCGTGCGTGACCACCCGGTCAATGGCAGCCAGTAGGGGTGATCGAGAGGTCCTGGGGCCTGAAGGAGAGGCCCAGGAACCGGCCTTAGGGAGAAGGCGCCGGGGGCGCGGGAAACCGGCTCCTGAAGTTCCCACGGTCCAGGAGGAAGCAGTCCTTGAGGGGGATGCCCTGGAGCCTACAGGGGAACAGATCGCCGAACTGGGGGACCTGCCTGAGCTGACCCATTGGCAGCAAGAAGGAGGACCATCCAGGGAGGAATTCTGCAGGGAGCAGAAAGAATGCCCTTCTCTCGTGGGTATGCGGCAGCAGGCTGCAGACCAGGCCAATGGTGTTCAGGCCAAAACACATTACGTGTACTGGGAGAACGACCTCCTGTATTCGGAGCCTAAGGCTGCTGAACCTGGGTCAGCCCGTGTGCTGGTGGTACCCCAGAAGTTCAGAGCCTTCCTACTGGGTCTGGCTCATGATGTGCCTTTAGCAGGACATTTGGGGATGGACAAGACCTATGACAGGCTTGTCACCCACTTTTACTGGCCCCAAATGCATAAGAGTTCAGATGCTTATTGCAGAACCTGTCCGACTTGCCAGGCAAGTGGGAAGACGGGAGGGAAGAACAAGGCTCCCCTCCAACCCTTCCCTGTGGTCGGTACGCCATTCCAGCGAGTGGGTATTGACATCGTTGGGCCTCTGGACCCCAAGACAGCCATGGGCAACAGGTTCATCCTGGTCTTGGTGGACCATGCCACCCGGTACCCTGAAGCCATCCCTCTGAGGACAGTGACGGCTCCCGTGGTGGGGCGTGCACTGATGGGAATTTTCTCACGAGTAGGATTCCCTCTAGAGGTGGTGAGCGACAGGGGGACCAATTTCATATCGAAATATATGAAGTCCCTGTGGCAGGAGTGTGGCGTAACGTATAAGTTCACCACGCCCTACCATCCCCAAGGTAACGGGTTGGTTGAAAGATTCAACCGCACCCTAAAAGGCATGATCATGGGCCTGGAAGGTCCGATGAGGCATAAGTGGGACGTCCTCTTACCATGCCTGCTCTTTGCATATCGCGAGGTGCCACAGAAGTCCCTAGGGTTCAGCCCCTTTGAACTACTGTACGGTCACCCCGTGAGAGGACCGCTGAGTTTGGTAAAGGAAGGCTGGGAGCAATCTCCCAGGAAACCTCCCCAGAATGTATATAGCTACATGCTGGCCTTCAGAAACCAGACCAGACGCTTCAGACAACTTGCCGAGGCAAATCTGGAAGCGAGCCAGGAAGAAATGAAGCGGTGGTACGATCAGAATGCCACTCTGGTCGAGCTTCAGCCTGGACAAGAGGTGTATGTCCTGGCCCCAGTGGAGCCCTGTGCCCTTCAGGATAAGTGGACAGGACCATTTGAGGTTGTGGAGCGCAAGAGCCCCGTGACATACTTGGTGGACATGAAGACGCCCAGGAACCCTTTGCGGGTCCTACATGTCAACCGCCTCAAGCCCCACTTGCGAAGGTCCGAAGTGGGCATGTTGTTGGCAACCGATGACGGAATGGAGGAGGAGTCGGAGCCTCTTCCTGACCTCTTGGTGGCCTGTGAGAAAGATGGGTCAGTGGATGGAGTTAACCTCTCACCCACCCTGACCGCCGAACAACAGGAGGACTGCCGCCAGTTGCTGGGGCAGTTTCCAGACCTGTTCTCCCTGGTTCCGAGTGTCACAGATTGGTGCGTCCATGATGTGGACACTGGAGACAGCTTACCTGTGAAGCATAAGGCTTACAGGGTAACTGACAGGGTCCGGGCCTGCATCAAGGAGGAGGTCTCCAAGATGCTTGCCCTCGGGGTGGTTGAGTCTTCCAGCAGTCCTTGGTCCAGCCCCGTGGTCTTGGTTCCGAAGGCTGCTGCGCCGGGAGCCACACCCGAACTCCGGTTCTGTGTGGACTACAGAGGACTCAATTCAGTCACAAAGACTGACGCGCACCCCATCCCCAGAGCTGACGAGCTCATTGATCGGCTAGGGGCTGCCCGGTTCCTCAGCACGTTTGATTTAACGTCTGGGTACTGGCAGATTGCCTTGACCGATGGGGCAAAGGAGAGGTCGGCATTCTCTACACCAGATGGGCATTTCCAGTTCCGGGTTATGCCATTTGGAATGAAGAATGCCCCTGCCACCTTTCAGAGATTGGTCAACCAGGTGTTGGCTGGACTGGACGAGTTCAGTGCCGCCTACCTGGATGACATCGCAGTGTTCAGCGGTACCTGGCCCGAACACCTGCGACACCTCTGGGAAGTGTTGATGACCCTGCGCAGAGCAGGCCTCACAATCAAGGCAAGCAAGTGCCAGATTGGGCAGGGTTCCGTGGTGTACTTGGGACACCAAGTTGGGAGTGGCAAGGTAGCCCCCTTGCAGCCCAAAATCGAGACCATCCTGGCTTGGGAACCCCCCAAGACCCAGACTGCAGTAAGAGCCTTCCTGGGGCTCACTGGGTATTACAGGAGGTTTGTCAAGGGCTATGGCACGATCGTGACCCCCTTGACAGAGCTGACTTCGAAGAAGCAGCCCAGGAATGTGATTTGGACTGACACCTGTCAGAAGGCTTTTGACACCCTGAAGACTGCCATGTGCACGGCGCCCGTGCTCCTGGCCCCTGATTTCTCCAAGGAGTTCATTGTGCAAACAGACGCTTCAGAGCATGGTGTAGGGGCTGTTCTTTCACAGATGACTGAGGAGGGCTTTGACCAACCCGTAGCCTTCATAAGTAGGAGGTTACTTCCACGGGAAAGTCGGTGGAGTGCAATAGAGCGTGAAGCATTTGCTGTGGTCTGGGCGCTCAAGAAGCTAAGACCCTACTTGTTTGGGTCTCACTTCCGAGTTCAGACGGACCACAGGCCCATCAGATGGTTGATGCAAATGAGGGGTGAGAACCCGAAACTGTTGAGGTGGTCCATTTCTCTACAGAGTATGGACTTTACGGTGGAACACCGCCCTGGCACCGATCACGCCAACGCTGACGGTCTGTCCAGATTTTTCCGCCTTAGTGATGTGGAACTCCCTGGGGAAGGGTAGTTCCCCCCACATTTCAGCTGGAGGGGACACATGTTAGACCTGGCACCTTGGCGTGGGTCTCCCTTCCACTTTTTGCTGATGTGCCTCCGATGTTTTGCTGGTTTTCCGATACTCAGGGCACTGCGCCACGGCTGATCCGTGCCGCAGTGCAAGTGCTCCCTACTGTAAAATTGTACATACGATTGGTATCCATGATTGGTGCATTGAATTTACTGTCAGTCCCTAGTAACGCGCACTAGAGAGTGCCGGGGCTTGTAGATGCCAATACTGCTGGTGGGCCTGCAGCGCTGGTTGCGCCACCCACCGAAGCAGCCGTAAAGTTGTGTCTGGGAACTGCGACCGCAGAACCCGCGTGCGGTCTCGTACTGTCACGCTAGCTGGGCAAGTGCACCCACTTGCCAGCCCCTGAACCTTCCCTTGACTACATATTAGTCACCCCTATGGTAAGCCTGCGGGCAGGGTGCGTTGTAGGTGTAAGGTAGGACAAGCCCTGATGTGCGTGGCATGTCCTAGTAGTGACTTACAACCAAGACCGTATTTCACTATTGAAGGCTACCTGCTCCATTAGGCCAGACTGAGCTGCGAGAATTATTACACCCTATAATTCCCGCAGGCTCAAGGAGCATGGTAGCGAGTCATGTTTAGTATGCCTGAACTCAGGATGATAAAATATTTCTTGTAGTCAAGTTTATTTTAGTATCCTGGGTTTGCAAATGCTACTTTTAGAAAGTTAGCATTTGCTTGCTTAACCATTTCAGCCCGCCTCTGCTGGTATGTGTATCTGACTGTCTGGGATGTGTGAGTGACAGGGCTGGAGGGATGACAGGTGGTGAATGCGCAGATTACACCTTAGTGGGAGGTAGGAGTGCCTCTTGACTCGAACTGTAGCTGTGCTCGGCCACCACAATGCTGGCTCCACCCTCCTGGGGAGCAGCGGATGACTCTGCCGGCACCTGGCCCAGGAAGGGCGAAGCCCCCATCAACAAGGTACTCTGGCCGCCCCTGTCCGCACAATGCTGGCTCCACCCCCTGTGGGGCGTCTGATGCGCCTGCCCCTCACACTGAAAGCAGAAGCCGGAGTACACCCGCCAGGGTACTCAAGGACTGAGAGTGGCTATGCAAAGGCCCCCCTGGCCTGCGAGAACAAAAGAAATGGCCTATAAAAGAAGGAGCCCTGCTCCTTGAAAATTAGATCCTGTTTGGGCCACAGAAGGACTCTGCCCTACGAGAAGGACCGTGAGAGACAAGGAAGGGTGCTGACTCTTGCCTGTGTCTGGTGCCTTGCTGCTGAAGGAGAGGAAGAAGAAAAGACTACGAGAAGACTTTTGCTTTACTTTGTGCCAAACTCTGCTAAAGAGATCTCCAAGGGCTTGCTGTGAACTTGCCCCCTGACCAGCGTCCCAGGACCAGTGGACGCTACCCCCTGGAGGAAAGCGACTGCGGGTGCTGACCATCGCCGCAGCACCGACGGAGGAATCTCCTCCAAGGCAACGACATCCACCTGACCACCGTGACCGGGGCCCAAAGCAACAGCGAAAGCAAAGTGAGGACCAGCCGCCGCTGGCCCAAACACCGTGACCGCAACTGCACCGGGAGCCCGAGAGCAAAGCGAAGGAGGACCCGTCCGGTCCGAGCTCTCGAGGTGACTGCGCAACGAGCAGCCACTCACCTGCAAAGACGGACAGTTGCCCTGTGAGAATCCGCAAGGTCGGTAGCCTGCCCGACAGCCAGCTGTGAGCCCACAGCTGCACCGGCACTTGGCTGGGTACGTCCCGCACTTGGGGACCGTACTGCCACTTGCCGCCACCGCACAGCCGCCGCCGCCAGGGTCGGAGCGGACGACGAGGAGAGGGCCCTGCCGCCACAGAACACCGCTGCCCCGGATGACCAGTGACCTGCTCGGCTGAAGAGCCGCAACGATCAGCGACCCCGGGAAGGCAACGCGACGTGGGACAGATCCCCTGGAAGCCGCCGGCTCCACAAGAACTTTGATCAACACCGGCCTACGGGCCCAAAGAGAACTACTATAAGAACTGTGGTAACCCGAACTGAGTAACTTGCAACCGTTATCATAAAGTACGTTGACTGTATTCACAAGCCTGCTTAAAATCTATATAAAGATATATATTTTTACAGAATACAGTCTGGTCTCGTTGTGTGGTGGGTTGGTTGTAAATGTGTACTATTGCAAGTGTTTAACCTATATGCCCCAAAGATTAGCCTGCGACTGCTTAAGCCACACTACCTAGAGGGTAAGCAGAGGTTGTCTGGAAGGTAACCCTCAGCCCTGACGAGGAAGAGGAGAGTCCCTGCTTGTCGCTAGTGTTGCACTGCGCCAACTAGAGACTCCCCCTTCCTACAGCTGCCAATCGGGAGTAGAGTTGTTTTTTAATCCTTATGTATTGTGTACAGAGCCCTGCACAACACGGGACCTATCCCTCTGCAGGAAAGGCTCTCCTGGTAAAGGCCCTCCAGATCCCTGCGCTCCTCTAGCCAGAGTCTGGCAGCTACTACCAGGATCAGGAGGTCGAGGATGAGAGGCAGAGCCTTTTGCATCTCTGCCTCTAGGCTGTGGAACGAGCTTCTCCAGAACATCAGACAAATTGGCACCCTACTGGGTTTCAGAAAGAGCCTGAAAACATGGCTATTCGCCAAAGTCTAATCCCCGTGACTTTATTTAATAGATCCGGTGGCTGTTCTACATGTCTTGACAGCTAGTGTATTGTAGTACCATCTGACTACTTCCTGTTTGGGCTCCAGGATACCCGTAGGGTGACAGTTGCGCGTTACAAATAATAAATACAATACAATACAATACAATAAATGGGTTTTACAGATAGTCCAAAGGGGCAACTCCCCCCCCTCCCCCGCCAACCCCCCTTCTGGATACTCCTCCACCCATGGCACCCACTTAGGACTGGCTGACGGAGGATCAATGTTCCTTGTTCTGACTGGAAGTGTTGGATCTCTTCACCAAGGGAGCCATGAGAGGGCACCAATATCATTACTAGATCGTGGTTGATATTCTTGCTACTTTTGGGTGCCCAAGAAGGGTGGCATCCTTTGTCTATGTGCGGTCTGCACATTCTCAACTTCTTCCTATAAAAGGAGAAGTTCAAAATGCTCACATTAGCTTAAGTCCTGTCTGCCCTGTGCCCTGGAGACTGGATGGTAGCATTGGACATGCAGGACTCATACATTCCTGTCGTGCCTGCCCACAAGTGTTAACTGCGGTTCATGGAGGGCCAAGAGCACAGGCTCCCTTTGGCCTCCCCAGCGCCTGAGGCTGTTCATGAAAGTGATGGTGGTGGTTGCAGCACATCTACAGAGATCAGGGGTTCCAGTCTTGCCCCAGTATTGGAACTCTCATAGATTCCCATAGCTTGTATCATTCCCCGTCGTCAGAATGGGAGTCTCGGTAACAAAATAACATAGCAGTAGGTACAAAAGAGAAAGAAAAAGGCCTAGGCCTCATTCCCTTTTGTAGCATATCCACCTCTCTTTGAAAAAGAGACCAAAACTAAGCAACAGCCAATCAGAACAGCCTCACCCAATAGAACCTTCCTGAGAGAACCTCAGAGCCTCAGATTTTCGTAGCCGTTGTGTAACAGTAACCACATCCGCTGAAGGCTGAGCTTTCCCAGGGAAGAGGGTTGGGTGCATGGGAATCTGCACTCCCCCAAAGAGAGCCGTAGAGGAAGCCATGGATCTTGTGGAGTGTGCTCTAACTCTGCCTTCAAGAGGCTTGCCCGCTGAATCTATGAAAGTTACCAATACTGGGGAACCAAAGTTACAGGTAAGTAACTTGTTTTCTTCCCTTACCTTGATGATTGGCTGTTGATGGTGGACTTGCCCCAGATAGTCGTCTCTCACCTCCAGAATTTGGTGGACCCCATGCATTTACTGGGGTTCACTATAGGCATGCCTAAATCACCGCTGACACTCTTTCAGATGCTCCCTTTCATCTGAGCCATTCTCAACCAGTGCCGTTTCGGGCCTATCCTTTGAACAGCTAGTCCAGGATATTTGAGGTTTGATACCAATGTTTGAGCCTTTATCCTGAATGTCGGTGAGACTAACTCTGAGGCTTTTGGGCCTGCTGCATCCTGCTAGTTAGCACCTGCTGGTATATGCTGGCACTACAATGGGTCCTGAAGTCCCAGTGGGCACAGCGTCAGGGAAATCTATTCAACATAGTTCAGATCTCCAAGGGAACTGCAAAATGGTGGCTGACGAACCCCAATTGGGTCAGCGGCAGACACCTCTCCCTTCTCTAGATACAGTTGACTGTAGTGACAGATGCGTCATTTCTGGGCTGGGGCGGTCATCTGGGAGAGGTGGAGGTCAGAGGACTCTGGTCTCCAGCTGAATCCAGGTTCCAATTTAACCTGTTGGAGCTTTGGGTGATCCATCTGAAATAGATACATTAGTGATAGATTCCTTACCTTAGAATATCCCCAGGCATCAGACTGGATCCGGAATGTTTTCATCAGCGGTACCCCTGCATGTCGGAAGGTGGCGTTGTGCTGCTCCGCATCCGTCGCTGGGGTCGTAGGCACCGAGATGACGTTACGGATACTACTTAGGCGCCACCCATGCTCGCTGACGTTTATCTTTTTCCATGCCAGCAAGCGCAGATCCGGTTAGAGCACGTACCCTAGTCACTTTTTGACTATACTTTTGAGACTTTTGTCTCCCTTTTTTTGAGTCTTAGACTCCTGGCGCCACGTAGGGATGCCTGGGTTTAAATCCTGCAGGGCCTGTCGCCGTTCGATGTCAGTGTCCGACCGTCTCTACTGTCTGGAGCGCGACCATGACTCCCGGTCATGTTCGGACTGTCTGGCCATGGCTCCGAAGGCCTTACAGGAGCAGTCCCTGTACGCTGCTGGAGGCCCGGCAGTCGTCTCCGTGCCACTCGAGGTCCAGGGGTCGATCGAGGGCCCGATCGCGGAGCCATCATCATCGCTCCTCGGGGTCGAACTCTTCACACTTGGAATCGGGTAAGAGACGTCATAAGAAGAAGTCGAAGAAGCGTTTCTGCTCTCTGACGTCCCCCCTGTCGGTCTCCAGACTCGGACGAGGGAGCCGGGGGTACCAACCCCCCCTCACCCCCACCTTATCCGGATCCGTCGGCGACTCCTGCCCAGGTGCAAGATTTTCTTGCAGCCATGGACCGCCTCTTCAGGCCTCGGGCTCCAGCCGGCACGCCTTCAGGCCCCGCAGTCCCAGTTGAGAGCCCTCCCTTACCGCCGGCCCCGATCCCGGCACTGCAGTTGGTTCTGTTCATTCCACCACCGCCTTTGCTCGGTTTTCCGGACAATTTTGCCCCTAGTTGGGACCCTAATTGGGACAAGGAGCCATTCGAGAATTTGTATTCCCCTGTACCTCCCCCACCTCCGCAGCCTGTGCCCCGGGCAGTGGAGGAAGGGGACGATTTGGAGGGTCTGAGGACTGTCTCGCACGCAGTGGGGGTAGCAACAGGAATGGACGGAAGAGCTGGAGGATTGACGGTGGCCTTGAACTCTCCTCTGAACCTGGTTTTCTTTCTCCTCCTGCTGTGGCTATGGAGGAGGGCGCTACATAGACTGTGGTGCTCCGTAGAGCAGCTGAGGCCCTTGACCTGCCTACAGTGACCCTCAAAACGAATCTCCTCACTGAAGTGCTTCAGGCGACTGCAAGCTCTTTGGAGCCCCATCTGCTATTCAATGAGGCCCTAACTGACGTCTTGAGGGGCACCTGGCCTCGACCAGCAACTGGGGCCCCCATGGATAAGATTGTGGCTCGGCACCATCGCCCGGCCCCGGGTGACCCTGCTTTGCTGTCCACCCACCCAACCCCAGAGAGCCTGGTCATCCAGGCCTCCACTTCCCAAAGCGCATTGCCTACTGTTCCGCCAGATAAGGAATCCAAGAAGCTGGAACAGTTCGACAAGAAACTATTTTCATCTGCCAGCTTAGTGCTGCGGTCGGTGAACACCGCATGCCTCTTGGGCCGCTATTTCAACGCTGTGTGGGACACGGTTGCGCATGTGCTGCCTCAGTTTCCAGAGGAGGTTCGGACAGTGCTTTCCCAAGCTGTTACTGAGGGGAAAGATGCAGCAAAGTTCGCCATCAGGTGTGGACTGGACTCCGCAGACTCACTGGGTAGGGAGCTTTACACAACAGTGGCCCTCCGTCGCCAAGCCTGGTTGCGGTCCCCTGGTTTTTCAGGGGATGTACAAAGTTCTCTTATGTACATGTCCTTTGATGGTATTCACCTGTTTGGCGATAAGGCAGATAGTGCGCTGGAGTGTGTTAAGGGCTCCCGATCTACTTCCAAGTCCTTAGGTCTCTCCACCACGCGCCTGGCCACGTCTGCTTTTCATCCCTTTCGGGACCAGAGAAGGGGCACTCGACATGTTCGTTCAGCTAGAAGCCTGTGCAGAACCAACCTCAGCGTGGACATGGTTCCCGCCGCGGTGGGACAGGGGGCCAGCGTGCGGGTCAGTCCACCTCCACAGCATCCACCTCAAAGCCTTACTAGTCCGAGCCTTGGGGCACACCCCACGCCGGTGGGCGGCAGGATTCGCCATCACCTTCCCAACTGGCGTTCCGTTACCTGTGACAGGTGGGTGCTGCAAATCGTCCATAAGGGCTACTCCCTCCCCTTCGAGACTGTCCCTCCAGCCATGCAACCTCATTTCCACCGCATGTCGGGGGGACCATTTTGCGCTTCTCCAGGAGGAAGCCACAGCGCCAAGGGGGCCATCGAGCGCGTTCCTGGGCCGGAAGTAGGACGTGGTTGTTATTCCCACTACTTTCTGGTCCCCAAGAAGGAGAAAGGGGGCCTGCGTCCCATCTTGGACCTCAGGAGCGTCACCGCTTCCTCCGGAAGGAAAAGTTCAAGATGTTGACACTGGCTCAGGTCTTGGCTGCCCTCGACCCTGGAGACTAGATCGTAGCGTTGGACTTGCAGGATGCATATTTTCATGTCCTCGTCCTGCCGGCCCACCGGCGTTACCTGCGGCTCACGGTAGGCCTAGAGCACCTTCAGTTTGCCGTGCTCCCCTTCGGCCTTACCAGTGCCCCTCGGGTGTTCACGAAAGTGATGGCGGTGGTCGCAGTTCATCTGCGCAGATCAGGGGTTCAAGTCTTCCCCTATCTCAACTACTGGTTGTTGAAGGCGGGCTCGTCCCAGGCAGTCGTCTCTCACCTCAACACTACGGCCGACCTCCTGCATTTGCTGGGGTTCTCCATCTACGTGCCGAAGTCGCACCTGAGTCCCTCTCAGAAGCTCCCCTTCATCGGCCTAATGGCTTCCTGCATCCTGCTAGTGCAACATGCCGGATGGCATATGCAAGCTCTGCAGTGGGACCTGAAGTTCCAGTGGGCACAGCATCAGGGCAACCTGTCCGATCACGTCCAGATCTCGGAGGGCACTACACGACAATTGCAATGGTGGCTCATGAATCACGACTGGGTCAATGACAGATCCCTCTCCCGTCACAATCTGGAGCACACAGTGGTGACTGATGCGTCCTTCCTGGGATGGAGTCCCGGCTCCATATCAATCTTTTGGAGCTTCGGGCGATCCGACTTGTACTGAAAGCATTCCTTCCCTCTGTCTGGGGAAGTGTAGTGCAGGTGTTCATGGACACCACCAACGCCATGTGGTACTGCAATAAACAGGGCGGGGTGGGGTCATGGACCCTATGTTAGGAAGCTCTCCGCCTCTGGACATGGCTGGAACATCAAGGCATTACCTTGGTGGTTCAACACCTGACAGGTTCAATGAATGCCAGGGCGGACAAACTCAGCCGCCGGTGCATAATGGATCACAAATGGCGTCTGAACTCGGACGTGGCGCAAGGTCTCTTTCTGCAGTGGGGAGAGCCTTGGTTAGATCTGTTCGTCAAAGAAGAGAACATGCAATGTCATCAGTTCTGCGTGTTGGAATTTCCAAGGCGGCACTCGCTGGGCGATGATTTTTGTCACGAGTGGAGCTACGGTTGTTGTACGCCTTTCCGCCTATACCACTTCTGCCCAGAGTACTGAAGAAGATTCGGCGCGACCGGGCCCAGGTCATCCTTCTTTCTCCGGATTGGGAACGAAGATACTTGTATCCCTAACTACGGGACGTTTCCTCTATAGCTACCTACTAGCGACCGCCAGTAGGTAATGTATATATACATGTATATGTGTGTGTATATATAATATATCAAGAATTCCAGCCTTTTTCTCCAACGGAAAAGAACACCCCGGCATAAACTCCTCTTCAATTATTGTGCGTAGTTTAGTACAACTCACTCCATGTAATGATGCATTTCGGTCACCTCATGTGACCTTGATCACATGCATATATATATAATGTGTGTGTGTGAACACAAACACATGCATATGCAGAGAGGTGGTCCAGGCCATGCACCTTTTTACATCTCTCTGCAACGCAGCTCTGTGACACTTACTGGAGGTACCTGGTGGGCTAGTTGGACCCCAGGGACCCTCAGGATTCATGGGGACTTAATCCCCCAACTTAAAATGCGACACAGGCTTGTTTGCACAGTGGTGAAGGGTGGGGTGCGGGCCTATCTGCACCTCTGACTTAGTGGTAGTTTTAATCCCCTGCCCTATTATGTACTAGGGCCTTACAGAGGAGGTCATGCTAATCACAGGGGTACCCCAACGCATAGTGTTCCCTAGTGTATGTAGGTGTTTTCACTGTATTCTAAGTGTCTTTTAGCATAGCACTGGCTCTAGGCCTGGTTAGTCAGAGTCCGTTACCACCAGTACTAGTCTGAAAAAATTGAGGGCACAGTATGATTTTGCAACAAGGCCTCTTTCTGCTTCTCTGTTTGTTCTTTCTGCAGGTCTTGCTTCTTCCCGCACTTTTCTTTGTCTTTAAAGACTTCTGTTGCTTCTTTCTGTATTTCTTTTGCTACTTTCTGTGCATTTTTTCTTCTTTCTTCACATGTCCTACCTCTGTAGGCATAGTTAGAAACTAGCAATTAAAAAACCTTAGAAATGCACTTAAAAACCATAGGTTTCAGGCACGTTATAGTTCAAATTAGCATTTCAAAAACCTTTGGTGAAATCCACTGAAAATACCATAGTTTTCAGGCACATTATAGTTAGAAATTTGCATTTAAAAAACCTTTGAAATTAACTGAAAAACTGAAGATTTTAGGCACGTTATAGTTCGAAATTAGCATTTAAAAAACCTTTGAAATTCACTGAAAAAACCAAAGGTTTCAGGCACGTTATAGTTAGGAATTAGCATTTAAAAAACCTTAGAAAGTCACTGAAAAAACCATAGGTTTCACACACGTTATAGTTAGGAATTAGCATTTAAAAAACCTTAGAAATTCACAAAAAAAACATAGGTTTCACACATGTTATAGTTAGCTGGACATTTCACTCATACAAAACCATAGAAATTCCCCCATTATAGTTAGTTCAGCTAATTATAACTCGCACGCCCGCAATGCACTGCTGATGACGTCACATATTACATCACTCATGACATGGTCAGTGACATCACTCATGAGATCACTGATATCTCAAATGACGTCACTGATGACATCATCCTTGTGATAGAGTGGCAGACCTCTCACCCTAATCTAACCTTTGATACACACACTCAAAAATACAAACAAACATTTTAACAATGGACATACCAATACCAGTTACAACACACTTATTCAGTAATTCCAAGATCTACACACACATCCACTCATTCACCAACAGTCCCATACAGTCACTCATACATGTTCTCACTCATCATATGTACTCATACACCTATACATCTTGTTACACACCGCCACTCATCCATAGAGTTACTCACACACATAGTCACACATGCAAACAAAGTATCAAACATCCATTTACTTGGATATAGTTATACACCCACCACCACACTTACTTCTACAGAAACATACACATACTTACTCTCTTAAACAAACACTTAAAGAAACACATACTTATTTATACAGTAACTCTTCCAATCTCTCACTCTCACATATACTCACTTATATACACAAATACTCACATTTACTAGTTTAAAACATATGTACTTACTCATAAAGACACTATTGAGACAGTCATTCACTCACTAACACACCCATACACACACTCATCCACCCATACAATCCTGCACACATGCTGTCTTCAACACATACAAACAGTGAGTCACTCATTCATGCATCTATGCACTAAGTAATACCCCCACCGAACCATACAGACACTCAGACACTCATACTGATACTCAAAAAACCATCGAATAACCCATATAGACAGTCCTGTAGCTACTCACCAACCCATGCAGCCACTTATACACAAAGTGAGAGACTGATACAGATATTTACATATTTAAACATTACTCACTAACCCATGTATTCACTAATATACACCTAATCAGTTAGTTATACAATCAATTTCACACAATAAATCATCCATTTAGACACTTACATACCCATTTCTTCTTCCATCGACCTTGAGATATACATATATAAAACATATTTAATTTTCAGAAAAACACACATTCACTGGATGATGTCATCAGTGATGTCATGAGCGATGTCACTGACCATGTCATGAGTGATGTAATATGTGACGGCATCAGCAGTGCATTGCGGGCGCGTGAAGTATAGTTAGCTGAACTAACTATAACGGGGGAATTGATATGGTTTTGTAAGAGTGAAATGTCCAACTAACTATAACACCCCTGAAACCTAAGGTTTTTTCAGTGAAAATATATATATATATATATATATATATATATATATATATATATATATATATATATATATATATATACATACATACATACACACACACACACACACACACACACACACACACACACACACACACACACACACGTATGTATTATATTAATTATATTACAGACTTTGCTGGTCAGTAATTCATATTTAATGGTAGTCAATGAGGTTGAGATCTTTTTAAAGACCACACTTACTATTTGTAATAAAAACGGTGTGTTATCTGCTATGCGCGAATATTTCTGCATTGCATCTTCTGTTCTCTTGTTTAGTTTTCCATTGTGTGCCTTTTTGATATGAGTTCACAAGAATTATATATTCTTCTTCAATGCAGGAATATCAAGTTTAGATACTCCAGCTGCTAGACGAGTAAATTCTGCAAAAAACCGACCACGGCCTAAAAGTGCTAGTGCTGGGTCTAAAAAGAGTCGGAACCGCAAGTCTGGAGTTGGTAGCGCAGCAGCAATGGCTGGCGCTATGGCGGGAGCAGCAGCAGCTTCAGCAGCAGCCTATGCAGCATACGGGTACAATGTTTCAAAAGGTATGGATTTTTCAAATTATTTAGAGTAAGTAAATTCGCTAAATAAGTGTCTATCATGCATTGGCTCAATATTCACAGATTGGTCAAGGAAGCGAAAGAAGATTGTGTTTTGCTTCTGGGTTTAGCATTCATACTTCTGAGTATTTTATTTTTTATTTACCAATCCATTTTCCAAATATCATGACGCATGTGCGCCCCATCAAAATGAAATGACTCCATCATTACACCTTTTTTCTTTTACCTTTCGTTCATGCTTTACAGCATTGGCATTTTGACAGTGTTGTGCAACGTGAACTAAAGCCATTGTCAGAGCCAATAGGGACCTACTAGCTTTCCCAAAGCTTGCTAACAACTGATAGGCAACATCCAAGAAAATGTGTGCTTGAATCTCAGCTGGAGGTATAGGTCTCATTGAGGAGTGCAATTTTTAATTTGTATGAACTATTGTTTATATTACTGGTGCATAATTAATAAGAAAATGAGATCACACTTTCAAAAAAACAGCCAGCTTTGGAACATACTTCCTGCATGCAAAGGCATAAGGAGTGCAATGTGATAGTTCATGATAACGAGTGTCCCCCAGTGCAGGAACAAGCACTGACAATGTCACTAGGTCTTCCTTCTAAATGAAGGTGCCTATTAAGTGTTTGATGGGTTTAGGCACTCAATAAATCATTATGCAAGCACTCCGTCACTCATCATTGCACTCATGCCTCCTTTCATCCAGCCACTTACTCATTCTTGCATTTACCTACTTACACAACTGCCATAAAACACAAGCACAAGCTCATCAACATATGCATGGCATGAATATGCCTGCAGTAACAAATGAAATTAAGAGTTGCAACTGGTGGCCGTCTTGCTGTATTGTACATTGTGTATTGTTGTTTTAAAGTTCGAATGTAGCCACCACAGTTAGAACTGAAATGCTGGCCTTCTGGGAGTGGTAAACCAATGATATATTACATTCCTTCATGGTCGACTGTTTAGGGGCCTGGCCTGGTTTGGAGTCAGTGGTCACACAGGATGAGGCGCACTGCATTTGAAAAGAGCGACAAGCAGGTAGCAGTTGGCACTCTCTGAGGAGCTGTGGTATTACTGTGATGTGCTAACAAAATGAAAATAATAATTGGAGTAGGCAAGAAATGAATGTGAACTAATAAAAAGAGAAAAGTGAAAGTTGAAATGACTGGCCCACCAACCCTGGCATTAAAACAACTCATGTTCAGACTGCGATTTGAAGCAACTCAAACTGACCAATGGCAGAACAAGGCTGACCCAAAGCCTTCTGTGTATATATATATGTGTGTATTAAAGTGCAAGCTTTTACCCTTTGGGTTGGTCAATGGGATTAATCAGCACTAAAGCCCATGCCTACAAATGAAACGTGAGATTTCATGTAACAAAACACGTCTGTGGGCTGTCACACAGTGCTATAAAACTCCACCATCAAAGGCCTTTCGGCTTTAACATATGTTTCATAATAAATGAATCAGTTCTATTGCCTTTGTCCGAACATTTCTCAATAATCAGATCAGAACCTATGGCATCAAACAACTTTTCATTGGTTTGTCCCCGTAACCAATTTAGGCCTACGGTATTAGGCGTAAGCTTTACCACAATGTTAAAATCAGGCATACAGTCAAAAACATACACAAATGTACTCAATTACAGTTTGCAAAGCAAAATACTCTCTCTCCTAAGAGGACCTAACAAAGACTGTTACAGGGAAAATCTTTCTATCCTCTTTGTTTGTCAGGGAGTAACCAACAGCAAAACCCTTACTATTGTAATCAGTGGCATTACATGTACGAAATACCTCTCTGCAGGGTTAATACTGAGTAATAGCAATCTGCCCTTAAATGCTTATTGACTGAGACTCAGGCTTTTCACAACAAATATTTAAAGTCAACTGCCTTTATCGTACCCATTTATAGTAAACCGATTGATCCTATATTCTTAATCACTTGCTAGCCATCAACATCAACTCAGTCCTGCTTTATTGAGCATGAGCTTTTCTGTAAGGTGGAAATTGTAATGCAAACCCTCTTTCAGTGGAGGCATCCAACGTCTGTCCAATCAAATGCTGTACTGAAAGACAACAACATGTAGGTGAAGCCTAAGCCCCTCTCATTTGTACTTCTGAAAGCTCTTTTATTGTTGATCATATAAGGTCTCGTGACAGCTGCGCTTTCAAGCCAGACCTGAAATGTTGTGGCATGAATGTACTGTTACTCCTGTCGCAGGGGGAGCTGGCACAAGGACCTGCTCAATGGGGTCGCACTGCAGCCTCCATTGAGTAGGCCCTGGGGGGAGTGTGGGGCTGGGTGGTGGGAGGAGGGAAACGGCGGGACGAGGGAAGAAATAAGCAGAAAAGGGCAAAACAATCCCTTCTTTTACAGGGACCTCTTTGACTTCATCCTTTATTGATTTGCCAATAGCTTCAGCAGACTTATAATCTTAACATTCTGGGTGTTAATCAAGACTAGAGCTTTTCACATACCCTGGAAAGTTACTTGCATTAGGGAAAATAGATTCAACATTGATAAATCTTGAGCAAAGTCAGAAACATTTCCCAGGGAGTTAATCTCCTATTCATGGTTAGATTGTTTGTTTGCTTGTTTGTTTCCATCAGTCCCCCTCATATGACCAACTGTGGATTCTTTAAACTCCTTGTGATCAGCGATACAGATACATTCACGCTGCAGATTACCTACTGCTTCATTTAGCAATGTACCCACCCCAACTCCTTTTTTAGGTATTGGGGACGATAAACATCTAGGGGGTCTTGCCCCAGAAACCCCCTTTTGGGTCTCCTTCTGGTTTGAGAGACTTGACAAGTCAATCCCCCCATGAACTTAGCCAAAACAAGATAAAGAACTTGGATAATCCTCATTTATCCAGTATTGGGGTATCTTTCATAGATTCACATGCCTGAATCATTCCCCGTCGTCGAGGCGGGAGTCCCACGGTAAATAAAAAAGCAGTGCCAAAAGCACTTTGCAGTAGTAGGCCCTAGAAAAAAGGCCTGAGGCCTATATTATAGTAGCCTATCTACCTCATTATGCTAAAAGACCCAAAGTCTTTGCTCCAACCAATCAGCTCACAGCACCCTCTAGAACCTTCCCTGCAGAGCCAGCTCTCCTCAGATTTTCACCGCACGTCGTGTGGAAGGGAGTCTCCCTGAGTCTTGACTCAGTTTTTTTTTCTTCAAGAGCTTCAAGATGTCTGACAAGAAGGCCTTGTTCAGACCCTGCAGAACATGCGAGAAGAAGAGGGTCCATGTGGATGACTTACACAAGGACTGTATTTATTGCCTATATCCCAAGCATGAGGCAAAAACCTGTAAGATCTGCACTACCTTCCCTGCCAAGACCTTAAGGGATAGGGAGGCCAGAGTCCTTTTGTGGCTTAAATCCTCTTCCAAGGATGATGATGACAGAGCCTCTACCTCTAGCAAGAGGGCAAGGTCTCACGAGGATAAGATAAGTGAGGGGAGAAAACATATTAAGACCTCCCACTCTACTTCAGGCTCTTCTCAGAGATCCAAACATTCTGTCTCTGGAGCCTCAGCCACCAACGATCCGGCAAAGAAAACCGTGAGTAAGACTTCTACTGTCTCCTCTCCAGTGACCACTGTCTCTACTTCGACCTCTTCTTCTGTGAATATGATATCCACTACATCTATTACAACTCCGATTGTGTCAACTAAAATTAGTATTGTGACAAAGAAAACTCTCGTGGACGACTCGTCGACGAAGACGCCGTCATCATCAAAAAATTTGTCGTCTAAGAAGAGCCCGTCGACGAAGTCGTCGACGCCGCCGTCGACGACTGCCTCGTCGACGAAGAATGCATCGACGTCTATCCCGTCGACGACGAGCCCGTCCTTGGTTACCCCGTCGACGTCAGTCCCGTCGACGGTGGCCCCGTCGACGACGAGTCCGTCGACGACTGTCCCGTCGATGACGAGTCCGTCGACGACTGTCCCGTCGACGTTGAGCCCGTCGACGACAGTCCCGTTGACGGCAAGTCTATCGTCGACGATGCCCTCGTCGTCGATCCCGTCGACGATAAATCCGTCGACGACGGCATCTTTTCAGCAAATAGATGCACCTTGGTCTCCTGGGTCATCAAGGTCGATGGGATCAGCTTTACTAAGACCTGCCACTGGGAATCAGGCCTTTTGTACGCCAATAGCGACAAAGAATTTTCAACTAGTGTCTTATAAGAGACAACAGGGTGCATATATATCTCCACTTATGCCTTCTCATCTTCTAGAAACTTATGCCGATGATGAAGAAGATGACTATGAAGATGATGACGATGAGGGTGCTTTTGGTGTGGCACGTCACCCATCCGAACTTGTCATCAAGTGCCAAGATGATGATGAAGAGGATTCATACGCGGAGCACTACTACCAAGAGGATATCATAGTGCCTCATTCATTGGAACATCAGAGAAGGCCTAGAATCCCGGAGGTCACTCAGCTGCCGCCTAATCTAATACAGGATTTACAGGCTATGCTGGCGGACTACAAACAGCGTTTTCCTCCGCAAGTACCTCAATCTGATACGGTAGCTCCTCCTCGGCAGCCACCGGTCTCTCCAGTTGTGGAAACTCCGCAACCGGTCTTGCCTCCACAAACTCCGGATACATCATCAGAAGAGGAGGTAGAGGATGGAGAGTTGCCTAACATACCTTCATCGGACCCATGGGACGAGTATGTTATACCCATGCCGTCCCCTCCAACTCCACAACCTTCAGATTCACCGCCTGAAGATGTAGGTGGTTTTCATAACTTGATGCAGAGGGCATCAACCAGGTTTAAGCTCCCGGTTACAGTGGAGCAAACGGAGTGTTTTCTCCATGACTTTAAGGAGGAAACGAGGAGGATATCTAGAGCCATTCCCATGATTGATTTTATTTGGAAAGAGGGCATAAAGATAATGAAAAACCCTGCATCTGTGCCTGCTGTGTTACCTAGAATAGAAAAGAAATATCGTGCTCCGCTCTCTAGTCCGGCGTGCCTTATTGGCCATCCACGCCCGGATTCGGTAATCTCTCAGGCGGCGCAGCAAAGGTCAAAGAACCCAGCTACCCCTATTTCTACTCCACCAGATAAAGAGGGGCGACGATTAGACCTTATTGGGAAGAAGTTTTCCACTATGGCTGCAGCATCCATCAGGATAGCAAATTCAATGGCGATTATTGGACGCTATGATCGCCAGATGTGGTCGGAGATGGCTAGATTCATAGAGCTATTGCCAGAGGACTCAAGACAAGAAGCCAGGAAAGTTTTAATGGAGGGAGAGCGGGCAGCGGAAGAATCCATCGACTGCGCTCTAGATATGGCGAATACGAATTTCAGGCAGTTGGCTGGGGCAGCCGTCCTGAGACGTCAGGGGTGGTTAAAAGCCACTACGTTTCGTCCGGAGGTTCAGTTGAAGATACTGGACATGGCTTATGACGGAGAGTCCCTCTTTGGAAAACATGTCGATGAGGCTCTCCAGACAATTAAAACTGACACAGATACTGCAAAGTCGCTAGGATCCTTGCAATATAAAAGAGGTTCATTCAGAGGAGCTAGAGGACGAGGTTATTCTTCCAGAGGAAGTTATTACCAGCAAGGCAGACAATATCAACCACAATACCGTCAAAACTATCAGTCCTCTTACAGGCAATCTGGATCGGCTGGTTTCTCTCGTCAAGGAGGAAGAAGGCGCGCAAACAACCAAGGACGAGACAGTCACAAGAAACAGTGAGAGCAATTGGGCGCCACCTCCAATCCCTTACCTTCCCGTGGGCGCGAAAATATCTGCTTTCCAACAGCAATGGCAGAACATAACATCGGATCGGTGGGTGCTAGACTTGATCCATCATGGTCACACCCTAGAGTTCATCACCAAACCTCCACCAACTCCGCCCAGGGGTCCCCCTCCCCCTCTTCTTCACTTATTGTTCAAGGAGGTGCAAGCTATGCTACTCAAGAACGCAGTAGAGAAGGTTCCATTCCATCAGAGAGGGACAGGCTTCTATTCCCGTTTTTTCCTCATAAAAAAGAAAACAGGGGAATGGGGACCGATCCTAGACCTGCGCAATCTGAACAAATATCTCAAGAAGCAGGGATTTCGAATGGTCACCCTCTCGGACATTCTCAGTTGCCTCAACGAGGGAGATTACATGGCTTCCTTGGACATGGAAGACGCATACTTCCACATCCCAATCCACCCAAACCATCGGAGGTACCTCCGTTTCACTGTGGCCGGCGCCCATTATCAATTCAAAGTTCTCCCATTTGGCCTCAAGTTGGCCCCAAGAATTTTCACGAAGTGCCTGGCCCCTGTGGCAGCAGCTCTCCAGGCAGCAAAAGTGCAAGGCTTCCCTTATTTGGACGACTGGCTAGTCAAAGGTCCATCAGAAGACAGAGTGAGAGCCGACATTACGGCATGCTGCAATCTCTTCGCATCGCTAGGCCTCACAATCAACAAAACCAAATCTCAGATGCATCCAAAACAAAGCCTGTTGTTCCTAGGAGCTTGCTTGGACACGGTGGAATGCAAGGCATCCTTATCTCGAGAGAGACAACTCCGTCTGCAAGCGTTGGCCAGAAAGCTGGCAAGAAGAAAGTCACTTTCAGTTCGCCTATTTGCATCACTTCTGGGGATGTGTTCTTCAGCCATCAACCTCATTCCATTGGTGCGTCTAAAGATGCGACCATTACAAGAGGAGCTAAACTGTCAATGGCATCAAGCGACAGGTTCATTCGAGGACACCATCACAGTCACCAACAGGATGGTGCACGCACTCCAATGGTGGTCTCAGATCAGCAATCTGGACAGGGGCTTTCATTCTTGCAGAATCCTCCGGATTTTATTCTGACGACGGATGCGTCCATGGAGTTTTGGGGTGGTCACCTCCAGGAACTGCAAGTGCAGGGAAAATGGTCTCAGCAAGACAAGAGATGCCACATCAACAGCCTAGAACTGAAAGCCATTTGTCTGTCTCTTCAAGCGTTCCTCCCCAGGATAGTGGGATCCTCGGTCCTAGTCAGAACGGACAACACCACAAGCATGTTTTATATCAACAAGCAGGGGGGAACGAGATCGGCAACGCTATCCAAACAAGCCCAAGAGCTATGGAAATGGTTAACAGTTCACAACATAACCCTCAAAGTGGAGCATGTCAGAGGCCTCTACAACACTTTGGCAGACAAACTGAGCAGAACATTGTCAGATTGCCACGAGTGGGAACTGGACAACGGCCAGTTGAGCTATGTGTTTCAGAGATGGGGCAAACCCAGGTTGGACCTATTTGCGACCCAACAGAACAAGAAATGCCGGTACTACGCCAGCAGATACCCTCAACAGGGGTCAAGGGGGAATGCCCTTTCGATGCGATGGTCAGGGACTTATGCATACGCTTTTCCTCCGATCCCTCTGATTCCACGAGTGGTGCGCAAAATGAAAGTGGAGAGTTGTCGCCTTCTCCTCATTGCTCCCAAGTGGCCTCGCCAGTATTGGTTTCAGGAACTCATGCTACTTTCTCAGGAGCCACCGATCAAGCTGCGGGTAATTCCGAAGCTACTGTCACGCAACGAGGGTCAAGTGCTTCACCCAGATCCTCAATCACTGAAATTGCACGCATGGCTCCTAACTTCTTAGAATTTGAGCATCTTCAAATTCCTCAGGAATGCCGGGACATTTTAGAGAAGGCAAGAGCCCAGAGTACATTAAAGACTTATCGTCTCAAGTGGAAGCGTTTTTGTGCATGGTGCATCTCTAGTGCTTTGCACCCCATAGAGGCACCGACAGAAAAGATATTGCCCTATTTGTTACAATTAGCGCAATCTGGCCTTTCTTTTTCATCAATAAAGGTCCACTTAGCGGCCTTATCCAGGTACAGAAAGAGGACCAACTCTCAATCACTCTGCTCTTCATCGCTAATCAAGCAATTTATGAGAGGTCTGTTCCGGGCTTATCCCCCAGTCAAGCCCTCACCACCGGAATGGGAGCTCAACACGGTTCTATCACAACTGATGAAACACCCGTTCGAGCCTATCCATAGAGCCGACCTAAAGTTCTTAACATGGAAGATTGCTTTATTATTGGCGCTAACTTCCGCAAGAAGAGTGGGAGAAATTCAAGCTTTCACTATAAAGGAGCCCTTTTTACATTTCTCCCAGGACTATGTCACTTTACGAACAAATCCAACATTCATACCGAAAGTGCCTTCCCAGTTTCATTTAAATGAACCTGTCAAGCTGAAAGTTTACTTTCCAAACCCGTCAACCCCGGCTGAAAAGACATTGCATTCTTTAGACATCAAACAATGCTTAAAATTCTATCTTCAGAGAACCAAGACTTTGAGAAAATCAGATCAACTGTTTGTTTGTAGCTTATGGTCAAAATACTTTGGGGAAAGCGGTCACTAAAGCCACAATTTCAAGATGGATCGCATCCGCGATTCAATTCTGCCACGTCAAGGCTAATCGACCATTGACAAGGTCTGTTCGATCTCACTCCACAAGAGCTGTAGCAGCGTCTGCGGCTTTGTTTGCAGGAGTGACGCTTGAGAACATTTGCCGTGCTGCGACATGGAAGAATGTCCACACGTTTACAAGACACTACTGCCTACAATCAGCAAATCAGGATGATGCGGCAGTGGGTCAAGCTGTTTTACGTCACCTGTTTCCATAAGGAGTATGTTCAGGTACTGATGTTCACTTATTTCATATAAAGTACATACAATTTAATAGATTGTGTTTATATATACAAGCATGTTAACATGTTGTGTTTTGTTGTATGATGCCTAAGATTTCTTTCCAGAAAGAAAATGCGTAATGTCAATGTTGAACTTGAACATGATGTAGTAATATTTCAATCTCTAAGCGTTTGTTGGTTGTTGACGATACGTTCATGGGGGTGCACTGCAATAAGTCTCCCACCATCCGCAACCGACTTTGCCTGGCTTACTGCTTGCTATTCTGATTCAGGCATGTGAATCTATGAAAGATACCCCAATACTGGATAAGAAAACAAGTTACTTACCTGTAACTTCAGTTATCCAGTATTGGTATCTTTCATAGATTCACATGCAACCCACCCTCCTCCCCGGAGAGTCAGTTCTCTAAGTTTGGGATACTTGTTCCCACTTGTGCTACGAAAATCTGAGGAGAGCTGGCTCTGCAGGGAAGGTTCTAGAGGGTGCTGTGAGCTGATTGGTTGGAGCAAAGACTTTGGGTCTTTTAGCATAATGAGGTAGATAGGCTACTATAATATAGGCCTCAGGCCTTTTTTCTAGGGCCTACTACTGCAAAGTGCTTTTGGCACTGCTTTTTTATTTACCGTGGGACTCCCGCCTCGACGACGGGGAATGATTCAGGCATGTGAATATATGAAAGATACCAATACTGGATAACTGAAGTTACAGGTAAGTAACTTGTTTTCTTATCCTCTTACTTCTTAGTGGGATGGCAACAACAAGTTTGTCCAATGGAACATCGTCTCTCACCAATTGATTTTCTTCTGGAACACATAGGAGTGGAGATTCGGAAAAGAGGGGAATTGCTTCCCCTAACATCACCTCCATTCCTTCCTAGGATGTAGGGCTCATTTAATTTTTCTGCAGTAAGACTTCCAGTTTCATTTTCAACATCCATTTCACTTTGACTTTTGACCAAGATGATTTCATTTGGGCCAGATCTTGAACTTTAGCTTCTAAATGTAAAATGTTTTGCAACAAAATCCCGCAGGGAAGAGGGTAAATCGCAACCGGCCTAATTGCTTTATGCCTTCAACTCAAAGCCTGAGGCTTCTTTGCTTCTATGAGGGAAGCACCAGAGAGAGGAATAGACATAGTAGGCTCAGGCGAATGATTACTTACTGGCAGACCGTGGGCCATTTGCAACTCCGGGTCTGTCCCTGGAATTGGTGTTCTCTTTAAGTGACCTCTATTTGATGTAGGCAGGGAGCCATCGCTAAGCCTCCCTTGAGGGCTTGCCTGTACCCTCACTGCATTGGTCAGCTCCCCCTCTTGCTGGCTTATAACGGTGCTTATCAATAACCTCCCTCCACTACCAGTGAAGGAGTATTGAGAACTTGGAGTTGAAATGACCCTCCTTGCTCTTGAATAATAGTGGGGATCACAAAGACTTCGGAGGAAAGTGGACTGGCTCCGTGGATCCTGACAGTGCTGTGACTGTTCGTGGGCACTCTCAGACAATGCTTTTATCCCCCCTACGCTGACCAGAGCAATCAGCCCCATTTCCCTATCCTCTTGATCTCAGTATACTCTCTGCCATAGTCACTATAAAGGTCAAATATCACGGGCTAAGTTTTGCCAAAGACAACAGCTTTCCACATTTTCTGTTTTTCCTGACAATTCCAGTAATTCCAATGGTTCCAACACTCAAGTGTTGCTTTACTGTTGCCTAAGATTGTAGCTGGTAGCGCCGCCAGTCAGTGCACTAGTTCAACCCTGGTAGAAGTTAAATCCCTTAGGGAAGCGGCACTGGTAGATAACAGCATTAACAGAACGATTCCTGGACCAGCAATATATAGGGTAGTAGGTCCGAAGTCCAAACTAGGAGGGGAGAATACAGGCAGTGTCCCGCAAGCAGAAGTCACACCTGCTCCTAGAGAGGCTGCCTCCGCAATGCGAGCTACCAGCGCTGTAGCGCCTAATGTGCCCCCATAACCCTGCTACCAACACAAGCTTTGAGGAACTTCTTATAGATAACTCCTTATAGGGGCGCGGTAGGATAGACGGAGTGCACTACACCAGGAGCACCACAGGATCAACGGGTTCATTAACTCACCCTCCTTTCAGTGGCTCTGTGATGAGATGCATGCGTGCTCACACCGACTTCTGCCTCTAACTCTCTCTGCGATGATGCGGTTGTGTCTTCCACTCACTGCTGCTGAGCTTTTCTCTGCATCAGATGGTGGCGTCAGTGGGGGGTCTCTGCAAGGGGGAAGAACACCGGGGCACCCCCCATGCGGCTCGCCACCCTCCTGTACACTGACCACTGCAAGTGACCGCAACCGATCACCACCTTGCACGGCCTTGCTCCACCTCCTGCATCAATGCACCAGTGCATCTCATTGCTCCGTGCATTCTCTCCAAGGGAATGCCCTTTTGATAAACTGGTCCGGGAGATTTTCTCTACGACCAGAATGATTCCAATTGCACCAGAAAGACCTCAGCAATTTTGGTTCCCAGACCTGCTACACCTCTCAGAACGGCTACAGCCGAGGTTGCCATGCAGACGGAGCTCCTATATAAGTTCAGAGGACCGATTTTTCCATCCCAACCTGCCGTCGCTGAGCTTGACAGCATGGCTCCTGAATTCCTCCAGTGTTGACATTTAGGTTTCTCACAGGACTGTATGGACATTTTGAAAGAGTCCAAGAGGCTATCAACCAGAAAATCCTATGCATTTAAATGGAAACTGTTCTATTCGTGCTGTGCCCAAAATAGTCATCATCCGATTTTGGGTCAAGAAAACGTAATCTTACATGATCTCTTGTATTTAGCAAGATCTGGTCTGCAGTCTTCAGCTATAAAAGTACACCTTGCAACGGTTGACTGGTCCTTCATGGAGGAAACTCTGTCGGCAATGGGTTTTGGACCGCGATTTCGTGCTTTTGTAAGGATCCTCTATGCTGGTACACGAGCCCAGGTGCACATTAATGGCATCTTGGCCCATGAATTTCCTATCAAGCGAGGTACTCGACATGGCTTCCCCTTGTCCCCGCTGTTGTTTGCCCTGATTATGGAACCTTTGGCAACATGGGTGAGATGTGACGCACAGGTATGGGGTTTCGATTAGGGTCTTGCAATGGAAGACCGCATCGACCTCTATGCGGACAATGTCCTGTTATTCATGCCTCGCCCCGCCGCAACCGGGCCCAGGGTCCTTCAGATCCTGCAGCTTTTCAGTGATTCATCGGGATTACGTGTCAGTTAGACCAAGTCCCTGCTGGTCCCACTACAGGAGACCTCAGTGATAAGTCATGGTAGTCCCAAATCCCAATTCGCCAGATCATCTTCCAGTATCATTGGGATGCACATTTCCATAAAGCCGGGTCTCACGTGGAGCCTGAACCTGTGCCCTGTGACTCGCAAGGTTCGCAAAGACATTCGTTTATGGCCCTCCCAGCCTGAAAGCACTTTTCTCTTGCCCTGGTCTCCTCGGGGATAGATTAATGTAATGCAATCTACCTCAAATCCAATAGGTCAACTCTTGCAAAGCTGCAATTGGTGCAGAATACAATGGCAAGGCTCATGCTGGACATTCCAAAGTTGCATTCGGTGTCGAAAATACTCAGTGACCTGCATTGGCTCCCGGTAGAGAAACATGTCCCGTTTTAAGACATTATGTTCGGTGCTTAAAGCACTCTAAGTGGAAAACGCAGCAAATATTAAAGCCATGTTTAAATGGTATGTACCTGCTAGAAATCTCTGCTCAGCACACCAAGAATGGATAATAGTCTAGAGTGCCCTGAAGAAGAAATGGGGAGGTGAGCTTTCTCAGTTGCAGTGGCATGGTTCTGGAATTTTCTTCCATGCCATCTTATATCCCTGAATATGCATCTCCCTTTTAGAAGAGACTTAAAAACCTGGCTGTTTACCTTATAAGATAGGCACAGTGTGATCTGAAGTACTCTGTTGTTGTATGGCTTGTACCTCGTCTGTAAAACTGTGCGTTTGTCGGACAACATAAATGTCAGGATTGTGCCAGACACACCCTCAGGATATGTTGGCCCTTATCCCGCTAGCTCACAGTGCACCATCTATACCCCTGACCATACAGGGTATCAAATGTGTATGCAACCTTAGAACATGACAACCCTGTTCCCCCAAGGAAATCGTGATAGCAGATCAAGAAGTGCTCAACAAGGCATTTCAATATTTATTGAAGAACTTTGATTCTTGCATAAAGTACGTGCGCTGCGATAATCAATAGAATGAAACAGAGTAGCGTGATTAACATTACAAGAACAGTGAAAACAATAACATTCCCACCATTGTGCTAAAGCAGTTATGCAGGCGTATAAGTACTGTATATAAGGAAAACTACTTGGCTATCCCTAAACTAGTCTTGCCAAAGGTGAGTTATCTGCCAAATCCCGGCCGGGTGGTTTATTTCCCTATTACCTGCGGGTAATATGTCATCAGGCTTTCCAGCTTGGTGTAGAACTGGACATGCCTCGTGTAGGTAAGCAGGAATCAGCTGAGCTGGAATTCCGACATGAAGTCACCTCACAGTGTCAGTTGAGTGTTCCACCCCTTTAACAAGGAAGTGGTTCTCTATATACAATAAACAATACCCATGTGGCCATGTTTCAACCCCTGTCGGGCCGCAATTGTTTATTCTAGTTGGATAGCGTCATCACCTACCAGACAATAACATAAATAATAACTGTGTAGTGAACTTTAGCCCTTGTACTGAAGGGCTAAAGTTCACTACACAGTTATTATTTATGTTATTGTCTTGTAGGTGATGACACTATACAACTAGAATAAACAATTGCGGCGTCATTATAGGGTGCCTAGGAAATGAAAATTATTTGTAGGCTATGCAGATTCAGATAATGTTATCCTGCATGGGCACGCACGCAAATGTATGTAAAAAGTCATTGTGTTGAAAAGAGAAGGCAACTTAAGAAATGTGAGCATGCAAATGGTGATATTTCTAACCAGGCCTATCCTAACCACGTGACACTATTAGTTCACTATGTGGCTTTGCAACACTACAGCGCCTAGAAGCCCATGGGCATTTGAGCGCTTTATAAATTCTGTTCTTTTTTTTACTTTCATGAAGAACTATTGTGTCTGGACAGTTCGCCGAGTGGGGCATTTTGCCCGCTCTGCCCTGAAAGATTTTCTGGTTTGAGTCCATTCACAGACCTACTTTCACATAGGTACTGCTTTGATATCTATTCAAAAGGTGAGGAATCTGCAGCTTGAAATCTGATAGACTTCTTGCTGCAGATTTCTTACCTTAGAATTAATCCAGCTGTAGTCCAACTGGATTCTGAAATTTTTTGTGAGCAACACCTCTGTGCACAGGTAGAGGGTGTTGTTCGGCTTTGCGTAGCATCGTCAGTGCCTTCTGCGGCAGAAGTGATGTAGGTGCTGCCCCAGCGCTCTGTCAGTTCTTTTCTTTCTGCACCAGTCAGCCCAGATTCGGAGAGAGGTACTCAGTCATTTTTACTGACCTTTTTTGAACCTTTTGATGATGTTTTCTGAGATCTTTTTCCTAGTGTGGCAGGGATGTCCACTAGGAAAGCTGGCTTCAGCCCTGCAGTGCCCGTCACTGACAATGTTGGTGACAGACCAGCTTGTTTTGCTCTGGTGCCTGGAATGTGACCAAAACGTGAAGACCTGCATTGACTTCCCCACCATGCACCCCAAGGCCTTGAGGTACTAGTCCCTCAAGCTCTTTGCCGCTCATTTTGAGACTCTGCAACAGTCTCAATCTTGGTCGAGAGAAAGGTTCGGATTCGGTTGCGGCCATCAATCTTCATCGAAGTTGTCCAGGCATTTGGGTAAATCCCACAAAAAGAAGAAAAGTTAGAAGTCGAAGAGGTCTTTGACTTCACCCTGTCCGTTGAAGTAATCCGACGACAGAGCAATGTCATTTAAGGCCTGGCTTCGCAGTTGAGTGTGTGCCTGCGCCAGTCACCATTTTCTCAAGTTTCGAGGGTCCGATGTGACCCCCGCCCAACTCTGCTAATTTTATGAGGCCATGCACCTCATATTTGGGTGGTCCATTCGTGCTGGCATGCCTTTGGGACCACGGGTTTGGGGGGAGCCCCTACTGGTTCCTCACCTGTGGATCTGCCTCTTTCACCGGTCTTCCTCTTGGATCCATGGACGGATCCGGACCAGAACCTGTCATACCACCTCGACCTTCTGCTCTGCCGGTCCCAAAGTCGACGCGCCGACCCCATTTTCATCCCCAACTCCAACACAGAGCCAGAGGGGCATCGCATGACTCGGACTCAGGCACCAACTTGAGCCTTATCCTCGAGAGCAGAACCTGAGCCCTTTTCCTAAGGGCTAGGACTTGGGGAGAATGGAAGGGGCCAATGGACTCTGCGAAATGCCTGCTCCTTGACTGCAATATGGATTGGTGTTGAGGAACTGGACGTCAGTGGACTGGACACCTTTCCAGATACTTACATGGTCTGTTCTCCTACCATGGCTATGGAGGAAGGAGCTTCTTTTGCTTCGGTGGTGAGAAGGGCGGGCGAGGTCCTGGACCTTAGCTTGCCCTTAGTGACAGTCAAGATTAACATCTTGTCAGAAGTGCTTCAGCTGGGAATGATCCCTTCAGAACTGCTTCTCCTTTTTAATGAAGCCCTTATTGGCGTCATGCTTGGGATCTGGTACAAGCCAAGCACAAGGGCTCCTGTGAACAGGACAATTGCCCGCCACCATCGCCCCACCCTAGGGGATGCCAATTCCCTCACGCAACACCCTACACCGGAAAGCCTGGTGGTCCAAGCCTCCATTTCCCCAGAAATCCCTGGCACATTCCCATCCACTCCACCGAATAGGGGCTCCAAGAGCCTGGACACCTTAGGTAAGAGAATGTGGTCTACAACCAGCCTGGCACTGCGGTCCGTGAACACTGCATGCTTTTTGGGTCGTTACTTCCATGCATTGTGAGATTCGGTTGCGGAGGTGTTGCCAATGATCCGGGAGGAGGCCTGGGCCATACTTTCCCAAGCTATGGCAGACAGGAGATGTAAGTAGATGAAGACAAAATCCCCTGCCAGCTCTTTGACTCCAATATGGACTGGTGTTGAGGAATTGGACGTCAGTGGACTGAACACCTCCCCAGATACTGACATGGTCTGTTCTCCTACCGTGGCTATGGAGGAGGGAGCTTCTTTTGCTAGGGTGGTGAGAAGGGCGGGTGAGGTCCTAGACCTTAGCTTGCCCTTAGTTGTAGTTAAGATTAACGTCTTGTCAGAGGCCATCCTTTTTAAAGACCACCAATGTTGTGTGGCCGGGGCACGTATTGAGTGAAGAGGAAGGAGGTTTAGTGAGACCATTCCCAAAGGTAGTTACAGACATTCTGACACTGAAAATAATTGCATTAAGGGCCCTTTATTTTTGAGAGGAGAGAAAAATTCATCAGGCTCTTTGGTTCCGCGTACGTGATATGATGTTCATTTTAAATGTATTTCTGGCGCCTGATAACCCTCTCTGATGATTAGTGCGCTATAAAAAAATCAATATAAGCATTAAGTGCAACCTTTATGTTTGTGTATATCATGGGTGTTGGGCATAAAAGCTTTTATATACAGGCATTCAAACACCGAATCAGAATCTGACTGTAGCCCTTTCAGGTTCTTCTTGGTGTTATAGTATGGTGCCAAAGCAGAGTTAATGCAGCCCTTGTGGACGGAGTCGTAGATAAAGTCTTGAGAAAAAAAACTTAATCATAGGCTCTGTCCTGCTTTCAGTTAAACTAATGCTTTGCAGGAAAAGCCCTTTTGAGAGCACCCTTGAATGCATGGTATACCGTTCATGTCCAACTGACCTCACAAAGGCTGTTAAGGACATAAGGGGAAGGTTACTCTTAAACTGGAAGATGGTCAATGCAAGGCTCACTGGAAAAGATTAGAAAGACTTCTTAACAATTAAAAGTTCAGTAAAAATGAAAAACCTCTTACCAAGAAATGTTGCTGATAAGCAGAAGTACAAATACATTTTTAAAAGTTTTGTGAACAAAGGTTTGCTGTTCTTCTATGAGATTACATTGATTGTTTTTAGGTCTCGCGACCTATCGATGGGCGCAAGCGCATAGAGCGGAGCGAGAATTCATGTCGGCAAAACACAAGTCAAACCAAGGGCTTTCAGCCCGCAGTTTTCTTGCAGTTCACGTGTACATGCACGCGCATCGCATGCAAGCCCAGCCTCTCACATTCCCAGGCTCTCCCGCCCCCATCCGGCATCAGGCACTCCTCCCACACCTCACAGACATCTTTTCAGCACGCGCATCGCATGCAAGCCCAGCCTCTCGCATTCCCAGGCTCTCCCGCCCCCATCCGGCATCAGGCTTCTCCTCCCCTAGCAGCACTCCTCCCACACCAGCAACTCCCCCCTCCCACACCAGCACCTCCCCTCTCTCTCCCCGCAAACACAGCCTTGCCCTAGCAGCACTCCTCCCACACCAGCACCTCCCCTCTCTCTCCCCGCAAACACAGCCTTGCCCTAGCAGCACTCCTCCCACACCAGCACCTCCCCCCTCCCACACCAGCACATCCCCTCTCTCTCCCCGCAAACTATTGCATCTCTGTGTTCTCTTTTCATGGACTCTCAATTTTATTTCTTGCTCCTGTGCATTCCTTTACTCTACTTTTCGTCTGCTGAGTGAACTCTTGCATTTCCTTCCCCTCTGAGATTGGCGTACTTTGGGTAAAGGCTGCTCCAAGCCCTCTCTCCGCGGGCTGAGAGGTAATTGTTGGCATTTAGTTTTCACTGAGCTCGGCGCTCTGGTTCACAAGCTTTCCGGGTCAGATAACCATGATAACGGGGTGATTTGTTTCCAGCGTGAGAGCAAATGTGCAACGATTTTACATTTCGTTGCTTGAAACATCGCGCCTCGCATCCAATTACAAGATAACACGGATGTTTTAATCTGATGCAGTAACTGTCTTGCCTGTCAGACAGATCATAAAGCGGTTTTTTTGTGTTGCAAAGTAATCGTGACAATTTAAACCGCTATGCTGTGAAAAGGCTGACTAGCTAGTAAGCGGATGTAGGTCTTAACACACAAACTAAAATGCCTACCACTAATAATACTATTATTGCTGCTTGACTACAGTGATGCACCGAAATGTTTATAAAAATTAAACGCACCCACATTTAATGAACCCGTGCATAACGCTTACCCGGTCTACCTTGGGCTGAAGCCTAACCCTATCCCTGAGACAAATATGCATTAACCTTAAGACCATCAGTAACCTTAAGGCCTAAGCCTAATATCAGCAATGCTGTAAAAATAAATCTAGTTGTGCTTTACTCCTTCCAATCAAGGTGCGGACAAAATGTCGCCAGTGAGTCTTAACAAAGGATTTGTGCAAACTAAAAACGGCAATGGATTAATTGAATGTTGTGCACGATCTTCAGTGGATGAAGGCGAAAGGAGAGCCGCACGTCTACTGTGTGTATGCTAGGTGAAGGAACATGGAACGCACGTGCACCCCAACTTCATGATCAATGAGTGATTGCAGCAGAACACATGAACAGCTCTCTCTGAAAGACTAAATGAAGTCTTGAATCAAAATAATGCTATTCGTACACCTTGACCTGAACTAGCACTGTCGATATACAGTCATGAGGTCAGATTGGCCCTCAAAGGGTGCTGGAAAGCGAGCAGTTGGGAGGCAGACGCCATATAATCGTGCAAGATATGAATCCAATCTATCCATACTTTTGTTGGTAAAGTAAAATATTTGACCACGCATTTGGGGTAGTTCAATCTCTCCTTTCACCGAGCACCTTCTCCTCACACCCAAAGACCCTTGAAAAGCAGTTTTGTTTTTCACCAGCCAAACTGATATTTTTGCCCCAGAAAGTAAAAAATGCATAAAAAATCTTTGCCTTTACTTTATACCCTGCTATTGTAATATTTAAATCCTATATGTTTACGACTCTTGTAAAAAATATTTCACAGAAAGCTTAAAGGTGACACCTTTTCTAGCTGCGGTTACAACCCCAGAGTCTGTGTTTGTGATTGACGCTTCAATTTGCATGAGGTGTGCCGATATCTTAGAGATGTTGACGGATGGTAACATTTCTCGACCTTCTCTGTTTGGCAGTTATTTATTTCCTCCATCCCATAAACCGGCAAATAAATGGGAGAAAATATAGTGTTACTCAAGCGGATTTTGGAGCAGTTTTTGGGAAGTGCACGAGGCGTGCACGAGCTTGACTGAGCTTCTGCTCTTCAAAGGCTCCCATTTGCTCCTGCCTCCCCACCCACTGCTTCACACTTCACTCACTTCCCTCACGTCTTTCATGCCCCTCCTCCCTTATCACTCTTAATTACATCTGTATCCACACATGCTCTGGTTACTCCACCCCTAATTATTCACTTCACTTGCGAGTCAGGCCGTGACTCGCATTCTGGCCGTCTGCCTGTTGCCTCCTCCTCCCTCCCACTCCCTTTTCCTCTCCCAGCAGCTTGTTTTTTAGGGCTCGCCCCATTCTTTCAGCCCCCTCCCGTCTCCCCACACAATATGCCCACCTTGTGTATTTATTTATTCATTTCTTTTTTTCTTATATAATGAATAAGTTGCATATTCCACCCAAATAGGTTTCAGGGCGCAGAAAAGTGTGATTAAGTACAATGGGTAAAACTCAACCACGCAACGCCACTCACCCACGCAACGCCACTCACCCACGCAACGCCACTCACCCACGCAACGCCACTCACCCACGCAACGCCACTCACCCACGCAACGCCACTCACCCACGCAACGCCACTCACACACGCAAAGCCACTCACACACGCAACGCCACTCACAGACGCAACGCCACTCACAGACGCAACGCCACTCACAGACGCAACGCCACTCACAGACGCAACGCCACTCACAGACGCAACGCCACTCACAGACGCAACGCCACTCACAGACGCAACGCCACTCACCCACGCAACGCCACTCACCCACGCAACGCCACTCACCCACGCAACGCCACTCACCCACGCAACGCCACTCACCCACGCAACAATACTCACACATGCAACGCCACTCATCCACGCAACGCCACTCACTCAAAGCAACACCACTCACACACGCAACGCAGCTCACTCACGCAACGCCACTCACACATGCAACGCAACTCACCCACGCAACAACACTCACACATGCAACGCCACTCACCCATGCAACGCCACTCACTCAAAGCAACACCACTCACTCACGCAACGCCACTCACTCACGCAACGCCACTCACACACGCAACCCCACTCACACACGCAGCGCCACTCACACACGCAGCGCCACTCACACACGCAGCGCCACTCACACACGCAGCGCCACTCACACACGCAGCGCCACTCACACACGCAGCGCCACTCACACACGCAGCGCCACTCACACACGCAACGCCACTCACACACGCACTGTGCAGTGCACAATAGGTCTCGCAGTAGGAAAGTTGGAGCTATTGGTTTTGTAAATGACAAAGCCCTTTATGTTTTTAAAATGAAAACAAAAATAAAAGGCATTGTTATTTGCAATTGTAATAGCTCCAACTTTCCTACTGCGAGACCTATTTGCAACGCCAGTGCTTGTTGTTTTTACCTTTGTAAGTATTGGATTTTTGATTTATTGAATCCGACTTTTGAGTTTGCGTTTTAGGCAGATTGGCATTTAGTTAATGAGGGTTTAAATGCCTTAACAGTTAAATATATCCAATATCTCATATTGAGTAAACCCTCCAGCAAATTTTCCATGTGCATTCTAAGAGTTGATTCACTTTCCTGTGGAGACCCAGGACATGATGTCTGACTTCTGTTCTGGTAACCTTCTTTGTCTTGCTATATTTCCTCCCTAAAAAGGTCACCCAGTGAAAAGTATAAAGTTTGTCTCCTAACTCAATCTTACATCACCAACAGTCAATAACAATAAGGACTTTTGATGGGATAGTAAAACCTGTTGTGTCACTGTTAACTAGATTGCTCCATTGAGGTAAAAGTAATTAGTGCCAGCTGAAATTTAATTGTGCATCCTTATGTTACATGCTTTTCCCCCCAAAATACAGTAAAACTGTTAAATTCACAATTGCCTTCTTAACATCCTAATGAATGTGCTATTCTTGCTTTTTTCAGGGATTTCCGCCAGCAGTCCTCTTCAAACCTCTTTGATTCGCCCAGCAGGGCTTGTGGACTTTGCAACAGCAACTACTTCATCTCCCGTGAGCTCCTCTTTATCCAAAGGAAACAGTGTTTCTGGGACCCCAAAAAGCCTGAACTTGAGTGGCAACTTGACCCCGGAACCCACAATCCGTAAAGCAAATAAAGGAGTCAGTACTTCAGGGGGACGATAGCAAATTCAAGTCACCCACAGTTTTTGCTTTAAGACCAGAATTTTAAATGGTCTTCTTCATCCAGCTGGAAGTTGTATGAATAATGCCAGGCACAGGGCCTGCCAGGCACAGGGCCTCCCAGGCATATCTGCTGAAAACAAAATACAGCACAATTTGGACGGGTGTCTTAAGAAGCACTTTCTTTTCAATTGACTTGCAAAGGAAGAACCAGGATCCAGATCTACGGTCACATGTATTAACGCCTAGGTTGAGTGATAATATGCTGCCATGGGTGTGATGCCTTCTTGTGACAGGGGATGCCCCCTTACTAGTTTTCCTGACACTGGTTTTGCTGTACAACATCAGAACATTTGCATCCTTTGAGTTGCAAGAGCAATTCTGCACTATGGACTTTTGCCATAGCCCACCTCAGTGACTCTGAAAGGGCGCGGGCCTCCAGGGAAGTTGCTGTTTTTGCAATGGAGTTCGAATTCCTGAAGGGCCTATGAAGAGAGAGCACCGCGGCCAGAGGGACCCACAGGAGGGTACTTGGGGTGTGGCCCCAGTATTGAGCGTTTGGACTGTAGCACTGTCTAATGCAATAAGCCGCCTTGGGCATTTTTGTTTCTTTTTTAGCTGCCCCTCTATAACCCTGTTGCTGCTTGTTTACTGCTGCCGCAGAGAAGGGTTATTTGCCAGAAATATGACTTTTCTCCAAAGCCCATGTTGAGTAACGCAAGTGCCTGCTACTTGCTGTGGTTTGAAATTCAAGTTCTGGACTATCCGGGCATTTGATGCCCGCTATTTATAGAATGACAGGGATGTGGTTGTAATGATATACACAGACGTAATGCTGTGCATAATTTGAATGTGTTGTACCATGTTGTTCACGAAAAAGAGGACGGACCAGCTTCTGTCCAAAGTTGCAGGATTTAATGCCTGGATTGGTATTTTCAACATTTGAAATATTGCAAATCCAGTTACTATTTTATTAAAATGCAAAAGAAAACAAATTTCCTGTGCCCCACAAAATTATAGAGACCAAAGTGGTTTCATTGAAGAGGTCTCCTCATAAAGAGCTTTGTGGGCTGAATAGAAATACACATGTCCTTTTTATCTTCCATTCCTTTTGAGCATCTCGCCGCTTCCAAATGAGGGGCAAGACTACTTTTCAGGCACTGTGCCGTAAAGTGCTTGCATTGACCATGAGTGTAAGTCTTCAAAGAGCCAGGCCCCTTGACAAACATATAGGAATTTCAAAATCTTTAAAGAATGGCACAATTTGCCAGTACCTTCTTTCTGCTGGTGTCCAACATGGATATCTCTGGGCCATATCAATGCTAGATCTTCAGGATAACCACCAACTGTTTAAATGAGTTTGATTTAGATTTGTTATATGTAAATTTATCTTTAATTTGGATCTCCTGAGAATCTGGCATGGATCCGGTGCGCCAGGATCTGTGTTGTCCCTTCTGGTTAATAACAATCAAGTAGCTTATCAATGTATCACTTGCTCATTTCCAGGTCCCAAGCAGCAGCGGAGTCCTTTCTAGTACCCTTACTGGCTAGGAGCTGAACTCACAAATAACTCCCCCCTCTAATTTGCACACCTGAAAAGTGGCTGAACTGTTTTGACAAGAGAGATTTTTTAAATTAATTTTGTGTTTGTGTAAGGAGTCCTTTCAATAAGTTAAATCATGAGAATGTTTCACTCTTTACCTTCCTACCCCATAAAGATTCAAGTGTGTGTGTATGTATGTATGTATGTATGTATGTGTGTGTGTGTGTGTGTTTGCGTGTACATATATATATGTATATTATTTAGCCGAAAGCCTGAAAAATGCAAAGCCTTTTTTTCTCTTTGAATGTGATGTCTATTTTTATAACTGAACTTGTACATATGTATAAAAAGAGACACATCTTTCTTTTACTAACTGGAGGAGAAATAAAAAATAAAATGGAGTGCGGTAATTTTATGTAATTGCGAGTCTGAGTGTGTTTACCAAGGTAGTGGAAGCCTGGATTCAGGCTGGTAGTGGAAGCCTGGATTCACCCAGGTACTGGATGCCTGAGTTCAGCTGACAATGCTGATACTGTAAAGTATGTGATCTCAAAGGCTTCTACACTGGTGCAGTTAAAACGTTGATTTTGGTTGATCTTTCCATAGTGCTATTGTTTGCTATATCAACAGTGCTTGTAAATGTGCAGGCTAGTTTTATAGTGTTCCAGTTATGCTCTTTTCATTTTTGAGTAGCTGCAGGAATGTATGTGTATTAGCGACAGTCTAACACAGGGCTTTACAGATGTATCTCTGAGTTTACATTGATCTATTCAGCTTCTCACTTTGTATTACAGTAATGGACGTACAATTTTTGTCTATACAGGGGACACCTTCATGAGGTATTGATTGGCACAGACTGGGACAGAGTACTCAATTACAAAAAGAATACAGAGCAGTGAAAGACCGCAAGGCTTTAAAAATAGTCTCTCTTTGTCATGCTAGACGGACCAACCTGACTTTGGGGTTTCCACCAGAACCTCACCCCGTGCAGACAGGTGCAGTTTCCTGAACTAGGAGCCTGTGGGGCCCCCTGTACTCCTAATTCCCCTCCTATCATAGGATATTAGGACACATCCCCTAGACATTGTGCAGACACAAAGTGTGCGTCCACACAACGCGTATTACAAAATACCTTGCACAAGTTTCTGCAGCCCCTTTTGTATTAAGAAAGTAGCCTGGGTTAGAAAAAAAAACCCACAAGAACCCTTTGGTCACTTTCGTAATCCAGAGATGAAAAAATAAAGCAATGTATAGGGAAAAACGATCATGAAGAAGAAGGCATTATGCTACCTTTTGGCATCCCATCTGATTTGGATACTCTGCCCTTACCCCAGACTTGACATAATTTATTTTGCACAGATTCTGAAAATTACATCTATGTTGACAGGCACAATTATGTTCCCCAATATGATGAGGACAACTGATTTGAAGAGCGTCACAATGCCAGTGGGCATGACACTTTACCTGATACCAGTAGTGGCTGGTGTTTGGGTGGAGGCGCGGTGTGGGGGTTGGGGGGACGATGGACGACAAGGTGGTGGGGAGAGGGAGGGACAATGGAAAACATTAAAAAAAAGAACTTAACTTCTGCTTGCCGCCCGATGCTCTTTTCTGTCACTTCAGCACAGGCTGCCATCCTCCCCTGTGGCCAATCCTGACGCTGCTTCCATGTTTGAAAGCAGCCTCGGGATTGGCCTGAGCCCTGGTATTTTGCAATCCCAGAGAGGCTGGGAGCCTGAGCTTTGCTCTCTCCAACCTGGCAATGCAAGCTGGGTTGAAGACAGCTCAGTGCACATGTCTGTGGACAGCCAAGCCTACATGCGCACTGATAGCAATGCTGCCCACCACTCCCTCTCCTAACTGCCCCTTAATGGCCCCGCCCCACAGGAAGCAGCACATAGAAGTTGAAAGATAAAATGATAATAAACTTGTTTTATTTTTCAACTTTTGAGGGTGGGGGTGCAACGCTCCTCTGCCATAGCTGAGGGACCACCACTGCCCGATACTGGTCTTGTGTCTTCCCCGGGTTCTGCTACAGAGGAGAGCATGTCGTTTGCTGTTGTGATCAATTTTGCTGTTGTGACCACTGACTCATTGTCCGTGAAATTGCTGTACCCCCTCGCAGCTCCACCATCAAGTGAGTCCTTCCCCGATCCCCTGCACGCTCGAGTGCTGTTGTTCGAGGACCTCCTTCACCCGCAGGTTTTTCCTGCGCCACATCCCTGGTGGTCCAGTGGACCTCTGTCTCCTTTCTCTCGCTCTGCCTCTCCATTTTCACTTGTTTTACACTGATTTCAATCTCCCCCTTTTACTCTCCTTCTGTCTTTCCTTCATTTCCTCTTGTTTTTTTTACTGATTTCAATTCAATCTCCCCCTTCACTCTCCCTTTGTCTTTCTTCAGTTTTCAAGCGTTTTTTACTGATTTCAATCTCCCCTTTTACTCTCCTGTGTCTCTCCTCCGTTTTCACTCATTTTTTACTGATTTCAGTCTCGCCCTTTCACTCCCCTCTGTGTCTTTCCTTCGTTTTCACTCGTTTTTCACTGATTTAATCTTCTCCTCTCACTCTCCTTCTGTGTCTTTCCCCCACTTTTCTTGCACCTTTCACTGCCTCATTTTCACTCTTTCCTCTCTTTTGCCTTTTCTGCCTGTTTTTCCCTGCCGCTGCTGCCCCCGGGGCCCCTCTCCTCAAGCACGACCAACTCGACCGGCCCAATCCAGCTCCCCTCCACGCTGTCCAGCCCTCCCCGACCCCTACTTAATGTGCGGATGCGGGCAGCGAGCGCACCAATGGCAGCCCGACCAGCGCCAGGAACCCTGGTCCTCAACGCCTCAAAGCCTCTATGACCCAGCGGCTCTTCACGCTTTCAACCCAGGACGCAACAACAACTGCAAGCTAGCATCACCAGCCGACACCCATGGACCCTTCCGCTCTCATCGCTGCCGGCACATCTGCAGCACCGCCAAGACCACAGACCCGGCGCAACCCGCTCGCAAGACCACAACCTAACCGAAGACCCTGCAATGCATCCTCCTCAACGTCCGATCCGTCCACAAACACTTCACCAAAATCTGGGACCTCACCGACAACACCACCCCGGACGTAGCGTTCTGCACCGAAACATGGACCACCACCACCTCTGGACCAGACATCGCCATTCCCCAAGGATACAAGATCTCCAGGAAGGACCACCCCACCCGCCCGGGAGGAGGAATTGCCATTGACCACAAATCCAACCTCCGCCTGAGCACACTCCCTGACGAGCCCACAGTCCTGATAGAACACCTTCACTTAAAGATACTGGCCAGCCCTACCACCACCCTCCGAGGAACACTCATCTACTGACACCCTGGACCCGCAGACTTTTCTCCTACTCCATTACGGACACCATCTCCCCGCATGCCATCGCGTCCACCAACTACACCCTACTGGGAGACCTCAACTTCCACCTCGACAACCAACCGGACCCTAGCACCACATCGCTCCTGGACAACCTCCACAACATTGGACTCCGCCAGATCGTGACCGAACCCATGCACTCAGCAGGAAACACCCTTGACCCCCCTGCTTCACAACAGGTAACTCCATCACCTTCAGCCACACCACCGAACTCCCATGGACTGACCATTGATGCGTCCACTTCACCCTCAGAACACCCACCATCCACAGACACCTGCAACTACTCCCTCGAAGAAACTGGACCAGAATCGTCGACGACCAGCTAACCTCATCACTCAGCAACCTCACCCCAACCATCGCGAAAAACGACAACCATAATACCGCAGCCCGAACCCTGCACAGATGGATCTCCGACAGCGCCAACATCATAGTCATCTCAAGAAAAACAACAACACCCACGCCAAGAAAGCTAGATGGTTTACCACTGAACTTCGAGAGTCCAGACGCACTTGCGGCCACCTTAAAAATGCCTGGAGGAACACCAAATCCACAGAAGCCTACAACTTCAGAGCCGCCACCACTGCCCACCACCAACTCATCAGCAAAACAAGGAAAAAAGCGTTTGAAGACAGAATCTCCACTCACGCACACAACAGCAAAGAACTCTTCAACATCAAGGAGTTTCGTCCAACCCACCAGCGAGTCCACCGACATCCCTCCCTCACAAGACCTCTGCGACAAACTCAGCACCTTTTTCCACCACAAAATCAAGAGCATCTACGACAACTTCGACGAAGACAACCAACACACTGAACCCTCACTAACCACCCCGACACCCTGAAGCCAGCGATCGACAACTGGACAGCCCTCACCACCGAAGACACACTGAAGCTGATGAAGTCAATCCACTCCGCGGACCCCTGCCCCCACCGCATTTTCAACAGAGCCGCCGACACTATCACACCCATGCTCTGCCACACCATCAACCGCTCACTGGCAACCACCACGTTCCCCGACGACTGGAATAACGCCAAGCTCAACCCCCTCCTGAAGAAACCCTTGGCAGACCCCACCGACCTGAAAAACTACAGACCCGTCTCCCTGCTCCCGTTCCCAGCAAAAGTCATCGAGAAAGCCATCAACAGCCAACTTGCCACATTCATCGAAGAGCACAACATCCTATACTCCTCCCAATACGGCTTCAGAAAAAAACACAGTACGGAAATCGCCCTTTTTGCTGCAACAGACGACATACGCACCCTACTGAACAAAGGAGAAACAGCAGCCCTCATCCTCCTCGACCTCTCGGCGGCGTTCGACGCGGTCTCTCACCGCACCCTAATACGCAGACTCAACGACGCAGGGATCCAAGACAAGGTCTTTAACTGGATCTGCTCCTTTGTCTCCAGCAGAGTGCAGCGGGTCAGACTCCCCCCCCACCCCCCCACACTTCCTCTCTGACCCTACACCTACCACCTGCAGAGTCCCCTAAGGGTCCTCCCTCAGCCCTTCACTCTTCAACGCCTACATTGTTCCGCTCTTCCCCATCGTCAGAACCTACGGACTCAACATTGTGTCATAAGCAGACGACACCCAACTCATTCTCTCCCTATCCAACGAACCCAATACGAATTTTCGAGAAGGCATGGAAGCCGTTGCCAAATGGATGAAAAACAGCTGCCTACAACTAAACACCAACAAAACAGAAGTACTTATCATGGGCCCAACTCCGACGCATAGAATGACACCTGCTGGCCCCCCGCCTTCGGAAGCCCGCACATCCGCCACGGACCTTGCACACAACCTGGGAATCATCCTGGACTCTGAGCTCAAAATGGACCGACAGATCAACTTTGTCTCGTCCTCCTGCTTCCACACCCTCTGCCTCCTACATAAGACCTTCAAATGGATCCCCCTCGAACACAGAAAGACCGTCACTCACGCCCTGGTCACCAGCAGACTCAACTACGGCAACCCACTCTACGCTGGAATAAACAAAAACCTCACCTGCAAGCTACAGAACATCCATATTGCCGCCGCAAGACTGATCCTCGACCTGCCAAGACACTGCCACAACTCCCATCACCTGCTCGCACTCCACTGGCTCCCCATCGAAGCTAGAGTCACCTTTAAGATGCTCAACAACGCCCACAAGGCCCTCCACGACACCGGACCAGCATACCTGAACAGCCGACTCAAATTCCACGCATACGAGGACCCTACGATCTGCCCAGCTCTCTCACTCTGTGGTCCCCCGCACCAGAAAGACCAGATCGGGAGGCCGCTCCTTCTCCTTCCTCACGGCCTGAACCTGGAACGCCCTGCCGCTCCACCTCATACAGACAACATCGCTCCTCATTTCCGCAAGAAACCTCAAAACCTGGCTCTTCGACAGTCCACCCCCCCCCCCCCCCCTTGATGGACTGGAGCCTGCTAAACCCCCGCGCCTTGAGACCCTTACGGGGGAGTAGTCGCTCTTAACAAATGCTTGATTGATTGATGTGAAGGGTATTGTAAGTCTTAGGCCTCCACTTGCCAATCATGGAAGTGAAAAGCAAATGTACTGACCAACGTTTTGCAACCTGAGCAGACTCACACTGAGCCATTGTTATCACTTAATAAGTCACTTACTGACACACTCTTGTGTACCTAGGTTAAACGCTATTCAGGAGTGCCCATTAATAGACAGGTTACTCATTACTAATGCTTTGCACTTGGCTCTCCTGCTTTCCTAACACAGCAACCATCTCTAGAAAGTCTAGTGGTACAGGTGTCTACTAGCAGTATCTGAAAGAGACACGTTAGTGATAGATTCCTTACCTTAGAATATCCCCAGGCGTCAGACTGGATCCGGAAAGTTTTGCGTAGCAGTACCCTTGCGCGTCGGTAGGCGTCGTCTGCAGCTCCGCGTCCGTCGTGGGCGCCGTGATGATGTCGTCGGAGTACTTAGACGCCGCCTCCGCGTGCTGACGTCAGTTCTTCTTTTTTCCGCGCCAGCCAGCGCAGATCTGGAAAGAGCAGTTCCCTAGTCACTTTTTGACTAAACTTTTGTGATCTTTTGATCCATTCGAAGTCTTTACGACTCCGACGGTGCCGTTAGGGATGCCCGGATTCAAGCATTGCGACGAGTGCGACCGTACCATGTCGGTCACGGATCCCCACCGCTTGTGCCTGATGTGTTTGGGCGTCGACCATGACGACGAGGCCTGCTCCGACTGTCAGGCCCTTTCGAGGAAGGCTAGGCGGGAGCGGTCCCGCAGGCGACTCGAAATCCGCCAGTCGGCCCCGCGCCGTGTGAGGTCCCGGTCCCACGGGAGGTCGAGGGACAGGTCGCGGGGACGGAGCCGTCACAGCTCCGGGAGTCGGCGCCACTCCTCCGGGTCCAAGTCGTCAGGTAAGAAGCATAAGAAGTCGAAGAGACATCATCGCTCTTCTGACTCCCCCCGACGCTTGCGCGATGCGGCCGGGGGTTCGGGTGACACCGCCCACGCGGCTCCTCGGGAGTCGCGGGCGCCGCGTTCGGCCCCATACCCCCCGGTCCCTGGGCTGAATGCGACGCCGGAGGAGATCGAGCGTTTCCTCATGGCCATGAGGTCCCTTTCTCCTCTGACGGGTTCCGCGGCGCCTTCGGGCCCAGTGAATCAGTCTGGGGGCCCTAGTGGGTCGGGGGCTACGACCCCGACGCCGTCGGGTGCTTCGGCCTCGACGCCGCTGGCGCCTTCGGGCCCGGCGCCGCAGGCCTCCACGATCCCGGCACCGCCGGCGCCCTCGGGCCCGGGTGCCGCAGGGTACAGCGGGCCCGGCGCCGCTGGACCCTCCTCGGGCGATGGATCGTCACCGGTGGACCTTACGACCCCCCCGGCGTCGGTCCGTGCGGTGTCCCCTCCGGCGTCGTCCTCGGGCGGTGTCGTCCCCGATGCCTCCTCTCAATCGGTTCCGACGTCGGGACGACGCCTATCGGCGCCGATCTCGACGCCCTTTGGAGATTTTAGTTTCTATGAACCGACCCCATTCACTTACGACCCTGATTCTCAGGAGATGGGGGAAGAGGAGAATTGGGAGGGGTCTGAGGACCCTCTGACCAGGGAGTGTCAGTCTAACATGGACTGGACAGGAGACCTTGGGGAGGCCAGTGGCCTGGACACCTCTCCAGACACTGGATTTGTCTCTCCTCCTACCGTGGCTTCGGAGGAGGGTGCTACTTATGGTGTGGTGTTGATGAGGGCTGCTAAGGCCTTGGGCCTTGAGCTCCCCGTCGCGGCCGTGAGGACTAACCTCCTCACTGAGGTCCTTAAGCTTCAGTCATGCTCCATGGAGCCTCTGCTGCCGTTTAATGAGGCCTTGACGGACGTTCTTTTGGGCACTTGGTCCAGGCAAGCTACAGGTTCGCCTGTAGATAGGAACGTGGCCAGACGCCACTGCCCGGCCCCGGGCGACCCATGTTTCCTGTCCACCCACCCCACCCCCGAGAGTCTGGTTATCCAGGCCTCTAACTCCCAGACCGCCTTCCCGACGGCCCCGCCGGACAGGGAGTCCAAGAGGTACGAGGCCTATGGCAAGAAGGTGTTCTCGTCCCTTAGCTTGGGACTGCGGTCTTCCAACACCGCATGCCTCTTGGGCCGTTACACCCACTCTCTGTGGGAAACGGTGGCGGAAGTGCTGCCAGAGTGTCCGTTGGAGGTACGGGCCAAACTCGGCCAAGCCCTAGTGGAGGGCCGGGACGCAGTAAAGTATTCAATCAGGTGCGGACTGGATACTACTGACTCGCTGGGCAGAGCGATGGCTACGACGGTGGCGATACGACGCCACGCCTGGCTGAGATCTGCCAACTTCACGGCAGACGTCCAAAATACACTCATGGACATGCCGTTCGATGGCCGTCGCCTCTTTGGCGACAAGGCAGACCACGCGCTTGAGCGCTTTAAGGACTCCAGGGCTACGGCCAAGTCCTTGGGCCTCTCGGCCCCGCGCCAGCAAATGGGTGCCTTTTGCTCCTTTCGTGGCCAAGGAAGGGGCGCCCCCACACGTGCCGCCAGCCACTCGCCGCAAACTGTCGTCCAGCGCGGCGGCGGCCGTGGAAACCGCCGTGGAGGCAGTCGGGGAAACAAGCGGAGCCAGTCCACACCTGCCCCCGCAGCATCCGCCTCTAAACCCTCCTAGTCCGTGCTTTTCGGCCCATGTGACGCCAGTGGGAGGCAGGGTTCGCCATCACCACTCTCACTGGCGCACAGTCACTTCGGACAGGTGGGTGCTGCAGATCGTCCGAAGGGGCTACTCCCTCCCCTTCGAGACGGCCCCTCAAGCCATGCCACCGCAACACCACCGCGTATCGGGGGATCACTTGCGGCTCCTGCAGGAGGAAGTTTCGGCCCTCTTGGCCAAGGGGGCCATCGAGCGCGTTCCTGGGCCAGAAGTAGGACGTGGTTGCTACTCCCACTACTTCCTGGTACCCAAGAAGGGCAAAGGGGGCCTACGCCCTATCTTGGATCTGAGGAACGTCAACGGCTTCCTCCGGAAGGAGAAGTTCAAAATGCTGACACTGGCTCAGGTTTTGGCTGCCCTAGACCCAGGAGACTGGATGGTAGCGTTGGACTTGCAGGACGCATATTTCCATATCCCCGTCCTGCCGGCCCACCGGCGTTACCTGCGGTTCACGGTAGGCCTCGAGCACTTTCAGTTTACCGTGCTCCCCTTTGGCCTTACCAGCGCCCCACGGGTGTTCACGAAGGTGATGGCGGTGGTCGCAGCTCATCTGCGCAGGTTAGGGGTCTCAGTCTTCCCCTACCTAGACGACTGGTTGTTGAAGGCGGGCTCGCCCCAGGCAGTCGTCAGCCACCTCCAGACTACGGCGGATCTCCTGCACCTGCTGGTATTTTCCATCAATGTGCCGAAGTCACACCTGTGCCCCTCTCAGAAGCTCCTTTTCATCGGAGCGGTTCTCGACTCTGCGCTGTTTCGGGTTTACCCGCCCGAACAGCGGGTTCGGGATATACAGGCTCTGATTCCGATCTTCGGGCCGTTATCCCGGGTTTCGGTCAGGTTGACGCTGCGGCTTCTGGGGCTGATGGCCTCCTGCATCCTTCTGGTGCATCACGTACGGTGGCGGATGCGGGCTCTGCAGTGGGACCTGAAGTTTCAGTGGGCCCAGCACCGGGGCAACCTGTCCGACCATGTCCTAATCTCGGAGTGCACTGCGAGACAGCTGCAGTGGTGGCTCACGGACCGCGATTGGGTCAACGGCAGATCCCTCTCCCTTCCCCAACCGGAGCACGTAGTTGTGACGGACGCGTCCCTCCCGGGCTGGGGAGGCCACTTGGGAGAGGCGGAGATCAGAGGACTCTGGTCTCCGGCGGAGTCCCGGCTCCATATCAATCTGTTGGAGCTGCGGGCGAATTGTCTAGCGCTGAAAGCATTCCTCCCGTCTGTCCGAGGGAGTGCAGTGCAGGGGTTCACGGACAACACCACCGCCATGTGGTATTGCAACAAACAGGGCGGAGTGGGGTCGTGGACCCTTTGCCCGGAGGCCCTGCTTCTCTGGAAATGGCTGGAACATCATGGCGTGACTCTGGTGGTTCAACACCTGGCAGGTTCTCTGAACGCCAGGGCGGACGAACTCAGCCGTCGGTGCTCGATGGATCACGAATGGCGTCTGAACTCGGACGTGGCGCAAGGCCTCTTTCTGCGATGGGGAGAGCCTTGGTTAGATCTATTCGCCACCGAAGAGAACGCGCAATGTCATCAGTTCTGCGCGTTGGAATTTCCAAGGCGGCACTCGCTCGGCGACGCTTTTCGTCGCAAGTGGAGCTGCGGTCTGTTGTACGCCTTTCCGCCTATACCACTTCTGCCCAGAGTGCTGAAGAAGATCAAGCGCGACCGGGCACAAGTCATCCTTGTGGCTCCGGACTGGGCACAAAGGTACTGGTATCCCGAGGTACTCAGTATGTCAGTCGATCCCCCGGTTCGCCTGCCTCTTCAGGAGGACCTTCTGTCGCAGCAGCAGGGGACGGTCCTCCACCCGAACCTGTCCAGTCTCCACCTCCATGCTTGGAGATTGAGCGGCGACAGTTGAGGCCATTTGACTTGCCTCCTGAAGTTTGCAACATCATTCTGGCAGCCAGGCGTCCCTCCACAAAGACGGTATACGCCTGCAGGTGGAACAGATTTGTGGCATGGTGCACAGCAAAGGCTGTGGATCCCCTCAATGCCCCTCTCTCTGAGGTTCTTCTCTTCCTTCTTTCTCTTGCCCAGCAGGGCTCTGCTCTCGGCACTATCAAGGGCTATCTTTCGGCTCTTTCAGCCTTTCTGAGGCTGCCTGACCAACCTTCTTTGTTCAAGTCCCCTATCGTCAATCGATTCCTGAAGGGCATCACTCATACCTTTCCTCCTGTTCCCTTCGTGATGCCTCAGTGGGACTTGAACCTGGTTCTAACATTTCTGATGTGCGCTCCCTTTGAGCCACTTCACAACTGTCCTCTTCGCCTTCTTTCTTTGAAGACTGCCTTCCTGGTAGCCATCACCTCTGCCAGGAGAGTGAGTGAGCTCCAGGCTCTCTCTTGTAAGCCTCCTTTCCTTTCAGTCCATCCGGACAAGGTTGTTTTGAGGACTAGGCCCTCCTTCTTGCCTAAGGTGGTCACGGCCTTCCACATTGGGCAGTCCATCACATTGCCCACCTTCTTTCCGCCTCCACACCCCTCGAGAGAGGAGGAGAGGCTCCACCGTCTGGACCCAAAACGTGCGCTCTCATTCTATCTGGATCCTACACGCCAGTTCCGGGTGGATGATCAACTCTTTGTTGGGTATGCGGGTGCTAAGAAAGGGAAGGCGGTGCACAAGAGGACCATCTCTCGATGGATTATCATGTGCATCCAGGCGCGTTACTCCTTGGCTAAGAAGGAACCCCCTGTTGGGCTGAGGGCTCATTCCACTCGAGCCACGGCCACTACAACTGCCTTGGGCCGAGGTGTGCCCTTGCAGGACATTTGCCAGGCAGCTACGTGGGCCTCGTTGCACACGTTTGCACGGCACACTGCCTGGACAGTCAAGTCCGGAGGGACGGCTACTTCGGCCGTTCCGTTCTCCAGGACTTTCTGGTGTAAATATTGGTTTGCAGACCCACCACCACGGGGATGGTATTGCTGGGGTATCTATTCTAAGGTAAGGAATCTATCTCTAACGTGTCTCTTTCAGATGCACAAGTTACTACTTGTGTAACGATATATCTTTAAGAGACATTAGTTAGTGATAGATTCCTTACCGACCCACCCATCCTCCCCGTTCTGCGAACCGATATCTAGGGTTAAGGTCATCCCCTTTCAGGGCCCTAGTTTCTTGGCACCAGTGTCGGTTTTTGTCATGGCTCTGCGCTTCTGGCGCGGAAAAGCTGTGGCTAAGAACTGACGTCAGCACGCGGAGGCGGCGTCTAAGTACTCCGACGACGTCATCACGGCGCCCACGACGCGGACGACGGACGCGGAGCCGCAGACGACGCCTACCGACGCGCAAGGGTACTGCTACGCAAAACTTTCCGGATCCAGTCTGACGCCTGGGGATATTCTAAGGTAAGGAATCTATCACTAACTAATGTCTCTTACAGATATATCGTTACACAAGTAGTAACTTGTGCGTTAATTCCAATGCCTTTCCTATTGCTCCTCACAATTGTGACTCCAAAAGAACAGAGACATTTAGTAAGAGGATTTTCTGCCCCACGTCCCTTGCTTTGCGATCTGTAAATGAGAGCTGTCTCCTCGCCCGGCACTCCTGTTCCCTTTGGGACACAGTGTCTCAGGTTTTCTGGCTATTCTAGCTGACCTCCAAGCTTCTCTAACTCGGGCTATTCAAGTCAGTTGTGATGTGGCCAAATTCATGATACACTCAGGACTGGACACGTCTAATTGTCTGCTATGTGTAACAGTGTGACCCTCCAATGCCTCTCCTGGATTACCACGGAGGCCACGGACGGAGGAGGAAGCACAACGAGGCTGGGGTTGATTGGACCCTTATTATACCCTTCGATCTAGCGCTGGCCCATGAGGCGCTGTTCCTCATCATAATGAGCATACTACATGAGTATCTTACTACATAGTTAGGGATGTGTATCTAGAAATATAAAATATATATACATACACATTGACCCCTTTTTTCACCTTTTTGTATTTAAGACCCACTGTGGCGACACACTAGTGAGTGACAGGGGGATCTTTCTCCCCGGTCCTGACGAAGGGGCATGTCGCCCCGAAACATGTCGACCCACATAGGAAAGTAAGCTCATAAACCCGCTTACTCTTTCCGACACCACCTTTTTAACAATACCAGCCAGTGCTTATTAAATAGTTTTTTGTATCACTAGGCCAGGTATTTTTTAACATCACTTGCCTATCACCCCTGACCCCACTGACACTCACTCCATTCACTCACATAGCACCCACAATTTATAAAGGTGCTCCAGCGTAGTCGCTTGTCGCAGCACTGCCCCGTCCGGCAGCCGGGCGGGAAGACCCCTATGATGAAGCATGACACCAAGGGCCCTTTTGGTGTGTGAGGGGTATTTTAACCACATGTGTGTATTCCAAGGTCATCAGGATACGCACGAACCTCTTTGTTTGAGGTGGACCTTTTTGATTACAGGTACTTTTGCAAGAGGAGGACGTGTCCACCTCGGTGCCACATAGCACCACCTCTTCCTCCCCCCTTTGATTTCCTTACTCTCCTGGATAATTTAATTTAATTTAATTTAATTGTGGGTTTATATAGCACTAGGAATCGACTCCCGGAGGAGTATCTCCATGCTTCGACCGCTGGGGAACCCGTCTGGCTCACCCTGAGAGATGGTCCCTAATGGGTATCTCTAAGGTGCGACCAAGCATCCCCGGCGGTCTGGGGGGGCCGTTGTGAAGATGAGGCAAGCTGATGCCCAGAGTTGCCGAGTGTGGTCCCTGACTGGAGTAGGCACCGAGGCGAGAATTATCGAGCCCGCTGACCATGGTCCACGACCCTGCCGCGTCGGGTATCGAACCCTGGTCCCGGGCCGTCCTCTGCTTACGGGTCTGCAAGGCCCATACGCTTCTTCTGGGACATACAGGCAGCTTAAATCTCACCTTTTTGGGAATAAAGCAGATTCAGCTTTTGGAGCGTTTAAAGGGAGCAGATCCGCAGCTCATTCCTTGTGCCTTTCTACTCTCACAAGAACATATCACCAGCAGTTTGCTGCGGTAAAGGCTTTCCCATCCATCAACATTAGACTACTCCTCCAGCACAGCAGGCTTTTCAGCCCATTTGCCGCCGAGGCTGCAATTCTCGAAGAATGGACAATGTGCAGCTCTGTGCCCCTCTGTTGGGTTTGCTGCCCTCCTGCATCCTGCTGGTGACGTTTGCCAGATGGAATATGAAGCTCTGCAGTTGGACCTCAACTCCCAATGGAATCTGGCTGGCTATATCCAGATTTCAGCAGAGACTGCAAAAGATCTGCAGTGGTGACAACTCGATTGTGTTCGGGCAGTACCAGGCTTCTCTTCTTTCCCCACTCAGAGTGTGGTCACGGATGCATCACTGCTGGGTTGGGGAGGCCATCTGGAAGATGGATATCAGAGATTACTGATCTCCAGTGGGGACTCGACTCCACATCAATGTGTTGGAGTTAAGTGCATTTCTCTTGACTTTGAAGGCCTGCAGGTGCTTACGGACAACACCACCGCCATGTAGTACTGCAATAAGCAGGGCAGGGTGGATACTGTGTTAAGAGGTTCTGTTCCTGTGAAAGTGGCTGAATTGCCAACAGGTTTGTCTGGTGGGGAACTACCTGGCAGGATCTTTAAAGCCAGGATGGACAAACTCAGCTGCATGCGCCTAGTGTATTGCATATGGCAGTATCCCTGGAGGTGGCACAGGCTGCCTTGGAGGGGGAAAAAGAACCCTGGTTGGATCTTTTCACCACCGTCGACAATGCACAATGTCAGCAGTACTGCAAGCTGAAATTTCCGAATCAGCTCTTGCTCGCACATGCTTTTTCATCTAAGCTGGAGCTCAGGACTCCTGTATGCCTTCGTGATAATTCCTCTTCTGACCGGAGTTCTGTAGAAGATCAGGCACGACCTGGCCCAAGTCATCGTAGTGGCACAGGTTTGAGCCAGGAGCATGTATTACCTGGTACTCCTGGGCATGACTATCTGTCCTCCAATCAAGCTGCTGCTCTGGGAGTATCTTGTGTTACAGCAGCAGGGCAGGGTGTTTCACCCGGGCATGTACACTTTGCATCTTCTTGCTTGGAGATTGAGCAGCGACAACCCACCTCTTCCCCAAAAACTAAATGTCCCAGCATAGCCATCAGCAGTCTCCCTCGTTTCTTAGCGCCGTGATATCCCACGGGATGAGTGTTGCGCTTTATAAATACTGGAAATAAATAAATAAATAAAAAGTTGACCTTCAACCTGCACCTTGAGGTTGTTGATGTCATCTTGTCTGCAAGACGTCCCTCAACAAAATCAGTCTACACTAGCTGTAGGGAGATATTTGTGGATTAGTGTGTCATCCAACAAAGTAACCCTTCTCAGGCAGAGTTGTTTCAAGTTTTATTGTTGGTCTGTTCCTAGACCGGCAAGGACTTGCCTTTGTCACTTTTATGAACTTTTTTTATTTTCTCTATCAGCTTTTTAGCAGTTGCTGGATCATCATCTGCTATTCTAATCAGCTGTCGTGAGGAGGTTTTTGAAAGGTTTACATCTGTATCCACCAAACCCCTTTGTGGTGCTGCACTGGGACTTGAACTTAGTTCTCTCTTATTTGATATGCACCCCTTTTGAGCCACTGCACAGTTGCTTCTTGAGGCTTTTGACCTTCAAGACAGCCTTTCTCACCGTCATAACATCGGCTGAACATTTGAGTGAACTTCAAGTACTGTGTCAATCCACCTTACACCTCCTGCTTTCCTGATAAGTTAGTTTTAATGACCCAGGCTACTTTTTAACCAAAAGTAGAATCTCCTTCTAATGTCTTTAAGGCTGCCACCCATTCAGCATTTTTTTCTCATCCTCGCTCACCAAAATAGAAAGAGAGAGTCCATCAATTACATCCAAAAAGAACATTGAGTTCCTGCATCGATTGTTCTAAAAAAAAAAAATCGAGTTGATGATCATCTCTTTGTAGGGGTTTCAAGAGCAAACGAAGAAATGAAAGTGATGCAAAAAATGTACCATTTACAAGTGGTTTGTTTCTGCATAAAAACCTGCTAAGCACTGGTGAAAAAGCCCCCATTTGGCTTGCAGGCTCATTTCACCAGAGCCAAATCTGCTACCTCTGCACTAACATGAGGAGTGCCTGTCCTGGACATCTGCCAGGCAGCTACATGAGCTTTGTAACATGCGTTCACAAAGCACTGGTGCCTTGAAAGTCAGGTCCGTTTAAAGGAGCAAATTTGCCTGCTCTGTCCTGCTGGAAATTTTGGACTAGGCCATTTACTGAGCCACCACCTTGGGAGGTACTGCTGTGGTATCTATTCACAGGGTGCGGAATCTGTGATTAGAAGTAGTCATCAGAAGAACAAGTTGCTTGCCTTCAGTAACAATATCTCTGATCTTGAATTCTAGACACAGATTCCGTACCTTAGAATTATAACAAGGCATCAAACTGGATGTGGAAATTTTTCATGAGCATGGTAGGTGGGTAGGTGGTGGTGTTCGGCTCCAAGTAGTGTTGTCACCGTCGTACACACCGAAAGTGACCTATGCGTGCCTATTAAGGCGCCACCCCTTCATGCTGACGCCAGTTCTTTTTTTCTGTGCCAGTCAGCCCAAATCCGGAGAACTATCCCAGTTACTTTCCTACTGAACTTTTTTCAACCTTTTATCAAAGATTTTTTGAGGCGTCTCCTGGTGTAGCAAGGATGTCCGCAAGGAAGGCTGGTTATAAGCCCTGTGGTGCATGTCACTGGCAAATGTTGGTACCTGAGCACAACCACGATTCTCAAACGTGCATCATTGTCATGCCATGCACCCGATGGCCTTGAGAGATCCCTCTCTCAAGTTTCTTGCCACTTGACATGTGACGCCACAAAGGTCTTGATCCTGGTTGATTAGGTTATGTTATGGTCGAGACGAAGGTCCTGGGATGGGTCGCAGAGCCATTCTAAATGCCCATCGTCACACTTGAAGCCGTCTGGGTAAGTCCCACAAGCATAAAAGGAACAAGAAGTCATAGAGGTCATGGGCTTTTCCCCTTCTGTCAGTCATCTGACAAGACGACGGAGTGTTGACATTCGAGGCCTGGCTCCGTGTTTGAGCCTCTGCCTGGGTCATCTCCGCGCCTTCCCGAGTTTCCAGTAGCCGGAGCGACCCCTCCCAACTCAGAAAGTTTTATGAGGTCATGTACCTCATGTTTGGGAGCCTGTCCCTGCTGGAGTGCCTTTGGGCCCCAGGTGTTCAGGAGGGGCCCCAACTATGCTTCCTCAGCAAGTTTTTCCCCAGCACCAGTCGGGCCCCTTGGGTGCATGGGAAAGATCTGGATCGGTGCCGGTCAAGCCACCTCGACCTGCACCAGTGCCGGCCCCAGTGCCGGCCCCACTGCTTATGTCCCCTGCACCGCCCCCATTCTCATCCCTGACTCAGACACAGCCAAATGGATGTTGTCCGGTGCCGACTAGAGCCCTTCTTTCCAGGCTGGTGCCTATGCCCTATTCCTATGACTTGGGGATGAAACGAGGGGGCCACTGGACCCGTAAAATACCAGCCGCTAGATCTCACCGACGACACCTGGTGTGAAGATTTAGCGGATGCCAGTGGACTTTGCACCTCACCGGATACTGGCTTGGTTTCTACTGTGGCTTCGGAAGAGGAATCCTCATTTGTTATGGTTGTGAGGAGGGTGGCTGAGGTCCTGGACCTCAGCCTACCCTCCTTGTCTCCACTTCTGAACCGCTTCTCCTAATTAATGAAGCCCTCACGGGCGTTCTACTCTGGGCCTGGTCCAAGCCCTGCTCAGGGGCTCCTGTGATTAGGACAATTGCCTGCTGCCCAGCCCGAGGGGATCCCAACTTCCTTACCCAACATCACACCCCGTAGAACTTATTGGTCCAAGCCTCGACTTCCAGAGTGAATCCTAGAGCATTCCCTACCACTCCACCAGACAAGAAATCCAAAAGGCTAAATAACTTGAAAAAGATGTTTTCTTTGCCAGCATGGCACTGGGGTCTGTGAACACAATGTGCGTTTTGGGCCGATACTCCCATTTGCTTTGGGACTCGGTTGTGCAGGTGCTTCTATGGTCCCGGAGGAGAGCTGAGCCATGCACTCCTAAGCTATTGCTGATGGGATGAATGCAGCTAAGTTCGCCATACGCTTTGGGCAGCATACAGCAGACTCACTAGGCAGATCGGTTCTTAGGTGCCTCACCTGGTGGAGAGCCACCGGATTTTTGGGGTATGTCCAGACTTCACTCCTGGAGATGAACCCCACTCAGCCTTTTGTGACCACTGCCAGCAAGCTTCCCAGCCCTTGTGTGGCAGAGTATGCAGTACCCACAGACCTTATGGATCAGGTAGCCAGAGGTCAAGTCAATCCCCCAACCCCCTACAAGCAGCCTCAGCCTCAAATCTCTTTATTTGCCCATCCAACCATCATGGGTACCCAGAGGGAGGCAGGATATGACATCACCTGCACCACTAGAAGTCGATAACATCCGACCGCTGGGTTCTCCAGATTGTCTGAAGGGGCTACTACCTCCCCTTCATGACTATCCCTCTACCCATACCACCCACTTGAGACAGGCAGATGGAGGACCATGTCTCTACTTTGCCTGGAAGTGGTGGCTCTCTTGGCCAATGGAGCTATAAAGAGGGCACCAGCATCAGAAGGAGGTCGTAGTTGCTATTCCTTCTTCTTCCTGGTACCCAGGAAGTATGGAGAACTTCGTCCTATCCTAGACCTGGCCCTCTTGATTTCTTCCTGAAAATGGTGAAATTCTAAATGCTCCCAATCGCTCAAGTCCTCTCTGCCTTGGACCCGGGAGATTGGATGATAGTATTGGACTTGCAAGATGCATACTTCTACATCACTGTCCTGCCTTCCCACAGACGTTCGCTGTGGTTCAAGGTAGGCCACAAGTACTTTCAGTTTGCTGTGTTCTCCTTTGCCCTTTACCAGTGCCCGTAAGGTTTTCACCAAAGTGATGGCCGTGGTTGCAGCTCATCTATAGAGATTAGGGGTGCCAGTCTTTCCCTATATAGACTGGCTGTTGAAGGCGGGCTCGCCCCAGGCAGTCGTCTCCAACCTTCAGACAATGGCTAACCTCCTGCACTCACAGTGGGTTCACTATAAATGCACCAAAGTTGCACCTTACCTCTTCAGATGTTCCCTTTCATCAGAGCCGTTATGGACACAGTGCAGTTTCGGGCTTATCCTCCTGAACGGTGAGTCCAGGATATTCAGGCTATGATATTTCAGCCTGTATCCTGGATTTCGTTGAGAATAACTCTGAGGCTGCTAGGCCTAATGGCCTCCTGCATATTACTTGTGTCACATGCCTGCTGGCATATGCTGGCTCTGCCGTGGGACCTGAAGTTCCAGTGGGCGCAGTATCAGGGAAATATCTCCGACATGGTCCAGATTTAGGGGGGCACTACACAAGATCTGCAGTGGTGGGTAAAAACAACTGCAATAGGGTCAGCAGCAGACCCTTCTCCCTTCCCCAACCTAATCTGACACGAGTGACAGATGTGCCACTCCTGGGCTGGGGTGGCTGCAGGAAAGTGCCACTTTTTGACATGGTCAAACCTCCTTTTTAGGGTGAGCGTGAGCCAGCGCGCAAGCTCTGCTCTTCGAAGAGCTGGGGCAATTAAGTACGGAGAGACGCTTTCCTCACTCCCCGCCTTTTTTTTCCATTGGCTTGTGTTTGTCCTTTGTAAATGCTGGCTTCTTATTCACTATGAGGCTTGTTAGTCCCTCCTTAATAGAGCCATGTCGTCATTTGTATCCTCCCATGGATGCTGGCCACTTTACTTCGAGTGTTACACAGGGCATGTACTATTTCCTTCATGCACATGTAGCATCACGCAGCTTTGTCCATGCCTTTGCCTCTCCTCATTCCCCGTCCCCACCCTCCCGTTGTCCCTGCCTTCTTGTTTCTACCAGTGAAACTTGATCACCCATGCAGCAAGCCAACGTATTTCATGTCTGTAATGCAGCTCGTAATCATGTAAAGCACTCGTTTATCTTCGGGCCGAGTTCACACTATATAAAGATGATGTTCCATATGTATTCAATAGGTGTAATGTAAATCACTATGTAAAAATAGATTTATTTGAGGTATTCCTTGGAAAACATGTCTGCATCTATTAGGGCGCCATGCTATGGTATACATTCTTCCTACATTGATGGGCGTGGTACCAAGTCATGACTGACACATCCAGACAGTTTTGCCATTTTAGCCAGGAGGACTGCACCTGTAGTTTCAATCCCTTACTTCTAATGAGAAGAGTGAAACTACAAGTCCCACCATGCATTGAGTTAGATGTTCCTTGAAATCTATGACTGCTTGAGGATGGCAACGCACAACATATGCAAAACGGCAACACTTAGCGTGCTTCGAACTTCTGTGACATAAGCATTTCGATTCAACGCGCAGCAGAGCGCAGACAGGGTATTCGTTCACTTGCGAGTTTCGAAGGTCAGGTTAAAGTAGGTCTAGGATAACCGAGTCCATTCGTTGTTAAATGACGACAAGCAAAGAACAAGTCCACCCAGTGGCCCAGGGACGTGTTCTGCCATGTTGATGAGAGCTGAGGCAAGCTCAGGCATTCTGGCCGAACTCCTTTGACTCTTGGCACTAACTGACTGGAAATGCTCTTACCTATTTCGAAACAAGATCCCTCTGTAGCTTCAGTTATGTAAGAAAGAAAAGGGGCTGGCCCTTCACAGCGCATCTCAGGGGAGTTAAAAGGAGTGACCAGGCTTGCACAAGTGTGTTCTGGTAGTTCTACACTCGTGAGGACACAAGTGGACCAGGCAGGTGGGGAAGACTGACGCATTTCAGGTATATATTTACATTTTGTATATCAGGGGACGCATGCGCAATATATAAAATGAATGTATGTATGTGTTGTCCTGTCAGTAGCGCTCTGAAGCGGCTGTGAGCTGAGCTACCAATAGCACTGTAAGGAGTTCAAACAATGAAAACTGAATTCTTACATGATGCACTATTTTCAGAACGGACTCTGTATGTACCTTAGATTCAGGAACGATTGTTCTTTTGTCAGAAAGTATGTGAAATGTTTAGATAAAACTTAAAAAGCTTGGAAATGTTCCCAATGGATTTCACCCACTTCAACCTGTGCTTAACATCTGAAAGATACACGTTAGTGTTGGATTCCTTACCTTAGAATATCCCCAGGCGTCAGACTGGATCCGGAAAGTTTTCATCAGCAGTATCCCTGCGCGTCGGTAGGCGTCATTTGCGGCTCCACGTCCGTTGTCAGCGTCGTGATCGCCGGGATGACGTTGCTGGAGTACTTAGACGCGGCCCTCGCGCGCTGATGTCCGTTCCAGCAAGCGCAGATCCGGGAAGACCACGTACCCTTAGTCATTTTTGGACTAAACTTTTTGGACTTTTTGTCTATCTTTTTTGAGTCTACATCGACTCCTGGTGCCGGTAAGGATGCCCGGTTTCAAGCCATGTGAAGCCTGTCACCGACTGATGTCGGTTACCGACCCCTACTGCCGGTGTCTCTACTGTTTGGGGGTTGACCACGATGACAAGTCGTGCCCCGACTGCCGGGCCTTGACGTCGAAAGCTTGGCGGGAGCGGTCCCATAAGCTCCTCGAGATCCGGCAGTCGTCTCTGCGCTGTTCGAGGTCCCGGTTGAGGAGGAAGTCGAGGGACTGGTCGCGGAGCCGCAGTCAATACCATTTGTCGGGATCCAAGTCCTCGCACTCAGGTAAGTCGAGGCATGGCAAGAAGTCGAAGAAGCGGCACGGCCCTTGTGACTCCCCTTGCCGGTCGCGCGACTCGGCCGAGGGTTCGGGTGGCACCACCCGTGTGGCTCCACTGGAGCCGCAGGAGGCGCATCCGGTCCCACACCCTCCGGTCCCTGGACTCAATGCGACTCCGGGTGAGATTAGAGACTTCCTCGTGGCCATGAGGAGGACTCTCTTTCCGCCGTCGAGGACTGACGGTGCACCTTCAGGCCCGCGGGTCCGACTGGGGATCCTAGCGTGCCCGCGGCTTCGGCCCGGGCGCCATCAACTACTTCGGTCCCAAAGCTGCAGGACCCCATGGGATCCAGGCCTGGATCCCGGTCGACGCCATTTGACCTTACGACTCTTCCGCTGGCGCCGAGTCCCCATGGTGCCACTCCCGGCACAGTCCTCGGACAACGCCTTCGCTGGTTTGCAGCCCCGGTCCGGGTCTGACGTCAGAGCGGCGCCGTCTCCGGCGTTGATGGGTAAGCCCTTCACCTATGACCCAGCTCCGTCCTTTATGCCTCTTTATAAGGACACGGATGAAGGAGAGGATTGGGAGGGGTCTAAGGACCCTCTGGCACAGCAGTGCCAGGTAAGTCAGGACTGGGCAGATGAGCTGAGGGTTGTCAGTCGTCTAGATACTTCACCTGACACAGGTTTTCTCTCTCTTCCCTCCGTGGCTATGGAGGAGGGGGCTACTTATGCTGTGGTGTAGCGCAGGGCGGCCAAGGCCTTGGCACTTGAGCTGCCTGCAGCGGCCGTGAGGACTAACCTCCTCACTGAGGTGCTTCAACCGCCAGTATCCTCTTCGAAGCCTATGCTGCCGTTCAACGAAGCCCTCACCGACGGTCTGTTGGGCACTTGGTCCAAGCCGTCCACAGTGCCCCCTGTGGTTTGGGTCGTGACCCAACGCCACCACCCGACTCCGGGCGACCCCTGTTTTCTGTCCACCCACCCCACCCCCGAGAGCCTGGTTATCCAGGCCTTTACATCCCAGACCGCGTTCTCGACCGCTCCCCCGGATCGGGAATCCAAAAGGCTAGATCAGTTTGGCAAGAAACTGTTCTCCTCGGTCAGTCTAGGATTGCGGTCCATTAACACCGCATGCCTTTTGGGCCGATACACCCACTCTCTGTGAGATACGGTGGCGGACGTGCTCCACCAGTGTCCGGAGGAGGCCTAGACACAGCTCGCCCAGGCTCTTGCTGAGGGGCGGGACACAGCAAGGTAGTCCATTCGATGTGGACTTGACACCACGGACTCGCTAGGCAGAGCGATTTCAACTACGGTGGCAATTCGTCGCCACGCCTGGCTGAGGTCCGCCAATTTTTCAGGGTATGTCCAGAACACTCATGGACATGCCCTTTGATGGCCGTCGCCTCTTTGGCGACAAAGCAGATAGCATGTTTGAGCGTTTTAAGGACGCCAGGGCTACTCCAAGTCCTTGGGCCTGTTGGGCCAGTGCCAGCAAACTTCTGCTTTTCGTCCCTTTGGTGGCCAAGGAAGGGGCGCCCCCACACGTTCGTTCAGCCACAGGCCCCAGAACCAACCTCATCGCGGACGTGGCGGAGCAGGGGGTCTGAGAGCCAGTCAGTCCACATCAGCTCCCGCAGCATCTGCCTCAAAGCCTTCCTAGTCCGAGCTTTCATGCCCATTCCACGCCAGTAGGAGGCAGGGTTCACCATCACCTACTCCACTGGCGTTCCATCACTTCAGACAGGTGGGTGCTGCAAATCATCCGAAGGGGCTACTCCCTCCCCTTCGAGGTACCCCTCCAGCCATGCCATCGCAGTATCACCTCATGTCGGGGGATCACTTGTAACTTCTGCGAGAGGAAGTTACAACCCTCTTGGCCAAGGGGGCCATCGAGCGCATTCCTGGGCCAGACGTAGGATGTGGTTGTTGTTCCCACTACTTTCTGGTTCCCAGGAAGGGCAAAGGGGGTCTCCGCCGTATCTTGCAGCAGGGGACGGTTCTCCACCCGAACCTGTCCAGCCTCCACCTACATGCGTGGAGATTGAGCGGCAACAGTTGAGGCCATTTGACTTGCCTCCTGAAGTTTGTGATGTCATTCTGACAGCCAGGCGTCCATCCACAAAGACGGTAAAAGCCTGCAGGTGGAACACATTTGTGGCATGGTGCACAGCAAAGGCTGTGGATCCCCATATCTGCCCCTCTTTCAGAGGTTCCCCTCTTTCTTCTTTCTCTGGCCCAGCAGGGATCTGCTCTGGGCACTATCAAGGGCTATCTTTCGTCCATTTCAGCCTTCTTGAGGCTTCCTTATCAGCCTTCTCTTTTCAAGTCCCCTCTTGTAAATAGATTCTTGAGGGGCATCATGCACATGTTTCCTCCTGTTCCTTTCGTGATGCCTCAGTGGGACATGAACCTGGTGCTTACCTTTCTGATGTGCCTTCCCTTTGAGCCACTTCATAATTTCCTTCTCCATTTGCTGACTCTAAAAACTGCCTTCCTGGTTGCCATCAGTATGTAACTGTTACAACGCGTTTTTTACCACGCATACCATTACAACGCAGGACCCTTCAGGGTTCAGGGCTGGGTTTGGGTTTTGGGGTACAGGGGTATTTTTAGGGTTCAGGGCTGGGTTTGGGTTATGGGGTACGGGGGTATTTTTAGGGTTCAGGGCTGGGTTTGTGTTTTGGGGTACAGGGGTATTTTTAGGGTTCAGGGCTGGGTTTGGGTTTTGGGGTACAGGGGTATTTTTAGGGTTCAGGGCTGGGTTTGGGTTTTGGGGTACAGGGGTATTTTTAGGGTTCAGGGCTGGGTTTGGGTTTTGGGGTACAGGGGTATTTTTAGGGTTCAGGGCTGGGTTTGGGTTTTGGGGTACATGGGTATTTTTAGGGTTCAGGGCTGGGTTTGGGTTATGGTGTACAGGGGTATTTTTAGGGTTCAGGGCTGGGTTTGGGTTATGGGGTACAGGGGTATTTTTAGGGTTCAGGGCTGGGTTTGGGTTTTGGGGAACAGGTATTTTAAGGGTTCAGTTTGATAAAAATACTTAAATTTAATTAAATACATTTATTTTAGAAATTTTTATATTTATTTAAAAAAGTATATATATATATATCTATACTACTATTATAAAGAGAGAACTTGCACCTTTTGGCCAGGTAAACTCGGAAACCACAGCGCCAATCTACACACCCGATACATCTATGAAAATGTCAGGGTGTGTAGATGGACATAGGCTATATACATTTTTTTTAAAAATTAACTTAAAAAATTAAGTTTATAAACAAAGTAGTCCCCTGAAAGTAGCGCCGGCCGGAACGGGACGTGGTGATGACGATGAAGGAGGAGGGCGGTGCATTGACGAGCGGCTGTGATGTGAGCCCCAGCCCCTTTCTGAAAATTATGCAATCAGTAGCGCTTTCTGGTAGTAGCCCGCTATTGCGGAACCCACGGCTACATGCAAATAGGTAGTAGATTAGTAATTTGTGATTCCTTCTCCTTCGCAAGTTTATTAAACTTTGGCTCTTGCGATCTGATGCTTTTACTTTCTAACTGAACATGGTATTAGTAGAGGCAGCGCGTGGACACGCCTGTGCTGACCATACATGAATACTTACTTCAATCAGAAGTGGAATTAGTGCACACGGGCGGTGTAGAGTGCACTTTCACGCCCGGTTGCTCGCTTGGCCCCTTTCCAAACAGCATAGCGATTTATTTTTGGCGCCTGACAGCGCCTGACCCGCCGCGTCCTCCCAACGGAGCCGGAGAGCGGGGTGAATCTCAGTAGACCTCACGCGTTCTTTACCCGGACATAACCTCACATTTGAGCTCACGAAAAATGGATTTTGGGGCTGCTTTCCTGAAGATTCCTCCAAAGGAATGGTGAGTGGCGTGCTGCACCGAATGTCTGTTGTAACTTTAAATTAGTGTATTGATACCTTTAAGTAGGGCCAATTGTGACTTCAGTTTAATGAGCAACATATGTACGTTGAGCAGGGAAAGGCTTTTCAGGAGCATCCAAGGACATTTTCATGCACGAGCGCCTCTGTGTGTTAGATAAGCACAGCGCGCTGTGCCTCAAAGCACGCGCCCTGTGTGCAGAGGTGCTGCTGAACTGTGTGTGTGTATGTGCCTTAGGACTTCACTGCGGTGTCTACTGGTGACAGCCACCCAAGGCAGACCGAACCGGGTGCACTGCAGACTCCGTGCCCTTCAAACGAGAAAGACCGCATGCTTAGATCTCTGTACTGCGAAACAACTAACAGAAAGGGCTTTGACAGACTCCAGCAGTCAATTAAATTCAAACTTTATTTTGCGTTTGTTTAAAATGCATAAAAGTACATCCATAATACAACTCATAGAGTGCAAGCTGCAGACCGCAAGGTAAAGTTACAGTACAGATCTAAAATGAAAAGAAATAATTTAAACATTTTGCGGCGAGGGAATAAAACATTTGGAATGTCTCATGTGCTAGATCAAGATACTATAAAACGAGAGATGACAGTAAAACGTGAGTAAAAACACAGTTAAGACCAACATTCATTTAATATCTATATCTATACTCTATATCTATACTACTATTATAAAGAGAGAACTTGCACATTTTGGCCAGGTAAACTCGGGAACCACAGCGCCAATCTACACACCCGATACATCTATGAAAATGTCAGGGTGTGTAGATGGACATAGGCTATATAAATAAAAAAAAAAAAGTACATTAAAAATATTAAGTTTGTAAACAAAGTAGTCCCCTGAAAGTAGCGCCGGCCGGGACCTAGCGCTGGCCGCGATGCGACGTGTGTGATGACGACGAAGGAGGAGGGCGGTGCAGTGACGAGCAGCTGTGCAGTGAGGAGCGGCGGCACAGGTAAGGAAAGGGAAAGTGAGACTGTGTGATGCAGGGCAAGAAGGAGGCAGCAGTAAATGAAAATGTCGGAGCGCGAGTGAGTCGGGCGGGAGGGAGGAGAGGGGGGCGCGAGTGAGTCGGGGCAGGAGGGAGTCGGTGCGGGAGGGGGTCAGGGCGGGTGTGGGTGTTCTGCCCCAGGCAACGCTGGGGCGGGCTGCTAGTATATATATATATTTTTTTTTTAATTACAGTGACATTAATAAAAAATGTATTTAATAAATAAAAATAATTAAATATTTATTAATTACACTTTAAAAAAAAAGATATAATATTTAAAAATAATATACTTACCTATACTTACGTTGTAATGGCATGCGTTGTAATAGTATCTGCGATGTAACGTCATGCGTTGTAAAGGTATGCGTTGTAAAGGGTCCTGCGTTGTAAATATTCTGTTGTAATGGTATGTGTTAGAACTGGCTATTTCTGGTAGGCTAAGGCTGACGCCAAAGCCAGGCAGAAACCACCATTCTAGTCAGGGCAAGGAAGTCACACGCCAAGATAACCCCTGCTCACCCCCTTGGTAGCTTGGCACAAGCAGTAAGGCTAAACTCGGAAGCAATGTGTAAAGCATTTGCGCCAGCGCACAACAGCAACAACATACTAGGCACACCACAAAAGAGACTCCACACAAGGTTATTATAAAAATAACTTTTGTGTTGTAAAAACACATCAGGTAAAATCACACATATACATGGTGCCAACTGGCACGGGCAATATTCACAGGGATTATTTACACAAGACAGGGCCACAAGGGCCACTGTCATATTCAGATATAGCACTTCTAGATAAAATGTAACATAAAATAATAATCAAAGATAACAACCAGTAACCACTGGTAACAGGCACCAGGACCTTACTAGGACCACCTGTACTAAAAAAAAGAAGAACCACCTAAGTATCACACTGCATTTAGGGGTCTAAGAAAGAATACATTACTCATGATGCAATAAACCTACATTCAGAGGAGTAGAAAAGACAACCACCTAAGAATAAACACATTTAGGGGTATCAACCAGAACACCTTACCCATGATGCATGAACACATTCAGAGGAGTAATAAAGAGAAACACATGATGCCATAAACATTCAGAGGTGTTAAGAATAGAGCACATGATGCAATAAAATACATTCAGGGGTGCAGCGCAAGAAGACACATGATGACTAAACATTCAGAGGTGCAGCGCATGAAAAGAAAGACACATAATGCATAAACCTACACATTCAGAGGTGCCAGAACAGAAGTCAATAGCGCAAACAAAACACACAGTAGGCAAATACTATTAAAAGCATAGAAATCACATTGCGCATGACTTACATAGGCCACCACCTGTTGCAGTCCCTAGGCCAACTGGCCTTGTTGGGGCTCAGATGCCCTGTGTCCAATGTCAGGGCGCGCTGCCATGCAGCGCCAGTCACAGAGTACAAAAAGCCTAAACGTGGCAGCTGCCCACAAAGTGCTGGGCAACTGTGTACTAACAAGCTGTGGCAGGGCTCTCAGTAGCCCCTAGAACAGTCTGCGCCACCTGAGCCACACAGGCTCTGTCACTAACATGCCCCAAAGCGTTGGAGCCCACTGGGCTCTGGAAAGAAGTAGGGGGGGCGCTGGAGCCACCTGGCTCAGGAATTCACTGTGCCCCCCTAGATCCCACGTGGCTCTTAACTAAAATAGGCCCACAAACCTCCTTGGCTCTGTAAACAAAAATGCGGGCATCGTGGGAGCCTTCACGGACTCGTGGACCAGGGCGCCGTGAGCCTCGCAAGGCTCTATGTAATAAAACATGCCCCTTCGTTGGAGCCTCCACAGGCTCTGCGTGACGTTGGGGCGGCCCACTGCCATCTGGGGCCGCCCTTGAAGCCCTCGTGGCTTCTCTACATCGAGCGTGAGCTCGCGCTACTGTGGGCGGGGGGGCGGACACCGACAATGTGTCCCGGCACCCCCCCCCCTGCTCTGCCCCACTCCGCCCGGCCCCAGCCCAGACTCACCGGGCCTCAGGGGCGGCTCCTCCGGGCGGCGGCTCTTCTCTGCTGGCGGTGGGGGCAGGCACCGACAATGTGCCTCGCGCCCCCGCCGCTCCTCTCCTCACTCGTGGCAGGGCTCCCTCGACACACGGGAGCCGTGTTCACCGCCCATCTTCTTCCTCGCCGCCACGCTACCTCCAGGGCTCCCTCAGCAATGGGAGCCCTGCACCGACGCCACCAGCCGCCATCTCTTGGGCGCCTTCTCACCCGGCAGCTTCTCTTCTCCCCGGGCCCGGCGGTGATCACTTCTCGGCACCCGGGCTGCGGGGGCGGGACTTCCGGCCGGCCGCGCTGGGATTGGCCGGCCGGCCAAGTACTTCCGGCGGCCCTCGCTAGACAGGCATGCGGGCAATAAAAATATCGGGGTGGGCAGCCGAAGAGTAATAAAGTTAGAAATAAGCGAGGTGGGCACTCGCCAGTGAATAATCAAATAAGCGGGGTGGCACCCGCCAATCCTCACGCAAAATGCGTGCAACGAAAACGCTCGAAATACAGCCAGGAGCGCTCTCAAACGCTAGGATTACAGCACAGTGCTCCCAGGCGCCAAAGGTCCCCAGAGCAGACCCCTACAGCAAGAAGGGTCCACAGAAAGCTCAAGAAGTCCAGCAAAAGTCCTTAAAGATGTAGCCAAGCAGGGGGACAGCCAGGAAGAGTCCCCCAGCAGTCCATCAGATGTCCAGGAGCTGGGCAGGGCCCAGGGATTCCCCTGAGCCCCAGCAGCAGCATGCCCCTGGCAGATTCAAGTTAGAAACAAGAACATTTTGGAAGGGGACACAGCCCCTTCTTATACAGTGAAAAGCCTTTGAAGCCTTTGAAGTCTCAGTGTGAGAACCAGCTGGACTGGTTTAGAGGGAAGTCCCCTTCAGTATCAGGGACAGAGGTGCCAGTCGCCCAGCGGGAGGTGGAGCCAGCTTTGTAGTTAGGCAGGCACAGCCCTTCACTATCAGGTGCCATCTCCTCCCACTTCCCTGGCAGCAGATGCTGCCTTTCATCCATGGGCTGACTCAAACAACCTCCTGGGCTCTCCAGCCCCTGTCATCCTCAAACCAGACAGTCAATCCACAAGCAGGCCCAGGCACTCTGGGCCAGGCTCACCAGCCAATCACACGCTAGCACCAACTTACACAAATATGCCAACTTTCAAAAGTAGTACTTCTAGACTAGACACAGTCATGCCGCATACATCATTTTGCAGCATTCACTCTCATGAGTTAATACATACCAAACTCGCCCCAGCACTCCCCACACATCAGGAACTACCATGGGCATACATATTCCCCATTCATTCCTATGGGAGGGCAGGTCACTCACCACACATACAGAGAGTTCAAGCACTTTACACTGTACCACAGTGAAAAAGTGCGCAGAGGCCTAAAATCACCAACACCAGATTCCATAAACAGGCTAGGAAAAAGCAAAAAGTCTAGGGGTGAACCTGCCCAACGGGCCGGGTCCAACAGTATGCGTGGTAAAAGTATACGTTTTAACGTCATACATCCGCTGCCATCACCTCTGCCCGAAGAGCGAGTGAGCTCCAGGCTCTCTCATCTAAGCCTCCTTTCCTGTCTGTACATCCGGACAAAGTTGTTCTGAGGACTCGTCCTTCTTTTCTGCCCAAGGTGGTTACTGCCTTTCATATCGGACAGTCCAGTACCTTGCCCACCTTCTTTACGCCTCTGCATCCCTCAAAGGAGGAAGAGAGGCTCCATGGTCTGGACCCAAAACGTGCGCTCTCTTTTTACCTAGATCGCACACGCCAGTTCCGGGTGGACGACCAACTTTGTTGGCTACGTGGGCGCTAAGAAGGGACAGGCGGTGTACAAGCGGACCATTTCTTGTTAGGTCGTTTTGTGCATCAAGGTCTGTTATTCCGTGGCTAAAAAGGAGCCTCCTGTTGGGCTGCGTGCCCATTCTACTCTGGCCACGACGGCTACCACTGCCTTGGGCGAGGTGTCCCTTTGCAGGACATTTGTCAGGCAGCTACGTGGGCCTCGCTGCACACGTTTGCCAAGCAGTACTGCCTGGGCAACCAAGTCTGGAGAGACAGCTTCTTTGGCTGTTCAGTTCTACATGACTTCCTGGTGTGATTTTGGTTCGCAGACCGGTATTGCTGGGGTATCTATTCTAAGGTAAGGAATCTAACTGTGGGCGTGGGAGGGGAGGTGGAAATGGACTCGGAAACAGTAAGAGGCTGAAGACCAGAGTATCTTTTTAAACTGGGTTTTATTTTCAGGGTGCGCCGGGTTCGAAAGGTGAGTCTCTCTCGTGCAAACTCCAGATTGTCCGTGGTGGCGGAGACTTCTGGGTGAGGTATCTCCTGTCGGATGTCTTCTACTTTTACTCCCGTACGCCGTCTGCGGACCGCCAGGGAAAAAGAGACCAACAGAGGGAAGCCGTTAGTTTGTGGCCTGATACCGGCTTACCCGAATTGGGACCGAGTGGTTGTGAGGGAGCACCCGTGCTTTGTACAGGATGAACGTGCTTGTGGTCAGGGAGGAAGAGTGTGAGGAACGCGGGAGGGGTAGGAGGGATGAAGGGTTTGGGAACAGACACGTGAAAGGCACACACTGGGGTATCTACAATATTTACAAAGGGGCGCTCTTTTTCCCCACCCAGGTTGCCCAACGCAGCCGTACCTGAGTAAGTCACACTCCTCCCTCGGGAGTGTGGCACGGCGGAACACGGGGTCGTTGGCCTCCTGGCTCTCCTCCGCTCTCGTTTCTCTCGTCCTCTCCGTTTTCTCCTTTCTTCGTCTCCGGTTCCGCTTCTCCGCTTCCTTCTCCGACCTCCGGGGTGATAACACACCTCCGATACAGGACTTCCTGCCCTTTGACCAGTCTGGAGCCTCCGACGTCAGAAGGGGGTGGAGTCTCGTCCCGATCGTCATATGCCCAGTTAAAGGCGCCGGGGTCATATTCACCGTCCAGTTCCGATAGGCTTTCCCATTCTGCCCTAGGAGAGTCAGTCTGCGGGGAAGGAGGGGAGTTAGGGACAGGGGTCCACCAGTTCTCAAGGCCTCCCACCCCGACCCCGTTACACTAACACTAACGAGTTTCTTTCAGATGCACAAGTTACTTCACTTCAGTAACGATATATCTGTAAGAAACATTAGATAGTGTTAAATTCTTTACCGCCCCACCCATCCTCCCCGTTCTGCGAACTGATGTCTAGGGTTAAGGTATTTCCCTTTGAAGGCCCTAGTTTAATGGCACCACTGTCGGTTTCTTGTATGGCTCTGCGTTTCTGGCGCGGAAAGCTATATACAGATATGACGTCAGCATGCGAGGGCGGCGTCTAAGTACTCCAGCGATGTCATCCCGGCGATCACGATGCAGACGAAGGACGTGGAGCCGCAGACGACGCCTACCGGCGCGCAGGGGTACTGCTGACGAAAACTTTCTGGATCCAGTCTGACACCTTGGGATATTCTAAGGGAAGGAATCTAACACTAATGTTTCTTACAGATATATCGTTACCGAAGGTAAGTAACTTGTGCACCAGGCATAATTATCAACAGTCTATTCAGACTTTAAAATCCCACCATTTTCCTCTGTACACCTGCCATCTCCGGCACACTAAAGTAATATAATAGCCGCTTAAAGTGCTTTACAAAACTCCTCAACAAATAAGTAACATTCCATTGCCCAAGGACATTGCCTACAGCAAGGAGACAATCTGCTACATTTATTCATCCTAAGGTGTATCCACATAAGTGTCGCCAGGTATCATTTACATGATGGAGACAAATCCCATTTTCCTTCTTGGGTCTATTTCAGGTTTCTAAGAATAAGTGACATAGGAGATGTGGGCGCTCTTTTGCATACCCCATTGCATCAATCAGGAGCTCTTTGCTGACTCTTTGTTCCAATTGCAACCTTATGATCTGGCTCTTCATCTGCAATTTCTCTTGTTGCTGTCATTTGTGCAGTGCTGGCATTGGTAAGACATTTATGGTCTCAGAAAGTTATATGTGTTTCAAATCAAGTCAAACCTATAACAAACAGCTCCATGACTTTTCTCAAACTTCCCACCCCTACACAAGGGGTTGCATTTTGGCATATCTGAAAGAGACACGTTAGTGATAGATTCCTTACCTTAGAATATTCCCAGGCGTCAGACTGGATCCGGAAAGTTTTGCTTAGCAGTACCCCTGCGCATCAGTAGGTGGCATCCTGTGGCGTCGCATCCGTCATTGGCGTCGTAGGTGCCGAGATGACGTTAGGGAGAGTACTTAGGCGCCTCCCATGTTTGCTGACGTCAGTTCTTTCTTTTTCCGCGCCAGCAAGCGCAGATCCGGATTGAGCATGTACCTTAGTCACTTTTTGACTGCTCTTTTTAAGACTTTTTGCCTCCCCTTTTTTTCTCTTGGTGCACGTAGGGATGCCCGGCTTCAAGTGGGACGTGCTGCCGTAATAGGTTGGTGGCAGACCCCCAAGATGTGTGCCTCTACTGCCTGGAGTCAGATCACGATGCCCGGGACTGTCGAGCCATGGCCCCGAAAGCCTTGCGGGAGCGGCGTCGGAAATTGCTGGAGGTTCGGCATCCGTCACACCGCTACTCTGGGTCCAGAATAAGCATGGGCGGAAAATCCGTTTCGCTCGCGGATTTTGCGGATTTTCGGTAAATTCGCAATCCGCGAGATTTGCGAATCTCCCGCAAAATCCGCAAATCCGCGAGCAGCGGATTTTGCTCGCACTGTTCGCACTGTTCGCGTGAGTTCGCGCCCCGCGAATAAGTGCAAAATTGCAGAAATACGATCTTAGCAAAACTGAAACTACTTACCAGGTTCAAAAGTTCAGGCTCATCATTAGTAGCCATTTCCTGTAGTGCTTCCTGAGGGGCCCCTCCAGAGTTCAGTTGCCAGTTGCAACTATTATGTGACCCTGCTCTGAACCTCAAAATAGTTACACATATGCCACAAAGGTCCTGAATTACAGCTAAGGGAGACAAGCAGGAGCCAGGCTGGAAGTTCAAATCCATTAATCAGCCCCTAATTCATTATTGTCAGTTGGGGCAGGGCAGGTGTTGTAACTAATTTTGCAACAATGAAAGCACTTAGCAAGTGCAAAAGATCACTAATCAGGAAGCACTAAGGAAGCAGGTGCCAGCTAAAAAAATATTCTGTGACACATTAATCAGCCCCAAATTAATTCAGGTCACTTGAGGCAGGGAAGGTGTGCTTGCGTTGCCATAATAATGTACACTGACTGGACAACCAGAGGGTGCTGTGATGAAACAGAGGGTGGCATTGGTGGGCCAGAGGGTGGCATGAGTAGTCAGAGAGTGGCAGTGGTGACAGAGAGTGTCAGTGATGAAGAAGAGTGTCCCAAACAGGCTGGACACGTAGAAACAACAAGTTCGCGAAACTTGCGACCCGACAGGTAAGTTCGCAATTTGCGACATTGTACAAAACCCTCGCGAACTGGCAGAAACCCGCGCAAACACAAAAAAAAATCCGCAAATTTGCGAGAATTCGCAGATTTTGCGGATTGCGAGTTCGCAAATCCGCAAAATTCGCGAACGCGAGATTCGCAAAATTCGCCCATGCTTAGTCCAGAAGTCGTTCCCGCGACCGCTCGCGGGACCAGAGTCATCGCTCCTCGGGCTCCAAGTCTTCGCCTTCCTAATCCGGTAAGCAACACCATAAAAAGAAGTCGAAGAAGCGTGTTCGCTCTCTGACATCCCCCCCGTCGCTCCCTGGAGGCAGTCGAGGGGGACAGGGGCTCCGCTCCCGCGGCTCCTCTGGAGCCTGGGAGTTCCACGGTCTACCCGCCATACCCAGGTCCGTCGGCAACTCCTCAACAGGTGCAAGAGTTTATTGCTGCCATGGACTGCATTTTTAGGCCCCGGGCTCCTGCCGGCCCACCTTCTGGACCTGCGGTTCCATGTCCAATTCTTGCTGGCCCGGCGGCTCCGCCACCAGCGTCACAGGATCCTACGCTGCTGGCTCCGGCCCCGGCACCATGAGGTTCAGCGCTGCTGGCTTAGGCCCGGTGCCGCCCTCGACTCCACCCCCGGCGCTGCACTGGGTGCCGTTTATCCCACCCCTGTCCTGGTTCCCAGACCATTTTGTCCCAGCCTGGTATCCAAATTGGGAGGCGGCTCCGACCCAGCCGACGCCGTTTTTGGCGCTATTCCCGATGCTGTTCGTCCCCTCTCCGGCTTTGACGCCACGACTGGCTCCCTCTGCACTAGAGGCGGACGACGACTGGGACGGGTCCGAGGACACGTCTTGCCCGGCAATGTGACTCCGAGCAAGATTGGGTGGGCGACCTGGAAGACGAGGGCAAACTCAATGTTTCTTCTGACCCGGGGTTTGCCTCTTCTCCGCCTACTATGGAGGAGGGTGCTTCCTACTGTAGTGTAGTTCCTATATCCCTAATAGGCTCTGCGCATTGGAATAACATACACTATAGATTTGACATAGGACTGCGGTCAGTATGTCTCTATCGAGTATATTAAACTTAATTGTGTGTGCCAGCTAACTCAGAGGTCCCTAGAAACTTTCTCGAATAATCAAGAAGGGATTAGTCTCTGACAACCGCATAAACATGACAACGTTGTTTCCCCTGGATTCGGAAGAATATCTTCAGAGTCGTGGAAACACTAGATAACTATTTCATTCAGTCAATCGTGCAGGCTTCGTTTCTACAGAGTTACATAGAAATAGAGAGACAGGCGTTTCACTAAAAGGCGTTTATTGAACAGTCTTATTTCTCATGCAAGAGATATGAACTGCTACAATCGTTAGACAGAATGCGAAGTATAATGCGTACAGCACAAACCGTAATATAAAATAATACTGGAATAGCATGGTCTGTTGCTATGACATATATAAAAATACATACATAAATAACACAGGCTAAAATAATCAACTGGTGCTTCTAAAATATGCCTACCCCAGTGTACCTAACCTAGGTCTAGTACGAGGGAAGAAGTAGGTGCTGCCTTAGCATACGTTTTAGTTCTGCCAAGAATTGCCAAAGGTTTCTCTAGGTTCTAATCAGCTCCATACCTTAGAATGAGAGAGGTTGGTATCTCTTTTCCGGGACTCGATTTCCCAACACCCTGCAAGAGGAGTCAGAAACATTGGAGCTGGGTTCTCGGCAGGAGGATGACCGCTTCTAGTCAGTGCGTCAGCTGGGGAGTTGGCTTCCTTCGGTACTTGCTGTGGCGAGCTGAGTCATGCAAGTCGGTAGTCGAACTGCACCGGACCACACCGTGCTTTGCCATAGCAAGGGAAGGTATATTTATACCTCAAATGTGTTTAGGAATGCCGGCATTGACGTAAAAGTCGGGCATACGAACGTCATGAATGAACCCCTAAGGAATAGATGTTCATGCATAATAAATGAGTTCTTGAAGAAATCAAAATCCGAGCAAGGGGATCTCCCTAACGGCTTAAGAGTCTTGTTTTCCAAGGACTCGTTGTGACGTAGATGAATGGATGGAAGGAGCCATGCCTGTATTTGGGTAGCATGGACTATGCCTAAATAAGGACTGGATTTCTATGCCTATATAAGGGCAATGTGAAATGTACCTTGTTGAACTTGGCCCTTTTGGCAGGTTCACCCCTAAACTTTTTGCTTTTAGTTGTGACCTGATACTAGTTGTCTTTGGCTTCTGCGCACTTTAAAACTGTGTCCCGGTGTAAAGTGTGTCCATGGTAGTTCCTGATGTGTGGGGAGTGCAGGGGCGAATTTGGTATGTGCGAACTCCTGAGATTAAATGCTGCGCGATGGTGTGCGCAGATTTAATGTGTCTAGTGTATAAGTGCCACTTCTAGAAGTTAGCATGTGTGTGTAGTAAATGTGAATTGACTGTCTGGCTTGTGATTGGCTGGTGCTGGGTGGTGTTCCTGGCTCCAGGAGTCCGGATGGGTCTGCCCCGGTGGTGAATAGAGAGATCTGCATGTTGATGGGAGGGAGGAGTGCACCTGGGACCTGAATAGGGCTGGGAGTTCCCTACACAATGCTGGCTCCACCCCCTGTGGTGCGAGTGATGTCCCTAGCCTGCCCTGCGAATAGGGAGAGGGGCTGAGCACCACAAAGTGCTCCATCTGGTTTTTCCTTAACCCTGTGCTACCAGACAAAAGAAAATGTATGTATAAAAAGGGGCTGTGACCCCATGTAAAATTGTTGCAGGGATTCCGTTCTGATACAGAACTGTGCGTAGAGACTTGGAACCTCAGTGAATTAGGGTGTGCCAAAACTCACCTTAGTACCCAAAATCTCCTACCAGACTAGCTACAGTGTCTCATTGGTTATCACAAACTCCCAATGCTTAGACAAACCAGAACATGGATTTAGTACACCTCAGGTAACGTGGAACACAAGAATACTCTTTCGTTATACAATCATTTCAATCCAGAACAAGGAGTAAAAGAGGACACGTGCATATCTGAAATATTTATTCACTAATGCAGTGTTCTCAAACGCAGTACCTTAGCTAGTACAAGCAAACATATTATAAGAAACAAAGTAATCAGCATAGTCAATAGTCCATAGAACACGAACGGTGAAAGCATGGTATTATGCTAAAATGAATAGGGTTTAGTAACACCTAATTCTCACCCTCCCTAGCTAGTATATTATATTATATCTAAGAAGGTCTCTTTGGGTTTTAGCAGGGCGGCCCCATACCTCAAGATCCTAGTGGTAAGGGATCACATCATCTACCACCAGCTCTCTGCATGCGAAGCACCATCAAGTGTTTTTGTACGCTCTTGTGCACGCAATATAAAACGTGCCTAAAGCCAGAGCTTGGCCGCAGCTGCATGTATGTTATGTCTAGGAACGTGCAAAGATCAGACTTCACAACAACCACTGTGTTGAGATATCCTTGAAGGTTTCTGCACTCACTGTACAGACACAGCTCGCCAAGCAAGGCTGATATCAGAGTAACAACATATTATTCTCGCATGAATCAAAACATTCTACTAGGCTCACAGCTAAAGCAACAGTTATGTGTCGTGTGCAGAAGCAGCAGAAAGGTAAAATGGCGTTTAAACTCCTAATAAGCTCATGCTAACGTAACACAGCATATAGGCAATGTATATTTTTATGACAAAATGTTCTCTGGATCCTGTCTTGAGGGGGGCCTGCAGCTGCTGCTGGGCGCCAGGAGGTACCGCCACTCGGGACTGCCTCCCTGCTGGAGGGCCCTGTGATCTGGCCACTGGGCCCAGCCTTTGCCACCCCCTGCCTGCTGAAAGGACTTGTTTTTGGGCTTTAGCTCCTGGGAGTGCTTTACTTTCTGCACTTGGGACTTCAAGCACCTTGGAGCGCTTTAATTTAATTTTGGAGAGCGCTTTAATTCCATTGTGGAGAGCGCTTTACTTTTGTAAGAAAGAGCGCTTTGCTCTGGGCAGCAGGGAAAGAGCTGGCGGTGTGCAGCGCTGAAAAACGATCCTTTTCGAGGGAATCCCGACGTAGGGATTCCCCTGCTTTTTCTCATTTCCAGAGCGGGTGCCTACCCCGCATTTTGCTTTGTTATATATCCCTAGCAGGTGCCCACCCCACCAGGGACCCTGTGTCAGTTTTTGAAACCCCTAGCGGGTGCCCACCCCGCCGGGGACGCTGTCTTTTGAGGGAGCCTACCCCTCTTGTGCCTTATCTAAGTTTTATACTTGCGCGGGTGTCTACCCCGCGACTTTGCCCAGTTCTGAAAGAAAATCACCGCCGCCGGCCCAGGGTCTTCCTTACGAGGGCCGCGCTGTGATAGGCTGACGTGCCCCCTGGAGGCTCGTCCCGAGGGCCGCGCTACAGTTGGTCGAGGTGCCCCGGAGCCTGGGGGCTCGACGTTTCAGGCCGCGCTGCCATTGGCTGCCCACAGAAGGGAACCGGAAGCCGCGCTCCCGGAGAGTTGCAGGATCCAGGCCGGGTGGAGCGTGGAGACGGGGAGATTGAGACGGCAGCCTCCTGAGCAGGGCTCCCCTGTGTGGTGGGAGCCCTACCGGTTCCCAAAAAACAAGAGAGGACTTGTCCGGAGAGCAGCCAGAGGAGCCCCGCGGTCTCGTTGGTGAGTGAGGGTCTGTATTCAGTGATTGGAGGGGGCGTTGGGGCACATTGCCAGTGCCCACCCCTCCTGCCAGTGCTGACTTTGGTTGGGAGCCATTTCCTTGACCGCCCCCACGAGGGGGGCATCTCCCATTTGAAGAGCCAGGGCGCTCCAACGTGGGGAGCATTTGTTTTATTCGGAGCCCACGAGGCTCCCAGGGGCATTGTGGTGTTCAGGGCCAACAAGGCTCCAACGTATGGCGCACTTTGTGAATTAGAGCCTGCGAGGCTCCCATGTTGTTTGGGGGGCACTGCTGTTTCTTTAGGAGCCCCAGAGGAGAGCCAGAAGGTACGCTGGTGCCAGGCTCAGTTTCCCCACCTGCCCAGCACTTAGTGGGCAGCTGCAAAGTTTAGGTGGTGCCCCTGCGCCCTGCGCATGCTACATTTGCAGTTTGTAGCCCTGACTCTGCTGGACAAAGGGCGTTTGAGCCCCTGAGAGGCCAAGTTGGCCTGGGGACAGTTTTAGGTGTTGGGCCCTTGCTTGGGGTACACTGTTGATGCCTGATGTGATTTATGCGTAATGTGCAATGCCTTTATGCCTCTACCTCTAAATGTGTTTTTATGCTTAGGAGGTTGTTTTGTCTAGTCTAGTTTATACTAGTGAGTTTATGTTTTCCTGCGTGATCTATGCCTATGGTGATTAGTATTGCGTAGTGTGTTCCTACCCGTTACCAGTGGTTACTGGTTGTGTTCTACTGAGTGCTATTTCTACTAAGTGCTATTTCTGACGGTGGCCCATGTGGCCCTGTCCTGTGTATATAATCCCCTGTAAATATTGCCCAGTGCCAGTTGGCACAGTGTATCTGTGTGATTATGATCTAAGGTGTTTATGGTAATACAAAGGCTATTTTTATATAACCTTGTGTGGAGTTCCTTTTTGTGGTGTGCCTAGTGTGTTGCTGCTGTGTGTGTGTTGCACAAATGCTTTACAAATTGCCTCCGGGATAAGCCTGACTGCTCGTGCCAAGCTACCAAGGGGGTGAGCTGGGGTTATCTTGGCGTGTAAATCCCTTGCCCTGACTAGAGTGGTGGTTTCTGCCTGGCTTTGGCGCAAGCCTTAGCTAACCAGAAATCCCATTTCTAACATACCTATATAGGAATCTAAATCGATACACAACACTACATCGTGGTGCTCTGTCGGGCTGCGGAGGCTCTCAATCTTGACCTCCCTACGGTGGCCCTCAAAACTAACCTCCTAACAGAGGTGCTCCAGACGGCATCGTCGGAGCCGCTGCTCCCTTTCAATGAGGTCCTTACTGATGTCCTTTTGGGCACTTTGTTGCGGCCGGCCACGGGGGCGCCGGTGGTTAAAAATTTCGCCATGCGTCATCGCCCGGTGCCTGGTGATCCCGCCTTCCTGACCACTCTCCCTACTCCTGAGAGCCTGGTCATTCAGGCCTCAACATCGCAGAGTGCCTTTCCCACGGCTCCGCCGGATAAGGACTCTAAAAGGCTTGAACAATTTGGTAAGAGGTTGTTCTCCTCGTCTAGCTTAGGGCTGCATTCGGTTAACACCTCCTGCTTGTTGAGCCGTTACTCCCACGCAGTGTTGGATTCCGTCACCAAGGTGTTGCCTCAGTGTTCTGAGCAGGTTCAGGCTGTCCTTTCCCAAGTGATCACTGAGGGCAAGGATGCGGCTAAGTTTGCCATCAGGTGTGGTTAGGACAACGCTGATTCGTTGGGCAGGGCAATTTCCATGACTGTGGCATTGCAGCGCCATGCCTGGTTGCGTTCAACTGGGTTTTAACCCGATGTCCAGAGCTCGCTCATGGACATGCCCTTTGATGACTCCCGCCTCTTTGGCGATAAAGCCGACAATGCACTGGAGCGCTTTAAGGATTCACGGGCTACGGCCAAGTCCTTGGGTCTTTCTACGAAGCACCCTGCCACTCCTGGGTTTCGTTCCTTTCGTGGCCAGGGCAGAGGCACCCAGGCACGCTCCTCCAACAAGCCTGTGCAGAACCAGCCTCAACGCGGTCGCGGCCATAGCTTCCGCAGGTGCGGGTCTGGGAACCAGCGTACGGGTCAGTCCACCTCTACCCCTGCTGCTCCGCCTCCAAGCCTTCGTAATCCGAGCTTCAGGGAGCACCCCACACCGGTGGGTGGCAGGGTCCGCCTCCACCTCTGGCGCAAGATTACATCTGACAAGTGGGTGTTGCAGATAATCTGCAAAGGTTACTCCCTTTCTCTTCCGTCCTCCCCTCCAGCCATGCCACCTCGGTGCCACAGCATGTCGGGAGATCATTTGATCCTTCTCCGGCAGGAAGTGACGGCCCTCTTGCGCAATTTACGTGTGGTTGAACTTGTGTTCGAAAGGAGGGGGGTTTGGGTGTTCCAAGTGAGGGGGATCAGGAGGTGATCGGTCCATGGGAGGAGAGAAGGGGAACCCACCGTGAGGTCAGTGCAGTTACTAAAGACCGGATCAAGAAGGTGGTCTTTGTTATGAGTAGGGGAGAGAACAAGTTGTTTTAATTGTAGTGCAGAAAGACAGGCAGTCAATTCTGAGGCGGAATGATCGGAGTTATCGTCAAAATGGATGTTACGGTCCCCCAGCAGAGTGTAATTAGATGGGCTACTGGCTAGGTCAGCAACGATGGAAGGTAAATCGTGGTGAAACTGTTTTAGGGTTCCGAGTGGGCGGTAGATAAGTATCCCGGAGAAAGTGCTGTTGGGGGAGAAGTCAATGGAAAAAGAAAGACTTTCGCAGTCTGGGATTGGATCAGAAGAGGTAATTCAGGTGTAGCGGTCTTTGTAGATAATTGCCAGGCCGCCCCCTTCCTGTGCGAACTATCTTCCCGTAATATCTGATACCCCTGGGGGAGGGCCTGCACCAGATCTGGTTCCAATTCTATGGTCAGCCAGGTTTCTGTTAAGAAGAGGGCTTCCGGACATAGTTCTTCTAGAAGAATAGAAATTTCTATGTGGTGTTTCGGGAGAGTGATCTGCAGTTCAGGAGGTACATATTTAACCCCACCTTTTCTTTTTTGAAGTGGATTTAGCTGAGCTCCAGATTACACTGAGGACAGAGGGTGGGTAGGTCAAGTGGGTGCCAAGAATGAAGGCATAGGGCCTGTGTGCTTCCTCTTATTTTAAGGAGAGAGTTCAGGCTGTAGCTCCTAACAAGGTTGGGAAATTGAGCAGGGGTTGTGGCCCCTGGCCCCTGCCGGCCGCGGACGGGCGCAGACGGGCTCGCCTTCGGCGCGCCAGCGGCGCGCGTCCGCTGCGCGGTCGTTGACACATTGGCTAAAATAGCCGCAATCGAGTGAGCCTGGCTCCGCCCTCCCGATTGGAGGTGGCTGATGATTGGCCTGCCTGCTTCCTGGCACGCCCTCCACTCAAACGGATCTCAGCCGCGGTGGAACGGGGCGAGGGAAGCAAGGCAGTGCAGGACAAGGAGTGAGGGTAAGTGCAATTTAAAAAGTCCTCAATCGTCTTTTTAAAGCAATTATGAGCAGCGGTAGGCAGCCGTGGTGGAGTTGGCAGCCTTACCGAAGTATATACTTGAAGTTCCGCCCACTCTCCTCCCATATTTGTCATTGGCTTTTGTCATTGTCCTTCTTAAATGCTGGCTTCTGATTTGTTATTAGGTCTGTTAGTCCATCCTTTGTCCCGCCTTGTCTTCATTTGTAACCTCCCATGAGGACTGGCCCTTGTACTTCGGCTGTTACACAGTATGTGTACTTTAGTCTGTAAGCACTATTTTCTTTAATGAGTTTCACTTACTGCAGGAGGGTCTGTCATGCACAGTTTTGACCACCAGCTTGTTTATTTAACTTGTAGTAAACGGGGAGTCCTTCAGGGGCCATGGTGAGACAGAAGGGGCAACTCAGCGATGCCTTCAAGCATTTGGAATACAATAGGTCTCGCATTTGCGAGAGTTTAACTTATTGGCATTGTAAATGACAATGCCTTTTATTGTGTTTTAATAGTCAAAACATTAATAAAAGGCTTTGTCATTTAAAATGCCATTAGCTCAAACTCGCGTAAATGCAAGACCTATTGCATTGCAGATGCTTGTTTCTCACTGGTACTGCTGTTGTTAATTGGTAGTACACTGGTTCCCTGCTAACTAGGCCCCAGAGCTAGTGCTCTTTCCCTTAAAATAAAACAAATGCTAACTTGCAACTCAATTGGCAAGGACTTTAGCGCCCTTCTAAGTCCCTGGTAAATGGTACCATTGGTTCCCAGGGCATGGGTACTAAAGAGGGTTCATAAGGGCTGGAACATTTATTAATTTTACAACAACAAGGGGCCCCAAATTAGTCAGCAGGGACCTCGGGGAACATACTTTGTACATGCAACAATGGTCCCATGCATACAAGAATGCGGAAAGAATAAAATATAGACAGAATCAATCTATATTGGAAGTGACATGTCCAGCCGGACAGTGGTCTTCAATTTTTACTCAATTTACAATTTATTACAACCAAGAAGTACCTTCCACAAGTCAGCCAGTGTGGAACACAAGCCTGTGCCCAGCACTTACAGAACGGGTACAGAGCGTGGGTGTAGAGAGCAAAGAAGGGCTTTTTAAGGCAAAGCACGTTTTTCTGTCATCAATACAATTGTGCAGAATATTTAAGCAAAGCACCATACAAACACATAGTAATCACGTTTTGGCATTAGGTGCTTAAAAGGTCGATGGCGTTTCGGACCCCTAGTAAATCACGGGGACCATCATCAGGACATTACAATCAAAGCCTTAACAATAATTTAGCCTCTAATTGCCTAGAAGGGGAAGAAAAGGGAAAAAGGAAATGTATACATTAAGATACAAAACCTGAGCCTTGCAGAACAAGTGAAATTTAGTAACCGGTGAAAAGCTCCACTGTAGGAGCAGGTGGAATACAAGGACATTACCGGTGTGAGAGTGGCTCGTCCGAGCATGCTGGTGAAAGATGCACATGTGACAATTCAGCTTATTACGTGCACAGCCTGTAAGGGTTTAATTGCTGGATCGATCAAGGGGATCATAAACACGAGGTCATGCTACTAATAATAAACGAGTGTAAAGGTCTAGGTCTTGGCGAACGTGACGCTTGCACGGTTGTAGGCTCACCGCGGTCAGAGGTGCGCAGTGGAGGGGTGTTTGTGACAGTGCGTAGACGACGTCGGAAAAACCGAGCTAAGGGTAATTTAAATCAAGCATGGGTCTCGCATAAGGCGATAGTGACGCATGCACAATTACGGGCTAGCCGCGGTCAGTGATACGCGGTGGAGTGGCGTATGTGACAGTGCGTGTACGACTTGAAGTAAGAACGGGCTAAGGATTATTTAAATAATGTGCGGTCAATGAATTCAGCCGTATTAAAGTGTACATGGTGCGTTTGAGCAAGTCGGCAGGCAAAGTGAAAGCGAGGAGCTCTGGCCGAGATAGTAGGGCTTACCGGTGATCCTCATTCGGAATCGGCGGTGAATAGTTGTTGTATACGAGCGCCCTAAACAGTAAAAAATAAATTGAATGTTCGGGTTTGCACAAGGAGAAATAGTGAGGAACCCCAAACAACCGGGAGCTCTAGATCTTACCACGATAAGGCGCGCGGTCCCGCGGTACACAGTGGTATCCGTCGGAGCCAGGGGAACCTAGAGGGAGAACCAGAGTGTTAGGACTGGCCAGGGGCCATAAGGAGAGGCCAGAAGGTCCGCTTTTAACTAAAGTAAAACCTTACCGGGTGAATCGGTGGACAGAGGTGCTCCCTGGCGTGCTCGTGAGATGAATGTAAGGCGCTGAATATAAACTATGCCGATTGGTCGGGCGCGGACATAAAACTAGAGAATGGACTACGAACAGCGGCCATCTTGGGAGAGTGAGGTGCCCAGAAGAAGAGAATTGTGACAATTAAAATAAAAGATGGACTAAGGTCGGCGGCCATCTTGGGAGAGTGAGGTGCCCAGAAGAGGAGAATTGTGACATATAACAGAGAGCATATAAAGGTATATATAAAAACATTTGAACATTACAGTAAATGGCACAACTAGCTACAAGCCCAGACTATATTAAGGAAGTCCATTCATCCTGCAGGTTGAGTCCCGAGTTTAGACTATCAGTCATTAAAATCCATTTGAGCTCCTCTTTGTTCAATGAACGGGTAAGATCACATCCCCTGGGTGGCAAGGTGACCTGGGAAATAACAGTCCAGCGAATGTCATTTTCCGTGTGTCCTTTATCCAGAAAATGTTCAACCAGAGGGGCGTTTGGCGTTTTACAGCGAATGCGGCTCCGGTGTTGGGATATCCTCAGCTTAATTTTCTGTTTTGTTTGGCCCACATATATCATATCGCATGGGCAAAAAATGGCAAACACGATATTGCAGCTGTTACAATTTGTAAATGTTTTTAATACATTTTTAACATCTTTATAGATAAAAACCTTCTCATCTACGGAGTAATCGCATACAACACACGTACCACATTTAGAATGGCCACAGAGTGGTGGTAGTTGCCAATGGTCATGTAGTGTAACGTTTCTTACTGTTGGCAGTGCCGCCCTGACTAGCTAATCTTTAAGGTTTTTATTTTTCTTAAAGGCAAATAGCGGGGTGTCCCAATTAAGCGGGCCTGAGTTCAGAATGTGCCAGTTCTTTTTTTATACATTGTTTGACACGATTTGAGATGGGCGAGTAGGTGGTTACACATACCAATTTGTCAGATGGTTGTTTAGGATTGGGCTCGAGGAGTGTTTCACGAGGGCAATACCAGGCTCTTTTCATGGAGTTCTTAATCAAGCGCCTCGGGTAGCCTCTTGCTCTAAGTTTTTCAAATAAAGTATTAGCCTCACTGAAGTAGTCCTCTTTTTTTAAACAATTTCTCCTCAGTCTTAGAAACTGAAAATATGGCAAGCTATCCCTCAGAGCCCTGGGGTGACAGCTATCATAGCTCAGTAGGGTATTTCTTTCCGTGGGTTTACGGAACAGTGAGGTATATAGAGTGCCCCCTTGATGTTGGATATTTAGGTCTAGAAATGAGATGTTCTGCTTGTTGTGGGATAGAGTAAATGTAAGGCCATTGCAATTATTATTGAGCCAGTGAAGGAGTCCCAAGAGGTCGTCTGATGAACCACCCCAGATAAGGAAAATATCATCTATGTATCTTTTCCATGTGAGCAACCCTTGATGGAACGGGTTGCTGGGAGACAAGATGGTATTAGTCTCCAGCCAATCCATGTAGAGAATCGCCAAGGTTGGGGCAAAAATAGCGCCCATGGATAAACCCCGCACCTGCTGATAAAATTGAGAGTCATACATGAAAAAGTTTTGGGTGAGGCAAATCTCGTGAAGCTGCACAATAAACAAAGTGGGAACCCTGTGGGGATTGGGCCCGGTATTGAGAATGCTCTCCATCACGAGCAAGGAGTCTCTCTGGGGTATGTTGGTATATAGAGACTCAACATCAAGTGTACATAGAGTCTCATTTACGGGGTTGTATGGATAGTCTTCTATGAAGTTTATCATATGCATGCTGTCTCTAATGTAGCACTGAGTTACTGGCACAAAGTCCTTAAGAAAATAGTTGACATAGTGCCCCAGTGGTTCCAAGACCGAACCGCAGCCGGACACTATCGGTCTACCTGGGGGCTTTTCAAGTCTTTTGTGGATTTTGGGCAATGTGTAGATGACCGGGATTCTAGGATTGGTGATGTTCAGAAATGTATATTTATGTTGGCTGATGATGCCATTGGAAAGGGCCTCTTCAGTGAGTTGCCTAATCAAAGTCTGTATCTCTTTGGTCGGGTTACAGGGAAGTTTACAATAATGGTCAGTGTTAGAGACTTGACGTTGTATTTCCTCTTTATAGTTACAAACGTCCTGTAGGACAATGCCTCCTCCCTTATCTGCTGGCTTAATAATCAGCTCATTATTATTTCTCAGGGTGGTAATGGCAGTTTTCTCTTCCAATGAAATGTTAAAAGGTATGAAGAGATGTGTTTTTTCAAAGTCAGAGATTTCTTTCAAAATAACTTTCTCAAAGGTAACGATCTCCCTCGGGATCATATTGGTGGTGGGAGAGAAAGTGGATGGTGGTCTAAAAGGTGTCACTGCATTTTTTGGCTCCGAAGGATTAAGTTCAAAATAAGAGCATAATCTTAATTTACGAAAAAAGGCCATCAATTCGGACTGAAGGTCCAAAAAATTTGGATAGGTGGCTGGAACAAAGGATAATCCTCTGCGTAAAATCTTCTGACAGTTCAGATCCTGAGGAAGGAGCGAGTGGTCAGTCACGCAATCCATCCCATTTTTTAGCCAGAGGCAACTCCGAACCCCAAAAGAAAGGAAGGGTAAAACAACAGCAGAGATGGCACAATCCCCCGGGGGAACGCCAGACCAGACACAAATTTTACCAATGGTAGGTTCTGACTTCGCTTCTAATCTTATCCCTATTTTTAACCTTTCAGGGCATACCCTCTCTATTCATGAATCATCTCTTTTACGCAGAGGATTATCCTTTGTTCCAGTCTTCACATGGAACACCACCCTCCAGGGCTGGTTCCTGGGGGCACCCAGGTGAGATGACTGGGGGATGGGGTCCCCGGGGCAAAAACTGTCCAGGGGTGGGAGCTGCATGGCCCCTCTCCCCATAGTATAATGGCAACGAGTAGAAAGAGCCAAGATAAAGGTGAGAAATGAGTAGAAAGAGGCAGAATAAAGTCAGAGAGGAGCAGAGGGAGGCAGAATAAAGGTCAGAAACTAACAGAAAGAGACATAGAGGTCAGCAACGAGCAGAAAGAGGCAGAATAAAGAGACAAAATAAAGGTAAGAAAGAGGCAAAATAAAGGTCAGATTCGAGCAGAAAGAGACCGAGTAAAAGTCAGCAACCAGCAGAAAGAGGCAAACTAGAGGCTAGCAACAAGCAGAAAGAGGCAAAATTGGATCAGCAATTAACCGAAAGAAGCAGAATGAAGGTCCGAAACGAGGAGAAAGAGGCAAAATTGAGATCAGAAACGAACAGAAAAGTGGTAAAATGAGGTCAGAAACATGGAGAATGAAGCAAAATAAAGGTCAGCAACAAACAGGAAGAGGCAAGATAAAAGTCACAAACAAGCAGAAAGAGGCAAAATAAAGATCAGCAACGAGTAGAAAGAGGCAAAATGAAGGTCAGAAGTGAACAGAAAAAGGTCAGGAAACAAGCAGAGAACTAGCAGAACCCCCTCGAGCACTCTTGTGCTCACTCACAAACAACTCAGAAACTCTCACACCTACTCACAGAACCAGTTAGACTTACAGAATCACTCATACTCTCTCTCACCCCCTCACAGATCTACTCAGAGACTCTCATCCTGACTCACAGATCAACACACCCTCTCACAGACCCACTCAGAGACACATGCACCCACTCACAGACCCACTCAGCTACATATGCAGTCACTCACAGACTCAATGACTCACTCATGGAAGCACTCGCAAACTCACTCAGTCACTCTCACACCTACTCATAGACCCACTCGGACACTCATGCACCCACTCAGACACTCATGCACCCACTCACAGACACACTCAGACACTCATGCACCCACTCACACAACCAGTGGGACACTGAATCATGGAAAATGGTTCCAATCTCAAGATACTTGCATAGGTAGACTGAGAAATGTTTTTGGCAGTCAGGTGTACATACATGGATGCCTCTCTTAGCTGTCATAAAAACTCAATGCAATCCCAGAATTATGCATATGTTGAAGGTATCAGTGTGAGACTTATGGGTCCTGGGATTTGGTTGCTAATCAAAATCTTGGTGACGGAGCTACGTCTGACCGTAGTTCTCATGGGAGCTTTCGGCCTGCTACTCTAGTGGATAGGTAATGATCCCTGTCCATCACCGGTGTTGTCTGATCAGCTGGTTTGCATCCTAAACTAAAAACTGGGATGCTGAACTGGGGTACTGGTTCCGGGGTCAGCAGGGAGAAGGGGTGCGTGTGCAGACGGGAATGGGGTCAGTAGGTCCCCTGAGCCGGTGTATGGGGCTAGTCTGGTGGCTGACGGTTATTGATGCGGGGGGGTTCGATTAATATCTTTGTTAGGTTCTCGGGTTGTGCTCTACAGTGTGGGCCGTGGAGGAGAATCAGCAACAGGCGCTCTAGCCCGACAAGCCCGCCAGCTGGTGTGGCAGTAGTTGGTTGGGTATGGGGGACTTCAGCTGGTTCAGCTCGCTTGGTGTGTTGTACTGGAACAGGATTTACGCCCATTCCATGGATATGTGGTGCTTGCGTGTTCCCTTCACTTCCTCCTCTCGGATCACATCTTCTTGCGCAGTGCCCCACTTATTGACGGCTCCCACCCAAGCCTACACCGGGGGTTCTCCCGGAGTCCTCCAGTGCAAAGCTATGGATCTCTTTGCCAGAAGCAATAGAAGGGATGAAAAGTGCTGCTGTACTTTATCAGTTTTTCGCCTGTGAAACACCCCTAGCGCACATGCCTCCCATGTATCAATTCCGGGGATATTGGCGGTTGCTCTGAGTGTGTTATGGATGTAATGCCAGTATTGCTGCAATGCAGGGCTGCTCCAGAACATCTGTTGGAAGTCCACTGCTGGCGTTCGGCATCTGGTTCATAGAAACTGCGTGTCAGGATAATAACGTTGTAAGCGCTTGGGTGTTAAGTATGTCCCATGTAGGATGTTGAATTGTATGTTCTTGAATCGCGCGTTTCTGGAGACTTTTTTGGGGGTGTTCTAGAGCCTGTGCCCACTCCTTGTCATGTGTTTCCCAGTGGGACACTTATGCAGATTAGCCCAGGCCAACTCAGACACACACCCAATTAGATACATTGAGACACACACCCACTGAGACCTCCATGCACTCAGTCACACACTCACTCTAAAAGTTTACAGTTAGAAAATAACATTTAAAAACCTTAGAAATCTATCAAACAATATCATTTTTGTTTTGGCCATTATACATTGTGTATCATCGATATCTTAAATTCTGAAAAAATTATTTCTACAATTTAAGTTTCATGTGTTTGTAAAGTGTATATGGTATTGAAGGAAAGCGGTAAGAATGTTGTGCGCCTGTGAAATTCTTTGTAGCAAATGTTTGTAGTATTTCTCTTTTTTATGTGATTATATGCTTCTATGATGCATTCAAGAATTAGATCTTATCATTGTATAAATAAATATTTTGTATTTTTCTAATCTTTTTGAGTGTCACTATTGTGTTTTCCCTTGATTATGTTATAAGGGTCTTGCTATGTCAGAAGTAGCCCTAAAATACTTACATGATTGTATTTTCCCTGTCTTGGTGTACTTCCTACTAGTTTCAGGGGTCCCCTCTTTTTTGCGATAATATGACCTCACATATTACATCACTTGTGACATGTTCAGTGATATCACTGATGACATCTCATAGTCAGACAGCCACTTAGATGAGATATGTTAGAAATGGTATGGCTAATTACTAGTACACAAAGAATAGTAATTTACCTTAATCTGTAGCTTAGTATATATCTTTATGACCCAGAAATCTTTATGAAACACTTACAGTCATAGATTTATGTCATTTGAGATGTCATAAATCATTGAAAAGTTACTGATACCCATTACCCCATTTGTTACCACTTCCCCTTTGTGAATGTTAAAACAAGCATTTGTAATGCAACAGTCTCAGCTTTAGTTAAGCTTAAGCAATTCTGTTTGTAATTAGGTGGCTTTTTAGCTTTGCTATTATTAGTGTTTTTTAAAGTCCCATGTACATAACATGCATATGTGTACATCTTTGAATATGTAAGTATGCATTAATATTGATATATATAAGCAGATGTTTATATGTTTATACATGTATGTATATGTATATATACATATATATATATATATATATATATACGCATATATATATGCATGTTATGTTCATGAAAGTGTGAAAAACACTAATAAAGCTAAAGCTAAATAGCCACCTGATTACAGACAGAATTGCTTTATGTGTAATAAAGATGAGACCTAAGGCATTTTGTGCACTAGTACCTTTAGGCAAAGAGCAAAGGTTTGGAGTAAGGTTAGGCTGTTTTTGCAGATTGAGTATTGGAGAGTGAGTAGTACATAGTGAGTAGAGAGTACTAGAGAGTGAGTACTAGAGAGTTCGTAGTGTGATTAGTAGAGTGAGTAGTAGAGAGTGAGGAGTAGAGAGTAATAGTAGGGAGTAGTATTTAGTAGAGAGTGAGTAGTAGACTAATAGAGTAGAGTTGTAGAGAGTAGAGTAGTAGTTAGTTGTAGGCAGTAATAGAGAGTGAGCAGTAGAGAGTAGTATAGAGTAGTATAGAGTGAGAAAGGGATAGTGTGTAGGATATAGCGAGTAGCAGAGAGTAGTAGCGAGTGAGTAGTAGAGATTAATGAAAAGTACTAGATAGTAATAGAGGGTAGTAGAGTGAGTAGTAGATAGTCGAGTGAGTAGTAGAGAGTAGATTTAATAGAGTGAGTAGTAGAGAATGAGTAGTAAAATTGAGTAGAGGTTAGAGAGCAGTAGTTAGTGAGTACTAGAGAGTACTAGAGTGCAGTAGAGAGTAGTAGAGAGTGAGTGAGTTGTGAGTAGTAGATAGTAGAGAGTAGCTAGAGTGTGTAGTAGAGAGTGAGTAGAGTGTGAGAAGCAGAGAGGAGGAGTAGAGAGTGAGTAGTAAAGAGTTAGTAAAGTGTACTAGAGAGTAGTAGAAAATAAGTAATAGAGAATATTAGAGTGAGTTGTAATTAGAGAGTAGTATAGAGTGAGTAGTATAGATTTGTAGTAGTTAGTAATAGAGAGTGAGTAGTATAGTGATTTGAGAGTAGAGCGTAGTAGAGAGTGAGTAGCAGAGAATTAGTGAGTAGAGTAGTAGAGAGTAGTAGAGTGAGTAGTGTAGAGTTGTAGAGAGTGAGTAGTAGATAGTAGAGAGTGATTAGTAGAGTGTGAGTAGAGTAGAGAGGAGTTGAGTGTGAGTAGCAGAGTGGAGTAGTAGAGAGTGAGTAGTAAAGAGTTAGTAAAGTGTACTAGAGAGTAGTAGAAAGTGAGTAATAGAGAGTATTAGAGTGAGTAGTAATGAGTAGTAGAGAGTAGTATAGAGTGAGTAGTATAGATTTGTAGTAGAGTTAGTAGTAGAGAGTGAGTAGTATAGTGATTTGAGAGTAAAGAGTAGTAGAGAATGAGTAGTAGTGAGTAGAGTAGTAGAGAGTAGTAGAGTGAGTAGTATAGAGTTAGTAGAGTTGTAGAGAGTTAGTAGTAGATAGTAGTAGAGTGATTAGTAGAGTGTGAGTAGAGTAGAGAGTAGTAGAAAGTAAGTAGTAGAGAGTGAGTAGTAGAGAGTGTGTAGTAGAGGAGTGGAGAGGGTGTAGTAGAGTGAGTACTAGAAAGTATTAGTTATTAATATAGAGTAGTAGTTAGTAGAAAGTTGTAGAGAGTACTAGAGTGAGTAGTAGTGAGTATAGTTAGTAGAGAGTGAGTAATAGTGACCATCAGTTAGCCGAAAGGAAAATGTTTTCCCCATAGGAGAGTTGAGCTTGAGGGAGAAGGGGGATGAAAGATGTCACGATACCTTTGTGGAGGATGTCTCAGCCTGTGAAGCACAGATTACTAACCCCCTAGAATCAGAGGTCCCTGTTATTTCAGAATGTGAGCCAAATTTACCCATCCAAAGGCAAGATCTGGCAACACGACCAGAACCTGTGGGTGATAATTTATGGGAACCAAGGCTTTGCCTGATCTCATGGAATATCGCTGGTCTTGCTGGTAGATTAGAGGATGAGGCTTGGTTGGATTACGTGGGCGGCCATGATATCCTGTGTTTTCAGGAGACATGGAGCCGAACGGTCCAGGACATTAATGGCTTTCAACCATTTAAAGTCCTGGCGGTGCCATCACCAGCGGGGAGGGCAAAGGGCGGGATAATGACAGCAATTTCTCTTAAATTGAATAATAATCTGGTAACTTCTAAGATAGTTGACACCCCATGGTACCAACTGCTTTTGTTGGAAAATCTGTTCCCTGAACCGCTGTTACTGGTCAACTGGTATTACAATATCTTTGATGATAATGAGATATCCATAATTACGAGCTTGGAGGAAGCAATATCTAAAGCACGTTGTAACCGGCCTCTCCTTTTCATTATATGGGTCGGGGATTTCAATTGTTCATTGTGTAAATATGGTGGCTCAAATGTGTGCGGTTTGGGGGACTTACATGAACAACCCCTGATACATTTTAAGCATACACCCCATGGGGATGCACTAAATAACATCATTGTTTTAAATGATCTATGCATAGTGGAGCCTTGGGTTGTCCCTAATTCATCCCCAATACCAACCTTTCAGGGAAGTAGAGGTTCGATGAGTGTTATTGATTTCGCAATTGTGTCTAGTGGCTATTTCCATTATGTTGACAAGCTTGAGGTAATTGCAAATGCTGCAAGTGATCACAACCCCCTAATGTTATCCGTGTGTTGTCCTGTTATCGTAAAACATCCAGTCTGGGAGCAACCCATAAAATATAACAGGAACCAAGGTGTCATCTTGAAATGGGGGAAAATAGATGCTGTGGGCTTAGAGGCAGAGATCTTAAAGACTTACAGCTCCGAAATTGAGTCATGTTTATCGTCTACAGCTAACCCTGAAAAGGTTATTGGGAATTTTGAAATTCTATGTGGGCATGTGGCCGAGCATCTCAAAAAACCAATTGGGAAAAACAAATTCCTAAAAATGGCACTAAAACAAAAACCAAGGAAGAAAGAGTTGGTAAGAACGACTAGAATGGCCTATAAAGAGGCCATTAGAAAAAGGAAGCAGGATTTAAAAAACCTTGCATGGGAAGATCTAGAGAAGGCCTCGGAGCTAAAAGATAGTAGGCTTTTCTGGGAAGTAGTTAATCGCCCCCTTTTTACGAGCGATGGAAAAGATAATATAGTGATGCAGATTACTTGTGAATCATGGGAAGCCCATTTTGGATTTATTTTTAACCCAAATGTAATACCACCTCTGGGCCTGCCGGAGGACTCTAGGGATCTGGTGGCCTCACAGACAGCTCTGTCTCTGAGCTCTTCGCTTACACTGCAAGAGGTGGAGGAGGCCTTGAGGTAAGGCATATTACTAAAAGCCCCTGGTCCCGATCCAGTACCTCTGGACTTCTTTAGGCATAATATCGTTGTATGGGCACCATTGTTATTGAATGTGTTTAGGGCAGCTGTTATTGGCCGTATCCCGGCATCATGGAAGGAGGCAGTGGTGGTGCCGATTTTTAAGAAGGGTGATAGGTGTGACCCCGATGCTATCGCCCTATATCATTAATGGATGCATCATGCAAATTGTTGGGAAGGGTTATCTTGGCCAGACTGGAAACATGGGCAGACTCGGTGGGCCTTATCGTGAACTCCCAATATGGGTTCAGAAAAGGAAAGGGGACGATCGAACAGTGTCTGAATTTGGCACTAATTATAGGCAAATACATGAAGGCAAGGAATTCCTCCATCCACCTTGCCTTCATGGACCTCTCAAGTGCATTCGACACTGTTTGTAGAAGCAAGCTCTGGCAAATGATGGATGATATGGGCTTGAGGAACCTTTAGTTACATTGCTTCGCAGACTGCATGAAGCGACAACTGTGGCCATAAGGTTCGGACCAGGGGGGGAAAAACAAAATCTATTCCCACAACCGAGGGTGTGCGACAAGGCTGCATTTTGGCGCCTTTCTTGTTCCTAGTGTATACAAATGGCCTGGAGAAGTACTTGTTGGACCATTGCTGTGATTTCCCAAAGGTAAATAGCAGGAGTATCCCCATGCTCTCTTACGCCGACGACACGGTATTAATGACCCTTACAGGAAATAGTATGCAGATTTGTCTTGACGCCTTTAATACCTTCATGCTGGACCTGGATCTGAAGGTAAACTTTGCAAAATCTTTTGCAATGGTCTGTGGTCCAAAAGGGTCAAAAACTAGGAAGTTCATGATAAATAATTTCACCATTGAAAAGGTAGATTATTTTAATTACCTGGGAAACCTTTTTAATAACAAACTGAGCTGGGCCCCACTAATGAAGGCTCGAGTTCAGAGTGCCAGTCGTTCCATAGAAGGTCTGTTCCGCTTTTGTGGTAAGCTAGGTCAAAAACCGGTCGCACACCTAAAAACGCTCTATAGATCTAAATGTCTGTCTGTGGCCACCTATGGGGCAGGGGTATGGGGGACTGAAAGCCCTGCCACGATCCAGGTCATGGAAAACAAATTCTTGAAGCGTGTATTATTAATTCCATCGGGTTCACCGAATAGTTTCTGTCATGACGAAATGGGAATGAGTTATGTGAGTGATATCATTCGCCTCTCGCCCTTATTATTATGGGGCAGAATATGGTTATCTGAGGACCTCCAGCTTTCCAGAGATATTCTCCAAGACTGTAAGAGCCTTGATAATGCAAAGCAGATCCCTTGGTTGTCATATGTCAGTGACATGTTACATAAAATAGGCCTGGGTCATGTTTATGACAATCCTGAAAATATCCAGGGAGACATTAAAGCCCAAATTAAAACAAGTTACTGGAAATCTTCACACACATTTTCCTTGGTCAGGTCAACAGGATGTGTGGTTAAATTACAGCCCCAGTTCTACTTAACTTTTACAACCCATGTGCAATGGCGGTTTTATCTTACAAGGTTCAGGCTAAACATTCTGCACTTTGTTTTCGCCTTTCCTAAACAAGGGGGTTGGTGTGAGAGGCTGCCCCCTTGTCCTTGTAATAACAAAGTTAGTCAGAGTACCATACATGTTGTCCTCTTTTGGTCTTTATATAAGGAACCAAGGACCAGATTTATTAAGCCCATTTTGAAGGGGCGGCAACCATGTAATTATAAAGAAGGTTATGACTACTTGTTATCATTATCATCTTCTGGAGTATGTTGCGCCATGTTAGACTTTATACGAGTGTCACTCCTGATTAGGAAACGGTATGGCTAACTCGGCCTTAGACCTGTACATCGTTGTGGGAACTTGTATTTACTTGCTGCTGTATGATGGCCATTCAATTATAAATACTCTGTGAAATAACACTTGCTGACTTAAGGTGATCAGTGCGGGTTCTTTTGTCTGTGTGTTTCATCCTGATAAATGACTTGTGGAATATATCAACTTATGTTTTAATTTTCTTAATGTGTAATTTTAGATGGTTCATTTTAAAATTAAAATTGTAATCATGTTTTGTAATTTAAAATGTATACTTTTATGATTCTCTGTTTGAATCGAATAAAGTTTTTTAACCGAACCGAGTAGAGTAGTAGAGTGAGTAGTATAGAGTTAGTAGAGTTGTAGAGAGAGAGTAGTAGATAGTAGAGAGTGATTGGTAGAGTGTGAGTAGAGTAAAGAGTAGTAGAAAGTGAGTAGTAGAGAGTGAGTAGTAGATTGAGTAATAGTGAGTAGTAGAGAGTGAGTAGTAGAGAGTGCGTAGTAGAGGAGTAGAGCGTGTGTAGTAGAGTGAGCACTAGAGAGTAATAGTTATTAATATAGAGTAGTAGTAAATGTAAATGTAAATGTGTGTATACTTGCAAAGCGCACTTCCGGCCCATCTCGGGGCATCCTGGCGCTGTATACAGCTGTGGAACCCTTCCTGGCTTTTCCTGTGAGTTGCCCCCTCCTAGGCACCCCCAAGGTGAAGCCAGGCATCCCAGCGCTGTTGGGTCCGTCTTGGAGATTAAGCAAGCTATTGCCCAGAGTTGCAGAGTGGGACCCATGATTAGAGTAGGTACCGAGGCGAGAATTATCGAGTCCGCAGACATTGAGCCCAAGACCCTGCTGCGTTGGGAATTGAACCCTGGTCCCGGGCCTGACCTCTGCTTCAGGGTCTGCCGCTTCTAACCAGTTAGCCACACTTCTATGAGTAGTAGAACGTTGTAGAGAGTACTAGAGTGAGTAGTAGTGAGTAGTTAGTAGTAGAGAGTGAGTAGAGTGAGTAGTAGAGAGTAGTAGAGTGTGAGTAGTAGAGTGAGTAGTGAGAGTATTAGAGAGTGAGTAGTAAAGAGTGAGGAGTAAAGAGTAAGTAGTAAAGAGGGAGTAGTAGAGTGTTAGTAGAGTGTTAGTAGAGTGAGTAGTAGAGTAGTAGAGTGAGTACTAGTGAGTAGTAGAGAGTTGTAGAGAGTACTAGAGTGAGTATTAGTGAGTATAGTGAGTAGTAGAAAGTGAGTATAGTAGTAGAGTGAGTAGCCGAGAGGGGTAGAGAGTGAATAGTAGAGTGAGTAGGGAGTATTAGAGAGGTGTAGAGTAAGTAGTGGAGTGAGTAGTGAGAGTATTAGAGAGTGAGTAGTAGAGAGTAGAAGAGAGTGAGTAGAGATCAGTAGAGAGTAGTAGAGAGTGAGTAGTAGAGAGTGAGTAGTAGAAAGTGAGTAAAGTAGTAGAAAGTGAGTAGTAGAGAGTAGTAGAGAGTGAGTAGTAGAGAGTAGTAGAGAGTGAGTAGTAGAGAGTAGTAGAGAGTGAGTAGTAGAGAGTAGTAGAGAGTGAGTAGTAGAGATTGAGTAGTAGAGAGTGATTAGTAGAGAGTAGTCAAGAGTGAGTAGTAGAGTGAGTAGTAGAGAGTGAGTAGAGAGTGAGTAGTAGAGAGTAGTAGAGAGTGAGTAGTAGAGAGTGAGTAGTAGAGATTGAGTAGTAGAGAGTAGTCGAGAGTGAGTAGTAGAGTGAGTAGTAGAGAGTAGTAGAGAGTGAGTAGTAGAGAGTAGTAGAGAGTGAGTAGTAGAGATTGAGTAGTAGAGAGTGATTAGTAGAGAGTAGTCGAGAGTGAGTAGTAGAGTGAGTAGTAGAGAGTGAGTAGAGAGTGAGTAGTAGAGAGTAGTAGAGAGTGAGTAGTAGAGATTGAGTAGTAGAGAGTGATTAGTAGAGAGTAGTCGAGAGTGAGTAGTAGAGTGAGTAGTAGAGAGTAGTAGAGAGTGAGTAGTAGAGAGTAGTAGAGAGTGAGTAGTAGAGATTGAGTAGTAGAGAGTGATTAGTAGAGAGTAGTCGAGAGTGAGTAGTAGAGTGAGTAGTAGAGAGTGAGTAGAGAGTGAGTAGTAATTCTGATCTTCATTGGCCTGGTTATTCCTCATTCCCCTACTAATCTTGGTCTTTTACTCAGAAACTATAATTCCTTTTACTTGGGGGTGTACAAGACCCAACTGTATGAAAAGACAGCTTAAAATGGTTAACAACCAGGAAAATACACTTCTTTAAGTCATAGGAAGTTTGTTTCACGGTTATATCATTGAGCACATATAATACTGAGAGTAAATCCACACTATGCACTTTATTAATGATGTAAACAAATGAACAAAAAACTAAAAGGTAGGCTTTCCTTGGTGGCTCTATGCCACACCTACAGAGGGGCCTGCATGTTGGGGCCCTTGTAGTATTAAATGAAAGATGTTGGGAGTATGCATGTACGTGGGGGGCAGGGGTTAGTCTTTTTGCACGCCACCTCGTGTGCTATGCTCCACTCCATAGAATGCTAGCTCATCCATGGGCTACTACAGCTCTTCGTGGAAAGATCTGTGCAGCGCTCGGGGGTTTCTATGTTAGGTGGATCAATTGGTATGGATGCTCCCTGCCCTATTCAAAAGCTTCATTCATCAGACTGCCAACCTTCCCTTGGAATACTGCAGCCTCTGATGGGGCTCGAATATGCTACCCACAGGCGAGGAGGTGTAGGGGGGGTTGAATAAGGGGGTAAAACCAATGACTGGGTTATTTGGGGCTGAACGTTTGTGATTCAAGGGTGAGTGGGGTTCCTAGAATTGTCACATCCCCAGATCTTGGGTTTAAACTTGCTAGGCAACCAGCAGGTCCTTTGGGTATAGCACCCTCCGAGGGATTGCACATAAATGTTAAGGGGTTGCTTGAGGTGTTAGGGGTTTCCCATAGAGAAAAGAGGTATACCATTCCATCCTAAAATTACATTACTTACTAGATTGCTAGCCGGACCTTGGGGTACCACAGCCTCTCGATGCAGCCCAGCACCGAGGGTAGGGACTGGGCGCTGTTACGGGCGAGAAGAGCTATCTTGACTGGAGGGGCAATCATACGGGACACGGGGCTCCACCGCTCCTCGGCGAAGTACCCCGAGGCTGCACCGAACAGGAGGAGCAGGAGGCCGTGCAATGGAGGCATGACTGTTGGGCTCCACTGGGACCCGCAGGAGGGCACACTACAGAACTAGGGCCATTCAACACACGCCGGAGTCTCAGCACTGGAAAACGTTACTGGGGCAGATTCCTACAGCCACCGAAGAGGCAGAGAGCGGCCTGCATTCCTCGCTACCAGAGGCCTGTGCCGCTACTGACACACACCACCCAGCCTGCCCTGCCCTCCGACAGCTGCAGACCCGCACCTTAAAGGGGATTTGACAAGGAGCACTGCAGGCACTGCCTAGCATAGCGTCTGCATCCTTGCACCTTTAACCTCTTTTACTGACCGCCGACAATAACAGCTATGAAAGGGAAGATGAGGTGAGCAGAGCCGGCAGGACACCACATTAGCACTGGGCGCCTTTAAGGGGCATTAGTGACCAATGACGGGAATCTAGGAAAGAAAGGAAGAACTACTGCTGAAATTGTACTGGGCACGTTTTTTTGATCTGTTCAAAGCAATTTCTTAAAAGCTGCTAAGAAATACAACAGTAATTAAGTAGATACAGTTCAAGGAGTACCGGTACGATGTGAATGTAATTTATCAAAGTGTAACAGAACAAGCGCTCGCTATGACGTACGACGTACACTTTTCTGCCAACCCACTCGGACGGGCTCGGCCTGACTTACTGCTGTGGTAAAAGGTTTCTTATCTTCTTTATGGGGCCATCTGTTTCGCCCCATAAAGAAGATAAGAAACCTTTTACCACAGCAGTAAGTCAAGGAAGCCAGTCTGAAAAAGATGGGGCTTAAAAAGAAAGAAGTAAGTCACTGGGACCTCTTTTCCAATGGCTGGCCACCGTTTAGCATGAACGGTGACGCCAGCCAATAGAAAAGAGGGGCGGGGCTTAACCTCACTGGTGAAACTCACTCTATGCCATTAAGTCTCGCCAGCGAGACTGCGCATGTGTGCAGCCATCACAGGCCGAGACCTAAAAAGGTTGTTTGGGAATAGGCACTGGTCCACCGGACCACTGCATATTCCAAAACAAACAAAAAATTTATTTTTTTCTTTTTAAATGCAGCCGGGTTTCCTTTAAGTTTACTTTATTGCAATGTAATCACAGACCTAGTAAGCTGCTGACACAAGTAGACCACCATCCCTGTGAAGGCATCCAATTACAGTGAGTCGCAATTTGCGTCCTACCTCATTAATTTTGTGGGGTGGGTCAGATTCTAACTCACTCTAATTCTGATTTTTGAGAATCAACCTATAAGTAGATAGGTTGTTTCTTAAAAATCTTAACTGGTCTAAAAAATACAGATCGCAGTTTTGTGTCAGTATCTTGCGACCAGAGAGACATTCATATATCTGGCCTTCAGTTTGCTGTTAATTTCTCCATCAATACTTTGGTTTGCCAATGTTGATCCCGCCTGATGATCTAATATAGAGCCCCCATTGTAGAGGCTAGCATATTTCAAAGCATGTTGGAGGAGCCTATGTGAGCGAATGTAGGTCAATTTGTTTATGCGGAATATTTTGAATAGTAACTATAGAACAATTACACATTAGGCACAACAACTGGCTAAACCAGAAGTGTTCTTTCACACATCTGGCAAGATAAATACTAAAGTACAAAATAGAGTTTCTTTTGGTTCCTCAAATCGTTGCTCTTCATCATGTCCTATCTAAATATTCAATAATGCCATCTTTTCTTTACTGACATGTAAAGTGAATTTTAAATTTCAATCATAAGAATTAAGCAGTTTAAAAAAATTCTTAATTGTCCTCCTAGATATCAAAACTTTGATGCACCTGGATAAATATATGCAGTCTCAAAGAAAGGTGCTAGTTGATTGAGTGCATGTAAGCCTCAAAGTCCCCTGTGCAAAATAATTCTAGAATTGAAGTGCTTCTGTATCCTTTGAAAGTTCCTTTTATTTGAACAAAATATTGGCTCCACAAATAACATAACTATTGAGGAGTGCAATTTTTACGCAATACACAATAAATTAGAAAGGCACATTTGTTATGTTATGTTAAATTTAATTTCTATAGCGCACGGCTACTCCATTGGAGTGTCCCGGCGCTTTATATTGGCAGCTCATATGAAGAAAACATAACAAAGATAAAAACATTTATTAACAGCGAAGGAAACGTATTAAAGAGTAAAAAGCCAGGTTTTGAGGCCCTTCCTGAAAGACAGCAGATTAGAGGTACCGCGTAAGGCCAATGGCAGAGTGTTCCAGAGCTGTGGTGCCCTCAGTCTAAAGGAACGCCCCCCAATCCGGGCCCTCTTTACTCGGGGAACCGCAGCAAGAAACAAAGATTCAGATCGCATAGATCGAGCCGGGCGGTAAAAGACAAGCCTACGCTGAAGATATTTTGCTCCCGAGCCAAAGAGCGCCTTATGAGCCAGGGTCAAAGCCTTAAAAACTATCCGCTTCCAGATAGGCAGCCAATGAAGCGACTGCAAAAGGCCGGACACTCTGGCTCGCCTGTGGAGGCCAAAAATGGCACGTGCAGCAGAGTTCTGCACCACCTGCAGCCGCTGTACAAGATATTCCGGAAGACCCAGATAAAGGACGTTGGCATAGTCCAATCTGGAGCCAATTAAGGCTTGCACCGTAATCCTCCTGTGCTCTTCTGTGAGCAGAGGAAGGAATTTCCGGAGCATCTTGAGAATGCCGAAACATGTGCCCGTAAGACCGAGGATCTGAGATCTCAGCGTCAGACCATTATCAATCTTAATGCCCAGGTTTTTTGCCAACTGGGACGCCTGTGCTGGGGGGAACATATCTATCGGCCACCATGCCTGCCAGTCAGGATCTGAGGTGCAACCAAAAAACAGCACCTCCGACTTGTCAGAGCTACATTTGAGGCTGTTCTGCTGAAACCAATTAAAAACAGCCCCAAGACACCCCCGAATGCTCTCTCCGTCGAAATCCTCACCTTTCCTACACGTAAAGAGGAGCTGGGTATCGTCAGCATAAGAGACGATCTGGGCCCCAAAAGACTCCACCAGTGCCGCCAAAGGGGTCATAAAGATGTTAAAAAGAGTCGGGCTCAACACAGAGCCCTGCGGAACTTCGACTCCCAAAGGCGGCATCTCAGCGGAGCTAGGGGAGGCCCAGACTGTTTGTCGACGGCCAGCTAAGAAAGATGTAAACCAGCTGAACACCGTCCCCCTCAGACCGATGTTATATTTATTGTTTTACTTCAACAAACAGTCATACATTGAGCAATGTGAAAAGGAGCAGAAATAATATAAATGAGAAACAGGCTGCGAAAATACACAAATAGGGGGAGTATCTTAAATCCATTTAGTAACTGGATCCCAGATTTTTGATCCTTGCCTTTTTTTCCTTATCTCCTTAAGCCTATACATAGCCATTTCTAAATGATAAATAGAGAGCAGCTTACATTGCCATTGATGAAAGGTTGGGGGTTCATTATCAATCCAGCGAGAAGTGATGCAGAAACGGAAAACGGACATACAGATAAACAGAAATGCTTCTTCAGCCGTAGGTCTTATCCCAGACTGATCTGCTTGAAAACCAAAAATTACCAGTTCGGGAGAAAATTTCACAACAATCCCTAAATTATTATTAATAAAAGATTCAATATCGATAATAAAACAAGAAAGTTTCTCACATTTAAAAAACATATGAATGGAGTCCGCATCCACCTCATCACAGCGATTACATCTTGATTCATCGCCAGCCTTCTACTTAGTATCTTAGCGGGAGAATAATAAAGATCGAAAATAGACATATAATGTTGGCTTTGAAGGGATCCGTTAAAGAGTACCTTAATGGATAACTCGATTGATCTTCCCATATTCCCATATTGATATTTACTAAATCTAGCTTCCTTTGCCATTTATTCTCCACAGAAGATAAATCGTCTTCAAATTGATTAATAGTCATTTGATAAACTGGGCCTATTTTCTTTGCTTTCCTCGTTGTTTCTAATATCTTATTAGGGTTCATACAGGAGTGAGTGAGAAGACCTTTGTATTCTAAAAAACTCCGGATATGAAGATACTTGAAAAAGTGATGCTGTGGTAGACCATATTTAGTTTGGAGAGCTGAAAATGAAGAGAATTGAGCATCTTCGTATAAGTCTCCCAAAATCTGTATTCCTGAAAGGAGCCATTTTCTTGTGATTTGGTCATGAAAAACAGGAGGTAAGGCAAGATTATTAAACATTGGGGAATAATAGCTAATTTCACCCAGACCGAGAATTTTTATCCTAAATTGTCGCCAAATTGTAGCACAGGCTAAAATAATCTTAAATTTGTTTTTTTTTATAATAACTGGGTTCAATAATTTTGACTAAGCATTGTGGAGCCGCCTTGCCTAACAGTAATTCATAGACTGAGGATAAACGGATTCTTCAGTGACAATATCCGAGAAAAGGAGTATACCCATAAATCTTAAAGAAATAAGCCAATAGTACAACCGAAAATTAGGGACTCCCCACACCCCTTTCAGCCTGGGCAAAAAACACCATTTCAACGCTCGGCGAGAGCGATGATACCCCCACAGGAATCTGGAGATCATTCTATCAATTTTTGTGTTATAAAGTCTGGCGAGGAGCCCCTCAGGGGGACGGTGTTGAAGGCCGCAGACAAATCAAGCATGACAAGCATGGCTTTACCTCCTGAATCCAGAGCCTCCTTGATGGCCTCAGACACCTCAAAAAGCCACCGTCTCGGTACTTAAATTGGGGCGGAAGCCAGATTGAGAGGAGTGTAACAAGTCATTGGTTTCCAAAAAGACAGAGAGCACGCTATGCACGTGCTTCTCCGTAATTTTGGCCAACGCCGGAAGGAGAGAGATAGGCCTATAATTGGCCAACACCTCGGGGTCTAGGCCAGGCTTTTTAAGGAGGGGGATCACCATTGCCCGCTTCCAAGTCTGCGGGAACACCCCCTCCCTCAAAGAGAGGTTCAAAAGTGGGTTAACCATCGGGTTTACCACAGCCGCCATCTTCGCCAGGAATTTGTCCGGGCAAGGGTCTAACGGCGACCCCGATTTAAGGTTGGCCAATAGTGCCAATGACGCAGAAGTAGAGATAGGCGGAAAAACAGCCAAGACAGAATCCAGGGTGGGCGATGGAACTAACCCATCCCCACTGCTGGGACACACATTTGAACTAGCAGTCCCTGTTTCAAGGGCTGCACATAGGACATTGGGTCCTGGGAGATATTGGAATAGAAATCCTTAATTTCAGGTGTCACCAAGATTTCAATTTTAGGATTAAAGGCTAATCCTTTTAATCTAGAAATTAACCAGCATTTCGAAGATGGCAAACTCGATATTAACAATTTCAAAGACATAGGAATCTTTGAAGTAATTACTCCTCAAAATAAACACTAATATTGTTGGACTAATGCAGTCTTTATTTATATACAGTAGAGAATGCATTCCGTACAGCATGGGATTTGCGTTATTAGGGAACTGTAATTTCCTTCTTATATTCGCTTTCTTCAAGGCCCCCATTGTTGAGATAGTAAATCTTCTCTTCTAAAGTTTCAGTTCATTTTTATGTAAGATTGTACCACTAGCAAATCCAAAATCTGCATGTTACAGTGACTTGTATCAAATATCACTACAACATCTATGTTGACGGGTAGTTGTATCATAAAATCGCTTATGGATCTGTTATGATAAAGTCCTCAGGATCGGTTTGTTGATTGGTATGCCCACTTCTAGATCGAATCAACGCCTGAATTGCCGTAATGTCACAGAGCATTGAGACGATCAAGCGAGGGTAAAAATGAACTGATCAGGGAAGGAAAGGAAGGGGACAGCAGGGAGGGAGATCTGAAAGACATAAACAGAGCACACGCATAAGACTATGTTTGCACTAATTAGAACCAACAAGACATATGAAACAACCGTACAGGAGTTATACCTGTAAAGGAAAATATAAACCTTGTAGATGTGTAGAGGTATCTGGCAGCGTAGGAGTTGTTGCGGTGTAACTATAGTAATACAAAAGGCATGTAACCGTGATATGATAATTGTCAATACCTTACAGTGTATCATATATATCCTGTGTCACATATGTAGGAACCTACCTATGTATCCCTCTACTAAGCATCACAGGGGAATAGTGTAAACCATACACCTCCAGAACCCCTGTTAAATAGAAGAGGTATATACAATAGTTAACACCTATGTACATTGCAATGCACACTGCCACTTTTAGATGTTAAATCCAGTTCAAAGAAATCAAACATATGAATACCCCTGGAACTCCTAGTAATTCCAAGCACCCAAATAATGCCTCTTAGATGGGTATGGGGGCTGAATCCAATGTTACAGTAAGGAACAACCACAATAGTTAATGAGCGTCCTAAACGCTGCTAGTACATAGCAGTGTATACTCCGTTGGCCGAAAATACCAACCGAGCCAAATCCAATTGTCCCAAGGTCACGAAACCAGTACTACGGTAACAGCCGTTACAGTGGATCCCAAAGTACTAAGACACACAGGAATCAGAGATCCTGCTGAAAAGCGCTGTGGTGCAAGGCACCCTTACCGCACCGAGAAATCCGAATCCTCAACCACCAAAAACCAGTTCTCCAAAGGAATTCCCGACACCGATCCCCAGCCGCCATCTTCCTTAAATGTTTTCTCGGGAGATCGCGGCCCGTTGCGAAGGATCACAGGAATTGTAGTTCCGGCCTTGGGCATGCCGGGAAACGTAGTTTATTCATGTCGCGATCATGACAGGATCCAAGAATCCAGAGTTCCATGTTTTACTGTCTGTTGAGATTGAATCTGAAAGGAAGCATTCTTAACGTGAAAAATTGCAAACCTTCCTCCACTGCTTTCTTAAAGACTAAGGCTTCAGTACATTCGGGGGTCGATTCCGATTCGGTAAAATCCCCTACAAATCGCTGTACGGAGCATTTTTCCCGTACGAATTGTACACCTTCAACGTCCCCGTACGTATGATTAAGTACAATCCAACCCATAGCAGATCTCCGTACGAATCGTACGGAAGACCATACGACTTCAAAATATGTACAAATCGCATTCGGAACACGTAGTATGCGATGTCCGTACGGATTAATGCAGCTTTTCACGAACCAGCAAGTACGAATCGTTACGACAACACTCTGTATGACTCTTTTTCTATGGGAGTTTAAAACATCCGTAAAAGCATATTTTGACTTGAATCACGTGCGACACAGACCCCCCCTGGGAACGGTGCGTACCCCCATGATTGCAAGGGTACGGTGCGTAGGGGTACGGTGCATAGGGGTACGGTGCGCAGGGGTACGGTGCATCGGGTACGGTGCAAGGGTGTACAGTGCATGGGTGTAGGTGTACGGTGCATCGGGGTACGGTGCGTAGAGGTACAGAGCATCAGGGTACGGTGCGTACCCGCATGATTGCAGGGGTACTATGCGTATGTGAGTGTGTGGCTCTCCGTACGAATTGCTCATAAAATGTTTTCCGTACAAATCGCGTTCTCGTTCCCCATGTCCGGATCGTACTTGTTGGGTCGTACAGCAAGTTTACGATTCGTACGGTTCACCGTGAGGGTCCATTTCATACGGATTCTCCCTTCCTTTTTGTACGGTTCGCACACATTTGTACATATTCTGTTCCTACGGATCGTACTGCGCGATTCGGACAGATTTGTACGATTCGTACGGAAACGGCTATGAATACGATTCGTCGTACGGATTGGTTTCCAGAATCTGAATCGACCCCTAAGTGTATAACCTGATATGTGGATCCTTTCATCAAGCCATTGCCTTGAAAATGCTTTATAGATGATTTTTACTGGATAACCTGTACATCCATAAATAATTGGAAATATTAGCTCTCTCTGGGTGGACAAATAATATATGTCTTGCAAAGGCTGATGTTTCTTATTGGGAAAGGGCATGTGAGAACCAGCATGTTACAGGGACTAATCGTAATTATTGTTGCCAGTATTTCTGAAGTTTCCTCATAGATTCTTGTTTCTGGGAAATAATCTTGATCCCTCTTTACATCTTGGTTGGTGATGCTGCGTATGTCCTCTGCCAACTCCAAAACCAGCTATAAAGAGCCTTGGAATGTGGCTGGATTAGTCTCTCATTTGATTCTCAGGCTGTAAAATTGGCTATTTGTTATGGTACGTTCAGAATGTTGAGCAAAGTTCTCTCCCTTCTCCCTTTCACCTAAAAAAGAATGGCAATCCAGGCGCCCATCCTTTCTCGCCTGTACTACGGTACTGCACTTTACCTGGGAGCATCCAAAGCCACGGTACAGGTGGTACAGAATTCAGCCGCACAAATCCTGTTTGACATACCGAGAAATCAACCTGTGCAACATGCTCTACGTTCTCTAAATGAAGGACCTCCGATCTCTTGTTCCTTGTTCCTTGCTCTCCCCCTATAGACTCAAAGATCACTGCACTGTTGGCACTAATGCCTATCTGGCCAAAATTCCTATCATCAGGAGAAATAAATTCGGAGGGAGATATGTTTCTTATAATGCAACAAAACTGTGGAATAGCCTTCCCCTCTCTCTTATTTCTGCCGATAATGAACTCTTATTCCTCAAATCACTGAAAAACGTTCAGACTTTTTTTTTTATATTTCTTTTTATTAAAGCAAGGCAACCACAGAATACATGAGTGCATAGAACATACAAAGGTCGTCCACAATATCAGCATATCATACAATTATGGATGAACTGAGGACGGGGGAGGAGAGAGGAGGAGAGGGTACAGAAGAGATACAATGTCAGCGTTGACAGTAAGGGGTCAGGGGGAAAGTGGGACATCAACGGTTGCAGTTGCAGGTGGTACACATATGTTCCCCCTGTATCGATTCCACGGGCCCTATACATTATTCCATTTCCTCGGGCGGCCCGAGCCAAATACACAGTTTTTTCCCAGTACATGCACCAATCCATGTTTTCTAGCCACACCTCAATAGCGGGCGGCCTCTGAGACCCCCACTGCTGTGCTATGTTCCGTTTAGCAATCATGGCCCGCAAAGTCACCCATTGGGTCTGTGCCGTATTGAGATCAGTCGGCTCCCAGACATTCAACAAACATCGCCTAGCTTCTGGCAAGAGAGCCACCCCTGTCACCTCCCGCATCACCTTGTGGACCCTGCCCCAATATTCAACCACATATCGACATTCCCATATGATTTGCAGAAACGTCCCTGAGTGACCACATCCCCGCTGACACAGACCTTCCGTCGCGAAACCCATTCGGATCAAACGGGGACCCGTGACATAGACTCTGTGTAGTATTTTAAGCTGAACCAACCTCAATCGCGCCGGAATCGCGACCTCCTTTGGTGAGGAGATCGTCGATTGCCAGTCCTCATCATCAAGTTCTAGGCCGTCTCAGGTCCACTTATCCCGTAGTTGTGTCAAAAGGTCAGCTCTATGATTGATCAGCATCTTATAGACAAGGGAAATGGTGCTATCAGGCAGATAACCGTCCAATATATAGTCCTCCAATGGGGTTGCCTCCGGTATCTCCACCCGGGAAAACAGATGTCAGTGCGTGACGAACCTGCGCATATCGAAAGTATTCAGTCTCTCCCAATTCATATTCAGTCTGTAAGGCTACAAATGATTTAACCTTTCCCTTCATCCAGAGGTCCCCAACTGTGGAAATGCCAATGAGATCCCATTTGTCGAAACCCTTAGTATTCCACAGTCTGCCGAACCTCTCAGAGCCGAAAAGCGGGGTCGCTAAAGTCAAACTGTCTTTCCATCCAAGCGAGCTAGTAGCATCATGCCATATCCGCACTGCCGCCCGAGTCGGCCCTGTCAAACTCTTCTCCACAGACCTAGTATACAACCCTCTGTTATAATAGCCTCCAGGAAGTATCCATCTATCCATGGCATAGCCAGGATCAGACACAGGCCCGTACGTACCATGATTAATAGCCCCCAACTGCGATGCCCAATAATATCTTTTAATATCAGGGAGAGCAATCCTCCCTTCATACCACGGGAGCGTCAATTTAGCCAACGCTATACGTGGTCTACCATCCCACAACAACTTCCGTTGCAAACCCTCCAATTCGCGAAAATAACTAGCTGGAACAATATCAAGAGTATTTTGAAGGGCATAGAGAAAACGAGGAAGCAACATCATTTTAAAGAGGGCAGCCCGCCCCAACATAGACAGCGGAAGCTTCTGCCAGCACGCAACATCTCGCTTCAGCCGAATCAACGGAGGGAGAAGGTTCTTTTCGTATCTGAACACGGAATCCATGGAAATATATATCCTGAGATATTTGAACCCGTCCTTTGTAATTTGAATCGGACAATTACGAGGCAATAAGGGTGCATCACCACACAGAACATACAAATAGGATTTCGTCCAATTCATAACCAATCCTGAATTTCTACCATAGGAAGCCAGCACATCGCAGAGAACATTCAAAGATTTCCTGGGAGAAGTCAGATACAATAAAATATCATCCGCATATAATGAAATGCGATCTTCGAACTGCGGAGACCATCGAATACCCTTGATCGAAGGCTCCCAACGAAGCCAAGCCCGAGAGGTTCAAGGGCCAAAGAAAACAAAAGAAGAGAAAGTGATCAGCCCTTTCGGGGGCCCCGCCCAAGACAAAATATTGCAGAAACACGACCGTTAACCACTACCTGAGCGAGGGGTGCTGTATAGAGAAGACGCACACAGCCGATGAAGTCCGGGCCGAAACCAAATTTGGCCAATACTGCCCATAGATACGGCCATTCACCTGTATCAAAAGCCATCGTGGCGTCTAACGACACCAATACGGCCGGCTCCCGTAACGTAGAGGCCCTCGCGAGCACCCCATGCAGACGCCTAAGATTCAACGCCGTATTCCTGTGCGGGATAAAGCCAGATTGATCTGGATGGACGAGCTCACTAATGACCTTAAGCAATCTAGTAGATAATAATTTAGCCAAAATCTTAGGTTCTGCGTTCAACAACGAGATCGGCCGATGTGAAGCACATCTATTCCTAGGCTTCCCTTCCTTATGAATCACCACTTTGGACGCCAGTCTCTGACTTCGGGGGAGAAGACCACACTCCCGCGATTCAAGGAACATGTCTCTCAAATAGGGATCAATCTTGTCTGGCCTAAGCTTGTAAAGCTCAATCGGTAGACCGTTGGGGCCCATCGCCTTACCCGAATTCAGGGATTGCACCACTAAGGCCACCTCATCCGCGGTAATCCTACCGTCCATGAGGTCACGATCCTCCACAGACAGGCACGGAAGCGCTATGTCCTGTAACAATAAGTCTATCAGATACAGAGGAGTAAATAGAACGAAAGAGATCGGCGAAACAGTCCACTATCCCCTGGGGATTGGTTATATAAACACCACACTCCTTCTCAATCTCAGGAAATACGCAACTAGCTCTATCTTTCTTGTCCAGCCAGGCAATTAATTTACCAACCTTGTCACCAACGTCATAAAGACGCCCTTGCTGTTCTCGACTAAGGACCTTCACCCCGTCTGTAACCAACGTTCTGTATTCTAGCTGCTTCAACTGCAGGACATGTAGTCTAGCACGGGTCACCTCTTGCTCTAGCTCCAGTTCTAAGTCGACGATTTTGGCCTCAACCCTAACCTCATCTTCCTCCTTCTGCCTTTTGACACCTGTAATAAGGGACAAAGCCTGACCCCTAAGCACCGTCTTAAAAGCCTCCCATAGCGAGACTAAACCTTCATTATCCTGGAAATAATGCTCTAACGCTTTTACCAAATCATTCCGAGTCTTTGGATTGCGCAGATACAACGGGTTAATGGGGGTTATCCCCCCCCTAAGCCAGGAGCCAGTTCAAATCTAAGCCAAAGCGGGGAATGATCCGAGACACCTCTAGCCATATGCCTGACCTCAGCGACATACGACGCCTGGGCCGCAGGTACCAAAACATAGTCTATCCTCGAAGGACTACCATGGGCGCCCAAGAGGAATGTATATTGCTGCTGATTGGAGTGCAGCAACCTCCAGCAGTCCATCAGGCCCATTGTCTCAATGAAGTCAGGCAACACCCTCCTGACATCCCTAGGCGGATATCTATCTAACACACCGGAGACCACTGCATTAAAATCACTACCCAGGGTCAAGAATCCACCCGGAAGATCCAGTATAACCCGTCCCAGGTCAGCAAAGGTCACAGACTGCAAGCCAGGAGGAACATAAATAGACACCAGAGAAAGCGTACAGCCCTCCCAGCGTCCCGATACAGCAACATAGAGCCCCCCTATCATCCAGAACAATAGATTCCACCTCTAATGAAAGAGAATTCTTGAGAAGGATCCCAACTCCTCGGGATCCAGACGTAAACCCAGCATGAGCCACTAGGCGATACCCCTTCCTATTCATCCCTTTGCACGTATTCCCTATCAAGTGGGTTTCTTGTAGCAGCACCACATCAGGAGAATGCCTTTTACGTAGTTGCAATACTACACTGCGTTTAATCTTATCCCCCAACCCATTTACGTTCCAGCTCATCACCCTCAACCCCCTACCCCCTATCATGAAAGAGAAAGAAGACCCAACCCTCCCTTGAGTCTAGCACAACAATGAAGAAGTCTCGCAATACGGCGCCTTGCAGGAACATGAACAAAACAAAACAAAGAACCATTGCCCCCCACCCCCCAAACTTCCCGTTACAATACCCCCCTCCCTGCACCCCTGCTTCCGACTATAAAGCCACCCCAACTCGCAGTGTGCCTGTCGCCCCCGCATCTGAACTGAACTACAAGAAGTAGATCTGAAGAGGAGAGAGACCCCCGATTGCCCGTTATCCCCCCCATTGTACTGCATGCATCAATATAATGAGATCAGAACCACCACAATAATCAGCCCCCTGGTGTCCCCAGATCCCAGAACAACAGCGCTCATTCCTGCTCTTGTGATCCCCCCTCCGCACCACCACTCTGTCGCTCCGGTTCTTGCTGGGCCGACAAAGTGTCTAACCAGTCAGCCGCAATTTCCGGCTTGTCAAAGAAGTAGGTTTGCTCACTGTGTTCGATCCGCAGCCTAGCCGGGAAAAGCATCACATATTTGAGTCCCATGTCCCATAGTCTTCTATTCACTCCCAGAAAACTGAGTCTCTGTTTTTGAACAGACTGCGCAAAATCCGGATAGAAACTGATGGACGAGTTCTCATACTTCAAGGGCCCACCCGCTCGGGAGGCCTGGAGGATGGGATCTCTGTCTCTAAAATTAAATATCCGAGCTATCATAGGCCTAGGCGGGGCGCCCACTCGCGGCCTTCCGCCAGGGACCCTGTGTGCCCGCTCGACAGTGAAGAACTTGCTCAGGCCTTTGGGTGCAAGATGTTGGATAATGAGATCCTCGACAAAGAGGTCTGCCGCCTGGCCTTCCGCCATTTCCGGCACTCCGATGATGCGCACGTTGTTCCTCCGGGCCCTCCCTTCAAAATCTTCCAGGCGACGGACGACGAGGTCATTCGAGGCCCTCAGATTCCGAACCTCGGTCTGCAATTCTGTAACGTCATCCGTGAGACTTGATGTTTTAATGTCCAATGATTTGACCTTTTCGCTAGTTTTCGTGAGGTCTGTGCGAATCAAATTCCCCTCAATGGATACTGTGTCCAGCTTATGAGCAAGGGTCTCCATTTGCTTCCCAAGGGAGGATTTGATCCCATCAATGGCGGCCATTACATCTTGTAACGTTGGTTCAGTTGCCAGACCAGAGGAATCTTTCACCTCATCCTGTGACCTCCCCGGTCCACTGGGCGATCCCTTAACTTGGGTATAGCGGTCCATAACATTAGATTGGGTGTATCCACCCCGTCTAGTGGTCTTCAATTTCTGCTTATCCCCCTCCGGCTTGTTCGCGATTGCGGTACAATGGGGGGGTTAAGACTTCCGAATGACCACCAGCCGATAAGATCGATCCCTCAGTTTCTGATCAGCGAAACGTGATCACACCGCTCCCAGAGAGGCAAGGTGCAAGAAGGCCTCGCGGCAAAGCACCAGCGACGGTCGGTCCGACACCCAGCTCTCAAGGCAATAATTTGTCCCTCGTCGGACTGTGCAGTCAACCAGCTCTCTTAACAGCGATAGGGTCATCCTTGCTAGTGAAATGCACCCAGGTCCGAAGACGATGTTGATTAATGAAATCGAAAGCGAAAGTAGGGCCTGACCGACCACTTCCGGTAAACTGCGCCGTTGTTGTTGAACTAACCTCGGGCACTCCGCCAACCCAAGCGCCGGACATCCCAGAGGTAGAGGCCGCAAACTCTCTAACTTCACAACTCTGGAATCCGGGTTCCGTTCGGGACACGGTTTATGGCGTTCGATTCTCCCGTGGTTCAGCTACACTGAGAAGTCAGCGGTAGACAGGATAAGTGGCAGGATATATTCGGGGGCTACGAGGGTCTCGGGAGCCCTGTGCTCACGCAGCCATCTTGGATGCGCACGAAGCTCCTCCCCTTTGCTTTTTCAGAATTTGTCACTGTAAATTCCTGTTTTGCTGCACTAACAGTGCTGGTAGGTGTACAGGTAGCCATGCACTATATAAGTGCTCCTAGAATAGAATGGAATATATTCTTGTAGCAGGAGTCTTGCAAGCTTACTTGCCAGCAACCTCAACCTCTGGCCCTCCTTGGCCCACTGAACTCTGCTCTGGAAACGGTGGTTCATTGCCTGACTGGTGTCTCTGAGGAACAAGTGATATAAAGGGTGCCATATATCAGACTAGGTAACTGAGAATTCAAAAATGTCAATACATCGGTTGGTTTGAAATACCCATTGTGATGCAGCCTTCAAATGATTACTAATAGTTTTTGTAATGTATCCCTTGAGGTACCAGTAAAAACTCTGGGCCCTATTCACAAACTGAATGTGTAGTATGTTTCCTAATACTACTAACGTATTACAAAAAGGACATTCATTAACCTACGTGTGGAGACCTCTGTCACCTATTTTTTCTATGTGGAGAACACAGCCCAGATTGTGAAGATCTCAGCAGACATAAGCCTACGTTTTTGTGGTAAAAGTGGGGGGGACAAGGGAGTGGCTGGGGAATATTTACCAGAAAATGAGAGGGTTAAGGAGGGTTCAGGTGAGGATTAAGATGTGGTTTGAAGGAGGGACAAACATGCACCCACGAAAGAGTAAGCCTACTGCTTTTCACAGACCGCACTTCTAAATTTACTACAGTCAAAAAGGTTCCAAAACAGTTGTAAATATACTCTGGCCGGGAGTAAGTCCAACACCACACATGGACAGCCACTGGAACTGTAACACCCTTCTGTAGAAGATAATAGAGGTAAGGACTTTAAAAAAAACACTAGTAAATAATGTTAAAATAAATAAACTTAATTTGACTTCTTAAAAAAGTATACAAATTCTACTTTGTCAGAAATAGTAATTAAATGTACGTATTATTGTATTATATTTTTAATAAACTTTTCAAAAATATATAAAACTTGTAATATTTTAAAAAAATATGGACAATAAATAAAATTAATTCTGCAAATACCTTTTAGTATTTTTTAAAACATGTTAAATTTAAACATTTGTAGGTGGTTATTTAAAAAAATATGTATTCATTAAATATATTAATGTAAACAACAAGGACCCCCTGTTAAAAAACTGAATTCGTAATACAGGGAAATAACAATGTGAGAAAAGTAAGCAATTAATGATACAACCAGGTAGGAAAAGTATGAAAAGCACAACAACCAATTAAAAAACACAAGATTGCATTTATTTCTAAGTATACATATTCATGTTAAAAACATTTAATACAAAAACATAAAAACCAAATGATTATATAAACAATCAATCATATACAAATAATGTACTTATAACACAATTGCACAAGAAGTAATAAAACAGTGGCGAGCAATATTAGTCATCGACGCGCGTTTCGGCGTTTTTACGAGAACGCCTTCCTCAGGAGCCACAATAAAATCTGAAAAACATATGTAAAGTAAATTAAAAACACAAAGGAGTAATCTCACACTCCCATCATAAACATAACAATACATGTACATATAGCTGTGCTTGCATACCAATGACTCCCTACTCGTGTAGCTAAACAATATAGCTACATAAGGTACAAACTAATCATTTTATATTTGAGCAGTGGTATATGAATTACTGAGAAAGGTCATGATAGGGTATTTCGACATGAGACTATTAAAAAGAGAAGATTTCTTCCCATTTAAACCTGAAACAATAGACTGATGTTGCTCACAGCAAAAGATGGAAAATACATGAGCATACAAGCTGGATAAAATTGTTTTTGCCTTACCAAAGAGAACACGAGATGAGTGTTCACTGCTTATTCCTTATATGTGTATCAAGACCGGATGAATATATAATCTCTTTGTTTTCCTATCGCCTGGGTGGAATCACACCCCACACGACGGAACTTGTTATCTAAAATGGTAAGAACACAGCTGTTGTAAATACAAAACAGTTCTCTAAAGTTCCAAATCCTGGGCCTATGGATTAACTCTAAATATGGTGAAAGCAATTATCGTACCAATAGTTTAGAGCTTGTTGTAGCCAAGCTGTCACTAATCATGGGCGTCACATATGCATTGGAAGATAAGGGTACCTCAATATGTGAAGGGTTCCCTTATGTATATTACTCGACCAGAAGAAAGTCTGACTGTGTGTCGAGATACGATTTCTAAAAAACGAAAATAAAGTGGCTATAGTTTACACTAAAGATCGAGTATACATAGTATCTATAGTATCCCCGATACATATATGGCATCGGTGTATATTAAAGGTAGATTTCTTACCAAAATTGTGAACACGGTAACGATTCCAACCAATTATGAGAACCACATGGAAGATAGCCAATACACGCTCCCAGTCTTTGAGATGGTAAAGTAACTCAAGTGCCTGTCCTTGTCTGCATGCACTGGATACACTAATGAACGTCCGTCAAACTTTAGTACTAAAAAAGAGAATGGTAACGGACCTCTAATTGCCATTCTATGCACAGATAGTTTATGTTCAGAATGCAATTTTAAGCTGGAAATACCAGTATCTTACCGAGTATAGTAAAAGACGAAAAATGACGTCTGGGTACACGAAGAAGCCAACCGTCAGTCTTCGGTACTAAGGAAAGAAATAAGACCAGCCTCTAATTATAAATGAATACATGGTTGATTTAAATTGCAAATGCAATTTCGAGGGCAGAGGCAGCTAACTTACCAAATATGATAAAAGATGAACGGTAACATCAACATGTGGGAGCCGCGCTCAGGATATCTGCCGGCGTCCCGCAACAGTGTCTTCGATACTAAGGGTGGAGATATGACAAACCTACAGTTACAAACAAATACATGGGTAATTTAATTGCGGGTGCAATTTCGAAGGAGGGGGCAGCTCGCTTACCGAATATGATAAAAGACGAACAGTAACATCAACCTGCGGGAGCCACGTTCAGGATATCTGTTGGCGTCCCGCAGCCGTTGGAAATGGTGAATAACCCGACCGGCTGCTACGCCCCTCCTTAAATGTGGGTAACTGGATTGCCTGCGCTGACGTGTCGGCCCGTCGGTGCTTCTCCTTAAAGGGAAAGAGCCCCAAGTTTCAATATTAAATAGAGTGGAACAACTAACGCATGTACCAGGTTCCAATACAAGACTCAAAACGTATGTTATGCCCGCATGGGGGCATAACTCCCGACTCATCAAATCGGTATGAGTCTTAAAGCAATATTTGTAAATGGTAAACCTGCAATAAGCATACCGAGCGGCGAGAGGAAGGGCAAAGAAAAATGACAAAGGTATATCCATATCGTCACATGATTGCCAGCACCAGGAATGTAATAAGTAATCTCAAAGATGCCTGAATGGGAATCATGATATCCCAGTAATGAAGAATGTCCTCATATGTCACTGGATCGGCATATGAACCACGGGTCTGCCTTAAGCCGCTATTGGGGGACCTTTCTGAACTAGGGAAGTCCCCTCATGATGAGGAGTTTCTGTCTCAGAATTCCTGATACAGGGGTAAATACCAGGGTGCTTTATGTGTACAAGGAAAGGGGGGGGGGGGTTGTTTTTTATTAGGGGATACGGAGGGGTAATAAGAAAAGGCCCCTGTGGGGACCCGGATTACTAATTCATTTTAATTTTTAACGGGTTTTCTATCTATTCCTGGATCAATGACGCAAAGAGAATGAACATATAGACTGCCAATAAAAATAATATTTCTATTGGAAACAAATGGCATTCTCGCAAGGAATTTCGTTTTTTAATCCCCTTTTATGTGTATCCAGAACAAAAATCCAAAAAACTTCGCGTTTTTTACGGATGGCGCATCCTCCTTTACTATCTGGGGTTTTAATCTTTTCTAGGATACGCCAATGTAGGTCTTCCGGTTTGTGTTGTAAATCAAGAAAATGTTTCACTAGGGGCGCATTCAGTTTCTGGGTTTTAATGGCTGATCTATGCTCTGTGAGTCGTGTTTGGATCGACCTGCACGTTTCGCCGACGTAGCCCATGCCACAAGGGCAACTGATAAAATAAACCACATTTGTGGTTTTACAGTTCCATAAGTCAGTTGCTTTAAAGGTGGAGCCATTGTGGATGAACATCTCTCCAAAGACTCCATGCTCCATCGATAGCCAACATATATATGTCCCGTTTTGAGGAACGCTTCATAGACAATGAAATAGCACCCTTTTTTGAGTCGATTTCCCATTGGTCCATATATATTGACAACATCTTTTTTATCTGGACCAATGGAAAAGACACTCTTCTTGAGTTCTTGGAGTGGATTAATTTGACCGACAGCAATCTGAAATTTACTGCGCCCCACAATGAGAATCAAGTCGAATTTCTAGATCTTTTAATTCGAGTTAATAATAATAAATTGGAGGTGGATCTATTTGTGAAAAAAACAGCTCGAAATACCCTACTACATTTCAGTAGTTTCCACCCCAAATGTCAACGAGAAAGTATTCCCTTCTCCCAATTTCTCAGGGTCCGCAGAAATTGTTCGAATGTGTCAGATTATGACAAACAAGCAGCAATTATGCGCAAAAAGTTCCGTGATCGTGGATATCCTCACAGATTAATAAGGAATTCTTATAAACGTGCTCGATTTTTCGATCGAGACGCGTTATTAACCCCCAAAGAAAATCAGGCCATTGATCGTATCGTGTGTGTAACCACCCATTCGACCATGAATGAACGTATAAGGCAGATCATTAATGCCAATTGGCATATTTTTAACTGCAATCCGTCCTCTACGTCTGCTTTAGCTAAACCTCTATTTGCACACAGGAGAAACAGGAATCTGAAAGACGAAATAGTTCACTCTAAGTTTAACTCCAAATTGCCCAATGGTAATCAGACTCAGAGATCACTACTGACTAATCTGCCAGTTCGAGGTACAGTTCCCTGTTCTTCTTGCAAATCTTGTAAGAATATCATGCTTGGAGAGATGTTCATCCACAATGGCTCAACCTTTAAAGCAACTGACTTATGGAACTGTAAAACCACAAATGTGGTTTATTTTATCAGTTGCCCTTGTGGCATGGGCTACGTCGGCGAAACGTGCAGGTCGATCCAAACACGACTCACAGAGCATAGATCAGCCATTAAAACCCAGAAACTGAATGCGCCCCTAGTGAAACATTTTCTTGATTTACAACACAAACCGGAAGACCTACATTGGCGTATCCTAGAAAAGATTAAAACCCCAGATAGTAAAGGAGGATGCGCCATCCGTAAAAAACGCGAAGTTTTTGGGATTTTTGTTCTGGATACGCATAAAAGGGGATTAAACAACGAAATTCCTTGGGAGAATGCCATTTGTTTACAATAGAAATATTATTTTTATTGGCAGTCTATATGTTCATTCTCTTTGCGTCATTGATCCAGGAATAGATAGAAAACCCGTTAAAAATTAAAATGAATTAGTAATCCGGGTCCCCACAGGGGCCTTTTCTTATTACCCCTCCGTATCCCCTAATAAAAAACTACCCCCCCCTTTCCTTGTACACATAAAGCACCCTGGTATTTACCCCTGTATCAGGAATTCTGAGACAGAAACTCCTCATCATGAGGGGACTTCCCTAGTTCAGAAAGGTCCCCCAATAGCGGCTTAAGGCAGACCCGTGGTTCATATGCCGATCCAGTCACATATGAGGACATTCTTCATTACTGGGATATCATGATTCCCATTCAGGCATCTTTGAGATTACTTATTACATTCCTGGTGCTGGCAATCATGTGACGATATGGATATACCTTTGTCATTTTTCTTTGCCCTTCCTCTCGCCGCTCGGTATGCTTATTGCAGTTTTACCACTTACAAATATTGCTTTAAGACTCATACCGATTTGATGAGTCGGGAGTTATGCCCCCATGCGGGCATAACATACGTTTTGAGTCTTGTATTGGAACCTGGTAAATGCGTTAGTTGTTCCACTCTATTTAATATTGAAACTTGGGGCTCTTTCCCTTTAAGGAGAAGCACCGACGGGCCGACACGTCAGCGCAGGCAATCCAGTTACCCACATTTAAGGAGGGGCGTAGCAGCCGGTCGGGTTATTCACCATTTCCAACGGCTGCGGGACGCCAACAGATATCCTGAACGTGGCTCCCGCAGGTTGATGTTACTGTTCGTCTTTTATCATATTCGGTAAGCGAGCTGCCCCCTCCTTCGAAATTGCACCTGCAATTAAATTACCCATGTATTTGTTTGTAACTGTAGGTTTGTCATATCTCCACCCTTAGTATCGAAGACACTGTTGCGGGACGCCGGCAGATATCCTGAGCGCGGCTCCCACATGTTTATGTTACCGTTCATCTTTTATCATATTTGGTAAGTTAGCTGCCTCTGCCCTCGAAATTGCATTTGCAATTTAAATCAACCATGTATTCATTTATAATTAGAGGCTGGTCTTATTTCTATCCTTAGTACCGAAGACTGACGGTTGGCTTCTTCGTGTACCCAGACGTCATTTTTCGTCTTTTACTATACTCGGTAAGATACTGGTATTTCCAGCTTAAAATTGCATTCTGAACATAAACTATCTGTGCATAGAATGGCAATTAGAGGTCCGTTACCATTCTCTTTTTTAGTACTAAAGTTTGACGGACGTTCATTAGTGTATCCAGTGCATGCAGACAAGGACAGGCACTTGAGTTACTTTACCATCTCAAAGACTGGGAGCGTGTATTGGCTATCTTCCATGTGGTTCTCATAATTGGTTGGAATCGTTACCGTGTTCACAATTTTGGTAAGAAATCTACCTTTAATATACACCGATGCCATATATGTATCGGTGATACTATAGATACTATGTATACTCGATCTTTAGTGTAAACTATAGCCACTTTATTTTCGTTTTTTAGAAATCGTATCTCGACACACAGTCAGACTTTCTTCTGGTCGAGTAATATACATAAGGGAACCCTTCACATATTGAGGTACCCTTATCTTCCAATGCATATGTGACGCCCATGATTAGTGACAGCTTGGCTACAACAAGCTCTAAACTATTGGTACGATAATTGCTTTCACCATATTTAGAGTTAATCCATAGGCCCAGGATTTGGAACTTTAGAGAACTGTTTTGTATTTACAACAGCTGTGTTCTTACCATTTTAGATAACAAGTTCCGTCGTGTGGGGTGTGATTCCACCCAGGCGATAGGAAAACAAAGAGATTATATATTCATCCGGTCTTGATACACATATAAGGAATAAGCAGTGAACACTCATCTCGTGTTCTCTTTGGTAAGGCAAAAACAATTTTATCCAGCTTGTATGCTCATGTATTTTCCATCTTTTGCTGTGAGCAACATCAGTCTATTGTTTCAGGTTTAAATGGGAAGAAATCTTCTCTTTTTAACAGTCTCATGTCGAAATACCCTATCATGACCTTTCTCAGTAATTCATATACCACTGCTCAAATATAAAATGATTAGTTTGTACCTTATGTAGCTATATTGTTTAGCTACACGAGTAGGGAGTCATTGGTATGCAAGCACAGCTATATGTACATGTATTGTTATGTTTATGATGGGAGTGTGAGATTACTCCTTTGTGTTTTTAATTTACTTTACATATGTTTTTCAGATTTTATTGTGGCTCCTGAGGAAGGCGTTCTCGTAAAAACGCCGAAACGCGCGTCGATGACTAATATTGCTCGCCACTGTTTTATTACTTCTTGTGCAATTGTGTTATAAGTACATTATTTGTATATGATTGATTGTTTATATAATCATTTGGTTTTTATGTTTTTGTATTAAATGTTTTTAACATGAATATGTATACTTAGAAATAAATGCAATCTTGTGTTTTTTAATTGGTTGTTGTGCTTTTCATACTTTTCCGCCCTGGTTGTATCATTAATTGCTTACTTTTCTCACTTCATTAAATATATTTACATTCATATTTTAATTTACTTTTAAGATAATATTGCTGACATTTGTTTATTTGTTATAGGTTTATGACAATGTATATAAAAATATTTTATATCGGTATATAACAATAAAATATGTTCACAATTTATTTTACAAATGTAATACACTTTTGTACTCTTCTCTATACTTTACCATAGAGAGATCTACACCCCTGTGGCAATGACCTTCGCCTATGTGTGAAAAGTTACTTGTAGTAATTTTACATTGGTAAATTTGGCTTCGCTCCTTGGTTTCAGTGGGCGGGTATGTGTAAATCTATGGTTTGTAGTAACATTACCCTTGGAAATAGTGAATAGCGAAAAGTAGTAAAGTGACTACAAAGTGTAAGAGTAAATTCATATGTGGATAAATGCACGCATGTAAGTTTACCTTTCTGAATGCAGCCTAATTTTCTTTTTAGAATTTTCTAATGTCTTTTATTTGTTCTTCAGTATTTTCTTGTTAATTTTGTGTTCTTTAAACTGGGCAACCTCTTGGTTTTTGTCATCTAATTTTAGGGCCTCCGTTACATCTTACATCTTGACCATTCCTAAACTGTTTACCAAGATCCTCTATTTCTCTTGTTTGTCTTGTAATTTCTTGATTCTGGATTGTGTTTGCTATAAATGTTCAACATTCTTTGAAATTATCCTTATCTATAAGTAGGCCAGGTTCTTTTCTGACTTATAGACCTTCTGAATTCATTTCTACTTTCCAATATTCAATCATAAATTGATCATGCGACTCACCCTTCAACAGTTTATTCTTTAAATCAAGAAATGTATCCTGTTCCATTTAGATTACATATACCCCACAAGGGAGTTAGCATGTTATTTTTTTCTCAAGAAAACCTTTATGGGGTATTTGCTTTCTCCTACTAATGTGCGTATTGCGTTTCACACATGAGTAACTGGAAAATTACGTGCAGTGCGAAATGTATTCTTGGAAGTACACTGCGGGGCAGATTTACAAGCCACTTTTTTATTTTTGAAAACCTTTATTGTGCACAAAGTCAGTACATATACGGGCCTACAACCGTCCGGCCGGCCACGAACTCTTACGAAGCACTAGTGCATACAATATGGTGTCAGGGTAACGCAGCAGAGCAATAGGTGAGAAGTAAGGCATAGATCAAGAAGCATTACAGTACCCGGGCACAGGAGCAATGTAGGTTAATTTTGAACTTTTACGCAACTATTAAGGTCAATACATATTACTCCGCACATAAGCTAATAAAAGATAAAGAGGAAGAACAAGGTCCATGTAGGTGGGACTCGCCGAGAAACAACAGCACCAAACAGTTCGAATCATAACATGCAAGTCCCGACCAGAGGAGGGTCACAAACGAGTCATGCCACCAGAAAGCTATCTCAACACCCCCTAAACAATTGTGCCACCACCCATCCCCCAATACGCCTAACACAGACCAAAGAAAAAGGAAAAAACATAAAAAGAACAAAGAAAGGCACCATAGAAAAAAACCCTCGAATCAAATAGTAACCCCCCACCCTACACACATGCAGAGGCTATGGCCTGCCCCCCCCCCCTAGCAGAGTGTCTGTCGCCCCAAAAAACCCGAAATATAGCAAGAAAAGAGAAAGGAGGAAGAAGAAAAAGCAAAGGGGAAAGTGAAGTAAAAGATTATCCTTTGACAGGGGGAGTGGGAACGGAAACCCATCCCTAGACTCCCACAAGAGCGAAACCGGGAGGAGGACCAGTCATATGTGCATGCGGACTCCGCCGGCCTAAGAAACATTCCCGCCCCAACAACAATACAAGCAAAGCTACAACAGTAGATCAGTCAGGGCGAGTCAATAAACAGTCCGTAAGAATCAGGTCTAAAACAGTAACCACCATGTCCCCACCCATCCGCCCGGTAATTTAACCATAAAAAGTCTCCTAGCCCTGGCCCGTTCTGGGACACGGCCCCTCACCCCTTCTACGTGATAGTCCAGTGCGGTCCAGGAAGACGATGGAAAATGGCCGCCCTAGGGAGGGGGGCGGTGCGTAGACAAAGAAGAAATGGCGTCCGCTCCCGGGATACAGTTGTCCCTCGGTACTAGTTCCCACTGGCGTATCCGGGCCCACAAAGTCACAAAGCAGAGCAATCCAAGATCTTGACAATAATGCAAAGGAAGAACCTGGAAGGTAGTCCACAGGTAGCCGACTTTTCCGCGTCGCAGGCAGTAGTGCATAGTTGAGCTTGGAGCGAGGGGGAAACACTGTAGCGACGACCGAGCTGTAAGATGGCAACAATCCACTACCTTCCACTGATGCAGCAACTGTAACCTCCACTGTATCCCTTCGAAGATACGTTGTGGCAGTAGGCTGTGACAGCTCCTGTCTGGAGCCCTGTGAGAGACAAGTTCCCCGCTTCTGCCTGCATACTTGGGCGCAAGCATCAAACCGCACCCCCAGCTCGGTACAAGTGACCTTCATCGCCGTTGCCAACTCACCCAGGGCCGCCAGCACATCCCCAAGGGTGAAGTCAGGCTGAAGTGCCCCCGTTTCCAGATGTTCATGGGGAGAACGCGTCCCGGCCCCCTCAGGATCGATGCGCTCGCTTTTTCGTGGGGAGCCTGCATAGGTTTCCGCTGCAAGGCGAGCCACCGGCATCGCCATCTTGTCTTTTCCCAACGAGGTGATGTGGGGTGGGAAACGGGGGAAATCACGGGGCGCGATGCTGCTACCGGAGCAATCCCGGGGCATGCGATAGACCGCCCGGTCCAGGGGCAGTGCTTGCGGGCCCGTAGCAAAGCAATGAGGCAAGCAGCGTCCGATGGGGGTTGCAATCAGCGGCCAGAGGGACGAGGAGAGCAGAACAGAAACATGGCGGCCGGGAACAAAGGATTCGCCGGGAGACACGACTCCCCCCTGTCACCACACTGCCCGGAGCGTACACTGCATCCACCAGCGGCAGGCAGCGCCGAGGCCGCGCTCCTGCGAGGAAGCGCCGTCCAGTCGTGCCACCCCCGCAGCGGATCGGCTGTGATGTTGCGTGGGGTCTGGGCGCGTTGCAGTGCGAGCTGGTCCCGGGCCGGGGCAAATCGGCCAGTAGCTGACGATTCTGGGCGATTGGAGAGGTCGGCGGAACACCGGTGGCAACAGCTCCGTTTCCCGTACCTTTCAGAACAAAAGCTGGTAAGCGGGGCTAGCAGGATTATGGTGCGGGACTCCGGGGCCGGCGGAGCCGAAGGCTGCGCGTCCGATCAGGTCGCCATCTTGGCTCCTCCTCCTACAAGCCACTTTTGCGTCACTTTTAACATAGGAAAAGTGACGCAAAAGTAGGCAGGGGACTTGTAAATCTGCCCAGAGTATTGTTTCGGTCATTTACAGTACCTATGTTCCCGTTGAGGTATTTTTGTTGTGTTGGGCATTGCTTAACCCCCAGACGTCCTAGACATATGGGATTCTTGTAAGCTCTAAGTTCCATTGTGCTGTTGCTACCTCCACGCCTGTGTCTTCTAGAAAGTCAAAGGCGAGCGTTAGCTATTAATTGTAGATGTTTTTATGTAGCGAATCAAGCTTGCACTTTGTCCTGGTTTCTTGCCAAATACTTGTCTGAGCCAATCAATATTTGTACTCCCTCTGTACTTCTGTAAAAAGAATTTGAACATCGGCCAGATAGATATTTTCCAGAGAAAGGTTGCTGCTAGTTGCTGATTCTCTCAAGGCCAGGAAGAGGGCTAGCTAGCATTGTGGAGAAATCCTTCTGCTGTGACCTGCAGTACTTCCTAGTAAAGGGAGAGGAGCACCCCATTGATTATGGGGACAAAGATCATGAATGATATGGAGATTGGTGCACAGCCTTTGTTATTTGATCCAAATTTATTTTGGGTTTTAAACAAGTTATGGGTGCTACACGGGTAACGCCTTCTGTCCTGGGCGTCTAAATTCAAAACAATATGTGCTCCTAATGGTGCATTAGTTGCATCCCCCTGTGCACACCTTCTGGTTCCTTGAATTACAAGTATGACTCCAAACAAAGTTGTCCTCTTTTCAATCTTTATTTATTCTCCTTATTCATTGTTGTAGAATTCTGTTCATGAAATTATTTTGTCATTCCATACTGATTCTTCACATGATTACATGGCATCTAGCTTTAATTCCTATGCATTTCGGGCACAGAGCCCTTCCTCAGGGAGCATCGCTACAAATCAAAAAATGAAAAGAGGCAAACTTTGTTTGGAGTCATACTTGTAATTCAAGGAACCAGAAGGTCTGCACAGGGGGATCCAACTAATGCACCATTAGGAGCACATATTGTTTTGGACAAAGATCATGACCCACTGACATGCCCCAACTAACATGGTGATTGTCTAGAGGGAGTGAGTCACCTCGGCAGCTCTGATTGGCTCTGTGGGCCTGCATTCTGTTGGTATTTATTTATTTATGTTCTCAATCAGATTTCTGACGTAACAGGGAAAGAGTGATGCTACTTTACTTGGAAAAGCTGTTAGCACACAGAACATTAGCAAATAATTGAGATGTAGAAATGCTTTACAAGGAACCAACAAACTATGACAGCAAAGTTAAAGGAATAAAAATATTAGTGATTGCCTAACAACATATTCCAAATAGAACACACACATGAAGCCATACTAAAAAGGGGCTAAAGTTTTTGAACTAAAAGGAGAAAAACTAGCAGCAGTGGGCAGGTAAGCAGGCAAGGAAAAACAGAAGGAAAAAGAAGCCAGTTACACGGAATTGTGAAGATGCTCAAAGGCTGCAAGCTTGGGACAATAGTAAAAGATAAGCTAAGGTTTCAAATGTGTAGGAAAATAAAAAAGTATAGAAAATCAGGGTAATCAGTCAGTCATTAAAACTTTATTTGGTTTGTTACAACCATAAAAGTGTACACTTTACATTTTATAAAACTTTATAAAAACACATAGTATAAAAAAATTATAAAAATGCAACACATGGCCATTTCCTGGAGGATAACACAGCTCCTTTTGTTGATAATCAATATCCTCCTGAATTATTAAAATCCCAATGAATTAGACATATATAACCAAAATCTTCCAAACACAACACATACATTACTATTAAAATACAATCTCATTTTATATTGGGTGGGGGGGGGTTACTTGCACCTATAACTCTGTACACTGGAGAAACACCCTAACTCTACTCATGTATTTCCCCAAGGCACAGGTTATATCCAAATTTGTCATTTCCACTAAGAGGTTGGCAGCTTGCTTCCTATTCATAATCCTGTATTTTTTAAATATCGGGCATAAAATCTCCTTTCGTATTTCAAGAACGATCCTACAGTCTAAAAAAATATGTATAATGTCACAGGGGGTACCTAACATACAAGTGCAATTAACATAATTATTTGTCATGAGGTTTTTAATCCTATTATTTACGTAACATGGATTTATTTCCATTCTCACGTTTAGTACCTCTCGTCTTAGACAGTGATTTAGTGACCTGTCTAAATAAGGATACAGTTGATCTTCTGAAGCCCATTTTTGGGTCATATGGGACACCGAAGTTTTCTGCATGAGGTACTCTCGATCACATGTACGGGATACGTCGTCTCCCAAAAACCGTAGTTCTTTTTTGCCTATTATGGCGTGTGCTAACTGCGTGCCTAGTTCTAATCCCAGCACTCCATATGCTTCTCTTAATGAGGCTCTTGTTTCTTTCACCCAGGATAACTCACTAGAGGCAGGAAACAGTGAAATTGCAGAAAGAGCAGCTGAGGGTAGGTTTAAAGGGAAGAGAGAAGAAACAGAGAGCCAAAGCGAGGGGAGAAAGAGACAGGGAGACTAGCATAGACTGTATCTAAGAAGTACTACGTTTTTAGAAGTCTAGATGTATTTTGAACTTTTTCTTGAATAAGAAAATATGGCGAATGTCACTTGGTCAACTGGGAAAGCTTGTCCGAGTAGGCTATTCCCGAAAAAGATTGTGTGTTCTGAATGTATTTGTTTCACACATTAGCTTCTCAAACTCTTATTGCATCCAGAGATTCTTCTGGATGATGGAAGACATTCGTGGTGAAGGACATCCAGTGTGATATTGGCGAGCTTGACTTTTATTTTGACACGTAAAGTGATGGAGATCCTTTAAACTTGAAACATCTGAGTGAAATTTTCATTCAGGAAACACAAATTACTGCTGAATGAAGAACTTGATTTCATTCTCCATTTTTTATACTCAAGAGAGGGACTATTTCCATTGCCTTTCTAAAAAGTTAGTGTTATAAAGTGACCTTGTAACATTTTATCTGAATGCATTTTTAGTGCTCTGTTAGGTGGTAATTTATTATTGTCTTCTTCAAATTTAATGATAAAATGCATAACACAATTAAAAATACTGGTAAAACTGCCAGCTCAGTGAAAATTTTAAACTTTTGATTACAAGTGTATACCAGTCATGTTTAGATGGTGGTATTGTTTTCTTTTTCTGCCACATGCTTGCAATAAAAAAATTAAAAAAGTAAGCATTGCATCAGCTTGCTGAGACCAGCCCTGCTGGCTTTGCCAATGTATGTACTTAGTCTGAAACATTGTTTGTTAGTTGTTATTAGTCTTCCAGTCTGGTGGGAGGTTTCTTACAACTATGGGGCCCTGTAATGCATCAGTCTTTTTTTGTGCTGGCGGTTACTGTGCTTGGCTTGTTCTAATAATCTGCCATCTGTGTTGATTGTATATATTGAACATTGGAATGTTGAGAGCTCTATTGAAGACAATGGAATGCTCTGGGATTCTAATGGCTGATAGAAGCCCAGAGCATCAACATTCCAATGTTTGTTCACAGCTGTTGCTGTGAACAAAAGCCTGACGGACCCTGAGGAGATTTCAACACACTCGGGCTCCGTGAGGCCTTTGTTTTACAAATTCGAACATTCTCCCCTTTAGGGGTGGAATGTTCTAATAACCGTAGAGCCTTCTGTAGCGGGCTTTACCGGCCATTAAAGGCTCGCTCCCTTGTTAAAGGCCTTCACCTGAAAACAATGTAGTGCTCCAGCCTTCTATTGTCCAGTAGAAGCCTGGAGCATCAACATTCCAATGTTTGATCTCAGCAACAGGTGTGAACAAAGGTCTGACGGAACACAAGGGGATTTCAACCCCTTTGGGCTCCTTGAGGCCTTGAGGCCTTTGATTTACAAAGTAGAACATTCTGCCCTCTAGGAGCAGAATATTTTAATAGCCTTAGAGCCCTCCGTAGTGGGCTCTACCAGCCATTAAAGGCCTGCCCTCTTGTTAAAGGCCCTTGTCTTCGGTTCCAGCCTTTAATGGCCATTAGAGCCCTCTATGCTGAGCTCTAAGGCTATAGTAAAGCCTGCTATGGGATTTAATATTCCCCCGCCCCACAAACACCTTCTAAGGACCTTTTTCACTCAATGTTGTAGGGACTTTGCAACACATTTATTTTGCTTTCTGACCAGCACATGAGATCTCAGAGTAGCAGTCGTACTATACAAACCGCAGTTGCAGTCTCCCTGCTATCAGTGTGATTGTACTACCTAGAAATCATCTTGTGATTCATTTTTGTTATGTTTGAATTTATCGGCATTGTAATTTAACACTCTTCCTTAGCTGCCTTTATGAGTAACAGGAAAATACCTGCGGGCAATGGCTCACCTCTTCCAAAACAAGTTCCGGTTAAACCAGTTTCAAGAGCAGATAATTTCAACGACCTGGGATCGTAATGACGTCATTGGAAGAGGACTCACTACAACACTCCAATCAAGTTGTGCAAAAGGCCACTTTATTGGGAGCTAGCTTGGTCATTACACTGAACCTTCGGCTGAGCCACACAGGGTATTATGCCCTAACATCACCCCAACATTTTACCCCTAACCCTTCTCCCTTTCCCTAACAGTTTCCCACCCTAACATACACACCACTAAAAACTCTGATCTTAAGCAAACTTTTGATTAAACTACCTGGTATGTGTTCTCTTACATTATCCACCAATTTCAATTGCCTAGTCTACCAGCTCCTGGGCCAGGCCCTCCTCTTGCTTCTCTGTTCTTCCTTTCTCTTCCCCTGCTTCCTCTGTCCCCTTTTTCTCGCTTCTCCATCTTTGCATTGTTTGAGGCCTCACTGCTCCCTCCCAAGCGATATACATCCACATACTTCTCTTTCCAGCCTGCTCCCAAAACCTTTCTTGTGCTAGGATGAGAGGTATGTCTTTTCTCTTTTGGCGGAGAGAGAAAATGCACCCATGGTCCTCATGGAGTGTGATGACAAGATGTGGTGGTCTCACGGCTGCCTGCATCATTCTGCTTCTACCATCCCAAAACTCCTTGGTGGTGCAGGTGCTTCCCCACTCCCCTGAGACCCACCTCAGGAGGGAAATCGCTCAGTGGTTAATTTGTAAAGAAATAAGTGCTGGGGCTCTTGACAGGAGGCAGCTTGCGCCAGCCCATTTCTCCTGTTAGCGCTGCCTAAAACAGAACTAACTGCTAACCATGAAAGTGGGGAGAGGATGTGGGGGTAATGGTCAGAGCTTCCGACTTCGGAGCTGGGGATCCAGGTTCAAGTCTCTACATTGGCTTGACATCCTGTGATTCTGGGCAAATCACTTCATTTCCCCATAAATTAATGTGTCTGTTGTAATGTGCTTATTGCTAATGCAGTCTCTCCACTATGGTTCTCTCTCTGCCTGCTCAGCCTGTGGTGATGTCACGTGGAATGTTGGGGTTGCTTTGTATGAGGAAGGATTCAGTTGGTGTGATGGGCTGAGCAGAGTGGACCTTGCTCCTGGTGGGGCATTACCAGGCATTACCAGAGATTACCAGATATTACTATGGATCTTCTTGTAACTGAGAACCTGTAGATTACTACAAGAATAAATCTACTAATACCATCTACAAGACTTGTCTGAGCTTCCATACTTCGTTTTAACAGTGTCCTTATCCGGTACTCATTAAAAGTGTCAGTGTTGATGATTAGGTGTAGGTGCTGAGCACTGCAAACCACCTACTCAAATTAAGCAGTGGAATCACTACGACACTCTATTCAAATTGTGAAAAAGGGCACTTTATTGGGAGCAAACTGGGCTATCCAGATGAACGATGCGGTTGAGCTGCGTAACCAATTATGCCCTAAAAATTAACCCAATATTTCACTCCTAACCTTTCCCACCCTAACAGTTTCCCACCCCAACCTACCTACCCTACTTTATCCCCAACAATTCTGACCTTAACCACAATTTTGATTTAAACGTCCTCATCTGCTTTCCTTTTGGTTCTCCACCAATTTCAATTGTTGAGTCTACCCGCCCCTGGACAAGGTCTTCCTCTTGATTCCCTGTTCTCCTTCTCTCTTGCTCTGCTGCTTCTTCCCCCCTTTATTTGGCTTCTTCATCTCTCCATTGTTTGAGCCTTCATCACCGCCATAGAAACCCTCCCTAGAAGTGTTCTCCATCCTAAACCTCCTACTATCCCATCTAATCCCCTGTTTTCTCCATCAGTTTTTCCAGGCACAATTTATTGCTGATCAATGGCAAATGTACTCTATTATGTCAAAACTAAACCAGGGAATCAGTAACAATTTCGCAATGTTTGATAACTGTCAAGACTTTTGCAAAATACCAATATTTCTGTATTAATCTTTTTGCGAGCTCTATATATAGCAGCTGTTTTTTAGCCCCCTCCACACTCTAAGTGGCAACAGCTGTGCCAAGCAAACCTTCGTACAAACCCCCTCTCCTTCCAAAACCTCAGATCCTTCTTCCCCATTTTGATCACCTCCAACTCCGTAGACTGAACCAAATTGTTCTTGCTAAGGTGCAAAACTACAACATTCGCCCGCAGCCGCTTTGCCCCCAGTTCGCACATTGTCAGCATCAACTGCCCCCATCGCAGTCCCCCCAAGCAACACCAAGGGATAGATGCCTTCATGTCCAGCTGTTGAACGTAGACCTGCTTTCCTGCATGCTCCCAGCCCATTTCACTGTAGAATCCCCACCTATCCAGGTGTCTCTCTTCCAACCTCACTTATTCTCTGCACCTTCAATAGAAATTAAAGTCATTAAGATTGTCCTGCCCCCTAGCGACCCTGATCTCATTTAACCCCACATCCAGTTACTCTTTCACGTCCCCAACCCCTTCAGACACTCCTCACTCGAAGACACTTAAAACCCCTCTGAACGAACGGGTGCCAAAGTCCTTCTTTTTTCATCCTCCCTTTCTCAAACATTTCTGCAATACCCCTAAGGTTTGCCTGCTCATCACCTTTGGAATGCCCCCTCTCCAAATAATGATCCTCACTGGGCAAATTTCCTCCTGCTCCGGTTGAAACAGCGATACCCTTTTCCCCTGTCCATTCTGATCAGTCTTGCTATGCCTCAATCCTACACCCTTATCCCCCTTTACCACATCCTCCGCACTCAAACCGGCTACTTTTTGCCCCGACTACTTCCAATATTTAAAATACGCCAAACAACAGCACCACAAATACTATTGCAAACAACACTTCCCAAGCAGGTGTGCATGCACTTCTTGTCTGGGCCACCAAAACCCTCAAAATCTGACTGGCTTCCCTGCTTCTCTAGACCAACCTTCCAGTATCCTCCAATCCATCACCACAATGGTCAATTGTGACAACCTCCTCTAAATCTGTTCAATCAAAACAATTACCATTTCCATCTGCCTCTCTTCCCTGACCTGAATTATCCTTTCACATTGCCCCTGAACCTAAATGCTCCGACCATCCCCGCTGTAAGGCCTTCTTGTAGGCTCAGCTATTGACCTTTCTACCAGTTTCATAGATCTAGTAGTCTGAGCTCCCACATGTTCAGAGGCACAGGCCTACCCTTCAACTCTGCATGGGGAGCCAAACCATGGGATTTCACCCACCAAGAACAAGAGAACACATCAGCTACACTGTTGTCCATTCCAGCAGTATGTCTCCCTCTGAACAAAATGTTCTTCTTCAGACACACCTGGACCAACTCTCAGCAATTATAAAATATTCTTATCTTGCATAGTTATCCTGTTGATCATGTGCACCACAGAGACATTTTTAATCACAAATATCACCTTTCTGTCACTCATCTTTTGTCCCCACAGCCGAACTACCACAACCACCAGAAAACCTCCAAGAAAACTATTTTGTGTCTCTTTTTATCTTTAAGCCATTTCTCTGAGCACCACTCGCCCTTGCAATACGTCATGAAACACCTGCTCCTGACACTTCAGAGGATTATCTCCACTGTCCAAGTCAGTCTGAAACCCCAGAATGACACCAATTAAGAACTCCAACAACGTTAACTAGATCTGCAAATCTTGCCTCACTCTTCTGTCACTCTCACTCAGTGGTTTTGTGCCACCCCTCATGGCAAATGTCTCCTGTCTGTAGAAGACTCTGCCGCAATTTCCAGAGCTTGCACTTGTCTTTCCTGATCACTTTTTGCAATGGTCTAATCAAAAGCCTCATCATGTTGTCAGTAGTCTCAACACCATCACCACTGAGCCCCATTCAGTCCCCAAAAATGGCAACCCAGTGTACGGGCCCTGTGTCTTCTCCGCTTGTATGCCAAACTAGTCATCCACCCATTCCAGTGTTTTCATCATCTCCCATACTCCCCGGTGACACTGCTCTGCCTACCATCAAAAAGTCATCCAAATGGTGTTTCATTGCTCTTTCACCTCCATCTGTTTTACTGCCAGCTCCACAACAATGCTTATTGCGGTCATAGACCATAAAAGCACAGATAGAATATGTACATACACAAGATAAAATACATAAATAATTAAGAATACATGGTTAAAAAGTTATTAAACAGTAAGTTATCAAAAGAAAGGTAACAAACATCACAATTAATCACAATTTATCGCAATTCATTAGAGTGAGCCTTCTGCGCCACATACGTGCAAGCTACTGAACGCCCCATGGGCATTGCTTTGTCAACCTAGTAATGTTTTGGAAAGTGTATGCCCAGTAACTGAAAGTCTTCCAGATGAGCTGGAAGAAGCTGAAATGCCGGCTTTATATCGACCTTCCCAGTTTATCACCTGCATCACACAATTGCACCAGCTCAATCGCCTGGTCGATCTGGCATAATGAAATGAGCACTCACTCTACTTACTGAAGTCTTTTATGGAGGTTCCCTACGCAGGGACATCTTAAGGATTTTGGGGGCCCTGGGCCAAACATATTTTGGGGGCCCCTGTTCAGAACAGCTTTGAATTTATGATCCGATTTGAGCCCCTGTTTCCCACGCAGTTTTCGCTTCCTCTGCTGCGTTAGCGATCCAGTTTGCATCATAGGCATTAGCCTATATATTCCTGATGTAAATGGACGCGCGTAGCTGACAGTGGTAGGAGTAAGTGTTTCCGGCCCTACTACTAGGTGTTTAATACTTTTTAAATTGTATATGTGTGGCTGAATTACTCTGTGCTTTTTAACAATTTCTCCTACCTGCGCGCAATTTACTTGGTTCTGCTTGTCTACACCTCCTTAGATGCTCCGATTCGCATCTCGCTTTCCACCGCAGCTGATAAGCTGATTGTGCGGATGGTTGAGGCTACTATTGGGCTCCTCACTTCCGCCCATGCAGTTTCCACTTCCTCAGCTGCATTAGCGATCCAGTTTGCATCATAGGTATTAGCCTATATATTCCTGATGCACACGGATGCACGTATTGGATGTGAGCAGTAGGCGTGCCACTAGCCCATCAATGAAAGCCCGTCCAGTCATGTTGACCAGTTCCGCTCCGGTGAGTTTCTTCCACTATATTACATAGGGAATAACTGATTAGCCTTAAGCGGCTACCATTATGTCAGTGTACTGCGGCTGATCCGAGCTTGGAGGTAGACTTTAGATGCAATAAGTGCAACTGGTCTCTAATCCAGCCCAGGAAATTCACACCAAAGATCCTCCCACGTAAAATAAGTGTAAAAACAATAAGAAAACAGAAGACTTAAAGGCCACCCTTTTAAATTGTCGCTCTATGCAAAAGCATGAACCACAAATCTATGGCCTACTTTTAGACGAACAGCCTGATCTTTTATTTCTCACTGAGACCTGGCTGTCTGAAGCCTCCAACCCTACTAGCACCTCAGCCATCCCTATGGGTTATAAGATCCTTAAGAGGGACCGACCAAATGGGAAGGGGGTCGGTGTTGTCATAATTTACAATTAAAAGCTAGACTGCTCTCCCATCCCGATGGAAAACATCGAGGGGGCAGAGTCCTTAGGCTTCCGCTGTACCTTCCCCCCCATCATAGAATAGCTGTTTTTCTGATTTACAGACCTCCCTGTGCAATTGGAAATGTTATTACTACACTTAATATAGCCACCACCTCCCTGGGTTTAAAATACAACAACTGCCTGATTCTGGGAGATTTCAATATACATATGGACAATGGAAAAGACCCTCAAACAATTTCCTTGTTGAAGACGCTGCTGGCCTGCACCATGTTTCCATCTATTTCTTCAATCACCCACGAGAAGGGCCATACACTAGACAAAATCTTTCACGACTGACATATCGGTAAGCCTACCTCTTCCCATTACCTGGTCTGACCACCTCCTAATAACATTTGTCATTCCCAACTCTGCCACAGCACCTCGGGCTAACGAAGGGCAGAAGGTCTCTAATTACAGGTCATTCCATAATATATCAATCCCAATGTTAGCAGACGCCCTCGGTCATTCCTCAATAGATTCATGGCTCCGAACAAACATTGATGCAGTGGTACCGGTGGTTTCCCGCTACTCACAGAGGTCCACCCCACCAGCTCCATGGTTTAACGATTCCCTTAGATCTAGCAAAAGAAATTGTAGAAAAATGGAATGGATATGGTGTAAATACTATTTACCTGAGGAGAGGCAGGTGTATAGAGACACCTTAAAAGCTCATTATATTCTTGTGAAGGCAGCCAAGAAAAACTTCTTTCAAACCAAGATAGAAAATGCCCAAAATAAGAGTAAGGAAATCTTTAGCATAGTTAAACCCTTTACCGCCCGAAAGCTGGCACAAAGGAAGGGCCATGCACTAAAGAATGGTCTAAGCAAATAGCTCAATTCTTCCACAAAAAGATCTCCGTGATCCAACAAGCCTTCACTAACATTTCAGAAGAAGAACTGACTTTCTACCTTAGTTCTAATAGCAAATTTCACCTCTTGGATCCTCCGTCTTACTAGCTTTCCCTGAGTTTCAGCTTGAAGTCACTGACCCTTCTCCGAAGCATTAAGTCTGACTCTCCTACCGACCTATGTCCAGCGAATATCCTGAACCTATTAGCTCCCACCATAAACCCAACGGCAAACCAGCTTTTTAATGCTTCCCCCTCCTCAGGCAACATGCATAAATAATGGAAGAATGCTAAGATTCTTCCACTGATAAAAAAGGCTAACGCCAATCCAACGCAGGCCAATCTCCCTTTTTCCGTCCCTTTCCAAAGTATTAGAGAACCATGTAAACAAGGCCCTCCAAAACACACTGAAGATTGGAAGCTCTTTCATGAGTCCCAATCCGGTTTTAGGGCTAATTACAGTACGGAGTCCGCTCTGCTGGAAGTGACTGAATTTCTCAAGGGTAAGCTGGACCAGGGAGGCAAGACTGTTCTAATACTGTTTGATCTGTTGGCGGCCTTTGATACAGTCCCACATGAGAGGCTCCTGGAGAGACTTGCTAAAATCGGCCTGGGGGACCGCCTTAACACAGATGTCATCCTTCTTGGCAAATAGATCTCAGGACATCTGGCTCCCCTATTTCTCATTCCAGGTACCGGCCATGAATGTACGTGTCCCTCAGGGCTCCATTCTCAGTCCTATCCTTTTTAATATATATCTATCCCCCCTTGCATTCCTGGTAGAGGAAGAGGGCGCCAAAAAGTATTTCCTATGCTGATGACGGTCAGCTGAATTTTACGTGTGAAAAAGAAACCGACTTTGACGGGCAATGATTAGGTCTTGCCTCACAAAGGTTTTTAACTGGCTTAAGATCAATCAGCTAAAGTGCAATCCTAACAAAACTGAAGTTGTTTTCTTTGGTAATCCAGAAACACCTGACTTGAGCTCTTGGTGGCCAAAAGATCTGCCGCCCCCGTCCGTGGAAAAGGGGAAAGTCAAAAACTTAGGAATTGTCATAGACAAGACACTCTCCATGCACTTTCAAATCCAAAATCTAACTAGCGCTTGCTTTGGCATACTCCGGATGCAAAAAGAAATCCTGCCACTGTTACCACGTGAGAGCAGAAAGATTGTGGTACAGGCTCTGGTGACATCAAAGCAAGACTATGTCAACAGCTTGTACCTCGGTCTTCCCAAATCCCTTATCCAGCGCCTACAAGTGGTACAAAAGGCAGAGGCCAGAGCCATCCTTAAACCTAAACCCAGATCTAGTATGACCCCTATTCTTAAATCTCTACACTTGCTCCCCATAAAAGAACGGATCGTCTTCAAAGCGATGACCATCTTCTTTAAAGCTTTCCGGGACTTAGGAGCCTGCTACCTAAATAAGCGTGTTAGTCGCTACACAACATCTAGACCCCCTAAGATCTTCCAATGCCAACCTGGCCTTCGTGCCTAAAATATACCATGCCCTCACTGGAGCCAGATCCCTCTGCTTTCTAAGCGCAAAATTGTGGAATAGCCTCACCGAGTCTAAGACTAACCACAGATCTACTCTCTTTCAGGAAGAACTTAAAAACCTGGCTTTTTAATAACTGAGGAGTCTTTTACGCACATTTTCCTCCCACTGTCACGCACCAGGGCACTCTAGTTTAAGTAGCTGCGCGCTTTATCAAATACAGTATTTCATTTCATTAGGTCGCCGACAGTGCAGAGGAACATTCGTCCAAATTCTAAGGGCCTTATTTATGAGACCTTGCTTCACTTTTATGCCGCCGGTGCATCACTTTTTGTGACGCACCTGCAGTGTAAAAAATATGCCATGTGGCGCCCTATTTACAAAGTGACGCATCTAGGCAGATGTGTCACTTTGTAAAGCCATGCACCACATTATATCTGTGCCATGTTTAATGTATGCAGGGTGGGTGTTGCCCTGCAAAAAGCCTAGTAGAAGTGGTGCATTGAAATCTATGAGAACTCAGTGCTCCACTTCTAGGACGCCATTGTGTCAATATCTTACCCCTGCCTCACTGCAGGCGTAAGACTGATGCAGGCCCTTTCACGTGGGGCTTGCCCCATGTGAAAAAACACATTGCTGGAGTTGCGTCTATTTTCAGACACACCCCAACAATGCATCACTTTTGCGCCTACAGATACGTCAGAAATACTGACGTATCTGTAACTCCTTGCGACATGATGCGTCATACAGTAAATATGACGCATCCATCATGTCGCAAGAAGGGCCCACTAAGAAGTGACGCATCCCTGTTTTCAGACAGCGATGCATCACTTCTCATAAATAAGGGCCTAAATGTGTTTACATCTAATTTTCAGTGTTTTCAATATTGTAACACAGCAGCAGCTCACCAATATTACTGCAAATAATCTCTGACGCCATCCCATTTCTTATATGCTAGACCTTGATTTGATCTAAAAGAAACGTTATGTTAATTGCATGAAACATAAACACAACATTTCGCAGCAAAAAGGCTGTACTAGACTCTCACACATCAGGTGCATAAAAAACGAATTAAGGAAAACAGTATTCAAAACAATCTTTTTTAGAAATATTCAAGGTCATTAGGAGAACAGAGCTGACTCTGTCAGGGGCCCCCTGAAAGGCTGGGGCCCTGGGCCAGAGCCCACTTTACCCATGCATTTAAACGTCTCTGTCCCTACGTCCAGAAAAGGTGGCGGATCAGACAAAACTCACCTTCCTTTTTTTCAACAAAATGCAGAGTGGCTAAACAATCAATCATGCCTTTGGAGGCTCCTGAAATGGACCACCAATCCTGCTGCTTTCTACCACCTTTTGAAATTTGTCAGTGACACCTTGTAATGTCTCTTTATGCACTTTCTTGATCGAAATTCCTCATCATAACAAAGCCACGCGAAGTCCCAAAACTGACTCTGGCTGACCTAATCCTACGCATGAATTTCTATAGTTCTACATTATGTTACAGGAACTTCTCACACACACTTCTGGCAAATATAGTAAAGGTCATAGCCCAAGTATCAATGTTCACTGTACCCTAAGTTGTTTTGCCAAAATATTTGTTATAATTGTAATCTTTTTTCATACCACCCTCGCTATTCTTACTGGAACTGTCACATGAGTTATGTACTTATTTGAGGGCCACGTAACTGACCTCCTGTACGCAGACGGCTGTATGTGGCGATGAGTTTTGCGCAGGGTCTGGCTTCCGGACAAGGTACACAGGCACCCCCCTCCCTTGCCTGGCAGAGTGAAAACATATTGTAGTAAAGTATTACTTTACGTTACAAAATACATAAATTATTGACATTTAGTTATATGTGAGGAAGGAAGTAATATTTTAAATTCCTTTAAAAAAACCTTAGAAAATAACTGAAAAAGCACTATTGTTTAAAAAAAATAAAACCAGGGAAATTTGTCAGGTATAAGTAACTGACCTAAGTAGTATAACTTACATCACCATATATTTCAGTTATCATCAGTGATGTAATATGTGAGGTCACAACCAGCGCATCACAGAGGCAAAAGCTATACTTATGTCAATTATGTACAACTGTGAGGGACTGTTGGCCGAAGGCCCAACACAATGCTGCACATGGCCAGCCGTGAGTGGCGTCCGGGAGGACACCAACTCCACCCCTCATTTTCTGTTTTTGTAAGACATTTTGGCCCCAGGGGCCATCCCTTGAGGACCCCTTGCTAGGGCTAGGGTGTCAGGGTACCCACACCCTGGCCACTTATGTGTTATTTCATGTTTTGGAGGACTTGGGGACTGAATCCCCAAGTCCTAAAATTGCAGTTGCAGCACTTTTTTTCATACAGCGTGCCCATCACATCATGCAGTCTCACAGGTGTATCGTGGGACAGACCAATTAGATTGTGCATTTTGGCTTGTTTTCTTACTGGAGTCCCGTGGCAAAAGATAGCTAAAGAATTTAAACCTTAATTTCTCTAGAACAGCTGAATAGAATTACACCAATTCACATGCTTTCCAGATAGATATCTAGATTTCTGCCAAATGTGGTCTAATTTTGTTCAGCCGTTGTTTCTATCTCATCTAACTTTTTGCTTTAGAAAATGCATGGGAAAAAACGTGTTTTGGGACACCTTCCTTTTCTTGACCCCGCTTGACGGATCACCTCGAAACATTCCAGGATGGAGCTGAGATGGATGGGCTTTTCTTTGGGAACGTTTCATGAATATTCATCAATGTTTTTAGCAAAAAAAAAAAATGCTCTTCTTATGGACACTCTCACTCATGACAGCCACTGGTGTGTGTGTGTGCGTGTATCTATATATATTTCCTACTGGCAGTCGCCATAAGATCTAGTTTCCATACGAAAAGTGTGTTTTGACTTGCCTATATTTCTTGTGCCGTTTGACAAATCTTCAGAAAATGTTCAAAAAAAGGTGCACCGGTGATTCTAGTGGTGCATGGAAAGTTTAGTGGTGATTCGTCAAGCGGGGGCTGAAAAAAATGGAGGGGGGTAAAAAAGTGTGTTTCCCATGATAATTCCTATTGAAATTTTTGACACGACTCCAGCCCGGAAAGCTGGATGGAATTACACCAAATTTTTGGTCCAGAAAGCACACTTGTTATTTGCTGTAAATCCATTCAGTAGTTTTTGAGATATTAAAGAAAATCCAAATTTGTATATCTAGGCTCACAAAGCCTACATAAATAATGATGATCTTGTGCAGAGACCTGATTGGCTGCCAACACTTCAACCAAGAAGTATTGGCAGATATTTTGGGACTCGGCTTCAGCCAAGTCCCAAACAAAAAGATAAAAAATAAAGAAAAGTGGGCAGGGTAGGAAAACCCTGACCACCTAACCCTGGTGCTATATAGGGATGTCTGCCTGTGTATATGTTGTATGTATATATAGATATCTAGGGCCAGATGTAGGTAATTCATATTTACCGACTCTTAAATACCGAATTTTACCGATTCGGTATTTAAGAGTCGGTAAATATGAAGGGGGGAGATGTAGGTAATTCCAAATTGAGAATTACCGAATCGGTAGGATTCGGTATTTACCGATTCGGTAAATACCGAATCGGTATTGCCCACTGATTCCTATGGGCCATGAAGCCCATAGGAATCAATGGGCAATACCGATTTGGTATTTACCCAATCGGTAAATACCGAATCCTGCAAGGGTGCAGGGGGTGTCACTTTGACACCCTCTAGCACCCCAATTCCGGACTTGTGTGCCATGTGGCACACAGACATGCCCTAAAGGCATGTCTGTGTGTCACATTTCACAGGTGTGCATGCACAGATGTGAATGCACACCTGAATTCGATATTTTACCACCCAATTGGATTGGGTGGTAAAATACCGATTCTTAAGGGCCTGTGACACTCTTAGGAGTGTCACCTCCTTTTGGATTTACCGAATCAGTAAAATTACCGATTCTGTATTTTACAGAATCGGTAAATTTACCGAATCTGTAAATTTACCGATTCTGTAAAATGATGGCCCCTACCTGCCAAATCATAAATACCGGTCGGTAACGGCCGAAATCGGCCGTTACCGACCGGTATTTACTCTCCTACATCTGGCCCATAGTCCCATATTTACAAAGGCAGATTTAAACATTTTAAGCAAACAACACTGTTTTCCATTGAAAGATAGTTTGAGATATTAATGTGTGTGGCAGTTGTCTGTTTGGTTTTTCTACTGGCATATTCAGCAGCTGTGGTGATGGGGCACCAGGGGCACAGAGACATATAGAGCAGTGGCAAAGGCCCCATCTGGGCCTCATCTAGAGACACCATTGAATTTTTTGTGGCACCTCAAGATTTCTTTAAAATAATCAAAAAAAGTAATTTAATTGTATGTATTCTTAAAATTGAATTCCTCTATACATTTATTTACCACATCCAGTCTAATGTATTTGAAATTCTTTCGATTATTGAATGATTTTTCAAAGATCAGCCAACACCTGTTTTTGCAAATATAGGTTTGTCAGGGTCTTAAACGTGAGACAAAATAAGGTTATGTACTGTTATGAAAAATAAAACACAACAATATATATTTGTAATCCATCAGAGCATCCCAAAACAAAATAACAGAATACATCACACTTGCATCCTTAAATGTTAGACAAAAAGATAAGAGAGCAAAAGGCAAATATAAGCACTGTTTTGACCTATATTTACTCTCTATTATGTACTTTAGATTAATCAGAAAGAGTGAGGCAAAACTACATACTACAATATGACCCTATACTTTGTTGAATCTACATGGGTCCTAGGCATATATTTTTTCTTTAATCTTAAGAAAGCTTGAAGCTCACTCCCCCCATCTTAGTTTAACATTTAGGAATATTTAACCCTATTAGTGCAGGGTAACGGCCACCGGCTGATGCCTGTACTCCCTCCCCAGTGTGTCCGTCGGCCATTGGCCAACGTCAGGGAGGGCTTCAAAGGAAGCTTTAATGCTTGCACCAGAGGGTTCTTTTTTTCAATACACAGGGTTGAGACTAAGTGGAATTGCTTCCGCTACAGCCCCCGCTCGCCTTCCTCCCATATGTGACTTGAATCGACCTCAGAGGACAGAAGCTGTCCAAGTTGGGATTTCTTGTAGAAAATGGCCTCCCCACATTTGAGTGAGTCATCGTTGGAAGATCAGTTGAAAGGAGAACCTCCTCTTTCTAGCAATACCTCCCTAAAACAGTTTCATGCTTGTGGATTGCGGCAACACAGTAATCAATAAGAAAGAAACCCCGCCAGTCTATCGGGGGTTTTGTATTTCTTTTGGGGGGGGGGTCAGTCCTTCTGGTGATAGGGCCGACTCCCATGAGGGGGTAATATTTTATATTTGAAGAAGTTTTTTTTACTGGGGGTGCAATTTCGCCCCCATGGGATATTAAAAAAAATGCATATAGTAAGGGGGTCGACCCTCCTGACATAACGGGTTGACCCACTCTAGCCCTACATAAATTATTAGGAAATTTGTATTTTCTGCTGGGGGTAGGATGAAATGATGCTACCACCCGCCAGGTGAAAGCAAATATTTTTTAAAGCAATTGTTCATATAGATGTAGCCAGGGCCAGTTCCAGTTAATTCAGTTGTTTCCTGCGGATTTCCCTGACATTACCACAAACATAGCTTGCAGCAAGCACACATGCATGTTTGCAGTTTTCCATATCATGCCAAACATACTGTTTTCCATACCGTATGTCTTTACATCTATACAGTGTGTCTTTTCAAGTGAAGAACTGCCACAGTGTAGAAATGTGGGCTAATGTTGAGGTGTGGTATTAGCCATGACCTTTTGATTTTACTAAAATATATATATATATATGCTAATTCACTGACAGGGATGTAGACGGCCCCTTCATCCATTGGCCCGTTGTGTCATTTACATTATTCTTCCATCCACTACATTATAGGGCATTGGGTCAGGTCACTTCAGCCGTTGTCTAACTTCACTGTGTGTGTCAGTCAGTAAAAGAAATGTGTATTTAAACCAATGGTCTTTAAACAACACAATTACACATATGATCAACTGATATTATTACATTATTTAAAATTTCACTGTGAGTGATGGCATTCTGAATTTCCACAAGAAGCATGTCTGCACACAAAGTAGGACTCTTCAGTTCCAGGGGCTACTTTGTTTGATATAAAAACCAGATGTTTGCTCTCAGACAATTGCTTTTATACTGGCGAAAGCCAAGACCCAACAGCTCCCCAACAATAAAGTTTTGGAAAAGCCATGCCACAAAAGCATTGAGAAATCCAGACCTATTGGTTTTGTAAATGGTTGTTTAACTATCTAATTTGCTAATGGGGGCCACTTTTAGTGTCATGTTCGGGCCTAGTTTTTGGCTTTGTCTGACTCTGATATAGCTTTTTTTTAAGTTGTCTCCCACCTAAAATTGGCTCTGTTGACTGTGAGTGCCATAATAAATTAACAGTGGCTGTAGTGGGTTCACCCCTGATACTTTTACTCATGCTGTGGTAATGGGTATGTGGCAAAGTGAAGTAATATTTTGTCTCTTTTAGCATCTTGGAGAAATTCTTTGGAAGCGTTCTTCGAATTGCAGCATCCAGAAGATGTGTTTTTTTCTTTTTCACTTTGACATATCACATGCACACACCCACCCACTTCTTACTCTTGCTTTCTACATAGGAGATAGTGCTTCAGAACAAAGGTTTTAGACAGTCAACAGATATAGCATCTTCGTTGATGACTGATGCACAGACTCTAACTCTAGTATTGGAGGATAGCTATGAAGCAGGATCAGACACTGAGAAAGCATCAGAGGGAGAGAAAAATGGAGGCCAATCTGAAAGTGATATTTCAGTCGATGGAGTTCCATCTGAAGATTTATCTCCCAGTAAATCTGAGGAGTTGTGATGTTCCTTCGCAAGAACAATCTGTACAGGAGAGAGATGGTAGCAGTGTAGACTAACCCAGAGATGACACAGGCTGAAGCAAGGACTGATAAAGTGCTCTTTTGGCAGCCCCCAACAAAGTACAACCCCAAATACCCCCATCCACTGCAAACACTGAATATAAAGTTGATACTGTAATTTTTTTGCCTATTGACTATGTTCATCTCATTTTAAAACTAATCTTTTTTACTGAGTATAATCAATCAGGTAGTTTAGCTGCCACCAAAAAGTGAACAATAATGTGAGGCATATTGATTCAGGTACAGTAACAATAATAGCAGGACCACCGCCCCATTCCCCATGGGGCTAACCATGAAACATTCATACATATGTGAACAAACAACGACATCACCCCATGCCATGAAAAAGCTCCCCTGCATATCACCCTCGTCCCGACCTTCCACTTGTGTCACCCATTAGGAGTTAGATTAATCAGCTCTCTTACATGGGCCCCATATTTTCTTGAACTTTCATGGACAACCCCTCACCTGGTATACTATTTTTTCTGCCTTCATTAACCAGTCCACATTGGACTCCCAGGTAATGGTGGGCATAGTTGGTGGAGCACCACTACACGGAATTCTGCGGAATAGATCATTGAATTCCGTTCCACTCCGCAACTCCGTCTCACCACAATTATGAAAACAGAATCCTCACAAAGCCTTGGTAAAATAACAAGTAACAAGTAACATTATTACATGCTAAAATGCATATTTATCATCTCATAAAAGTGAAAATGAAAATACAGCACGGATTGAGAGATGTGATGATTTTGATGTCCTCACTAACCTAGGGAGAGAACCAAGCAGATGCCTTGAACACAAAGAACACATCCTGCTAAACGATTGGTGGTGGTCCCATCCTCCTAGGACCACCCCAAGCACAGTTATGGGCAAAAAATACAATCCCAACCAAAGGCCCTGCAAAGCATTATGGGACAATATTCTAGGGTGCAGTGAATATTATAGTATCCAATATCAAAACATTCCTCAAGGGGCAGGCACTCCGGCTCAGCTGAGAGCTAAGACTATAATATTCACTAAACTCTAGAGTCTCGCCCCATAATGCTTTGCTGGGCCTTTCATTGGCCGAATCATTTCAGCATGATGTGCTCTTTGAGTTCAAGGCACCTGCTTTGTCCTCCCCCTAGGTTAGGGATGGGGGGCTCAAAATCACCACCTCTCTCATTGACTGATATTTGTCAAAGCTCACTTTTGTGAATTGGTTACAAGCTTTGTAGCATGTAAAGATAACATTGTTTTATCAAAGGAATGTGATTGCAGTAGCCTAATCCAGAGTTTTTGTATGAACTCCATTGTCGTCATGTATTAATAAAAGTTTTAAACAGAAATCTCACATACCTTTAGTTAAAAACATTTTTTATTATCTTTGCATGCTAAAATACATATAGCCATCCCACAAAAATGAAACTATAGCAAGCAGTGCTTTTAATTAAACAATAAATAATTCTGTCTTTACATGCTAAAATGCATATAGTCATCTCACAAAAGTGAAAATGAAAAATAGCAAGCAGTGAGACGTGATGATATTGGGGTCCTTCCTAACCTTGGGAGAGGACCAAGCAGATGCCTTGGACACAAAGAGCACATAATGCTGAAATGATTTGGTGGTGGTCCCACCCTCCTAGGACCACCCCAAGCACAGGTCATGTCAGTTTACCCTTCAAGCCTAGGGCCTTAGTCGCAGTGTGCCATACCTTGATGACCACGGCCACCCAACTCTCTCTCTGTATAGACATCGGAGTATAGACATCGGACGTACCCCTCCGGGTTCATGGACAGTCTGTCTATCACCGATGGCTCCAGCTGGGAGGCAAAGGCCCAATCATGGACTATTTGCAACTAGTTGCCAAATAGTAAAGGTGTACGTCAGGAAGGGCTATTCTGCCTTCCAGGGGCTTTCTAGTGAGGGATGAGCATGCAATCCTCTGTGTCCCACCTCCTCACAGAAGACCCCGAGTTATGACTGCCATCACCCAGAAGAAGCCATCCGGGATCTTGAATAGGGTGCTCTGCATTGAATTTTGGGTGGTATATCCAATCCAATCCAAAAATTCTTTATTTCGGCCATATAGACCATAAAAGATGCAGTAAAATACAATACATACATTTAAAATACAATATTAAATACATTATAAAAGAGTCTCTTCTCGACCAGCGAGGAATAGGGAGTGCACAACAGTACCATGATTCAGAGGGCTGTTTTCTTTCTAATTATCCATACTGCCATTAAGAATTTGGATATCGCAAACACAATGTGGCCCAAAGTGCTAGTTTTCATTACTCTGTATGCCTGTGTGTACTTCCTGAACCCCAGATTTCTACAGAGAGCGGCGCTATCCAATATTTCCTGGGTCTGTGATAGGCAGGACATACAAACATGATATGGAGGTCATCTTCCTCATGGGTGTTGCAACATGGACACAATTTGTCACCCCCTTTAGTCCATTTACAAGTAAAAGTCTTGGTAGGGAGTGTGCCAAGCCTCCATTGCACAAACAATTTGCTCGCCAGTACAGGAAAAATAAAATCCATAAAAGGTTCAAAGACATAAGAATTTTTGGATTCCAAGAATCGCGCAGTGAGGGTGCCGCTGTTTTGAACATTCACCATGAGTGAGAGGCTCCTGTCCTTATAAATTTGGGTAAGGGCTTTGCGTGTAATCCTTTGGCATCCTCGAACAGGATCGTCCCATAGCTCTGTCAAGTTCATACTGAGCAGTTCATTCTTTACGAAAGCGAGCCAGGGGATTTTGCTGTTGCGGTTCAGGCTCATGACATGGATAAGGTCCTGTCTATAGTGATGTAGTTCGTTAGTGGACCATAGCCGGTGCCAAAACTTCACTGGTTTTGACACAAGCTCTTCAGCAATAGGGGGAAGACCCATGTCTAATCTCAGTGGCAAAAGTGGCGTGCCTTGCGGGAGACCTAGTAGGCGCCTTAAAAAGCTATTCTCCACTCCTGCCAAGTCTTTGCCTGCTTTGTACCCCCATAGCTCGCTGCCGTACATGGCCGCTGCCTTAGCTTGAGTCCTGTATGTTTCAAGGGCCGGGCTTAAGGGCTTAAAGGTGGAAGTATTTGCCACCTTCAAAATTGCCCCCGACAGCTGGGACAGTTTAATCCTTGAACTGGCTATCTGGCGGTCCCATGATAGGTTTTCCTGAAGTGTTACCCCCAGATATATGAAGGTAGAAACCCTCTCGAGGGTAACAGTACCCAGAGTGGGGTTGGGTCTGGCTTTGTTAGGAGGATTAAAAATCATGAACTTGGTCTTCTCTGTGTTCACCTCCAACCCGTGTTGTCGACAGAAGAGTCCAAATCCGTTCAGGATCCTCTGAATCCCCATGGGGGATTTGGAAAGCAGGAGGGTGTCATCAGCAAACATGATTGCCGGGACCCTCCTGCCTGCCAAAATTGGGGCGTCATTGTCCTTAACGTTATCTAGATGTAGTATAACGCTATTGATGAAAAGACAGAACAGGGTCGGTGCCAGGACACAGCCCTGCCTGACCCCTCGACGGACAGGAAACCTGGACGAGAGCTTACCATCCCTCCCACACCTCACCTGCGCATAGTTGTTCTCATGCAGCCTGGTTATAATGCTGAGTAGCTGAGGGGGTACTCCTAACTTTTCCAAAACCTCCCACAGTTTCCTGCGCGGGACTAGGTCAAAGGCTGACCTCAGATCCACGAAGACCATGTACAGCCTTCCCCCCTCTAATCTCACCGTCTTCCAGTATATGAGGACGAGGCGGAAAATCTGGTCCATGGTCGACGTGTTTTTCCTAAATCCAGCCTGCAGGGGACTCATAATATCGTTATCCTCCACCCAGTCTAGCAGATGGTTGAGAATGAGGCGCGCAAAGAGCTTTTGGGGTACATCTATCAGGCTAATTGGCCTGTAGTTGGCCGGGAGCAGAGGAGACCCCTTCTTATAAATCGGCACAATCTCTGCCCCCAGCCAAGAGCCGGGGACCGCCATACCTCCTAAGATGGCGTTAAATAGAATAAGGAGGTATGGACCCCAGATGTCAGGGTGATGCCTAAAGAGATCCCCCGGTAGCTTGTCCAGCCCCGGCGCCTTTCCCAGCGCTAAACGCTCCAGAGCAGACACCACCTCACCTAGGGAGAATTCCAGGGCCGTATCCGAGGTGCCTGTGGGCACAGCCACCACTCCGTCGGGCGATGTAGTAGTATCTTGGTAGAGTGCCCCGAAATGGGCCTCCCAGACAGAGGGGGCAATGTTAGGTTCGACTGCTGATTTCAGTTCCCCCGTCCCATTGTTTACCCGGGCCCAGAATTTCCTAGAATCTTTAGCTTTTAGGGCTTCAGACAGATCATGCCAGTGATTCCAATCCCACTCTGCTCTTGCATTGGCCATTGCTGCTTTGTACTCCCTCCTAAGGTCTCGAACCTTACCCTTATTGGAGCCCTCCTTGATGGTAGCAATTAGCTCGGATTTAATTGCCCTACAGGAGGAGGTGTACCAAGTGGGGGCAGGAGTCTTTTTTCTTCTGATTTGTACCACCGGATGGAACACCTCTGCAAGGTCCCTTACTAGTCCCTGGTGAATGCTGGCTAATCTCTCATTATAATCCGGGGATCTTGGATCATTTATGAGAGCATCCACCTCCTTGAAACTGGGGAGTGCCAGGTCGTACAGCTTATTTATGGCATCTTCTGTGCTAAGCAACTTCCCCCATTTAACACGACGCCTGTTTGTGGATAGGAGCATATCCCCCTGATCCTCTCCGCAGGCATTAATGGGCGAGCCCGCTAGGGGCAGGGGTTGCTGGATCTCCAGACGGAGAGCATTATGGTCGCTATCCGACCTTGGTAGTACCCTAAAGTCAAGGACTTTTGGACACAGTGTGATATCTAATAATATATAATCTAGCCTTGACTCATGGCCCTTTCTGTTGAAAGTGCACAATGAGGGGGTATCAGAAGGAGTACGGCCATTACATGCCCTCAGTGCAAAGTTCAAGGTAAGGGATGTAAGTTGTACTGCCAGCGGGGACCAGGCTTTGGGGTGAGGCGAAGACGAGGGTGGGACCCCCCAGTAGTCATCCTCAGCAGTGAGGGCACCCTCCTTTAGTCCTTCTAGGGGTTCGAAGTGACAATTAAAGTCCCCTCCCAACACTATCTTGTGGTCACCTGACAGTTGGCCTAGGAAGGAGGACAGTTCATTTAGGGTGGGGGATTCGTTTGGCGCGGCAACTGGTCGCGAGTAAACATTGACAATGGCCCATGATGTTATACCAGGCCATTTGAGCAACACGCACTGGATATCCTGCGAAAATGTGTCCATCTTTTCCGCCTGACACCCAATGTGACTCGCTATCCAAATCGCCAGGCCTCCCGACGGCCTCCCCCTCCCGCTCCATTTTGCTGGGATTTCAAAAATTTCGAACCCCCTTCTGGTCTGTGGTTCCCTCGCCCATGTCTCCTGAAAAAGGAGAATATCACTACCACTTAACAGGAGATCCCAATCCGGTGTGCCTTCCTTGTTTGTGATCCCTGCTACATTCCAGGAGAGAATTCTCAACCCTGGACCTTGTGGTTGTGATCCTGGCCCTCCAGGGGGAGATGGTGTGGTGGCTGCGGGAGGGTCAGGGTCTTGCGGGCCATTAACAGTAGCCGGAGTGATAGGTGATGCATCCACCTCCTCTGATTGCGAGCTGTGACCAGTCGGGATATTAAGAAGTGACCCTTCTTGACCCGGGATGCCTTCCAGGGTAACCCTTCGTTCTTTGGCAGTGTCCTGTAACCTACTATCAGTTACAGGAACAACACTCACTTCCCCCCTGCCTGGGACCCCGCACACAGAACTTTCTGGACTCGGTTGAATGTCCCCCTTTTGTGGTCAGTCCACCTGATCAAGGCAGGAAAATCTATTGTGGTGGATAAAGTTACCGGGAACGGGAAGTGCATATTGCTTGGGCCTGTAACGTGAGCCATCTACAGCAAAGCCCACTGTAGTCCACCCCTGATCCCTCCCCACCTCAGTATTACAAACATTTGGGTAGAAGTGTGAGAGAGACACTAGTTCAATGGCGGACTTATCAGGCCTTACAAGCCAGTTACAAATATAGGGGGCGACCTGTGGGTTTTTAAAGCTAACAATGATGCTATCCCCCGCCCTGTTCTTTGGAGTAAAACCAATCCATGGAATCCTCCTGACCATCAAAACCTCGCCTTTTAAGTTCGGAGGGAGGGGCCTGTTGATATTAAGCCAGCTTATTACCTTGTTGCGTAACGAGTCCTGCGGCTCCCTTGCATCACCGGTGAGCTCAGGCACTCCCACCATGATCGCCGTGTAAGGTACTGCCTCGGGGGGCAAATTGACCACCCTGCGCCTAGCATTAGGGCTAGTAGTGAGGCCGGTGTGACCATTGGCAGAGTTCTCATCTCTCGTTGGTTGAGAGGATGCAGGTTGCTTAGATCTTCTAGGAGCAGGAACGGGGGGCCTTGACGTTTGGGATGGCGGTGGGTGTGATTGTGGGGCCGAAGCACTGTTGTTACTATGCAGGACCCCTGACTGGGCTGGTACCACGTTTGAAACCTGGGAAGTCGTTGCAGGAGTCGGAGGTCTATTCCCAGTGGACTCCCGGGGGGCTCTTTGAGCATTTGGGCCCGGACCAGAACTGTTCCTTTTATGAGTATTTTCTAGGGCCATCAGTCTAGCCTCTATGGCATTCAGTTTTGCAGACAGAGGGTTCAGCAAGTTCTTAAGAATGTCCGTAAGTGAACTAATGAGCATGTCTGTATTATTAGAAGGTGCCCCACCAAATATGAATGGGCCTGAACACACTGGTAAGACCGTAGCTGTTGAAGGGCCTGAGTGGTCCGACCTAGACCCTGGAGAGATGACCTCAGGCGAGGCCGAGATGTCTGTGATAACATCCAGATTTTGCTTGGTTGTATCGACTTTGGCCCTCTTTGCCTTTTTTAATGTCCTCGACCTTTTCCTTTTCGGTGGTTGTTCCACCCTGCTACTTACAGGGTCTGTTGGAACAACAACCTGGCCCACATCCTGCGACTCAGTTCACGTGCAATCCGCATTAGAGGAGGGATCTACAACCCCAGAGGGGCGTGGTGAATCTCTATCCCTCTGGAGGTTTGACGGGGTCCTTAGTTGCTGTAGGACTGACTCAATGGTCTGATCGATACTGTCCATGAGTGACAGGTGGGTGGCGTCCAAAAGTAATGGGGTACTGGCATCAATTGAAGAGTCCGTGGAGTCCAGGGATAAGTTTTCTGAGCCCATCTCAAGATGAGTGTCCAGCACTGGATGGCCTTTATTGGCCAGAGCACTGGCCTTGGGGAAATTTTTTTCCAATGTACTGGAACACTGATGTGCAGCTTTACTCCTGGAGACCCTGGTTGCCATAATGCAATAGAACACACAGGGGCCGTGGGGAGCACGGCGTCAGAGGGGTGGCCCGGTCCGGTCTCTACCGGCCTCTAACGGCCCGCTCTTAGCCCGGTCTTCGCCCATGCGCGTCCGCGCGCGTCCCGCGGGCCGGAGATGAATATCCAACTTTATAGTTCCTGTTAGTGTAACCACACCCCTATTTGCAAGGGCCAGGGAGGAGTCGGCGGGAAGAGGACCAGCTGTGGCAGGTTAACACACTGCCCGCTGGACCTCGCAGTCCGGCAGCCCAGATGGAACGGCTTCACTCGCTGGTCTACTGCTCCCGAGGCTCGCCACAGGCAGGAAGGCAGGAGGGGTCACAAGCACTCGAGCGGCCCCCCGCGGAGCGGGGGCCGCGAGGCGTGGGTGCAAGTTCCGAAGGTAAGGCAGCAAGTAGGAAACAGCGCCCGTGCAGCAGCCCGTTGGCAGGATGGGGACACCAATTTTGGGTGGTATATTATTTTATAAATGGTGACTTTGCCTATAAGTGATAATCGTAATTTCTTCCAGCATTCAGCTTCTGCTTTGTAGGAGTCGTGGACACTTCCCAGTTCTCCTCAACAAATAAATCCCAGTCCCTAGTGATAAAGATCTTGAGATACTTGAAACCGCTGGGTTGCTATGATAGAGGTTAGGGCCAGGCCCTCCCCCCACTGCCTCTGAAAGTGGAAATGCGGCAGTATACTTGTGCCAATTAATCCAGAGACTAGTGTAGCAAACAAACACTGCCAGAATTTCTATCACCCTGGGGTCTGAGCATTCTGGTTATGCCAGGTGCAACAGTATGTAGTCGGCATACAAGGAGATAACATCTTCCCAATTTGGGTTCCACCTCACACCTTGCATCAGTGCATACGTCCGCAGCCAGCATGCTAAGCGTTCATTTGCCAGTGCAAAAAGCAGGGGGGATAGTGGGCATCCCTTGCGAGTGCCCCTACCTAAGTTAAACTACTTGGAAAATGACAAATTTACTCCAACCCTGGCAACTTGGTCATTGCAAGACAGTGTCACCCAGGGTATAAACTCTGCGCCATCCCCATTTTGCACAGTACAGCCAATAAGTAAGGCCATTCCAGAATCAAACACCTTTTCAGTGGCAAGGGCAAACTGAATGGCCGGTTCGGTTGTCTGGTCACACTTTGCCAGGCACCCAGTTGTGTCTAGTTGCCCTGTTGGGCAGAAAGCGCAATTGACCGGGGGCGACCAGTGTATCCACCAACTGCAACAAGAGGTTGGCAAGTACCATTGGCAGGATTTTATTTCAAGATTTAGGAGCGATATTGGGTGGTGAGAAGCACAATCCTCTTGTGGTTTCACTGGTTTTTGGATCATTGCAATTGTTGCTCTCCTGAGGCCTTGAGGTTGCACGCCCTCCTCCTTTGCTCTCAGAAACATTGTTTGTCCTCCCTTGCTCTCAGAAACATTGTTTGGAGCGGTCCCACAATTTGGGATTTTTCACATTTATAAAATTCAGGGGGGAAGCCATTAGGACCAGGAAATTCCCCACTCCTCATCTGGCTCAAAGTGTAAGCTATCTCCCATTCCGTCAGGCCACTTTCTAAGGAGCGACTTGCCTCCCTGTGCAGTCAGGGTGCTGGGACATTACTAAAAAAATACTCTAGACTACTTGTAGAGGTCTCTCCTCTACCCATGAAGAGTTCTGCCAAGTGTTAAAAAGGTTCATGCAATAACTGCCGGGGTTTCGTCCATCTCACCCTCTCCCATTCAGATAACAGGAATCCATCTTTGGCTTTCTTCCTTTTTGCCCAGGCATGCCAATAATTTGCTTGCTTTGTTGCTGGCCTCATAATGTTTCTCCTGTTTTGCTCTGTATGCCATTTATGCCTTGCAGTGCACCAGGGTTAACAGATCTTCCTTCTCCCCTCTATCTTGTTTGCAAGGCTGTGTGTAGGGTTGGTCACGTAGGTGGCCTCCCAGATCGCTAACTTGGTTTCACGGTATCTGACCTCTTTGGCCTGCTCCCTCCATTTACTGGAGATGTGTGCAATGAGCTGTCTGCTCAGAACTACCTTATATGCATCCCACAGATGAACTTCGTAATCGAATAAGCTCAGATTGTCCTTAAAGTAACCTTCTGTAGCTTCAGAAATTAGTTTTCAGGTGTACCAGTGAACCAGTTCCCAAGGGTCTAACTTCCATTCCACCCTTTACTCCTGGATATCCATGTATAGATGGGTCATCTGGTGGAGTGATCAAAGATACCCCGTGGAAGGTTAGTGGTATTCCTGAACCTGTCCATATGCCGTCTCAGTGACAAGAAGTATCAAAGTCTAGACATAGAGTGCATGAGGTAGTAATTAAAGCCCATCTCATTTGCACCAAACAACTTTATGTCCCGCAAAGTGTTTGAGGGAACATAGAGGCACACTTAGGCCTCATTCTAGGGTACCCTGGTTCACACTCACTTAACTTGGTGAGTTGAAGAAATTTCTGGGTCATATGCTCAGAATGGGATAGTGCACAAACCAAGCGCACATCCCGACTGCTCTACTCACACAATTTTAGTAATATTCAGCTTTGCAACGGTCATGAGCAGAGATAGTTTTTTTCATATTGCAGAGTGTGCTGCATTTCAATGATAATTACACTGCATTGCCCCAAGACCATCCTGACCATGACATGCTGTTCAAAATTCAGAACATTTGTCTGCCAGGTTTCCAGAGATTAATACTTCTGCAAAGAATACAGCATTTAATGAGTCCTTGATCTTGTACAAAGGGCAGCTGCTGTTCAGGGAGCACATACTGAGCAAAAATGCTTCTCATGGCATCAAGATGCACATGCTGTGTGAGAGCACCACTGATTATGCTTCCTGTAGGCTGCCCTTCCACGTTAGGAATCATGGCAAAGATTGGACGAGAGCTTGTCTATCCACTCCTTCATAAAGGTTATGACCTTTATGTGGACAACTTGTATACGAGGGTAGAGCTATTCATTGAGCTATACAAATCTGGCACTGTGGCATGTGGTACTGTTTGAATTTGCTGCACACTCCTACAGGAGCTTGTTTGTAAGAAGCTCCAAAAATCCCTAAGCACAACTGGCAGTCAATTTCCCCCATAGGTGGGATGTGTATGTGCTCACTACAATCCATGATGAGAGCACTTCTCCGGTCATGGTTTATAAGTCATTACTTTAATAGAGAATAATGTACTTGTTTATGGCCTGCTTGCCACGCCATCAGAATGAAGTAGATGTTTTGTTTGCCGTATGACAACTGCATTACAGTCACTATACTGCATATAACACTAGATGGAACATAGCCCATGTTGTCACAGAGTACCCAGAGTGGCAAAACCTAAAGCCTTTAGTAGTTTTTGAAGTGCTCTTCCTCAACATGTTTCCAGTAGTTTCAAAAGTATATATGCTCAATCTTGCATGAGACAGAGACATGAACAGGCAGGAAAAGTTTAGGCTAGGTCTTCTTTCATAGGGATATTGCATAGGTAGATGGCACATAGTCAAGGTAGTACACAAGGCAGTCAACATAGATACACATGCTTCATTTTCATTAAATGAGTCAACCTCATTGGCGTTACACTCTCCACAATACTCAATAACTTCCTCACTCAGCAAACCAGATGACTCCAAATCATACAGACTGCAGAAGCCAGGCTCACCCTCAACCTCCCACAATGCACATACCTCACCCCACACCTCAAAGAGCTTCAATGCCTCCCCATTCACAAGCAAGCTCTCTTCAAACTCCGTACACATACATATAAAAGCCTTACACAACGCTATCCCAGCATATCTCAATAATCACCTCAGACTTCATAAAATTTCCAGACACCTCCGCTCAGCTGGACTTCAATTTGCACACATGCATTCTATAACTTGCTCCAAAATCCTAGTATTGGTCCCACTCCTACAAAACCCAACATGGCGCACAACCTGCGTACCTTAACCACCGCTTCCCATTCCACACACACACACTAGAGACCTCCGCTACGCCCAGTTGGCCCTGGCCACTGTCCCACGTATCCGCAAGGCCACATCTGGAGGAAGATCCTTCTCCTACCTCGCAGAAAAGACCTGGAGCACCCTGCATCGCCACCTCAGGCAATCACCGTCACTGCCTCAATTCAGGAAGGACCTTAAGATCTGTCTCTTTGTCTGAACCACAGCGCCTTCAATGGATCAGCAGTCCTCCCCACCTCCCAGCGCCTTGAGACCCTTATGGGTGAGTAGACACACTTTACAACATATTGATTGATTGATTGGACCTCTCTGCCCCTACACATCTGAGCCACCTCTGGAAGTCTTGAATTCCACAAAAAGCTGAAGACTTGGCTCTTCAACTATGCGAGTCTATGGCTCAACCCAGGCTTCTCCTGCATCGACAGCAGGACACCCTCCCGGGTGATAGCACTCTTTACAAATAGACATAACATTACCCAGAACTCTGCAATCAACACTACACATATGGGTCATGTTTGTGACCTGCTTCCTATGTTCATCCTCCGTCAGAATGTGACAGATGTTCTATTCACCATGCTACAAGGGTATTACAGTCACTGCACTGAACATAACGATGGACGAGGCAAATGCCATGTTGTTATAGAGTAACCTGTGAACCACAAACTAACGTCCTTAGTAGTTTTGGGCATGCTTTTTATGAAACTTAGGACAGGCTTCCCAGCATTTTTATCTTTGTTTCAAAGGTAGATATGCTCACTCTGTTCAAGGTATCTAGACCTCCAGCCATCCTCAGATACCCCTGGAATTGAATTTAGCACAGCGAGTGCGTTGAAAGCGCATGAAAGACATGTCTTCCTGAGTCTCATGTGCTTGTATTGGGGGCTCTTAGTAAATGTTCACTTGGAAGACGTTTGGTATTGCTCATAACATTGTGTGAGGCAGATACGATACATGTCAACATTTTGTCAAAGTTACTTTTCATTTGTGAAGTTGTGAAGCTTGTTGGGCCACCAATTGACAATGTTTGGCAGTATGTGTGGAGGGGTTTCCTTAAGGGTGTGTTTGTATACAAGTTGGTCGATGACTGGTAAGAAGTGGTTTGATTGGTGATTCCATCTTGAGGATAATGAATATGATGGGCCGTTGAATGGCAGGGGTATATTGATGTCAGTGTATTGCTGAGTTGAATGGGCCCATTGCTGGCGGTATGAAAGTCTTTGTGAATGGTGCATGAAAGGCGAGTAAATAGCATACAAGTGGTTGGTGCCTTGTTGTGGCTTTAATGGCTCACTTTCAGTAGTCTTGGGTTCAATATTCAATATTAATTCAATATTGATTCAATATGCATATTCATATATTCATATATATTGACATTCATAATCATACTATTGAATATTCAATAATATTTCAGCATTCAGTATTAATATTTGCTCCTTTAAGCTAGCACTTCTGGAGATGTCAAAACCAGCCTGTGTAAGGCTGTACTTCAGTAGTGGTTTCACTTCAAAGTTACAGTAACAATCCCTCACATTTTTGAGAACTGAACACCTGGAGGTGTCCAGGGTGGTGTAACTGGAATTGATCTTGCTTACTTTCCCATAATGTCCTAAAAGCTTTGAGTAAAAGTTTGCGTAGTGGCTAAGATAAGTAATTTATTTACATTTTGTATTTCTAATTTCTGGTATCTGTGGCAATCCACAGGAAACCTAATTTTCGTGGATGGACCTAGCGACCGCGATAGGAAAACACACAAAGTCAACATGGACACATCAAGTTTTTACACAGAAAACAACCCTAGTTTCCCAATGTGGCTAGATGTGGATTTTAAGGCATTTCTGTGACGCCACATGGGAAAACGACTGAGCTCGTACATTTCTGAAAACTGGACAACCTGGGGAGGCGAAGATGGTGCGACTTGCATGGATCTCCCAAGGTTTCTTTATCCAGAAGCAAGCCCTTGAAAATCCCAAAATGTGGGTAAAAACATGTATTTTCCTCACATTTCTGTGCTGAAAATGTGCACAGCCCCGGAGAATATCTCAATGGCCATGGAAGACCATCTCCATACAGAACACAAAAAGTAAAGGAAGAAACAAAAGAAATATAAAATGTTAAAAAATAATGTTTAGAGAGTTTTAAAAAGTGTATGAAAAAACAGTAGTTCTAAACTGTTAAAAAACTATTTAAAAATACAAGAAAGAATGAAAAACTACCAAAAATAAATAAAAACAAAAACTCAAAAATAAAAATATGCACCCAATTTCTTCTACACACAACCAGACTTTATGTGCATATACGGTCAGATTGGATGATTTCAGAGTTCATAACAACATCTGGTTAGAGACTAAGGGCCTCATTCCGACGTCGGTCGGAAAGCTTTCCGAGCAACTGGCGGTCAGAGGTTCGGACCGATTATGATGCTTCCGAACACCGTTTGGAAAGTCTCCCATTGACTTCAACGGGAGCCTGTGTTGCGACCGTGAACACAGGCTCCCATTGAAAAAAGGGCTGGTTTCGTAAAACCTTGCACCCTGTGGTGGGCACCTCTCGGTGCCTGTCGCACTGTGCATGGTTCTACAGGCAGGTACCTTTGGTACCCCCACGGCCCCCAAACGGAGACCTCTGGATGAAGAGGGGGCCTGCTAGGGGCCCCTAAAGTCAGGTTCTGACATCCTTTTTGTGTAGGATAGACCAAGTCGGAAAGGCTGTCGGAATCCAACATTATAATCAGTTGGTCGGAAACGTTGTCCATTGAGCTGTGCGTATGAATTCCGAACGACTCAGATTTTCCGAATGTCGTTTGGAACCGAGTCGGAATGACCAATAGGTTACCTTTCCATCATAATCGGTGGGTCGGAAATGTTTCCGACTTGGTCTGAAACATAGGTTCCGACATAGTTTAGGAAAATCTGAATGCCGTTTGGCACCTTTCCGACCAACATCATTATCAGACCTTTAATGTTTTTTGCAGTCCTGTACTGCAAATGGAGGTACGCCATCAGCAGAGGTTCCTCTCTCCTGAATTATAAGTTACCCATCTCGATGGCAGAATATGAAAAACTCCCAGTCAGAGAACAAACTAAAGGATGAAGTTAAGTTATATTTAGGTATGGAAATAAGACCTACCATTATGTAAAAAAACTAAATAGAAATTCACTGAAAAAAACACTGGTTAAAGTAAAGTTATAGTTGGGGATGTTAAAAATATGTTCTTTTGCATGAAAAATAATTCACAAAAAACAAAAATGTTAAAGTCATGTAAAAGTGAGGTGCTAAAGTCACATAAGTACTAATTTTTAAAAACTGAAAAAACACTGAAATTCGCCTATTAAGGTTCTGTGAACTAACTATAACTTGTGTCACCTCTATTCACCGCTTATGACCTCACATATTAAATCATTGATGACATGTTAGATGTCATCATTGATGACATTTCAAATGACATCACTCAATGAATGTGACAATGAGCTGGACTCAACCTAGTGGCCAAACTTGATGGCTATTACATGTTTATCTAAAACTTCCAACCAATTCTCATACATGCTCCCTAGAGGGTTTGATTAATAATTCACATATTTTAGGAATGATTCAAGGCAGTCCTTTGCTATAGATTTTACACAACAAGAAAGTCTCAATTTCCCCAGAAATTAATTGAACACAATATTCAATGAACAACAAACTAAGAAAACCTTCTGGGATGACAATATTTCCCATAAACTTAAATACTTCACTGATTGTCACCTGGCTGCTGAGTATGCAATTCTATGTGATTTCACCTTACGAGTTTAAATTAGTGCTAATGAGGCACTTTAATATTACATACTCTTAATCCCCCCAAAAATGTATGCAAGTGTAGTTTGACATATCTGATTTACTATCAAGGTGCATACAGTGGACTTGTGTAAAAATGCTTGTGATTTACCAGTGCGTAATGTAGCACCAATGAGGAACAAGCATGCAGACATTTCAACCATCTGTCAGAGTTGATGTCATCAATAACAAAAACATACAGGGATTCATAGGGCTAGCCCTCTTCAGACATTGCTTTAAAAAGTTTCATTGTGTTTTGGATCATGCCAGATGAGTATTTCTGCCACATATAGTTACATGCTATTAGATGTGTTAATCCGTCCACCTAAGATGCACTTCATGTGAAATGAAGCATTCATGCATTGCATTGGAGGCACATTGGTGCTTCTAAACATGTTTGTATTCTTCCATTAATATTGCCTTAAGGGTCCTTTTGCAACTTCATATAATTTTGCACATAAAATTTTATTTTCCTCCAACATGTGATACCACATAGAGAGAGTCAAGCAAAACAAGGCTCAAGTTGAACGTCTGGCTCAGGCTCCATCCTTGTTTCATGGGGACAGGCATTTTTACTCATTATAATTGAGTCAACTAGCCTTTTGTTTTATTCTTTTGTTTTATTCCACAGATAGACAGAGATTTCTTCATGGTAAGGTATAGGGAAAATGTAAAGCCTTTATTAAATTTGGAAACGTGTAAACATATTCTTACATTAAATATTAATGTACATTGATTTTATATATTTATTTAAATGTAGAACAAAAGAAGAAAATTCTACAGCTGTATTAACTCAATTTTGAACTAAATCTTTCATTGTTGTAAATATGTAAAGCTACATCTCCATATACCAGTGTATGTACATAGCTTTGAAGGAATCAGAACAGGCTATCCTTAATTGCATATCTGGATCCCCTAGTGATCCTTGCCCACTTCAGTTTTTAGTGATGGGCGTAACCATAAATCCTGTTCTGAATGCATTATTCAATATATCACGAGCCTGTCTCTAATGAATAGATGCATGCTCAGATGGTTCCACTATTGAAAAACCCTTCTTCAGACCTCGCTATTCTTTCTAATTTTAGGCCCACTATCAAATTATTTAGATCATGATCTCCTCCATCCTTCCTAGTCTGGTTTTAAACCTAGACAGCGTACAGAAACCACGTTTCTTGTAGTATCAGAATTTATTAAAATCTGTTTACATCAAGGATAGAGCGCTGCCTTGATATTACTTGACTTATCAGTAATGTTCTATACAGTGTTTCACACAATACTTCTTCAGTCTTTAGCAGATGTAGGTATCTGTGGCCCTGACTACTTGTAGTTACAATCCTTCCTCAATAATTGAGATTAATCAGTGTCTCTCACTGCTGAAAAAAATCCCTTATATATGTGGTTCTACATGGAGGGAAATCTGTATCTCTCTGTGTGGAAAAAAACTCCACTTGTATATGGGATTCTGCATGAATGTTCTCTTAGTCACACTTTATTTAATGTATATAAGGCCATATTTGCCCCTATTAGTAATTTTTTTTGTGTTAGTGTTTTATCATATTGGGACAATACACAGCTCACCATTCCATTGGCAAGAACTTTGTTTTTACTCAAGAAGCTTTTAAAGCATTCCTACTCAAAGTGGTGGATTGGATGAAACAGAGCTAAATACACTGTAAATCTGACAATACTGAAATCCTGCAAAATTCAAAATGATTCATGGTCTAACAACTGGTAGAAATCTGGACTAGGAGTACATGTACCATATTTGGTAGCTAAATATCCTTGACTCAAATTTGACTCAGATTTATCATTACATTCCCAGAATTTGTCACTACAGACATGTTTATTTCACTCTTACTTTCTCAGAGAAAGATATCTGTTGAATCATAGTCCATGCTCTTGTTACAGCTAAACTGTGGCTTGTTAGTGTGCTATATCCAGGTATTCCCAACTATCGCCTCCAGATTATTTAGAATGCTGCAGCCAGACTGATCTGGAAGACCCTTCAGTGCCATTCAATTTCTAAACATCCTAAAGAATTACAAAAGCTACCTGTACCGAAACAAATCGTCTTAAATCACTGATTATTGCCCTTAGTGCATTTCACAAGACTAAGCCAGGGTACCTCAGCGAAAGGTTGACTCCTTATTGTCCATCTAGGGCTTTGAGATCATTCGATATCTATCTGTTAAAGACTCAGAGGTTTAGGTTAGCTAAAAGAGGGGAAATGTTTGTTTACTTTTTTTTTAGCTAAGATTTGGAACAGTATTCCATTTGTATTACATTATAGTATGAAAAAGAGCCACTTTATAAAGGAGCTTAAAACTTGGCTATTCAGTGTGGATTAATTGATTATTTACCAATGAGAATTTATGCTTCTGTCGTACGTAAGTGCTGGGAAGAACTTTTAGAGAGACTGTTGTGCTCTACTTGATAAGCCATTCATTCATAATGAATTACATTTATTTTTCAGAACTTTAAATTCAAAAATAAATTGCCACCTAAAGTGCAAATATTTTATTATGCATTAACAATAATTATTAGTGATGTATAGAATAAAATAAAATAATGTAATAAAATTTTTATTAAATTAAGTGTTACCTTAATTTTTAAATTCCAAAAAGGTTATTAAAATATGTTAGTAATAAATAATAAATATGTACTCTTTTTATATTTTGTTAACATAAAATTAATTGTACTTTTAAGTATTTTACATAATTGTATTTAACATTATTTCCTATGAGGTTTTATTTTATGTCCCTACATCCATTATTTTCTATGGGATGGTGTTGTATTCCCAGTTGTCAGCCATGTGTGGTGCTGAACTTTCTTCTGTTTTTTGTAGTAACATACACTTGCAAATTTGGCTCCATCCCATTTCCTAGGATGTGCAGACATGCAAATCTACACTTTTGAGTAATTTTGCACTTGGATTTTGTGAATAGCTAAAAATTGTAATGTTACTCAAAAGTAAGAGTAAATCACACATGTAAATTACTCACAAGTGTAAGTTGCCATTGTTAATAGCCCGAAAGTGCCTGACAGAGCAGGAAAAGAACAAAGTTAAAGCTCTTGACCCAGAGGTATTTTTTATTTGGTCCCAAAGGGTCGTGAGTTTTCCTGGGAATGTAAATTCACTCCTTTCATATGAAAGATTTAAAGGACTTCTCTCAAGAACTCAAAGCTGGGGGAGCTTGCTGGTTCTGAGATTGGATTGAACAATCAATGATCTCTGTTTGGTGGTGACTTTGTTAGAGAAATTGAACATTATGTTCAAACTTTAACATCTTTAGATGAAGCTCACTATTCTCTAATGATGACATTTGGTCAGGTTTCTCCCAGAGCCATCAATAGAGAACAAGCGAGGGCAGGGGGGCATACAAAGTCAGATGATTCTCTATCAGATGTTCAAAATGAAGATAATAGTCACAGAGATATTCTACTTACGAGAGATTGAATGATGCATCAAGATCTGAAGGATGCCCATCCAGCAGTGCCACTTTTACAACATCACAAGAAATATCTACAGTTCCTCTGGCGGGGACAGGCATTCAGGCTCAGGTTGCCTACCATTTGGCCTATCCTCTGCTCCTTGGTGTTTCCTCAAGCTGTTAAAACAACTGGATGTACCTCTCAGATCCCAGGGGCTGATGGTGGTATACTTGGACAACATGCTATTTCTGGCCAGGAAAAACAACTTTTATTGAAAAAGGTGCAATCAGTCATAGAACTGAATATAACACTGGCGTTCATTGCAAACATAGAGGTCAGATTGAATTCCTTCAAAAATAATTACATTTCTGGAATGTCTGGTGGATTCAGAAAGAGGGCCTTCTTTCTTTCAGACGCAAAACTTAAAGTAATCAAAAAAGAGTTTCATATTTCCCTCAAGCATTTGGTGAGGATGGTGGGCCTTCTTACACCTGCTAATCAAGCAATCTTTCTGAAGGGAAACAGCAGTTACAACATGGGTGTTACCACGCAGGTAGGTAACAACGTGGTCATTACAACAACCGAGTTGTTACCGCCCGTGGCTTTACATTGCAAGTCGTTTCTACAACTTGCGCTAGGTGGCGTGCAACACCAGGGAATGTGTTGGATTTTAAATCCAACACATTCCCTGCTGTTGCGCTAACTGGAGTAGGAATAGTAATTTATACTATTTCTAAGTCCAGCGCGCCATCTAGCGCAAGTCGTAGAAATCACTTGCGATGTAAAGCCACGCGTGGTAACAGCGTGGTCGTTGTAACGACTGCGTTGTTACCCACCGCGTGGTAACACCACGCGTTGTATTGTCACATATTCCTTTCTGGAAGTCCTTTACTACAAGGCACTCCAGTTCTTAGAAGACACTTACACAGAGGCTTGGAATATTCAGAGATTATTCTATTATATTTTTAGGCAAGAGAAAAGATAAAATGGCAGAAAAGTCACATAGATGGTAGAGCCAATTTTCCAACTCACCACATCGAGGATAAGAAAAAGATGCAAATGGGGTGCAGATGTGTTAACTTCTAGGCTGGAGAAGAATGGCCTAGGAAAAAGTTGTCAATGCACATAAGTTGTTTCTTGCAGGCTCTTTCTTTCCAGTCCACAGCTGGGTAAAAACATTTTTTTAAACAAACAGGGTGAGACGGGCAGTCCACATATGGACAATCTGACAGAGGTCAGGTATATAAACAGAGTAGGGAAGATGAGATTGAAACTCTAAGTAGAATTACTGAGATTTGTTTGGGAGTTTTGTCTCTGTCAGGAGATACCTGGGTGTTGCAGTATCTTCTCGGACCATGCAACACAGTAGCAGACTGGTACTCAACAATCCTTTATGACAACCATGATTGCTGTCTGAACTTTCACTTTTTGAAAGCTCTAAAGTTAGTTTGGGGACCATTTGACATATTTCTAAACAAAGAGATTCTATCAATGTGTGAACATCTATTTTATTTGTTGGTTTTTCAGTGATGAGAAGATAGTGAAGGTACTCTCTCTTAGGGTGATAAAGATGAGAGCACAATGTGCTTTTTAAAATACCCCTCACACACTAAAAAAATCCAGTAGTGTCATGCTTCATCATTGGGGTCTTCCCGTCCCTCTACGGGGCGGGGCGTGCTACGACCTGACCGACTACGCGGGAGCACTAAAGTGGTGACAGGACTATGTGATGGTGCAAGGTGTCAGTGAAAGTGTAGGGACCTAACAATGTGTGTGAGTACAAAAATTAAAAATCCTCTGGCTAGTAGAAAAAAACAATTTATTAGCTTCTCTAGCTGGGGATATTAAGAAGGGGGTTTTGGGGTTGAGCCGATCGCTGCAACCTGGTCAACCATTTGACATAGTCCTGTTTGCTTCCCAATTGACAGCTCAGTTAAAGAGGTACTTCTGTTTGAGGACAGATCCGGAAGCATTAGCTACACTCGTTTTTCTCCAGGATTGGTCTTATGGAAATCTTTGCTCTTTTCCACCTTTCGTCATAATACCCAGGTGTGTGGCACAGATTTGCAGACAATCAGCAAATGTTGTTTTGATAGACCCGCTTTTGAAGGCTCATCTTTGATATCCATCCCTTCTGGAGTTTTCCGTGACTGTCCAATGCTACTGCCTGTCTTTTGAAAGTTATTGAGGAACCCTTATAGACAATATCACAATCTTGTTCTGGAGGGCAAACTGACCTTTGTGGTATGGAACCTTTCGGGTCACATACAGACACACCAGGGCTTTTGGAATCCGCATTATCATGTCTGCATGGGCATAGAGTACAACTAAAGCCTTTTAATTGGCGTGGGCTGTCTAGAGTAGATAACAAGTGGAATGGGTATTGATCCCATTTACAGGGGTTCTAAACTTTAAGCATTTTTGGGTGCTGGTCAGAAATCCTATAGAACTATTAATGGGTATATAAGTCAGTAATATCGGTTGGCAGGTTGCGCATTTTTGCTCATCCGAACAGGCTGTGCACAATAAAGGGGTGGCTATTTTAATTAAATCAGGAGCTAGAGGTAATAATAAATCAGTTTTATCCGATCAGTCAGGGAAATGGATTATAGCACAGCTTGAAATTGGAGGATTGGAGTTAACCATAGTTTCATTCTATGGCACCAATATAGACGATCCGGCACATATCTGTAAAATGCAAGCTAAACTAATAGAAACCACCACTTTAATAATAATCGGAAGTGATTTCAACGTCCTTCTTGATCTCTCACGGGATAGATCTAATCATAGTTACTATGTCGGAGCCCCACGTATTCATCGGGCAATGACTGATATGATTCATGATCTCGAGCTGGCCGACGTATGAAAGTCTAAGAAGGGAGATAAATTAGGTTTTACCTTTTTCAGCAAAAAATACGGTAATTCTTCCAGAATTGACTATATTCTAACTGATAGGCTGGGTGAGAGAATTTATCTGATCTCTCCATTTTACCTAGTATTCTTTCAGATCACGCCCCTATCTACTTGTGAGGGATGAGGCTAAGTCTTAAATCTAGATGGACGTTGAAAAGGGCAATGCTGTCTAATGTTGAAATAGTTAGCACACCTAAAGCCTCCACAATGGATTATTTTGCAGTTAATATAGATTCAACTTCTTTAGACTATGTCTGGGACGCCTTTAAATCACACATAAGAGGCCAGTTACATAGTTTGATATGTTCCAAAAATAGGTAGGAGACTCAAAAACTCCAAAATCTGGAAGGAGAGATAATCAAGCTGGAAGGTAAAAAGGGAAGTTGCTCCCAGAGCCATCCTGAAAAACTGACACAAGTTCTTAATGATCTTGATCGTCTGAGACAGGATTATAGGGGGAAATTGGAACAAAAGGTAAAGGCCCAGTGGATAGCCCATAATATGCTAAATTATGAATACGGTGAAAAGGCGGGTGCTTTTCTGGCCTGGAAGGCATAAGTGGACCGAGCCAAAAATAATATAAGTTAATTAATCATCGATGAGAGTGGGGCTACAGCATGCAAACCGCAGGAGATGCAAAGTGTCTCCTCTCCTTGTTCTCAGATCTGTATAGAGAAGAGATAACTCCTAGCTTGGAGAATATTCAAAAGTGGCTGCGGCACAAAGAACTACCAGTAATAACAAAGGGCAGCCGAGATTCTCTTGATGCCCCTATAACTGAGAGCGAGATAAAACTGTATATAAACAAGATCAAGAAGAACAAGGCTGCGGGGACTGATGCTCTCCCTTGTGAGGTTTATAAACTCCTCCAGGAGGAGCTAGCTCCAAGGCTGTGTGAATTATTTAACTATATCTACAGTCTGGAAGGTAGAGTTCCTAAGTCTTGGAAGGAGGCTATGATCCTTCTCATTCTGAAGTTGGGGTAAGATCCCCTTAAAGCCAATTCATATAGACCAATCTACCTGCTTCATGCCGACTATAAGATCTTTATGAGTGTTTTGACAGGGAGATTGGTCAAGTTAGTCCCACAGCTGATCAACATGGATCAAAAGGGCTTTATCCCAGGGATGTATATTCAGGAGCAGACGCTCCAATTAATAGGTAGTATAGATCTAGCTGTGGCCTGGTCGGAACCCTTGACTGTGGCGGCATTTGATGCAGCTAAGGCTTTTGACCGGGTCTGTTGGGTCTTTCTCTGGGAAATCATAAAGATAATGGGATTTGGACCAATTTTTATACAGACTTTGATCAGCTGTTATCAGGGTGCCTCTGCAGTAATCCTGTTAAATGGTATGTTAACAGCAAGCTTTAACATAACAAGGGGAACAAGGCAGGGCTGTCTCATCTCGCCCTTGCTGTTCGATCTATACATAGAGCCTCTTGCTCAAGCCTTAAGATTGGATGAACTAATCAGTCCCTTTAGTGTCCATCGATATAGTAGTAAGTTAGCCCTATATGCAGACGACTTGCTGCTATACACTAATAATCCAGCAGAGGTACTACCAAGAGTGGAAGCTCTCTTGGAGGAATTTGGTTTATATTCGGGATATCTTGCCACTTCCTCTAAGACAGAGGTAATGTGATGGAACATCAACAACTGGGCTGGTAGACTTAGTAAGGAATTTAGATACCTGTGGGTAATTATAATTAAAGACCTAGGTGATATACCTTGGATTAACTTGAAGAAGGTATCTAAAGAGATAGACCATCTCTTTTCAAGATAGAAAAACTTACCTCTGACTAATTATGGTAGGGTTAATTTGGTAAAGATGTTCATTTTACCAAAGTTGACATACTTGTTTGGCACCATACCTCCTTGATTTTCCCAGCAAGGACATTAGTAAAATCCAAGGCAAAATAGGCAGCTTCATCTGGTCCAATAAAAGCGCCAGACTCTTCTGGAAGAAGTTAAGATGTAAGCTCCTGAAGGGAGGTTTTGCTCTCCCGGATTTGGCCTGGTACTCGTTTGTCTTCTATTTTAAAACATCCGGATGCTACTCACTATAACCGAAGAAACCAATTGGGGGAAGATATTGAGAGAAATGGCCACGTTTGAGGGCGGGGGAGAGGGTTTCCTATATAAGTTTGGGGCTCCAAGGTTTTTCAAAAAGGTTTGTTTGAAAGTTTTAAAAGCAGCATTTAAAGTGTGGTGCAAGGTTAGAAGTAGATGGGGGATAGGTTACTATTCTGGATTCCCCCAGGTTACCTGCTTGCTTGGAGGATAGTCTTGCGCTGCCTATCAAAAAGGCTGGCATCGCGATTTGGCCTGGTTTTATATCTTCAGATGGAGTCCTCCCTTGGGAGGTATTAAGATCAAAAATAGGAAGCTCTTTTTCTAAATTTAAATACCTACAATTGGTCTCATGGTATACAGCAGAAAAAGAGTTTATTGGTGGCAATTGGGAAATTGAGCTTTGTCTTCAAAATGCTAACCATTTAAAAAAGGAGGTCGGATATTGGTACAAGAAACTTTTGTGTGTCGACGATACTGATCTTCCTCCACAGCATGCTGCTTGGAAATTGTCAGCCTTGGACTCTATAGCTGTAGATCTGTATGATATATCTCTTCAAACTTTATATAAGTTTGTTAAACGGGCATCCCTAAAAAAGTATAATTTCTATGTTATTAATAGATTATATTATACCCCCATGAAAATAGCTAGATTCGACCCCTCTCGCCTGCGCGAAGTGCCCAAGATGTGACTTTTCCTCTGCTGATGATATACATATATTTTTTGAGTGTGCTAAGCTAAGTGGGTTTTGGCAGAATGTGGAGTGTGCTCTTGGTGCCATTTTTAAAGTGAAGATCAACTTGAATCTTCCTATAGTAATTTTTGGTATGGATGTTGAATTGATGAACTTGCTGTTGGCAACCCAAAAAGGTTTGTTATTACATCTAATCCTAATTGCCCGGAGGGAGAGATGTAAACTTTGGAAAGACCCATGGCCCCCACTCTACGAGAACTGGCTGAAAGCTTCATTTGGTTTGGCCCGCTTGGACAAGGGACATTTGAATGATAATAATCTTAATATCTGGTCACAGCTTTTATCATGGGGTGGAGAAATGAGACTGGTCGAATGCCCCTCGGTCCTATGATTACACCAAGCTTTGTACGAAGAAGCTGCCCTGGCCAGGCCTAAAGCTAATGCAGTTGCAGAAGTCTGGGGTGCCCAGGTTGGAAGGGTGACTTTTTGCTTGATTTGCAGACACTGAATGGTGAAGTGAGGACAAAAAAAAAAAGAAAAAAAGTTATATCGGTTGGACACCAAACAATGGAAGGTATACGGTAGGGGAGCACCCTTCAGTATACAGCCTGTTAAAGGGGATTAAATACTCAAATCCTCCTAAACATGTACACTCTAAATTCTGTGATATTAATATGGTTTTACAGCTGGTTCACGTTCTGGAGGATCGTGGCAAGCTTTCATTTAAATTTTTATCTGCCAGGTTGGTTATGTTGCTATATTGGTGTATTTTAGGAGCGTGTAAGGTGTTAGGTCTTTAGATATAAGCTGGAGATGTATTTTTTCCCCAGTTGAGGTCCACTTTGCTATCACTTGATGTACTAAGCATGTGTCCACTGCTATAGAGTTTCCAGTATTTCTTTAGATCCCAGATTGTGTATGGCGAGATGCCTCAAGCATAATGCACAAGTAACAGAGAAGGTGACAACATCAGCTCCCCAGTCATTAATCTCCTTGCATAATAACCCTTTAGCTCCAGTAACTTCAATACTTTATGCAGATGGGTTAAGGCGGTAATCGCTTTCACATGGGTGGATATGGGATGTTTTGGGGCTCATTCCGCCTGGGGGGCTCTGGCTTTGAAAGCTTATTGGGCTGGAGCTAGACTAAAGGACATTATTTAGTCTATAGACTGGTCTAGGGTTTCAACAGTGAAGAGCTTTTACTGTAAACCAATTAAACATATTGCAATGACAATAATAGATATGATTTCAACTTACAGAATAGACCCTCCTGTCTTGTAATAACACTGCAGATTGTCCTAACGACTTTGTGAAGGAGCGTTCTGATTTTATGAAAGACAAGGGAGGCAAATATGATCCTGCCTCTTGTGATATATCCCACCATTTTGGCAGCATGATAGCAAGTTCTGATTCTTTCTAGTGCCCATCTCACCCAATCAGATAGTATGGGCCATGAGATCAAAGCGTGCTGGGAAGGAGGACTTTCTCTGAGACAGCGAGCATTTATTTTATTGGTGAAAGCCAGAAAAAAGAACAAGCATTGGCATAGCCAATAGGTCTCGCCTTTGGGACCTAATAAGTGTTTAGCCATGCAACAGTTGATGTTGTTGCACCAAGGTTATTGTGCTGCATAACTAAATACTTATAAGGTAACAAAAGCGAGACCTATTGGCTATGCCAATGCTTGTTATTTATGTGTTGGTTTTTAAAACATAAATAAAAGGCATTGTCATTTACAATGCCAATAGCTTAAACTCTCGCAAATACAAGACCTATTGTATTGCAGATGCTTGTTTGTAAAAGCGCCCCATGCCGCGCTTTCGCTTTAATGGTGGCCACGCCACTTTCTTTAAATGACCCGCGTCTAAAGAAACGTTCGCGACCGCCATTAAAGTGAAAGCACAAAATGGGGCGCTTTTACAACAACAACAAAAATGTGTTTGTTAAGTTGACAAACAAATGTTTTTTATTTGTAAAAGTGCCCCATGCCATGCTTTCACTAATAATATTTAGTGTTAAAGCGTGAAGTTGCAATGCTTTAAAAAATAGAAAACATTAATATGGTGAGGGACGCATAAAGAAAGGCGCCTGCTGGTTAAAGAATGGTGCACACTGGTAAAAAACAAATAAAAGCAGTTGAGAGCATGTCCTGACTGCAAGGGCAGGCAGGAGAAAGTCATTTACTCTAATTTAAAGAATATTTTCTTTTTCTCATAACAATGACTTGGGTTTTACCCATATTTATTACACGATCATTTTGATATCAATATGCTTGTTTTGTTCTTGGGTACTCACTGCCTAGGTGGGTCAGATCTAGCAAGACAGCATCATCGGCATAAGTTAATCAGGCAACCTGGCATCAACACTTTTTTGTTGAACGAATTTGGCCTTCTACTGGAAATCTAGTTTTTACGATGGTACAGAACGAAGAGCAGAGGCGCTGAAGCTTACATTTTCTCTTTAATCTCACTAATAAATTACAAAATGTGCAAAGGAAGCAAAAGAAAAATTCATCTGATCTAAGTAGGAGGGGACCGAGAAATAAGTAAATGGCACACATTTTCAGCCTCGGAGAAGCCACAATCCAGAACTCTAAGGCAATATAATCCTCTCTTTACAGTCGCCAGTGGAACCTGTCCCAATACAATACTATAAAGCTAACTAGATGGAGCGATACATGGGACAGATCACTTGAATCATGACAGGATTCCTGAGCATTTCGGATGCACTGAAGATGCATAGACACCAGCCTTTAATGAGAGGACTAAATGTACCTCTATTTTGTGGCCTGGAAAATGTATATACTGTTTTTCAAGACGCAGTTGAAAGGTGTTAGTACAACGACTAAGATGTTTTGAAATATCGATCCACCCTATAGGATGAAACAATTCACAGACTCGGACTAGTGTCAACTAACTGGTATCAAAAAAAATCTCAAGCGGCCCAAAAACTATGCATTACGCTTCGTACTGAAATGGGGAAGATCCAAAACGAGGCATATAGTCAAGTTACTCAGGAGCCCACAAGGCATGAAATTCTCATTTATATACTTTATCTCGTTTATGCAAAGTAACATATATTTGCCAGTAGGTCACCATCGTTTGTCTATAACAAGTAATATGGTTCAGAAATCAGGGCTACTGGGCGTGGTCTCTGCACCACTCAAGATGGCCGCCTAGTCGAGAGGATCCGCCGAGTCGGGACATCCTTCGTTGATTATCTGCGCTGTTTCCTCCGTAAACGGGACCTGAAGCTCTTCACTATGCGTCGGAATACTGGTGGAATGTGAGGTACCCATCTCTGACCTTTTAACATGCCGCATTTCTTCAATATTTGACATCGCGCATTCCGGCCGATGTCCTCCGCCATTTTGCATATGCTCCGTGACTGACTACGAGCTGCGGAACTCGCGCTTCTTCTCAGCTGTATTTTCCCACAAGCGGTTCACCTGCCTTCTGATGTTTGTCACATTTTCTCGCCCTGAAGCCTAGTGTTCGCTGCTTTTTACATGAAAAGCAATTCTCAGCAGCCTTTTCTTCAGTTTGCATCGACCAGCATTTTATAACACTGGCTGACAGGAAATTGCGCAATATGTGTGGCTTCTGCTGGTTTCTCCTCTCCACTTGGCTAGGCAACCATTCTGCTTTTTTCAACAGTTTGCCTTGCTTTTTCTTCAATTCCTCTGTTGGTCCGAATTAAAGACTGTGACAATGTATGCATAACCATTGGAGCCAAATTCTGCTTTTTTTTTTTTCTTTTGCAATTTCGTCACTGAACTAGTTCATATGGATGATTTCCTGCTCTCTTCAAGGTAACTACCGGAATGTGACAATTTTTTCTTTATTGCTGCAGTCGCTATTATAGGCTTTTGTTGGTTTGCCTTGTGCTTTTGCGATTAAACCTTGTCAGGTTGGCTCTGCAAGTTTTTCTTTGGAGCACTCTCAGTTATGTGACGCTCTGCTAGTTTGGCAGTTCTTCTTGACTTGCTTTCTGATGTGCAATCCCTGGATCCCATTTCATCTTTTTCCTCAATTTCAGCTCTCCATTTTCTACCCTCATTAACTGTTCTAACCTATGGGCAGGTTGCGCAAACCAACATTTGTCTTTGTTTCTTCCCCGAAAATTCAGGCTCCACCTTCGTCTGCCTCCTCTTTGCCTTTTGTGACTGTTCCAATGGCTGGCGCTGCACCGACTCGTTCTTCTTCCACGCAATCCACTTCTTCTAAATCCTCTCCTCCTCTTGCATCATCTAAACGCCTAAAACAGGATCCTCCATCTCCGGACAAACCCTCGTCTCCTATTTCCATGGAACTAATTTTGGAGGAGATTCGGGGTATGCGCACGTTTGTTGAAAATACCAACAATGAAATGCAACTTCTGAAAGAAAAATGGACTTCTATGGATAATAAACTCAACTCTTTGGAGCAACAAGTCTTGGAGCTACCTTCTCATGCCCAGCGAATTTCTTCCTTGGAGAAGTCGGTCCTCGCCCTCCAGCAACACACTGTGGACTTGGAAAATAGAAATAGGAGGAACAATCTCCGCATTTATGGTCTTCCTGAATCTTTGGAAGGTGATGATCCTGTCACATTTTTCATCTCTTTCCTTCCAAAGTTACTAGATATGCGTCCTACAACTTCTTTAACGTTTCAGAGAGCTCACAGACTTGGTCCGCGCACTTCCACTTCACCAAAACCACGTGGAGTCATTATCCTTTTCCTGAAATTCACGGATCTTCTTTCAGTACTCTCAGCAGCTAGATCCAAACGTCAAGTTTCCTGGTTGGGCCAAAGAGTATTTCTCTCTCAAGACGTCTCCAACGCTACTGCATCCAGACGGAAAGAATTTCTCAGTTTGCGCGCACCATTGCATCCTCTTGGAGCTCGATATGGTTTATTCCATTCCCTGCATTTTTAAAGTTACTCATCAAAATTGAACATGGACCTTTCAAGACCCAGGAGAACTTAAGAACTTTATTCAAATTCAATCCAACAGTGGCATGGATACTTCTGCTCCTCTTACTGGCTGATTGATTTGTCTTCTATTTGTTTTTTGGTTTTTCTATGGTGTTACAGAAATGTTTTTATTGTTCTTCTTTAAGTTTGGTTTATATATGGTTGCTCTTTAATTTGTTATAATAATAATGTTGTTCCTTTCCTTGTTATATCATTTATTGTAGATATCTTTATTTTTCCTTCCTTAATATTTAATTGTCTTTTCTTCTATATGTAACTTTTTACAGGTTCCGGTTGTGTCTGTTCCCACTCCTGTGCAGTTTTTTCTCCTCCGATCCCCTTGTCCTGGTTTGGGTTGGACTTCCTCCCTTCGGGCGACTTGTCTTGTTGGGTGTCGCCATTGCCCCTGTTCCTTTTTGTGTCTCCCCCTCAGGTATGTTATGCTCAGTCGTCCTTCTGGATATGCACTGTCTTCTCTCTTCTCTCATTTTCCTATTCTCCCTATTTCTCTCTTCTTTCCTTCCCTTCACTTCTCCCCTCTCTCTTGTCACTATTTGCCTTCTTCCCTTTTTCTTATTTCTCCTTTCTTCCTTCAGCCTTATATTGACTTTTTTACCTATGTTCATTTCTGTCATTCTATTTTCTTATTTTCATCTTTATGTAGCTGATTACTATATTTTCTTTTCTCTCTTATTCTTTTCTCTTCTCTGCAATATTTTGTTTATGTTCTCTTTTGCATTTTTTAGGATGTTATATTTCTTGCTTCTACTTGTTCCTTTTTTCATTTTTATGATGTATACATATGGTTTTGCATTCTTTGTTATAATTGACCTCCTACTATTTAACATTTAGAGTTATTTCTTGGAACGTAAAAGGTTTTGTTAACCCCATTAAACGGCAGAGAGTTCTCTCCCACTTAGCTTGTTATACGCCTGATATTGTCCTTCTTCAAGAGACTCACTTTAATGACCTTGAATCCCTTAAATTAAAACGGAACTGGGTTGGTACTGTTCTTTTCTCTCCCTCTAATAATAAGAAGAATGGAATTGCCATCCTTGTTCATAAAAGTTGAAATGTAAGGTTTTGTCAGAAGAAAGGGATGCCGATGGCAGATGGATTCTCGTTAATTTACTAATTAACTCAATTCCTTTAACTGTTTTTAATGTTTATGGCCCTACCCAACCTGATTGTTCGTTTTGGCCTTTAATTACGAGTAAATGTATGCAATATAAAAATGACTCATTCCTGTTAGGTGGAGATTGTAATGAAATTATTGATCCATTTCTTGACCGAAAGTCCATGGTTCGATTTACTCCTCACAAGTCTCATAAACAATTTCGGGATACCATTTCGCAAACACATCTCATTGACTCCTGGAGACTCTCCCACCCAGACACTTTTCTCCTCCACACTCGTCTTTTTCTCGTCAGGACTATATTTTTCTCTCTCAATCTTTATCTCAGAACTTACTTTCTTCTTCAATTGAACCTATAGTTATTTCTGACCATGCTCCTATTGTGACGGACCTTGATTTGCTCCCGCCTCACCCCAAATCATCTCGTTGGCGTTTCAGTTGTGCTCTCCTCTCCGATCCTAACTTCTCCTCCCTATTTCGTTCTTTTACTAATGATTTCTTTCAACTTAATTCTGACCCTGATACGCCTCCATATATTCTCTGGGATTCCCATAAAGCTACCGCAAGGGGCTTTATCATTGATTTTGTTTCCAAAAAGAAGAAGCAGTTCCTTCATAAAAGTAAACTTTATCTAACTCATATCAAACACCTAGAACACCAATTTTACACCTCTTCAAATAAATGTATGTCACCAGAACTTCTTCGTGTTAAAATTGATTTTAATAAACTCACGACTGATAATGCATCTGCTATTCTTCTTCGCAGTAGTGCCCGTTATTATGGTGGCCGCAATAAATCTGGTAATCGTTTGGCTAACTATCTTAAGTCTCGTAGAGAACGCACTTGCATAGACTCCATTTACTCTCCTGACAATATTCTTTTACAGAAAGATAAAGAGATACTTGATCAATTCCAATTGTTCTATCAACAACTCTATACTCCTGAATCTCCTCCTTTTTCCTCCCTTATTCAATCTTACTTTGAGAAATTACCCAAACCTGTTACTTCCTCTCTCAATTTTCATGCTCTTGAACTTGATCTTTCATTACAAGAACTTTCCACTGCTTTATCTTCTTTTACTAAAGGGAAAACACCAGGTCCTGATGGCTTTCCTGTCGAGTTTTATTTACATTTTACGGATCTTTTATTACCCAAACTTCTTTCACTTTTCCAATCATTGTATTCTTCTGGCAAGGCTGAAGGTACGTTTCAAGACGCTACCATTTGTTTGATTAAAAAAGATTGCCGTGATCCCAAATATTGCAAGAATTAGCGTCCAATCTCGTTAGTTAACGTCGATTATAAACTTTTTGCCAAATTACTTGCCTTACGCTTAGATCCTGTTCTGCCACATCTTATTGGTAAGTAACAGTGCGGTTTTGTTAAAGGTAGGCTTACCTCTGACAATTCCCGACTCTTTCTCAATGTTCTAAATAAAGCCTCCTCCCTTTCCATCCCCTTAGCTGCTATCTCTGTTGATGCGGAGAAAGCCTTTGATAGAGTAGATTGGTCCTTTTTGTTTGCTTCATTACACTGGCATGGGTTTGGTCCTAAATGTATCTCCATTGTTTCTTTGCTTTACTCTGCTCCCGAAGCTTCAGTCCTTGTGAATGGTCAACTTTCTTCCTCCATCACCCTCCAAAGAGGTGTACGTCAGGGTTGCCCTCTTTCTCCGCTCCTCTTTATTCTCGCACTTGAACCATTTCTCACTTCCATTCGGATCAATAAGTCTATCTACGGTGACGATCACTTAAAGTTCTCTGCATACGCTGATGATATCCTTTTGTTTATCTCCAATCCAGAATCGTCTCTTCCCCCCTACTAACTGAATTTGCTGCCTTTTCCTCTGTCTTGGGCTATAAGATTAATTCGGACAAGACTGAAATTCTTCCCCTTACTAATAGTTGTCTCCCACATATGTTTTCCTTAACTGGCTTCAGCTGGAATAACACAAAAATCAAATATCTTGGAATTTTATTTTCCAAATCTATTTCTTCCTCTATCACTCTTAATATGTCTGCAGTTTTATCCCGTATTGAGAAATTATTTTCCTCATGGAATCCCCTTTTCCTTTCCTGGTGGGGTCAGCTTGATTCTATAAAAATGATGATTGCCCCTATACTTATTTATACTCTTTCTATGTTACCTGTTCATATCCCTGCTCTTTATTTTAAACGTATTGATTCTTCTCTTTCCAAGTTTCTCTCTAAAGGAAAAAAATCTAGAATATCTTTGGTTTCTCTTCTTATACCCAAACCGAACGGTGGTGTTAGTTTTCAAGACTTTCACCTTTATCAGAGATCTTTTTCTCTGCGACAAACCTCCCGTTGGCTCTCCTCCGACGCTTACCTCTTTTCTCCTCTTTGGCTTGATATTGAACGAACTTTGATGCTACCCTTTTCTTTTAAAGAAATTTTAAGATTTTCTACTAAATCTCCTTATCGTTCTCTTCCTCTGTTTAAACATACTTCTTCTCTTTTACACCCTTTGTTCTTTTCGGATAACATTTCACGCGAATCCTTTCTAGACACTCCAATTTGGTATAACTCCCTTATCCTGCTTAATAATGGACCCATTTGTTGGACTTCTTGGAGATCGAAAGGTATTATCTGGGTTAGTCACCTTTTTGATGGAGTTTCGCCCTGCTCTTTCCCTCAATTTCAGCTTTTGTTCCGTTGCATTCACTCTTTCTTACACAAATTTACTATTCTCATGGAAATTATTCTTGATCGTTATTACTCTCTTCCTTCTGTGGCTTCCTTACCTTCTCAATCTCCTCTCCTTCTTCTTCTCTCTACCATTCCTAAAGCGTCCTCTATTTATAAGCTCTTTTCTTCTCCGAACCCTGAACATTTCAAATCCAAAGTGGAACTTTCTTGGGAACATGATTTTGACTGTACATGGTCTGTTACTCTCTGGGACAAGTTTTGGTCTAGATCTTTGAAAATTTCTCGCTCAGCCTCTCTCACTCAATCTTTATTTTTTCTGTATCATAGACTTTATCTTTCTCCTCTCTCTTTATCGTGGTTCTCTTCTTCCTCTGATTCTAAATGCTGGACCTGTGGTTCTTTTAATGCTGATCTTTTTCCTCTATTCTTTCTCTGTCCTCCTGTATCTTCCTTTTGGAACAAACTATGGTCTTATTTCTCTAATATTTTCACACTTTCTATTCCTTGATCAAACATTCACCTCTTTCTGGGTAGTCTCTCAGATTCTTTAGATCTTCCTCCACATTCACATGGTCTTTTTGATCTCATGCTGGCACTTGCATTCCAACACATTTCTTCCAACTGGAAATCTCTCTCAAACATCTCAGTACAGCATTGGTGGAACTCTTTAAGCCATTTTCACAGACTTGATGTTGCCTTCGCTTCCTCCTGTAAACCACATCATAATGTGGACCTCTGTTGGTTACCATTGACCACATATTTAGACCAATTAGCCCGTCCATTCCCCAATTGTACCACCTCAGAGAACTTTCAACCTCCTTGAAGGACTTATGCTCTCTCCTTACTTATTCCTTTGATGTTTTATTGAAGTTTTTCTTCTTTGTCATTACCTTTTAATTGTGTATACTGTTATTTGATTGATTCTTTCTACTCATAATTTGAATTGCCGCTATTCTTTATAAGGTTATTATTCTGTTGTAGCATTACTTCCTTGTCTATCCTTCCCTCCCCTCCCTTATAACCTTAAAATCCCATTAAATGCTTTTATTTTTCTATAATGACATTAGTAATGACAATATTTCAGATTTTGTTCATATATTTTGATTTCCTGCTGATGTCTATTGTTGTTTACCCTTTTTGCTCTTAATAAAGCTTTCAAACATAAAAACGAAATCAGGGCTACCATCTTTACGGTTCTTGATCGGGCAGTGATTTCAGCATCTTGATGGATTCCGCTTTAAAAAGTCTGGCACGTGCTCACTGGTTAACTGTAAAAATGAACAAAGCATTAAGCTTTGATTCTTTTCTTGCCTCATAACAAAAATGAAATTTAGCAATGTTTGGCGTCCTCGTGGACTGGGAACGAGGCACGAGGCCCAAGGCCCTTCGCTTTTTTCAGGACTTGTAGTAACATAAGTCAGATTTCTCTCGGATTTCAAGGTTACGGATGCCCCACTTGCTGGTACCGCTCTGTCAGCATGCAGCGGACATCTTTAAAGAGCATGAAGTGGCCAACCACCCTAGCCTGGGACTGAGCTCAATGGACTCTCTTGCCTCATGCCTTCTCTTCTCACAAACTTCTCCTCATGTCTCTGATCTCCATCTACAAAAACAAGGAAACAAATTCAGTCTACATAATGGAAATTTAAGGGTTCATCACTATAGTTCATATGATGTCAGGGCTTTCATAATGGTAGCTGCATCAATTAGGGATAAGAAGTGTCTGCAAATTATTTCCGGTGCCTAGCTGCTTGTAACTCAGTGCGCAGCCGTGCAACTCTCGCGATTTAGTTCACTGAACCAGCTATTTCAAACTAAGACTGCCTCTAACATGATGAGTAAGTGGGCTTGGGTTTTAATAAAGATAAATAGTTAGTTTAACCTAAAACGTGATCGACCCTGCTGTCAAAAACGGAATTATGCCACCTCCTGTGATGTCATGTGTGTGGGGGGGCAAAGGGCAGTTGGTGTCACCTACACTACCCCTATGGTATTCGTGAAGTAATGGTTGTACATAAAGGATGTTACTGTTGGGACGTGAGTGCTTTTTTTACAACTAAAATTAGTTGGGAAAAAATAACATTATTAAGTAAAACCTTTTTCTGCGCATTATTTAGTCGAATTTGAATTGTGCCTTTCTGTTAATCTAAAGGTTACCAAAATTACCTTGATGAGGATGTCTTACACATGGATTGATGTCAAATACCATTGTAACGGCTAGGACATTTTTTTCTTGAAAGGAGTATTGCAAAATACTTTGTTTTGCTGGTTTAGGAAGAGTAGAAAATAGCAACTTTCCAAAATAAGTCTAATTACTTGACATTTAACTTCCGGAAATATTTGTAAAGCCAAACGCATTCCATTAGCTTCAACTCCCTTGAGCATGTGACTATCACAGAGATGGCGAATATTAAGTCAACTGTCCTTCCTCATCCTTCGGTTCCAATTATTAACACTTCATTAGAGTTGCATGAAGTAATGGCAGAACTGATTTGACTCCTAGCATCAAAGGCAATATATGTAAGAGACTTTGTAGTATAAATGATGACAACTTTTATCAGTACCAGGAAGTTAACTGATGCCGTTATGGAAACCAGTATCCAAAATTGCCCTATCTCAACATAAGGACCCTAGAGAGGTCTCGTGATAACTGAAATGTATCTCTGAAAATCCACACTCCAATGATGCTAGAAGTTTATTTCTGCTCCACAATAATGCGAATTTGTTAGAGGTCCAACTGAAGATGTTACATCACAATCATCAGGGCATTGGGTGACAGCACACACCTTCGATCACACTATCAGTGTTACACTTTTAAAGTGGTCACTTACTATTTGTACTTTACAAATGGCTCCCATCTAAACCCGTGGAATCTCCAACACAAGTAAGGCATAGATTTTCCAGAGCAAGTGCAAGATGGCACCGCTGCAAGCGCATCTGCAACACAGTCAGGCCAAACCCAAACTTGCCCAGAACCTATATGAAGTAGACACAGCTGACAGATCCTGGCGCAGATGTGTAGTACGCTGACCTTTAACCTCCTCACTAGTAAGGAGACTGTACGGGTTAAAAACGAACTAAACTTAAAAGAAAATACCAAACATTCGAGGGCATTTGCCTTTAATGTAGTCTTGGATAAGTTAGACACCAAACATATATGAAGGCGCTGGCCATTAAGAACCAGGAAATGCCAACCAGGTCACGTCCTGCCTCGTAAAACTCACCCCATAAACGTCATGATTAATGGAGCTCCTATTTTAATAACCAATAGCTGGTCAATTATGACTAATAAAAAAGAGCAACGAGAAACCTATCCAACACCCCGAGATTAGTGACTACCTGTCTGAAGTCAATTTTTTAAATGCACACATTCTTCCTTATAAGGAGACCAGCGTTGTCTGGTGCACACGCGCTGGGGAGGGCACTCTGCTCTTTTTGGAAGCACATACTCTTGCTTGTGGCGCGCTCCTGCGCACTCCCGCAAGGTGGATGCAGCCACAAGCACGAGTATGTGCTTCCAAAAAGAGCAGAGCGGCGGCTAAAGGTCTCCTATACAGCGCATGTGCGCTGGGTAGGCGAGACCTAAAAAGGTCTGTAGTGTAGTTACTTCTTAGATTTTTGTTATTTTTGGTGTTCTATTGTGTTTTTCAAAGACTGTATAAAAACATTAAACATCAAGAAAAGAGGAACTTGATTACAGACTATGCCTTTGTATATGATATGGTGTCCTTTGTCTATGTTGTTTACTTCCTGTACATAGGAACAGGATTATGGGATATGCAGTTTACATTGAATATGCCCTGTATGCCCTATATAAAGCAAGAAGAGGTACTGCATAATATTCACTTCCTTTGTCTTTACTAAAAACAGTTCTTTCCTTCACAGAGTTACTAGAAATATCTGAAGCTTTTTGTGTTATTGAAACTTGGCATTTACAGATTAATTTGTACACTAAAGGCATATTACACAGTTAGGTTCTATAGCCTGGGTCCATTAGACATCCCAATTATATTTAGTGTGTAGAGTTCTCACAGGTAAATCCTATTGATTGATTTCCTCGCAGACTGCACTTCCATGAGAGAAGTAACAGCAGCAGCCTTAGGGTGCCACCTTGTGGAGGTGTCCTTTTCGGTGCATGGGGAGCACTCCAGAACCAAAATAGCATTTTGTTTTTTTGCCAGTCATGCTGAAAGTCCTAGCACCATTGCTGCTCCCATCCTGATTCTCCTGGATAAGCTCAGTTTCTTCCCTTCCCACAAACAATCACGTAAAGGTAGCGGCAGGGCCAGTCCTAGGATTTGTGGGGCCCTGGGCAGGATAGGAACATACGAGGCCCCTCTAATTTGCATAAGATGTAGTATCACAGCAAGTGACATCATAGGAAATGTGAACTGACCGAACATTTTCTGGCACTGTTGAAGTAGCTTTGCAAGTAGCAACTTCTCTAAAGTGGATATCACTGAGATGGCTACATATACAAATAATAGCCCTAATAAAATAAGTGCAACTTTTTTTAAGCTCTATTATGTGGAAATATAACACGTCAAACTGGGTTTAAAAGCTAGGCCCATATCTCCCCAAAACCAATGTTTCCAGATAAGAGCATGATTACAATTCTAAGCCAGACTGCCCCATAGCTGTACAGTGGGTCTTCAGGTGATTCCCCGATACTCCAGATTCACCAGTGAAGTTCACGGTTAAGGCATTTGGTTTTAGCAGGCATGGGCATCAACACAAAGGGATCCATGCTGGTTTGGGTGAGTGACTGACATGCAAATGCTCCAGTATATAACAGAAAGCACAAGTTAGTGACAAATGATACACTTTAAAACACGCTAGAGAAGATACCTAATAGGCATTCAAACTAATTTTACAAGATATTTGGAGTTCTTCACCTTCTCCTTTCCTCAGGGTGTTTTGTTAGAGTTCACCAAATTATGCAGATAATGCACATTTCTTTAGTTATTGTTCTATTGAAAGAGATGAATTAAAATATCACATCCTGACGCTAAGGGATTTCCAAGGAAAATGTACAGGCTTTACTAATCTATGGAAAGGCCAGTTTTACGTTTTATCGCAAAATATTTAAGATGCACCATGGTTCAAGACTGAGACATGTCCAGTCCTGTACAGCAAGAAAGGAGGAGGATCTACCTCCAATATGTTTCCTCTTGATTTCAGGATGGCACATGAGCATGGTTGTTACAGAGCGTAGGATTCTGGAATAAACGGAAGGAATAATATAGAGCTGAATAATGAGCAGGCCCTGTTATGCAGTGCACAATGGCAAATGGGTAGATCGTTTGGTAGTGGGAATCAGCAGAAAGATGAATAGTAACGCTACAGCGTCAAGGGCAGCCTCAGATTAGAATCCTATCACTGTTCTTGATGACCTGCAGGGTACCAAATGCAAAAGGTGGGAAGTTCAAGACAGGGAGCACTTGCATAATATGGTTGTGAGAAGATAATTGACTGTACAACAGTCTTGCGGCAGTGATGGGTGAAAATGTAGGATTTTGTGTTGCATATGGATGTAGTAGAAGTAGATAACACACTGTTTGTCCAGACAAGGAGAGAGGACATGGAAAATCAATCCAAAATGTTTTTGTTGACTCAACCATGGTGGTTGATTGGCCCAGCTCCAAGAGCCACCAAAGAACAGTGTATATGGTACCAGGCCCCTTAAAGACGCGGATGCCTGGTGTTTCCCTATATAGTTTTAATGAATTAGTCTTTCTCCAAAAGGCAACTGATTAATTGCATAGAAGTCCAAAACATTTTCTTGGTTAGAGACCAGGCCTTTCAGAAAGGATAGACCTAAAGCCACACCAGGGGAATACCTTGAATCCCAGGTTGTTCCAGTTGATACAAATGCACCGCATGGGAAACAGATAAATGTAATTTAGTAATATCAAGGCTGCTCTGCCTTCCTGATCAGGAATCAGGTACAAATTGTCTGACACCGCAAGAAATGCTACTTCCAACTCATGGAGAGGTTAAAATCCAACTGGCAAGCGATCAATAAGTAAATTTGTTTCTATGAAAGAGATTTGTCAGTTGACCGATTTTTTAAGGATTTTCCTAAAAAAGGCAGTAAAGAGATGTTAGAAGATGCTGAGAAACTTTGAACCTGTTGAGGAACAAATGCAGATATTGAGGTTTTTTTTTCTACATTGGTAGGGACAGATGACTAGGCAAGGGTGATATTGCAAATGGAAGTCAGGGCAGCGGCTTTGATCTTTTGATGTCCATTGGGGAGGAAAGAGTCCCAACTGGGAGCTAGATTTAATAAAAAGGTCAAGAGGAGTAAGAATACAAAGAGGGCAGGCTGTAATTCCGCAGACATGTTGAGTATGGTTCAAGACCACAAACCTTTGTGAAGGATGATTCACATTGCAAATCTAAGTCAAATTTTCTACTTGGAAAATAAAGAGACAGATAAATGCAAACTTTGGCAGAAGGCTCAATGTACTTAGCAGCACATGCTAGTTTAAATTCACCTTTACCTCTCCTCCAGCCTCCTACTTTTTTTCTGCTGCTTCTGCCCAATTACATTCACCTCTTTCCTCTGTGCTTTACTTTTTTACCTCACCTCTTGCTCGGCCTATTTTCTTCTCTTGCTGGTTCAGCCCCTCTTACATCCACATCGCTCTGCATGCTCTCCTCTTAACGTCTCATCTTTTCCCAATCCCCAAGCCTCTTACCTTTTCTCTCTGGTTCTGCCACTCTTACATCCATCTTGACCCTCATACCTCCATGCTCTACTCGTAACCTCTCATCTTTCCACTTTGGCTCTCCAATTCGCTTGCTGATTATGCCCCTCTTAAATCCACACCTCTCTTCCCTGCCCTACTCTTCACCTCTCAACTCTCCACCCAGTCTTTATCTTCTCTGCTAGTTCTGCCATCCTAAATACAGCTATGCCTTTTCCTTCTCCCCTTTCCATTTATCTTCTCTTGCTGCGCCTGACCCATAACCTACACCTCTCCCCTTTCTCCTTTACTCTCTCCTCTTGCTGATGTTGCCCTTCTTACATTTAACTCTACCTCCCTGATCTACTCTTCATGGCTAATCTCTCACCAAGCCTTTAACTTTCTCTCGCTGGTTCTGCACATTTAACATCTACCTTCCCCTCCTCTCTCGCTGTTCATCCAACATCTTACTATCTCTTGGTAGGTCTTCTCTCTTCCATCCACTTCTCTCTCGCCACTCTGCTTATGTACGCTTGCTGGTTCTGTCTCTCTTATAGCAATGAATTTTAACCATACACTACCTTCACTGCTCACCTGTCTCCCAGCCTTATAACTTTTTACACTGGATCTGCCCCATTTACATCTCCTCTCCATTTTCATCCTCCAGAACACTAATCTTTTCTCACTGATTTAGCCTCTTACACCACCTATTTCTGTTCATGCTCTACTCTTATTCTCGTCTCTTCCTCAAACCTTATTTTGTGGATTGCGCATGTAGGAAAGTAGGATCTGTTCTCATGGTCACCCCCACTTTTGCTGGAGTCATTATGATTTTATGATTAGTTTGATGGGGATCCTGCTAATCAGGACACCAGTCTCTGTGCGTCTTCCCTAAACTGGACATGGAGAGTACTTTGGTACACTCCATATTGGCTACTGGGGTACCTGTATGAGATGCTGGCTCCTAATTGTGAGGGTGCCATTCTCCCTGGCTGTAAGTGCATCAGCCATTATAACATATAGACTGGCCATGCATCATTACACGATGACCATCTCTATACTGCAACTGCGTCTTACCTTTTGACTAACATTGAGCACGCTGCCATGTTCCCACTCAGCACACAACCTCTATGAGACTCCTAGAAACTCACCTATGGTGGTTCCTTGGGTCCCCAGCTCTTCTGCGTCTTCTGGGTCCATTCTCGACTTAGGTCGTGGTTCGCATTCTTCTATTTTAGTATATGGTTTGGTCTCCCCCTGGGGACCATTGTGTATTTGTGCTACCTATGTGCTCTATTTCCTAAGTATTGTGTTCATATGTCTGAGTAGGAGATAATACATTGTGTTAATGAGTGTTTGTTATAAAATACCTATTTTTATAACTACACTGTGTGAATCTTTTTCACCTAGCCTATACCATAAGATTAAGTACTGGTAAAACAAGCTCCTTTACACTCCTTCTAGACTAAGCACTCCATAGCTGCCACTTATAGAGCTTTCTAAGATTGTCTAAGACCACTAAAATCACCACATCTCCCCTCCATGCTCAACTCTTCATGTTTTATCTCTCTTCTCCCCTCTTACCTCCATTAGCTGTTTCTGCCCCTGTGGCTTCCATGTTGCGTGTTTATCTAGGTTCCTGATCGATACTGTGACCTTATGCCCCTATTCGGCTATAAATCCATTTATTCCCTATATTGGCATAACCGTTCAAGTGCGATTTTCTGAAAAGTCATCTCTGGCCTCACATGAACAGAGCCACATTCCAGTATAGTTCTCTCTGCCACTTCCTTTGCGACCAATTAGTGCAATGACAGAGCAGTAGTCACTATCTGATATTCCTAGATAACACTCCGAGTTCTTCAACAAGATAAAAACTTAGCAAACCTGGAAATCCCCGCTTGCTATGTTTTGATTAGTAATGGAACTCTAATGAGCAACTGATAACTATCACTTCCTAGTGACATCTTTAATTGACGTCTTATGTCCAGCAAACTTGCGTCAAACCCGGCACCTGTCAGGTATAAATATTACCAACGTTGCCTTAAGCAATGTGAGCTGTGAGCTGTGAGCTGATGCTGGCTGCCTGCAAGACCCCGTGTTGGTAAATCTAGCACTCTGTCGCTGCAGCCTGCTATCCTGTGGTGGTGAAGCTGCTGATACCATTATCGCCGCTACAGCGCGAACTATGGTGCAGTACGCTTAAGGAGCTGAACAGCCGTCCCTCTGCGAAGACATCCAGCAGATTCCAGCTGCCCGCGGACGCTGTCCCCCCTCCTTCCTCGACGCGCTGAAGAGAAGCCGCTGCCTTTCTCTTGCAGAGAAATCCAGTCCCGGCGCTTCCGGTTTACCCTCGCGGGTGACTGGGATATCGAGAGAGACCCCTGAAGGAGATACCAATCCTCCATCATTCTATTCAGAGGTATGGTGTTGACTAAACCCTTAGACGAGAATTCTTGAAACAAACCTTGGCAAAACCAACTTAACTTAAGCTACTTACTTACTCCCCTTTTCACGTGTTAGGCTTAGGTCAGGCACACTGGGGTAGGCTTAGTTAGAAGCACCAGTTGAGTATGTTAGCCTAATGTATATATGACTGTATATATGTTTTATTACTCTAAACCATTGTATGGCTAAGAAACCATATCAATGCTTTTACAGTTCTATTTCGCAATACTTATCTTACTGTACGTACTTTTTATAATAACAATTATTGCAATTGTGGCAATACATTTCTCTTGTACGAGAAGAAAGACTGTGCAATAAATGTTAACCCTTTATTGACAAACGCCCGTCTCTCTATTCTCTACATCTCGTGAAAGTAAACTGCACTAGACTGACTGAGTGAAATACATGTCTATTGTTTCACACGACCCTAGAGATTGACTCTTGATCTGAGGAGCAAAGTTGTCATGTTGCACGGTTGTTGGAAAACTGAATCCCTTCTTGTCTGTGCCAAGGAAGCTGATCACTTCCTATGCAGAGAAGAAAGTTTCCAGTGACCTCTGAGCTAGTTGGTAACACAACCCAATTAAGTTTAGCATAGTCAGTGGAGGCCTGGAATATCCGCAGTTCCACGTCGATACTACTGTTTATGTTATTCCAATGCGCAGGGCCTAGTGGGAAACTAGGAACTACACTACATGGCGCCCAAACGTTTGGTAAGGCGATAAACTAACGCAAGACAGTTAGAGTAACTCAGTCGTGCATATTTCACACAGACCCCTTTCTCCCGTAAATACTCCAATAGACGTCTGGAGTGGGTGAAAGGTTAAAATCCACCCGACCTTAGTAGGAAGAGATTCCTATGTAAAGCTCTGGTTTATTCAACGTTGAAGGATACAGTGTTCCAAAATGTTGTGCACCTAATCTTTGTCTCCTTGGAGACCTACTCTGCAAACCTTGCATTTTTACAATGCCAGAAAATAACGGAACCTCTGGGGCCGCAGTAGATGCGACTCAGCAAGGTCCCGAATACACAGACCCGGATGCTATAATCATCCCGGTCAACTTAAGAAGATCTATAACGTTAAAACTTATAGAAAACGGACTAACACCTCAAGGTGGTACAGTAATTTTCGTGATAGAGGCTCACGAGTATCGGCAGACAGAGGTATTCTATTCATGGATAAACTTTCCAGCGGCAAACGCTACAACACAAGAGTTTCACTATTACAAAATAGAGAAACCTCCGGAAGAGTACGCTCCTTTCGAGGAGATTGAAATTCCACTTAAATTTCAAGAGCACCTGCTCTGGTTTAATGGCGCCCTAAAACACAATGATCACATTACCAGGCTCGGTCCACTAGGTAGACCAGGAGCAACGTGGCCGGTTCTAGCCAGCTACACACCACATCCTGACATTGCAAGAATGTCAAGAGAAGAGCTGTTAGTACAGCTAAACACACTAATAAAAATACATAGGCAATTAGTCCAATATGTAATGCGGACTGCAACAGTCCAGCCAGCTGTTAATTCACACCAGCTGACCCCTCACCAAGGGAACACAAATAAAATTACACCACAGAACATACAGTCATGTCTTGGTAAAACACCCGTAAAACGGGAACAACTTCCTTTCTGGTTAGCACAGAAAATCACTCAAATAGAGGCAGTATTTCCTGATACTACCTCTATTGAGAAACACAGAATCTTGACCATCTGCCTTCCTATGGGAATCGCACCACACGTGGAGGACTGTGACACTTGGGGTACAGTCTTTGCTTCCATTTACACAAAAACACACGGTGTTCCGTCTATGGCGGTAATACCAGAAGTGCTAAAACAGATTCAAAATGAATTCGGTCCAGAGCCCGCTTTAAATCTAGGTATGAAATTACTGAAAGACTTCAAGCAGGTCTCGGCTATATTATTAGCCAACATTAAAGGAGAAGCAGCATCTGTGGCGATTCGCCAGAAGGTGAGGGAAACAGATATAAAAGATCCTGTTGAGCTTGCAAAAATCATAGAAAAATGCTATGAAGAATTAGGTAGAGACAGCTTGGGTGGGAAACCAGTAAAACCCCAACTGCTCGAAAGTCCTGAAAAATTATTTATTAAAAATAATTTAAACACTCCTAAAAAGAGCTGGGATGGAAATAAACAATCCACTCCCAAGGAAAAAGTTTTCCAGTCCAGAGGAAGGTCTCCTCGACGGAGGGAAAGAACTCCGACTCGAGAACGCCAGTCTCCCCAGAGGGAGCCCTCTGAGAAAAGATATAACCTTAGAAATAGGGATAATCTGAAAAAACCTGATAGATATCAAAGTATTGATACACGTCCCTCTCGATCTCTTCCACAGAATTCGGAAAGAAGAGGACGGTCAGACCCAGGAGAGCACACCAAGTCCAAAGACAAGGAACCTGCTCAAAATAAAAAATCTCAATTTCAGAAAAAGAAGGTAGCCAGTATTAGAGTAATCAACCATGCCGAGAATACTGAGGACACAGTTGAAAAACGGGGAGTGGGCATTGACAATGTTGGACAGTGCAGCAGAAATCAGTATAGCGCGCAAGATCTGAGTCATCTGGAGACAGTGGACACGAATGAATACATTCAGGTTGAAACTGCCGACGCCAGACTTAGCGAGCCCCATAAAATATATGAAATAACATTGCGTATAGAGGGTGATAAGACTAGGAAAATTAAGGGTCTATTTTGGGATAAGCTCTCAAAAGGCTATGATATTCTGTTAGCTGAAAAAGATTGGCCCCCGGAGTTTGTCAGGGAGTGCCCTCATGGCGAAGAAGTGATTATGCCTGCCTTCTCGAATCACATACCGATTCACAAAAAATATACATATGCAAGGAAATGGGCAGTGGCCCAGGCACCTGCATTGTATAAAAATCATGTAGGATGGGATGAGGACTCTCCTCCTCACAAAATCCAACTAAAAAGTGAACCAACTGCCCAACGGCAGTATCCCATAAAGCAAGAAGCTAAAAAACAGGTCAGGGAGATCTTAGATCAACTTGAATACCAGGGGGTGATTGAAACATGCACCTCTCAAATGAACAATCCTTTGTTTCCTGTCTCCAAGCCAGACAATTCATATCGTCTAGTTTTGGACTACAGACATCTTAATACATGTTGCAAAACTTTTGCAGTACAAAACTCGCATAGTGCAGCCCTAATGAATAACATAGTTAGGAAAAAATATAAAACGACATTAGACATATCTAATGGTTTATTTTGTCAAAACATTGCACCAGAAAGCAGATATTTGACCGCTTTCTCCGCATTTGGGTCGCAGAAAAATTCTGTCGACTCCCACAGGGGTTCAGGAACAGCCCAGGACTATTCTCAGCTAGGGTAACAGAGTTACTACAAATCTATGATGATGAAGCATTATCTTACGTAGATAATATTTATCTCACAGATGACGACTTGGATACTCACTTGAAGAGAGTGAACACCATTATACTTGGGTTCGCAGCAGAGGGTTACAAATTCAACTTTAAAAAGTCCCGAATTGCCCATCTGACAGTACTATTTTTAGGGTACGAATTATCAAGTGAAGGGAAAAGCCTAGCGGACAACTTCTTAGAGAAGTGCGCTGTACTCTAAGCTCCAAAAACGCTGAAGAATTTACAATCCATTCTAGGTTTTCTGAATTTCGGAAGAACTTACATTCTAAATTACACAGAGAGGGTTAAACCTCTCTACGAACTAATAAAACCTGATTTTAAACAAATCAATTGGACTCAAAAACATACAGAAATTTTGAGATCACTGCAAACAGACATGTTAGCAAAAACAAAATTAGATACACGTGACAACACGATCGATCTTGTAATCCGAGTCATCCCAGGAAGATGCGGATTCACATACCTAACCTCTAATGAGGGAGAAAAGGTACCAATTTCAATTAAATCTCACTTGTACACACAAGCAGAAAAAACATTCAGTCACACAGAAAGAACTGTGAACGCAGTGCAAATCGCATTAGCAAATGAACGAGAACTAGCACACGGCAAAAGGATTAACATCCTCACAGCGGAATCCGCCTTCGAAGCGCTATTCAGCCCAGTAAACCTGCCTACAGTGTCACTGGATCCGAAATGGATACAGTGTATAGATTCTCTAGGAGCGGAAGACGTAAAATACTATTTCGCCCCGCAATACGAAGAACTGAATGATTTAGAGTATGAAGAAGAATATCCTCTGCCAATCGAAATTCTGCCTCTCCCACAATATGCCTGTATAATCTATACAGATAGCTCTGTACAGCATTTCAACGTAGAGAGAAAATCCTACGACGCAGCATGTGCGATCATTAAATGTCGTTGGCTGTGCGGTAAAATCAGACCGAAAGTAACAAAAACTGAATCTGTAAGAAACTGTTCGGTTCAGAGAACTGAAATTAGATGTTTAAAGATGGCGCTTGAAAATGCAGAACGCGATTTCCCGACACTTATAGTGTGCGATTCTCATTTTTGCATCAACTCTTACAACAATAAACTGCAGAGTTGGATCAAAAACGACTACAAAGATGACACAGGTGCCACAATAAAGCATAAATTGCTCTGGAACGAGGTAGCTCTTTTAAGTAAAGAACTACAAAAGACTCACGTGATTCACGCACAGAGTCTTCAACGTGATGGCGTTCACGTTGCAGGGAATTCATTGGCTAATACAGCCACCGCGGAAGCAACTAAACCGGCTTCCGTAGCCACAAAAAAGCGTACAGATAAATACATAGACGGGGAAACCATGCTGGCAGTAAAAACGACCGTAAAAGGCGACTGTGCAGCACTACCCGTAAACTATCCACTCAATTATGCATACATAATCGATGCAAACTCCATTCCTTTTGCTCGAATCCCTGGAGTGGGGGACAGAGTAATTCCAAACAGGAGCAGGAGGGGCTTCCTCTTACTGGAAGCACACATGGGATTGGGTCTGAGACACCAAACAATCAAAGCCTCTCTGAAAGAATTACGATCAGAGTACTGGTGGCCAGGAATGAGTATAGATATCCAATGTTTTGCTCAAAATTGTGAAGACTGCAACAGAGATCACAGTGATGAACAGGCCAGTGTAGTTTCAGGATCCCTGCTAGACAGCATGAGGCGGTCTATCTGCGCAATCAAAGAAGAGAAGCGCGTCCCAGTGTACACCATTAAGACGAAAAGCACTTAAAAAATGAGGCCCCCAGCGCTCGGCTGACGCTAGAACGGTTATAAAAGATTTGCGAGTCTTTATCGGCACATACGCAATTACCACGTTCCATTCTGACCAAGGTCCTGCTTTCAGCTCTCGAGCCTATAAGGAGGCCATGGCCGGCATGGGAATTGGGTTGCGGTATTCTTGTCCGTCATACCCCGGAAGGGAACAGTGTGGTAGAAAGAAAAAACCGTGACATAAAGCAATCTATAACAGCGAAGGTATTAGGTTCAGGCGCTGGGTGGGTCAAACATTTAATAAGTGTCCAGACTAGTCTTAACAACATGCCAAGAAATTCTCTAAAAGGTTTCAGCCCATACGAACTATTGTTCGGAATTAGAATGCGAGTTCAGGACCTCGATAGTCAGATGTCAGTGGTACAAGAAGAAACAAAGCACTTTGATGTAAAGGATCATTTGGCTGTTTTACAGGAACTGAATGAAACAAGAAAATCATTAAGCAACATAAAGTTAAAGCAACAGCCAAGTACCACTGACGAGGCACCACCCGCAACAGCCCCAGCAAGGCCTGTCTGGATTCCAAAGATTGGGGATCTAGTCAGAGAAAAGATCGCGGTTAAGAAGGAATTTGGGCCTTCTTACAGAAAAGCAGTACCTGTCTTGGCAGTCACCGGAACAAGATCAGTTGTGCTACCGCCCCTTGCTGGTAAAAAAGGAGAACAGAGTCGTGTCTATCGATCTGGTAAAACCACAAGCATGTGGCCTATAATCAACAGTAGGCCCAGTGGACTCCCAAGAAACAACAGAATACCCAAACTTGCAACAATCCAAGAGGTTCAAACTGAAAGACTCATCACATTCGATCAGCCTGCAGTGCGCAATGAAGGACTATGCAATAATGCCATGGAACTCGTGCCTCTTGAAACACAGATTGAAACAGTTCGTCAAGAAACAACACCAGTCTACAATGATGTGGCATCAGAAAGTGCTACCGAGAGACAGATTGAAAGAACAATTCCATCAATTGACAGAACTGCCTCTGGTTATTTCATCAACTTCGACAACTTCTCTGAAGATTTAAACGACCCCGAAGTGATGCCAGAAACAAAAAAGTATTCTAAAGAAAATACAACAGGACTCCTTCAACAAATCAAAGAACTATATCTGGATTCACCGTTGATTGAGCATTGGATTATCTCAGGGGTATTCATACTCCTATTATGCCTAATTTTAGTTTTAATTTTAGGGAAGTTTATTACAATTGAATGGACACAGCAAGTCAGAACATCAACTTAGTCCTGAAACCACACAGATCATCCCACGTGAAGAAAAGAGAACTGTCAACAGTAAATGTCACAGCAATTCCAATACCTGGTGGGGTAGTATGGGAGAAAACAGACTATGAGATATATGGTCCGGTCGAAATCCTGAAGTATCCTCATCAACTAAAGGTTTCCTTAAGTGACTTTGTGACACCAAGTACATTCTCTGATGATTGGGACTTTAACAGTATTAATGACATGATGTCTGATTTAGTAATGTCAGCTAGATTCACAGATCATGATTATTTACAAGGTTCATCTAGTTATGAGCAGTTATTCTGTTACACCCACTATGGGGATCATTACTTGCATAAATCTGCACAGCCTAGAAATGTTTTTATGTATAACCAATGGGAACATTGTTCTACACCACCTAAAAGCAGTTCTAAAGCATTTTTTGAGAAATTCAAATACTTCTCAGGGTTTAACACCAGTAATGCAGAAACACTTTATTACAAACTGTTAGATAAAACAGGAATGAAAACAATGCTGACAAATTCTAAATTGATATATTCAGAAGCATTTTATGACAAAATGATGACATTTGGTTTTGATTATTGGAAAAATAATATTGAAACGAAAACGATTTAGGGTACAAAAGATTGGCAGGTGCAAGGCATAGAAGCACTATTTAGAACCTGCATGATACCAGAACAAATGTTATTTTTGAATGACACAATACACCAAACATCTTGTCTTGGCCTAGCTAAGAACAAAGACCTTAAAACACCGTCTATACCAAAGCCAATACCTGAAAATGTAACCGCAGATATTGAGTTAGGCGTGTCACAAATTTTACATTTCAACAGAACACATCCTGATTGGAAAAAGTGGTTAATCTGGCCTATAGACACAAATAGCTGTCAAGATAGATTCCTGAATAAAACACAGGGTTTAAAAATGACCAGATTAGACTCAAGATATTCCCAGAGACAACATCCAGGGATTATAACAACATACAGTGTAGGGAAACTCTGCCTCGAATGGCTAACTACATCCACACTGGCTGAAATTAAGCAACACTTGTCTTTACTAAAAGATGGTGCTGATTTGCGCGATTTCAATCTTGGACCACGCAAACAGCGTCAAAAGCGTTTCATAGCGACCAGTATCTATGCTGCTTACAACGAGGCTTGGAAAGTAAAGCAAATTGAAACTGCTGAAAAAAATACGAGAAATTGATCGTATTAATTTGGAGAAATCACTTTCTGTAGTAGACAATGGGTTAATGACTCTGTCTTCCAGAATATATTCGTTGGACAATATTGTATCCTCTGCCTTTGATGTGATAGACAGAGATTTGCTAATGTTACAACATGGCCAGTCTCAATTACGCTCTATTATAGAATTAGGCTGGACGCTGCAAAATCTTCGTTCAGGCTATGTGCCTTGGCGTTTAATCAACACAACGTCATTATTTTCCAGTTTTAACCTTACTGATAAACAGATCAGTTTGGCACAGAAAGGAGCAGACTATACAATCCTGAGCATCGAAAAACTCGAGAGATTACCATTGACAATGTCAGAGAGTCCTGTCATTGAATGGATAATACACGGAATTATCACAATTCCGATAACAACTTTCCGATTTAAAAAGTGCCTTGAGTACATACCTGCTGGCCAGTATGAACAATTGGGTAAAGGATATGTAAAATCCGAATGGAAATTACCATACACTCATTCTTGCTATAGTGACAGCGACAAAAATGTATTTCTTAGTGGTGACAACTGTAAACATTCACTAAGCGGTATACTTTTGTGTCAGGGTATTAATTTACACGGAGCATGTGATGGAAATTCAAACAACCTTTCATGCCACCAGCTAGTCACACCTGCAACTCAGATAGAGCCCTTCCTTATGCAACTTTCGAACGGGAGTTACATTCTTAGAACGGATCACAGATGTTATGGCCTCGTGCCAGGGAAAAGTTATCTAGTAGAGGTAACATCCATGGTCAAATGGTGTATGCAAGCATTGTTTCCGAGTGGGCCTCCAGACTCAGTGACTCCCATCTGGCCTCGTCTGAATCTCTATTCTATACGAATTGATACATTAAGCAAAATGAAATCTGTACTTTTACAGACAACAGTGCCTATAACGTCATCTAAAGAGACGTATGATCTTCTAGTTGCAAGGACAGCTACTGAAGTTCATGACCTTTTATCAACAAATTGCCCCGTGCATTTCGTAGAAATGTTCAGCCAACTCCTTAACATGTCTAGTGCAACAAGCATCCCAGGCATATTTAAGACAGTCTTTACGGGACTGCTAACACCCTTCCAGGCAATTTTGGGAATCCTTCCTAATTTTGTGCACTCCATTTTTGGCGGCATACCATTATTTTTGGGACTCGTCGCAGGGATTCTATTTTTGACCCTCCTGCTTCGTTATGGCAAGCCTCGGCTCAGACATAGCTCCCATGGGAATGGAAGAGACAATCCTAGCAATGCGCTACCGGGACAGGATAACTAACGTCCTCGGATTGGCCAGGCTGAGAGATCTAAACATGACCTGGTTCCCTTCATTCAGACCGATATGGCAAAATTGCATTTTACCTGTGCTACGGTGTATGCTTTGCGGCGATGAATGCGTGTTGGACATCTGTCTTTCACTTCCATCAGCAGTACCAATGGACGTCGATACTTTGCTCAGTCCAATAACGGCTCACGCATTGTGTTGTCCCCAGCGGCTACCAATCCTGATGACGGCATTTGTGGAGACTCCTGTACTACAGCCAAGTGGTAACAGTGGAGCGAGTGACAAAAGCAACATCACCCAGGTACAACGTTCTGTGAGCATTGCTGGTCCTGCCTTCGATGACAGCAATCATTCTCACAGCTGCCAAGTTACAGAGCTATCTAATTTGGTTGAACTATCACCTGAATTTGTAGACCAATTCTTTGAGAGCCTGTCTGATACGATGTTCTCACCCGTACAGAAACAATAACTTTTAGAAGCTTTTCCGACACACAGCGTTCCCATGAACTCTGAATTCGGCCTTCAGTTTTGATCAACAATAACTGCCAAGAGCTTTGGAAATCTATTTTCTTTGAATTGGACAATTTTTCTAATATTGACCCCTTTTTGGCACAAACAATTCTTTGCTTAACGTAAAAACTATTCTTAGAGAACAGAAGCTTTACACTTCTATTTCTAAACATATCTAGAGACATAACAATACTACACCAGCCTCTAGCACACATGTTATTACAATGCATTTTTATGTGATGATTTATCTCGCATTTCTTCTGTCAGAGATACTTCATGTGTAATTCTTTATGCATAATCGTTCAATGATTTCATATGCAATAATTTTTGAATGATTTCTATGCTTTTAAAAAAAAAAAAAACGTACAGTACCTAAATTTCATGTATTACAAGTACGCCTATTTCGAATGCATTTATGTATTTTGGGGTGGGCAATGTTACACATGCATCTAATTGCTTTAGTTTTAGTAATTTTGATGGACATTAACCCGTGGAGTGGGTGTTGCGTGTTTATCTAGGTTCCTGATCGATACTGTGACCTTATGCCCCTATTCGGCTATAAATCCATTTATTCCCTATATTGGCATAACCGTTCAAGTGCGATTTTCTGAAAAGTCATCTCTGGCCTCACACGAACAGAGCCACATTCCAGCATAGTTCTCTCTGCCACTTCCTTTGCGACCAATTAGTGCAATGACAGAGCAGTAGTCACTATCTGATATTCCTAGATAACACTCCGAGTTCTTCAACAAGATAAAAACTTAGCAAACCTGGAAATCCCCGCTTGCTATGTTTTGATTAGTAATGGAACTCTAATGAGCAACTGATAACTATCACTTCCTAGTGACATCTTTAATTGACGTCTTATGTCCAGCAAACTTGCGTCAAACCCGGCACCTGTCAGGTATAAATATTACCAACGTTGCCTTAAGCAATGTGAGCTGTGAGCTGTGAGCTGATGCTGGCTGCCTGCAAGACCCCGTGTTGGTAAATCTAGCACTCTGTCGCTGCAGCCTGCTATCCTGTGGTGGTGAAGCTGCTGATACCATTATCGCAGCTACAGCGCGAACTATGGTGCAGTACGCTTAAGGAGCTGAACAGCCGTCCCTCTGCGAAGACATCCAGCAGATTCCAGCTGCCCGCGGACGCTGTCCCCCCTCCTTCCTCGACGCGCTGAAGTGAAGCCGCTGCCTTTCTCGTGCAGAGAAATCCAGTCCCGGCGCTTCCGGTTTACCCTCGCGGGTGACTGGGATATCGAGAGAGACCCCTGAAGGAGATACCAATCCTCCATCATTCTATTCAGAGGTATGGTGTTGACTAAACCCTTAGACGAGAATTCTTGAAACAAACCTTGGCAAAACCAACTTAACTTAAGCTACATACTTACTCCCCTTTTCACTTGTTAGGCTTAGGTCAGGCACACTGGGGTAGGCTTAGTTAGAAGCACCAGTTGAGTATGTTAGCCTAATGTATATATGACTGTATATATGTTTTATTACTCTAAACCATTGTATGGCTAAGAAACCATATCAATGCTTTTACAGTTCTATTTCGCAATACTGATCTTACTGTACGTACTTTTTATAATAACAATTATTGCAATTGTGGCAATACATTTCTCTTGTACGAGAAGAAAGACTGTGCAATAAATGTTAACCCTTTATTGACAAACGCCCGTCTCTCTATTCTCTACATCTCGTGAAAGTAAACTGCACTAGACTGACTGAGTGAAATACATGTCTATTGTTTCACACGACCCTAGAGATTGACTCTTGATCTGAGGAGCAAAGTTGTCATGTTGCACGGTTGTTGGAAACTGAATCCCTTCTTGTCTGTGCCAAGGAAGCTGATCACTTCCTATGCAGAGAAGAAAGTTTCCAGTGACCTCTGAGCTAGTTGGTAACACAACCCAATTAAGTTTAGCATAGTCAGTGGAGGCCTGGAATATCCGCAGTTCCACGTCGATACTACTGTTTATGTTATTCCAATGCGCAGGGCCTAGTGGGAAACTAGGAACTACACTTCTCCCTACATGCGCTGCTATTCACCACTCTTTTACCCGGCCTCTTACCTTGCTTCACCTCTTGTGCCAGGATGCAATACAGGCCCCTGCAGCACAGATGGGCCCACAAACCTTCAGAGGGCCCCCAACCCATCAGCGGACTCCGATTCAGCCAAGGGCCAATGAATATCTGTGAGATGTGGGAGGTGCAGGGGCCCATTATCACATTCTGCAAGAGAGAGACCCCATCATTTTGTTACACCACTGCTCTTATGTAACTTACAACATTCTCTCATCTTCCACCCTCTCACTCTCCCCAAACCTTACATTTGTTTTTTTTTGCATGGTATTCCTTTTGCCTAACCAACATTGTTCCCTTCTTTCATTAATTTTGCCATTACATACACATCAATTCTTCCCCGCCTCCCTTTCCTTAAGCGTCTTGTTCTATATAGCTGTTTTGCCCCTTATGTTCAGCTCTCCCCTCTCTGCTGTACTCTGTCATCTCCCCCACCCCTTACCTTCTTTTGTTTGACCAGCCCCTTTTAGATGTGCTTCTCCCTCAATACTTCTATTAAAAGCTATAGAGAACACCAGGACACTTAGATACACCCAGGAACACAGGAATTATGGATTTAAAATGAGTGGAACATGATGTCGGGGAGTAGTGCTACCTTTTCAGATGTGCAAAACAAGGAATGGTGTGTGGTTTGATGGGCTAAATAGCTTGAGTGTATCTTGGACGGTTCTTTGCACTCCCCTCAGGGTGATAAGGATGGATGTGAGGTCAACCTATCCTTCCCTCTTACCAACCCAATGTTATCATCTCCACTATTCTTTTACAGACCCAATTATTCAATATTCCTTCGTTTCATGTAAATTACATGAAAATAAAAAACAGTAAGCGATTATACTCAACTGCAGTTACTCTTTATGTTTGACTCTGCTCATGTTATGTTACTTTTGGATGCACATGCTTGTTTGTAAAACAAAACAGAATTGTAAAAAAAAAAAGTATAACCACCTCTCTCTCCATTTTCTGTTCTTCTCCCTTTCCCTTCTTTGGAAGTGAGAAGAGCGCATCGTGATGTTGGGTCACTAATTTGTTCGATCTTGCTGAGCCAGCGATGCGTTGCTCTGCTAGTCATTTAGTTAGTGGGTTTTCAAAGTGCTACCACATGCATTTGCTGGCCTCAAGTTTGCGGTTAAGTGTGCGTGCAGGCGCGCAGGCGCCATCTGGCTTTCCTCTGTCATGATTCATTCAGTGCATCGCTCGCGGGCATCCTTACAGCCCGCGATCACTTTCGCGGCCTCGTCACATTCACGCTGCACGGCCAATGCTTGTTTTTATTTATATTTATAGAGTAGCTAAAATAAAACACTTGGTTAAATGTTGTGTGCAAATCTCTATACGTTTTTAATTTGCTCCCACCAGTGGTTTTAACCCCTTAAGTGCTGATGACGGAACCGCTCCGTCATCAGCTGCGGTGGCGCTGTGCTGATGACGGAGCGGTTCCGTCATGGCCCGCCCACCGCTCATGCGCGGCGCGAATTCCGCGCCTGCGCTGAGCGTTCTATTGAGTGGGCGGGGCCATGATGGAACTGCTCTGTCATAAGCACAGCGCAACCGACGCTGGTGACGGAGCGGTTCTGTCACCAGCATGCGCCCGCCGCTCTTCCGCCCCGCCCCCTTACCACTGCGGCGGAATAGCCGCCGCAGTGAAGGGGTTAATCTGTCACTGCCAAAATGTCAGGTTCACTTGCTAGGCACCATTGTCTCCTGTGCATATCACGAGTTCTTTTCAAGTGAATATCACAGTTAGAGGAGCTTATGTGTGTCTGCACATTGAGATCCAGATGTATATGTGCTTTTCACAACCAGTCATCTCTTTCACAGTAGCTACACTTGCAGCTGCAGAGGCAGACAATAGATCTCTGCTTAGCCACCATATAAGTCCTGGTTGTTTGGACGGAAGGAAGTTGATAAATATGACGAGCGTTAGGCTTAGTGTTCTACGGGCAGCAGTGATAACGATTGGAAAAAAACTTAATTCCAGAATATTCAAGGGGCTCGACGAAGTAAGATATATGTTCCCTTGTCCGGGAGGGGTGGAGGTGAATAGTGGTGTGGTTCTGGTAATTGGCAACACCTAACCTATGTTCGCTGCCCCCATGTCATATCAGACTTACTTTTTTTCCCAGCTGATGAGTGTAACTGAAAAAATCCTGCCCACTGCAAATCTGAGTATATTTGAGAGTATGTTATGTTTATCTGTCTGTAACTTAATGTCACTTTCTATTTTAGCCCTAGGGTCACCACAGCAGCACTCAGCGCTACCACAGCATCACTCAGACCTACCACAGCGCCACTCAGGGCCACCACAGCACCACTCAGGGTCACCACAGCATCACTCAGTGCCACCACAGCATCACTCAGTGCCACAACAATATCACTCAACACCACCACAGCATCACTCAGCACCACCACAGCATCACTCAGCGCCACCACAGCATCACTCAGCGCCACCACAGCATCACTCAGCGCCACAACAGCATCACTCAGGGTCACCACAGCATCACTCAGCGCCACCACAGCATCACTCAGGGCCACCACAGCATCACTCAGGGCCACCACAGCATCCCTCAGTGTCACCACAGCATCACTCAGTGCCACAGCAATATCACTCAACACCACCACAGCATCACTCAGCCCCACCACAGCATCGCTCAGCGCCACCACAACATCACTCAGCGCCACCACAGCATCACTCAGCGCCACCACAGCATCACTCAGCATCACAACAGCACCACCACAGCATCACTCAGGACCACCACAGCATCACTCAGGGCCACCCCAGCATCACTCAGCGCTACCACAGCATCACTCAGCACCATCACAGCATCACTCAGCACCACCACAACATCACTCAGCACCACCACAGCCTCAGTCAGGGCCACCATAGCATCACTTGGCGCCACCACAGCATCACTCAGCACCACCACAGCATCACTCAGCACCACCACAGCATCACTCTGCACCACTACAGCATCACTCTGCACCACCACAGCATCACTAAGCACCACCACAGCCTCAGTCAGGGCCACCACAGCATTACTCAGCAGCACCACAGCATCACACTGCGCCACAACAGCATCACTTGACGCCACCACAGCATCACTCAGCGCCACCACAGCATCACTCTGCACCACCACAGCATCACTCTGCACCACCACAGCATCACTCAGCACCACCACAGCATCACTCAGCGCCACCACTGCATCACTCAGCATCACCACAGCATCACCCAGCACCACCACAGCATCACTCAACTCCACCACAGCATCACTCAGCAGCACATCAGTATCACTCAGCATCACCTTTGCACTAGTACACCACCACATCATCATCACTCAGCAAGTCCTGAGTATCATTCAGCATCACCTCAGCATTGTCTCCGCACCAGTCACCACCACCACTACCACCTCAGCATCCCTCAGCACCACCTCAGCCTGCTCTTGGAATCTGGCATCTGTTGATTCTCTCCTAACGTCTGGCCGCAGCTTGTGTTATAATACAGGTACTAGTTCCCAACCTTCACCCTCCGATTGTTTATGCCCCCTCAAAAAAAAGCTTTAACAAACAACTATTGGAATAGGCAGAAACAAGTTGCCAGGGAAGTTTTTTTATTGTAAATACTTTTTTTTAATATGGCCGTTCAGTTGTACATAATGCCTTTTCAGCATGCTGCACAGCAGCCACACTTCTCTATAGCACAACTCAAAGACATTGGCAAAGTCAATAGTTCTGGCTAAACACTTATAAGGCCCCAAAGGCGGGACCTATTGGCTATGCCAATGCTTGTTTGTTGTGAGCTCCGCAGGATACTTTGCGTTTCATTCATGCAGGGGCAGGGCTCACTTCACACCTTACATCAGTTCAAGTGTCTGCCTAACCGCTGTTATCAAGCAGATACAGCGATTAAGCTAAGAGCAAGAGATGCAGGGAAAGCTAATCACGGCCACAAACCCAGCCCTGTCCAGTCTGAAGCACCTCAAAGGGATGCGGTGTCATTTTTTTTTTTTTGTAAACAATTTTTATTGCAGAACCAATCACAGTATAATCAATCACATTAGTATCAACATCGTGAAATCCCCCCTCACGTTTTAAGGATCCGATCAGGTGTACACAGCCGTTCTGCCCATAACCCGGAGGTTGGGCGGCAAAATCCCAGAGCAATGCAATCTTCGCTGTCGGAGGACATCGTACGGCGTCTGTGGGGGGTTCCGTTGTCTGCTTTTAATTTTTTCCCCCCAAACCCCTCTCTCCCTGTAGTGCCTATAACTAAAATCCAGACTACACTGCTTAAAGGGAGTCCCCCCCCGTTCCTTGGATTCCCCTCCTCCCCCCCATGAGTCATCAGTCGTTCTCGGTCAGGAATTGGGTTTGAATAACCGCAAGCAATGGGTCTTGGGTAACTGTCGTGTGTGTGTGCCACTGGTGTTTATGAAGGCCTCCCCTGGTCGATGGCGGTGTCAGCTTACTCTTCTGGCTCATCCTCCTCCTCTTCTAATGTACTATCGCGCAGCGCTTGCACTAAGATTTCCCACTCCATAGCCGCCTCCAGGGCTCGCTCATCTGCTCTTCTGCGCGCTAGCTGGTACCTAATTGTGCTCTCACTCGCCGCCCATTTCAAAAATTCCGCGAGCCATCTCCGATGAGTCGGGCTCGTTTTCGCCTTCCACCCCCTCGTCAATTCCCGCTTCGCCAAAAGAAGGCCCATATCTATGAACTTGCTCGACATCCTATTTTTGGGTGTGTGCGGGAACCAATGTAAGACGCTGACTGCCGTGGTGTATTGGAGGTCCCTGTCTGCAGCTTCGTTCAGAGTGTCACCGACTTCACGCCAGTAATCATGGAGGTGGGGGCATTCTCTGAGCATGTGAGTCAGATCTGCCCCTAGTTTGTTGCAGAGTGGGCAAGCGGCCTCCTCTGCCCCAAAATATTTTTGAATGTTGCCCGGGGTAAGGTAAGCTCTGTGGAGAATATAAAAATGGATAAGCTGGAACCGTGCGTTCCTCGTGCTCTTCCTAGCCCTTCCTACCAGTTGCATCCACGTGGTGTCCGGGATCTCCATCTGCAAATCCAGTTCCCACTTGGCTTTCAAAGTAGTCAGTGGTTGCAGCGTTTCCCTCAGCATTCTCGAGTACAGGCACGTAACCGCCTTATGGGTGCCCGCCGACATCATGACGTACTGGCAGGCCTGAGCTGGCGGCGGCTCTGCCAACCCCATTCCCCAATGGCCCTGTATGGCACGCACTATTGCCGCGTGCAACAAGTAGTCGCCACGTGGGAGGTCGAAGCGTTCTTGCAGCGCCTGATATGGGACCAGCGCTCCATCCTCGTACAAGTCTCCCACTACCTGCAGCCCCGCTTCTTCCCATCCCTGCAGGTGTGACCAGTCGCCCCCGTGCGGAAGCGCCGTTATCATACCGAGGGGAATCTCGGGTGCATAAGGGCAGGGAATCCTCGCGCGTTTCGCCGAGCGGTTCCAGCAGAGGCGGAGAGTTCTTTCCTCTAAAGACAGGTCCCTCAATGGCAATTTTTGCCGTAGGGCAATGAAGGCCAGCACATGCCGGGGGACGCCGCTGTCTCGGTCGTGTTCCGGCCCGCGATAAACTCTAGCAATTTCCTGCGTAAAAGTCTGGAGCTGAGCTGCCAAATAATAAAGCTCAAAGTCTGGGACAGCTAGGCCTCCCTCGTCCTTTGGGCGGGTAAGGGTGGACAGTGCCACTCTTCGCCTGCCTGCGCCCCATATAAAGGAAATAATCAGTGACCGCAGTAGTCGGAAAGTCGCGGCTGGGACCCAAACAGGCAAGGTCCGGAAATAATACAGCAAGCGGGGCAATGCTATCATTTTTAGCAGCGATATGCGGCCTGTTACCGATAACGGGCGAGTGGCCCAGAAGGACATATTGCCTTTTAAGGCTCGGATACAGCGTCCAACGTTCCCATCTAGCAAGTCTGCCTCATCATGGTAAACATGTACTCGCAGGTGGTCCAGGCAACTGGGCTCCCACCTGAGGAGAGGTCGGAGAAGGGGCTGAGTCTCATGTTTACATAGGGGGAATAAGCAAGTCTTTGCCCAGTTAACCTTCAGGCCAGATATCTCTCCAAAGCGCCTCAGGAGTCTTTCGGCTCCTGATAGTGCCTCATCGGCGTCCTCCAAGAAGAGCAGGAGGTCATCTGCGTATAGCGAGATAAAATGATGTGTCCCGCTATGAAGTAGACCCTCGTAGTAGGTGCCCTTCCTAGCCATCGCCGCCAGGGGTTCCACTGCTAGGGCAAATAGTAGTGGGGATAATGCGCAGCCCTGCCTGGTGCCGCGAAGCACCTCAAATTGGTCCGATACCAGGGTACCTACCTTCACTCTTGCCTTCGCTTTGGCATATAATACCTTCGTCCATTGTATGTAGCCCTCTCCGAGCCCAAAGCTCCGCAGCACACTATAGAGGTAACCCCATTCCAGGCTATCAAAAGCCTTCTCTATATCCACCGCCAATACCAGGGCGGTCCTCGCCTCCTGTGGTGGGCTAGACAACAAACAGGTCAATCTCCTAATGTTGTGGCTGGTATTACGCTTGGGAATAAACCCGGACTGGTCTCTATGGACTAGGGTCTGCATGTGCTGTAGCAACCTGTTTGCTAGTACCGTACTCAGGATTTTATAATCCGTGGTCAGCATTGACAACGGCCGATAAGATGCCGTGTCAGTGCTCTCTCTTCGCGGTTTCAGTAGGGGGATCATCAACGCTTCGCGCATCGATCTTGGTAGCCGTCCTCTACGCTTAGCCTCTGCGTAGACAATCTGCAGGCGGGGGCCCAGCTGATCCAGGTACCGCCCATAAAACTCAATTGGCAATCCGTCGAGGCCGGGGGTCTTGTTCCGGGCCATATTCTTTACCGCTCCCCTGATTTCCATTAGACCTAGCGGGTCTCCCAAGGCTTTCGCCTGGTCCCGGTCTAGTTGCGGTAGCTGTAGGTCTCCTAGGAAGGCCGCTATATCCCAATCCCTATCTCCGAGCGCACTTCTATATAATTGCTCATAGTAGGTCCTGAAACTGCCCAGGATCGCCGATTGCGTGGTTCGGATGTTGCCATCCTCCTCTGATATGGCTAGTATCAGGTGGCTACGTCTGGCGGGGTTGGCAAGCCAAGCCAGCAGGGTCCCCGCCTTGTCCCCTTCAGCGTGCGTTCTCATCAGATATGTCCGGTAATCATAGCTGCGAAGGCGTTCTAGTTCTACCGCTACCGCCTCCCTCGCCGCACAGAGATCTCCCTGAACGTCAGGTCGTTCCGGGCGCGAACGCTCAATCTCGCGCAAGTTGCGTTCCGCTCTGTCCAAGTCGTCTAGTAACGTCTTGCGGGCGCCCGCAAATTTTCCGATACAATGCCCACGGATTACAACCTTTAGTGCGTCCCATTCCGTGACTCTAGAGTCGGTAGACCTGTCGTTTTCGGCAAAATAGTGTTCAATCCTTTCCTTTAACGCCTCGCGGAACGGCGGGTCATCTAAAGTGTCTGGACGGAGCTCCCACGTTGGGACCTTGGAGATTTCAGTCATCCAATCAAGCGATAGCAACAGGGGGTTGTGGTCCGAGATCGTGCGCGCTAGATATTCAGTGCGGACGATTGCAGGGAGCACAAGCGGAGGGCACAAGAAGGCATCGATACGAACGTGGAGGTCGTGGAGGCTAGAGTGGAATGAGTAGTCTCGTTCTGTTGGGTGCTGCGCGCCCCAAGCATCCGTCAATCCCCATTGTCCCTGCCAGTCTAGTCTACACTTCGCCAATCTGCGCACTGGGGACGAGTGTAATGGAGGGTGCGATCTGTCTAGGTCTACGTCCAGGACTGAGTTAAGGTCTCCCCCCAGTAGGACAGGGCCTGCGAGGTAACTGGCCAGGTCCCCGGAGAGTCGTGCATAATACGCAGCCTGGTCTACATTAGGTGCATACGCGCTGCAAAGCACTATGTGGCGCCCTCTAAGGGTTCCATCCACCGCTATGAACCTTCCCTCTGGATCCACCACCTGACGAGTAACTTGGAATGGGGTACCCGCTCTAATCCAGATCAAAGCTCCCCTAGCGAAGGCCGAATATGTAGTGTTAAACATGTGACCCCTCCATCTACGTTGCAGTGCTATTCCCTCTTGTTTCGTTAAATGCGTTTCCTGCAGTAGCGCAATGTGAACCCCCCTTCGAACCAAGTAGGCATGTATTTTGTGCCGTCTGGACATGGTATGCAGCCCCCTCACATTCCAGGTTACACACTTTATCGTTCCGTTATTAGCCATTGTTCCATGCAGTGTGGAATTGTTCGCAATGTCCGTACACCCGATCACTCATGATAACACAGTCCCTCCCCCCCACAATAACAACCCTCCTCCCCCCTCTCATAACTGCGCCCCTGGCTCCCCCAACTGCCTCGGGCTCCCCACCCTCCCCCAGAACAGGACCCAACTGTGCTAGAGTCGCTCCCATCCAAACCATACGCTGGGAACTGTGCCCTTGTCCCCACCTAATCCGCAGTCTGTACCGCGGAGGCCTTATGGGCCCTAAGAGGCACGAGTTGGCTACTGGGGTGGATCTCAGTCTCCTTCCCCCCGCCCACCGAATAGTGGTACTCACAGCATTAGTGTCCCAAGATCTGCCTGCTCCGGTCAGTAGGTTAATCAGAGTCCATCAACATAGGGTACAACTGGGCCGGCAGAGCCTCCCTATCCCTCAACAATCTCCCCCGAAGTTTGCGGAGTGACCTCTGGGCCCTTCAAGCCACCAAATTCCGACAGCTCAGTTTCAGATTCCGTTGCTCGAGTCTCTGATCCCGAGGCCCGCTCCGACTGGGTCAAGACAGCACCCGATAAGTCAATTACTGCTTGTAGTGCGGCCTTCCGTTCGCTCTCCGTCTGTGAGACCGTAGGTTTGCCAGTTTTCCGCTTACGGCTCCGCGTCCTCCGAGATCTTCGTAGGGGCAGTTGCAGTCTCTCTTCCTCCTCTCTCATGCGCGCTCCATCTGTTCCAGCTTTGTACATGTTCCACCAGGCCCATGCATCCGCCGACGTAGAGAAGAACAGGGACTTTCCGTCCACTATCACTCGCAGCCTGGCCGGGAAGAGGAGCGAGTACTGTAGGCCCTCTGTCCTGAGTTCTTTTTTGATTGATAAGAAAGAGGCCCGTAACTTCTGGGTCTCGAAGGTGTAGTCCGGGAACAGCGTTACCTTGCAATTATCCACTTGGAAAAGGCCCGCTGTTCTCGCTCGTTGTAGCAGCCAGTCTCTATCTTTGTAGTGTAGCAGTTTGATGACGATCGGGCGGGACGGTTGTCCCGGACTGGGTGGTTTGGCAGGTACCCGTGAGCTCTTTCAATGGTGAAAAAGGGAGAGAGACCCTCAGGCGCCACCTCCGTCTGTAGCCAAGTGGTCAGATAGTCCACAATGTCAGAGCCCTCTCTTTTTTCCGGAAGGCCCACAAGGCGTACGTTGTTTCGTCTGCTGCGATTTTCTGCGTCCTCTGCTCGACGCTCAAGGGCCTGTATTCGGTCTAGGGCCTCCGTTAATGGACCTTCCGTAGACTTGTGTGCAGGAATCAGTTCCTCCAGGGTCGATTCCCTACTTTTAACCCTGTCCGATAATTTCCCATGGTCCGCCCGTAGGAGGCCAAGGCTCGTGGCCACTTGTGCTATGTCCTGATGGAGGGCATCTTTCGTGGCGGTGATAGCCTCTAGGATTCGGTCCTGCATCTGCTGAAGATCCGGAGGGGCCGCCATTGAGTCGTCAGGAGCCTCCGAGCCAGCGCCTCCTTCCCCCTTCGGGCCTCTTGGTTTCCCCATAGTGACAGTCCAATATCCTGAACCAACGACCCCGCCACCGCCAGAGCCAACCTACACGAAGGGATGAAAGAGGTAGCCGAGTGGATGACGACCAGCCGCCTGAAACTGAACTCTGACAAGACGGAGGTCCTCATCCTGGGCTCTTCACCCTCCGCCTGGGACGACTCCTGGTGGCCTCCCACCCTGGGCACCGCACCCAAACCGACAGACCATGCACGCAACCTGGGCTTCATCCTGGACTCCTCCCTCTCCATGACCAGGCAAGTCAACAACGTCTCCTCGGCGTGCTTCAACATCCTACGCATGCTACGGAAGATCTTCTGGTGGATCCCCACCGAGACCAGGAAGACCGTCACCCAGGCCCTCGTCACCAGCCGACTGGACTACGGCAACGCCCTCTACGCCGGCACCACCGCCAAGCTCCAGAAGAGACTCCAGCGGATCCAGAACGCCTCAGCCAGACTCATCCTCGACATCCCACGAACCAGCCACATCTCCGGACATCTGAGAGACCTTCACTGGCTCCCCGTCAACAAAAGAATCACCTTCCGCCTCCTCACCCACGCACACAAAGCCCTACACGACCAAGGCCCGAGCTACCTCAACAGCCGGATCAACTTCTACGCTCCCAAACGCCACCTCCGATCAGCCAACCACGCCCTCGCCACCGTCCCCCGCATCCGAAAAGCGACTACAGGAGGAAGGTCCTTCTCCTACCTGGCCGCCAAGACCTGGAACTCCCTCCCGGCCGACCTGCGCCTGACCCAAGACCACCTCTCCTTCAGGAAGAAGCTGAAGACCTGGCTGTTGGAGCAGTAGCGGCACCCCCCCTCCCCCAGCGCCTTGAGACCCTACGGGTATGTAGCGCGCTCTATAAGTGTCACTGATTGATTGATTGATTGAACCGGGACAGTGCACCTGTGATGGTTATGGCTAATGTTCGTCCCGGGGAGGGGAGCAGCTCGATAATGGCAGGGGCTGGCAGGCCGATAAAGTCAGTGACAACGGCAGGGTTCAGTCCAGGGGACACAGCGCAGCTCCCAGATAGGCTGGACCTCACTTCCAGCCACCTTCTGCCGGGCTGGCCTCAGCGCTGCTCGCCAGCGCGATCTTCGGAGTCACGATAAGCCGCTGGTTCCACCGCTCTCCCCCCAGGAAGGTGTTCTCAGAGAGGCGTCCGAGGGGGCCAGGGCGAAGTTCAGGCGTATGCGTCCCTGCTCACTCCACCTCCTGGCGGTCTCTGCGTTCTAGGTCCGAGGGCAAGGGCCAGGGGGGCGTCCCTAGTGCGACACCTAGCAGCCCCGAGCCCTCACAAGCCCAGCCGAGGTGGCCCGGGTCCCACAATGGTGGTCAGGGGGGGGGGGGGGGGAGGATGCCGGTCGCGGAGTCGCCGGCTGTCCCCAGGCGTGGTTTTTGCGGCGGGGCCAACTCCCAAATACCGTTCAGGCGTCCCCTCCAGCAATCCGGAGACGGGTCACTTCTCAAGGGACTCCCGCAATGGGGCTCCAGGCCAGAGAATGCAGACGTGTAACCGGTGGTCCCAGCGCTCCCAGCCCCCAGCAGTGTCGGTGGGATGCTGGTCGCTCTCCCCCGCAGGTCCCGGGCTCAGGGAGCCTCACAGGCAGTGCCCGCTATGGAGGCAGGTGAGCGTGCTCGCGCGGCCCCCCCTCGAGGCAGCTGAATTGTGGTTGAGGAGGAGCGGCACTGTATTCCGAGCGCCGCCGTAGACGGGACCGCTGGCCGGGGCTGCCGTACCTGTGGATCTAGCCGTCCGTCGCTCCCTGGTAGTCCGGGGGAGGGCGGAGGGAGCAGCGCAGCCCGGGGCTCCCTATCCTCGGTCGCCTCAGGCCTTTGGAGCCGGGGAGTCGATTTGGCTGGTTCCGGGCCTGGGGGAGGGGCCACTCCACGGCCACGAAGTGATGGCAGACAGCTCCGGGCCTCTGAATCATCCACAGTTGAACCCTCTTCGATGCAGCGCCTCGCACCGGATCAGCTCGTGCAGGCGGGGTGCAGGGGTGGGTGAATCGGCCGGAAGGTTAGAGGCGCATCGCCGATCTCGGGGTCGCCGCCATCTTGTGGATCTCCAGATCGGAGCTCCGCCACCAGTTTACACCCTCAATGGTTGAAGGATCGGGTCATTTCTTCGACCGGAGCAGGCGCAGGAGTATCCCCCGGGTACTCCCGAACTCCGGCGGGGGCCCCCAGGGCTGTGGCAGGAGTAATGGCTGGATTAGCGGGCAGGGGGTTGGGAGCCTTGTTAGGCTGCGACCATCTTCGCCAGCTGCTAGCTCGCCTCCCCAGGGATGCGGTGTCATGTTGCTGTTTTGGCCCAATGCAGCGGGCCCAGGAGAGGGGGGCCCGCCTTGTGTCTTTCACGGTTCACCATGTCTGCGAACCCAAATGGAGGGGGCTGCCCACATGTAACGTGTACAATGGACGATTTCAAAAGCATGAAAGACTCGTGGTAGGCCCCATCCTAGTTAGACAGCCGCGGGGCCCTGAGTAGCTGCCCACACTGCCCATGCCTAGCGCCGGCCCTGGGTAGCGAGGATTCTCTCTACTCCTGTGATGACCTACCGGCAGAAAAAGTCGTAAACTGACGAGGGGTATTTTTAAACGATGCAGAGATTTGCAGCTGCTCCCTCTGCACATAAAACACCAACAAGTATATATACATTCTCTCCATGGTTTGAAGCATGCGCGTGGGATTGTTTGGTTCTAACCTATGTTTCTGGCGAATGCCTGTTTTTCGTAACCACCAGTAGGGCCAATATAATTTAAAAGTGGGGGCAAAGGGAATGGAGGAGGTGCTGGAAAAAAAACATACCTCAAGGTGAGGGGCGCCTTGACTATATCTGCTTCTCTATTGCTCCTAGACGTCCCTGGGGCAGTATCACGGACTCCCCATCCAAACCCCAGCGCTGCTCTCAAGCATAAGAGCAGTGTGGGGATTGGCCTGAGTGGGCTGAAAAGATGCTCGCTCAGGCACAGGGAGTCTGTGCTGTGTTTCCAACATGGCTGTATAATACAGCCTGGTTGGAGAAAGCAAAGTGTGCATGCTGTGGTAAATGAAAGATGCTGAGTCCGCTTAGTAAGTTAAGATCCTTTATTGCAGGTTCCTTCCAGGTTAGATAGATAGGTTAAGATGTAAGGTAAACCCCACCAGGAGCCAGCTGTTAGCAGCTCAGCCTGAGATGACCAACTGCCACAGTAAGTAATAGAAAGGCACAGTGAGCTAGAGGGACACGCTGGCATTCTATGATGTCATAGATAACATAGTACAGTCTAGCCAGAGAAGAATAGTGGAGAGGACATTTACTACACATGCCAGTTTGGCCGACCTGAGAAAGCTGGCTAAACTGACATGCGCATTTACAAGTGCACATACCACACCTATGCCCCCTCCCATGGCCCACCCCTACCTGCCCATGCTTGCTCAGAGCCAGCAGCTAAAAAATAAAACAACAGTAAGATATAGCTTTATTTTGTAGCTGCTGGCTCTAAGTCAGTGGGGCACACTCCCCTGCCACTGCTGAGGAGACGCCGCTGTTGTACTTGCTGATTTTCTTCATTAAGTACATACAGGCTTGGAAACTAGAGAAGATTAAAAATCAAATTTGTTTTCCTTTTTCATGTATAAGGATTTTAAATGAAGCCTTTATTTCCTAGCAGCTCCTTTGAACACGGGGGATAGCCATGCCCTTTCCGATGCTGACCGCACCACTTCCTCATGGATCTTTCTGGTGCAAGTTTGGCAGTGCAAATAAATGTGTGAACGTTTGTGAACAGCCACTGTTTTGGTGGTCACCTTTTATGCATTGCATTTTTGTAATGGCCATACACCTCCCCTAGCTGCTACCTAATAATGGGAGAAATGCTCAGACACCACAGAAGTTCTGAATCAGTAAGTGACACCAATACACACAATTATAATTTGAAAATGACTTCTATCATATGTAGACTTTCAAACTTTTTCTAGATGTAAGTTTAACTTGTGCAGCTGTGGCGCAATCATTTTCAGAACCCGGGGCAAAATGCTATGTTGCTGTTTGTGTGCTCCTTTGTCCTAGAAGCAAGACCGTTTTGGAGGCCATTTGTTGCAGTCAGGCGGCCAGTGTGGTCATTTTTAGGGAGCCCCAAGACAGTTGCTTACAGTGGTGATAACGTAGCACCAATTCTAGACTTACGACTGGGGAAATACTGTTTCACACCACAATAACTCTGTTGCTCTCTGTTATTGTTTTTCATCACACTTCATTTTTCCATATTTCTCACAGCAGGGCCTTAAGGAGGAAACATCATTAGTTCACTTACACATGGGGGCATATGTACAAGCCCCTATCGTCACCACAACGTCACTTTTATCGACATTGTGAGGGCGATAAGGGCTTCGCCCTATTTACAAGGCAGTGCTAAGCCACACGCTACCTTGTAAATAAGGCACCCTTTCACACTATACATAGCATGGAAGGGGAGGGCAATGGGTGTTGTGGTTGGAGTTTCACCGCAACACCCATTGATTTTGATGCTGCCCCTTATGTACAAGGGCAGCGTACATAGGAGGCAGCGCCAAAATTAAGCCCAGGAAAAACCTGGTCTTAAGTTGGCGAAACGAGGAGAAATGCATTATTTCTCCTCGTTTTTGCCTTTTCCATGTGTGCTGCCTTGTGCAGCACTCATAGAAAAAGCTAAATGCCATGGTTTGTTTATGTACAGGAAGTTCCCCCTTCCTGTACATAAACCATCTTAAAACATAAAATATTAAATTTGTGACTTTCGTGTGTGCTGCATTAAACTTCCCCTGCATGCAGACACCCTTGCACTATGGTGTAAGAGTGCCTGCGTTGGTGCTACAGGGGGAACGCAAGGCTGCACCATATCCTTGTAAATATGGTGCAGCCTTGCATTTCAGAAGTGGCGGAGTATGACGCTAACGTCTCACTCCGCCACTTCTATTGTACATATCCCCCATAGTTTCTACTGGAATCATTGAGACATATTTATTTGTACATTATACTATGAATTTCAAGTGGAGAAAACAAGGGGTTAAATATACTCTCTGGAGCCAATGCACCCACTGGACACCAAAGACCCATTTCAAAGATTCCACTCAAATCAGCTGCATTTCTCTCCACAGCAACGGAGTAGAATCATTGGTAACTGGCCAACTGGAATTTCCTCTCTGCGCCCCCCCCCCCCCCCCCCCGCTATTTTCCTCCCTCTAGCACCTATTTCTCAAATACCAAGGGCGCGAGAAAAAACCAAAAAACCCGAAACTACAATCTCCCTCCAGCGCACAAAACGCACCTGTAATTAAGATCAATCAAGGAGTGACGCAATAGAGGGCGTGTCTGCAGCGGATTACTGACATTAACAACACAATGCTGTTTGTGTGTACAAAAACAGGAAGCAGAGCCCTTAAGCGCTTTGGGGTTTCCATGTTATGAGTCCTCCTTCATAGTCGTATTTAACCCCCATAGTTTTCTCTTTAGTGGATATTGAGACTTGGTGACCCAAACTGGAGGACATAAACTTGCTCACCCCTCTAAAGAATTTGTGTAGGGCGGGACAAAACACGAACATATGTACTATGTCAGCAGCCAGGAGATTGCACTTAGGGCATTTGGTCTTATCAGTGGTAGCATTTGTTCGCCATTCAGATATTTTATCTGGGGTATAACACAGCAGGCGTATGGTACACAGCTTTTGCAGCTTCAGGCTAATGGAGTGTACAAACCGATCTAGTATCTCCAGAGTCCACTGAATCTCTGAAATCTCCAATGAGAGCAGTCGGCTCCACTTGGCGGCTAATATTATTGTATCATCCGTGTTGAAATAAGAAAGCCCCTGGTAATACCTGCTAATCAAGGGTTTTATGCCTGGCTTAAAGTAGTAGGACGAGAGTTCAGAGCTTTCAATATCAAATATAAATTCTCATCTTGACTGGATAAAGTCCCTCATCTGTAAGTACTTAAAGAAGAGGTGTCCCAGGAGCCCATATGATGCTTGCAGTCCTGAGAAAGATCTAAAACCATATATAATACCACAACGTACCCAGGCCCTGCCGCTGGGTCCTGAAAAACCGAGGGAAAGGCAAGATTGTCTCATAGTGGTGCATCTCTATTTATAAAAGCTATTGAGAATTGACAGCGAATCTCCTTCCATATATAGATAATATCCCTCAAGACCTTAAAACGTACTCTTTTGTAGTAGTTGTGATCCCCCAATTGATAAAGAAAAAGCCTGAATTCACCCCTGCAGCTAATTGATAACAGAGAGATGATGGACCAGGTTCGTCCGGGTTGAGTAAGCTACGCAGGCGACCGGTAAAGTCCGCCCAGAACTATAACTTAAAATCTGGAAGTGATAGCCCCCCCTTCTTATACGGAAGTTTCATGAAGTGCATGGCTCAATTCGCACGCCTGTAGCCCCATAGAAAGCTTCCAATGGCGCCCTCCAAGTGCCTAAAAAGGAGTCTGGGACCCTCAAAGGAATGGCCCTAAACACATAGAAAAATTTGGGAAGGATATTCGTCTTAATAATATTGGTTAGTTCAACCGATGATAGTGAGTGGTAGCTTATTCCAAGATTTTAGTTTGGAAATTGCAGCAGACAGCAGACTTTTGTAGTTCAATGTAATAATATTAAAAACCTCCGGACATAGCTTGATACCCAGATAGACAGCCGTAGTTCTCCCCTGGGGTAGGGGAATCCGACTTAAAATTCAGGGGAGCCTGGGTTTTAGATATGTTAAGCTTGTACCCAGATAATTTTGCCAAACCTGTCAGCCTCGTTGAAAACCTGTTTGGTTGCTACAAATGGATTAGATGAGAAGACTGCCACATCGTCAGCATATGCAGTCTGTTTCAGTTGTCCTCCAACAATCGGAGGTTGGATACCTGCATTTCTGAGGAGTGACTGTAAATAGGGCTGTATGTACAGGGCGTAGAAAAGGAGAGAAAGCAGGAACCCCTGTCGGGTGCCTTGACATATCTGAAATTGACTTGGACAGTTCCCTGCAAGAACTACCCTCGGCCTGGGTGTCTTTTATAAAGCTTGGGTCAATTTAATAAATCATTCGCTTATACCGAAAAATTGCAGAGTAGTCCACACATAGTAATATAACATCACACAAAGGACAGAAGGTGGGGCGTTATATGGCTCACGCCTGCCCTTACTAACTCAAACCAACACAAAAATAGCCGTGATGCCCTCAACATTTTGGCTGTCTGCTTCATCAGCAGATCAGCAGGTTATTAACAGGACACTACTAGGTTTCCGTGTGCTGCTAGTTGTACTTTACCTAAACTCAAGGCAATACCAAGAATTGGACGAGGATGGCTCACTCACGTAATGTAATTGTAATTGTAAGCAGAACTTGTACAGTGCACTGTAACCCAACAGGCATCCTGGCGCTAAAAGAGGGAGGTAGTGAAGAGCCACTGGGAACTGAACAGCTAAAAATTAGCTTGTAGGAAAGAGCCAAGTTTTTATTTGTTTACAGAATGGTAAAAGATAATTCAGCTGTCGCAGCTCTGGGGGCAACTTATTTCAGAGTCTGTCAGCCGCAACACTGAAGGCCTGGTCCCCCTGCTTGACTCTTCTGGTCCGGGGAATTTTCACCAAGAAGGCTGAAGCGGATCGAAGACAGCGGGGAGGAACATACCATCTGAATTTACTCTGTAGTGGTATAGGGCCCAATCCATAAAGCGCTTTGAACACAACACAAAGTGATTTAAAATAAATTCTCTGCACAATAGGGAGCCAATGCAGCTCCACAAGGGCCCGAGAAGGAGAGGAGTGTCGAGGACGCGAAAAGGCCAACTTTGCTGCCATATTCTGGATTCTCTGTAGTCTACCAGTCAAGAACTTAGGGGATTCCAGCAAGAGGGAGTTACAATAGTCTAATCTACTCAAAATCACGCTCCTGACTACCAGAGGGCGTGTTTGAGCAGGGAGCAAAGGAAGAATCTTCCTCATAGCCCTAATAAGGGAAAAACAAGTCCCCAAGGTCTTGTTGATGTGTGTCTCTGCTACAGCGGGACTCCAAAAATAAATTCTAAATCACCATGGCCATTTCTCCAAAACCTCAGAAACACACATCCATTCAACAGTGGGGCCCATCACACTGCATACTTACTCTGTTCATTTAACTCGGCTTCAAAGATTTGGCCAACAACACAGGAGTCCTACTATAACATTGGCAAAGTGTCTAAACCTATTTAACTATTTATCATTTACACATGCAGTTTAAAACATTTTACCATGGTTTCTTTAAACACCTTTTTATTCAGACACACCACCATAATGGCAATAGATCTGCTAGAACAAAAATTAGGTGGAGGAAGAATCAAAGACCAGCTTTTACTTCTTCATTTATCTAATTTTTATTCAAAAGCAAACTTTAAGTATGTCCGACATTTAGGCATTTATTAATTCTTTATTCAATAATATCTTAACTTTATGAGAGAAAATGATCATTTATTTTAAAGCTCAGAAATAGACATTTTAGCAAAGAACAGATAGTTCCAATTCAATTTCTCCTACCATCCCTAACTAACACCCCCATCTTATCCTAACAGTCCTGCAAAGAGAAATAATCAGTTAGAGTCTCTTATATCCAGGAATCGATCTTCAGTCCAGCAGCATCTCCAGAGGAAAGCGAAAAGAGCGATGCCTTTAAGCAATATCAGGGCTTTTTATACACTAATCGTCTAACTTTATCTATCTAAAAAGTAACTATCATCATCAATTCGTGTTCTGATTAGACAAATTTGGGTAGATGAGCACTTCCTCATCATTACAGCATGTTTTTCACGACGATTCAGCAGAAAAATAAAGGGTCTTTGTTTAAGACAGTTTATGGCCTAGTCGCTTCCTTCATTTGAAACATAGGGAAAAGTTCTCATGATCTGAGCATTACATCGTCCATGCTTGGCACCCATCCTAGGTTCCGGAGCGACTCGTCCTTGAACTTCTCCTCTGAGCACAGTCAGCTCACTCGCACTTGTATGCTTAGGACGCACATGCGCAGACCAATATTCACTCACAGTAAACCAGAGCGGCCATTTTCAGGGTAGGCCTCACAGGCCACACTTTGGAACTATCATAGAAACAAACATAAATCCATGCTAAATATAGAACTTTAACCCTTCTGTTTACCACCCACCATACTAATGTTTTCCCATCAGTTGTTACCAAGCAAATAAGCCACATATATGCATTTATACTTACATATCCAACAACCTTTTTGCACAATAACACGTACAAAAAGCACACATATGCTGCGTTTTGGTAATATTCAAGCTATGCGTTAGTTCACATTACTGTAACAACACATATTAATCATTTATTTCGCATCATGCAAGCAAAGTTAGTTTCCCCATATGTTTTCCGTGTATGCAAATTACTCTAAAGTTGGTTATTTAAACACATCACACCATTAGTAAATATTAACATTATGGAATGTTGATTTCGAGAGGGGTGTACAAAATTTTGCTCACCACCTCGCTCCATCAACTCCCTCATCTGGTGATCCTAGATGAACATGTTCTGAATTCTTTATATTAGTACAATCTATACTCTTGTAGTTTTCTCTTTTGATTCTTTAAAAATCTTCTCTCTAATTTCTTCCATTTCTATTTCATTCTTTTGGCTTTCCCTTGCTTTTCGCTCTTGAATTACCCTTTTCATCGTTTTTCTAAAATCCCTCCTACTTTTGCATATACAACATAATCTTATCAAGAAAATCATTATTACTAAAATTGTTATTGGGATTAATATTTTACCTAATATTGAACTACCTATCTCTTGAAACCAATGCTTAACTGCTGTAAAACTTCTACCTAATTTTTCAAGGACACCTTCAACCTCCAGTGGTTCAATCTCTTTGTGTAAATCTGTTATATTTATAATATACTTTTCAATATTCTGATTTTTATCTGGAATATAAGTACAACAATTTTGCACTTTCAATATTCCACAGACTCTTCCCTCTTTTGCTAAAATTATGTCAAGGGCAAGTCGATTTTGCATTACCATAGCTCTCATAGCAATCATTTCAGTATCAACCATCAGGAAACCTCCTGCTGTATCTGTTGACAATTTATCAACTATTGTAGACAATTTTCTAATTCTGTTTGCATTAAATGAAATTCCCACTGCTGGTATCAGTGCTCCAAAAACATCTCCTATAATTTCTAGTACACTTTCTCTTCTTTTACGACTTAAGACTTTACCTATCTCATGCTTTCCGTTAGTACCTCTATCTACATGAAATATTTTAGGAAAAACCAGACCTACATAACAGGTCCCATACCAATGGTCCGGCAACCTATAGTAAGCTTTGTTCCCACAGATAAAATAGACACCTGGAAAAACAGGATCATTTCCTCCTTTGAATCCCCAACCCCCTAGACTTCTATATATATCTTTACATTGACTTTCACCCACAAAATAATTGTCATACATAGTGCTATCTCTTCTAATACAGAATTTTCCTAACATTGGAGTATCTATATTTATAGCTACATTCACATTTTTGTCATTCAGATTTTCATCATTAACGGTCCAGTATTTAGATTTTGATTGTTTTACTTTTTCACTTTGTTTATAAGCAATCCTTCTTTCCTCAACCATATTTAGGAACGTTTTCTCTTCGATTCTCAATTTACATGTCAAATTGTTATTAAAAGCGAACTCATGCGTCAATTCATCTATTTCTATGAAATATTCTCCCATCTCTTTAGCAGGTTTCTTTTTGTTTAATACACTATCTATTTTCAATTTCACAAAAATTTAATCTACATTTGAATAGTGATACTCAAGTTTCCCAGTCTAATAAAACAAACTTGCTATTACACTACAAGTTACACCATATGTAAGAGGAAGGTGATGATAACTCACACCTTCTGACACTGACGCTGGTAATTTTACACAAACATAACAATCATCAACATTCATGGTTTTAATATATTCAAGCAATAACTTTGAAAAAGTATTCTGTGTGTAATCACTAATCGACTGATCCTGATGCACTTCTGGCCTGTACACATGTTTCTCATGAATTTCTTCTCTCTCACTTAGCTTATTTGAACTTACATTTGATTTTAGTTTTGTTAAATTATCTTGAAAAGGAAGAACAATTGCTAAAATTATCCACAATATTATCAATAATCCCATACATAATGTACAGCACCTGCACCATTTTCTAAAGATGGAACACTTTGTCCTATGATTGTTAGTAGTCATTTTCCCTAACACAATTTCTTCGACCTTATGTCACCTATAGATTTCACAACTATGGTTTGCTAACAGAGGTTCTTCGACCTTTTGTCAATCCTATTCTAATCTATATTATAAGTTATTTCTCTAACAAAATTTCTACGACCTTATGTCAACTCTGACCTCTTCTATATTTACAATATCCGTCTCACAGGACTACAGGCTTTTACTTAATATCATATACTTTGAATGCCAATCAGTTTTCTCGTAGGCTAACTTCTTTTACTCACTTTTCCCAATTGTTTTTGGGCAGTACAAGTTTTCTTGACTACTATTGACTTCAGCAATGGATGGTAGGACTATATAAGTAAGTAAGTAAGTAAGTTTAGAATTTATATAGCGCACTACTCACCCAGAGGGTCTCAATGCACTTGAGGGAGGGGGAGTGTTTTACTTATTGAATATCCAAGATTTTAGTTGTTTTCTGAAGGAGAGGTGGTTCTGTGTAAGGCGGAGGTGGGTGGGGAGAGAATTCCAGGTCTTGGCCGCTAAGTAGAAGGATCTTCCCCCCATGGTGGATCTTTGGATGCGTGGAATTGCGGCGAGGGCTTGATTGGACGATCGTAGTTGGCGGGTGGGGGTGTAAAAGGACAGGCGCGTGTTGAGGTAGTCGGGTCCTAGGTCGTAGAGGGTTTTGTGTGTGTGGGTGAGGAGACAGAACGTTATTCTCTGGTTGACGGGGAGCCAGTGGAAGTCTTTCAGGTGACCGGAAATGTGAGCTTGGCGGGGGATGTCTAGGATGAGTCTGGCTGAGGCGTTTTGGATGCGTTGGAGTTTTTTCTGCTGTTTGGCTGTGGTTCCGGCGTAAAGGGTGTTTCCGTAGTCCAGTCGGCTTGTGACCAGTGCATGGGTGACCGTCTTTCTTGTTTCGGTGGGGATCCAACGGAAGATTTTTTTGAGCATACGTAGGATGTTGAAGCATGATGATGAGATGGCATTGATTTGTCTGGTCATCGAGAGGGAGGAGTCCAGGATGAAGTCCAGGTTACGTGCATGGCCCGTTGGTTTGGGTGCGTTTCCCAGGGCCGGTGGCCACCATGAGTCGTCCCAGGCGGAGGGGGATGAACCTAAGATGAGGACTTCCGTTTTGTCCGAGTTCAGTTTTAAACGGCTGTTCTTTATCCACTCGGCTACTTCTTTCATCCCTTCGTGTAGGTTGGTTTTGGCGGTGTTTGGGTCTTTGGTGAGGGAGAGGATCAGCTGGGTGTCGTCTGCGTAGGAGATGATGTTGAGGTTGTGTTGGCGCGCGATGGATGCGAGGTGACTCATGTATACGTTGAAGAGGGTGGGACTGAGTGATGATCCTTGTGGTACGCCGCAGATGACTTCAGTGGCCTTTGATCTAAAAGGGGGGAGGCGGACTCCCTGGGTTCTTCCGGCGAGGAACGAGATGATCCAGTCCAATGCTTTTCCTTGTATTCCGACGTTGCTGAGGAGTTGTATAAGGGTGGTGTGACAGACTGTGTCGAAGGCTGCGGGGAGGACAAGTAGGATGAGGGCAACTGTTTCTCCGTTGTCCAGTAGAGTTCGAATGTCGTCTGTTGCTGTGATGAGGGCGGTCTCGGTGCTGTGTTTGGCTCGGAAGCCGGACTGTGAAGGGTCGAGGGATTTGATGGATTCGAGGAAGGCGGCGAGCTGACTGTTGACGGCTTTCTCAATGACTTTGGCAGTGAATGGGAAGAGCGAAATGGGGCGGTAGTTCTTGAGTTCGGTGAGGTCTGCTGTGGGTTTCTTCAGGAGGGCGCTGAGTTCGGAATGTTTCCAGCTTTCCGGGAAGGTAGCGGAGTTGAGGGAGCAGTTGATGACGTCTCGGAGATGGGGTGCGATAATGGAGTCTACTTTGTTGAAAATGTGGTGGGGACATGGGTCGGTTGGCGATCCTGAGTGGATGGAGTTCATCAGGCGGATGGTGTCTTCAGTGGTGATTGGGTTCCAGGCGCAAAGGTTGTTGGAGGGGGGTTTTAGTTTGGGGGTGGGTGGGGTGGACTGGTCGCTAAAGCTGTTATGTATGTCAGCAATTTTGTTGTGGAAGAACAAGGCTAGAGAGTTGCAGAGGTCTTGGGAGGGGGTGATATCGATGGTGCCGGTGGTGGGGTTGGTAAATTCTTTGACGATGTTGAATAGTTCCCTGCTGTTGTGGGCGTTGTTGTCGAGTCGATCCTTGAATGCTGATTTCTTGGTGGATTGGATCAGTTGGTGGTGTTTGTGGGTGGCGTTCTTGAAGGTGGCCAGGTTGTCAGTGGTTGGGTTTTTTCGCCAGGCTTTCTCGAGGGTGCGACAGATCTTCTTGGATTTCTTAAGGTCATCATTGAACCAGGGGGATTTTTTGCTACCTTGCTTGATCTGATGGTTTTTCAAGGGTGCTAATTCGTCAGCGCTGTGGGTGATCCATTGTGTGAGGTTGGTGGCTGCTTGGTTTGGGTCCGATGATTTGGCAGGAGGGTTTTGGTAAAGCGATGTGAAGAGCTGGTCGGTGGTGATTTTGTTTTCAGTTTCTGCGGGGAATTGGTTGTGGGTGGTTGTGGGTCGAAGTCTTTTTGTAGTTGAAGTGAACGCAGCTGTGGTCCGTCCAATGGAGAGCTGTGGTGTGATTGAAGGAGATGTGCTTGCTGGAGGTGAAGATTGGGTCGAGCGTGTGCCCGGCATAGTGGGTGGGGGTGTCAACAATTTGTTTGAGTCCGAGATTGGTGAGGTTGTCCAGAAGGGTAGTGGTGTTGCTGTCGTTGTCCTTTTCCAGGTGGAAGTTGAGGTCTCCCAGTAGAATGTAGTCCTCGGAGGGGAGGGCGTGTGGGCTGATGAAGTCAGTGATGTCTTCGCTGAATTGTGTGCGGGGTCCTGGTGGCCTGTAGATGAGGGTGCCTCTGAGAGTGGTTTTGAGGTTGGTGTGAATCTGGAAGTGGAGGTGTTCGGCGGCTGCGAGGTTATCGTCGGAACTGGTCGTGATGCGGATGGTGTTCTTATGGACGATGGCGATGCCTCCTCCTGTTTGGTTGATGCGGTCCTTTCGGATGATCTTGTGGCCGTCCGGGATGGCTATGGCGATGTCGGGCGTTGATGAGGCGTTCATTCAGGTTTCTGTAAGAAAGGCGACGTCCGGCGATGTGGTGTCGAGTAGGTTCCAGAGTTCAATGGCATGTCTGTGGACCGAGCGGGTGTTGAGCAGGATGCACTTCAGGTGGTTAGTGTCGGAGCTATGTTTGGAGTTTGTGGATTTGGTGTGGGTCCTGATGCAGTCGAACTTGCAGGAGTGGCAGGTGAAGGTTCCATGGGTGTGTCCTGGGGCGGCTTGGTAGCAGTCTGGGAGTCGGCCGGGGTTAAGTGCTGAGAGGGTGGCGGCGTCGTACGTTATGCGGGCGGAGAGGATTTTGCGGGAGCCAGGGGGTTTGGCGCTGGGCGCGGTCCAGGCGCAGACGGGCGTAGATGGGCTTACCTTTGGCGCACCTACGGCGCGCGTTCGCTGCGCTTGAACGCTGCACGCAAATGCGTTTGTCATATGTGGATAGTGGAGGGAGGCGGAGCGAGGGAGGAGCAGCTGGGAGGCGGGAGCGGGGTGGAGGGACGGGCTACGAGGCACAACAACAAATTGACAGCAAAAACAAAAGCGCAAACAGGACGAGATTGGGGCCACAGTCAGGCACAAATTATATTTATCAGGCAATGCGACCAATATAGCGCTACGATACTAAGGAGGCACAAATGATATATAAGACAATGCGAGCAATGCACAATGGGTAAACAGAGCAGTAGAGCGCTACGATGTTAAAGAGGCACAGATACTAAGGAGGCACAAATGATATATAAGACAATGCGAGCAATGCACAATGGGTAAACAGAGCAGTAGAGTGCTACGATGTTAAAGAGGCAAGATAAATTTAAATCAATGCGAGCAATGCACGATGAGTGAACAGAGCAGCAGAGCTCTACGATACCCAGAGGTCAGGGAGCGTGGGGAGCGACCGCTTCTGAGCGAGTCAGGATGGTCACAGCGCTTCCCCGGACGGCACGAACTTTAACTATCAGTGGGAGGGAGGAGCAGCTGGGAGGCGGGAGCGGGTGGAGGGACGGGCTACGAGGCACAACCACAAATTGGCAGCAAAAAACAAAAGCGAAAACAGGACGAGATTGGGGCCACAGTCAGGCACAAATTATATTTATCAGGCAATGCGACCAATATAGCGCTACGATACTAAGGAGGCACAAATGATATATAAGACAATGCGAGCAATGCACAATGGGTAAGCAGAGCAGTAGAGCGCTACAATGTTAAAGAGGCACAGATACTAAGGAGGCACAAATGATATATAACACAATGCGAGCAATGCACAATGGGTAAACAGAGCAGTAGAGCGCTACGATGTTAAAGAGACACAGATGAATTTAAATCAATGCGAGCAATGCACGATGAGTGAACAGAGCAGCAGAGCGCTACGATACCCAGAGGTCAGGGAGCGTGGGGAGCGATCGCTTCCCACGATTTGTACTTCTGATTTGGTCGTCTTACTCTTTTTGGTCTTTGTACGACTTCTATTTTCTTTCCCAGTCTTTCTCTCTGACTAGTAATTTCATTCACTTGATTTTCTGGTTCTTTTGCTTTATTCACTAGTTTAAATGTTAATCCACCAGTTCCTTTAGGCCAATTATCTCCTTTACAGACTTTCTTAGTCTTTGGCTCTATCGTATTTTGCTCCACTCTCCAAGCTCTTTTTCTTGGACTCTTTCTTACTGAAATTTCATCTGAACTGTCATCAGTTTCACTTTCAGTGTCTTCAACTGTATCGTTAATTATGATCTTTACAATGTCTTTGTCTTCATCAGATTCAGCTTTCTCCTCTGTTACTCTGTTAGGAACACCTTCATAACTGGTACTTGGAATCTCATTTTTTCATGAGTTACTTCCTCTTACCTAGTTTCTGGATTTCCGTTCCTGCCTTCAGAGTTTTCAGAAATTTCTTCAGCTTTCTCCTCTTCAATGACCTTATCTTCACTTACTTCTGCGTCTCTACTGGTGTCTAGCTTTACCGATTCTCAACCTTCAGGTTGATCTTCAGAATATGGTATTTCCACGATCTCTCTTTCACCTTCAACTTCAGACGCAGAACTGGTTTCTCATACTTCCAGATGTCGACGTTCCTGTCGATCTTCAGAATCTGGAGTCTTTTCTGGCTCAGCTTCAGAATCAGAGTCAGTTGTACTTTCACCGTCATATGGGTGTTCAGGTGCAGGCACACGGATGGTGTGGCTAGCATGCACCCACCTCTTTAATCCAGCACATTTAACTGCAGTAGTGCTGACCAAGATGATTTGACGTGGTGTCTGCCAACGAGGTACTAGACAATTTCTTCTTCGATGTACTTTTACTCGAACCTAGTCTCCAGGGACTAAATCATGAGCTGGATTTTTCTCTTTGGGATTTGACTCCGTTCCCACCTGGTGGAGCACAGAAGTTACTACATCAGATAGATTTTTGCAGTATTCCAATATGATATCATCAGTTATCGTTAACAATTTATTAACTGGTACATATGCTTGCCTCATTACTCTTCCCATCAAAATTTCATGTGGACTTAATCCAGTTTTCCTGTCAGGAATGCTTCTCAATGTCATTTATACAAGTGGTAGGGCATCCAGCCACTTGAGTCCTGTTGCTAAGCACATTTTTGCAATCCTATTTTTAATTGTTCCATTCACCTGCTCAACTACCCCTGAAGCCTCAGGTCTGTAAGCACAATGTAGCCTCTGGTGAATGTCTAGAGCTTCACAGATCATTTGTAACAGTTCATTTTGGAAATGCGGTCCGATTCAATGGACATTGGAAACCCGAATCGCGGTATGATCTCACGAAAAAACATCTTTGCAACAGTCAGACCATCATTTCTCCTCGTGGGGAAAGTCTCCACCCATCGAGAGAACAAGCAGATTATCACAAGAATGTATCTAAGTCTGTTACATGGGGGCAATTCCACAAAATCCATCTGAACCCTTGTAAATGGACCTCCCTCCCGTCCTATGGTTCCCAAGCTTACAACAGTCCTTCTGTTTGGGTTGAATTGTTGGCACACTAGACATCTTTGGCACAAACTTTCTGCAATCATTCCAAATTTTGGATTATACCAAGTTTGTCTAAAAAGACGAATCATGGCATCTCTTCCAATATGGGCTTGACCATGATACATTCGGGCCATGTCTGAAACCATGCTATCAGGCATTACTGGTCTTTCATCTTTGTAAACCCAGATTTCATCTTCTTCCCTCTGTCTACATCCTGCTTTTAACCAATTATTCTTTTCCTCTACATCTGCCTCTTCCTGCATCTGTTTCACTTCCTGTCATGTCTCAACTACAGTGGTTAGCATCAAAGGACTCGGAACATGTTCTGTTTGTTTTTCTCTGTTGATTGAAATTTGATTTTTGGCACAGTGTTTTGCAATCGCATCTGCATAATTGTTTCCTCGAGTGATGTAATCTTCATTCCTTTTATGGGCTGAACACTTTACCACAGCTATTTTATCTGGAAGATTAATTGCATCAATTAAAATTTTTACGAACTCTGCATTTTTAATTGGTGTTCCCGCAGAAGTCAGATAACCTCTTTGAGACCAAAGTTGTCCAAAATCATGAACAACTCCATAGCCATACTGACTATCAGTCACTATGTTTACTTTCACCTCTTTTCCCAGTTTACATGCTCGTATCAAAGCAATCAACTCCGCTACTTGAGCATAATTAATTCCTTTCAAACAAGATGCTTCCAACACTTCTGCTACTGTACAAATGGCATAAGCAGCACTTAAAATGCCATTCTCTGTTCTCAAACATGATCCATCCACAAACATCACAAAATCTGATTGAGGTAATGGTTAATGGAGAAGTGTGGCTCAATGATTAGAGCGGCAGACCCTGATGCAGAGGTCTAGCCCGGGACCAGGGTTCAATTTGCCCTGCCTCGGCGGGTCTTGGGCTCAAAAATTCCATGGACCTGATAATTCTCGCCTCGGTGCCTATTCCAATCATGGAGTCCCACTCTGCAACTCTGGGCAATAGCTTGCTTAATCTCCACAACGGCCCCCACAACGCTAAGGATGCCTGGCCTCCACCTTGGGGGTGCCCAGGAGTGGACGCCTCATAGAGAAAACCAGGATGGGTTCCACAGCGGTATTCGTACAAGCGCCTTGAGACCCTTGCGGGTGAGTAGTCAACTATACAAGTATCAATTTAAATTTTTTTACATCCTTAATATCTGGCCTAGGTTTTGTGCAGTACTCCAGAACATCCAGATATTTATGATCAAGCTCACCTCTCACTTCCGCTTCAATAGTATCAGGTAAAAGTGTGGAAGGATTAACATTCACACATCTGGCAATTGTCACATTTTCAGCTCCCAAAATTACTTTCTCAAAATGGTTCAATCTGCTGTTAGTCATGTATTGTGTTTTTGCTCTTGTGAGGAGAATCTCCACTGAATGAGGTACAGACACCCTCACAGGAAATCCCATCACAATTCCTTCAATCTGTTCCAAACTTACACTGGTTGTTGCTACTGCTTTCAGACATCCTGGCAAAGCCTTTGCAACAGGGTCCAAAACAGCTGAGAAATACGCAATTGGTTTTCTCAATTTTCCATGTCTCTGAATTAACACTGACAATGCACATCCTTCTCGCTCACTACAGTACAGTTCAAACTCTTTTTCATAATCAGGCATTCCCAATGCTGGTGCTTCACACAGTTTTGTTTTCAGCTGCTGAAATGCTTCCATCTCAGTTTTGGTCAAAACTATTGGGTCTCTTATGTCTGCTTTTGTCAGTATCTGTAATGGTTTTGCAATTAATGAAAATCTACTAATCCACAGTCTACAGTAACCTACCATTCCCAGGAACATTCTCACTTGTCTTTGAGTTTTAGGTGGCTGTATTCCTTGTATCATCTTGATTCTCTCTAATGTGACTTGTCTGATTCCTTTTGCAATCTTGTGGCCTAAATATTGTACCTCTTTCTGACAAAACTGCAATTTAGATGGAGACACTTTATGTCCCTCTTCTGCCAAATGATTCAACAATGCTACAGTGTCAGTTACACATGCATCTTTTGTTTTGGATGCAATCAAAAGATCATCTATGTATTGTACTAATACAGACTCTCCAGGCATGTTCAAGCTTTCTAGTGATTTCTTAAGCAACTGATTGAAAATCGATGGACTCTCAGTATACCCCTGTGGAATTCTACACCATGCTAAAATACGATTTTGTAATCGGAATGCAAAAATTGGCTGACTTTCTGAATGCAATGGAACAGTAAAGAACGCATTGCACAGGTCAATTACTGTGTACCATTCTGCATCATGAGGAATTTGGTACAAAATTACTGCTGGATTCGGAACAATCGGTCAACATGGGACAACAATGTTATTAACCTTTCTAAGATCCTGCACAGTTCTAAATGTTCCATTTGGCTTTTTCAATCCCATGATTGGTGAATTACAAGGGCTGTTTTCTATTTCTCTCAGAATTCCCTGCTCAATCATTTTGTCAATCACTGGAAAAATTCCTTCAATTGTTTCTGCAGTCATCTTATACTGAGGTATATTTGGATAACTTGGACCCTCTTTTACTGTAACCTTTACAGGATCAACACCTTTCAATAATCCTATATCTTTTCCAGTAAAATCCCATACTACCTCTTTCACTGCTTCTTTTAATTCTACAGGAATCTTTTCTCAATCAAAAACAGGAAATAACTTGCTCTGCTCTGCCTCAATCATGAGCATCGTCATTTTGTACAAACTGTCTTCATCTGGGGTCTGCAATTCTATACCATCTGGTGAACAATATATAGCACAGTTCCTTTTACACAGTATATCCCTTCCTAACAAATTAATAGGGCTACTGTCACACACCACAAATCGATGCATATCTTTGTAATTTCCAATTTCTATCTCAACTGGTTCTGTCAAAGGGGGTTGTATTTGTTTATTAGCTGTCACTAGAGAGAGGAAGATTTAGAATTTCCACTGACCTAACAGTAGAATGGGTAGCTCCAGTGTCCACGAGGAAAGTTATCTCCGCATCATTCACCTTGCCGTTCACAAATGGACCAGACTGAGCTACCTCAAGAGTGGCTCCAAGCACACACTCTTTTCCCTCTCTCAGGCACCGTCATAAGCTTTCATCAGACTCACTGCCACCTTCTTCCTGTAACCAATACTGAGGACACGCATTCACTCCTTGCGGTCTTTTTACCTGCTCACCTCCGCTGACTCCTGTCTCTGCATTGTATCTCTGCTGGTTTACACTGTTTGGCAGTGGCGGTTGTGGTACCTGACTTTGCTGATTTGCTATCTGCTGTTGTTGATTTACCTCAAACTGCACCTGCGAATTCAATGAATTATGCTCTGTATTAACTCTTGGCGGACACTTACACTCTTTCTTCCAATGCCCTAACTTGCCGCAATTAAAACAAGGGAGCTTTTTCTTTAATTCATCTATGCTTCCCACTAACTTTGGTTTTCCCTTAAAATTTCCTTGATTCCCTGCATTCTTATTTTCCATTTGCGCCACTTTTTGTTCTGCAACCTCCACTTGTGCCCACATGGTTTTCTCTTTCAGCTTTTTCTGTTTTGCATCAATTTCTTCACTACAATATTTCGCTTTTCTCAAAACATCATCCTATTATATTATGCCAACCTATTATATTATGTCAAATCATGTCTCCAATCTTTGGTCTTAACCCATACACAAATCTGTATATAAAGTGGCTCATATCCTTCTCATTCAGTTCCTCATAGCCACTGTACTGTTTAAAAACTAATAACAATCTTTCATAAAATGAATGTACAGATTCTTTCGGCTCCTGTGTGGTTCTGTCTATTTCCACCCAATCAGTTTCCTTTTGAGGTATCTTATTTTTCAGCCATACTATTACTTGCTCATATTTTCGCATTACATCTGGTGATGGAGCTCCTGTAACTTTGTCTCTCGCAAATTTTTCTCTCTGCCAATCTATAGCAATTTTACATTCTGCCCATAAATCTGCTGGCACTACTATGTCAAATAATCTATCCAGATTAATCCATAAAACCTTTGACACTTTTACAAATCTATCTACCTGTCGATACCATTCTACTGTTTTCTCTCTCAATCTCAGGAAATCATTAGTGAATGATAATATATCTTGTCTGGTCCAAGGAACATGTACATATCCTCCTCCAGGTATTTCTCTCATGGGGCATTCAGTTACCACTACTTCTTTTTCCCTGACCGGAAAAGCTAAAGCGGATTTATCAATATTTTCTTCTCTTTTCTTTGCCCATTTAAGTCTCTATTTGCTTACATCTCCCCATTTTCGTAGCAGCACAATTAAATCTTTTATCTGAGCTATTCTCCCAGCTGTATTCATATTTTCAATGTCTTTTTCTGCAAAGTCCACTCTGTATGATTTCTGCAACGATTTGAATTTGGAAAATTCCACTCCTAATTCACTAGCTAAATCTTCTAATTGGTCATACACTGTTTTTGCTTTCCATGTGATGCTTTTACACATAAACATAAGTTCATCATTCTGGTACGTTTTTAATCTATCTGTTCCAATTGTTCCAATTATTAATTCTTCTAAATCTACTTTTAACTTTGCTACATCCAATACTTTTGGTTCATTTTCTTTTAATTTTAAAGTTTTAATCCAGTCACTCAATTCCTTCTCTGACGGTACTACAGGAGTTTGTATTAAATCTATTTTATCTAGGCTTTTCCTCTGGTGTTGCAGAGTCAGATTCTGCACCAGTCGGGTAACTGTATAACGAACTTTGGTTAAGAGTCAATTCAGGTGGATTTACATTAACAGTCCGTTTTATTTCTGACAAATCAGGATAAATATTTCCTCTCACTTTCTGCAAACCTTGTTGTAACGGAATTGTCAAGCCTGGTTCTTTTATTCTCTGATTTTCAAACACTGGTATTACCGGCCCTATCGTTACAGGGACTGTGACTGCTTCCATGTTTTTAGTAAGGTCCTGAATCAGTTCATGTGCAGAATGTTCATAATCAGAAATACTTGGTTGCACATCACTTCGAATTTCACTACTTTGCACAATATTGTGTGAGTCATTCGTTTGCACAGGAGTACCTGCAATTCTTGCTTCCACATCAGGAATATTTGGAATATATCTAACTTCTACTCTGTCTGGCACATCTTTCAAATTTGAATATTGTCTCGGAGTTTCACTATTTCTCTCATTTACAGATGGGGCACTTGGAGTAGTCCATAAAGAACTTGGCTGATATGGAGGCTGTCTCCTATTTAAAATTTCTTCTAACACAGCATCTTCTGATTCACTAACACCATGATTTTAATTTGTAGATTCTACATTCTTTTTCTTTTCTGTACATTTCCGACCCTCATATTCATCCACCAACCTAACTGGATACATTTCATCAAACATATTTCCATTTCTCCATCGACGCATTCTACTCTCATGTGTTTCACCCCATAAATCTCGACCTCTACCCTTTGGTCTGAGATGTTTACATAATCTTTCACTCTCTTGATCGTGCATCTCATCTTCCCATTCAACTAAAGCCTCAAACTGTATCGGTCTAGGTCTTGGCTCAAGTTTCATCATTTTGTCTCTCACATTTCTCAAAACTGCCAGATCAAACGATCCTTTATCAGGAAAAGCCAACACACCATCATCCTGAGTATATCTCGCCCAATTCTCTAACCAAATACATGTATGATAACCATATTTTGATGACATATAAGAAGCAGGCGTTTTGGTGGAGGAAGTAATTTTCCCTCTCTAGTCACAATTTCTTTGTCTTTTGTAAATGCATTCTTGAATTTCTTGAACCATGAAGGTTTCTTCTTTTCTTCTTCGTAATAGTAAGACTTTTTATTTTTCTGTAATTCTCTGTCTTTCAAAAGATCCCGCACTTCCCTGTTTACTGTCTCCGTACACCAACCTATTGCAGAGCGGTTCAAACTAACGCACCAATTAGAACAAGATCCGTCTTCTGAGTGCTTAACCAATCACTTTGCTGCTTTTCCGTGATGAACCTATCAGCTCCTACTCTGTCTTGGTCACGGGGACCAATCCCAGCGCGGCACTTTTGACGTCACCAGCGCTCCGGCTTCTGCAGTGCTAACTGACCCCTCCTTTACAGGGTTAATTACCGAAGCCGTATTTACAAGATATTTTACAAAATCAGTTAGTAACTTACACAAAACAATGTCACTAATCTGTTTCGCTAATAAAGTGATAGAATTTTCAATCGCACAAGTATTCTGTAACTGGAGTAGACAACGCTTATCTCCTCAGAATTTTTAAACTCGCCGATAAAGCAACACTACTGGCCTTACCCTACTATCAGGCAATAACAAACTCGTTTCTCTAGGAAAGCACATACAGAGATCTTTTTCACCTCCTTAGAGACAATCCCAGAGTTTCACTTGAACGCATATTGCAATTCCATTTACACACGTTCACACAGAAATCCCTTTCTCAAATATACATGAACTCTGTGTTACCAGTAGGCAGCACTCCCGACTAACCCACCACAGAATTCCTCTATCGTTAGTAAAGTAGACGCCACTCCTTTACCCTTCTATCAAGCTCAGGTTAAGTCCTACTATTTTCTTCAGCGATAAGTTTTAGTCAGGATACGCAATGATCCCTATGCTTGAAAGCTGAGATTTCATAGACTACCTTCACTATACATTTATCCTTTCACACCTAATGTCCCTAAACAGTGATATACGACTATACCACCACAGTATATGACAATACTACTTCTTTGAAACAGACCAATGCACTGTGCGACTTTACTTGCCACACTTCCTCTGCCTGCAGACAGAGGCACTAGCTTCACGCAACACTTGGAAGCTTTTTCTGAACTACATATAACGTAATACGAACTCAACAGATGTTAGTCCATAATTCTGTACATTAAACTCCATATAATACTTTATACATAATCCTAGCTAATTTCCTTAGCAACCACTACTCTTCTACCAAGATATAACTGCTACAGCAGGACTCCAAAAATAAATTCTAAATCACCATGGCCATTTCTCCAAAACCTCAGAAACACACATCCATTCAACAGTGGGGCCCATTACACTGCATACTTACTCTGTTCATTTAACTCGGCTTCAAAGATTCGGCCAACAACCCAGAAGTCCTACTATAACATTGGCGGAGTGTCTAAACCTATTTAACTATTTATTATTTACACCTGCAGTTTAAAACATTTTACCATGGTTTCTTTAAACACCTTTTTATTCAGATACACCACCATAATGGCAATGGATCTGCTAGAACGAAAATTAGGCGTAGGAAAAATCAAAGACCAGCTTTTACTTCTTCATCTATCTAATTTTTATTCAAAAGCAAACTTTTAGTATGTCCGACATTTAGGCATTTATTAATTCTTTATTCAATAATATCTTAACTTTATTTTAGAAAATTATCATTTATTTTAAAGCTCAGAAATAGACATTTTATTTAGAAAGTTCAGCAAGAGTTTTAGCAAAGAACAGATAGTTCCAATTCAATTTCTCCTAACATCCCTAACTAACACCCTCATCTTATCCTAACAGTCCTGCAAAGAGAAATAATCAGTTAGAGTCTCTTACATCCAGGAATCGATCTTCAGTCCAGCAGCATCTCCAGAGGAAATCGAAAAGAGCGATGCCTCTAAGCAAAATCAGGGGGTTTTATACACTAATCGTCTAACTTTATCTATCTAAAAAGTAACTATCATCATCAATTCGTGTTCTGATTGGACAAATATGGGTAGATGAGCACTTCCTCAGCATTACAGCATATTTTTCACGACGATTCAGCAGAAAAACAAAGGGTCTTTGTTTAAGACAGTTTATGGCCTAGTCGCTTCCTTCATTTGAAACATAGGGAAAAGTTCTCATGATCCGAGCATTACATCAACCCTGTTTGGCACCCATCCTAGTTTCCGGGGCGACTCGTCCTTGAACTTCTCCTCTGAGCACAGTCAGCTCACTCGCACTTGTATGCTTAGGACGCACATGCGCAGACCAATACTCACTCGCAGTAAATCAGAGCGGTCATTTTCAGGCTAGGCCTCACAGGCCACATTTTGGAACTATCATAGAAACAAACATAAATCCATGTTAAATATAGAACTTTAACCCTTCTATTTACCACCCACCATACTAATGTTTTCCCACCAGTTGTTACCTAGCAAATAAGCCACATATATGCATTTATACTTACATATCGAACGACCTTTTGGCACAATAACACGCACAATAAGCACACATATGCTGCGTTTTGGTAATATTGAAGCTATGCGTTAGTTCACATTACTGTAACAACACATATTAATCCATTATTTCGCATCATGCAAGCAAAGTTAGTTTCCCCATATGTTTTACGTGAATGCAAATTACTCTAAAGTTGGTTATTTAAACACATCACACCATTAGTAAATATTAACGTTATGGAATATTGATTTCGAGAGGGGTGTACAAAATTTTGCTCACCACCTCGCTCCATCATCTTCAGAGTCAACTTTTCATTCATTAGGACCCCCAAATTACACACAGATTTGGACAGTAACAGTGGGGGGTCTGCATGAATAGGCCAGAAATCAGCCGTAAGATACAGTGGCACTCTCCCATTCTTAATGCACAGGATTTTAGTTTTGTCTGCATTAAATTGCATAAAATTATCTCTTAGCCACCGAGCCACGTTCCGCATACAGTTATGAAAGTTCTCCAAGGAGGTTGACCGTTCACCTTCCAGTGAAAGAATCAGCTGAGTATCATCTGCATAGTTAACTACCTCTAAGCCAAAAGATTTAATAATGTCCATCAAAGGACGCATGAAAACTTTAAAGAGAATGTGGCTTATCGCAGATCCCTGCGGCACACCAGGATGGACCTTAGTAAACTCAGACTGAAAGGGATGGAGAGCCACGGCCTGACGTCTGTCAGATAGGTAGGCGTGGAACCATTTTAGTGCCTGACCAACTACCCCAATGTCTTCCAGCTGTTTCAAGAGGACTGAGTGGTTGACCTTGTCGAAAGCGGCAGACAGGTCTAATAGGATCAAGATGGCATGTTGACCCTTGTCTGCACTCAAACGAAGATCGTCCAACACGGTCAGCAATGCAGTCTCTGTGCCATGTCCTGGACGAAAAGCATACTGGACCTCATCTAGTAGATCATTACCCTCAAGAAACTGGGAGAGTGCCCTACTCACAAGGCGCTCTACAATCTTTACTGGGTAGGGAAGAAGTCAGATTGGCCTGAAGTTTTTAAGACAGGCTGGATCTAATGAGGGCATTTTCAATAAGGGGGAGACGATTGCTTGCTTCCAGGAGGAGGGAACTACCCCACTGTTCAGGGATTGATTGCACAGCTGTCTAAGAGGGGGGAATAGTTCAGCACCCAGTGCTTTCCAGACCCTGTATGGAAGTGGGTCTAAAGGTGAGCCAGAAGACACACTAAGCGCAATTTGTAGAAGTTGGCATGTCTGTGCAGTGAATGTTAATTGACTGTCTGGCTTGCGATTGGCTGGAGCTGGCTGGTGTGCCTGGCTCCAGGAGTCAGGATGGGTCTGCCCCGGTGGTGAATGGAGAGATCTGCATGTTGATGGGAGGGAGGAGTGCATCTGGGACCTGAATAGGGCTGGGCCTTCCCTCCACAATGCTGGCTCCACCCCCTGTGGTGTGTCTGATGTCCCTGACCCATCCTGTGAATAGGCAGAGGGGATGAGCAAAACAAAGTGCTCAAGAACCAGTTGCGTCTGGTTCGCCCCTTGCCTGCACCTTTGGAAACAAAGGCTGTCTGTGTATAAAAGAGGGGCTGTGACCCCATGAAAATGTTCTTGTTTCCAACTCGAAACTACCAGGGGCGTGCTGCCGCTGGGGCCCATGGGAAGGCTTGCCTCCCTGGGCCCTACCCTGCCCCTGGATGCTGGAGGACTTCTTTCCCTGGAAGTGGATTATAGCGCCTTGGGAGTGCTGTCCTTCTGTCCCCAGGAACACTGTCTGTTTTCTCTCTAGGAGCGCTGGGGCTGTGACCTGCTGACGTGGCGCTGTGTTTTGGTTGCAGTGCGCTTCCCTTGTTGCCCAGGCGCCTCCCTTGCAGCCTGCCTAAATGGCCACATTCTTATTATTCCTAGCGGGTGCCCACCCCGCTTGATGGCAGCCTATTTTGTTTATCTTTAGCAGGTGCCCACCCTGCGTTATGGCCGCCGTGCTGATGTGTATTTAAATTGCGCGGATGCCCACCCCGCGACTTTGCCCGCATTCCTATTCTTAATCTACGGGTGCCCATCTCGCTCTTATGCCGCCTATTTAGAGGGAGCCTACCCTTCGTAGAGTTGCTCACCGCTGCCGCGTACTGCGGCCCGCCTGGTTGTGGGCGGGGCCCGCGGACGGAAGCGGGAGGAGAACTGCCGCCGGAAGTCAGCGCGGGGCTCCCGTGAGCCTGGGAGAGCCCCGCAGACAGCAGCAATATGTCGACGGCAGGCGGAGGGGGCCCGAGGTACATTGTCGTGCCTGCCCCCGCCACATTTAAAGGGAACTGCAGCCTTAGAGGAGACGACCAGCAGTCGAGGAGAGAGCCCCGCGGTGGAGAGGTTGCGGCGCCAGGGGCCGAGGCACATGGTTGATCTCAGTCTCCGCCGGGTATCAACGACCACGCCAGGAGCCGGGTAAGGAGAGGGCTCAGGGTTATCCCAGCTGTGTCCCGAGTGGCCTCACTTGGCAGCGGGCCGCTCCCCCGGGGAAGGCATTCAGTTTACGGGCCAGATGGCTCCAAACGGGGGCAAGTTATTTTCAGACCCTGTAGGGGCCAGAGGGCACCGTGGTGCCGCGCCCGCATTAGTTGTTTCCAGCTGCCCCGATGGCTAGAGGGCAGCTGCTCCAGTTGGCCATACACCCTGAGAGGACCCAGAGGGGCCCAAGCTTTCCCCCGTGGAGGAAGCAGATTAAGTTCCGGGGTACAGTGGTGTCTAGAGCCTAGAAGGCCCCTGCGACGAGGGGCATTATTGTTTAAGGAGCCAGAGTGCTCCTGGTGGCACAGTTTATTTCGGGAGCCAGAGTGCTCCAAGGCCCCTATTTGTCTTTAGAGCCAGATGGCTCCAGCTTGTGGCGCAGTTTTATTCCTAAGGGCCAGTGAGAGCCCATGCCGCAGATTTGATTTCACAGCTGCCCAGCGAGTAGTGCGGTACAAAAGAGGGTGGTGATGGACGAAGCATCTGAACCAATCAAACACTCACACCCAGTCAACCGATCTGGGTTTAATCCATCATCGTTCTTTAGCCCACTCTGCCACCCCAGTTCAGACATGGCCATATGCAAATCCGTCTGACCCTGTGCCTCATGGGAACAGTCCAGCTCGAACTGCCAAGCCATGCCTTGCCTGGACTGGATTCAAGCTTCCTAGGACCGGTTTCTGGCATTACATCCGTCTTCAGCCAGGCTTGCTTGAATCCAGTGGCAAAGTGAGCAAGGGACTCATGTCTGAGCATACCCTGCCAACAGATCTCTGTACTGGGGTGAATGTATGACATTGTTCTGCATTCTGTCCATCAATTGTTGTTTTTGCATTTGTCACCCCGAGTGGGATGGGTATGCTCAGACGTGAGTCCCATGCTCTCCACACCACTGGAGTCAAGCTATCCTGGCTGAAGACGGCTGATAGCCATAAACCGGTCCTAGAATGTTTGATTCCGGTCCAGGAAAGACATGGCTTGGCAGTTCGGGCTGGACTGTTTCCATGAGGCACAGGGTCAAGGCTGATTTGCATATGGCCATGTCTGAACTGGGGTGGTGTGGAGTGCAAAAAAACGATGGATTTAGGCCCAGATTTCTGTACTGGGGTGAATGTATGACATTGTTCTGCATTCTGTCCATCAATTGTTGTTTTTGCATTTGTCACCCGAGTGGAATGGGTATGCTCAGACGTGAGTCCCATGCTCTCCACACCACTGGAGTCAAGCTATCCTGGCTGAAGACGGCTGATAGCCATAAACCGGTCCAAGGATGCTTGATTCCGGTCCAGGAAAGACATGGCTTGGCAGTTCGGGCTGGACTGTTCCCATGAGGCTCAGGGTCAAGGCTGATTTGCATATGGCCATGTCTGAACTGGGGTGGTATGGAGAGCAAAAAACGATAGATTTAGGCCCAGATCTCTGTACTGGGGTGAATGTATGACATTGTTCTGCATTCTGTCCATCAACTGTTGTTTTTGCATTTGTCACCCCGAGTGGGATGGGTATGCTCAGACGTGAGCCCCATGCTCTCCACACCACTGGAGTCAAGCTATCCTGGCTGAAAACGGCTGATAGCCAGAAACCAGTCCTAGGATGCTTGATTCTGGTCCAGGAAAGACATGGCTTGGCAGTTCGGGTAGGACGTTTCCCATAAGGCACAGGGTCAAGGCTGATTTGCATATGGCCATGTCTGAACTGGGGTGGTATGGAGTGCAAACAAACAATGGATTTAGGCCCAGATCTCTGTACTGGGGTGAATGTATGATATTGTTCTGCATTCTGTCTATCAATTGTTGTTTTTGCATTTGTCACCCCAAGTGGGATGGGTATGCTCAGACGTGAGTCCCATGCTCTCCACACCACTGGAGTCAAGCTATCAATTGTTGTTTTTGCAATCATATTTTCCAAGGCATCATTTTCTTTTTTTTACCAAGAAGAGCTGTTACATGCTAGAGAGGTGCTGCCATGTTCCTAGAATGTATCATCATAGTCAATGCACATGCCACGGAATATTATAACACAGTAAGAAATTAAAGGATACATGATATTTAAAAAGGTGCAACTGTATGCTACACCTGTAATATTATCAATAATGCCATTGGTGGTATGAAAACTGATTTCACCAACGATATAATTAATGACGGCATCTATGACTTCTGCAAATGTCAGGTATGAGCTTTTGAGCAGTGGATGGGAGGGGACAGTATTATCGTAACTTAGAATTCAAGATTAAAATTTAAATGATTTATGTTCGCAACCACAAGGCCCTTTCAACTGAGTTTTTTTTAAAACTAAATTTCTACGATTTTTGATAACATTAGAGAGTATTAGATGTTTGTGATAAATCATAAGATCTCTGTCACTAAGTATTTCAGTGACTTTCTTGAGTTTTGTAACACTGTCTGCAGCCAGCCTGTACAGCAGATTTTGGGTGCAGGGAATCCCATAGACATGTCTTCTGAGCAGGACTCCTGCCTTTAGTAGGCAATGGACACTGTATGGCACCATGCCCTGCATTCACTGGACATACGCCATTGTATTTGTCAACGCCCTCTATTTCTGCCTTCAGTGTCTGATAGGTATGGCCTGCAGCCATTGATCATGGTCCGTGTTGAGTATCCCTGCCACTGACCCAGTGGATGTGACTGCTCAGACTGGGTACTATGTGTGTCTTTTTCCCCATGCTTTCTACCCAGTGGGTCTTTCAACATTACCTTTTTTTAAGTTCAAAAAGATTTTATTAATAAAAAATACAGGGTGTCACAACATAGGTCATCACATTTAATGCATGTCATACAAAAGAAAGTGCTACAGTATAATTAATGAATCGGGCTTAAGGATAGAATTAAAAGTAATAAAACATCAGAAGCAATGGGTGACTGCGAGGTCCTTAACTTCTGCATCCAATTCTCAGCGCACTTCACGCTCGGAGGTTCGTTGGTCTATCGACCTCCTGGACCGTCAAAGCATTTTTTGGACTCCTGTGGGGGTGCTTTAGCTGAGCGAGCGCTGAGTTTCTCCCGATTCATTTTTTCTTGGCGATGTTAACATCCATCTTGACCACGCGAATGCCTTGGATGCCTCTGCCCTGTTGGATGCCTTCCAATTGGCGAACCTCACTCAAAGAGTTTTGTTTCCCACCCATCTTCGTTGACACACCTTAGATATTATAGGGGCCAATTTTCATCTATTGGTAAAGAAACCTAGCCCGGTCGCTTGGTCCGACCATTTCCCTATCTTTTTTTCTTGGCCCTTGGTAAATCCTTCCCACCCGGCTCATTGCTCTTGGCCCCCGGCCTTTAGTAGACCAGACTTAGGGTCTCAGAGCGCCGCTCTGGATGTCTCTCGTCCCTCCTTCTGTGGGGAGCTTGAGGACAATGTTGCCGAGTTTGCAGAGAGGATTTCAAGGTCAGTCTTAGCACAATCTGCTTTGAGTCAGGCTAAGCTGAGGAGAGAATCCCCTTCTAAGCCCTGGTTTTCTCCTAAGCTAAGGACTTTGAAGCAGGAGTGTAAAGTGGCCGAGAGAGCCTGGCGTGCCCGAGGCTACAGTCTAGCCGACAAGAGCACTCTTAGAGCAAGACAGATGCCATATTACACAGCCATCGGAGAAGCTAAGGGTCTTTACTTTGCCACGCGTATCGAGCGGGCCAAAAACAACTCCAAAGAGATCTTCTCCATCGTGCAAAGTTTTCTGGCCCCCTGTGCTCAGTCGGTGGTCTCCCCTGCCTCTGATTCTTGGTGCAATTCCTTGGCGACCTTCTTTAAGGATAAAATAGCTAACATCCAAGCTTCACTTTCCATCTTCTCAGAGCATCTTGTCACTGGGTTATTTCCATCTATCAGCAGGGTTGAGCCCCTCTTTTCCTTTGCGGACTTTGACCCTGTGGACTTGGTCAACTCTCTTAAAATCTTGAAAGCTCTTAAGTCCGGCTCCCCCAGTGATCCCTGTGCTGCCAGGCTTCTGTCCAATTTGTCCGATATCGTCAATCCAGAGGTGAACTACTTGATTAATAAGTCACTCTGCTCGGCCTCCGTGCCTAGAGCCTGGAAGCTTGGCCTGATCTTTCCACTGCTTAAAAAGCCGTCCTTGGACCCTTTTGTGCCGGAGAACTATCACCCCATTTCGCTTCTGCCTAGCTTGGCAAAAGTGTGCGAGAAGGTAGTCACTTTTCAACTTACCAAGTTCATCGAGGAATACAAGGGGCTTCACCCGGCTCAGTCAGGATTCCGTGCAGCTCATAGCATGGAATCAGCTTTGCTGGAGGTCGCTGAAGCTATCAGGGAGTGTCAGGATTCCGGCGGGAGGGCAGCATTGGTCATGCTGGACCTCTCGGCGGCATTCGACACGGTTCCCCATGCCATGCTGCTCAATCGCCTGTCTGCCATTGGCATCATTGGCACCGCTTGGCATTGGATTAGTTCCTTCCTTGAGGGCCGGCAGCAGCAGGTTTGGCTCCCCCTAGTGCTTCTGCGCCTCTCCCGGTGTCAAAGGGTGTGCCTCAGGGTTCATCACTTAGCCCCCTCCTTTTTAACATCTATGTGACCCCGCTTGTGTACCTAGCGGAGTCACTGGGGGCTAAGGTGATGGCCTACGCCGATGAGACCCAGCTGCTGTTTACTTGGCCTAAGGAAATGGACTTGGTCGGGCTGGCCCAAAATTGCCTTTCCTCTGTCTTTCACTGGCTATCTAATGCCCAGTTAAAATGCAATGAAATGAAGGGAAGTCTGAGGTACTGCTGTTTGGCTCCTTTCCTTCGGACTTCAGAGAAAGGGTCTGGCCTCTGGGTTTTTCTCGGCCCTCTGAAAGAACAGGCGCGGTTAAAAACCTGGGCATCTGGTTCGACCAAAACTTGCATTTTGTGACGCACGTGAAGAAGTTGGCCGGTTCCTGCTTCGGCATATTGAAGAGCTTGAGGAAGTTATGTCCTCTCTTGCCGAGTGCTTCTAGAGAAACCGTGGTCCGTGCGTTGATCCTTTCCCGCCTGGACTACGCCAATGCGCTCCTGGTAAGCTGCTCGGGGTCCCTGGTTAAAAAACTTCAGGTGGTGCAGAATTCAGCGGTTAGACTCCTTAAGGTGCTTTCTCCTAGAGATAGTATGCGGACACACTTGCGAGACTTGCACAGGCTGCCAGTGGAGTCCCGCCTGAAATTCAAAATGCTCACCATCGCTCACCGGGCCTTGTATGATAACGGCCCTCTATACCTTCAGAGAAGATTTGCCTTTTATGTGCCTGGCAGAGTGCTGTGGTCCTCTGCCCAGTGGCTGATGCAGATCCCGATGTTTAAGTGCCAGCGTCTTGGTGGAAACTCCTTTGTGCGTAGGGCTGGTTTGGCCAGGAACCTAATGCCTTTTGCCCTGAGGACTACTCAGGACCCCATGCTTTTTTAAAAAAAACTTAAGACCTTGCTGTTTGAACCTGATGCACGTTCATTCTCTCTTCTGGAGCTAGCGCTGGGACACTTTGAGTAGCTGTGCGCTTTACAAGCTTAATAAACATAAACATAAACAATCATGTAAAATGCTTAAAAATCAAATATTTTAGGAACAGTTAGGGTGTTTCAAGGGGGTTTTGAGACTTCTTGTTGAATTAGATGTAATTGAAGAGAGGTTGGCACATGCATCTCAATAAATTATGATAGGTGACCATAAATCCAACCTATTCGAAGCCATGTGGATGGGGTATACAAAGGAAGTGTCTAACCTGTAATTATGGCAAACAGCATACCACCATGCCCTGTAAGAAATTTTAGAGAAATCTTTCCAATTTGCTGTGATTTGCTGAAATGCGACTGCTAATAATAAATCAACAATTTTAACATTAAGCATAGCATTCTCTTAGCAGGATGATAGACTTCCTAGAAAAACATGAGTATAGGAGAAAGAAAATGCAGTGCCGAAAATCAAATTGATTTGAGACCAGACTTGTTTCCAAAAATTATGCACAATAGGACAAGAAAATAACATATGGAGTAAATCAGCATTTGGGGAGGAGCATGTCCAACAAATATCTGGTACAGTAGTATAATTTTTGCTTAAAGCACTCGGTGACAACTAAAGTCTGTTATAAACAAAAAACAATGTTTGTGTTGTGTTTGCAGCTCTGGAGGACTTACGAATCTTGGTCCATAATTTATTCCATAGAGACACTGGCCAAGAAAGTACGAAGTCTCGTTTCCAAGCCTCTTCAATTTTGGATTTCTGCCGAACCTTGTCAGTGCTTTGTAGAAAATTGTATATTGTGGAAGCTTTGGGTGTTGTTTTTAACAAGGTTTGTAATTGTGAGGATGAATCTGGACTAGTGGAAACATTAAGTGCTGCTTTCAATTGTGTGCGTGTATCCAACACAGCTTTTTTAAGTGGAAGATATTTGTGGATGAATGAAGCAGGTAAATTGAATGAAAGTGAGGAGAAAGATAAAAAATCTGAGTGTGAAAAAAGCTGATGAATCCAGATTAGACCCCTCTGATGCCAAGTTTTCCAGTAAAATGGTTTATTCCGAATAAGCAGGTTTTATTGTGCTAAATTGTATTGTGAGGAGAGGGGAATAAAGGCAACAGGAGCTTAGAGGTTAATCTAATAATAGGAGTAGATAGGGCTTGCGGGTTACGTGACAAAGAAAGGTATTCATCAAAGGAAAAGGGGGATAAAAACAGACGTTCAATTGAGGTCCATAAGGGGCAGTCCTCTTTAGGATCTCGTAGCCACAAAGAGGCTTGACATAGAAGGAATGCTTTTTGGTAGTCGGCTCCACCCTCATTTTTGAGACGAATTAATCTAAGTATAGACATCTGGGGTTTCCTATTATTCCAAAGGAAGGAAGAAAGAATATAATTAATTTTCCAAAACAATTTAGTTGGAATGAGAACTGGGATATTGGAGATAGTATATATAATTATGGGTGATAACATCATCTTTATAGTGACTAAACGACCCCACCAAGATAAATAGAGGGGGTGCAATTTGGTAGTTAGATCTGAGATCTTTTGTATACATTTGTTCATGCCCAATGATACCGTGTCCGAAATTGAAGATGTGACATGTAAGCCTAAATATTTAATGTGGTTAGGACTCCAAGTAAAATTAGAGGCGCTAAAATCAGGTTTAAAAGTGTACTTTGTTAAAGGTAAAATCTCGCATTTATCATTATTTAATTTGTAACTAGAGATGTTGAAGTAGGCTTGTACTTCTTTTAAGAAAGCGGGGATTGAGTCATTCGGTTGAGAGATTAAGAGCATAATATCATCTGCGTATGCTGCGAGTGCTGCAAGTTTAATATGGGGGTGGAATGTTTGGAAGCCATGTAAATTAGGATTCTGACGTAATTTAGAGAGGAATGGAATGGAATGGAATGGAATGGTTCCAAAGCCAAGTTAAAAAGGAAAGGGGAGAGAAGGCATCCTTGACGGACACCTCTCCCTAAATCAATCCATTAGCACATACAGCCGCTCTAGGATTAGAATAAAGGAGAGAAATCGAAATCAGGGATATAAAATTGGGACCAAAGCCAAACCATTTGGGTGGGAAAGACCAGGAAAAGCATGGAGGGGGATTGTGTTGTTGTGAGTTTTTCTTCCTCTCAACTGGTGGACCATATTGTGAGACAGGCAGGTTCATTTAGGATCCATAATGACTCCATCAACATTTTACCTTTAGGTTTCTTCTATCCTTCTACCGCTGCAGTTGACTTACACAGGAGAGAGATTAATTCTCAGGTAGTCCCTTCCAGCAATTTGGTTCCATTGAGTAATAGATTTGAGGTCTTTAGCTCACTTGATGCCAATGATTGACTTCAAGGTCCTGAAATACGGGAACAGCGGGTAGGACACACAGCAAATATGCACACTGCTGAACTCCCTATAGTTACTGAGTTGCAAGGAGCTATTACTCCTGCCCTGGGAGCCAGTGCAATACTCAGCAGCTCTACCAATGTTAATGCTGTTAGTATACCGCAGGAGGATATAGAAAGTGGTTCAAATAGTCCTGGAAGGTTGGCGGAAGGAGTGATCCCCAGTCCACAACTATTGGAGGATGAATCCAATGTGCTATCATCGGTTTCTTGGAATGTGGCTGGGCTCAGAAGTAAAGTAATATCATTGGACTGGCTGTCCTTTATAGACAGTCAGGATTTAATACTTTTACAGGAAACCTGGTTGAATGTTCCTGAGTTTAGACCCGGTTATCTTTCCTTTTATGTCCCTGCTGTCCCTAGTTCTCGAGGTCGATCAAAGGGGGGCCTCCTGACATGGGTCAAACAAGATAGCCGATTCATTATCAACCAGGTTGATACAAATAGCAGAGATATTTTATTAATACGAATCCAGTGCCCCGGATACAATCTGTTATTCATTTTTAATGTTTATTCTAGGGGCATGCCAGTGGGTAAACCCTCGCATACTATTGAAGAGCTAGATTTACTCCTAGATCTATATAGAGAAAAAGGTAACATTATAGTCGCAGGGGACTTAAATTGCTGCTTCGAACCCTTAGACAGCAATGACATAGATCTTACTTTGGAAGAAGATGGCCCATGGAATATCCCCCAGTTGACACTTTTACCTATTAAAAAGTGGACAGATGCAGCTTTGCAGCTCAAAGTCCTTTGTGTTGGACATGGGCTTCGTGCCCTAAATGGCAGAACTGCTTCTGATAAATGTGGGGCTTTTACTTTTAATAATGGCAGTCGCAAGAGTTGTATCGACTACATACTTACTAACAAAGAGAACTGGCCTAATATTGAGAACATGAAGGTAGTCGAAAGGGCCGAAAGTGATCACGACCCACTTCTCCTGTCACTTAAGATACCAATTTCTATCCCACCCGAAATTCTGCCTGAGGGGATGGAGATTGTTCTATCTAATGATACTAGACGCGTCAAATGGGCCAATTGTTTGGTGGATGAGGCCAAGATTGCGGCAATGAGGGCTATGACAATTGAGGCCACAGACAAACTTCAAAAACACATTATTCAGGGAGAGGCAGTGGCTCATGTTAGTTCAATCCACACCAACCTTTTTAACCAATTAAAGGGCTTTTTTTATTAAAAAGGTTTCTATTAGACAAAATAGGCCCCAACAATGATATGGCAAGTCGTGTAGGGCTGCATATAAAGCCCTCGCTGAGGCAGTTAAATCCAAGGATAGAGAATTAGTAAAGTGCGCCCGTTCTATTTATTATTGGAGACATCTATACCTAGCCAGTAGGGAACGATCAATGTGTACCTTTTGGGATATGGTCAAATGGGGCAGGGGTATACAGAGGGGAGAACCCACAAATTATGTTTCCCCCGACCTCTGGGTCACTCATTATGCGTCCCAATTTGTGTCGGTTGACACAATTAGAGAGACCAATGAGGATCATATTCCCCCTAATCAGGACCTAAGTCCCCTGCATTTTGAGAGGATAGAGGTTGATAAGGTACTGAATACTATCCCTAAGGGTAGGGCACCAGGATTAGATCTAGTCCCAGCTGACTTGTTTGTACATGACGAGTAGGTTTGGGTTCCGTACATTCATTCCTTGATAAACGGTATTGCCTTGGGATCGCCAATACCGGATACCTGGAAGGGCGCAGTGATCATCCCGATCTACAAAAAGGGGGAGCGCGCCGATCTAGGGAGTTACAGGTCTATAAGTCTCATAGACTGTATCCAAAAGGTGGTAGCAAGACTTGTACTGCAGAGAATTCAAGGGTGGATCGAGGAGGAAGATGTGTTATCACCATTGCAAGCAGGATTCCGCAGTCACACAAGTACTGTGGACCAGGTCTTCAGGTTCGTTTTAATATTCTGGCGGCTGGTTGTGTTAGGGGGGGTACGATTTATGCGGCATTCGTCGATCTTAAGTCAGCGTTCGACTTGGTGCCGCGTGCTAAAATGTGGGATGTTTTTGAAGAGCAGGGCATGCCAGCTAACATTCTGTCCTTTTTAAAAATAATTACATGAGGACAATTTTGCCCAAGTCAGATGGAATAAACAGGGTGGTGTTACCGATAAGTTTCGGATTGCTAGAGGTCAATCAATATCAATAAAAAAACTTTATTTCGGTTATTTTGCAAACCATAAAAGTACATATACAATATAAAATTCTTATCACACAAAAAGATGTAAACACATATCATGTAAAGTGCCAAAAGTGGAGAAAAAAAATGCTTTCTTCCACAGAATAAGGTCAGAACAGAAAATGAAAATATAAATAATACAAAATTCACAGTGAGTCATTACTGGTCCAGACAATTTCTCAGTTTAACAGTTAGTTTTAAAAATACCTTAATTTGGAGGATACTGTCACTATGCAAAAGTTGTAAATACATTAGTGCCGGTCTGATTTGTGTAAAATTAAGTTTTTTTAAAAGTGTTACCAGGTAGCACTTGCGTGGGAATTCATAAAACATAAAAATATAAAATGCAGCATATCCTGCGAAGACTTTTCGTCGCAGCCGCAGGGTGCTGCCAATTTGTTAAAAATGTCTGTTTTTGGTCTGATCAGCAGATGATGGAAGAGATTTAACCTGAACCTCGTTAGGAGAAATTTTTCATGGTAGGTCAATGAGCCAGCCAGGTACGGTTCTATGGTTTCACAAGTTTTCAGCATGGCAGATTTCCTCACGCTTTGTTTCTGAAGCTCCACATCCTCCCTCTGGATCCTCCTATCCAGAAGGAGGGCCCGTTTAATGAGCTCCAGATCCCCTTTTACAGTTTGGCTTGGGTGTTCAAACAGTTCTAGACGACCAAGCCTAGCAAAGTTGGATTTCAGATATTTTAACCAAGGGGTACACATTGCCTTATCCTGACTCAAAAAGTCCCTCACAATCAAATGCGTTAGTGGTATATCCTGGTTCAACCACAGTTTTAGCCAACAAGTCAAGAGACGTAGACAAAACAAATCACTTAGATATTGCGTCCCTAACTCTTCATGTACAGCAAGATTGGGGGTGCCTACCGGGACATACAGGAGACGCTTCAGAAAAGAGTTTTCAGCAATCTGCAGGTGCTCACCACCAACATACCCCCAGATTTCACTCCCATAAATGGCAGTTGCCACTGACTTTGCATTATACAATTTCAGCATGGCACAAATTTGGCAGCAAAATTAAAAATGGAAGCATTAACCCTCACAAGTTCTCCTTTCTTTTTTGCAAGGTGAGGGGCCCAATTAAGTTTGGTATCAAAAAGAACCCCGAGGTAAGAGAACGTTTTTGTTAAAGGGATTACAGTTTCATCAATTTTAAAGGTGAAAGTCCTTCTTGGTTGCTGGCCTACTTGCATGACAAATGATTTTGAATTGTTAACCAAAAGATCTCTATCTGTCATGAACAATTTAAAAGCATTTAGGAGGGATTTGAGTCCCTTCTCAGTTCTCGAAATTAAAACCGCATCATCTGCGTACAGGAGTATAGGTATTCCCCGCCTACCGACTCTCGGGCAATCTGCCGAGACGTTCTGAAGCACGTTATCTAGCTCATTGATATAAAAATTAAAAAGGAAGGGGGCCAAGATGCATCGTTGGCGAACACCCTTTCCAATGTTAAAATTATTCGTTACACTCAGATCTTGGGAGTATCTCACGTTAGCTCTGGTGTTGTTATGCAGATCAGCCAAGAAACCAACCAAACCGCTATCTACCCCCTTCACCTTCATGGACCGCCACAGCTTTTCCCTGTTAACACAGTCGAAAGCTGAGGACAAATCCATGAAGGCGAGATGGATGGTGCCCCTTTGCACTACAGTGTACTTACTTAATATTAAAAAGAGATTAAGGCACAGAGTTATTGTAGAGCGACCACTACAGAAAACATACTGAGAAATGGACATAATGTTTTTTTTCCTCTGCCCATTCAGATATTATCTGCAATACCATTCTTCCTACAATTTTAACCATAGAGTCTATTAATGAAATGGGTCTGTAACAATGTGGGCTACCTTTGTCCCCCTTCTTAAAAACAGGGACAATTGTAGAAACACCCCATGATTGCGGACAACCATCTTTCACAGCAGCATTAAAAACAGACTCTAGTATGGGTGCCCAGAAGTTGGGCTCAGACTTAAATAAGTCCGGCGGGATCCCATCAGGCCCTGGGGCTTTCCCAGCTGTTAGTCCAACAATGCCCTTGATAACCTCACCTCTATTAAAACTAATCATTTCACCACCACTGACTGAGGGGCAGTGTTATAAGACTCATCCAACGAGCAACAATACAATTTCTTAAAGTGTTCTTCCCAGTCCTCCTTAGATATATGGCATTCTAATCCATCGCCCTGCTCCTGGGCCAAAAAAGGTTTCCTCATCACTGCCCAGAATCTAGTGCTACACTGCAGAGTAGTGGGATCAAGAATCTCACTCCATGCCTCTTCCCTAAGGGATTCCTTGTGTCTGGCAATAATAGTTTTATAATTCTTCTGGCATAGCTGAACTTTTGCCTTTATTCTTGGTTTGGTAGCCAGTGCTAATCTTAAATTTCTGGCTGCTTTTGAGCATTCATGATTAAACCATTTAGGTCCCTTGATCTCCAACTTCTTTACAGGAGCTGACAACAGCTTTGAAACCTTAACCAATAGATTTTGAAAAGCACTAAGGACATTGTTTGGCTGTGCGCCTTCTTGCCTACAGACCATAATCTCATCTGCACAAGCAACTTTAATCTCTTTGTACAGCAGGTCTGGGGTGATCTTGGACCATCTTAATCGCCGTCTCCCATCTGTCGTACTCACCCTACCTGTAGTGTGATTCAATCCTTCTTTGACGGACCATGGGCCCCTCATGTGTACAGTGAGTGGATTGTGATCGCTAAATTCACTGTCATCAATAATGAAGGAATCCACAAAGGACTGCATTGATGATGTTAAAAATACATAATCAATGAAGGTTCCCCTCCCGTGACCCTTAAAGGTCGGTATCTCAAAAAGCATAGTAGGGTCCAACAGTGCCATTGTCGCCGTTAAGTCCAGATCATTAAGCATATCATTTAAGTGTTCCCCCTCAATTGTGTGTTCTAGGTGAAAACCCTCGGACCGCGCACAGTGCAGATTCCTGATACACTTAAAGAGGGGGGTCCCCGCAGGGATGAACATTAAAATCCCCCATGATCAAGAGATTATGCGAACAGTCCTTCATAGAACTACTAATGAAAGCATTCAATGCTACTATCTGGCTAAGGGCTGAACAAGAATTAATAGCATTATAAAAATTAACCACACCGGCCATACAGTTTTCCCCCAGTAAAACTAAACCGATAATACCAGCATTGCATGTTGAGACTCTACGTACTTTGCAGGATAATGCAACAGAAACGAACGTAACCATTCCCCCCTTGGGTCTGCCCCTAATAGTTGCTGTTGCAGGGACATAAAAAGCCTTGTACCCTTCGAGAAAGTGGTTGCATTCAATGGACCAAGTCTCCTGCATGCAGATGATTTGATACTGCTTAATGTACCTGATCCAGTTACAAGCCTCCATCTTAGTGCCCAGGCCCGCAATGTTCCATGAGATTACATTGTTCTGCCTCGTTTTTATGCGAATTATCTCTGTGCATCCCACTTCCTCCAATCTGTCATTTCCCTGACCCACAGATTCCTCACGTCAATCACATGACTCTAGGCCTGAAAGTGTGTCATATCTATTCTGTGTTGCAATACTGAACCCATTCCCACACTGGTTACCAACATTGTACAAATATCCTCCATTAGGGGTCGGTGGCTGAATAGGAGTAAATGGTCTAAATGACCCAGAGTTCAGTGGGGCTTTAATTGTAATGCCTCGATTCTCGAACCATTCCCCTCTCATATAAAACAGCAGTAGTTACAGTGCAAGTTGCTTAGCGTTCTAGCTCCAAGCCCCGTTTCCGTCCTGCTGCATCTTTGCCTGACTTCCGTTTTCGTCACTTCCTGTTTTTGCGGCGTCCTCCATGTGTGGACTTGGGTCTTTGTACACTAAGTTCCGTGCTGAGCTTTAAAGGTGCTTTGTTAGTGTTGTTCGTGGGAACGGTTAGTTACCGCGTTTTTGTGACAAGTCTTTTGTTTGTTCTTGGCTTTGCCGTCTTTGTTTTCTTTTTTCCCCGTTACCCTGTTGGGTGCTGCGTGGTACCTCCCTCTATCCTCCTCAGGTGCTCCGTTGTTTGTTTTGGAGTATCTCCCGCCACGCTGTTGTGGGCTGTAGTTGTAGTGCACTTTCCCCTTCCTGGTGCTTCGTTGGGTGACCGGATTTTGTCCCGTTACCCAGCCGGGTGCTGCTATTTATTTAAGTCCTTTTCTCCGGTCCTGGTGTTCTGGGGTGCAGCCGGACTTGGTCCCACTTCTCGGCTTTGCATTACAGTTTGTCTATCCTGTGGCAGAAGCCCTTACCCCAGTTTCTCCGTGAATCCTTATTATTCAATACTTTGGAGAATTTGCGTGGACCACACCCAGTGCAGTGTATATTTACAGCTCATCTCTACTGAATCACGGTAACAGCGTGTTTGCGCAACCTTTTTGTTACTTCATGTATGTGTTGGTTTCTTTATCCGAATCTTAATCTAATAACATCCTTGACAGATTGCTACCTACACCTAAGGAACAAGCACATATATAACATTGAGAAGGCCTATTTGGGTATAAACCTACAAGCCCGTTTTTGAGTGCCCTCACAGAGCTAATTGGTGAGCCTAATTTTCCTTCATGTAGATTATGCATATATTGAGTTGGGTTAGTGTATATGCTTTGTTTATTTGTTACACAGGAACACAGTGAAAGGGCTCCAATAGAATTTCCATGTATGCTGACATATAGAAGCCTAGTAGGAATCCCATGCATGCTGCCATCTATGTTAACTACTAGAAGATCATACAAAAGTGGTAGGTTACATGTTAGTGTTATCATCATAAGTCTCATAGCGTTACATAACTAGTGCTGATCTAACCCATTCCTTTCATTCCAACCTGTTCATCTCACAGACATCCTTTACCGTGGTGCCATCGACAAAGAGCTGTTTATTTCTTTCCCCCACCTTTCCTTGTTTTGTTTCCCTGTTTTCCCCTGGCGTGCCACTCGCTACTCTAGAGTCTGATAGAGTCGAGAGGCCGTAGGGGAAGGCTGAGGACTATTCATCAGTTTCCTGACGCTCCTGTGGAACGATCCAGCAAGCCATTACATTAATCAAGTGGGTATAGAAGTAACCAAGTGGGCGTACACATATACTATCCACAGTGTAAACTAAAGAAGCCGCTCTTAATAAGACTGTGGCAACATGTTGGGGATGTTTGAAGTTAACAATAATGCAATCTCCATTTGTTGTCTTTCTGGATGTTCCAATCCAGTTCACCCTCCTTGTTGACAATACTTGGTTAGCAAATGGTACTGGAAACCCACAATTTTTGTTCAACCATGATACTGTTCTATTTTTTAATGAGTCATGGGATTCCTCATAGGACTGAAGAGAATGACACTCAGTGGGGGGAACATTTGTAAGAACAACCACATATGGTGCGCAATCAGGAGGAAGGTTAGCATAGCGGCTTTTCTTTACATACATATGAGCCGGCGTTCCCTCTAGGTCTACCGTGGCCTTTTTATTCTGGGTGATTGGAGGGGTAAACTCACGTGGGGCTGGCTCAATTACAGATATTAGCTGGCTGGTTTGCTGTAAATTCACTCTACCAGCTCCCTCCCCCTCAGCAACTGGTCTCTTATCCACCGCTTTTGATCTTCCCGCAGCGGCTGAGGCCAAGTGTGTTGCTAACAACCCACCCAGTCTCTCGACTTCTAGGGCCACGGTATCTAATTTGGAAATCAGGGGTTTCATCAGCTCTACAATTTTTTCCTCTATCTTAACTTCTATCGTATGGGTTAGAAGGGCAAATTACTCCGAATTTATATTTGTTTTTTTACCATCCACACTTTTTTCTTCCTGAGAATCAATTATAACTGCAGCACTATTTGGGGCTGAATGGCCTTTTTCTACTCTTTATTTACTGTTCTTTCCTCCACGTTTAGTTTGTGCCTTTCTGCATGATCTCACTGGCCTAGGGGAGGGTGGTAACTCTTCTGCTGTGTCGTTAATTATATCAGGTCGGTCTTCATTTGGTTCAACATGAACCTGTGCTTTGGCTATTATGATATCCCCATTGCCCTGATCCAAGATATCAGTTACAGCCAGATCCACCAGTGGGAAAGACAACTCTTCATGTAAATCAGGGTGATTGCCTCAACCTAATGAGGCCCTGCGCTCGGTGTTAATTTGGGTCACCTTTTTTACCAAGTAATTGTCCATGGTTCCTAGGCCAGATGCAGTTTTGTTTGTCTTGGCCATAGACATAGTCCAAACTTGCCTATATCCCACAAGGCTAATCGAGTAACAGAGATAAATATTCACAAGCACTTTGCACTAATAACAATTAAGTGGGACTCACTTAGATCATAGGTCCTTAAGTAAAGCCCCAAGGACTGTGGCCCAGCCCAGCCTCCTCTGGTCTCCGAGGGCCACAGAGTCCCGCGAAGCGGGGCAGAGCGCTGTTTAAAGGCGCCTCCTGGCGCTTGCGGTGCGTGTCAGAGCAGCGCCACTGAGGCAGCCGGGAGTTGAAGTCCCGGGGCGGCGGCGCAATCCCAGCAGGTTGTGACTCCTGGCGGTGGCAGCAACACTGGAGGGCTTCCTCGCCTCGCCCCTCAGCTCCGGTACGTGTAAGATTGCTAGAGGTGTTCGCCAAGGGTGCGTACTTGCTCCTACCCTCTTCTCATTGGAATCCCCTCAGGCTCCCTGAACCCTTTGTTCACAGCCAGAGCTGTGAACAAAGAAACATTGGAATGTTGGAGCTCCAGGCTTATACCAGCCATTATAAGCCCAGAGCCCTCCATTGTTTTCAATGGAGCTCCCAACATTCCAATGTTCTAATATAGAATATGAGAGAAAAGTAAAATAACAAATGATTCAATCTCAAAATAAAAAAGGATATAAGAACCATATAGCAAGAGCCAAGAGAGAAGTTGGAGATCAAGAAATGGACATATTGTACCAGCAATGTAGAAGGTAAGTATTATAACTGAGAAAAAAGAATATAACGAAGTGATGAACAGTGGACATGCAATGATGAGTTTAGGGAGGAAATAGAAAAAAGAATAACTGAGAATACTGGGGACACCAAGAAAGCAAGTGAATGCAAATTGTGGAACATCCTGAGCAAACAAGGGATTTGTGACACAAAGAACAAGAGACAAAACAAGAAACATACCTACAAAGGGGAGATATGGGGGGGGGGGGGCGGAGCCACATGGACAGACGGAACATCTGAGCGCGGACACACAGGAAACCAGGGGGAGACCACGCCCTGAGGAAGAGGGATCTGTGGAAGCAGAAAACAACAGTTAGGCAGGTAAATAACAAGACGCACCGCGCACCAGAAAAAGCATTAAAAACACGCCTATTAGGCTAAACATATTTGAATCCAATACGGAACAGTACCTTATTTAAACCAACAAATATCCATTCTAGTATAAATAGTCTTAACCGGAAGGATATGAAACTTATACAGAACCTTGGAAGTGATAACACAACATTAAGCAATAGAATACGTTAAGTGTTGAACGACGATAAAGAGGTGGAGAAATCCCTCTTGACTGGCTTACAAGAGTTTATGAAGCTCTGTAGTCTTGTCGGGTCTTCATATGTAGTTGTTCTATTATTGTAGGTGACCTTAAAGAGACAAGGATGGAAAAGATCAGATCTCATATTAAGGAAAGCTTTGCACCTGTTATCAGTGGCTTTAGCGTAATCCTGTGCAAAAAATAAAGTAGAACCAGACCATGTGATTTATTTAGTTGATTTGGCCGCTGATAGCACTATTAACAAATCCGTGCACTCTAGGAAATATAGGATCACACCTGTTGGTTGATGCGAAGGTGTAGCGTTGGAAGGAACGCGACCCAATCTGTGTGCTTGTTGGATATTAAGTACAGTACCATCTGGCATGTGAAGTAGCTTAGGCCAAGCCATAAATATGAAGGTTGTTCCGCAAATTTTGATTTTCAAGGACCTCGACTTGTCGTTGGAGCACAGAGACTTGGGATTGAAGTTGTGAGATGCTAGCAAATGAATACTTGAGTGATGAGACACTATGTTCAACTGCTGAGACTCTTGTGTCTAACTGGGACCAGTTATCCGTAAGTATTTGCAATTTAACGTTAGTCTCTTCCATAAAAGGTCAGAGAGCTCTAATTTCTTCCAACAGGAGCTCCATAGAGACCGGCGAGACTGATTTGGACGGAGAAGGGGGTCTTTTTTAAGCGTTTTGCGATAGATTTTCAAGAAGCTACAGAGGAAGGATCCATTCTAGGCTCCAAAAATTTGCGGCAAATACAGTAGAGAATGTTCAAGTTAGGAACATTCTGTGAAGATTTTTCAGTTTTTAATAAAAGTTTGCTTCGCTGTTGGAGTTGTGGAAGGGAGTGTCTTAGTTCTGCGCATAAACATATAAGAAATTGAAAAACATGGAAAAACGTGGTTATGTTAAAGGGCGTTGATGTTTAAGATGTGACAAAGAGAATAAAAATAGTCAGAATTGACTAATATAGCGGTATCTTCCTTTAAACAGATAATGAAAGAATTAGTAGTGCTCAAAACATGAGGAGAGTAATGCTTAATTGGGCTAATGTGTCAAAAGAATCCAAGCGTGCAGGACAGCATATAGTACTTATTTATTTATTTATTTATTTATGATATTTGTAGAGCGCAAACAATGGCCCAAGGGCGTCTTGGCGCTAAGTGTCTGTGTGTTTACCCTGGAGAATGAATGATTTATTGACTAAAGAGCCAGGTCTTAAGTTGTTTCCGAAAGGACCATAAAGATGAACTGGCTTTAATCGTTGGTGGCAGAGTGTTCCACAGCTTGGGGGCTGAAACCAGGAATCTTCTATCGCCCCATGAGACCGTTTTTGTCCGGGGTATAACAAGATCTCCTGAGCAAGATGACCGTAGTGTTCTGAGCGGGCGATAAGGGGTCAGATTACGGACAAGATGTGCTGGTCCTTGGTTGTGCAACGCCTTATACACAATACACAGGGTCTTGAACTTTATCCTGTTTCTGATGGATAACCAATGCAGCTCTTTGATGGTCTTAGAGGCAGAGTGATGTTTAGGGATATTTCCCAAAAGCCTCGCTGCAGAGTTTTGTATGGATTGTAGTTTATTCAAGACTCCTTCCTGTGCACTGAGAAACAGAGCATTGCAGTAGTCCAAGGTGGACAGCACAAGGGATGTGACAAGAGTTTTTCCGGCTTTATCAGGGAGAAAAGGGAGGATTTTTTTGATTATCTTCAGCTTATAAAAAGCTGAGGAGGTAATCTGGTTGGCATGTGGATGGAACGTGAGTCGGTCATCAAAGATGACTCCCAGATTCCTTACTTTGCTAACAGGCTAAAGAGGAAGGCCACCAGTTAGATGACCACTCTGGTGTTAATTGTCCAAAGATAACTACCTCTGTTTTATCTGAGTTTAACTTTAAACAATTGGAGGCCATCCAATTTCCTATTGCCGTCATACCAGCCCTAAGGTCACCTGCCACTTTATGGCCATTGTTCTTAATGGCTAGAACCAGCTGGGTATCATCAGCATAGGACGTGAGGCTCATCCCATAAGCCCGAATGACATTGGCTAAGCCCGACACATAGATGTTAAAAAGTGTCGGGCTTAGGGATGAGCCCTGAGGTACTCCACATGGTAGTGACATAGTGGACGATTGATATGGTCCCGTTGTGACCACCTGAGTTCTGTCAGCTAGAAAGGAGGCCAGAAGTTTACTGGCCATCCCTTGTACACCCAGGCCCTCGACACGGTCAATCAGGGTGGTATGATCGACCGTGTCGAAGGCTGCAGACAGATCAAGTAATATCAGAACTGCTGTACCCCCAGTGTCACGGATAAGTCTGATGTCATCAGCTGCTCGTTGGATATAGACCATAAAATGGCTGCCAAGGTCATCCTTCCACAACTGACAGGAATGTGCGTGGAAAATATGGCACAAAGGCTTAGGCAGAGGAGACAGGTTGAAAAGCTATTGGGTTTGTCCATTTATCTGCCGTTTGGTATAGAAATGCGGCACATATTCAGAAACGAGCTTCATTATTCCTGAGCTCTGTACGCGGCGGAAAATGAAAATGGCAGCCGGTACAGAGCTACGCTGTGTGAGAGATTCATAAAGAATAAAAATGCTCCATTTTAGCATGCGCACATGAACGGTTTAGTGCGCATCGCTGACATCATACCTTCCGACGTCCTTGGTATTGAAGGGCTTCGTGGAGAGTGACTTGAAGCGCGGTTTCGCCGAGGTGTGCCCGGGAGCCTCACACAGACGCCACCATACTCCTTGGGCGTCAAGCCACGCCCCTCCTTCCCACATTACCTGATGGGATAATTTATGAATACAGAACATTCAGGGTATGGCCAAAAGGAAATAGACTTTGTGGCAAGTCCAGACCTTGAAGGATGGGCATGACCGTTGTCCTGGGCCCATGGTATTTAGCCAGCATTTGTACACTCGCATTCCAAAAGTACTCAAGATGATGTCAATTGAAAATACAACTTTTGGGTCTTCCACAGAAGCTTTTCTATTTCTGAAACATTTCATAAAGATTCATCAAATGGGCCAGGTTAAAAGTGAGGCAAAAATGTTTTTCTATAGACTGCGTGAGGTATCAGAATCTCTCTCTTTCTCTCTCTTTTTTTTATGGCCTTATTCTGTAATGTTACCATCTGCCAGATGCATTTCCTAAGACTTAAGTTTGAAAGCTGATTTCAAGAAAACAAATTAAATGTGACAAGGAGAAGTGGGTCATTTGGGAAACAACTAGGGGACGACTAACCTGGGTGAATTCATAAGTCAAAGGGTGCAATTCTTTTATATTGTTTGTATTCTGAAGGTCTAAATGTCAGGGTAGCAGAGTATATCCCACACAGGCAAGTACATGTCTTTTCTCACCTTGAATTTTATGCAAAACGTGTGTGCAGCAGCATTTACATAGCACATGTATAGATTCCATCCTTGTGAACATGGGGCACTGGAAAACAACAAAGTTGCCTTTTGTGGTATCACATAATATCATAAAGTATGCTTAGAATTCTCAGTGGCACATAACGTGCAGTACTTCCACGTTTACAGGAGTCAACAATGTTTCAGTTTGTATCTTTTGTATACTCTTCTTCAGGACATGCACATGATTGCATAATTACAGCAAAACACTCACAAAGCTGCACACACAAATGTGTTACAAAAAATGATCAATCACTGTCATCAGTTTCAGACCTGAATGCCTCTCGCGTGGGGGACAAACATGAATGTATTTCATGCTGTCTGAATGACGTTGAGGGTGGACAGAAATAGGTGTGATGATGTTAGTCAATTTAGGGGTGGCATCAATGTAAGAAGATATTGCTCTTGGGGGGGCGCTAGAGGGCGCAAAAGCACGATGGCCACACTTGTGTGAGGCTCCTGCTGTTCGGGCCATTGTCCGTCTGAAATCAGCACCATCTCATGTGCAACAAGGCTAAAAACTACTGATATGGTGTGTTAGACGGTGCAGCGCAGTGAAGTGACTGCTACAACGAAATTACGGCGGATACCTGCAGATCCGCCGTCTGACTCCAAGGCTGCGGGCTATAAGATGGCGGCGGCCTCGGCCGATCGTTGCAGTAAGAAGCTATTGTACGGGTACTGAAGAGGCGGAGGCACTGAGGAGAATACTGCCAATTACAGACCTCTCGCGATTGCCAGTGATTGCCCGGGACCCACGTTGCTGCTGTACTGAGTGGGGAGTGTTGTGTCGTGTGATGGTGAAGGGACTGCCCTCGGGAGATCACTCTGGGACCTACACTCCGGGGCATCTAATTCTAGCTAGGCCTGACACGTGGCCTTATAATAAACTCAGACGGACACTGGGAATAAGTTTGCTTGCTCGGTCTGTGCGTCTCTCTCTCTGATCGCCCGCGCACGTGCTAGACCTCTTTTTATTATCAGGAGTCACATGACCAACGCGTCCAGCCCTCGGGGAGCCGTGGGCGGACCTCCAGGAACATAACATTCCTCCTAAAATAAGGAAAAACCAAAAACGCAAACATGAACACATTTAAACGTCACTTTTTCTTTCTCGTGAAACATTGGGACCGATACCTTCAGCGTCCTTTAAATGCCAGGCCACACTACCAGCCACTCAGTTCAAACTGCACATGTATATATATGTAAATGGGAACAGTCTTACGTAAAGTAGTCTCTCAGCCAGCCGGAGGGGGTGGGATTATCACGTAGCTGACGTTGCGACCCCCGGTGAGTCAGCAGTTCCGCTCCAACCTCCAACTCGTGACTTGGCGCCTCTCTGTCTGCCCCCTCCGGATCTGGGGCCTCATTCAGGGCCTCCACGTCACCTCCCACTTCTTCGCTGGAGACCTGGTGCTCGCTACTTTGCCTGACCTCGTGACGAGTTGTTGATTCACCGGCTGGCACAATGGTTGCAGTTTCGGTTTGTCCACCGCCCTGCTGACGCTCTGACTCGGGGGCTGAAGGATGATATAGTTTGAAATGAGACACATTGCGAGTCACCCTGTCTCGTCCTCGAATGGCCGTGAGGCGGGTGCCTTTCACTCCGATAACTCGCCATGGTCGCTTCTCATAGTTAAGTCTAAATTTGCCACCGGTTACACGATTTCGGATGAGCACCACATCACCTCTTTTGAAGTGCGGAGCCACAGCCCTGCGTCTCTGGCTGACCTTTTCACATGCGGAATTTCTTTTCTTCGCCACTGCTTGTTCATTTATCATTTCCGGCACCCACTGGGGGTGATGAGGGATGGAGTCAGTTATCACCCTTCCTAGAAGGAGATGTGCGGGGGCCACCCCTGTTGTGGAGTGCGGGGTCTGGCGATAGCTTCGAAGAAACGTAAAGATGGCCATTTCCACTGACTGCCCTTTGTCGTGGGCAATACGGATGACTTTATTCAAGGTCCTCATGAACCTCTCGGCCTCCCCATTGGCTTGAGGCCACCGAGGTGTTATGCACCTGTGACGTGTTCCCAGAGACGACAGGTAGGCAGCAAAGTCTTGACCCTGGAATGGCGGTCCATTGTCTGTTCTGAGTTCTTTCATAGCTCCATGAGTGGCAACGATCTTTTCCACTTTGGGGATGACACAGTCTGCACTGGTGCTTGTGACGATTTCGACTTCAGGGTATTTTGAGTGGTCGTCTATCATTACCAGCGTGTGTCTTCCATCCGGGAGACTGCCGAAGTCCATACTGACTCTCTCCCAGGGTCCTTGTGGCCGGGGTTCCACGATGATGGGGGCCTCTCGGGGGTTGTCCCCCGTAACTTGACAGGCCGCGCACGATCGCACCACGCTCTCCACCATGTCATCCATGAGCGGGAACCATACCTTAGTCCGCAGTCGGGCCTTCGTCTTGACCATCCCCTGGTGTCCTATGTGGGCCAGTTGGATCACTCGTCCCGTAAGAGCCGTTGGGATCACTAGGCGATGCCCCCGCAGGAGGCATCCCGCCGCATCTTCATTTAGTTCAGCCCTCACGTGATACAAACTGTCCATGATCTTCTGAGCCTCAGGGGTGAGCACTTTCCAGCCCTCCTTAGCTTTCTGCCAGTTGGCAGTTCGGAGAAGGTCCTTGGCCCGCTGTATGCAAGCATCCTGAGCCGTGGCGCTCACAACCTCTTCCAATGATATGGGACGCGGGCATGACCTGGCCACGACCCACTGTACATATGCTTCCGTCTCTTCTGCCTCATCCATCTCTTCAGGGGTTGCGGGCCTAGGGTGTCGTGATAGGTAATCCGCCGGATTCTTCGCCCCTGGCTGGTACTCGATATTGCAATTGTATTCTTGCAGTTGTAAGATCCATTTTTCTATTCTTGGGGCTGGCTTGGATGAGGTTCCTGAGAACAGAGCCAGCAGCGGTTTGTGATCTGTCACCACTGTGAAGGGCTTGCCATAGACGTACAAATGGAAGTGACGACATCCCCAATGTATTGCGATGGCCTCTTTCTCAATTTGTGAATACCTTTGTTCTGTGTCCGTGAGGGACCGGCTGGCGAAGGCGACAGGGGACCAGTCTATCTCGTCTCGTGCCCTCTGCATCAGAACGGCCCCCAGTCCTGCCGGTCCGGCATCTACCGCAATGAGAGTGGAGTGTCGCGGGTCAAAGAACGCCAGCGTGGTGTTGCTGGAGAGTGAGCTCTTAATGTCTTGAAATGCCTTTTCCTGTTCAGGTCCCCAGCTCCATGGGGTGGAGTCTTTGGTTAGTTCACGCAGGGGGAGAGTCAGGTTGGCCAAGTCTTTGATGAAACGGCCACAGTAATTTACCATGCCGAGAAAACTCCGGACTTCCGTGACCGTCGTGGGCGGTGGTGCATCTTTGATATCTTTCACCTTGTCAGGATCAGGGTTGACGCCTTCGGCTGAGAACACATATCCGAAGAATCCCAGTTTGTTCCGTAGGAATTCGCACTTGTCTCGGTGCAGTGTGAGCCCCGCACTTCGGAGTCTGCGAAAAACTTGCGCCAAACGTTGGTTGTGTTCTGGGATTGTTCGTGCGTGCACCATGATGTCATCGCTGACATTTATTACTCCCGGTATGCCAGCAATCAGCTCCTGGATTACATTTTGGAAAACTTCGGCGGCACTGGAGATTCCAAAACTCAACCTGGTGTATCTGCGAAGTCCAATGTGGGTAGAGAATGTTGTGATGTTCCGGGACTCCTTGTCCAGTACGAGTTGATGGTACCCCGCCCGGAGGTCCAATTTGGAGAACCAACAGGCTCCCGCCATCTCCCCAATCAGGTCATCTATCGTGGGGGTGATATGGCGCTCCCTCTTGATGGCAGCATTGGGTAGGCGCATGTCCACGCAAATCCGGACCGCTCCAGGCTGTTTCGGCTTCCTCGTGACCACGATGGGCGACACCCAGGGGGTGGGGCCTGACACTTTCTCGATTATTCCAGCTGCTTCCAGTTTCTGCAGTTCTTCCTCAACCAGTGGTCTCAAATGGAACGCAATGCGACGGTGTCGCAGGGCCACCGGTTGTACAGTGGGGTCCACGTGCAGATGTATCTCCCGACCCTTGAAGCATCCAATTCCCTCAAATAGGTCAGAAAAGTCCACAATTAGTTGTTGTACCGATTCTTCATGCACACCAAATGCGAATGTGACCACCCCCAGGTCTTCTGCCGTCCGGCAGCTCAGGAGCATACCTTGACCCTCTTCCGACACAAAGATGTTGGCTCGCGTGACCTTGTCCCCGTGTCGGACTGCCGCTTTAAACTTTCCACGGATGCGGAGGGGAACGTCTTGACCGTAGGCATAAACGGTGATCGGAGTGGAGCGGAGACTGGGAGGGGTAACCATGTCTCTGTAGAGGGACGCACTCATGAGATTTATCGAGGCGCCAGTGTCGACTGTCGCCATGATGTCCTGATCAGCCACCTGGATGGAGCACTGGGGCAGCGTCCTGGTGCGTCTAGTGGCAGTGCCGATCATGTGCACCTTGTGTACGGATCGCTCCTCCTCGTCATCGTCCATGTCACTGTTGCTGGGTTCTCCTTCAGCACCTTCGTGCTCAGCAACCGTGTGTACCGTCTGACGAGGTCTGCTGAACTTCTTGGACCTGCACACTTTTTCAAAGTGATTCATTTTTCCGCATCCTGAGCATCTCTTGCCCCGTGCCGGACATTCTGGCGCCGGGTGTTTCGGGCCACTGCAGTAGCCACATGATTGCGCTGAAGCTCCACCCTGAGGGGTTGTCGTTCTTTTGGCCCATTTGGGCGTTGGCCGGACCTGTATTTTGTTAACTGGTTCCATTTTCATGTTGGCTTGTAGTGCCGCTTCCATGTGGGCTGCCCTGGCCTTGGACAGCTCCTTTGTGCGACCCAGCGTGAGGATGTCTGGCAGAGGTTTCCCCGACTCTTCCAGTATTCTCTCGCGCAGCTTAGCAGAGGCGCATCCTTGGATGATCTGGCCCCTGATCTCCTCTGTGACGTCCTGGAATCCACATGTCAGTGCTAGTTTCTTTAGCCTGGAGTGATATGCGTCCAGTGACTCATCTGGCAGTTGCCGTGCTTGCCGAAAGATGAATCGTTCATAATCCTGGTTGGCCATTGGTTCGAAATGCGCGTTGAGGGCATTGATTAGAGTATGATGGGTCTTGGGGGTCGCCTCCGTAAGGGTCCGGGCGATGGAGTGGATGTCCTTGCCACCAAGATGGAGGACCATGGCGCGCTTCTGTTCCTTGTGGACCTTGGTGGCCTCGAAGAATATTAGGAGCCTGTCCACCCACTCCTTCCACTTCGGTGCGAGAGTGGAGGGCGCACCCTCCACCACAAACGGTTCAATGGGCGGAATGGTAGCCATCACCTGGGACGCTCTGGAGAAGGCCCGTGGGCAGCCGGGGGAAGATCCGAAGGGGCACTCCGATTGGTGCGGAGAGAGTGGCGGATGCGCTCAGACGAGACGAGTTCCACCGACCAGGCAGAGGATGGCCCTTGCACTCCGAAGTCGGGTGGCAGGGTGATGCCCTGTGACGAGTCAGCACCACATCCCCTCGAGCAGCTAGGCAGGACCGGGCGCCGACCGGAACACCTCGCCAGGCGTGCCGAGGTGCGATTCACGCACGTGCAGCCGAGCACGGTGCGGCACCGGGCGTGGAGGGTCAGTGGAGGGAAGACCTCGAGCGACCAATCCAGCTCCTGTGCGCAGCAGGAAGGTGCAAGCCAGGGCCGCTCACCTGCAGAGAGCCAGAGGTAAGAGTCGTTCCTCCAGGCGAGCAGTGCGGGGGTGTGCGCGGCAGCAAGGCACGAGCACCGCGGGCAAGTGGGAGCACCCGCAGCCGCCTCACCCCAGAAGGGGCACACGCACACCCTGAGCGAGGGATCGACAACCACCCTCGTCGCCAATTGTTGTGTCGTGTGATGGTGAAGGGACTGCCCTCGGGAGATCACTCTGGGACCTACACTCCGGGGCATCTAATTCTAGCTAGGCCTGACACGTGGCCTTATAATAAACTCAGACGGACACTGGGAATAAGTTTGCTTGCTCTGTCTGTGCGTCTCTCTCTCTGATCGCCCGCGCACGTGCTAGACCTTTTTTTATTATCAGGAGTCACATGACCAACGCGTCCAGCCCTCGGGGAGCCGTGGGCGGACCTCCAGGAACATAACAGGGAGCACCGCGCAGGAGATCCCAGTGAGACGAGCGCTGTGGCTGGATGCGGACACCGGGAGGGAGAGAGCCCTGTGAGCTGCCCGGTAGAGTTGGAACCCGCCTGCATAAATAGTGGTGGCTGACAGGGGGAACACAGCGCGCATTAAAGACGAGCTGGTGAGGCAGATACGAAGCAAGCTGCGGCGCCCCATCCCCCCACGGACTCGGGTGCCATTTGGTCTGCCAGTAAGCCACTATGCTACCTTGGAGTGGCGGGGGCCGGGTGGGGCTTGATTCCGTGAGACGAGAGCCTGAACCCTGCCGATGGTCGAACTGTCCGATACTCTCTGCCTCCATTAAAATAATTGCGCTGGTGAGGAGCCCCCTTGTAGCGTTACGGTCTGGAAGGCTCATGCGGATGAGGAGCCTGACTCCCACTATTGCCCCCTGTGGAGGAACCGGCCCGAGGTAAAGTGCGTGGACCGCAGGAAATTTGAGGCTGCTAATGAGGCTCCCCTGAGAGTCTCTACCCCGCACATCCTGCAGGACCGGTTGCTGTCTACACGAGGCCGTGGGAACGCACTACGGGCCGCAGATGAGGACCGGGCTGATCGGGAGCCCGTGAAGATTGCTGGCATCGCCGACGGTCCGAGTTTCCGGAGGAGCGGAATACAGGTCTGCTTTTGAGTCTCATTATTGACATATTTGTGGGCCAAGACAGAGACTCCTCTACAAATAAATGCATTAGTCTGCTCTTATAACCACGCCCGCTAGAGAAACTAAACATTACAGCCGAACACTACCTAAGCCTGTGACCCCTCTTAACCTCCTGCAGACACAAGACACAGCTTGGGACTCCACGACTACTGCTGTGTCGCTGAGGGCACTCTGAGGTTGGTCACCCTTTCTCCCCCATCTACCAGAAGACTGTGTGGGGCAATACATGTACGGTGCACTGTTTTGCAGTTAACCGCTGCTGGAGACATTTGACTAACACTGTACTCCTGCCCTGAGCTGTAGCGCAGGAAGGCTCTCCCTGGCTCGGGCCGTGCTGAGACACCGTCCCTCCTACCTGCCCTGGACCCACTCCTCTCCTGCAGGCCTACACGCCACGCCGAAGATCCTCACACGCCCCTTCTTTTACTGAGAACCGGGGAGAACTGAGTCATCGCTCGCTGACAGACCCCCTCCCTTGCGCTCTAGTGCCAGACCACGCGACCAACTCTTACACGATGGGGAAACCAGATGGTCGCCAACTGAAGCTAAACTTCGAAGAGCGAAAGACCACCCACTCGCAGATGGACCAGGAGGAGGAACACATGAACCCCCAGCTCCCCTCTACTGCGGACTTAAAGGAACTCCTGCTTGCTATGCAGTCTAGCTTGACTTCCATCGAGTCAAAGATAGACTCCATGAATGCCTGGTTGGACGGGGTAACGCATTGGGTCGACAAGCAAGAAGACCGGCTGAAGGAGGAGGAACGCCGCATTTCAGGCCTTGAGGACACCACCACTGCCACTGCGTCCAAACGTCAGACATGGAGAGAGTCCTCAAGGTAATAGCAGCCAAAAATGAGGACTTGGAGCTGCCCGGTAAAGTCGGAGCTTGCCCGCATAAATAGTGGTGGCTGACAGGGGGAACACAGCGCGCATTAAAGACGAGCTGGTGAAGAAGATATGAAGCAAGCTGCGGCGCCCCATCCCCCCACGGACTCGGGCGCAATTTAGTCTGCCAGTAAGCCGCTATGCTACCTTGGAGTGGCGGGGGCCGGGTGGGGCTTGGTTCCGTGAGACGAGAGCCTGAACCCTGCCGATGGGCGAACTGTCTGATACTCTCTGCCTCCGTTAAAATAATTGCGCTGGTGAGGAGCCCCCTTGTAGGGTTACGGTCTGGAAGGCTCATGCGGATGAGGAGCCTGACTCCCGCTATTGCCCCCTGTGGAGGACCCGGCCCGAGGTAAAGTGCGCGCACCGGAGGAAATTTAAGGCTACTAAGGAGGCTCCCCTGAGAGTCTCTCCCCCACACATCCTTCAGGACTGGTTGCTGTCTGCACGTGGCCGTGGGAACGCACTACGGGCCGCAGATGAGGACCGGGCTGATCGGGAGCCCGTGAAGATTGCTGGCATCGCCGACGGGCCGAGTCTCCAGAGGAGCGGAATACAGGTCTGCTTTTGAGTCTCATTATTGACATATTTGTGGGCCAAGACAGAGACTCCTCTACAAATAAATGCATTAGTCTGCTCTTATAACCACGCCCGCTAGAGAAACTAAACATTACAGCCGAACACTACCTAAGCCTGTGACCCCTCTTAACCTCCTGCAGACACAAGACACAGCTTGGGACTCCACGACTACTGCTGTGTCGCTGAGGGCACTCTGAGGTTGGTCACCCTTTCTCCCCCATCTACCAGAAGACTGTGTGGGGCAATACATGTACGGTGCACTGTTTTGCAGTTAACCGCTGCTGGAGACATTTGACTAACACTGTACTCCTGCCCTGAGCTGTAGCGCAGGAAGGCTCTCCCTGGCTCGGGCCGTGCTGAGACACCGTCCCTCCTACCTGCCCTGGACCCACTCCTCTCCTGCAGGCCTACACGCCACGCCGAAGATCCTCACACGCCCCTTCTTTTACTGAGAACCGGGGAGAACTGAGTCATCGCTCGCTGACAGACCCCCTCCCTTGCGCTCTAGTGCCAGACCACGCGACCAACTCTTACACGATGGGGAAACCAGATGGTCGCCAACTGAAGCTAAACTTCGAAGAGCGAAAGACCACCCACTCGCAGATGGACCAGGAGGAGGAACACATGAACCCCCAGCTCCCCTCTACTGCGGACTTAAAGGAACTCCTGCTTGCTATGCAGTCTAGCTTGACTTCCATCGAGTCAAAGATAGACTCCATGAATGCCTGGTTGGACGGGGTAACGCATTGGGTCGACAAGCAAGAAGACCGGCTGAAGGAGGAGGAACGCCGCATTTCAGGCCTTGAGGACACCACCACTGCCACTGCGTCCAAACATCAGACATGGAGAGAGTCCTCAAGGTAATAGCAGCCAAAAATGAGGACTTGGAGCTGCCCGGTAAAGTCGGAGCTTGCCCGCATAAATAGTGGTGGCTGACAGGGGGAACACAGCGCGCATTAAAGACGAGCTGGTGAAGAAGATACGAAGCAAGCTGCGGCGCCCCATCCCCCCACGGACTCAGGTGCAATTTAGTCTGCCAGTAAGCCGCTATGCTACCTTGGAGTGGCGGGGGCCGGGTGGGGCTTGGTTCCGTGAGACGAGAGCCTGAACCCTGCCGATGGGCGAACTGTCTGATACTCTCTGCCTCCGTTAAAATAATTGCGCTGGTGAGGAGCCCCCTTGTAGCGTTACGGTCTGGAAGGCTCATGCGGATGAGGAGCCTGACTCCCGCTATTGCCCCCTGTGGAGGACCCGGCCCGAGGTAAAGTGCGCGCACCGGAGGAAATTTAAGGCTACTAAGGAGGCTCCCCTGAGAGTCTCTCCCCCACACATCCTTCAGGACTGGTTGCTGTCTGCACGTGGCCGTGGGAACGCACTACGGGCCGCAGATGAGGACCGGGCTGATCGGGAGCCCGTGAAGATTGCTGGCATCGGCGACGGGCCGAGTCTCCAGAGGAGCGGAATACAGGTCTGCTTTTGAGTCTCATTATTGACATATTTGTGGGCCAAGACAGAGACTCCTCTACAAATAAATGCATTAGTCTGCTCTTATAACCACGCCCGCTAGAGAAACTAAACATTACAGCCGAACACTACCTAAGCCTGTGACCCCTCTTAACCTCCTGCAGACACAAGACACAGCTTGGGACTCCACGACTACTGCTGTGTTGCTGAGGGCACTCTGAGGTTGGTCACCCTTTCTCCCCCATCTACCAGAAGACTGTGTGGGGCAATACATGTACGGTGCACTGTTTTGCAGTTAACCGCTGCTGGAGACATTTGACTAACACTGTACTCCTGCCCTGAGCTGTAGCGCAGGAAGGCTCTCCCTGGCTCGGGCCGTGCTGAGACACCGTCCCTCCTACCTGCCCTGGACCCACTCCTCTCCTGCAGGCCTACACGCCACGCCGAAGATCCTCACACGCCCCTTCTTTTACTGAGAACCGGGGAGAACTGAGTCATCGCTCGCTGACAGACCCCCTCCCGTGCGCTCTAGTGCCAGACCACGCGACCAACTCTTACACAATGGGGAAACCAGATGGTCGCCAACTGAAGCTAAACTTCGAAGAGCGAAAGACCACCCACTCGCAGATGGACCAGGAGGAGGAACACATGGACCCCCAGCCCCCCTTTACTGCGGGCTTAAAGGATCTCCTGCTTGCTATGCAGTCTAGCTTGACTTCCGTCGAGTCAAAGATAGACTCCATGAATGCCTGGTTGGACGGGGTATCGCATTGGGTCGACAAGCATGAAGACCGGCTGAAGGAGGAGGAACGCTGCATTTCAGGCCTTGAGGACCCCGCCACTGCCACTGCGTCCAAACGTCAGACATGGAGAGAGTCCTCAAGGTAATAGCAGCCAAAAATGAGGACTTGGAATCCCGTTCCCGCCACCATAACCTCTGCATCCTGGGAGTGGCGGAGTCAACAGCTACAGGACGCATGGAGGACTATGTTGAATGCCTCCTCATAACACTGTTTGGGAGGGATACCTTCTCGCCTGTACTGGTGGTGGAATGGGCACACCGCTCACTCTCTGCTCGTCCTGTCCCAGGAACAACTCCCGACCCCATCATAGCTAGGCTACTTAATTATCGAGACCGCGACACCGCCCTCCGCCTGTCAGAACAACACGGGCAGCTTCGGTTTGAGATAATGTAGGTGTCCCTTTACCCCTATCTTACCATGGCGGTGCAGGAACAGAGGAGGAAGTTTCTCCCAGTCAAAAAGAAAATGCAGCAGCTCAACCTGCCTTACGCTATGCTCTTCCCAGCATGGCTTAAAATCACACACTCTGGGAAACAAGTATTCTTTAATACCCCACAACAGGCGCAAGACTTTCTAAAAAATCTGTCAAAACAGCCAATGGCCCGCGCCCTCCCCTCCTCACCCCCTGGATGAACAAGCCGGACCTTCCGACATAGAATGAAGCGGTGCTGCTCCAGATCTTCACCGATCGCTGTTATATAAAAGTGAACTTGCCGTTATGAGATCCCCCTTCTCTGGAGACATCCTCCCTGACATCGATGCTGGGCAAGGAGGGGAAGAACTAAAGCACAAACAATGAGTGAACTACCCTACGCTGTCTCTAGATGTGGGCTCTCCCCTCTGCTCAATGATGCGCAGTAAACAATGCTCTGGACGGGATTGACTTGGTAAGTCCACTATCTCATTATTGTGACCGGCAAGGTGGTAATGACGGTATCCTGGAAGATCCCTACATCCTTGGAATGGTCACCTATTAAGCCATAGACCTACTATATGCATTGGCAAGAGATGACCCTCTACTGATGCCCGAACGCCCTCGCTACTGCGAGGAGGTACTGGTTGCCCTCTGGAAACCAACTGTAGGAAGGGGGATGCTCTAGTTGGCCCAGTGTAGCACTAGCGACAAGCAGGGACTCTCTCTTCCTCGTCAGGGCTGAGGGTTACCTTCCAGACAACCTCTGGTTACCCTCTAGGTAGTGTGGCTTAAGCAGTCTTAGGCTAATCTTTGGGGCACATAGGGTTAAACATTTGCAATATCACACCATCACAACCAACCCACCACACAATGACACCAAACTGTATTTGTAAAAATATATATATCTTTATACAGATTTCAAGTAGGCTTGTAAATACAGTTATCAAACTTTCAATATCGGTTCCAGGTTACTTGAGTTCAGGTTGCCACAGTTCTCTTTTAGCAATACGCAGTCTGTTGGGCCTTCTGCCCAGGTTCGACAAGGTTCAGTGTCTCTTAGCGCCTCAATGCGCTCTCCCCGTGGGCCCCGGGGGCCGGGCGCCGTGCGAGCCTCGGTTTCAGAGTAGGCTCGTGTTGGGAGTAGATGGCGCGGTGCGAGCTCGGATTGCAGGACGCTCGCACCGTGAGGATACAACACAGTACCTTTCGATTCTTTTGGAGCGGTCGGCTTCCAGGGGAGCTGTCCCACGTCGCGTTGCTTTTCCGGGGTCGCTGTTCGCTGCGGCTCTCAGCCGGGCAGGTCACGGGTCATCCGGGGCGGCGGTGTTCTGTGGCGGCAGGGTCCTTCCTTCGACGTTCGCTCCAATCTTGGAGTCGGCGGCTGTGTGGTGGCGGCAAGTGGCAGTACGGTCCCCAAGTGCAGGACGTACCCAGCCAAGTGCCGGTTGCAGCTGTGCGCTCACAGCTGAGCTGTCGGGCAGGATACCGACCAGAGGGGGGTTTATCATAGGCAGCTGTCCGTCTTCGTAGGTGGCTTGACGCAGTCAATCCGGGAGCTTGGACCGGACGGGTCCTCCTTTACTTTGCTCTCGGGCTCCCAGTGCAGGTGCAGTCACGGTGTTCGGGCCAGCGGCGGCTGGACCTCACGTTGCTCTCGCTGTTGCTTTGGGCCCCGGTCACGGTGCTTGGGGGGATGTCGATGCCTTGGATACGGGGAGTGTGGCAGGCTTGCCCAGCGCTCCCAGACCCTTCTGTCAGTACTGCAGCGATAAGCAGCACACACAGTCGCTTTCTTCAGGATGTAGCGCCCACTGGTCCTGGGGCGCTGGTCAGGGGGCAAGTTCCGCAGCAAGCCCTTGGAGATCTCTTCAGCAGAGTTTGGCACAAAGTTTCACAAAGCAAAAGTCTCTTGTAGTCTTTCCTTTTCCTCTCCTTCGGCAGCAAGGCACCAGACACAGGCAAGAGTCAGCACTCTTCCTTGTCCTTCCCGGTCCCTCTCGTCGGGCAGAGTTCCTTCTGTAGCATCTAATTTACAAGGAGCAGGGCTCCTTCTTTTATACTGCATTTCTTTTGTTCTCGCAGGCCAGGGGGGCCTTTGCATAGCCACTTTCAGTCCTTGAGTACTCTGGTGGGTGTACTCCGGCTTCTGCTTTCAGTGTGAGGGGCAGGCGCATCAGACGCCCCACAGGAGGTGGAGCCACCATTGTGTGGACAGGGGCAGCCAGAAGTACCTTGTTGATGGGGCTTCGCCCTTCCTGGGCCAGGTGTCGGCTGAGTCATCAGTCGCTCCCCAGGAGGGTGGAGCCAGCATTGTGGTGGCAGAGCACAGCAAGATTCAGAGTCAAGTGCCACTCCTACCTCCCACTAAGGTGTAATCTGCGCATTCACCACCTGTCATCCCCCAGCCCTGTCACTCACACATCCCAGACAGTCAGATACACATACCAGCAGAGGCGGGCTGAAATGGTTAAGCAAGCAAATGCTAACTTTCTAAAAGTAGCATTTGCAAACACAGGATATTAAAATAAACTTTACTAAAAGAAATATTTTATTATTCTGAGTTCAGGCATACTAAACACGACTCTCTACCGTGCTCCCTGAGCCGGCTGGGATTATAGGGTGTAATAATTCCAGCCGCTCGTTCTGGCCTAAAGGAAGCAGGTAGCCTTACAATAGTGAAATACGAATTTAGTTGTATTTCACTACTAGGACATGCCACGCACATCAGGGCTTGTCCTACCTTACACTTACAATGCACCCTGCCCTTGGGCCTACCATAGGGGTGACTAACATGAAGTTAAGGGAAGGTTTGGCGGCTGGCAAGTGGGTGCACTTGCCCAGCCAGCGTGACAGTACGCGACTGCACGCGGGGTCTGCAATGGCGGACCCCAGACACATCTTACGGCTGCTTCAGTGGGTGGCGCAACCAGCGCTGCAGGCCCACCAGCAGTATTGGCATCTACAAGCCCTGGCACTCCTGGTGCACTTTACTAGGGACTAACAGTAAATCCAATGAACCAATCATGGACATCAATCACATGTACAATTTACAGTAGGGAGCACTTGCACTGCGGCACGGGTCAGCCGTGGCGCAGTGCCCTGAGTATCGGAAAACCAGCAAAACATCGGAGGCACACCAGCAAAAAGTGGAAGGGAAGCTCACGCCAAGGTGCCAGGTCTAACATGTGTCCCCTCCAGCTGAAATGTGGGGGGAACTACCCTTCCCCAGGGAGTTCCACATCACTAAGGCAGAAAAATCTGGACAGACCGTCAGCGTTGGCGTGATCGGTGCCAGGGCGGTGTTCCACCGTAAAGTCCATACTCTGTAGAGAAATGGACCACCTCAACAGTTTCGGGTTCTCACCCCTCATTTGCATCAACCATCTGAGGGGCCTGTGGTCCGTCTGAACTCGGAAGTGAGACCCAAACAAGTAGGGTCTTAGCTTCTTCAGCGCCCAGACCACAGCAAATGCTTCACGCTCTATTGCACTCCACCTACTTTCCCGTGGAAGTAACCTCCTACTTATGAAGGCTACGGGTTGGTCAAAGCCCTCCTCAGTCATCTGTGAAAGAACAGCCCCTACACCATGCTCTGAAGCGTCTGTTTGCACTATGAATTCCTTGGAGAAATCAGGAGCCAGGAGCACGGGCGCCGTGCACATGGCAGTCTTCAGGGTGTCAAAAGCCTTCTGACAGGTGTCAGTCCAAATCACATTCCTGGGCTGCTTCTTCGAAGTCAGCTCTGTCAAGGGGGTCACGATCGTGCCATAGCCCTTGACAAACCTCCTGTAATACCCAGTGAGCCCCAGGAAGGCTCTCACTGCAGTCTGGGTCTTGGGGGGTTCCCAAGCCAGGATGGTCTCGATTTTGGGTTGCAAGGGTGCCACCTTGCCACTCCCCACTTGGTGTCCTAAGTACACCACGGAACCCTGCCCAATCTGGCACTTGCTTGCCTTGATTGTGAGGCCTGCTCTGCGCAGGGCCATCAACACTTCCCAGAGGTGTCGCAGGTGTTCTGGCCAGGTGCCACTGAACACCGCGATGTCATCCAGGTAGGCGGCACTGAACTCATCCAGCCCAGGCAACGCCTGGTTGACCAATCTCTGAAAGGTGGCAGGGGCATTCTTCATTCCAAATGGCATAACCCGGAACTGGAAATGCCCATCTGGTGTAGAGAATGCGGACCTCTCCTTTGCCCCATCGGTCAAGGCGATCTGCCAGTACCCAGACGTTAAATCAAACGTGCTGAGGAACCGGGCAGCCCCTAGCCGATCAATGAGCTCATCAGCTCTGGGGATGGGGTGCGCGTTAGTCTTCGTGACTGAATTGAGTCCTCTGTAGTCCACACAGAACCGGAGTTCGGGTGTGGCTCCCGGCGCAGCAGCCTTTGGGACCAAGACCACGGGGCTGGACCAAGGACTGCTGGAAGACTCAAACACCCCAAGGGCAAGCATCTTGGAGACCTCCTCCTTAATGCAGGCCCGGACCCTGTCAGTCACTCTGTAAGCCTTATGCTTCACAGGTAAGCTGTCTCCAGTGTCCACATCATGGACGCACCAATCTGTGACACTCGGAACCAGGGAGAACAGATATGGAAACTGCCCCAGCAACTGGCGGCAATCTTCCTGTTGTTCGGGGGTCAGGGTGGGTGAGAGGTTAACTCCATCCACTGACCCATCTTTCTCACAGGCCACTAAGAGGTCAGGAAGGGGCTCCGACTCCTCCTCCATTCCATCATCAGTTGCCAACAACATGCCCACTTCGGACCGTCTTAAGTGGGGCTTGAGGCCGTTGACATGTAGGACCCTCAAAGGGTTCCTGGGCGTCTTCATGTCCACCAAGTATGTCACTGGGCTCTTGCGCTCCACAACCTCAAATGGACCTGTCCACTTATCCTGAAGGGCACAGGGCTCCACTGGGGCCAGGACATACACCTCTTGTCCAGGCTGAAGCTCGACCAGAGTGGCATTCTGGTCGTACCACCGCTTCATTTCCTCCTGGCTCGCTTCCAGATTTGCCTCGGCAAGTTGTCTGAAGCGCCTGGTTTGGTTTCTGAAGGCCAGCATGTAGCTATATACATTCTGGGGAGGTTTCCTGGGAGATTGCTCTCAGCCTTCCTTTACCAAACTCAGTGGTCCTCTCACGGGGTGACCGTACAGCAGTTCAAAGGGGCTGAACCCTAGGGACTTCTGTGGTACCTCGCGATATGCAAAGAGCAGGCACGGTAAGAGGACGTCCCACTTACGCCTCATTGGACCTTCCAGGCCCATGATCATGCCCTTCAGGGTTCGGTTGAACCTTTCAACCAACCCGTTTCCTTGGGGATGGTAAGGTGTGGTGAATTTGTACGTTACGCCACACTCTTGCCAAAGGGACTTCATATACTTGGATATGAAGTTGGTCCCCCTGTCGCTCACCACCTCTAGAGGGAATCCTACTCGTGAGAAAATTCCCATCAGTGCACGTCCCACCACGGGGGCCGTCACTGTCCTCAGAGGGATGGCTTCAGGGTACCGGGTGGCATGATCCACCAAGACCAGGATGAACCTGTTGCCCATGGCTGTCTTGGGGTCCAGAGGCCCAACAATGTCAATACCCACTCGCTGGAATGGCGTACCGACCACAGGGAAGGGTTGGAGGGGAGCCTTGTTCTTCCCTCCGCTCTTCCCACTTGCCTGGCAAGTCGGACAGGTTCTACAATGAGCGTCTGAGCTCTTGTGCATTTGGGGCCAGTAAAAGTGGGTGACAAGCCTGTCATAGGTCTTGTCCATCCCCAACTGTCCTGCTAAAGGCACATCGTGAGCCAGACCCAGTAGGAAGGCTCTGAACTTCTGGGGTACCACCAGCACACGGGCTGACCCAGGTTCAGCAGCCTTAGGCTCTGAATACAGGAGGTTGTTCTCCCAGTACACGTAATGTGTCTTGGCCTGAACACCATTGGCCTGGTCTGCAGCCTGCTGCCGCATACCCACGAGAGAAGGGCATTCTTTCTGCTCCTTGCAGAATTCCTCCCTGGAGGGTCCTCCTTCTTGCTGCCAATGGGTCAGCTCAGGCAGGTCCCCCAGTTCGGCAATCTGTTCCCCTGTAGGCTCCAGGGCATCCCCCTCAAGGTCTGCCTCCTCCTGGACCGTGGGAACTTCAGGGGCCGGTTTCCCGCGCCCCCTGCGCCTTCTCCCTAAGGCCGGTTCCTGGGCATCTCCTTCAGGCCCCAGGACCTCTTGATCACCCCTACTGGCTGCCATCGACCGGGTGGTCACGCACGCCCAGTCAGGCAGACCCACCATCCTCAGGTGAGTCGTCTTCTCCACCTTTTCCCAAGGGGAGTGCTCCAAGTCATTCCCTAGCAAACAGTCAACAGGCATGGTTTTCCTCACACAGACCTGCAGAGTACCAGAGACCCCCCCCCACTCGAAGGGAACTTGAGCCATCGGACACTGACTCTCTGAATTATCAGCGTTGATAACCCTACAGTAGGCATGGGGTACAACCTGCTCTTGAGACACCAGGTGCTGCCTCACTGCAGTCACACTGGCTCCTGTGTCTCTAAGAGCCTCAGCTTCCTTACCATTGATGATCACCACCTGCCCATATTTCTTAGTGTTAGAGGGCAGGTAGTTCGTAGGGATCATCTCACTGTCTCCTAGCGAGACTAGGGTCATGTGAACGGGATCTCCACCCCCCGGGACCATCACTTCTTCTCCTAAGTGAACACTAGTCACTTGACGGGGCGGAGCACCAGTGGGTGCGGGTTTTCCAAACAGGCGACACTTGGGGTCACTGGATATGTGCCCCGGCTCACCACATTTGAAACAATTGAAGGGCCCCTTTGGAACAGGTTTACCTTTAGGGCCCCATTCTGCTTTGGGGGTGGGGGAGGCTGAGAACCTTGCTGCTGGTTCCCTTGGGGAATACTTTGGGGGCCTTTTTGGAACCCTTTCTGTTTTCCCTTGTCCCCCCCACTCTTCTGCTGGGGACCCTGCCCACTCTTGGCGGAGTCTCCCACTGGACCCTTGTGGACCCTGGTGCTGAGCCAGCGGTCCGCCTCCTCAGCAAGCTTCCTCGGGTTGGACAGCTTGCTATCGATCAGGTGTTGGCGTAACTCAGGAAAACAGTGATCAGACAAGTGCTCCCATGCAATTAAATCAAAGAGACCTTGAAAATCATTCACTTTGCTACCCTTCACCCAACCATCCAGTGCTCTGCAAAAATAAGTCACATACTCCACATACGTATTCCCAGGCCGCTTAGTACATCCCCTAAACTTCTGTCTATACATTTCAGGGGTAAGCCCGTACCTGTTCATTAAAGCTTCTTTCATGTGGGAATAGGATTTCTGGTTTTCAACGGGCAAATCTAGCAGGGTGTCCCGCCCTTCGCTAAGGAACCTTCCCCACAACCCCGCTCCCCAATCCTTGTCAGGGACCCGGTGGGAGGACATGGCTACCTCGTATGCCCTAAACCATTGTCCTATGTCATCCCCCTTAACCCCTTTACTGCTAAGGCAATATTTTTGGGCTCATTTAGTTTCCATTGAAATCAATGAAAAGTCCATGACGAGTTACCCTTGTCATTAGCAGCCAAGAGGTTAAAGAACTCTTTAACTACATCTTTGGGGATGTGCACTCTTGACTCTACCTGCACTGGCGTTGTGCTGCCACCAGAGGGAGGATGATCCAAGTTTCTCTCCTTTAGACTCATTTCCCTCATTTTCAACTCATAATCCATTTGGTGCTTTCGCTCTTCCAGCGCCATTCTTTTGGTTTCAAGCTCCAGTTGGATTTTCAATTCTGCCAGCTTCCTTTTGTGATCCCTCGTTTCCTTCCTGTCCGCCAGCTCCTCTGGCGACAGGCCTTTACCAAAGCTGTGCACGCTGTCTTGCCTTTCGAGATCCACCAGATCTACAGGTGCATTCTGCTCCTCAGTTGCCTCCTGCTCCGCGAGGGCATCTTGATCCTCCGGGGCCTTTCTGGACTCTATCCAGGCTTTCAGGGCCTTGTAGAGCTGTGGCTTGTTCTTGCAACCGGTGTGTGGAACCTTGAGTTTCTTGCAAAAAAACTTCAGTTCCGTTCTGGAGTACGTATCCAGCTTTGTGGCGTCCCACTCCACCTCCAACATCTCAGAGGTCGTGGATTCCGCTCCATCCAGGCTCTTTGCGCCCGGCATGGCTACTTCGCTAGGGATCTTCTCTCGGCAAAATTACAATAAAACCTGTGGCAAAGTAACTGGACTGTAATCACCGTGCAATGGTCAGAAGTTAAGGTATAGACACTGCAAATGTAAATTCGAAAATCCTCTCCGCTGCCACCAATGTAGGAAGGGGGAGGCTCTAGTTGGCGCAGTGTAGCACTAGCGACAAGCAGGGACTCTCTCTTCCTCGTCAGGGCTGAGGGTTACCTTCCAGACAACCTCTGCTTACCCTCTAGGTAGTGTGGCTTAAGCAGTCTTAGGCTAATCTTTGGGGCACATAGGGTTAAACATTTGCAATATCACACCATAACAACCAACCCACCACACAATGACACCAAACTGTATTTGTAAAAATATATATCTTTATATAGATTTCAGGCAGGCTTGTAAATACAGTTATCAAACTTTCAATATCGGTTCCAGGTTACTTGAGTTCAGGTTGCCACAGTTCTCTTTTAGCAATACGCAGTCTGTTGGGCCTTCTGCCCAGGTTCGACAAGGTTCAGTGTCTCGTAGCGCCTCAATGCGCTCTCCCCGTGGGCCCCGGGGGCCGGGCGCCGTGCGAGCCTCAGTTTCAGAGTAGGCTTGTGTTGGGAGTAGATGGCGCGGTGCGAGCTTGGATTGCAGGACGCTCGCACAGTGAGGATACAACACAGTACCTTTCGATTCTTTTGGAGCGGTCGGCTTCCAGGGGAGCTGTCCCACGTCGCGTTGCTTTTCCGGGGTCGCTGTTCGCTGCGGCTCTCAGCCGGGCAGGTCACGGGTCATCCGGGGCAGCGGTGTTCTGTGGCGGCAGGGTCCTTCCTTCGACGTTCGCTCCGATCTTGGAGTCGGCGGCTGTGTGGTGGCGGCAAGTGGCAGTACGGTCCCCAAGTGCAGGACGTACCCAGCCAAGTGCCGGTTGCAGCTGTGCGCTCACAGCTGAGCTGTCGGGCAGGATACCGACCAGAGGGGGGTTTATCATAGGCAGCTGTCCGTCTTCGCAGGTGGCTTGACGCAGTCAATCCGGGAGCTTGGACCGGACGGGTCCTCCTTTACTTTGCTCTCGGGCTCCCAGTGCAGGTGCAGTCACGGTGTTCGGGCCAGCGGCGGCTGGACCTCACGTTGCTCTCGCTGTTGCTTTGGGCCCCGGTCACGGTGCTTGGGGGGATGTCGATGCCTTGGATACGGGGAGTGTGGCAGGCTTGCCCAGCGCTCCCAGACCCTTCTGTCAGTACTGCAGCGATAAGCAGCACACACAGTCGCTTTCTTCAGGATGTAGCGCCCACTGGTCCTGGGGCGCTGGTCAGGGGGCAAGTTCAGCAGCAAGCCCTTGGAGATCTCTTCAGCAGAGTTTGGCACAAAGTTTCACAAAGCAAAAGTCTCTTGTAGTCTTTCCTTTTCCTCTCCTTCGGCAGCAAGGCACCAGACACAGGCAAGAGTCAGCACTCTTCCTTGTCCTTCCCGGTCCTTCTCGTCGGGCAGAGTTCCTTCTGTAGCACAAACAGGATCTAATTTACAAGGAGCAGGGCTCCTTCTTTTATACTGCATTTCTTTTGTTCTCGCAGGCCAGGGGGGCCTGTGCATAGCCACTTTCAGTCCTTGAGTACTCTGGTGGGTGTACTCCGGCTTCTGCTTTCAGTGTGAGGGGCAGGCGCATCAGAAGCCCCACAGGAGGTGGAGCCACCATTGTGTGGACAGGGGCAGCCAGAAGTACCTTGTTGATGGGGCTTCGCCCTTCCTGGGCCAGGTGTCGGTTGAGTCATCAGTCGCTCCCCAGGAGGGTGGAGCCAGCATTGTGGTGGCAGAGCACAGCAAGATTCAGAGTCAAGAGCCACTCCTACCTCCCACTAAAGTGTAATCTGCGCATTCACCACCTGTCATCCCCCAGCCCTGTCACTCACACATCCCAGACAGTCAGATACACATACCAGCAGAGGCGGGCTGAAATGGTTAAGCAAGCAAATGCTAACTTTCTAAAAGTAGCATTTGCAAACACAGGATATTAAAATAAACTTTACTAAAAGAAATATTTTATCATTCTGAGTTCAGGCATACTAAACACGACTCTCTACCGTGCTCCCTGAGCCGGCTGGGATTATAGGGTGTAATAATTCCAGCCGCTCGTTCTGGCCTAAAGGAAGCAGGTAGCCTTACAATAGTGAAATACGAATTTAGTTGTATTTCACTACTAGGACATGCCACGTACATCAGGGCTTGTCCTACCTTACACTTACAATGCACCCTGCCCTCGGGCCTACCATAGGGGTGACTAACATGAAGTTAAGGGAAGGTTTGGCGGCTGGCAAGTGGGTGCACTTGCCCAGCCAGCGTGACAGTACGCGACTGCACGCGGGGTCTGCAATGGCGGACCCCAGACACATCTTACGGCTGCTTCGGTGGGTGGCGCAACCAGCGCTGCAGGCCCACCAGCAGTATTGGCATCTACAAGCCCTGGCACTCCTGGTGCACTTTACTAGGGACTAACAGTAAATCCAATGAACCAATCATGGACATCAATCACATGTACAATTTACAGTAGGGAGCACTTGCACTGCGGCACGGGTCAGCCGTGGCGCAGTGCCCTGAGTATCGGAAAACCAGCAAAACATCGGAGGCACACCAGCAAAAAGTGGAAGGGAAGCTCACGCCAAGGTGCCAGGTCTAACACCAACCATCAGGCGAACCCTTATTCTGGGCACAATGTTTTCTTACTGTTCCCGGTTGGGACTGGGGCTTGCGGGACTGCTGCGGTGGGGGAGGGTGCACAGCACAGCAGATTCAGGTTGCTGTTGTGGGAGGTGGGAGGGATTGGGGACTGACTTCCAGGTTTTTTTCTTTAGTTATGGCATCAATACAACTCCACTGCTTGTTGAAATTTCATATAGCCACACACAATCTGGCCTACCACGATCATTTCCACTGAGGATATGACAGAGACCCGTCCTACAGCGCCCACATGTAACTTCCTATCATGGAATGTGCATGGGTTAGGAGATCCCCGGAAGCGTTGTCACATCCTAGCTTATCTTGACCGCCAAGGCTTTCACTGCGCCATGCTGCAGGAAACACACTTATCTCCCAACTCATCCTCCACCTTCGCCTCTCGCAGGACTGCTCACAGGAGTTTCTCCTGCTATTCCTCATATGCCGGAGCCACCTCAGTGCTAGTGAAACATACACCCCGATAGGTTCATATGCAGACCCTCAGGGAATGTATAACATACTGTGGGGTAGGCTATTAGGGCAATCATTACTATGGTATTGTGTTATGGCCCAAACTCAGATGATCCAGAGTTTTACCGGATGCTGTGGGGAAAGGTACAGGACGTGGATACCACACACCTGATATGGGGAGGAGACTTCAATGTCACACTCAACCCCAGCCTAGATAGGTCTCACCAGCAATCAAACCACTACACAGCTGCGCAGCGAACACTCAGGGACATCTTGGGGGGGACACTGCCTCGTGGACCCTTGGAGGACCCACCACCCAGAGACACTGCAGGGCTCTTGTTACGCCTCCGCCCACGCCTCCGCCCACGCCTCCTGGTCGCGCATAGATTACTGGCTGGTCGATAGGGGGTTGGCAACTTGGGCAGCACACACCACTTATTTGCCACGCACATATTCGGATCACTCTCCAGCATTGCTGGCCCTCACCCCGCCGCAAGAGGAACCCCCATATTTTGCATGGCGCCTCAATCCGCAATCACTGCTTGACCCTGTTTTTAAAGATGAAATAGAACAAGAAATATCAGACTTCTTCCTTCGTAACACTGGCTGCGTTCCTCAATATTCTACTGTGTGGGAGGCTTTTAAAGTCACCATACGGGGTATCTGCCTGGCAAAAAGTGGTGGGCTAATAAAAGATATCAGAAACATGCTCTACAAATTGGAGGCAGAAATAAAGCAAACTGAGTCTGCTTTCCAGGCCACGCCCTCTCCTACACTGCAGGCACACCTACGCAAACTACTAATCGACTACCAAGACACTGCAGAACGAGAGTGTAAATTCAGGGGGAAATATCACAAAGCTCGACAGTATGGTGAGGGCGAGAGACCGGGTAGAGCATTGACCTCCTCTGTCCATCCCCCATGCTTCACCAACACTGTGCTAGAAATTGAGGCTGAGGACGGACTGACACACAGAAATTCCTCTGACATTTTTGCTGCGTTTAAGTGTTTTTATAAAGATCTATATTCAACCCATTGCCACACTCCAGCAAATTTTGAATCCTTTTTTGAAGATACCGCCATAGCCTGGCTGGGGAACGGTCAAAGAGAATTTCTTCTGTCCCACCATGAGGATGATGAGATCATCTCAGCAATCATGCAATTGCAATCTGGCAAGACCCCGGGCCGGATGGCCTACCGGCCGAATTTTATAAATTGTATGAGCATCTCATTATTCCGGTGTTGAGGCATGTGTTCGAAGAGGCCCACGAGACCGGCATTCTGCCCCGCACAATGCGTGAAGCTCTTATTATATCCTTGCCTAAGCCGGGTAAATCGCCTACGTAACTAAACTCGTTGAGGCCCCTCTCCCTTATAAATGTGGATGCCAAGATTCTCGCCAAACTAATTACCAACCGTATTAGCCCTCTTATTACAGTGCTGGTCCTCCCGGACCAATCGGGATTTGTCCCTTCTAGGAGCACAGCCCACAACCTGAGAACGCTATTCGCTCTACTTCACGATATTGATCCCGAAGAAAATGCGGCCGCCATATTCCTCGATGTCACCAAGGCATTCAACTCCCTGGAATGGGACTACCTTTCCTTTGTATTGACACGCATGGGCTTCCGCCCCCCCCCCCCCCCTCCCCCCATTTAAGGCCTGGATAAACCTACTTTACACTGGCCTCTTTGTCATCGTAATGGTGAATGCCCTGCGCTCCTCCTCCTTCCTGCTGGCGAGAGGCACCAGGCAGGGCTGCCCCCTCTGCCCTCTCCTTTTGTGTTGGCTATTGAATCCCTCGCTGCTAAAATCACACACCATCGAGAACACACCATCATCTACCCAGAGTGGCAGATTCTCATATCATTATACGCAGACGATATTACTTTATATTTGTGACACCCGGACCTTAGCCTGAATCCCATATTGCGCTTATTCATTCTGTTTGGGTGACTATCCGGGGTGAACATCAACTGGTCCAAATCCCAGATATATCCTCTTTCTGACTCTACCACAAGATTTACCCCTGATTTCCCCCTTGCATGGTGTGATGATACTCTTACCTATCTGGGCATCACTGTGACTCGTGCACGCGACAAACTCATGACGACTAACTACTGACTTGCTTTAGACTCCATAAATGATAAAGTCACGAGATGGATAGCGCTACCCCTGTCCATGGCTGGAAGAGCATCACTAATCATAATGGTTATTCTACCCAAACTCCTGTACCTGTTTGTCAACATTCCTTATGCACCAAGACGTCATTTTTTCTCCACCGTCAAGACTCAACTTATCCGACTGCTTTGGGGAGGGAAACAGGCCAGGCTCAGATGGGACATAATCACGCGCCCATTTAATGCGGGAGGGTTCTCGCTGCCAGACATCGAATTATACTTCAGCTGTGCACAGACACACTTCGCTACATATTGGATGAAGCCCCCCCCTACATGCCACATCTGGCGATTGAAGATGGCTACATGCGCCCCATTCCTAGCTCCGCCTATCTCGGCACCCTGACAGACCCCAGACATATTGCATCTACCACTGTACAATGTACCGTTAGCCATGGCATGACCTAGCCAAAATAACCAACTGCACACCACTGTACTCTTTTCTTCTGCCCCTATGCGGGCGACAGGACCTCCCAGTCACACAGGAAGGTGGCTGTCGTCAGCTCCTCCGTTAACTCTCTATACACACCTGGGGACAGCTATACTTCAATGGAAAGTTCAGCACCAGTGACAATTTTTTTAAACAAGTAGACCCTACCCCCCTAGACCGTTTATGTTACATTATACTGCGAGAGGACGTGAAAGCTGCCACACCCACTTTCCCCCTAGAACCCCCAGTTATGCCCCCGCTACATGTACTGCTACAACAAGAAGCCCCAGCACATGTACTGTCAAAATTATACCGAACCATCCAAACCAATAGAGAATATGACTCACCTCCGGCCCGGGGCAAATGGGAGGCAGAGCTCGCTCACCCCATAACCGACGAACAGTCGGCATATTGCTGTGCACAGACTGGGGAAATCTCTGCTAGCAGCAGATTCAGGATAATAACTTACAAATACTTACATCGTCTATATTACACACCAGTGCGACTGCACAGGTTAAAACTACGTGACCACGACCGCTGCGACCGCTACGGCAGGGATGGGGCTGACTTTAGACACTTAGCCTGGGATTGTCCACCAATACAACGCTACTGGGCAGAGGTACTTGCTGCATTGGATTTCATGATTGGCCTACATGTCCCCACAGACCCTCTTACCGCCCTTCCGGACTACACTGAACCTATTGCCGCAAAAAATGCGGAAATACACCTCCATGGCACTATTACTTGCCAAAAGGAAAATCGACTGTAGATGGGGAAGAGGGAGAGCGCCAAAATTTAAGGACTGGCTCAGAGACCTAACATATTGTCAAGAGCAACTACATACTTATGCAGAGCTCCAACCCCCCTCATCACGCCCACGATATATCGGGGGCCGGCTGCAAACCTATTTATTGGAACACACCACAAACAGTAATGCGGACACCTCATAAGAAATATTATCCGCCCCCTCACACTACCCCCTGGCGGAGCGCACGACCATCACATACTGGAAGATTCGGGACGATATGCGACATCGCCACTGGCGTACGGGCCGATACACCCCTTCATTGTGGTAAGATTTCTCTTGTGAATACCACATAAGTGGAGTTGGTTTCTTAATGATGCCTCAGATGTTTACTAATGTTTTGTTATCATATGAATGCTGTGATACTCCTGCCTTCGTACCCGAACACTCCCACTAACGCGGACAGCCCAAGAGGGTTGTGGGCAGCTTGCTGTGTACTCCCCTACCCCAACAATACATTCACCTCACACATTTGCAAAGTCGCTATGCCGGCCAGAACATGGTTGTAGGCAGTAAGCGGAGATGTTAACTAAATTTGGTTTCCAGTAAAGGTTTTTGAAACTTAACACAAAAAAAAGACAATATTTCTATTTTATGGGGAGACGTACTCGGAGAACATCAACTCTAATGTTTGTTATTCTGTGCATAATGTGTGGATAAGATTAGATATTTACCTGCACAGAAATAGGACACTTAATGGTATTTTTAGACAAATATATGCATTCTTTTTTTAACTGACTGCTTTTATAAGAATTGTTTGTTAATTTCAAAATACAAAAAAAAATTGCCTTAAATTTGTGGGGTTGTAGCAGTATTTGTAATTGTCACTCAACTCCTGAATCTTGGTAGCTACCCTGATGTGTAGTTTGCAAATAATTCATATGTAGCAGGGTGATCTTTATGATTTTCTAGAATTTTCAAGGCTGAACCCCTCTTGAATTGGTGATGATCCCCGTTGAAAAACCAAGCATTGGTGGCCACTAGGTCTGACGTGCTTTGCCTAAGCAGCTGGGTGTCCTGCAATTTTATTTTAGCAACCGCCCAGCAGCATGAGCAGGTGAGCAGGGTAGCTGTGTGTGTTTAATCTTATCATGGGCATGGCGGCTGAATGAGGTTGCTAGGGATGGTAAATGTTGTTCCTGTCATGGAAACCATCAGAGAAACAGACCTTTGTCTTCTCTTTCAATTCATTTGTGTTGTAGTAATATGTCTTACAGTGGAAAAAATGATTGCTATTTGTGTACAATAAGTGCATTTGATAAAGAAATGAATGAGACAAAAAATGTGATATTTGAGTAAATTTTTCAGGTGTAGAATAGTTCCTAGCGCATCCCAATTGAAGCACTTCCTAGGAGGCTGAAGAGTTCATATAAACACCTACCTACATGGAAGAGGCGTGAATACCGCCTAAGCTCTACTGTGCCAGCAATTTTAAAGGCTTCTCCCGATGAAACCCTGTGCCGATTCCTCATATAGGAATACGATTCCGAGATTGGAACATGTTTAGTTGCCTGTAAGCCACTTTTCTTCTCAACATTTTGCCGGACGGTGGAAGTTAATGATCTAAACGCACTCCACTCACAGATGCCTGAATTAAAGCTGGCCACTATGGGGACAACTCTGCACATCCATGGCCCTTCATAGTGTAAAGTGCACCCAACAACAAATTAGAATGGATTGACTCGCAGCTGCCCTCGGCAACCCCCCTACCCCCACGCACCGCGCCCAGAACCTCGGCATTGTACGCGACTCCTCCCTCTCCATGGCCCGACAGGTCAACACCGTGGCCTCCACCTGCTTCAACCCCCTCCCCATCCTCCGGGAGACCTTCACTTGGATCCCCCAAATCAAGGAAGACCATCACCCATGCACTCATAACCAGCAGACTGGACTACGAAAATGCCCTCGATGCCGGGATCAACAAGACTCTGCTCGGCAAACCCCAAACCATACAGAACACCACAGCCAGACTCGTCCTCTGCATCCCTCAACATGAACATATCACCCAACACCTACAAAACCTCCACTGGATCCCCATCGAGAAGAGAGTAACTTTCAAGATGCTCACCCACGCCAACAAATGCCTCCACAACACCGGACCTCAAATCTCAACGAGAGAATCTCCTTCCACATACCCAAGAGAAACTTTAGATCCGCCCGACCCCACCCTCGTCGAACCCCCATGCATCCGCAGAGCAAAAACAGGTGGAAGAACCTTCGCCTACATTGCGGCCAAGACCTTGAACAATCCCATGATTGTCATTAGACACGCCCCCACCCTGCAAATCTTCAGGAAGACCATCAAAGCTTGGCTCTTCGACTGAGCGGAGCTGCTCACCCCACCCAGCGCCTTGAGACCCTCACGGGTGAGTAGCTTGCTTAAAATTCCCTGATTGATTGACCCAATTTCTCCACAAGACCACCGATTGTGTGGTATGCTTTTTGCATCTTTTACTCCCTCCAATTAAATGGATGACTCACTCCACACACCTTATTTACCTGACTCCAAGATGAAGACAGGGTCTGCAAAGTATCATCAGCCTAGGCCTGAGCTCTCCACTACCGAGACACTACTGACGTTTTGGTCTCAATTACACTACCTGTTGCTGCAGGGTGAGTAGCGACTCCTCAGTGGATCCTCTACCACAACCACACTCTAACAGGCTCCAACTATTACCATCACCTGCTCAGCGGAACTACCTAGTCTTCAAATCTACCCGATAAGATGGCAGACAAACCACACAAAACTAAGAATGGAAAGGGGAGACCACTCGGTCACCCCGAACGTATGGATGGGTGCCCCGATCCCCCGGGAAACCGTTGCGGGTGGGGGCATGTCACGGCCGGTATGCCCATAGCGGCGAGGTCGGAGCACGCCCCCGCCGCCTAAAAGGGTTGTCCTGAACACCCGCCCGGAAGTCCGTGTACCTATGGGCGGGATGGGGGCGTGGCCCCCGCCTTCCCGCTGCAGGATAAAAGGTGCGGGAATCCAGGGAAGAGTCCTCTTGTTCCTGCGCTCTGACGGCTGAACCACTCGTCGCTCGTGAGCCCTCAAGGGAACAAGCTGCAGTTTTTTGAACGTGTAATCGTTTTTTTTTCTGTTTCATTCGTCAAGGCGTAGTTGGAATCCAAGTCACTCCGGGAGGACAGGCTGTGCTAACGTTGAACGCGGACATGCCTGGTAAGAAGACTGGAAAGAACTCCGAGATGGAACGTATGCTGCGCACATTGGTGAATCAAGTGTCGGCGATGGACAGGAAGTTCGGTAAAGTAGACCAGCTGGGTCGCGGCTTAGCGGCCCTCAGGAAACAAGTGGAGGCCCAAGAGGGACCCTCGGGGCGACCTAAGAGGATCGTAGGGCCTGCTTTGTCAAACATCACCCCAGGGGGGGATAAGGGGAAAAGGAAGAAGGGGAAAGCGGGTCCTAGCGAGGCCCCAGTCCCGTTGGAAGTCCCACCGGTCCCAGTAGCACCAGCGTCCAGCCCGGTACCCACACCGGATGGGGGATTGCCAATCCCTGTGGTTATCACACCGCTGGATGACAACCAGATGCCTCTTGAATTAGCGCTTCAGTTGGCGGCTGTGTTACCCTGGTTAAAGACGGGAGCGGGGGGATCCGCGGCTGTAGAAGACCCGGCCGAAGAAGCTAGACTGATTATTGAACAGTTAAGGCAGACAAGGGGTGCTGGGGCGGCGAACGTGCCTTCTATTTCTCCACAGGTGCCGAAGGTGGTCGCTGTTGAAAACCAGAATAAGTCGACGGACTCGGCTGGAGGTGCGGCGGAGGCCAGTAAGAGATCACGCCCAATGATGAGTGAGGGCGCGGTACCCTCAAGGCGGGAAAGCTTGGCGCAACATATTCACATGGTTGCTAAGGAGATGGTGTGATCCAATAAGTATATTAACATGTTTTCATTGTTAACTGATCATCGAGAGTTAGAATATGCCAAGACTCAGAAGGATTTATGACACCCCAGTGTATGGCGGGCAAAAATGGCAGAATTCAGGGTCGAGGAGTCGATGATGAACTGGATTTTTGTAGCGATTGTCGCTGAACGTACACCAGAAGTGTTGAGTGACCTGGCTTGTTACCAGAGCAGGATCACGAGCTTCCATGAGAAGTATGTAGGAGAAGAATGGAAAGGGTACGACATGGCGTTTAGAAAGGCAAAAGAGTTTAATGAAACATTGACTTGGGATTATTTAGATACGGTATCTTGGCATGCACAGCTCTTGCTGGGTTCAGCGGGTGGTTCAGGGTGGAGCACAAACGGCTCCTGGGCCTTTCCACAGAAACAGTTGCAGCCCTTTCGACCAAGCTACGGGGGGGGAGTCTCAGCCTAGATCGGGCGGGAACGGAAGTAAGCGAGGGGTGTGCTAGGGCTTCAATAAGGGGACGTGTGGCAGGCCGCAAGAAACGTGTAAGTTCAGGCATGCGTGCTCCAGTTGTGGTAACACCTCACACCCTGAAACTAGCTGCCGATCCAGAACCAATGGGACCGGAGGTAAAGGGGGTACCAAGCAGGATTGATGCGGTACCCCGGAAGTCCACACCTTTCACCCCTAGATATCCTGGCTTTGACCCCATGGCTGAACAGATACCCTGATCATGCGTCTGCTGGGATCCTGCGAGATGGCTTCTCACATGGCTTCAGGATCCCGGCGGGCGATTTTTGGGGGGCCCCCTCATGTAAGAACCAACTGTCCGTTCAGCACAACCCGGCGGTTGCCGCCAAAAAGACCGCCAAGGAGGTTAGCTTGGGGCGGGTTGCAGGACCTTTTTGTGACCCACCAACAGCTGATTTTGTATGTTCCCCATTAGGGGTGGTGCCTAAAAAGGACCCGGGGGAGTACAGGCTCATCCATAATTTGTCGGCACCAAGAGGGGGGCTTCCGTCAATGAGGCGATCGACCCTGACATTTGCAGTGTAAAGTATGCATCTTTCGATGACGCAGTGGTATTGTTGAATCGCTTAGGCCCCGGTGCATTGTTAGCAAAGTCGGATATTGAATCTGCATTTAGGTTGCTTCCGGTGCATCCCCAAGATCAGCGCTTGCTGGGTTTTACGTTTCAGGGGAAATACTACATGGATATGTGCATGCCAATGGGTTGTTCAATTTCGTGTGCCTAATTTGAAATGTTTAGCTCGTTTCTGGAGTGGGTGTTCTCAAAGGCCACAGGGCACCAAAATGTGATGCATTATCTGGATGATTTCCTCTTTCTCGGCCCAGCGGGCACTCGGGACTGTGCACAGGCATTGCAGGACTTCTGCGTGCTCATGCGGGGTTTCGGGGTACCGTTGGCGCCAGGTAAGACAGTGGGACCGACTACCTCCCTGGAGTTTTTGGGCATAGAACTAGACTCCGTGGAGGGTTGCTTCCGCTTGCCGGCAGAAAAGATCGCCAAATTCAGGGCTTCCTTGTTGCAGTGTCTCCGGAACGAGAAAGTGACATTGCACCAATTACAGCAAACAGTGGGTCAGCTTAACTTTGCATTAAGAGTGATACCGATGTCTCGCCCTTTCTCACGATCCATTGCCCAGTCCATGGTAGGTCTCAAGGAAGGGCACCATCACACGAGACTGTCGGCGGAGGTTCGCCAGGACATGCTTATCTGGCTGGCATTCCTGGCGGACTTCAACGGCCGAGTGGTCTGGAGCAAACCCCCGGTCTCGTCGGCGGAACTAGGCTTATGGACCGACTCGGCGGGCAGCGTGGGGTTTGGCGCGATCCTCGGAAACCATTGGTCGGCCCAAAGATGGCCAGCATGGTGGGAAGCAAGCGGTTTGACGAATAACATTGGCTTCCTAGAGCTCTTCCCCATCTGGGTGGCTCTGTCGGCATGGCCGGAGGAATTCAGAGACCGCTCGGTGGTATTTTGGTCCGATAACGTGACTGTGGTTGAGTGCATTAATCAGCAGGCAGCACGCTGCAAATGGATATTGCGATTGTTGAAAGAAATTGTGTTGAAATGCTTGAGATTAAACGTACAGTTCAGGGCAAAGCATGTGCTGGGTGTACTGAATAATGCAGCTGATGCGCTCTCTCGTTTCAAAATGCAGGCTTTCAGGGATTGTTTACCCTCAGCGGAGCTAGTGGCAGCGCCATTTCCCGAAGCACTATGGCAAATCGGCGCCCCGGACTACAAAACCTCGTGGCAGCCAGTTTAGCGCCCAGGACAAGGAAAGCTTATGAAGGGGCGTTCCGATCGTACTGCGCCTTTTTGGGCCCGGCAGGGGAGCATAGATGGGGTCAGGAGGAGTCCTTTGTCCGATTCTTAGTGGCACTTCTTGAGGAAGGCCGGTCGGCGGCAACAGCAAGTCGGTATAAGGCCGCCATATCATTTATGGCCCAGCTCCATGGGGACCCGACGGACTCCTTTCTAGTCAGGAAGGCTCTGCGCGGCTGGCGGCGCTTAGAGGGGTGCAGAAAGGATAACAGGCACCCAATAGGGTTTGACAAGTTGACCTCCTTGCTGGCTAAACTAGAAGAGACATGCTCCTCACCTAGCGAGGTTATACTATTCCGGGCAGCGTTCGCATTGGCGTTTTATGGGGCCCTGCGGGTGAGCGAACTAGTGGCTGCCAACAAAAGAGATACGGAAGGGGGTCTGCGCAGGGATCACATCCAAGTGAGGGGGGATTCTTTGCTGATCTCAATAGCCAGGTCAAAGACGGACCAGGAGGCCCAGGGGAATAGCGTTGTGTTACAGCGCACTCCAGGTAGTCCCGGTTGTCCAGTAAGGCATGTTGAGGCCTACCTAAGACAAAGGTTGACAACGTGGGGGGGGGCCTTGCTACGACATACGGACGGCACCCCGTTGACAAGGTTTCAGTTTCAGAGGGTGCTGGCAATCACGATTGCAGCTGCGGACTTGAACCCGAGTGATTTTGGGACCCATTCATTTAGGATAGGCGCCGCTACAGAAGCTACAGCTCAAGGTCTGCAGGCAGACAAGGTTAAGCAGTTAGGCCGCTGGTCTTCGAACTGTTTCAAGAGGTACGTGCGACTGCACATGTTGTAAGTTACTGATGAAGTGCACTCACGCTTGTTGTCTTTTGTTTGGATTACAGTTTCATGAGCCTGTGACGCAGGGCGTAAATTGGGACCGGCCCAGCATCAGATAACCACCACTTCAGGAAAAAGGAATGGAAGACATGTGGTCTGGGTCGTGGGCCACTCATACGTGAGGCGTGCCGGGGACATATTCAAGACAGGTGATGTGATCCACACATCTGGGGAATATGGGTTCAGGGTGTCCTTCTACGGGAAGGGCGGCCTGTGTATTGACCGACTGCAAAGTTTTGTGGAAGAATTACTAGGGCGGCACAGGTCACCGCCATCTGTAGTCATAGTGCACATTGGGGCAATGAATCGGTAAGACTGGGCAGACGGGCTTTAGTTGAGTACATACTTTCTGCTGTTAGCTGGTTAGCAAAAAGGCTCCCAGGATGTACAATAGCCTGGTCTCACCTGATTCCGAGGAGGGTATGGCGGGGTGGTTTGTCCACGACAGCGTTGAACCATTCGGTAAAGAGGTTCAACAATAAAATGGAGAAATTGTTTCGCTCTGCTCATCTTTAAAGCATATCGCATGGGTGCATATGGGGGGATCACTGTTATTCTGAGGATGGGGTACACCTGTCCAGGGCGGGGAATGATTTATTGATAGGAGACATGATAGCTTGGCTAGTGGGGTTGAGGAGACATGACCTATAGGAGGTGTGGGGGGCCAGAGAGTCGGTCAACTATCTGGCCTGTGGCAGTAAGGTCATGATCGGTGAGCAGTGATTTCAAGGTACCTAGGGGGGCGCCACCCATTATGGATGGGAGCGCCCGGGGGGAGGCGGCCATTGGCCCCTCCCACGGGGGGCGGCACCCATTACGGATGGGTTGCCCAGGGGGAGACGGCCATAGGCCCCTCCCAGGGAGAGATGGCTATATGCCCCTCCCCAGAATTTCCCGGGGGCTGGATATCCGCTCCGGCGGAAGAGAGTGCAGGGAAAGGGGGGGAGACCACGCTGTCCTTCTTATGGATACCCCGCACGGGAACTCAGATGACCTTAAGATGGCGTCGAGTGAAAGGGGGCCCCCACGACAAGGGAAGTTACAGTTGGCTACGAGGGTAAAGTCCTCTGCGCATGCGCCACTCACACGTGAGGGCGGGAATTGGGTGATAGAGATCTGACAGCAGTTAAGACCTTGCCGTTGGCCCCTAACGTTAGGATGTACAAATTCGTATCTAATGCATTTTGTCATGATGTTAGACTCGGTTAGGAAATCTTTGTATTAGAGATTTGTTAAGGTTAGCCTGAATACCTGTCTTTATCAAATGTAATGGAAGTTGAATTTGTACATGATACATGAAACGTTTTTAATTTAAAGTTTTAAATTTTGTTTAATATTTTAATAAGTACGGCCAGGGGGGTCGTGAGGCCCCCCCGCCTTCCAAAAGTTCAAACTGTGTCTGTCTCCTCCCATTGGGATAGGTGGTGGAAGGGGTGGCGGGCATCCCGGCCCATATGGAAAGGGGAGACCACTCGGTCACCCCGAACGTATGGATGGGTGCCCCGATCCCCCGGGAAACCGTTGCGGGCGGGGGCGTGTCACGGCCGGTATGCCCATAGCGGCGTGGTCGGAGCACACCCCCGCCGCCTAAAAGGGTTGTCCTAAACACCCGCCCGGAAGTCCATGTACCTATGGGCGGGATGGGGGCGCGGCCCCCGCCTTCCCGCTGCTGGATAAAAGGCGCGGGAATCCAGGGAAGCGTCCTCTTGTTCCTGCTCTCTGAAGGCTGCACCACTCGACGCGCGTGAGCCCTCAAGGGAACAAGCTGCAGTTTTTTGAACCACCCACCAGCCCCTGTTGCAAATATTTGGCGTGAACAAAGTCCTATGTTGCTGTTTGATTGTAATAAAACATTTTTGTTGGAATCATTGCTTTCATCCTAAATTGATGACAAGAGTATGCATGTAACGGAATACTTGCTTATAGGCCTTTTTTCCTTTGTAGAAATGTTAAGGAATGTATGCAATAAAGATTGTTCTGTGCTATAGGACCCTTTTTCCTTTGTAGCAATGTTGAAGTCAGTGGATATATCGAGCTGTACTACAAGAGTAAGCATAGGTTTCTTTTCCCTAGTAGGTAACTAATTGTCGTATTTATTTAGTCTTCGGTCGGGCGGTAAGGTCATGATCGGTGAGCAGTGACTTCAAGGTCCCTAGGGGGGGCGCCACCCATTATGGATGGGAGCGCCCGGGGTGAGGCGGCCATTGGGCCCTCCCACTGGGGGGCGGCACCCATTACGGATTGGTCGCCCAGGGGGAGACGGCCATAGGCCCCTCCCAGGGGGAGACGGCTATATGCCCCTCCCCAGAATTTCCCGGGGGCCGGATATCCGCTCCGGCGGAAGAGAGTGCGGGGAAAGGGGGGGAGTCCATGCTGTCCTTCTTACGGATACCCCGCACGGGAACTCAGACGACCTTAAGATGGCGTTGAGTGAAAGGGGGCCCCCACGACAAGGGAAGTTACAGTTGGCTACGAGGGTAAAGTCCTCTGCGCATGCGCCACTCACACGTGAGGGCGGGAATTGGGTGATAGGGATCTGACACCGGTTAAGACCTTGCCGTTGGCCCCTAACTTTAGGATGTACAAATTCGTATATAATGCATTTTGTCATTATGTTAGACTCGGTTAGGAAATCTTTGTATTAGAGATTTGTTAAGGTTAGCCTGAATACCTGTCTTCATCAAATGTAATGGAAGTTGAATTTGTACATGATACATGAAATGTTTTTAATTTAAAGTTTTAAATTTTGTTTCATATTTTAATAAATACGGCCGGGGGGGTCGTGAGGCCCCCCCGCCTTCCAAAAGTTCAAACTGTGTCTGTCTCCTCCCATTGGGATAGGTGATGGAAGGGGTGGCGGGCATCCCGGCCCATATGGAAAGGGGAGACCACTCGGTCACCCCGAACGTATGGATGGGTGCCCCGATCCCCCGGGAAACCGTTGCGGGCGGTGGGCGTGTCATGGCCGGTATGCCCATAGCGCCGTGGTCGGAGCACGCCCCCGCCGCCTAAAAGGGTTGTCCTAAACACCCGCCCGGAAGTCCGTGTACCTATGGGCGGGATGGGGGCGCGGCCCCCGCCTTCCCGCTGCTGGATAATAGGCGCGGGAATCCAGGGAAGCGTCCTCTTGTTCCTGCGCTCTGAAGGCTGCACCACTCGTCGCTCGTGAGCCCTCAAGGGAACAAGCTGCAGTTTTTTGACCCACCCACCAGCCCCTGTTGCAAATATTCGGAGTGAACCACACGAGCACACCCTCACTTCCGCCCTACATCCTCACTTCCGCCCTGCTGGCCAATTGGCAGGTTAGCGGTCTAGTGAATATCTTCCCCTGTGTACTTAATGACACAATGGCGGAAGCGCAGCGGACGAGCGCAGCGGGAGCGCCGACTTCGCGCCGAAGTCGTGCCAAAGTCCTGCCCTTCTGCGCCCGTCCGCGCCAGCACGGGCCCAGGGACCAGTCCCCCTGTCCGTGATCCCATAACTTATTCTCGCACCACCTTACTGCGGTTGCGGGGGTCGGCTTTCTCCACGGACACTGTCCTTAACTGTCAAGATGCGCCCCTTACCTGCCCAATCTGCTCCCTTGCATTGGACTCTTTCACTTCAATCACAGACTGCATGTCTTCTACCTTCTGGAATATTCCTTCCCCTATGCACACCTCCTCTTCTATTCCGCACAAACCATGTTCCCTTTTGAGGTTTATCGGCATTAACTGCCGATCTCTCTCGAAACACAAGAGAGATATATTTGACCTTCTGGAGACAGCTAGCCCAGCTGCCATGTTTGTCACTGAAACTTGGTTAAATGATAGCTCTGGCCCTGACATCGCCATGGCTCTCCCCAATGATTACACCTATGTGGGGCGAAACCGGGTTCTCAAAGAGGGCGGGGGAAATGCCATTATTTTTAAGAGAGAATTCTCTTGTAAATGGGAAGACCTCGATTTTCCAAACTGTGAAGCTGGTTTGTTTAAACTTTTTCTTTCTCCTCACTTCACTTTAACTGGTACACTGATCTATCGCCCACCGGGCTCCGCTGGTAGTTGGGCTTCTTCCTTTTCTGAACTTATTGCCCCTTTTATAGCACAATCGACTAATTTTCTTGTCGTTGGTGACCTAAATATCCATTTTAACTCTGTTTCGTGTGCTATCACTACGCGTCTTTTACAGGATCTTGCAGCCTTAGATCTTCACCTTCATAATTCCGGCCCTATCCATAAGGCCGGCAATCTATTAGACCCCATCATTTCTAACCTTACTGGCATTTCCTATCAATCTTCATCTCCGGTCACCTGGTCTGATCATTTTATTGTTAACTTTTCAATTAAAATGACTGTATCTAACTCCTCTAACCCTGCTCTCCCTCATAAAGCTAGTAGGAACTGGAAACGTCTAGATGTAGACAAATTAAATTCTTTTCTTGCTAACTCAAAACCTACGTTTTCCAGTATGACTATTAAAGAGTTACCCGTTGTCAGATCTTGGCTGACAACAGCCTTGGATTCCTGTCTTCCAACTCAAAGAAATAAATCACAAATCCATCACCCGCCGGCACCTTGGTTTAATGACTCCCTTCGCCAAGAAAAATCCAACTGCAAAAAACTGGAACGCATATGGCGTTCCAATTACGGCCCAGATCATAAAGTAAAATACAAGGCTGCCCTTAAAGCTTATCACTCGGCCTGTGACATCGCCAGAGCCAATTTTGCTTATAGCACCATACTTACGGCTCAAAATAGGCCGAAGGCCCTGTTTAAAATAGTCAAAGAGCTCTCAGGTGCGTCCTCTGTACCTAAGGACCCCTGCCTGGACACTGCCCAGTGTAATGCTTTAGCCAACTTCTTTCTTGAGAAAATTGATAGGATCTATGATATTTTTAATTCTACTCCCACGGCTCCCACTCCCTCTGATCAAGTTTTACTCAATTCCCTTCCTGCTACTATCACCAGCTCAACGCCCGCTACTCCCCTACTCCATGCTTGGGAACCTATCTCCCCTTTGCTTCTAAAAAAGTATCTTCAAGATATAAAATCTGGTTCCCCCCTTGACCCAATGCCCCCTCAAATTCTGAGTTCCTTGGACCCAGCCTTACTCCATATTATTTTGGAGGTCTTGAATGCTTCACTAACTGAAGCTATTGTTCCAAATGAATGGAAGCACTCAATGGTGGTCCCTTTATTAAATAAGGCCAACGCTGATCCCAACAACCCATCTAATTTTCGCCCTATTTCTTTGCTCTCATGTTTTTCTAAGATTCTTGAGAAACATGTCAATTCCTTGCTCAATTCCTACGTTGAAACTTCTAATCTTCTTCATGGTTCTCAATCCGGGTTCAGGGCTGGTTTCTCTACTGAGACCACTCTCCTTGGTATGTCGGAGACCATCAGAAGACAGGTGGACAATGGGGAGGCAGTGGCACTCATCTTGCTTGATTTGAGTGCCGCATTCGACACCATCTCCTATTCCATCTTGTTGTCCACCTTGAAATCTGTGGGTGTCGGTGGTTCCGCCCTGGCCTGGATTGCTAATTTCCTTTCTGATCGCACGTTTCAAGTTTTTTCCTCTACATCTGTTTCGTCAATACTCCCCTCTACTCATGGTGTTCCCCAAGGGTCTATCCTCAGCCCTCTTTTTTTAATCTGTATGTGAGACCTCTTGCTTTTTTAGCTGAACAGGCTGGTCTCACAATTTATTCCTATGCTGATGACACTCAAGTCATCTACTCACTTTCTACCAATAAAAATCTTCCTTCCTCCTCTCTACAGTCTGGACTGAAACAAATATCTGATTGGATGCTCAAGCACAAATTAAAATTAAACGGGGACAAAACCGAACTGCTCCTGTTTGGCTCAGACACCTCGCTCTGGGGCCCACAACATTGGCCTCCGGAGATTGGCCCTCTACCTACCCCAACTGTGACAGCCCGTAATCTTGGGGTCCTCCTTGACAATCAACTATCCTTCAAGCAACACGTTGTGAAAGTCTCCGCCACCTGTACCACCATCATCAGGTGGCTGAGGAAAATCACGTGGATGCTGCCTGCTGACACCCTGAGGACTGTAGTCCAGGCTCTTGTCACCTCACGCCTGGACTATGGGAACATCTTACTCCTGGGTGCCTGCAAGGAGGTAACCAGGAAGTACCAGGTGGTACAGAATATGGCAGTTCGCCTTATATGTAATCTGCCTGCCAGAGCCTCGGCCGCGTCTCATATGCGTAAACTGCACTGGTTGCGAACTGAGAGCCGAGTCAAATTCAAAGCACTTTGTTTAATGCACCGGATTAAGACTGGTAGAGCCCCGAACTATCTATCCGCTTTGGTGCAGCAATATGTTCCCCCCCCGCACACTTAGGTCGTCCACTCAGAACAAGTTTAGGATACCGCGTGTCAACAGAGCCAAAATGGGAGGGCGCTCGTTCTCCCTGTTGGCACCTTCCTTATGAAATTCCTTACCCCAATTTTTGCGTTCTGAATTGTGCTATTTGACATTCCGTAAAGGAATTAAGACCTGGCTTTTTAATACTTAACTTCTGTTCCGATGTTCCTCTCACCTTGTATACCTTTCTGTTTGCCTTAGCGCCGGGAAACCTCCGGGTAGCTGCGCGCTTAACAAATGTAATTATAATAATAATAATAACAAAGTCCTGTGTTGCTGTTTGATTGTAATAAAACATTTTTGTTGGAATCATTGCTTTCATCCTAAATTGATGACAAGAGTATGCATGTAACGGAATACTTGCTAATAGGCCTTTTTTCCTTTGTAGAAATATTAAGGAATGTATGCAATAAAGATTGTTCTGTGCTATAGGACCCTTTTTCCTTTGTAGCAATGTTGAAGTCAGTGGATATATCGAGCTGTACTACAAGAGTAAGCATAGGTTTATTTCCCCTAGTAGGTAACTAATTGTCGTATTTATTTAGTCTTCGGTCGGGCGGTAAGGTCTTGATCAGTGAGCCGTAATTTCAAGGTCTCTAGGGGGGCGCCACCCATTATGGATGGGAGCGCCCGGGGTGAGGTGGCCATTACGGATGGGTCGCCCGGGGGAGACAGCCATAGGCCCCTCCCAGGGGGAGACGGCTATATGCCCCTCCCCAGAATTTCCCGGGGGCCGGATATCCGCTCCGGCAGAAGAGAGTGCGGGGAAAGGGGGGGGAGTCCACGCTGTCCTTCTTACGGATACCCCGCATGGGAACTCAGACGACCTGAAGATGGCGTCGAGTGAAGGGGGCCCCCAAGACAAGGGAAGTTACAGTTGGCTACGAGGGTAAAGTCCTCTGCGCATGCGCCACTCACACATGAGGGCGGGAATTGGGTGATAGGGATCTGACACCAGTTGAGACCTTGCCGTTGGCCCCTAATGTTAGGATGTACAAATTCGTATATAATGCATTTTGTCATGATGTTAGACTCAGTTAGGAAATCTTTGTATTAGAGATTTGTTAAGGTTAGCCTGAATACCTGTCTTCATCAAATGTAATGGAAGTTGAATTTGTACATGATACATGAAACGTTTTTAATTTAAAGTTTTAAATTTTGTTTCATATTTTAATAAATATGGCCGGGGGGGTCGTGAGGCCCCCCCGCCTTCCAAAAGTTCAAACTGTGTCTCTCTCCTCCCATTGGGATAGGGTGTGGAAGGGGTGGCGGGCATCCCGGCCCATAAAGCAAGGGGGGGCATAAAGACTTAACATTTGGATAAAAGAGAACTAAAAATAAACCCCCACGCTAGAATCTCCTATCAATCTAAGCAGAGCCCTGGCCCTGCACTAGATCTCATCATGCAGAAGCTGAAAACCCTTTACGTCAATCCACCAAAACCAGCACAGACATGATACAAAACAGTATCTCATGCTTCAAACAAGACATTCAGTCCCGGTGGAACAGAGCTTAAACTTATCAATTTTAGTGGGGAAATATACCCATACGCTGCGGTCTGGGCGGTGAGCGCTCGGCCGCATTTCCTATTAGGAGGGGGGTCAGACAGGGATGTGTCTTGGCCCCCTTTCTTTTTAATCTTTATAATAATAGTTTGGGTGAGGCACTTTTGAAAGATAATCAAGTCTTCCCTCAAGTAGCCATGCGTCCAATACCAGCACTCCTATATACGGATGATGCTGTGTTGATGTCCGGTACTCAAATAGGCCTTGAGAGGGTTTTAGACAGTGTTTCTAAGTGTATGGATGACCTTGGTCTAACAGTTAATACCTCTAAAACGTTCATTATGCGGTGTGGTAATGGCAGTAAGAGGTGCAAGGAAATGTTTGTGACCGGCCAGAAGATTGGGGTTGCTATGATATTTTTGTACCTCTGATTTTATTTGATCACAATGATTCCATGGGTTCAAGCTTATCAGCTAAGAAATTAGCCCTTCTAAGATCAACAAGTGCCCTTACTAACTTTGCTAAGCAAATTGGGAAAGAGACCACCAGTAGAGCTTATTAAAATCTATAAAGCAAAGTGTGTCTCCACCACGGTATATGGAGCAGGGGTCTGGGGTTTTGCTGATCTGCTTCCGATTCAACGGGTCGAAAACTCCTTTCTTAGATACATCTTATCTGTACCAAATAGCACTTCATCATATATGTGTCAATCCGAGTTGGGTCTTCCCTACATCTCTGATCTAATAAAGCTAAAGCCTATACTCTTATGGCACAAGCTCTGGAACAGAGTTGAAACATAGCTAAATAGAGATATTCTCTTAGACATTTTGAAACTAGAAGGAGCCCTGAAGATCCCATGGGTAAAATATGTTCGAGGCTTCTTTCAAGATCTAGGTTGTACTGAATATTTTACTAAACCCGGAACAACTCAGATGATAAAGAGAAAAGAGTTAAAAAAAAGAGGGCCTTTTGCTACTGGACACGATCAGACTGTCTTCAGAAGTTATAAAGCCAACAGTGTGGCATAATCAACTGATGTTAACTACTTTTAATATTCAACCCTGCCATACTTATGTACCAGGTGTTTACGATAGGTTTGTACTGACTAGATTCAGTTTGGGAGTGTTCCACAGACTTGTTACCTTTCCGACTATGAACGACTGGGCTCAAGAACTTCAAAAGTGCTCCTGTGATAACATTTCAGCACAATCTACTATTTAGGATTATTACCTTTTTAAAACAAGTACTGAGTCAAGTACTGATTCAAAGGAAACGCATATGTACTTACATTTCTGTGTCTAGAAAGTGGAACGTGTAATATTTTTATCATGAAAATTGATTCTATAATGAACTAAAGATTATATTTTTTAAATTGCTTGTTATTTTTTTATGCAATGTTCTATGTGTATGTTTTATTGTGCTTTTATGATTGACTAACAAAGCAAACAAATAAAGTTGACTTTGACTTGACAGTCCCTTGAGGAAGACTTTCAGAAGCCAAATCACGGATAAGCATTCTGGAGGACCACAAACAGAACTTGACTGGAGCTCAAAAGTCCACCTCACTAAAGATTGCACAATTGGAAAGGCGCATCACTGACCTGGAAGATCGACACAGAAGAGGAAATCTCACATCTTTTGGTCTTCCAGAAGGTGCTGAATACTATGCACCCTCCTGCTCCGTGTTTGTGCGAAAATGGATACCTCTAGGTCTCAGCCTTGATAAGGATATTGAAATGACTTGTGCCCATAAAGTCTCCACGCATAAACCTAAAAACACCTCCTACCCTAGGGCTCTGACCTTCAGACCTATCCGCAAATCACACATTTAACAAACCATCTCACACATGAAGGAAGTACAGAAAATTAGATGGAAAGGTGTCTCTATAGGTATCACACAAGACTACTCTAAAGACACTGTGAGGAAAAGGAATTCCTGCTTATCCAGGAGCAAGATCCTCAAAAACCTTTCTCATGCAATTTTCCTTCATTAGACCTATACAGTTTGAAGACCTCTTCAACGTAAAACAAACTATTTTTGATGACCCTGAAAACTTGGACTCTTTTATTGATGAGATTCAAGATCCACACATGTTCGCCTGATTAAGTTACTGCAACATGTATTAACCTCTCTCTACTACGGTTGGTATGCTCTGTCTCTTTGCAAGGCACTAACTGGTTACTCACTAACCACCATATGATAACTTGCACTAATACACCCAGAAACTCTACTAATACACTTACAACCATTTTCCCATGAGATCTGCATGCTGCCATCTCTGTTTGCCATGCAACTTCGACATTTTCACTGGCTAATGTCCACCATACTAATAATATCATCTACTAATGATTGTGATCGCTGTGAGTGCAGGATGAGCGTGAATGAAAGTGAAGGGCGAGAATGAGGAGAGAGCTGTCTGAATGCAAGGTGCATTCCCAGACACTTGAAGTAGCTCAGCATGTTATTGACGGTGGTGTAGAGTTTCAGATATAAGTTAAACTATTCCTATTATGGAATTAATCGGGGATCAAGGGTGGAGGAAATAATGTGCTGATCCGGCAACAAACTTCCAGTCTTATGATTAGGGTTGCCATCTCATTATTTTGATGTCCCAGATGGTACAAAAATAAGGAGTCACCTGAAGCACTATTTTCAGCACTAATCTGTGTATACTTCGAACAGCAAATATAACTAGAAAGCACTTTTAATTGTGCTCTAGGGCTGCCTGAATGATCCATGACTGATAATTAAAGGGTACAAAGAGCGAAAAGTCACATTAAAAATAAATACATACTTTTTTTTATTTATAACCCTAGTTAGTGTCAAGACAAGGTCTTTGCAGGCTTTAATACCTGGCTGGCATTTTTCTTTTGGCAACCCTACTTTCTTTTCATGAAATGCATTCTCATACTAGGGCAGTAAATGTAAAATGCAAGTGTAAGGAATAGGCAGAGTGGGTGCCCAAGGTGCACTGGAACCAGAAAGAAAGAGTGAGCCTCAGAAACCAGTTTACAAAGGTATGTAAATATGCAAGTGGTCTTTAAAGACCTGTAAAAAACTCAGGCGTGCCTGAGGTAAGACTCCAGACACTGCCTAGCGGAGTCCACAGCTGCAAAACCCGGGCTGAGACGCACGACGGGGAGGAGCGCTGAAGCCCTTTTAGCCGTATGGGCGTTGCGTGCCTGCTTTGTAGACCCCTTTTCTCCATGGCACAGAAGAACACATAACAACATATGAAATAAAACAGCCCTGATCATTGTCTAGAAATTGTGCCATATGTCACAACAAAGACAGAACACAAACAAGCTCTAAGAGCTGAACCAGACCCTGGCTCAGCTGTGGCTATCCCTATTAATTTCATGGCTTGCCCACCTCTACTATTAAGGCTTTCTCACTCCGGCAATAAACAGGGAGCTCACCCTGCCATGTTGCACTGCTACCACGTACCAGTATCGGGCAGTGCTTAATTTGAGCCTGGTGTTTCTGGTGCTCGGCACTGCTCTTAACTGTCGACAACGGGCTTGTAACAGTCTGCCACCTGGTGGCTCTGTCTGTCTAATCTAAAGATGAACACAACAACAGTTGTTTATTAATTCAATATGCATTAAAATAACAGTTGACTGCCGCTCAAGCGATTCTTATACCTTTCTGGGCCTGGAACAGGCTGAATTGTCACACTTGTTGGAGTGTGATGATTAGTTATTGTGTTGATACTGCCATTGGCAGCTCTGAGAGGGACCATTTGTGGGCAAACCTGCAGTGGACTGTGGCGAGAGCCCTGGCACGTATTTTACTTTTACAAACTAAGCACTGGTATCGGGGCTCCTCTGGCAGACTCAACAGTGAGGAGAGAAGCTCACTGTACACATTTCTTTGAGGTCCCTGAGAGGGATCACTTTGCAGATGCTGTGCCCACTTTAGGAGGAGGGCAGACAGGAGAGGGCTGGAACATCTGTGCAATATTCTGCTTCTTGGCTGGATGCTGGCATGCTGAACCACTGAGGTCGTGACCTGCTGATGGAGACAAAAAAGGCACTTTTAGCTAATCCCATTCAATGCTAAATTGTCCGCACAGACAGCTGAGCCCTAAGAGTGAGCAGAGACTTGCACCCTCCATGCTCATTCAGAGGCAGACATTTTAAGTGTTACAGCAACATATGGGTGGTTAATTTGTCAACGTTTTTGCAATTGATTGGCGCTCATTGTTTGTGACCAGGCTTATTTTTCATCATAAGACTTTGAAAGAGGGCAAAGGCAACAAAAGGGTGACGAGGCGAACAGGAAACAGGGGCAGCGGGAGAAGGAAGGAAAAAGAACCCGAAAAAGAGATCAAGAGACAGAAAGTGGAAGAAAGAGTCTGAGTCATGAGGTGGAATCAAGACTAGGCAGCGCTGGTGCTCTGCAGCCCTTCTGCTTTGTGTATAGGCACAACGCCGTTCATGTGAAATCGGCCCGGTTTCCAACCCTGGGATTATGGATGAAACAAACCTTGGAAAGATAACAGGTGGGTCAAGCCACGGTCAACTGAAAACCCCCAAAAGACACCACACACATATCCTCATATTGTCGATAGCTCTGCAGCAGTCGTGGTGCCGTGCAGCTGTACAGGAGCACCCTTCACACATGACTATTATTTTGCTCGTCCACGGCTTGTTTCATTGCTTGCTCAAGCTGAGGCCACTCTGAATCCTGATCCAACAACTTCCGGTTTCATCAGAGAGCCAAATGAAGTGAGATCCGGGTTTGTGGTCACAAACTTACACAGAGGGATTGGCCCTTCAGGGAACTTCCGAAGAGGGTGATGGGATCTGTGTAAACAGGAACAATTTCCCCAAGAAGGGATTGCTGCTCACATTGGCTCAGCTGTTCTCGGAATAACAGCCAACCTTCCGAGAACATTGAAGGGCAGCTGGTGATAGGAAACAGACTCAGGTTTCACCGTGTCAAAATATTGTCAGCGGTGTTTGCACGAACTCTCGGAGGAACTTCCTAGCGCGGATTCCCTACATAGTCTGTGTCCGAGGCGCAACTAGAGCCACGTTTCAGGGGGGGAAAGGGGGAGGAGGGTGGGAGGGGTGTAGAAAAAATTTCGGGGGGGCTGAACCTTTAATCATTAGGCAGAGTGGAGCTGCAGGGCCTCCAACAAGGGGTGAAACAACTGCAAGGCCTAATTAGCATTCAAATGGTCTTTTAAAGACCAGCGAAATGTTCGGGTGTGGCTGTGTGTGTGCCCGGGATCTGTCTCATCCCGGGCTGCCACACACGACGGGTGGGGGGGGGGGGGGGGGGGGGGGTGAAGCCCGGTGAGTCCAATGGGTGTTGCATGCCTGGTCTGGGTTGCATAGAGGCGTGGGGTTCCAAGAACCGGCATGGACGCATCAGGTCAAGGGGGAAATACCGGTCGGCCAACAGGAAATCCAGGGGCAGATTTACAAGCCCCTTGTGACACTTTTGCGTCACTTTCCCCATGTTAAAAGTGACACACCAGTGGCGCATGGGCAGGGCCAGACTGGGAACCACAACCGGCCCTGGTAAAGTGCTCGGGTGGCCCCCCTTCCCCCTTCGGGGGGGAGGGGGGGGAGGTGCCGCCGAGCTCTTTGCCGGGCCGTTTTTGGCCAATTTTGGTACAGGGACGATTTTGCAGATATGCTGCACAAACGGCCCTGTAACAAAAACGGCCCCTAGGGGCCCAAAACCGACCCCGACCCGTGCGGTGCACCGGAGGATTGCCCGGTGCCCTCTATGGCCAGTCCGGCCCTGTGCATGGGGTTTGTAAATCTGCCCCCCAGCACATAACTGGACTCTGGAATTATGCCTCCTATTCTCCAGGTATCAAGCTCTTGAGGGACAGTTTTGGTAATGGCAAATCTTATTTAAATGTCTTTCTTTATCTTCTTTGTTTCTCTCTTTTTAGGTCTCGCCTGTCAATGCGCATGCGCATTGAGCTTGCGAGACTATGGGGGCTTAAACAGACTTTAACCAACTTGCGATTCCATGGCGATTCCTTGCAGTGCCCGTCAAATTGAAGCTCAATGCGCAAGCGCATTGACATTAAAAGCGCGTGCACATGAAAGCGACAAGGCTCCCTCCCACGGCTATCCCCACCCCCAGCCGCCAGCACCTCCCCTCTCTCTCCCCGCACACAGCCAGGCTCGCATTTCTCCTCCCCCTCCCCAGCCGCCAGCACCTCCCCTCTCTCTCCCAGCACACAGCCAGACTCGCATTTCTCCACAGCCAGGCTGGCATTTCTCCTACCCCTCCCCAGGCACCAGCTCCTCCCCTCTCTCTCCCTGCAGTTTCACGGCCGTGTCTCGTCTTAAACCCTTAAACCTGCACAACTCATTTTTTGCCCACTGAAACAGACTATTTTTTAAACAAAATTCGCCAGCCTTCGACATCTGTTCCCCAGCCCCCAGCCGCCAGCACCTCCCCTCTCTCTGCCCGGACACAGCCAGGCTCGCAATTCTCCTCCCCCTCCCCAGACGCCAGCACCTCCCCTCTCCAGCACCTCCCCTCTCTCTCCCTGCACACAGCCAGGCTCGCATTTCTCCTCCCCCTCCCCAGCCGCCAGCACCTCCCCTCTCTCTCCCTGCAGTTTCACGGCCGCGTCTCGTCTTAAACCCGCATTTGACATCTTCGCATTGAATACTAAAGGATGTTGGAAGCATCATGTTCTTAAAAGAATTTGTATTAACTAACACACATTAATTAGCCTTGTACCGAAAAACAAGAAAATACACTACCCTAGATGTGTGGTAGTGAACGGCAGCGTTCCAATGCTGGTGAGCCCAACAAAATCAAAATAAAATGGCAGCCCTCTATCTGTTTCGTGTGCCTTGATGGGGTGGGGGGCTTAGGGGGCTTTCAATGCGGCTTCCCTTTGCAGGCTCAATTTGAAGCCCTGGTCTTAACTATGCAGCCTCGGCACTCGATACAAACGGAGTAGCAGCAGAAAGGAACGGGCTGCAACTTGCAAAACTCCACGACTCCAAGCGAGCATGCACAACTCAATTCGCCAGCCTTCGCCATCTGTTCCCCAGCCCCCAGCCGCAAGCACCTCCCCTCTCTCTCCACGCACACAGCCAGGCTCGCATTTCTCCTCCCACTCCCCAGACGCCTTCACACACTCTCACAACATCACACACCCTCACACCCTCAATCACACTCACACCCTCACACACCATCACTCACCAACACACCCTCACCCACAACCTCAACACCCTCACACACCCTCACTCACCCACACACAATCACACACCATCACTCAACATCACCCCCTCACCCACCCTCACCCTCACCCACAGTCACACACTCAACCTTCAAACTCGCGCACCCTCACTCACCTTCACACCCTCACACCCTCACAACACTCACCCTCACTCACCCTCAAACTCTCACCCTCACTCACCCACACCTGTCACACACTCTCACACCCCATTAGCCTCACCCCCTCATGTTCACACACCCTCACTCCTTCACCCTCACACACCCTCACCCCTTCACCCTCACACATACTCACTCAGTCACCCTCACTCACCCTCACACACCATCACACACCCACATACCCCCTGACCCTCACATCCATTCACACTTACACCGTCCAAGTCCACCCCCCATTAGCCTCACCCCCTCATGTTCACACACCCTCACCCCTTCACCCTCACACCCTCACTCTTACACCGTCACCCTCACACACCATCACACACCCTCACACCCCCTGACCCTCACATCCACTCACCCTCATACTCACACCGTCCAACTCCACCCTCACAACCCTCACACCCTCACTCATACTCACACCATCACCCTCACTCACCCTCACACACCATCACACACCCTCACACCCCCTCACACCCCCTGACCCTCACATCCACTCACACCGTCCAACTCCACCCTCCAATATGACTGCGCATCTATGTTAATGCAAGCGAAGCTTTTGCAGTGCGAATTGATGTGTACCTTACAAAAAAAATGAAAACGTTTTTTATGGATAATATAAAAAAAGTTACTGATGTGTTTGTTTTTGGATTCAGCACTAACAACAGCATCAATCAACATTACATAGGTCTCTATTAGCTTCTCAAACAACGCTTCACAACATTAATACATTGAAAGTGTACAATATTCACGGAGAAAACATGAACACATAGGCATCATCACAACAACTCACACTCACACCCACTCACACCCTCACCCACCCTCAGCCTCACACACCCTCACTTATCCTCACCCTCCCTCACACACCATCACTCACCAACACACCCTCACCCACAACCTCAACACCCTCACCCACCCTCAATCACCCTCACCCACTCACCATCACACACCATCACTCAACATCACCCCCTCACCCTCACACCCCCTCACCCTCACCCACAGTCACACACTCAACCTTCAAACTCGCACACCCTCACTCACCTTCACACCCTCACAACACTCACCCTCAAACTCTCACCTTCACTCACCCACACCTATCATCACACACTCTCACATCCCATTACCCTCACCCCCTCATCCTCACACCCCCTCACCCCCTCACACCCACACTCATACTCACACCGTCACCCTCACTCACCCTCACACACCATCACACACCCTCACACCCCCTGAACCTCACATCCACTCACCCTCACACCGTCCAAGTCCACCCTCACAACCCTCACACCCTCACTCATACTCACCCTCACTCACCCTCACACACCATCACACACCCTCACACCCCCTGACCCTCACATCCACTCACCCTCACACCGTCCAAGTCCACCCTCCAAATCCACCCTACAACACCACCCTACAACTCCACCCTCCAAAATGACTGCGCATCTATGTTAATGCAAGCAAAGCTTTTGCAGTGCGGATTGATGTGTACCTTACAAAAAAAATGAAAACTTTTTACATGGATAATATAAAAAAAGTTACTGATGTCTTTGTTTTTTGATTCAGCGCTAACAACAGCATCAATCAACATTACATAGGTCTCTTAGCTTCTGAAACAACGCTTCACAACATTAATACATTTGAAGTGTACAATATTCACGGAGAAAAAATGAACACTTATAGGCATCATCACAACAATTCTCACTCACACCCACTCACACCCTCACCCACCCTCACCCTCACACACCCTCACTCATCCTCAACCTCCCTCACACCTCACACACCATCACTCACCAACACACCCTCACCCTCAACACCCTCACCCTCACTCACCCTCACCCCCTCACCCACCATCACTCAACTTCACCCCCTCACCCTCACACCCCCTCACACACCCTCACCCACCCTCACTCATCTTCACACACTCACACCCTCACAACTCACCCTCACTCATCCTCAAACTCTCACCCTCACTCACCCACACCTAGCATCACACACACTCACACCCCATTACCCTCACCCCCAGTAACCCCAAAAAACCAAGTGATGCCATCACAACCCCAATAGGAAATATGCCCCAACCCCTCTCTCTCCCTTGCAGTGACCAGAGTCACCGGACTCTCCATTAAAGAAGTAATAAATCAATCCAATGCCCTCGCTCACAGGGCTGCATGAAGGCAGGCTCGCAGAATGCATATCCAATATAGTGGGTAAGGACAAGTTTTTATAAATATGGCTGTTGCTGAGTGGCCCAAGTCTCGCAACTCAAGCAGGCCGGGGGCCCTAAATAAAAGCATCTCCCACTGCAGCGAAGTAGAGAACATTCAAAATAGCACTCAAGTCAACACTACACTAAATAGTCAGTGAGGGCATGGGACTAATACTATTCCTCTTATCGTCTCTGGGGGTCCGCAGCACCTCCCCCATAACTTACCTTCAGATGCTCCTGGGCTCGGCCCGAAGGCACTCTCCCAGTCTGCTCATTACACAACATTACAGTGATGACGTGCAGGCCGGCATCGCAATATTGAATAGGTCTACTGAATCGGTCATGCCATTTAAATGAACAGGGCACTCCCATGCAAGAGCCACCCTGTGGGCCACTCTTGTCCAAGATATGTCATATGGAAGGCTTCTGAAGCTTCATATGTTCAAGCCAGGGTATGCGACCAACATTAGAATATTTTAGAGTAGCACCTGATACCGCTTGCTTGCCCCCTTGCTACCCTGACCTGGACCAGTCAATATGTCTCCATCCGAGACTCTGACTCACCTGAAGGCGGAGGCCTGCAGCTTAGGTGGCATTGGCAGGCACAGGCGGGTGGCAGAAGACCGGTCTAGCAATTATTAAATTATGGCCCCATGGTCACTGTACCCATGTGTCTTTGAAAGTGAAGCTTAATGTGCTGTTGTTGCAAGTGCTTTTCGTGTTCTGCAAAGAGCAGAATCTTGTCACCATCCAGATAGAAGAATATGCGAGCTAGGACAATAGTTCTGAAGTTGTTTCCAAGGAGTAATTATTTTCCTGTTTTCAGGAGAGAAAGGAGAGAACATGTTTTCCAAGAGTGAGGTTGGCTGTTATACAGGGTGTATCATAGGGACTTGTCATTATATGAATGTTGGGGTTTGAATCTATTTAGCTTCTTGCTGTTGATATAATTGTTCCTTCTGGTTCTTAATGAAAAGATTCAGGGTGCAAGCAGATTTCAGCAGAGAAAGCTTAACTCATCTGCGTTATCTGACCAGTTATTAGACTATTAAGGCAATTACAAATTATTCTGGTGAGGGTTAATGTTACTAGAAGTATACGTTATAAACTATGGGATCACGCATCCGTATGCATTTCTTGAGCTTCAAAACTTAGCTTAAGGAAAAAAGTTTTTACTTTCTTCATTTTACAAATTATCTAAAGGGCAGTGGAAAAAGAAAAATCCAAAGTACTGTAAATGTTCTCTTTGTACTGGAAACACCACAAAACACCAAATGGAAATAAATTAGACGGAGTGATTTTATGCCTGAAAAACATAATAGGTCTCTATTTCCATTACTTCCATGCTGGGCCACCCTTCCCAAAAACAGTACTGGATTCTATTCTTAAAGTTTCAGAGCAAATGTAAACACCCGCTGACATAGTTATGCACGGAAATGTATGCTTTAGAACGATTCATGAAAAAACTGATAGCAAGACTTTCGTTTTGAAGTGAAACTCATGACACTGAGCATAGTACAGGCTAACATTTGGCAGTCAAAGTTTCAGGAAACACATGAAACTTATGGGAAGAGACCACTTTCAGAATATTCCCCATGTTCTTTTCACTAATAAGACCAAACACCTCTGCACAAAAATGCTGCATTGTTTCAGGCTAGCTTTAACCTCATGCACCAGCGTGCAGAGCACCCTCACTTTGCCATATTTACACTAACCTCTTTTAGGAGTAGAGATCTCTGGCTGGCCTCGAGGAGGTTGCCTCAACCCCCTTGCTGCTGGGAGCTCAGGTCACCTGCACCCACGCACCATTTAGTTTATGAGGCAACTACTGAATTGGTGCCACGCCGGCGAGACAGTGTAGTTCCGTGTGCGCTATGCCGGGCCCCGGGGGAAGCACAGTCGCAGACTAGTCTTCCCCCGGGGTCATTCGCGCATGATAGGCCAGGTAGGGGAAGGGGAGGAGTTAGGAGGTGGGTATTTAGGCGCAGGGGAGGAAGGGAACTTCCTCTTCCTGCGCCTGGCACCATCGGGAGGGAGCAAAACAGGAGGTTAGCTTAGTGTTAGTTTTTGTCCAGGGTTCAGTGGCCTGTGGGTTCTTGGGTTTTTTGATTAGCGGCGGGGGCTGTTTTCGCACAACAGCCGTTTCATAGCTAACGCCGAAAGCGTGACATTTAGCACGATGTCGGGCGTGTCTGCGGAGGAGGTCCGGCAGGCCTTGTTACTGCTTGCGCGGGCCGGGCGGGAGGATCTCATACAGCCGGGGGTGTTAGGGCATGCCTGGGTGGGGGCCACCAGGGGCACAGGCGCTGTTTCCGCGGGGGTGAAGGCTGCGGTCGTGGCTTGTCTGGATGATGAGCCCGACGCGCAGGGGCCTGCCAGCGATCGGAGGGGGGGCGGAGCGCCCAGAGACCCGGCGAGGGGCGGGAAACGCAAGAGCCTGCCCCTGCGGGCCTTCCCTCCGATCGAGTTTCTACCTGGGGCCACGGGGGCTGCTGTGAGGGCCGCGCCTCCCACGCCTCAGCTCCTGGGGCCTGTGCATGTGCCGGCCGGTGCTGGGCAGGGGGACAGCCTCGTGGGGCCCTCGTTGTTATTGGAGGGGGCCTCTGGAGGGGCTGTGGATGTCGAGTTGGACGGGCAGCCTTCTCTCACCACCCTTGGCTCAGGCTTGACTGGGGACACGGTGAGGGAGGACGAGGGGCAGAATGAGGAGGCCCCCATCGACCTGTCCACCAGCTCCAGGGCAGGCACCCATGCCCCGGCGAGGCAGACGGCGGTGGGGGACCTGGGGGGCCGGGGTGGGCCATCTGCCCTGGTTCCCGTGGGAGGGGGGCCTGGTTGGGTCCCTGGGTTGCCTCAGGTGGGTTTTTCCCCCCGGGGGCTGAATTCTACGGCTACTGCCCGCCCCGCCCCCCCAGATTTGGGGCGCCACTTCATGGGAGGACAGGGCCAGGGGTGAGAGGATCTTGGCTCAGATACAGGAGGTCAGGTGGGCCGAACAGACCAGGGCCAGAGTGGGTGCTGTGTTGGGCCATGAGGTTGAGGGCCCTCCCACCCCGACCTCTGAGGAGGAAAGGGAAGCAGAGTTGGAGGACGAGCTAAGGAGAGTCAGGGCCAGAAAGTCAGTGCAGGACCGACCCCCCCCGGGGGGGCATGGCAGGAGTAGGGACGGCCAGGACGGCTTTGAAGCCCGATGGTGCTGGGGCCCACTCAGGTTCGAGCGACCTGACGGGTGGGAGGGGATCCAAGCCGGCGGCTGTCGGCAGAGCCCGGGGGTGCCTGGCGTGGAGCAAGACGGCTCCGAGACGCAGGACAAAAGCAGTAGGGCAGTCCGCAGTGGCTGTCCCTCCACCGAGGGCTCGGGCTCCTGCGGCACGTGTGGAGACTGGCGTGCGTGTGCAGGGTGGTGTGCAGAAAGGTGTGAAGAGGGCTGTGAAGGAGGTGGACAATGTGTGTGTGGATCTGGAACCGGTGCTTGAGTTGGATTATGGTGCGGAGAGTGATGAGCTGGAAGACGGGGAGGTGCGGGATGACTTGGAAGGCTTAGGGGGCTCTGCGGACAACGGCGACCTTGGTGTTTTGCAGGCCCCGGCGTCGACGAAGACCAAGGTCGGGACGGCGGCGGTTCAGGTGACAGCGTCAAGAGGACGGCCCGGGAGCTGAGCTCGGCACTCACAGGTGAGGGAGCCTGGTGGTCGGCCTGGGAGGATGTTCCCCGGGGGGGGAGGGGCGGAAGAGGACTTGTAGGTCGGTAGGAGTGGGTGATGGTTCGGTGCGGGCGGCGGAGAAGCCATCGGGCGGTCCACCCGAGGATGGGAAGAAGGTGGACGGTAAGTCGGTGACTTTGGGGGTGCAGACGGACAAAGGGGAGGGTAAGGAGGAGAAGGGAGTGAAGGTGCCTAAGAAGCTGCCATATATGGGGTTGGCTATGCCGTTGGGTTCGCATCTCTCGGAGAAACTCAAGGAGCGGATCTGGAAGCATGAGTTTGTGGATGTCTTTAAGTTGCTACATAGGGAGGTGCAGGCAAAGGAGGGGTTCAAAGAGGAGGAGTGGGAGCTGACGAGGCGCCCTAGGGTGCCGGTGACGATGGAGAATTGGACGTCAGCGTTCTTGATTTATGCCAGTGTTTACTGCCAGAAGTATTTGGACAGGGCGATTGCGCTTTTCAAATACATGGACATCATTCGCAAGGCCCAGATGCAGTTCGGGGGTTTTGCCTGGCTGAGCTATGATGAGGAGTTTAGAGCCAGGGTCAGTGCGAATCCCGAAAAGAGTTGGGGGGAGGTGGATCAGGAACTCTGGGTTCAGTGGATGGCGTCTTCGCACTCCACTGCGTCCACACACACGGCCAGTGGCCTGCCGGTTGGTTATCGGTCTTTTCCACCACGTCCCGCCGAAAGCGGGGCGGGTGGAGGACCGGGGCCCAACACCATCGTCTCGGGGCAGCAGTCCAAGCCTGGGGGTTATTCCACGGGGGCCTGTTGGAGCTACAATAAGGGGTATTGTTCCCGGTATCCCTGTAAGTTCAAGCACGAATGTTCGAAATGCGGCGGGAAACATGCCCTTACTCAGTGCCTCACGCTCACCACACCCTCGGAGCAATGGAGGAACGCCAGAGGGCGGGCCACCCTGGACCAAAGGGCTCCTACACCGGTTAGGGTGGAGGCGATGGCCCCGTGGCTCTCGTGCTACCCGGATCAGGAGGCGGCGGCGCGGCTTTTCTGGGGGTTCACTGAGGGTTTTAGAGTGGGCTACCAAGGTCCCAGGGAGCGCCGTTGGGCCGACAATTTGAGATCTGCCAAGGAGCTGCCGAGTGTAGTGTCTGCAAAGTTGAAGAAGGAGGTGGAGGAAGGCAGGGTGGCTGGCCCGTTTACTGACTGGCCTTTGTTGGATCTGATCATCTCCCCATTGGGGGTGGTGCCGAAGAAAGAAGAGGGGGAGTTCAGGATGATACACCATCTGTCAAGGCCGGAGGGCCAGTCAGTGAACGACTTTATTGCGGAGGAAGATTCTAGAGTGCTCTATGCGTCGGTGGACGATGCGATCCGTCTGGTGAGGATATGTGGGACGGGAGCGGAATTGGCGAAATGCGACATCAAGTCTGCTTTCCGTTTACTGCCTATTCACCCGGCGGATTTTCCGCTCTTAGGCATGCAGTTTGAGGGGGCCATCTACGTGGACAAGGTTTTGCCCATGGGGTGCGCCATCTCATGCGCTCTTTTCGAGCTATTCAGGACTTTTCTGCAGTGGGTCATGGTGCGAGTTAGTGGGTGCCGTGAGGTCACTCACTACTTGGATGATTTCCTCTTCCTGGGGAGGCCGGATACTGGGGATTGCGGCAGGGCCCTGTCGCGATTCCAGGAGATGGCTTTTCAGTTTGGGGTGCCTCTGGCGCCTGAGAAGACGGCTGGTCCCAGCTGTTGCCTCACCTTCCTGGGGATCGAACTGGACTCGGTGCAGTGGCTGGCGCGCCTCCCTGCGGCCAAAGTGGCGGAGATCCTGGCATGTCTGGACTGGGCGGTGGGGGAGAAGCAGATTCCTTTGCGGGCAGTGCAGAGACTTCTGGGTTTCCTTAACTTTGCGTGTAGGGTAGTGCGGGCAGGACGGACGTTCTGCAAGCGGCTCGGCATGGCCATGTCGGGGGCAGTGGTTCCACATCACAGAGTCAGGATTTCTATGGGAGTGAGAGCGGACTTGAGGACATGGATTACTTTCTTGCAAGACTTCAACGGTGTGTCTCTGGACTTTGACGAGGAGAGGGCGGTCTGGCAATGCCAAATTTACTCTGACGCGGCTGGGTCAGCAGGGTTTGGTGTTTTCTGGGACGGCAGGTGGTGTGCGGAGAGCTGGCCGGCCTCCTGGATCAAACAAGGGAGGAGCATTGCTTTCTTGGAATTCTTCCCTTTGCTTGTGGCGCTGGAGGTGTGGGGGAGGAATTTCGTAACAGGTCGGTGCTCTTCCATGTGGACAATATGACGGTTGTGGAGTTGGTGAATCATCAGAGGGCAAGGGACCTGAGAGTGTTGCGGCTGTTGCGGAGGTTCATGTTGGCTTGTCTGCGGTTGAATGTGGTGTTTCGGGCTAAGCATGTCCCTGGAGCGAATAATGACATTGCGGATGCTTTGTCTCGTTCGCAGTGGCAGCGGTTTCGACACCCGGCGCCGGGAGCGGATACATGCAAGACCGAGCTGCCGGCCGGCATCTGGGCCTTGGGGGAGTGAGGATGATTGGACTGGTGGAAGGTTCACTGGCAGAGACCACAAGGAGGACATATCGTTTGGCATGGTCTGAATTTAGTGCTTTCATGGGCTGGAACTTGAATGGTGTTGTGGGTGTGATGTCGGCAGTGGAACAAGGGCTGAGAGGTTATGCGTTGGATTGTATGGACCGGGGTTTGACTGCGGCTATGATTTCTGGTAAACTGGCAGGTATATCGTGCTACTGTGTTCTGTTTCTGGGTTTTGACCAAACCAAGGATGTGATCCTGAGCAGGATGTTGCGGGGTTGGGGCAGGGAGCAGGGGAGTGGGTGAGCAGGCTGAGGGAAGCTGTAACTTTTGAGTTGTTGGTCCGGCTGGTTGGGGTGTTGCCGGAATGTTGTTACGACCAGGTTGAGGTTGGCCTTTTCCGCTTGTGTATGGTGTGGATGTTTTTCGGAGCATTTAGGGTGTCTGAGCTGTTGGGTACGAGGAGAGGGACTGGCAGGTTGTTTGAGGAGATTCGAGTGGATGGGGGGCGCTTGGGTATTTGGCTGCGGTGCTCCAAGACTGATCAGTTGGGCAGGGGCAAGTGGGTGTGGCTGAATGAGACGGGAGGGGCGGTTTTCCCTGTGTTGGAATGGCGTACTTTCCTGGGGTCGGTGAGTGTGGCACGTGGGGAGATCTTTTGTCATGCGTCTGGAGCGAGAATGACGGCGGGCCAGTTGTTGGCTGTGTTGCGCAAGGCTTTGCGACGGTTGGGCTTGGATGCGTCTGGTTTTGGGACCCACTCTTTCCGAATAGGGGCTGCGACAGCGGCGGCCAGGTTGGGTTGGTCCTGGGATAGGATTAGGAGACTTGGGCGATGGAAGTCACGCTGTTGCGAGAGGTATGTGAGGAAGTAGGGTGGTCCCAGGCAGGATGTTGGTTGATTCATGTTGTTCTTGTTCTAACATCTTTTTCTTCGTAGGTTGCGTGGGTGGACCGGTCGGTAAAACAGTGACATGGATTGTTGGGCACTCCTTCGTGCATTGGGCATCCAAATATGCGGAGCAGCAGGTTTACGGCCGTAACCTGGGACTGAAAGGACACTTGCACGAGGTACAATGGTGGGGCAAAGTGGCATGCGATGGGGGGCACTACTGCCCTGGCTCGCGAAGATGATCCCACAGAGGGGATGTCCTGATTTGTTGATCATATATCTGGGGGAAAATGACCTGGTGCAGCTGTCCGGATTGGCACTTTTACAACGGGACCTGGAGGTGTTGAAAGCGAGGCTTGCAGGGACCTGCATTGCCTGGACAGAGTTGGTCCCCAGGAAAGTGTGGAGAGGGACTATGAAGCATGGGGCAATCGAAAAGGCACGAAGGAAGCTCAATAGGGCAATGAGACTTTACTGTGGTGACAAAGACATTAAAGTTATTGCACATGGCGGGATCCGACTGGAGGAACCTTTAGTTTTCAGGGACGACAGGGTGCACTTGTCCCAGCTGGGCAATGCGTATTACATGATGGAGTTGAGAGATGTGGTGAGCAAGTTGTGGAATGAGGCTATCTGGTGTTGCAGGGAGTGAATGCTGGCGTGTGTGGTGCGGACTGGAGGACCTGGAGGGGAGGTGGGGCAGTGAACCGCCCTACAGGGGGTTCACTGGTTGGCGGGACTTGAAGGGACAGGGGGGTCAAGAGCGGGCACACCCATCCCTTGGGGGGGGAGTTCGTAGGGCGGATAGAAGCATGAATGGCAGGACGCAAGAAGTGGGCTGGATGACAAGTGATTGAGGGGCAGGAATAAAGCATGGTATGGAGATTCTAGGGCTTTGGGATGAAGTGGAACGAGTGAAACGAATGAGAGGGGAGTGTGAGTGGGGGTTTGTTGTTATTATTCTGTTTATGTTAATGTTATGTACAGATTACGCAGTTCTGGTCTAATAAAATGGCCTTTTACGCTGACACTGCGTGGTCTGTTTATTGCGCGATGCCGGGCCCCGGGGGGAAGCACAGTCGCAGACTAGTCTTCCCCCGGGGTCATTCGCGCACGATAGGCCAGGTAGGGGAAGGGGAGGAGTTAGGGGGTGGGTATTTAGGCGCAGGGGAGGAAGGGAACTTCCTCTTCCTGCGCCTGGCACCATCGGGAGGGAGCAAAAAAGGCCACCCACCCACCCGGCTGTTGGAGGTGGTTTGGGGTCAGTCTCTAGCGTGCCAGTTTAGGCCAGAGCTCCTTTAGGCAGGACTTGAAGGGACAGGGGGGTCAAGAGCGGGAACACCCATCCCTGGGGGGGGAGTTTGTAGGGCGGATAGAAGCATGAATGGCAGGATGCAAGGAGTGGGCTGGATGACAAGTGATTGAGGGGCAGGAATAAAGCATGGTATGGAGATTCTAGGGCTTTGGGATGAAGTGGAACGAGTGAAACGAATGAGAGGGGAGTGTGAGTGGGGGTTTGTTGTTATTATTCTGTTTATGTTAATGTTATGTACAGATTACGCAGTTCTGGTCTAATAAAATGGCCTTTTACGCTGACACTGCATGGTCTGTTTATTGCGCGACAGCTACTGCTCGCTGAATGGGCGCTGGAGCACGAGGGCTGCGGGGCCTATATTTCGTTTTACGCTGCCTGCCCATAAAGTGACTGTGACATGTCCAGAATGGCCATAAATGCCAACAGGCCGGATCCAGGCTGGCAACTCCCGATTTTTAAAGCCAAGCGTTGCTTTGTTTTACCTATCTCCCGCCTGAAATTTCTTTCCGGTCAATAGAACTCAATGGGGAAAATACATTCCCCCGATATTTTCTTTGGAATCTTCCCCCTTTCCTGCTCTGAAATGTTGCCTGCCCACCCCACCCTCGGACTGAAACTCTGTTGGTCTCACCAGAGGCCTGCTCTGCAGCTTTGGTGGCAGGCGCAGGCCGCAGAGGAGCGGGCGAGGCTCACTAGCAATTATGAAAATATGGCTGCATGGCCCCTCTTGCTGCCTCGGATGCCTCACGTCATGTGCACTATTTTACCTGCGCATGGCAATGCCACTGAGCGCAGCCCCACCCTAAGCGTGAAGACCACCACGCATAATTTAATTTATGATGACTGATGAGGGAGTTCAGCAAGGTCAGAAGCAAAGACAGCGAGCCGTTAAGGTAACCACAAAACACATCCCAGACGGACTTGTTTAGTGTTTACTGGCTGCGCTTCCTCGGAGGGGGCCCCTGGAGGTCAGGCCCCCCGCAACGCGGGGGCCTTTGTTACGCCCCTGCATCAGCAGTGTTAATCCTCAGAATATCACGGACACTAATATCGCAGACAGAATGTAAAAAAATAAACAATGTTGAAAGTTACACATGTATAGATTTTCTATACCTAACTCCACATCTGTGTGCTTTGACGATATATATAACTCTTCATCTGAGTACATTGACTGTATATATAACTCCACATCTATGTACATTGATTATATATATATATATGTATATATACACACACACATATATATATATATATGTGTGTGTGTGTATATATATATATATATATATATATACATATATATATATATATATATATATATATATATATATAAATACCTACACACAGATATATATGTGCATGGTCAAGGTGGGGAGTTAAGAATAGAAAATCTATACTTCCCGATGTACATTTACCTCTTGATATTTTGCCAGCAGGTTTGATGCAACTGCATAAAATCAATCTTCTTTTATGTATTTATGTGGGGGGCTGCTTACCCACCGCAACGGCTCCAGGGCAGGTGGGTAAGCAGCAGTTAGATCAGAATTTTCCTGAGTGTGTAAAGCCCAGAACATCTCAGAATTTTGCTAGAGGCCTGTTTGAGATTTGCAAGAGTAGGGAAAATGGGTGGTATAGTTCTTCTTTGTATATCCTTCTGCCATGGCAATATGGATCCTGTTGTAACTTGCTTCTTTGCAGGACCTTATGAGTTTCCACCAGGCTCACTCCTGATTTGGCAAAGATGGTTTTGGTATTTGCAGACTTGAGAGAGATAGTGAATATGGATATCTTGTCCATGAAAGCTCCTCCTTCAAAAGGACAACATTCACTTTTGGCATTGCAGTCTTAGGTGCCAAGGCCTTTCTTTGCCTTTGTATGTCAGCGGACAAGAGTTTGTTATTTTAGCTATTTTCCCAATTCTCATTCTTCTAAATGGAAAGGGAGATTTACATTTTCAGCATAGTACATATACAACATAATAATACATTAAAAAAACTTTAACTTACAGCAAAACATGGAAAGCCTGAATTTCTAAAGCTTTATCCATGCATGTACATATGACTTTTTTTGTTTGAATGTTTTTATTGAGATTTCATATTACATTACATCAAGTATCCTGGTGAGCGCATACAGTTTACACTTAGTCCCCTTGAATATCTGTAACAATTACCAGTTGTGGACAGATCTCAAGACTACCCTCTGTTGCCCCGTTATGGAGGGTATGGGTCGATGTTGTCTGGGGTATCCAGGGACTCTGTGTGTTACCTCTAAATATCCTCGTGATGTCTCTCACCAGGTCTTTGGTGCATGTGTTCCCAGAAAACTATGCATCGGAATCGGAACTTCCGATATTGCGAAGAACTGTGAACTTTGGGGGGAATGAACTGGGGGTAGTACTGCGGATAGTCTAGTGTGGGGAAAAAGGAAAAAATGTTGAATCTGGGTAAGTGGCGTGGACTGTGGTTGGTGCGTTATGGGTGGTAGTTGCTGAAGGCAGTGGCTGGGTATCATGTGGGGGAGGTGAGGCTGGCGTCATGTGGTCTAATGTCCTAGGGACCAGTACGTACTTGTGAGGTATCTTCTATCCGCCTCTGTGGGGAACCCAATGGTGATTGCGCCTGAGAGCTGGGTGGGGATGGTGGCTGTGTTGTTACGTGGGTAAATAGGTGCATCAGTAGCGTCCATTCCAGGGAGATTGGGTGTTTACGCATGCCTTTCACCTCCTCATCGCGCAGCGTCTCCTCTTCCCCCCCCCCCATTTCTTCACTGCTCCTATCCATGCTGCCTCTGGGGGTCCATCCGGGTCTAGCCAGTGCATGGCTATCCCCCACGTGCCTAGGAGAATGACCGGTGATGCAACTCTGTATGGTACTTTCCTCGGTTTTCCGTTTGCGGAATAACCTAGGGCACTGGCTTCCCATGAGGACAGGGTCGAGTTACTAGTGACCTCCTGACGTGTATGGTGTATCTGGTTCCAATATTGTTTAATGACAGGGCAATCCCATACATATAGGACTTTATTTAGTACAATTGTATATCTCCTGATTATTTTCCATATGTGTACCATGTTAAAAGCTCTATGTATGTATACCTCTAATGTGTGGTTATGTATCTACATATTTCTATATTCTCCTACCACTATAGAGAGAGAAATTAACTAATCTCCCCCAAACCACCAGTCTAGGATTGTCCTATTCCTCTTCCAAAATATCCCATGCTTCCACTCTTGACTCCTCCCAAACATCTTACCACAGTTAGTTCCCAAATAACCGTTTACAAGCTCTCCCTCCCCCCTATCCATCGGTTTTCATATTCGTCCAACTAGCAGGCTCAGTGACTCCTCCCAAACCTCTTTCACTGCTACGAACTCCTTAATAATCATTTCTTAACTCTTCCCTCCTACAGCCCTCCTGTATCCTATTCTACTGCTCCTAATAACAATTTATATTTCCCTCTTCTAATCCACCTTGGGGTTCCGGAGTAGCATGCTACTCACCAAAAAGTATTTCTATGCCTTGACAGGGGCAGTGTGCTATATACATGCAATTGCAACCCCCTTGGACTCTTTCCCAGCTCGCTCTTGGTAGCCGAACAAGCAGTTATTTGGCAGCTGTTCTATCCATTTCTGGTTGATCAAAATATCTGTTGAGGAAGTCACCCTCTTTATGGTATAGAGCAGCACAGATGCCTGTTTGGCTCTTGGGTCATAACTCCACCAAGTACCTACTTTGTCTTTGTCTTTCAGAGCACTTTGTATGAGGACTATTAGATGACACGGGTGACTCCAGTAAATGAAATGAGGCGACAATTCTGAGAGCTCATGGTAAGATGGCGGACATTCAGATGGACAGCATTTAGAAAAGCCTAGGCGCCGACAGCAAGCCCCGTCTCAAGAGATACTGTGTGTTCCGCCATCTCTGGCGGGTGACATTGGCCTGATGCCACCAAGGACAAGCTGCTCTTCAGAGCATCAAGGGGTGCCAGCTCCATGGATGGAAGGATCTCGGGAACAGGCTGGATTGCCAGACTTATCGTCATGTTCCCACTGGAATCATTTTGTAACTGTCAATCTTAGAGGGGGGGGAGAGAAGAGTAAGACATCGTTGACTCCTTCAGATGAAATCTACAGACACGTAAATGCAGAGTGATCATCTTACTAGATCCCAAATCTGAGTCTGCAGCTACAATTGTAAATCCAGCTAATTGTGAAAAATGTGGGACTGCACTAACCAGAAAGCATCGGGCTGTGAGCCAAAAACACCCCCGCTGGATTGCGTTGTCAGCCACAGGCCTTGTTGACTTGATATCTATGGTGTAGTGCAGGGTTCTGCAAAATCAGTCCTGGAGGGCCGGATCCATGCACAATTTTTGGCATATCCCCATTCAGATAAATTAAGTTATCTTAAAAATCTGGAATGGATCCGGCCCTCCAGGACAGACTTTGGAGAACCTTGGTGTATTTGAAGTACTCACAATCTGAAAAAGAACCTATGGCAGGAAGGAAATTTACACCTAACATTGTTCTAGTTATGTCGGTCAGGATATATTGTGGTTATCACATGGGTATGCATACAGGAGGCGCTGGCTTGACATACTGTAGCATACTACAGATAGAAGGTGCAGAACGAATGTCTGACGTAAATATATTCTGTGCCATTTGATAGAGTGAGCGCTTTGTCATTATCCCTTTAAAAAAATAACAGACTAGCAGCAAATACCCCCTTTCCAGGCCTCCCTTGATGATTTCAAACCTTTTTCAAACAGTTTGATTATTTTTAGAGTTAGGATTAAGTTGATGGCAAGGAATAGATTTAGGTATAGGCTATTGGCTACAATTCGGTTTAGGGTGATCATGAGAGAAATCCTACAAATAGGTATTTTGTTACATGGAATCTCATAGATTATCATAGTATGAAAGAGTGGTGTTGGTTTGGGTGAGGGATGCAAAAAGATAATTTAAAGAGTGATTGTTATGAATACGGTTAGTGTTAGGATTAGATAGAGGGTGTAGACTATGCCCAATGACCATGCCAATAGTGTAATTTTATTTCACAGCAGACAAGACTTGCTAAGGTGCAGAAATGGAAACTGAGTTAGTCACTCAACTTGTGGGCTCTCTAGAGACAGCAGGGCATTGACAGAGTGGGCCTACGGTTATCAAATGGAGAGCTGAGAGGGGATCTGGTTAAGGAATCAATATTCACTGTCTAATATTAGTTGTCGTGTAGTTCAAGTTCATGTGGGAAGACACCGGTGACCCAACAACCAGCACTGTGAACATCTGCAGCACCTTTAGACTGAGAATATGGATTGTTGGGTGTCATGTGGAGCACTGTACTGATCTGATTGTGAATTGATATTCAATCATGGGTCCGCGAAGAGATGATTGAATTTGCTGAACCAGACCCAGAAAAGGCTGTCCCCTCCTTTCACTCTTGGCTCACCCTGAGCCTCTTTACTACTATGAACTCTTAAATAGCCCTTTCCAAACTCCTCTCCTCTCTATCCATCTAGATAGATCAAGTAGACCTATCAGGCCCAAGTAGTACAGGTGTATGTGTGGACAGGGTGAACCCATCTGTAAATATTGGTGTAAGTGCCACACCCACAAACATAGCCCTCGTACCACACCCACAAACATAGCCGTTGTTGGTAGTCACCAGCTACAAAGGGGTGAGTTTATGTTTCCAGCGGGGCTTGTGCGGAGGGAACTCATAATTAATGGTGGGATATTGAAAGGAACTCACTCACTGTGAAAAATAATTTCCTGTGAAGAATATCTTTGCGAGAGGAGCTGCACCTAGGTTGCCATACCAAAAGGTAGATGTCCAGTGGCATAACCACATGTCTGCTTGCATTACTTGCTTGACTGTCTCTCATGCTTAAGTTTTCAATCCCTCACTCCTTTTTGCTTGACACCCATGGATAGGTGCAGTGACAAAAGATAATAGCACATTTGTGGTCCTCACGTGCAGTATCTACACCACCCCCAGATGTCATCAGTATAGGCAACCCATCAATGGCACTCACAGAGCAGCACGATACCCGTCAGCAAGAGTATTATAGCCCTATTCTGATTCACGCCATATTTCCTCCGCTTTGCTGCAGGGAGAAAGGAGTGCTTTCATGGTTTGCTTCTCTCTCTACTTTTACCAATCAGAATCCATAATTTACGAACATTCTGCTAAAATGGTCTTACAGCCCTCGGATCCAAGATGGCTAGGAGGCGAAGAAATCATGGGCACAGGTCCACCTATATCACACATACATGCCCAGCTATATTCACAGGATCAAGGACACCGAACAAGCTACACCCACCTGGGATCATGGGCAAAGGCCCACCTATACCCACATGGGATCATGGGCAAGGGCACACCTAAGATCATGGGCAAAGGCCCACCTATACCCACATGGGATTATGGGCAAAGGCACACCTATACCCGCCAGGGATCATGGGCAAAGGCACACCTATACCCACCTGGGATCATGGGCAAGGGCACACCTATACCCACCTGGGATCAGGGGCAAGGGCACACCTATACCCACCTGGGATCAGGGGCAAGGGCACACCTAAAATCATGGGCAAAGGCCCACCTATACCCACATGGGATCATGGGCAAAGGCACACCTATAACCGCCTGGGATCATGGGCAAAGGCACACCTATACCCACCAGGATGATGATCTAAGGTCCACCTATATATAGCACATGTGACCAGGGACAGAGACCCACCTGTACTACCTGGGATGATGGGCACAGATCTTCCTACTTGCCACACTCCTCCTGTGGAAACCACTTCATTCATCCAATCCACTCAATAAGGACAGCCACCGTTTCATTTTATTAAAAAATGTTTTATTTGATCAACGATCATAAACATTATGTAGCTTATAGCAACTGCATTCATTCATTACACGAACACACGGCAGTACTGTACTGGATTCTAGATAGTCTATGCACAATGTTCATTTCCTAGTTAAAAAAAGAACACTATACACGAAATACGTTAAAGTGCTCTTCACACGCATATATAAACAACTTGTAACTCGTTAGTCAGATTATGTTCTCTATAGACATGAAATGAGGCGACAATTCTGAGAGATCGTGGTAAGATGGCTGACATTCAGATGGACAGCATTTAGAAAAGCCTAGGCGCTGACAGCAGGCCCCGTCCCAAGAGATACTGTGTGTTCCGCCATCTCTGGCGGGTGACATTGGCCTGATGCCACCGAGGACAAGCTGCTCCTCTGAGCATCAAGGGGTGCCAGCTCCATGGATGGAAGGATCTCTCGGGAACAGGCTGGATTGCCAGACTGATCGTCATGTTCCCGCTGGAATCATTTTGTAACTGTCAATCTTAGAGGGGGACAGAAGAGTAAGACATAGTTGACTCCTTCAGATGACTTCTACAGACACGTAAATGCAGAGTTCTCATCTTCCTAGATCCCAAATCTGAGTCTGCAGCTACAATTGTAAATCCAGCTAATTGTGAAAAATGTGGGACTGCACTAACCAGAAAGCATCGGGCTGTGAGCCAAAAATACCCCCGCTGGATTGCGTTGTCAGCCACTGGCCTCGTTGACTTGATATCTATGGTGTAGTACAGGGTTCTGCAAAGTCAGTCCTGGAGGGCCGGATCCATGCACAATTTTTGGCATATCCCCATTCAGATAAATTAAGTTATCTTAAAAATCTGGAATGGATCCGGCCCTCCAGGACTGACTTTGGAGAACCTTGGTGTAGTATTTGCAGTAATCACAATCTGAACAAGAACCTATGGCAGGAAGGAAATTTACACCGAACATGGTTCTTGTTTTGCTGGTCAGGATTATATTGTGGTTATCACATTGATAAACATACAGGAGGAGTCAGCTTGACATACTGTAGTGTACTACAGATAGAAGGTGCAGAAGGAATGTCTGACGTAAATATATTAAGTGCCATTTGATACAGTGAGAGCTTGGTCATTATCTCTTTAAAAATAACAGGCTCTTAGCAGCAAATACCCCCTTTCCAGGCTTCCCTTAATGATTTCAAACAGTTTTCAGGCCTACTTTCTACACACCAAGAACCGCCCTGCTCTGCCACAGGGTCATTTCCCTTTAATGCGATACCATAGTTTTCAAGTTTGGTAACACAATTATCAATTTGTGGTATTACCACAACCTTACTAAAAAAGGTCTAAATAAGGGCCTTGAAATTGGTTTACTATAACTTTAACTTGTTTTAAAATGTGCAAATGATCTTGTTCGCAGGCCTAGTGTTTATGGTTATTGTGGTAAAACAGACCAGGGATTCAGTACTGAAGAATGGACCGCTTTGAAACAGAAAGACATCATTGAAAGCATCATATATACCACCAGTGCCAACAATTTGCCTACTGCCTCGCAGATCACATTATGAACTAATGGCCTTGTAGGTTTCAGAGTAGCCACAGAATCATAAAGAATACCTAGGTGGACCATTTTGAGGAAAGGGTAGGGCCAGCAACCAAGCTGAGCAGTCCCGATATCTTCACGATACTGCTTGCACACAAAAACATAAAATAAATAAAATACAGGTTAAAAAAATTAACACTCAATACGTTCACACAATTCAAGTGACAACCATTAGACTTTGAGTGCAATTTGGCAATCAGAACATCCAACCCAAGATGGAGCTTTTGCACAAAAGTCATGGTTTGCCGAACACGCGGCAGAATTTCAAGGTACAAGAAGCAGGCCCCTGATCAACAGAATGCAAGAAGGGCTGAATCAAGTACGGAGGTAGAGTAAATAGTAGACTTTTAGTGCCCAGCAGCCCAGGAAAGGCCTGCTCACCTGGACCGCAGCACAAAAGGGAGAAAAATCATAACAGAATGACAGCAGTGAAAGAATAACGCTGTAGGTGTGACATTCAGTGTAACATCTCACGAAGGTAACCATTGAAATTCGCCCCCAGGTCTCTGCAAGTCTTCCTGACAAAGTCAGTTTTACACTAGACTCATTGGTGCAGTCAGATGTTCTTAGTGCACTAGTTAACATCTCATTGCTCTGATCCTCATACTCCAGAGGTGCCAATAATAGACCCAAGAAGACCGGATCTATGCCAGATGTTCAGGATAGCTACAAAAAATAAGTTTGCATATGGTGAGGCTAAACAGAACCCTATATAATCAGTGGCTTTGGGAAATCTGGTCCTCCTGTAGCTATATTGAACACCGGCAGCATAACCTGTGGCATTGAGGTGTAGTGATCTGTTTCTTGAGCCAGGCCTGTGCTACCAGTAGGCCTCTGCGCCTTTCAGCAGAGAAGTGACATTGGGTCATCGGGACTGTACCAGTAGGCCTCTGCGCCTTTCAGCAGAGAAGTGACATTGGGTCATCGGGACTGTAGAGGCAGGGCAGGATAGCAATAAGGGCTTCTTCTACCTGGAAGAGGTGCTTGTCCTCTGCCTCAGGGCAGAAGAAGCGCATAAAGTCTGCCAGTCGCAGCAGATACTCAATGTTGTGGCCGGAGCGCCCACTGGACACGATGATCTGGGCGGCAATGTCCTCCTCTGGGGCAGGGCCCAGGTAGATGGGGTTGAAGGGGGTGGCGATGAAGACCAGTGCCAGGACAGCATCCTCCTCCTGCCCGTCCTGTGGGTAGAAGTTCACCAGCTTTGTGATGTAGCCTCCCAGGACGGATTCGCGGATGTTGAGGTATTCCAGGGAGGCCTCAATCTGCTCACCACGTACCTCGTAGCCGACGCCCCATGTGCAGGCCTGGAATGGAAAATACAGCGAGAGGTCAATTCATGGCCATACTCCATGACATAGGAAAAACAGGAAATGTGGTACATGTTATTCTCGGACATAAAAATAAGCACCCTGGCAGCTGAAAGTGCTTCCTACAAGCCACAGATTGTAGAGGCAGGCAACCCCACATTCAATGATGTGTGACTTAGCAACGGTACTAGTCCGAAAGCCCAAGCTGTTCCATGCCAGTGTAAGTAACTCTTCCAGTCCTGGTTTTCTTTGCAGCCTTGGCAGTGAAGTCCCGCATTTATAACGTGAAAGAAGCATAACTACAAATCTTAGATTTCACAAGAACACCAAAACTGGATGAATACTCACAGCTGACATGTGGTCTATTTCTACGATCTGGCAACGTCTGATGTCGTAACGCTTACGTATGAATGAACCACGCTGTTATTCACGCGACAGACGTTGCATTGCACAAGATGGTTGTTTTCCTTCCCTTAAATGGCCGAAGATAAGGTTCCACTGAAAGTTAGAAACGGATACGCAACCTGGGGTTTCCCTTTGGTTTTGTGTCTAATTAAAGGTTGCACGAGTTTTAATGGTACAGACTGCCAAAACATGAATGTCTGGATTTAGGGTAAACACTCGTTGTAGAGCGCCCTGAACTACAATCAGTCCTCGGGTCTTGGCTCGCAGAAATCAGATTCATTGCGGCCATTGTTTCTATGCAGCATGTACTAAACTTCGAGACATCAGCTATGCGGTGCCCAGGCTCGGTACCAGGCTCTGACGTCAGGAGATCAGACTCCCCGAGCAGTGCTCACGGTGTCCAAGGTTTGCAGCCTTGCGGGCATGCAGCCAGAGCATACTGCGTTCTACCGTGCCATCTCTGACGCCTGCCTGCGGTGTTTACATGGGCATCGCACATGCTGCCACGGGGCCCGAATTCCAATCTCGGCCATATAATGAGGCCCAAGCGTGTGAGCCTGGGCGTATAGCGCTTTCCTCGGTATGCTAAACATAAGACGTGTCTCTCTCTCTGGAGTGATTCAAATCTTTAACTTTGGTTCAAATCTTGAAACAGTATTCTGACATTCCAGCTACCCAATAACGCCTGTTTCTTGTTTTCAGCAGTGCATGCCACCTCTTGTACACTCCCTCGTGCATTCACTCACCAGCAACTATATTGTAAGCCGCCCCCCCCCTTTTGCAAAACTAGCACCCCCACGCAGTGAGGGCGGATGTGTACATCAGCAGAGTGCCACTCATCTGCAGACTCTAGCGCTTGGAATGCTAACGGCACCAGAGTGGCATGCACTGGTTTAATGACTGGAGGGTGTACTTACATCATAGTCCTCGTGCAGCGTCACCACGCGGCCAGGCTGAGGAGGGAAGGAAACGAGAGGTAAGTTCACTGGGCACGGGCCAAACCAAGGCAAGCACATGTTAACAGCACAGCTAGAAAGCAAGGCTATGAAATGTGAGAATGCTGCGTAGCAGATTATTCACACACTATAGGGATAATTAAGATTAACAGTCTCGAAAAACATGTAGCATAAAAAACTACAAAAAAACATTACTCGTCCATGAATGATTACAATACATCATAATTATAGTAGGCTAAAATAAGTGCATGTGCAAAGCACAATACACAGAGCATAGAGACTGTAAATACTGCGCAGGAACAAGGACTTTCTGGCAATGCAGAATTTAGAGCTCTATTGAAAGTGTGGAACCAACACGCAGCCAAATCATCCCATATAAATGCTGGTATTTTACTGATACACCAATATTTAAAGGTACCGTGCCCACCGAGGTATACACCTTATTGTTGCATCAGTAGCATGCCACGCATGTGCGGCCCTGCAACAAGCGGCTCTAGGTAGGTATAGCTTGCCCACTGCATCTGTCACTTACCATCTCGTCACTGCCCCGGTGGAAGGTGTCTCCCTGCCAGAACTTCCGGCTGTATCCCTGAATGAAGCCCACCCTGCTGGTGGTGAACTCGAAGTCGGGCTTCCAGACCAGGGACCCGTACCCGAAGATCCAGAGGGCGCTGCCTGGCATCTGAATGGAGGTTGCATCAGCTGGCTCCATGGCAGTGGTGGGCACAGGTGGTGCCGGGGGCGCGGCAGGCTGGGGTCTCTCGGGGAGAGGATGCTAGGAAGGGCTGCGGCTTCTTCCCTTGGCTGTCACCAGCACTGAGGCTGCCGAGAGGTAAGGCTGGGGGTGAGCAGATGGTGTTTCTCGCAATTCTGCTTCCGGGGACCACTTTCTGCTCACAGGCATTAGCGCAACGTGAGACGATGGTACAGTGGAAAGAGTCCGCCGGATTGCGCTTGCCACCCCCTTTCGATCGTGTGCGGCAAACCCTGCACGCGCCGCTTTTTATTTCCGGATACCCCTCGGGTCTTCTCACAGCACGGCCTTCTAATGATTAATTAGCCAATCGGAAGCGTGCCGGAGTCCTCTTCTATCCAATCACAAACTCTCAAATTAGAATCAGGGCGGGGTTTGCTACCCCAACCCATTTTCCCAGGCAGGGAGAGCAATGGTTGGCTAAAACGAGCTTTCTTGTGCGCGAGGGAAAGCCTCGCGTTTATTGGTTACCTGGGCGGATACGCCTGTCGATCACTGCTGGCATGATGCAACTGCTAAGCGGTGTTTCAGAGAGCTCTGAGGAACCGGCAAGCAGAGCCCGAATTGCATCAGACAGAGAGCCGGGCTGCGGCTGGTGTATCACTGAGCAAGCCGAGCTCGCCTCCGAAACTGGGATACACCTAGGTACAGTCAGAGACCCAAACCCCATGTGCAAACAAATGAACATCTAAGTCTAAACCGAAATACTTTTTTCCGGCCTTTGCACATTTGATACAAAACCCCCCATTTTTTTAGGACGATGGAAATGGGCGCAGGACACATTCAGGTATGCCTTCATAAAATACAAGTGCAATTTATTGTGTTTAACAGACCTAATATTTCGGACAGAAGTGCATATTACATATAACCGAACGTGCATACACGGCAATACTCCAGATTAAGGACTGAAACTTCTGAATGTAATTAGGAAATTAATTTCCTCTAAATTTGTCAGATGTTGACATGTATGCCTGGCATAGTAAGTAGAGAGGGTGATTAGCACAACCAGGCTGAGAGTTAATTAATTCATTATTGGTGTCCAGTATGAAAAAAACCCAGAATGAATATATTTTAATGCAAGGCTATAACATAAAGACATAAAATAAAATGCACATATGCACTGCTGCAGCCGCGTGCGAGTACCCACAATTACTGTGCGTACGCTTTATGGCTTACATGATGCAATTTGGAAGAAGCCAGGACTAGGGTCTCTGGATCGAGCTTTGGGAGGCGCAGGCAGAAACATTTTGCCATTGCATCAGCAGCTAAAGACGACTATGTTCACTCCTCTGTATAAAGAAGCCGCTACTTACTGCAACATTTTGACCAATGTTCCTTACTCACTTTTGAATGTAAAACTTGCTCCTTCTCTTGCTGTGCATACCCAGGCCCGGCTCTAGGGTGGTGCGATCGGTGCCACCGCACCGGATGCTGAATTTGGGTGGGGCACCATGTTTATTGTTTTCAAAGGACCTGATGCCACGTTTCTTGACCCAGCAATTTTCAAGCATCAATAAAAATGTCACGATAACTACAGTGATTAATGTTCTTTATGGTGAAAGACCGGAGCCTTATCTGGAAGTGGAAGTTTTGACTCATCATAGCGCATCGTTAAATATACCTGCTGCAAAGAACTTGTCCCATTCAGATCACATAATGCATACACTATACATAGGCCAATCGGTTATGGCATGTGTCAGAGAGATCCTTTTGTTACTTGCAGTTAAAAAGTTAAAATCCTAATAAAGAGCAGTGAGGTATTAACTGTCATCAAAGAGCTGCATGCAAACTGCAAAGAATATATTACAGTTACGTGTTTTTTTTGCCCCACTTTTCCTTATCCTAAAATTGCACAAAGGGTTCATTTGGGTAGAAATCAAGTTGTCTTATTAAAGAAAACCCCTAACAATGGTGTTACATTTTAAATTCTGAATTTGTGCTTTTCCAGACCAAGGACTTTTAAACTATACTGCATACTAGTATGGATGACATGTGACTGCTATAACTTGTAGACCTCTGTCTTATGTCACATGTCCTATGCAATGATTTACACACATATGATTGTCTCTGCAATGTATGTGTGATGTAAAGTGTTCGGACACCTTAAACTGGTATGAGTGGCGCTATAAAACTAAATTAATCTAAAAGACAGTGGTTATGGAGACTTGGGGGTTATTGTCAAATGGTGGTAGGGAGGGAATCCGTGGCGAAGTGGTCATGGGGGAGCGCCAACAAACATTGTCGCACAGGGCGCCACCAGGACTAAAGCCTGCCCTGTACATACCCGCCAGCTGCCCAACAGCAATCTTTATTTTACATATTTCACAAATCAGTGCGCTGCTGCCATGTCCATAACACCCAGCACTTGTCTTGCATCAAACCATAGAACAAGAGAATGAATAACCCCATGAAAGGTCTCCATGGTTTTTGGCTTCTCTGGTTTCTGAAAAAAAAAGGACGCAGTGAAAATCTTTATAAATTGTTTACAAAATGTCATATCTTTAAGGTTCATTTTGTAAAACCTTGCCAACCAGTGGTCATGTTCCATATAGTTTTCCACAGGTGCAAAAAGTAACAAATCTATTCTGACCACTTTTGACTGCTTGTCTGATATGGAATGAAGCACACATCCATCCGAGTTTACTCATCTTCGTGCAGTGCTGCGAGGAATGCGGCTGCATTACGTAAAATAGATTTTTTTTTGCGCTGCGCCAAATTTACTAAGATAATGACATCGCCTGAGCAGACTGTAAAAAGAATGATCAATCTATCTGCAGCACTGCACAGATGTTAATAGCACCGCACAACTGCACCCAAAAAGTTCAAAATAGTGTAAAGGTGTTGGAAAGCTGATTGGGTGTGAAAACAAGACATATGAAAATCTAAAAAATGGCTAAATCTGAGAGACATGAGTGAGCCCTAAGGAACTAGAAAACCTACAGCATCGATGGGTGGGAGAGAAAGGTGAAATTAATTGTGGAGAAGGTATAAATACTCTAACTGCCAAGAAAAGCAACTTGTGGAACGACAGACTGCGCATTGCCAGTGCTGAGGCACCCACAAGGAGGATTGTGGGGGAACAGAGTTAGTGCTTGCTTGACATGAATCGTCACACAAAGGAGAAGCTTGTGCAAAATCTCAAAGCAGAACTGGCTACGCGTGGTGGACCAGAACACCATGCACAACTCACAGCCACTGATGAGGGGTCACTTCTGTAAATGCTTCAGAGTTGGGTTGCAGGCTCCCATGGCAGGGCGCTGCAGATCCAGATGAAGAGTCAATCATAGGTAAGCAATGCAGCATACAACACTGTGCATCTAAGAACTCACATGGTCACATTGAAGAATAGTTCTAGTTCAAGTTTTTATTTGAGATTTAGATCTAACAATGAGATCTAGAATGAAGTAATCACATTACATCCATTAGTACAACTGCAAAACAATGAAAAAAAATGAAAAACATTTTACAACGCATTAGTTCATTAACTGGACAGTTTATCATCTCCATTACAACTATTGATGTTGTAATACCATACTTTTTAAAAGTGGTTTTTAAAAATATCTGTTGGTACATTTTTACAGCAGGTCCATCATATACAAGGAGATGATGGGTGGAGCGCTGAAACTTTTCAGACACTGACCCCCAGTCACAGATCTGGGTTGAATCCATCATCGTTCTTTAGCTCACTTTGCCACCCCAGTTCAGACACTGCCATATGCAAATCAGTCTTGACCCTGTGCCTCATGGGATTAGTCCAAACTGAACTGCCAAGCCAGGTCTTCCCGGACCGGAAACAAGCATCCTGGGACCAGTTTTGGGGTAGCACCCCTCATCAGCCAGACTACCTTGAATCCAGTGGCAAAGTTAGCAATGCACCCACATCTGGGCATACCCTGCCAACTTAGGGCGAGCAAAGCAAACACATGGAGATGATGGGAGGTCCTGGCCTGGCAGTTCGGGCTGGGCTGTTCCAATAGGGAGCAGGGTCAAGACTGATTTGCATATGACTGGGTTCAAACTGGAATGCCATGGGGAGCAAGAAAAGTATGGATTTAGGCCCAGATCTCTGTACTGGGCTGGATGTATGACATTGTTCTGCATTCTATCTATCAGTTGTTCTTTTTTCAAGTGCCATCATATACAACATGTTCAAAGGTCTGTACATCACTCTTACACAAGGTGCATATTCTCTCCTCCCATATTGCATTCTACCATGCATTCGTCACAGTTTTTAATGGTAACAATTTCAATCTACTTAGCAATTTTCATCTTCACACCATATATTCCAAATTTGACTTCAAATATACTTGAGGATCAGCTGCATGACAGGATTGTATAATATAATTAAAACAATAATTTGCTCTACACATCTCTACTTCATTTTCCATGGAGCAATTCTTCATGGTATATTTTAAGTACTTTTTACGATGACTATAACTCATGTTTTGAATATCTGTTCTAGTCAAAGAACAGTGCTGAAGTGCAATTAAAATATTAGTTAAGTGTTCTAGCCTCAATTGTTGCAAGGTGTGGTATCTTCATCTTTGCCATGCATTCTCGCCATTGGGGCCAATTACAATGTTGTGCAGAAACTTTCTGCCCGACACCGTCTCGAATTTGGGACCTACTCACTCGCGGTCAGTGGTTCCACCAGACCGATTACAATGCGACCGAACACTGTTGGGTTGGACTCCCATTGATTCCTATAGGAGCCCTTGTTCCGTCCGACAAACGGCTGCAACACAGGCTCCAATGGGGGAAATGGGTGTGTGTGTAAAACCCTGCACCTTGTCGCGGGCACCCCACTGTGCCTGCCACACAGTACAGGGCTTTAAAGGGGGTCCAATAGGTTCCCCCTCAGCCCCCAACCGAAGGCCACAGGAGGAAGGAGGGCCTGCAAGGGGCCCACAAAGTCAGTTTACCGACAACCTTTTAGTGTAAGACAGGCCGAATCAGAAAGGCTGTTGGAAACCGACATCGTAATCGCTCTGTCGGAAATGCTGTCCATAGAGTTGTACGATGCGGTTCAGATCAACACAGATGCTCCGAGAGACAGTCGGAACCGATTTGGAAAGACCGCGCCGTTTACAATCTGACCACAAGCATCGTAATCGGTCGGGTGGATTGCAAACCGACCAAGTCAGTCGGAAATGTTCTGACATGATTGAGACGATTCCAACTGTCGGGAGGAGGCTTTCCGCCTGACATCATAATCAGCCCCTTAGTGTTTAGTCCCTACTGCTCATCCAGAGTGACTGTGATGTAATTAGAATGCTGATGTGTTCTTGCTTGAGTGAATGTCAGTTGGAGTGTGAGGGCTGAGCATCAGGTATACTGCGCCCAGCCAGTCTTCCTTATTACTTTCTAATAACTATATACTAAGACTCCTACCTTGTGAATAAACCTGACCCTTTTACACCTTACTGCTGGCTACCCTGCATCTTCATTTACCACACAAGGCAGTCCGATTATAAGTCTCCTTAAATTCTTTTCTTTAGCATGCAAAAGGCTATGGAACCACTGTAATATAGCTGCTAGTCCTCTTATATGTGCACATCAACCCTAATTCCAATTTAAGAGCTTCTATTGACACAATGGTATTTAAAGGGTGAAGAATTTCCCCTCCACCTTGTGCATAAACTACCACTGAATGCTTTTTATTGTCTTTACAGCATATGAAGGTGTCGAAGGGATCTGTATTTTATATACCAATAAAAGATGATTGAAGCGCCATTCTCCAGTTGCTCCATAAAGTACCTTCAGTGCATTTCCATGGGCAAACATGTTGTTTAATTTATGTGAGATATGTTCACTATCACCTAAATTTGCCAAAATAATTCTCCTTAGATAAGGATACGAATTTACTACTTACATGGGTCCTTTACCAAAAATGTTTTTTATCTGGAGCCCCTTTGGTCGAAAACCTCATAAGCGTACTTACATTTATACTCACCTTCGGGAAATGAGTATTTGAGTATCTTGATAAGGTATTGAGATGTCTCTGGAGACCTTTTGGTGTCAGGTATAGCAGGATGATATTGTCCGCATTTAAAAGTGTAACTAAAGGGTATGATCCTAGCTTTGGAGCATCACCGGCTGCCCTACACATCACTTCAGTTCGGTCCATTATAAATAACGAGAAAAGAAGAGAGGCCAACAGACATCCCTGTTTCAGTCCATTTTTGGTGCATTTTTGGTGGAGATTTTTGGGGTCATACCCCACCTACCTCCTAACATATTGTGTCATCACGTAGCGATATGAAGGGCATTAATACGTTTTGAAAGACCCCTAGGATTCCCATGGTGCACAACTTCCTCCAAAGGGTCTGTCTGTCTACGCGGTCAAAATCAGTTGAGAAGTCAATATAAGCTGCAAAGACACACATTCTCTTTATTCAGCTATTTCTTCAGGCTCAAATGAAACACAGTTATATTATCCAAGTTTGAGTTACCTGCTCAAAACCCTACTCGCTTCAAAGATATAATCTTTTGTTCCTCTACTCATTCAAGTAGGTTACATAAGACAGATTTTGCAAAATCTTTCCTGTGGCGTCCAACAAGGTGATCTGCCTATAGTTAATTGGTATGTTTAAAGGGCATTTGTTATGTAGTGATTGGATGATATTAGAGCAGTGCAATTTAAACTCCACAATTACACTGCAGAATAGCACCATATATACATGCACTTAGCACCATATGCTCTCTGTGTCTTAAATTTATTAATATGAAGTGGAGCACCCAGCATACTACTGAAGTGCATTCACTGTAAAAAAAAAAAGTAGAGATTCATAACGTGTGCACACTGATGTTTAGTTTAACCATGAGGAAATGTAATTCTATTACATATTCAAACTTCAATTCAATATTTATTAAAGATTTGGATCTCCAATGAGGTCCACATAAAAATATACATACAAATTATTACGTTATAAATATAATAAACCATAAGGACAATTCATGTCTCAGTCCATTATTGAATATCGAAAGTCTTCATAGCAGGTCTTAGATTTTCCCTTACATGACATAAATGGATATTGTCAATTACCCTAATGAGCGAGACACATAAGGTTCTCAGCATTAAAACCAATAAGCAACAACAAAGTCCTAAAAAACCTCTACCAAAACAAATGGCATAAGTTTAGGTCCATACTAAACAATAGTAGCTTCGTAATAGAATCAGTATAGGATAATGTACATCACATCAGTTGCTTGGTAAAAGACAGAAAAGTATTCTGAAACAATCACCTCATTTGGACAAACAATACATTTTCCTTTTACAACTAAACCTACAAAACTAAATATAATCTTGTTTTGTGCGAAAACACATTAATAGCAGCAACTACATATGCAAATTTCTAAAACATTATACAGCAACACATAACAACATCGGTAGAAAATTGAGTTTGAAATTAGCAGCAAGAGAGAGGGAGTAATAGGACATATCCCAATTGTGCAAAGAGCAGTTGAATAGCAGCCAATACATGTGCAAAATACAATCCAAAAAAGGAGAGAGTATTAAGACTCCATAAAAAGACACCAAGGCACAGGGATTAACAGCATAATTAGAGGGAGAGAGATGTGTCTAAAGGATATATAATAGATTAAAATATATTCATAAACTCCTTTAAAAAGTTAAATAGTTTTACATAGGCTGCATCGCTCTTCGGGCAAAAGAGAAAGTCACGGGATGAAGTTACATTTTTAATACAGTTTGGTAAAAATATGGGACGAAGCCAACGATGACAACTCAAAACTAATGCTGGACAGACAAACAAGACATGATCCAGGTTCTGAATGCTCAGCTCACAAAAGTTACAGATTTTTCTATTTTTCATGCAATTAGATCAGTTTGCTGTTAAGTCGTTTAAAGGTAAAAGATTCATGCAATATAGGGTAAGCCATCGTCGAATTCCATGTTCTAGATTCCAAGATAAATATTTCTGAGAAATTCTCAGTAAGTTCGACCTGGCTATTATCTTTTACCTCTCTTTAGAATTACAAAATGTAATATCTCTATTATAGCTGATCTTACCACTTGTAGTTTTTAAAAATGATTTAAATTCTAAAAGTGGGAGAGTGATCACTTATTTTTCTTGTACACACACAACTATTTACACTTATGTTGCATTTATTTGACAATGCATTCATATGGAAGTGCATTGCATGAGTAGTCATGAATTCAGTTATCTATTTACATTTATTTTACAGCATTCACTTTGAAGTTATACGTGCACATATAATCATATATTCAAAGTAGCCACTGCAATGTCTAACAAAGCTAATTTGCCCAAGCCTTGAATTTGAAATCTATTTTTTGTTTGCATTGTATGTTGTCTCCTCTGCGGGTGCAGTTTCAAGACCTTGTTAGCTAGAAAAGGAAATAATATGTGCTAGTGATAGCAAGGCCTGGAAGAGAAGTCTTGGCAGAGATTTTCAGAACTACTGAACTGAAGAAGCATCTGTATCAGTAAGGGTGTAGCACTCAAGGGAGCTTGAGTGCCCAGGTTTCATGGGATGAGAACATTTAGAGATGTTGCCACTGTGCAACATGAGGTTCAACATGAGGTTCAACACCACTGGTCCTCAAAAAGGTGGTGTGAAGATCAGGCGAGGATGTAGTGTCTGTATGCTTTATGTTGGACAGGCCACATGAAGGGCCGCTCTCCCCCGGCCCAACCAGGCCTGAGTCCAGTCCCGCAAGTACCACACACCACCATTGCACGTCCTCCGTCCCCTCAGGGACCCCTGCCCTCGAGCATGTCGACCTCGTGGGTCCGATCCACTGCCGGCCCACGCGCCCAGCCTGGGGCGCCATCTTGGACACTCCACCACGAGGCCGCCTGGCCCCCGATCGACCTCAACCCTGGGCCTGGGCCGGCCTCAGACATTCCGGCACCACCCTCCACCCAGGAGGTGAGCGGGCTACTTGGCAAGTCAATGGGAGAAAGAGGTGCCGATGGCTCTCCCCCACCAAGTGCCGCTCGCCCATCGCCTCCCCGGGCGCTGGCTCCACCCCCCTGCTGGGTGTCTGGACTCCCTCATCCCGGACCTCCCGACCTCCAAGTGCGAGGGTCCGGACATCAAAGCACGCCAGCCCTATAACTGGGGCAGCTCCAGAGCAGGAAGGCAGTTGTATCTTGGAGTCGAGAGACGTAAAGAGGAACTCATCCTGGACGGACTACTGGCGCTGCCGTAGCTCTGTCTTGTGCACCATCGTCCTGCCTGTTGGCGCTGCCACAGCCGTCGTAATCTTCATCACCTTCATCGTCGTCGGGACCTGCTGGCGTGGCCGCGGACCGTTGTAACCGCCATCTTCACCGGGACCTGCAGGCTCCGCCGCGGACCGTCGTTTTCCTTCGTCCATCTCGGGACCTGCCTGGCTCCGCCGCGGCCCGATCATCTAGAACGCCGAGCTCGAGGATTGAGAGCTATTTTCCACTCGTTGGTAACAAAGACTGTCCCGCTACCCCTTTCCTAAACCAGAGACTAGAACCGAGGGGACCCCTGAGTCCAGACCTCCTTGTATCCATCATCGTAACCTAAGAATTGCATATAAAGTCTCGTTAACCTTCAACCTTGTGTGGTGTCCGTCTGTGGGGGGGAAGTTGCTTATCTGTACAGTCGTTGGAGACGGCTCTCCCTGGAGACCTCTCCCCGTAACCTCGGCCGACCCTCCCGGTCCGTCTAACATTGGTGGCCAGCGGCGCGATCCGAATCACCGCATAAACGTACAGAGAGTAGCTCACCCCACGACGAAGTCACAATGACCACGAAAGAGAGCGGATCAACCGAGAAATTCCAAATGGAGAAATTGGAGGAGTACAACCATCGTGAACTAAAACAATTCTGCATCGAACTGGGTATCGCTACCACCGGACTGAGTACCAAGGACGATTTTAAGCATGCCCTAGAATCTTGGGCAGAGACCGGGGCTGCCGGAACCCCTGATCAAAGCACCGTAGAAAAAACGACCACGGCCCCTGAAGGGCAAAGAACGGGTCTCTCGCAAGACGAGATCCAGGAAAGAGAAAGGACCCGACTACACGAACTAGAAATGGCCCGACTCAAAATGGACGTTGAACTTAAGTTGGCCGAACAAAAAATCAACTTAGAGCACCTGCGTCTCCGAGAAGAAAGAGAGGAGAAACAGAGACAAAGGGAGCTCGAGGAAAAGAAACTAGCGTACGAACACGAACGGAACCTAGCCGAGATCAACCTACGCAAGCAGAATAAAGAAGCCGGGGTGCCCGAGCGACCCCCCACCTCCGGGGCCACAGACAAAAAGGTACACATCCCCAAGGATGTTGTCCGAGAATATTTCAGAGAGGACGACATCCAGCAATGGTTTAAAGCCTATGAAATCGCTATGACTGCACACCGGATCGATAGAAGCGACTGGGGAGCCGGTCTCTGGGGAAGATTCCTCAATGAGGGCCGCGACACCCTGCTACAGCTCCCGGACCACCAGATGACCTCCTACGACCATATGAAAGCGGCACTCCTCACCCGCTATGGTCTCACACCCGAGATGTACCGTCAGAGGTTCCGAGACTGCACCCGCATCCCGGGTACAACTTGGGTGGACTATGTAACATACTTTAGCCGAGCCTTCGAGGGCTGGATCCGAGGAAGCAACGTCACGACCTACGAGCAACTATTTAATCTGATGGTATGGGAGCATCTGTCGAACAATTGCTTCATTGAACTCCGCCAGCACCTCCTCGACAGCAAGTTAACGGATCCCCGGCAGCTCGCAGCCGAAGCTGACCGGTGGGAGATCACCAGAGTGGGCCGGAATGGGTCCTACGAACAGAACCGGAACAACAATGGTCAGCACCGACCCAGAGGAGGAGGAGGGGGCCAAGGGCGAGGAAGAGACAACGCCCCAGTCGCCCCCGCTACCAGCACCACCCCCCCGGCCAACCGGGGCAGCACCCCAGCGCGACCGGGGTACAGAGCCAATGTCACGTGTCACCGATGTCAACGAGTCGGCCACTATGCGAACGACCCAAACTGCCCGCAGTACCAGAGCCCAAGACCCCGCCAAGTGGCCGCTGCAGCCCTAGGGGAAGAACAGATCTCCGAGGAACAGGAAGAATACGAACAAGAGCATCAAGAGTGGGAGCCAGCCGCCATGACTCTAGCCTGCTTAGGGGGGAAAGACATGGTCCCGCGGGTCCCCCTACCCGCTAACACCCAGAAGTACAGCCAATGGGTGAGCATCAATGGACGCCAGGCCGAAGCCCTTCGTGACACCGGGGCCAGTGTAACAGCCGTCCGCTGTCACCTGGTGGCCCCAGAACAGTATCTACCGAACATTCTCTGCCCTGTACGATCAGCCGATAACTCGGAAAGCCTGTGTCGGATGGCCTGCGTCCCCTTCGAATGGGGGGGGGTCTCCGGCATGTTGAAAGTAACGGTCCGAGACGATGCCCCCGTAGACTGCCTCCTGGGCAATGACCTGGAAAGCTCTCCGTGGGCCGCCGTGGAGCGAAAGGAACACCTGGGGATGTTGGGCGTCCCGGACTGGGCGTGCGTCACCACCCGTTCCATGGCCGCCCGTGCCAACCACCGGCCAGAAGAACCCGAATGGCCGGCGCCACCGCCTCCGGTCGCCCCAGCCGAAAACACCGACCGTAACATTCCCTCCGAACCAGCTCAACCTACCGACCTCGCTAACCTCGACCAGTGGCCTCAAGAAGGGGGGCCCACGCAAGAACAATTTCGCCAAGAACAGAAGACCTGTCCCTCCCTCGAGGGACTCCGCCAGCAAGCGCTCGCCCAAAGCGCAGGGGATACCTCCGGAACTCATTGGGTCTACTGGGACAATGATCTGCTGTACAGCGAGCAAAGAATCGCCGAGCTGGGGAGCAACCGAGTACTAGTGGTACCCCTCCGTTTCAGAGACTTCCTGTTAAACCTGGCCCACGATGTCCCCCTGGCAGGACATCTGGGACAAGATAAAACCTACAGTCGCCTAGTGACCCACTTCTTCTGGCCCAAAATGAGGAACGATGTGCACCAGCATTGCCGATCTTGCCCCACGTGCCAAGCCAGTGGAAAGAGCGGCCGCAAACTAAAGGCCCCCCTGCAACCTTTTCCCGTGGTCACTACCCCGTTTGAGAGAGTCGGAATAGACATTGTGGGGCCCTTGGACCCACGCACAAAACAAGGCCATCGATTCATCTTGGTGCTAGTGGACCACGCCACCCGCTACCCTGAGGCTGTTCCTCTGCGAACTGTGACAGCCCCGGTAGTCGGCCGGGCCCTGATGGGGATCTTCTCCCGTGTGGGCTTCCCCCGAGAAGTCGTCAGCGACAGAGGCACGAACTTTATTTCCAAATACATGAAGTCCCTCTGGCAACAGTGCGGGGTTACCTACCGATTCACAACCCCCTATCACCCTCAAGGGAACGGACTCGTTGAGCGGTTCAACCGCACGCTAAAGGGAATGATCGGGGGGTTGGAAGAGCCCCTCCGTCGCCAGTGGGATGTGCTGCTGCCGTGCCTCCTCTTCGCGTATCGAGAGGTCCCCCAGAAATCCCTGGGCTTCAGCCCGTTTGAACTGCTATATGGACACCCAGTGCGAGGGCCGCTCAGTCTCGTCAAAGAAGGCTGGGAGATGCCTCCGTTAAAGAACCCTCCAGATGTCTTCCGGTACCTCCTCACCCTCCGCAACCAGACCCGGCGGTTCAGAGAACTAGCGAAGGCCAACCTAGAGGCCAGTCAAGAGGACATGAAAAAATGGTATGACCAGAATGCCTCATCCATTGAATTCGAACCTGGCCAACAGGTATGGGTGATGTCCCCCACTGAGCCATGCGCCCTACAAGACAAATGGACGGGGCCCTTCAAAGTAATAGAGCGCAAGGGTCCTGCCACCTATCTCATCGACATGGAATCCTCCCGGAACCCTCTCCGGGTCCTCCACGCTAACAGACTAAAGCCCCACTTTGTGCGAACAGAGCTCAGCCTCCTGATGGCCACAGACACTGGGGTTGAAGAAGACTCCGAGCCTCTCCCTGACCTCCTACGGACTCAAGAGCAAGACGGCTCCGTGGATGGGGTCCGGCTCTCAGAGGCCCTCACCAGAGAACAACGCCAAGAGTGTCAAGCCCTCCTATCACAGTTCGCCAGCCTGTTCTCCCTCACCCCAGGTGTCACTTCCTGGTGTGTGCACGATGTGGACACCGGGGACAGCCCCCCTATCCGCCACCGGGCCTACCGCGTGCGAGACCGGGTACGGGCCTGCATCCAGGAAGAAATAGCCAAGATGCTCACGCTCGGGGTCATCGAGCCCTCAGACAGTCCCTGGGCCAGCCCTGTCGTACTGGTCCCCAAAGCAGCTGCCCCCGGCACCACACCAGAACTCCGGTTCTGCGTCGACTACCGGGGCTTGAATGCGGTCACCAGAACAGACGCGCACCCCATCCCCCGGGCAGATGAACTAGTCGACCGAATGGGAGCTGCCCGCTACCTCAGCATCTTCGACCTGACAGCAGGCTATTGGCAGATCGGCCTCACACCCCGGGCGCAAGAACGTTCTGCCTTCTCCACCCCCGATGGCCATTACCATTTCACGGTCATGCCCTTCGGCATGAAGAATGCCCCAGCAACATTCCAACGGCTCGTCAATCAGGTCCTGGCGGGGCTCGAAGGATTCAGCGCCGCCTACCTAGACGACATCGCTGTATACAGCCACCATTGGACCGAGCACCTCCACCACCTCCGAGCAGTGCTGCAAGCCCTTCAGCGAGCTGGCCTCACGATCAAGGCCAGCAAGTGTCAAATTGGGCAAGGGTCTGTAACCTACCTCGGACACCAGGTGGGAAGCGGCCTAGTGGCCCCTCTACAGCTGAAAATTGCCGCCATCCAGGCTTGGCAGCCCCCCATCACCCAAACCGAGGTACGAGCCTTCCTGGGCCTCACGGGCTATTACCGAAGGTTCGTGAAAGACTATGGTACCATAGTGGGGCCCCTCACAGAACTCACGTCAAAGAACCAGCCCAAGAAAGTCACCTGGACCCCAGAGTGTCAAACTGCATTTGAACAATTGAAGGCCGCCATGTGTTCCGCCCCTGTGCTCTAGCCCAAGGCCCCAGACTACAGCCGGGAGTTCGTCGTCCAGACGGACGCCTCCGACCAGGGCATTGGGGCAGTCCTGTCTCAAGTGAATACCGAAGGCCTTGATCAACCGGTGGCCTTCATCAGCCGGAGACTCCTACCACGGGAGCAACGCTGGAGCACCATAGAGAGGGAAGCCTTCGCTGTGGTATGGGCCCTCAAGAAGCTCCGGCCCTACCTTTTTGGCACCCACTTTCGGGTGCAGACCGACCACCGACCCCTGCAGTGGCTGATGCATATGCGGGGGGAGAACCCAAAGTTGCTACGCTGGTCCATCTCCTTGCAAGGTATGGACTTCACAGTCGAACACCGGCCTGGGCCAGATCACGCCAACGCGGATGGCCTGTCCCGGTTTTTCCGCCTCGACGAGGAGAGTCCCCAAGAGGATGGGTAACTCTCCCCGCCTTCAGCTGGGGGGGACGCATGTTGGACAGGCCACATGAAGGGCCGCTCTCCCCCGGCCCAACCAGGCCTGAGTCCAGTCCCGCAAGTACCACACACCACCATTGCACGTCCTCCGTCCCCTCAGGGACCCCTGCCCTCGAGCATGTCGACCTCGTGGGTCCGATCCACTGCCGGCCCACGCGCCCAGCCTGGGGCGCCATCTTGGACACTCCACCACGAGGCCGCCTGGCCCCCGATCGACCTCAACCCTGGGCCTGGGCCGGCCTCAGACATTCCGGCACCACCCTCCACCCAGGAGGTGAGCGGGCTACTTGGCAAGTCAATGGGAGAAAGAGGTGCCGATGGCTCTCCCCCACCAAGTGCCGCTCGCCCATCGCCTCCCCGGGCGCTGGCTCCACCCCCCTGCTGGGTGTCTGGACTCCCTCATCCCGGACCTCCCGACCTCCAAGTGCGAGGGTCCGGACATCAAAGCACGCCAGCCCTATAACTGGGGCAGCTCCAGAGCAGGAAGGCAGTTGTATCTTGGAGTCGAGAGACGTAAAGAGGAACTCATCCTGGACGGACTACTGGCGCTGCCGTAGCTCTGTCTTGTGCACCATCGTCCTGCCTGTTGGCGCTGCCACAGCCGTCGTAATCTTCATCACCTTCATCGTCGTCGGGACCTGCTGGCGTGGCCGCGGACCGTTGTAACCGCCATCTTCACCGGGACCTGCAGGCTCCGCCGCGGACCGTCGTTTTCCTTCGTCCATCTCGGGACCTGCCTGGCTCCGCCGCGGCCCGATCATCTAGAACGCCGAGCTCGAGGATTGAGAGCTATTTTCCACTCGTTGGTAACAAAGACTGTCCCGCTACCCCTTTCCTAAACCAGAGACTAGAACCGAGGGGACCCCTGAGTCCAGACCTCCTTGTATCCATCATCGTAACCTAAGAATTGCATATAAAGTCTCGTTAACCTTCAACCTTGTGTGGTGTCCGTCTGTGGGGGGGAAGTTGCTTATCTGTACAGTCGTTGGAGACGGCTCTCCCTGGAGACCTCTCCCCGTAACCTCGGCCGACCCTCCCGGTCCGTCTAACACTTTAATTAATGTATACACTGTTAGAGTTTAGAGCAGATCCCTGCGGACTTTGAAAGTTCCAGATCTTTCTGCTTGCCCTATTCTTGTGAGTATAGAGCCATATGCTAAAGACTTGTTCCCTTTAGAAGATTTCTACCAACATCTTTACTATGCTGACACCTTCCTACATTTCTAAATTCCTAACTGTCTTGTCCCTTATGACCCTTTGTAGTTATATTCAGGATTTAGGTTAAACGACTTTAGAATTATTCATGTTTATGAAAGAGGAGCGGAGCTTCTCAGAGGAACACCTAGCCATAATCTCCTGCATTTGAATTATTGTAACTGCAGTCCTTATTAGCCTTTCATTGTCAAGCCGGGATCCATATTGGCATGTTAATATACTTGTTGCAATGCTTCATGTTAATAATACATTCCTACTTTGCCTGTTTACTAGATTGATTAATAATGTGTGATACACCTGCTTCACTTTAGTTACTAATTCCTGGTCCCTATTGTGTAGCCAAATGGCTATCAATCAATCAATCAATCAATTAATCAAGGAATTTGTATAGCGTGCTACTCACCCGGAGGGTCTCAAGGCGCTTGGGGGGAGGGGGGTCCGCTACTGCTCGAACAGCCAGGTCTTGAGTTGTCTCCTGAAGGCGAGGTGGTCTTGGGTACGACGGAGGTGGATGGGGAGGGAGTTCCACGTTTTGGCTGCCAGGTAGGAGAAGGATCTTCCTCCCATGGTGGCTCTTCGAATGGGTGGAACCGCGGCAAGGGCGTGGCTGGTCTATCGAAGTTGGCGGGTGGGAGTGAAGAAGGTCAGGCGGTTGTTGAGGTACCTGGGGCCAAGGTCGTGGAGAGCCTTGTGTGCGTGGGTGAGGAGACGGAACGTGATTCTCTTGCTGACGGGGAGCCAGTGCAGGTCTCTCAGGTGTCCAGAGATGTGGCTATGTCGGGGGATGTCCAGGATGAGTCGTGCGGAGGCGTTCTGGATGCGTTGGAGTCTTTTCTGTAGTTTGGCTGTGGTTCCGGTGTAGAGGGTGTTTCAGTAGTCCAGTCGGCTGGTGACGAGTGCTTGGGTGACCGTCTTCCTGGTTTCGGTGCGGATCCATCTGAAGATCTTTCGGAGCATGCGTAGGATGTTGAAACACGATGATGAGACGGCGTTGACTTGTCTGGTCATCGAGAGGGAGGAGTCCAGGGTGAAGCCCAGGTTGCGTGCATGGTCCGTTGGTTTGGGTGCGCTGCCTAGGGCCAGGGGCCACCAGGAGTCGTCCCATGCCGAGGGTGATGATCCATGGATGAGTACTTCCGTCTTGTCTGAGTTCAGTTTCAGGCGGCTGTTCTTCATCCACTCGGCTACTTCTTTCATCCCTTCGTGTAGGTTGGTTCTGGCGGTGGCAGGGTCGTTGGTGAGGGAGAGGATCAGCTGGGTGTCGTCGGCGTAGGAGATGATGTTGAGGTTGTGTTGGCGTGCGATGGCTGTGAGGGGGCTCATGTAGACGTTGAAGAGGGTGTGGCTGAGTGATGATCCTTGTGGTACGCCGCAGATGACTTTGGTGGCCTCGGATCTGAACGGGGGCAGGCGGACTCTCTGGGTTCTTCCGGCGAGGAACGAGATGATCCACTCTAGTGCCTTCTCTTGGATACCGACGTTGCTGGGGCGTTGCACTAGGGTGCGGTGGCAGACCGTGTCGAATGCTGCGGAGAGTTCCAGGAGGATGAGGGCCGCTGTTTCCCCGTTGTCGAGCAGGACTCGGATGTCGTCAGTGGCTGCGATGAGGGCGGTCTCGGTGCTGTGGTTGGCTCGGAAGCCGGACTGTGAGTGGTCGAGGGATCCGTTCGTCTTGAGGAAGGCGGCAAGCTGTCTGTTGACGGTCTTCTCGATGACTTTGGCGGGGAACGGGAGGAGCAAGATGGGGCGGTAGTTCTTGAGGTCGGTGGGGTCTGCTGAAGGTTTCTTCAAGAGGGCACTGAGTTCGGCATGCTTCCAGCTTTTCGGGAAGGTGGCGGTGTTGAAGGAGCAGTTGATGATGTCCCGGAGATGGGGAGTGATGATGGAGTCGGCCTTGTTGAAGACATGGTGGGGGCATAGGTCGGTTGGTGATCCGGAGTGGATGGTGTTCATCGTGCGGACGGTGTCTTCGGTGCTGACCGGGGTCCAGTCGCGGAGGGTGATGGTGGGGGGCGTTGGTTCTGTGGCTAGGTGCGAGGTCTGTTCGCCAAAGCTGTTGTGTATGTCTGCGATCTTGCTGTGGAAGAACGAGGCGAGTGAGTCGCAGATGTCTTGTGAGGGAGTGATGTCGTTGTTTCCGGCGCTGGGGTTGGAGAGCTCTTTGACGATGCTGAAGAGTTCCTTATGGTTGTGTGCGTTGTTGTCAAGTCGGTCCTTGAACGCTGACTTCTTGGTGGTGTGGATCAGCTGGTGGTGTTTGCGGGTGGCGTGCTTGAGGGCGGTCATGTTGTCTGTGGTCGGGTTTTTTCGCCAGGCTTTCTCGAGGGTATGGCAGTTCTTCTTGGAGTTCATGAGGTTGTCGTTGAACCAGGAGGCTTTCTTGCTACCGGGCCTGCTGGGATGGTTTTTCAGGGGTGCGAGGTTGTCAGCGCAGTTGGTGATCCACTGAGTGAGGTTGTTGGCTGCTTGGTTGGGGTCCGTTGATCTGGCGGGAGGGTTCTGGTTCAGTGATGTGGTGAGCTGGTCGGTGGTGATCTTGTTCCAGCTCCTGCGGGGAACCTGTTGCGGGAGGTGGTGCGTCGTGGTCTTTCTGAAGCTGAAGTGGACGCAGCTTTGGTCTGTCCAGTGGAGTCCAGTGGAGTGGCTGAAGGAGATGTACTTGCTGGAGGAGAAGATTGGGTCGAGCGTGTGTCCGGCGTAGTGGGTGGGGGTGTTCACCAGTTGCTTGAGCCCGAGGTTGGCGAGGTTGTCCAGCAGGGTGGTGGTGTTGTTGTCGTTGTTGTTCTCCAGGTGGAAGTTGAGGTCCCCTAGGAGAATGTAGTCAGCGGAGGGGAGGGCGTGTGGGCTGATGAAGTCTGCGATGTCTTCGCTGAATTGTGTGCGGGGTCTGTAGATGAGGGTGCCTCTGAGGTTGGTCTTGGGGTCTGTGTGTATCTGGAAGTGAAGGTGTTCGGCGGCTGTGAGGATGTCGTCGGAGCTGGTCGTGATGCGGATGGAGTTCTTGTGGACGATGGCGATGCCTCCACCTGTCTGGTTGACGCGGTCCCTTCGGGTGATCTTGTATCCGTCCGGGATGGCTATGGCGATTTCGGGCGCTGAGGAGGCGTTCATCCAGGTTTCCGCGAGGTGGCTACACAAACTTTAAATTGTTAAATTGAATGCTAACTCTTTTTGCCTCTCAGTCAACCACATAAGTCTATCAGATGTAAAGAGTAACTGCATGTCAATGCACCATCAATGCTACCCTTCCAGGACCTAGGAATCGCTTGTGTCTAATAGCAATAATGGAAGAACACCACCATACATAAGAGGCCCATAGGTCCTGAAGAATAAATTCAGATTATAAATGACTTTGATTCTTTGTGCCTACATTTCTTGGATGAGCTTAATATTGAAGGCGACAACACTCCATGGACATTAGGGGACATATAATTACCTTAAAAGGCTCAAAGAGAGGTTTGTGAATATATTTTGGAGTGAAGTGGGGAACCTTCAGTGTATAAATAATACCAAGGCCCTGGACTAGACCCACACATAAGGATGAGATACCTACGTTTGATAAAAAAGATAATAGGTTGTCAAAAAGGTAACGCTAGGGTAGTGGAGGTTGGCCTAACAACCAAACATGTGAACTTTCAAGACATACAGGCAAACCTTGAGTCCATAACTGCCATGGGTGAACATTCTAAAGACAACCTCATACCTAATAAATGTATGTAACTCTGGGCTGGGGGGTGGTGGAAGATGACAGACGATGGGATAAGTAATTATTAAATAAATAAACACATAAAAACCACTTGCCTGGCACTTGCTGCGTCAGCGACGAAGCAATTTAGCAAGCGCTGAGTAAGTGGTTTTATTTATATATTATTACTTATCCCATTGTCTGTCGACTTCCACCACCCCTCCCCTCTCCCGCCCCACCACTCTCACCTGTGTGAGACGCTACTGGTGACGTGGTAGCAGTGAGCGGGGAGTGCAGGATTTGTGTGAAGTTGGCTCGCGCCTAGAAGTCCGTCTTGACTTTATGTTGATTCTGACTGGCTAGGGGAACATGAAGTGCTGTGATGGACAGGACTGCCCTCAAAACACATTGCTGGAATGCAGATAGTTTACTTTCTGACACGCCGCTATCTTCCAAGCATGCTCTGAAAGGAGTCGGATGCAGGTAGATTTCATGCATTGACTAGTTTGACATGAACTGACATTGCATGTGACTAGCTTTTAGTTGCGTCATGCCTGGGGAGGAATTATTAAAGGAGCTTCACTATGATGTCCTGCTTAGCCTGTAGCTGTGTTGATCTCCTCCTCAAGTTTCCCAGAGACACCCTCACTTTGCAGATTTTTCCCCAGCACAGCCTCCTGTCGTTATTCCTTCATTTTGGTAGTAATCACAGTGCGTGTTTACATGTGACACCCTCCATTGGGGATGTTCTGTGATCACTCATTGAGCACATAAAAGGATAAATTTGCGACTAATTATTTGTGTTAATAAGGTTAGTTCACATAAGTCTCTCTAAAAAGAATGCTGAGATTCACACTGTTTTTTTTCTTGCACAACTGGTTTAAATGTCTTTCCAGTAACCAGGGTAATTGCTGATCAGCCACTCTGCTTATATTCATTTACTCTGCATGTCAAAGTTAGGAGCTAGAGCTGTTTTTCAATTTTGTGTTTCCTCTGTGTCCACTCACTAGGCATCTAGAAAGAAACAGTCCTGCAGAACAGTGCTGTAAATGGCATGTGAACGGTGTGAGTAGATCAGAATGGACAGGGGCAGCTCCCCGGCTAAGGCAGAGGAGCATCACCCCACTGCTCTCAGAGCAGGAGAAAGGACAAATAAAATCACCCAGTTATTATCATTTTATTTTTTATTATGGGGCTAGGTTGGGGCAGGGCGGGGCTTGTGTCGCAGGGGGGAGAGTGGTGGTACACTCCAAGTGAGCATGATTGTTTGGCCAGCCGTCTTGGCCCCCGCAAAACAGTCATGCTCACTTTGCAAGTTCCCCACCAGACTGCATTACACAGCCTGGTGAGGAACATGCCCATGCTCCCATTCCCCGTCTGAGCCCGATTCACGGCGCTCGGACCAATCACAATGCTGCTTTGCAGCGTTGTGATATGCTTAGGGGAGGGAGCCTGTGTGCTTCCTGCGTCCACCAAAGCTGAGGAGAAGGGACCGAAGTGGAGGAGAGACTACGACCTGCAAAGGGAAAGTGTTTAAAAAAAAATGTTTGTCCTCTTCGCCACCCGCGTTCCCTGCCAGTCGCCACTGAGAATAGAAGTAAAATGGGATTTTTCTGCACTCTGCGTGCCGTCTTAAAATGATTGCTGGTTTGAGAAGAGTATATGGCAACTTGAATATGCATAAAAAAAGAAAACACACAATTTCATGACATTTTTTAATCATTACTATCATGCTGTTGAATTCCCTTTAAATATAAAGATGATTTTCATGCCGTTGTCAAAATCCCATCTTCATAATTAATCAATGCAAATTAATACTGTCTAGGCAAAGATATTATTTAATGAGTACCAAGTTAATACCTAAATAGTCAAGTCAAGTCAATGAATTTATATAGCGCGCTACATACCCAGAGGGTCTCAAGGCGCTTGAGGAAGGGTGGGGAATTACTTGTCGAATATCCAGGTTTTGAGTTGCTTTCTGAATGCTAGGTGGTTCTGAGTGAGGCGAAGGTGAATGGGAGGTGAGTTCCAGGTTTTAGCCGCCAGGTAGGAGAAGGATCTTCCTCCCATGGTGGTTTTGTTGATGCGAGGTACAGCAGCAAGGGCTTGATTGGAAGAGCGTAGCTGGCGGGGGGGGGTGTAGAAGGAAAGTCGTGTGTTGAGGCATTCGGGTCCAAGTTCGTAAAGTGCTTTGTGTGCGTGAGTTAGGAGGCGGAATGTTATCCTCTTATTGACGGGGAGCCAGTGGAGGTCTTTCAGGTGACCAGAAATGTGTTCTTTACGCACGATGTCTAGTATGAGTCTGGCTGATGCGTTCTGGATGCGTTGGAGTTTTTTCTGAAGTTTTGCGGTGGTACCGGCGTATAGGGTGTTTCCGTAGTCCAGGCGGCTTGTAACTAGTGCGTGGGTGACCGTTTTTCTAGTTTCGGTGGGGATCCAGCGAAATGTTTTTTTGAGCATGCGAAGCATGTTGAAGCAAGACGATGAGACGGCGTTGACTTGTCTGGTCATCGAGAGTGAGGAGTCCAGAATGACGCCCAGGTTCCGTGCGTGGTCCGTCGGGAAGGGTGCTTTTCCAAGGGCCTCTGGCCACCAGGAGTCGTCCCAGGCGGAGGGGGAGGTACCTAAGATAAGGACTTCTGTTTTGTCTGAATTCAGTTTCAGACGGCTGAGCTTCATCCACTCGGCTACTTCTTTCATTCCTTCATGTAGGTTAGTTTTGGCGGTGTTGGGGTCTTTGGTGAGTGAGAGGATCAGTTGAGTGTCATCAGCGTAGGAGATGATGTTGAGGTTGTGTTGGAGTGCGATGGTCGCGAGGGGGCTCATGTATACGTTGAAGAGGGTGGGGCTGAGTGAAGATCCTTGTGGCACGCCGCAGATGACTGCAGAATACAGCGAACACCAACTGAATGATGACCAGTTAACTGTTGAAAGGTGTCTGAAACAGCTTTGCACCACATGGGCTGCTTTCCTTTTATTAATTTTGGACTTGTTTGCACTGGAAGCATTTTTTGGGGGGGATTCTTCTACTTATTCGGCAGATGGTGGAATATGTTGCTAATTCACAATGCTTAAAATGCAGCTGCTACATGATTGCTGGTATCTTAATAGTTCTGGTCCTATATAAACCCTATTACCCATACCCCTACCTATCCCCTAGTGCAGTGGTTCCCAAACTTTTTTGACCTTTGGCTCCCTTGACCTAACCGGCAGTTGGCCGTGGCTCCCCACCATTTTTTTACCGGTGGGTGGGTGGGGGGTATGTACTTCCTGTTGTCTTCCTTAAAGTAATTGGGACGCAATAAAGGTATTATTATGGTTGGAATGCTTGAATTATTAATCTCATCTTTCACTTCACTCATCTATCCATCCTTTTGTCCATAAAACCCCCTTTCACTCACGCATCAATCCTTACATTCACCCTTTCCCTCATCCACCCATTCACCATTTCACTTATCAATTCATCCATCCACCCGTTCACTTGCCCATCATCTACCCTTTCATTCATCCATCCATCCATCCTTTCACACACCCACCAATTTACTCGCCCATCAGCTGCCCTTTCACTCATCCATCCACCCTTTTACACACCCATCCACCCTTTTACCCATCCATCCACCCTTCCACCCATACATCCATCTATTTACCTTTTCTCTCATCCATACTTCCACTCATTCGCTCATCCATCCATCCTTTCTTTCATTATCTATCCATTCCCCCCTTTCATTCATCCATTCAGTAATCCATCCAGCCATTCAGACATTCCTTCGCTTACTTACTCACCCACCTTTTCACATTATGAGCTGAGCCTTTGTCTGCAGAGTTGCAGGCAGAAGAGGCCTATCAAGAACGAACTACAGCAAGGGATTGGGTGGTGGAGAGTTCACTATGCCCCTGCACATAGGCAGACTGAACACGTAGAAGTCATGAGTCACACATGATGCACAGTGCCAGGATGTGAGGTGACTGTAACATGGTGTTGTTTCCAGGGCTTTAAGTGGTGTAAAAAAACTGGGGGAGTCTCTTCAGAGGGGGTGTTGGATGTAATTAAGAGCGTAGTTTAAAACACCTAGGCTAAAAATCTGCTCTTAGCATAGTGTTGCGCCCGACTGGTATTATGTTATTTCTGTCATTGCATCCAGATATATAATACAGCAAGTATCATTACACCAACAACAAGCCAGGACTATTGGCTTTGTCATTGGTTGCTAGTTCCTTAAAATAAAAAAGCAGCAACTATGGCTTTGTTGAATATAATATTGAAAATACTTCAGTTCTAAAATGACGAGACAGAAAGAACGATAACCCGTTCTTTTTAGTAACTTGTTTTACAGTCTTCTTTAAATGAAGTGTTCTCTAAAGTGGCAGCTTGGGCGTTTTACTTTTTATCTAACAGAATGCCCTTCTGTACACTGAGGCAGGAGGAGGCCGCCACATGCTTTAACACCCCAGACTGCCCCATTGTCATTCTGTGTGTGGCAATCAGTGGCATACTGAATGACAACCGGCGGGAGGGGCTGCTCTTGTGCTCTAGGAGGAGTGCGAGGCGGTTCCATCAGCGAGGGTGAGGCCTCTCACAGGGGAGCAGCGCTGCTCCCTGTGATGGCCAAAATTACAGACAAAAGGCGTACGGACGGTCCGTGAAATTTAAGGACGGTTGGTCACCCTAGACTGTGCGCGGCGCCCCTGGCACCTCATTATGGCGCCCTGGGGTGCCGCGGCGCACAGTTTGGGAACCACTGCCCTAGTGCCTTGATTCCTAACCGTACCATATCAAAGCTACCTTTATCAATACCCCAGTAGCCCTACTCCTACCAATGCCATAATACCTCTACCCCTTCCTATATCCTGGCAGCTCTGCTTCTACTTTTACCATATTACCTCTACACCACACTGCAGCCAAAAAATATACAGCTACTAAGACCTAGTACTTCTCCCCCTGCCTGCACCCAAACATATCTAAACCAGCCTTTACCCTAGCACCTCTAAAGGGTTTTATACTTTAGGACTCAACCCCCATCTACACCCTAGTACCTTCATTGCTGTCTAAATCCTATTAGTTCAACCATACTCTATTGTCTGTACACCTATTTACACCCTGCTATTTCTGCATCATCCTCTACCCTTCCTACCCTCTCTTTGTCGTGTTAGTGTGGCAGCACCACACTTCTAACCTCTTTTCTCCAGTCTTCACCCCTCTCCCAGTTCCCAAGTCTCTCCTGCCTCCCTTCTCCCTCAACTACATTTTTTCTTTCATCTAGTCCTTTAGCCATAGTTATACCATGGTACATCAATTCCTACCATAGCCACCCACACCCTTGCTCAACTAACCCATCTGCACCATCTCAGATCTACATCTTCCTATACTTTATTACCTCTACAATACCTATTCTATATATGCTCAACTCCTATCTATACCCTATTACCTCTTCTCATATTTATATACTAGTATATTTCCTCCTACCTATACTATGTTACATATTATTTCACTTTAATGGCTCTACTCCTATATATACCTTATTCTCTCTACCCACATGCAACCTAGTACTTCTTTTCAAACCTATAAGTAGCATCTGTACCCTACTTCTTTATAGCACCTCTCCCTCTCGCTATGCATCAGAACCTGAACTATGTGCATACCCCACTACTAGTCCACCACATCTACCTATAATCTCTCCTATACCTATATCTCACAACTCCCATCAGTACCCTGTCTACTCCTATTTATATTCTAGTACCTCTACAATGTCTATGTCCTATTACTTCTACCACTTCTCAAGCCATTTTACCCACCACACCCTACCTATACCCCTGTATCTATCTCTCTTTCCCCTGCCCATTACTCCCACCCAACTTCCTCCTCTTATGTTTATGTGTTTTGTGGTATTTTCTTGTCCCCTTTTTTGTCTTTTTTTGGTTGAACTTCCTTACATTTTTTTTGGAAGACTATTGTTTCCCTCATTCAAGAAATTCAATCCACCACAGTGGAGCTTCACTAGTCTGGACGATCTGGCTTCATTTGATTTTTTGCTAAAAAGTTGCAGAATGTTACATAACCCATAAGCCTGCCCTTCAGTTTATATTGCCACTGTGTTGCAGGCTCAAAGTGAAGCCTGAGGAGGTGTTCCTGGTAGTGTCTGCATGTTTGAGGCTGGAAGCAAGGTCTCGGGTGAAAGGAGTAATGGTAAATGATAGTAGTGCGGTAGAAGTTAGGTGTGTGACGAAGACACCACAACTCACGGTAAGGAGGAAGGAACGTCTTCCACTGTGATGGATTTTATTCGTAACAAGCAGAGTGTGATTCCCTTTTCAGTGTGGGGTAGCATGGTTCCTGGTGTGTCTTCAGGTACGGCAGTGTATCACAATGGAATGAATGTGGTCTCAATGCAACAGTGATGATTCAGGACAGGTGAAGTTTGGTTTCAGGGTAGAGCTCTGATTTCAAGGGGGGACCCAAGCTGTTGAGCGTTGTCTCAGAGTAGCAAGGGTTGGAAGCAGCAAATAAGGAGCATTCATTTTGTTCACTAGCCTGAGAAAGCAGTCTGCATATGGCAAATGCGGTCCAATATGAAATCCATATTATCTTTTCCATTAATTACCAAAGTTGATTTTTTGTCGGTTTTGGATCTGACCCATACAGACTTTGGCTTTCTTTGACTGACTTTTTGAGCCATTGACTTGAGACCTCATCATTTATGTCTTGGTTCAGTCTCAGCAAGTGCTACTGGCTGTCTGACCCAGATGCCTAATTTGAACTGCAAGGCAGACTACTTCATGGCTGGACTGGTAACCGAAAATGTCTCGGGCAAACTGCTCGACCACTCCCCCCCATGGCCGAGCTATTTTCTTGCTGTTTTGTTACAGGGGGCCACTAATGCCGGCCCGGTAACAAAAACGGCCCTCACCCTGGTGGCCCACGGGGGAAACGCCTGCTGCCCGCTGCAGCCAGTCCGGCCCTGGACTACTTTACATCCATAACACTCTTTGTCCACTCTTGCTGGCTCCTCCATTTGTATTGAAATTGAACCTGCATTTATATAGCGCTTACTACTCCTGCTGAGGTGTTAAAGCTCCTTAACACGAACCCCGAGAGCCCAAAGTTAGTGATCAGTCTATTAGTTATTGGGGTTAGTGTTCCAAGCTAAAGAAAACCATTCAATACAATCACTCAATTTGTTGTCATACATTAGTGACTTGGTGTGATAGGTAGAGGTGGCTATGTGAGAAGCAAATGATTTAAAAAAAAAAAAAAAAAAGCTTTCCATGAGATATTTTTTTGATAATCAAGTTAATTAAATTTTTGCAGGTCAAAAAGAAACATTGGTAGCAATCAGACATGTTAGACAGGTACATTATATTAAGTGGAGTATGATGTAGACTCACTCGACACAAATGGACGGGACCCTGCCCCCGCCCATTGCATCCACTTACAGGACCATTTGGACCCTTCACATTGGCAATAAACCATTTGCCCCATATTTTGCCAAACAGCTCTGGACAACCTCGGGCCTCGAAGAGGGGCTCCTCTTGGGTACCACACAAGTCCACCCCCGTCTCCATCCCCTCAAGGTGGGCGGCTTGATCTGGGACCAAACTGCAGTAATATCCTGCTTTGCCACTGCCACAGCTGTGCCCAGAGAGCGCCTGTCTGCCTGTGATCCATCAAGGCCATCAAACACTCCTAGGATTGGGCGTAGCGAGTCGTGAGGGACCTCCCACCCCTGAGCCTGTGTGAGTTCACGCTCCACCCCTGCCCAGAACAGCGTGAGCACGGGGCATTGCCACACCATGTAGTAGAAATCGTCTAGGGCGTGGCTGCAGCGCTGACATGCTGGGGAGGGCCGCAGTTGGGCTCTGAACAAGCGTGCCGGGGTGAGGTATGCCGTGTGGAGATAGTAGAGTTGGACTAGACGCAACTTGGAGGAGGTCGTCAGGGTCTTTCCATGAGATTTAGAGTAGTTTATATACAGAAGAGGCATATAAAATGAAAACAGAGGTGCATTCAAACTAAATAAAGTAATTTTTTCATATAGGATTTTGAGGAATATAGCAGGTGTAGTTTTTTTGCATCAGCATGCAATCTGTGGATGTAAACCTGTGGAAAGAAACAGTTTTACATTCTGCTGTAAAGGAAAGTGGCTTTTTTTTAAAAGATGTGGCAGATATTTACCTCACTGCAAAAAGCAAGCCCAGAGCTTACTCAGACCCCTTTACCAGCCACCGTGAAGCTGAGCGACATGTAACCGCATTCCAGCACCCATAATTACAATTTGACACCACCACCATCGCCCTCCTGTATCAATGCAAGAAAGACTTTCAGTCCCAGAAAGACGTCTATATGCACCTACTACAGTAGCATATATTTAGTACTATAAAATATTGTTACAGGGTATGCAAATCATTTTACACCATACACAACCTGCACATATAATATAAACATGTTATGTATAACACTCACCAACATAAAATATAACATGGCGGCTGATAAACAAAGCGTAGCGATTGAAATTCAGGTCATGTTTATGGGAACCTTTTAGTGCCTGGTACAGAAGGTGCTGTTCCCTGCGTTAACATGAAGTGCACTGGCCCCACAGAACAGACACTGTGTTCTGCAGAATGGATCTGTCTGGTGTCAGCTTGACCCTCCTCATCCATTTTGCCTGCCTTGCTCTAATGTGCACAGAAAAACCCAAAAGCTTTGTACAACAGAGAAAGAGGTGGGCTTTCAGGAATAGCAATTACAGTTCAACAATACTTTTCTCAGATTTACCCATGTAAAACCCTGTATTGTGGCAGGTTTAAACTGTAGTATTTTATTTACTGTGCATAAAAAACAGGCACTAATCTTGTGTTTCTATTTTTCTGCATTAGAATCCCTACTATAGCATTTCCTCCTAAGTGGGTGCACCCCAAGAAATGATCTGCCAAGGCCTGATCATTACTCTTACATTCTGCTCCATTCGAGCAATTTGTCTCAAGTGTGAGTAATTTGAACACGAATCACCCAATTTACATAGCTTTTCCTCTGAATAAGTTACATTTCTTTGTAGAAGAAAATCATAACATACACATGTGTAACTTCAATGCCTTCTAAAAGCTAAAATGTACAAGTTATGCATGAGCAAAGTCCAAAAGATTAAAGTTACTCACGCACAATGCATGCAAGTATTGCATATGTTACTTATGAGGAGGATTTCCCTAAGTTTGAAGGTGTATAATCATATATAGTCATCAGCAAAGAGAGGGTCAGAAGAGGAGTAAACGATATTCACAGCACATTTTTGTTACACCTGCAAAAAGGAAGACTTCAAGGTAATTCACAACATTTGTAGGTCTCGCCTGGCGTTAGCAGCACACATGTGCTGCTCTCGCCATGCGAGAGCTTCTTGGAATCAATACGGTTCCAGAAGTCGTGTCTCTGCTCCGCCTGCATTTTTGATTGGTTCTCGTCATTTTGCATCATGGATTTTGCAGAACGTAGTGTGATAATGGCACCGGAGGTTTTTTAGTCCCTCCTGGTTGCCACCCTGTTCTCTTGGGCCCCCGCCCAACGGGATTGGATATTTTACTTGCGGCTGGAGACAGTGTCGCTTAATTAGCCACTAAGCACTTTTTTCGTGTATTATCGCATTTATCTTCAAGAATGGCTGACGCAACTTTCATTTCTCTGGCGCCGCTTGTTTCTTTTTTTATTTTATTCTATCCCTTCGCCATCTTGTCTCCCGAGCGCCCTACTGATGTATATCGTCACTCGCTTTGTATTTGATTTTATCTTCTGCGCCCGAGGACGTTAGAGCGCTTTAGCAGAGAGACAGATTGCGTTACATTTTTTTTAGGTTTTTAATTTTTCCCGAGGTAAATAAAACGAGCCCCATTTAAGTAGCGCAAGAGACACATTATTTACAAGACATATTACACTGTTGTAGTAAGTATCACATCAAGTGCATAGCCCAAAAACCATTTCCGCTTCTTCTATTGTTTGTTGCGCTCCACCATGGTGCGTCATCGTCTCTGTTTGGTTGGGCGTCTCGACATGCTAAAAGGCCAGGAATGGCAGAGCATGTTTCACTGTGATACACGCAAGGTTGCCAATTATGCTCTGGCAGCCTTGTCTTCGCTTTTCATTTTAGTTTCTGTAACTTGTCCTACATTTAAAACAAGGACTGCAAAAGCCAGAATGCAAATAAAAATAAAAATAAAACATGGCTAGTTTTGGTATTCATTAGGAAAACTTGAGATCTCAGATAATGATAATGCGTACTTTGTGCACAGCCTGGGTTGCCAGATGAGTCCGCAGAGAGCAATCCCTTGGTTTGGTTTCCTTTTACAATTCGATGATTGTGAGCCCAACTAGTCAGACTACAACTCCCAGAATGCACCAAATTATTTTAATAAATATCACAAGCCTGAAAATAACAGTAAATCCATATACTACAGAGAACACGCTGTAGCGTTTTCGATGGACAGGAGTAAGAGCTTTTTATGATGTCTGGGTGCATTCCGCTGTCCCAGTTGGGTAACAAAATTTCGATTTCATAAGGGTCATTACCCATAGCATGGATATTACAGTAAGGCACCGAGACACATTGAACTGTATTTCAGAATCAAAGAAAAGTTATCCCTCCATAAGTGCCAGATTCGAAGCACAGATGTGGTGACCAGATGGCTGTATGTCCCCAGCACATCCCAGTAACATCCCGTGCTTTTCTTCACATGTCGCTCGTGATCGGCTGCGTTGGCGCCATTAGTTACATCGCAGGAAGGCAAGGTCACATCTCCCAGAATGCAATGTGTGCTTAGACGTATGCCATCGGACTGGAATACCGGCGCATAGCACCCAGTCAAATAGGTTATAGTTTGGAACTGAGGGTCGCTCTCACTATCTTGCAGAGTCGATATCCCACAACTAGCAGATGTTTCACTTTGTTTCCATTACTTTGGCAAACCAATCTGCTCATTCCAGTATAATATTCCCAACCTTTCTTCCTTCCACTCTTGTATATATCCCTCCCCCTCCACCCCCCGAATCTGGCTATGACGACTCTCTTTATGGCTCTCATCTGCGTCCTTTTACCAAGATAGGGTGTTCATTGTGCCCATGCCTCAAATGCTCATCTCTGCTTCTTCCTGCTCATCCTGATCTTCCTCTTCTAATCACATGCGCCCTTTTAACCTTTGTCCTTCCTTCTCTCCCCCTCTCAACACGTCTTCCTTTCCTCACCAACCTCAACTTCCCCACCCCCCCTCGTCACCCCCTCCCCGCCTCAGCTTCCTCACCTCCTGCTCGTTACCCCTTCCAAAATACCACGGGCTGCCCTGACCAGCCAGGCAGGGCTCATTTGCCAAGCTCATTATCGGGTGACAGTTAGCAATTAGGATTTCCCTTTTGAAAAGTGCTGGTCGCACAGGGAGCGTGCATATTTTCCACATAAAATTGAGATGAATGGGCTGCTCACAGGGTTTAACTATATAACAGGGTTAGTTTTAACGTTTATTTTATGGCAACAAATATTTCCGTAAAACACAAACAATTGAAGGAGGGTCTGAGGGAAATTTAAAGACCTGCCCAGTTCATATCCCCCTAACTGTAATCCTAACAACAAAAGAACCGGGGGTCTATAACGGAGCTTCAAGTACTCCGAGCTGCTGCAAAACTCCTACATAAGTGAGTTAGGCGCTAATAGAGCTACATAAGTCTCTATATCAAAATGTGTGCCAGGACAAACCTGTCGAAGGACCTACTGAGATTGTTGGTAAGACCCGTACAGAGATGTGTTGGATTCCCATCAAATAGGTATGTAGATCAAGTGTTCTCATTTGGTCATCCAAAAATGGGGTGGTATGTCTCTTGATCAATGAGACCCATCCATCGCCCTTACTCAATTGGGTCGCACCATCAATCGCTAAGGTACCCATGAACAAATGATAAAGATGGGATCGAGTGCAGTGCAAAAATCAAAAGATGTGTGAGTTAAAAACAAGGGGTAAAAGGATCAATAGGCGAAGAACTCTAATGTAATTTGTCCTTTCCCTCAAACAAACAAGAACAATGCAGAGGAAGCAGTCTAAACATATAACTGCATATACAAGGCCAACATGTTTCAGCCGGTAGGGACAAGATCCCATGGCTTTCTTCAGGGCCAGAGTTCTAAGCATTAGCTACTGCATACATAAAGTGAACGTAACGACAATCTGTAAAGGATATACATAAATAGTCCAAAATCGTGTTCCTCTGTACCAAACGGTGTCTCTTACATCTGAATAGTACAGGGAGTGTACCTCACCTTTCCTGGAACCCAGCTCAGGAAAAAGGAGGCCCCGCTCTGTCCGGCGTTGTCTCATCGCAGGACCCGAGCTTTGTGGAAAAGCCGGACAGAGCGGGGCCTCCTTTTTCCTGAGCTGGGTTCCAGGAAAGGTGAGGTACACTCCCTGTACTATTCAGATGTAAGAGACACCGTTTGGTACAGAGGAACACGATTTTGGACTATTTATGTATATCCTTTACAGATTGTCGTTACGTTCACTTTATGTATGCAGTAGCTAATGCTTAGAACTCTGGCCCTGAAGAAAGCCATGGGATCTTGTCCCTACCGGCTGAAACATGTTGGCCTTGTATATGCAGTTATATGTTTAGACTGCTTCCTCTGCATTGTTCTTGTTTGTTTGAGGGAAAGGACAAATTACATTAGAGTTCTTCGCCTATTGATCCTTTTACCCCTTGTTTTTAACTCACACATCTTTTGATTTTTGCACTGCACTCGATCCCATCTTTATCATTTGTTCATGGGTACCTTAGCGATTGATGGTGCGACCCAATTGAGTAAGGGCGATGGATGGGTCTCATTGATCAAGAGACATACCACCCCATTTTTGGATGACCAAATGAGAACACTTGATCTACATACCTATTTGATGGGAATCCAACACATCTCTGTACGGGTCTTACCAACAATCTCAGTAGGTCCTTCGACAGGTTTGTCCTGGCACACATTTTGATATAGAGACTTATGTAGCTCTATTAGCGCCTAACTCACTTATGTAGGAGTTTTGCAGCAGCTCGGACAACAAATATTTCCGCACTAAACTACAAACTGCGTTTAGTTTGGACCAATGGATGGAGGGTATTCATTTCTATGGGGAGACCCAGAGCGATTGATCACCAAGGACGCTGTGTTACAATCCAGTGCATTCTGGGAGTAATAGTCCAAAGGCATTACGGTTAATATAACTGACCTAAAGCACAGGAAAACATGATTTATAAAAGAACATAGTTGTCAAGTTCTCAGTTTGCTTATCTGGCATTTCCCGGTTCACAGGGCTTTAAGTGGAATGACAAAACTGGGTGGGGGGGTCTCTCAAATGGCCTTGGTCGATATTATTAAGGGCGTGGTTTAAAAACACCTAAGCTAAAAATCTGTGCTTACCATAGTGTGCCACCCACTGGTATTTTGCTGCTTCTATAATTGCATCTAGATATATAATACAAGTAACATTACACCTACAACAATCGAGGACTATTGGCTTTGTCAGTGGGTATTAGTTGTATAAGATAAACAAGCATTAAAAATGCAATAGGTCTCGCCTTTGATTAAGTTAAAGCCATTTGCTTTGCTATACAATACCATTAGCAAAGCAAATGGCTTTAACTTAATCAAAGGCGAGACCTATTGCATTTTCAGTGCTTGTTTTAAATGCAAATATTTTGCGAAATCATAAATTATGTTTAATTTGACCTGGTAAAAGTGGAATGAAAAGAGTATTAAAATGCACCAATGAACTTTAACTTCATTAATGGTATGTAGAAAGTGGTGGTATGTATCAGAGCATTGTTTATATTAGAGTAGGAAGAATGAAACTGAAAATGTATTTATCTTTAAACTGTACTAATCCTATGTGTAATGTATACGTTCTGGTAGTTAGTTATGCACCAGCAGGATTACAGAAACATAAGTGAGTTTTTTTAATGTATATCAAAACTCCCTGTGGCTAATTGGGCACCAGCTAAATTATGCATACCTACACAAACAGCCATTGGGGGTGTCAAAACTAAACTTTCTCACATGAGTTTGCGAAATGGATGAACTGATGAAGTGTCAATTTGCTACTAGTAACTTTGTTAAGCAGGTCTGGCCTACTTACCGATGCCATTTGTACTTCTTTCTCCTTCCTTTAATTAGACATATTTTACTCATGCATATTTACTAATTGCTAGTTGTGTAAGTTCTAATGGGAACATATTTTCCCTTAGCAAATCAAATCCAACGAGTTTAAATCCGAAAACCCAGATGGCAAATCCAGTGCTTGCCACAATCCCGGCTTTCATTGGTCTCAGGCTGCATCCATCACTCCTGCTTCTCCCTCCTTTTTGATGCACATCACACTGAGCCGGAACTGCCACCTTAAGGTCTCAGTGAAGAACGTTTGCTTCCGCCTCTCTGCGGTTGCACCTTTTCTCTTTAGGATGGGAGGAACTTGTGTGAGTCACCCCCCAATTGGGCAAAGAACTAAGGGCATCATTATGATGCTGGACAGTTGGACCGCCGGCTGACACCAGGATGGTCCTGGGACCGCCTGACAGGCAGATGGCAGTCCGACCGCCTAATTTCGATGTGGCCGCCGATCTGGCAGGCAGAAAAGTGCTCTATAACACTGCGGCTTACGCTTCGGCCCTGGAAATGGCTGTAGCACGAGCTGTAGTGTTACATAGCACTTTGTGCACATTCATGCACCGTTTGCCAGGCACCATATGTTGCCCGGTACACGTGCATGAATGTGCGTTGGGGCCACTGAAGTGGTCTACAGGGTCCCTGTGTGTGGACCCCAACGTCCCTTTCCATCTGCCTTTTCATGGCGGTTGTACCACCATGAAATAATTCCTACGGCGGTGCCTGCGTACACACCACCTCCATTGTAGGGTTAGGATTCCGACCACTGTCCTGACAGGAGCTTGCATCCTATCGGAGGCGACGGTCTCCCCCCCCATCCTCTGCGGTCCGACCGGTTGCATCGTAATGCAGCATTTGGACCAATACTCTGTATGCCAGGCGGACTGCCACCGACGGCCTGTCAGTGCCAGTCCACCCGACATCATAATACAGGCCTTAATTTCACCTCCTATGAATAAACGTCATAGGGCCTGATTGCAAGACAAACGTAATGAAATCTAACAAAATTAATGCATACTAGCATGCTTTAATTTCGCTTAAACTTGTTACTGGTTAGGTTTTTGTGCACCCGGATTTACCGATAGTAGAAATCCCCGACAAATTTTAGCCATAAAAATCGCATAAAGAGGGGCGTGGCTTGGATGCCGCGCAAGATGGCCGGCTAGATACGGAGCTCCGCCGCATCGACAAGCCTAACAGCGTGTTTCCCGATGTGAACGGGACCGTCCTTGAGCCCCGTCGCTGAATTTGGCTGGCGGAACATCAGCGGAGTCGGCGGAGCGGCTTTGCGGCTCTTGTGGTGCCGTTTTTCGCTCTTCTCCGCGATGTCTCTGCAGCCCCTCACGGAGCCGCCATTTTGAGGCTCTCTCGAATCCCGGAGCCTCTGCCGTCGAACTTTGCCACCACACGACGTGTCACCAGACACCAACGACCCTCACAGCGCTGATTTTAGGGGTGAGCAAATTTGTAATTTGAAAGACTCTCTGCTACGTTTTTCTTCTTTTTTATTCTACATTGAGGGAAACAGCTCAAACGCACTTTACATAGCGCTTCACCTCTGAGAACTGTTTTTCATATCTCGACGCACTCAAATCTCTGCGCTTTTTTCTAAATGCTCCTCCTCATGGCGTTTTGCTAAAATTTTGGGACTTTCTGGCCATTTTTCCTACGCCTCAGCTACTTCATGACGCACTTCCAGTTGCTCCCATTTTAGTCACCCTCTCTCTTTTAGTCACTAGTATATTTTCACTCTAATTCCCTGACGCTCTCTCCTACAAATTACAAGCGTTTCTTCAGGAGATAGCTTCATTTTCTCCTTTGCATATACTTTTTGGAACGTCTTGTACTTTATGGTGCTTCACCTTATATTCAGATGTTTTTCTGGAACATTTTAACCGCACCTTTATATGCCTCTCAGGGATTTGAGATTACTTATTGGCACAAGGAATCATTTCTATGGTGAGACTACGTAAACCTCAATTTGTCTTTACGCCCTCGGTGAATACTTCGGTGGGTTCTTCATCTGGTACAAATAAATCGAATTCCTCTACAAAAATGTCTTCTCAAAAATCATCTTTAGCTCATACACCTGCCAGTAAGCCTTCTCCACCTGCTCCATCGGGCAAACGCCTTAAACAAAATTCTCCTACACCAGAAGATAATCCTTCAACCTCTTCTACTGATCAAATTTTGGAGGAGCTGCGAGCAATGCGTCCCTTTGTTGAAAAAACAAGTACGGATATGCAGCTTTTGAAGGACAAATGGGAGAATATGGATGCCCGACTTTCTACTGTTGAACAACACATCCCTGAGCTTCAATCCAACACGCAACGTATTGTTGCATTAGAAAAGACTGTCCTCTCTCTACAAAAGCACACAGAAGATTTGGAAAATCGCAATAGGAGGAACAACCTCCGTATTTACAATTTGCCGGAAAATCTTGAGGGTGACAATCCAGTGTCTTTCTTTACCACTTTTCTGCCGAAACTTCTGGACTTACCACCTTCTACCTCCATTAGTATACAGAGGGCTCATAGATTAGGCGCAAGAACAGATTCTTCTTCGAAACCTCGTGGAGTCATCATCCTATTTTTGAAATACACGGATCTCCTTTTGATTCTTTCAGCAGCGAGGAATAAGAAACAAGTGACTTGGCAAGGTCAACGAGTCTATTTATCTCAAGATGTCTCTAATGTCACTGCCTCCAGACGTAAAGAATTTCTGGCTATGCGTCCTTCTCTACGCTCCATGGGAGCAAGATATGGCCTGTTTCACCCTTGTACTCTCAGAGTCACTTATCGGAATAAGACTTGGTCATTTCAGGAGCCTGGAGAACTAAGGAACTTTCTCCTTCTGCAGAGTGAAGAAGGGATGGACGCCTCCTCCTCTGCTTCAAACAGTGGCTGAAACTTGGCTTTTGTTGTCTCCATGTCTTGTTCTTCTAGTAGTCTGTCTCTGACTTCATGTACCTCTCTATATTCCCTATCTCAGTTTTAACTTTCTCATCTTGCTTATCTTCTCTCTGAATATCTCTCTCTTGCGTATCTTATATATATATACTTTCTCTTTCTAACTTCTGGATCTATACTTTATGTCACATGTTCTGTATGTTAACAATTTTTCCTTTTTCCCCAGACGGATATGTATCGGACGTTCCTTTCACCATTTTGTTCCATCCTGTGTTCCTTTTTGTGCGGTCTCGGTGTGGTTCTGCTCCTGATCCTGGTCCGTCCGTCTTGTAACGCATCACCACCTCCCCACCTTCCCCCTGTGTGTACTTCCCCTTCCAGGTATGTTCAATACAGTCATCCTTTTGGATTTGTACTGTCTTCTATGCCTTCTCTCTTTTCTCCCTTCTCCCTCCTTCGCTGATCTTCTTTCCCTGTTCCTGCCCCTCTCCCTTTCCCCTTTTCTTTTTCTTCTTCATCCTCTACCTATCCTTCCTTCTACCTTTTTGATGATATTACCATGTTTTATTTCCCTCCCTCCCCTCCCCCCCTCCTCCCCGTAAAATAATTCAAAATGCTTTGTTTTTCATTGTGATATTGGTTACTTATGTTTAGTTTATCCCATCCTTTATCCTTTTTCTTATATTTTGCTGATGTCACCTTATTGTAATATCTGATTTTACTCTAATAAAGCTTTTAAACAGGAAAAAAAAAATCGCATAAAGATTTAGCTGCAGCAGCAGTTAAGTCTCATTTTCCTTTTCAATCCCCCAATCCCTTTATAACCCCATCCCACACACCAGTCCTCTCATATATTTATCACCTGTTTGAAGCAGGTGGTAATTGTATGTGGTGACAAAAATCAATTAGGCGGACAAATAAACGCAAAGTGGTAATTCGCATTCCTAAGATAAATAGACATGTCACTCTTTAGCCAGATCACCTGTTGCATAAAATCATTCGTGTAACAGAGGATAGAGTAGCATACTGGCAGAACTCACAGACACATTGTAAACATGGAAATGTCAGCTCTATCTGCTGTCAATGTCAAAATATTGCAGAAAAAATGTTGTGCTTGCAAACCATAATTGACTAAATATTAGGAACTGAAACATTGTATAAGTGAGTGCATATAGGTAAGTATAGATGTACTTTTCTTAACCTTACATCAGCCATGCACCTCTGCAGTCAAGGAACCATTAGTGAACCTTTGATTAAGTACATGTTCATGGTTATGAGTTGGTACACTGATGACCTGTTATAAAACTGTATAGACATGGGTCCTGATTCACATAGAGCCTTCGCAGTCATGGCGGAGGCTGTGCACTTGTGGCGAAAACTCGGCAATGAGAAACTGCAGTAAGGAGAATCTGGCCATGAGTGCGGAGATTCCACCATGACTGCGGAGGCTGTTTGTGAATCGGGCCTTTAGGGTCTTCTTTAGACATTAATGCTAGGAGGCATCAGTCTACGCCCAGCAGGGTCACCACCCCTGCTAGATTTGGATGCAGAAGAAGACCATCAAATGTGGCAGGGGCATTGCCTCTGTACCACTTCCAGCCACACCCACTGAAGTCATCACAACAAGGTTGCAACACTCTACGCTTCATTAACCGCTTGGGCGCGGCCGCGATTCTGCGCCTGTGCGGCACATTCCGATCGTGGGTGAGGTCATGACGGCCTGGAGCCGTCATCAGCACACGAGCATGGAAGGGGTTAAGAGGTGGGTGGAGGGGATTGGTGTATGCAAGTAGGGATTGGTGGGTGTAAGTAGGTGACAAACTGCTCCCACCAGCCCAGGGCTGGTAGAATGTCCCTACTACCCATCTGCACACATGCACTGCTGAGTGGGTGGAACCTTTGAGGCTCTTCAAGCATTCGGGTAGAGATGTCCCCCTCTAGTTGACAGATGCAAGCCTTCTGCTCATTGAACCGCTATACGCCCCAAGAAATTAGCTCTGTTGTTGGAGTTGATCCATCTGGAGGAAACCTCCCGGGAATGCTCCTTCCACCAGTTATTTTAACCCCTTCGCTGTGGCAGCTATTCCGCCGTAGCGCTTAGGGGGAGGCAGGGCCGCGCGGCGGTCCCGTGCTCATGACGGAACCGCTCCGTCACGGCTTGCGGGTGAGCTGTGCTTGTGACGGAACGGTTCCGTCATGGCCCCGTCCGCTCTTCAGAACGTCAGCGCAGGCGCGGAATTCGTGCAGCGCATGCGCGGCGAGCGGGCCGTGACGGAACGGTTCCGTCACCAGCACAGCCCACCCGAGGCTCGTGACGGAACGGTTCCGTCACGAGCATGAGAGGGGTTAAGTAGACCGGCAGAAAATTGGCCAGATGGCCAGATACAGGCGGGTTCATATAAAAATACAAACGACTAAAAGCTATAGTGTGTGGTCAATCTTGCATGAGTGCAGTTGGTGAGGTAAAAACACCCTCATGTAACAATAACTCATTGCCAGGTGGTCGTGGACAACTGCATTTTGGCAATATTTGTGTGAAAAGTTGATTGTTTAAAAAAGTGTTTGCAAAGTTGTTATGGAAATAGGAGTACTGGGGTCAGCAAAATGTTGTCATCGTAGGGGAGGATGAGGCAACTACCAATTCTATTTTCCCTATTTACTCTCCTGATAGTTCAACTGATGCTCCAAGATGTACTAGGTGGCCTTAGTGATATCTCCGTGTAACAATCTCTCTGTACTTTCATGTAGAATGTATTATCCCTAAAACTCAAAAAATATCACTATGCACATTCTGTGAAAGATGAGTTGTAGTTTTCTAAATAACTTCTGCCATTTTCATACATCATAATTTTATGGCATGTTCAACATAGTTATGACTTATGAACCCTACCTGTTCCATCACAAGTTATCCTTCGCTGTAAAACAACAGTCCTACTGTCTCCAGAAAATGTAAGTTTCATATTAAAAATATTATTCATTTCAAAACATGACCCAACTTTCAAAATACTTCTCTGTATTGCCAATGTCCTTCAAAACAACTCCAAATAATATCAACAGTTCTTGCCAAGGAAAACCTGAATCTGCATAAGAAGGTCCTGGCTGCAGCAGAATAGGTGGAATGGGCCACAAGGGAATTTATATCCAGGAATCCAAGATAGCTGCCGCATCTGCAAACTATGGTGCAGTTCATTGAGTACTAGGAAATGTAGTTTGTTGTCAGGCCACGGCTGCATAGTGTGTACTCCACACATGCAAAGACACCACTGACAAACTGCAAGTTCTGCCAGCTTTTCCTTCCCTTAGGTGGACTCAGCTCGAGCACATTTGAAGTATCGTTCTCTTCCATTTGCCAAGGCCTACATTTTAAGCTGTGCATCTTGGCAGGATTCCTGCCACAACTCCCCTGAGCCACTTGATCTTTTTTAGATCCAGTAAATAGCTTTTTTTACAAATCTGCAATTCAGTAACGTTTCTCCAAATTGTGTCTGGAATTGTTAGCAAACTACTATCATGGACCAAAGATCAAATACCAAATTGTACAAAGACTTCTGAGAATGAGGGTTTGTATCCCCCACTCAAAAGCTTATGCCCACTCTCAGGTATAGTCAGGACTGCTCCCATGAAGACTTTGTTACATGGGGCTCAAACCTTTACTTAGGTGGTATGGATAGTGACATGGGGCAAATCTCGTGTTTCCTTGTGAAAGGAATATAGGCAATGGGATCAATAAGAGACTAATCATTCTTCGTAGGTCCTTACTCCTCTTTTTTAAGGCCTACTTCCGGTTATCAAATTCCATTTTCACCATGTCAGTTCTCTAAACGTTTCTTTCACAAGAGGTACATATAACAGAGCATGCTCTTCTGATTGATATTGGTCTTTCATTCTCAGATTGAAATATTACAATACCCAGTCACAGAAACTTTCTCTTTGAGTGACCTGACCATTCTGGAATTAAAGCTGACAAGCGAGTGCGTATCTTTGCCCTGGTGCGAAATTACTGCCAGGGTCTCAGTACTGTTGTCTTCCTCCTTCACCATTCCATACAAGGGCTGAAAATCCTACTGTAATGACCACACAATGTATGCTGAATACATGTTGTCCAATGAAGGTAGGTTGAGGCCACCTTTATTTTATTTAGGTCAGCCCTCACTTCCTTGATCACCAACCCTGGCAGAGATATATCCTAAGAATCACTAAGGCTTTGCCTGAGAAGTTTACCAACGCTGAATATACATGCGGTGCTTACGTCAAGCCTGAATCAACATCTTCCACTGGAAATATGTCAACTTTAGAACATGAAAGTATTCATTTTTGTTGATCCTACCATTGCCAATCTGGCAACTCCTGGAAGGTCTGATGAACTGGCTTCCTAGCATTAGCTGGAACTCATACTAGTCCCTCTTTCATTTCTAAAGCGAATTGAGGTAGGTTTCACAGGGTTGAGTATGTCCAATATCTTTTCTCTGGAGACATTCTGCGCCTTTATTTCATGTTCACCCACCGCTTCCTCAGAATCCTCATGATGAGAAGCTGGTTGAGACCATGTTCCTTCCTTTATGCTGGGACAGTGTAGAAGGCACAGCCACAACAATCATATGCTTTAGTTCAGCATGAAAGCTTGTCTGCCAGTGGTACAATCTTTTGTTCAGACATGCCACCACAATCACATGACATATCTGTCCTTCCAGCCTGGACCTGTCTCACAGCTTCCCTTACCATTCAATCACGAGTCTCCCATGGATCAAAGAAAGGGTGCATTTTAATCCATGCTAGTCACAAGCCTTAATGTATTGGAAATAAACTGGGAACACTCATTTCATTTAGGGATCTTAAGTCCAGGGATCTGCTGGGAAAAGGGATAGCATGTTAGTGAACCAGCGGGCAGTGTATTATCGCTCAGTGTGACACTCAGAATGCCACACAAAGGTAAGTCATGTCACCAAATGTAGTGTCACCAAAATTCACAGGGCGATTTTCCTAAAGGTTAAAGATGAACACAACACATGGCTGAATGTCAAGAAACAATTCTACAAATGCAGTCATGGTGAAATAATATAAGAGTTAGGGGAGCTGGTGTTCAATGCGCAGGAGTGAGAGGAGTAACATCAAGCATGAATTATGAGAGAGCAGTTGTAAAAATCAAAGAAGCAGGAAGCCAGTGAGATTGGCACATCTGAGTATGAGAGTTGTGAGCAAGAGTAGAGTAGACAATGTTTCAGGATCCAGAGTTAGTCACAGGAGGGTCTAACGGAGAAGCTGCGCTCCATGCACCCGTCCTTATGCTGTAGGAGATAGACAATATCCATATAGCACCTATAAAGGCTTCACTGGTTGCCATGGACACTTAGACTTATGTTCTAAGCTTCTCTTCTAATGTGCAAGCCAATTCAACGTATCCATCCATCCAACCATTCATCCGTCCATCCAAAGTTTCTTCGCTTGAACCCGTATTCTCATAGGAAATATGAAATGTGGAAATTATTTAATGATTCCCCTAAAACATGGATTTCTGCATCATAAATTATGAACACCCCCAAACCACTCTCCAGAGCATTCACATCTATCTAGGATACATTGCAAACAAAGGACCTACACAGGAGAAGCAGTCTGCCAAGAATTTGGCAATCCTCACTCAGAACAATTTCAGAAGGTAAATCTGGAAATCAAACAACCCGCCTTTCTCTGTACTCTACAGACCCTGCCAACTGAGTACTGTATTCTATTTCTAAAGGCTTGCTTTAACGTCCTTGTTCATGGCCGACCGCACTGTTACCCTGAGCATATTTTGTAAAATTCCTCTTGAATCTTTTCGTGTCAGTGTTCAGTGAGCGCCTGGTGGGAGGGGAAGTTTCACTCTAATGTACAGGGAAACCAGAAGTTAAGAAAGTGTGTTTTGCTCCGAGCAGAGCTGGTTTGTTCTGCCCTGAAGCCATTTCCTGGAGTTTCCCTACACAAATAGTCCTCGATTTCTAGGAGGCCATGTTACCTGCAGGTTGTTTTTTTTATCAGAGCATGAATGTTGAGCATGCAAATTTATGTAGAATTAACACCGTATTCTACAGTTAACTGAACTTGTTTCTAATTCTTCATTGTACTCACTTTGAAGATTAAGGCTCTGCTTTATAGTTTGTCAAACATGGTATCTACTGCTTATGGGACGGAGAACCCTACCCCTCCAAACCCTCGGTCCGCCCAGAGCAAAATTTCATGGGAGGGTTGGGGCTACTAAATATTTGGGGGGGGGAGGGGGCTGACTCTTCCAGCAATATGCAGAGTGGAGATGCAGGGGCTCTAAGAAGGGGTGAAAAAGAACAAAGCCTCGTTGGCAAGTAAATGGTCTTTTAAAGACCTGTGAAGTACTCAGGTGCATCTGCAAGAAAATGGACGCCAGCTCAAAAACTGCGTGTGTGTGTGTGCCCGGAAAACTGTCTCAGCTGGGCTGACACACACAACGGGGGGCCGAAGCCCTTTGAGCCCAATGGGCGTTGCATGCCTGGGTCGCCTGCCTCATTTAGAGAGGATAGACCCTAGAAAGGTATTCACTTGATGGAGCCCTGTTGGCTCTAGCAATGAAATACTTCCTCCAATGGCCCGATAAAGTAGGGGCAGTCAGAGAAAGGGCCTAACGTGGTCCCCCTATTTTGAATGGACGATGTAATGTTCTCCGCCATCCGATGAACACTCCACAGTCTGCTAACACTAAATCAGGCCCTTTGTTTTATTTTTGGCTTTGATTTGCAACCAGAAATCAAGCAAGCTGATCATGTCTGCTAGAGATGAAAATAAAGTAAACAAAAAACAAAAAAACTGAATATTGAAAGTGATTTCAGATGAGGAAAAGGGTTGATACGGATGAGTCAAAATTAATTAGAAACAAATATGTTTCATGTTATGAGGTATTCTAAAATGGGTAAACAAAGAAAAACCCTTTATAGATGAGTGGGCTCAAGCCCCCAACACCTGCCCAGTGTATTGTATTTCTATAGGCTTGCTTTAACTTCCTTGTTCCTGGCCGACCGCACTGTTACAGAGAAAGTGTTTTGTAAATTTGCTCTTAATCTTTTCGTGTCAGTGTTCAGTGAGCGCCTGGTGGGAGGGGAAGTTTCACTCTAATGTACCGAGCAACCAGAATTTAAGAAAGTGTTTGGCTCCGAGCAGAGCAGGTTTGTTCTGCCCTGAAGCCACTGCTGGGAGTTTCCCTTCACAAATAATTGTATTGTGTTTTTTGTCAGAGCATGAATGCTGAACTTGCAAATGTATGTAGAACTAACACTTACCGTATTCTGCAGTTAACTGAACTTGTTTCTAATTCTTTTTTCTGATACCCATGAAAACCCCTTTCTTCCCTTGGGCTCACTTTGAAGATTGAGGCTCTGTCTTATAGTTTGTCAGACATGGTATCCTATTGTTAATGGGACAGAGAACCCTGCTCATGGAACCCTCGGCCCACCTGCCTCATTTAGAGAGGATAGACCCTAGAGAGGTATTCGTTTGAAAGAGTCCTGTTGGCTCTGGCAATGGAATACTTCCATCCAATGGCCCGATGGAGTAGGGGCCGTGACAGAATGGGCCCAACACGGTCGGCCCTATTTATAATGGTAATGTCCTTCTTTACTCTTTGTCCTCACTAGGAAAACCTGGCGATGAGGGACAGTAAAAACAAGCACTGGCGTTGCCAATAGGTCTCGCAGTAGGAAAGTTGGAGCTATTGGTTTTGTAAATGACAAAGCCCTTTATGTTTTTAAAATGAAAAAAAAATAAAAGGCATTGTTATTTGCAATTGTAATGGCTCCAACTTTCCTACTGCGAGACCTATTGGCAACGTGAGTGGCGTTGCGTGTGTGAGTGGCGTTGCGTGTGTGAGTGGCGTTGCATGGGTGAGTGGCGTTGCATGGGTGAGTGGCGTTGCGTGGGTGAGTGGCGTTGCGTGGATGAGTGGCGTTGCGTGGATGAGTGGCGTTGCGTGGATGAGTGGGGTTGCGTGGATGAGTGGGGTTGCGTGGTGAGTGGGGTTGCTTGGATGAGTGGGGTTGCTTGGGTGAGTGGCGTTGCGTGGGTGAGTGTGGTGTTGCGTTGGTGATAGTGGGCTTGCGTGGGTGATTTCCCTTTTAATGAATATTTATTTTTTTAATCATGGTGAGCTGGCCACAGACATTTAGCCCCTAAGCACCGACCATACCCTTGTATATAACCCCCAGCAATTAAGGTTGTTGCAGGGTTAGAAACAACTCATGCAGCATAAACACCGGCAGGGCAAAACAGTGGTTTCACAGCAGAATCGGCAGTCTGAAAACCGTAGCAAGGCACAGGGGTTGGGGGACGGGCAAGCAATGAAGAGACAGGAAAAAAATTAAATGGGGGAGGGGGGGCAGGAACGATTGGAAAGCTCGCAGAGGTGGAGAGATTAAAGCTGCAAATGCAGTAATAGAGTGATAGATAGCAAATACAACTTTGCTCAGGGTACTTTATCAATAAAATAAATATTCATCTAAAAAAGTTTGATTGCAAAGCGTCCTGTCCAGCTTAATGAGTGAGTGTTGCAAGCCGGTCAATGATGCCACAGAAAGGGCTTAAAAGTTTCCCCTCTTCTAGGTAAGGACATGAATGGCTGCGCACTCTATGCACGGGGAAGGGTGGGTTGAGGGAAACGTTGCATTCGTGCTGGGAGGGTGGGGGAGGGCTCAACACCAATCCGTAAGGTGAGAGCGCTCACTTTGAAGCTCCGTGGGCTCCTGTGGTGACCTCAAACAAAACAAGGAGGGAAAAAAATGGTGTGCCTGCAGAAATGTTGTGTGGGGAAAACAAATGTAAGCCTGGGGCCACGAATTACTTCTTAAATCCACTTGGGAACGTAACTGTCAACGGCAAACGGCTATGTGCGCCACAATAGCAAACGAGACAATTATGTAAAAGAAAATTCGTTTTTGCAGCTTAGTGGATATTGGGAACGGGTTTAGACGCTTTAACCAACTGTTCTTAAAATCGAGCTTTATTTTCCACAGCACTGTAAGCATGAACACTCCAAGCAGACAGCCCACAGATGTGCATCAACAGACACACCAGTCACACCAGTCACTTAAGAAATATGCAGTGCACAACTGAGGCAGATCACAACAAGGTAGAAGAGTATTCTTCACTGTAGGATTTAGCATCTTTATCTCCAGTGAGCTGTAAAAGCTGGACGATTAAAAAAAAACACTCTTAAATAATAATAATGATGATGCCCAGGCCAACGGGTCTGGCTTGCACTGGAGTCCTGACTAAAATATTTAATAAAATAAAAAGCCTGCTGAAAGTCGCGAGGTCTGGTGGCTTAGTGGACTAAGGCGTTGACTATACGGGCCTGTGTTCGAGCTCTTGGTTACAGGTTCAAATACCAGAGGGTCCACTTAGTCTTTCATCCTTCAGAGGTCGATAAAATGAGTACTGTTAAGTTGAGTAATAAACAGCTGTTATTCAGCGCCAAGATACCCATGGGTGAATGTGTGCGTTATAAATACACGTTATGTTAAAAAAATCACACATAAAAAAAAGACTGCTTTATGTATACAATGCTCTATGAGATGAAAAACGTAATATGTGATGAAGCCATGTACTTTTGAGGTGTTAAACAGACCCTCATGCTTTGCAATATAAGAACTTCAAACAGTACACCAAACAGCCAACTGCATGACGTGAGAGAGAATAGTCCTCTGGGCAGAGTGTTAACCAAACTCTATATTTTAAAGTTACTAATAATAGATCATGTAGACAGCTCCATTTTCAAGCCAAAAAATATCAAAGGAGAATTATTCTGAGTGATAACTTTCATTGCAGACCTAGCAGCTTCTTCCTTAGTCATGCTGCTGTACAACTTGGGTAAGAAAACATCGACAAAGTCAATTAATCTCTCATAGGCAAAACCTAGTGACTTTGCTAATGCTTGTTCCCACTTGAAGCATAAACGCAGCAGATGTATGTCCGAACCATGTGAGACAAAGCTGCTTGCTGACGATTTACAGCACGCGTTTTGCACTTCTGAAAGCATATGTAGCCTACGATTCTCGTAAGAATATAGGAGGGGCAATACAGCAGTTACAGATCAGAAACTTTTCATTTACAAACACGTCTCAGAAGGTGATGAAATACATCTATTGCACATCTCGTTTATGCTCGACATTTCAAAAGTGAGAAACACTGCCTTCTTGATGTTTGCAGCTGCCGCTCTTCTGCACGAATAGTGTACACCACTGTTTTTGAGCCTAAACTTTACAGTTAAAGCATGGGGAATACGATTTCAAACCATTTTATGAGGGTAGAATTCGCGGTACAATATATGTATACCATGATAGCAAGCAAGGACGTGGGAGGGGGGAGAGGAAGCAACAACAACGGAACTGCAAGGACACAGGAGGAGGTCAATCAACAACTGGCAAGTAATGACAGGGAAACACACTACGACGATGAGGGAAAAAGAAAATATAGTACCGCAATTCTAGGGCGAGCAGCAGAAGGAAACTAATCAAAAAGAATGAATGAATTCAGTATTTATAAAGCGCGATTGTCACTCCCAGGGGAGCGTGCTGAGAGGTAAAAAAAACAAGAAATAAAATCGAGAGTCCATGAAAAGAGAACACAGAGATGCAATAGTTTGCGGGGAGAGAGAGGGGATGTGCTGGTGTGGGAGGGGGGAGGTGCTGGTGTGGGAGGAGTGCTGCTAGGGCAAGGCTGTGTTTGCGGGGAGGGAGAGGGGAGGTGCTGGTGTGGGAGGGGGAGGTGCTGGTGTGGGAGGCTGTGTTTGCGGGGAGAGAGAGGGGAGGTGCTGGTGTGAGAGAGGGGAGGTGCTGGTGTGGGAGGGGGGAGGTGCTGGTGTGGGAGGGGGGAGGTGCTGGTGTGGGAGGAGTGCTGCTAGGGGAGGAGAAGCCTGATGCCGGATGGGGGCGGGAGAGCCTGGGAATGCGAGAGGCTGGGCTTGGATGCGATGCGCGTGCATGTACACGCGAACTGCAAGAAAACCGCGGGGCTGAAAGCCCTTTGGTTTGAAAAAAGGTGGTGGGGTCGCACACTACTCACACACCGGCGGAAGTTGCCCCTAAGGACTCTGGTCATTGTAGTAGAGTGTTCGCGATGCATGACACGTGTTTCGGGTTTTCAACCCTCATCAGCAGGGATAGGCAGTGTTCTGGGGTCGCCGATGGCTGCCAATATCTGCCAGGTATAGTACCACTCCGGCGCGTAGGTGCGGGATCCCAGGCTCGTCAGCCCGCTGCTCAAGGGAGCTTTAAGTTACAAAAAGGGGGGTGGGGTCGCACACTACTCACACACCGGCGGAAGTTGCCCCTAAGGACTCTGGTCATTGTAGTAGAGTGTTCGCGATGCATCATCTTTCGATCTTGCTATCTTCGCTGTCTTCGCCATCCCTGCATCTTTCGATCTTGCTATCTTCGCTGTCTTCGCCATCCCTGGACACGTGTTTCGGGTTTTCAACCCTCGTCAGCAGGGATAGGCAGTGTTCTGGGGTCGCCGATGGCTGCCAATATCTGCCAGGTATAGTACCACTCCGGCGCGTAGGTGCGGGATCCCAGGCTCGTCAGCCCGCTGCTCAAGGGAGCTTTAAGTTAAAAAAAGGGGGTGGGGTCGCACACTACTCACACACCGGCGGAAGTTGCCCCTAAGGACTCTGGTCATTGTAGTAGAGTGTTCGCGATGCATGACACGTGTTTCGGGTTTTCAACCCTCATCAGCAGGGATAGGCAGTGTTCTGGGGTCGCCGATGGCTGCCAATATCTGCCAGGTATAGTACCACTCCGGCGCGTAGGTGCGGGATCCCAGGCTCGTCAGCCCGCTGCTCAAGGGAGCTTTAAGTTACAAAAAGGGGGGTGGGGCCGCACACTACTCACACACCGGCGGAAGTTGCCCCTAAGGACTCTGGTCATTGTAGTAGAGTGTTCGCGATGCATCATCTTTCGATCTTGCTATCTTCGCTGTCTTCGCCATCCCTGCATCTTTCGATCTTGCTATCTTCGCTGTCTTCGCCATCCCTGGACACGTGTTTCGGGTTTTCAACCCTCGTCAGCAGGGATAGGCAGTGTTCTGGGGTCGCCGATGGCTGCCAATATCTGCCAGGTATAGTACCACTCCGGCGCGTAGGTGCGGGATCCCAGGCTCGTCAGCCCGCTGCTCAAGGGAGCTTTAAGTTAAAAAAAAGGGGGTGGGGTCGCACACTACTCACACACCGGCGGAAGTTGCCCCTAAGGACTCTGGTCATTGTAGTAGAGTGTTCGCGATGCATGACACGTGTTTCGGGTTTTCAACCCTCATCAGCAGGGATAGGCAGTGTTCTGGGGTCGCCGATGGCTGCCAATATCTGCCAGGTATAGTACCACTCCGGCGCGTAGGTGCGGGATCCCAGGCTCGTCAGCCCGCTGCTCAAGGGAGCTTTATGTTACAAAAAGGGGGGTGGGGTCGCACACTACTCACACACCGGCGGAAGTTGCCCCTAAGGACTCTGGTCATTGTAGTAGAGTGTTCGCGATGCATCATCTTTCGATCTTGCTATCTTCGCTGTCTTCGCCATCCCTGCATCTTTCGATCTTGCTATCTTCGCTGTCTTCGCCATCCCTGGACACGTGTTTCGGGTTTTCAACCCTCGTCAGCAGGGATAGGCAGTGTTCTGGGGTCGCCGATGGCTGCCAATATCTGCCAGGTATAGTACCACTCCGGCGCGTAGGTGCGGGATCCCAGGCTCGTCAGCCCGCTGCTCAAGGGAGCTTTAGGTTAAAAAAAGGGGGTGGGGTCGCACACTACTCACACACTGGCGGAAGTTGCCCCTAAGGACTCTGGTCATTGTAGTAGAGTGTTCGCGATGCATGACACGTGTTTCGGGTTTTCAACCCTCATCAGCAGGGATAGGCAGTGTTCTGGGGTCGCCGATGGCTGCCAATATCTGCCAGGTATAGTACCACTCCGGCGCGTGGGTGCGGGATCCCAGGCTCGTCAGCCCGCTGCTCAAGGGAGCTTTAAGTTACAAAAAGGGGGGTGGGGTCGCACACTACTCACACACCGGCGGAAGTTGCCCCTAAGGACTCTGGTCATTGTAGTAGAGTGTTCGCGATGCATCATCTTTCGATCTTGCTATCTTCGCTGTCTTCGCCATCCCTGGACACGTGTTTCGGGTTTTCAACCCTCGTCAGCAGGGATAGGCAGTGTTCTGGGGTCGCCGATGGCTGCCAATATCTGCCAGGTATAGTACCACTCCGGCGCGTAGGTGCGGGATCCCAGGCTCGTCAGCCCGCTGCTCAAGGGAGCTTTGAGTTAAAAAAAGGGGGTGGGGTCGCACACTACTCACACACCGGCGGAAGTTGCCCCTAAGGACTCTGGTCATTGTAGTAGAGTGTTCGCGATGCATGACACGTGTTTCGGGTTTTCAACCCTCATCAGCAGGGATAGGCAGTGTTCTGGGGTCGCCGATGGCTGCCAATATCTGCCAGGTATAGTACCACTCCGGCGCGTAGGTGCGGGATCCCAGGCTCGTCAGCCCGCTGCTCAAGGGAGCTTTAAGTTACAAAAAGGGGGGTGGGGTCGCACACTACTCACACACCGGCAGAAGTTGCCCCTAAGGACTCTGGTCATTGTAGTAGAGTGTTCGCGATGCATCATCTTTCGATCTTGCTATCTTCGCTGTCTTCGCCATCCCTGCATCTTTCGATCTTGCTATCTTCGCTGTCTTCGCCATCCCTGGACACGTGTTTCGGGTTTTCAACCCTCGTCAGCAGGGATAGGCAGTGTTCTGGGGTCGCCGATGGCTGCCAATATCTGCCAGGTATAGTACCACTCCGGCGCGTAGGTGCAGGATCCCAGGCTCGTCAGCCCGCTGCTCAAGGGAGCTTTAAGTTAAAAAAAGGGGGTGGGGTCGCACACTACTCACACACCGGCGGAAGTTGCCCCTAAGGACTCTGGTCATTGTAGTAGAGTGTTCGCGATGCATGACACGTGTTTCGGGTTTTCAACCCTCATCAGCAGGGATAGGCAGTGTTCTGGGGTCGCCGATGGCTGCCAATATCTGCCAGGTATAGTACCACTCGGGCGCGTAGGTGCGGGATCCCAGGCTCGTCAGCCCGCTGCTCAAGGGAGCTTTAAGTTACAAAAAGGGGGGTGGGGTCGCACACTACTCACACACCGGCGGAAGTTGCCCCTAAGGACTCTGGTCATTGTAGTAGAGTGTTCGCGATGCATCATCTTTCGATCTTGCTATCTTCGCTGTCTTCGCCATCCCTGCATCTTTCGATCTTGCTATCTTCGCTGTCTTCGCCATCCCTGGACACGTGTTTCGGGTTTTCAACCCTCGTCAGCAGGGATAGGCAGTGTTCTGGGGTCGCCGATGGCTGCCAATATCTGCCAGGTATAGTACCACTCCGGCGCGTAGGTGCGGGATCCCAGGCTCGTCAGCCCGCTGCTCAAGGGAGCTTTAAGTTAAAAAAAGGGGTTGGGGTCGCACACTACTCGCACACCGGCGGAAGTTGCCCCTAAGGACTCTGGTCATTGTAGTAGAGTGTTCGCGATGCATGACACGTGTTTCGGGTTTTCAACCCTCATCAGCAGGGATAGGCAGTGTTCTGGGGTCGCCGATGGCTGCCAATATCTGCCAGGTATAGTACCACTCCGGCGCGTAGGTGCGGGATCCCAGGCTCGTCAGCCCGCTGCTCAAGGGAGCTTTAAGTTACAAAAAGGGGGGTGGGGTCGCACACTACTCACACACCGGCGGAAGTTGCCCCTAAGGACTCTGGTCATTGTAGTAGAGTGTTCGCGATGCATCATCTTTCGATCTTGCTATCTTCGCTGTCTTCGCCATCCCTGCATCTTTCGATCTTGCTATCTTCGCTGTCTTCGCCATCCCTGGACACGTGTTTCGGGTTTTCAACCCTCATCAGCAGGGATAGGCAGTGTTCTGGGGTCGCCGATGGCTGCCAATATCTGCCAGGTATAGTACCACTCCGGCGCGTAGGTGCGGGATCCCAGGCTCGTCAGCCCGCTGCTCAAGGGAGCTTTAAGTTAAAAAAAGGGGGTGGGGTCGCACACTACTCACACACCGGCGGAAGTTGCCCCTCAGGACTCTGGTCATTGTAGTAGAGTGTTCGCGGTGCATGACACGTGTTTCGGGTTTTCAACCCTCATCAGCAGGGATAGGCAGTGTTCTGGGGTCGCCGATGGCTGCCAATATCTGCCAGGTATAGTACCACTCCGGCGCGTAGGTGCGGGATCCCAGGCTCGTCAGCCCGCTGCTCAAGGGAGCTTTAAGTTACAAAAAGGGGGGTGGGGTCGCACACTACTCACACACCGGCGGAAGTTGCCCCTAAGGACTCTGGTCATTGTAGTAGAGTGTTCGCGATGCATCATCTTTCGATCTTGCTATCTTCGCTGTCTTCGCCATCCCTGCATCTTTCGATCTTGCTATCTTCGCTGTCTTCGCCATCCCTGGACACGTGTTTCGGGTTTTCAACCCTCGTCAGCAGGGATAGGCAGTGTTCTGGGGTCGCCGATGGCTGCCAATATCTGCCAGGTATAGTACCACTCCGGCGCGTAGGTGCGGGATCCCAGGCTCGTCAGCCCGCTGCTCAAGGGAGCTTTAAGTTAAAAAAAGGGGGTGGGGTCGCACACTACTCACACACCGGCGGAAGTTGCCCCTAAGGACTCTGGTCATTGTAGTAGAGTGTTCGCGATGCATGACACGTGTTTCGGGTTTTCAACCCTCATCAGCAGGGATAGGCAGTGTTCTGGGGTCGCCGATGGCTGCCAATATCTGCCAGGTATAGTACCACTCCGGCGCGTAGGTGCGGGATCCCAGGCTCGTCAGCCCGCTGCTCAAGGGAGCTTTAAGTTACAAAAAGAGGGGTGGGGTCGCACACTACTCACACACCGGCGGAAGTTGCCCCTAAGGACTCTGGTCATTGTAGTAGAGTGTTCGCGATGCATCATCTTTCGATCTTGCTATCTTCGCTGTCTTCGCCATCCCTGCATCTTTCGATCTTGCTATCTTCGCTGTCTTCGCCATCCCTGGACACGTGTTTCGGGTTTTCAACCCTCGTCAGCAGGGATAGGCAGTGTTCTGGGGTCGCCGATGGCTGCCAATATCTGCCAGGTATAGTACCACTCCGGCGCGTAGGTGCAGGATCCCAGGCTCGTCAGCCCGCTGCTCAAGGGAGCTTTAAGTTAAAAAAAGGGGGTGGGGTCGCACACTACTCACACACCGGCGGAAGTTGCCCCTAAGGACTCTGGTCATTGTAGTAGAGTGTTCGCGATGCATGACACGTGTTTCGGGTTTTCAACCCTCATCAGCAGGGATAGGCAGTGTTCTGGGGTCGCCGATGGCTGCCAATATCTGCCAGGTATAGTACCACTCCGGCGCGTAGGTGCGGGATCCCAGGCTCGTCAGCCCGCTGCTCAAGGGAGCTTTAAGTTACAAAAAGGGGGGTGGGGTCGCACACTACTCACACACCGGCGGAAGTTGCCCCTAAGGACTCTGGTCATTGTAGTAGAGTGTTTGCGATGCATCATCTTTCGATCTTGCTATCTTCGCTGTCTTCGCCATCCCTGCATCTTTCGATCTTGCTATCTTCGCTGTCTTCGCCATCCCTGGACACGTGTTTCGGGTTTTCAACCCTCGTCAGCAGGGATAGGCAGTGTTCTGGGGTCGCCGATGGCTGCCAATATCTGCCAGGTATAGTACCACTCCGGCGCGTAGGTGCGGGATCCCAGGCTCGTCAGCCCGCTGCTCAAGGGAGCTTTAAGTTAAAAAAAGGGGTTGGGGTCGCACACTACTCACACACCGGCGGAAGTTGCCCCTAAGGACTCTGGTCATTGTAGTAGAGTGTTCGCGATGCATGACACGTGTTTCGGGTTTTCAACCCTCATCAGCAGGGATAGGCAGTGTTCTGGGGTCGCCGATGGCTGCCAATATCTGCCAGGTATAGTACCACTCCGGCGCGTAGGTGCGGGATCCCAGGCTCGTCAGCCCGCTGCTCAAGGGAGCTTTAAGTTACAAAAAGGGGGGTGGGGTCGCACACTACTCACACACCGGCGGAAGTTGCCCCTAAGGACTCTGGTCATTGTAGTAGAGTGTTCGCGATGCATCATCTTTCGATCTTGCTATCTTCGCTGTCTTCGCCATCCCTGCATCTTTCGATCTTGCTATCTTCGCTGTCTTCGCCATCCCTGGACACGTGTTTCGGGTTTTCAACCCTCGTCAGCAGGGATAGGCAGTGTTCTGGGGTCGCCGATGGCTGCCAATATCTGCCAGGTATAGTACCACTCCGGCGCGTAGGTGCGGGATCCCAGGCTCGTCAGCCCGCTGCTCAAGGGAGCTTTAAGTTAAAAAAAGGGGGTGGGGTCGCACACTACTCACACACCGGCGGAAGTTGCCCCTAAGGACTCTGGTCATTGTAGTAGAGTGTTCGCGATGCATGACACGTGTTTCGGGTTTTCAACCCTCATCAGCAGGGATAGGCAGTGTTCTGGGGTCGCCGATGGCTGCCAATATCTGCCAGGTATAGTACCACTCCGGCGCGTAGGTGCGGGATCCCAGGCTCGTCAGCCCGCTGCTCAAGGGAGCTTTAAGTTACAAAAAGAGGGGTGGGGTCGCACACTACTCACACACCGGCGGAAGTTGCCCCTAAGGACTCTGGTCATTGTAGTAGAGTGTTCGCGATGCATCATCTTTCGATCTTGCTATCTTCGCTGTCTTCGCCATCCCTGCATCTTTCGATCTTGCTATCTTCGCTGTCTTCGCCATCCCTGGACACGTGTTTCGGGTTTTCAACCCTCGTCAGCAGGGATAGGCAGTGTTCTGGGGTCGCCGATGGCTGCCAATATCTGCCAGGTATAGTACCACTCCGGCGCGTAGGTGCAGGATCCCAGGCTCGTCAGCCCGCTGCTCAAGGGAGCTTTAAGTTAAAAAAAGGGGGTGGGGTCGCACACTACTCACACACCGGCGGAAGTTGCCCCTAAGGACTCTGGTCATTGTAGTAGAGTGTTCGCGATGCATGACACGTGTTTCGGGTTTTCAACCCTCATCAGCAGGGATAGGCAGTGTTCTGGGGTCGCCGATGGCTGCCAATATCTGCCAGGTATAGTACCACTCCGGCGCGTAGGTGCGGGATCCCAGGCTCGTCAGCCCGCTGCTCAAGGGAGCTTTAAGTTACAAAAAGGGGGGTGGGGTCGCACACTACTCACACACCGGCGGAAGTTGCCCCTAAGGACTCTGGTCATTGTAGTAGAGTGTTCGCGATGCATCATCTTTCGATCTTGCTATCTTCGCTGTCTTCGCCATCCCTGCATCTTTCGATCTTGCTATCTTCGCTGTCTTCGCCATCCCTGGACACGTGTTTCGGGTTTTCAACCCTCGTCAGCAGGGATAGGCAGTGTTCTGGGGTCGCCGATGGCTGCCAATATCTGCCAGGTATAGTACCACTCCGGCGCGTAGGTGCGGGATCCCAGGCTCGTCAGCCGCTGCTCAAGGGAGCTTTAAGTTAAAAAAAGGGGGTGGGGTCGCACACTACTCACACACCGGCGGAAGTTGCCCCTAAGGACTCTGGTCATTGTAGTAGAGTGTTCGCGATGCATGACATGTGTTTCGGGTTTTCAACCCTCATCAGCAGGGATAGGCAGTGTTCTGGGGTCGCCGATGGCTGCCAATATCTGCCAGGTATAGTACCACTCCGGCGCGTGGGTGCGGGATCCCAGGCTCGTCAGCCCGCTGCTCAAGGGAGCTATAAGTTACAAAAAGGGGGGTGGGGTCGCACACTACTCACACACCGGCGGAAGTTGCCCCTAAGGACTCTGGTCATTGTAGTAGAGTGTTCGCGATGCATCATCTTTCGATCTTGCTATCTTCGCTGTCTTCGCCATCCCTGCATCTTTCGATCTTGCTATCTTCGCTGTCTTCGCCATCCCTGGACACGTGTTTCGGGTTTTCAACCCTCGTCAGCAGGGATAGGCAGTGTTCTGGGGTCGCCGATGGCTGCCAATATCTGCCAGGTATAGTACCACTCCGGCGCGTAGGTGCAGGATCCCAGGCTCGTCAGCCCGCTGCTCAAGGGAGCTTTAAGTTAAAAAAAGGGGGTGGGGTCGCACACTACTCACACACCGGCGGAAGTTGCCCCTAAGGACTCTGGTCATTGTAGTAGAGTGTTCGCGATGCATGACACGTGTTTCGGGTTTTCAACCCTCATCAGCAGGGATAGGCAGTGTTCTGGGGTCGCCGATGGCTGCCAATATCTGCCAGGTATAGTACCACTCCGGCGCGTAGGTGCGGGATCCCAGGCTCGTCAGCCCGCTGCTCAAGGGAGCTTTAAGTTACAAAAAGGGGGGTGGGGTCGCACACTACTCACACACCGGCGGAAGTTGCCCCTAAGGACTCTGGTCATTGTAGTAGAGTGTTCGCGATGCATCATCTTTCGATCTTGCTATCTTCGCTGTCTTCGCCATCCCTGCATCTTTCGATCTTGCTATCTTCGCTGTCTTCGCCATCCCTGGACACGTGTTTCGGGTTTTCAACCCTCGTCAGCAGGGATAGGCAGTGTTCTGGGGTCGCCGATGGCTGCCAATATCTGCCAGGTATAGTACCACTCCGGCGCGTAGGTGCGGGATCCCAGGCTCGTCAGCCCGCTGCTCAAGGGAGCTTTAAGTTAAAAAAAGGGGGTGGGGTCGCACACTACTCACACACCGGCGGAAGTTGCCCCTAAGGACTCTGGTCATTGTAGTAGAGTGTTCGCGATGCATGACACGTGTTTCGGGTTTTCAACCCTCATCAGCAGGGATAGGCAGTGTTCTGGGGTCGCCGATGGCTGCCAATATCTGCCAGGTATAGTACCACTCCGGCGCGTAGGTGCGGGATCCCAGGCTCGTCAGCCCGCTGCTCAAGGGAGCTTTAAGTTACAAAAAGGGGGGTGGGGTCGCACACTACTCACACACCGGCGGAAGTTGCCCCTAAGGACTCTGGTCATTGTAGTAGAGTGTTCGCGATGCATTATCTTTCGATCTTGCTATCTTCGCTGTCTTCGCCATCCCTGCATCTTTCGATCTTGCTATCTTCGCTGTCTTCGCCATCCCTGGACACGTGTTTCGGGTTTTCAACCCTCGTCAGCAGGGATAGGCAGTGTTCTGGGGTCGCCGATGGCTGCCAATATCTGCCAGGTATAGTACCACTCCGGCGCGTAGGTGCGGGATCCCAGGCTCGTCAGCCCGCTGCTCAAGGGAGCTTTAAGTTAAAAAAAGGGGGTGGGGTCGCACACTACTCACACACCGGCGGAAGTTGCCCCTAAGGACTCTGGTCATTGTAGTAGAGTGTTCGCGATGCATGACACGTGTTTCGGGTTTTCAACCCTCATCAGCAGGGATAGGCAGTGTTCTGGGGTCGCCGATGGCTGCCAATATCTGCCAGGTATAGTACCACTCCGGCGCGTAGGTGCGGGATCCCAGGCTCGTCAGCCCGCTGCTCAAGGGAGCTTTAAGTTACAAAAAGGGGGGTGGGGTCGCACACTACTCACACACCGGCGGAAGTTGCCCCTAAGGACTCTGGTCATTGTAGTAGAGTGTTCGCGATGCATCATCTTTCGATCTTGCTATCTTTGCTGTCTTCGCCATCCCTGCATCTTTCGATCTTGCTATCTTCGCTGTCTTCGCCATCCCTGGACACGTGTTTCGGGTTTTCAACCCTCGTCAGCAGGGATAGGCAGTGTTCTGGGGTCGCCGATGGCTGCCAATATCTGCCAGGTATAGTACCACTCCGGCGCGTAGGTGCGGGATCCCAGGCTCGTCAGCCCGCTGCTCAAGGGAGCTTTAAGTTAAAAAAAGGGGGTGGGGTCGCACACTACTCACACACCGGCGGAAGTTGCCCCTAAGGACTCTGGTCATTGTAGTAGAGTGTTCGCGATGCATGACACGTGTTTCGGGTTTTCAACCCTCATCAGCAGGGATAGGCAGTGTTCTGGGGTCGCCGATGGCTGCCAATATCTGCCAGGTATAGTACCACTCCGGCGCGTAGGTGCGGGATCCCAGGCTCGTCAGCCCGCTGCTCAAGGGAGCTTTAAGTTACAAAAAGGGGGGTGGGGTCGCACACTACTCACACACCGGCGGAAGTTGCCCCTAAGGACTCTGGTCATTGTAGTAGAGTGTTCGCGATGCATCATCTTTCGATCTTGCTATCTTCGCTGTCTTCGCCATCCCTGCATCTTTCGATCTTGCTATCTTCGCTGTCTTCGCCATCCCTGGACACGTGTTTCGGGTTTTCAACCCTCGTCAGCAGGGATAGGCAGTGTTCTGGGGTCGCCGATGGCTGCCAATATCTGCCAGGTATAGTACCACTCCGGCGCGTAGGTGCGGGATCCCAGGCTCGTCAGCCCGCTGCTCAAGGGAGCTTTAAGTTAAAAAAAGGGGGTGGGGTCGCACACTACTCACACACCGGCGGAAGTTGCCCCTAAGGACTCTGGTCATTGTAGTAGAGTGTTCGCGATGCATGACACATGTTTCGGGTTTTCAACCCTCATCAGCAGGGATAGGCAGTGTTCTGGGGTCGCCGATGGCTGCCAATATCTGCCAGGTATAGTACCACTCCGGCGCGTAGGTGCGGGATCCCAGGCTCGTCAGCCCGCTGCTCAAGGGAGCTTTAAGTTACAAAAAGAGGGGTGGGGTCGCACACTACTCACACACCGGCGGAAGTTGCCCCTAAGGACTCTGGTCATTGTAGTAGAGTGTTCGCGATGCATCATCTTTCGATCTTGCTATCTTCGCTGTCTTCGCCATCCCTGCATCTTTCGATCTTGCTATCTTCGCTGTCTTCGCCATCCCTGGACACGTGTTTCGGGTTTTCAACCCTCGTCAGCAGGGATAGGCAGTGTTCTGGGGTCGCCGATGGCTGCCAATATCTGCCAGGTATAGTACCACTCCGGCGCGTAGGTGCGGGATCCCAGGCTCGTCAGCCCGCTGCTCAAGGGAACTTTAAGTTAAAAAAAGGGGGTGGGGTCGCACACTACTCACACACCGGCGGAAGTTGCCCCTAAGGACTCTGGTCATTGTAGTAGAGTGTTTGCGATGCATGACACGTGTTTCGGGTTTTCAACCCTCATCAGCAGGGATAGGCAGTGTTCTGGGGTCGCCGATGGCTGCCAATATCTGCCAGGTATAGTACCACTCCGGCGCGTAGGTGCGGGATCCCAGGCTCGTCAGCCCGCTGCTCAAGGGAGCTTTAAGTTACAAAAAGAGGGGTGGGGTCGCACACTACTCACACACCGGCGGAAGTTGCCCCTAAGGACTCTGGTCATTGTAGTAGAGTGTTCGCGATGCATCATCTTTCGATCTTGCTATCTTCGCTGTCTTCGCCATCCCTGCATCTTTCGATCTTGCTATCTTCGCTGTCTTCGCCATCCCTGGACACGTGTTCCGGGTTTTCAACCCTCGTCAGCAGGGATAGGCAGTGTTCTGGGGTCGCCGATGGCTGCCAATATCTGCCAGGTATAGTACCACTCCGGCGCGTAGGTGCAGGATCCCAGGCTCGTCAGCCCGCTGCTCAAGGGAGCTTTAAGTTAAAAAAAGGGGGTGGGGTCGCACACTACTCACACACCGGCGGAAGTTGCCCCTAAGGACTCTGGTCATTGTAGTAGAGTGTTCGCGATGCATGACACGTGTTTCGGGTTTTCAACCCTCATCAGCAGGGATAGGCAGTGTTCTGGGGTCGCCGATGGCTGCCAATATCTGCCAGGTATAGTACCACTCCGGCGCGTAGGTGCGGGATCCCAGGCTCGTCAGCCCGCTGCTCAAGGGAGCTTTAAGTTACAAAAAGGGGGGTGGGGTCGCACACTACTCACACACCGGCGGAAGTTGCCCCTAAGGACTCTGGTCATTGTAGTAGAGTGTTCGCGATGCATCATCTTTCGATCTTGCTATCTTCGCTGTCTTCGCCATCCCTGCATCTTTCGATCTTGCTATCTTCGCTGTCTTCGCCATCCCTGGACACGTGTTTCGGGTTTTCAACCCTCATCAGCAGGGATAGGCAGTGTTCTGGGGTCGCCGATGGCTGCCAATATCTGCCAGGTATAGTACCACTCCGGCGCGTAGGTGCGGGATCCCAGGCTCGTCAGCCCGCTGCTCAAGGGAGCTTTAAGTTAAAAAAAGGGCGTGGGGTCGCACACTACTCACACACCGGCGGAAGTTGCCCCTAAGGACTCTGGTCATTGTAGTAGAGTGTTCGCGATGCATGACACATGTTTCGGGTTTTCAACCCTCATCAGCAGGGATAGGCAGTGTTCTGGGGTCGCCGATGGCTGCCAATATCTGCCAGGTATAGTACCACTCCGGCGCGTAGGTGCGGGATCCCAGGCTCGTCAGCCCGCTGCTCAAGGGAGCTTTAAGTTACAAAAAGAGGGGTGGGGTCGCACACTACTCACACACCGGCGGAAGTTGCCCCTAAGGACTCTGGTCATTGTAGTAGAGTGTTCGCGATGCATCATCTTTCGATCTTGCTATCTTCGCTGTCTTCGCCATCCCTGCATCTTTCGATCTTGCTATCTTCACTGTCTTCGCCATCCCTGGACACGTGTTTCGGGTTTTCAACCCTCGTCAGCAGGGATAGGCAGTGTTCTGGGGTCGCCGATGGCTGCCAATATCTGCCAGGTATAGTACCACTCCGGCGCGTAGGTGCAGGATCCCAGGCTCGTCAGCCCGCTGCTCAAGGGAGCTTTAAGTTAAAAAAAGGGGGTGGGGTCGCACACTACTCACACACCGGCGGAAGTTGCCCCTAAGGACTCTGGTCATTGTAGTAGAGTGTTCGCGATGCATGACACGTGTTTCGGGTTTTCAACCCTCATCAGCAGGGATAGGCAGTGTTCTGGGGTCGCCGATGGCTGCCAATATCAGCCAGGTATAGTACCACTCCGGCGCGTAGGTGCGGGATCCCAGGCTCGTCAGCCCGCTGCTCAAGGGAGCTTTAAGTTACAAAAAGGGGGGTGGGGTCGCACACTACTCACACACCGGCGGAAGTTGCCCCTAAGGACTCTGGTCATTGTAGTAGAGTGTTCGCGATGCATCATCTTTCGATCTTGCTATCTTCGCTGTCTTCGCCATCCCTGCATCTTTCGATCTTGCTATCTTCGCTGTCTTCGCCATCCCTGGACACGTGTTTCGGGTTTTCAACCCTCATCAGCAGGGATAGGCAGTGTTCTGGGGTCGCCGATGGCTGCCAATATCTGCCAGGTATAGTACCACTCCGGCGCGTAGGTGCGGGATCCCAGGCTCGTCAGCCCGCTGCTCAAGGGAGCTTTAAGTTAAAAAAAGGGGGTGGGGTCGCACACTACTCACACACCGGCGGAAGTTGCCCCTAAGGACTCTGGTCATTGTAGTAGAGTGTTCGCGATGCATGACACGTGTTTCGGGTTTTCAACCCTCATCAGCAGGGATAGGCAGTGTTCTGGGGTCGCCGATGGCTGCCAATATCTGCCAGGTATAGTACCACTCCGGCGCGTAGGTGCGGGATCCCAGGCTCGTCAGCCCGCTGCTCAAGGGAGCTTTAAGTTACAAAAAGAGGGGTGGGGTCGCACACTACTCACACACCGGCGGAAGTTGCCCCTAAGGACTCTGGTCATTGTAGTAGAGTGTTCGCGATGCATCATCTTTCGATCTTGCTATCTTCGCTGTCTTCGCCATCCCTGCATCTTTCGATCTTGCTATCTTCGCTGTCTTCGCCATCCCTGGACACGTGTTTCGGGTTTTCAACCCTCGTCAGCAGGGATAGGCAGTGTTCTGGGGTCGCCGATGGCTGCCAATATCTGCCAGGTATAGTACCACTCCGGCGCGTAGGTGCGGGATCCCAGGCTCGTCAGCCCGCTGCTCAAGGGAGCTTTAAGTTAAAAAAAGGGGGTGGGGTCGCACACTACTCACACACCGGCGGAAGTTGCCCCTAAGGACTCTGGTAATTGTAGTAGAGTGTTCGCGATGCATGACACATGTTTCGGGTTTTCAACCCTCATCAGCAGGGATAGGCAGTGTTCTGGGGTCGCCGATGGCTGCCAATATCTGCCAGGTATAGTACCACTCCGGCGCGTAGGTGCGGGATCCCAGGCTCGTCAGCCCGCTGCTCAAGGGAGCTTTAAGTTACAAAAAGGGGGGTGGGGTCGCACACTACTCACACACCGGCGGAAGTTGCCCCTAAGGACTCTGGTCATTGTAGTAGAGTGTTCGCGATGCATCATCTTTCGATCTTGCTATCTTCGCTGTCTTCGCCATCCCTGCATCTTTCGATCTTGCTATCTTCGCTGTCTTCGCCATCCCTGGACACGTGTTTCGGGTTTTCAACCCTCGTCAGCAGGGATAGGCAGTGTTCTGGGGTCGCCGATGGCTGCCAATATCTGCCAGGTATAGTACCACTCCGGCGCGTAGGTGCGGGATCCCAGGCTCGTCAGCCCGCTGCTCAAGGGAGCTTTAAGTTAAAAAAAGGGGGTGGGGTCGCACACTACTCACACACCGGCGGAAGTTGCCCCTAAGGACTCTGGTCATTGTAGTAGAGTGTTCGCGATGCATGACACGTGTTTCGGGTTTTCAACCCTCATCAGCAGGGATAGGCAGTGTTCTGGGGTCGCCGATGGCTGCCAATATCTGCCAGGTATAGTACCACTCCGGCGCGTAGGTGCGGGATCCCAGGCTCATCAGCCCGCTGCTCAAGGGAGCTTTAAGTTACAAAAAGAGGGGTGGGGTCGCACACTACTCACACACCGGCGGAAGTTGCCCCTAAGGACTCTGGTCATTGTAGTAGAGTGTTCGCGATGCATCATCTTTCGATCTTGCTATCTTCGCTGTCTTCGCCATCCCTGCATCTTTCGATCTTGCTATCTTCGCTGTCTTCGCCATCCCTGGACACGTGTTCCGGGTTTTCAACCCTCGTCAGCAGGGATAGGCAGTGTTCTGGGGTCGCCGATGGCTGCCAATATCTGCCAGGTATAGTACCACTCCGGCGCGTAGGTGCAGGATCCCAGGCTCGTCAGCCCGCTGCTCAAGGGAGCTTTAAGTTAAAAAAAGGGGGTGGGGTCGCACACTACTCACACACCGGCGGAAGTTGCCCCTAAGGACTCTGGTCATTGTAGTAGAGTGTTCGCGATGCATGACACGTGTTTCGGGTTTTCAACCCTCATCAGCAGGGATAGGCAGTGTTCTGGGGTCGCCGATGGCTGCCAATATCTGCCAGGTATAGTACCACTCCGGCGCGTAGGTGCGGGATCCCAGGCTCGTCAGCTCGCTGCTCAAGGGAGCTTTAAGTTACAAAAAGGGGGGTGGGGTCGCACACTACTCACACACCGGCGGAAGTTGCCCCTAAGGACTCTGGTCATTGTAGTAGAGTGTTCGCGATGCATCATCTTTCGATCTTGCTATCTTCGCTGTCTTCGCCATCCCTGCATCTTTCGATCTTGCTATCTTCGCTGTCTTCGCCATCCCTGGACACGTGTTTCGGGTTTTCAACCCTCATCAGCAGAATTAGGCAGTGTTCTGGGGTCGCCGATGGCTGCCAATATCTGCCAGGTATAGTACCACTCCGGCGCGTAGGTGCGGGATCCCAGGCTCGTCAGCCCGCTGCTCAAGGGAGCTTCAAGTTAAAAAAAGGGCGTGGGGTCGCACACTACTCACACACCGGCGGAAGTTGCCCCTAAGGACTCTGGTCATTGTAGTAGAGTGTTCGCGATGCATGACACATGTTTCGGGTTTTCAACGCTCATCAGCAGGGATAGGCAGTGTTCTGGGGTCGCCGATGGCTGCCAATATCTGCCAGGTATAGTACCACTCCGGCGCGTAGGTGCGGGATCCCAGGCTCGTCAGCCCGCTGCTCAAGGGAGCTTTAAGTTACAAAAAGAGGGGTGGGGTCGCACACTACTCACACACCGGCGGAAGTTGCCCCTAAGGACTCTGGTCATTGTAGTAGAGTGTTCGCGATGCATCATCTTTCGATCTTGCTATCTTCGCTGTCTTCGCCATCCCTGCATCTTTCGATCTTGCTATCTTCACTGTCTTCGCCATCCCTGGACACGTGTTTCGGGTTTTCAACCCTCGTCAGCAGGGATAGGCAGTGTTCTGGGGTCGCCGATGGCTGCCAATATCTGCCAGGTATAGTACCACTCCGGCGCGTAGGTGCAGGATCCCAGGCTCGTCAGCCCGCTGCTCAAGGGAGCTTTAAGTTAAAAAAAGGGGGTGGGGTCGCACACTACTCACACACCGGCGGAAGTTGCCCCTAAGGACTCTGGTCATTGTAGTAGAGTGTTCGCGATGCATGACACGTGTTTCGGGTTTTCAACCCTCATCAGCAGGGATAGGCAGTGTTCTGGGGTCGCCGATGGCTGCCAATATCTGCCAGGTATAGTACCACTCCGGCGCGTAGGTGCGGGATCCCAGGCTCATCAGCCCGCTGCTCAAGGGAGCTTTAAGTTACAAAAAGGGGGGTGGGGTCGCACACTACTCACACACCGGCGGAAGTTGCCCCTAAGGACTCTGGTCATTGTAGTAGAGTGTTCGCGATGCATCATCTTTCGATCTTGCTATCTTCGCTGTCTTCGCCATCCCTGCATCTTTCGATCTTGCTATCTTCGCTGTCTTCGCCATCCCTGGACACGTGTTTCGGGTTTTCAACCCTCGTCAGCAGGGATAGGCAGTGTTCTGGGGTCGCCGATGGCTGCCAATATCTGCCAGGTATAGTACCACTCCGGCGCGTAGGTGCGGGATCCCAGGCTCGTCAGCCCGCTGCTCAAGGGAGCTTTAAGTTAAAAAAAGGGGGTGGGGTCGCACACTACTCACACACCGGCGGAAGTTGCCCCTAAGGACTCTGGTCATTGTAGTAGAGTGTTCGCGATGCATGACACGTGTTTCGGGTTTTCAACCCTCATCAGCAGGGATAGGCAGTGTTCTGGGGTCGCCGATGGCTGCCAATATCTGCCAGGTATAGTACCACTCCGGCGCGTGGGTGCGGGATCCCAGGCTCGTCAGCCCGCTGCTCAAGGGAGCTTTAAGTTACAAAAAGGGGGGTGGGGTCGCACACTACTCACACACCGGCGGAAGTTGCCCCTAAGGACTCTGGTCATTGTAGTAGAGTGTTCGCGATGCATCATCTTTCGATCTTGCTATCTTCGCTGTCTTCGCCATCCCTGCATCTTTCGATCTTGCTATCTTCGCTGTCTTCACCATCCCTGGACACGTGTTTCGGGTTTTCAACCCTCGTCAGCAGGGATAGGCAGTGTTCTGGGGTCGCCGATGGCTGCCAATATCTGCCAGGTATAGTACCACTCCGGCGCGTAGGTGCGGGATCCCAGGCTCGTCAGCCCGCTGCTCAAGGGAGCTTTAAGTTAAAAAAAGGGGGTGGGGTCGCACACTACTCACACACCGGCGGAAGTTGCCCCTAAGGACTCTGGTCATTGTAGTAGAGTGTTCGCGATGCATGACACGTGTTTCGGGTTTTCAACCCTCATCAGCAGGGATAGGCAGTGTTCTGGGGTCGCCGATGGCTGCCAATATCTGCCAGGTATAGTACCACTCCGGCGCGTAGGTGCGGGATCCCAGGCTCGTCAGCCCGCTGCTCAAGGGAGCTTTAAGTTACAAAAAGGGGGGTGGGGTCGCACACTACTCACACACCGGCGGAAGTTGCCCCTAAGGACTCTGGTCATTGTAGTAGAGTGTTCGCGATGCATCATCTTTCGATCTTGCTATCTTCGCTGTCTTCGCCATCCCTGCATCTTTCGATCTTGCTATCTTCGCTGTCTTCGCCATCCCTGGACACGTGTTTCGGGTTTTCAACCCTCGTCAGCAGGGATAGGCAGTGTTCTGGGGTCGCCGATGGCTGCCAATATCTGCCAGGTACAGTACCACTCCGGCGCGTAGGTGCGGGATCCCAGGCTCGTCAGCCCGCTGCTCAAGGGTTTGACTTGTGTTTTGCCGACATGAATTCTCGCCCTGCTCGATGCGCTTGCGCGCATCGATAGGTCGCGAGACCTAAAAACAATAATGACCTCTGCACACTGGGAGTACACTTCCATGGTGTGGAGGTCATTCGTTTTTTGTTTTTCAGAAACAAGCTCCCATTTTGGGAGTTTGTTTCAGAAAAACCCAAAAAAGTCAAAGGTTTTTTGGACAGCTGTCAAAAGCAACGGCAGCAATCCAGCAAACTTTAAGTAAATTGAAAAAAATGCAGTGATGGCAATTCCCTTCAATGTACAGAGATGACTGCTGGGCCAATGGTCATCTCTAGATTTGGTGAGTGGAGTTTCGTCGAGACCGTGGAGATAATGTCGCCTGCCACCCAATGTACACTCCACGGTCCACCGAGCAGATCATGTCTGCTTGCCATGAAAATAAAGTAAACAAAAAAATAAATAAAAATAAAACTGAATCTTAACAGTGATTTCAAGTGAGAAAAAGGGCTTATATCGACGAGTCATAATTATTATAAACAAATATGTTTCATGTTATTAGGCATTACTAAATGGGTTGACAAAGAAAAACACTTTATAGCTGAGTGGACTCAAGCCCCCGACCTCTGCTCACTGAGTATTATATTGTACTCAGGGGCGGGTGGTTTGCCCACTTAAGTGTGCAATGACTGCTTGGTCGACCCTCTTGGGCCGCCCAAAGCAGTCATGCGCACTTCCCAGTTCTCCATGCAGCATGCATTGTAGCCTGCTTAGAGAACATGCCCACCCCTACAGCCCCTGGCTGAGCGCCATGCCTGCTTTCTGTTCCTGAAAGCGGACTCAGGAGAGCAGGGGCGCAGAAGACGCGGTACCTGGCCTTGAGGTACGTTTTTTAAAATTCCTAAACCCTGCTCCCCTCCTCCTGCGCAACCTCCTTGACCACCTGTGACTCCCCCACGACCCCCTCAGCCCCTGCACCTGCCCTGGTGAGTGGGGTGGCAGCAGTGCATCAGAAGCACAGGTTCAGGCGTTGTTGCTTTGCACATACCAAATAAACCTGGAATTATTGAAGCTGTTCGCATCCACAGCCTTCATTACAGCAAGGAATTAACATGTTTTATTGTCTATTCTCCACTCTCCTCCCCCCCTCTCACAGTGTCTCTACTGCTTCTTCAGTGTAATATTCATTACCACTTCCTCTCTCTCAGCTCACATTTCATTCATGTATTCAACACCTATCCCATCATTACGGTGTTAAATATGTGTGTTAAAAACCTTTAAGACACCATTTAGTAATCGGTTCAAGTGGGAACAAAGTAGATGAGAGATCGAGTAAGAAGTCAACTCCAACAAACCTTCAGACTAAAGGAAACTGAAAGAAAGACCAGACCAGAAGGATATGCAACACAGGCCCAGGCAAAGAGAAACGCCATTCGTCTCAATAAGCAATTGCATCCTAGCTGATGTGAACGATTTCTTCTGTGCATATTTGCTGAGCTCCTACAAAATGGTGTAAAAGTTGGAACAGAGGTGCGGTAACATTAATTAATAAACAAGCACCGGCAAAGGCAAAAAATCTCAGCTGTGAAACCTATTGGTTTTGCTAATATCTTTTGTTTTTATAAAAGTAAATACATTGGCAACACCAAGAATTTGCACAGCTGAGATGTATTAGTTTTGCCAGTGCTTGTTGTTTCTTCCCCATTTACCCTACCGGATATAAATAGTTATCTAGGACTACAGCAACATGAACCTCCTCTTCTCAATAGTTTATTATCTGTGGCATAATACTCCTTTCTTTCCCTACAAGTGTCTTACCAGTGACCAAACAATACAACAGTGAGTGCTTCCTCCTGGTACCTTGCTAAAAGTGATTTATGTTAAGTTATGCTATGTTAGTTATGCTATGTTATGTAGTGTTGTGTTATGTTATTTTAACATCCTAGCAGTGTGGGGTTTTGTCCGACTGTGTCCGGTAAGTATAGTAGGACTTGACCTGTGTAGATGCTGTTGACGGTTTCCATCCAGCAACTTTACAGCCCGAGGATTGGCTTGGCCTGTACAACGTTATTTCAATAAGGTTATGCCTGGTACCATGCCTCCTGCACTCGAATGTGCTACACTTAAAGCAATAAGGCATTGATCTGCAAGCAGCATCCACCGGTGCCCTGTAGGGTCCAGGCCAACCAGTTTTACCATTGCCAACAAAACTCATTTGTTTAGGGGTGCGCGCAGTTGCAAACATGTTTGCAATGCAACTTCATGAACATTTCGAAATTTGAAATACCTTGACTCAAAGTTTGTTTGAGGTAGAAAAACTATGCTAAAATCCCACTACCGATTGGAGGATACTGTGTTTAAAAAAATTAAATTACCAATGCGAAAATTATTTTGTGCTAAATCCTTTTCACTATGAAAAGGTAGGAGAAGTTACTACATTTCTTAGGAGGAGACCGAAATTTCACCCCTATTGTTTTCTGCATTGGCAGTGCTGCTGTCTGTGCCGTGTGCATAAAGTGTACCCTGCTGCTCTCTGTGCTGTACACCTGATGCTGTTCCCTGTGTTGCACCAACACAGACATGGTCTATGTAAACCTTTTTTTCACATCTTCAGCCCATGCATTAACTGTAAAACCCTCGAGTTACTACATTGGCTGCAAACAGCAGGATTCAGAAACACAGGGCAGTAATAGCTGCTTCCTGTTTCCCTGCTCTGCTGTCAGCTACATTCACCAACCCAGAGATGTTTTAACGTACTTTATGCACTTATGACGTTAAAAAAAACCGCACAGACTTCTTCAGCGCAGAGAATGAGATCATGATAAGTCCCCTTGTGTATTAGCAGTCAGGGTGACAGCATTTGCTGAAAAGTGAATCAGATGACATCCATCTTTTTACTCTACCTACAGAGCAGAATTGAGTCAATCAATCAATCAGGGGTTTATAAAGCGCGCTACTCACCCGTGAGGGTCTCATGGCGCTGGGGGGGTGGGGGGGGGGGGGGAGGGGTGCAACTCCGGTTCAGGCGAAGAGCCAGGTCTTGAGGTTCCTCCTGAAGGTGTGCTGGGTGGGTGAGTGTCTGATGTTGAGTGGTTGCTTGTTCCAGGCTTTGGCTGTGATGTAGGAGAAAGCTCTTCCTCCTGCTCTGGTTCTGCGGATGCGGGGAGTCTCTGCGAAGGCGAGGTTGGCGGAAAGGAGGTTCCTCTTGGGGATGTGGAAGGAGACTCTCTTGTTGAGGTACTTGGGAACGATGTTTTGAAGGGACTTATAGGCTTTTGTGAACAGTTTGAAGTTCACTCTCTTCTTGACGGGGAGCCAGTGGAGGTCTTGTTGGTGATGGGTCTGGCTGCGGTGTTCTGGATGGTTTGGAGCTTGTGTAGGAGAGTTTTGTTAATTCCGGCGTAGAGGGCGTTGCCATATTCCGGTCTGGTGGTTATGAGTGCGTGGTTGATGGTTTTCCTGCATTGGGGGGTATCCATTTGAAGGTCTTGAGGAGGATCCGAAGGCAGTTGAAACTGGTGGAGGCGATGGAGTTGATCTGGCGGTTCATGGTGAGGGAAGAGTCTAGGATGATGTCGAGGCTCCGTGCATGGTCTGTCAGAGTGGGTTGGCTCCCAAGGGCGGAGGGACACCAGTTGTTGTCCCAGGTGGAGTTGGAGGGTCCGAGGATGAGGACCTTAGTCTTCTTAGAGTTGAGCTTCAGGCAGCTGTTTTTCATCCAGGCGGTGACTTCATTCATTCCTTCCCGGAAACATAGTCTGGTGTCGTCTGAGTTCTTGGTGAAGCAGAGGATGAGCTGGGTGTCATCTGCGTAAGAAACTATGCTGAGCCCGTGCTGTCTGACAATGGCGGGGAGGGGGGCCATGTAGATGTTGAAGAGCGTGGGGCTTAGTGATGATCCTTGGGGTACTCAGCAGGTGATCTCTGTGGGTTCGGAGAGGAAAGGGGGTAGTCGGATCCTTTGGGTTCTGCAAGAGAGATAGGAGCGGATCCAGGCAAGGGAGGTTTTTCATACAAGCTGCAGAGAGGTCTAGTAGGATGAGGGCCGTAGTGTGTCCCTGGTCGAGTAGCATGCGGATCTCGTCGGTGGCGGCGAGGAGGGTGGTCTTGGTGCTATGGTTGCTGCGGAACCCAGACTGGGAGGCGTCTAGGATGGAGTTCTCTTCAATTAAGGCAGTCAGCTGGGTGTTTACTAGTCTCTCTGTGACTTTGGCTGCGAAGGGGAGGAGAGAGATGGGCCGGTAGTTCCTCAGGTCTGTCGGGTTGGCCATGGACCTCTTGAGGAGGGGTTTGACTTCTGCCGGCTTCCAGGCGTTGATGGTCCGTCCTAGTTCGGGTGCGATGGCGGCGGCGGCTCTGTGGTAGATGTGTGGAGGGCAGGGGTCCGTGGGGGCTCCTGAGTGGGTGTTCCTCTTGGTCACTGTGGTGAGTTTAATTGTGGCAGGATTCCAGGTAGTGATGGTCGGCTCTGTGTCGGTGGTGGTGGGGGGGGGCTGGTGTCCGGAGTCTGTTCGCTGAAGTTGTCGTAGAGGGTCTTGATTTTCAGATGGAAGTAGGAGCTGAGTATGTTGCAGAATTCCTGGGATGGTATGATGTCTGTGGCTTCGCTGGGGGGTTTGGGGAATTGTTGTATGACGTTGAAGAGTTCTTTGGTGTTGGTTGCATTGGTGAGGATTTTTTTCTTGATGAACGTCCGCTTGGTGTCTCTTATGCACTAGTGGTATTCTTTCAGGGTGCTGCGGTAGCTGTTAAGGTATTCCATGGCTTTCCGGTTTCACCAGGCTTTCTCGAGGCGTCTGCCGGATCGCCTGGTTTCTTGGAGTTCAGTGATAAACCAGGTGGCTTTCAGGGGGCCTTGGTTGCTGGGGTGGTGGAGGGGTGCGAGCTTGTCGGCGTATCTGGAGATCCACCGGTGAAATTCCTTGGCTGCAGAGTTGGTGTCAGTCTTTGCGCTGAGAAGGTCTAGGCGGAGGGTGGTGTTTAGGTGCTCTTCTGTGATCTTACTCCAGTTTCTTTGTGGCGGTCGCGGAGCGGATTTGGGTCCGGTGGTGGAGTTGAAGGTGAAGGATACACAGTGGTGGTCCGTCCAGAGGGGCTGCGAGGTGTGGCTGAAGTGGATATTTGACCCTCCTGTGAAGATTGGGTCAAGGATGTGTCCAGCTCTTTGGGTGGGGGTGGTGACGAGCTGCTTCAGTCTGAGGTTGGAGAGGTTGTCGAGGAGGGTAATGGAGTCTGGGTTGCTGCGGTTGTCCGAGAAGGATATAGTCCACAGAGGTGATGACGTGGGGTGCAACATGGTCGGCAATGGTGGTTGCGGACTGGGTGCGTGGTCCTGGGGGTCTGTAGGCGAGGGTACTGCATAGTGTCGTCCTGGGTTTGGTCTGGTTCTGGAAGTGGAGGTATTCTGTGTTGGAGTGGGGCTTGTTCGTGTTGCAGGTGGAAAGTCGAAGGGAGGTCTTGTGTGCGATGGCGAGTTCTCCACTGGGGTGATGGGGGCGGTCCCTTCTCTGGATCTTGTGTCCATCTGGGATGGCGGTGGTGAAATCAGGCCGAAGGTGGTGTTTGTCCAGGTTTCGGTGAAGAAGGTGACATCGGCGAGAGAGTGTCGAGCAGGTCCCATATCTCTACAGAGTGCCTTTGTAGGGAACGTACGCTGAGAGGATGCATGTCAGGGCTTCGGTAGTGCGGGCGTCCAAGGGGTCTCCGGCGGTCATGGGTGCACTGTTGATGGTGAAGGATCGTCGGCAATGTCTGCAAGAGAACTGTCCATGGGTGGAGTAGGGTGCAGCTTTTTGGCTGTCGTCGTGTCTTCCGGGGTTGCGTGCGTGGAGGGCGGAGGCGTTGTCTTGGCGGGGTTCCGTAGATCTAGGGTTTCTGGCGCTGGCCGCAGTCGGGTCGCGGATGGGCGCAGACGGGCTTGTCTTAGGAGCGCCTTTGGTGCACCAGCTTCGCAACCGTGCATTAAGTAGGAGAGGGGGCGGGACTGGAGGTAGCGAGGCGGAAGCGGGGGCTATGTTGAGAGAGGGGACACAGGGGCAGCAGCGGCTGGAAAAAAGACTGAACTTTAAGTCTAATGAATAAAATAACAATACACAATATACAATTTACAATATACAACTTATAAATATACACTGACTCCAAAAACGCTAAGGGAAACCAAGTGGGGCACTTGAGAAAATACCGGACCAGCAAGTGAGCAGGGGGCTGCCGGCGCGAACACTAGAGAATGTAGGAGGGCTGTAAATGCGGCGCTGAAGCGGAGCTGTTGGGGAGAGTGCTGGCCTGGACCGGAGGTCAAAACCCATCCATATCCAACCCAAAGAAGCAGACTCAAGCGGCATAAGGGATAGACCTAAGAACCCTCTGCAGATTGGTGCAGATTGGTGCACAATGGTGGGATAGCCACCCCACACCTCAGGGCATACTACTGGGCCTCCCAAAGTCAGACAATAAATGAATGGCCTCATGCCCCAGGAAACGACCCGGCGGTCTGACTAGATAGATGGTCTATGGTCAAGCCAACCTGGATGCACTACATACATAATGGGAAGAGTAGATTGGATCTCCTGGCGAAGGTGGTTCTTACTGCTTAGGATACATCGAGGGCCCACATAGAATGGAAGGGAAGGGTCATGATGGACTTGCCACTATGGACGGTGCCATGTTGAAGGGTGTCTGCAAACTGCAGGTTTTCGCCTGCTGGGTCTTGATTAGTTTTTCCAACTTGGATGACATTGTGGAAGACTAAATGATCAAAGCTTTTGAGCTGTTGTAAGAGAAATATGAGTTCTATAAATACACACATATCAGACACGCTCTGTGCCCTGAAGCTATTGACTGGTTTGACCTACCTGATTTATCCCTCTGGAGAGGTAGGTACTGGGAGGCCCTTCGGGGAGGAGGGGGGTCTACTCACCTACAAAGCGGTAATTAACAATATTCCCCAATATTCTTGTGAATCTTCGACATCAATGGGAAAGAGATGTGGTGGTTATGAGGATGTGGACTGGAAGGCAGCCTTGATGCATTCGCAAGAAGTCGCCATTAGGAGAAGATTCCATTTGTTTCATCTCATGGTTCTGCACAGGATCTATATTGATAGGACTAAACTCCACAAGATGGGGAAAGCCCTCCCATCTGAGTGTCTGAGTTGCTGAAGTGTCATGGCGACCTTCTTCCATACATTGTGGTAGTGCCCGAAGAGCCAGGTATACTAGGAGACAATAATAGAAGAACATACTGGGGGAGGAAATCCCTCATAATCCCCAATTTGTTTTACTGAGTGTCCCTGTGGACACTGATTTGCCTCGAATAGAACATTATTGTTCTGCTTGCTTGGCCTAGTAGTCGCTAAAATGGATATAGCCAGATGTGGGGTTTTCCGGCTTTACCAGCCAAGACCAAATGGATTGGAATGGATGTGTATATGGAGCAGAGAAGGTGGCATACTTAGTTAGATGCTGCCCCACGAGGGTTGAGAAGCTGTGGGGTCTATGGCGGAAATTTTGCAGCCTGGATCACCCACAGTCACCCTGCTGCGAGAAATGAACACTGAATGACTGACTAGATATGATCAAGTACCAGACCGAGGTTACGATTGATCTCTTGGTCCCGGACATACTACGGGGGTGGTTCTTGGCTGACCTCTGGATACATCTGTCAACATTTTGCATCAGATAAGCCCTATTCAGCTATACTTGTTCTGTCTGTTTGTGACTGTGTAATGTTATATACTCATTTTGTATGTTTGTACACAAAATGCTAATAGAAACAGTTGGCAAATGGCAAACTCTCTGTGATTTGCATTAACGTACCACAAAAAAGCAAGCATTGGCAAAGATAATTGACTGCCACCATTTTGGCTTTGGCATAGTTTTTGTTAAATGTTATTGTTGGAGGGTCTGCCTGGCCATTACCAATATGAAAATACATTTCTAAAAGAAAAAATAGTTTGTTTTCAAAAAGAACTCATTGCCACAGTAGTCCCTGCCACTGGATGTAGCTTCTGAGTCAGATGATTTCCTTCATGTGAAAAAGGAGAATGCCACCTCTCACCAGTCCGTTAGCCATTGGGCAGAGTTAGCTAACCCACTGCCCCATGCTGTAGTGGGTGAAGTAAAATGTGAAGGATACAACAACAGACCAATGGGTGAGAGAGCGGTCTGAACGCCCCTGTGAGTAAGTATGCTATAGATATAATTTTGCCACTGAGAATGCTTCTAGCTTATTGTATCTTTCTGTTCCTATCCCAACAGGCAGTCCAATATTTTTGTTGTTTCTCTTGCCATGTACTGTATCCTACTATGTGCTCCCTATCCTTTCCATCCCCCCCTCCCTTTTTTTTGTCCTGTTAACCCACCCGATATTACTGTAAAGCGCTCTGATACCCTCACGGGTCTGGTTCGCGCTCTATAAAACACTAAGTAAATAAATAAATAAATGTGGTCATTACTGATCATTCATCTAGTCCTGCAAAACAGTCGGTATATTATAAATGTACGGGGCACTTTATTTTCCGCAACTAATCTGAAGATAGGGCTTCACACAAGTTTCACAATTACTGCTGTCTTTTGTGTTATGTGAATTTGTTCTGTGTTCTGGGAGCTAACATATATATCCTTTATTGTGGCCTGGTTGATAGGGCAGCTGTCACCAGATAATTGTGGGAGAATCCCCAGGAGAGGGGCTTTGGCTCCACCCACATATCGGGAGCCATGTGTACATGTTTTGATTGGTTAGAAGTTGTGTGCTTTCACAAAAAGGGCCTTTATTTCCACACAGCTGTGATCATTTTGTTTATTTATCCAGCTACCTGAACTTGAACTTTCAGGGGTATACACAAGACATTGACATGCTATTAAAGTGTCTTATATATCTATATTATTTATGGTGCTTTTTCTCTAGAAGTAGCTCAGTTGGAAGAAGAGCACTCAGTAAACTGTATGCACTATTAGGTCTGGATTAGCAGTGCAACTGACACCTGACCTATTAACCTACATCACTATTACTCTACAGCATTATTCTACAGTTGTTTCCTCCCACACAGACACATATCCATTCCCATGCTATCCACTTGTTATGTTTCACATTACCATGCAACATTCCTTTAAAGCTAGACCAATTGGCATTGCCAATGCTTGTATTTACCTTCAGCCTTGTGCTGACGCATGAATTGAGGCAGAGTGCATCATCAATATTACTCTACAGTATTATTCTACAGTTCTTTCCTCCCACACAACATGTATTCATTTCCATGCTATCCACTTGTTATGTTTCACGTTACCATACAACATTCCTTTAAAGCCAGACCTAGTTGGCATTGCCAATGCTTGTATTTACCTTCAACTCTTTGCTGACGCATGAATCGAGGCAGAGTGTATCGCCACAAGTGTTTGAGCTTCAGTCCGTCTGTAGTAGTAGTAAACTAGGTTATTGTATTAATAAAAAGATTGCAAACAAATAGAAATACCTTTTTATTGTAATCTTCTGATTAATACAATAAACGTATATTACTGCTAATACTAGTACTGTGAGTCAGAAATTTGAATAGTGGACGCTGGTCTAGTTCCTTGGAGCATGTGGAGCACTGAGCCTAGTGCTTTGAAAATTTATTGGTGTCAAAGGGGAAACTAATGCAGATTTAAAAAAGCTGGTGTGATGACATTTTTGGGTTTCAGATAAGGTCCCAGCGTCATGAAAACCCTGGGTGCCTGTGCGCTTAAAAAGTTCAGAATAACATAACATAACAAGGTAGCAGCCCTGTTACAGAGTTTTGCACCTCTTTTTCAGAATTTTGTGGATCCTACATAAAGTTTGTTGGTATAATCCAGGGCTGAAAGTGCGACTTGCACTCTGCTGAGGAATACTAGGTGACAGAAAATGAATTCTAATATTATGGGACATTAGTGAAAGATTTCAGTATGGCATATATTTGCTGTTCAAGATTAAGACCATCATCTCAGATGATTTCTAGAGTCTTTACCACGTCTGTTGATGGGGGGGCTGTGATAGGTCTTTGGGCGTCACAACATAAGCACAACAGCAGAACTATGTGCCTTATTTATGAGAAGTGTTGCACTGCTGCGACAAAGCAGCGATGTGACTCTTCTCAGTGCGCCCTACTTGCAACACTATTGATGTGCCGTATTTACAGTATGGTGCATCATTTTGCAAGGAGTTACAGATACGGCAATATTACTGACGCATCTGTAGGCGCAAAAGTGACGCATTGCTAGTGTGTGTCTGAAAACAGACACACTCCAGTAATGTGTCCTTTCACACGGGGCAAGCCACCTGTGAAAGGGCCTGCGTCACCCAGGTTTTGATGCAATGGTGTCCTGAAATCTTATAGGTTTCAATGTGCCATTTCTACGAGGCTTTAATGCTAGGGAGCGCCTACCCTGCATACATTATGCCTAGCGCATTATTTACGCCGCAACAGCATCACAAAAAGTGACACAACAGCAGCGTAAACGTGACGGAGGACTTCATAAATAAGGCCCTATGTTTCCAAAACAGTATGCTTACCAGACAGGGATTCCATGACAAATCGAAGTCAGACAGACATATATTTCTTCATTTCTTTTTGTCTATTTTTTATACTTACTTTCTCCATAGCACAAGACTAACGCAACCTACCGAATTTGCAATAAATAACAATTTAAGTCACTAGGTTAACCACTAATTTTGGGTTGTGGGGTAGTGTGTAATGTAATTGATACAACATCTCAGTATGGGCATAAGGGATTATGCTTCCAATTTATCTAGTGTGGAGGAGGCCTGGGGATCTAAATGTTCTAACTTCGCCTCAGGGGCATCTGAGGTAACGGTGCTTCCAGACAGTTTAACAACATTGACCGTAGGGAGGGGTCAGGCGCTAAAACATCAAGACAGCTCGCAAACAAATAACCGGCTGACTGACATTCCTGACATCTGACGTCACCGGCAGGTGGATCTTTCCAAGTATCTGTTGCCCTCAGCTCCGAAGACATCTCTGAGGTGGGTGGGACGCCAACACAGGAGCAGGCTCCGCGGCTAACCGCGTACGCCCACTCGCATAGTTTAGTGTCACTTGATAGGATCCAGACCGTTGCCACACTTGGAGGGGAGCCAGGGAAAATAAACGTAGAGACAAAAACACCTACCCTCCCTTGACACATTTAAAGAAACACAGCATTTTGGACATTCCTGTACTACGGGGAGTAGCAGAAAAACCTTAGTGCAATGAATATGGATTAGACAGCTAAAGTGAAAATAACATTGCTGCAAGGCTGGTTCTCGCGCACTTTTGTGTGTGGACCCAACACTGATGTACAACGAATGCAACAGTGGTTGGATGCACCCCTACGTGCACACTGTCAATTGCTGATGGCACTGCCCACTCAGGACATGAATCACAAATCTTTGTTAGGCTTTAGTCAGAAATTCCCAACACAAATACTGCAAGGTTCCTGTAGAGTGTGGCGATGGGACTATTACTGACTATTATGTTGATTTCGTCTTTATATAGAGCCCAGTCTGTCAGTATTGCAGTATAGGCGCTCTTCATGCTCGAGGGATTGCTTTCTGTCTGCTTCCCGAGGTTCCTTCGCAGATAGTTTTGGTAGGTTTGTGGAGATGCGGGCAGTGGCGGTAGGTGCGCTGTCTAGAAGTGATTTTTAGGCGGTGCACAGCAGGGGCCACAGGTTAAACTGGTGGAGCCACCTAGGACAATCAATCACTGTCTAGTTATGGTTTGGTTGGGCTTTGCATTGGAAAGGTATTGTAAGATCTGCAACAGGAGAGTGGGTGTGGGGATGATGTGTTTTCTCGTTTTAGCTCCCATAGGAATGTTTGCCCAACAAACGGTGGATGGATGTACACCGGTATTGGCTAATTGTATGATTTGACTCAGAAACAACATTTATTTCCACCTTCTTTCTCTTGATAATCGAGATTTTGATTAAAAGCGTGATTTTGCCATTCGACCCAAAAAATGAATTCCACAGCTAAGAGGAAACTACCACGGGGGAGCGCTGGGGGTTTCCAGAGGCATGGAAAATGGAAGTAAAAAAACAAACCAGAAACATTAAGAATAGGCCACACTTAAATCGTGATGTTTCAGGAAATTGCAGTCAATATGCCATCATTTTGTACTCGTTAACAGACACACTTTTTGGAATATCAATTCTAAAACTGGTAATTGAAAAAAGCCATTTTTGATTAAAAAAAATAAGTAAACAAGCATTGGAAATGCAATAGGTCTCGCATTAGAAAAGTTGGAGTTATTGGTCTTGTAAATGACATATTTTATTTATTTGTTGGTTTTTAAAATTGCTAAATTGATGGCTTTGTCATTTACAATGCCAATAGTTATAACTTTCGCGAATGTGACACCTATAGCATTTGGAATGCAACATGTTTTGTATTTACGTGACTTAGATGGCAGCTCTGGTCGTTAGGCCACATCTCTAGAGAGCAGGAGAGTGCAGCAGGGGAGAGAAGCACAGCAATGCAATAGGTCTCGCATTAGGAAAGTTTGAGCTATTGGTATTGTAAAGGACACATTTTTTATTTATGTGCTTGTTTTGAAAATAGCGAATTAATAGCTTTGTTATTTACAATGCCAATAGTTTTATCTTTCGCAAATGTGACACCTATTGTAACACAATATGTGTTGTGAGGGTGAGGGGTTGAGGGTGAGGGGTTGAGGGTGAGTGAGGGTGAGTGAGGGTGAGTGAGGGTGAGGGGTTGAGGGTGAGTGAGGGTGAGGGGTTGAGGGTGAGTGAGGGTGAGGGCGAGTGAGGGTGAGTGAGGGTGAGTGAGGGTGAGTGAGGGTGAGTGAGGGCGAGTGAGGGTGAGTGAGGGTGAGTGAGGGCGAGTGAGGGTGAGGGTGAGTAAGGGTGAGTGAGGGTGAGGAGTTGAGGGTGAGTGAGGGTGAGGCTGAGGGTGGGTGAGGGGTTGAGGGTGAGTGAGGGTGAGGGGTTGAGGGTGAGTGAGGGTGAGGGTGAGTGAGGGTGAGGGATTGAGGGTGAGGGGTTGAGGGTGAGTGAGGGTGAGGGTGAGTGACGGTGAGGGTGAGGGGTTGAGGGTGAGTGAGGGTGAGGGTGAGTGAGGGTGAGTGTGAGGGGTTGAGGGTGAGTGAGGGTGAGTGAGGGTGAGGGTGAGGGGTTGAGGGTGAGTGAGGGTGAGGGGTTGAGGGTGAGTGAGGGTGAGGGGTTGAGGGTGAGTGAGGGTGAGGGGTAGAGGGTGAGTGAGGGTGAGTTAGGGTGAGGGGTTGAGGGTGGGTGAGGGTGAGTGAGGGTGAGGGTGAGGGGTTGAGGGTGAGTGAGGATGAGTGAGAGTGAGGGTGAGTGAGGGGTTGAGGGTGAGGGGTTGAGGGTGAGTGAGGGTGAGGGTGAGGGGTTGAGGGTGAGTGAGGGTGAGGGGTTGAGGGTGAGTGAGGGTGAGTGAGGGTGAGGGTGGGTGAGTGAGGGTGAGGGGTTGAGGGTGAGTGAGGGTGAGTGAGGGTGAGTGAGGGTGAGGGGTTGAGGGGGAGGGGTCGAGGGTGAGGGGTTGAGGGTGAGTGAGGGTGAGGGGTTGAGGGTGAGTGAGGGTGAGCGAGAGTGAGGCTGAGGGGTTGAGGGCGAGTGAGGTTGAGTGAGAGTGAGGGTGGGTGAGGGGTTGAGGGTGAGTGAGGGTGAGGGTGAGGGGTTGAGGGTGAGTGAGGGTGAGGGGTTAAGGGTGAGTGAGGGTGAGGGGTTGAGGGTGAGTGAGGGTGAGGGCGAGTGAGGGTGAGTGAGGGTGAGGGTGAGTGAGGGTGAGTGAGGGTGAGTGAGGGTGAGTGAGGGTGAGGGTGAGTGAGGGTGAGGGGTTGAGGGTGAGTGAGGGTGAGGGTGAGGGGTTGAGGGCGAGTGAGGGTGAGTGAGGGTGAGGGTGAGTGAGGGTGAGTGAGGGTGAGTGAGGGTGAGTGAGGGAGGGTGAGGGTGAGTGAGGGTGAGGGTGAGTGAGGGTGAGGGGTTGAGGGTGAGTGAGGGTGAGGGTGGGTGAGGGGTTGAGGGTGAGTGAGGGTGAGGGGTTGAGGGTGAGTGAGGGTGAGGGTGAGTGAGGGTGAGGGATTGAGGGTGAGGGGTTGAGGGTGAGTGAGGGTGAGTGAGGGTGAGGGTGAGTGAGGATGAGGGGTTGAGGGTGGGTGAGGGTGAGTGAGGGTGAGTGTGAGTGAGGGTGAGTGAGGGTGAGGGGTTGAGGGTGAGTGAGGGTGAGGGGTTGAGGGTGAGTGAGGGTGAGTGAGGGTGAGGGGTTGAGGGTGAGTTAGGGTGAGGGGTTGAGGGTGGGTGAGGGTAAGTGAGGGTGAGGGGTTGAGGGTGAGTGAGGATGACTGAGAGTGAGGGTGAGTGAGGGGTTGAGGGTGAGGGGTTGAGGGTGAGTGAGGATGAGTGAGAGTGAGGGTGAGTGAGGGGTTGAGGGTGAGGGGTTGAGGGTGAGTGAGGGTGAGGGTGAGGGGTTGAGGGTGAGTGAGGGTGAGGGGTTGAGGGTGAGTGAGGGTGAGTGAGGGTGAGGGTGGGTGAGTGAGGGTGAGGGGTTGAGGGTGAGTGAGGGTGAGGGGTTGAGGGGGAGGGGTCGAGGGTGAGGGGTTGAGGGTGAGTGAGGGTGAGGGGTTGAGGGTGAGTGAGGGTGAGTGAGGGTGAGGGTGAGCGAGGGTGAGGCTGAGGGGTTGAGGGCGAGTGAGGTTGAGTGAGAGTGAGGGTGGGTGAGGGGTTGAGGGTGAGTGAGGGTGAGGGTGAGGGGTTGAGGGTGAGTGAGGGTGAGGGGTTAGGGTGAGTGAGGGTGAGGGTGAGGGTGAGTGAGGGTGAGGGAGTGAGGGGAGTGAGGGTGAGTGAGGTGAGTGAGGGTGAGTGAGGGTGAGTGAGGGTGAGTGAGGGTGAGTGAGGGTGAGTGAGGGTGAGGGTGAGTGAGGGGGGTGAGGGTGAGTGAGGGTGAGGGTGAGGGTTGAGGGCGAGTGAGGGTGAGTGAGGGTGAGGGTGAGTGAGGGTGAGTGAGGGTGAGTGAGGGTGAGTGAGGCTGAGGGTGAGTGAGGGTGAGGGGTTGAGGTGAGTGAGGGTGAGAGGGTGAGGGTGGGTGAGGGGTTGAGGGTGAGTGAGGGTGAGGGGTTGAGGGTGAGTGAGGGTGAGGGTGAGTGAGGGTGAGGGGTTGAGGGTGAGTGAGGGTGAGTGAGGGTGAGGGTGAGTGAGGATGAGGGGTTGAGGGTGGGTGAGTGTGAGTGAGGGTGAGTGTGAGTGAGGGTGAGTGAGGGTGAGGGTGAGGGTTGAGGGTGAGTGAGGGTGAGGGGTGAGGGGTGAGTGAGGGTGAGGGGTTGAGGGTGAGGGTGAGTTAGGGTGAGGGGTTGAGGGTGGGTGAGGGTGAGTGAGGGTGAGGGTGAGGGGTTGAGGGTGAGTGAGGATGAGTGAGAGTGAGGGTGAGTGAGGGGTTGAGGGTGAGGGGTTGAGGGTGAGTGAGGGTGAGGGTGAGGGGTTGAGGGTGAGTGAGGGTGAGGGGTTGAGGGTGAGTGAGGGTGAGGGTGGGTGAGTGAGGGTGAGGGGTTGAGGGTGAGTGAGGGTGAGGGTGAGTGAGGGTTGAGGGTGAGTGAGGGTGAGGGTGAGTGAGGGTGAGGGTGAGTGAGGGTGAGTGAGGGTGAGTGAGGGTGAGGGGTTGAGGGTGAGTGAGGGTGAGGGTGAGTGAGGGTGAGTGAGGGTGAGGGGTTGAGGGTGAGTGAGGGTGAGGGGTTGAGGGTGAGTGAGGGTGAGGGTGAGTGAGGGTGAGGGGTTGAGGGTGAGGGGTTGAGGGTGAGTGAGGGTGAGGGGTTGAGGGTGAGTGAGGGTGAGGGGTTGAGGGTGAGTGAGGGGTGAGGGGTTGAGGGTGTGTGAGGTGAGTGAGAGTGAGGGTGAGTGGGGGTGAGGGTGAGGGGTTGAGGGTGAGGGGTGAGGGTGGTGAGGGTGAGGGGTTGAGGAGAGTGAGGGTGAGTGGGGTGAGGGGTTGTGGGTGAGTGGGGTGAGTGAGGGTGAGTGAGGGTGAGGGTGTGTGAGGGGTTGTGGGTGAGTGAGGGTGAGGGTGAGTGAGGGTGGGGGTTGAGGGTGAGTGAGGGTGAGGTGAGGGGTGGGTTGAGGGTGAGTGAGGCTGAGTGAGGGTGAGGGTGAGTGAGGGTGAGTGAGGGTGAGGGGTTGAGGGTGAGTGAGGGTGAGGGGTTGAGGGTGGGTGAGGGTGAGTGAGGTGTGAGGGGTTGAGGGTGAGGGGTTGAGGGTGAGTGAGGGTGAGGGGTTGAGGGTGAGTGAGGGTGAGGGGTTGAGGGTGAGTGAGGGTGTGGGGTTGAGGGTGAGTGAGGGTGAGTGAGAGTGAGGGTGAGTGAGGGGTTGAGGGTGAGAGGGTCAGGGTGAGGGGTTGAGGGTGAGTGAGGGTGAGGGGTTGAGGGTGAGTGAGGGTGAGCGAGGGTGAGGGTGAGTGAGGGTGAGGGGTGAGGGTGAGTGAGGGTGAGGGTGAGTGAGGGTGAGGGTGAGTGAGGGTGAGGGTGAGTGAGGGTGAGGGAGTGAGGGTGAGAGTGAGTGAGGGTGAGGATTGAGGGTGAGTGAGGGTGAGTGAGGTGTGAGTGAGGGTGAGGGGTTGAGGGGTGAGGTGAGGGTGAGGGGTTGAGGGTGAGTGAGGTGAGGGTGAGGGTGAGTGAGGGTGAGGGGTTGAGGGTGAGGGGTTGAGGGTGAGTGAGGGTGAGGGGTTGAGGGTGAGTGAGGGTGAGGGGTTGAGGGTGAGTGAGGGTGAGGGTTGAGGGTGAGTGAGGATGAGTGAGAGTGAGGGTGAGTGAGGGGTTGAGGGTGAGGGGTTGAGGGTGCGTGAGGGTGATGGGTTGAGGGTGAGTGAGGGTGAGGGGTGAGAGTGAGGGTGAGTGAGGGTGAGGGTGAGTGAGGGTGAGTGAGGGTGAGGGTGAGTGAGGGTGAGGGTGAGTGAGGGTGAGGGTGAGTGAGGGTGAGTGAGGGTGAGGGGTTGAGGGTGAGTGAGGGTGAGGGTTGAGGGTGAGTGAGGGTGAGGGTGAGTGAGGGTGAGTGAGGGTGAGGGTGGGTGTGTGAGGGTGAGGGGTTGAGGGTGAGTGAGGGTGAGTGAGGGTGAGTGAGGGTGAGGGGTTGAGGGGGAGGGGTCGAGGGTGAGGGGTTGAGGGTGAGGGAGGGTGAGGGGTTGAGGGTGAGTGAGGGTGAGGGTGAGCGAGGGTGAGGGTGAGTGAGGGTGAGGGGTTGAGGGTGAGTGAGGGGTGAGGGGGTTGAGGGTGAGTGAGGGTGAGGGTGAGTGAGGGTGAGAATGAGTGAGGGTGAGGCTGAGGGGTTGAGGGTGAGTGAGGGTGAGTGAGAGTGAGGGTGGGTGAGGGGTTGAGGGTGAGTGAGGGTGAGGGGTTGAGGGTGAGTGAGGGTGAGGGGTTGAGGGTGAGTGAGGGTGAGGGGTTGAGGGTGAGTGAGGGTGAGTGAGGGTGAGGGGTTGAGGGTGAGTGAGGGTGAGGGCGAGTGAGGGCGAGTGAGGGTGAGTGAGGGTGAGTGAGGGTGAGTGAGGGTGAGTGAGGGTGGGTGAGGGTGAGTGAGGGTGAGGGTGAGTGAGGGTTGAGGGTGAGGGGTTGAGGGCGAGTGAGGGTGAGTGAGGGTGAGTGAGGGTGAGTGAGGGTGAGTGAGGGTGAGTGAGGGCGAGTGAGGGTGATTGAGGGCGAGTGAGGGTGATTGAGGGCGAGTGAGGGAGGGTGAGGGTGAGTGAGGGTGAGGGTGAGTGAGGGTGAGGGTTGAGGGTGAGTGAGGGTGAGGGTGGGTGAGGGTTGAGGGTGAGTGAGGGTGAGGGGTTGAGGGTGAGTGAGGGTGAGGGTGAGTGAGGGTGAGGGATTGAGGGTGAGGGGTTGAGGGTGAGTGAGGGTGAGGGTGAGGGGTTGAGGGTGAGTGAGGGTGAGTGAGGGTGAGATGGATGTACACCGGTATTGGCTAATTGTATGATTTGACTCAGAAACAACATTTATTTCCACCTTCTTTCTCTTGATAATCGAGATTTTGATTAAAAGCGTGATTTTGCCATTCGACCCAAAAAATGAATTCCACAGCTAAGAGGAAACTACCACGGGGGAGCGCTGGGGGTTTCCAGAGGCATGGAAATGGAAGTAAAAAACAAACCAGAAACATTAAGAATAGGCCACACTTAAATCGTGATGTTTCAGGAAATTGCAGTCAATATGCCATCATTTTGTACTCGTTAACAGACACACTTTTTGGAATATCAATTCTAAAACTGGTAATTGAAAAAGCCATTTTTGATTCAAAAAAATAAGTAAACAAGCATTGGAAATGCAATAGGTCTCGCATTAGAAAAGTTGGAGTTATTGGTCTTGTAAATGACATATTTTATTTATTTGTTGGTTTTTAAAATTGCTAAATTGATGGCTTTGTCATTTACAATGCCAATAGTTATAACTTTCGCGAATGTGACACCTATAGCATTTGGAATGCAACATGTTTTGTATTTACGTGACTTAGATGGCAGCTCTGGTCGTTAGGCCACATCTCTAGAGAGCAGGAGAGTGCAGCAGGGGAGAGAAGCACAGCAATGCAATAGGTCTCGCATTAGGAAAGTTTGAGCTATTGGTATTGTAAAGGACACATTTTTTATTTATGTGCTTGTTTTGAAAATAGCGAATTAATAGCTTTGTTATTTACAATGCCAATAGTTTTATCTTTCGCAAATGTGACACCTATTGTAACACAATATGTGTTGTGAGGGTGAGGGGTTGAGGGTTGAGGGTGAGTGAGGGTGAGTGAGGGTGAGGGGTTGAGGGTGAGTGAGGGTGAGGGGTTGAGGGTGAGTGAGGGTGAGGGCGAGTGAGGGTGAGTGAGGGTGAGTGAGGGTGAGTGAGGGTGAGTGAGGGCGAGTGAGGGTGAGTGAGGGTGAGTGAGGGCGAGTGAGGGTGAGTAAGGGTGAGGGTGAGTGAGGGTGAGGAGTTGAGGGTGAGTGAGGGTGAGGGTGAGGGTGGGTGAGGGGTTGAGGATGAGTGAGGGTGAGGGGTTGAGGGTGAGTGAGGGTGAGGGTGAGTGAGGGTGAGGGATTGAGGGTGAGGGGTTGAGGGTGAGTGAGGGTGAGGGTGAGTGAGGGTGAGGGTGAGGGGTTGAGGGTGAGTGAGGGTGAGGGTGAGTGAGGGTGAGTGTGAGTGAGTGTGAGTGAGGGTGAGTGAGGGTGAGGGTGAGGGGTTGAGGGTGAGTGAGGGTGAGGGGTTGAGGGTGAGTGAGGGTGAGGGGTTGAGGGTGAGTGAGGGTGAGGGGTAGAGGGTGAGGGTGAGTTAGGGTGAGGGGTTGAGGGTGGGTGAGGGTGAGTGAGGGTGAGGGTGAGGGGTTGAGGGTGAGTGAGGATGAGTGAGAGTGAGGGTGAGAGGGGTTGAGGGTGAGTGAGGGTGAGGGTGAGGGGTTGAGGGTGAGTGAGGGTGAGGGGTTGAGGGTGAGTGAGGGTGAGTGAGGGTGAGGGTGGGTGAGTGAGGGTGAGGGGTTGAGGGTGAGTGAGGGTGAGTGAGGGTGAGGGGTTGAGGGGGAGGGGTCGAGGGTGAGGGGTTGAGGGTGAGTGAGGGTGAGGGGTTGAGGGTGAGTGAGGGTGAGTGAGGGTGAGGGTGAGTGAGGGTGAGGCTGAGGGGTTGAGGGTGAGTGAGGGTGAGTGAGAGTGAGGGTGGGTGAGGGGTTGAGGGTGAGTGAGGGTGAGGGTGAGGGGTTGAGGGTGAGTGAGGGTGAGGGGTTAAGGGTGAGTGAGGGTGAGGGGTTGAGGGTGAGTGAGGGTGAGGGCGAGTGAGGGTGAGTGAGGGTGAGGGTGAGTGAGGGTGAGTGAGGGTGAGTGAGGGCGAGTGAGGGCGAGTGAGGGTGAGTGAGGGTGAGGGTGAGTGAGGGTGAGGGGTTGAGGGTGAGTGAGGGTGAGGGTGAGGGGTTGAGGGCGAGTGAGGGTGAGTGAGGGTGAGGGTGAGTGAGGGTGAGTGAGGGTGAGTGAGGGCGAGTGAGGGTGAGTGAGGGTGAGTGAGGGAGGGTGAGGGTGAGTGAGGGTGAGGGTGAGTGAGGGTGAGGGGTTGAGGGTGAGTGAGGGTGAGGGTGGGTGAGGGGTTGAGGGTGAGTGAGGGTGAGGGGTTGAGGGTGAGTGAGGGTGAGTGAGGGTGAGGGATTGAGGGTGAGGGGTTGAGGGTGAGTGAGGGTGAGTGAGGGTGAGTGAGGATGAGGGGTTGAGGGTGGGTGAGGGTGAGTGAGGGTGAGTGTGAGTGAGGGTGAGTGAGGGTGAGGGTGAGGGGTTGAGGGTGAGTGAGGGTGAGGGGTTGAGGGTGAGTGAGGGTGAGTGAGGGTGAGGGGTTGAGGGTGAGGGTGAGTTAGGGTGAGGGGTTGAGGGTGAGTGAGGGTGAGGGGTTGAGGGTGAGTGAGGGTGAGGGGTTGAGGGTGAGTGAGGGTGAGGGGTAGAGGGTGAGTGAGGGTGAGGGTGAGTTAGGGTGAGGGGTTGAGGGTGGGTGAGGGTGAGTGAGGGTGAGGGTGAGGGGTTGAGGGTGAGTGAGGATGAGTGAGAGTGAGGGTGAGTGAGGGGTTGAGGGTGAGGGGTTGAGGGTGAGTGAGGGTGAGGGTGAGGGGTTGAGGGTGAGTGAGGGTGAGGGGTTGAGGGTGAGTGAGGGTGAGTGAGGGTGAGGGTGGGTGAGTGAGGGTGAGGGGTTGAGGGTGAGTGAGGGTGAGTGAGGGTGAGGGGTTGAGGGGGAGGGGTCGAGGGTGAGGGGTTGAGGGTGAGTGAGGGTGAGGGGTTGAGGGTGAGTGAGGGTGAGTGAGGGTGAGGGTGAGTGAGGGTGAGGCTGAGGGGTTGAGGGTGAGTGAGGGTGAGTGAGAGTGAGGGTGGGTGAGGGGTTGAGGGTGAGTGAGGGTGAGGGTGAGGGGTTGAGGGTGAGTGAGGGTGAGGGGTTAAGGGTGAGTGAGGGTGAGGGGTTGAGGGTGAGTGAGGGTGAGGGCGAGTGAGGGTGAGTGAGGGTGAGGGTGAGTGAGGGTGAGTGAGGGTGAGTGAGGGCGAGTGAGGGTGAGTGAGGGTGAGTGAGGGTGAGGGTGAGTGAGGGTGAGGGGTTGAGGGTGAGTGAGGGTGAGGGTGAGGGGTTGAGGGCGAGTGAGGGTGAGTGAGGGTGAGGGTGAGTGAGGGTGAGTGAGGGTGAGTGAGGGCGAGTGAGGGTGAGTGAGGGTGAGTGAGGGAGGGTGAGGGTGAGTGAGGGTGAGGGTGAGTGAGGGTGAGGGGTTGAGGGTGAGTGAGGGTGAGGGTGGGTGAGGGGTTGAGGGTGAGTGAGGGTGAGGGGTTGAGGGTGAGTGAGGGTGAGGGTGAGTGAGGGTGAGGGATTGAGGGTGAGGGGTTGAGGGTGAGTGAGGGTGAGTGAGGGTGAGGGTGAGTGAGGATGAGGGGTTGAGGGTGGGTGAGGGTGAGTGAGGGTGAGTGTGAGTGAGGGTGAGTGAGGGTGAGGGTGAGGGGTTGAGGGTGAGTGAGGGTGAGGGGTTGAGGGTGAGTGAGGGTGAGGGGTTGAGGGTGAGGGTGAGTTAGGGTGAGGGGTTGAGGGTGGGTGAGGGTGAGTGAGGGTGAGGGTGAGGGGTTGAGGATGAGTGAGGATGAGTGAGAGTGAGGGTGAGTGAGGGGTTGAGGGTGAGGGGTTGAGGGTGAGTGAGGGTGAGGGTGAGGGGTTGAGGGTGAGTGAGGGTGAGGGGTTGAGGGTGAGTGAGGGTGAGGGTGGGTGAGTGAGGGTGAGGGGTTGAGGGTGAGTGAGGGTGAGGGTGAGTGAGGGGTTGAGGGTGAGTGAGGGTGAGGGTGAGTGAGGGTGAGGGTGAGTGAGGGTGAGGGTGAGGGGTTGAGGGTGAGTGAGGGTGAGGGTGAGTGAGGGTGAGTGAGGGGTTGAGGGTGAGTGAGGGTGAGGGGTTGAGGGTGAGTGAGGGTGAGGGTGAGTGAGGGTGAGGGGTTGAGGGTGAGGGGTTGAGGGTGAGTGAGGGTGAGGGGTTGAGGGTGAGTGAGGGTGAGGGGTTGAGGGTGAGTGAGGGTGAGGGGTTGAGGGTGAGTGAGGATGAGTGAGAGTGAGGGTGAGTGAGGGGTTGAGGGTGAGGGGTTGAGGGTGAGTGAGGGTGAGGGGTTGAGGGTGAGTGAGGGTGAGGGGTTGAGGGAGAGTGAGGGTGAGTAAGGGTGAGGGGTTGAGGGTGAGTGAGGGTGAGTGAGGGTGAGTGAGGGTGAGTGAGGGTGAGGGTGAGTGAGGGTGAGGGTGAGTGAGGGGTTGAGGGTGAGTGAGGGTGAGTGAGGGTGAGGGTGAGGGGTTGAGGGTGAGTGAGGGTGAGGGTGAGGGGTTGAGGGTGAGTGAGGCTGAGTGAGGGTGAGGGTGAGTGAGGGTGAGTGAGGGTGAGGGGTTGAGGGTGAGTGAGGGTGAGGGGTTGAGGGTGGGTGAGGGTGAGTGAGGGTGAGGGGTTGAGGGTGAGGGGTTGAGGGTGAGTGAGGGTGAGTGAGGGTGAGGGGTTGAGGGTGAGTGAGGGTGAGGGTGAGGGGTTGAGGGTGAGTGAGGGTGAGGGGTTGAGGGTGAGTGAGGGTGAGTGAGAGTGAGGGTGAGTGAGGGGTTGAGGGTGAGAGGGTGAGGGTGAAGGGTTGAGGGTGAGTGAGGGTGAGGGGTTGAGGGTGAGTGAGGGTGAGGGTGAGTGAGGGTGAGGGGTTGAGGGTGAGTGAGGGTGAGGGTGAGTGAGGGTGAGGGTGAGTGAGGGTGAGGGTGAGTGAGGGTGAGGGGGTGAGAGTGAGGAGTTGAGGGTGAGTGAGGGTGAGTGAGGGTGAGTGAGGGTGAGGGGTTGAGGGTGAGTGAGGGTGAGGGGTTGAGGGTGAGTGAGGGTGAGGGTGAGGGTGAGTGAGGGTGAGGGGTTGAGGGTGAGGGGTTGAGGGTGAGTGAGGGTGAGTGAGGGTGAGGGGTTGAGGGTGAGTGAGGGTGAGGGGTTGAGGGTGAGTGAGGGTGAGGGGTTGAGGGTGAGTGAGGGTGAGGGGTTGAGTGTGAGTGAGGATGAGTGAGAGTGAGGGTGAGTGAGGGGTTGAGGGTGAGGGGTTGAGGGTGCGTGAGGGGTTGAGGGTGAGTGAGGGTGAGGGGTTGAGAGTGAGGGTGAGTGAGGGTGAGGGTGAGTGAGGGTGAGGGTGAGTGAGGGTGAGGGTGAGTGAGGGTGAGGGTGAGTGAGGGTGAGTGAGGGTGAGTGAGGGTGAGGGGTTGAGGGTGAGTGAGGGTGAGGGGTTGAGGGTGAGTGAGGGTGAGGGTGAGTGAGGGTGAGGGTGGGTGAGTGAGGGTGAGGGGTTGAGGGTGAGTGAGGGTGAGGGAGTGAGGGTGAGGGTGAGTGAGGGTGAGGGAGTGAGGGTGAGAGTGAGTGAGGGTGAGTGAGGGTGAGTGAGGGTGAGTGAGGGTGAGGGGTTGAGGGTGAGTGAGGGTGAGGGGTTGAGGGTGAGTGAGGGTGAGGGTGAGGGTGAGTGAGGGTGAGGGGTTGAGGGTGAGGGGTTGAGGGTGAGTGAGGGTGAGTGAGGGTGAGGGGTTGAGGGTGAGTGAGGGTGAGGGGTTGAGGGTGAGTGAGGGTGAGGGGTTGAGTGTGAGTGAGGATGAGTGAGAGTGAGGGTGAGTGAGGGGTTGAGGGTGAGGGGTTGAGGGTGCGTGAGGGTGAGGGGTTGAGGGTGAGTGAGGGTGAGGGGTTGAGAGTGAGGGTGAGTGAGGGTGAGGGTGAGTGAGGGTGAGTGAGGGTGAGGGTGAGGGTGAGTGAGGGTGAGGGGTTGAGGGTGAGTGAGGGTGAGGGGTTGAGGGTGAGGGTGAGTGAGGGTGAGTGAGGGTGAGGGTGGGTGAGTGAGGGTGAGGGGTTGAGGGTGAGTGAGGGTGAGGGTGAGTGAGGGTGAGTGAGGGTGAGGGTGGGTGAGTGAGGGTGAGGGGTTGAGGGTGAGTGAGGGTGAGTGAGGGTGAGTGAGGGTGAGGGGTTGAGGGGGAGGGGTCGAGGGTGAGGGGTTGAGGGTGAGGGAGGGTGAGGGGTTGAGGGTGAGTGAGGGTGAGGGGTTGAGGGTGAGTGAGGGTGAGGGTGAGTGAGGGTGAGTGAGGGTGAGGGGATGAGGGTGAGTGAGGGTGAGGGGTTGAGGGTGAGTGAGGGTGAGGGTGAGTGAGGGTGAGAATGAGTGAGGGTGAGGCTGAGGGGTTGAGGGTGAGTGAGGGTGAGTGAGAGTGAGGGTGGGTGAGGGGTTGAGGGTGAGTGAGGGTGAGGGTGAGGGGTTGAGGGTGAGTGAGGGTGAGGGGTTGAGGGTGAGTGAGGGTGAGGGCGAGTGAGGGCGAGTGAGGGTGAGTGAGGGTGAGTGAGGGTGAGTGAGGGTGGGTGAGGGTGAGTGAGGGTGAGGGTGAGTGAGGGTGAGGGTGAGGGGTTGAGGGCGAGTGAGGGTGAGGGTGAGTGAGGGTGAGTGAGGGTGAGTGAGGGTGAGTGAGGGTGAGTGAGGGTGAGTGAGGGCGAGTGAGGGCGAGTGAGGGCGAGTGAGGGTGAGTGAGGGCGAGTGAGGGAGGGTGAGGGTGAGTGAGGGTGAGGGTGAGTGAGGGTGAGGGGTTGAGGGTGAGTGAGGGTGAGGGTAGGTGAGGGGTTGAGGGTGAGTGAGGGTGAGGGGTTGAGGGTGAGTGAGGGTGAGGGTGAGTGAGGGTGAGGGATTGAGGGTGAGGGGTTGAGGGTGAGTGAGGGTGGGGTTGAGGGTGAGTGAGGGTGAGTGAGGGTGAGGGTGAGTGAGGATGAGGGGTTGAGGGTGGGTGAGGGTGTGTGAGGGTGAGGGTGAGTGAGGGTGAGGGTGAGTGAGGGTGAGGGTGAGTGTGAGTGAGGGTGAGGGTGAGGGGTTGAGGGTGAGTGAGGGTGAGGGGTTGAGGGTGAGTGAGGGTGAGGGTGAGTTAGGGTGAGGGGTTGATGGTGGGTGAGGGTGAGTGAGGGTGAGGGTGAGGGGTTGAGGGTGAGTGAGGATGAGTGAAAGTGAGGGTGAGTGAGGGGTTGAGGGTGAGGGGTTGAGGGTGAGTGAGGGTGAGGGGTTGAGGGTGAGTGAGGGTGAGGGGTTGAGGGTGAGTGAGGGTGAGGGTGGGTGAGTGAGGGTGAGGGGTTGAGGGTGAGTGAGGGCGAGGGTGAGTGAGGGTGAGGGTGAGTGAGGGGTTGAGGGTGCGTGAGGGTGAGGGTGAGTGAGGGTGAGGGTGAGTGAGGGTGAGTGAGGGTGAGGGTGAGGGTGAGTGAGGGTGAGGGTGAGGGGTTGAGGGTGAGGGTGAGTGAGGGTGAGTGAGGGTGAGGGGTTGAGGGTGAGTGAGGGTGAGGGGTTGAGGGTGAGTGAGGGTGAGGGTGAGTGAGGGTGAGGGGTTGAGGGTGAGGGGTTGAGGGTGAGTGAGGGTGAGGGGTTGAGGGTGAGTGAGGGTGAGGGGTTGAGGGTGAGTGAGGATGAGTGAGAGTGAGGGTGAGTGAGGGGTTGAGGGTGAGGGGTTGAGGGTGAGTGAGGGTGAGGGGTTGAGGGTGAGTGAGGGTGAGGGGTTGAGGGAGAGTGAGGGTGAGTGAGGGTGAGGGTGAGGGGTTGAGGGTGAGTGAGGGTGAGTGAGGGTGAGGGTGAGTGAGGGTGAGGGTGAATGAGGGGTTGAGGGTGAGGGTGAGTGAGGGTGAGGGTGAGTGAGGGTGAGGGTGAGTGAGGGTGAGGGGTTGAGGGTGAGTGAGGGTGAGGGTGAGGGGTTGAGGGTGAGTGAGGCTGAGTGAGGGTGAGTGAGGGTGAGTGAGGGTGAGGGGTTGAGGGTGGGTGAGGGTGAGTGAGGGTGAGGGGTTGAGGGTGAGGGGTTGAGGGTGAGTGAGGGTGAGTGAGGGTGAGGGGTTGAGGGTGAGTGAGGGTGAGGGGTTGAGGGTGAGTGAGGGTGAGGGGTTGAGGGTGAGTGAGGGTGAGGGGTTGAGGGTGAGTGAGGGTGAGTGAGAGTGAGGGTGAGTGAGGGGTTGAGGGTGAGGGGTTGAGGGTGAGGGGTTGAGGGTGAGTGATGGTGAGGGTTTGAGGGTGAGTGAGGGTGAGGGTGAGTGAGGGTGAGGGTGAGTGAGGGTGAGGGGTTGAGGGTGAGTGAGGGTGAGGGTGAGTGAGGGTGAGGGAGTGAGGGTGAGGGTGAGGGAGGGTGAGGGAGTGAGGGTGAGAGTGAGTGAGGGTGAGGAGTTGAGGGTGAGTGAGGGTGAGTGAGGGTGAGGGGTTGAGGGTGAGTGAGGGTGAGGGGTTGAGGGTGAGTGAGGGTGAGGGTGAGTGAGGGTGAGGGGTTGAGGGTGAGGGGTTGAGGGTGAGTGAGGGTGAGTGAGGGTGAGGGGTTGAGGGTGAGTGAGGGTGAGGGGTTGAGGGTGAGTGAGGGTGAGGGGTTGAGGGTGAGTGAGGATGAGTGAGAGTGAGGGTGAGTGAGGGGTTGAGGGTGAGGGGTTGAGGGTGCGTGAGGGTGAGGGGTTGAGGGTGAGTGAGGGTGAGGAGTTGAGAGTGAGGGTGAGTGAGGGTGAGGGTGAGTGAGGGTGAGGGTGAGTGAGGGTGAGGGTGAGTGAGGGTGAGGGTGAGTGAGGGTGAGGGGTTGAGGGTGAGTGAGGGTGAGGGGTTGAGGGTGAGTGAGGGTGAGGGTGAGTGAGGGTGAGGGGTTGAGGGTGAGGGGTTGAGGGTGAGTGAGGGTGTGAGGGTGAGGGGTTGAGGGTGAGTGAGGGTGAGGGGTTGAGGGTGAGTGAGGGTGAGGGGTTGAGGGTGAGTGAGGGTGAGGGGTTGAGGGTGAGGGTGAGTGAGGGTGAGGGTGAGGGGTTGAGGGTGAGTGAGAGTGAGGGTGAGTAAGGGGTTGAGGGTGAGGGGTTGAGGGTGAGTGAGGGTGAGAGGTTGAGGGTGAGTGAGGGTGAGGGGTTGAGGGTGAGTGAGGGTGAGGGTGAGTGAGGGTGAGGGTGGGTGAGGGTGAGTGAGGGTGAGGGGTTGAGGGTGAGTGAGGGTGAGGGTGAGTGAGGGTGAGGGGTTGAGGGTGAGGGGTTGAGGGTGAGTGAGGGTGTGAGGGTGAGGGGTTGAGGGTGAGTGAGGGTGAGGGGTTGAGGGTGAGTGAGGGTGAGGGGTTGAGGGTGAGTGAGGGTGAGGGGTTGAGGGTGAGGGTGAGTGAGGGTGAGGGTGAGGGGTTGAGGGTGAGTGAGAGTGAGGGTGAGTAAGGGGTTGAGGGTGAGGGGTTGAGGGTGAGTGAGGGTGAGGGTGAGAGGTTGAGGGTGAGTGAGGGTGAGGGGTTGAGGGTGAGTGAGGGTGAGGGTGGGTGAGGGTGAGTAAGGGTGAGGGGTTGAGGGTGAGTGAGGGTGAGTGAGGGTGAGTGAGGGTGAGGGGTTGAGGGTGAGTGAGGGTGAGGGTGAGTGAGGGTGGGTGAGGGGTTGAGGGTGAGTGAGGGTGAGGGTGAGTGAGGGTGAGGAGTTGAGGGTGAGGGGTTGAGGGTGAGTGAGGGTGAGTGAGGGTGAGGGGTTGAGGGTGAGTGAGGGTGAGGGGTTGAGGGTGAGTGAGGGTGAGGGTGAGGGTGAGTAAGGGTGAGGGGTTGAGGGTGAGTGAGGGTGAGGGTGAGTGAGGGTGAGGGGTTGAGGGTGAGTGAGAGTGAGGGTGAGTGAGGGGTTCAGGGTGAGGGGTTGAGGGTGAGTGAGGGTGAGGGTGAGGGGTCGAGGGTGAGTGAGGGTGAGGGGTTGAGGGTGAATGAGGGTGAGGGTGGGTGAGGGTGAGTGAGGGTGAGGGGTTGAGGGTGAGTGAGGGTGAGTGAGGGTGAGGGGGTGAGTGAGGGTGAGGGTGAGTGAGGGTGAGGGGTTGAGGGTGAGGGGTTGAGGGTGAGTGAGGGTGAGGGTGAGGGTGAGTGAGGGTGAGGGTGAGGGGTTGAGGGTGAGTGAGAGTGAGGGGTTGAGGGTGAGTGAGGGTGAGGGTACATGCTTTTCACTTTCTTCAAAGGTTGTCCGTGCATCAAGGGTAGTTGACTGAACTTTAAGTATAATAATTGTACGTACTCTTCGGTGGCATTGAGCTCACACCCTCGAATGGTCTTCGGTAGTATTGTTTCCTGTAGAATTCTATTTCCTGCTTATAAAGCGCATGTCTCGGTCAGTATCAGCATAGTGGTATGTGCATGTGAAAGTCGGAGAGTTGGAGGCGGTTAAGGAAATGCAGAACATTCTGCAAAAGTAATGGGAAACCATTTTTATCTTGAAACTGTTTTTAACCGACAGTCTTTTATTCCTAATCATAGATGAGTGGGAGTAATACAGGGACTGGAGCAGCAGCGCCTCAGTTTGGATTGGTGTGGCAGGCAGGAGAAAGTCAGGAGAGGGAGGAGAGGGAGGAGGGGGAACTGCTTGCGAAATGAAATTAAAAGCGGCCGGGCGGGAAATGCTCTCGGTAGCATTCGTTTGAAGTGTGAAGCAGGGGGCGGGAGCAGCCTTTGATGTGCTGATAATTAGGGGAGGAGCAGCCAGGAGATCCAAGCTGGGGAACAGATGGCTGGCGATTTGGTGCTGTGCACGCGCATTTTAGGTCAATGCGCTTGCGCATTGACCTAAAAGCCACGGGCACAGCACCAAATCGCCACAGTTAGGTAAGCTTTGTTTAAAGCCCTATAGTCTCGCAAGCTCGATGCGCATGCGCATCGAATAGCGAGACCTAAAAATGCAAGGCTAGGCTGGCGAAAGGCGCTATTATGATGCATGAGCTTGTGGCTGCAGTGCTTGGACACAGGCCAGGTCATTGGGCCAACCCCCACGACACGTGCAGCACAGAATGAGTAGATGAATGAACGAGTGCATTGTAGGTGAATGGACTTATAATACAAACAAAAGTAAAGTTCATTGAAAACAAGCATTGTCGAAGCCAATAGGTCGCATCTCTGAGTACGAGTACTGAACTAATGGCTTTGTCAATACGTGTTTGACAGTTTCCATTGTGTCATAATGCATATGTGCACGTGTCATGACAAATGCTCTACCATGATTCCTGATCCATGCAGAGCCGGCGCTAGGCATGGGCAGTGTGGGCAGCTACCCAGGGCCCCGCGGATGTCTAACTAGGATGGGGCCCCCCACGAGTCTTTCATGCTTTTGAAATCGCCCATTGTACAAGTTACAGGTGGGCAGCCCCCTCCCTTTGGGTTCGCAGACATGGTGAACCGTGAAAGACACAAGGCGGGCAACCCTCTCCTGGGCCCACTGCATTGGGCCGAAACGGCAACCTGACACCGCATCCCTTTGAGGTGCTGCAGACTGGGCAGGGCAGGGTTTGTGGCTGTGATTAGCTTTCCCTGCATCTCTTTCTCTTAGCCTAATCGCTGTATCTGCTTGATAACAGCGGTTAGGCAGACACTTGAACTGGTGTAAGGTGTGACGTGAGCCCTGCCCCTGCATGAATGAAACGCAGAGTATCCTGCAGAGCTCACAACAAACAAGCATTGGCATAGCAAATAGGTCTCGCCTTTGGGGCCTTATAAGTGTTTAGCTGAAAAGCATTATATACAACCGAACGACCTATTAAAACAAGCATTGGAAATGCAATAGGTCTCGCATTAGAAAAGTTGGAGCTATTGGTCTTGTAAATGACAAATGTTTTATTTATTTGTTGCTTTTTAAAATAGCTAAATTGATAGCTTTGTCATTTACAATGCCAATAGTTATAACTTTTGCGGATGTGACACCTATAGCATTTGGAATGCAACATGTTTTGTATTTACGTGACTTAGATGGCAGCTCTGGTCGTTAGGCCACATCTCTAGAGAGCAGGAGAGTGCAGCAGGGGAGAGAAGCACAGCAATGCAATAGGTCTCGCATTAGGAAAGTTTGAGCTATTGGTATTGTAAAGGACACTTTTTTATTTATGTGCTTGTTTTGAAAATAGCGAAATTAATAGCTTTGTTATTTACAATGCCAATAGTTTTATCTTTCGCAAATGTGACACCTATTGTAACACAATATGTGTTGTAGCACTGAGTGGTGTGAGGGGTGTGAGGGTGAGGGGTGTGAGGGTGAGGGGTGTGAGGGTGAGGGGTGTGAGGGTGAGGGGGGTGAGGGTGAGGGGGGTGAGGGTGAGGGTGAGGGGGGGGGAGGGTGAGGGGGGTGAGGGTGAGGGTGAGGGGTGTGAGGGTGAGGGGGGTGAGGGTGAGGGGGGTGAGGGTGAGGGGGGTGAGGGTGAGGGGGGTGAGGGTGAGGGGGGTGAGGGTGAGGGGGTGAGGGTGAGAGGGGTGAGGGTGAGGGGGGTGAGGGTGAGGGGAGGGAGGGTGAGGGGGTGAGGGAGGGTGAGGGAGGGTGAGGGTGAGCGGGTGTGAGAGGGTGAGTGAGAGGGTGAGTGAGAGGGTGAGTGAGGGGGTGTGTGAGAGGGTGAGTGAGGGGGTGTGTGAGGGGGTGTGTGAGGGGGTGTGTGAGAGGGTGTGTGAGAGGGTGAGGGTGTGTGAGGGTGAATGAGGGTGAATGAGGGTGAATGAGGGGGGTGAGGGGGGTGAGGGGGGTGAGGGGGGTGAGGGGGTGAGGGTGAGGGGGTGAGGGTGAGGGTGAGGGGGTGGGGGGTGAGGGTGGGGGTGAGGGTGAGGGGGTGAGGGTGAGGGGGTGAGGGTTAGGGGGTGAGGGTTAGGGGGTGTGAGGGTTAGGGGTGTGAGGGTTAGGGGGTGTGAGGGTTAGGGGGTGTGAGGGTGAGGGGATGAGGGTAAGGGTGTGTGAGGGTGAAGGGGGTGATGGTGTGAGGGTGAGTGAGGGTGTGTGAGGGTGAGGATGAGTGAGGGTGTTAGGGTGAGGGTGGGTGAGGGAGGGTGAGGGTGGGTGGGTGAGGGCGTGAGGGTGGGTGAGGGTGTGAGGGTGGGTGAGGGTGTGAGGATGGGTGAGGGTGTGAGGGTGGGTGAGGGTGTGAGGGTGGGTGAGGGTTTGTGAGGGTGAGAGGATGTGAGGGTGTGTGATGGTGAGGAAGTGTGAGGGTGACTGAGGGTGTGTGAGGGTGAGGGGGTGAGGCTAAGAGTGGGTGAGTGGGTGTGTGAGGGGGTGTGAAGGTGTGTGAGGGTGAGTGAGGGGGTGTGAGGAGGGTGAGGGTGTGAGGGTGACGGGGTGTGTCAGGGTGAGGGGGTGAGGGTAAGGGTGTGGGTGTGTGAGGGTGAGGGGTCTGAGGGTGAGGGGTCTGAGGGTGAGGGGTGTGAGGGTGAGTGAGGGTGAGAGGGTTGTGAGGGGGGGGTTGAGGGTGTGAGTGTGAAATTCCACAGACTGGTAGAGACACAGAAACGAACACTTCGTCATAGGGGCACGCACATCCACGAACTCACATACAGGTATCAATTGCACACAGATGTAAACACAAACACACTAAAGTCAGAGACCTGCACACAAAAGAAGGTACATGGCTCGCTCGTCGGACTAGACAAACATATGTAAACTCACATATTAGTAAACGAGCACACACAAACACACTCCGTGCACCAATAGTCACACACATGAATGCAACACTGTAAATATGTCTCCTATACCGGAATTAACCTATTTCTTGCACCTCTTAATTGATCTTTACCTTTTTATTGATTAGCCTGATTGTATTTGTTACTTGTTAGTGTGTAATTCTCCTAATGCATCGTACTTGGTTCTATTGTAATGCGCTCCTTTGCTTTGGGTAAAGTCCGCGCAATATAAAACTGCATTAAAAAAAGAAATTAAAGAAAAAAACACAGGGAGTTAAAACGCGCACAAATGCACGCGACCATGCTAACGGCCACTTTCAATCAAATACAGACACCAGAGACCAATAGAAAGTCGTGGGAGCACAGTCACACACATCTCAGTAAGAGAAGACCCTCACAAGAGACACGACCAGGCGCGGACAAAAACTCGGGCACAAACACATGCACTCACTCAATATTTTTCTGCACACGCACACAGGAGCAGATACACCGCACACAGATAAAGTAATGCAAACACTTCTGCTGTTTACTGTGTGTATGTAACGCGTTCTGATACTTACGGGTCAAGATAGCGCTATATAAAAAGTTTAAAATAAAGAAACGCGTACGCAACCGGCACACAAACAGATACACAGGTACAAACACACCTAGCTATACACACCGAATTTCAGACAAACTCAGACACGCATACACAACCTGCATTTAATTAATCTAAATAGACATCCATATACACACGTGCTCTTTCACACAGAGGCACACACATGCTTTTTACACCTACTTTCCCACAGACGTGCACGCACATGATTACCAAACATAGGCCTTTTCGCCAAAGGACACATTTCGTATTATTTAAACTGGACTTGAGATAATTTCCGGCCATTTAGGCAAAGGTTTGGGTCACACGAGAATGAGTGAGATAATGAGATTGTCGTTCACTCTGAGAGACTCCAACGAGGTCCGGGAGTCTCATGGCAGCAGTAGACTCGCAAGCTCCACCCTTCTTTCTGCCCCCGCGTGCATTTTTCAAGCCAGCCCATAGGGGCCAGTGCAGGCCCACACCTGGGCAGAAGGAGAGCGTCTGTGGAGTAGGCAGACTTATTGGAGTTGAATTATTCTCAAATAATGTTTCTGGTGTATTCAAATTTGCTGCTTGCGAAGCGTTGAAATTCTGGTGGGATGGGGCTTGTAATGTTCTCATGTATCAGTTCTGTTCCTGGAAGCGCTCTGACACCTTCGGGTAAAGTCTGCGCTATATAAAAACCGCATAAATAAATAAAGTTTACCGAAATTTATCAGGACGGACTTTGAAAGAAACAAGTTAAACAACTTTTAAAAGGAGACACGGCCTCCGGCCGTGAAACTGAAAGTACGGCCGGCCGGCCGGCCGTGAATAATTAGGGGGTGAGAAATGCGCTGGGAGGGCTGACTTTGATGTGCTAATGCGAGGCAGGCAGGCAGGCGGCTGGTGGCATTGTGCACGCGCTTTTTAGGGCTTGCGCTTGCGCAATCACCTAAAAAGCACATGCACTTCATGCAATCGCCAGTGGAATCGCCAGTGGTGGTTAACCACTGGATAAGCCACATTAGAGCTTCGCCAGCTATGCGCATGTGCGCACAGCAGGCGAGCCCTAAAAAGTATTTACAATAAAAAATGTCCTCAGTTTTCTTTTGTTCTTGCAATGCTGGCAACTTGTTTCTGCCTGGGGGAGGCGCTAGGGGGCGCACAGCGGAATGGCTGCCTGAACTGCAGCTCCGCCGGGCGATCACCTACAATGTGATCCATTACCGCTTCAACCCCGCCAACCCACATCTCACGACCATCCACATGTGGGGGAAGATGGGGGGCATAAGCGGACCTGGATAGACGCGTTCTCTACCCCCGCCTTTAGGATCGTTGCCGTGATAATTATGGTGAGAAACGGGCTGGTTGACAAAATGGCCGGCGGCGGCTTGCGGACCTCGAGCAAGCACAGCGGATCCAGCGTGGGATTGACCGGCTAGCCCAGCGTACACAGCCCGGGGGTAAGAGCCTGCCGCCTGGCCCAGAGTGACTGTTTTGCGCTGCTCTCACCCCCGAGTAATACCGGCTGAGTCTGCAACCACCCCGGCCGCGCGCCTGACAACATGGCGGCGCCTCTTGCTGAGGTGCCGGGCACTGCACTCTCGCGCTGGTGAACTCGGCATCGGCTGTGCTAACCTCACTGACCGGCGGATTGGCGCGGGGAGCTGCTGGACATAAAATTGCGGGGCGTGAGAGCTCGAGGACGGCTCATCACCGGCGTCCCGTCACCACCCGACCTGGCAAGCCGGGGAGAGGATTCCTGGACTGCCGGGAGGCTTCAGCAGCGGGAGATCGCGCAGAAGAGGTCGCGCTCCCTTGTCTGGCTAACTGCGGTGGGCCCCCCCCGGAGACAAAGGCGCGCCCTATCGCCTGTATTCGCGCTGTTGCTGGCATAATCTGACCGCGTCCCTCCCATAGCCCACACAACCTGGCGAGAGACTCCTGGCGGCAACCTGATCAGACGCAGAGTTGACTCCACGTGCAGCTGCTGGCTACCATTGCCGGGGAATCATGGCGACGACGGTCAGAGTAACGAGGGCATCTGGGCCCACATTGCGGAAAGTGCATTCACCGGCCACCACAATGGGGAAGCCTTATAAGCAGCAACCAAAACTTTCCTTTGACAACAGGAAGGCGACGAAGCCTGCAGAAGATATGACAGAGACCGGCGGATCTTCAGAACCACTGCCAACTAACAACATAGAGAAGATTCTGATGGCCATTCAATCGAATCTACAGGATATAAATGGTAAGCTAGACAATCTGACATGCAGGATGGATGGCATGGCCGCTCGACAAGAAAAGCATGGCGAACGTTTGGATGAGGCGGAAACGAGGATCTCGGCCGTTGAAGATGAAGCGCGAACCTCCACCACCAAATGCGCGGGAATGGAACGAATCCTGGAGGTGATCAAAGCGAAGGAGGAGGATTTGGAAGCGCGCTCGAGGCGCAATAACGTGCGAATCACGGGCCTGCCAGAATCGACCAACACTGGACGAATGGAACATTACGTCGAGGGTCTCTGTAAGGATATCTTTGGTGCGGAGGCCCTGTCGCAGGTCTTCATTGTGGAGAGAGCCCATAGGTCATTAGGCCCCAAGCCACCGCCCGGTGCTACGCCTAGGCCGATTGTGGCGCGGATTCTCAATTATCGGGACAGGGACACGATCCTCAGGCTCGCAAGGGAGAAGGGCAAAATCACCCATCAGGGCAACTCTCTGGAGTTTTACCCGGATCACACGGTCGCTGTTCAGCAAGCACGTAAGGAATACACCGCAGTGAAGGCTAAGCTGCGTGATTTGAACATTGGCTACTCTATGTTATATCCAGCCTGACTTCGAGTGGTGTGGAAGGAGAAGACGATCGTGCTGGCGACACCCAAAGCGGCCCTTGACTTTGTTAAGAAGATACAGCGGGAGGCGAGGTCAGAGTCCCAGAATGATCAGCACAGAGACTCGGACTGATGCAACTGGTGATATCCATTGTTGAACAGCGGTGAGTTTTGCTGTAAAGATGGCTAAAATAGACTGCTACATGGCCGTTCTCAGCCGTACTGGGCTGCGCCGTCTGGTGCGAGACTCCTAGAGGCGGGGTGTTAGCGCTTTCACTCAACACTGGGCATTGGAAGGGTGGGGATCCGTTGGGATGGCAAGGGCTGAAATACACTCCTGTCCTGAACTGTGACCGACACCCATGACTGGCCCTTGCTACCACGCTCTCCCCACTGTGTAATTGGTCACACAGCCACGTTAGACTGTAAATTTTGCTGCTGCTGTGGGCGATGGGTCAGGTCCTTCCACGTACTTATGCTCGTAGACCCTCCGGTCTGGAGTGGGGAGGCGAAGGAGGCGGGAGACCATTTAACACTACGATGCATACCACGTTGCGGGGTGCAGACTTACAGAGGTGAGATCGTACCTGCCCGCCTCCGTTTACCTAACTACATGGGACCAGGTAGTTGCTGTGTGCGGGCCGGGCTGAAAACTGGCCGGCCTGGGCCTAGTTCCTAACATATGCATCTGTTAACTGTGGGGTGTAGCTACGTTTCCCCTATGACTGCGCCACTACTTGCACACATGTGAGGAGTTGTAGTGGGGAAGCGGGGACTGTGGATCAATGGACACATATATTGCGAATATGTTCAATTTTCCTAGTATCGCCTGCACCCGTCCACCGGGTGAAGAGTTGGGCTCCTGGCGGTCCTCCATGAGGGTAGTACCCAACACAAGTTCTTAGTATGAGCACTGAGTTGTTGGTTATGTGGTTGTGGGATTTGTGCTCTGAGGGGATATGGCTTCGGCAGGTTGGGGTTGTTGGAGTGGGTGGGGTTTGGGGAGGGGGGATGTTTGACTGTTTACGAAGACCGAAGGTATTGCAAATGTACACATTCTTAGGTTCTCCACGGAGAGGGATTGAAATTGCAGCGTATGTTCTTTGTGCTGTGTGTGGACAGGCACTAGGTATGACACTTGAGTGTGCAGGGATGAGTTATATTGCATTATTTACGGACGCCAGGTTCTGGAAGTGAGAGCAGACTGTGCCTAAACGTTCTTACTTGGAACATACGGGGGTTCTCGCGCCCTCAGAAAATTAGACAGGTTTTTGCTAGCCTTACCAGATGGAACATTGATATAGCATTCCTGCAGGAATCACACCTCCCACCGAACACTCACGCTACATTGGGGTCGAGATGGGCAGGGGCGTCCTACAGGGCCTCATACTCATCTTACTCCCGGGGGGTGCTTATTTTGATTAAGAAAGGGATCAACTTTGAGGCACAGCATGTGACACAGGACCCCTCTGGCAGGTATGTGCTTGTGACAGGTACACTAAGGGGCCAACACGTGACACTCCTTAATGTATATGGACCGAATACTGACGCACCGGAATTTTTTCGGGACGTTTGGGGGCACTTGCAGAAACATGCTAACACACACATGTTATGTGGGGGGGACTGGAACGTGACATTACGGGACGGACTGGACCGCTCCTCACATTCATTGGAGCAGCACAAGCAGTCAAGACTGATGGTGGGTCACATGATGGGGGATCTGGCCTTAGAGGATCTCTGGAGACTACAACACACTGACGCGCCAGGCGCCACACACATCACCGCATCTCACAATAGTTGGTCCAGGCTGGACTACTGGTTGGGTTCCAAGGACATGGCTCTGTGGGTTCGTAAGTTGCAAGTACTGCCACGCACATTATCGGACCACAACCCGGTCCTATTGCAGATAGACATTTCGCACTACGCACCCCCCCCATTCCAATGGCGATTTAATTCCCAGGCCCTCACAGACCCAATATATGTTGACATCTTGACAAAGGCGATAAAAGACTACTTCGATATTAATTCACAGACTACGGAAGACCCATGTCTCCTCTGGGAAGCCTTCAAGGCCACGGTCAGAGGTGTCTGCATTGGCACTACCATAGGAGTACTCAAGGACATCAGGTGCCAGATTCACCGCTGCGAGAGACAAATGAGGGACTTAGAACTGCTGTATAAAACAACGCAAGATGTTTCGTTGTTACCCAAGTTGCGCGACTTACACACTGAACATGCTGATTTTTTAGCGTCGGAAATTAAATACTTGGACCGCAAACATGTAGCTAGGGCCTTTGGAGAGGGGGGTAGACCAGGGAGTGTACTGGCGCGGAAAATATGTGAGGGACGGGGACAATCGGCGATACTCCGAGTCAAATCTGGGGAGGGTGTATTACAAACACACTCAACAGACATATTGAAATGCTTTGTGGACTCCTTTAGCACGCTATATCAATCTCAACCCTCAGCGACAGCGGAGGAAACGTATGACTACTTGCATGATGTGGCGATTGGCTGGCTATCGGACGCACAAAGGGAATACTTGGCTAGGCCCATCACGGTGGAGGAGGTAACTGAGGTGATCGCTTCACTCCCAAATTGTAAGGCACCGGGCCCTGACGGGTACACATCCGAATTTTATAAAAAGTTTGTGGATATCGTCGCCCCCTATCTGGTGGACATGTATGGTACTTCCTTTGAGAAATCGTTGCTCCCCCCCACGCTGCGAGAAGCACTGGTCATTGCACTCCTAAAACTATCCAAGGATCCGGAGGAATGCGATTCCTACAGACCTCTGTCCCTGATAAACGTAGACTCGAAAATCCTCGCTAAATTGCTGGCTGTTCGGCTGTCCCCTTTGATGACCCGCCTGGTCCTTCTGGATCAAGCGGGGTTTGTTCCCACCAGGTCCACCTCGCATAATACCAGATCCCTGTTTGCACTATCGCACTACCTGAAACCCTCGGTTAAAGCGGTGGCTGTCATGCTCGACGCCGCGAAAGCATTCGATTCTATTGAATGGCGTTATATGCTCACCGTCCTCAACAGGATGGGTTTCCCTAAACGGTTTGTCCAGTGGATTTCCTTGCTATATACGCAACCATGTGCAAGGGTCCGGATCAATGGCTATGTTTCAGCTCCGTTTGGCATTGAGCGGGGCACACGGCAGGGTTGCCCCCTGTCACCCCTGCTCTTTGCGCTGGCGTTAGAGCCACTAGCGTGCATAGTGCGACAAAATTATAAAGAATCAGCACTGCAATTTGTGGCTAGGCCACTACACATATCGCTCTACGCAGACGATATGCTGCTATACGTTCGCGACCCTGAGGTTCATCTAAACCCGCTACTTAGAGAGTACATCCGATTTGGGGGACACTCGGGGTTGGCGATTAATTGGTCCAAATCCTCACTCATACCTCTCACCGATGCTACAACTCCCTTTGAAGTCGATTACCCGCTAGAGTGGCAGCAAGATCCGATTCGCTACCTAGGGGTCATGTTTCACAGAGATCCAGACGAAGTCATGCGAGCAAACTATGGGGTGGTACTCTCCAAACTGGAAGATAAGATCCGTCGTTGGATCCATTTACCTCTATCGCTAGCTGATAGAATTGCGATCGTCAAAATGAACATGTTGCCCAAGTTACTATACCTTTTTAATAACATACCCATCACGCCAACGCGAGAAGTCTTCCGCCGCATAAAGTCCCTGGTACTAACCCTGATATGGGCGGGTAAACAAGCTCGTATTGATCTGCAAACACTGACGCTCCCGATTGCGCAGGGCGGCTTCGGGGTGCCTGATTTTCTCCTATATTACCTCTGTGCCCAGGCACAGTTTGCAGCATACTGGTACCATGAGGTCCCCTATCTCACCCACGCGGCCATTGAGGAGGGTGATGCCCATCCTGTCCCCCTGTCTGCGATCTTATCGCACACCAGACCACCACTACATACAAAGGATATCAACAATGTAGACACCACGATTAAAGCATGGAACAAGCTTGGGCAGTTGGCTCACAAAACCCCGCTATATGCACCGGACATGCCATTGCAGTATCATCAGGCGCTGTCCGTCACTAACCAAAAAGTGGGGATGTCTTTGCTGACTCGAGCTGGGATCGACAAGCTGGGTGACGTGTTTCAGGGAGGCACGTTCATAGACATCGACCAATTGAGTTATATCCAAAACCAGACTCCTATGTTTCGATTCACGTACTATAGGTTAACCAGGGCGTTGAGGGAACATTACCCGACGTTCCCTGCGGAACCGGAAAGCCTAGCACCTCTGCAAATGCTGATCACTACACGGGATCTATCACATTTAGTGTCCAGACTGTACACTGCTGCACAATCAGAAATAGCGGGCCACACACTTAAGGCTAAGGGGCGGTGGGATGCGCTACTAGATACTCCACTAACAGATGAGGAATGGCACAGCTCCTGCGCGTTAACGCAGATACTGACACCAAACGGAAATCTGAGAATTATTCATTTCAAGTTTATTCACCAGGCCTACTACACACCGACAAAACTGCGTAACTTTGGGTTGCAGGAGGAAGACAGGTGCAAGCGTTGTAGCAGGGAGGGTGCGGACTTTGTGCATCTGGCCTGGACTTGTGCGAGGGTAGCAGGATACTGGGAGGAGGTCACCACCACACTCACGGTCATGTTGGAGGATGAGGTGCAGTGCACGCCACAGGTCTGTTTGCTGGGTATTGTGCCCCAATTCAGAGCGCTGAAGCGCAAGTTCTGTGCAATCGCCTTGTTATTAGCAAAAAGGCAGGTGGCGCAATGTTGGCACAGCCGTAGAGTGCCGACGAAAAAAGTGTGGCTTCATGCCATGTCCACCTGCAGGGATAAACTGCAAACATATGAGGAGAACTTACCAGCGAAATCGAGGCCGAAAGACATATGGTGTTTCTTAACAGACTACCTAAACTCATTGCAGGAAGATGAGGAGGACTAGCTCGTCTTCTGGTTATACTGGCGTGTGTGATGTTTGGTGCGCGAGTTAACGTCGGATGGAGGCTGCCCTAGGGGGGAACCGGTGACACTGTTACACTCACTGTCTAGGTTGTGTGTGAGGGCAATGTAAGGTCTTAAGTTGGGGTATGTTGAACTTTCCTTTTTCTAAAAAATGACAAAATGTAAGACTCATATCGACTGTCTGCTAAGAGTCCTACGGAGGGTGTGCAAGGCGGCTCTGCCTGAAGTTTCTACACTACTCTTCATGGCTAACTTGTTGTTTATTGGATGACCATCGTATCGTGGCGAGCCGGCCCCAGGGTTGTAGGCTCATGCTGTGTAATTTGCTTTGTGTTAATAAAGGTCTTACGCAAAAAAAAAAACAACAAAAAAAAACTTGTTTCTGCCTATTCCAATAGTTGTTTGTTAGAGCTTTTTTTTGAGGGGGCATAAACAATCGGAGGGGGAAGGTTGGAAACTAGCACCTGTATTATAACACAAGCAGCGGCCAGACGTTAGGGGAGAATCAACAGATGCCAGATTTCAAGAACAGGCTGAGGTGGTGCTGAGGGATGCTGAGGTGGTAGTGGTAGTGGTGGTGGTGACTGGTGCGGAGACAATGCTGAGGTGATGCTGAATGATACTCAAGTCTTGCTGAGTAATGATGATGTGGTGGTGTACTAGTGCAAAGGTGATGCTGAGTGATGCTGTGTTGGTGCTGAGTGATGCTGTGGTGGTGCTGAGTGATGCTGTGGTGGTGCTGAGTGATGCTGTGGTGGCGCTGAGTGATGCTGTGGTGGCGCTGAGTGATGCTGGGGTGGCCCTGAGTGATGCTGGGGTGGCCCGGAGTGATGCTGTGGTGCTGTGCTGATGCTGAGTGATGCTGTGGTTGCGCTGAGTGATGCTGCAGTGGCGCTGAGTGATGCTGTGGTGGTGCTGAGTGATGCTGTGGTGGTGTTGAGTGTTGTTGTGGCACAGAGTGATGCTGTGGTGGCGCTGAGTGATGCTGTGGTGGTGCTGAGTGATGCTGTGGTGACCCTGAGTGATGCTGTGGTGACCCTGAGTGATGCTGTGGTGGCGCTGAGTGATGCTGTGGTGGCGCTGAATGATGCTGGGGTGGCCCTAAGTGATGCTGGGGTGGCCCTGAGTGATGCTGTGGTGGTGCTGTGGTGATGTTGAGTGATGCTGTGGTGGCACTAAGTGATGCTGCAGTGGCGCTGAGTGATGCTGTGGTGATGCTGTGGTGGTGTTGAGTGATATTGTTGTGGCACTGAGTGATGCTGTGGTGGCGCTGAGTGATGCTGTGGTGGCGCTGAGTGATGCTGTGGTGGCGCTGATTGATGCTGTGGTGGTGCTGAGTGATGCTGTGGTGGTGCTGAGTGATGCTGCAGTGACCCTAGGGCTAAAAGAGTAAGTGACAATAAGTTACAGAGAAACAAAACATGTTCTTAAATATACTCTGATGTGCAGTGGGCAGGATTTTTTCAGTTACACTCATCAGCTGGGAAAAAGGGTACGTCTGATATGACATGGATGCAGTGAACATAGGTTATGTGTTGCCAATTACCAGAACCACACCACTATTCACCTCCACCCTCCCAAACAAAGGAACAAACAGATATATCTTACTTCCTCGAGCCCCTTGAATTTTCTGGAATTAAGTTTTTTATCGTTTTCACTGCTGCCCGTAGAACACTAAACCTAACCCTGGTCAATTTTATCAACTCCCTTCCGTCCAAAGGACCAGGACTTATATGGTGGCTAAGCAGAGATCTATTGTCTGCCACTGCAGCTGCAAGTGTAGCTACTGTGAAAGAGATGACTGGTTGTGAAAAGCACATTTTCATCTGGATCTCAATGTACAGACACACATAAGCTCCTCTAACTGTGATATTCTCTTGAAAAGAACTTGTGATATGCACAGGAGACAACAGTTTCTAGCTAGTGAACCTGACATTTTGCCAGTGACAGTTTAAAACCACTGGTGGGAGCGAATTAAAAAAGTATAGAGATTTGCACACAACATTTAACCAAGTGTTTCATTTTAGCTACTCTACAAATATAAATAAAAACAAGCATTGGCCGCGCGACCGCGAAAGTGATCGCGGGCTGTAAGGATGCCCGCGAGCAATGCACTGAATGACTCATGAAGGAAGAAAGCCAGATGGCGACTGCGCCCCTGCACGTGCATAACCGCAAGCTTGAGGCCAGCAAAAGCATGTGGTAGCATTTTGAAAACCCACTAACTAAATGACTCGCAGAGCAGCGCATGCGCTGACTCAGAGACCTAAAAAATGAGTGACCTCACATCACGATGGGCTCTGCTCACTTCCAAAGAAAGGAAAGGGAGAAGAGCAGAAAATGGAGAGAGAGGTGATTATTCTTTTTTTTTTTACAATTCTGTTTTGTTTTACAAACAAGCATGTGCATCCAAAAGTAACATGAATAGAGTCAAACATAAAGAGTAACTGCAATCGAGTATAATCGCTTACTGTTTTTTATTTTCATGTAATTTACATGAAACAAAGGAATATTGAACAATTGAGTCTGTAAAAGAATAGTGCAGATGATAACATTGAGTTGGTAGGAGGGAAGGAGGGGTGACCCCACATCCATCCTTACAACCCTGAGGTGAGTGCAAAGAACCGTCCAAGATACACCCAAGCTATTTAACCCATCAAACCACACACCATTCCTTGTTTTGCACATCCGAAAAGGTAGCACTACTCCCCGGCATCATGTTCCACTCATTTTAAATCCATAATTCCTGTGTTCCTGGGTGCATCTAAGTGTCCTGGTGTTCTCTTTAGCTTTTAATAGAAGTATTGAGGGAGAGGCACATCTAAAAGGGGCTGGTCAAACAAAGGAAGGTAAGGGGTGGGGGAGATGACAGAGTACCGCAGAGAGGGGAGAGCTGTACATAAGGGGCAAAACAGCTATATAGAACAAGACGCTTAACTCCTTGCATGCTCATGACGAGTTCAGCTCGTCATGAGGCACGGTGACCGGGTGCGGATGACGAGCTGAGCTTGTCATGACACGCGAGACGCTCACACGTGCGGCTAATCCCCAGTGGTGCTGAGCGCTCTAAAAAACGGGCGTGGTCATGACGAGCTCAGCTCGTCATCAGCACAGTGCCACTGTGCAGCTTGACGAGCTGAGCTCGTCACTAGCACCGTGGCGCTGCGCGCGCCCCCTCCCCTCCAGGGCCGCGGGGTAATTAGCCCTGCAGCAAAGGGGTTAAGGAAAGGGAGATGGGGAAGGAGTGATGTGTATGTAATGGCAGAATCAATGAAAGAAGGGTACAATGTTGGTTGGGCAAAAGAAATACCATGCAAAAAAAAACAAATGTAAGGTTTGGGGAGAGTGAGAGATTGGAAGATGAGAGAATGTTGTAAGTTACATAAGAGCAGCGTTGTAACACAAAATGATGGGGTCTCTCTCTGCAGAATGTGATAATGGGCCCCTGAGTCTCACACATCTCACAGATATTCATTTGCCCTGGGCTAAATGGGAGTCCGCTGATGGGTTGGGGGCCCTTGAAGCTTTGTGGGCCCATCTGTGCTGCAGGGGCCTGTATTGCATCCTAGCACAAGAGGTGAAGAAAGGTAAGAGCCCGGGGAGAAGAGTGGTGAATAGCAGCGCATGTAGGGGAAAGTGGAAGCTTCAGGGGCAGAAAGAGCGAATGGAGGTAAGAGGTGAGAAGAGAGATAAAACATGAAGAGTTGAGCATGGAGGGGAGAGGTGGACATGACAAGTTAAGGCTGGAGAGATAGATGAAAGGTGAAAGGCAGTGCTTGGATTGGAAAGGTAGATATAAGAGAAGCGGAACCATTAGGATAACTTGAGTGTCATGGAGAGGGAATGGTGAGTGTTAAGTGTAAGACGTAACACAACCAAGATGAGGTAAGAGGCTGGGAGAGAGAGGTAGGGAAGTGGTTGATTTCAGAGCGGTAGAACCAGTGAGAGAAGGTTAGAGACTGAAGAAAGATGAGAGGTGACGGGTTTAGCAGGTAGGTAAGAGGTGGGTGTAATAGAGGCAGAATTAGGGAGAAAGGTAAGAGACCATAGTAGAGATAAAGTGAAGTGTAGAGCATGGAAGGGAGACATGGATATAAGAGGCAGAAACAGGAAGACAAGGTAAGAGGCAGGGGACTCAAAGAGGAGAGGTAGATGTAAAGGGGACAGACCAGCAAAAAAAGTTAGGAGGCTGTAGGAGGAAATGAGAGGTGAAGGGCAGTACATGCATGGGGTACATAGATGTAAGAGAGGCAGAACAATCAAGAAACCTTACACAAAAAGGAGAATGGGACTGGAGAGATGTGGATGTAGAAGGCCAGAATCGGTGAGAAAAGTAAGAGGTAGGGGTAGACATGAGGCATACAGCATGGAGGAGAAAGGTGGATATAAGTGGGGCATAACAAGAAAGAGAAGCTACAAAGCTGGGGATAGCAGAGCGATTGATGTAAAAGGGGTGTTGTGAGAGGCTTGCTCAGTATATTGTGCTCACTTATGTAAGTGTAGCACCCTGCACTAAACCAGACAACCCTTATGGTGATTTTAGTGGTCTTAGACAACCTTAGAAAGCTCTATAAGTGGCAGCTATGGAGTGCTTAGTCTAGAAGGAGTGTAAAGGAGCTTGTTTTACCAGTACTTAATCTTATGGTATGGGTGAGGTGAAAAAGATTCACACAGTGTAGTTATAAAAATAGGTATTTTATAACAAACACTCATTAACACAATGTATTATCTCCTACCCGAAGATATGAACACAATACACACAATACTTAGGAAATAGAGCACGTAGGTAGCACAAATACACAATGGTCCCCAGGGGGAGACCAAACCATATACTAAAATAGGAGAATGCAAACCACGACCTAAGTCGAGAATGGACCCAGAAGACGTAGAAGAGCCGGGGACCCAAGGAACCACCGTAGGTGAGTTTCTAGGAGCCCCACAGAGGTCGTGTGCTGAGTGGGAACATGGCAGCATGCTCAATGTTAGTCAATAGGTAAGACGCAGTTTCAGTTTAGAGATGGTCATCGTGTAATGACTCCTGGCCAGTCTATATGTTATAATGGCTGATGCACTTACAACCCGGGAGAATGGGCTCCGAAGGTTGTACATGTGCCCCACTCATGCAGGGGCACCCTCACACTTAGGACCCAGCTTTTTATAAGGGTACCCCAGTAGCCAATATGGAGTGTACAGTTTAGGGATGAAGCACAGAGACTGGTGTCCTGATTAGCAGGACCCCAATCAGACTAATCATAAAATCATAATGACTCCAGCAAAAAGTGGGGGTGACCATGAGAGCAGATCCTACTTTTCTACACGGTAATCCACAAAATAAGGTTTAAGGAAGAGACAAGAATAAGAGTAGAGCATGAACAGAAATTTGGTGATGTAAGAGGCTAAATCAGTGAGAAAAGATTAGTATGTTCTGGAGGATGAAAATGGAGAGAAGATGTAAATGGGGCAGATCCAGTGAAAAAAGTTATAAGGCTGGGGGACAGGTGAGCAGTGAAGGTAGTGTATGGTTAAAATTCATGGCTATAAGATAGACAGAACCAGCAAGCGTACATAAGCAGAGTGGCAAGAGAGAAGACCTTCCAAGAGATAGTAAGATGTTGGATGAAGAGCGAGAGTGGAGGGGAAGGTAGATGTTCGATGTGCAGAACCAGCGAGATAATGTTAAAGGCTTGGTGAGAGATTAGACATGAAGAGTAGATCAGGGAGGTAGAGTTCAATGTAAGAAGGGAAAAATCAGCAAGAGGAGAGAGTGAAGGAGAAAGGTGAGAGGTGTAGGTTATAGGTCAGGTGCAGCAAGAGAAGATAAATGGAAAGGGGAGAAGGAAAAGGCAGAGCTGTATTTAGGATGGCAGAACCAGCAGAGAAGATAAAGACTGGGTGGAGAGTTGAGAGGTGAAGAGTAGGGCAGGGAAGAGAGGTGTGGATTTAAGAGGGGCATAATCCGTAAGCGAATTTGAGAGCCAAACTGGAAAGATGAGAGGTTACGAGTAGAGCATGGAGGTATGAGGGTCAAGATGGATGTAAAAGTGGCAGAGCCAGAGAGAAAAGGTAAGAGGCTTGGGGATTGGGAAAAGATGAGACGTTAAGAGGAGAGCAGCAGAGCGATGTGGATGTAAGAGGGGCTGAACCAGCAAGAGAAGAAAATAGGCTGAGCAAGAGGTGAGGTAAAATGTAAAGCACAGAGGAAAGAGATGAATGTAAGTGGGCACAAGCAGCAGAAAAAGTAGGAGGCTGGAGGAGAGGTAAAGGTGAATTTGAACTAGCATGTGCTGCTAAGTACATTAAGTCTTCTGCCAACGTTTGCAATTATCTGTCTCTTTATTTAAGTAGAAAATTTGACTTAGATTTGCAATGTGAATCATCCTTCACAAAGGTTTGTGATCTTGAACCATACTCAACATATCTGCGGAATTACAGCCTGCTCTCTGTGTATTCTTACTCCTCTTGACCTTTTTATTAAATCCAGCTCCCAGTTGGGACTCTTTCCTCCCCAATGGACATCAAAAGATCAAAGCTGCTGCCCTGACTTCCATTTGCAATATCACCCTTGCCTCGTCATCTGTCCCTACCATGTAGAAAACAAAACTCAAAATCTGCATTTGTTACTCTGTTCAAAAATCTTTTAACAGGTTTAAAGTTTCTCAGCATCTTCTAACATTTCTTTACTGCCTTTTTCAGAAAAATCCTTAAAAAATCGCTCAACTGACAAATCTCTTTCATAGAAACTAATTTACTTATTGATCGCTTGCTAGTTTAATTTTAACCTCTCCATGAGTTGGAAGTAGCATTTCTTGCGGTGTCGGACAGTTTGTACCTGATTCCTGATCAGGAAGGCAGAGCAGCTTTGATATTACTAAATTATAATGTCACATTTATCAGTTTCCCATGCGGTGCATTTGAATCAACTGGAACAACATTGGAATTCAAGGTATTCCCCTGGTGTGACTTTAGGTCTATCCTTTCTGAGAGGCCTGGTCTCTAACCCAAATTTTTTTGGGGACTTCCATGCAATTAATCAGTTGCCTTTTGGATAAAGTCATTAAAACTATATAATGAAACATCAGTCATCCGCATCTTTAAGGGGCCTGGTACCATATACACTGTTCATTGGTGGCTTATGGAGCTGGGCCAATCAACCACCATGGTTGAGTCAACAAAAAAATCTTGGATTGATTTTCCATGTCCTCTCTCCTTTTCTGGACATACAGTGTGTTATCTACTTCTACTACATCCATATTCAACACAAAATCCCTGCCGCAAGACTGTTATACAGTCAATTATCTTCTCACAACCAGATTATGCAAGTCCTCCCTGTCTTGAACTTTCCACCTTTTGCATTTGATACCCTGCAGATCATCAAGAACACTGATAGGATTCTAATCTGAGGCTGCCCTGGATGCTGTAGCATTACTAGTCATCTTTCTGCTGATTCCCACTACCAAACGATCTATCCATTTGCCATTGTGCACTGCATAAAAGAGCCTGCTCATTATTCAGCTCTATATTATTCCTTCCGTTTATTCCAGAATCCTACTCTCTGTAACAACCATGCTCATGTGCCATCCTAAAATTAAGAGGAAACATATTGGAGGTAGATCCTTCTCCTTTCTAGCTGTACAGGACTGGACATGTCTCAGTCTTGAGCCATGGTGCATCTTAAATATTTTGGGGAAAAACGTAAAACTGGCCTTACCATACATTAGTAAAGCCTGTACATTTTCCTTGGAAAACCCTTAGCGTCAGGATACCCTCTTGGTGTGACATTTTAATTATTCTCTTTGAGTAGAACAATAACTAAAGAAATTTGCATTATCTGCATAATTTTGTGAAATTTAACAAAACACCCTGAGGAAAGGGGAAGGTGAAGAAGTCCAAATATCTTGTAAAATTAGTTTGAATGTCTATTAGGTATCTTCTCTAGCGTGTTTTAAAGTTTATCATTTGTCACTAACTTGTACTTTCTGTTATATATTGGAGCATTTGCTTGTCAGTCACTCACCCAAACCAGCATGGATCCCTTTGTGTTGATGCCCATGCCTGCTAAAACCAAATGCCTTAACCATGAACTTCACTGGTGAATCTGGAGTATCGGGAAATCACCTGAAGACCCACTGTACAGCTATGGGGCAGTCTGGCTTAGAATTGTAATCATGCACTTATCTGGAAACAGTGGCTTTGGGGAGATATGGGTCTAGATTTTAAACCCAGTTTGACGTGTTACATTTTCACATAATAGAGCTTAAAAAAAGTTGCACTTATTTTATTAGGGCTATTTTTAGGTCGGAGGCCTAAAAGGCTGCGCTTGCGCAGTCTTAGGCCGGAGATTTAATGAGTCTCAGTAGCGCAGAAGGTCCCGCCTCCCTGCCCCATCTCACCTTCATTGGCTGGCTTCCTAAACGGAGGCCAGCCATTGGAGGAGAGATGCGTCACTCCAAACAAGCCCCGTCCTTTTCGGATTTGGGGGCGTAATTTTTGATGTTCTTTAGACAGTGACGTTGTCTGTCACTCAGAACTTCAAAACCACGCCCCCAAGTCCGAAAATGGCCGTAGGATTCTAAATGCCATTTTCCCCTGATCGTCTCTGCTAGAAGTCGCTGTTACGAAGCTCTTGAAACGGGTAAGTATGTTGTTGTTGTTTTCATTTAGATGTAAGCCATGTTTGTTTTTTTAGGCTAATCTTATGTTTCTTTTCTTTTTTCTAGGTCCAACATGGCCCGTGGCGTCTCCCTGCGGTGATGTGCACCGCTGTGCACACGGGTATGTATGTTGTTGTTGTTATCGTCTAAAAGTAAGCCATGTTTGTTTTTTGAGGCTAATCTTATGTTTCTTTTCTTTTTTCTAGGTCCAACATGGCCCGTGGCGTCTCCCTGCAGCCGTGTGCACCGCTGTGCACGAAGCTGTTCAGACGGGTATGTATGCTGCTGTTTTGCTGTTAGAGGTAAGCCATTTTGTTTATTTTCCTAATCTTATGTTTATTTCTTTGTTTTTCAGGTCCAATATGGCCCGTGGCGTCTCCCTGCAGCGATGTGCACCGCTGTGCACGGAGTGGTTCCGATCCGCGGCTCTTTTGCAGTTTGAGGTAAGCTATCTTTTCTTTTGCAATAACATTATGTTTTTTTTGTCTTTTGTAGGTCCAACATGGCCCGTGGCGTCTCCCTGCAGCCGTGTGCACCGCTGTGCACGGAACTGTTCAGACGGGTATGTATGCTGCTGTTTTGCTGTTAGAGGTAAGCCATTTTGTTTATTTTGTTAATCTTATGTTTATTTCTTTGTTTTTCAGGTCCAATATGGCCCGTGGCGTCTCTGTGCAGCTGTGTGCACTGCTGTGCACGAAGTTGTTCCGACGGGTATGTATGCTGCTGTTTTGCCGTTGGAGGTAGGCCATTTTGTTTATTTTGCTAATCTTATGTTTATTTCTTTGTTTTTCAGGTCCAATATGGCCCATGGCGTCTCCGTGCAGCTGTGTGCACTGCTGTGCAGGAAGTGGTTCAGACAGGTATGTATGCTGCTGTTTTGCTGTTAGAGGTAAGCCATTTTGTTTATTTTGCTAATCTTATGTTTATTTCTTTGTTTTTCAGGTCCAATATGGCCCGTGGCGTCTCCCTGCAGCGATGTGCACTGCTGTGCACGGAGTGGTTCCGACGGGTATGTATGCTGCTGTTTTGCTGTTGGAGGTAGGCCATTTTGTTTATTTTGCTAATCTTATGTTTATTTCTTTGTTTTTCAGGTCCAATATGGCCCGTGGCGTCTCCGTGCAGCTGTGTGCACTGCTGTGCACGAAGTGGTTCCGACAGGTATGTATGCTGCTGTTTTGCTGTTGGAGGTAAGCCATTTTGTTTATTTTGCTAATCTTATGTTTATTTCTTTGTTTTTCAGGTCCAATATGGCCCGTGGCGTCTCCCTGCAGCGATGTGCACTGCTGTGCACGGAGTGGTTCCGATCCGCGGCTCTTTTGCAGTTTGAGGTAAGCTATCTTTTCTTTTGCAATAACATTATGTTTTTTTTGTCTTTTGTAGGTCCAACATGGCCCGTGGCGTCTCCCTGCAGCCGTGTGCACCGCTGTGCACGGAACTGTTCAGACGGGTATGTATGCTGCTGTTTTGCTGTTAGAGGTAAGCCATTTTGTTTATTTTGTTAATCTTATGTTTATTTCTTTGTTTTTCAGGTCCAATATGGCCCGTGGCGTCTCTGTGCAGCTGTGTGCACTGCTGTGCACGAAGTTGTTCCGACGGGTATGTATGCTGCTGTTTTGCTGTTGGAGGTAGGCCATTTTGTTTATTTTGCTAATCTTATGTTTATTTCTTTGTTTTTCAGGTCCAATATGGCCCGTGGCGTCTCCGTGCAGCTGTGTGCACTGCTGTGCAGGAAGTGGTTCAGACAGGTATGTATGCTGCTGTTTTGCTGTTAGAGGTAAGCCATTTTGTTTATTTTGCTAATCTAATGTTTATTTCTTTGTTTTTCAGGTCCAATATGGCCTGTGGCGTCTCCGTGCAGCTGTGTGCACTGCTGTGCACGAAGTGGTTCCGACAGGTATGTATGCTGCTGTTTTGCTGTTGGAGGTAAGCCATTTTGTTTATTTTGCTAATCTTATGTTTATTTCTTTGTTTTTCAGGTCCAATATGGCCCGTGGCGTCTCCCTGCAGCGATGTGCACTGCTGTGCATGGAGTGGTTCCGATCCGCGGCTCTTTTGCAGTTTGAGGTAAGCTATCTTTTCTTTTGCAATAATCTTATGTTTTTTTTTGTTTTTTGTAGGTCCAACATGGCCCGTGGCGTGTCCCTGCATCCGTGTGCACCGCTGTGCACGAAGCTGTTCAGACGGGTATGTATGCTGCTGTTTTGCTGTTAGAGGTAAGCCATTTTGTTTATTTTGCTAATCTTATGTTTATTTCTTTGTTTTTCAGGTCCAATATTGCCCGTGGCGTCTCCGTGCAGCTGTGTGCACTGCTGTGCACGAAGTTGTTCCGACGGGTATGTATGCTGCTGTTTTGCTGTTGGAGGTAAGCCATTTTGTTTATTTTGCTAATCTTATGTTTATTTCTTTGTTTTTCAGGTCCAATATGGCCCGTGGCGTCTCCGTGCAGCTGTGTGCACTGCTGTGCACGAAGTGGTTCCGACAGGTATGTATGCTGCTGTTTTGCTGTTGGAGGTAAGCCATTTTGTTTATTTTGCTAATCTTATGTTTATTTCTTTGTTTTTCAGGTCCAATATGGCCCGTGGCGTCTCCCTGCAGCGATGTGCACCGCTGTGCACGGAGTGGTTCCGATCCGCGGCTCTTTTGCAGTTTGAGGTAAGCTATCTTTTCTTTTGCAATAACATTATGTTTTTTTTGTCTTTTGTAGGTCCAACATGGCCCGTGGCGTCTCCCTGCAGCTGTGTGCACCGCTGTGCACGGAACTGTTCAGACGGGTATGTATGCTGCTGTTTTGCTGTTAGAGGTAAGCCATTTTGTTTATTTTGTTAATCTTATGTTTATTTCTTTGTTTTTCAGGTCCAATATGGCCCGTGGCGTCTCTGTGCAGCTGTGTGCACTGCTGTGCACGAAGTTGTTCCGACGGGTATGTATGCTGCTGTTTTGCTGTTGGAGGTAGGCCATTTTGTTTATTTTGCTAATCTTATGTTTATTTCTTTGTTTTTCAGGTCCAATATGGCCCGTGGCGTCTCCCTGCAGCGATGTGCACTGCTGTGCACGGAGTGGTTCCGATCCGCGGCTCTTTTGCAGTTTGAGGTAAGCTATCTTTTCTTTTGCAATAATCTTATGTTTTTTTTGTCTTTTGTAGGTCCAACATGGCCCGTGGCGTCTCCCTGCATCCGTGTACACTGCTGTGCACGAAGCTGTTCAGACGGGTATGTATGCTGCTGTTTTGCTGTTAGAGGTAAGCCATTTTGTTTATTTTGCTAATCTTATGTTTATTTCTTTGTTTTTCAGGTCCAATATGGCCCGTGGCGTCTCCGTGCAGCTGTGTGCACTGCTGTGCACGAAGTTGTTCCGACGGGTATGTATGCTGCTGTTTTGCTGTTGGAGGTAAGCCATTTTGTTTATTTTGCTAATCCTATGTTTATTTCTTTGTTTTTCAGGTCCAATATGGCCCGTGGCGTCTCCGTGCGGCTGTGTGCACTGCTGTGCACGAAGTGGTTCCGACAGGTATGTATGCTGCTGTTTTGCTGTTGGAGGTAAGCCATTTTGTTTATTTTGCTAATCTTATGTTTATTTCTTTGTTTTTCAGGTCCAATATGGCCCGTGGCGTCTCCGTGCAGCTGTGTGCACTGCTGTGCACGAAGTGGTTTAGACAGGTATGTATGCTGCTGTTTTTCTGTTGGAGGTAAGCCATTTTGTTTATTTTGCTAATCTTATGTTTATTTCTTTGTTTTTCAGGTCCAATATGGCCCGTGGCGTCTCCGTGCAGCTGTGTGCACTGCTGTGCACGAAGTGGTTCAGACAGGTATGTATGCTGCTGTTTTGCTGTTAGAGGTAAGCCATTTTGTTTATTTTGCTAATCTTATGTTTATTTCTTTGTTTTTCAGGTCCAATATGGCCCGTGGCGTCTCCGTGCAGCTGTGTGCACTGCTGTGCACGAAGTGGTTCAGACAAGTAGCTATGCTGCTGTTTTGCTGTTGGAGGTAAGCCATTTTGTTTATTTTGCTAATCTTATGTTTATTTCTTTGTTTTTCAGGTCCAATATGGCCCGTGTCGTCTCTGTGCAGCTGTGTGCACTGCTGTGCAGGAAGTGTTTCAGACAGGTATGTATGCTGCTGTTTTGCTGTTAGAGGTAAGCCATTTTGTTTATTTTGCTAATTTTATGTTTATTTCTTTGTTTTTCAGGTCCAATATGGCCCGTGGCGTCTCCGTGCAGCTGTGTGCACTGCTGTGCAGGAAGTGGTTCAGACAGGTATGTATGCTGCTGTTTTGCTGTTAGAGGTAAGCCATTTTGTTTATTTTGCTAATCTTATGTTTATTTCTTTGTTTTTTAGGTCCAATATGGCCCTTGGCGTCTCCGTGCAGCTGTGTGCAGTGCTGTGCACGAAGTGGTTCAGACAGGTATGTATGCTGCTGTTTTTCTGTTAGAGGTAAGGCATTTTGTTTATTTTGCTAATCTTATGTTTATTTCTTTGTTTTTCAGGTCCAATATGGCCCGTGGCGTCTCCGTGCTTTTGTGTGCACTGCTGTGCTCAAAGTGGTTCAGACAGGTATGTATGCTGCTGTTTTGCTATTAGAGGTAAGCCATTTTGTTTATTTTGCTAATCTTATCTTTATTTCTTTGTTTTTTAGGTCCAATATGGCCCTTGGCGTCTCCGTGCAGCTGTGTGCAGTGCAGTGCACAAAGTGGTTCAGACAGGTATGTATGCTGCTGTTTTTCTGTTGGAGGTAAGGCATTTTGTTTATTTTGCTAATCTTATGTTTATTTCTTTGTTTTTCAGGTCCAATATGGCCCGTGCCGTCTCCGTGCAGCTGTGTGCACTGCAGTGCAGGAAGTGGTTCAGACAGGTATGTATGCTGCTGTTTTGCTGTCAGAGGTAAGCCATTTTGTTTATTTTGCTAATCTTATGTTTATTTCTTTGTTTTTCAGGTCCAATATGGCCCATGGCGTCTCCGTGCAGCTGTGTGCACTGCTGTGCACGAAGTGGTTCAGACAGGTATGTATGCTGCTGTTTTTCAGTTAAGGTAAGGCATTTGGTTTATTTTGCTAATCTTATGTTTATTTCTTTGTTTTTCAGGTCCAATATGGCCCGTGGCGTCCCCGTGCAGCTGTGTGCACTGCTGTGCACGAAGTGGTTCAGACAGGTATGTATGCTGCTGTTTTGCTGTTAGAGGTAAGCCATTTTGTTTATTTTGCTAATCTTATGTTTATTTCTATCACTCACTGCTGCACTCTCTCCTCAGCCTCTTACTGCACCATCCCTTCACTCTCTCCTCAGCTCCACTATATCGTCTCTTCACTGTTGCACTCTCCTCAGTCTCTCACTGCACCATCCTTTCACTGCTACACTCTCTCCTCAGCCTCTCCCTGCACCATTGTTTCACTGATGCATTCTCTCCTCAGCCTCTCCCTCCACTGTCCCTTCACTGATGCACTCTCCTCAGCCTCTCCCTGCACCGTCTCTTCACTGATGCACTCTGTTCAGCCCCCCATTGCAACGTCCCTTCACTGCTGCACTTTCCTCAGCCTCTCACTGCACCATCCCTTCACTGCTGCACTCTCCTCAACCTCTCACTGCAGTATCCCTTCACTGCAGCACTTTCTCCTCAGCCTCTTCCTGTGCCATCGCTTCACTGCTGCACTCTCTGCTCAGCCCCCCATCCAGGCTGCAGCCCTCACTCCTCCACTGCACCATCACTCACTGCTGCACTCTCTCTCAGCCTCTCACTGTACTATCCCTTCACTGCTGCACTCTCTTCTGTCTCTAACTGCACCATCCCTTCACTGCTGCACTCTCTCCTCAGCCTCTCCCTGCACCGTCCCTTCACTGATGCACTCTCTCCACAGCCTCTCCCTGCACCATCCCTTCACTGCTGCACTCTCTCCTCGGCCTCTCCCTGCACCGTCCCTTCACTGATGCCTTCTCTCCACAGCCTCTCCCTGCACCGTCCATTCACTGATGCACTCTCTACTCAGCCCCCCCTTGCATCGTCCCTTCACTGCTGCACTCTCCTCAGCCTCTCCCTGCACCGTCCCTTCACTGGTGCACTCTCCTCAGCCTCTGACTGCATTATCCCTTCACTCTCTTCTCAGCTCCACTATACCGTCTCTTCACTGTTGCACTCTCCTCAGTCTCTCACTGCACCATCCTTTCACTGCTACACTCTCTCCTCAGCCTCTCCCTGCACCATCCCTTCACTGATGCACTCTCTCCTCAGCCTCTCCCTGCACCGGCCCTTCACTGATGCACTCTCTCCTCAGCCTCTCCCTGCACCGTCCCTTCACTGAAGCACTCTCTGCTCAGCCCCCCATTGCATCGTCCCTTCACTGCTGCACTCTCCTCAGCCTCTCCCTGCACCATCCCTCCACTGGCGCACTGTCTGCTCAGCCCCCCATTGCATTGTCCCTTCATTGCTGCACTCTCTGCTCAGCCCCGCCCCATCCAGGCTGCAGCCCTCACTCCTCCACTGCACCATCACTCACTGCTGCACTCTCTCCTCAGCCTCTTACGGTACCGTCCCTTCACTGATGCACTCTCCTCAGCCTCTCACTGCACCGTCCCTTCACTCTCTCCTCAGCTCCACTATACCGTCCCTTCAAACTTTCTCTCTCACTACCTCACTCTCACTACCCCACTCTCTCTTTCACTAACTCACTATCTCTCTCACTACCTCACTATCTCTCACACTACTACACTATCTCTCATTCACTCTCTCTACCTCAATCTCTACCTCACTACTCAACTCTCTTTCTCACAGCATCACAATATCAGTATCACAGTACCTATCTCTCTAACACACTACTTCACAACTTCACTCTCTCTATCTCACTACCTCACCCTCTCTACATCACTACTTCACTCTATTACTATCTCACTGCCTCACTATATCGTGACACTCTCAAAAATTCACTACAACACTCTCTCACTACCTCACAACTTCACTCTCTCTCTCTAACTCACTGCTTCACTCTCGCTCTATCTCACTACCTCACACTCTCTCTATATACTACCTCACTCTATTTCTATCTCACTATCTCTCTCTCACTATATCACGACACTCTCTCTAAAGTTCACTACATCACTCTCTCACTACCACACAACTTCACTCTCTCTCTAACTCACTACTTCACTCTCTCTCTATCTCACTACCGCACTCTCTCTCTCTCTCTCTCTCTCTCTCTCTCAAATACACTAACTCACTTTCACTCTCTCATACACTACCTCACTCTCTCTCTAGCTCACTACTTCACAACATCTCTCTGTTTCTATCTCAATACAGGACAAAAACTCTCACCCTCACTACCTCACTCTCTCTCACTACCTCACTCTATATCTACTTCACTCTCCCACAAAACAAAAATAACTACATCACTACTCAAATTATATCTATAACACTATCTCACTCTCTCTCTCACTAACTCTCTCCATAACATCACTCTATCTATTTCCATATCACTCTCACTACCTAACTATAACACAAGTCACTCACTCCAAAAATAACTACAACACTCTCTCGCTGACTCACTCTCTATCTCACTAGCTCACAAGTTCACTCTCTCTCTCTCTAACTCACTATGTCACTCTCTATCTCACTAACTCACTCTCTCTCTTTCTATCTCCCTAAGTCACTTTCACTCTCTCTTACACTACCTCAGTCCTTCTCTATCTCACTATGTCACAACATCACTCATTGTTTATATCTCACTACCACCAAAAATCACTCTCCATCACTAACTCACTCTTTCACTACCTCACTCTCTCTGTCTCACTCTATCTACCTCACTCTCTCTCTCACTACCTCACTCTCTCTATTTCTATCTCACTAAGTCACTTTCACTCTCTTTCACTACCTCACTCTCTGTCTCTGTTTTCTTTCAGAGGTAAGCCATTTTGTTTTTTTTGCTAATCTTATGTTTATTCTCTCTTTTCTAGGTTCAACATGGCCCGTGGCGATTCCCTTCAGCGATGTGCACCGCTGTGCACGGAGTTGTTCAGACAGGTATGTATGTTGATTTTAGTTTATGTTAGAGGTAAGGCATATTTTTATTTTTACACTGCACTGTCCTTTTACTGCTGCACTCTCTCCTCAGCCTCTCCCTGCGCCATCGCTTCATTGCTGCACTCTCTGCTCAGCCCCCCCCATCCAGGCTGCAGCCCTTGCTCCTCCACTGCACCATCACTCACTGCTGCACTCTCTCCTCAGCCTCTCACGGTACCATCGCTTCACTGATGCACTCTCCTCAGCCTCTTACTGCACCATCCCTTCACTCTCTCCTCGGCTCCACTATACCATCTCTTCCCTGTTGCATTCACCTCAGTCTCTCACTGCACCATCCTTTCACTGCTGCACTCTCTCCTCAGCCTCTCCCTGCACCATCCTTTCACTGATGCACTCTCTCCTCAGCCTCTCCCTGCACTGTCCCTTCACTGATGCACTCTCCTCAGCCTCTCCCTGCACCGTCCCTTCACTGATGCACTCTCTGCTCAGCTCCCCATTGCATCGTCCCTTCACTGCTGCACTCTCCTCAGCCTCTCCCTGCACCGTCCCTTCACTGATGCACTCTCTGTTCAGCCCCCCATTGCATCGTCCCTTCACTGCTGCACTTTCCTCAGCCTCTCACTGCACCATCGCTTCACTGCAGCACTCTCTCCTCAGCCTCTCCCTGCGCCATCGCTTCACTCTCTGCTCAGCCCCCCATCCAGGCTGCAGCCCTCACTCCTCCACTGCACCATCACTCACTGCTGCACTCTCTCTCAGCCTCTCACGGTACTGTCCCTTCACTGCTGCACTCTCCTCAGCCTCTCACTGCACCATCCCTTCACTGCTGCAGTCTCTTCAGTCTCTCACTGCACCATCCCTTCACTGCTGCACTCTCTCCTCAGCCTCTCCCTGCACCGTCCCTTCACTGATGCACTCTCTCCACAGCCCCTCCCTGCACCGTCCCTTCACTGCTGCACTCTCTGCTCAGCCTCTCCCTGCACCGTCCATTCACTGATGCACTCTCTGCTCAGCCTCCCATTGCATCGTCCCTTCACTGCTGCACTCTCTTCAGCCTCTCCCTGCACCGTCCCTTCACTGGTGCACTCTCCTCAGTCTCTCACTGCACCATCCCTTCACTGCTGCGCTCTCTCCTCAGCCTCTCCCTGCACCGGCCCATCACTGATGCACGCTCTCCTCAGCCTCTCCCTGCACCGCCCCTTTATTGCTGCACTCTCTCCTTAGCCTCTCCTTGCACCGTCCCTTCACTGCTGCATTCTCCTCAGCCTCTCATTACACCGTCACTTCACTGCTGCACTCACTCCTCCTCCCCACTGCACCGTCCCTTCACTGCTGCACTCTCCTCAGCCTCTCACTGCATTATCCCTTCACTGCTACACTCTCTCCTCAGTCCCACTGCACCGTCCCTTCACTGCTGCACTCTATGCTCAGCCCCCCACTGCACCGTCCTTTTACTGCTGCCCTCTCCGCTCAGCCCCCCACTGCACCGTCCTTTTACTGCTGCCCTCTCCGCTCAGCCCCCACTGAATCGTCCTTTTACTGCTGCACTCTCCTCAGCTTCTCCCTGCACCGTCCCTTCACTGCTGCACTCTCTGCTCAGCCTCTCCCTGCACTGTCCCTTCACTGCTGCACTCTCCTCAGCCTCTCACTGCATTATCCCTTCACTGCTACACTCTCTCCTCAGTCCCACTGCACCGTCCCTTCACTGCTGCACTCTATGCTCAGCCCCCCACTGCACCGTCCTTTTACTGCTGCCCTCTCCGCTCAGCCCCCACTGAATCGTCCTTTTACTGCTGCACTCTCCTCAGCTTCTCCCTGCACCGTCCCTTCACTGCTGCACTCTCTGCTCAGCCTCTCCCTGCACCGTCCATTCACTGATGCACTCTCTGCTCAGCCTCCCATTGCATCGTCCCTTCACTGCTGCACTCTCTTCAGCCTCTCCCTGCACCATCCCTTCACTGCTGCACTCTCTTCAGTCTCTCACTGCACCATCCCTTCACTGCTGCACTCTCTCCTCAGCCTCTCCCTGCACCGTCCCTTCACTGATGCACTCTCTCCACAGCCCCTCCCTGCACCGTCCCTTCACTGCTGCACTCTCTGCTCAGCCTCTCCCTGCACCGTCCATTCACTGATGCACTCTCTCCTTAGCCTCTCCTTGCACCGTCCCTTCACCACTGCACTCTCCTCAGCCTCTCACTGCACCGTCACTTCACTGCTGCACTCACTCCTCCTCCCCACTGCACCGTCCCTTCACTGCTGCACTCTCCTCAGCCTCTCACTGCATTATCCCTTCACTGCTACACTCTCTCCTCAGTCCCACTGCACCGTCCCTTCACTGCTGCACTCTATGCTCAGCCCCCCACTGCACCGTCCTTTTACTGCTGCCCTCTCCGCTCAGCCCCCACTGAATCGTCCTTTTACTGCTGCACTCTCCTCAGCTTCTCCCTGCACCGTCCCTTCACTGCTGCACTCTCTGCTCAGCCTCTCCCTGCACTGTCCCTTCACTGATGCACTCTCTCCTCAGCCTCTCCCTGCACTGTCCCTGCTCTGTCCCTTCACTGCTGCACTCTCCTCAGCCTCTCCTTGCACCATCCCTTCACTGATGCACTCTCTGCTCAGCACCCCATTGCATCGTCCCTTCACTGCTGCACTCTCCTCAGCCTCTCCCTGCACCATCCATTCACTGATGCACTCTCTGTTCAGCCCCCCATTGCATCGTCCCTTCACTGCTGCACTTTCCTCAGCCTCTCACTGCACCATCGCTTCACTGCAGCACTCTCTCCTCAGCCTCTCCCTGCGCCATCGCTTCACTCTCTGCTCAGCCCCCCATCCAGGCTGCAGCCCTCACTCCTCCACTGCACCATCACTCACTGCTGCACTCTCTCTCAGCCTCTCACGGTACTGTCCCTTCACTGCTGCACTCTCCTCAGCCTCTCACTGCACCATCCCTTCACTGCTGCAGTCTCTTCAGTCTCTCACTGCACCATCCCTTCACTGCTGCACTCTCTCCTCAGCCTCTCCCTGCACCGTCCCTTCACTGATGCACTCTCTCCACAGCCCCTCCCTGCACCGTCCCTTCACTGCTGCACTCTCTGCTCAGCCTCCCCCTGCACCGTCCATTCACTGATGCACTCTCTGCTCAGCCTCCCATTGCATCGTCCCTTCACTGCTGCACTCTCTTCAGCCTCTCCCTGCACCGTCCCTTCACTGGTGCACTCTCCTCAGTCTCTCACTGCACCATCCCTTCACTGCTGCGCTCTCTCCTCAGCCTCTCCCTGCACCATCCCTTTACTGATGCACTCTCTCCTCAGCCTCTCCCTGCACCGCCCCATCACTGATGCACGCTCTCCTCAGCCTCTCCCTGCACCGCCCCTTTATTGCTGCACTCTCTCCTTAGCCTCTCCTTGCACCGTCCCTTCACCACTGCACTCTCCTCAGCCTCTCACTGCACCGTCACTTCACTGCTGCACTCACTCCTCCTCCCCACTGCACCGTCCCTTCACTGCTGCACTCTCCTCAGCCTCTCACTGCATTATCCCTTCACTGCTACACTCTCTCCTCAGTCCCACTGCACCGTCCCTTCACTGCTGCACTCTATGCTCAGCCCCCCACTGCACCGTCCTTTTACTGCTGCCCTCTCCGCTCAGCCCCCACTGAATCGTCCTTTTACTGCTGCACTCTCCTCAGCTTCTCCCTGCACCATCCCTTCACTGCTGCACTCTCTGCTCAGCCTCTCCATGCACTGTCCCTTCACTGATGCACTCTCTCCTCAGCCTCTCCCTGCACTGTCCCTGCACTGTCGCTTCACTGCTGCACTCTCCTCAGCCTCTCCTTGCACCGTCCCTTCACTGATGCACTCTCTGCTCAGCCCCCCATTGCATCATCCCTTCACTGCTGCACTCTCCTCAGCCTCTCCCTGCACCATCCATTCACTGACGCACTCTCTGCTCAGCCCCCATTGCATCATCCCTTCATTGCTGCACTCTCTGCTCAGCCCCGCCCCCCATCCAGGCTGCAGCCTTCACTCCTCCACTGCACCATCACTCACTGCTGCACTTTCTCCTCAGCCTCCTGTGGTACCGTCCCTTCACTGATGCACTCTCCCCAGCCTCTCACTGCACCATCCCTTCACTCTCTCCTCAGCTCCACTATACCGTCCCTTCGAACTCTCTCTCTCACTACCTCACTCTCTCTATCACTACCTCACTCTCTCTTTCACTACCTCACTATCTCTCTCACTACCTCACTATCTCTCACACTACTACACTATCTCTCATTCACTCTCTCTACCTCAATCTCTACCTCACTACTCAACTCTCTCTTTCTCACAGCATCACAATATCACTACCACAGGAACTATCTCTCTAACACACGACTTCACAACTTAACTCTCTCTATCTCACTACCTCACTCTCTCTACATCACTACCTAACTCTATCTATTACTATCTCACTATCTCATTCTCACTGTCTCACTATATCACGACACACTCTCTCAAAAATTCACAACACTCTCTCACTACCTCACAACTTCACTCTCTCTCTCTAACTCACTGCTTCACTCTCTCTATCTCACTACCTCACACTCTCTCTATATACTACCTCACTCGATTTCTATCTCACTATCTCTCTCTCTCACTATATCACGACACACTCTCTCTAAAGTTCACTACATCACTCTCTCACTACCCCACAACTTCACTCTCTCTCTATCTCACTACCGCACTCTCTCTCTCTCAAATACACTAAATCACTTTTACTCTCTCATACACTACCTCACTCTAGCTCACTACTTCACAACATCGCTCTGTTTCTATCTCAATACAGCACAACAACTCTCGCCCTCACTACCTCATTCTTTCACTACCTCACTCTCTCTATCTCTCACTACCTCACTCTATATCTACTTCACTCTCCCACAAAACAAAAATAACTACATCACTACTCAAGTTAAATCTATAACACTATCTCACTCTCTCTCTCACTAACTCTCTCCATAACATCACTCTATTTCGATATCACTCTCACTACCTAACTATAACACAAGTCACTCACTCAAAAAATAACTACAACACTCTCTCGCTGACTCACTCTCTATCTCACTAGCTCACAAGTTCACTCTCTCTCTCCAACTCACTACGTCACTCTGTATTTCACTAACTCACTCTCTCTCTTTCTATCTCACTAAGTCACTTTCACTCTCTCAAACTACCTCAATCCTTCTCTATCTCACTACATCACAACATCACTCATTGTTTCTATCTCACTGCCACCAAAAATCACTCTCCATCACTACCTCACTCTTTCACTACCTCACTCTCTGTCTCACTCTATCTACCTCACTCTCTCTCTCACTACCTCACTCTCTCTATTTCTATCTCACTAAGTCACTTTCACTCTCTTTCACTACCTCACTCTCTCTCTATCTCACTACCTCACAAACTCACTCACTGTTTCTATCTCACTACCTCAGAACATCCCTCTACCTCACTCTTTCACTACCTCACTTTCTCTGTCTCTCACTACCTCACTCTCTATCTACCTATCTCTCACTACATAACTCTCTACCTGACTACTCCACTCTATCTCACTACCTCACAACTTCTCTCTCTCAAAACATCACTACCTCACTCTCTCACTACCTCACTCTCTAGCTCACAACCTCACAACTTCACTCTCTTTTTCTAACTCACTACCTCAATCACTCTCTATCTCACTACCTCACTCTATCTATCTCACTAACTCACTTTCACTCTCTCTTTCACTACCTCTTTCTCTATCTCACTACATCACAACATCACTCTATGCTTATATCTCACTACCTCACAACATCCCTCTCCCTCACTACCTCACTCTTTACTACCTCACTCTCCATCTCACTACCTCACTCTCTCTCACTACCTCACTCTCTCTCTGCTAATGCAATAGGTATCACATATGCAAAAACAAAGCTAATGCCAATACAAATGACAATGCCATTTATTTAGGGATACAAAAAAGATAAAAAAATAATGAGCAATTCTAATAGCTCTACCTATAATATTGCCGAGACCATTGCATTGTAAATGCTTGTTTGTGTTTGTAGCCATCTCAGTGATATCCACATTAGAGAAGTTGCTTATTGCAAAGCTACTTCAACAGTGCCAGAAAATGTTCGGTCAGTTGACACTTCCTATGATGTCACTTGCTGTGATACTCCATCTTATGCAAATTAGAAGGGTCCACATGTTCCTATCCTGCCCAGGGCCCCACAAAACCTAGGACCGGACCTGGATCCATGCATAGACGTGCGCACACAGCAGACATGATGAAAGGAATAAAGTAGTGAGGGCTGGTAGAGTGAATGAGGTAGAAAGAGTAGGGAGGTGGTATGGTGAGGTAGAGATTGAGTGGTAAAGTGAATTGAGAGGTTTGGTGGTGAGTTAGGGTGTGTTGGGGTAGAGCAAGATGAGGTAATGCCAGAGATGTGCGGTAGGGAGAGACGAGGGGACTATAGGTGAGTTAAAGAGTGATGAAGCTGAGAAAAGGCTCAAAGAGAGGTAGACAGAGGCGAGGTAAAGAAAGAGAGAGAGGTGAGGTGCAATAAGACGACGCTGAATGAAAGTTGATGTCTTTGGAGGAGTGATCCTGGGAGGTGTGATGGAACAGGGACAAGATGAACAGAGAGAGGGTGGGTGTAGAGAGGGAGAGCTGAGGTAGAAGGAGGCAGTAGAGAGGGTAAGATGAAGATAGAGGTCCAGAGTGGCAGAGAAAGTGATATAGTCGCGAGTCATAGATAGTACAACGTTATGTACAAAGAAGCGTCTTGCGAGAGAGTAGTAAAGTAGACAGTTGACGTGAGGTGTCGAGATGTATAATTTGGTAGTGAGAGAGAAGTAAAATAAATATTAAGGTAGAAGAGGTGAGGTGAAGTAATGAGAGTTTGAGATTTTTTTCTTTGTAATTTAATTACCTCTCAAGTGCGCGAAAGTGCAAGGGTTACATTTGTGTAGTCCGGGAATGCATGATGTTACACGCATGTGAAGCATCCATTCCCAGCTTTCAAATTAAAAATAATCCATGTTTTTATGCTCACTGACATTATGATGGGCCTTCTTGATTACTTTGCCTGGGGCTCCTCGGAAGGTGCCCCCAGCTGAAATGTCTCTGCTGTGGTCTATTCTCGGAAGTGACGTGTGACGCAGTCCAGGCCGGGAGGGCCCTGCATATCATTAATACCTCATGGGCCAGCGGACGCTGCACCAGCACATTTCGATGAAGACGGCATTTCGGAACATTAACCTTAAGAAATGTTGGAGCGCATTAAAGCCCCCTCCGCTCAGTGGTTTGGACATGACGTGCCCGTGAATCACATCTTCAGTCACGATAGGGGGGGGAGGATGTTCACGCGCCATGTTTGCATGATCTAAGCCTTCATTTTTCTCAGCGATGATATTGATAACAAAATGAGAACAAGCATTAGCAAAGCCAGCAGGTGTGGTCTTGTCAAGCTGTCCGATAGTTATTTTCTTCTTAATTTTTTTTAATCCGAGCATATGCTAGAAAAATAAAACAAATAAAAAATGTAAAGAGGCTGCCATATGCTTGCATAAAACGTTTTAAACACATTCACTGATGGGGCCATTTTACTAATGATTTTTTTAAATAAGCGTTTGAGTTGTGCCGTGCATTGTATTAGTATTGTTATTTGTGAAAAATAGAAAAAAAAATCATCACATAAGCAAGCAGTCAAATCACGGAGACCACAATGTCACTTAAATACTTTATAACATTAACAAGCATTGGTAAGGCCAATAGGTCAGGTGTTGACTGCTACCCTTTTGGCTTTGTCAATGCTTGTTTTGTTTTGTCATGGGTTTTGTGAAACTTTATTTCCGGGGAACCTGCTGGGCCTCATCTATCTAAAAAATACAGGAGCATATTTACAAGCACCTATCGCCACCACAACATCACTTTTCTCGACGTTGTGGCGGCGATAGGGGCTTTGCCTTATTCACAAGGCGGCAATAAGCCACTTAACGTGGCTTAACGCTGCCTTGTGAATAAGGCACTCTTTGTGTGAAAGGGGCAGGCAATGGGGGTTGTGGTGGGGAATCCACCGTAACACCCATTGATTTTGATGCTGCCCCTTATTTACAAGGGTGGAGTAAATATGGGGTAGCGCCAAAATTAAGACCAGGAAAAACCTGGGCTTACCCCAGCGCTAGTTTTTGCTGCTTCCATGTGTGCTGGGTTGTGCAGCACAAATAGAAACAGCAGAATGCCATTGATTTTTTATGTGCAGGAAGGTGACCATTTTGAATTTGAATTACACAAAAATGGATCAATACCAGAGATCTTTTGAGAACAGCCGTATGATGTGTGTGGGGTGAGTCCTATGTGAAGGGTGCAGGTGTGTGTGATGATTTTAAAACTGGCTAAGGGTTACCAAAGAACTCACCCCATACACCCACACTCATCATACGGCTGTTCTCAAAAGATCTCTGCTAAAGTGCCCCTTCGGGGAACCCGTAGGGCATTGCAGCGCCAGCCTGACGAGGCGCAAACGCCCGAAGCTGAAGCATGACATCCTTCGGGGTGTGTGAGGCCAACAAGAGACAAAACACCTGCCTCCCTCTGACAAGTTGGTTCAAGACCTAGGATTATTTCCTTTTCTCTCCTGTTGTTGAGTGGGTGACCCTTGGCACCCCTACCTCCGGAACAGTGACCCCCGTTTTGGTCTGACGACATAGAACATTCATGTCTCTTCCCACCCGGTCAACTATGGCAATATCGAACTAAGAGTAAAGTCTGTTGTCCTGTCTAACCCTCTGAGTGGCTTGGGTTCTTACTGTACATGGATAACATTATAGTTTATTAAATCAAACACATTAGAACGTTTTGTACCATGCATATCCTAAACACAAATATTTTAAGGTGCTGCTACATGTGAAATGAAGAAAAAGAAGGGAAAGTGAAATAAAACAGTTGCCTAGAATCACACAATTTGGTTGAGAGGGGAAGCCAGGATTGATTTGTAGGTTTTTTGTTTTCACATTGTGCAATTCTGTTTCATTCCAACTCAATAATGAAGTTACTTCTTTGTTTACACTTGACTTTCCTGAGGCAGTTATATCAGGTAGAGAAGACTGGTAAAGGGATAGCGATTCAGATACTGCTTAGCACAGTGTCAAATCTATGACTCTTCTAGAGACTAGAGGATTAATTTAGAGGAAACTATGGATAGAAACCCTCAAAGTAACTCCATGACTCACTGACCACACTATGTACATGTTTCGCTTCGCCAACGCCCACCTTACCCCCAGACCGCAAAGCCCCACTCTCATCCAGCTGGCATCAATGCGGCTCTCTGGCACACCACAGACCATATTTTGTGGCCCCTGCGAAAATGTTTGTGAACATCTTTGTTCTGAAGTGAAAGGAACTATATTTAAGTGGAAGAGAACAATGTGCACAGGTATTGTGCTGTCACTCAAAATGAAGGAAGGCAATTTAACAGAACAATGGATGCAGCATTATTACTGTATCCCTTATAAGTAGCTGCATTATATGCAAATAGTCTGGCCAGACCTAAAAATAAGAAAGCAATCATACGAAACTGCAGCTATTCCATTTGGGAAACTCTGCATATTATATTTACACAGTGACTAGCAGAAATGCTTCTCATCAACATTTAAAAACATGTAGTAACGTGATTCCTTTGTTCCTGCATGCAGTATATTGCTACCACTATGCTGATAAATGCAATTCGTGTTCTTGTGGGCAGCCAGCATTAACACGCACATGTCTCTGCCGGTTCCGCAGAGTTTGTAATCGACATGTGGTCCTACATGTTGCCTTCTCCTACCAAATAAAGAAGAATACACATGTAATACAGCAGTTAACAGAAAAGGTTGCTCAGTGGCAGTCACCATGGAGATGGATGTCTCAGTTCGGTAGAGTATCGTCAAATCTTCCTCTATTAGTGAGTTAGGCAGAAAAGGATTGTAGGTAAGGAGCGAGAATGGGGAGGGTCAGAGTGAGCCAGGAGCTCAGTGATAAAGGTGCATGCCTACATCAAGCAAGTGTCTTAGTCCATCTCAGCCTAAGGGACCTATTAGGATGACGGGCGGACTTAGTCTGCCCGCCATCCTATCGGTCATTGGGACCACCCGCCATAAGGTCAGGGGTCCCGTAGGGGGTATTAGGATGCGCCCGCCACTGTGGCGAGCGCATCCTGCATTTTTAGCATTGCACGAATGCATTTGCATTAACAAAGCGGCAGGCACTGCACGGTGCCTGCCGCTTTGTTAATGCAAATACCCCCCGTGTGCACCTCCCACCTCTCCTTCACTCCGGGGGCCCGCAGGGGGCCCCGGAAGTGAAGACCACATGATGCCGCCACAGAAAGGCATCTGTTTTGGCCCATCATAATATGGCTGGCGGTGTCTAATAGACACCGCCACAATATTAAACCTTTTCTGCCCCCGCCGCAAGGCGACCGGGGCGGAAAAGCGGTGGACGGTCTTTCCGTCCGCCGCGTACCCCCCAGCCATCCTAATGTGGCGGGGGTCATTTCAGTGTGGATGGCGGGCGGATTGCCCCCACCAGGCCGGCGGTGGCTACCGCCAGCTTGGCAGGGGCAATCCGCCTGCCATCCTAATGGGCCCCTAAGAGTCACGGTCCAGAAAACTGTCTCCCACCTCCACCCACAGGCCAGCAAGTGTATGCTTTTGTATCCCTCTATACTCTTTGGTACGTAATGCAGCACCTTCAGCCAAGGCCCAGATCACCACCTCTTTTCGCCATGGACTATGTGGGGGGCCATGAGGGGACATCCAATGTCATACAATGTCTCTGCAGGCTAATGCTTCTCAGCAACATAATGTAACACAAGGGGATATATACATCAGCAATACAAAGAACACCCAAAGATAGTAATTGAGCAGTGGTTTTCCTCATACAAAATCGTGATAAATAAAAAAGAAAATAATCGCGACAATATTTTACTTGAAAGGCGACATACGTGTGTTAAGCTCCACGTTTCTGGAGAATGACAAAAGGCCATCCTGATTTAGACACTGCATTGTAAAAGCTTGGAGAATGCTAGAATGAGCGTTTGTCATATTTTATGTTTACATAATGGATGTGAATTATTAACACTTTAATAACTTGATCTTGTGATTAGAAAATGTGATAATAAAATAACTAAGCGATCTTACAGGCAAAATCAATGTTCCATATGTTAGAAATAAATGGTATTTCATGAGTAACGTGTATACTGAAAATTACAAAAGAAAAGAAGGTGCTACTCAGGTTTTAGTTAAATTAATATTTGTGAATCTTTCATCAAATGTACTTATAATTGTGTGTGCCTTAATGACATATATGCAAAGGAGATTTCTATGTTCATTTCCTAAATAAGTGTAATGTTGACATTTGCAAATTAATTTTATGAATACCTTATAATTACATGAAACAATTATGATTCGATTGAAGTGTTTATTAACGCATTTAATTGTGAAATTAATATTTTTTGCTATTCAATACGAGATTAATATTTTAGCATAATTCCCTGTGAATGAGCTGTATTTCATTGTAGTCCTCTAATCTTGCTTCCTTTTCCAAACGTGAACTCATGAACCAAATGGTCTGAAGCCTATGGGAAATTTGAGCAAAGTTGCCACTTGTGTTCAAACCCTCCATCGTTTCCTTTGACGTCTATGGCACAGCTTGACTGTATTTGCAACAAAACTGTTACATACTAGAATAGTTGCTTGGGAATGAACTGTCGGACGTTTTAAGAACATGATCTCGCTTACTCTGAGTATCTTAGTGTTCATATGACTAAACTTACAATAGTTAATGAAGCTAATTTATGTGAATGACTTACTTTTTCCGGATTGCATACTTTTTACCTACTGCATCATCCTCATCCTATCGAACACAGCCAATGGGACAGAGTGATCTGACATTCCTGATGATGTTAAGGGGTGTTACCCTGTAACTAATGGAGTATAATTACACAGATTTTGAAACTGGACAAGAGAGTGCTCACCCATATGCAGCATCGAGAGTGACAGTGTGGACATCCAAGAACAACGCAAACGGGGGCATAATACTGCGATCTGCTGCTGGCTGGTATGCTAGCATAGTGGAATCTTTTCAGCTGAAAGGGTTCACCTCATGCTGCCATGAAGTTGAGGTTACAGCAAGGGACTAAGACAGATCTCTGTCTTAAAGAACTGCAACTGGTCACTTGGAACTATCTGAACTTTTCTAAGGGTTTGTATGAGGGTCAACTAATTTCCTATTGATCCATATGCTATTGTCATCCAAAATCTCTCTCGGTTGAGAAAGATTTTTCCCCTCATCCTTGGATCTCGCAGAATTGATATTTGCTTTATTAAACCGGTTTAGTTTGATTCAAGAATCAGATTGTATGCCATTTATTTGAATAATTCTTTACCTCTGAATAGAAATACTAAACTCTGAGATCTAAACTACACACTGCTGATTCTGTCTCATTTAATTGTGTGTAAATCCTTTGGTTTATTTACTTTGAGTAATAACAATTCGAGTGTAGCAATTGCCTTTATTCCTGGTCCTCATTTTCTAATTGCTCCTCATCCAAATATCCAGTCCCTTTCAGCACAAAACAAGATCCACAGATGGTGGTAGTTAGAGGTCAAATGAATGAATAAAGCAGCAGACCAGATACATAATAAACATTTCTGGACCCAGTGCATAACGCTACAACAATAGCTTTTTTTACTAAACCAGTATCATGGGTCATGTGTGAATCTTCCACACATCTAAGGACTTTAGGAATGAACAATTTTCATTATTACATGTTCTTGTTATTTCTCTTCATTATATAAATTGTTTCACAAGACTCAGAATGTAAAGTCCTACAGAATATTTGAAGGGCCACACAAGACATGGGAAACACACTATGGCTATATACATGTAAAGCACATCTCTTTAAAATAAAATGCCTGCAGTATGGTCACAGGTATATATTGTGCAGCAGGAAACATGGCCACGGGTTGAGGGGCAGGTATTACACTTTTTAATGGCTGCTTTTGGTTCCTAGTCCTGCCCTATTGACGGCAAAGGCAGACTTTCTCAAGGAGTCATGTGTGCTCGCCCAGCACTCATCTATGTGCAAAAAAAATCAAAATTCTACAGAACGCTGGCTGAACAAGCTGAAATGAGTTTAACACCAGTGAAAAGCCTGGGTCATCTTGACCTGAGAGGATAATTTGAAGCAGCCTTTACAGAGTCTACAGTTTATCATTTTGTAAAAGCACTTATCCGCGCCTGCACTGTTAATACTGTTAATATCTTGCCTACAGACAGCTCCAGTTGGTGCTTCTCAAAAGACCTATTGTGACCAATATCAATATTTAGAGTGGGTTTTAGTTCAGGCTATTGTTTATCATTGATTGGTTCTTGTTAGAAATTGGGTTTCTGGTTGGCAGAGTTATGCACCATGTCCGAGCAGGAACCACAATCCTAGGAAGGGTAAACCAGATACACACCATACATTAACCTGTGCTCACCCTCTTATAGCAGTCAGGCTTATCTTAAGAGGCAATGTAAAAAGTATTTGTGCAATATTTAATACACTAAAACTGTGAAAAACACCAACAGAAATAATCCACACCCTGTTAGAGAAATATAGCGTAATTTAATGGACAAAACAAGATCAAAACGACAAAAATCAAATAGGTAGAATCAGAGTTATGAATATTTAAAAGTATCTTGAAATATAGCGCTTAGAATCATAAACTGCCAACTTGGCTATGTGGTTCTGCTGGACCGGGTCAAATCTGAAAAGTTAGGATGACCGTGATGCAGAGCAAGTCCGATACATGAGCCACGCAGGGACCGCTGCAAACACCTGCACAGAGGAAACAATGTCGAGGAGAAAGCTGGGGGAACTGTCGGAGGTGATGCATCGGTGTTTTTCTGAAGATTGTAGACGATGAGTTGGTTCCGAGTCCCACAGTGGAGAGATTTGTCATCATTTATTTATTTATTTATTTTACAGATTTGTACAGCGCATGGCTGCCCGTGAGCGTTCCAGCACTAGTGATAGATCAGCAGAGGTTGAGAGGGAAGATGGATTTAGGGAAACAACCAAGTCTTAAGTGCCTTACGAAAAGGAAGAAGGTTGGGCTGGTCATAAAAGCAATGCGTCTTCGTCGAGCAACACTGTCTACGATATGATGTTCTCGAAGAGGCGATGCGTCGGCCTCGAAGAGGCTGCGTTGGTTCTGACTGTGGCAAAGTCGGCACTGCATGAAAACCTGCTTACAAATGCACAGGACTGGATTGGCACCACTTGGCAGGGCATGGCTCACAGGTGGCAGAGTCCAGAGTCTGTAGTAGGGTTGAATGAAGTCTTTGATGTCCCTGAGACTTTACAACAGTAGACAAGACATCAAGCACTTTGAGTATCTTGGTTCTGGAGATGTAGAGATGCAGGTCCAGTCCTTCTAATCACCAGGCAAGGAGGGCAACAAGCAGCAGAGCAGGAGTCCAGCAGAATTCAGCAGAATGACAGTTCTTTCACCAGCACAGCAGTCCTTCTTGGCAGAGTGTTCTCAGGTCCAGAAGTGTGCTTATGTGGTGGTATCAAGGGCCCAGTACTTATACCCAGTTATGCCTTTGAAGTGGGTGAAATGATAGTGTACCTGGCGCACTCTTATTACATTTTTTTCTGCTATTACGATAAGTGTGCAATGTCGTGTAAATGCCTACTGAGCATAAATTCAATGAACTGTAGAGGCCCAGCCCCTCAAGGGCGACTAGGACAACAACATGCAACAACAAGAAGTGTTTAGGCAATGAAACGTTCAATTCATTTTATCATTTGTTCATTCAGATAAACTTTTTATATTTCCACAAGGTTCATAGAAGAATTTTACATAAACAATATTTTTCAAATAATTTCATATGTTAGAATCAACATTACAATGTACATTATTAACTTCACACCCAATGCATTTCGAGACCTGAGTCTCTTCTTCAGGGGTATAGCTGCAAAAGAAAATGTATGAAATGAGACCAATTCATTATAAAAAATTAAAGAATATACTCTATGCTAATCAGTGAGTCAAGCCCAATCACCAACACCTGTGTGACAAGCCATCTAAACCAAACTCACTTGAAGTTCTCAATGTAATCCTACAAAACAATTGAAAGAACAGAAAAACTCAAATCAAAGTCCAACACAATTTCTACCTCAGTATGAACTCATGAGAAAAATAACAGGCCAACACCTATGTACCTTAAGTATCTTGTAATAAATCCTTATGCTGATGGGAAAGTCAATGACTTCTTCTGCAGATCTGGCACTGCAAAATTATATGAATAGGGGTCAGAGTCATATGTTAAAAAAAAAAACAAAAAAAAAAAACAGTGACACAACAATAAGTGTATAAGTAGCCTTGGTCTTACCTAAAAATATAGAGAAATTGTATTGTAGCCAAATGATCTGTGAAAAGATCGAAAACATAATCAACTCTTAGCTTTAAACTGCTTCAACGAACCAAGAGACACACTACTAAGAAACCAGCTCGCTGACGGCTCCTACCTTACAGGTAAAGATTAGCTCTCATCACCATCGGATCTGTTCACAAGCGGTCGACGCCATAATGCTCTTCAAGCCACAGAGCAAGAAGTAAATCTTCCGCGCCACGTGATCGCGGAGTTCCGATAATGGAAATAGAAGACGGACTACTGTAAACACGGAGCTCCGTGTTAAAGAAATCAGCATTAGTGGTTACTATATGTAGTTATCAATGAAAAAATAGAAACGGGACGACTCTGGATCTTCAATATAAGTGAAAGAAGTAAAAAATGAAACGTGATTGAAGAGGATATGATGATCGAAGAATCGCTAAATGATCGTACTACAATGTATTCTGATGTCCCCAATAAATTATGATCATAATTCTGCAACTCGTAGGGCATGTAACCAAATGATCTGCGTAATAAGAATATCTGCAAAGAAGATTGGAAAGTGAAAAACGACTGATGTCCATCTTTGATATGTAAATAGACAAAGGACTAGGTTTTGGTGGTGAATGTGAAAGTTAGATGATAGATGAAGCATATAAATCGATTCAAATTAAATGCATCAAAATGTGGCAAAATATAACACAATGATATTTTAACAATATGTTCTATATACTCAATCTAACAAGTAAGCTTAGTTACTAATGAAGTGTCTTGTTGGTGTATTTAGTGTTGAGGGTGAAAGGAACACATTTAGAGGAAACACGACATTTCCAATTTGTCGTTAAGTCCCGTTGGATTAAGGGTTCTTAATCGTTTTATCCAATAAACTTCTCGTTGGAGTAGCTTCTTTGAATTGTCTGATCCAAGTTGTTTATCCACTTGCTCAATAATTTGAAATTTGAGTTGTGCAATCGTATATCTCGTGTCTTTCCAGTGATTTGCCAGGGGAGATGTTAAATTTTCTGTTCGTATTCGACTCATATGTTCTGAGAGTCTGTTTTCATTTTACGTTCGGTCTTCCCAACATATAGTAGTCCACAAGGACATTTAATTGTGTATATGATATTTTCAGAATCACACGTGCTTTGGTTCTGTAGTATGATTTTTTCTCCTGTTTGTGGGTGTAAAAGAATATTGCCCAAGATCGCATTGTTACAGTGGATACAATTCCAACATTTGGATGTACCTGTCGTTTGCACTTTTTCTTTTTTCTTTTTTGTCAGTAGTTCTTTCAAGTTGTTTGACCTGGTATAGGCAAACAAAGGCTTATTCTCAAATAGTTTGTGAAAATCCTCTTCTGACTTTAATATTTCCCAGTGCTTAAGTATACTTCTTTTGAGCTCCCATGAAGCAGTTGAATATTTTGAAACAAACACAGTTCTTTCAGTAGTAGGCTTTGATTTTTTCTCCAACAGTTCTGATCTTGGAATTTCCCGTGCCTTCTGGATTTGTTTGTCAATGAGATCCTCTAAATAACCTCGGTTGAGGTAATTGTTTTTTTGAAACAAGCAAGAATCTTGACAAGTTTTGTCCTCTGAGGAGATCCTACATATTCGTAGGAATTGAGAAAATGGTAAATTATTCACCAATGTAGGCGGATGGAAGCTGTTGTAAAGTAAAGCGTTATTTTTATCAGTTGCTTTTCTGAATACACTTGTGTGTAAAATGTCATCTCTCCATTCAATTTGCACATCCAGAAATGATATTCTGTGTTTGTCCATCAAGAAGGTGAATTGTATCCTTTGGTCCACTAAATTCAGTGTTTCAATGTTGTTTCTCAATTTTTCTTCTGTGTCCTTCCATATTATGAAAATATCGTCGATGAATCGATGGAAGCATATTAGTCCTTGTGTCCAAGATTCATCTTGCAAAATGTACTCGCTTTCGAACTTAGCCATAAAGGTGTTAGCGTATGACGGCGCTCCCGGAAAACCCATGCTGGTTCCATTTAACTGAATGTAAAATTTATCATCCCATGTAAAGTAGCTGTTTTGCAGACAAAATTCCAGAATTTCTAGAATAACGTTTTTGGGAGCATCTAAGTCAACTTAAAGCTCATTCTACTACCTCAATTCCACTGGCATGTGGTATTGACGTATATAAAGACACTACGTCAATAGTGCATAGGATACAATTTTCTGTGATTTTATCCTTAATATTCTCAAGACATCTCAAGAAGTCCGACGTATCTTCTAAGTATGTTTCCCATTGTTGAACAAATGGCTGCAAATAGTGGTCAATGAATTTCCCAAGGTTTTCAAATATAGAACCACATCCTGCCACAATGGGTCTGAATGGTGGATCTGTCTTGTGTTTATGCATTTTTGGTAGAAAATAAGTCCTTGGTCGTTTTGGGTATATGTTCATCAAGTATTTCTTCGTTGTCATGTTAATCCAACCCAGTTCTTCCGCTTGAGCCAATAATTTCTTCAAGTTTTCCATGATTTCTAAAGTAGGATCCATGTCCAATTTTCCATATGAAGTGGGTGAGGCTTCAATGAGATGCATTTGAAGTGCACAAGGTCCCAGTCCTTCCTGCCCTGGCTTCAGACTCACAACAGGGAGGTATGCAGATCTTTTTGCGGGGACAGACACAGCCCTACTCATGAGCAAGTGTCAGCTCCGCCCTCCCGTCTTGCCCAAGATGATCCATTGGGATGTTAGTGGCCCATTAGAATGTGAATGGCCCATCAGGCACCCCTCAGCTCCCTTTGTGTGGCTGTCTAGAGGGAATGCACAAAGCCCAGCTGTCATCCACCTTGGAAGTGTATTCAGAGCTAGGCAGAGGCACAGAATGGTTAAAGTAAGACAATTCCAACATTCTAAAAGTTGCATTTCCAGACTTACAACTTAAAATCTGACTTTGCCATAAATTGTAGTGCTTTTAAATTGTGAATCCAGAGACACCAAACTCGAAATAGCTATTATTTCCCAATTGGAAATGACACGTATAAAATATAATAAGGTGACCCCAATGTTAGCCTAACTGAGAGATAGGCCTAGCAGTGGTGAAAAATGAATGTAGGAGTTTTTCACTACCTGGACATGTAAAACTTGTCAAGCTTTTTAAATACACTGCACCCTTCCCTTGAGGTTTTCCAGGGCCTACCTTATGGGCGACTCATATGTTTTAAAGAGGAAGGTTCACACCAGGCAAGAAGGTTAACTTTAAACACACAACGGGGTTTTACTGGAGCATTAACCCTCACAACAGTGTACTGCTCCTATATCTAAACTAAGACACAAAATGTACATCTTGGTGCTCGAGTGTAAAGGAAAAGAGTACTTAAGAGGAGTGAACGGACAAAGCAAGAGGGTGACATGCTTCATAATTGGGTTCCCTCCTCACACCTCTGCTCCTCCCCTTTGGATTTTGAGGAGTTAATAGCCCACACAGGGTACCTTGCGGTCCCAATGTGAGGAGGGAACCCAATTATGAAGCATGTCACCTTTGAGTGAGTGAGGGTTCTCATCCTAACAGCAAAGTGCTTTCTTGCTTTGTCAGTTCACTCTATTTAAGTCATTCTTAATTTTCATACTTTTTTTGCTCTCTTGATATTACGTTTTTTGAAATTATTCAGGCTGGGATAATTCAAATGTGTGTTCGAATTGTAGTAATACATGTAAAACTTTAATCATTGAATCTGTTTATACTGATTTTTGTATCCATAACGACTGTAATTATTTTTTTGTTAAGGGGCCCTTGTCTCTATAATCGTAACTATCTACCAACATTTTGTGTTATGGATGAGCAACAAAAGTGGTGCAACCACGAGGCAAAATGTTAGTAAATCTGGCCCTAATGGGCTTATTGTGTGTCTACATATGGGATAAATGTGAATTGTATTATTGCTCAGTTTAGCAGCATATTTTTTATTGAGTCCACTCTTTTTCCCCACAGTAGATCTAAAATAGAGCATGTGAACCCGAGTTTTTATTCCATCGTTGCGACATTTGCATGCTTCCTAGTGAAGTGTAGTGACTTGGACTTGTTTACCAACAACTGCTAGTTACCAGAAGGCACACAGCACATGGAAAGAAGACATGGAAATAAGCTATGACAAAGTCGAATGGCCCGGCTTTTAATCTATATAGAGATGTGCCTATAAATGGCGTTAATGAAAAAGGAGGCAAAGTGTCTAGGGGGATGTATGCTGACACTGTTATAACAGAAGCAAACCACAAGTGGTTAAATGTTTTGATTTGAATTTATAAGGCATCAATTGGAATAAAGCCAATCTACACTGTGAGTAAAAAGTAAGCATTACGCAAATGCGTAAACCTGTTGTTGTACCCATTCAAAAGTATGAGGACCCACATACTGCTGCCAGCTGTTCTGTAAATATTCTTTGTGTTATGGAAGCTTGAACTGCTGTAGTAGTGTTATATGTTAGTACAGGGTGCCAGCAGGGGTTGGATAGCAGTTTGCAATGGAGAGTACATGGTGCAAGAGGAGAATGCAAGGTGTAAGGTGAAGGAGGGGGTGTTCAAAGGGACAACGCTTTCTCTGTGTATATACCAGACAGGTGCAGTAGTACTCTGCACAGTTAACAGTAGTGCATGCTCCTCTCTACCAGTACCAGACTAAGATAAATGGCGTATTCACACATGTTTCTCTACGCCTGTGCCTGTATGCATGGGTGCCTGTTTGTTATTGTGCCTATGCACATGGAAGCTAAATAATTGATTTTCCGTAATAGAATTATTTGTGAATGTGTCACTCTGCATTCACAAACTATACAAAAGCCAAACCTATTGCCTTGCTCAGTGCTGTAAGACATGGCAGTGGATGGATGCTGTGGGACATCAGAAAATGTATTGAAAGCCCTACTAGATTTTTAAAGAGCAAAGAGCAGAGCATTTGGCATGTGGCTGACTCCGCCCCAGACCTATCGGTCTTTCAGATGTACACATGGCATATGGCTGACTCTACTACAACCATCTCTGCTTTCCAAACCTGGGCATGACATGGTGCAAACATGAGGTTCACCAGCCGATTGACTGACTATGCCTCAATCCACGAATGCAAATGACAAGTGGCTGACACTCCTGCAGCTCTACTGGCCTATAGTAGGCAGTGGCCTGTGGGGAGCGCTCCAATGTCTGATCTTTTATTGCACCGACCAGATATCATGGTTCTGCCATCATACTGCACATCTATCCCTAATATCCTTCTCCTTCACCACATCACCGGCCACCAACCCTAGTCTCAGTATGAGCAAGGCTCTTGCAAATAAGTTGCAATGGAAAGATGCATGTGACAATAAGGCCATTATTCGAGTATGGTAGTTTGGTATCCTCTGGAGTAAAGGAATTACACTTACATTACCATTTCAAACAAGCCAAAGTGAATATGTGTGGTCTTTCTCATAGCTACAGTACCTAAAGTAATTACTAGACATCTTTCTTGAGTCAGAAGAAACAGCGTAAAGTCTTTAACAAGACTTCAATGAGCCACACCTTTGTAATTATGGAGCATTTCTGCTCTCTCCTTTTCATGCAACACAGCACAGCACAGCAAGTTATCTTACTGCGTTGTGTTACATGAAATAATAATAAATGTGCTCCTGAAATTCTTACATGCATCTGCAATTCCACTAGCTGGTACTAGCTATCCATACTGACTCAGATACACAATTGTTTTAATCTTACTTGAAGCTCCACTCATCGTAACTATCTGTTCCTATTGAGTCAGATGCAAAAGCCTTGTAATTCTTTAACAAAGCTGCAGTTCCTCTAGTTATTACTAGGTGTCTCTTTGAGAGTCAGATGCAAGAGCATTGACATTCTTACATGAAGCTGCACTTTCACAATTCGTTACTCGAGGCCCCTCCCAAGTCAAATGCTAAAGCATTTAAATTGTTTCATGAAGCTGCAGTTCCACTGGTTGTTAATAGAGGTCTTTTCATGTCAGATGCAACTGCTTTAAATGACCTACACCAAGCTGAGGGGACGTGCCATTAATATATACATTTGCATACACATTTTTGCTATTTTAATAATGTGTGCTTGTTTTCCATAGAATTCATTACTTGCCAAAGCCAGTTCATAATTATGAGTCAAAATTACTGAGTTCAATACATTTCTTCAGTTTCATCACAGTCCGTGATTTCACCTTACTTTTGTATAGGAACTTTCATTCACTGACAAGTGCAATCAGTTAGATAACTAATTTTAGCTGTTAATTTCTAGATGTATCAATTCGTGAGTCTTTGCTACCAGGGAGCATGGGTTAGGAGGATGTGTGTGTTTACCTGACTTCTTTGTGCACTCCCATGCTTCTGCAGTTCCATAAGTAGTTACTAGAGGTCTCTCTCAAGTCATATACAAGTGGTTGGAATGTCAATCACAAACCTGAGACAGGATGTGGTTTCAACATAGAAATCTGCATATACATTTTAGCTACTCTTTTGACTTATGCCCCTTTTCTGTAGGATAAATAAATACACTAAAGCTGATTTATAGTGAGGAATCAACATTGTAACTTAAAATAAATGTCTTCAGCGTTAAAGAAATAGTTGATGAAGCCCTATTATACATAGGGACTATCAGTTATTGGGAAGTGTCTAGCAATTTCTATTTTTGGAGAAGTATTTCTTCTTTTTGGCAAATGTGCAAGGGAAAATGACACCACTCAAAGTGAAAGCAGCTTATGGTTGTAGTATCTTGGCTTGTTGATCTGTGCCTTCTGCATTGGTAGTAGGGAGTATAATGAAAAATTTCCTAGCTATCGTAACAGAAAGTTTCAATTCTATTAAGGACTTGGCCCTATGGGACGACAATCAGGTCCTGAATTTATTGCTATCCTGGCATCCAGGAAAGAGTTGTAAGCTAAGCTGACTTTGCTGCTGTGTCTGGTTTCCTGCAGATGAGTCTCCAATGTACAGGCACTGGATATTTCCGCTAGAATGTTCACCCCTTCTGGAGTGACCTTCACTCTTTCTAGAAGGACAAAGTGTCACACCAGAGTCATTTCATACCCGGAGTTCCCGGACTGTCCCAAGCTCTGTGTAGTCCATTGCTTGAAAGCGTACGAGGAGATGACAGAGGAGTTCCGTCCACCGGGAGAGCGTAAGCTTCTCATTTCTCTCTGCAAGACTTTTAAGGCGATTTCCTTCCCTACCATGCTCAATAGTTTAGGTGGGTTATGCAGGAAGCAGGAATCAACCTAAAGGAGTTTAGTTCCCACTCGGTCAGTGGGGCTATGGCTTCTTAGGCTTTTGGCTTGGGCACCCTTTTGGAGGATATCCTCAACGCGGCAGGTTGGTCTTCGGACTCAACCTTTAAGACGTTCTACTTCAAGCCTGTTCTGGATATAGCTCACCTCGTGGTGAGCAAGGTTTGAACTAGCATAATCCTCGCCTCCGTTCCTGACATAGAATGAAAAATGTCCTAGCCATCGTAACAGAAAGTTTCAATTCCATTAAGGACTCGTAGGCGAGCATTTTGTTGTTGTTCCTTGAATTCCCTATTATGTTCTGCTTTGATGGTTTGCAAGTCATGTTGAGTTATGCTGACATCAGTGTCTCTTCGTGAATTGATGGCTCCTTTGCTTGCATCCACAGGGTATGACTCTAATAAACAAGACGCCTGAGGAGTATTGGCCGGCTGACGTTGCGCTCAGAAAGAGGAGGAAGGGCCAGTGAGGGCAGACTATCAGGGTGCTGGAGAGCCGCTATTGGTGGACAATGGACAGTGCTCATTGGTTGTTTTGTCTGACTACATATTTCCCCAGGGTTGATGGGAAATGGAGTCTGTTGTTACAGTTTGGCCGCTGTGTAAATAAAGTGAAGAATAGAAGGCATAATCCTTGCCTCCGGCCCTGCCATAGAATTTGAGTGATATGCCATATTCAATCTTGGTATAAAACCCTCTATGATTTTGATGTTTTCAGAGAGCCTACAATGGGGGCAGGTCCATCAAAAAAAGAGCTTAAAGTCACTTTCCTGAACCATAAAAGAAATACCAGAACGATATAATATGCAAAACAAAGCACGTTTAACTCTTATTTAGAGTACAGCGTTAGCAATGTTTCCAGTCATACCTTACTGTTGTTACCAAAAGCTCCCATCGCTTTGTTTTAACCTGCCTACGCCTAGGAATTGTACATCACCTAGTAGCATTCCCGCTGACCAAGCAGCCCGGCTCATGTTTATGCCCCTGTGACAGCACTTCAAAGCAGAGTAGCTGTCATTTTATGTTGTTCTGTAAATTTTATGTTCCTTATAGGAAATTTTATTTGAAACCCATCTTTTTAAAATATGATATACGTAGCACCAAGAAAGCTATGCAGCTGATGTATAATTTAGGGAGCCCAGCCATTTGTTTCCATGTGGCTGCATACATCTTAAAATGCACATCTGCACGGAAATCAATTATAGTATGAATTCAATACATGGTTTTAACTTATATTTATTTTATTAATATTAGCTTGCACATGTATATGCATTTTATTGATATTAGCCAGCATATGTATTTAAAATGTTTTTAAATATATGCATTTTGTTATTGCAATTTTGCACATGTGCCTGATAATGAATATTTTATATTGTGTTTGCCAATTTTGCACATCTGATTAATTCGTTATTGCATATTATGATCGTGGTCTCATACCAAACTGACATGTATCTCCTACGACAAATGTTGCTACCATGAAAAGTAAATCCCTTGTTATGCGTCAACCAGAACTAATAAGGAGCATACAATGCTGTTTTTTTTGGTACTTGATAAATTAGGGCTTGATGTAAATTCATGATGCACATGTAATTTTTATTATGTAGTGGTTGCTATATGGTTATATTTATATATACCGAATAAAGCACTATTGAACTGAACTGAGTGATATGTCAACAGACCAATGGTGAAAGAGTACTGAGTAGGAGCCCATATGTATGTATGTATTTTTGTATGATATGTTTTGGAAGACATGAGGCTGACAAAACAGCTAAAGTTGTCCTTAGGCTAGACCTAAAAATACAGGACCCTTATTTACCCGGTGCCGATCTGCAACTGGTAAAATAGCGGCTGGGCAGGGGGGGGGGGGCTGCAGTTACAGGCACAGCCTGGCCCCAACTTGCCAATTGATAAAGGCTCACCTTCCTCCATTTGTGCGCACACCAAGTGTTATACTTTGAACCAATATTCCCTCTAATTTTCATCTGTGACTGTCATCTAGATGCCTGTGTTTACAATTTCCTAGAGTGTTTCAGTGGAGGAAACAGCTTTTACAACATGGTTTTTACCTCGTTGTGCCTTTACCACGCATTATTTATTTTGCGCACGTTTTTACCGCGAATATGTATTTAAAACGCATGCCTATACCACGCATTTAAGGTAAGTTGGGGGGTGGGGGGGTGGGGGGGGACAGGGTGAGGGGTCTGAAATAATTGCATGCATTGTACCATCGTACAACCGTCAGTGGCATTTTGCAAAATGATGGCCCGCTGTAGAATGTGACGAGGAGCCCCTGAGACTGCCTTATTTTACAGATATTCATTGTCCTTATGCTGAATGGACCCTTCTGAAGGACTGGGGGACGCTGAAAGGTTGTAGACACCCTGCACCACAGGGGCTGCAGGAGCCTGTGTTACGTACCTGTGTTGTGTGAAGAATCGAGAACAGAGGTGAGCACACAAAGCAAGCTTTGACTTCAGGTTTGGTGCATGGTGGAATCAATTCCAGATTATTGTTCAAACTGAGAATGACTGGAGAGTAAGATCGTCCTCTCCACTTCTAGATCCAAAAGGATCTAGTTGTACAATTTGGAACATTAATTTGGGTGGAATTACCAGTCCATATAGTTCATGGTTAATACTGACTAGCACTAAATGCAAAGATATACTCGAGGCTCTGGGAATTAATTGGATAATGGTAAAGGTAAGTTAAACAATTGCACCTCATATATATGTGGTGAGCATAGATCAGGAGTTTTAATTGTTTAAGGCCCGGTCGGCACAGAGTACCATTAAACTGGGCAATGGTACCACTAGTTAGGTGTAACATTTAGAAACCTTGGCCCTTATTTATGAGGCCTTGCGTCAGTTTTGCGCCGCCGGTGCATCACTTTTTGTGACGTACCAGCGGCGTAAAAAATACGCCTTGTTGCGCCATATTTAAAAAGTGACTCATCTAGGTAGATGCGTCACTTTTTAAACCCCTGCGCCACATTATACCTGCGTCAGGTATAATGTATGCAGAGGGGGCGTTCCCCCGCAAAAAGCCTCGTAATAGTGACGCAGTGAAATCTATGAGATTTCACTGCGTCACTTTTAGGATGCTGTTGCGTCAAAATCTTGCACCTGCCTCACAGCAGGCGTAAGACTGACGCAAGCCCTTTCACATGGGGCTTTCCCCATGTGAAAGGACGCATTGCTGGAGTTGCGTCACTTTTGTGACACACTCCAGCAATGCGTCACTTTTGCGCTTACAGATGCGTCAGAAATACTGACGTATCTGTAAGCCCTTGCGACATGATGCGTCATACATTAAATATGATGCATCATTGGTGTCTCAAGGAGTGCGCAGTGAAAAGTGACGCATCGCTGTTTTCACGCAGCGATGCGTCACTTTTCATAAATGAGGCCCCTTAGATGGTTTCCATCGAGCCCTATAAAATAAATGAACAAGTTATCATTTGTATCACATTTATCCTTGGCAGTCTGACCACACCCCTCATGCCTTCACCTTACTACCATCATCCCGTCCTTGCCGTTGTGGGTTACTGGAGTATCTTTTTTCTTTTTTTCCAGCAGAGATAGACTCTCCTTAAAATACTTAGTGCAGGACCGCTGGAAAACAAGTGAAACCGAGCGAAGCTATTCTGCTTTAAGCAGAGCAGCAGGGTACTTCTTACCTCATCCCAAACAGGGCTTGCAGTTTACACACGAACTCGCATTTTCCAGGCGGGTTTTGATAACATTTCTGCTGCAGATGTTGAACCTACTGAGCTACCTTCTTGACTAATGGGAAGTTAACAAGCTAAAGTATTATTCTCCAGGACCTAAGAACAGAAGGTACCCTCACCCAGTATTTGAAAAACTTTCTGATCCAGTTTCAAGTGGAGGGTACAAACCACCACATCAAATATGAAAAGCGAGTTTGGAAGGCTCTGAAAATGGCGAGGCAGACAGATGGAGCAGGCACCTCGTTAAGAGACAACACTAGCGGGAGAGACAAGACAGAGAGAAATGGCAACACCCAAAGAACAAATCAACTACGAGGAGAGGCAGTCTGAAGACCATAACAGTCGTTAAAACACATAAATACACGAAACTCTGGCTACGAAGCAAGATCAGAATGTTAAACAAGAGTTTTAAAGGGGTGAGGGCAGTCAGGGTTGAAGAACACAACAAGCATCATAGACATGCCCTAATAATGCAGACTCGAATTTCGCTCTGTATTAGAAGATGCTGAAAAACTTAAATGTAAGTCGTTATCAGTGGGGAACACCAAAAGGGTGGGAGGTGAGGTGGAAGAGGAAGGAGATACCTACACAGCTGATTCAACAGATCCATGTGGGGGGCATGAAAGATACAAACGCACACAATAAAAGATGGGAACTAGAAACCTGACACAGTGTCAGAGGACTAAACACACCCATGAACAGGTCCAAAGTACACAATACATGAGAACAAATACAGGTGGAAATCACGCTGCTCCAAAAACCCATCTGACACTATGAGATTTAATTCCAAGCCCCTCCTAGTTCACGGTTTCTGTTTCAGTGTGCGGGTGGCTCGGGGTGGCATTCTGCTCTAGCATAAGTAGCGTTCTCTAATAGTATCTTGATCTATTAGTGATTTGTGGGTTTTAGGTTCCACCTGTGAGCTCTTCCTATTCCTACTGTTCCTCTCTCTTTAATTTCCAGGATTTTTGTGACGATGATATGATCGCAGTGTGTTGTGTCAGAGCCCTCTAGTTCTTCCATGACATTCTAATTATATCACTCCGTGCTCTATTTTCTAAATCTTCTCTTTTGTCTCGTAGGAGTCCCAAGCTTTTTTCCATGTCTCTCATTGTGTCTCTCATCTTGGGTTCAGCCTCCTCATGACTCTCCATTTCGTCCTTCAGCGGTAGACATAACTTCCATCAGTGTTTTACACATTTCATCTAGTTCCTGTTCAGATCTTCCTTCCATTCAGAACATGAGGCCTTCAGTATGATGATTGGCCAGTGAGATATTGTCTTTCCGGGTTGCCACCTTGTTTCTGCTTTGACTACGTTCTTCATGCAATTGTACACCTGGTGCATGTTTGGGTAAAATACATTTCAATAGTCTCTTTAGAACATTTAATTTCTGGGCTCTCGACATTTAGTTGTTCAGAGTAGCTTATTTTATGTGAAACATGAATGGGGATTTCCTTTCTTTCCTTTCTTGCAAAGTGTTCTTTTTTTGTTTGACTTTTTCACTCCCTACCTTCCTTATGCCGTCAGATGGCCTTTCCTGGGGCCTTACATATGGCAAAACACACAAGATGATGGACAGAATGTTGCACAATGGCAAAACATTCACCCCCAGTCACAGATCTAGGTTTAATTCATCGTTATTTTTCTCACCAAGCCACCCCAGTTCAGACATAGCCATATGAAAATCCGTCTTGACCCTGTGCCTCATGGGAACAGTCCAGCCCGAACTGCCAAGCCATGTCTTCCCTGGATCGGAATCAAGCATCCTAGGACCGGTTTCTGGCTATCAGCCGTCTTCAGCCAGGATAGCTTGACTCCAGTGGCATAGTGAGCACGGGACCCATGTCTGGGCATACCATTCCCACATAGGGTGAATAGCAAAACACACAAGATGATGGACGGAATGTTGCACAATGGCAAAACATTCACCCCCATTCACAGATCTGGGTTTAATTCATTGTTATTTCGCTCACCAAGCCACCCCAGTTCAGACAAGGCCATATGCAAATCAGTCTTGACCCTGTGCCTCATGGGAACAGTCCAGCCTGAACTGCCAAGCCATGTCTTCCCTGGATCGGAATCAAGCATCCTAGGACCGGTTTCTGGCTATCAGCCATCTTTAGCCAGGATAGCTTGACTCCAGTGGCATAGTGAGCACGGGACCCATGTCTGGGCATACTCTTCCCACATAGGGTGAATAGCAAAACACACAAGATGATGGACGGAATGTTGCACAATGGCAAAACATTCACCCCCATTCATAGATCTGGGTTTAATTCATTGTTATTTCGCTCACCAAGCCACTCCAGTTCAGACAAGGCCACATGCAAATCAGTCTTGACCCTGTGCCTCATGGGAACAGTCCAGCCCGAACTGCCAAGCCATGTCTTCCCTGGACCAAAATCAAGCATCCTAGGACCAGTTTCTGGCTATCAGCCGTCTTCAGCCAGGATAGCTTGACTCCAGTGGCGTAGTGAGCACGGGACCCACGTCTGGACTTACCTTTCCCACATAGGGTGAATAGCAAAACACACAAGGTGATGGACGGAATGTTGCACAATGGCAAAACATTCACCCCCAGTCACATATCTGGTTTTAATTCATCGTTATTTTGCTCACCAAGCCACCCCAGTTCAGACATGGCCATATGCAACTCAGTCTTGACCCTGTGCCTCATGGAAACAGTCCAGCCCGAACTGCCAAGCCATGTCTTCCCTGGACCGGAATCAAGCATCCTAGGACCGACCAATTGTAACATTGCCTAATGCGTTTTGGATCCTTAGTCCATGATCACCGGCTTGCATGGCACTGGAACAATACTGCATCCGAACACAGCTCATTTATACAATTCACTTTATTGCCCTCAGGTGGGTTGCTCAGACGAGCCTTTCAATTGCATTCTGGGTTTTGTGGTCCGAATACATTTTCAATCTGCCCCTCCAGTGAGTGTAACAATGCCATAATTAATCAAAATGTATTTTCCCTCCAGTGGGCTGCCATGCCACAGTTGTAGAAATAAAAAGTCAATCCCTAAGCCTGCCGTTCCGTTACCTGGCTCTAATGATTTTCCAATTCAGTACCGACTCGCTGCCATTAACGCGGTGTCAAGTCTTCATGGCTGGGCCCGCCGCTATGTATCCAAATTTTATTGTCCCAGATGAAGACACACTCAAACAGCAGGAATTACCTCACTCTGGCTGAAAAAATTGTAGCATTGCCTAACAGGTTTCGGAGTCCTTGATCACCGGCTTGCATGGCACTGGAACAATACTGCATCCTAACACAGCTCATTTATACAATTCGCTTTATTGCCCTCAGGTGGGTTGCTCAGACGAGCATTTCAATTTCATTCTGGGTTTTGTGGTCCGAATACATTTTCATTCTTCCCCTCCAGTGAGTGTAACAATGCCATTATTAATCAAAATGTCTTTTCCCCCACTTGACGAATCACCCCAAAACTTTCAAGAAAGCAACTGAAGTGACTGATAAATTAGTTTTGATATGTTTGTGAAGATTAATCAAACAGCGCAAAGTTATTAGCAAAAAAAACGCTTTTCTTATGGAAACTAGGTCCTAACTATAACTAACTACTGGTGACTGCCAGTAGGTTATATATATATAAATATATTCACTGAAAAAACTATAGGTTTCACACCAGTTATAGTTAGCTGTACATTTTACTCATACAAAACCATTGAAATGCCCCCGTTATAGTTAGTTGTACTCACTATAACTCGCGCGCCCGCAATCCACTGCTGATGATGTCACATATTACATCATTCATGACATGGTCAGTGACATCACTAATGACATCACTGATGACATCTCAATTGACATCACTGATGACACCACTGATGACATCACTGATGACATCATCCAGTGAATGTGGTTTGCTTTGATATTTAAATATGTGTGATAAATACACTACTTTGCATTGAAGAAAATATAAATGTATGGTGGATTTAGTAACAGTGTCATTGATTGTTTCCTTGACTAATTTGTAGAGTCTCACTTTATATAATGTGTAGTTACTAAACTGTGTGAAAGTCTTTATTGCTTTGTCTTAATTGCTATGTTAAAGACTATATTTGTTATTGGTTTCTTAACTGAGTATTTGTATGGGTAAATGAATGTCTATATGGTTTGGTGGGGGGTGTGTGATTGCCCAGAAATATGTGAATAGTTCATTCAGTAGGTAAATGAGGTTAGGACTACATTTTATAACAGTTGTTTCAGTGAGTGTATATGTTTATGGGTGTGGTGGTGATGAAAAAGTTCTCTCAATGGTACATCTACATTAAACTTGAAAAAAAAAGCAGTGTATCTTACAGTTATATCTAATTCAGTGAGCCTAAGACTTAGGGATTGTATGAGTCACTGTATGAATAACTGTATATTTCTAATAGTGATTTTATAACACACTAAGTGTGAGTTACTATCTATATGAATAGATGAAGTGGTGTTTGTATAAGTGTGTAGGTGAGTAAATGTAAGTATGATCCATTGTTTGCAAAAGTCAGTAAGATGTCTTTATAAGTGAATACAATGTGTGCTGGTGTGTAATGTTGAAATAGGCGTATACGTATATTTGATAGTGTTCTGTTAATTATTCACTGCATATAACACTGAATCTATAGGTAAGTGATTAAATGTGTGTATAGATCTATGAATCACTGAGTGGGTGTTTAGAAATTTCTATTGGTAAAATGTCCAGCTAACTATAACTAGTGTGAAACCTATGGTTCTTTCAGTGAATTTCAAAGGTTTTTTAAATGCTAATTCCTAAATATAATGTGTGTGAAACCTATGGTTTTTTTCAGTGAATTTGCAAGGTTTTTTAAATGCCAATTCCTAACTATACCGTGGCTGAAACCTATGTTTTTTTTAGTGAATTTCAAAGGTTTTTTAAATGGTAATTCCTAACTATAACGTGGCTGAAACCTATGTTTTTTTCAGTGAATTTCAATGATTTTGTAAATGATAATTTTTAAATGTATTAATTGTTATATTTTTTATACTGATTCACTACATTATTTTAAATTATTTATTTTTAGATATTTTATTTTTTAAATTACATTACATATTTTTAATGCTAATTCCTAAATATAATGTGTGTGAAACCTATGGTTTTTTCAGTGAATTTGCAAGGTTTTTAAATGCTAATTCCTAACTATAACGTGGCTGAAACCTATGGTTTTTTAGTGAATTTCAAAGGTTTTTTAAATGGTAATTCCTAACTATAACGTGGCTGAAACCTATGGTTTTTTCAGTGAATTTCAATGATTTTGTAAATGATCATTTTTAAATGTATTAATTGTTATATTTTTTATACTGATTCACTACATTATTTAAAATTATTTATTTTTAGATATTTTATTTTTTAAATTACATTACATAATTTTAATGTAAGTTGAAAAAAAATGTTTTACACCTCTCTGCAACGCAGCCCCCTGGCACGTTTGCAGAGGGGGAACTAATTCCCCTTGCATACTGGGGGTCCCTGGGGGGCAACTAGCCCACCTGGAACCTCCAGTATGCGCCAGGGGGCTGCATTGCAGAGAGGTGTAATGAGGCCACACCCTTTTTTACACCTCTCTGCAACGCAGCCCCCGGGCATGTTTGCAGAGGGAGAACTAATTCACGTTGCATACTGGGGGTCCCTGGGGCCAACTAGCCCACCTGAAACCTCCAGTATGCGCCAGGGGGCTGCATTGCAGAGAGGTGGGATTAGGCCACACCCTTTTTTACACCTCTCTGCAACGCAGCCCCTGGGCACGTTTGCAGAGGGGTAACTAATTCCTCTTGCATACTGGGGGTCCCTGGGGGCCAACTACCCCACCTGGAACCTCCAGTATGCGCCAGGGGGCTGCATTGCAGAGAGGTGTAATGAGGCTATGTCCCTTTTTACACCTCTCTGCAATGCAGCCCCCTGGCTCGTTTGCAGAGGGGGAACTAATGCGCCAGGGGGCTGCGTTGCTTTGCCCCGGGGGTGGCGGTCCCCGGGGCAGTATGAGGGGGATTGGGGTCCCCCCACACTTCTTCATCACTATGCCCCCGCGATTTGGTCCCCCCGGGGGGTAATTTGAAAAAAAACAGACCGGGTCTTTAAAAAAAATGTTTGGGCCTTGGGGGTCCTTGTGGGACCACCTGGGCAGGCCTAGGGGGTCAGGGTGTTTCTACCCTGCCCCCCTTTTGTGTTCTACATGTTTGTTTTTCTGCTTTCTTGTGCCTCGGTCTACCGAGCACAAGATGGCTGCCAACATTTCCTGGTTTGAAGTCTTGACAGTCAATGAGCATGCAGATTTCTCGGGAAGGTACGTGTACCGTACGTGTACCCCGTGATTTAAAAAAAAAGAATTTTGGTTTGGAGTGTTGACAGACAGTTGACAGCCAATCAGATGCAGCTCGTGCTTGGGAAGGTACGCGTACGTACGCGTATGGTACGTTTACGGTACGCAGACCGGTATGCTCACGGTATGCAGACCCGTACGCGTACGGTACGCGCCTATAGATATATATATATTTTTTCTTTTGATTTTCTCAGGCACTACTGGAGGGATTTACACCATTTAAGCAAAAGCGTGATCTGTGAATCAGACTCTACCATTTTACCAAATTTCTGGTAATTCCGTTCACTAGTTCGGGCTGTAGCCATGTCTAATCGTCCCATGGAAATTAACATGGGGAAAACACGTTTTGGGAACCCCCTTTTTTCTCAGCCCCCACTTGACAAATCCCCCAAAACTTTCAGGGAAGGAGCGGTGTAGAGCGGGCCATCTTCTTTGAGAAATTTGCGAAGATTCATCAACCGGCGCCAAAGTTATTCCAAATAGAATGTTGTGGATTTCCTATGGAAACTAGGTCCTTACTATAACTACCTACTGGCGACCGCCAGTAGGTAATATATACATATATATAGATAGATATATATATACTCCCGCATCACTTGATTCCAACACCACGTGCATCCATTGGGGGCGGAATCATGCCCCTATAATAATTAAACATCAACAAAGAATTATGCCTCACTCAAGGAGCTTATTTTTCAAAGCTTTTTAATACACCACGAACACCAACGCGTTTTGGCATGATACGTCTTGATCACAGTAGGTGAGCCCTTCTACCATTTCTCTATTTATACAACCCACCTAGCTTATAATGAAGCCTTGTGTGATATGTATTTTTAATTATGTAAGTTAAAAATAATTTGCCAAACACAAATTACAGCAAAATGTCCTGATTGCTTCATGCGCACATTTTGACATTTGATCGGGGGTAAATGTTAACACACACTGATACATTTCTCCCAAGTTTTTCTTGTTCATTATTTCATTTCTGTGAGTTATTACTATATCTTAATTCCATGAGGACAAATATACTCAAGTATTATTGATCAGTGCATTTCCCTGTGTATTTACCTATTCAGTGCGCAAAAATTGTTCTATAACTTTCCTGCCAGCTGCATGTTTTCTAAACAAACCATAATAAAATTATATATATGCATCTGCGCATAGAGTGGGCTTGCAATAAGTCGGCTTCATCGGTTGATCTACTCCGGTGTCATTCACATTTTGCTTCCACCCACCACAGAGTACACTAGGTCAGCCCTTTTCAGACACCGGCTTTCATCTCTGTAAGTGATGGCAATTTGCTTGTGCATTTCCACCTAAAATGTATCATGTTCATTTCATTTTAAGATTTGTATTTATTTTTGCAATGGGTTACTTCTGGGTTTCACAGGCACAAGAACTTACAGTGGGCATACAACCCGCCTGTTGCTTACCATTAGCTAGCTGTATTGTAACTCTCATTTGCTTGTTTTTATTCTTTGGCTTGCCATTCTCTTCTTGTATTAGCCCCTTCTCTTCAACATGTCCTCGTTACCATCCTCTTGAGGGAATGAATTGTATTCTTTCACTGCTTACTTTTAGGAACGGTATCGGAAAAGAAGGGTTTACCCAATAAAGTCACTGGGACCTGGGTATCTAGCGTTAAGAAGAAGGGGTCCCAGTAAGGAAGACGTATAAATAGAGACAATTTTAAATAAAGTAAATGAAAATAAATGCATCTATAATGTTTTATTCACATTATAGGGAAAGGTAATCAAAACCAAATATACAATTTACAGTTGTATCAGTGCCCCTGAGGGTAAGGTGGACGTGCAGTCGTGAGGGTAGTAAAGGGAGGGATAGTGACAATAAAAGCACGTATTATTCAGACATTCATATGAGTTCCATGTCGAATAGACAGCAGAAAGATCATAAATCAACACAAAAGTTCACAATACACATGCCCCAAGGTCCATACTATGCAAGAATTATGGGTAGGAGGAGGCTGTGTTTTAAGGTAAGAAAGTCGACGTTTCGACCCATGGAAGGCAGGAATCAGTGAAATCCTTGCAGGTGGGTCTTCATCAGGACGGGAGTGGGGTAGTGGGGCAGACAACCTAAATTTAAATAAATATATTGGGTCAGTGTAGTACTATCAGAACTGAGTAATTCGTAATTTACATAAGGGTATACATGTTATCTAAACAAACCTGAATATATCAGTGTTGATGGGTGGTAATCATTTGACGAGGTCGATATTAGCATTCAATCCTAAGTAAGAAATTAAACAAGTGTTCATTAGAACTATAATTGGATTTTAAGTGTGCTCATGTCAAGAGCTAGGGGAGAGAAAGAAGATCTCTTGACTTACTTGAAAAGTAAAGTCCAATATCCCAAATGGGTAAGGCGAAACGATCCGGGTGCTGGACAGGGAGGGACCACTCTACGCATCTGAATAAAGGAGGACATTCTTCAGATTGGAAAATGGCCATGGTAGAAAATGCTAAAGATCGAATTTAAAGGATGACAATAATTGGTAAGGCTTACCGATTTTCGTAAAGTTAATCTTGTGTCCCCGGTGCAGGAAAGGATAAGTCAGGATCCGTATCCTGGTAAAGTGGAAACACGGGGAGGCCGTCATTATTAGAGTCTTATCGGGTTGAAAGTACATGAGTCAATGTTAATATAGGGAGCCGTGCGGGAAGGAAGGCTTACCGGTCTGTTGCGGCTCAATCGAAGTGAAGCGTCTCTCTCGGCTGCCTCGAGGAGAACGCCGAACTTCCTGGTGTGACGGTTGTCATAGCACCAGGGGGTCACGTGGTCATGGTTAGTGAAAAAAGACTCAGAGAGTCGGTTGTAGTCATGGTAACCCGTATGGAAGTGAATATACAACGGAATCATTAAACCGAAGTCCATTTCACTTAGGTAATAGCCATTGGGTGAAACCAAAAGCAATTAAATATTTCAGTCTGTCAAGGATGGGTATAAGTGAAAAATCAATCGAACACGACCCAATTGGAGTCCCTGGTTCATCTTATGGGCATACCAGGGCTGTTTGGCTATTAAAAGGAGGTGTGAATAGTCAGGGAACGGGTCGGTAAGGCATAATCCAAGAATGATACATGTGTGGGTAAGTTCGCACCCTCACATAGAGGGATAAACTCAGTAATCAATTAAGCATTGATACGCTAAGCGTGGTCATAAACATTTACACTGCGAACCTGTCACAGGACTGTTAATGTCAGAGCCAGACTCCGCAGGATCCGATTGTAGCAATATGGGTTCCACCTCCTGACCTCACCAACACCCCCCGCATTACACAGGGTGTTCGAGTGATCAAGCGAGGGATAATAACAAAACAATAACCAGGAAGGGAAGGAAGGGGACAGCTGGGAAGGGATGGCTAAAATGAGAAAATACACACCGTTAATACACAGGCATTAATCCTACTCTCATGTCATTCTCGCTATCCTCCCTTCGTCCTGTATTCACCTGCATGTTTGGAAAACACTGCTCCACTCTTTGATTAGTACCTCGTACTATCACGAATAAACAGCCCCCTATATGAAAATAAGACAATTATTACTGTTATGGCCAACATTCAAAGGGGTATGAATAATGAAGACCACACCATGAACCACACCTACCATCCTGGTTTGTTTGAAGTGTGCTAACGTGAATATTCCCAATGTATATTTTCCACTCTTTTAAAAGGCAGTTCCTTAGAAATGATAAGTGCTTCCCCAACAATATCGTGCTCCAAAGAAAAAAAACAAACAAGGGTTCCAAAATAGAAATCAATGCGTGTCGCCACACTCTGTACACGGTATAATGTAGCCTCCTACTACAATCATCCGTGATTCAGTTAAATAGAATATCCAAATACTCCTCCGATTATGATTAATCCAATGTTCCAATATTACCAAACACGGCAGAATGTAGGGCGCTACCCCACTATCCTCCGCTCTGGCAAAAGTGAAGTCAATTCCTCCCTTCGTCCTCGGAGACAATATACGACGGTCTTATCTTACCGTATCTCTCAGTGCAAGGAAGGAACAGTTCAAACACAATCACAGCGAGCCCGCTGTAACCTTCTCAACAGAGGTTCCTCCCTTCGTCCTGCTCTGGCGGAACGAGACGCCAAATAAAGCGTGGCTGTTCCAAACACAGTCAGCCCTTCGGTATCTGATGGCAGTTGGCTGAAACTCCTTTTTACACAGCCAAGGGAATTCTGCTCCGTTCTCTGAAGTCGCTCTGGATACAGCGACACAACCTTCTTCCAGGAAACTCCAGCTAATACAAAATTACGTGCAATGTCTAAAGGCCACGCCCCCTCTTTATCCCACTACAAGGTACAGGGAATTCTGGGCGATGTAGTTTTAACATTGGGCAGGCGCGTTATTATTTCCAAATCCTGACAGTATGTCCCCGTCCCTAGCGCCTCCTAGGACCTGGCTTATCCGGACAATGCCAATGGAAGGATCTCACAGCTCTAGGGGCATGCACATTGGACCAGGGCTCCCAGGAATCATCCTCCACACTATATCCCTTCCAGGATACCAAGTACCAGAGCACGCCTCTGCGCATTTTGGAATCTCGTACACCCCCAACCTCATACATCACTGGGTCTGTTGAAGCTATTGCCTGCACTTCCACCTCTTTTGATACCTCTGGTAAAGTCCGTCTAGACTGCGCACAGACCCGACAGGTAGGTACGTTGGCCCCAAATACCAGATCCATACCACCCTTGTCCTCCTGATATGGGGGCAAAGATACTGCTTGTGTTGTACTGTAAACATCCTTCTCGGCTGCAATGGCCACAAAAAACGGACTAGCCAATACTGCTACATGAGAAACCACCCTGGGAACTAAGTGCTCATGGCAAAATTCAGGCAAGAAATGAATCGTTCTGTTTTTCCAATCTAGCGTAGGATTGTGATGCTTCAACCAGGGCATACCCAGAATGATCTCAAACTGAGGGGCGTCTATAATGTTCAATTCCAACAACTCAGAGTGCCTCCCCTCTTCCACCTCTATGGATACCAACAACTCCGCTGTTTTTTCAGTGATGAGTCCAGATGAAATTGGTAGCCCATCAACCGCCAACACTTCCTCTGGATAATCCCTGAGAACCCTTGGTAATCCTAATCGTGAGACCAACCCGTTATCTATGAAGTTGCCAGTGGCACCAGAATCTAACATCACTAAGACTGTATGAGTTCTATGTTCACCTTCGACCAGCATGTTAAATACAAAATGTGCCTCTGTTTCACTTATCCCCTTAGTGGATAAGGAAGTAAGCTTCCACTGAGAGTTTTCATCTTCTCCTTTGTGCGGGGAATCCCTACCCTCCGACGCCTGTACTGTAGAATGGACTGCCATTTTCCTGTTCTTATCCCAACTGTTAACACCCTTATTTCTCACTGGACACTCCCTGACATAGTGACCTTTTCTGCCACAATACATACACAAACCATGGGCCCTCCTACTTTCTCTTTCATCTCTGGACAAGGGGGCCCTTAAGGCACCTATTTCCATGGGTTCTGGTTCTGGGTCTGTTGTACTCCGTATCTTGGGGGAATAATGGTCATAACGATAACTCCCCTTTTCCCCTCTCCTCCTATCCCCACTTCTATCAGAAATTCTGCTATCCAATCGTAATGCCAAGTTTATCATATCTATACAACAAGTGGGTTGAGGGTCTATCTGAGCGACCATATCCTTGATCTCATCTCTGAGCCCTTGATAAAAGAGAGACATACGTTTTCCTTCTGGCCACTCAGACTCTGCCACCAGGCGATTAAAGGATGTTAAATAAGTGATTAGTTCTCCTCTACCCTGTTTTAACTCCATTAATTCTTTGTCAGCACTAAAGGTATTTGCCCTCCGGTCGAATACCTTTTCGAATTCAGTTCTAAATGCTGACCAGTCGGAGAGTATAGCATCATCATTCCTAACCAGAGGAACGGCCCAATTAGCGGCTTCGCCTACCAAATACGAAATGGCGAATGCCACCCTGGAATGGTTATTCGGGAATGCCGCAGGTTTGCAAGAGAAATGGAGCAAAACTTGAGTGAGAAACACCTGTATTTTAAGGGGATCCCCTGCATACCGCTCGGGAGTAGCCAAAGGAATGGGGGGGGGGATAGTGACTTGAACTTGAGCTGGACCGGAGGAAAAAGGGTTTTTTGACAACTGTTCTACCCTGTCCTTCAATGCAATAGCCTCAGTCTTAGATGCAGCCAATTCCTGCTGCACCAACACTAATGCATGCAGTACATCCTCCAAGGTGGCCATATCGGCAACAATCGAACCAGGCGGAGTACAATTCGTGGGCACGTAATTCTGTCAGAGCCAGACTCCGCAGGATCCGATTGTAGCAATATGGGTTCCACCTCCTGACCTCACCAACACCCCCCGCATTACACAGGGTGTTCGAGTGATCAAGCGAGGGATAATAACAAAACAATAACCAGGAAGGGAAGGAAGGGGACAGCTGGGAAGGGATGGCTAAAATGAGAAAATACACACCGTTAATACACAGGCATTAATCCTACTCTCATGTCATTCTCGCTATCCTCCCTTCGTCCTGTATTCACCTGCATGTTTGGAAAACACTGCTCCACTCTTTGATTAGTACCTCGTACTATCACGAATAAACAGCCCCCTATATGAAAATAAGACAATTATTACTGTTATGGCCAACATTCAAAGGGGTATGAATAATGAAGACCACACCATGAACCACACCTACCATCCTGGTTTGTTTGAAGTGTGCTAACGTGAATATTCCCAATGTATATTTTCCACTCTTTTAAAAGGCAGTTCCTTAGAAATGATAAGTGCTTCCCCAACAATATCGTGCTCCAAAGAAAAAAAACAAACAAGGGTTCCAAAATAGAAATCAATGCGTGTCGCCACACTCTGTACACGGTATAATGTAGCCTCCTACTACAATCATCCGTGATTCAGTTAAATAGAATATCCAAATACTCCTCCGATTATGATTAATCCAATGTTCCAATATTACCAAACACGGCAGAATGTAGGGCGCTACCCCACTATCCTCCGCTCTGGCAAAAGTGAAGTCAATTCCTCCCTTCGTCCTCGGAGACAATATACGACGGTCTTATCTTACCGTATCTCTCAGTGCAAGGAAGGAACAGTTCAAACACAATCACAGCGAGCCCGCTGTAACCTTCTCAACAGAGGTTCCTCCCTTCGTCCTGCTCTGGCGGAACGAGACGCCAAATAAAGCGTGGCTGTTCCAAACACAGTCAGCCCTTCGGTATCTGATGGCAGTTGGCTGAAACTCCTTTTTACACAGCCAAGGGAATTCTGCTCCGTTCTCTGAAGTCGCTCTGGATACAGCGACACAACCTTCTTCCAGGAAACTCCAGCTAATACAAAATTACGTGCAATGTCTAAAGGCCACGCCCCCTCTTTATCCCACTACAAGGTACAGGGAATTCTGGGCGATGTAGTTTTAACATTGGGCAGGCGCGTTATTATTTCCAAATCCTGACAGTTAAAGCAGTATCGATGGTGCAGGAATAATCAGGGGAATGGTCAGTAAGGCGTACTTCAAAATTAGTGCATGCGTGGGTGGGTAGGCATCGTAGCAATTAAGTATTGATACGCTGAGCGTGATCATGAACAATTGCACTGAGGTAATATGAATTTTTATGGTCAATTGTGTCCTCTAACGTAGACCCCAACGGCTCCATGTACGTGCTTCAAGTACATGTATGTTCCCTCCACAGCCAGCTATGAAGACGCATTTACATTTGCGTCCAACGTTAACATGTCCTCTTTCAGATCCACCATGAATGGGTCAAATATTCAGTTCCTAAGTATGCCTTGCCACCGTCTTTACATGGTGCACTTTCACGTTTTTCTGGCTCTGGCGAGTTAGGCCCTGATTCCTGCCATCGAGCCCTTTCTGCCTTCTGCCTTTGAAAGCTGCAGCCTGGACCTGCATCTGTATCCCTGACCCTTGCCTTACTTCCTGTGCGGCGAGCGGTGCCCGGCTCGGCCTGCTTGCCTGCCAAGACTGTATTCAGCCTTCAAGGTATCTGCTCCGCTCCTCGAAAATACATTCCTGTCTAGTAGTTTAGGTAAATATCCTTCCCAGCTGCAGAGCAAAGGGCCCGGCCTTTCTGTATCCATGCAAGTAATTCATAGCTCCTGTTACCATGGTAGGCCCACGCCCCCTCGCTTTACACGTAGACACGTAGTCACATATGCACGCACTAGCAGTCAGTATAGAATAGCCTCTGCCCAAGAGACCTTTCCTTCTAGATAATACAGTTCCTCAAACACAAGGTATTAGATATGATTTGGGTTTAGGTTGTTCTGACACGCCAGACTCCTGTCTCCCTGTATAGCGCAAATGTCAAGTCCCCTTCACCCTCCAGTTCCACGTCAATTACACGTCATGCTGCTGCGCGCGCATCTCTGCCACATATTTCTGCTGACACTGCAGGATTCGTCCATGGATCCACCTACTCATGCTAATCTTATGTGACGTTTCTAGCACACACCTCCGTGTACGCCCTCGTGCACGCCTCCTGTTACGTACATGTGTTCTTATCTCTCTTCTCTCAGCTGTTACGCCTTCTGCATTCTTAATCACTATATGCATTGACTATATATATGATATCCTGTTAATAAAACGTTGTACATGTCCATGTCCATTCCCTTCCTGAACCCTTGTGGTGATGGAACATGATACCTGGTTCGAACCAATTCCATTTTAAGGAATAAACCCTTTATAACCTCAAATGCCACAGACTCTGCCTCTCATTTTTGACTGAGTTATTCTTATTGAACTTTACCGCATAAAATTCCGCATAGGTAAATTAGATTTACCACATAATTGGCGCCCGAATAGGGACCCCTTCCCCACCTTACGCGCCGGCGGTGCGTTGCAGGCCTGGTCCCCTGCCACAGCCGTGAAGGACAACTACGCGTACCCGCAGGATTTCCTGTATCTCCCTCAGGCCAACGGAGGTGACTGAGGCTGCGATCGACACCCAGACGAGGCGGTGAGGAGTGCGGAGGATCCCAACCAGAGCCCAGCCGAGAGAGCAAGGTCCGAGGTATTCAGAGGCCCACCAGTTCCGAAGTTCCGAAGTACCTAAGTCCAGAATCGAGGTCGAGTCCAGTCCAGTCCGGTCCAGTCCAGTGTCGAGTTTCCGAGGCCTTCCGTTCCGTGCTTCCCGGTGAGTACCGTTGCTGGGGACGCATCTAGACGGGTGCATTAAATTATGTCCGGTCAAGACGAGTTTGGGTACACAGACCCGGTCTGCACTGTTTAGCAGTGTATCTGTACTGTTTAGCAGTATATCCAGTATTCCGCTATCAAGTTATTGTTCGTTTTCCGAAATGTTTCAATGTGTTTTAAATGTCGTGGTATGAGTGATTGTTTGATTTTCATTTACTGTGTTTATTGTATTAGTTGTGTTCAAATCCGAGTAAGTATCACGTATCAAGTATCACGGCTGAAAAATGCCGCTGTTTTCTAAACTGAAACAGATAGGAACTAGAAAAGGGATACTCGAGGAAGCTGTTCCCATCCCACCCAGGGACACTCCCGGATATTTTATGTACCACAAACACGGCTTAGACGCTGTATTGTATCTCGATTTGTGGGTGGACTACACCAAAGATCTAGCAGAGAATCAGAGATGGCCCGTTACAGGGACATGGGATGCCGAGTGCATCTTGAGAGTAGAAGAAGCTTTATGGAAAAAGAAAGCCAGACAGTCACAGAAAGATGCCATTGAATTATGGCGTAAAGAATCACACAGACGGACAGAGAAAGCACTCAGAAAAGCAGAGAGAAGTAAAGAGGAATCTGAAAAAGCCAAAGAAAAAGAACTACTAGAAGAAGGAGACCGAGTTAGGATAGAGCAACACGATAGACGTAGAAATGCTATTATGACAGGATTGTATCCAGTCCTGGCCGAGGGCCGGCCCAAGGTGACCCCGGAAGTACCGAATAATCTGCCCCCTCCATTGGTTCCGACTAAATTACGTCACAAGACCGAAGCAGATATTTTCCTTTCTTCCTATTTAGACGATGTAGCACCCGCATATACCAATGTTCCACCTGCACCTATACTTCCCCAACGACAGACCACTCCTCCACCACTTCCTGCATCCCCCATTAACCCTATTAATCCGCTTAATCCTTTCGGGTCTGACACGACCCTACAGACAGATCATGCTCAAGCCTCCGCCTCAGGAGGCGCCTCAGGAGGTTACCATACTCCACCACCAGCACAGCGTTTAACTATTAGAGAACTAGCAAAGCAACGTACCCCGAGAGCAGTCCCAATGGAAAAGCTTAAAGAGTACCTTACAGACTGTAGATATGATCCAGTACCAGGCAAAGACGATTGCATGATATTAGCCTCAATACGTATAAGACGTGCTGCAAACTTTTTAGCTTTATTTCCAGGAATGATAAATCATCTAGACAGGATATATCGTTTTGTTTTGACTGAAGAGGGTCCGGAAAGTATTCAGGAGGCCATGGCACATCAGAAAGTAGACATCCAAAGTATGATTTTAAGATTCCTCATAAACTGTTTCATAAGAGAACGAGACCGGCCTGGTGTAGATAAAGATGAGATGGAGGTGCTAACTACATGGGGTCAGAATATTGCAGACGGAAAACATGATAAACAGAAATGTATAGAAGCCATGTACAGAAAGATCCGTAAAGAAATAACAGAGTTTCATGAAAGGGAGAAAGTTGAGAGTGAAGCAGATAATAACAAGAATGACTCTTCAGAGGAGGAGGAGCTAGAAGTAGAGGTAGACAAAGGTACGATAGCATATGTAGGAAAGGGTAGATCTTTTAATAGAACGATACGCCCAGAAAGCAAGAGAGTTTTTCACGCTGCTATGTCAAACCCGAAGACTCCTGAACATCTATTTCAGGCTACCGATAAAATACTTCAAGAACGAATGGGGTACTATGTACTCGATTCCATGGATGAGCAAGAATTAGCCAGGTCAGCAGTACAATGGGCTGACAATTCTGATAAATATAGTGATGACGCATTAGCGCAAACGTTTTTGAATCTTTCCCCAGATGAACAGCGACTAGCTAGTATGTATATGATACAACACCTCCTTATATTGTATAAGAGCCAACATTCTGATCCAGGTCCCTTACCTGATGTACTAATAGAGTTACTCATGAACAAATGGAGGGGCCTGGGTACCGATTTAATTAAGGTAATTCTAGAACATCGACACAGATATAGTGCCTTCTTGAATCCACAGTTTGTTTCAGCTCCACCCACAGAAAGAAAAATGTTTTACATAGACAGACAAAATCCCTTGCGAGAAGTGCATCCAGTCAGGAATACTGATAATACCTTTAGACGTGTGTTTGTCTACACGCCCATAACTAAAATGGAATTATTGGAAATGAAGAAACTAGTGCCCAGTCACGATAAAGACCCTGCAGGTTTCCACCGTGAAATAAAGGACATGTTACTCATGGGTGATTATACCTATCCCGACATCATGAAAATATTGAAAGTATTATTGCCTGCCGGTATTTACGAGAAACTCAAAGAAAAAGAATGGGAGGTGGGAGACGCAAAGATTGATTGGGCTGCATTAGAGAACGAAGAAAATACTCGAACCCCAGGTTTAGGTCTTGGGGATAAAACTAAGGCATTACCAGGATTGTTAGTACAGGTCTTGCCACGATGATTAGCAACGAAAAAGGAGGACTGGGATGCAATCTCAGCCTGCAAACAGAAACCCGATGAAGACACTAGTGATTTTTATTCCCGATTTGAGAAATGTTTTATTATTAATAGTGGACTGAAAGCAAGTAGCGAGTCATATCCACACCTTTTTGTATCCAAGTTAGTCGAAAATTCCCTGCCCCAAGTTAAGAATCGTGTACTGAAAGTCGAGAGCACATGGCAAGCAAACCCGCCTTCCCAAATGTTACAAATGTTACAGTACCACCAGAACAGAATTAGAGAAGAACATGATCACGAACAAAGACGTATGAAAGACACGAAAATGAAAATGCTAGTTGCCCAGTCAGTTCCAGCTGACGGTCAGAAAAAGGGTATGACACAGTCCAATAATTCAGCAGCTCCTGTTAAAGGGACATGCAACTATTGTAAACAGCCAGGTCACTATATAAATGAATGTGCAGTTTTGAAACATAATATAGCTACAGGTAAAACTAAAGAAAGACCGCGTCAACCTAGACAGGACCAGGTCCAACAACAAGTACCACAGAATATCCAGCCTATGCATGCTCCACAACAGACAGTACAGACCATAGCGGTACCACAGCCACAACCAATTGCCGCAACACAACATGCAACACAGCAGATGTACCAGTATGCTCAAACTGATTATCCCGATTATCAGCGATATACATGAAACAGCCTAGAGAGGGAAGTTGGCTTGCCTCTTATTGAGGTTCCTGTAGATCAAGAGGGTCCTTACGTGCATAGTCAAGTATTAGGAAAAGATAGAAAGTTTTTGATTGACACAGGGGCAAGCAGAACAACAATAAGCCACGACGAGGTTCCAGGGGCACCCCTCTCAGGCTCACAGAATGTTTCCCTTGGATTTTCAGGCAAGCCTATTGTAAATGAAGTATCGAAACCAGTACCACTTTTAGTTGGTCCGTTGTCTCGCACTACAGATTTGTTATTAACGAAATCATGTCCAGAAAACTTGTTAGGTATCAAGACACTGAAAGCTCTAGGAGCTGTGATTTGCTGTTCTCCGGAAGGAGTAAGACTGTTTTTGCATGACTTCAAGGGTCACTATGTGTTGAGAGAAATTGATCCCAGATTACAGAATGTTCCTGCACATTTATGGGCACAAGGCCCCACTGATGTAGGTTGTATGCACATTACACCATATCGAGTCACACTCAAGCCAGGAGTAGTACTACCACGAATCCGACAATACAAGTTACCCCCAGATGCTGTAGCGGCTTTACTGAAAATCATTGACGAGCTCATTGCACAAGGAGTGGTTGTTGAAACCAACTCGAATCTATGTAATTCCCCTATCATCCCTATTCTTAAACGTACTGATTCAAATGCACCTCCTGTTTATCGATTAGTTATTGATTTACGCGAATTGAATAAATGCATTGTACCACAGTATCCTGTGGTTCCAGACATCTCTTCATTATTGACTGCTATTGATTCAGAGGCAACGTTCTTTACAGTAATTGATCTGAAGAACGCCTTCTTTAGTGTCCCCATTGATCCGGAAACCCAATATCTCTTCGGATTCTGTTTAAATGGCCGAAGCTTCAAATTTGCACGCGCACCTCAAGGATTCACAGAAAGCCCCAGCATCTATAGCCAAGCACTGAAAAGACAACTTGACAGTATTCACATGCCTGATAACACCGCCCTACTTCAGTATGTCGATGATCTATTGATCACCGCCCGAAGTGAACCTGAATGTGAACAAGCATCACTGACGGTTTTGCATTTCTTGGCTGACAAGGGACACAAGGTGTCTCCTTCGAAGCTGCAATTCTGTGTTCAGCAAGTGGTTTACCTTGGGCACTTGCTGTCCAAAGGGGGGAGACAGCTAACACCTGACCGCATCCAGTTAATTGTAAACATGTCACAACCCAAGACACAAAAGGAGGTACGAGCCTTTATAGGCCTCACCTCTTACTGTAGACAATGGATTCCTCAGTATGCATTTCTAGCCAAGCCACTCATACAGTTGACAACTCAGGAGGCAGCGACATCGACTGTCCTCCCTTGGACTCAGGAACATACACAAGCTTTTGATGACTTAAAGAAAGCCTTATGTCAAGCACCAGCTTTAGCGACACCATGTTACAGCAAGCCTTTTACACTTTTTGTCACAGAACGCGAAGGTACTGCATTGTCAGTACTCACCCAAGATCAAGCAGGTTCACACAAACTGTGTGCTTATTTTTCTAGTACATTAGATCCAGTAGCCCAGGTGCTGCCTGCGTGCTTGAAATCAGTAGCAGCGACAGCTCTAGCAATCAGACAAAGCGATTCCATAGTGTTAGGACATCAATTGACAGTACAAGTTCCACACTCCGTGGAAGTTCTTTTAAACCGAACACAGACCCAGCACTTGACTATAGCACGACTGACAGGTTATGAATTGACATTGTTTCAGCCACACATAGAAATCAGACGTTGTAATACATTGAATCCTGCTACACTTCTGCCATTAAGTGAGACAGATCCATTGGCGCATGATTGTATTGAAGTCATTACCATCACGACGAAACCCAGACAAGACTTGACAGATACCGCATTACCAGATCCAGACCTGACACTTTATGTGGATGGTTCATGTATGAGAACAAGTACAGGAGAGTTAGTGGCCGCATATGCAGTCACGACAGAAACTGAAGTCATAGAAACGAATTGTATTGACACCCTGTCCGCTCAAGCAGCAGAGCTCATTGCTCTGACACAAGCCTGTATTCGAGCAAAGAACAAGAGAGTTAACATATACACAGATTCACGTTATGCATTTGGAGTCATACACGACTTCGGTGTACTCTGGCGAGAGAGAGGTTTTTTGACCTCTCACGGAGCCAAAATCCAGCACGGTCCCCTCATTCAAGCTCTGTTAGACGCAATACATTCGCCTACAGCGATATCCATCATGAAGTGCAAGGCACATACGAAAGTCACAGATACCATTTCCCAGGGTAACGACCTGGCAGATCGAACAGCCAAGCATACCGCTCAGACTCAGACTCACACAACTGACCTGACAAAGACAATAGTCCCAACACCAACACATTGCATGACAGTTAAGGATCCCGCCCTAGATGTAATTGACATACAGACACATGCTACACCAGACGAAATCAAGAAATGGACTGAACTAGGAGGGATCCAGACAGAACAGGGAAGGATGACGAAGGGGAAATCTACATGGTTTCTCCCTGACTCAATGGTTCAGGTTATCATTAACACAGTACATAGTCCTGCACATTTAGGAGAAAAAGCCATGTTAGACAGTATTCAAAACCTTTGGTTCAATAAGCATTTACGAGCAGCAGCAAAACAGAAAGTGCGTACTTGCATGATCTGTTGTCAGTTCAACCCAGGTAGAGGCATTCCCGTAGAGCAAGGTGGTTTTCATCCTCCCGATCACCCTTTTGAAGTCCTCCAGATGGATTATATCCAGATGGAACGTTGTCGAGGATTTAAGTATGTCCTCGTAGTTGTATGTGCACTTTCCCGTTGGACAGAAGCATATCCAGTCCCAGATTACACTGCTCCGACCACTGCCAAGCAGCTGGTTCGTGAATTCTTCCCCAGGTATGGTTTGCCCCGTATCGTATACTCAGATAACGGTCAGCCATTCTCGTCCGAGCTTATGAAGCAGGTATCACTCCTGCTAGGCTATCAGTGGAAGTTCCACTGTGTCCGACATCCCGAAGCAGCAGGTCTCGTAGAGGGACATAATCAAACTCTGAAAATTCGTCTTGCCAAAATCTGTAGAGAGAAAGGCGTTGACTGGATAGTAGCTTTACCAGTTGCACTCTTTTACATGAGAATGGTAGCACACTCCAGAACAGGGCTATCCCCGTACGAGGTGGTCTTTGGTAGGCCACCGAATATGTGGGGGACGCCTTTGCTGAGAAAAATTACTGATGTTGACTGTAACATGCTGACAGATTACCTTGCTTCCTTGATGTCTGCACTACAATCATGTCGTTCACAGGTTGCTGCAGTTTTTCCCGACAACACCGAGGTGAAGCCACATGAGGTTGTTCCGGGGGACCTGGTGTTCGTGAGGAACTTCGACAGGAGAAGTCCGCTGGAGCCCCGTTGGCAAGCGCCGAAGCTCGTGTTATTGACTACAAGGACAGTGATCAAAGTAGAGGGCCGTAAGGGCTGGCTTCACTCGAGTCATGTTAAAAAATGCCATGGACTGCCGCCAGATTTAGACTCCCAGCCCTGCCCTCCTCCACAGACTGACTCAAAACTCCCCCTGGCAGAGAAAACTTCTTCTCAGGAGTATAAATTAAAGTTGAGGTCTAGCAAGTCAGACCGTTTAATTGTTTAAGTCCTCCCCTAGGTGAATCGGTTAGACAAGTTTCTGACATGTATCCCCTAGACCCCAATAGAGAGAGAGATAGACAGAAACAGCTCAAGAAACGTGAATATTGTAAATCACTTCGAAGTCACTGTATTGTGATATTATTGATTATGTTTTTTCTGAGTCTTATGATTATTGCTGCAAGTATACTACTTCATGTATATTATCCTATTTTCAAACGTGCACATTCTTCTTCAAATGACACTGTCGAGCACACTTTCAGTGAACTACCCCCGCATGAGTTGTTCTACCGACTTGCGCTGCGCAACAATACATTCATCAGTATGTTACACCACTCCCATCAGACCAGCAATGCTACTAATTGTTGGATATGTGGCCGACTCCCTCCCTATCAGAAATACAAGGGAGTTCTGCCCCTCTTTCCGTACCCGTTCACACACAATGGTTCCTGTGGTGCATGGTTTAGTTTAATGAGCTCTTTAGACTCCAATTCCGTAGTTTACCAGGGCAACTGGGTATGGGGAAACCTGAATACAGTTCTGCATAAAATATGTTTCCCTGACAAGGAGGGTCTTCCCAAAAGGACAGGGACTGGTCTAGAAAACGAAGTATATGGATTAGGTAACTTTACACTTAACCTCATGATTCTGAATGTTGAATCCGAAGCCGAACCAGTCTTACCCGCTATGTCAGTGTTACCAGTCAAAGGTGAATTATGTGTCAGAAAGAATGGTTCAGTACACCTAGGTCATAGCACATGTACTACTGTGATTGAATTCAGTGATAAAGGCAAGTCTACATTCAAGGCTTCCCGTCATTCCTATTTTGTTTGTGGTCATACAGCATATATACGTTTACCTTTAGATTGGGATGGCACTTGTTACATTGCCTTCCTTCTGCCACCTGTCTTCCTAGCCCCTCCTGATTATCATAGGGACTCCCATCTAGTACACAATAGACCCCAGAGAGATCTCCCGATTGTCGACTATATTGAAACGGCATGGGAGCAGTATACAGATTTCAATAAAGGTTTCTTTCCCTACTTAGGTGCTGTCTTCAATAGTAAACTGATACGTAAATTAACTAGAACCCTTGAAGCAGTAGTGAATGAAACTACTTCCGCCCTAGGCAACTTAACAGAGGAGCAGTCTGCTATGCGGATTGTTGTTCTTCAAAATCGTCTCGTCCTTGACCTCATCCTGGCCGATAGGGGCGGAGCCTGTAGAGTCATCGGATCGAGCTGCTGTGTTTTCATTCCAGAAAACGCACCATCAGTATATAGAGCCATAACCCATCTTCACAAGATTGCAAGTCAGATACACCAGAATCCAGGCACCTGGACTTGGTCCGGTTGGTTCTGGAGCGTGTTATCAGCCTGGGTATGGAAAGTCCTATCCTTCCTAGGAATAGCCCTTCTCATAGTATTCAGTTGTTGCCTATGTCTGCAATGTGGGCCAGCGATAGGCGGCTTGTGCGCCACATCATGTATTCCTCATTCAAGTCCACGTTCAAAATACCGTAAGAAGAAAGAAGAGCAAATGATGTTACATGAACAGATTGATAGATTAATGAGGATTGATATATCATGAAGGGTCCGTAGGGGACAAGGAGGGAATGAGGTAATATGAATTTTTATGGTCAATTGTGTCCCCTAACGTAGACCCCAACGGCTCCATGTACGTGCTTCAAGTACATGTATGTTCCCTCCACAGCCAGCTATGAAGACGCAATTACATTTGCGTCCAACGTTAACATGTCCTCTTTCAGATCCACCATGAATGGGTCAAACATTCAGTTCCTAAGTATGCCTTGCCACCGTCTTTACATGGTGCACTTTCACGTTTTTCTGGCTCTGGCGAGTTAGGCCCTGATTCCTGCCATCGAGCCCTTTCTGCCTTCTGCCTTTGAAAGCTGAAGCCTGGACCTGCATCTGTATCCCTGACCCTTGCCTTACTTCCTGTGCGGCGAGCGGTGCCCGGCTCGGCCTGCTTGCCTGCCAAGACTGTATTCAGCCTTCAAGTTATCTGCTCCGCTCCTCGAAAATACATTCCTGTCTAGTAGTTTAGGTAAATATCCTTCCCAGCTGCAGAGCAAAGGGCCCGGCCTTTCTGTATCCATGCAAGTAATTCATAGCTCCTGTTACCATGGTAGGCCCACGCCCCCTCGCTTTACACGTAGACACGTAGTCACATATGCACGCACTAGCAGTCAGTATAGAATAGCCTCTGCCCAAGAGACCTTTCCTTCTAGATAATACAGTTCCTCAAACACAAGATATTAGATATGATTTGGGTTTAGGTTGTTCTGACACGCCAGACTCCTGTCTCCCTGTATAGCGCAAATGTCAAGTCCCCTTCACCCTCCAGTTCCACGTCAATTACACGTCATGCTGCTGCGCGCGCATCTCTGCCACATATTTCTGCTGACACTGCAGGATTCGTCCATGGATCCACCTACTCAGGCTAATCTTATGTGACGTTTCTAGCACACACCTCCGTGTACGCCCTCGTGCACGCCTCCTGTTACGTACATGTGTTCTTATCTCTCTTCTCTCAGCTGTTACGCCTTCTGCATTCTTAATCACTATATGCATTGACTATATATATGATATCCTGTTAATAAAACGTTGTACATGTCCATGTCCATTCCCTTCCTGAACCCTTGTGGTGATGGAACATGATACCTGGTTCAAACCAATTCCATTTTAAGGAATAAACCCTTTATAACCTCAAATGCCACGGACTCTGCCTCTCATTTTTGACTGAGTTATTCTTATTGAACTTTACCGCATAAAATTCCGCATAGGTAAATTAGATTTACCACAGCACTGCGAACCTATCACAAGATGGTTAAGGCAGTATCGATAGTACAGAAGTTGTCAAACCATAGGAGTGAGTTCTAATCAAGAATTATTGTTCAATTTCAATCACAACGGAGTACAAGCAATCAGACAAGCAATATGTTCTCAATAATGGTATATGAGACAGCTGTATATTGGCCATCTATATCAGGGCCAAAAGCCGTTCGTATATACACAAGATACTGACAGAGTAAAACTGTGTACCTATCACATGATGGTAAAAGCAGTATCAGTCCGCAAGAAGTTATGTAGATATCAAGGGTACCATAAACAGGTTGAAGTACAGAGTTAAAGATTAGCAAGATTTAAGGTAAAGTAGCAAGCTGAGAGAAAGAACTATCATGTTCATTTAGACCAGATTGGATAGAGTTGAAAAAGAACATCCATTTGAGTTCTCTGATGTTCAATATAGTTGAAACGTCACCACCCCTGGGGCCCAAAGTGGCTTTCTCAATCACAACCCATTTCAGGCTCTCCGGAGGGTGTGCAGCTGATCTGAAATGGTCTACAAGGGGAGCCCCTGACACTTCGCACCTTATTCTGCTCATATGTTGTAAAATACGCTGTTTAATCTTCTGTTGGGTTTGACCAATATAAATGAGGTTACACGGACAGATAATGGCATATATCACCATTGATGTGTTACAGTTCGTTAGAGCTTTCAGCTGGATCTTGTTCTGGTTGTGATGAAACTCCTTGGTCTGTAAAGTACTGCTGCAAGCTTTGCATTGGCCGCATTTAAAGTGGCCTACTACTGGTTGAAGATTCCAGAGTGTCCTTACAGTAGGTTCCTCCTTAGTAGGAAGGAGTGAACGCACAACATAATCTCTGACACTTTTAGATTTTCTGAAGGCATGGAGTGGTTTCTCAGGGTGTTCGATGTCATCTGCGATCAGTTGCCAATGGTGATTGACAATTTTCTTAATTTGATTACTCTTAGTGGAGAAGGTGGTAACGCATACAATGCGATCTAGTGAGTTGCTGGTGGAGTCTTTTACTTTCAGAAGTTCTTCCCGAGGGTAGAACCAGGCTCTTTAACGGGCCTTAGTAACCAGTCTCTTGGGATAACCACGTGCTTTCAGGCGGTCCGATAGGTCTTCTGATTGTTGAAAATAATGCTCCTTAGTGGAACAATTTCTACGGATTCGCAGAAACTGCCCAAAAGGCAGATTGTCTCTTAGTGCACGGGGGTGGTGGCTGCTATATTGAAGTAGGGAATTCCTTTCGGCTGGTTTCCTGTAAAGGGTGGTTAGGAGTTGACCTTGGTGGTGATAGATAGTAATATCAAGGAAGTCAATATTTTGGTTATCGGATTGGACAGTGAATTGTAGATGCGGGGATTGCTGGTTCAGCCAGTCATGAAATTCAGTGAATGTGGTCAGATCGCCATTCCAGATTATCAAGATGTCATCTATATAACGAACCCACACATTTAGATGGTGTTGAAAGGGATTCTGAATATTCAGTACATTGTTGTCCTCAAAGGCTGCCATGTATAAAATGGCTACATCAGGGGCAAAAGGAGCCCCCATTGCCACCCCTTTAGTTTGTAGGAAGAATTCATTCTTAAAAGTGAAGAAGTTTTTAGTCATAGCGATTCGGAGAAGAGCTGTAATGAATTCCGTTGGGACCCGCATGGGTGCCGGTCGTGTGTCTAAATATCTGGTAATGACTGCTAGTGCCTCTTCTTGCGGAATGCAGGTATATAGGGATACCACGTCACAGGTGGCCAGCAGTTGTGTCGATGGATCAAATGGTAAATTCTCAACCAGATTGATAGTTTGTAGAGTGTCCCTCAGATATGTTTGTGTGGACTCTGCCAGAGGTTTTAGGAAAAAGTCAATATATCGTCCGAGTGGTTCTAGTATAGAGCCACATCCCGAGACATTTTCTTTGGTTTAGCACTCCATAAAAATGCTTGTGTTTTCCAGCTCTCTCCCTTGTGCGCTTCTCCTTTGTGAAATACCTGCCCCAACGCTCCGTGCTGCTCTTTCTCGTGTGTGCTGCTCTCTCTCTCTCTCTCTCTCTCTTTCTCTCACTCTCTCTTTCTCGTGTACTTTCCTACTCCAGTGCTCCCACACACCCTGGGGCTTCATGTTGCTCTCTCTCTCTCAATGCTTCTCCCTATCCCTGTTTTACTCTCTTCCTCATGTGCTGCTTTTCCTTTCCTCCTCCCACCTGGCCTTATAACCACCCCTATACTGCCACCAACCCACATGGTCCTTTTTTCTTTTTTTTAATTTCTGTAATTTTTTATTGTAAAAAAAATTATATATTTACATGGAGCATAACATATACATGGGAGGAGGAAGAAAAAAGAAGAAAAAAGAGGGGAAGAGAAAGGAGAAGAAAAAGAAACTGCTGTGATGGTGTCCGCCCCTCGTAGGAATGTGACCCAATTGAGCCATGCTCTGGGCGTGGCTTTCCCTGTGTCTTTCCAATTGTTCAGAACTGTTTTGACTGCCGCTGTCAGCAGTAGGTCGATGAGGTCGTGGTCTTCTTTGGTTGTTATTGAGGGGGATGTGAAACCCAGTGCCAGGCTGTGGAAGTCTAGTTGCATGGTATCCCCTGTGATATCGTTTATTAGTGTTTCAATTGTGTTCCAGAATTTCCTAACCTTGGAGCAGTGGAAGAGTAGGTGTGCGAGGTCTCCCTTTTGTTTTTTGCAGTTCCAGCAGGAATCACTGTCGCGGATTCCCATGGATGCCAGGCGGGCGGGGGTCCAGTATGCCTTATGTATGAGCCAGAATTTAGTCTGGTTTAGAGTTGCTGTAACCTTTTTCCTGGATGTGGATCTCCATAACTCAGCCCTCTCCTCCGCACTTAGCACCCTACCCACTAGTGTACCCCAATATGTCGTGACTTTATCGTTGAGTTTGGTGGATTTTGGGCATAGGGCCTTGTAGAGGTGTGTGACTTGGTGTCCTAGTTTATTAAGGTTAGTGGCGTATTGTATGAGTGATGGTGTTAGTCCGTTCAGGCTTGCTTTCCTTATTGCTACCTTAATGTTCAGGAAGTTGTACAATTCTATGCTCTCTAGGTTGTGTTCTTCCTTGAGTGTGTCGAAGGTTAAGTTTGTGCCTTGTTTCTGTAGGTTGCTCGCTGTGGAGATGCCGTGCTTGTACCATGAGTGCATGTTCAAAGTCTTATCCCGGTATTTTATTGTAGGGTTGTGCCATATGGACTCAAACTGGGTTTTCTTTATGCTTGTTCCCATTAGTTTGTCAACACTTAGGAGTGCCGTCTTTGTGTTCCTTAGGATGGGGTTGTCTTTGATTGCTGGGTGGCGGGTAGCGGTAAGTAGGGCGATGGGGTTCATCCCTTTCAGTAGTCCTCTCTCAAGTGTTAGCCATGCCGGGGTATGTTCTGGTCTCGGAGTGAGCCAGTATAGTCCCTGTCTGGCTATGCACGCTTTTTGGAATGTTTTGAAGTTTGTTTTGTTTAGGCCACCTAGGTCTTTCATCAGTCTGAGCTTATGTAGGCTTATTCTGGGCTTCTTCCCCCTCCACAGAAAGGTTGTTCAGCATTTTATCTAATCTCTTATGGAAGTCTTCTGTATTTATCAATGGCAGCATGTTCAGCATGTAATTCACCATCGGTGTGAGCATCATTTTAATCGCCTCCACTCTCCCCCACCACGTGGTGAATTTGGGAGACCATCCCTCCACTCTTTCCTTAATTTTGCGTAGTGTGGCTTGTTCATTGTGTTCTAGTGTGGATCTAAGGTCTCAATCGAAAAGGAGGCCCAGGTATTTGATAGGTTTCTGTTGCCATGTCAGGCCGGACAAGCCTAATACTGTCTTAGTGGTATGGACGTTCAGAGGTTTGCACTCGGATTTATCCCTGTTTAATTTGTATCCCGAGACCTGGGCATATTGTTCTATCGTTTCCATCAGTGCTTTGATTGATTTCTCTGGGTCTTCGGTGATTATTAGCACGTCGTCTGCATATGCCGCTAGCTTGAAGGTTTCTCCCTCTACTGGTATCCCTGCTATGTCTGTATTAGTTCTGATCATGTTTAGGAGTGGTTCTATCGCTAGCAGGAACAGGACTGATGAGAGTGGGCACCCTTGTCTGGTCCCCCGTCCAAGATGGATTAGTTCTGATGTCCCTCCGTTTACTACCACTCGTGCTTTGGGATCATTGTAGAGGGCCAGTACCATCTTCCTATAGTTGGGGCCAAGCCCGAATTTCAGCATGCACTGGTCAAGGAATGGCCAGGACACTCTGTCAAACGCTTTCTCAGCGTCTAGGGCTATCATGACCGCTGCGTTGCTGCTCTTGGAGGAGTGGTTTATTATGTGGCATAGCAGCCTTGTGTTGTCGTGGGACATTCGGTTTTTAAGGTATCCTACTTGTGAACAGTGTATGAGCTTCGGTAGGTGTGCGTTGAGTCTGGTTGCTAGTATTTTGGCATAGATTTTACAGTCTACGTTTATAAGTGAGATTGGTCTGAAGTTCTTTGCCTGGTTTGTGTCCTTGCCTTCCTTTGGTATTACTATTATGTTGGCTTCCGCCATTGACGGTGTCATGCGTCCATTCTGGACGCAGTTCGTGAAGACCTCCTTCATTGTGGGCCTGAGAATGTGTAGGTACTGCTTGTAGAAGCCGGCCGTGAAGCCGTCTGGCCCTGGTGCCTTGTTATCTTTGAGACTCGCTGTGGATCTCCCTATTTCGTCCTCTGTTATGTTTAGGTCAAGGATGTCTCGTTCCTTGTCCGACAGTGTTGGTGTGGATATGCGTTCTAGGAGTTCTTTGCCCCCATCTTCTCGTAGAGTTTCGTCCCTCGTGTAGAGTTTCTCGTAGAAATCCCTGAAGACCTCCAGTATATCCTTGTTTTCAGTCTGGGATTTATTATTTCTATCTTTGATGGCCTCTATCGAATGTTGTTTCTGTTTCCCCTTAAGGTAGGATGCTAGATTTTTCCCTGCTTTGTTTTTTGGTGCACAGGTTGATAGCTTTGTATTTATTTATCCAAGTTCCTGCTCTTTCACTCAGGATTTTGTTAAGTTCATATTTCCGTTTAGTTAGGCTGGTGAGGGTGTTCCTATTTTCTAGGTTAGCTATGTGTCCATTCTCTAGGTTTTTGATTTCTTTTTCTAGTTCGGCAATCTTTTTGTTCCTGTCTTTGTTCAGCCTTCCTTTGATGGCCATAACTGTCCCTCTGATGGTGGCTTTTAAGGCATCCCAGAGCAGGTCCCTGTCTATCTCGGGGGTGTCATTAATTGCAAGTTACTCTTTTATTGCTGTCTCAATCTCTGCCCTCGTTGAGGTGTCAGTAAGCAGACTGTCGTCGAAGCGCCATCTGCGAGTTGGCTTCTCATTGTGTTTCCCTGCCAGGACTAGGCTAATGTGCGAGTGATCTGAGATGCTCCGGGGCCCAATTTCCGTGTGGTCTAGGAGATGGGTGTGTGTGTCTGATATGAGGATGTGGTCTATTCTGCTGTAGGAGTTGTGTGGGTTTGAGTAAAAAGTGTATTCTTTGGCGTCTGGGTTTTGGAGGCGCCACGGGTCCTTGAGGCTAAGTTTGGAGCACAGGTTTTTCAGGATGTTGCCCTTATGTGATGTTTGGCTCGGTCTGTGCAGGTGCTTGTCAATGGCTGGGTCCAGGACCTGGTTCATATCTCCTGCGACCACAAGAAGCTCGCCTAGTGGTAGTGTGTGTAGTTGTGCTCCTACCTTGTCCCAGAAGGACCTGTCGTCAGTATTAGGGCCGTAAATGTTGGCCACATGTATAGTTTCCTCGGCTCTCCTTAGGCTGGTCACTAGAATTGTACTCTCGGTGTCTGCCTGCGTGTTCACCAGTGTTAGCTTGGATTTCTTGCTGGTTAATGTCACTACCCCGTTTTTTTTGTTCTGTGCTGCTGGCCCTCTTACTTCGCCTATCCAGCTAGCCTTGAGGCGCTCTATGTCTTCGGCTTCTAGTCTTGTCTCTTGCAGTACATAGATGTCACTTTTAAGTTTCCTCAGGTGTTCTAGTACTTTCCTTCTTTTCACCGGGCTATTGAGACCTTTGACGTTTAGGGATACTATCTTGATATCAGTTGAGAGGTTGGTTTGGTTGTTGTGTGTCATTTGTGGTGATGTGCATCTGGCGATCTATGTGGTCTCGATCTCTGTGGTTCCCTGTGGCTGCCTCTCCCTAGCCCTTGGATTGCATGTGGGTTGTTGTGCTTATACCTGCGTTTGCTGCTCCTAGGTGAAAGTGTGGAAAATTGGGAGATAGAGTAGTAGAGAAAGAGAAAAAGAGTAACCCCATGTATGTGCTCCCCGCGCCCCCCTCCCTCCCCTGCCCCCCTTGCTTCCCCCTCCCCCTTACTTGCTGAGTGTGTGTGCGACGACAAAGTTCCTTTGCTCCACATCGTCCCTGAGGTAGAGTTTGTGAATTATTGATGGCAGAGTGTTGAATAAAAACGTGAAAAAAGCACAGTCCTTCTTGCTTGCTTGGTTATTCCCGTTCTTGTCGAGTCTTTCTCAGTGTTGAGGTAGATTTTTTCAAACATGTAAACGTAGCTGTAGATGGCCCAAAGTTCTTTTAGCGACAAAAGGGAGAAACACAGTCCGTCCTGCTTGCTTGGTGTTTCTCGTCCGTGTAGGGTCTTTGTCAGCACTGAGGTGGGTTGTTCAAAACATGTAAACTAATAGCAGCTCTCTTTACGACCATGGATCTTGCCCGTTCGGGCGACTTGTCACTTGGGAGAGGTTGTTTGCTTGCGGTAGACGTGTTGTCCTGTTGCTCGGGTTATTCCTTATTCTGAGTGCGCGGCCTCGTCTGGTGAGGCGCATCTTTTGGCTGCTCCGGGGCTTTTTGTTTCCATCTCTTCTGTCTGCGGACCTTGCATGTAGCGTCTCAGGTCTTCCGGGTTCTCAAATACCATTGTTCTCCATTTGTCTGTGATCTTGAAACGAGCCGGGCCGACGAAACTGAAGCTAATGCTTCTTTTGCGTAAGGTATCTCTTAGGGCTAAGAAGCCTTTCCTGGTCTCAACCGTTGGTTTTGAGTAGTCTTGGGTCAGCACGATCTTGCTGCTCGCCCATGTGAGGTTCTGATTCTTCCTGGCAAATGCGAAAATGGCGTCGGTATGGCTCGTTCGCAGCGGATTGCATATTATTGGTCTGGGTCCCTTTCCCGTCGCCGGTTTCCCTGCCGGCACTCTGTAAGCTTTTTGTACTTCGTACCGCCTGTCAAAGTTGATGCCTGTGAGCTTTGGAATCATGTCCTCAAGCATGGCTGTGCATGAGCCTGCTTTATCCTCTGTTCCTTCCGGCACCCCTAGGATCCTCACGTTGCCTCTTCTGGCCCTGTCGTCCTGCTCCGCTAGCTGTCTTTGTATGGCTTTCGTGGCTTTCTGGCATTCTGCTATTGCCTTGGTGTTCTCTACAGTTGCGTCCTCCACAGAGCTTATGCGGCCCTCTGCTGCTTCCATTCGAGTGTTGGTGCTGTGCAGGTGGAATGGAATGGAATGGAATGAGGATTTGTAAAGCGCGTTGGCTACCCAGGGGCGTCCCAGCGCTGTAAAGAGCTTGAGCTGAGCTGGAGAGGCTGGAATAGGAGGGGCTGGGTGAAGTTTTAAACCGAAGTTTTGCTGAATAGCCAGGTTTTAAGAATCTTCCGGAAGGTGAGAAGGTTGGGTTCAGACCTGATATGGAAGGGGAGGGAGTTCCAGATCCTGGCTAGGTTGTAGGAGAGCGAGCGGCCTCCCCGTTTGGCCTTCCTGATGTGTGGTACTGAGGCGAGGTCGCAGATCTGAGGGAACGGGTGGGCTGGTAGGCTTTCACAAGGGGGGAGTTGATGGAGGGACCTGTTCCCCAGTAAGAGCGGTGTGCGATGCACATGCTCTTAAATTCAATTCTGGATCTCACCGGGAGCCAGTGAAGATCTCTCAGTCTGGCTCTTACTGAGGTTCGGCGGGGAATATCCAGGAGATTTCTTGCCGCACAGTTCTGAATGACCTGGAGTTTGTTGAGTGTGGATTGAGGTGCTCCAAGAAATAAGGCGTTTCCACAGTCGAGGCGGGAGAGGATCAATCCTTGAACCAAAATTCGTCTCGAGTGGAATGGAAGGAGAGGCAGGATTTTACGAAGCAGTCTCATCAGCCCTAAACAGGTGGCAGCGAGCTTGGTGGCCTGATGGTTGAAGGAAAGAGTGTGGTCAAGCCAGATGCCTAGGCTCTTGATTTGCTCCTTGGGTTGCGGGGGACTCCCTAAACAGAGAGGCCAGATAGGGTCAATGGTTTTTACGATGTTATTTCCAAGGAGCATTATCTCTGTTTTGTCCCCGTTAAGTTTAAGACAAGAGCCAGACATCCAGGTAGCAACTGCTTCGAGGCATTTGTGTAAACTGTGATAAGAGTTATGGGGGGGGTCCAGCGCTACCACTTGCTGCGTGCCGTCCGCGTAAGTAACGATCTTCACCCCAAATGGGCGGACAACATCAGCTAGGGGGCGTAGATAGACATTAAAGAGGGTAGGGCTCAGGGAGGAGCCCTGAGGCACTCCATAATTAAGAGGTCTACTGGCAGAAGTGAAATCCCTCTCAAAAACCCTGAAGGATCTATCTGTCAGAAAAGATCTCATCCATCTGAGTGCAGTCCCTGACAATCCTATTCCTTCTAACCGATGGAGAAGGATATTATGATTAACAGTGTCGAAGGCGGCACTTAGGTCGAGTAGGACGATGGCCGTGGACCCGCCATCGTCCAAGATCCTTCTTGCCTCCTCCGTCACTGCAATCAATGCCGTCTCTGTTCCGTGACGGGGCCTGAAGCCGGTCTCGGAGAGATCTAGTATGTTATTGGCTTCCAGGAAGTCAGTGAGAACGGAGTTGACCTGCTTCTCGAGAAGCTTACTGAGCCATGGTAGAAGGGAGATGGGTCGGTAGTTGGCGGGGTTATATTGGTCGAGACTAGGTTTTTTTAATAGAGCTTTGACCATTGCTCTTTTCCATAGAGGAGGGACAGTACCAGTATGGAGTGAGGAGTTGAGCAGGTCTAGAACAGTGGGCGAGATCTGATGGGTGATCTGGGTGAGAGTACTGGGAGGAGCTGGGTCGGTGGCTGATCCAGATTTAACCTGTCCCATAAGTTTTTCCAGTTTAGTAAGTTCTAAGGGAGGAAAGTTATTGAGAGCGTGAGGAGGAACTGTCGTGCAGCCTGAGTTGACAGAATCTGTGGGCAAAGTGACAGGGTGGGGGAAAGAAGAGTTGATGGTTTCTATTTTCTGGTAAAAAAACTCAGCTATTTCCTCACAATGGGTCTGTGTATTGTTATGATGCTTTGGTGCCTCCGGTAGTTGCAAAAGGGTCTTGGCTATTCAATAGATCTCCTTGGGTTTGGACGCAGCATTCTCAATCTTGAGTTCAAAATATTTAGCCTGAGCTAGGTGAATGTCCGCTTTGTAGTTTTTAATTGCTGTTCTATAGCTCAATTTATCTGATGGGAGGTAGCTGAGGCGCCATTTTCTCTCCAGTCGTTTACACACACGTTTGGCCTCTCGTAGTTCATTCGTGTACCACGGGGATGTAGGATTGCCCCGCTTAGGATGGGAGTTTTTTAGTGGTAATACTGTATCTAGGGAGCTGGTGATCTACGTGTTATAGTTATCATTATCTTGAGTGGGGGTAGATGTGTGAGTGGGTTTGGTACCTTGTAGGAGATCCTCCCATTCAGGTAGGTGGAGTTTAGACCAATTGCGTGATCGTTGAGTCATCGGGGGTTTGGGGGGGAGATGAGGAGGCAGGTTCCAAGTGAGCGGGATAAGGAAGTGATCAGACCAGGGAAGGGGAGAAGGTTTTCCAATGTGAAGGTTTTTACAATTACTAAAGACGGGATCTAAGAGGTGTCCTTTTAAGTGGGTGGGACCAGTGACACGTTGGTGCAGTTCGAGGGCGCTTAAGCTTGAGGATAGTTCTCTTGCTATAGAATCATTTGGGTCATCCAGGTGGATGTTAAGGTCACCGATAATAGTGAAATTGGCAGCGCTAACTGCAAGACTTGCTGCTATCGAGGCAAGGCCGGAAAGAAACTGCCTTTGTGGTCCAGGCGGGCGCTATATAAGCATACCCGAGAAGGTATGTGTGGCGCTGAATTTTATAAAAAAAGGAAGACATTCACAGTCAGGGAATTTTACAGGGGTACTGGTGACAACGTAATCTGATTTGTAGATTATAGCTAGACCACCGCCAATGCCTTTTTTTCGGTCAAGGCGGAGTATTTGATAGCCAGGAGGAAGTGCTTGCACTAGATCAGGTTCAGAGTGTTCCTGTAACCATGTCTCTGTGGCGAAAAAGACGTCTGGGTTTATCTCCTCCAACAGTAGAGAGATTTCCGTAGAATGTTTAGGAAGCGAACGGCAGTTAAGCAACAGCATAGAGAATGATGTAGCTTTCTTTACGCCATGAGAGAGGTGGAAGCCACACTGATTACAAGCGGAATGTTGGGTGGAGGGAACCCAAGTGTGTAAACAGGATGGCCCAACTGTCTGGTTTAGTTGGCGAAGGAGCTGCGGGTGGTAGGTAATGGTATGGCATGATGATTGAGCAGGGGGGTGGCCCCTGGACCCGGTCGGTCGCAGACAGGCTTGCCTTAGGCACGCCTTCGGCGCGCAAACGTCACGCCCGCTGCGCGACCGGAATATGCACATTGTTTATACCACTCCGGGGTTGTGGGCCAGGGGGCGTGACCTAAAAAGGGGCGTGGCCTCTGCTCGTGGCGCGAAGGAGAGATTGCAATGGGCGTGTAGCGTCAGCGCTGGCTCTGCTGCGACTGGCAACTAGTTTCCCCAAAGTAAGTGGCTATTAAAAACACAAGTTATTCTGTGACAAGTTTAAAAACACAAGTACATCTGTGATGAAGAGTTTTGGGAAATGTGGTTGCTCGCTCCCGGCTTCCGCCTCAGGAGCTTGACTCTAAGCTTTTACCTGGCGCCCTGAATCGGCGTCTTTAGTAGGAGTCGGCTTGGGGGCGTGGCCTAAAAAAGGTGCGTGGCCTCTGCTCGTGGCGCGAAGGAGAGATTGCAATGGGCGTGTAGCGTCAGCGCTGGCTCTGCTGCGACTGGCAACTAGTTTCCCCAAAGTAAGTGGCTATTAAAAACACAAGTTATTTCGTGATGAAGAGTTTTGGGAAATGTGGTTGCTCGCTCCTGGCTTCCGCCTCAGGAGCTTGACTCTAAGCTTTTACCTGGCGCCCTGAATCGGCGTCTTTAGTAGGAGTCGGCTTGGGGGTGTGGCCTAAAAAAGCACGTGGCGTCTGCTTGTGGCGCGAAGGGGAGATTGCAATGGGCGTGTAGCATCAGCGCTGGCTCTGCTGCGACTGGCAACTAGTTTCCCCAAAGTAAGTGGCTATTAAAAACACAAGTTATTCTGTGACAAGTTTAAAAACACAAGTACATCTGTGATGAAGAGTTTTGGGAAATGTGATTGCTCGCTCCCGGCTTCCACCTCAGGAGCTTGACTCTAAGCTTTTACCTGGCGCCCTGAATCGGCGTCTTTAGTAGGAGTCGGATTGGGGGCGTGGCCTAAAAAAGGGGCGTGGCCTCTGCTCGTGGCGCGAAGGAGAGATTGCAATGGGCGTGTGGCGTTAGCGCTGGCTCTGCTGCGACTGGCAACTAGTTTCCCCAAAGTAAGTGGCTTTTAAAAACACAAGTTATTCTGTGACAAGTTTAAAAACACAAGTACATTTGTGATGAAGAGTTTTGGGAAATGTGGTTGCTCGCTCCCGGCTTCCGCCTCAAGAGCTTGACTCTAAGGTTTTACCTGGCGCCCTGAATCGGCGTCTTTAGTAGGAGTCGGCTTTGGGGCGTGGCCTAAAAAAGGGGCGTGGCCTCTGCTTGTGGCGCGAAGGAGAGATTGCAATGGGCATGTAGCGTCAGCGCTGGCTCTGCTGCGACTGGCAACTAGTTTCCCCAAAGTAAGTGGCTTTTAAAAACACAAGTTATTCTGTGACAAGTTTAAAAACACAAGCACATCTGTGTTAAAGATTAGACTACAAAACGTCAACATTATCGGCGCCATCTTGCCCCTTTCCAAGCCCATTCGTGCGCGTAAGCGGCAGCCATTTTGAGCACCATGGCCTCCCTGCCCCTCGCTGATAGCCAGCGCGTCTCTCTCTCTCTCTTAACCTCGCAAGCATTCCCCCGCACGCTGACAACCCCCGCTCTCTCATGCCTTGGGTCATAAACCCCTCTTCAACGCAGCTTCACCACGGAATCCCATCCTGTTCCCAGCGCGACACCTCCCCTCATTCCTTTCATGGCCTCAAACCCTTTTGATGCAAACCCCCTTTTCCTGTGTCCCCGTTTGTCTTCCTTGTTCCCAGGCCGCCACCTGGCCCTGCGGATACTGTTTATTACCCCGTACAGTAGGAAGTTTCCCCTCCCCATCAAAAGACCCCCGAACCGATCAAAGCCCCCACCCCATGAGATCCGATCAACCCCATGCATTCCGTGAATCGGCGGAATGCCCTGCTGTGCGACAACCATCACCTGTTGTGACCGGGGTGGGGAATCCAACTGTAAATGTATGTGGGAACGGGTCTGAAGGGGAGATTCCGAGGATGTTCTTTCAAGTACTAAAGTATTGCGAGAATGTGTTATGTGCAATAAAGGTCATAAACCCTAGTATAAGAGGCCAGGCCTCAGAGATGTGGTTAGAGCACCTCGTGACGATACTTGCTGTCTGAATTGATGTGTTCTCCTCCGGAGAGAATAAAATCCTCGTTTCCCGCCTTCCAGTCTCCAGCGCCTGCTTCTTCATTGATTAATATTGGTGGGTCATAGAGGCGATACCGCCGGGCAACATAAAAGGGTCTTTGGTTACCGGTTGTCTTTGGAACCCTTTTTAACAATTGGCGTCCCAAACGTGGGGCCCATCAGCGACTCGTGGATCCAGTGGGAGAGGTCCCGACGACAGAGTGAACGACTGCAACGATCGGAAGGTACCCTGTCCGATAGACCCTCGTCTGACAGCCGATCATCCGAACTTCACTGGTTCCGAACAGACCTCTCTCGAGTGATCTGCGGTCCTGACTGGGAACCATCAGGAGTGCCACGAGAAGTACGAAGAGAAGAGGACGATCGGGCGCTGGATTCGGAAGACGAGAAACTGTCCATGCGGTCCGGGTAAGGTCGTGTAAACACGACGAATTGCGAAAGTGATAGATAATTGAAAGTGATTGATAATTGTTGAGAAAATACTAGTATTACTTTTTGTTAATTTATTGGAGATTCACTGTCTACAAACGGAGAAACAACAGGCTCTCCCTTTATAAACAGCGAAGGATAGGTACGCACCCGTCGGACCTATCTTTCTCCCCCACTGAACAATTGCCCCTTCCCCCCATTGATTAACTGTTATAGATTGTTTTCTGGAGATTCTCTGTCTGCAAACAGGGAAAAATAGGTCCCCTCTTTACAGATAGTGAAAGGGTAGGTGACGCGAACCTTTGCGAGCCTACTTATTCTCCCCATTGACCATATTGATTTTTTATTTTTGACCTAACGTTGATTGCTCAGAATTGGTTCATGAGGTATTCACTACGTGCAAACAACGTAGAATAGAAATATTCTGTCTAGTCTTTGCGCGCAGTGATAAGATAGGTAGTGCTGACTATTATCCCATTGTGATCCGTCATGCCTGTCTTCTCCCCACTGGTTAGTAGCCTGTTTAGCCCGGACCGCTTATTAGAGATGAACCATCCGGCTCCGCTGGAAGGCACCCCTAATAAGGACATGTTCACAAAGCATGGATTAGTCGCTATAGCCTATAGCCAGCTGTGGCATAAATATACGAAAAAGGATCGAGAAAGTCAGTGGCCACTGATAGGATCCTTCGAAAATGATAGAATAATCGCACTAGAAACAGCCCTTGGTAAAAACAAGACGACGTCCACTATGCTTGACAGCTTCGGCATGTGGCGAAAAGAAGCCGAACAACGCAAAAAGAGAACTGAGAGTAGGTTGGGAAAAGAGCTGCGGAAAGCAGCCCACCTAGCAGCCCAGAAACTAGAGAAAGAGATAAAAGAAAGAGAGGATACCAAACAGAAGCTAGAAATAGAAACATCAAGCCAGTGCCTGGTTAGAACTCCCTCCACGCTCTACCCTGATTTACACTCAAAACAGCGAACCAACGATGATCTGCTGCTAGGTCCTCCGATCATCCACATGCCCCCTCCATATGCCCCTTCCCAACCCTTAGCCCAGCACCCACTATCCCCAGGTACCAGCGGGAGTAGCACCACGGCTTCAGCCCCCATGGGCAAACGACAACGCCGGGCGACCCAGAAGCCCGAAGGGTTGGTCCTGTTAGAACATATAGACTAAGCAAACATGAACGAGCAGGGGTCGACAAGATAGCAAAGATACTGGTAGAGAAGAGGGAGGATGAAGAGTCCGTCACGGATGTGTTTAATTCTTATACTGGGAGTCACAGACGACACTTTACTGTAAAACTGTGTTACCACGTCTTAAATGCATACGAGGACCGATATCAAGAAAAAGGTCCACAGAGCCTAACGACTCTGTACCGGAAGGTTGATATCGGGGATGAGAGTGAGAGTGATGTGACGGACCTCCTTACGCGTACGCTTGAGGTTTTCCGCCACCTCACTGAACAAAAGCCGAAAACCGAATCCACTACCTCCGTAGCAACCGACCCACAAACTGAACGACCTAACACTATGATGCCGATACGAGAGGCTGCCCCTTACTGGGTTCCTCCACGAGGTGAAGGGACTCACGATGACGCAAACAACAAGGATGCAAAGGGAAGGGTAGTATACAATTGGGTCTACCAACCATGGGACCGACAAGAGATTCTGACCTTCCGGAAATCTCTGCCTGACCTACGTAAAAACCCCACTGCCTTCTATACTGAGTTGGGTACGGCCCTAGGTTCGACGATTATGACTCTAGCTGACATCGACTTGTTTTTCGGGTTATGTCTACCAGCTGATGTGTGGAAGCAAATCCGGAAAGTCGACCACTCTGAGCTGTTTGGACATAACTGGTCACAACTTGATGGCATAGACAGACAACGAGAACCCGGACAAAAGCCTTTAAAAGCCATTTTAGACCTCCCGGATAAAATCGTGCAGAAATTAAAAACCCTGATCCCAGAAAAGAAAGTGGACTGGTCGATAGTAACGGCTTGTCGCCAGAAACCTCAGGAGGATGTATCGGAATACTTCTCCCGGTTTGAAACGGTGTTCTCCGATTACAGCGGCCAGGACCTGACCACTGCAACCGGACACCATCTGTTTGTCCAGAATTACGTTAAGGGCTTATCACCGGAGGTCTCGCAGAAACTGCAGGCCAGTGAAAGTAGTTGGGCAGCCTCCAAACCTACGGCTATCCTCCAGATGGCCCAATATTATGAACATCAGAAAAACGAAAACGATAGAACAACAGAGAGGAAGAAGAAAGAATTAAAGGAGAGGGTGATGATAGCACAACTGCAAGGGGTGACTCTGGGACGAGACCAATACCGGGGAAACCATCAGATGAACGTCCCTAAAACGGCACCTCCCAAAGACCGTGCTTCAACTCCCCACATTGGACGTACAGACATTAGGGAGGACCAGTGTGCCTTCTGTAAAGGATCGGGCCACTGGAAATCTCAGTGCCCGGTTCTTTTGGAACTCACCAGAAATAGAGATCCTAGAGATTCAGCAAACGAACCAAGAAATAGGGGACCACAGCGAGGGCCCCCAAACAACGCAACTAACGATAGATCCAGTAGACCAAACACATTTGATCGACCCCGACAGAACCAATGCCAACAATCTGACTACGATGACGTTCATGACTTTGCATAGGACTGCCTAGGGCAAGGGAGGGATCCAGTCGAGCTCCATGTTGACCAGCAAGGCCCTTATGTCACTGCTAAGGTCTTGGGTACAAAGTCACCATTCCTGGTAGACACTGGCGCAACACGTAGTGCATTATCTAAACGACTGATTCCAAGGGCACCCTTGTCTGGCTTACTAATAACATCGACAGGTTTCGATGGGACGCCCTCCACTAACCCTTTGTCCGCCCCAATCCTCTTTGACTTAGAAAACAACACCACTGACACCACGTTTTTGCTCTCCTCCAATAGCCCTGACGCAATTATGGGACTCGACTTATTGAAACACTTCCGGGCAACAATTAGGTGTTCTCAAGATGGAGTCCGAGTTTTCCTTTACGACAATCCTGTTCTGCTTAGACATTGCCCCCCCAGACACATGTTTTCCATCACCGACGCTGACACTTCCCTGCTTGACACTCTGCCTCCGTATCTCTGGGCCAAAACGGATTCGGATGTAGGGCGCATGATGATTGACCCAGTGCACATCACTGTTCGACCAGATGCAACACTCCCAAAACTTCCACAATATCGGATATCGCCCGAGGGCGAGAAGGCCTTGGTAGAAATCATCCAATCACTGATAGACGCAGGAGTGGTAGAGGAAGTAGTTAGCAACGTTTGCAACAGCCCAATCTTGCCCATCATTAAGAAACAGGGAGAAGGAGATGAGAAAGCATACCGCTTCATCATTGACCTTCGAGAGATCAACAAAGTGGTGGTACCCCAGTACCCTGTGGTCTCGGACATTACCACCATCCTGACTTTGATTCCCTCCACTGCCACCACCTTCACTGTCATTGACCTCAAAAACGCATTCTTTTCCATCCCCATCCACTCAGACAGCCGATATCTCTTCGGTTTCACCCTAAAAGCCCGCTCATATAGGTTCTGCCGAGCACCCCAGGGCTACACAGAAAGCCCTAGCATCTACAGCCAGGCCCTCAAGAGACAACTGGATCAAGTCCAGTTACCCGATGGAGTGGTATTAGTACAATATGTCGATGACATCCTCTTGGCAGCCGACACCACTCCACTAGCTGTCACAGCCACCATTCAACTCCTGCATTTCCTTGCAGAAAATGGCCACAAGGTCTCTAAGAAGAAGTTGCAATTCTGCCAACCCCAGGTCACTTACCTAGGCCACCTTTTGTCCAAAGACGGAAGGAAACTGACTCCTGACCGGATCCAAACCATTCTCGACACCCCCGTCCCTAAGACCCAGAAACAGGTCCGCTCCCTACTAGGCCTCACCTCCTTCTGCCGACAGTGGTTGCCCAACTTTAGCCTTGTAGTAAAACCACTGCTTTCATTGTTAGCAAAGGACATCCCTCTCCCACTCCCTTGGACCCCTGAGTGTCAGGCTTCTTTCATGCAACTACGAGATGCCCTCTGCTCGGCCCCTGTGTTGGGTACCCCCGATTACACAAAGCCCTTCTCCCTTTACACCCATGAAAGGGAGGGGTGCGCTTTATCTGTCCTGACCCAGTCCATCGGCCCAAAGCAACGACCATGCGCTTACTTCTCAGCCACTCTTGACCCCGTAGCCAGAGCCCTGCCTGCTTGCCTTCGAGCCGTAGCTGCTGCTGCGATCTCTATCCGACAGAGTGAGGGGATTGTGCTCTCGAATTCCCTCACAGTACTGGTACCCCATGCAGTTGACACCCTCCTAAACCAAACCAAAACGCAACACCTGACGAGTGCACGACTGACAGGATACGAACTGACTCTGCTCGCACCCCACATCACTCTGAAGAGATGCACCACACTGAACCCAGCAACCCTGCTGCCCTTACCAGAAAACGATCCCAATGCGCACCCTGTACACGACTGTGTGACCCTCACAGACGAACAGACCAGAAGTAGGGTTGACCTCAGAGACACGGCTTTCCCCGACCCCGACGGAGAGCTGTGGGTGGACGGTTCTTGCATCAAACTCCCCGATGGCACCACTTCAGCTGCCTATGCAGTCACCACGGCTCGAACTGTAGTCGAGACAGCCCGCATAACGCAACGATCTGCCCAGGCAGCGGAACTGATTGCCCTGACACGAGCCTGTATTCTAGCAGCAGGAACCACAGCAAACATTTACACCGACAGCCAGTATGCCTTTGGGGTGGTTCACCATTTTGGGCTCCTTTGGAGGGAGAGGGGATTCTTGACCTCACACGGCACCCCCATTTTGCACGGGGATCTAGTCTCCGCCTTGATCGAAGCCGTCCTTCTCCCCAAAAAGCTTGCAGTCATCAAATGTCAGGCACACAAAAAGGTGACAGACATTATTGGACAGGGGAATGCACTAGCCGACATCACTGCCCGAACGACAGCTGAAAATAGGACGACAACACGCATGTACGTGACCAGGTCACAAGCAGAAAAATGGTCTGACGCTAGGGACACTATCAGAGACATTCAAATGGCTAGCACACAACACGAACTGACTGAATGGACACGGGTGGGATTGAAGGATGACGAAGGCTGCTGGCGGACAAAAGACACAAACAAATGGTTGTTACCTGACTCATATCTGATTCCCATACTGACTATGGCACATTCCCCTGCCCACATAGGATCAGCCCCCATGATTGAACTTGTCTCCAGAGTTTGGCACAATGATAAGATCACAGAGTCCGCCAAACGCCTGGTCCAACAATGTTTGATATGCCTGCAACACAATCCCGGGAAAGGAACTGTAGTACCCCGGGGAGGGTTCGGGGTCCCGAATCACCCATTTGAAGTCCTGCAGATGGACTACATCCAACTAGACAGATGTCAAGGCCTGAAATATGTACTTGTGGTGGTATGCGCATTTAGCAAATGGGTGGAAGCATATCCAACCCGTGACAACACTGCTATGGCCACAGCAAAAGTACTGTTAAAGGAGTTTTTCCCCCGTTACGGCCTTTGTCGAATTTTGTGGAGCGACAATGGCCCCCACTTCGTAGCCGAAGTTATCCAACTCATTTTGAAGGGGTTGGGTGTAAAACAAAAGTTCCACGCAGTCTTCCACCCCCAATCTGCTGGACTAGTTGAACGACATAACGCCACACTGAAACTAAAATTGGCCAAAATAGTAGCTACCACAGGACTGAAATGGCCAGACGCACTCCCCCTGGCGTTGCTTTCAATGCGTTCCACCCCCACCAAACACCACTTGACGCCATACGAGGTTGTTTTCGGCCGGCCTATGAATGTCTGGTCTGCACCGAAACCAACTTCCATTCATGACGTCCCGGACGTCCTAATGTCTGATTACTTATGTCAGTTGACTAAAACGCTGTCTGTTATCCATCAACAGGTGCTGCATGCCATCCCTGACACTTCCAGGGGTCCCGGACACACCATTCAGCCTGGGGATTTTGTCCTGATCCGGAATTTCCAGCGTGCCAAGAGTCTGGAACCCCGGTGGACGGGCCCCTGGCAAGTCCTCATCACCACCCGAACAGCACTACGGGTGGAGGGAAAACGCAACTGGCTGCATGCACACCACTGTAAGAAGATCTCCTCGACCCTGACCTCGACTGAAAACATCGACAGCCAAGAAGAGCTCCTGAACAAGGACCGACCGTCACTAACCTGCTATCCTGATACCGGCACACTTGAACTTTCAAAATTCTCTGATCCCACAGTGCCATCAAAAGAAGGGTATTTCCTGTGTCGAAAGGGGGGAGTCTCGGCTAAGTAGACCACGGACCGAGTTAAATCTCAGAACGGTGACCTAAACACTACCAAGGGTTACCTGAAGAGAAGCAAAACAAAGTCTGTGGTTCTGCCCGCTACCGAGCCCCTTGAAGATGATGGAAGCGCCAGATAAGAAGATGATGGAAGCGCCAAATAAGAAGATGATGAAGGTAACAGGAAATACCCACAGCAGAAACCCAAAAGCAGACAGACTCCATAGCCCAAAGACTATTGCGCTCTTCATCACAATCCTCTTCTGCTTTCTCCTCATGACCACACTCTGGATTGTGGAAGAAAATGCACCTGCTCACGAAACCTTCTTGACCACTGTCCAGCCTACCACCATGAAGGAACATTATCTGATTTCGCTCTCTCCCCAACTCAGAGAGAGGCGAAAGGAATTTTGGAATAACTCCTTCGTGCAACTACTTCACCAGCACAACCTTGCCACCAATGCCACCAACTGTTGGATCTGTGGGTTGCTACCCCACGCCACTGGACACTCGATACCATTCATCCCTTCACCTTTCTCAGTTCACGGCTCCTGTCTTGCCTGGCTGATGCTTCTGCAAGAAAGCTTTAAAGACAATGCCACCTCCAGCAAAACCGTAACGCATTTCTACCACGGGGTCTGGCGGAACAGAACAAAGACACACTTCTGCCCGCAGACCAACAACAACACAGTCCACTTGGACATCCCTGCTAAAGAACAAGTTGAAATGCAAGTGTTCAATAATCCAACCAGAACCACCTTCTCCTACCTGCGAAAACGAACGGCTGCCACTCTGACGGTGGCCCTGTCAGTCATCAACGTCACCGGCCACATGTGCATGGAAGGGCTTGGGACTCAGCTGGTAGGCCACAGTGCCTGCCGGTTTTCCAGAACTCTGGATTCCATCGACCCACCTTCCTTTGTGGCATCTCCAAACACGTATTTCGTCTGCGGCACGAAGGCTTACACCTGGCTCCCCAAAGGCTGGGGGGGCACTTGTTTCATTTCCTTCATCCTTCCTCCGACTTATGTGGCACCAGCAAATCATCACAGACAAAAACGAGCCAAGGACATCGAACAAGCCGATTCAACAGGAGCGCAATTCATCGATGCTATGAAAGGACTTGTCCCCCTCTGGGGCCCGATGGCAAACAGCCGTGCCATCCGACATCTGACTCAAGCAGTTGAGACAACAATGAACATCACGGCGGGTATCCTTGCTAACAACACCGCTGAACTTCAAGCGGTCCGCTTGGTGGCCCTCCAGAACCGCCTTGTCCTGGATGTGGTTCTTGCGGATCGTGGTGGGGCATGCCGCATTATTGGGTCCAGCTGCTGTACGTACATACCGGACAACTCACCCTCAGTGTACAAGGCCATCGAACATCTTCATAGACTCTCTTCAGAGGTCCACCAAGAACAAGAAGAATGGTCGCTGGGTGGGTGGTTCTGGAGCACCGTTAAAAACTGGGGCTGGAGACTATTCACCATTATCCTGATTCCTGTGGTTGTACTATGCGGTTTATGTTTAGGAATTCAATGTCTACCACCCCTGTGTACGTTATGTGCAAATTGTATTTGCCCTAAGACTGTGGACTTTGAAAACGAACGTATGAGAGCAATATATGATGCCGAGGTTAGGAATTTGATGAAGATTGACATTGAGTAAGCAAGTTGGCTAAGATATGTTGAAAAGGGAGGACTGTTAAAGATTAGACTACAAAACGTCAACATTATCGGCGCCATCTTGCCCCTTTCCAAGCCCATTCGTGCGCGTAAGCGGCAGCCATTTTGAGCACCATGGCCTCCCTGCCCCTCGCTGATAGCCAGCGCGTCTCTCTCTCTCTCTTAACCTCGCAAGCATTCCCCCGCACGCTGACAACCCCCGCTCTCTCATGCCTTGGGTCATAAACCCCTCTTCAACGCAGCTTCACCACGGAATCCCATCCTGTTCCCAGCGCGACACCTCCCCTCATTCCTTTCATGGCCTCAAACCCTTTTGATGCAAACCCCCTTTTCCTGTGTCCCCGTTTGTCTTCCTTGTTCCCAGGCCGCCACCTGGCCCTGCGGATACTGTTTATTACCCCGTACAGTAGGAAGTTTCCCCTCCCCATCAAAAGACCCCCGAACCGATCAAAGCCCCCACCCCATGAGATCCGATCAACCCCATGCATTCCGTGAATCGGCGGAATGCCCTGCTGTGCGACAACCATCACCTGTTGTGACCGGGGTGGGGAATCCAACTGTAAATGTATGTGGGAACGGGTCTGAAGGGGAGATTCCGAGGATGTTCTTTCAAGTACTAAAGTATTGCGAGAATGTGTTATGTGCAATAAAGGTCATAAACCCTAGTATAAGAGGCCAGGCCTCAGAGATGTGGTTAGAGCACCTCGTGACGATACTTGCTGTCTGAATTGATGTGTTCTCCTCCGGAGAGAATAAAATCCTCGTTTCCCGCCTTCCAGTCTCCAGCGCCTGCTTCTTCATTGATTAATATTGGTGGGTCATAGAGGCGATACCGCCGGGCAACATAAAAGGGTCTTTGGTTACCGGTTGTCTTTGGAACCCTTTTTAACATCTGTGATGAAGAGTTTTGGGAAATGTGGTTGCTCGCTCCCGGCTTCCGCCTCAGGAGCTTGACTCTAAGCTTTTAGGTCGGCTCTTATTGCCGCTAATTCTAGTTGCATGTTGTCTATCTTTAGTTTTGTTTCCTTCGCCACCGCGTTTCCTTCATTGATCTTCCTGAGGATAGTCTCTAGGGGGGCCGTTTCGCTTTTTGTCTTCAGCGGGGAGTCAGGGATGTCTTTTTTAGGCTTTTTTTGGTCTCCTGTTGTTTTGCCTTCATTGTTTGCCATTGTTCCGATGCCTCTTCTCGACAGGATGCTGCCCAGGCGCCCCTCTTTTTGAGCAGATGTTAAGTTGCTGGTTGGGATTGCTTTTGAGGTCGGGGCAGTTGTGTGAGTTCTGTACCTACTTGGTTCTCTAATGTGTCTTGTTCGTGTCTTGGCTTTTGGTCCTGCCAGCGTGTGCTTTGTCTCGTTCGCAGCCTAGCCCGGCTGCTTTTTATGAGTGGCTGGTTGAGGGTGGTTTCGGTTAAGGCTCTGGCTCGCTTGGCCCTTGGCTCTTTTGGCTTGGTTGGCAGGCGGACTAGAACGAGCGTGTTTGTGCCGTGGTGTCACCCCATTCAGGAGTCCGCGTTCATTTCTTGCCTTTGCGCCTGTTAGGCGCGCTCCCACACGTTTCCCGGCGGTGGGTGTCGCTCTGGTCCCTGATCGCTCCCTTCGTTAGGCTCTTTAGGGCTTGTGTGACCTCTCCGGTTGGTCCCGAGTGTTTCCCTCGGCGTGTGCATGTAGCGGTCAGCCTCCGCCATGTTCCGCTTCCACCTCTCACCCCTTGGAAAGTCACTGTTTGCGTTTCCACTTGTTTAGTGTGTGCTCGGCTGCAGAGATTGAAACCAGCGCTGGATGTTTACCTCAGCGCTTGCCTTTCCGCTTGATAGTCTTCTGTTTCCTGTCGATTGTTATTGACCTGTTTCGTGGTTTCCGGTAATGGCGGCGCCCATGCGTGAGGCTGGTTTCACTTTCGCTGGTCTTCGTTGGTCTTCGATGGTCTTCCTAGCGGCGATCAATGCCCGCTTGGAGCCCTCACACTGCTTTTAAAACTCCCTCTGCAAGCCTTCTGGGGGATGCTCTGCGCTTCACCCGCCCTCGATGCGCCTTTGTTTCTCCGTCGCCCCTTGCTGCCTATCTCGCTATCGCGCTCGGCTGGCCGACGTGCTTGAGAGCCTGCCGGGGGGCAAGGAGGGTGGGTTAGTGCAGGGGCTTAGCTCATCCCTTCTCCTCTTCTCTGCACTCGCTCGGTTTGATGCCCGTAGTAGGTTCTCTCTTTCCTACCCTCTGGGCGCCATTTTGTCCTCCGCTCAGTTACTGGGTCCTCGGAGCTTCGCGATATAATATCTCCATTTTAGCACTGCTCCCCTTGTGTGCTTCTCGGCTCCTCATGTAGCCTCGCTCTTCCCATGCTTTATTCTCGTTTCTTTAGTCAGAACAAACTAGTTTGGCGGGTAGTTATCGCCGTAGTTGCCCTCAGGGGTGCGGAGCAGGTGGACTCAGACGACCATCCACATTGCCGTCCAAGCCACGCCCCATGGTCCTTTTTTCAAAAAACAAATAATCATTTCAGAAAGACAGTCTGCAAGTTGCTACATGCCTCTCCGCCTTGAAAAATACACTAACATTTCATTTTTTTTATGTACGCATTTTTACACAAAAATGGCACCCACACATTTGTGGGGATGCTCATGTTTGGTGATGCATAGGCATATACATGTTTTTGCTGATACTGTGCAGCGACGGCAAACAGCATTGACAAAGCCAATAGGTCAAAAATGTGAGGCTTATTCAATTTGTCAATATGTGTTTACTTAGTATTCCTACAAACATACAAATTCCACTTTTACCTTTCAGTTCTTTTACAGTTCCAATATCTGCTGCTTATATTTGCAAAAATAAATAAATACATAATAAACTTTGCAGGCTTGCCAAAGATATACCTATTGGTTTTACTTATGCTTGTTTTTTCATGAAGCATTGTTTTCCCCCACTCCTATGTTTGAGGGAGTGTGCTTCAATGGAACAAAGAACTGGTTTACAATGGAGCCACAGAAAGTCAGTCAAAAGTCAGTTTCGGGACCTTTCTTAGTAATTTATTTGTATGTTTCTCTTACATGGATACCTCTTTCCTCACTGGTAGTTGACGTCCTTCTGCCCAGTGATCCGTTCTTTACCAGCTGAAGTAGTCAAGAGAGAGAATGTATAGCATGGAAACTGCAGAAAACGACCGAAGACCAAAGAATGAAAGTGGACTCTCTGAATACGCCACGCATGCTGGAAAAGTGATGGGCCTGTGTCGGAAAGGATATTTCCTTTGCACCTGTTGAGTTTTTTTGTTCTATCCACTCCCATTGACATTCATTGCAGTTGAATGTATGCGCTTTAATGAAAAACATTATCAAACATTTTTTGATCAATTATTTTACTCACATCCATTTTTTTTTGCATAATCACATTTTTGCTGCTGCTACTTGGTCCACACAAGTTAATCTGCCTAGAAAAAAAACCTAACAGCTTGCTGCCCCTAACCCCATTCTTTCCAAATGCATGACCCCCCCCTCTTTATTTATTTATTAATTTATTTATGCGATTTTATATAGCGCGAACTTTAGCCGAAGGTGTCAGAGCCCTTTACATAAGAACCAGTTGAGAAACATAAGGATTTAGGATTACATGCGTTACATAAAGGATACAAACAGAAAAAATTGCAAATGTACAAGATGTAAAGTCACACAAGGAGGAGATACAAATGGATATACTCTAAGAGTCACATAGGAATGGTAGGTAGTACAAAGGTCGACCGCATATACTAGTGATTAGAGTTATTTCTATATACATAGGCAAGGGATATGACTGGATATACTCTAAGAGTCACATAGGAATGGTAGAGAGCACAGCGGTCTACTGCATATACTAGTGATTAGAGTTATTTATATATACATAGGGAAGGGATATGACTGGATATACTCTAAGAGTCACATAGGAATGGTAGAGAGCACAGCGGTCTACTGCATATACTAGTGATTAGAGTTATCGCTATATACATAGGGAAGGGATATGACTGGATATACTCTAAGGGTCACATAGGAATGGTAGAGAGCACAGCGGTCGACCGCATATACTAGTGATTAGAGTTATTTCTATATACATAGGGAAGGGATATGACTGGATATACTCTAAGGGTCACATAGGAATGGTAGAGAGCACAGCGGTCTACTGCATATACTAGTGATTAGAGTTATCTCTATATACATAGGGAAGGGATACACATGGATATACTCTAAGAGTCACATAGGAATGGTAGAGAGCACAGCGGTCTACTTCATATACTAGTGATTAGAGTTATCTCTATATACATAGGGAAGGGATAAGAATGGATATACTCTAAGAGTCACATAGGAATGGTAGAGAGCACAGCGGTCTACTTCATATACTAGTGATTAGAGTTATCTCTATATACATAGGGAAGGGATATGACTGGATATACTCTAAGGGTCACATAGGAATGGTAGAGAGCACAGCGGTCTACTTCATATACTAGTGATTAGAGTTATCTCTATATACATAGGGAAGGGATATGACTGGATATATTCTAAGGGTCACATAGGAATGGTAGAGAGCACAGCGGTCTACTTCATATACTAGTGATTAGAGTTATCTCTATATACATAGGGAAGGGATATGACTGGATATACTCTAAGGGTCACATAGGAATGGTAGAGAGCACAGCGGTCTACTGCATATACTAGTGATTAGAGTTATCTCTATATACATAGGGAAGGGATGCACATGGATATACTCTAAGAGTCACATAGGAATGGTAGAGAGCACAGCGGTCTACTTCATATACTAGTGATTAGAGTTATCTCTATATACATAGGGAAGGGATAAGAATGGATATACTATAAGAGTCACATAGGAATGGTAGAGAGCACAGCGGTCTACTTCATATACTAGTGATTAGAGTTATCTCTATATACATAGGGAAGGGATATGACTGGATATACTCTAAGGGTCACATAGGAATGGTAGAGAGCACAGCGGTCTACTTCATATACTAGTGATTAGAGTTATCTCTATATACATAGGGAAGGGATATGACTGGATATATTCTAAGGGTCACATAGGAATGGTAGAGAGCACAGCGGTCTACTTCATATACTAGTGATTAGAGTTATCTCTATATACATAGGGAAGGGATATGACTGGATATATTCTAAGGGTCACATAGGAATGGTAGAGAGCACAGCGGTCTACTTCATATACTAGTGATTAGAGTTATCTCTATATACATAGGGAAAGGATATGACTGGATATACTCTAAGGGTCACATAGGAATGGTAGAGAGCACAGCGGTCTACTTCATATACTAGTGATTAGAGTTATCTCTATATACATAGGGAAGGGATATGACTGGAAATACTCTAAGGGTCACATAGGAATGGTAGAGAGCACAGCGGTCTACTGCATATACTAGTGATTAGAGTTATCGCTATATACATAGGGAAGGGATAAGACTGGAAATACTCTAAGGGTCACATAGGAATGGTAGAGAGCACAGCGGTCTACTGCATATACTAGTGATTAGAGTTATCTCTATATACATAGGGAAGGGATATGACTGGATATACTCTAAGGGTCACATAGGAATGGTAGAGAGCACAGCGGTCTACTGCATATACTAGTGATTAGAGTTATCTCTATATACATAGGGAAGGGATGCACATGGATATACTCTAAGAGTCACATAGGAATGGTAGAGAGCACAGCGGTCTACTTCATATACTAGTGATTAGAGTTATCTCTATATACATAGGGAAGGGATATGACTGGATATACTCTAAGAGTCACATAGGAATGGTAGAGAGCACAGCAGTCTACTTCATATACTAGTGATTAGAGTTATCTCTATATACATAGGGAAGGGATAAGAATGGATAAACTCTAAAGAGTCACATAGGAATGGTAGATAGTACAACGGTCTACTTCATATACTAGTGATTAGAGTTATCTCTATATACATAGGGAAGGGATATGACTGGATATACTCTAAGGGTCACATAGGAATGGTAGAGAGCACAGCGGTCTACTTCATATACTAGTGATTAGAGTTATTTCTATATACATAGGGAAGGGATATGACTGGAAATACTCTAAGGGTCACATAGGAATGGTAGAGAGCACAGCGGTCTACTGCATATACTAGTGATTAGAGTTATCTCTATATACATAGGGAAGGGATATGACTGGATATACTCTAAGAGTCACATAGGAATGGTAGAGAGCACAGCGGTCTACTTCATATACTAGTGATTAGAGTTATCTCTATATACATAGGGAAGGGATGCACATGGATATACTCTAAGAGTCACATAGGAATGGTAGAGAGCACAGCGGTCTACTTCATATACTAGTGATTAGAGTTATCTCTATATACATAGGGAAGGGATAAGAATGGATATACTCTAAGAGTCACATAGGAATGGTAGAGAGCACAGCGGTCTACTTCATATACTAGTGATTAGAGTTATCTCTATATACATAGGGAAGGGATATGACTGGATATACTCTAAGGGTCACATAGGAATGGTAGAGAGCACAGCGGTCTACTTCATATACTAGTGATTAGAGTTATCTCTATATACATAGGGAAGGGATATGACTGGATATATTCTAAGGGTCACATAGGAATGGTAGAGAGCACAGCGGTCTACTTCATATACTAGTGATTAGAGTTATCTCTATATACATAGGGAAGGGATGTGACTGGATATATTCTAAGGGTCACATAGGAATGGTAGAGAGCACAGCGGTCTACTTCATATACTAGTGATTAGAGTTATCTCTATATACATAGGGAAGGGATATGACTGGATATACTCTAAGGGTCACATAGGAATGGTAGAGAGCACAGCGGTCTACTTCATATACTAGTGATTAGAGTTATCTCTATATACATAGGGAAGGGATATGACTGGAAATACTCTAAGGGTCACATAGGAATGGTAGAGAGCACAGCGGTCTACTGCATATACTAGTGATTAGAGTTATCGCTATATACATAGGGAAGGGATATGACTGGAAATACTCTAAGGGTCACATAGGAATGGTAGAGAGCACAGCGGTCTACTGCATATACTAGTGATTAGAGTTATCTCTATATACATAGGGAAGGGATAAGAATGGATATACTCTAAGAGTCACATAGGAATGGTAGAGAGCACAGCGGTCTACTTCATATACTAGTGATTAGAGTTATCTCTATATACATAGGGAAGGGATATGACTGGATATACTCTAAGGGTCACATAGGAATGGTAGAGAGCACAGCGGTCTACTTCATATACTAGTGATTAGAGTTATCTCTATATACATAGGGAAGGGATATGACTGGATATATTCTAAGGGTCACATAGGAATGGTAGAGAGCACAGCGGTCTACTTCATATACTAGTGATTAGAGTTATCTCTATATACATAGGGAAGGGATATGACTGGATATACTCTAAGGGTCACATAGGAATGGTAGAGAGCACAGCGGTCTACTTCATATACTAGTGATTAGAGTTATCTCTATATACATAGGGAAGGGATATGACTGGATATATTCTAAGGGTCACATAGGAATGGTAGAGAGCACAGCGGTCTACTTCATTTACTAGTGATTAGAGTTATCTCTATATACATAGGGAAGGGATGTGACTGGATATATTCTAAGGGTCACATAGGAATGGTAGAGAGCACAGCGGTCTACTTCATATACTAGTGATTAGAGTTATCTCTATATACATAGGGAAGGGATATGACTGGATATACTCTAAGGGTCACATAGGAATGGTAGAGAGCACAGCGGTCTACTTCAGATACTAGTGATTAGAGTTATCTCTATATACATAGGGAAGGGATATGACTGGAAATACTCTAAGGGTCACATAGGAATGGTAGAGAGCACAGCGGTCTACTGCATATACTAGTGATTAGAGTTATCGCTATATACATAGGGAAGGGATATGACTGGAAATACTCTAAGGGTCACATAGGAATGGTAGAGAGCACAGCGGTCTACTGCATATACTAGTGATTAGAGTTATCTCTATATACATAGGGAAGGGATATGACTGGATATACTCTAAGGGTCACATAGGAATGGTAGAGAGCACAGCGGTCTACTGCATATACTAGTGATTAGAGTTATCTCTATATACATAGGGAAGGGATGCACATGGATATACTCTAAGAGTCACATAGGAATGGTAGAGAGCACAGCGGTCTACTTCATATACTAGTGATTAGAGTTATCTCTATATACATAGGGAAGGGATATGACTGGATATACTCTAAGAGTCACATAGGAATGGTAGAGAGCACAGCGGTCTACTTCATATACTAGTGATTAGAGTTATCTCTATATACATAGGGAAGGGATATGACTGGAAATACTCTAAGGGTCACATAGGAATGGTAGAGAGCACAGCGGTCTACTTCATATACTAGTGATTAGAGTTATCTCTATATACATAGGGAAGGGATATGACTGGATATATTCTAAGGGTCACATAGGAATGGTAGAGAGCACAGCGGTCTACTTCATATACTAGTGATTAGAGTTATCTCTATATACATAGGGAAGGGATATGACTGGATATATTCTAAGGGTCACATAGGAATGGTAGAGAGCACAGCGGTCTACTGCATATACTAGTGATTAGAGTTATCTCTATATACATAGGGAAGGGATATGACTGGATATATTCTAAGGGTCACATAGGAATGGTAGAGAGCACAGCGGTCTACTGCATATACTAGTGATTAGAGTTATCTCTATATACATAGGGAAGGGATGCACATGGATATACTCTAAGAGCCACATAGGAATGGTAGAGAGCACAGCGGTCTACTTCATATACTAGTGATTAGAGTTATCTCTATATACATAGGGAAGGGATATGACTGGATATATTCTAAGGGTCACATAGGAATGGTAGAGAGCACAGCGGTCTACTTCATATACTAGTGATTAGAGTTATCTCTATATACATAGGGAAGGGATATGACTGGATATACTCTAAGGGTCACATAGGAATGGTAGAGAGCACAGCGGTCTACTTCATATACTAGTGATTAGAGTTATCTCTATATACATAGGGAAGGGATATGACTGGATATATTCTAAGGGTCACATAGGAATGGTAGAGAGCACAGCGGTCTACTTCATATACTAGTGATTAGAGTTATCTCTATATACATAGGGAAGGGATGTGACTGGATATATTCTAAGGGTCACATAGGAATGGTAGAGAGCACAGCGGTCTACTTCATATACTAGTGATTAGAGTTATCTCTATATACATAGGGAAGGGATATGACTGGATATACTCTAAGGGTCACATAGGAATGGTAGAGAGCACAGCGGTCTACTTCATATACTAGTGATTAGAGTTATCTCTATATACATAGGGAAGGGATATGACTGGAAATACTCTAAGGGTCACATAGGAATGGTAGAGAGCACAGCGGTCTACTGCATATACTAGTGATTAGAGTTATCTCTATATACATAGGGAAGGGATGCACATGGATATACTCTAAGAGTCACATAGGAATGGTAGAGAGCACAGCGGTCTACTTCATATACTAGTGATTAGAGTTATCTCTATATACATAGGGAAGGGATATGACTGGATATACTCTAAGAGTCACATAGGAATGGTAGAGAGCACAGCGGTCTACTTCATATACTAGTGATTAGAGTTATCTCTATATACATAGGGAAGGGATATGACTGGAAATACTCTAAGGGTCACATAGGAATGGTAGAGAGCACAGCGGTCTACTTCATATACTAGTGATTAGAGTTATCTCTATATACATAGGGAAGGGATATGACTGGATATATTCTAAGGGTCACATAGGAATGGTAGAGAGCACAGCGGTCTACTGCATATACTAGTGATTAGAGTTATCTCTATATACATAGGGAAGGGATGCACATGGATATACTCTAAGAGTCACATAGGAATGGTAGAGAGCACAGCGGTCTACTTCATATACTAGTGATTAGAGTTATCTCTATATACATAGGGAAGGGATATGACTGGATATACTCTAAGAGTCACATAGGAATGGTAGAGAGCACAGCGGTCTACTTCATATACTAGTGATTAGAGTTATCTCTATATACATAGGGAAGGGATATGACTGGAAATACTCTAAGGGTCACATAGGAATGGTAGAGAGCACAGCGGTCTACTTCATATACTAGTGATTAGAGTTATCTCTATATACATAGGGAAGGGATGCACATGGATATACTCTAAGAGTCACATAGGAATGGTAGAGAGCACAGCGGTCTACTTCATATACTAGTGATTAGAGTTATCTCTATATACATAGGGAAGGGATATGACTGGATATACTCTAAGAGTCACATAGGAATGGTAGAGAGCACAGCGGTCTACTTCATATACTAGTGATTAGAGTTATCTCTATATACATAGGGAAGGGATATGACTGGATATATTCTAAGGGTCACATAGGAATGGTAGAGAGCACAGCGGTCTACTGCATATACTAGTGATTAGAGTTATCTCTATATACATAGGGAAGGGATATGACTGGATATATTCTAAGGGTCACATAGGAATGGTAGAGAGCACAGCGGTCTACTGCATATACTAGTGATTAGAGTTATCTCTATATACATAGGGAAGGGATGCACATGGATATACTCTAAGAGCCACATAGGAATGGTAGAGAGCACAGCGGTCTACTTCATATACTAGTGATTAGAGTTATCTCTATATACATAGGGAAGGGATATGACTGGATATATTCTAAGGGTCACATAGGAATGGTAGAGAGCACAGCGGTCTACTTCATATACTAGTGATTAGAGTTATCTCTATATACATAGGGAAGGGATATGACTGGATATACTCTAAGGGTCACATAGGAATGGTAGAGAGCACAGCGGTCTACTTCATATACTAGTGATTAGAGTTATCTCTATATACATAGGGAAGGGATATGACTGGATATATTCTAAGGGTCACATAGGAATGGTAGAGAGCACAGCGGTCTACTTCATATACTAGTGATTAGAGTTATCTCTATATACATAGGGAAGGGATGTGACTGGATATATTCTAAGGGTCACATAGGAATGGTAGAGAGCACAGCGGTCTACTTCATATACTAGTGATTAGAGTTATCTCTATATACATAGGGAAGGGATATGACTGGATATACTCTAAGGGTCACATAGGAATGGTAGAGAGCACAGCGGTCTACTTCATATACTAGTGATTAGAGTTATCTCTATATACATAGGGAAGGGATATGACTGGAAATACTCTAAGGGTCACATAGGAATGGTAGAGAGCACAGCGGTCTACTGCATATACTAGTGATTAGAGTTATCTCTATATACATAGGGAAGGGATGCACATGGATATACTCTAAGAGTCACATAGGAATGGTAGAGAGCACAGCGGTCTACTTCATATACTAGTGATTAGAGTTATCTCTATATACATAGGGAAGGGATATGACTGGATATACTCTAAGAGTCACATAGGAATGGTAGAGAGCACAGCGGTCTACTTCATATACTAGTGATTAGAGTTATCTCTATATACATAGGGAAGGGATATGACTGGAAATACTCTAAGGGTCACATAGGAATGGTAGAGAGCACAGCGGTCTACTTCATATACTAGTGATTAGAGTTATCTCTATATACATAGGGAAGGGATATGACTGGATATATTCTAAGGGTCACATAGGAATGGTAGAGAGCACAGCGGTCTACTGCATATACTAGTGATTAGAGTTATCTCTATATACATAGGGAAGGGATGCACATGGATATACTCTAAGAGCCACATAGGAATAGTAGGGTAGTATCTGTAAATTACTTTTTCCTTTGTTGGAGAATATTTTCCTCGTGGAGAGAACATTTCCTGGATTCTGGTCTGAAATATTTGTGGGTACCCATTCCCATAATAGAAAAGCAGTTACTCTACTGCAGGAGTGGTTTTGTAGGTGACTCTGGAGTTGCAAATCTGAGACAAGCATTAACAAAGCCAATAGGTCTGACTTTTATTTTGAGTACTTGCTAAAAATGTTTTTTAAACAGCTGGCAAGAGAGAGAAAAAAAGCAACTGTTTTTTATTCAGTGTAAGAGTCAATATTACGACTCTGGTCGTACATGTTCGCTGGCTTCACTGCATTGGTCAAAAAATGCTTTCCCCAGGCGATTTTGCATGAAGTTGTATACACTTCAAAATTCACCTAAGTTGTGCTTATACTTCAGTATTAGGCAATGATTTTCAATAAAAAAATCATTAATATGCATTCCTATCAACACGTCTCTTTTCTTAAATCATTGCTCCATGGAATTACTGTCTGTGTCTATTAAAATGAGATCGTGGAAAACGTGCCCTGGCAAAAGGCACCTTTCAGGTATTTCGCACCTCTCAGGCTAGTTAACCTGGCTTGAGAACATTACCTGCACGCAACTAACCATTAAGAAGGTTAATATTAACTGTCCAGCCGGGTACAGTCAGATGAAACCAGCAGAGGTGGCGGCGGGTAATGGCCGTGCCACCATGTACACAGCTCGAGGTGTGATTGCAAAGAGCTGTTCTTCCCTGAGGGGCTGGAAAGGTGCGTGAGGAGTGAGAGGGTGAGAAACAGAGGGGGCGGGAGGGAGAGAGAGAGAGAGAGAGTGAGAGAGAGAGAGAGAGAGAGAGAGAACATGAGGGAGAGAGGAAAAAGGAAAGATATATATAAATATAGATAGATAGATAGATAGATAGATAGATAGATAGATAGACAGACTCATCCTCGACATCCCACGACACAGCCACATCTCCGGACATCTGAGAGACCTTCATTGGCTCCCCGTCAACAAAAGAATCACCTTCCGCCTCCTCACCCACACACACAAAGCCCTACACGACCAAGGCCCGAGCTACCTCAACAACCGCATCAACTTCTACGCTCCCAAACGACATCTCCGAGCAGCCAGCCACGCCCTCGCCACCGTCCCCCGCATCCGAAGAACGACAACAGGAGGAAGGTCCTTCTCCTACCTGGCCGCCAAGACCTGGAACTCCCTCCCGACCGACCTGCGCCTGACCCAAGACCACCTCTCCTTCAGGAAGAAGCTCAAGACCTGGCTTTTTGAGCAGTAGCAGCACTCCCCCCCCTCCCCCCCCCCTAGCACCTTGAGACCCTTCGGGTAAGTAGTGCGCTATATAAATGTCTGTGATTGATTGATTGATTGATAGATAGAGAAAAGGGCCGGAGCTACAATTTCTGACCCTGCAGGTGGTGGTCTCAATATTAATTGTTCAAATTCAAAATAAAAAGAATAACATACATTGCATGGTTTCTGGCTGGTAAATGTTCATAGACAGGCCAGCATGTGCCTGTCCAGGCAGGCATGATTACGTATCACCAAGTTAGTGATGATGTCATCTCGCCGATCACAAATCCAAGAAGTCATCGACAAACTATGTCTTGCATTCTATTCCCAGAGTCTGCTGCACCATGCCACTGCCTGAGCCTAAGCCTCCCATTGGATAATTGTAGCTGGGGGCTGGCTCATGACTGAGTTGAGGCAAGGAAGCTGCAAGAGCACATTTGTCACTTGGGAGTGAGGGCTCTTGAGGAAGAATATACGAAAGTGTAGACTTTTCACTTGCTGCGTAGCCAGAGTAGCATATCCTGCAGCCCTGCATTGCTGCTATCATCAACGTGCTCGATGCAGCTGTGGCCCAATACAACTTTTGTGCGCCATGGCGTCACCTGTAGAATCTGTGCGCTGCACCCCAGCATGGTAATTGCTGAGCGTGCATGAGTCCAATAGGCACCACAGCCATACTTACCGGCATTGGCAGCATTACGGCTGGGGACAATGCATGTGCTGTAGCAGGCAGGGTCACAGCAAGCTGAGCAGTGGATACCGATGCTGTCGCAATCCCTGGACCTACTAATTACAGGCAGCACTAGTAGTGACATCACCTTCTGTGCTCGAGCAGCTACCTGTTCTGCAAATAACTCAGTTATACTGCACTCATTAATATATGCAAAAAAATAATTTTCATTTGATGTATATTTTGTTTTTGCACTCGGTGTAGGTAAGAAAGTAAAACACATGTCCTCTTCCTCTTCTTTAGGAAAGACAACAGGAAATGGCAGAGTTCAAAATAGCAGGGATATGTACAGGCTGACGACAGGGGTCACAGGCAGCAGCAGTGTTATAGATGAGAGAGCGAGCAGGAGTAAAGAGGAGAATGAAACAACAGGAGAGGAGAGAGATAAGTAGAATAAAAGGAGAGCAGATCAGATACAAAGAGAAAGCAGCCATGGTGTGAAGAAGAGAGCATTAAGAAGAGAGAAGATATAATAAAAGCATGTAGAGGACAGGACAGAGGAAAAAAGCAGACAAATGATAAAACGGAGACACAGCTAATCACTGCTAGAAGAATGATCATAAAGAGCCTAGATCGAGGGTAGAAAGAGCAGAGCATGGATAAAAGTGAAGAGGAAAAAGGGCAGGGGTAGAATGAGTAGAGGGCAAATCTAAAATGCAGGGAATAAGGTAACCTACCAGGTGTGACAAAGATGATAGAAAACAATTAGGGAGGTGAGAAGATAGACTCTTAGAGCAAAGACGTAGGGGACAGACAATAGATCAAGGTTAGAAGATAGAGACTGAGGCAGTGAGAGTGTTGAAAGTGGGGCTCGCCGGAGGAAGAAGTGAGCTGTGGCCTCCTTGGCATAATTTTCGGCACCTGCACTTCTTTTTACACAAATTAAGCACTGAGACAGGTACTCAGGTCCCCAAAGAAACAAGGGAGCTGAGAATAGATCATGAAATGCAGATCCATCTGGTCTGCCAAATGGTCACAATATATGTGGGATAAAGTACCCCCACTAAGAAATGCAGTGACCATATAGAGAAACAAAGGCAGAGTTCCTTTATAAGGTCACAGAGCGCCACACTAAATTTCCTCTTCGCCTGCTCACATCTGCATTTAAACTGTCTCAACCCTATCACTGCACTAGTGGAACCAAAAATCCCAAAATCCGAATTTGACATCACGATTCAGACTCATGATAAATAATCTACCATGCCTAAACATTCACACACGAACCGAGTGTCCACACAAACACACATATGCAGACAAAACACAGACATACAAAACAAACAGGACAACTCAGAGAAACACACACAAAAAACACACTGACACAACACACAAACACTTTTTTTCAAATACCTGTGTAAAAATGACAAGGCTTTTCCTTCTAAAACATACATCTCATCAACATTCTTATCAATGGGCCACTCTCTAGCTTAACTCAGGTGTACCTTTATGTCTCACCTGTGGATGCTGGCTATCACCTTGTGCCACCAACACTACACTAATGTTTTGGGTCAGCATCCATTGTATTTCAGTAATGCTTTTCTGCATGTGGCCAGATCTTTCTCAACAGTATGCTCTTTGCAGCTGCTTGTTTTCACGTATACTCCTCTGCATTGCAGTTTGTGCCAAGACCCAATGACTTACTCTGAAGAGTCAAGAGTTGTGTCAAGACCTAAGAACTCGTTGTGGAGAGTTAGGAGTTGTATCAAGACCTAATGACTCACTGTGGAGAGTCAGAAGTTGGGTCAAAACCTAAGGACGTGCTGTGGAGAGCCAGGCAGGAGTTGTGTTAAGACCTAAGGACTTGCTGTGGGGAGCCTGGAGTGTGTTAATACCAAAGGACTCATTGCGGACTATCAGGATATGTGTCAAGATATACGTTCTCACTGTGGACAGGCAAGTAGGGCACAAGCACCAGTGTGCCTGGATTTCTTTATGTAGACTAAGTTTTCGATAATATTTTTAGAGGATGTAGGCTATTAGACCTGCATTACCGAAACTTTCATGTCCAAGTGTCCCTGACAGGTTTGGATCTGTACATTTTATGGAGTCAAGACTGCCTCTGGACTCTTGAAGAAATGTGTTTCTGTTCCAACTGGAGATCAGCCACATTTTGGCTATCCCAGTTAACAGGAAGATACTGGTTGTGGTTTCTCCTGCATGCAGTTCTATGAGTCCATAGGAGCGCAGCACCAGAAGCAGATGATAGCACACCCAAGCACCTTCCTAATCAATGGAAATCATTCAACCTTGTCTCAGAATCAGAGATAGTCAAACTGATCTCCGCCTCTAAACCCTCCTCTCACGCCTTGGACCCTATTCCTGCCCAACTGGCCAAAAAGCTAAAACTCTCTCTAGCACCGCTCTGGACCAGGATCAGAAACAGCTCCCTGAGCATCGGAGTCATTTGGGACTGCCTCAAAATTGACCAAGCCACTCCACTGCTAAAAAAACCAGGCCTGGACACCAATGATTTGAATAACTACAGACCCATCTCCAATCTTCCTCTCATGGCTAAAACGTTGGAAAAGTGCGTTCTCATACAACTGACACAACACATGGACAGCATTAACCTCCTGGAACCCCACCAATCAGGCTTCAGAAAAGAGTGTAGCACAGAGACAGCGATCCTTAATATCATGGATGATTTACACAAGTCCCTCGATTCAGACCAATGCTCCCTACTCATCCTTCTGGACCTATCGGCAGCCTTCGATACGGTTGATGAACAATAACTCATTAAGGCACTCCAAGAAAGGTTAGGGGCTGAAGATGCAGTCTTACACTGGTTTAGCTCCTTTCTCCAAAATCGGTCTCAAAGAGTCAAAATCAACAATGTCACGTCAGACCTTCACCCTGTCAGCAGAGGCGTTCCCCAAGGACAAGTCCTCTCCCTGCAACTATTCAACATATACATGGAACCCCTCACCACCCTTCTCAAAAGATCCAACATTCCCTTCCACCTCTATGGGAACGACACCCAGATTTATCTCGAAACCTCCTCCATTGAAGACATCCAAAGACTCGACGACAGAGAAGTCCAACACTGGCTCTCCTCTAACCACTTAAAATTGAATCAAGGCAAAACGGAAATCCTCCTCATTTCTAACAAAACGGAAAACCCTGAAAGTCACAGAATGGCTAAAAGCAATTGAGCCTCTCAACGACAATCTCTACATGGCCGACTCCATCAAATCGATGGGAATCACCTTGGACCCCAAACTAAGCATGGTTAAACATATCAAGAACTCAGCAAAGAGTGCCTTCCTCAACCTAAAACTACTAAGCAAGATAAAATTCTTCATCCAGATCAATGACCTCAAACAAGCGACACAATCCTTGGTACTCTCAAGACTGGATTACGGAAATGCAACCCTCACAGGCACAGCAAAATCACACCTAGCTCTCCTCCGATCAAGCCTGAATGCAGCTGCAAGAATGGTCACCGGAGTAAAAAAATATGACCACATCTCGCCCGCACTCAGAGAGCTGAAATGGCTCCCAGTTGAAATGAGTGCAAATTTCAGAAGTGCCTGCCTCACACACAAAGCCCTTCACACAGGGAAACCTGCATACCTGGCTTCCAAACTCACAAAGGCCGGCCAGACAAGGAACCTCAGAAGTTCAAACACTCTACTCCTCATACCGCCAAAATTCGGTAAACAAAAAACCTCAACATGATCCTTCTCTGGAAATGCGCCCAAAATCGGGAACTCCATCGCAGTTCATATCAGGACCATCCCTTCCTTTCCAAAGTTCAAAAGGCAGCTCAAAGACCTGTTCCTCAAGAGCACTCTCCCAAAAGGATAGAGTGCCACTAAAACTCATGAGCGTGCACACTGCCACAATGACACTTTGAAACTAAGACCTCTACCTCATGCATAGCTCGATTTCTTCCCAATATCCCCTCATTCAAAAGGATGCGCGGCTTGAAAGCCGGTGCTCTCTACTACGAGACTATGAAACTTCACGGCTTCTAGCATCACTTAATCGTGCTAAGTCCCCCTCCGCACCTTGAGGCTTTTGTGTTGTGACCACCGCTATAACATCTGTTTGGTTTAACACTGCTATAATATTGTGTTCTCCTCTATTAAGTATTGTAAAAAGCGCCAATACCTTCTGGTCTGGCTAGCGCTATATGAAACTCCGAAATAAAATAAATGAATAAATAATTTCAGTCAGGAATACATCAATTAACGTAAGCGCTTCCACAACATAGCTCTATAACATGAACCATCTCATGAGTGGAAGACTGAACGTAGCAGCTCAGTTTAATATTTTTTTCTAAATGAGATGTTGATGTATTGACATGATCATCTGCCAACAATGTGTGTCTCTTTAGTCCTTAAACTATTAAGACAAACTAGCTACAATCTAGCTGCCGCAAACAAGCCAAAGTAGCACTCAGATACTTTGTCATCAATGACCTCTACCTCATTCTCTGCATGACTACCTCCCTTCCTTCCCCTCCACTCCCCGGTCAAATCCCATTTTGAGTCACTGTGCTTTTTACGACGACCTTACGCGTGGCGTCATAAGTTCTCTGGACATTCTACTGTGATAACATACCTTACAAGTGACATTATGCATTCTATGACAATATTATGCAATGCGTCATGAGTCATTGTATATACTAAAATGCTAAATGTGTCCTACGAGTGGTTCATGCTGTAAAGCATCCCAATACCTTTGGGTCTGGCTAGCGCTATATAAAACTCTTAAAATAAAAATACAAAGTAAAAGTAGAACCTCGTGCAGATCAGTAAAAGTGTAAAATGTTGAAAACGCATCAGGTGCCTAAGGTTTGCAGCGGTTTACCGAATCAACCATGGGAGGAGGTGTGCATTGATATTGTGGGGCCATTGCATGGTGAGCAAGCAACTCTCTATCTAATAGTGTTGATGGACTTCTACTCAAGGTGGATAGAGATAATTGATGTCAGGGATGTTTCATCTGTTGGCATCATTAAGTTCATGGAGGGTGTGTTCAGAGTTTTCCAAAGAGCATCTTATCTGACAATGGTCATCAATGTTGCTCTAAAGAACTAGAAAATGGTCTAAAGTCATGTGGCATTAAACACAAGAAATGCGCAATTATCATCTGGAAATGAACTGTGCCATTGAGCGGTACAATGAAATCATTAAGGAGAGTATACCTTGTTTTCAGTATACTGAAAACAAGAGTTACAGGAGAGGAAAACTACTTACCATGTGTCACTGCACATGACTAATACAAAGCTTCCCCTAACCGAGGGGAAGACTCCTCCGTGCACCACTTTAAAGACTGTGAGTCTTATTCTTTTTATCCAGAACTTGATAAAGTTTTCACAATGATTGTGAGTTCAAAGTTTTTTATTGTTCTTCATTAATTTCTTTATATTTCTTTTGTTATATAACTCATTATTTTCATGGGTATAACCAAAGCATATTTATCCTCGTAATCTCAATGATGCCAAAACAATTTCATTTTTCCCAATGCATTTCGGGCTTTCTAGCAGCCCTTCGTCAGGGGATTACTCTACAAGTAAAGAAAGTGAACATCCGTAAATGGTGGTGTGCTAAACAGTTAAAGAGGCGCAATGCGAAGTTAGTGAGTGATTTTACGCTGCAGTATGTGGTGTTCATGCCTGTGTACAGCGTGCTTCAAAAAATCGGATGTGTTCAAGTGCGTGTGAGTGAATAAATCATTTAAATTATGCGCTAAACCCTCGTATAACCTTTTAATGTGGGTGGTATTAAAAACCACGTGATTACTAGTGCTCGGTTCTGCTAACAATGTGAGGCAAATGGTGACACCAACTCAACCACACGAGTGGATGTAGTGTACTCACGGAAAACCTTCAAAGCGTTGTAAAGCCTGAAATGAAAGACAAAATGTCAGCATTCTGATCACTGACCGTGCTCTGTGGTTAAAGAATAAACCGGTCCTCGTACGAGGTACTTACTCAGATTAAAGTAGTTCTGCGACGTGTCTGGGCTTCTGTCTGACTCGTGTTGTGGTGTGCAGTGCCCAAGTGAAACGAAGTGTATAACCAACGCGTTAGGGATCAGACACTAAAAAAGGACTGGAAAGCAGTTGGTGTTTACGGTCGCCATGTTGGAATGGGATGTAAAACCAGTGAAGTATATCTATAGTGCCGGGAGTGTGTATAAATAAACAGTGCTGGTGAAAAAGTGCCAGTGAGCATAAGACAAAGTTGCACAACATATACTAGTATACTGCAACGTAAAAAATATCAACATTGCAATCAAAATATACATAAACTATTTTTAAAGATAACATAGGAATTCCATCCTATCATTCAACCCGTTCGGTTGCATCGTGGCCATGTACCGGATCCAATAGTTCTCTCGTTTTAACAGTGTGTTCTTATTGTTTCTGCTTGGTTTGATCTGTTCCAAGACCAGGAATTTCAATTGTGCCACAGTGTGTTGTTTTTCAAGAAAATGTGCTGCGACAGAAGATCTCATGTTGTTGGTTCGAATGTTACTCTTGTGTTCGAGTATATGTACTCAAATCTTTCTCTCCGTATGTCCTATGTAGCAGGAACCACATGGGCATTTGAGCATGTAAATGACATTGGCAGAATTGCAAGTGGCATTGACTTTGAGTCTGACTTTGTGGCCCTTCATAGGGTGATTTGTGTAGTTCCCTGGTATGATATTTTGACAATTGCTGCAGTTGTAACATGGCAAAAGTCCTTTATATGCACATGACCACAGGGAAGTCTCCATTTGATCTGTTGAAAGGGAGAGCACCCAACACCTGCTTATGTCCAGGATGGATGGATTGGGACAAAGGCATAAAGTTCAATGGCCCGACAAGTTGGAGAGGTCAAGAAGAAAGACTTATGGTGAATAGAAAAGAGGATTTTGACAGGAGAAAAATGTCCATAATATCGAAGACAAAGTTGAGGATGTGGTGAAAATTAAAGCACCTGTAGGTTGTGTAGCATGGTCCAAGTTCACCAAGGCACAAAAAGTTATTAAGCTATTTCGTAATGAAGTAAAAACAGCTGATGGAAGGATTTAGAAAAAAAACAGGGTTGTGCTTGTTAAAAAAGAGATGAGAGAAGAGGTGAACACTGGTGATGAAAAGAGGGATTGTGATGGTGATGGAAGTTCAAGTGGTGTGAGAAAAAGTGACAAAGGTGAGAGGGTGACTCCAAGATCGGATGGGAGATCTTGGGGTGATCGGAATGGTAATAAGGAGAGAATAAGATTGATTTATTGGGGAAAAGTGACACCATGTTATCTTAAAGATTTTGTCATGGCACAAAGAGATTTTGGTGTGCAGGATGTTAGTAATTTTACTATCTCAAATATGAATAGTCTGGTGTTAGTTTAGGGTTTATTAGTTATGTAAAGAATAAGAAAGGGAGATGTGCGGTGTCTCCTGCATGTGTTTCTATAGGTAGAACCACATGCAGATAAGAAGAATTAGAAATATTCAATAAAGTGTTCTATGTCAGTTTTATGCCTATCATTCTGAGTCAGTTGCTGTCAGCTGGCGATGGATGAGGTGTATTTATAATAAACCTCTTACGAAACCTAACTGTGTGCAAAGAGAATTCTTCTAAAAATTATTGTGGCAGTCCAGAATCAGAAGAAGGGCTTGTATGCAAGACTCTTAAGTGACTTTTTGTTTTTTTCTGGGTGAGAGGAGCAACAAGTTAAATTGGGAGCTATGGCTATGCCCTCTATAGTGGCCTGTTGCGTGCACAGTCTGTAAACTTTACGTACACTTATTCTTTTCAATACAATATACTCAAGTACATAATGCAGTTTCCCAGCCATCTCCAAAAATATCCACATTAACCTTCTATTCTTCCTCAGTAGCAATTAAAATTAAGTTAACAATTAGGGGGACGATTCCGATGTGGGAAAAACCACTCTGAATAGCTGTACGGAGCGTTTTTCCCATATGAATCGTACCCTGCAACGTCCCCGTCCGTACGATGAAGTACGATTCGTACCATGAGCAGGACTCCATACGAATCGTACAAAGACCTTACGACTCTAATCTCCGCACCATTCTCCCTCGGAACCCGCTGTACAAGACATCAGTACGGTTCGAAGCAGGTTTTCCCGACCCAGCAAGTAAGATTTGTGTCGGGTACGCACCATATGACGCTTTTTTACAGGAGCCCAAAACGTCCGGAGAAGCAGAGTACGCCTAGAAACAGGTACGGAACGCTCCCCCGGGTACATTGAGTACACCCCATGTCTGCAGGGGTACGGTCGCTACCCCTGTGATCATGGGGTGTATGCACCGTACCCCATGATCGCAGGGCGTACGCACCGTACCCCATGATCGCAGGGTGTACGGTGCGTACACCCTGTGATCATGGGGTACGGAGCATACACCCCATGTCTGCAGGGGTACGCACCGTACCCCTGCGATCATGGGGTGTACGCACTGTACGGTGTGTATGTGATTGTGTGGTTGTCTTTACGAATCGCCCTTACCTGACGTGGACTGTACAAATCGCGTCCTCATACCCTGGATTGTACTCGTCGGGTCGTACAGCATGTTTACGAATCGTATGGTTCACTGTGTGGGTCCGTGTCATACGGTTTCACCCTTGCAATTCGTATGGTTCGCGTTGATTCGGACGGATTGACGAGATACGGATCGTACTACGCGATTCGGACGGACATGTACGATTCGTACGGAGAGGGCTCCGGATACGATTCGGACTGGCGCTTTTTTTCCCGAACCGGAATCGGCCCCAAAGTGTATTTTTTTTTCATGTATTATAAATACATTGTTTGCCCTTCGTGTCCTAATTTCCTCAATTCCACAAATTTTCTTTAGCTTGCTCTTTGATATTTATGCTTTGAAAATGTTCTAATGATTGATTGCTTCATTTGTGAGTGGAATATTTTTAATGCTTTATTATGCGATATAGACATTAGTGACTCATGACGGTTTTATTTTCTGATTTAACTCTTTACTATCTTTAAATGAATACATTAATTAAAATATATTTTATGTATTTGTCTTTACCTCTTTTTTGTTCCTTTTTGTATTTGACTCCTCAAATTATGTGTATGGTCTTGGTTGCTTGGTCAGCCCTGGTGAGCCATTGGAACTTTACCATGTTCCATGTGTTTACTTAAATTTATCCCTTGGTTACCCAATTGGTTGTTGTTGTACCTTATTTACGTGTACAAATCTAAACGTTATTCTTAGCTTTGATTGCTATTGTTTATCGCTTTTGTTCTTGATACATTTGTATCTTGATTATATTGTAATAAATGTTGCACTTGGAATGTTGATTATAATTTGTAATCTACTTATGTAATTGTACCTTTGCTTTCCACCACAGAAAGTACAATTTTGTACTATATTGTTATTAATGTTTTGGCTAGTTTGGAATAACTGACCTGGTGGATTGCAGCGATGCCAGGCCTTTGGGTATGTCCCTCTAAATTCATAATTATCTCTCAAGTTTATGTATATATGTATGAATTTTGTGTGTGTGTTTTTTTATTTTAAGAGACTACTCCGACAGCTCAAACTGTTTCTAAGACAGAATTAATAGGTGGTCCTTTATTTTATGTTCCTAGGTATTCAATATGCAAAAAACACAAAATAATACAGTTGTACCTGTGTTCATACAAAAAGACCATAGGAAGGTTTGCAAGGCCTCCCGATTAAGTTTCCAGACAGACATGTTGAGGAAGGCAGAGGAGGCCAGATACAAGCAGGGATCTGGAAAAGGGATTTGGATGAAGAGCCAGTAAGTAGCGGTGTGATGCCACACAATAGTAGTGGATAGCGACAGCAAGGACGGTGGCACAGGCACTCAGGTAGTGGAAGACGGCAGGCACGAGCAAAACAAAATTGGGAAAGGAAGCACTGGAAAGGGTCTCATTTAAGGGAAATACACTAGTGATTGAGTATTTGGCTTTATGGAGGCCGCATAGACATCTATGTCTCAGGAAGTAATGCTTGCAAAAAGAAGGTCTGGCAGCTTGCTTCCATTGGTGTGTAGTATCTGATGCCTTCATCTGGTAAATTCTAGACAATAGGAATTGTTTTGTAATTACTTTTTACTTATAGTTTCCAAAAAGCAAACAATGTACACAAGTGAAATGACATTGCGACACAACCACAGTATGCTAACAGCATGTCAATATTCATATGTAGTGCTGTTGACCAACCATATCTTATTAAATAAATTGTTAGACATAACTACATTGATGCAGATGTTTCTCCAACCCAATAATAATTTGTTGTTCCCAATTAGTTATACTAGACAATGCATGTTGCAACAACTCAGGTATCAATAAATGTATTAAATCCTCAGTATTGCTCCATAGTACATAGATGACGTGTGTACTTGTCACGTATAGGCCCTGTGTATTGACATGCTCTGGGGGAGCTATTATTTGGGAAATTCTTGAGTGGGCCCCAAATGTCCCTGGGTCTCGCTGCTAACGGCATAAGTTCAGCATACACTTTGAGTTGCTCGTTTCAGTATTTGAGAGAGTCAATCCACTGTTTGTATTTTTGGGATATTAATCTGCCACAGCTTCGTGACCTGGAATAGTGCCAACACTATGAATCAACTATGTGGGGCAGGGATCTTCCACAACTCACCTAAATCACAACCCTTAGATCTAATGACAGTTCACATCTGACCATAGTCAAGAGGGTGGTGAGAACCTCCTGCCAATATGACAGTATGCTATTACAGGACTACAACAGGAACAAGGAGTCTGCCTACGATTGACCTCATCAGATGCATGTTGAATTGCATCTGAGACCGAGCTCTCCTCTGTGAGACCTGCACACCACTGGATTCTCCTCACGTCGATGCATCCTGGCACACTGAAACTTTGCAACCCAATCAGTGGCCCATCACTTCGGCAATGAAGAACCAAGAAACACGTTTGTGGTGAGAGAGGGTCCAGTATACAGCTAAAGTTGAGACGCATCCACCATTGACTTGGTGGGGATGTCACTTGTGAAGTCACCATTCAATCCACTAGCAAGACTGTGTGGAACTGGAGACTTTCCGCTTGTCAGTGATCAGCCAGTTTACCAGTTTGCATCCTAATCAACATTTTGCTCACAGTCATGCCATTAATCCCTACCCAGGAAACCTTTGCCACTTTGCCTGCCCATCAGCTGCAACACCACCTATGTCCTTCGGGGGTAGGGGACGTCATACTTCAATGAGGTATAAAACTGTGGACCACGACCCCAATTCTGCAAAACAGGAGGTCACTCCAAGGAGGGGGGAATCCTTGAAGCACCAAGGGCACAGGGTTGCTCTTGTTCATAGTCCCACTGATGTATCGAATATGTGTGACATTTCTTTCCAGGAGAAATGTGTTGCATTTAACCTCTTAAGCATGTGCTGGTTGTTTTTTCTCTGAATAGTGTTTGCGACACAAGGCATTGTCTTTTACAGGTGCCCCCAAATCTGCTATGTCTCCTCAGCCCCTTTCTTTCTTCATGGCATTAAGGTATGTTCAGGCTGCTGATCACTCTCAGTTCCAAGTGGTCCACCCATAATCAAGATGAGGTGAATACTCCTCTTTAACAATCACGTAGCCCCTTGAAGTACCCCAGGTGCAATATTAAATCAATCGCAACACATCTCTGCACTGAAGACTGCCAAAAGTGCATTAAATGTGTTAATTAGTTTCTAAACTTCAGTTAGAGCAATACTTATGGCGTTGCTCTCCTGCATATGTTCTACTGAGGCTTCCTGGCTAGACGCATTATTTAGACCAGCAGTTCGTAACCTTGTGACTTCTGTGGACCCCCACTCAATCATTATTGGAAGTGGGGGCCCCCACCAGGGCCGGACATTTTCCTAGTGGGCCGGATTTGAACTGGTTGGGGCCCTTTTTAGGTCTCGCTAGAGCCAGCGCATGCGCTGATCTAGCGAGACATTTAGTAAGCAGCTTTTTCAAGTGCTGCTAAGCCGTCCATCAGCTTGCTATAACGCGCACAAGCGCGCGCTGTTGCTGATCTCTTTTCCTTTGGCGCCCGCGCACACAACTCCCGCGATCACTTTTACTTTCGCGGCCATGTCAGTTTCACAGCCGTGCGGCCATAGCTTGTTCTCTGTTCTTGCCTCTTTTCTGGTCATGGTTCTCAGCCGCTTTGAGGGAGGGAGCCTCCGTTCTTCACCTCAAAATGACGCAGCCATTTCCAAGATGCGCAGTTTTGTCAGCTTTAATCTCCTTCAGTGGGCATCGGAGACTTCTGACAGGAAGCGCAGGCCATACGTCATGCCGTGTTTGCTACCCTTTCTTCTCTTAACTAGCCCACTCCGCCCCTCCACCTCCCCTCTTGATTCCCGGCTACCTCCCCACAAACGTTCCTCCATCGGCCCATCCCTCTCTTCCTGGATTGTAAGGACCCCCACCCCGCAAGCTCCCCCCACTCCCTTCTGCAATGTATGCTCCCCCCTTGCCCTGCCTAACCCACTCTATGAGTTTTGCTTTCTCTTCTCTTGAGATTTGCCTCGGTCCCTTCCTCCGCAGACCCTCCTTCCCCTTTCAGGCCCTCTTCGCCCCTCACGTTCCCTTCTGTGGTTCATATGCGTCCTTCTGGGATCCTGCCCGTCCCTCTCCATTTTCTAACCTTGTGCCCCCCTCTCTCTCCTTCCTTTCTATATACTCTGGACTCTCTTTGTTTCTATTTCCTGCCCCTGTCCCTCTTCTGCAGCCACATCTCTTTCTTTTCTTATCCTGCCTGTCCCTTTCACACCAGCAGTTCTTTCTCCCCCCTCCTCTCTCTCATTTCTGCAGTGCTATTTTCTCTTCTCTTATCCCGCCTGCGCCGCTCACTCCTTTCTGATAATCGTTCTCCACCCTCTGCAGACACCCCCCTCCCATCAGTTATTCTGCCAACCCATCTCTTCCTATTGTAGATTATGATCCGATCCCTGTCTTCAACCATCCCACAGCATTGCCAGCTCTCTGTTCCCAGGCCATGTCTGTCTCTCTCTCTCTTATCACTGTTGTCCTTGCTCTCTCTTCTTCTACAGCCGTCATCCCTGCATTCTGTTTTCCTTTTCGCTATCCCTGTGTACCCACCTTGTCTCCCATCTGCACTGCCACTTCCTTCTTACCCTACTCTTCACCCGCCTACCCCACTCTACCACGTGCAATCCTCGCTCCCTCTCTTCTCTCCTCTGTAGTTCCCGCCGTCCCTTCGGTTGGCGCGCCCCTGCCCCCTTCTCCCTAACCCGTGCCCTCCCTACCTTCTCCACTCTGCAGTTCCTGCTGTACCTCCCATACTTTGCCTGCGCCTCTCTCTCTTTCTCCCCTATGTCACACACGCTTAGCGTGACCTCCCCCCCCCATCCGTAATTTATAAGACTGTCTGTAAACTAGCCCTCATGTCTGCTGTCCACGGTTGGTCCATAATGTTAGCATTTCCTACGACAGATGAGATGCCTCCGTTCAAGAGGGAGGGAGGGCGTATCCTGTCGTGTCAGGCCAAGGGAGAGGCAGATACCTAAACTAGGAACATGCGCCTAAAAGAAATGTAAATGTATGCAGGTGGCTAATTTACAAAAGTAAAGGCTGCTTGGAATTGTATAGGTGTTAATTGATGGAGTCACTTGAAGTTTTCTAATGACAAAGATTTATTATTTTTGAGAGGTGCTGTAAGGGTATATATAACCAGATCAGCTGCTATGGAATGACGACTTTTAATGGAAAGTTATACAAATTATTGTCACTTGGTACAGTCAGCGTATTACTAAAATCTATTCTTTGGAACAACTTTTTTTTAATCTTAAACCTATTTTTTGCTCATTTTGTGGCAGACTATCTAATACTGTGTATAATGCAAGTTGTAAGTAATGTCTTTGCATTCACAGTGCTTTCTGTCAACGGTTGGAACCTCGTAGCACTAAAAATACACTATTCACCACTGCACCAATTGGGGTCAAATTCTTTGGCTGTTTGTTTCACACACATACATCTGCATTGATCACATGAAATGACACAGGTTTGCGGCTGTGCTTTCTCCACATGGGCGGGGGAGCGTCGCCCCACTGCCCGATGAGAGCCGCCAGTGAAAAAAAAAAAATGGCAATGAAATACATGATTTCAATGTAATTTTATTTTTCCAATGTGTGCGCCGCACGCAGTGCCCGAGCCAAGAAAGGAGCGTCTCCTCAGCTGCCGATTGGCAGCATAGAGGAGTGAATTGCTAGCTGGAGGCTCCAAAGTGCGCATGTCAGTTTGGCCTGCCGTCTTGTTGGTACAGGGGGCCAGTTTTGCAGCAGTGCTGCAATATCGGTCCCTGTACCAAAAGCTTCAGCAGTGTTTCCCTCCAGCACCCCCCCACCAGCGGCCGGTCAGACTTAATTGCCAGGGCCGGTTTGCATTCCCAGTCCGGCCATGACCCCCACTGAGTCATTCTTGGAAGCTGAGAAACCACAGTGCAAGCAATTTTTATGGTTTGAACTTCAAAACAATACACACAAATACAAAAGTATGTATACACCAAACACACGCTCAAATATAGAACGTTTTCACATTTTCAATTTTGCTTCTTTATTTGTACAATCTTTATTCATTTTAATGTATTCATTTTAGTATTATTTTATTTGGTCACACACTTGCGGACCCCCAGGGGACCTCGGACCACAGGTTAAGAACCACTGATTTAGATGGATATCGGAAAACAGTGCCTTACCAAAAGTGATGTAGTAAGTGTGCCAGGGGCCCTAGAGCAAGCAAGGAAAATAGGCTCCTGGCAGTCGACCATGTAATAAAATACAGTAATAATCGTGATTCAGTGGGCCCCCATGGCTTCCGGACCACCACAGTACCACTGAACATGCTGCAACAATTACCAGTGGTATCTCCGTAGCAATTCTGCCCCGGCTGAGGCCAAATGACTCGATTTTCCCAGAACCAGATATGGCAGCCCTATTTAAAGCTGCAAAAGTTTAGGGGGCATATTTACGTGTTCTGACGCATCTCTGCAAATCAGCAGGGATGCGCCAGAACAGATGCGTCATGCAATCCTCTCCTTTTGCCATCACAGATGCGCCGCATTTACAATGGTGCAAGGAAGGGAAGATGCGTGACGCATCTTGTGGCGTATGGGCGGAGCATTGCTGCAACGCAACTCCTGCAATGCACAGGGGCTACCCATACTCAACGTGGTGCGTCACTCCTTACGCCTGCTTCAGGCAGGCGTAAGGATTTGAGGCAGCAGTGTCGTAAAACTGACTCAGTGAAATCTTATAGATTTCACTGCGTCAGTTTTACGGGCTTTCCTGCGAGGGAACGCCCACCCTTCGACAGAACGCCCACATGAAACCTGACGCAGATTTCATGTGGCGCAGGGCTTTACAACGTGACGCATCTGCCTAGATGTGTCACGTTGTAAATAAGTCGCAATGTGGCGCATTGTTTACGCCGCCGCTGCGTCACAAAAGTGACGCAACGGCGGCGTAAAAGTGTCGCAAGGGGCTTTTAATCTGCCCCTAGGTTTTTATGAGGAAAAATTTGCACAAAAATTGTCCCTCGTGCTTTTGCAATATATTTTTACCGTGTGAGCGCATTGATGCAGAAAGAGAGGTCAAGTTTGCCCAAATATCGGGCTGCATTGCAAATGTAAAGCATACATGAGATAGAAAAAACGGTTCTTTAAACTGCAATCTCTCGGTACCCAAATTTCTTATAGGTGCAGGAAGCTCTTTGTTTTTTCTGTTAGTGCTCTGAGATTAAAAAGCAAATATTTAAGCGTACTTTCCCTTAAACTGAACTGTAATGCTTGGAAGCTGCCCCAAAAAAGTATTAAAATGTGATCATTGGTGCGGTCGATTTGTTCAAAATCGTTAATATATATCAGATGCACATTGGGCTATGATTTTTTAAATTATAGGTATAGTTAATTACTCACTGAGCTTTTGAAACGTTATTTTTGTAATGCACTCTGCTGGTTTGTCTTTATTGTGATGCAAGGTCATGTTTTCGTTAATTAGCATTGCTTTCATACATGGCCTTAGGCGATCACTGAGCTGTAAATCTGCCAGCACACAGCTGGCAGTGACGTCTATACAGGTCTTCTCAGATATTAAATGCTGCCTCTGTGAGTAACACAAAAGAGCAAGCTAATGGAGACTTCACAAACAAGCACTGGCAAAGTCAATAGGTTTCGCTATTGAGCTATTCGCTCGCAGGCTGCTGTGCACCATGGCTTAAAGTAAAAAAAAAGGCGGCTATGACAAGCTCAATGCTGGCTGCATCGCAGTGGTTTTTGTTCTTTTCTTTCAGCCTTGTTGCACTGCAGCTGTAGGTGCTACACAAAATGGTTAAAAAAGACATCGACAAAGCCAAAAGATCTTGTGTATGCAAGAGTTATTTGCCTTTTGAATGGTTTTTTTTTGGTTGTGTGCTGGGACCTGGTGGGAGAGGGCGCGATGGGGGCATAACATGACGAATGGCGGGAGAGGCAACTAACACAAGGGAGGAAGGTTGGGGAGGGCAAGTTGGGAAGTAGGGAGGGAGCAAGCAAATGCTTCAAGATGAGTAGCACTCATTTCGGGAATCCAATCTTAAAGGTTAATCCAGAAGAAGGGGGAGTGAATGAGCACACACCCTACAAATACCGAAAACGCAAGCATGCCATTGGTGTGGCGCTTGACAGTCTGGTGTGACTTTGAAAACGATTTCGAGTTATCACCTTACATGTGCTGTGCTAAAACCGGGAGAACTTCCCGTACCCAAACAAAGTGTAAGAAACTTAGGGATAAAACTTGACCATACCCTAACTATGAAAGACCATATTGCTGCCACCACCAGCTCCTGTTATTCTAACCTTCACCTCCTAAGTAGAGTTTTTCCCTTCCTCCAATAACTCCAGCAGAACCCTTCTCCAGGCAATGGTGATCAATGGACTGGACTATGGGAATGCCCTGTTGGCCGAAGTGGGTGAGTCTTTGCTTACTAAGCTACAGGTGGTACAGAGCACCGCGGCAAGACTAATCCTGAACCGCCCAGCAGGCACTCCTTCAACGCCTATGCTGAGGGAACTGCACTGGCTACCTGTGAAGAAGCGATCCTACTTTAAAATCTGCTGCCTCTCCTATAACGCTCTGAGGGGCAAAGGTCCACTCTACCTTCAACGAAAACTCACCACTTACGTGCCTGCCCGAAATCTCAGATCAAGCACCCAAGACCTTTTAAGTGTGCCCCGAATACGTCAAACTTGCACTGGGACAAAACCTTCTCTTATCTGGCTCCAAGATACTGGAATGAGCTACCTTTAGCTCTCCGTGAGACCCCTATTTACAGCATTTTCAGAAAACAACTAAAAGCCTATCTGTATTAACATCCATTGTTCCTCCCTATCATGCCCCTCAACAGCACCGAGATGCCCCCGGGTGATACATGAGATATAGAAAACAGCATTAACATAACATAACATAATGTGTTTTGTTGCAGGAACACATCTGGTGTCCTATTGAGGGAATGTCCGCCTATTGTGATTAACGCGATACCGAACGACATATCATATTGACACACAAACGCATACTTCCTGAGAACCAATACATCCTCGTGCTCATTCCAAAGGCCTCCTAAACAAACAGAACACAGACACTGGCTATTTTGAGAATAGATGCTTTGCGCTCAAAGCTCAAAAGAGTCAGTTAAGAAAACCTGACCACCATGGGCTTAAAAATAGCATTAGCAAAATGAAAAAATAAATCAATATTCCATTGACAATGGTCTTAATAAATCCTTATGAAGGACATGGCATAGAGCAATGGTCTTTGGGAAGCAGCCAACCGTAGGGAGGTGTGCCCCTGGGGATATTGGAATAATGGGCTAGCCCAGGCTGCACATGGGCTATATTTAGGATACATATTGTTGTGCCTGAAGCCATGAATATAACATGACATTTTAGGGGTCCAGTCACCATTTTGGGAAGGTGATATGGTGGCCAGATCATAGCAAGTAATTTCCAGTCGTTTTAGTGAGTTATTAGCCTTAATGGAGGATGCACATGAACAGGAAGTGACGCGCTAGCTCGCAGCAACAGGGAGCATGGCTTTTCCCACACCGGGTGCATGCGTTGCGGCACACCCGGCGCTACTTGCAGCTAGCAGTGTGGCGGCAGAGGTTTTGGTGTGTGTTCGCTGTCGTGTCTACGAGGTTGGCACTGCGCAGCGCAATCACTCACGGACACAGGTAGGTGCAATCACGCTTCTTTATTTCGGTATTCTATACAGCTGGTTACATGCACGTCCTTCTCCTTGGTCGCCCTGGTCGAATCTGTCCTCTTCCTGTCCCCTGACCGGATGTGGTGTCCGGTGACCTGCTCACCTCCCTCACGACCCACAGGGTCCTAGTGTCTACTGTCCCTACTGTCCTGTCGCCTTGTCCGTCGTCTTTCTGTCAGGTCATGACATCTCCCCCCTTGTTGCAAACAAACAGCTCGTGTCCCAGTTCTACTAATCACTCCGTGTCACCACCATTTACATTATTGCTCGTCGTTGCAGTGAGAGAGAGAGAGAGAGTGAGAGAGAGAGTGAGAGTGAGAGTGAGAGTGAGAGTGAGAGTGAGAGTGAGAGTGAGAGTGAGAGTGAGAGTGAGAGTGAGAGAGAGAGAGAGAGAGAGAGAGAGAGAGAGAGAGAGAGAGAGAGAGATTGTCAGTCTCGTCATTTCTTCTCCCCAATCTCTGTTTCCTACTTCTTTCTACGTAGTCTCTTTGTCCCTTTGCATCCCTTTCTTGGTCGTCGTTTTCTGCCGCCATCTTTCTTTCTGCTCTTCAGTTGTTCTCCGTCTTTTTTCAGTTTGCCAGTCGCTCTTTCTCTTTGTCGTTGTTCTCTCCTCTTGCTCTTCTTCCTGTCTTTCCATTGTCCTTCTGCTCTCTTTTTGCCGGCCTCTCGTCGCTTTGATCGTTCTTCTTTTGCCTCCGTTTTGTTTCTGACTCCTCTCTTTCTACAGCCGCCTTCTGTTGTATTTGTTCTCTCTATTGTTCTTTTTTGTTCTCTTCCTCTTTCTTTGTTCCCTGAGTCTTCTCTTTGCTTGCTCTCAACAGAGCTGTTGTCTTTCTTATATGTCATTGTTATAAGGCCCATCGTTTGGGCGGTGCTGCTGCTCATCAGGCATGGCCCTGGTACATCACCTTGTAGAACATGAATGTCCTCCGTGTTTATCTTGTCATTGTATCTCAGTTCCTCTGTGAACTTCCCCAAGTTCGTTACTTCTTTCCTTGCCCCCCAGGTAAAGATCTTTACCTTGGACGCTCTCAGGGTCGGCTTGACTTCCATTTTCTCATACTCCGATGCACACATGACATTGCAAGTTGCACCACTGTCCAGTACAAAGTCTGTTTCATACACCCCTACTCTTATCTTTGCATGGTCTGTCTTTCCTCGGGTGCTTCTGTCTGCTGGCTGTGGTGTTTCTCCTGTTTCTTCTTCCTTGCTCTGCTCAGTGTGCACCTCCGACATGTGATATAGTCTTTCTACTTTCTCTGTTTCCTCTTCTTCACCTGACCCTCGTGATGAACTCCTCCTTTCGTTGTCAACATATCTGACATGCCTTGTCGTTGATTCCTGTGGTCTTCCTGTTCTCACATTGTCGTCTCTTAATGGGGCACCTTGGCACATGCAGGCGTAGTGATTTCTTCCACCACATCTTCTGCACGTCTGGCCAAAGGCGGGGCATTGACCTCTGTGTGGAAACTCCATTCCACATTTGTAGCATGTTCTTTCCGGTCGTCTCCTCTCTTTTTGTTCCCTCCAGTCATTTCTTCGTTGGTCTGTGCGATATCTGCTTGTCGTAAAATGTGCGTTTTCCGTTTCAACGCTCTTCCCTCTTTCCATTTCCTTGGCATGTTCATCTGCTCTCGCCTCTGCTCTCGCTAGTGACAGGATGTTCTCCAATGACGTTGGTTCCTTAAGTATCCTTGCTCTGAATCCTGTGTCACGACAGCCTTCTATGATCCGTAGTCTGATTGCTTGCTCGTTATCAAATTTATCAAATTCACAATGTGTCACCAATTTCCTCAGCCGTGTCGCGAAGTCGTCGAGTGTTTCGCCGACATGTTGACATGCGATGGTAAAAGTATACCGTTCGAAATCAATGTTTCGTTGCGGGTCGAATTTGGCTGTTAGACATTTTTTTAGTTGGTCATATGTTTTTGTTTCATCAGTCGGCAGTGTCACCAGAAGTTCTTCTACGTCGTCCCCTGCCAAATTCAATAGTAGTCCCAGTTTCTTTCCAGCTGCTACATCCGTGTCGTCTACATATCTTTCGAACCGTCTGATCCACTTTTCCCACCTTATTCCTATTTGTGGCTCCGATAGGTTGAACGGTAGTGGTCTCCTGTATTGTGCGTTAGGCTTTGGATCTGCCATATTTCCTTCTTTCTTTATTTGTTCGTTCCTCTTTTTCTTCTTCTTTTGTTCTCTTGCTTTATCTTCCTTTCTCTTTTGTCCCTTGTCTTCCCTTTGTTTTCTTCTCCTTTTGCTTTGGTTTATTGTAATCTTTCCACTTTCCTTTTTTTTTTTTTTTTTTGTGTGTCTCTTTTATTATTTTCTTCTCTCTTTCTTTGTTTATTTCTTCTTTGTCTTCTCTTTCTGTTCTTTTCTTTTCCTTTTTAGCCTTTCTTATGCTTTTCTTCTCTTTCCTTTATTGTTTTCTGCTCCTTTTTCCTTATTGCCTGACTCCTTGATGGCCACTCTCCTTATTTCTATGTCTTTTCCGCTTTTGTCCTTTTTTCTAAGATGGCCGCCGCTCTTCTCGCGAGATTTCGCGTTCGAGATCTCGCTTGCCTGGCCCCAAAATGGCCGCTTCCCCGTTCTCGCCTCTGATTGGCCTAGCCGCCTGATCTCAAAATGGCCGCCGAGACTCTCGCGAGAGCTCGCGCCTATTTTGAGATTTCGCGCGTCTCTTCGCGCTTACCCTAGTTTTTTTTGCCGGATTGTTCGTCAGAGGCGGTCGGGTGGGCTCCGATGTCGCTTCTTTTCGCTCTTCTTCTCCACTCTTCTTCTGCTTTTGGGCACATCCAGGGTGGGCACCTGGTTCTTCCGATGTCGACGGCGTCAGGATGCACGTCGGTTCCCTTCACACCCTTCGTCGCCAGTTGTCGTGTCTACGAGGTTGGCACTGCGCAGTGCAATCACTCACGGACACAGGTAGGTGCAATCACGCTTCTTTATTTCGGTATTCTATACAGCTGGTTACATGCACGTCCTTCTCCTTGGTCGCCCTGGTCGAATCTGTCCTCTTCCTGTCCCCTGACCGGATGTGGTGTCCGGTGACCTGGTCACCTCCCTCACGACCCACAGGGTCCTAGTGTCTACTGTCCCTACTGTCCTGTCGCCTTGTCCGTCGTCTTTCTGTCAGGTCATGACATTCGGCACTGCGTCGTTCGAGGTCTGGAGAGCAGTGACCTAAGGCAGGCTCCAGGAGCCCGTGCTGGTAGGAGAGCGGCTCCTAGGTTGGCGCAAGGCTCGCGCACCGTGCAAGGCACATCGTGGCAGCCCACTCTTCAGTTTATAGCCGGGAGGGGTGCGTGCGCGACAGTGAAGTTGAAGGAGGTCGCAAATGAGACAGCCTTTGAGCCTGTCAAGTGCCCAGGAGATATGCAGAGCATGGAGGAGGGGACACAAGCGATAGACAGTCTTGGCAGGAGGCACAGCAGGAGCAGCGCAGCAATGGCCAAGGGGGCGGGTCTTTGGGTCCTGGGCCCCTCATACCAAGGGCTGAGTGCATACAAAGCGATGGGAGAGTTTGGGGGAGCTGAGGGACTCTGAGGGGGCCCTGGGAGTACTACAAGTGGCACAAGGGTGGGCAAGGGGTGGTGCCCCGGGGATGCTAAGATTGTCTAGCAGGGACAGAATAGTAGGGATTGAGCCACATTTGGGTTGTCAATGCGTGAGCCGGATATAGGGAATGGGATGGCAAAGGCAGGGTTCCCCCGGTGCCGTTGTCAAATGGGGGATGGTTGGAGAGGGCACCCAAGGGGCTGTGGTCATGATAATCAGAAGATGGCGGGTGGGTGCAGGAGGCAGCCACAGGTTCACACTTGCAGGAAGATCACTGGGAAGACTGGGTAGGTGACCTATTGTAAATTTAGGTTTAGTTTTGTAAGGCAAAGGACTAAGGTTTTTTGTTGTGATGTGTACCTGTCTTCAATTAAGCAGCCTTTTTTTCACACAATAAAGCAAGATTGTGGTCAGGGCTGCTCCCCTTTGGCCCAGTGGGGTTTGGCGGGGACAGTCGACGGTAAAGAGGTGTGCCTACTGTGGATATTGGGATAATGGACCAGCCCTGGCTACATATGGGCTATAGTTGGGCCGCATATTGTTGGGTTTGCATCCCAAACAATAACCGTCCATTTTAGGCATCAGGTCACCATTTTGTGAGGGTGACACGGTGGCCAGATCATAGCGAGTAATTTCCCCGCACTCCCGACCATAGTCTCTGTAGGCGTGCAAGGTGGGTTTTTTTGTATATGGTTGTCGCTTGCAGCAAGTACAAGAGATTAGCAGTTGCATTTACATGGTTCTAGATTAAGATTATTGTTTTGTAGATAGGTGAATCAGAACAATGGAGGGAAAAGGGGATGGCACCTGTATGAAGTAACAAATTAAAATTAAGATTTAGGCTACTTAGAAAGTTAGATGTTATTAAATGCAGGTTAAAGTGTTGAAGGATTTAAAGTTCAACAGTTCAATACCAGAGTAGGAAATACACAGTTGCAAGATAAAGACGTAAGGGGGGCGGGGCCATAGGTGACTTATGTATAGTGAGGATTAGTTTTTTATTGGTGTGATGTTCACCTGTCATCAATTAAGTGCCCTTAAAGCTAGTATGTGGCTCCCTTTTGGCCCAAGTGGTGATACGTATGACGAATCGTGTATGCGAAGGGAATATATCATTGCTGTCAGAGTCTATTGTTCGTACAAGCAGTCAAAGCCTACATAGATTCTGTATAGAACAAAACAACACATTTTGCCCCATTCCAGTCTTCCTCACTCCAATCTGCCCAACTCCACTCTAATCCAAAACAATCTGCCGCAGTCCAATCCATCCCACGCCAATCTGTCCACTCCACTCCAAATAATCGGCTCCACTCAAATTCGCCCCACTCTAATCCAAAACAGCTTGCCCCATTCTAATCTGCCCCACTCCTATCTGCCCCACTGCAACACAAAGCAATTTGCCCCACTTCAATCTGCCCCACTCCAATCCAATCCACCCACTCCATCTTAATTCACTCCTCCCCCGTACAATCAACCCCACACCATTCCAATACACCCACCCAACCCAAACCAAAACAATCTACCCCACTCCAATCTACCTCACCTCACCCCAACTCCCTCCACAAACAATCCAATCCAATCCAATCCACCCCACGCCAATCAAATCCAATCCACCACAATCCATCCCAAATCCAATCCAAAACAGTCTGTCCCACTCCAGTCCAAAACAATCTCCCCACTCCTATCCACTCCAATCAGCATCACTCAAATCCTAAACAATTTGCCCCACTCCAATCTTCCCCATTCTAATCCACTCCAATCTGTCCCACTCTAATCCAAAACAATCCACCCTACTCCAATCTCCCCTACTCCAATACACTTTACTCCAATCCAATACACCTCACCTTAACCTAATCCAACCCACCTCACTAAATCCCAATCCAATCCACCCAAACCAGCCAAATCTAATCAACACCACTTCTATCCAATCCAATCGACCCCACCCCACATCAATTCAATCCATCGCAATCCAATCCACACAACCCCACATACCCCAGTCCAACCCACCCCTTTTCAAATTCACCTCAAATCCAATCTACCCTAATCCAATCCACCTCACTCAATCCAATACACCTCACTCCAACCCAATCCAGTCCACTCCACTACAATCCAATGTACTCTACTCGCATCCACCCCACCCACGTCAATCCAATACACTCCACCCCACTCCAGTTCACCCCACTCCATTCCATCTCCCTCCATTCCATCCCACTCCAGTCCACCCCACTCCACCCCACCCCCTCCAAACTACCCCACTCCACTCCACTCCGTCTCACCCCAATCCAATTAACCCTACCCAAATCTACCCCATTCCAATCTAATCCACCCCTCCAATCTAATCCACTCAATCCAGTCCACCCCACTTCACTACATTCCAATTAACCTGACTCTACTACAATCCATATTCCCTCTACCCCTATTCAATCCACCCCACCCCACCCCAAATCAGTCCAGCCACTTCATCCAATCCATCCAGCCCACAACACGGCAATCCAATCCACCCCACTCCAGACCACCCCACTCCAATCCAATCCACGGCCTCTAGTCAAGTCCAATCCACCCCTTCACTCCACTCTAAATCACCCCACTCCAAACCACCGTACTCAAATCCAAACCACCCCACATCAATCCAATCCACCCCACCCCAAACCAATGTAATCCACTCCACTCCAATCCACCCAATCCAATCCACCTCACCCCCTTTCAATCCACCTCACTCCAATCCAATCCACCCCACCCCATCCACTCCACCCACCCCAGTCCACTCCACCCCACTCCACTCAAACCAACCCACTCTACACCAGTCCAATCCTCCCCAGTCTACTCCAATTCAATCAACCCCACTACTTCAATCTACTCCAATCCACTCAGCCCTTTTCGACCCCACTTCACTCCACTCCACTCTACGACACTGCACTTTATGGCACTGCACACTACAAACTATTTGCCACTGAACCACTGAAGTCTACTTCCCTCTATTTAACTCTACGACATTCTACTCCCCCTACTCCACTCCACTGCACTCTGCTCCAACAAATCAAGTCAGCGACACTCTACTTCCCTTACTGCACTCTAGGGCACTCCATGCCACTAACTTTTAGCCATGATGATCAGCAGCCACACTGGTGTACAACATAGTAAAAATACCTTGCAAAAGCCAATAGCTCTTGTGTAGGCGAGACCTATTGGCTTTGCCACTGCTTGTTTTTTGTGGCATGGGGGACAGGAAGAGTGGGGGCCCTATCAAGTGGGGGCACAAAATGACAGACAGTGTGAGGAGCAGGGGCGTAACACAGGCCCCCACTGCTCCCGCGTTGCGGGGGGCCCCCGCGCTCCAAGACCCCCCCTTGACTTACATCATTATGATTTTAATGGTGTGCTGTGCGCAATGCGCACGGCACGCCCGGCCTGGTGGTGCGCAAGGCATACATGCCTGGGTCCCCGCCGAGCTTCAGCAGATTAGCCAATCATTGATCCTCTTCCACTGAGGCCCCTTATAAGTTGTTGCACGGGCCCCGGTCGGGCCGGGGCCCCTGAGGCTCTTACAAATGGTGCGCGGGCCCCGGCCGGGGCCCCTGAGGCTCTTACAAATGATGCGCGGGCCCCGACCAGGGCCCCTGAGGCTCTTACAAATGGTGCGCGAACCCTGGCCGGGCCCCTGAGGCTCTTACAAATGGTGCGCGGGCCCCGGCCGGGGCCCCTGCGCGCTTAAGAAATGGTGCGGGCCCCCCTGAGACTCTAACAAATGGTACGCGGGCCCCGGCCAGGGACTCTAAGGCTCTCTTTACATTAAATGGCAGGACAGGGTGAATGCGCGCGGGCGCGCACTCGTTTACTTTTTGCCTTCCGGGACGCGTATGCGCGTTGTGCAGGGTGGGGGGCGGGGGCAGGGCTGGTGACCAATGCCCTGATTACGTTTGTCATGACATGTGCAATCAGTCAGTCACATGCAATTAAAAAATGCGTGTTAGAGTCGGGTGTGGCATCTAAGAGAAGACCCAGCCACGCTCCAACCAGGTCAGGACTGTGCGAAGTCCGTCACCGGCGGGGCCTTTATCCATAATTTAAATTGCCCCCGGCCCCTACCTGGCTACTGGCTAGCTTTGCGCTGCCCTCAGCCCCTGCCTTCTGCCCGTCCCGCTCACGCCTAACTGAGCTGCAGGCCAGGCCCAGCCCCAGCCCTCAGGTAAGTGAGTCTGCGTCTGACGGTTCGAGCCAAGTAGACAGGGCGCCATGCTATTGTTTTCTCTACTACAACAGCCTTTTGCGTGGTCTCTTTAAGGTCACCTCAAAGGGGAAGGTGATGCAGGCTCCACTGTATAAGTGCGTATGCCGCAACCTCCGACGAGCACTACCAGCCCGGGGTACGCGTATGACCTTCGTGCTCCAACTGTTCAAATTGTTTATTTGAGACTGCCTTTCAAGTTCAGACTACCGAATTGTGAAGGCTGGGGACATGTCAATGCGACTGTGCAGGGACACAGACACTCGAGTATATTTACATATTATATAGACCGACGAAAAAATCTAAACCATCCTCTATACATTCTTGCATTTCTTGATAGTCTGTCTGTCTCGGAAAAGCAGTACCATGTAAATTCATTAGATAAGACCTACAATCATTAGATAAGGCAATGTTCACGTTTCTTAAACTGAGGTAAAAACTGATACCTCTCCAAGTTCCTAGACTCCTAATGTTGGATACTATGTACTGATGTAGACTTTAAACCTCCTTTCCTCACTTTCATGGAGGTACTCATCCACTGGCCCTTAATGTTCTACAGTTTAAGTTGCCCCAGGCGAAACATAAGGAATATTTAGGTTGATTAAGGGACTATATAAAATATAAGTTAACCTGATGCCTGCATATTTGACATATAAGCCGAAATAGTCATAGTCTCCACTTTAGTTGGTTTCTTGGTCCTTGATACAATGTCGAAAGCGGATTGCCCAGGCCATTGTCCCTGCCCAAAAAAAAAAGATTTCTAAACTCAAAGGCGTTCCTTTTTTATTTGCAAAAACTTGATTGGCATTTTGTTTTTTTGTAATACATTTAGGAACTCAATATATTAATGTTTGCTTGGGAAGGAATATTTCGGGCCTTGTTTCTTGGCAATCCATCTGAATGCTGGAATATGCAGCCTCCCTGCAGCAGTAATAGAAATGAGGTGGGGATCGAAGCAATGGACCAGTTGAGGTTGTTGTCGAGGAATGTGTTAGGTTTGCTAAAATGTGCTACGTAGGAACAAAAACAACATAACGCGGACACAGGTGAAAAGACTGGTTGAGGGAGGATATGACCTGGTAATAGATAGAGTTGGCTACTGTTGTTCACTTAGTAGGTTAGGTGGCCAGGAATTCTCGCCAGCAGGTAGGGTGGCTACAAGAGCGAAGCGCTAAACTTCCAAACCCTAGAGAGCAAGGACAAGAATACATCCATCTGCCTAAAAAGGATAGGTGTAACCACTTAATAGGGCACCATGTCGCTGGGCGCTCTAGTGAAGAGTATTCTTAGCCCCTGTAGCCATTAAGTAAGTCCCAATTTACCTGGAGTGGTCACTTTCAAAACCTTCTGGCTCCCTCTGTTCATATAGCGGAACTTGCAGCACTACCCCATTTAAGAAGAGTTTGAGATCAAAAAGCCAGTTAATGGGTAATGGTGGGGCTCTGGATTTCCATTGAGAGGTGAGAGCCCTCTTAGCTGAGATGAGAGCTAGGTTTCTGAGGTGCGTGACTGCTCTGCTCTTTTTGGAGTGTTTTCCCAGTGATGTTGGGGGGCATGCTCGTGGGATTGGCTGAATCGTGATGGAAGCGAGTATATGTACTATACGTACTTTGTAGGCTCAAATGAGCAGCAAGAGATTGGCAGGACCAAAGCATGTGCTTGAAGTCAGCTGTCTCTACAAGGCATCATGGGCAGGTGGGTAATGCACTGGGGAAAGTATTTACTTAGGGATGCTGGAGAGAAGTAAGCTCTGTGCAATGTAAAGCATTGTATTAGTTTAAGTTTCCTGTTCAGGATGTTAGAACTCCTTTCAGAGGGCCACACAGCATGAATGGGCCAAAGGGCCTAAAGTTGTGGTTGAGTCCTTATTCTACTGATGTGCTGGGAGAGGCATTCCATTAAATGTTGTAGGTTTCAATTAAAAATATACCAGATTTTTTGACGGTGTGGCAAAGTGGTAGGTGGTGCGTTGGGGGGGGTGGGGCCCTCCATGTACTTTGCAGGGGGGCCCCCTCAGGTTTCGTTACGCCACTGGTGAGGAGGGCTGGACGGGCAAGCAACATGAGAGAGGGGTGTGGGAAGGAGGTTGTGGAAAACCACAGCTGCGGGAGGGAGCAAACAAAACCCACACAATGGGTGGAAGCTTCAGGAAAAAAATCACAGCTAAAGCCAAACAGCTCACACATATGCCAGAGCTATTTGGCTTTGTAAGTATTTTTATTATGCGGCGTGGTGGGACAGGGAGGGTGGGGGCAGATCAGATGGGGATACAAAACGACGGACAGCGGGAGGAGAGCGTGACTGGCAAGCAACACCAGGGAGGGCTGGGGGAAGGAGGCTCGGGAAGACCACAGCGGCAGGAGGAGGCCAACAAAACCACCAAGAACAGGGAGAAGGGCGGACTACAAACATATGCACTCTCACAAAGTGCAACATGATTTTTTTAAAGTACCTGCAGAAGCGTTGAGCCAGTGGACGGACATTGATCAAATGCAGGAAGCTGTGGTAAGTCCATGCGCCATGGCAGAGACAAATACCGGAAGAAAAACTGGAAGCAGGAGGGGCTGTCCAATTAGAGGAAAGGAATTGGAGTGACATTGAAACCAGCCAATGGTAAGTAATGGGTGGGCTCTAGGTCCTTTTTAATCTTTTTTTGTTAATAGAAGAGATTTTGCAAGCACTTAAAAATAAAAGATTTTACAAGACTCTCTATGATCCCTGTACTAAATGTCGCCGTATTTAATTTGTACTTTGCCTCATACATCATGTGTTGGAAATGTAATGTGCCCACCTGAGATGAAATTTTTTTTTCCTTTTTGTTTTGTCTTTCTTTGTTTTCAATAAAACGAGTTATTAAAAAAAAAAGATTTATTGACATAACATTGGAGAAACTTTAAAAGAGGCTGTGTATGGTGGAATGCTTTGTTGAGTTATTTGCAACATGCCCACTAAAGTGCTTCAACTCCTCATCAGGTGTAGTAAGTGCTATATTAATACAATGTCATTACAATACTGCGAACCATACCACTTTCAGGCTCAGGAATGTGCACCACTTTGAGCAGTGTCCTAATTTTATTTATGCATTTGGGGATGTGAAAAAAGTGGGAAGGTTGTGCGTGGGGGCGGAGGTGGGGTGGCGTAACATATTCTTTCCTCCAGGCCTGCTTGAAGAAAACATCTGCTTTGTTATTCATGTGGATGTGGTGATCATGTCTCAGCAAGGAAAACTTCAGAAAATCTCACGCTGCAGAGAAAATGAAATACACTTAAATAAAGGAAATTACATTACCTACTGATGTTTAGGCACCATATAAACAGTTAATGTAAGAAAGAAATTACAAGCTGAGAAACTTTAAATGAGGGAGTGGGTACACTAAGTCTGTTTTTAGTGCGTGTGGAGTGGAGCAATATGTTACTCAGTCTGAAGGATGACAGAAAACCCCGCTGTTAGACCTGGCATCTTTGGCATGTTTTTCCCTTGTCTTTTTTGCTCCTGACATCATATTTTTGACTGTATGATGCATTTTGTTTTTGCTGGTTTTTGAACTTTGGGTACGTTAGCACTGCTGATCAGTGATAAAGAGCAAGTGTTCCCTGTGTAAACTGTACCTGTGATTAGTTATCCATGATTGGCATATTTGATTTACTGGTAAGTCCCTAGTAAAGTGCACTATGTGTGCCCAGGGCTTATAATTCAAATGCTACTAGTGGGCCTGCAACACTGATATTGCCACCCACGAGTATCCCTGCAACCATGTCTCAGACCTGCAACTGCAATGCCTGTGTGTGCAGTTTTAAACTGCCATGTCGACCTGGAGGTTTCATCCACTTGCCAGGTTCAAACCGTCCCTTTTTCTACAAGTCAGGCACCCCTAAGGAAGGTCCAAGGTAGCCCAATGGGCAAGTTGCAGCGTATGTGAAAGGTAGGACATGTACTGGTGTGTTTTACATGTCTTGATAATGAAATACTGCCAGTTCTCTTTTTTCACCATTACAAGAAGTGTCTCTCCCATAGGTTGTCATTGGGGCTGCCTTGTAACTTCTTACAAGTGTAACTTCCAAATGGGAAGAGTTAGAGGTTTGGGGTCCCTGAACTCACAATTTAAAAATTCATGTTTTGATGAAGTTGTTTTTTAAATTATGAGTTTGAAAATGTCACTTTTATAAAGTGGGTATTTTCTTGCTTCACCATTCTGTGCCTCTGCCTGCCTGTGGAATCCATGTCTGGTTTATGACAATTGGGCTGTTTGCGCATTCACTGTAGACAGTCATACAAAGGGAGCTAAGGAGTGCCCTGCATATCCTGATGGTCCATCACCAGGCTAATGGGTATTCCTGAGCTAGAGTGGTGGGAAAAGTTGTCACTGACACCTGAATAGGGCTGTGCCTGTCATCACACAAAGCTGTCTCCATCCCCTGTAATGTGTCTGGAGCAATATCAGGGAAAGGCAGGGCATGTGCACCACAAAGCCTTTCCTTTGAAGTTTCCTTACTTCTAAGGCAGGAACTGGTGGAAGTACTGGAGCTGTGACGCCATAACTTCATTACACTTATTGACAAAAGGAGATTCTGCCAAGAAGACGAGCTGGAGAAGCTGTAGGAGCGGAACTGCCACTCTGCTTGTTGCTGTGCTGTGCAGGCCTACTGCTTGCTGCTTCTGTCTTTGGCAGTAAAATAACTTTGCTTTCTGTATCCTGCTTGCAAAGGTTCTCCAAGGGCTTGTGTGTGCTTGCCTCCTGTTAAGTAGTCTCAGGGAGATCAAAGACTTCATCTGCAGCCCCTGAACTCCTCTGCTGTGAGTTCTGACCTTTCCAGTGGAGTCAATTCCTGTCCTGAACCCTTGGAGGTAGCTTGGCCACAGAGGACAGAAGGAAATCCACGCATCAACCTTAAATGCCTGTTTTTCCCACCACAGCAACACCGTGCAGTTGAAAAACCAACGCATCGCTGCAGTACGGACGAAGAAGGTTGAAAAGATTGCTGAGACAAATGCAAAAAGAACAATTGATGGACAGAATGTTTGACATTCAAACATTCACGCCAGTACAGAGATCTGGTCCTAAATCCATTGTTTTTTTGTTTCCCATGCCATTCCAGTGTAAACCCAGTCATATGCAAATCAGTCTTGACCCTGTTCCCCATGGGAACAGTCCAGCTTGAACTGCCAGGCCAGACTCTTCCTGGACTGGAAACGAGCATCCAGGGATTGTTTTTTTGGTTTCACCCCTCGTCAGCTAGGCTAGCTTGACTCTAGTGGCATGGAGAGCACGGGACACACATCTGGGAATACCTGTTCCACTTGGGGTGACAAATGCAAAAAGAGTAGTTGATGGACAGAATGTTGAACAATGTCAAACACTCACTCCATTACAGAGATCTGGGCCAAAATCCATTGTTTCTTTGCTCCCGAGGCCTGAGCACTGTGTCTTCGACGTCTGAGGCACCTACTCCGACTCCAACGCAGGACCTGCTGCGCGGCTGAAGAATTTGACGCATCATCTGCTCACAGCTGGAATATCAACGCAGCCCCTATTTCGCCAAAGCCGCTTTGACCCCGAGTATCTGGTTTTCAACACATCGCACCTATTTGCCAAGTTCTTCTTCAACATTGCCCAGTAGTAAGGAACTGATGCCATAAGTCCGGAAACCGAAGCTTCACCTCCCTTGGGAGTAAGGAACCAACACATCGCTTTGTTTTTTCAGCGCCTCAACCCCCTGCGTCTATTTTCGTCTTTGATTTTGATGCATCCATGTACTTTGTGAGAAAAGTGATGCATCTATAGTTTCCTGTGGACGGAACTATTTTGAACCTTTTAAAAGTGATATGCTTGCGTATGTTGGATTTTTGCCGTTTTGATCTTGTTTTACTCAGATAAAAATAGTTTCTTTTTCTAAACTGGTGTGGTGTCCTTTTGTAGTGTTTTCAATGGGTTACTGTGTGTTTATGTACAAATGCTTTACACATTGTCTCTGAGATAAGCCTGACTATTCATGCCAAGCTAACAAGGGGGTGAGCAGGGGTTATATTGAGTGAGTAACTCCCTTACCCTGACGAGAATAAGGGTTCTTACTTTGACAGGGTGCAAGCCACTACCAACCAGAGACCCCCATTTCTAACACCCTCCTTGACATTTTTTTGGGCCTGCAATTGGCTGAAAATTGGCTCAGATTATTTATACCGATGTGCGACCTGATAGTCATTGATTTTGATTAATTCCTGTATACAAAATATCGCATTTATGATTAAATACTTAAAGCAAGAGTCATGTTTTTTGCCATCAGTAAATGTCACTTCGCTGTTTAACTCATTTTTCTGGAAAGACGACACACTTCCCAAGTAATAGTGCATTTGAACTATTGTATGTTTTTGCACCCATGAAATTAATGACGGGGTCTACGTGGCGCTTTAAGTTTTCCCTATAGAGGCAAAAGTTGATATAATCTGTCTTTTCCATACAGTATATTCTGTCTTCTGTGCCTATGAAACACGTGATAGTTACGAAATCTAAATGTATCCTGCTTAGAGCTATTGGCACAAAACGTATGGACTTAGTGACAGCTCGACGACCACATCTGCGACCTTCACAGGTCACAGATTTGGATTTTGCTCTGCTGGAAGACTTTGCCTTCCATGATGGAGTCTGTGTCCAAAGGTAAAATATTTGACCTGTGGCGACCTGTTTCGTGTAACTGACCTTAGCCACATCATAGTAATCCTGAAATTTCACCTATTTTCTATTTCTATTTGTGGATTTATAAAGCGCAAACAAATCATCCCCAGAAGGATCTCTCGGCGCTGTGCAGGAGAAAGGTCAAGAGGGGGTGAGATTTAAAAGAGCCATGTCTTCAGAAGTCTTTTAAAATTGGTTAGGTCCGTACAGGGCCTGAGGTTTTGTGGGAGCGTGTTCCAGTAGTTGGCTGCCAGGTAGGAGAAGGCTCTGCCTCCCATACGCGCCTTCCGTATTTTCTGGGTGCACAAAAAGTTGGAATTGCTGGATCGCAGTTGTCTGGCCGGCTGATACCATCTGATTTTGTTCCTGAGGTAGGCTGGTCCCTTTCCCAGTAGAGATATGAAGGTTATGCAGAGCATCTTGAAGATAGCTCTCTTCCTCACCGGGAGCCAGTGTAGCTGGTGCAGCAGAGGAGCTGATGGAGTTTTTGCCGGTTTGTTGAGAGCAAGCCGGGCCGCAGTGTTCTGCACTACCTGGAGTCGAGATAGAAGGTCCTCCCTTGCTCCTACCAGCAACGTGTTTCGATAGTCCAGCCGGCTCACCAGGAGTGACTGGATGAGGGTCTTCCTTGCAGATAGAGGAATCCATGGAAAGACCTTTCTAAGCATTCTCATGGTGCCGAAACAGGCCCCTGAAACCGCCTTGACCTGTTCCTCCATAGATAGTCTATTGTCTTACTTGATGCCCAAGTTCTTCGCACAGCTCCTGGGTGCGGGGGTGTTCCCAAGTTCAGTGGGCCACCATTCTGAGGACCAGATTTCCTCCGCCTTCCCAAACAGCAGTATTTCGGTTTTGGATGATTTTAGCTGTAGGAAATTTTTTCTCATCCAGATGGCTTCTGAACCTTGATTGGGTGGAGATAACATCCTCCCCAATCGGGACGATTAGCTGCGTGTTATCCACGTATGATAGACTAGTCCTAGACTCTGAGTCTCTGTCCAAAGGTATGAAATTCGACCTGGGATGACCTGTTTCATGTAGCTGACCTTAGCTTCCTTGTAACAATCCTGAAATTGCACCTAGACTCCAGTCAACCGCAAACTGCTGCTTTCAATAGTGCTTTACTTTTTTTAGGTGCCTTTTCCCTTAAAATGTCAAACATCCATACCTCTGGTTGCCGTTACCCTAGGTTTGTGATCTTACTATCTTTTTGCTCTTTAGACATGTTTGAACGTAACATACACTTTTCTAAGAGTTGCTTGTTGCTTGTGCCATAGCTACCAGGATCTGAACAGAGATTCTCTAAGTTTTGACCTAACCAAATTGTCTTTTTTAAGTTTTAAGTTTAAGTTTTACACTATGGACAACTCCTGTATTCACCCGATTAAAAAATATTCTAGAAGTCTGCTTTTTAAATGTCTGCAATAGCAAGACATACCCCTTAAACACAAAGGGGGTGATTATGATGGCGGGCGGATCGCCACTGCCGGGCCTGTGGTGGTGATCCGCCCGCCATCTCCACCTGATTTACCCCCCACCATATTATTATGGCGGGGGTATCACGGCGGACGGAAAGTTCATCTGCCGCTCGACAATCGTTTCGATTGCTGCTATATTATGATGCCTGTTTGTAAAGACCTTTCCATGACGGCGATGCCGCCATGGAAAGGCCGGCGAGATGTGCTTTGGAGGCGTGTTGTGGGCCCCCAGGAGGGGTGGGGGGTGCACTTGGGGATACCCATGGTACCCCCCTTGCATTCCCATGCACAAGGTTGGCAGGCACCGCGTGATGCCTGCCACGTTGTGCATGGGAATGCCCAACATGCCTTTTCACCATTGCGGCGGGTGCTACTACAAGCAGCACCCATCGCAATGTTGGAAATGTGGAATGTGACTGCCAGGGTGGCGGTCACATCCTAGTCAGTGGTGCGGGACTGCTGCACGTCTGGCGGCGCGTCCCAGCACCGCTAGTGTGGCAGGCGGACGAAAGTTTGTCCGTTATCCTAATCAGCCCCAAAGTAATTGACACATTAAACCATATCTTCCTACAGTACAAGTGAACGCCACTAGGAATGTAACAACTAAATTAGTGCAACACATGCCAACTATATTGAAATGCAAAGCTCCGTTTCCTCATCCAACCAATTTCCTTAGTATTTACTTCTGTCCCTTTGAATCCTCCATTGAACCTGCGCTCACTGTATCGACACTGTTTACATTTGCTATTTCTTGTTGCTCTGGATATTCCTTTCGATGCTTTCCATGGACAGGCTTCCCTTGGTATGGCACAAGGCAAGAGCAGCGACAACATGCAGATGGTCAATAGGAAAAAATAAATAAAATTAAAACGAAAATAAAATGCAATGAGATATAACGCCTCATTCAAAGCACGGTGACACAGGCGCGGTAAAGGTGAGGCAGGCGAGGCATTTTTGTCGAAAGTGCTTCTGCTGATATGGTGAGAGCACTTTTGTGAAAAGGCAATGTCTGGAGGCCGCTATAGGTGTGTTTGTTTATGAAAAACAAGTAAGAGATACCTCTGATGCCCTGGGAATTTTCGATGAGCATGTGGGGAACATCCCTGATAGGACTATGGGGCTGGCCTTATTATGGTGTAGTTTAGTGTTCCACCTAAGTCCAGAATTTGAGTGGTCTATTCACAGCGTACCAAATGTAGCGGGACCCCCCGCAGAGCTTACCATATACATCAAACAACGTCGGTCCCATAGAACATTCTCGGAGGAAGGAGGGGTAACAGAAGTAGGTGCCTTATGGGCAAGAGCTGAGAAATACAACATGGGGGCTTATTTACAAGCCCCTAGCGCTACCGATAGGTCACTTTTTCCCATTTTAAAAGTGAGCGCTCACCGTGCAATCTAAGAACCGCAGCTCCTGGGACACGTCCAAACGGCGTCAGTGGCGAGGGAAAAAGAGGCCGCCAGGTGGGCGGGGAGGAACTTATACCTCTCCCCTTCCCCCAACTCAGCCGGAAGTGACGAGCGGGACCCCAAAGGAGTCTCGAGGCACTAGGCTGTCTAGTGTGCCATATTGTGGCACTAAAGGGGCAGCCCTCTTAGGTGGGTCCCCTTTGGGTACGTCGGTCAGCCCACATTTTAAAAGTGACGTACAGGGGGCTTGTAAATACGCCCCATGGTGTTTAACTGGTGACCCCGTGGTAGATGGACTGCCCGCAAATGGTATCCAACTGCAAAGTCAGCTGGAACTCCAATGTTGGAAACTCAGGGGTTCCCCGAACTCTAAAGGAGGCACACATGGGAGGGGAGAGAAGCTGTATTTTCAGAGACGAATGTGGACATAAGCCAGTTAGCTATCCACAGGAAAAGATGAAGTCTCCTTATTATGTTTGCAGCCTCACCAGTGGCTACCACCAGCATGCAGATGAAAGAAGTGTGCTTAGACTCAGCATAATAAACTCAGTGCTCTTCTGGGACCAAGTGCTGAAAGCCGGTGGAGTCCAAATTACACGTCTACCTGTGAAAGTCACAGAGGTGCACCTGTGGGAGGTCCCCCTCTGATGATTAAAGTAATTACAGTAATGAAATAAAAGAAGCAGCAGATTAGTACTGCTCACTTGCTAAAGTCAACACACCGATAGAAAAGGGGCATTTACATGCCAACGTTGGGTGTAGGAAATAGGTATGTCATTTCCACTAGGAATATGTAGCCTCTCGATGGATTTAATCTTACACAAAGCACATTAGTGAGACCGCAGTGTTTTTGAAAATCTGGAATAACAGGAGGTATTTTCATGGAGACTTAAGACATTCTTGCCTAGGTTTACAGAGTAATACAGCTTTTGCCCTTTAAATGGTGATTAGTAGTGAGAAGTCAAGGTACCTTGCTTGTTTTAATATTGGTGAATGGGAATAGGTTTGTGGGTTGAGCCCAATTTATAGAGGACAATGTTAGACTTGACTGTAATCAATACAAAAGTATTAGATACATTTAGCACTCTATGTAATCATTTAATTGAGGAAGCGATGAGAGGCTCCAGGTTGACATAGCATACACTTACTGTTTTTTGCAAAGCACTGTAGGGCTCTTCTCAGTTGCTCTTTAGCTCCATCTACTTACTCTTTGGAGGTGCTTCTGATTAATTAAAAGGGCAAAGTTCAAGTAGCTGTGAGGTTACATACACTTTACTGCACCTATTTGGAATTTTGGTAAGTGAGGGAGCAAGGTGGATAAAAAGAAGCAGTGGAAGGGAGAAGGGCTATGAAAGGATGCAGCTAGCACTCAAATGGTAGTTGGTGGTAGGAAACCTAGATTCATGGCGGAAAGGCGGGGTCATGGATGAAGGTCATAAGCATGACTGGGAAGGAGATAAAGACAGTGGATTCATGGCAGTTGTGAGTGCAAAAGAGGTCCAGGCATTTGCTATCTCCAGGTAAGCAATGATACATTATAAGAGAGAGGGCAGTAGCGGGGATCTGGCGCACACTTTTGAAAGTAGAGTAGACATTGGCCATGACTTGAGAGCACAGATTTCAGGTTCTGTGTGTTGATACTTGTCTAAAAACCCTGCTCTCCCGAAATCCCTGTGTGAAGGTATCAGGAAATGATACACCCGGCAGTGGAATCGAGGGAATAACACGGAAAAGGGGAAAAGAGAGATCCTGGGCTAGATTCACCCTCTGAGTAGATTTCTCTTATTCAGTGAAGGCAGCCGAGGGCTCCAACCAAGGACTTTGATGGTGTATAAAGTATCTGTGGGATATCTAAAATAGGACAGTTAAGAATAGAGTACAACAGTGGAGACTAAGATGTTGCCAACAACTAGAATGAGTCTCACCCGTCTTATTGGTAGATTTTGCATTACTGAATCCTGACCAGGCCAGGACACCAGAGGGGTATCCATGATGCCAGGCAATGTGATTGATATTCACTCTGACATTGTTGCAAGACAATACTTGAAAATATATTATTCCTGTAAAATAATCTTTCTACCTCACCTCTGTCTATCTTCCCGGACCACTGTCTCTCTACCACTATATCAACTTTGCCTTTCTCTACCTCATCTCACTGTCCACCTTACCTTTTTTCTTTCTACACCTCATTTCCCCCTCTACCTTATCTCTCTGTCTGTCTCTACTTCTATTGTTTTTACATTTGCCCAATTCACCTTTTTCTACATTACCTCTCCCTCTCCCTCCCCCATCGATGTACCCCCACCCACTCTCTCTATGTACATTCCCTTCTGCCTCTCTCTAGCTTTCTTTTCCCTCTACTTGACTTTGCTATCCTGTGTTTTTTTACCTCTCGTTTTTTCTCCTGCCCCGTTTCTTTGCAGAACAAGAGGTCAATATGTAGTGAGAGACGTGTGCACGTATAAAGAGGAGAGGACGTGTAAATCAGGAGGTGAAAATTAAGGAAACACCCCCATCAGATGTCACTCAATCTAATTGTGAAAATCTTTAATTTCAGATTCCCTGTTCCTGCAAGAATGCCAGATGCGAAGTGCGGTTTATTTGTGATTATAATTATCTGGCAGGTAAATCTACAATTCCAAGTACTATCTGCCTGTGCTTTACTTTAATATTGTTCACCAGTTGTCATACAGATCTCTACTGTTACATAAGGGCTGTTGCAAGACAAACAAAATCAAGATAAAAACGCAAAGAGGAATATGTTTGTTAATGCATGGTCATGCTTTCTTCTATTGCTGTTTGGCTAGCAGACGTCAGCCGGCTTGAGCTTTTGGCTGTTTGCTGTATTCTCTAGTTTCTGAAATCTTATCATATAATTTAATATTCTTTGGTATCACGCGCACTTGAATTAGTTTAATATCGTTAGCCATCATGTGAGCTTGACTTCAATGAAACAGGATAATACATTTAAAGTTGTACCGATTGTGGTCCAAAAATATGTCTTGCCAAAGGCTCCAAAAACCTTAACATTGTCTTCCGGTGCAGTTTTTTTGCATGGGACAGGCCATGCGCCATGGCGGTTCAAGGTAGGACACACACAATAATGTCCTCAACGCTCTGGGAGAAAACTCGCAGCATGTTGGGACAATGACGTGTTTGTTCATCAAACACAGAACACCAGCTTTGGGGGGTCGTCCTTCAACAACAACAAATCCTTCCTAGCCCTCAATGGTGCCATGTTATGCCAGGCCATATCGTATGATACAGTAAAGAGTGCCACTGCAATGTCAGCCGATGCACGACCATGCCAGAGGTTTTACAATATGGCCAGGTTCTAAATAATTCCCAAGCCTCCTGCAGCTAGTCACTTTCAGGAACATAAACACATGTGGCTAATTTGGAGTTTGAGAGAGGTGTGGTGCAGCGGCCAGAGCAGCTGACCCTGGAGCCCAAGGCTCACGGTTTGATCCCGGCGCCGCCGGCAGCTCAGCTCTACATGATGTGACTCTTGGCAGTAGCTCACTTAAACTCCCCGACAGCACCTGGATACCTTTAAGGGTGTTAGGTTTGTGCTTTACACATTTGGAATTAAGAGCTCTCAAGATTACTGCAAAGCACACGAGATGGAGTCCAGAAATTATTGTCATAACAGAGGGAATAATACTGGATCAATCTATAAGGCAATGTGGTGTCTCTTTCAATAAAGTGGAGAAGGATCCATGGGTGTGTGGGGACTTTCATGCATCTATTCTGTTAGTTACATTTACAGATTTGCATTTCAAGGTTTGGTTGCTCTTAGCACTTGTGCAGGCACTACAGGGTATTATGTTTTTAGAGGGAAAGTTATGCACTTCAAATAAGGGGGTTCGCCTGAAATCTGTGCATGCTTAGGTAGCTCCTTGCCGGTGTTGAATGTGCTATGATCATATATACAAGAATGTAGTGCATTAATATTGCAATTGATTATTTCTATGGATGATGGTTGTGATGCTCATTATATCTCAAAAAAGGGACTTGGAGTGTAAACAGATGAACCCATGCATGTGCCGAGTGTTGGTGACCGAACTGGGACGTGACATAGGTAAAAAAAACAACCATTAGAAATTCAATAGATCTTGCGTTTGTTTGTTATAGAGCTTTGTAATTGGCAATGTCTTTTATCTATGTGTTATTGAACATATATGAGTATTATGTGTCATGAAGTGTAATTATTTGGAGTAGTATTTTGTGCGGTGGAGTGTTATGTAGTGGGGTTTTATTATGTGGTGTGCTGTTGAATGTTGTGGTATGAAGTTGTATTATGTGTTGTGAATTGGATATATATATAATGTACAGTGCAATTGTGTTGTGGAGTGGAATTATGTGGTCTGGTATTGAATTGTGTGGTGTGGAATGGATTTGTGTGGAATTGAATAGTGTGGCATGGAACAGAGTGGCATTGAGTGAAATTATGTTGAGTGGAATTATGTGGCATGGTATGGAGTGTATTTATCTGGTCTGTTATGAGGCTTAGAGTGTATTTATGTGGGTGGGTGTATTTATGTGGTATTGAGTAGCGCGTAATTAGGTGGAGTTGAATTATGTGGTGCTGAGTAGTATTATGTCGAGTGTAATATTGTTGAGTGTTGTGGAATTGTGTGGCATTGTGTTAAATTATGTGGAGTTGAATTCTTGTTGTCTATGTACAGCAGTACTGAGGGAGCAGACTTTATGGGACGTGAACCAATGTTTTGTCTGTCCTTGTCCTCTTACCACCCTGAACTGTCATGAGTGGCATAGAGTGGAATTATATGGTGTGGTTTTGAATTTTGACGCATGAGGTGGATGTTTGTGGTGTAGATTGGATGTATGTGGTGTGTAATTATATAAGCGTCCGTACCAGTTTCAATAAAACATCTAAAAACAAAATATATAAACCTGGGTGTCAGACATTCAAGGGTTATATTACAGCAAAAAAATGAGAAACAAAATCCCTCTCTATTTAGAAACAGTAGAGAAGAAACAAAAGATAATCCGCCTGGAAATGACTACCACCACCAAGGGAAAGGGGAATAAAGACACTTAAACCATCATCAGAACCTATGTGTGTGAAAATAATAGATTAATGTGCCAAAATATCGCATAACTCCAAAACAAGGAGATGTAATAGTCGGTTCACCTATTATTAAAGTAGACCCAACCAAAGGTGCAACGATTGTATGGAGTCTGCCCGGAAAATGACTCTGAAGCTATGAAACCAAAAAGGAATGAATAACTATTAGTGGTCTTATCCACCTATGCAAAGGGACAGAGAAGGCAAGAGTGTCACGTGCCATGCTCACATCAAGAGGAAATGCTGAATTATAATCGCAGGAGTTTATGCATAAATCCAAAGGCTCCAAGATTAGGTGAAATAATGGAACAGCCTATTCCTTCAAATAATTTTAAGACTGAAAAGGATGAAAGAAATTAGATAAATAAGTATAACACCATAACACCTTGTAGGTGTAGATGACACAATACAAAAATCCATTTCAATACTAAGCATCTTATACTTACAGCCACATTCATTGGCGGAAGGCTTAAACATCAGAGCTAGTAGATCACATAATTACAGGCGTTTATTCATGAGTAAAATAAAAAAAGAAGGTGGAATTTTTTTTACATGAAGTAATGTATTTTTAAATGTATTAATTAGAAAAAGCTGATTTCTCTAATTCAGCGTTTCCCAAACTGTGGTCCGCGGACCCCCAGGGGTCTGTGACACATTCCCAGGGAGTCCGCGGGACTCAAGTGCCTTCCGTCATAACGGTCATAGAAAAACAAAATGCCCATGCACCACAAGAGCTGTGAATGACAGCGCAGGCGCAGCAAGACCACAATAAAATCTGGACAATCACCCCTCAGCTTTAGGTGCAAGCTGATGGGTGATTGGCCTTAATTTATGATTTGATTCTGCCTGCCTGCCTTTGAGTCGCTCTCACACAGCAGGGCGTGTCCCCTTGTGTTTATACAAGCCCCAGAGCGTTTTGCGGCGCAATGTCCCCTCTCCACTTTCTGCCCTGAATGTAAAGTACAGCTGTGCCTCTTGTTTCAATGCTAAGCAGCATTCAGCCTCGGGCCGGCAGGAGGGCGCTTTATCCTCGAAATCAAAGAGAAACACATGAGTGTTTTACGGCGACACAAGGTGAATGAGCAGCAGCCTTTTGATATGTCTGATTGTAAACATGTGATGAGCGATCAGCTTGCTATATGCTAGTGGCAGTGAGGCTCATTTCTGCCGTCAGGGTTGGTTTTATGGAAAGTGTAGCTGCACTCGAGAAGTATAGTCCAAATTATTGAATTTTAACACGGTTTATTCATGGCATATTATACAATCAATGCGCCAAAGCCTCATTCTGTAAACAGCGGTTGCAGCGTGATTGTCATCCCTTCATAAACTAAAGTACTTTCACCCGCAGGATAAACAACCCTGCCTTGATGACATACGCATAAGTGTAAAGCGAACGCACGCAGTAAAAAAGTGTTTCATTTTTATGTTATCAGCCTCATCAAAGTGAAAGTGAACAACGCTCTAAAAATCCAAGTGGCTTTTTTTCTAGAAGTGCGTCTTAATAAACACACTTAAAAGGGTTTTGTTAATCTATCTTCTGCTCCCCCCCCCCCTTCCCCCCAAATCACTGAATAAATAGAGCCCATGACTTCAAGGGGCTGCATGCGTATTTTTATTTTGCTCACTATGGGTGACTCAGTTACTGAGGTAGATTAGTAATTCCTGAATAATTGTCATTCAAAGCTCATGAAATAAAAACCTGAATGCTGCTCCTTGAATAGGCAGAAACCAAAAGCCTGCCACTAATGCCAAGTGCTTTGTCTGCCATGAATGAATTAAGTACCTCATGTTACGACTGGAGAACTGTCACCCATTTTTCTAATCTGTATTGCTTGTATTTTGCTAATTTACGGGACACAAATGCACTTAAAATAACTTAATACGCTGCACTACACAAAATAAGTGATCTCAAGAAGATGAAAGTGCATCATTGTTGGCATGGCTTCTCACCTACAGCAAGAAAATGAGCAAGAAAATGGATCTTCAGGGCTGAATTATGTTTTTGTTGAGACTATGGGTGCTGCGGGGGAAAGGCACATGTTCAGAGTGTCAGTTACCGTTACTTGGCAGGCGGGTAAAAATAGATGCAGTCGGGATCAGCAGTAGGGTTTTCACGCTGCTGTCCATTTGCCCACTTTCCATAAGCCCTTGGGTGAATTATATGAGCAGTCAAGCTTTCATCCTGGCTTATGAGGGTCGAACCCCTGAAACCGGTCCTAGGATTCTTGTTTCAAGTCCAGGGTGGACCTGGCCTGGCAGTTTGGGTTGAACGGTTCCCATTGGGCACACAATTTGCATATGGTTGGGTTCAAACTGGAATGCCATGGGGAGCAAAGAAACAATGGATTTAGGCACATATTTCTGTGTTGAAGTTAAGGTTTTACTTCCTTTCCCCACCACATATTTATGCGAAAAAGCTTTCTCAGATCTTATGTATCTAAAATATAAGTACAGAAATCGTTTGGAAAACGTAGAATCAGACCTGAGGATTCAACATTCCGAAATAAAAACAAACATTGAAAAGTTAGTCGGCGAGATGCAGCACCATCCGTCCCATTGAAATGTTTTGATTTTTGCATATCTTTTCCAATATAAAATAATAAACGCTTTAGTAATTTGAGTATTTGCTTGGTGTGTACTGTTTTGTGTACTTTTTGCGAATTACTGTTTTAATTTTTGAAATTTATATCGTACAAATTGCTTTAGGGTCCCTGGCTTCCAGTAGTGATTCAGTGAGGGTCCTCAGGAGTCAAAAGTTTGGGAACCACTGCCCTAATTAATACATTTTTAATTTTTAAAAACTTTTTAAAATGTATTAATTAGAGAAAGCTGACTTTTCTAATTAATAAAATAAAAAGTGTTATTTCGTCCCCCCCCTTCTTTTTAGCCTCTATGTTCACTCTGCCTTTCCCTTATCTTTCCAAGTATCTTCCCATCTCATCTGAAGAGAAAGAAACAAAGTATAAAGACAAGGAAAGAGAGAGAGAGAGTAAGCAAGACAGATATATTTGGAGAGAGAACTGAGAGGCTTAGAGAATAGAGAGAGAAATAGGAGGAAAACAATGAGCATTTGAGAGAATGAGTGACGTAATGTCCAAGAAAGAGATACAGAAAGTGATGAGATGGAAAGATATTTGGAAAGATAAGGGAAAAGCAGAGAGTGAGATAGAGATTGAGAGAGAGTGAGGCAAGAAGGAAGTGAAAGAGCCTGTCCAGATTCCCTAACTACTAGAAGTATTCAGTGTGTCTTTTATAGAAAAATATGCGTTGTAACAAGGAGGACTGAAACGAGCAGGTTTAAGTTAGTAAGCCAGATTAGTCCTTTGTGGTTTTGAAAAACACATGGAGTGTTATCTGAGCGGCATATTGAACAGAGAGAGAGAAAAGGCATTCTTATCACTAATCACAGAAAAAAAAGCCATAACTAATACCAGCAGTGGCGAAACCCGATGCCTGAGGAGAAAGGTGGCTTGTGAAACATGAATAAAGTATACCGGAGCATAGATACAAAATCAACAAAACATTCTGTGCCTTTCTAAACACTGAGGGACAGATTTACAAGGCTCTTGTGCCACTTTTGCGTGATTTTTAACATAGGAAAAGTGACACTAAAGTGTCGCGAGGGGCTTGTAAATGAGCCCCTGTGTCCTTACAAGCATATGTTTGTAACCCGTAAACCTCACAAGATAAGTTTCCTGGTGCTGTCAATAGATAGGATTTGGCCTAATGGCTAGAGCGGTTGACCTCAGAGCTGGGGAACCAGGTTCAAGTCTCAGCAAGAATGCTGAGCATCCTGTGCTTCTGGGCAAATCAATTAATATCTCAGTGCCTAACAAAATGAGTGTGTCAGTCTATAGCTCAGCTGGTGCTCATCGTGTGAAGCCTCTAATATTTTGCGCAGTAAAAACGTTAAACTCCTACACCACGACCCATAAAACTAAATACAAGACAAAAAATGTATGTTTTCTTATTTGCTAATATAAAAGTGTGAAGTCCCCTTTCTAATGTAATGTGCCTGACCCATAAAACGTCAACATTAGAAATATATTTTGTTTTCCTACAAACAACCTGCAAGATAAGCACGTTCTTTTTGTAATTCACACACATAAGTGTTCCTTTTTTAAAAAGTCGTAACTAATAATAGGAGCAGTGGTGTTTTTTGTGGGGGAAAAATTGTAACGAATACCAGCAGTGGTGAAACACGATCCGTGGTGTGAAAGGTTGCTTACAAAACATTAATTAAGTATACCCGAGCAGAGGCACACAAACAAATGAAACCTTCATTGCCTCTCTGAACACTGTGTTTTGACTGAAGCTGCAAATGCCCAGACGGGAGGAGGGGCATCACCAGGGCCGGACTGGGAACCACAACCGGACCTAGCAAAGTGCTCGGCCGGCCCCCCTCCCCACTGGGGGGGGTTGGAGGTGCCGCCGAACTCCTTGCCGGGGCCGGTTTTCGGCCGATTTTGGTACAAGACCGATTTTGCTGCTAAATCGGCCCTGAACCGGCCCCCGCCCGTGCGGCACACCGGGGGATTGCTCGGTGCCCGCGATGGCCAGTCCGGGCCTGCGCATCACGCACTGTAACCAAGGGAGGGAACCAATCCCCAAAGGAGGGACAATTATGGGGAATGCCCCAATAAAATGGCAGTATTTCTGAATGGCACAACAAGTAACAAATGGCAATGAAGCCCACAGAGGAAAGATGCAACAGTCTTGCAGACAGCGCATGCCCTGTCTAGGCTCGCCCTAAAAACAGATGAGACTGTGGATGATACACATGAACGTTCCCATAAGTACTTGTGAGATATGTAGGTTTGAGCAGGAAATTCTCCTGATGCATCCACCTGGCCTACCAATGCTATACAACTGCAATGTACCAGCTTGGCCAAGAAGATCTGGTGACCAGGCAAGTACCCATGCTACTACCATTCATGCACGCCAGTCCAAAGGCATAGCGGTAGTCCAGACATGTAAAATTCACGAAGCCACCTTTCCATCTGCAGCCATAATTCCACCAGAGTAGAGGCCCATGCAATCAACCTTCTTGTGATGCCCTTGGGGCGTGTCTGCCCACAGCTACATTCATTTGTGACTGGCACAGAGATTAATGCTCTGTGGACGAAGAACTGGCATGACATGGATGATCTGGAGGAAGAAGAAGCAGAAAAGAAGAGCCAGAACCTGGCATCATTATGCTTCCAAGTGTAATGGTTCACCACAATCTTGGACAGATAAATGCATTGTGTCAGCCCTATAACAGATATGAACATCCTGTCCTGATGCAAGCTGCCCCAGCTACCTTCATTTTGATCAAACACATTAAGGCTCTGCAACCATTTAACATTTTGCAAAGGGAGGATGCTTACGTATTTGTGACACAGCATGTGGGACGTGAGAACCTAAGGGAGGAGGCCCCTTAGTAGGGAGGAACGTTTCTCACTTGTACTAGCAGCAAAAGGTGTGTTTTAGCCTGGCTAGAAGATTGATCTGTAATTGAATCAGGAGTGATGGTATTGCTCTTAACGTGGACATCTGAGTGGGTACAAGATGATAAAGAATGCCTCCAGGAGCCCTTGGTGAAAGAATGATCAAGAGCATGCTACCGGTCAAGCAAATAGAGAGGGTAAGATCTTGGACCTAATCACCATCCACATCAATGCTATCATTGCTGACAGTATTCTAACTAGTGTAGTGTAAGCACGTAGAAATATACTCACCTGTGAATTAATCCAAAAGCAACACATCACAGGAAAACTGAAGACAACCTGGAGAACTCACACACTTCTTAATGGTTCCTACACAATCTCACAAAAATCGAATGTTTAACACCTAAGTAAAAGCATGCAAAGGCAAACTGAACACTGCACCTAGTCATCCTGGAATGTTAATACAAATTGTCAAAAAAACTTCAACCGACTGAATCCATTCCTTAATAGAACGAAAATTGCATTTGAGACAAACTCACATTAAACTAAACATGGAGATTCACTCAGGAATTTGGGAAAAATCACCCTATGGTTCTACAGCGCTCACTGTATCATTCCAAACTTCTCACTTTTTCTACTTCTCAAAAAGACACAAGATACATTTTTATGCCTGGATTCAGATGTTTGTCTTAAGAGATGCAGCTTAAAACAGGACCAGCACAATGACTTTATTATTTTTAAAATCTTTATTAACATGAAGGCATAAGCTACATACACAATATTGCAATCAGGATTCATCATTGTTTTCTGTGCAGTTATATTCCAGTAGATCAGTATAGTAGTGCATAATCTAACATATGCTAAGTGTAGTCCCAAACAGTAACATGGATGGTCGATACCAGTTGTCTTTAGCACATTAGTTGGAGCATAACGTGTCTGTCTCACATTATATACGGTATATCCCTCTAACTCTCAGATCATGTTCATTAATTTGCAAAGGAACGATTAAATGGAAATAAAAGAAAAGAAAACCCAACTATTTGTCATCACATTCCAGTATGTCTCATATATACATCATCAACCATTAGCCACCCTACATAATTACAATTAGGTTCATAATTAAGCTACAGTCATGCGACAGCCCGGTGCAGGAAGAAACCAAGCTCCCACCTCCTTACTCATCCTCCCCTTCGGAGTCTAGATCTTCGTTTTCTGGCAAGGGTTCACAAATTTCCCCCCTATAAGTATTCCAAGGTGCCCAGATTTTGTTCCATTTCCGGTGGCAGGCCCTAAGCACATACACCGCCCTTTCCGTCACCATCAACAAGTCCATATTTCTGGTCCATCTAGCCGCCGTAGATAGTTCCGGAATACCCCATTTTTGCGCAATGTCCCTCTTGGCTACTGTTTATGGCTAGTGTGACCCACAGCAGACCATATCTGTCCAGATCATTGGGGTTCCAAATGTTCAACAGGCACTTGCGGGGTTCAGGCAGGATAGAGATCTTAAGGGCTTGGGCATAATTTGCTTCCAGAATTCTTGTATCTGCGGGCAATCCCATAGAGTGTGGAATAGAGTCCCCTCCTCCCCGCATCCCCTAAGGCAGAAGGGGTGTGGTGCCCTTTGTATCTTGTGAAGTAGCGTTCTAGTGTAGTAGATGCGGTGCAGAATTTTGAGTTGCACTAATCTGAATTTTGTCGAAATGCCTACTTCTCTCTGTGAGGCAAGCGCTTCGTTCCATTCCGATTCATCTACCTCTCCTATTTCCCCCACCCATTTCTCTTTAAGTTTTAATGTGGGGTCTGCCAGGTTGTTAACCAGCTTTTTATATGTGAGAGCAGTTGCACTTTGTGGCATAATGTCCGTCAGCAGTCTATCCTCTAGTGGTGAGGATTCTGGTAGTTCAGTGTCTGGTGGGATTGCTTGGAGTAGCGCGTGACGTATCTGCACGTATCTGAACGTCTCGGTGGGGCCTAAACCGTATTGTTGTTGGAGTTGTGAAAACGCAATCACTGTGCCTTTTTCCCACAGGTCCCCTATCGTGGAGATTCCTATGTGGTCCCACTATGTGAACCCTTTGCATGATCTGAGGTTACCCAATGATTTCGCATCCCACAGTGGCGTCAATTTGGTGAGTTTCCCTGTCCAGCCCAACCGTGTTTGTGCTATATGCCACAATGCCACTGTGCGCTGTGTCGGGCCAACTAGTTTTCTAACTTGGGATTTGTTATATAGAACGGAGAGCATGCCGTCTGTCCCCAGTTGAGACCAATCCGCTTTGTATGCTGGATCCTCTCGTGGGGTGTGGATCCACTGATTGATTATCTTAAGTTGGGCCGCCCAGTAGTATAATTGGACGTTGGGTAGTGCAATCCCTCCCTCATACCAACTTTTCACCAATTTGTCATGCGCTATACGTGCCGGGCCATTGTTCCAGAGTAGGCTGGAGACCAGCGCCGCAACTTGTTTAAAATAGAGCGGTGCAACCAAATAAGGGGTATTTTCCAGCACATAGAGAAATCTAGGGAGTGCCATCATTTTATACAGAGCCGCCCGCCCAAGGAGGATCAGGGGCAAGGTCGCCCAGTGTTTAACGTCTGCACGTAGGCGAGCCATAGGTGGCTTTAAATTTGTGTCAAAGAAGTCAGTGGCATTATTCATGATGAAAATACCCAAGTATTTAAAGGAAGTTGTCGTTAAAGTCAAGGGGCAGTCCTCCCATAACAATGGTTCCGGGCCTCTGAGCACGTACACTACCGACTTAGACCAGTTCAGGGTGTAACCCGACGATTTCCCGTGTGTGTTACAGAGATGCAACAGGGCAGGGATCCCGTTGTTAGGGTCAATCATGTAAATGAGCATATCGTCAGCATATAGGGAGATCTTATCTTCCCACCCCTCTTCCCACGTGATACCTCGAAATAGTGGCGTTGTTCTAATCAGGATCGCCAGCGGTTCAAGCACCAGGGCAAAGAGCAGGGGAGACAACGGGCACCCCTGTCTAGTCCCCCGTTTCAGTGGGAACGATGCTGAAATGTGTCCATTCGCCACTACTTGCGCTACCGGTGATGTGTATAGTAGTCGCACCCATGCAATATATTTCGGTCCAAAGCCCATACGTGTAAGTACTGCAAAAAGATATTCCCATTCTATGCCATTTTGGCGTCAAGGGAAAGGATCATGCGTGTTCAGCAAGAAGGTGCGCACGTGCCAACACCCCATGGACCCTCCTGAGATTCAGTGCCGTACTCCTGTGGGGCATGAAGCCCGACTGGTCAGGGTGTATCAGTGTGTGTAGGTGTTGTGTCAGACGGCTGGTCAGGATCTTTGCCAGGATTTTAGCTTCCACGTTAAGCAGTGATATGGGGCGGTAGGAGGTGCATGCAGTCGGTGGTTTATCCGGCTTAGGTATAGCTACAATAGTGGCTGTACGCTGGTCAAGCGGTAGTGCCGCCTTTTCCAGGCTTTCGGTATACATATTTAGCAACGGTTTACTTAGTATAGGAGCCATTGCTTTATACCACTCTACAGGCAGTCCGTTGGGGCCCAGAGCCTTACCGGATTGTAAAGTTTGTATCGCCAATTGGATTTCATCTTCTGTCAGGTCAATCTCCAGTTCTTGCTGTGCCTCCTGTGTGAGTGTGGGGATGGTAATGTTTTCGAGTGAAGTTGTTGCCGTCTGTGCAGTGACGTCCTGTTCTGGGGTGTATATCTCCTGAAAGTGACGTGCCAGAGTGCGCACTATATGCTCAGGGTGTGTCTGCAGTTGACCGTCATGTGTGTAAAGTCTATTCTATGTATTATGTTTGCTAGATAGCCCTTGACGGTCGTTTTGAGATGGTCCTGGTATTGTTGTTGACGGAGTTGTAGTAAGTGCGTTGACTCCGGTGTGGGATTTGACATGTGTGTGTCGTTCGCGCTGTGAAGTGCTAGTTCTAGTTCTGTGAGTTCACGTCTGGAATCCCGTTTGTGCCCCATTATCGCTGCTATCGCTTCACCTCTGAGGACCGTTTTGTAAGCTTCCCAAAGTACCGAGGGCGAGGACACCGTCCCATCATTTTCTTTGAAGTATTGCGTGGTTGCTAATTTGAGTTTCTTCCTGATCTTAGGGATCTTCAAATAGTTGGGGTATATTGGGTATATTCTAGCACATTTCCTCTCTTTGGTGGTGAGTAATAGAGATACTGGGGAATGGTCGGACACACCTCTAGGCAGGAAATCTATTTTATCTACCGATCCCAGTCCTACCCCCAAAAACAAAAAATAGTCTATTCGTGAAAGGCTATTGTGCACTGCGGAGTAATATGTGTAGTGGGTCGCCGCTGGGTTCAACTGTCGCCATACGTCCGTAAGGACCATTGCCTCCAGAAAACCAGAGAGCGTGGCAGATCCCCTTGGGCGGTCTCTCATGGGAAAGGTGTCTAGCACGGGGTCCACTATTGCATTGAAGTCCCCCCCAATGATTGTATCACCCTCTGGGAGGTCTAGGAGAAATTTACCAAGTGCCGGTAATGCTGTAGAGTGGAGTGCCGGGGGGATGTACACGGAGACCACATTCAGAGGCCTCCCTTCCCATTGGCCATGCAATGCAGCAAAACGACCCTGATCGTCCGTCCTGCGGCGTTCCACCAGGAAAGATGATGTTTTTTTCATGAGTATCCCCGTCCCCCTGGAGCCTGTTGTGAATTCTGCATGTACCGCCATTACATACCCGCGTCTGTTAAGTGCTTTACATGTAGACCCTGTCAGGTCCCTGGCGTTTAATGGCCTGCAAGACCAGACCCCTTTTAATTTTATCCCCTAAGCCTCTAACATTCCAGGTAAGCATGCGCAGGGGGGCACTTCAGCCGTCGCAGGGGTGCCCTCAACGGGTGCAGCGTTTAACTGTTGGGCCATTGGTTCGTGTAATCAGTGTCGCAAGTGATCGGTGGCCGTCATCAACACAGATGCGGCGCCGAGTGCTAGTTTGCCAGGATCGTGTGGCTTGTGGCGTGATAGCATACCATAAAACAGATGTGATGACCATGAACAATAACATTAACATTTGAACTCCCCCTCCATCCCCCCTCCCTGCTCCCCTGCTCCACGGACCATTTCCCGCCCGCATCCCCAACTTGGCAGAGTGCTTCATCCCATTCCCAGCTATCTTACTTGCTCGTGGGGTTGGTGAGTCCCCTACAGGCACCGGCTATTGCCCACCCTACTCAGCTTAACCAGCTCCAGGTTCCCTCATGTCGCACGTGCTTTGTCTCTTAGGAAGTCCATATCTAAATCAGGGCCGGCTGCCCAGAGTCAAGTGGGTCCCGCTCCAAATCGGATTCCACTCCCGCTGTATCATCGTGATGTGAAGGACGGCTGGTCGGCTCGTCTGTGGGCTTGCCGTTACGATGGTTTGGCCGATCTCTGTGTGGACGCTGGTGTTGTCCCGCCTGTCTCCAACCATCAAGCCAGTCTCGTGCCACTTCAGGCTTGTCAAAGAACCACGCCTTTCCATCGGCCACAATCCGCAATTTGGCAGGGAACAGCATCGAATACGGTAGGCCTCTGTCTCGCAGCGCCTTTTTAACCTCCGTAAAGGACTTCCGGTGCCTGGCCACCTCCGCTGTGTAATTTGGAAAGAAGGCCAGAGTTGAATTTTGGAGCTTAGTCTAGCCAGTACAGGCCGCGGCGTTGCTCCTGGTTTGGGCGTTCCACCTGGCACCCGGTGCGCCCTCTCAACGGAGAAGAAGTGTGACAGGCCTTTAGGCTGCAGTTTATTTTTTATGGGGTCCTCGATGTAGAGGTCCATTGCTCCTTTCCCTTCTGTTTCCGGTAGGCCAAGTATGCGTATGTTATTTCTGCGGGAACGCCCTTCTTGGTCGTCCAGCTTTTCTTGTAACATTTTGGTGACTTTTTCCATGCGTTCCATCGCTATTTGCAGTTCTGAAGTGTCTTCAATAAGTGATATTGTAACCACCTCGACCTGAGACACCCGTTCGGCCATTTTCTGAAAGTCCGCCCGTAGCAGAGTAACTTCTGAGGAGATGGAACCCACTGTTGTTTGCACCTCTGAGAGGGTCTTCATAATGTCTTCCAATGTTACCTTTTTGGTACCTTCCGTGTCTGGAGTAGCACCTGTGGAGTTTCGCCCACTGACTTGGGAGTGTCCGTGTTGGCTATAAGCAAATTTATCCAGTTTTGCCTGCGTCGAAGCGCTTCTGGTCCCTTTGCCCGCCATGGCTCGAGGCGGTGTAGCGTCGTGTCTCGCTGCCCCGTGATTTGAGGCGTTGGCCGGGCGGTGTCAATGTCCGTTTCGAGTCACCTCCAGCCCAGCACACAGGCGCCCCACGATTGCAGCGTTAGGATTCTGTTCAGTGTCCAACCGGCCTGTTATCTGTCGGGGCTTCTCCTGTTACTTCGTTCCCGGGTGTGGCCGATGCCGCCAATGTCACCTCAGACACTCTACTTCATGCGGTGCTCCTCGGTGCAGGGATCCAGGGGCTCCGGACCGTGTTTCCGGCAGCCCCGAGAATAGTCTTGTTCGCCACTGCCACGGCGAGAAGGCGTCCGCACTCCTGGCGTGCCTGTTCTTTTCCCGTTCTACTCGCGCCGACCAGGCCTTACCTCCAATATGGCGCCCGATGGGGACCCGAGGTACCGCCCACCGTGTGGAAACTTTCACTGTTCAGTTACCGCCGGGGATTCTCTGCGGTTTCTCGCAGCCCCGGGCAGCCGCTCCCGTCTACTTAAGTCTCGACGACCCCCCAGAGGCTCTCACCATTAGTGCTTGTGTTGAAGCGCCTCTCGTCGCGTCCCTTTCTGGGGGGGGGGCGGCAATTGTCACCGAGTTCAATCCGGGCAGGTCGCACTTCCACCGGGGCTCGATAAGTACGCCAGGCCGATGTCGCCAGGCAGCCGAAGGCCCTATTGCGCAAATGCCGGATGGTACAGTTCCCGGCACTCGATTTTCGTCGGAGTTGGATCAGGTGGTGCTGCTTCAGTCCCTGAGCTGGTACCGCCACTTCGGGCAGGCGGTGTGACGGATTAGATTATCGGATTTCACGAAAGGCTGTTATGCCGCGAGGAGCTCCCGCTTCACGCTGCCGCCATGCTTGGCCGCTAGCCACGCCCACCCAGCACAATGACTTTTGACAGACATATAAAAATAAGAGGGCTGTATTGGAGGGATGCTTGAAGCCGAAGAATGTCCATGGGCTGCATCCTAATAATGAAGTAGATGCACCTCCCTGCCCGGCTCCTTGGGTGTAGATATTCTTCTCTGCTCTTTAACAGAGTAGTGTGTCCTTTTTTCATTTCTTCCAGACTCTGAAAAAAATTTGAAACATTATATTTTTCAGGTCTTGCGTGGACCGTACAGGCACTGCCTCTTTAACACCCATGACGAGTTGACCTTGTCACAAGCATCGAAGGGGGGAAAACCTTTTGTGTTCTAACAGTTGACTTTTTCTAAACATCCTCAACAAGGCCTCCGGAACAACGAGTTCCGGAGTCACGCAAGCCGAACAACGACTTGCACGAACAACGACTTAGCCTTAGCCATGCATGTGTATGGTTAAGGTTAATCGGTTTAGTGTTCGTGCAGGGCGGAGTTCGGTGGAGCATCGAACCGCAATAGGTATGCAGGGTTTGGGATGGAGAGGAAATTTGTGTTCATTTTTAGGGAGTGGGAGGGGTTTGAGTTAGTTTTTAGGGGTGGGGGTTCAGGTAAATTTTAAGGCAGTGGAAGGGGTTCGAGTTAGTTTTTAGGGTGCGGGGGGTTCGGTTTAGTTTTTAGGGGGTGGTCGGGCTTGGGGTAGGTTTTAGGGGTTGGGGGATTTGGGTTAGCTGTAAGGGGTAGTTTTTAAGAGGTGGGGCGGTTTGTGTTACTTTTTAGGGGGTCGGAGGGGTTTGAGTTAGTTTTTAGGGGGTTGGGTTTCAGGTTAGTTTTGAGGGTGTGCGGGGGATCAGGTTAGTTTTTAGGGGGGTGGGGGTTTAGTTTAGTTTTTAGGGGGTAGTGGTTCAGGGTTGTTTTAAGGATGTTGAGGGTGTATTTAGGGCTCAGGGGGAGAAGTAGGGCGGTGGTAAACTCAGCCACGGATATCTGTTTACCATGGATGCCATTACAACATAAAATCATGGTTAAGGAATGCGTGGTAAAGCTAGTTGTGGTTAAGACGCGGTCATAGTAGAGAACCCATTGCTCAAGTAGGCGTTGTAAAGGAACTTGTTGTCCGACATACAACCGCCTAAAAAAAAAAGCCATTGCTTTTTATTGGTTGTGTTCAGTGTTACTCACATTTCCTTGCGTTCTATTGGTCAGGGTTACTTCCTCTTCGTGTATTTGGCCTTCCCTGGAGCATGGACCCATTTCTTGTGCCCTTCAACTGATTATTTTTGGTGCACTACTTTTTTCAGAGTGTCTCTTTTTCAGCTGGCACCCTTGGGGACCTCTCCCCCTCGATTTTCAATACCTGTCCTCGTTCCCATGCTCCCGGCCGCCCTTCCATTGTGCCTTGTTGCCTTGCCCCCCTTTTCCTCTTGTTGATAGCAGAATAGCACTTAAAAAAAAAAAACTTTCGCCCATTGTGCACATGAGCCGCGCTGCTGTACAACATAGCTAAAAACCATTGACAAAGCCAATACCTTACATAGAGGAGCCCTGTTGGATTTGCCAATAATTGTTTTGTTATGAAGGTTGTAAGAATATATCGCTGTAGGGAAGCTTTAGTTTAATACTTATGGATTTACTTGCATTTGATTTTGCTAAATGTTAGGAGGGGCGATCCCAGAGGCCAGGTTATGTCTACCCGACTCCTCCGTGACCCACCTCTCCCGCCAATAATGCCGAGCCTTATGAGAGATCTCCACAGGGGAAGACCTCAGGTAGCGAATCGTACACACGAGGACCACACCACACTTACGAACAGACACCACAACGTGGGTTTCGTTATCAACTTCTTTATAATCACATAAAAAGTATTATCACTCTTAGATACAATGATCGAGGGATCGCAGAAAGTCTCAAGTCTTTAGGGAAGGGGTAGCGGGACAGTCTTAGTACCGTAGGCCAGTACGGAGCGTACCCTGCGCACAGCTCTCAATCCTCGAGCCGGGGGGATACGGGAGATGGTAACCGCACTGGTAGTCCTACTCACTTGCAGGTGATTCACTCGGGTTGGTAGCGTCAATAGACCAGCCGGACTAGATTGTTCCTTGAGCCGCGACGACGTTAGCAGGGCTCGCTCTGGAGGAAGTTCTGGGGGAGCCGCGACCATGTCAGCAGGGCTCAGCAGGTTCGGAAAAGGTCTTCAAGCTCGAGCCGCCACGAGGTCAGCAGGGCTCCGATGGTTCCGTTCCAAGAATGAGCAGCGACAGCGTCAGCAGGGCTCAAAGAGTTCAGGAGGTTCAGTTCAGCCGCGATCAGATCAGCAGGGCTTCCTTGTCCAAGATACAACTGCTGCTAGTTCAGGGGCAGGCCTTGATATAGTTCAGTGGCCCTTTGATGTCCGGACCCTCACAGGCGGAGGTCCGAGGCTTTGGGGGCGGCCCGTGGGTCAGGTCCGGCGGTTGGTCCTTTGATCCCTTTGAGGATGCGTCCGGGAATTCCCAGACGCCAGCAGGTCTGGAGCCAGCACTCGGGGAGGCCAGAGGTGCAATCGAAACTGGCCCCCAGGGGAAGGCCAGAGGTGTGACAGAAACCAGTCTCTCAGGGGAGGCCGGAGGTGTCACCGAAACTCCTTGTCTTCGCTCACTAGGGTAGCCCTCACCCTCCCAACGGGGGCTGGCGCGTCTGGGGCCTTTGCTGCGCTGGGGCTGGGGTCATGCTAGGCCCACGGAGTCAGGGATCTCGGGAAGGGAAAATGGCTGCCGGTGGGCCTATGGGGCCTTGCGGGTTCAGGGCGCGTGGGCTGGGAAGGTGGCCGGGGACAGGCCAGTGCGGGTCGTGGGCGTTTGGCCGGACATGGCCAGGGCAGCAAGGGGTCTCTGTGTACGGAGCTGGGCTACTGGGGAGCCGTGTCGCGGGGGGAACCACGCCACGAGGCCAGGCCCAACACACGTCCCCCCCAGCTGAAGGCGGAGAGAACTACCCATCCCCTTGGGGGTTCTCTTCACTGAGGCGGAAGAATCAGGACAGGCCGTCGGCGTTGGCGTGGTCAACACCTGGCCGGTGCTCAACAGTGAAATCCATCCCCTGGAGGGAGATGGACCATCGCAACAACTTGGGGTTCTCCCCACTCATTTGTATTAGCCACCGGAGGGGTCGGTGGTCGGTCTGGACCCGGAAGTGAGTACCAAACAGGTAGGGCCTCAGCTTCTTCAGGGCCCAAACCACCGCGAAGGCCTCCCGCTCGATGTTGCTCCACCTTTGTTCTCGAGGGAGTAACCTCCGGCTAATGAAGGCCACTGGCTGATCCAGGCCTTTCTCGTTTAATTGGGACAGGACGGCCCCGATGCCATGCTCGGACGCGTCCGTCTGGACGACGAACTCTTTGGAGTAGTCGGGGGCCTTCAATATCGGGGCAGTGCACATGGCGTGCTTCAGGGCTTCGAACGCCTTTTGGCAGGCAGGGGTCCAGCTAACTTTCTTCGGCTGGTTTTTGGAGGTCAACTCTGTAAGGGGCACTATGATGCTGCCATACCCCTTTATGAATCTTCGGTAGTACCCCGTGAGCCCTAGGAACGCCCGCACCTCCATTTGGGTGGAGGGGGCCTCCCACGCCACGATCGCATTGATCTTGGGTTGGAGGACAGCTATGAGGCCGCTGCCGACCTGGTGCCCCAGGTAGACCACGGACACTTGTCCGATTTGACACTTACTAGCCTTAATGGTGAGACCCGCCCTCTGTAGGGCTAACAAGACCTCCCGGAGATGGAGGAGATGTTCGGACCAGTGGGAGCTGAATACCGCAATATCGTCCAGATATGCGGCCCTGAATTCTTCCAACCCAGCCAGTACCTGGTTCACCAGTCTCTGGAAGGTGGCGGGGGCTTTTTTCATGCCGAAGGGCATCACCCGGAAATGGTAGTGACCATCCGGGGTGGAAAAGGCGGATCTCTCTTGGGCCCCTTCGGTCAGGGCGATCTGCCAGTATCCACTGGTCAGGTCGAAGGTGCTGAGGTATCGAGCAGACCCTAGGCGGTCAATGAGCTCGTCTGCTCGGGCAATGGGGTGAGCTTCGGTTCTGGTGACAGCTTTGAGCCCTCGGTAGTCCACACAGAACCTCAGCTCGGGGACAGCGCCAGGGGCCGCGGCCTTGGGAACCAGCACCACGGGGCTGGCCCATGGGCTGTCGGAGGCTTCGACCACTCCCAGGGCTAGCATCTTGGAGACTTCAGTCTTGATGCAGGCTCGCACTCGGTCGGGAACGCGGTAGGCCCTGTGCCGTACCGGAGGACTGTCCCCGGTGTCCACATCGTGGACGCACCAACTGGTGACTCCGGGGATGAGGGAGAAGAGGTCAGAGGAATGTTCCAATAACTGGCGACAGTCCTCGCGCTGCTCGGGGTGAGGGAGGGGGCGAGGCTCACTCCCTCTACGGAGCCGTCTTTCTCCTCTGCACACAAGAGATCGGGGAGAGGATCCGTCTCATCTTCCGCCCCATCGTCGGTGGCGAGGAGTAAACTCAACTCGAACCGCACGAAGTGGGGTTTCAGGCGATTCACATGAAGAACCCGTAAGGGGTTCCTCGGGGACTGGACATCAACGAGGTAGGTAACCTGGCTTTTTCGTTCCACCACCTTGAAGGGACCTGTCCACTTGTCCTGCAGGGCACAGGGTTCCACAGGGGCCATCACCCAGACCTGCTGTCCGGGTTGAAACTCGACCAGAGTGGCATTCTGGTCATACCACCTTTTCATTTCTTCTTGACTGGCCTCGAAGGTTTGCCTCGGCCAGCTCTCGGAACTTCCGAGTTTGGTTGCGAAGAGACAGAATGTATCGAAATACATCTTGTGGGGGGTCTAAGGACGCCGTCTCCCACCCTTCCTTGACCAGACTGAGAGGTCCTCGGACGGGGTGCCCGTAGAGCAGCTCGAAGGGGCTGAACCCTAGGGACTTCTGCTGGACTTCGCGGTACACGAACAAGAGGCAGGGGAGGAGAACATCCCACTTGCGTCTCAGGGATTCCTCGAGGCCATGATCATCCCCTTCAGGGTGCGGTTGAACCACTCGAACCAGGCCGTTACCTTGGGGGTGGTACGGGGTGGTGAACTTGTACGTCACCCCGCACTGTTGCCAGAGAGACTTCATTTACTTGGAGATGAAGTTCGTTCCTCTGTCGCTCACTACTTCTCGTGGGAACCCCACCCGGGAGAAGATCCCCATGAGGGCCCGCCCCACCACGGAGGCTGTCACTGTTCGTAGGGGAATGGCCTCAGGGTATCGGGTGGCGTGGTTCACCAGGACCAGAATGAACCGGTGTCCTAAGGACGTTCGGGGGTCAAGAGGCCCCACAATATCTATTCCTACCCGTTCAAAGGGGGTACTGACCACAGGGAAGGGTTGGAGAGGAGCCTTGCGTCGCCCTCCGCTCTTCCCGCTGGCCTGACACGTGGGACAGGACCTGCAGTGGGCCTCCACATCAGAGCGCATGTGTGGCCAGTAGAAATGGGTGACCAACCGGTGGTACGTTTTGTCTTGACCCAAGTGTCCCGCCAAGGGAACATCGTGGGCCAGGTTCAGGAGGAATCCGCGGAAATGTAGGGGTACCACCAGCACTCGGGCTGACCCTAGTTCGGCGAACTTCTGTTCACTATATAGCAGGCCATTTTCCCAATAGACGTGGTGGGAACCGGACTGGTCACCGGCGTCCTGGGCGGCGGCCTGCTGCCGCGGCCCCACTAGAGAGGGGCAAAAAGTCTGCTCCAGGCAGAACCCCTCTTGGCGCCACTGGGCCAATTCAGGGATATCATCCGTGTTCAGAGCTGGCTCACCAGCTTGGTCCAAGGGACCGGAGTCGGGGTCGCTGCTTTCACCGGGAAAGAGGTCAAGGCCTTCCGTCTGCCCGCTACCCTCTGGTTCGGCAGGGGACTCAAGTGTTCACCCACCGGTCAGCCTCGACAGCCAACTTCCGGGGGTCGGCCAACTTGCTATCCAGGAGGTGCTGTCTCAGTTCTACAAAGCAATTGTTGGATAGGTGCTCATAGGCGATGAGGTCTACAAGTCCTTCGAAGGTGGACACCTTGCTGCCCTTGATCCACCCTTGCAAGGCCCGGCTGTAGAAATTCACATATTCTACCCAAGTGGTGCCGGGGATCTTTTTGCTGTCTCGAACTCTCTGCCGGTACATCTCCGGGGTGAGCCCATAGCGGGTCATGAGAGCGTCCTTCATGTGGGTGTAGGAGTTCACGACGGGGGAGGGCAGATCCAGCAGGGTGTCTCTTCCCTCGCTGAGGAAGCGGCCCCACAATCCGGCCCCCCAATCCTTCTCAGGTACTCGGTGGGCGGTCATGGCGACCTCATACGCTTTGAACCACTGCTGGATATCGTCATTCTTGTAGTATTCCTTTACTACATCCGTGGGGATGTGTAACTTCGGTTCGACCGGGGTCCAGGGTCTCTGTTCCCCCGGGGTCGGGTCTCTTCGTTCCGGGCTTTAATTTCGAGCTCTTTCAAGCTGCGCTTGTGCTCGAGTTGGAGTTTCTTCCCTTCGTGCTCCCACTGGAGCTTCTTTTCTTCCAGCTCCCGCTGGAGCCTCTTTTCTTCCAGCTCCCGCTGGAGCTTCTTTTCTTCCAGTTCCCCTTGCAGCCGGAATTGCTCTACAGGTAGTTTATTTTCCACCAGCTTGAGTTCTCCTTCGATTTTAATTCGGGCTAGTTCTAGCTCGTGGTTTCGGTTGCACTCTCGGTCTGCCATTTCTTCTATGGACAGACCTCTCTCCGTGCTGGTATTTCGTGGTAGGGATTCGGATCCCTCTTCTCTCGGGCCGTCAGTTTCCATCGGCGGCTCTCCCTCTTCCACATTTCCTTCTGCCGCGGGGAGGGGAGCCCCGGCTTCTACCCAGGCCGTCAGGGCTTTCTGGAAGTCATCTTTGGTGCTCAGTCCAGTGGTAGTGATGCGGAAATCTTTACAGAATTGTTTTAATTCCTTATGTGTATAATCTTCCAGTTTTTCTTTCATAAATGCGGTTTTCTCGCTGGTTCCGGTGAGACTCATGATTGCCCTTGTTCGGGTGGTGTGTCAGTCGCTTTACTGTACGATTCTAGACGTAGGCTCTTATCCCGTCGCTTGCCACCAATGTTAGAAGGGGCGATCCCAGAGGCCAGGTTATGTCTACCCAACTCCTCCGTGACCCACCTCTCCCGCCAATAATGCCGAGCCTTATGAGAGATCTCCACATGGGAAGACCTCAGGTAGCGAATCGTACACACGAGGACCACACCACACTTACAAACAGACACCACAACGTGGGTTTCGTTATCAACTTCTTTATAATCACATAAAAAGTATTATCACTCTTAGATACAATGATCGAGGGATCGCAGAAAGTCTCAAGTCTTTAGGGAAGGGGTAGCGGGACAGTCTTAGTATCGTAGGCCAGTACGGAGCGTACCCTGCGCACAGCTCTCAATCCTCGAGCCGGGGGATACGGGAGATGGTAACCTCACTGGTAGTCCTACTCACTTGCAGGTGATTCACTCAGGTTGGTAGCCTCAATAGTCCAGCCGGACTAGATTGTTCCTTGAGCTGCGACGACGTCAGCAGGGCTCGCTCTGGAGGAAGTTCTGGGGGAGCCGCGACCACTTCAGCAGGGCTCAGCAGGTTTGGAAAAGGTCTTCAAGATTCAAGCTCGAGCCGCGACGAGGTCAGCAGGGCTCCGATGGTTCAGTTCCAAGAACGAGCCGCGACAGCGTCAGCAGGGCTCAAAGAGTTCACGAGGTTCCGTTCAGCCGTGATTAGATCAGCAGGGCTTCCTTGTCCAAGATACAACTGCCGCTAGTTCAAGGGCGGGCCTTGATATACTCCAGTGGCCCTTTGATGTCCGGACCCTCACAGGCGGAGGTCCGAGGCTTTGGGGGCGGCCCGTGGGTGAGGTCCGGCGGTTGGTCTTTTGATCCCTTTGAGGATGCGTCCGGGAATTCCCAGACGCCAGCGGGTCTGGAGCCAGCACTCAGGGAGGCCAGAGGTGCAATCGAAACTGGCCCCAGGGGAAGGCCAGAGGTGTGACAGAAACCAGTCTCTCAGGGGAGGCCGGAGGTGTCACCGAAACTCCTTGTCTTCGCTCACTAGGGTAGCCCTCACCCTCCCAGCGGGGGCTGGTGCGTCTGGGGCCTATGCTGCGCTGGGGCTGGGGTCATGCTAGGCCCACGGAGTCAGGGATCTCGGGAAGGGAAAATGGCTGCCGGTGGGCCTATGGGGCCTTGCGGGTTCAGGGCGCGCGGGCTGGGAAGGTGGCCGGGGACAGGCCAGTGCGGGTCGTGGGCGTTTGGCCGGACATGGCCAGGGCAGCTAGGGGTCTCTGGGTATGGAGCTGGGCTACCGGGGAGCCGTGTCGCGGGGGGAAACCACGCCATGAGGCCAGGTCCAACACTAAATGTGTTTTATTACGGCATATAAAATATACAGGTGTCATTAAAATATTTATATATGAATAGTGCTTCAACCCTCGTCAGGGGAAATGGGCACCATATAAATTAAATTATAATACAGTACAATACAAAGATAGAATTTGGTATAAAAATAAAAAGAGAGGTGGCAGCTGATTATGGAATACAAAGCAGAGAGCGAAGCACATGACACTTTCATATTAAACATTTTTGACTGATTCTGTAGATAATCGCAGGGGACCACTGCTAGGGACATGAGGCTACTTCCTGGGCTGCGAGCACCGGGGGACCCTCAGTAAGTACATGTTTAGCTCATTCTGGAAACAATGATTGAAAGCATCCCCTCCCTTCAAAACTCCTGTACAGTGAGGGGCTCGGTCTCTGCGCTCGTCCCTCCGTGACGTATTAACACATCTAGGAGGGGCTTTTATCGTTCAGCCCAGCAGAAACAGATGAGCTCGATGACGCAGGCAGTACCTTCACAGTGATTTGCAAACCACAATTAGGAATTGAGCACTAAGTAGGTATTTTAAAAGTACCAAATATGAACGTATCCATTTACATTGATAGGGGACTGGGAGTGCAAAATGCGACTTCACGAGCTCTGATTGGCAGTTTGTTTACTAGCTCACTTTAATGCAGTTTGAACCGACGGACAATGCACACATGCCTCTGGGTGTTCACCTTCCGCTTGGAAAGCCCTGCCCTCTGTGCTTAAAGGACAATGTGTTTTCCGCTAGGAAAAACAAATAGTACACCCTACACCCCACCCTCCGCTTCTTTCCTGTGTGCACAGAGTGAAGGGTTAGACTGCATCATGGACCAAACCATTATAGTAAGGTGGGTGCACCTCATATTGCACAGCTGTTGCTTTGAATCAACCGAAGCTGTCATAAGTAGAAGACAGTAGGCCTCCAGAATAACCTGGGCTCCATCAACAAAGCCATTTTCCGTCGTAATACTGCTTTAATGCCTGTCAAGTATCCCCAACGGCATAGTTTGTAGGATTAGAGGCATTCGCAACTGTCTAAATGTATGCTTCAACTGTGTACAATTACAAAGTAGTAAACTATAAGTTAGGGATGACAAGTGGACAGATTAAGGGGTGGTTTGTTTTGAAAGTTTGTAAATGTTGTTTGTGGCCATTCCTAAACTCTTCTCCAAACCCATCCCTCCAAGTGGTCTGAGATTAATCCCCAGCAAAGGGCTGGGAACAACCACAACTTTCGTGGCGGTGTAGGAGGAGGATTTCCCCCCCACCATGGTGAACAAAAATATGTGTATTTGCAACAGGTACTGCCTGTACCTATTGACGGAATTGTATACTGAGCATAATTCGGCATAGGAAACCATGATCAGCCCTGGAAAAAATGTTCAAACAGAACTATCCTGCAGTAGACTCTAACCAAAAATGGAGCCATGCGGGCATTGTTGCATCATGGCAGACCGGCTCTGCACATATTGGAAATAGCAAGGTGTGAACCCCACAGCTGTGTAATTCTACACACGAGTAAGCCCAGTGGAAGGGTGGAGCATGCGAGCATTGAGGTGGGAGGGAACACCCACAAACATGCCAGTTTCTGAGCATTCATATAACCTTCATAATCCTTTCCCAGACTGGTAATGGTCAGAGACTTATACCAGTCACGGACTGGAGTAGGGTCCAGGGTCTGACTGGGAGTGGAACACCCTCAAAGTTTAGATAGTGGGGTGTAGTAATTACTCCAAGTAGTCAAAGTGAAGATAGATGTAGTTTATTCAGAGAGACAGCTTAGACAACCACCTTCAGCATAACACCAGTAAGATCTGATCAGGTAACCAGACAGAGAATGTTACAGTGAGAATGTACAATAACAATTCTAGCATGGAATGCTATACTAACATGGAATACTACAAACCTTCCCCCTTAAAACCCCCCCCCCCCCCCCAAAAAAAAAAGTTAGAAAAGACGAAAATAAAAACAAAAGGAGAGAAAGAAGGACTTCAGCATAAGTAATCATGTAACTTCACAGGCATTTGCTTGATGCGAGAACTTTTCCTCTGTATTAGACAAGGAACTACATTTTGTTGGGAAGCAGAACTTTGGGAAACAGGAACAGTTTCTTGAACATCGGAATTATTGACATCACACTCATTAGCAACCGGGGAAGTTTGAGAAGGGGAATCAAATGCAGGAATAGGAACGGTGGGAACTGGGCTCTCCTGCAAAAAGGTGTCAACCATAGCAGAATAAGAAGTACCATCTTCTACAACAGGATTCTTAGGTACGTTGACTAAAGATGAGTTAGATGGACATGGATTATTATCTTCCAGACTCAGATTCTTGCATAAAGACACTCTCCTGAAATTCCATACCTTACCCCCTTCAACACGAATAGCTTTAGAAAAAATTTTGATCACCTTGCAAGGATCTGACCATTTGTTCCATTTGTTCCCAACAGACCTTCCAAACTTGACTCGTACAAAGTCACCAACCTTGATCTTGCTACTCTGGCTATTTAGGGACAAAAAATTGTTTTTCATTTTCTCTTGGTATTTCAAAACTCTATCTTTGACCTCATCACAATTAAAAGAAGATTCAAACAGGAGTTTGGTTTTCAACCACCAAGGGAGAAGCTTAGAACCAGGTTTTCTACCCCTAAGCATCTCAAAAGGAGACAGACCTGTGACCGAATTAGGAGAAGTTCGATAAGATAACAGCGTGGCACGTAGAGATTTCCTCCAATCAAGGTTACTCTTAATGGCCAGTTGGATGGATTCCTTGATAACCCTATTGAAGCGTTCCGTTTGACCATTGGCCTGAGGATTATAATTGGACACTCTGTTATGCACAATTCCACACCTATCAAGAAAAGATTCAAATTCTCTACTGATGAATTGTGGACCATTGTCAGATACAATCTCAGCTGGTATTCCTTCCTTAAAAAAGACTTCATCCAGAAACTGAATAACCCCTGTGGAACCAACTTTATCCACAACCTTAAGTTCAGGCCATTTAGAAAAGTAGTCGATCAAGACAAAAGCAAATACCTCCTTATTGGGAGACAAAGATAGAGGTCCAATAATATCAATACCAAGTTTTTTCCAAGGACAGGTTACAAATTCGATAGGGGAAACATTCGTGGATAAAGGCTTGACAGTTTTGTCACTTTTGGCACACGGGGAACAGGAACTTACCCATTTATCCACCATTCTATCAATCCCAGGCCACCAGTAAAATTCACGGATACGTCTTTTGGTACTGGACATCCCCATGTGGCCTTCATGCGCCATAGAAACGATTCTTTCTCTCAAAGTAAAAGGAGGAATGATTTTGTCACCTCTGATTACGAAACCTTGGTCAAACATAAGTTCATCCTTAATTTTAAAAAACGAGAGAACATCACCAGAAAGATACCTTTCTTGGGGCCAACCATGTTGCAAGTAATCCACCACTCCAGATAAACATGTGTCATTAGTCATTGCTTCTCTCCAACAGTCTCAGATATGCCATCAGATGAACCAGAGGTGCCACATTCATTAACATCATCAATGTTAAATACAACATCAGAATCACATTGTCCAAGGCAAATAGAGTTAATTAATGGTAACCTGGACATACAATCGGCGTGTACATTAAGACGACCAGGGATGTACTCTACAATACACTGAAACTCTTGTAGTTTTGCTGCAAGACGGGCTAAACGTGCAGTTAAAGTTCTACCACCTCCAGCTGCCAACATATTTATCAAGGGCTTATGGTCAGTTCTTAAACGGAACCTAGTTCCCCAAATAAACTGCCTAAAATGCTCACAGGCCCAGGTGCATGCTAAGAGCTCTTTTTCTATAGTTGAATAGTTATATTCAGCACCACGCAGTGTCCTTGAGGCATATGAGACTACATATTCATCCCCTTTGTCATTCTGGATTAAAACAGCACCCAAACCTACATTGCTTGCATCCACACATACTATGCATTCTTTACCCAGGTCGAATGGTTTAAGAAAAGGAGCATTTGCTACTTCTTGCTTCATTAAATCAAAAGCAAGTTGTTGTTCGTTACACCAAACGAACTTTGCATCTTTCTTTAACAGAGATCTTAACGGATGTACTTTTGAAGCATAGCTCTGAACAAATTTGCTATAAAATTCAGTTAAGCCTAGGAACGACACTAGTTGTTCCTTGTTCAACGGTGCTGGTGCCTTTAAAATGCTCTGTATATGATTGAACTTAGGCTTGATACCTTCTGAGGATATTTCGTGACCAAGGTATTCGACTTTGCTTTGCCTGAATTTGCATTTTGATAACTTTAAAGTTAAACCTTTTTCTTGAACACATTTTAAGACTTTTTCTAAATTGGCATCATGCTCTTCATAACTCTTTCCGTAAATAAGAATATCGTCTTGAAAGGCGATGGCACCCAAACAACCCTCTAAGACAGTCTTCATTAGTCTTTGGAAGACCGAAGCCGCACTGGCTAAACCGAAAGGCATTCGGCAATACTGAAACATACCTTCCGGTGTAATAAATGTCGTTAAAAACTTTGACTCTTCATGGAGCAATACTTGGTGGTATGCACTAGTTAGATCTAGAGTAGAAAATACAGAAGCACCTGACAAAGTAGAAATGAGTTCATGGATATGGGGCAAAGGATGTCTATCAATTCAAATTTCCTTGTTTAAACTTCGAAGGTCAACACATAGACGGAGTTCGCCATTACTTTTGAGGGACAAAACTACTGGAGAAACCCATGGAGAGGATTCCACCGGCTCTATGATTTTCTTGTCAACTAGATCTGCTAAAATTCCCTTCAATTTTTCATGGTAGGCTAAAGGAACATTTCTTACTCTATGTCGGATGGGAATAGCTGAATCTTTGAGAATGATACGGTGTTTGAAGTTTGTGAAGGTTCCCAAATTATCTGAAAAGATGGATGAAAATTTTTGCTTCAATTGGATAATGAAGTCATTTTCAGGAGGAACAACATAGACAGGAGGTGAAGCGTTTGGATCAAGCTTGATGCCAAGATCATGTTGATGAGGCCAACATAATAGAGATGCACCCTTAGAAGAAACATAAACTTTCCTCTTAATAGTCCTGTCTTTAAACTTGATGTCTGCCCACATGTAACCTTCAATATCAATCTTCTTACCAGTGTACCCACCAGGGTGTACATCAGGTGGTAGTAACTTAGTAGAATGCCAGTAACGATCAAAAACATTTTTGCCAATTAGAGTGTACCAAGCACAAGAATCTATTAACATAGGAATCTCCTTACCATTAATAGTAATAATGTCAGAGGGAAACCCTTCACATTTTGAATCACCTACACATAACAAAGTGTTGATTTCGGAAGGTTGTTCAACATCCTCACATTCTTCATAAGATAAAAAGTTGACTTTCTGAGAAGACTTACACATTTTGCTAAAATGGCCAGATTTTTTACACTTGACACAGATTTTGTTCCACGCAGGGCATCCTCTATAATTGCCTACGTGGTCATTTGCACCACATCTATAACAAATAATTTGACTTTTTCTAATAGGAAATCTATTTTCTCTTCCAGAAAAATCTTTTCTAAAAGGAACAGAAGTTTTCTTAAAATTATTGACATTTTTTACCAATGAAACTTCAGGGATAACTACCTTACTTTTGACATCCTGGTTTCTGATTTCATTTACAAACAGTTCGGACTGTTCAATGCCCTTAGCAATGTTTAAAACAGCACTGAGAGAAGCATCAGTACCCATCCAGAGACGTTCTTGAATTTTTTTACTTTTAGTACGCATCATAATTTGATCTCTAAGGACCTGTTCAAAATTTATAGTTTCAAAAGCACAGGATCCAGCTAAAGTGCGTAAAGCAGCTACGTAATTTTCTATGGATTCATCATCTTTTTGTATTCTAGAATAACATTTAAACCTTTCCATTACAATGTTGATCTTTCTTCCAAATCTAGTGCTTAGTTGCTTTATGACTATTTCAAAAACATTTAAGTCACCAGAACCAACATTCTCAATGGGAGGTAAATTTTCTAACTCTTTGAGTCCTGCACCACCTAAACAGTTTTTTAATAATGCTAACTTTCTTTTAGGAGAACAACCATCCTCTTCAATGACATCCACATAAGCTAAAAATGTGGGGTACCAAAGATCCCATTCTACTTTTGGATCTCCAGCAGTAGGTAAGAAATGTGCAGGAGAAGTAATATTATTAGACATTATAAGTCAAAAAGTACTTCAGTTATCATAAATGACAAAATTTAAGAGTGAGAATATACCCAAAAACAAGAAAAGTAGTCACTGTTGTCTGTAGTGAAGGATATAAAAGCAGGAAGCATCTACTGCAAAGTCTTTCAAATTTCACTTTAAAAAAAAAAAAATGGTAAACGTTACATAAATGTAGATAGCGTAGTCTTTGTGGAAAGCGGATAGCTTAACAGTGAATACGAGGAAGAAAGATAAGTTAAAACAGGTTAAATGCTTAAAAATGCGATCGTGGTTTGGTTGCTGTGGGACCGATAAAGTAACAACAATGAAGATGGTCGCTGAAACGCACACGCAGAAACGTGATGCGTGGTGACGTTGGAATGACGCGTGTTGTGATCCTTCCTTCGTTCGGGGTTGAGAAGACAGGGAGACAGTGCGCAGCGCGCGTTGGTAAGTTTCTCTTGTCTTTTGAAAAATGCGGTAATGGAGCAACAGAAACAGCAGCGCGCGTTGATGAAACCACACGATCAAATGATGCAAAATTACACAGATCACCACAAAAAAAAACAAAGCGGCGGTAAATAAAACGCACCGCACCAACAGCGCTCGGCAGCTTAAGGAGCAGTCAGGAAGAGTTTTCCAATAAAAATAAATCCAAAAAGAACGATAAAGCGGAATAAATAGAATATAACTCCCGCTGGTGCAATCAAAGCACTTGATATTGTAAACAGCCGCTGGTGCAATCTTTATACACAACAAGAAATTATAAATACCTGGTAAAATTTGAGCTGTAAAGGCGAACGCTGTCACTTTTTCAAAATGTCTTCAATAAAAGTCCTTGAAAACACGAGGTTCTTCTCTGGACCACTGGGTCATAAATCCCGATCGTCGCCAAATTTATGTAGTAATTACTCCAAGTAGTCAAAGTGAAGATAGATGTAGTTTATTCAGAGAGACAGCTTATACAACCACCTTCAGCATAACACCAGTAAGATCTGATCAGGTAACCAGACAGAGAATGTTACAGTGAGAATGTACAATAACAATTCTAGCATGGAATGCTATACTAACATGGAATACTACATGGGGCAAGTGGTTTCTTCATCGCAACATGAAGTTTTGTATTGTGCATACAATTGGGGGAAAATCCTAGGCACGCACAAGCCACATGACTTTCTTAGAAGTATGCCTTGAAAGCAGCAATGTGGTAAAATTCTAAACTTACTACTAGTAAGTTTCATATATAGCTATTGTGTAGGAATATGTAAACAGGTGCAGATGTAAGATTTTTTTTGTGCAGGGACATCATATGACCTTTGACCCTGAATCCCAGGAAATGATATCACAAGACCGCAAAGAGTAATAGTAATGCTAATCACAGGGATAAGCACAAAAAAGAGACTTAAAAGAAAAAGAGTGGTTAGGCTAACAGCACTAATTTGTATGGACTATAAATTGCAAATAGACAATGTTGATTTACTCCGTTTCATTGTTAATACATTTTCTTATTGTTTCTTCCAAGGAACTATCACACCTGCGGCGAACAGATGTAATAGTTCTGTTCAAAAACATAATATTTCACAAATTCAAAATAGTGGACGGTGGTAACAATTATAAAAAGTGTGAATTTTTTATTCTGTTTAATCTACACTTGTGTTCTGAAGAATGCACATTCCACTTCTGAATAGATTTCTTTGTAACTTAAAGTGTTATATACCATTAAGATCTGCAAAAAATAAACACTGTTCATCAGAAACTGTTTACCTTCTGTGCTCGGTACTGCTTTGGCCACCTCCGAGGCCAGCGGTCGTAAACGCTTTGCTAGGGGTCACAAGGAGCAAGCCAAGGGTCGCAACTAAATGATGTCCATCACATGCTGCAATCCCTGCATAAACTTGTCTCTGATCTTCACAGTACAGTCCAGTGGTGACATTACTGGGAGCCTGTAATGTATGAAGGTTGCCGTTCAACTGTATTAAGTTATTACAGGCAAATAGGAATATGTTTGCATGTTAACACAAGTGGTATGAAAATGACATACATTTAACTGTATGTAATATGTTTTACCACAAAATATTAGCTGTGTATTAGTATGCTTAATTTTTTATTACGTTTTCCTCGTCTAGTCTGTATTTTTATAACGATTGTTGTAGAGACCTAGGATTTCAGCGTTGTTGTCGGAAGGCCAATGGTGTGGCCATGTATTAAGGAATAAAATACTCAGTGCGTACATTACAGGACATTGCTTATCACCCCAGAGTTTTATGGCCTTATAAAGGAATGCTTCCTATCAAACGCAAAGGCAACCCTACTCAATAAGAACCAGGGCCTTAAATAGTTTTATCAACAACAGCAGTACTCATTGGAATTATATCTGTATACTTGAATAAGTGAAAGCACAATCGCACAAATAAAGCTGCAGTAGGATGTAGTTAGAGAAACCCATACTTTGCGATACCAAGTAAACAATAATGCCAAACCAAGATATATTTATGATATAATCTAGTATATATTGTCAAACATGTGTAACATACATTACAAAACAAACTAATACAGAGTGCTAGGTAGACAGAATAGGACAAAACAATTTTTTTTCCAAAGTTTTAGCAAACGACCGAAATTTTGTATACACATTTATCTCAATCCAACCCTTCTGTCATTCAAAGGGTTGGGTTACAGGGTTCGTTTGATACTGTCGACAACATTTCAGCCCTCTATGAAGTATGGGGTCTCATCAGGATAAACTATGTAAGGAACACCTGAGAAAGGAATAATTAATAAAAAGGCATCTTAGCTCAAGGCGATAGAATAAAGACCAAGAGTGCGAGCTGAGGCATGGAGATGTGCCTACCTGATGAAAGCGAAAGAAACCAAAAATAGTGCACACCACCCCACGTGCTCTCAGCAGTAGTAGTACTTACATAGGGAACCCAGGAGGGAACTGGGCATAAATAATGGGAAAAATGAGTTTTATGTAATAACAGTTAGATAGTTTAATTGAAGTACGAACGGCACCATGCGGAGCGCAAGAAAGCTACTTCTTTTCTTGCTGCTCGAGTAGATTTACTACCCGAGCTGCAGCTTTCTCAACACAAACTAAAGATTTCTCAATGAGAGCGGTCGCGACCATCTGCGACTGCCAGCATTGAGAAATCTGACCGTCCGCGTTGAGAAATCTCGTCGGGAGGTGTATTTTCCTTGCTTGCGCTCGCCAACTTGACGTTGGTGAGCACAAGCGAGGAAAAAACTCAGCTACGCAGAGCACAGTTTTTCAGAACTCAGCAGTTCACCGCCAAGGCCTAGTTCCGTCTCACATGGGACACTATATAGGCAGGCACGGGCCGTGCCGGGCGTTACACTGGGGCGGTGACGTCAGGCAGGGGAGGGTCAGGGTGGGGGGATGTAAAATACGGGATAAGGACCATTAGAGGTAAGTATCGGGAAAAAAAAACGAATTTCGTTGCCCACTCTGCATCGCCAAATGTATGTAGGTTGCACATGTTTGATAACATATACTAAATCTACACTACTATTATAGAGAACTGTGCCCTTTGAGCCAGGTAAACTCGAAAAGTACACCACCAATCAAAATACCCAAGACATCTTTGAAAACCTCAGGGCAACCAGAAGGACATAGGCTATTAAAAATAAAAAATATACGTTGCTTAAAAAATTTCGAAATAAAAATAAAGTAGTCCCTTGCAAGTTGCGCCGGCCCGACGTCTGCGTGATGACATCATTTGCGTTTGCGCTCCCTGGCAACACTTCCAGAAATGGCGCAGAAGATCACGACCTGCTGGGAGGACTGCTGCGGCCTTGCTTGCTGCTGGGCAAAGTGGCGGCCTGTGCGGGCGAGGCGCATGGAGAGTGGCGGCCTGTGCGGGCGTGGCGCCTGGAGAGTGGCGGCCTGTGCGGGCGGGGCAGCAAGAGAGTGGCGGCCTGTGCGGGCAGGGCGCCTGGAGAGTGGTGGCCTGTGCGGGCGGGGCGCCTGGAGCAGGACCGGCGGCTCAGGTAAGGATCAGGCTCTCCGGGACACGGGCGGGAGGGGGCCGGGACGGGAGGGGGCCGGGCCGGGGCGGGAGGGGGCCGGGGGCAGAAGTGCACGCAAGCCTCAAATGCTGCCCCCAGCCCCTTTCTGCCCTAGGCAACGCTGGGGCGGGCTGCTAGTAGTATCATAAATATATCTTGGTTTGGCATTGTTTACTTGGGATCTCAGTATATGGGTTTTTCTAAGTACATCCTACTACAGATGTATTTGTACAATTGTGCCTTGACTTATCCAAGTATACAGATATGATTCTAAAGGGTTGCATTCTATATGTTTTTTTTCACCCACTATGCTACTCTAGACAGACATCAGCCTTATGCAGTTCACTCTTGATTCTGCCCCAAATTGAACAATCTAGCGGAAACTGACAGAGTATTTATTTATTTATTTATTTATTTAAGGATTTGTAAAGCGCCTGGTGACCCGGAGGCATCCCCGCGCTGTGAAACCTAAGGAATGGCTAAGAGGGGAAAGAGAAATTTTTATTTAGGGAAAAGAAGAGTTTTGAGCTGCTTGCGAAAGCGCAAGTAGCAGGGTTCTAGCCGCATACTGCGGGGAAGCAAGTTCCAGCGTGTGGCTGACTTTATGGAGAACCGGCGACCTCCAGTACGTACCCTCCTAAACTTGGGGACATTTGCCAGTCGCTCATTGTCCGAGCGCAAAGATCTCAAGGCTTTGTACGGGGTAACCATGTCTCCTAGGATCGAAGGGCCTTGTCCATTGAGGAGCTTGTGAGCGATGCACATTGCCTTAAACTCGATCCTCTCTCGGACTGGCAGCCAGTGGAGCGCCTTAAGTGCTGGTCTGGCAGAGGATCTGGAGGGAAGACTCATCAGCATCCGAGCAGCTGCGTTTTGGGTTCGTTGTAGCTTGCCCAGAGTGCCTTCAGGGGCTCCTAAATAGACAGCATTGCTGTAATCCAGTCGTGCAAGAACCAGTCCTTGAACCAGGAGTTTCCTAGATTGAAGGGGAAGCAGAGGAAGGATCTTACGGACCGACCGCATAAGTCCAAAGCAGGTTGCAGCTGTTTTAGTTGCCTGGGTTTTCATAGATAGGTCTGGTTCAAGCCAGACCCCCAGACTCTTAATTTCTTTCTAAGTAAGTCACCTCAATCCCCACACCAGTTTTAGTGTACTTATGCTTCGTCACCTGAGCCCTGTGACATAATCAAGGGGAACAAACCATTTTTACTGGAACAATACTTTGAAGAAGTAACCCACACCTTGGTCGTACCAAGATTGGATTACAGAAATGCTGACCTATCTGCCATTCCTAAAATCATCTGGGACTGCTTCTCTGCATAAACCTGCTGCCTGACCTCTGGAGTAGGATGGACTGATCATATTACCCCAGTGCTTCACTCATTGATACAGCTTGCTGTTGAAGGTATATACACTAACAAAATAATATGCATTGTTCATAAACGTAACAATTTTGACCACTCTCTCTGTCGTGTGAAGAAAATAAAGATTTCTGATGACTTCCAACAAATCTGCAGTTTTTATTAGCTATTTCTAGAAACATCGGCTTGCAGCAAAAAACGCACCTCCAGCCAATCTTTCCACGTATGTGCACCCAAGACCAGGTACTCACCTCACTCCGACCAGACATTCCCCCCACTTTCTCTCTTCAAAAAAGGACTATAGCATCAGGGCCGGCTTAAGCGCTGGTTGCGCCCGGTGCGACAATGTTGGCTTCCCCCATCCATGGTGGAGGTGGTGACCACCTCCACCACGAGTTCCCTCACCACCACCTTTTAACAGTGCCCCTCAAGTCTCGATCACCGCTCTCTTTCAGATGCATTTATTAGTTATATAGCGCCACTCATACCAGTGTAGGGTGTCAGAGCACTTTGTATCACACACACATTACAAAGAGACAATCAATCATACATGTGCAATTTAGCTTATAGGAAAAGTTAAATAAAACAGAAGATTACAAGGTGTCGGAGTGAAATGTCATCCATACTGGTAGGCAGTATAGTTTAATAGCTCTAGGTCTGGAGAAGCACAAACTTGGAATTTAAAATGAAACACTATAGTTGGGGGTTCTCTTTACTAAAAAAGAACCAATTTCTACCCAAATTAACCCTTTTTGCAACATTAATTTATGTTCTAATCTATACTTTGCAGTGAGAATGCAATTCATTGATGACAGTTAATAACTCACTGTTCTATATTAGGATTTTAACTTGAAAACTGAAAGTAACAAAAGGATGGCTCTTAGAAAAGCATAACCCACTGACCTATTTACATCATATGCACTTTATGAGCTTTGCAGCAGGCAAATACGTTCTCTGCAATATTTTACAATCAGTCAAAACCTCAACTATACAAAACTCCATTCTCTCTCCAGGAAAAACAATCAGCAGAGTTATCTTGACATTTTTATTGTTGCCTGGAAATTGCTAGAGGCAAGGAAGGCTGCAGCAGGTTCTTTTAAAACAAAAATAAACTTACAAACACAGCGCCCCCTGAAGTCCGCAGCGCACCCGGTGTGGTGTCACCAGGCGCACTGCCCTAGAGACGGTCCTGGCGAAACATAAAACTCTGTTTCGTGCTTTGCGCTTCATAGACTTGAGATACTGCACGCATTAAGTACATTTCTCATTCTCCTTATAGACCCGGTTTCACCAGATTTTGACTATATTGGCTGAACTCCCCAAATGTCTGCAACCCTCTCCCTCCTTGTGTACAAGGTGAGACCCTGCAATGCATGATGCTTTGGAATATGTTTCATTTAAGGATTTTCGTATTCACCAGAGATCTGCCACAGAAAGCCATTTGCCTTATCATACTTGCTCCAGGGTCCTGACCATATCACGTCATCAACCTACTCCTTGCTCCTATAGCACACAGCATGCGTTTTATGTTGATTAACCCAGTGGTCGAAGTGGGAACAAGAAGTAGTGGAACTGTGGGCGGAGAATCAGGGGGCGGGAATAACCGAAGATTGAATCAGTGGGCGGAGTCAGGGGTGTGGCTAGAAATAGCAAAACATACCAATTTTTAGTACGTTTACCATTTCACTGACCAGTTACAGCTTATAACGTTATTTTTGTCTCAAACATTGAGGAGATGAATACAGGGCTTCTCCTGTACACATGTGTTAAGCAGGGCTCAGAAGAGAAAGGGACTCTTCAATAGAATCTAGACTCACAGAAACCCACAAAGGCTCCTTCATATTCATGTCAGCCAGCGAGCTGCTCAATCATAATATAGCAAAAAGAACAACTGGTGGACAGAATGCAGAACAATGTCATCCATTCACCCCAGTACAGAGATCTGGTCCTAAATCCATTGTTTCTTTGCTAGCCATGCCATTCCATTTTGGAGCCGCCATATGCAAATCAGTCTTGATCCTACACCCAATGGGAACAGTCCAGCCCGAACTGCCAGGCCAGGTCCTCCCTGGACTGGAAACAAGCATCCTAGGACCGGTTTGATATGCATGGTACATGTTCTTTGCAGCAGGCATATTACCCCTCTGAGCTAACTTAGATGAGTAAAACAGCCACTAGACAAAACATGCTCCCATCTCTCTCCAGCAGGTACATTGATCACCAACATTATCTTGGCACTTGTATTGTTGACCGAAACCTGCTGAATATACAAAGAACTTTGCAGTGTTTTTAAAACTCCTGCACTTGTACAAAACCGGTCCCCCCAAACTAAACTGACACCCTACCCTTCCAGTCGCCCTGGGAAACACCTGCTCCTGCCCTTCACTGCTCCTGTCCAGTCAGTACTCCTGCTCATGCTCGATCAACACTCCTGCTTCGTCAATTCCCCTGTCCCCTCCCTTCTTCTGGCCTGTCACTTCTCCTGGCCTGTCACTTCTCCTGGCCCGTCACTTCTCCTGGCACGTCACTTCTCCTGGCCCGTCACTTCTCCTGCCCAGTTCACTGCTCCTGCCCCGTTCATTGCTCCTGCCCCGTTCACTGCTCCTGCCCCATTCACTGCTCCTGCCCCATTCACTGCTCCTGTCCGTTCACCGATCCTGTCCGTTTACCGCTCCTGCCCGGTTACCACTCCTGCTCATGCCTAATCACCGCTCCTGTCCCGTTACTTCTAGTACTTCATCACTTCTCCTGCCCTGTCACCTCTCCTGCCCATCACATCACCTGCCTGTCATGTCACCTGCCCGTCACTTCTTGTGCCCGGTCACCTCTCCTGCCCTGTCGCCTCTCCTGCACCGTCACTTCTCCTGCCCGTCACTTCTCCTGTCCCGTCACTGCTCCTGCCCCGTCACTGCTCCTTCCCTGTTCACTGCTCCCGCCCTGTTCACTGCTCCTGCCCCATTCACTGCTCCTGTCCCGTTCACCTCTCCTGTCCTTTCACCGCTCCTGCCCGGTGACCTCTCTAGCTCATGCCCCGTCACATCTCCTGCCCCATCACCTCTCCTGCCCTGTCATCTCTCCTGCCCCGTCACTTCTCCTGTCTCATCACTTCTCCTGCCCGTCACTTCTCCTGCCTGTCACTTCTCCTGCCCGGTCACCTCTCCTGCCCAGTTACCTCTCCTGCCCAGTCACCTCTCCTTTCATGTTGCCTCTCCTGCCCTGTCACTGCTCCTGGCCCATCACTTTTCCTGCCTTGTCACATTTCCTACCCCGTCACTTTTCCTGTCCGGTCAGCACTCCTGCCCGATCACCACTCCAGCCCCATCACTTCTCCTGTCCCATCACTTCTCCTGCCCTGTTCACTGCTCTTATCCGTTCACTGCCCCTATCTGTTCACTGCTCCTGCCGGTTACCGCTCCTGCCTAATCACCGCTCCTGCCCCATCACTTCTGCTGTCCCGTCACCTCTCCTTTCCTGTCCCCTCTCCTGTCCTGTCACTGCTCCTGACACGTCACTTCTCCTGCCCGTCACTTCTCCTGCCCTGTCACTTCTCCTACCCTGTCACTTCTCCTGCCCGGTCCCCTCTCCTGCCCTAGTACCTCTCCTTTCCTGTCCTCTCTTCTGTCCAGTCACTGCTTCTGCCCAGTTCACTCTGTGTACAACAGTGACAAATTACACAAGGTGTCAAATTCCCCACAGTACACTGTTTGGGGAAAGCTCCTCTGTAATCACCAACTCCATCTCACTGGCACTTGATATGCTAAAGGCAGAGGGTGGGCGCATTGTCATTCGAAAGGGGATAATCTGCCTCAATCAGAATGACAATGGGCCTGCCCTCAGTCTGTGCGAGCTCAGGGAGGGGCTGCTGCAGCCTCTGGAGTTCAACAGAGAAGTGCGAGCAGCCCCTGGAAGCTGAATGAAAAAGTTATAGTTTGCCGTCCCATCAGGCGAAATTTTGAAAGAAAGAAGTAGGGGAACGGACTGAAATAATTTTTAGAAGTAGGGGCACGCCGTGCCCTTCCGTCTCTGCCCACTTCTTCCACTCTCCTTCCACGTCACCTCTCCTGCCCTGTCGGCTCTCCTGCCCTGTTGCCTCTCCTGCCCCGTCACTTCTCCTGCCCGTCACTTCTCCTGCCCCGTCACTGCTCCTGCCCCGTCACTGCTCCCGCCTTGTTCACTGCTCCCGCCCCGTTCACTGCTCCTGCCCCATTCACTGCTCCTGTCCCGTTCACCTCTCCTGTCCTTTCACCGCTCCCGCCCGGTGACCTCTCTAGCTCATGCCCTGTCACCTCTCCTGCCCCATCACCTCTCCTGCCTGTCACATCCCCTGCCCCATCATCTCTCCTGCCCTGTCATCTCTCCTGCCCCGTCACTTCTCCTGTCCCATCACTTCTCCTGCCCGTCACTTCTCCTGCCTGTCACTTCTCTTGCCCGCTCTCCTCTCCTGCCCAGTTCGAAGTGCGAGCAGCCCCTGGAAAGCTGAATGAAAAAGTTATAGTTTGCCGACCCGGGACGATATTTGAAAGAAAGAAGTAGGGGAACGGACTGAAATAATTTTTAGAAGTAGGGGCACCCCGTGGCCTTCCGTCCCCGCCCACTTCTTCCACTGGATTAACCTATGGTTTTGTTCATGTGTTATTTAGGCATGCTTATCATGTACAGTCACAGTTAGTAGCCTTCTAAATCTGATTACCTGAGGCCTGGTACATGCACTGCAAACAATCCGAATAGATGAATGAATGAATAAATACATCTAACGTTGTAAGATTAACAGTATATAATGTATTTCATTACTAAACCAGGGGCACATTAGTTTCCCTTTAATCATTTTCTTGTAATCACTGCTTTCTAAAAACGGGGTGAGGGCCGTGGGGGGTGGATCAGATGTGCTCGAGTGTGTGCATACACCAGTCTGTAGCCCAAGCATATTCATTCAGTAAATCCATAATCCCACAATGCACCTGTGTGTCCAGGTTCAAACGCACACCTGCAGAGCCTGCCACTGCTCACCTTGTCTGGATTAGTCCGTGATCGCTCACTACGGGATCAGCGGCAACAAAGTCACCGGAGCATTCCACGCTGGTAGAGTGTTCCCTGATTTCCGAGCATCAGGAAACGGTGGTTACAGGTCACAGGTAGAATGTTGACACCTTCTTCCTGGAAGGTGCAGTTCCTGGTATGGTCAGGCTTCGTTACCACACAGTCTTTCGGCATGCGCTAGCCGGCTTTAGTCCTGGTGGCACCCAGTGCGACAAGCTTTTTTAGCGCCCCCCCCCCCCCCCACACCCCATGACCTCCTACCAACCGGCAAAAGGGTCTCTCACTCACAGCCCGCCTCTCGAATACATTTGATTTGTTTTAAAGTGCTGGGCTTTACGAATCCACTCAGCTATCCGCTTTATTTACAGATCTGTTCTTTGCAGCAGGCATATTAACCCTCTCTGCTACTTTATGTGGATTAAAAAAACTACCACGAGACAAAACTACGATCTCTCTCTAGCAGGAACATTAATCACAAGAGTTATCTAGGGTTTTTTTGCTGTCTGAAATCTGGACATACAAGGTACTCTGCATCAGCTGCTTTTAAATTGTATATTGATGCTAAACACAACACCCCCACCTAAGGTAAGTGTCCCCCCTTCAGGTCAGCGCCCAGTGCAGCCGCACCAGTTGCACTGCCCTAAAGCCAGCCCTGCCCCAATAAATGTGTTTTTGGATCTGCTCAGAGGGAGCTTTAGCTCATCAGTATACAAGAACCTTTGAGGACAGGTCCGTTTCATTGTGGCTTTGTTGTTGTTGATGCAATTTGACATTGTGCCATGCTGGCAACTCTGAGACAGGAATCTATGACCACAGCCGTTTCCATGTTGGCATACGGCAAAGGCGCTGACAGTGAGGCGCTGGCAATTTTAAAGTTAGCCCTGACCTCAACATGACTGGTATATTCGGCAAAGACTAATTGTTGGCTGCCTTTCATGTTTTCCAAAAACACACACAAAATGGTAGTTGTTTCCTGCGCCACAGTTAGCCCGCCTGAAATGCAACATGGTGGCGACTCAAACCAAGACACATATAGTAAGAATCTTCAACAACTTCTCAGTTAAGCAAACTAGGTTTTTCTATCGCCTGTCACATCACATATTTATGATAGATGAAGTAGGATCTTTTCGGTTCAAGCGTGATTGAGGTGTCTCATGTTTGTACCTGACTGGGTGTTGGGTGTTCCTCTGGGCCCCCCAGGGGAGTGACATATAGTTTGTCCAGTCAGAAGGAGGGGCGTTGCTATCTCTGTTAGTGATAGGTGCAATATCTATGGAGGTTAAGGGTTGAGACTGGTGTGACTGACGACACATGCAGGTGACTACTTGATTATCTGCCTGCAGAAGAGTGGCTAAGAATTCTGAAGAGAATGTTTGAGTAAAGGTGAGGACTTTCTACAAGGGGTGGTAGCTGTCTCAAACCTTGCACATAAAGACATTATCAGGACCTGGTGTGACCGAAGTGTGTATTGTGTCGACTCAACAAACTATCTTTGTGTGTTGAACTAAATGTGAATGATATGTATTTGTGATATCTAGCTACCCGTATGTCTGTGATTGACTGCATCTTTCAATCGATTAGATAAGACAGGGAAAGGTTGGTACTATGCTCCCTTGTCCAGGGGCAGGTGGGTAGGACAAGTCCATTAGTGGCGTAACAAAAGCCCGCGGAACCCCCGTGATCCGGGGGAGCCCCCAGCTCCAGGATCCCCATTGGCAGACCCCTGGACCTAGAGCTTCTGGCTGGGTCCTTAGAGTGGGGTACCCCCTGCATATACTTTGCAGTGGGGGGGCTCAAGCTTCATTACGCCACTGAACTCCACTCGTAATGTGGTAGGGCCAACTCAGCTGTTTACAGAGTTATGGAAGACCACTAGACTTGCTGCATAGTCTTGTCCAAATTTCAGAAAATCGTGGGGCTCAAGGCAGTTTCACTCCTCACCCTGACTGACAAGTCTCTGCCTCGTTTGCTTTACTGTCTGCTGACTAGTTAAGGTGAGAGGACGTGCAAGGAGACTGTAAGTGCATAAATACTGGTGCACAGTAGAATATCCCAAATTGCAATTTTGTGAAATGCAAGAACACTAGGATCTAGTCTGATTATGAGAAATGTCTATGTATTTATATTTATATAGTGCTTAGTACCCCTGACGAGGTGTCGAAGCACTTTTTGGCAAGTAGCACGCTTCTCCAGAACCCAAAAAGGATTAGTGGTGGGTAGTATAGGGAAATATGTGTTCATTTGAGCGGTGGACATGTGAGTCTGTTAGTTGGATTGAATCGGGTAATGGAGGGATAGAAGGGGAAGATTCTAGGAAGGGTATTTGGGAGATCATAGTAGTAAAATGAGGCTTGGAATGAGTAAAATGAGAGATGGAGGAGGGAAACGTCTCTAGAAAGGGATCAGGGAAATCATAGTAATAAAATTAGGTTTAGGATACATGAGAGATGAATTTAGAGAGGGTTGTTTCAGAGATCTTAGTAGTAAAATAAGGTTTCAGTGAACCAAGGAGGAATAGAGGAGGGAAGAGTCTAGAAAGATTTATTTTGAAGATCATAGTAGTAGAATGAGGTTTGGGATGAGTGAGAGAATGGAGGTAGTGGATATACTGAGAGAGATATGAGGTGAGACAGTAGTGCATGGAGAGAGTCAAGTTTTTTAATAAATGTATAGATACATAATTACATAGAAAGAGGATACATGTATAATTTATTGTTTTTTTTCTACTTATATTGTAGGAGTCAAGTAATATATATATAGATGCATAACTACATAGAAATAGTATACATGCATAAGGAACATAATATATTGAGAGTTAAAGTTGTATTGTACAAACTCTTGAAGCTAATTTATTTATTTTAGTTTTATCCTTTCCTCAGTATTTCAATAGTGAAGCACTTATTGTTACAATAGTTATGATAATATTTACATTTTGTGATAGATGATTAAAACAGGGACCCATAAGCATATAATCAAATAACGTACATGAAAACTATGCAGTGACTTACAAACATGTTAAGTCTAGAATAATATATTTACATTGCCTATAAGTATTGTACAAACTCAGACTTTCAAGTGTTGCTGTACTTTAAGCAAATTTTTAAAGATATATATAGATGTATGTGTGTGTTTATATATATATATATATATTTGAACATATTTAAAAAATATATATATAGTTGCTTTTTCAAATTGTTTATCATTTTTAGTTCTATTTTTTCCTTAATATTTAAACAGTGAAGGACTTGTAGATAATAAACAGTTATGATTACATTTACATATTCCGATAAATGAATAAAACAGGGACCCATAATCATCCAATCAAATAACTTATATGAAAACTATGCAGTGACCTATACACATGTTAAGATTATAAAACATTTATGTATATATTTATCTATAATTAATATTTACATTTCTTAAGCAGACCTAACGAATATTTATATATTTTAAAACCATAGTTATTATACATATTTGCACAAAGAAATACACATACCTAGATAAGCACATATAATTAAGCATGGGCGAATTTTGCGAATCTGGCGTTCGCGAATTTAGCGAATTTGCGAACTCGCAATCCGCAAAATCTGCGAATTCTCGCGAATTTGCGGATTTTTTTTGTGTTCGCAAGGATTTTTGCCAGTTCGCGAGGATTTTGTACCAGTTCGCAATTGCGAACGTACATGTCGGCTCGCAACGGTCGCAATTATGTTGTTTCTACGTCTGGTTCATCATCACAGGTTCCCAGCACCCTCTGTTTCACCCCTGCCACCCTCTGTTTCACCCATGCCACCCTCTGGTACATCAATGCCACCCTCTAGTTCATCATCACTGTAGATTATGGGGGGGAAAGCAAGCACACCTGCCCTGCTTCAACTGACATGAATTAATTTGGGGTTGATTTATTAATGTGTCACTGTTTTAAAATTCCAGTCTGGCACCTGCTTCCTTATCTGTAATTTGCTTTCTGTTGCAGTGCAATTTTTTTTCCAGGTACCTTTGTGGCCTACTTGTAGCTATTCTATGAGCCTGCTGTGAGGGTCAGAGCAGGGTCATACAATTGTTGCAACTAGCAACTGAACTGGGAATTTGCGTTTTTTTTTTGTGTTCGCAACGATTTCCGCCAGTTCGCGAGGGTTTTGTACCAGTTCGCAATTGCGAACTTACATGTCAGCTCGCAACGGTCGCGATTATGTTGTTTCTACGTCTGGTTCATCATCACAGGTTCCCAGCACCCTCTGTTTCACCCCTGCCACCCTCTGTTTCACCCATGCCACCCTCTGGTACATCAATGCCACCCTCTGGTTCATCATCACTGTAGATTATGGGGGGAAAAAGCAAGCACACCTGCCCTGCTTCAACTGACATGAATTAATTTGGGGTTGATTTATTAATGTGTCACTGTTTTAAAATTACAGTCTGGCACCTGCTTCCTTATCTGTAATTTGCTTTCTGTTGCAGTGCAATTTTTTTTTCCAGGACCTTTGTGGCCTACTTGTAGCTATTCTATGAGCCTGCTGTGAGGGTCAGAGCAGGGTCATACAATTGTTGCAACTAGCAACTGAACTCTGGAGGGGCCCCAGTCAGGAAGCACTACAGGGAATGGTTACTAATGATGAGTTTGAACTTTTGCACCTGCTGAATGCTTTCACTTTTGCAAAACTCGTTTTTCTGCAGAACAGCATTACAGCAACTGTAATGCCCCAAACAAGCTTACTTGTGAAAGTTGATTTCTAATCCAAAAGTGATCCAAAGAAAGTCAAAAGGCCTCAAATCCAAAAACGTGCAGGCAAATGTCAAACTGAGGAGTTATTCTGATAAAAATCATCATTTTCAGAAGGTCTATGCTGCTTGCTAGTGGATTTCTTGTGCAGAATTGCAATTTTTGTAATTTCGCGAGTGCGAGATTGTTGCTGCCCGCCGCACCTACATGTTCGCAATTGCGAACTTACACCGCACGCCGCAAAATTGTATCACCAAGAAAAAAGAAATCCGCTGCATGCGAATTTGCGGATTTTCGGTAAATTCGCGAGCGTTCGTGGATTGCGAATTTACCGAAAATCCGCAAAATCCGCGAGCGTAACGAGGAGGAGACATGCTGTACATTACATTTGAGGATGGTGGTTATTTAAGATAGAGCCAACTCTTGAGTATCCTTCTGAAGGTAAGATAATTATCCATGGATCTTATGTTTGGGGGTGATGAATTTCATAGTTTGGCTTCTTGATCTGAGAAAGATGTACCACCTATGTTTTTTTAATTGTATTGTAGGGTTTTGAGGCGAGGTAACAATCTTGAGCAGAGATTCCTTTGTTGAATGTTTTTGGTGATTATATTCCTGATGAAAAGTGGTCCTGTTCCCGTAATGCTTTGTGGGTGATACAAAGCAGCTTGAAGGTGGATCTTCTGGCAAACAGTAATCAATGTAGGGCCCTCAAGGCAGGGGAGATGTGGGCTTGTGGCTTTACATTTAGGAGTAGTCTGGCAGCAGAGTTCTGAATCCGTTGTAGTCTTTTCATAGTTGATAAAGATGAACCGTGGTAAAGGCATTGGCATAATCAAGCTTAGATAGTACAAGGGAGATAGTAGCCTGGACCTTGTGTGGAACATCCCAGTTGGGGAAGATGCGTCGCAGAGTTTTCATGGTAATGAACCTTGATCGTGCAAATTTGCCCACTTGGGCATTCATTGATAACTTGGATCAATGGTAGTTCCAAGGTTTCTTACTTCCTTACATACTTTAGGAGGTGTTCCCAGATCGTCAGGCCAGGCGCAGAGTGGGTCATAATTTTTACAATTGACACATGTGAGAATTTCGGTTTTGGAAGCATTCAATTTGAGATTGTAATGGGAAATTGTAGATTACATTTATGTAGCACTTACTAGCCCTTACAAGATGTCGAAGTGCTTTTCAGCGAGCAGCAAGCCACTCGGAACCCAAAAAGGATTAGTGGAGAATTAGTATTTGGAAATATCAAATTAATTTGAGCGATGGCCATGTGAGCCTGTTAGTTTGATTGAAAAGGAGGGATAAAGGAGGAGGGGTTTGCATTTATACAGCTCTTTGTACCCCTGATGAGGCATCAACGCACTTGTCAATGATTTGCACGCTATTCTGGAACCCAGAATTAGTGGTGAATTAGTACAGGGAAATATGAAATTTATTTGAGCAGTGTGCATGTGAGTCTGCTAGTTGGATTGAAAAGGATAGTGGGGGAATAGGTGAGGGAGGGGTCTAGAAAGTGTTTATTTGGTGATTATGGCAGCAGGAGCAGGTTTGGGTTGAGATGGCTCAATGTCATCCACTGATCAATGGCTCTGAGGCAACTAAAGATTTGTGAGTTTTCAATGTCTTTGGGGCTTTCCAGCTTAAGGAGTATCTGCATGTCACCTGCATAGTTATAGCATGGGAGGTGAAAATAATTGATCATTGCTAGCAATGACTTCATGTGATGTTGAAAAGAATGGGTGAGATGATAAAGTCTTGAGGGACCCCATCTTTTGTGAAGTATAGTTTGGATGAGAAAGAGGCAAAATGGATGACATTTGTTCTGTTTTGAAGTTAGGATGCAATCCTGTCGAGGGCATTACCCTCTATGCCCGCATTGTAAAAAGAAGTAGTGCAGCGACCACGTTCCAGTCTACTGTGTTTTTAAGGTCATCCCAGATGGCGATGAGGGCAGATTTTGTGCATCTTCCAGGGAATATTCCTGTTTGGTAGTCTGAAAGTATGGCGTTATCTTTAAGATTTGTGACATTTGGGCAAATTATGATCTTTCTATCAGCTTGTCCAGGAAAGGTTAATTAGTAATTAGTCTGTAGCTGTCAAGCCATGTGGGTCCAGGTTAGTTTTCTTTCATATTAGGTGTTTATATGCCTTTTTTAGGTCTTCTGTACAAATTCCCATAAGAATGATTGATCATTCTTTTTAGTGGTGTGGAAGCAAAGTTATTTAGAAACATTTTCTTGAGGATTTGTGGTGGACAAGGGCCAAAAGGGCAGCCGATTGGCCTGCTTACTTGACAAGATCCAGAAGTTCATTTTGTGATATTTGTTTGAAGGAATGCAGAGGCTGGATCAGCATATTCTTGGAGGGGATTTTTGAAAAGGGGTTGGTGCTGATGGTTTTCCCTTGTTTTGAATAGGAGTTCAACGTGTCTGCTTTGGTTGTGTAATGATTTGCCAGTTTGTCAGTGAATTCTTGAGTAGTGGAATGAGTTCCTTCTGTGCATTTCGTTTCATGAAATCCGATGAGAATTTTATAAAATTACTTATTTGCACATTTAGCATTTTGAATTCTGTCTGAAAAGTACCTTTCTTAGCTTTTTTGGTTGTTGACGTGTAAATTCTGTTCGGTGTACGTAGATGAAGTTTGTCTTGATTGCTGTTTGTTTTGAGCCAAGTGAGTTGCAGCTTTCTAATTTGTTGTTTTGTCTTTTTTAGTTCTGCATCTCTCCAAGGTGCTTATTTTCTTCTGTTCTGCTTTGTTGTTCTTAGTGGTATTAGTATATCAAAAGCATCCTGTAGCCAAACATAAAGATTTTGAACTGAACTGTCTAGATTTGCGTTGGATGTTAGTTGTGTTTTAAGTGCTCAAAATTGAGTTTGTTTCACTGTCGATAGGCGGTGGCATGTAAGGTTGTCTTAGGTGTGTTGATTTGTGCTGTTTTATGCTGGAAAGCTACCAAAGGTAGTCTGACTATGGGACTGAAGTAATCGCTTAAAAGGTAATGTGAACCTCAACATGATTAAGATTTGTTCCTGAGGCCAAGCTACCAGCTTGTACAGGCGATACACTCTGTGTTGTGTCCCCAGTACCAAGGACCCCTTTTAAAATAAAGAGGAGTGCAGCACATACTCAACTGGTTGGGAGGAATTATTCAATAGCTAAAATACATTCCTGGATGGGTAAGCCAGATGGAGGCAACCCTGTATCCAGTAATAAGTTAAGATGTTTTGATGTTCTTTTTGTCTATCTTTCTCTCTCTGTTATATATATACTATATACACAAACCCGCACACACACTCTCTCCCTCTCCTGTGCCCAGATTTACTAAGCCTTTGCACTGTCCTTGCGTCACGCAAGGCAACAAAAGACAAAGCCAAGCCTTAACATTTACAAAGCCACAAAGGGAAAATTTCCACCACCTTGTCTGACTTTGTAAAGAAATGTAATGCCATGCAGAGTCTTGCATTGCGTTACATTTTGTAGGTGGAGGTAACCAATGGGTGAGGCATGGGCGTTTTTTTGTGCATCCACTCATGGAATTTGATACAATCCCAGACTTACTGAAATCAGTAGACTTGGAATTGCACCAAAAAGGAATGCCAACCTGACCATGGAGGTATCCCTTCCAGCACAAAAACAATCCTGCCCATAACACAGGAATCCTTGCACCATGGTGCAAGGGTGCCTGCATTGGCACTAGGCAGTCTCAAGTGTGCCAGTGCTGGTAGAGAGCTGAAGAGTGGCATATCTTAGTAGATATTGTTCTGTTCAGGTCTCTCTCTTTAACGCAATGCAGTGCAACAACTGTGCATGCTGCCCTGAGTTGTGTGAACTTTAGTAAACATGCCCCTCCTGGTGTTTCCACAAGGCTAAGGGATGTGGGCCCTCTCCTGTTGTCGGACACAAATGTCAGTATCAATAACACATAGAGCTGTAATAATATGCACCACATTGGGAAGGATACTTGACATGGGAGACAATAGACCTCTGTGAGATTTCATGCATTGTGCCTACTCCGGTCCCACAGATGTCTGTCTAGTGGAATGCCCACGTTGGAGTCAAGCAATTATAGAGACAGTTTGAAAGCCTGAGTTCAGCATGGCCACCACACTTGACAGGGACTGTTTGCAGTAGCGTCTCCTCCGCTATGGCGGAGGAGCTTCGCCCACTGCTTTTAAGCAGTGTGAAGAAGAAGAAACATAAAATGATAATAACTTTAAGTTATTATAATTTTATGCTTCCTGCTGCTTTGTGGGGGTGGGTCGGCTGGACTGCTCTGCTCTCAGAGTGTGGCAGGGGAGATGTGGTTTGCCCACTCCTAAGTGCAAAATGACTGCTTGGTCAGCCCTCTCGGGCCGCCCAAAGCAGTCAGGTGCACTTTCCCCGTTATCCATGCAGGCTGCATTACATTGCAGCGTTGTGATTGGTCAGGGGAGTCTGGGTGCCTACCAGTCACAACACTGCATTGTGATTGGTCAGTGGGGCCTGTCTGTGCTACCATCTGAGATGGAAAAGAGCAGGAGCGGAGACGCAAGACCCGAAGCAAGGTAAGTTTATTTAATTCATTATTTTAATGTTTTCAAAAAAGGTGCGCGACACCCCCCGCGCCACCCGCCTGCCCCACCACCCGTGAGCCATGCTGGCCGCTGCTGACTGTATGTGGCTTCATGCACCCTTAATGCACTCACAAGATGATGCTGCTTTGTGCATTTTTGGAGAAATGTCCAACCTCCATTATTTCAACCATTTCATGAAAGCGTCTCCCCACAGACATGGTGCATGCCTCCTGCACCACTGATCAGTGCTTTTTCCTTTACAGAATCAACTATTTCTCCAAAGAATACACGTTTGTAAGTTTGTATACATGGTCAAAATAGTTTATGTTTCTGTGAATCACATACATTTGCTTAAGCACCTCACACTTAGTTACAAACAAATATTAAATACCACTTAGGCTTAACATACAATTGCTCGTGAAGCTTCTTCCTGAAAACGTTACTCTCCCATGCCTTAAAACTATATGTATGAGAACACGAGAGCCATGCAAATGAAGAATAAAAACTCATTGGTAGCAAGAAATGTCTCATTTAACTGTTGGTTTGTAGCTAGTTTTGCACTCCTTGGGAGGGAGAAGGGGGGCAAGCCAGACTGACAACCGAGTTGTGCGTGTAAAAGGCCGCTTTATTTAAACAGGTGCACATCACAAACGTTATTAAACTGGTTCCTCGCCTTACAAAACTAAAACCTCTCTAAACATATAGTTACCTGACCCCATGCCTTTCCTCCCCCCGCCCCTACGATACCCACATGATAAAAACACCCCCCACCCTGCAAAACACAATACATAAAATGCAAATACATTACATAAATATACCATAATACACAATCTTATCCCATAACCTTTGACTTCTTAACCCCCCTCAGATGTGGTGGCCGCGATGGGATCCACCACTCCGGTACCGGGCTCGCCGCGGGAGGCTCCGCCCTCCCTTCGCCTTGGTGCCGCTGGGCCGTCCCTAGCCCTGGCAAGTCAGGAGCCCCTCGCCGCTCTTCTTCCTGGAAGAAGACTGCTGGGTCAACCGAAACCCCGACCCACCCTGCCTCCAACCCATTCCCTGCGCCCCATCCCCCAAGACCCCTCATCCTCCCCACCTGCCTCTCCACCTCATCCTCGCTCCACACCAAACCCCCAAAACCCACACCCCCGTCTTCGGACCACGCCCTCCTCGATCCAGCCTGCCGCGCCGGACACCTGCCCCTCCGACAAACCACTGCGTCCAACCCTCCCCCAGCCCCAAATGCGCCCGACCCACCAGACCCTTCCTGCGCCCCCGTGCCTCCCTTACCCCCTCCCCTCATGACTCAAAAATGTCAAACCCCTCCCAATTCCCCCCACTCCCCTCCAATAGTAACAGCGGGGACCACTCCCCCGACTCCTCCCGCTCTGGCGAAGGGCCCCCGGGCCCTTCCCCCATCCCCCACCTCTGCCAGACAAACATCCCCGTAGCCCCCCCATCCACTCGTGGTCCCCAGACCCCCCCACTCTGGCTCCCCTTGTCACCTGACCCCTTTGTCGCCCCCAGCCAGCCCCTGCTGCCTCCTCCGCCATCCCCCCAGAGTGCCAGGACCCTCCAAACCCCCCTGTCGGCCCCCCTTTACCCCCTTCTCCACCCTCTGGGACCCCCCGCTGACCCTTCCCCCATCTCCTCCTGCCCAGCTCCTCCACTCATGACCCTCCCCGCCACCCCTGCGCTCCTCCTGTGCCCACGGGGGGGTAATGGCCTCAGCCCCCCCTTCCTCGCACCTGCCGTATCCCTGCCGTCCACACGCGGCGGCGCTGGGGAAGCGCTCTGGCCGTTCCCCCACCGCTTGTTCGCAGCCTTTCTCCCCGCTCCTCCCGCCCCCGCAGATGTCTCCTCTCTCACCGCAGGGAGAGCGCTCTTCGCGCTCCCCCGCTGCAGCACTCGCACGCTCCACCCCAACACCCCGGCATGCCCTGCCCTCTCCACAGCGGGGGAAGCACTCTTCGCGCCTCCCTGCCGTTTGTTGCCCGCCGCCCGCCCTGGTCCGCCTACCCTCGCTCTGGAGGTCTCGGACGGAGGCGCGACCTCCACTCCAGACCTCCCCGCCTGCATAGACGAGACTGCCCCCGAAGCAGCGGGGCGGTCAGACACGCCAACGGCTGCCAGCAACAGCACACCCCTGGATCGCCCCCTCCGCAACGGCCTCCCACGGCCCCCCGCTCCCCCAGCCCCGTCCCCCAGGGTCACACTGGGACCCTCCTCGCTGCCCAGGGGCCTCACCTGCGTCTTCGCCAGCTTCCGGGGTGGCCAGCAGGCCAGCACGGCCGCCGCTACCCCTGCCGATGCGCTCCTCGATGGGCGCGCCCCCCCCCCCCCCGGGGCCCACAAGGAGGTCCATCCGCCCTGCCTCACTGAGCAGGCGGATGGCCTCCAGAACGCGGACATCATCAGCGGCCATGAACGCAAATATAAACAACCACCAAAGCAGTAAAATGCCAGACAAAAAACCTAGCCTGCAGCGCTCCCAGTCACCAGGTTACCAACACCTAAACTGGTGGCTGGGCAGGCGCTGAAACCCCTGATAAACCCTTTGGGCTATATGTTTGAAATTTGGGCTGTCTTTGGGCTATCCCAAAACAGCACAACATGGCTGCCCCTATCTCGCCCCCCTCCCAATCTGCCTGGGGGGCAGACCTCGAGGCTAGGCTGCCCCCCATAACCCCCTTAAACACAACTCTGTTCAGTTTTAGTTTCCGGTTGTTAACGGACTCGACCACACACACACCTCTGATGCCCCTACAGGCATGAACAAGCCGCCATCTTGTTATTTTTAAATGACACCAATGTGCTCGTAGTTGAAAAATTAAATGTAAATAAAGATGTTTCTTGTTTCAATAATTAAAGAGAAGTTTTGGTTACAACCTTTCAAAACCATTTTGGTGCTGCTGGTACTGAGTATTTGTACTTAGTGAACCGGAAATAATATGCCATTTACAGCACCTGTTACATTGCGATAACCTGGGGTGTGGTGCTGGCTGAGTGCATATTTGCCTCATATGAGGGCCCAGTCAATTTGAGTTACGCCACTGCAATGTCAGGACTCCTGCTGGGAATAACTAACAGGAAGAGCTTGTTCTCAGCAGGGACGAGGGCATCCAGGACTGAGGTTGAGCATATATGAGGGAAGAACTTGAAACCAAGAAGGAGAAGGACAGGACAGGAGCTAAAGACTGGAACAGGTTGGTGCTCTGAAGACTGGGCTGGAACTGGGATGTGCCTACAGAAACCAGAACAAGCACGACAACACACACTCAGCTCAATAACTAAATAAAACAGCAGTAGCATGAATGAGAAAAAAAGTATTAAGCAGAAAAACAATAGACTAAGAACCAAAATGGATAGTGCTTGTGTCCCATGGAAAAGATCTGACTGTACTAGAAACAAGATCACAAAAAGATAGCTCTGATGGAAGACGAATGATGAGTGAGGATTCATGCATGAAGAACCAAGCCTTAGAAATCTTAAACACCCTCTGGAAATACTACGTTTTAAAACAAAACAAAAAGACAGGCAAAAGGGGATGGAGCAAATGGAATGGAATACTGAAACAGGGCTGAGGAAGGCAGGGCTGAATTCTAAGAACATTTGAATGAGGAAAACATGATGCAATACAGAAAGACCAAACTAACTACTCGGTAAAACAAGGCAAACACCAGAAACTAGGGGCTAGATGTAGGTAATCACAATTTACCGATTCTTAAATACCAAATTTTACTGATTCGGTATTTAGGAATCGGTAAATGTGATGAAGGTAATAAATTGGTAAAAGTTACTGATTCGGTAATATTCGTTATTACCGAATCGGTAATACCGATTCGGTAATAAGGAATCACCTTCCCATTCATTCCTATGGGCCTGGTGGCCCATAGGAATGACTGGGAAGCCATTCACTATTACCGATTCGGTAAATACCGAATTGGTAATAGGGAAGCATATTCAAGGGTGGCAGGATGTCACATTGTCACCCTGTTGCACCCCTGATTCGTGCATGTGTGCACATGTGGTGCACATACATGCCCTAAGGGCATGTATGTCTGCCACATGGCACTGAGAAAAAAGCTAAAAATTGCTTTATTTAAGGTATTCGGTATTTACCACCAACTTGTAGTTGGTGGTAAATAACGAATCCTGATCGCAAAAATGCACTCACTTGAGTGCCACCTAAATAGCTGTTAAGGATTCGGTAATTTACTGATTACTTAAAATAAAGATTCACCCCCAGATACATCAAGAACCCATTTTGCTATTCCTTAATAGCGAAAAAAAATTATTCGCTATTAAGGAATAGCAAAATGCAGTGCATGAAGAAATCACTAAAAATTCCTTAATTGCGATTTGCAAATTGCGAGCCGCAATTAAGGAATACCTCCCCATTTATTCCTATGGGCCTAGAGGCACATGGGAATGAATTGGAAGACATTCTCAATTTGCGAATCGCAATTAGCGAATCGCAATTGAGAATGCGATTTCAAGGGTGCAGGGGTGTCCAAAGGACACCCTATTGCACCCCTGAAATTGATCTGTTCACATATGTTGCGCACACACATGCCCTTAGGGAATGTGTGTGCGCAACATGAAACTTTGAAAAATGCAATTTAGTGCATTTTTCAAAGTTTTTGCAAATTACCATGAAGTTCAACTTCATGGTAATTTGTGAGCCCTATTAGCGAAATCGCTATTTTTTAAACTTTAATGCATTGCATTTAAGGAATCTCAATTTGAGATTCCTTAAATGCAAGTAATCGCAATTTTGCGATTTCTTAATTTGCGATTTTTGCATTTGGGATGATGCATCTCAAATGTAAAAATACCAACCGCCAAGGGGCAGATTCTGAGAATCTGCCCCTTTTCGAGCGGATTTTACCTTGATGCATCTATGCCTCAGTATTTTACAGATTCCTTAAAATAAGAAATTGGTAAATTACCAAATCCTTAAAACCTGCCTCCTACATTAGAAAAGGCTAAATACCGGTTGGTAACGGGATAATTACCGATTTTCGGCCGTTACGGACCAGTATTTAGCTACCTACATATGGCCCTTGGAAAGGTAGATATCAGGAGCAAGTAATGGTAGTACGCAAATAGAACAAGGAACTCCGGAACACAGAGCAAGGTTTCTGTAATACAGACACTAACATAACTAGAAATATGAACATAGAACAAGAAACTCTGGAATATGGAAAAAGGTAGCTACAGAAATAGAAAATAGAAACAGTGACAGAAGAGCTAAAGCATCAAAGAAACAGGAACTGAGGAGCTATTGCAGCAAGACAGGTCTTGGGAAATCAAGTAATAATGAATGTGCAAATCACACAGAAACTATGAACAGGCCTTCAAGCAGAACAGCAAGTCAGATCAGGTCCAAGCGAATATTCATTGGCGAGATGGTGGCGTGAATTCTGATGACTGAGCTCTCAGAGCATGTAACGGGTAGCTGATTGGAGGAATACAGGTGCAGGGAGAGAGCCAGGTGTAAGTAATTAGCCAAGTGATTGGAATCACAGCTCCACCAATAGGGTGAAGGCTGCACTGAGACTTGGAGATGCAAACAATGCGTCTTTCAGAGTACATCAGAATGGAAATGGGAAAAACTAGGGACCAGGAAAAGGGTGCAAATCCCAGCAGGGACAGAGGAAAGTCAGACAACTGTGCATGTAGGTATCAGTGAATCTGTACAGATCAGGAAATAGTAACACAAGCTAGTCCCCACTTTCAGGAAGGGATCTATGGAATGTCTGAGAAAGAAAAAGAATTGCATGCACCAGTTTGGGAGTGTGTAAACCAAAACTAGAACAAAACATGGAGCAAGACTTGAAGTATGTCAAGGAGTGTTCTGACGCAAACCGGTCTTAAGACAAGACCCAGAGGGGTCCTTTGAGTACGACCAGGTGGCAGGATGATAGGATCTTGATAGAGAGGAGCAGGGATGGGCCAGTGTGCTCACACCAATGACTAGTGATTCTATACATATTTTTGAAGGGACATTCTCTGCCCCTCCAACACACAGATTACTTTCCGGAGGGTGGGGATTCTTGCAACCCTGATCTTTATAACCTGAACTTCTGAAGAGTACTTTCGGCGGATTGACCACATATTGCTTGTCCTGATGAGAGCCATTGATGTTAGATGAAGGGTCAAAATGTCAATACCACCCCACTTTTGGACTGTTCACCATTAGGAGCCACTAATTTTAGCCAAATGGACAACTGTGTGCACTAACACTTAATGCATGGACTCAGTCGGGGGTTTCTACTGCCACTTTCCGCACTGTGGACCCACCTGCTAGTTTGCATCACTTCACTTTCTATGACACGCTGTCCCTCTAGCATTTGATGGGTTCCAGAGTAGGGTGCTACTTGCGCTTCAAAACCCCATCAGGGGTAGCAAGCGCTATATAAATACACATCTCTTTCCCTCTTCTATCTCCCCACCTACCCTTCTCTACTAGAGCTTTGCTCCAAAGTTGCGCCAAACTTCTGGAACTATTCCTGAGGTTCTTCTCGTGGTCTCAAAGAGTCCAAAACACAATCCAACTTCTAGAATGTCTAAGATGGTCCCTGAAAGTTTTGGACTTTAATTCCCATAATCCACTTTGACAAAATCCTTACAAATCCACTGGGCACACTCCAGGTTGGGGATTCTTGGTGGTGAAGGTCCAGGTGAGCTCTATTAACCTGTAGCTTGCAGTCACTCTCTATTCCTCTTGAAGCAAGGTACATTCAAAGGGTTGTAGTTCCAGATAATGCAGCAGGCACAGTCAGTCAAAATGCAGGTCCTGATGGTGCAAATCAAGTTTCCTGCTTGGAAAGCCTTCATCTTTTCCTAGTTTCAAGCAGCAGATCTGAGATGCTCTGCTCCTCCCACATATTTATTTTGTTGGTCTGTGGAGTCAAGCAAGAGAGCACTCCAGTCGAATGAGGTCTAGGACAACACCCCAGAGCATGTCCACTTCCTCCATAGGGCCCGAATGCCATGTTGGACAGACTGGAGTCCTTCTGACACCTTTTGGGAACTAGAACTGGACGACCTCCTTTAGTCGGTTCCATCCCAGCAAGTTGGATGGTTGTAATTCTATTCTTAACAATGGGGGCATGCATTCCGAACGGAATGCATGCTTTCATTGCAAAGAGCAGAGATGCATTTCATCCCTGCATCCCGGGGGGAGGGATAAACAGGGGGGCACCATAGGTGCCCCACAGGCCGCCATTCGGAGGCCTTGCACTGATGGGGGCCCTTCTGGGGGGACCCAAAGTAGGACTCCAACAGCCATTCTGTGTCACAAAGGTTGGCACAGAAAGGCTGGGGGAATCTTCCATCGAAATCCCTTGGCCTGAAAGAGCCGCACAAGGGATTGATGGAGGATTCCTAAATGGCAGCCGGGCTCTCCGAGCCCGTCAGATGCCATTCGGAAATCCGGTTCGGATTTCTTCCTGATTGACCCCACCAAAATGGGTAGGTCAGAAAGAAGTCCAAATGGGACATTCCAATGCGGTCGTAACGGCTTCGACTGACGGTCAGAGATGTTTCAGACTGCATAGGGATCAGTCCCAAAGTGTGGCATAAATTCTCCCAGAAGGCACTGTTTCTCCTTAATTCAATATGGAGAGACTTGCAGCAGAGGAGCAAGAACAAGTAAACCAACCTCCAGTATGGCTCATTACCATAGCTCTCCTCCCCCTACCATCTGCAAATTCCTGCCTTAAGCCTGCCATCTGGCTGGGTCAGGGGAGCTGGTGGGTAGATGGGCCTTGCATTACCTGCCTTTCCTATACCCCTTTGAAGCTCCATGGTTTACAACCCCCTCCCCCTGCTCCGGCATTCCTGTATAGCAGAACTCTCTTCTAAGAGATAGCCTCTCCCTGGGTGAGCCTCTTATCACTTCACCAAAGCAGCCTGGCTAATCCACTTAACTCTGGCCAATCAGGGGAGACCACAGAAAGACTGAATTTTGGCTTACAGACAAGAAAGTCTTATAACTTCTTTTCTGTATACTTTAGGACAAATTCAACAATAGCTAATTGTTTAATTAATCAATACCATTCTCATACGTTCAAATGGTATTTTTGTGCATTCCTAGTGATAATTATTAATTGATTAACTATTGCCATGTTAAGCTATGTGGCTTGGGATCTATAATGGGGATAATGAAATGTACGATTTCTTCCACATCAGGGTGGATAAACATCTTTTATAAGGACCCTACTTATAGCTACATAACCCTCCAACCCTGAAACATCTAGGGGCGACTTTAGGGGTCCTGAATATCCCAAAATAGTGTTATTCCTCACTCCACAGTCCTAGCACAAAAGTCGATTTTGGGAAGCACTTTACTACGATGGTGGGAGTGAAATTTGCAATTTCGTGAGCCCCAGGGCATATAAAACCTCTTTTCTAAGGTCCATCCTAATAAGTACATGACCTTACACCCCTGGGACACCTAGGGGAGACCCTTGTGGTACCTGATATGCCAAAATATTGTAGCTTAATCACTTTTTTAAGTGCCCCTACCACCAAAGTCATGTTTGGGCACAATCTGCATCTAATAGCAGTGCTGCAACACAGGGATGCTTTAAAAAGGACCACAGGCTCGCAGCAGTGCACACATGCAAGTGCAGAAAGGTCTACTGGGCTCTAAACGGTCATGCCCTATTATATACCAAGAATTTAAAGGTAGTTTATTCCCCCTGCCCTATTATGTACTAAGGACTTAAAGGATAGGTCATGCCAATTATAAGTGTGCCCTAATATATAGTGTACCCTCATGTGTGTGTGTGTTTTCATTGTGTTTTTACCATAGCACTGCCCCTGGACCTGGTTAGGCAGAGCCCTGGGACAGTCAGAGTCAGTTACCACCAGTACCAGTCAGCAAAAAAATGGGGGTGTCCAGGGAACACAGGAGGACTTTGCAATATTTAAGGGGCATATTACCAAGGGTGGCGATACAGAATTATCGCCGGTTTAGCGCTAAGCGGCGATAATTCTATTGCTTTATTACCAAGCTGTCGCTAACTGATGTTAGCGACAGCTTTTAGGCGATAGCGAGCGGTTTGGGGCCCCCTTTGCATGTCAGCGATATTTATCGCTAATGACATGCAAAGTGGGCATTCCCAACCTGTTAGCGACTGAAACAGTCGGTAACCTCGCTATCTCCTATTACCAACACAGGTGTAGCGATGGAAATATTCCCGCTATCGCCAAAAACTAACACCTGCTCTGGCCAGTTCTCAGCCATGTTATCCAATGGGAGGTGGATAACATGGCTAAGAGCATTTGGTCGCTAATGCATGAATATCGCTGAATTTTCACCGATATTCATGCATTTCGATGATTTTTATCGCTTTTGAGATAAACCTTGATAATAGCAAGGTATCTCAGCGATAAAAATCGTCGAAGTGCGGCGATAAAATTATTGCCGCTAACCCTGCTTAGCGATAAATATCGCTATTTCTTGGTAATACGCCCCTAAGTTTCTAAACGCTTCTATTGCTGCATGAGTGAAGTAGTAAGCTGGATGAGAACTCCTGGGGCCCCCCCTCATCACAGGCCTGAGAGCTCTTAACTGAGTTCAGAGGTGCCCCTCCCTGTACATTGCAGGGTGGCCCTCTCGTTTCGTTACGCCACTCCGAGGTCCTCCTGTTTGAGAAAGAGACCTCCTCCTGGAACACGTCCTGGTGGATCCAACATCTTGGTCCCCTTCCATCTCCAGCTCTAAACGTAAGGAAGCTGGTAGTAATTTCTGGTGCTAATCTCACATTTTCAGATCAGATCAATAAGCTCACTTCCTCTTGCATTCTTCTCTTATGATCTCTCAGGAAGATTCTCCCATTCATCCTGTTCGAACATCAGAAAACGGTAATCACTGCACTGGCACTTCCAGGTTAGATTACTGTAATGCCCTCCATATAGGCATCCGACAATGATCCCTGAACACACTACATACACTTCAGGATGCAGCGGCTCATCTTCTAATGAGAACTCCAAAATTCAAATCAGTCTCTCCTGCACTAGTCGAGCCACACTGACTTCCTGTCAGGAAGCGAGTAGCCTTCAAGGCAGTCTGCACGGCTCCCAAATCCCTACTTAACAAAGGCCCTGAGTACCTTCAAATGGTGCATACATTGGAGAGTTCTCCGATGAGCTGCGTCCATAACAGCAGTAATCCACAAGATAAACAAACCATTTTGTGGTGGCAGAAGCTTTGTTTCTTCTACTTGTAAACTCTGGAACACACTACCCTGAAAGCCTAGTCCAATCTTACCTGTTTCAGGAAACCTGGCTCTTCTCGACCTTGTTGCCACCTTATTAATTAGTTTATAGCTGAACCTGTGGGCATTCGCGTGCTCTACAAATATATCTATATCAATTGTAAGATAGCTAGGATGCCAACAGTAAGAGGGCACTAGCTTGCCCGTGTGAGCATAACATATTGGTCCTCTAACAAAGGAAACTGGGCAAAATTACAGAAGCTTCTAAATTTCTTACTCACGTTGTGATAACATCACCCAATCTCCTTTTACGTCACGCGGCTTCTACTGTTCATCTGACCTTTCTAAGGCTGTATCACTTTCCTACTGACTACATCACTTATATGATTTATATAATGCTGCGAATAAATGTCTGTTGGAAATTAACCAGTGCTGCTAGACACACAATGGATTTCTCTTTTACTTAAATTAAAAGAGATTATAGAAAAAATCAAATCTTTTCGTGGATCACTATTAATTAAACTTGAAAACGTGCAATAGGAATATTGCCTGTAAAAAGTTATGCTGAGTGGGGATTAGAAGGTCTCCCTATGAGCTAAAACATGAATGTCAATTCGAAATTGATGTTTCCCACTACAAGGAAATAGAAGGTTTCTGTGGGTCTCTGGGTAGAACAATGAATCAACCATATGACGTCCTCGGAAGTCAAAGGGTGTTTGTTGTCACATTTGCAACATAGGGTATTTTGACATCCATGAAAGACAATTGCAATTGTAATGGAGTGAAGCAAGTTTAAATCCCTCTAATCTTAAAACGTTGGTGCACGAAGCAAGCTCAGACACGGTTCTCCTACACCACGAGCTGTAAACAAGTGACAAGGCGGAAGTGAAAAAACTTGGTCCCAAACCAAGGGTAATTAAAATCGGATAGAGCAGTGTGTACCTATTATGCAGGCAGTAAACACACCGTGACGAGGACAGGAAGGAATGTTAAAGATGGCTGCCCTTTATTTACAACAATTTGTGAGGCACGCACTTTAGCCTGCTGGGAAGTTACCCCCAGGGCCTTTAGTCACGTCCCATCGCCACAGAGATGACACCGTTTTAATAACCTAAGTGGCCACAACAAGCCGCTTTTCTGCTACTTTGTTTCTGTTTTCCATTGCTCATGATACTGAGCTGGACATCATAACCAGTGGTGGAGTCACTGAGTGCGTTGCTTTTGATTCAGATAGTGCAGCCATTACGTAACACGGGAGTACTGCTTGTACTAAACATTGCCGACATCAGCTCTCCTTATGCGGGTTCAAATGACAGATTTAGGCCGTCAATTTCGAGAATGTTCTCCAAAATGTTTCATTCAGAAAACGATGACATCGTTACAATAATGACAGAAAAGATTACAAAAAGTAGAGTACATGTAACACAACAGTTAGTAGCCCAGAAACGGCACGAGGCTTCTATATAAATAAACAGGGAAAATAAATAGGGGATTTAACATTGTAAATAAAGAGATTACGTAAACAAGGTGTTTGAGGGAGGCAATTATAGCAACTATAGCAACACAAAAAGATGATAGACGACATGCTGAACATTGTCAAATGTTCAACCCCAGTCACAGATCTGGGTTAAATCGATCATTTTTGTGCTCACCATGCCACCCCAGTTTGGACCAAGCATATGCAAATCAGTCTTCACCCTGCTCTTCATGGGAACAGTCCACTCCGAACTGCCAGGCCAGCTCCTCCCTGGCCTGGAAAACAAGGTTCCTGGGACAGGTATTAGGGTGCCATTCCTCATCAGCCAGGCTACCTAGAATCGATGGCATAGTGAGCATGGGATCCACATCTGGGCATGCCCTTCTCACTTAGAAAAACAATAGCAATACAAAAAGATGATGGACCGAATGCTGAACATTGTCAAACATTCACCCCCAGTCACAGATCTGGGTTAAATTCATAATTTCTTTTTGCTCACCATGCCACCTCAGTTTGGACCCAGCCATATGAAAATCAGTCTTGACCCTGCTCCCCCTTGAAACAGTCCTAACTGAACTGCCCGGTCAGATCCTCCCTGAACCGGAAAACAAGCATCATGGGACCGGTTTCGTCACCCCTCATCAGGCAGGCTAGCTTGAATAAAGTGGCAAAGCAAGCATGGGACCTGTGTCTGCGCACAGCCTTCAGACTTAGGGCAACTAAAGTCAACATAAAAAGATGATGGACGGAATACTGATCATTGTCAAATATTCACCCCAGTCACAGATATTGGTTACATCCACAGTTTTTGTGTTCACCATGCCACCCCAGTTTGGACTCAGCCTGAGGGGATGCCAGAGAGCCAGGCTGCAAGATGGCTGCATATCTATGAGGCTCTCTTGTATGAGGCCCTAACCCGACATTTTTCCTCGCTCAGAATAGTCATCCACAACTGAATACTGACCCCAGGGGCTACTGGAAGGACCAAGAGGCCCCCTGACCGACGTCTGGCATGGGACATGAGATGCCCACTGCTGGTAGCCGGGGAAAAACTCTGCATATTACCTCGCTTTGTGGCCGGACCACGCATGAGGTTTAGGCCGGATGCTGCATGAGGCGACCCCTGCTGTGCAGACAAGGGTGCTTGCGACTTTCGGCCTGTGTGATGGGGAGTGGATTGGGGCACCAAAGACAATGCACGCTTTCGTTTGACTCTGCAGCCAAGTGAGAGCATGGATGGCTGTTGGCACTGAAGGATAACGAGACGCACCCACACCTCTGATTGAGCTGGGCAATATTGCCCTAATTGGGAGATTAGCGCAGACTGTGTACATGGAGAGACGGCGGCGGCAGTGATGATCGTTGGGATGAACATAGCTGGGGCCCTTGATCTCCTCCCTGAGAAAGGGAGTGAAATATTGAGGACAAGGGAACAGACAACCCTGGCAGATATACTTGTGCTGCTGGGTGTGGCTGGCCAGCTGAGGAACCGGCCTCCCCCGGAATCTGGGGATCACGGTTCGATCCCCAGGGCCGGCGGCAGATTAGCCCAGCACCATGTGACTCTGGGCAATAGCTTGCTTAATTTTCCCGACGGCCCCCAGCGCCTAGAGACCCTTATGGGTGATTGTGCGCTTTACAAATGTGGATTATTATTATTATTATTACATAGACAGGACTCTCTCTGACTAGAACTGCCTGATTAAGAACCTTAGAACCTCGAGGTTCCCTTGAAGAATATCAGAAGAATGTGTGGCCCTTGGTCTGCCCGTGCCTCCCTGGAGACTGGAGAGTGGAAGGATCTGGGCCTCGCCAGAGCATCACGGACATTGGAACAGACCTCATGGCTAATCCCTGATCAGTGGCACTACTACTTGAAGTCGCGCACCTTGTCATAATGGGCAAACACGACCGCAAACAGGCAAAACTCCCCTTGGAGAGCAAAATATCCACCAGGACTGTGGAAAATGGATGGGGCGAGGGAAGTCACACCTAGGTCAACTTCTGATGCTTTGCCTGAACAGGGTATACAGAGGCTAGACAATGAAATGCAACAGAGCCTACACATGATCAATGCCAACCTTGATTCTCTCACGACTACACTGGAGCATATAAAAGAGTTTGTCAACAAGCGAGATGATCACTTAGACCAACTGGAGCATCGGGTGTTCGACACAGGACACATCCATGACTCACAATGAGCAACTACTCAGAATGGAAAAAGATTTGGCTGCAATAAAAGCTAAAAATGAAGATTTGGAGGCAAGTTCAAGACAAACCATTCTACATATCCCGCGCCACCCCCGGTCAACCGCCATGAACAAAATGGAAACATCTTGAAAACGTGTTTCTATCCTTGATCGGAGAAACCCTGACACCTTTATTCTCCATGGAACTCCTATATCAATCCTTGGGCCCTAGACCCCCTCTGCAAGCCCCCAACGTCACACAATATTGTGTGCCTCATAGTGGCGGCTGGTGAATGTATAAAGGTGTGGGGCATTTGATGTCAAAGCTATCAGATGAAAGATCATTTTACTGGAATACACTTACAACATCTCAACAATATCTTTAATAAAATGGTAGTTAGGACTCGAAGTAGTGCATTTAAGGCTCGCATCAGCATTCCTGTTTATTTGTTAGCTCACCCATGCCTACTGTTTGCTACTCTTTTGCCTAATGTTGAACAATCGCCCATACAAGCAAACACTGGCATACACACACACACACACACACACACACACACACACACTTCGGCATGCTTCCAGGCAGGCATGTAAACAACATAAGTGTGCTCTTCCTCATACACACAATTTGGAAACTTACCTGGGGTAGTACTCAGTGCACAATTTCCTCTGCATGTTGATTCCTAACTCTTAGATCAAACAAATAAGGTGCCAGAGTGAGGCTCACACCCTTGTTCCCAAGAAGAAGCTCAGACACACTGAAGGCTGTTCTTTTTCCTTTATCTTGGCTTCCAATGGGGCATAACGGCACATAACTGACAGGCCCTAAATCATATATCAAATATTTGACATGCTGCAGTGTCTAACGCTAGTGCAGCATGTCAGATATGTATTGCATCTGTGAAAGGACAGGCTGCAATAGCCCACTCCTGACACATGTGCAATACAGCCCAGGGGAGCCCTCTTCTGGTGCAGGGTGATATTGCAGCTTTTACATGTAAACAAATGACCGGTGAGATCGTTTTGTTAGATGTAAAAGCTGTAATATTTTAAGCAATGAAATTCGAGTGAGACATGGTTGTGGGGGATTGCCACACCTATGGAGAAGCTCTTCAACCACAGAGACTGAGCGCACAATAATAAGCCTAGGAGGGAGAGAAAAGAGATTCACTACCATGGGGAACCATTTGTCTATCTACCCAGATTTCACTCTGGTGGTTCAGGCGGCCAGGCAGAAGCTTCTACCAGCTAAACGACTCGTAAGCTGGAGTGTTGTACTCATTTGTTTATCCCACCAAGGTACTAGCGAGTGTGGACAGATGGCCACCGTTTTTGCATATCCTGAACTTGCTGCCACATTCTGCTGTAAATTAGTCAATCCTTCTTTGGATGGCAGATACGCCTGGCACCCCACAATGTCTCTGAGATGCTATACATCACTGCCTGCCTCGTCTTTTATTTTGTTGCTGTGTTGTGACCAGGACCTGCAGCGATGTGGCCAAGGGGGAATCACTGTGCTCCTGGGCGCTGTCATTTCAGAATCAAATTGTGGGACATCTGACTGACACAGGATGAAAATGTTGGCCACAACCACTCTCCCCTGCTGGTTACTCCAGGGAAGAATCCCAGTAAATGTATATCAGTTTTTTTTGTTCGTTTCTTAACAGGGGTTGTTGACATGGGTGAGAGAGAGTTTAATTCTTCAACAAAATTGGGGTGTTGGAGTGGGTGGGTGGGGTGAATTGATGACCCATTACAAAATGGCATTTTGCAGATGTCTACATGGTGCAGGCTTTTCGCGAAATAAAACCTGCTCGGATTGAACTACTCATTGTATGGACTAATAACAGAATGGTATGAAAATTAGCAGTGCAAAACTAAAAAGGGGTAAAAATGAAAACTGCGCAAGCGCGTGCTGGGGAAAGTTAGTGTAGGCCGCAAATGCACATGATTAATGCAGAAGATAACAGCCAAAAAGCAGTGAGTTTCTTTTCACAAACTGTTTTAAAATAGTGTACAGAACGTTAGAAAATGTAAGCAAAGGCATTCATAGAGCGTTTAAAGTGGAGTTTTATAAAATAATAATGACAATCACACTTGTATTTGTTTTTTCTAGAGTGCATTTTACTGCTCTGCAGAGAAAGCCTCAAGAGTCTTTTTAGGTTTAGTTTGCTTATTAGAATGTGGAATGAAAATATGTAATCTATCCTTTATGAGTTCCTGATGATGGCCAAGGTTGTGTTGAGGAAATAATGGACATTTTGAATGGAACTTCCTTGCCGAGCGGAGTAGGTGGACATTTGTACCACAAGATTGATACATTTGCAAGAGGAGAAATGTACATGCCGCATAGAGCGATAACTATATTTCCCCTGCTGAAAGGTTGATGGCGTGCGCTGCCAAATAGAAAGGAACTGTTGAAAAGTTAGGCTCATTGAGAGTGAAGTGATTAGACACCCCTTGTTTTGAACCAATGAGATTTGAGAATTCTATGTGTTATGATACATAAGGGGTTGGTCCTTGGTGAATTTAGGGTATAACAATTAGTAGTAAGAGGGCGGGGTAAGAGGTGCCATTATTCCTACTTTGCGAGAGGAGAGAGCTGTGTTGCTGTTTCCTAACTTTGGCTGGCTGTTGTTCTGCTGAACCTGACACTTTGACTTTACTCCTCAATTCTTCTTGTGGCTGCCCAGCCTACTCTCATGGCCAGAGGGTAGCTATTCAGATTTTTAATACTTTTCGGGATTGGTTAGTATGATATTCTAAATTTACATAAACCTTATTTGCAAATTTCTTTATCCTTTTGACTCTATGACTATCCACTCTCTCATTGCGCTGATATTTGAGATGTACAATTGTGATTTATCTCATTACTGTTCTCTTGTGTGATTATCTATAATTCGGGCTATATTTGCACTTGATGAGCAATCACATTACTTAAGATAAAGCATACTGATAAGAAACAGAGTTTGTCTTTATTAGTGTCAATTTGGTTATTTTGAATGATTATTCTTTGTGATGGTACTTTCCTTAGATTATGATACTAATTTGCCAATCCCTGACCACAATCAAAGATTCATTGAAGAAGGAAGAGAATAAATTAATAACGAGCAAATTGTTAAGATTGGATTAAACTCACCCGGCATGAAAGGGACTTTTTTAATGTATTACATTGGGTCCAGGTGATAGAAATTTGTCAGTCCCTAAACGCTGGTTTTGGGTAGCAGAGGATGGTTTTTTGGATTAAATTGGCAATTTAATAGGTCAGATTTCATGATTTTTTTTATTAACATATCATATTATTGTTATAGGTTGTGGTTTGTCGTTGACCTTAAGAAAGACGGTTCCGAAGTGGCATAAGATCCTGAGATGATATTAGCCTAATGGGCAGGTTTAGTGTGGCATACACTAAGTAGTATTGCGTTGTCTGCTGGTGTGGTATTAAGCAACAGAGGGGTTCTTAATATTGCATAGGGAACTCTGAAGTTAGTATAGTGGAGATTTATTTAGGTACCTTTAGAAAGCGCAGCTGAAGAAGTCTCAAGATTTTTTTCACTTGATCGGGGGTGGAATAACGCTGGTCGAAATTCTGCTAGAAGCGAAAGAATTCTTTGAATAATTGAATCTATCTTTCTTTAAGTGGAGCAGACAAGCAGGTTTGTTTTGTGTTGTTTCTAATTTTGTTTTCCTCTAAGTTGTGCGCTACCTTAACACATGGATCTATAGGGACAACTATAAGGCCATCCAGGAACTCGCAGCTGCACCACTCACCTAGCTCAGGCGGCTATGGGAGGAAGAATTTGGGCAAGTACTAAACGACAAAGAATGGCAGACCACACTAGAGCAGCCCAAAAACGTGTTCCGCAACCGACGCTTTAAAAACATCCAATTCAACATACTACAAAGAGCATATCTGACACCAGCAAAGCTCCAACGCTTCTATCCTATGACGCAATTCTGATGCCCGCGATGCCATCTTACCAATGCCGCATTCCAACACATGTTCTGGGACTGCCACATCTTGCAACCTTATTGGATGTGAATACACAATGCAATACAAGATACCCCGGGACTAACTGGGTTCAATACATGGGAGGCTTGTGCACTAGGCATATCCTGATGCAGGAAAGATAGAAAAGTTGAAAAAAGATTCACATCACTAGCCCTTCTCCTAGCAAAGCGATGTTTTGCAATGCACTGGTGCGCACCTACAGGGCCCCCACTAGAAGCCTGGAGAGGCGCCATGATTAAATGGGGCATGGTAAAAGAAGACACAATCAGGCTCAAGGAAGCGCATGGCATTTGGCAACGCCTCATATCAATGGAGTGGACAGCACACCTCCACAATTTCAAACTACAAAAGACGCCAGCTCAATCATCCAGAACCTCACCCACAATGGCCAGGTCACTAGACCTACCCCCTTCAACCATAAGTACGAAAGAATGTCCCCCGCCCGGCCAACCCAGCCCCCCATAGCCTCTCCTGCTAGGACACACCAGTAAACCCCTGAGCAGAAACACATCACTTCTAGTACTATAACCACTACGTCGCACCCAAAGCAGTAAGCCTATAAAAAGAAGAATCTGTAACTGCCCGGCCACACCACTCCCCCACCTACCCACCCACAGGTTAACCCCCAGTTGGGTAATAGTACCCACCCCTCACACCTACTTCAAACAGGCCTAACATCTGAGCCTCAGCATCAGAGACAGTGCAAACAGACCCAATACATCTCCACTCAGATCTGTACAATGGGTAACCTCCTCAAACACAAACCAAACCTAAAAGTGACATATTCTGGAGATGTAATATGATTCTTTGCTTATTGTCTGGTTTTGCAAATGTTGTTGTATATCATACACGAAATGGGAAACCCAATAAAATGGTTTAATTAAAAAAAAGTAGGGTCAGTTGTAGGAGTTATACTGACGTCACAGAGAGCTGCGCTGGTATTGGTCAGATAGTGTGATTCGTCACGAAAGGGTGCTGTGCTGTTGTTGGTTGATTGGTGTGAGCCGTGCTGGTATTGGGCAGCGTGAACAAATAGCGTTTGTGAAAATATTGAAGAATTTTCTTTGTTTTGTTTGGGTTTTAGCGTAGCTATCGAAACAAAATGAAATTATTGAAAATGATTAAGGCTTTGTTCAGAAAAGATGAGCCTATACCTATTAGAGAGGGAATTCCAATACCGCCTGATGGTATGTCTGCTTCTTTTATGTCTTCAGAACGAGGATATCATATGTGTCCATGGTTGGAGAATTGGGTGAAATATACAGAAGGAGATGGGAATTTGGCGTTTCCAGAGTATGGTACTTTTAATGTGAGGATTTTAGAGAACATGAGATACCAAATGAATCAACTGAGACAAAACCCTAGACCTATGCAGTACGAAGCGCTTGAGGAATTGGAGCATGAGCATATAAGAGAGATTGGGACAGGTCTGCAAATAAATATAGAAATACTGTGAGTAGATACTCAGAGGCAAAATTAAATGCCCAAATGAAAAGATGGAGAAGGGATGTGATTGAAGCAGGTGAAGGTTTATATCCGGTTGCTGTAGTAGAGGATCAGGCTGGAGGAAAGTGTAAATAGAAAAATACAAATGTAGAATGTTCAGATCCAGATCCAAATGAGGTTGAGGATGAGTTGTTGAATGCATTATTACTAAACAGACCTCCACCATATCAGGAAGAACAAGAGAGAGTTACCCCAAATGCTCCATTGATTCAATTAGAGGTTCCTCAGCCTTTGCAAGTAAGAAATGCAAATGTAACAAGCCAGTCGAAAGATGATTTAACCCAAAAGATTACTGAATGCAGAAGCTTTATCAGTTCCTGTGGCTATTTGTCCCATAGTCCCATTGTATAGTGAGGGTTGGACTATTTCACAAGTACATACCTTGACAGTACATGTTAAAGATAATACGATTAATGGTGGTGTTGAAATGAGTGAGACAGGAACATTGATTGATATTTCAGAAAGATCAGTGGAAACCCCAAAGCGTAATGTTCAAATGGAACCTAGAAGATTAGTGCAAAATGTGAGAGAAGTGACACCTACTTCAGGAGGTACAATATGACCATCACCGGAGGAGTTGAATAAATGGATTAGAGGGATGGTGTCTAATAAGGTGGATATGAGCATGGGTGTGAGTAGATTAAAAACAGATTTGGAGGAAATTATTCTAGGTACGATTAGTCCAGAAAGACTGAGTAAATTCCAGGAAGAAGAATTGTTGTTTTTGTGTAAGAATATTACAATCAGAGTGAAAAGTCTATATGAGAGGATTGCTGAAGTTGCACAAACTTATGGAGTGGATATAGATAAATCAAAGGCTTTGCAAAAGACATATAGATTGGATTTTAGTGATAAAGATTTGGAGAGTTTGAATGCTTCTGGTAAGCAATTGCAGCTTAAGGAGTTGATTAATACATTGAGACGATTGGGTGAATTGGAACGTTGGTAAGGCAGATGGACTAAAAAGAAAAAAGAAAAGCTTGCAAGTAAAGGAGCATTGTCTATATTTCCAGTGAGAGAGACAGGGACTGAGACAACAACGACTGAAATGATATCTCCAAGGAGAGAGGTACCAGGAGGTGGATATGTTCATGTTCCGTGGTCAAAGCAGGATCTACTGTCTTTTACAAATGAGTTTCCCAGATTGAAAACCAGTTGAGTGGTACAAACAAGTAGAGAGATTTGTAAAGGTTTCAAAAGTCTTGTTGAAAGATTCAGATGGTTTGTTTGACATTCTAGTTCCAGCTGATTTATGGACTGTAAAATTGCAGTAGATTGGCCAAAATGAATATACCAGAGATGCAAAGACTGGAGCACTATCAGATGAAGTGATGAAAAAATATAATCAAGTAATTACCCACTTGAAGGGAAAGATTTCTGCAAAAGAGACAGATTGAGTACTAATAGATAGAACGAATCAGGAGATGAAAGAAACAGTACATGCTTATTATGAAAGGCTTTTACAGGTGTTTAAACAGTATAGTGGTTTTGAAAGCATAACTGACAAAGATATGGGACATTTTGTGGGTAGGTTTGAGTTTGGTTTGAAACCAGAGATTAGTAACATGATTCAACAACATTTAATTTGTTTGCAGTACAACAGTGTAGATGAAATATTGCTGTATGCAAAATATTGTAGTTATGATATTGAATTGAGGGCATAAGAAGTTGAAAGAGAAATTGATGTGGGTACAGATGAAAGCGGCACAGAAATGAGGTAAGTTTGTAGAGTTTTCGCAAACAGGTTTCCAAAGAAAGGGTCAGAATCAGAATACTCAGAATGTCAGATTTCTAACATGGAAGGTGTCATGATGAATGGAGGTGTTCTTACTCAAGGAAAGGGTAGAGGTAACAAAGACCAAATTTCCTTGTCATGCCTGCGGCAAGTTGGGATATTGGAAACGCGAGTGTAAGGTTTTCATAGAAAATAATGAAAGAATCAGGACTTTAATCAGCAAATTCAAGTGAGGTGAGTAGAAATCAGACACAGCCACAACAGGTAGTTCAACAGGTACAAACACCACAAGCCCCACTTCCAAACAATGTGAATGCTCAAGTACAAAGATACAGCGTGAATGTGGATTTTCATACGGGAGAGCAAGTTAAAATAATCAAAAGGCGCAAATGGCTTCACAATACTGGCTGCTGTGCCAGGAGAGTGATTCAGATAAAGCTCAATGACGGTGCCTGAGGGGGGAGGAGTGCGTGCTTGGCGCATCTCTATAGTTAGATCAGTGTGGTCCCTTTGTGGATAGAGAAGTAGAAGGTAATGTGATTATATTCCTTGTAGACTCTGGTGCTGCCCGTTCTTCTGTGAGAACTGTGGAAGTCCCCAACCAACCCCTCTCTGGAGATACTATCCAAGTTGTAGGTGTTTCAAATCAATTGATCAGAACTCCAGTAACAAAACCAATGAAGGTATACATTAGAGATTTCAAAGACTTGCATCATTTTGCAGTGCGTGAAACAAGTCCAGTTAACCTGCTAGGGAGAAATTTACTTTGTAAGATGAATTGCATCGACTATTGTACACCAGATGGTATAGCATTTCATATGCAGGACGAAGACGTGGTATTCAAGATGATGATGGCAAGGCAAGGGACAGAAGTGAATGATTTGTATCCTTTATTTACAGCAAAGGATGTGCATGTTGAATTGAGAGACACAGTGATGACTGATGTGTGTGATTTTTCAGGTAGAGACATTGGATTGATGAAAGGAGTTGATCCAATTCAGATTTCAGTCAAACAAGGTGCAGAATCTCCAAAAACGTCACAGTACATAATGAGTCCTGAGACCATTGCAGGAGTAACACCTGTAATTGAGTTAATGATTGAACAAGGTATTTTGAGAACCCTGTAATTTACCTATTATGGGGATTAAGAAACTGAGTGGGAAGTATAGAATAGTTCAAGACATGAGGAAAATCAATAAGATAGTGATACCTTGTTGTCCGATAGTGCTAAATCCAGCAGTAATTCTTTACCAAATTCCTTGTAACGTGGAGTGGTTTACCGTGATTGATTTATGCCAAGCATTTTTCTTGATACCCTTACAATCAGATACCCAATATTTATTAGCATTCTGGTTTAGAGACAGTATTTTGGCATGGTGCCAAGTTCCTCAAGGGTATACAGAGAGCCCCTCAATTTTCAATCAGATTTTGAAAAAATGTTTAGAGTCATTGGTAATGCCAGAAGACTCAGTGTTGGTGCAATACATTGATGATTTGCTTGTTGCATCAAAGACAAGGGAAGCATGTGTGATAGATACAATTGCTCTACTGAACCATTTGGCAGTAGGTGGGCATAAAGTGTCATCTGCTAAATTGCAATTTTGTGAAAAGGAAGTTCGGTATTTGGGGCACAAAATTGAGAAAGGAGTCAGGAAAGTATCACAAGATCGACTAACTGTGATCTTGCAAATAAATCCACCCAGAGCGCAGAAAGAAGTTTGACTGTTCTTGGGAATGGTTGGATACTGCAGACAATGGATCATTGGTTTTTCACTGACAGCCAAGCCATTACAGAGATTGACACATAAAGATGTGACTGATCCAATTGAACTGGATGAAGAATGCATGAGAGCATTTATAGAATTGCAAGACAGCCTTTGTCGAGCACCTGCATTAGGAATGCCAGACTACAACAAGGATTTTGCACTATTCTGTTGTGAGAGAGATGGTTGTGCACTTTCAGTTCTACCACAGATGCACGGAACAGCACGCGCTCCAGTGGCATATGTTTCTGCAACACTGAATTCAGTGGCTGCAGTGTTACTAGGATGTTTAAAAGCAGTTGCTGCTACTTGTGTGTGTTTGGAACAGAGTGAATTGATTGTAATGAGACATGCATTGAGAGTGTATGTGCCACATTTGGTTGAGATTTGTTGGCACAATCACGAACACAGCATCTTACAAGAAGTGGGTTGACAAGATATGAAAGAGTGATTCTGGGAGCAGAAAACGTGACTGTGACAAGATGCACAAATTTGAATCCGGCTACCAAGACCAAGTTGTGAAGAAATGGTGGATGAAGCTGATCATGATTGTCTGGATGTGACTGAATTATGTAATAAACCAAGGCCTGATATAAAGGACACACCCTTGCCTGAATCTGATTGTGTAATGTTTGTGGATGGATCTTGCTTGAGAGAAGGAACTTTGGTTGCTTCATATGCAGTCTGTACAGTGGCCATGGCCCTTGAAGATTCATGCTTGCAAGGAGTGAGTTCAGCACAAATTTCTGAGTTGGTCGCATTGACCAGTGTCAAGTACCTGCAACAAACCTGCACAAAACTGTAGCTTTCACAGGAGCTGATGCGAATTCCTCTATTTCCGACATACCTAACTGCGTGTTTCAAGGCTCACAGAGAGGAGAGAGGGGTAAAGGGGATTTGGAATGAGAAAGAGAGACTGGTCTGCTTCGTCTTCTTCAGACTAGATTCTACTTTTCTTCGTGTTAAACCCTGTAACAGATAATTGCTTGTAACCTTAGCAGTTCACTTTCTACCCACTATATTACTCCACGACAATCTATGAGTTACTTGTCTTCGCAAAGTGTTTAGCAGCTCTCTTGATAATGCAGATCGATAGTTCTTGATCTGTCTCTATTATATACTGGTTAGGTGTTAGTGTTGAATTCTGTAATACAAACAAGATGTAATTTCTGTCACTGTAATTGACCCTACCTTCCTATAATTGTGTATTACCTTTCTTACACCTGAACCTTGTGTTTGGTCTTTTCTCCTGTAACAGTTTCTTTTAATATAGCCAAGCAGAAGATGGTAAGATTAGTTCTGAGACCCTTCTCTTCTTGTCTTCAGCAGTTGATGGTAGGTACAATTATATATATATAATTATATTTACATATCTCTTCTTGCCGGGTAAGTAATGCCTGAGGTTTCTGTTAATGTCTCTAAATCCAAGTAATGTCTATATCCAATGTAGATAGATCAATTTCTTATTTTCAAATGACTAATAGCTTTCTTAACTAATTGGTTTTCATATTTATCTCTATAGCTTGACCCAAACGCTAGGTACGCTGTTATTCAATGTCAAATAATTTTGGAGTCTCCGAATACAGCTATTCAATGCTGCCCAAGCTTGTTCTACTATTCATAGATGCAATTCTCTGAATATTGGCACAATGTGAACCAAATAACTCAGGGGTTACCTAGCTGTCCATCTCCAAACAACCCTGTGCCCAAAACATCGAATCTTCACACAAATAGGCAGAGCTCGACACCAACGCTGCCTTTCTCTCAAGATTACGTGCACCACAGAACTCGTGAGCGAGCGCTAACACAGCTGCGATCGCTCGCGAGTAGAAAGACTAGACTGAGAACCTCCTCATTGGTCGGGCGCGGCCATCTTGGAATTCCGCGGCCGAGTACCCAAAAAAAAAACCACATAAATAAGGAGACAGACCAAAGTCAATGGTGTCAACGGGATGACTCAACGAAGTCTCCCATAGAGGGGGTGAGTGTGAAGATGCCGGATTAAGCGTCTGTCCTGCTTGGGTGCCCATCTGATTCTTTCACTCTTGACAACCAGAGCATATATAATTGGCAATAAATTGAGAAAAACCATATTCACTGATAGTCAATATGCTTCTGGGGTATTCCATGACTTAGGACAATTGTGGATGCAACATGGATTTTTGACATCATCAGGCTCACCAATTCAGAATGGCAAATTTGTTAAGGAGTTACTTGTTGCACTATATTTGCCCAATGAGATTGGAGTGGTAAAATGCTCTGCACATAAGTCTGGAAATGACTATGTGACTAAATGAAATAATTATGCAGACCAAGTTACACGTTTTAGTGTCCATCATTCAATTTCAAATAACAAACAGACACACAAATCTGATACAAATTGTCATCTTATGTTTCCTTCTGTGGAATCCTGGGAAAAAGTTACGCAATTGCAGGAAGCATAGTGAGGAAGAAAAAGAAGTCTGAATCAAAGCAAGTTGTACACGTAGGACAGAGGATGAAGTGTGGGTGTACACTGATGGGAGACCAATAATGCCAAATAGCTTGTTGTCACAGATGGCAGGAATGTATCATCTAACACATGTAGGAAGGGACGTCATGATCCTGCTGTTTAAGCAGACATGGTATAATCCCAAGTTCATGGTCACCGCAGAGAGTCTTTGCCAGAGATGTATAACTTGCAGGGAGAAAAACTGTTGTCAGTTGGGGACGAATGGAAAAGCAGCAGGCCCATTTACCAGACTGCAGGCAGACTTTATCAAGCTTCCTCCATGTAATGGATTGAAATATGTGTTAGTGGTGGTCTGTCTGTTCTCTTGCTGGGTAGATGCCTACCCAACGAGATGAAATGACAGTCTAACTGTTGCTAAATTGCTATTAAGAGAGATAATACCAAGGTTTGGATTTCCAGTCTCCTTCAGGGGTGGTGTGTCCATTAGGGCGCTTGGGCGTTGCCCCCCCTCTGAGCGTTGCCGTCAGTCAGACTTTGACTCATCTCTGTCTCACAATGAAATCATCATTCCATCCCAGCAGGCTGCAGGAGATGCAGGCAGTCGGCTCAGAAGGGGGTGGGGCAGCAAAACAGATTCACTGCTGCAAGTGAATGATTGAGCGCACAACACCAAGAGTGCGCTGCGCGCATGCTCTGTTTAAGGCTTAAAAAATTTGCGACCAGGCCGCACATGCGCACTAGGCGGTGCTCATTAGAAGAGCGAGGTTTGTTCCATGCCGCTCTTCTAATGAGCAGCCTAGTGCGCATGTCCGGGCTGGTCATAAAAAATATTAAGCCCTAAACAGAACATGCGCAAGCCAATTCTGGCGTTGCTGCTGGAGCAGCGTCTGGATTGGCTGAGACCGACGCAAGTGGTACTTAATGCCAAGGCGCCAACGTGGGAGTCGGACCCCGGCCCAGGACTCCGAGGACTCAGGACGGCAGAGGCGGCGCGGATCCGGTAAATTTAGTTTGCTTTAAATATTGCTAAATGGCATGCTGCTTTATTTTAATCTCCCCCGGGACCCGTGCTGCACGCCACCCCCAACCCCCCCCCCCCGCCTGTCATGCAGTGACCCGCACACTTTAAAGTTTATACAGTTATCTCAAGTGCATCTCCTCACAATCAGCGCCATCTGAACTGAGAGGACAGGACAGTGAACACTGTTGGTGTACAGGCTGAAATGTTCTCACAAAGTAGCAAAGACGCCGTTGCAATAACAAGGCAGTCCACTCAGGTAAAATAAAATATGCTAGCACAGACCGGAAATAGAAACGGGATGCATGCAGATTATGCCAGGCTGGCATAATATGCATGAATCGCCGTTATTGCCAGGCAAATTCCCGCCGTTTTAATATCCTCGCCTATGTATTCAGGATCCTAAGTTTATGGTGATTCCCCCCCCCCCCCCCCCCCCCCCCCCCGCAAAAATGTGTTTGAAACGTACTTTTATTTAGTTCAAACTGAGACTTGACGTCATACGAGTAGTTTTTTTGCAAACTGCGACACAATTTAGCGATTGTTTCTCTCCCTCTTTCACTTGATAAAATGCTTCTTTTATTGCCAGCAGTATGAGTGTTGGATTGCAAAAACTCAAGTGCACGCTGTCTCGCGCTACTGCTGGCGAAGTCTGACACCTGGCCTGGGTGAAATGGAAAAATATTTTCGAGGATGGCAGTTTATTTCATATTTATTCTTATTTTTTTTTTTTAAACAATTGACCAAACGATGAGGACATGTGAAATTTCGTAGATATGATGTAAGGGGCTAGCCGAAGTAGATAACACCACAGAGAGTAATCCTGTCATTGCAGATTTTTTCCCGATGAATTTAGAGTACGTTTATTTGTCCAATGGCTGCATGTTGCTAAATGCGTTTGCTTTCAACAAAACCAGAGCACGATTTAAATAACCTTTCTGTATAGCATATGGGGAAACAGGTGGTGTGTGTGTCAAGGTGCACTACAACAGTATTGCCAGAGCGAGATAAACTGGCGGTCCGAATTTGAATGCATGCATGGAAATCAATTAATTGCAGATTAGAACTTGGCAGTGGTGTGCTCTGTCACAGTACAGAAAATAAGTCCTCCTCGAGCCTCAACAGTATGACAGGACAGCCCCTGTGTACATCGCGCTGCTCGGTGATGCGTCCTGTTGGGCTGGGGTGCTTGCACAGCCTGGTTGCATTGATGCAAGACTGGGCATTATTTTTAATGCACATTTTATACCCTCGTTAACTTAAACTGTTTCCCCATGCAAACCAGGAAGGAAACTAACTATCACATATGAAATACTTCTTTTACAAAGGTATTCCGTTTTTGGTGGCAGTCTCAGTATGATTACAGTGCGTACTCATACAGGAGAGCTTGATTCTGCTTAGTTATGTTTAGATGAGGACCAGTTGGTTACAGAAAGCTGATGGAACACACTTTCTCCATCTCGATTAGCAGGTCTTCCTCTTGTCTCTACCGCATTCAAATGAGAGAAAACAGGCTCTTATCAATCTCACCCACCCCTTCTGGTTCCAGGTCCGGCATTCATTAATTTATGACTCTTGGTGCCACCAGACTAAGTAAGAGGAGGTAGATGCTGAAGGGAGACAGGAGGAGGAATCCTGAAATAAAATGATGGTTCTATAAACTAGCCTTTTGTTGTTTTTAGAATCTGTACAAAAATATTCATCACAAGTAGCCTGGCACAGTCAATTTGTCTGCGTCCTGCCTGTCCCTCACCGCCAATAAGGATAACATTTGAAGACGTAAATGAACATTTGAGGACGTTTGCTGTCTTGCTCTTATCATTGTGTCACATAAAAGTGTGACCAGTTCCTGATATTTTCAGTAACGTGCAAGGGTGTGCACAGAGCGCGGTTAATTAGGGTGGGAGTCTTGGACCTCCAGTATTTGTTTCCATGCCATGCCTGCCTGAAGAGTTGTGAATCACCTCTGGCTAATTAATTCTGCATTTTTGTTCTTCAGGCTCTAGAAGCATGACATTCTTTACTTTCTTAGTTTCTTCTAAGAAGGGATTTAAAGGATATTAACGTCATTGTTTCTCGAAGCACCTATGTTGTTAGATAACATCTCTTTATTAATTTAATAACTGCACTTTCACAATTGCTTTATTAACGTTCCAAAATGCACAATTTGTCCACTCTTTTTTCAAACTTTTCTCGCGGGTAGAACCTCCCCAATGTTGTGGCTCACTCGCTAGGCTTGCATGCTGTAGTGCAGTACGACATTCATTTTACGCCGCACCACTTTCAAACGTCACCAGCCATCACTGGTCTCCTTCGAAACAGATAGAGATAGAGTGTTTAATAGTGGAATTATATAAAATAATAATGATAATCACACTTTATTTGTTTTTCCTAGAGCTCATTTTACTGCTCTGCAGAGAAGGCCGCAAGAGCATTTTAGGTTGAGTTTGCTTATTAGAGTGTAGAATGAAAATATGTAATCTGTCCTTCATGAGTTATTGATGATGGCCAAGGTTGTGTGGAATAAACAATGAACATTTTGAATGGAACTTCCTTGCCGAGTGGAGAATGTGGACATTTTTTACCAAAAGATTGGTACATTTGCAAGAGGAGAAATGTAGAAGCCACGGGAGAGTGATAACTGTATTTCCTCTGCTGAACGGTTGAGGACGTGAGCTGCCAAATACAAAGGAACTGTTGAAAAGTTTGGTGCATCGAGAGTTATGTTATGTTATGTTATAACAATTTATTATGCGCACAGCGACTCCAGCGAAGGAGCATCCCGGCGCAGAGACACGGAGCAACATAACACAACAAGGAGATAGTGCCACAGAAAAAAGGCTAAAACAAGCTAAAACAGGAAGGCTAAAACAAAAAGGTCTTTATGGCTCTACGGAAAGACAACAGGTCCTCAAGCAGCCGAATTTCGACTGGGAGGGTGTTCCAGATTAACGCAGCTTTCACCCTAAAGGAACGACCCCCCCATCCTGCTGAGCCTAAATCTGGGAACCACAGCAAGGGCCTGACCTTGAGATCGAAGGTTGCGGGTAGGGACATAGAAGGAAATGGAGTTGGCCAAGATCTCAGGGCCTATGCCTCTTAGGATTTTAAAGGTCAGACACAAGACCTTGAAAAGAATACGCTTCCTAACCGGGAGCCAGTGCAGGGAGCGAAGGACATGAGACACCGGGCAAAACCTAGGTAGGCCAACAATGGCTCTCGCCGCGGCGTTTTGCACCCGCTGCAGACGGGTTAACTCAGCCTGGTTAGCCCCAGCCAGCAGAGAGCTAGCGTAGTCCAGACGGGAGATGATGATTGCCTGGACCACAAGCTGTCTGGTAGGGGCATCGAAGAACTTAAGCACTGGCCTTAAACCTCTTAAGAGTCCAAAGCAACAGGCTGCGATTTTTTTGGTGTGCCCTATGAATGTGAGACCAGCGTCTAACCAGACCCCTAGGTTCTTCACCTCCGACACCGGGGTCGGAGTGGGGCCCAGCTCCGCAGGCCACCACTGATCGCCCCAGAGCTCCACTCCCTTCCCGACAACCATAACCTCTGTTTTTGTGGCATTAAGCTGGAGACAGTTACCTGTCAACCAGCTGGCCACCGCCTTCAGTCCAGACTGAAACCTGGGGGCATCCTGTTCCGCATCCCCACTGAGAGTAACCGCCAGCTGTGTGTCGTCGGCATATGAGACCAAAGTTAGGCCCCACTGCCTAGTGACATCAGCCAGCGGTCTCACGTAAAGGTTGAACAACGTGGGACTCAGTGAGGACCCCTGCGGAACCCCCATGGCCAGAGGCTGGAACCTGGACTTGAAGGGAGGGATGGCAACACAGAAGGAGCGGTTGGCTAGGAAGGAGCGGAACCATTGCAGCGCCTGACCACCGATACCAATCTCCTCGAGCCGCTGAAGGAGGATGCTGTGCGATACAGTATCGAAGGCGGCGCTGAGGTCTAACAGAATCAGCGCCGCCGTCTGACCAGCATCCAACCTCGCACGGAGATGTTCCACCATCACAAGAAGGGCAGTCTCCGTGCTGTGGCCAGCACGGAAGCCGTTCTGTGTGGGATCGAGGGCATTGGACCGGGCTAGATGTTCAGACAGGGCCAGATTGACATGGGCCTCTGTCAACTTAGCTGGCCAGGGTAGCAGCGAGATGGGACGATAGCTTTCCGGCTTAGACGGGTCGAGAGAGGGTTTTTTAATGATCGGAGACACCACCGCCTGCTTCCAGCTAGTAGGGACAACCCCCGTCCCTAGGGAGAGATTGACAAGGGAGCGAATAGCCAAGCGTCCCAAAAAGGTCTGGTCTCGAAAGAGGGCAGGCCTCACTGGATCAGATGGAGACCCAGACTTGACTTGCGTAGTGTGAGTGAAGTGATTAGACACCCCTTGTTTTGAACCAATGAGATTTGAGAATTCTATGTGTTATGATTCATAAGGGGTTGGTCCTTAGAGGCACGTTTATTCCTACTTTGGGAGAGGAGAGAGCTGTGTTGCTGTCTCCTAACTTTGACTGGCTGTTGTTTCCTTTGAACCTGACTCTTTGGCTTTGCTCCTCAATTCTTCTTGGGGGTGCCCAGCGTACTCTCATGGACAGATAGTAGCTTTTCAGATTTCTAATACTTTGCTGCGAGCTGGCAATTGACGGCTTTCTCAATGACTTTGGCAGGGAATGGGAGGAGGGGAATGGGGCGGTAGTTCTTAAGTTCAGAGTGGTCTGCTGTGGGTTTCTTCAGAAGGGCACTGAGTTCGGCGTGTTTCCAGTTTTCTGGGAAGGTAGCGGAGTTGAAGGAGCAGTTGATGATATCATGGAGATGGGGTGCGATGATGGAGTCTGCTTTGTTAAAGATGTGGTGGGGACAGGGGTCGGTAGGTGAACCTGAATTGATGGAGTTCATTAGGCGGATGGTGTCTTCAGTGGTGATTGGGTTCCAGGCGCTAAGGTTGTTAGTGAGCGGTTCAGGTTTGGAGGTGGGTGGAGTGGACTGTTCTATGGAGATGTTCTTAAAGCTGTTATGTATGTCTGCGATTTTGTTGTAGAAGAAAGAGGATAGCGAGTCGCAAAGGTTTTGGGAGGGAGTGATGTCGTTTGAGGCTGCGATGGGGTTGGTAAATTCTTTGACGATGTTGAAGAGATCTGCTGTTATGGGCGTTGTTGTCGAGTCGATCCTTGAATGCTGATTTCTTGGTGGCTCGGATCAATTGGTGGTGTTTGCGGGTGGCTGCCTTGAAGGTGGTCAGGTTGTCAGTGGTTGGGTTTTTTCTCCATGTTTTTTCGAGAGTGCGGCATAGTTTCTTGGATTTCTTAAGGTTGTCGTTGAACCAGGGGGCCTTTTTGTTACCTTGTTTGATCTGGTGGTTTTTCAAGGGTGCTAATTCGTCAACGCTGTGAGTGATCCATTGTTTGAGTTTGGTGGCAGCTTCGTTTGGGTCCGATGAGAGGGCAGGAGGGTTTTGGTTGAGCGATGTGAGGAGTTGGTCGGTGGTGATTTTGTTCCAGTTTCCTCGAGGAATAGGTTGTGGGGGGTTGTGGGTCGTGGTGGTTTTGTAGCTGAAGCTGAAGCTGAAACCATCCGAGAATGCGTGGACAGGGGCGAGGAGGCCATGCTGGTTCTCCTCGACCTGTCCGCAGCATTCGACACGGTCTCCCACCCCATCCTTCTTGATCGCCTTAAGCAGATAGGCATCGGCGGCACTGCCCTCAGCTGGATTGAGTCGTTCCTCTCATCCAGAAGTCAAAGGGTTCTGTTACGTCCTTTTAAATCAGAGAAAAAACCTCTGTCATGTGGAGTGCCGCAGGGCTCCGCCCTAAGCCCCCTATTCTTCAATGTCTATCTGGCCCCCTTGGCTGACGTTGTGGAATCTTACGGAGTCAGGGTGGTCTCGTACGCTGACGACACACAGCTGGTGTTTTCCTTTCGGGACCACTCGGACTCCGCATTTCTCAACTTCCGCCAATGCCTTAATAACATCAGTGGCTGGATGACTACGAACCACCTCAGATTGAACGCAGATAAAACAGAGGTTCTGTTCTTCAATCAGAAAACCCCTATCCCGTCTGCTTGGTGGTGGCCTACGGCGCTTGATCCTGCCCCATCCCCGGTTCACTCGGCGCGGAATCTTGGCTTCCAATTTGATGACTCTTTATCATGCAAAACCCAGATCAATAAAGTTACTTCCGCCTGTTTTATGAAACTCCGCATGATAAAAAAGATCCTTCCCTATCTCCCCCTGGATTCCCGCCGCACAGTCACCCAGGCCCTCATCACGTCCCATTTGGACTATGCCAATGGTCTTTATGCAGGGGCTCCCCAGTACCTGATTGGCCGGCTGCAGATTGTCCAGAATGCTGCAGCCAGACTGATCGGTAATATCCCGTACCGTCAATCTGTCTCTGCATACCGGAGGGAACTCCATTGGCTCCCTGTGGCTAGCCGCATCCAGTTTAAGGTCCTCACTCTTACCTATCGAGCCGTCAACAACTTCGGTCCTACTTATTTAAAAAACCGGGTCTCGATATCCCGCTCCACCAGATCCTTGAGATCCAATGACCTTCGCCTCCTGATCTCGCCCCGTTTCAGACTGTCCAGAACCGGTGGCAGAGGTTTCAGTGTCATTGCTGCCAGACTTTGGAACTCCCTTCCACTTGAGCTGAGGTTCTGTCCCTCCGAAACCATCTTCCGAGCCAAACTTAAAACCTGGCTCTTCTCCGGACTCTAGCCTCCCCACTTCCTTCCTTTTTCACCTCCCCTCTTACTTGGTTGACCCTGGATTTTAGCGCCGGGACACCCCTTCGGGGGTAGCTGCGCGCTCTACAAACTCCATAAATAAAAATAAAAAAATAAATAAAGTGAACACATCTGTGGTCCGTCTAGTGGAGAGCTGTGGTGTGGTCGAAGAAGATGTGTTTGCAGGAGGTGAAGACAGAGTCGAGCGTATGTCCTGCTACATGAGTGGGGGTGTCAACAAGTTGTTTGAGTCCGAGATTTGCCAGGTTGTCCAGAAGGGTGGAGGTGTTTCTGTCGTTTTTCTTTTCCAGGTGGAAGTTCAAGTCTCCCAGTAGAATGTAGTTCTCGGAGGGGAGGGCATGTGGGCTGATGAAGTCAGTGATGTCTTCGCTGAATTGTTTACGGGTTCCTGGTGGTCTGTAGATGAGGGTGCCTCTAAGTGTGGTCCTGGGGTCGGTGTGGATCTGGAAGTGGAGGTGTTCGGCGGTTGCAAGGTTATCGTCGGAGCTAGTCGTGATTCTGATGGTGTTCTTATGGACGATGGCTATGCCTCCTCCTGTTTGGTTGGTGCGGTCCTTTCGGATGATCTTGTATGCGTCCGGGATGGCAATGGCTATGCCGGGTGCTGATGATGCGTTCATCCAAGTTTCTGTAAGGAAGGCGATGTCCGGTGACGCAGTGTCTAGTAGGTCCCAGAGTTCAGTGGCGTGTCTGTGGACTGAGCGGGTGTTCAGCACGATGCACTTCAGGTTGTTAGAGTCGGAGCTGTGTTTGGAGTTAGTGGAATTGGTGTGGGTCTTGATGCAGGCAAACTTGCAGGAGTGGCAGGCGAAGGGACCATGGGTATGTCCTGGGGCAGCTTCGTAGTATCGTGGAGTGCGTCCGGGGTTGAGGGCTAAGAGGGTGGCGGCGTCATACGTAATGCGGGAGGAGTGCGGTTTGCGGGAGCCAGGGGGTCTGGTGCTGGGCGCGGTCCAGTCGCGGACGGGCGCAGACGGGCTTACCATTGGCGCACCTTCTGCGCGCATTCAGCATTAGTCCACTGAACCACCAGACCCGGTTTCTTGAGTACCTACTGCGTTGGGCAGACACTGGACATCAAGTATTTTCGCATATGGCTCAGAAGGGAACTTAGATTAAACCTGGTGAGAGAATGATGGTAAAACATTAACATGGTTAGAAGAGAGGGCGCTTATATGGAACAAGCTACTGCTCTCTTTGGTGGGCAGAATCTCAGTTGCCAAGATGGTAACCCTCCCGAAATTCCTATATTTTGTATTAATATACCCATCCCACTCCCGAAACATTTCTTCCCTCAACTCAGGTCTAGACTAAGCAGCCTGACATGGGCGGATAAGTAACCTAGAGTCATACGGGAGGTACTTAAGCTCCCACTTGAGCTGGGTGGGCTACGCACACTAGATTTGGAGCTATACTACTACTGTGCCCAGGGCCAGTTTGTACATTTCTAGCCCCATCCCACACCGTTTCAGCAGCATGTTGCAGTGAGATGGACAATGTTGGGCCCTACCCACTGACAACAGTGGTGTTTGCCTATGAGATGCCCAGGTCTGAGGTGGACACGGTAAAAGGCCTGGGTCGGGTTTATCATCGTCGAGACAGAAGGCAAACCTAGATGGGCTCGTAGCTACTGCAATCCCCACCATACAGACTCCCTCTTGACCACCAACACAGGACCATAAAGTCTGCACCAAATTGAGGCCGTTGCAACTGACGACACTCGGGAAGCTTTTCCTAGACTGCACTTTTCTTTTGACACAAGACATAAGATATGACCCGGAATGCACCCCCTGGACATTTTCATGATTCACAGACTTTAAGCCACTTGTAAAATGGTATATAAAACATTTCCTGATGATCCCCCCACAAGGTTCCATGCAATGAAAACAATGCTAGGCTGCCATCCTCATGGTGGCTTAAAACTTGACCATATGCTACCATGCAGGATAAACAGTGCTAAATTTGCAAAAAATAGAAGTGCCAAGGCCCACTATGCCAGCCAAGACCAAGAGCCCTATCACAATATATCTAGACACGGAGTTGACAGACGAACAGTGGGTATGTTGTTGCACCCTGACAAGTGCAGTCTCGCCCAACTACTGCCTATGATTGTAATATCTTAAATACCTCCACAGAATGTGTGGTACTCCCACCATACTATTTAAAATGGATGATGCTCGCTGTGTAAGATGCAAAGCGCTGGATGCAGACTTTCGGTATCTATCTTAGAACTGCCTGGAGTAGAAGCCTTTTGGACATCAGTGTTTGAATGTATCCAAGACCACTGGATGAATAGTTCACCAATGTTTGCATGATTGGGATACATTAGGGATGTCCCAAAAGGAATCAGAAAGCTTAACAGCCCTTCTTCCCATTACAGCTACGAGACATATTGCAATGCACCGGGGAGGCGACCCATGCCTGGACTAAGTGTTGGTTACAGGATGCTGTGTACTGTCATGAAAAGCTTGAAAACTATTAAGAGCTCATCCCGCTCAAGTCGTGGCCGAAGGACATCTTGGATCCATTGGTCCCTTCATAAGCACTCAGACACCCTGGACTCTCTGGGCGATGCCACAATAGGGCCAGAGTCGAAAGGACCATTAGTGCACCGATGTTGGACATTGGACGAGCTGAGGAAGTTTCAAGGCTGGATCCCATACTGTACCTGGCAGCCCATTGGACACTGTCAATTGGGCAGCAAATTGTGCACCAGCGCAGAGGGAAATACGGTGCATTCCTGCCCTTTCTCAATGGTATAGGGCAGCACAGCAAGATGACCTGTGGCGCTGCCTTATGCCATTTTCTTATAAATTAGGCCAAGGGTGTCTGAACAAAGGTCAGTACCCACCTAACAAACAGCTATGACAGAGTGGGCAGAACGTTATCCTAAACACCTACGGACAGATTTACAAGCCCCTTGCTCAGCTGTAGCATCACTTTTTGTGATGCTCTGGCAGAGCAAACCATGAAAATATATTTATGAATAAAGTCACTTTGTGTGGCTTTGAATGGCCTCATAGATATGGAGTAAGGCACAGTAGTACAAATCGCTGCGTTGCCTTACACTGCCCTAGGGAGACGTTCCAGGGTTGTGGCAGAATTTTTCATGTATCGAGATTTACAATCCCATGTAAACCTGGAGATTTGCCAAAACTTTATGCTTCCCAAGGAAATTCTGTAACACACATAGAAAAACGAAAAAGCCTCCCAGAACTGTTTTTTGTGCAGGAAGGTGCCCCTTTCTGCACAAATACAATCCAACATGCAAATGGCACCAGCCCAGGGGAAAGGACCGGAATGCACTGCATGCCATAGATATTGTGCATTTCTGCACTTTCACTTTGACATAGGGCAGTGCAGCAAGGTGACTTGCTGAGGTGCCCCGTGCCAAATCCACATTCTTTTTGCACAGATTTGACTTCGACAGGGGCCCTTTATGAGAGTGGCTGACTTCCAGTGACCAATCTGACAGTGAGTACAGATACACAAGTCTGACATAGCTCTGTCCCTCTTGAACCAACAGTGGCCCTTTACCTTGTATATGGTACATTGTCACTCAATCAATAAATCTGTAGATTTGTAGAGCGCTACTTGTCACCCATGGGGGTATCCAGGCGCAGAAATGATAAAGAGCCTTGATACCGCCTCAGCTTTGCTGGAGTGTACATAGAATTCTGCCTCGGATTCCATGGACGTAAATTCACCAAAATGCCAGCGGAACTACAAGTGACCTCACCTGACCTTGCTGACATCATCACAAGGCTGATCTCTTGGCTCTCCCTCAGACAGACCCTCAACAGCTTCCTGTTTGAGCACTGAGGTAAGAGGCTGGTATGGAAAGACAGGAAGTAAACAGGATTCCAAGAGCCCTGCGTAGTTCCTGCTCCGGCCACTGCCCTTCATGACAGTAGCAAGGGCAGTGCCTGGATAACATATGCCACCCCCCCTCAACCCCTAATTAATGGCCATAAAGGAATCTGACTGGAGCTGAAATATCGTTTACTACAGTCCTTCTAATAAAATAAAGAACCTGGCGGAACTCTAAAAGTCAAATCTTGAATTATGCTCATGGCTTGTTCTGTGTGTAGCTGCGTTCCTCGAGTGTTACTGGGTTGTATTTTGAATTTTGCTTTCGCCTTGTTCAAGGTCGGGTACGGGTTTATCAAAAAAGTTTATAAAATAAAAGGTCAGGCTGCAAGATTTAGACGCAGTACGGCACACTCAGTGATAGTTACATTGCGCAATGCCCAGGACCCGTCGCATGCCCAGCTCCCCAGTGACGCACCGTATCATGTCGTAACTCTCTGACAGAAATGTGTGAGATGCCTCTTGAAACGCCGCTGACGCGCCTACGCGTGTTACTGACGTCTGTGATTGGTGCTCTTTTAATTAAGACCCAGACTCTGAGCCGTCATTATTATCACGGCCAATTATTCTCTACGTCATGTAAACGAGGTGGCACCGACGTTATGAAGGGCTTACATTATGTGGAGAAGGGCTTACTTTGTAGAATTGCCTTATAATACAAACACCGTAGCCAACAAACATGTTTATTTCTGAAATAGCTGCTGAGTATAAGGGGTCAGTTACCAACCGGGTGCGTTTCCGGTGTCTCCAGCTCCCATGGGGCATTCATTGGTCAGTCTTGGTTGTGGGAGAGAGGAGAGGGGAGCTATGCTGCCAATTACAAGACTGTGGGGAATAACTCGGCAATCGGTGTTTCTGTATGAACTCCTCTACGTTTTTTTTTAAGTTCAAACTTTTTGGCTTCAGAAGTATAGATAAGGGGAAAAAAAGTCTGATACAAAGTCGGAGGTATAAGCACACTGCACAGCAAGGTATAGAGCATTATACAATTTGTTGGAGAACTACGTTGCATACAATCCAGTGTTTGAAGCAGGGTTTACAGTAATGGGGTGGCTGGCTGAGGGGTTACCAATGGTAGAGGTAGACCCACGTCTGGGTAAAACACGCAGGGGAATCCAATGTGAGGCGGAGAGAGATAAAGGGCCACTGACTGGTAAAAGATGTGAAACCAGAGGATGCAGAAATCTAGAACAGAGAATAAAACGAGGAAGATAGGAAGATAGAAACTAGAGCAAGCGAGAGCGGGCCTGCGGGGTGGGGGAAGAGGGATGACCCCTGTAGTGAAACAAAGTCTGGGTGTGATGGGTGAGGGTAGGTCAGAGAGGCGTAGAATAGGAGTGAGTGGTATTCACTCTGATGTTAGAGATATGAGGATGAGATGTTGCCTCTGGTGGGTGGGGGCTATAGTGGGTCCACTTTTTTTCGAGGGTGTCCCGTAGACTGCACTTATACATGAAATTGTCGGCACTTCTGGGGATGCATAAGATGTTACACCATCCCTTGAACTGGACTTCTGTGGCGGATTTCAACTCTAGTAGAACAGGTTTTGCACTGAGGGCTAGCATGGGGTCGAGTAGAAGCCAATCTTGTAGAGATAGGTTGATGTTTGGGAGGTGCGCCGCTAGGACTAATGCAGAAGTCAGTAGGGTCAGGGAGAAGTGGATTTTGAAGATGTCTTTGATAGTTTGTTGTATCATCGACCATAGCGGGTGGATCATTTTGCATGGGAAGAACATGTGTTCAATCGCCCAAGTGGATTCCTCCCAGTGCCAGCATTTGTCTGTTTGTAGTATACCCAGTTTGTGGAGCCTAGGTGGGGTCCAATAGGATATGTGAATTGACAACAATCTGGATTGTGCTATTGTCAGTGAGATTCACGCTTGGAAAGGAGAATGCCAGATTCTTTGCCATGTTTGAGTCGTCGTAGTGTGATCTCAGATCCTCTGGTATGTGAGGAGCAGTGGTGGCTTTTACGGATTGGGGCGAATGTAAAAATAAATAAAACGTACCTTATTGCCGCCGCGTCTTTCCAGTCTCTCCTCCATGTCAAGACTCTGCTGCAACAGGAACCAGGACACACCCAGGCCAATCACAACACTGCAATGCAGCTCAGTTAGTATCTTCTGGTATGATGATGATTATTGATTACACTGTTTTTCTTTGTAGAGTGGCCCCTGATGAAGAGACTGATACGTCCAGAAATGCATCGGGCATTCATTTGAAAGTTACAAGAATAGTGTTTATTGATAACTATGTCAAACAAAGGATTGTTCTATATATGAGTATTAATTATGCATTTCATTAAATGTTAATTTTTCATTTCATGTATGATTCATCATTGTAAATAATATTTGCAATGTTATAATCTTTAAAAACAGAATTGGTTGCAAAAAAGAAAATTTAATTTGTATATATTACAGTTTATATTGTTTACTGTGGTAAAAATTAGGGAGCCAGAGCTTGACTCAGTGAATAGTGCACAGTGCATCCAAGTTTCAATACTTGTAATAGCACCTGTATAGTACGGATGTATGACGTTACAACACATACTTTTACCATGCATGCCTTTACAACGCGGTATTTACAACGAAAACCTTTACAACGCATAGTGCTTTGGGGCGCTGGAAAGTGAATAGTTTAATTTACTATTCCAACTCCAGTCTCCGTGGACACTAGGGAAGGTGTTGGATAGTAAATTAAACGTATTCCCTATCCTAGAGCGCCCCCCAGCGCAATGCGTTGTAATGGTTTGCGTTGTAAAAGTTGCGTCGTAAAGGCACTGCGTTGTAAAAGTTGCATCGTAAAGGATGTTTCCCGTATAGTACAGCACACATACAAAGTGGGAAAAGGTAGGAGAAATAAAAGCATTTCTCCTTTTTAACGCCAGATTCAAAGTGCTATTATTTTTGTCACAAAACCCTATCTACTATTGTTAGTAGATAGGATTTTGCATCAACAACCATGGACAGTTGTATGATAATGCTCATGTACCACCAATAGAATGCCCTTCTTGACGCAGAGTAGCGCAAAGCAGTGCTATGAGCTGCTTTGCATTACTTTGAGGAAACTTTCCGGTGGAAAGCAATTAAAAAAACGTTTTGCACAGGTATATGTCACGTTTGTGATGCAAAACCAGTGCAAAATGTTTGTTAATCTGGGCCCATGTCTGAAAGTAAAAAGTTTCCCCGGGATAAACCTGGTCCCTGTATCTGACATGCGCTCCACTGCGCTTAGCTTTAAACCTACCCTGGTCTGGGTCAAAAACAACAAGATGACCATGGTTTGCGCTTAACACTTTTTGGTGCTATTTTAAACATTAAAGTTTAAACATTTATAACTCTGGTTCAACTAATTGGGTTTTTGTTGTTCTTGTGTCATTTTATTAATTATAACTTATTCAATTTTTCTAAATTATTTTGGGATTCTTCTTGCAGGGTCGGACTGGGACATAAAAGAGGCCCCAGCACCAAAAAAAAGTAGCCCCTGTTAGCAGTACCAGTGGTGAGGAGCGTGAAAAGCTAGGTCCTCGGGCATGGTGGACCTTTTGATGAATGTGTGACTACATAGGACACCACCCCCTCCTTGACCAGATTACCAGTATCCCCTAAAATATATGGTTGACCTACTAAAATAGTTTGAAACTCAGATATGAATCACCTGGGTTTTTGGTAATCCTGGTGTATTACCACATTGGGAAAATTGAGCCTATATTCTAGCTTTAGGGACCCTAGTGCCCGGTTGAATGCCCCAGACCAGGTAGGCTACTTACTCTGGGCAGAAACATGTTGGCTAGTATAAGACAGGTTTGAGCCATTGTTCTCGGTTTACCCGTCCGTTATAGTGTTTTTAGATATACCTAGAGTCCTCACTAATAAAGGTGACAACCAAGGAACTCTAAGGTATTTTTAGATTATCTGGATCCCGCTTTGTTCAGTAGTTTTATTCAAGAACTCCCTCTAACGCCAAGTCTTCGAGGAGGTCGAGTCCACTGTGTCCTACTAGAGTGGGGAGAGGATGATGATGCTGAAGAATGACACTATTATGTGTGTTAGGCTTCCTCTACCATAAAGGGTGGCTTTCCTACTCAGCCTGACAAAAGTCTTGTTATGTCTATTTGGTGCAAGTGCTGAACTCTTTCCTAATGTTTAGGAAGCTGTTTTCCTTGCGATTTTCTTGCCTTCTTATGCATTGGTGAGCTCCAGTACCTTTTTTGTGATGTGCCCTCTTAGCAAACCAGTTAGCTACATTCTGGCCTCATTTGCAAATCAAGTCAGTTTTTAACTTGTAAAGACATGCTGTTTGTGTTTTTTTTAAGGTTTTGAAGATCCCATGCAGTTGTGTTTTCTGCAGGCAATGGCTGTGGTACTATCAGGGAAATCTACAGTAAAAACTGGCCCAACAGACCATAAACCAATCCCACAAACTGCTAAAAAAACAGCCACCACACTGACCTGTCAGACCAGCCCATCCAGCACTACTTGGTTGCCTCATGGACCTTGTTTTGTGGTGTGTTTTCACTTCATTACTGTTTGAGTACTGCAGAAATACTTTGCACATTCCCTTGAAGTTAAGCCTGACTGCTTTGCTTCAAGCTACCAGAGGTTTAGGCAAATCATAATTAGTTACTTTTATGGTTAACCCTGACAAGGATTGTGTTTATTATTTGAGGAGGTTTCCCACCCCCATCAATTAATAATCTAATCTCTGAAAGTCACAAAATTGAGCTTCGTAAATATGTTTTGTTATAATTTAATTGTAATTGTTAAGTCTTTGACTTACAAAATCATATCCCAGTTTCACTAATTTTAGCCCAATAAAGAACAGCTGTTACTACTACCCAATTTGTTTTAACTACATGACTTGTGGCATGAGTTCATTTCCACATTAATTAAACTTAAACAGGAAGTAGTTAGACTCCTGTAATAATGCATTCTGTTCCACAGAGCCTCACAGGGAGTGTTGATTCAGCAAAAGCCAGTTCTTCCTGTGTTCTTACATAATCAGACCTCACATGAAATAAAACACACCTTAAAAGAAAGGATGGCCAAAATGTACATGCAGCACTCAACATTTAATATGATTCACTGTTACAGCAACATGACTATTCAGGAGTTAATTGACATTGTATTTACCACTTTGAGATACAGGTGATTCGCTCATGCTGTTCCATGGTGAATCCAAGTGCAAGTTGTCTGAGATAAACTGCACAGCAGCGAGGCTGAACACACAAACAGGAGCTTCACCCAGGTTGAGATTTCAATCTCAGGATGTCAAACCCACGGATCATACGTTGTTATGATATCTCTGAACAGAATCTTCTAGAAGGACAGTGCGCCTGATGGGTATCTTAGTCAGTGTGATTTGAGGTGTGAGTTGGAGATCTCCCAAAGATAATGAAGACCACCCAGCTAAAAAGAAGAAGGTGCCAGGCGTGCCTGTGAAAGGCATGGCCATATACTGAAAAGTAAGCAACTTTCTTGTAGCCCTTCACATATTCCTGTAGAAAGAGCTCGACTAAAGCCCCATTTGAGCGTTAACTCGAGCCCATGCATAGCAGGGCTGGACTGGCCATAGCGGGCACCGGGCGTTTCCCCGATAGGCCGCTAGGGTGGGGGCTGGTTTTGGGCCCCTGGGGGCCGTTTTTGTTACCGGGGGTCGGCAATATCGCCCCGCGGTAACAAAATCGGCCAAAACTGGCCCTCGCAGACTGCTGGGCTGCAGACCCTCTCACCCTGGGGGAGAGGGGGGGGGGGGGCAGCTGAGCAGTTTGCCAGGGCCGGTTTCTGCTCCCAGTCCAGCCCTGATGCATAGCTGCAATGTGTGACACCTTCAACCAGCAGCTCATTTACCATTGAAAGAAGGGGGCTCAAAAATCCCAGCTTGCAAAGTGAGGTGGGCTAACAAGTACAACTGGGAAAAGATATAAAATGAATGACATGGGGCAGTTTGTAGGGTTGGCAAAGGTCTTATCTATGCCCCCGAGGGTATTTGGGAACTTTAGCTTACTTTGGGGCATATTATCAAAAACAGCATTAAAATTATTACTGCTTAAGCGGCAGGAAACTGCTGCTAAAGAGGCGATAATGGGCTTCATAATATGCCCCTAAGAATTCCCATAGAAGCCCATGTTCACACCAGAACATTGGCATTCACAAGGGCATATTATCAAGCCCATTAAGCCCATTATCGCCGCTTTAGCGGCACTTTCCTGCCGCTAAGGGGGCGATAATTTTAACGATGTTTCTTGACTATATGCCCCTATATTTTTAAAAATACTCCTGTGACCAGTATTCTCTATAGAAGTCTATATTTCATTTCTTTCAAAACCAGCATTTTGTGTTTTTTAAGTAAATTAATGTAAATCTTTTAAAACCTTTTTTTAGGGGGTGTGAAGCTTTTTTTGTTACTTTGGGGAAACTATATTTCCTTTTTTTTATTTATTGTTCCGAAATGGTTTTTTTGCCGATTATTGGCTCTTAGAAATGTTGCCTTTTAGCTTTTTATTTTTCTACCAACTTGCATGCGACAACTAGATCTTCAGCAGAAGGCGACCTCCCAAAGCCTCCTTGACAAAGTGGCTAGACAGGGACGAGTATTCGAGGCTTAGCCCAAGAAAGGTGTTTTAGGGTGAGTCTAGGTGAAGTGCAGCACAATTGTCAGAACTGCAACAAGGAAGTGAATGTCCAGTCAAAGTGAGAGAGAGTGTTGGAATGTTTTATTAGTACCTATGAAAATACATAGGGCCATTATGGGAGTACCATTGAAGTGGGAAGGAATCATAAGCATGCTGTGCAACAGAAAGTGAAGGTTTGTTATTATTAATCGCGCCCTTTAAACAATGAGTGAGTCAAATAAATAACACATCACAGCAAAGCCTTCTTTACCTGGCTAGCAATTACATCACTTGCCACCACTAAAGACTGGATTATTAAACTTAAATCATTTTATTTAGCTCCATATTTCCCCTTTTGGCTTTTATTTCTATTTGGTCAAATAGCTCCTTGGAATAAAAACAAAGTTAAATCCTACTAACTAGTGCAATCAAGAGAAAGGATAAAACAAACATTACAAACAGATGTTTGAAACAAGTGCTCAACGAGCTCAGCTGTTCATTGTAGTTATCCATAATACTGTTGGAGAGAAGGAGGGTCTACTTTTAATATTGCAGTTTGAGAACTTAAACTATGGGGCTTATTTACAAGTCTAGTGCGCCACCGGACGTCACTCTTATGATGTTCCGGCATTGCACTGAGCTTACCTATGTCTATAAGGACACGTAAAGCCACCCTGCATGTCTTTTCATGGCTTCGTAGATATGGTGCGAGGCAACACAGCACAAGTCGCTGCGTTCCCTCATCCTGTGGTAGGGAGGTGTGCCTTGAACATAACACCCATGGCATTTGACACATTCCCAGACTTACAACAAGCTGTAAATCGGGGAATGGGTCAAAAACCTACACCTCCCCGGGGGTGGCATAAGGGTTGTTTTTGTGATGGAAGGTGTCCCTTCCGCCACAAAAACAATCTGATTTCAATGCAAACACCCATGCACCTTGGACAAACAGCAAAATCCCGCTTGACCTGTACCTCGTTCTAACTCCCTGATCAGTGCTAATGGTTCTGGCCCAAATTTGTTCTACTCAGTATGCATACTCACTTGTCAAACATAGTTTGTTCTTTATTTCTTATTCTACATTATGCTTAATATCACCAAAAGATACATTTAACAATAATCCACAATTAGTTTCACATAGTTTTGACATGTTATTCCATGGATGGCTTTGATGACGTCCAAAATATTTAACACATTCAACACATTAAAATTGAAGATACAATATCCATTCTCTCTTAATCACATCCACCACCTCTCATATTCTCCATACACACCGACCCAGACACTCTACACATACATGAAAACAAAATACAACGGGGAAATAGTTTTGATTTTAGCAATTGTAGTGTTGTGAGCTGGAGTTAAATCTCATAACATTTTCAACACACATTTTGGTGTGGAAACTAATTTCGTCCAACCACCTTCTTCAGGACCACACTACAATACAACTGCTTCAAGAAGTGGTCAGTGGGGGAAATCTAGAAAGGGGATACAAAAAAAGGCAGTCAAAACCACAGCCTTACAAGGATAAATCCTTAAAGGTTCCATTTTGAAAAAAACATTTCTCTGGAAAAAGTCCAAAGGAACTATAATGCAAAATCAGCGTGGAACTAATCATGCCACGCCAATGTGAGGTAAAAAAAAAAGAGCCCCATAACTCAAACCCTAAGTGCTCTGAGTGCTATATGCAAAGCATATTTCTATTTAAGAAGAGAAAGAGTATTTAGACATGGCAAGAGACAGGGATAGAAAGGCAGAATCCTGAGGTTATCTTGTCATGCACTCTCTCTCATAGTATTTGTCTGCACCATCCAGTGGCGTAGCAAGGGGGGTCCACCCCGGGCAGCACTCTTTTTGGGGGCGGCGGAGGTGAGTTAGTCGTGTCTTATGACTACCACCATCACCTGCCCCCTGAGCATAAGTCTTCTGTGGGACGTCTCCCCCTGAACAAGTCAGCTGTCGGCAGCCAACACCCCCCCAGCTCTTACCTGAAATAATTACCTCTTATTTAGAACTCCCTAATCAGGACAGAAGTCTCCCCAACCTTTTGAACAGTAAATCGTGATTAGATTCTGTAAAGTCCTCTTTTAAAGACAGATAGTCCTGGTCCTATTATGAGGGCCATTCATGTAAAGAGGCAGCCCAACAATGATCAGTCATACGCCCCCCATGGGAGTACGGAAAGGTTCCTAGCTCCTTATATAGCTTAGCAAAGGGGGGATGTGATTATCGGCTGGAGAACAAATCAGTCTGAGGCTAAACAAATCTATGATGATGTAAAGATATGGTTGCCTGTAGATGCTTTCACCTAGGTACCCAGCGTGCTGAAAGTAGTAGTATATGTCTGAGAGCGCACATGGTGCAAAGGTGCCTGCATTGGTGCATGACAGCCATCTGTGCGCCAGTGCTGTGAAAGAGGACATGAATGTGCAGTATCTCATTGATATGGCACATTCATGCGCTGTATCTCATAGATATATGCAAAAACAACAGTTGATGGACAGAATGCAGAACAATGTCATACATTCACCCCAGTACAGAGATCTGGGCCTAAATCCATCGTTTTTTTGCACTCCACACCACCCCAGTTCAGACATGGCCATATGCAAATCAGCCTTGACCCTGTGCCTCATGGGAATAGTCCAGCCCGAACTGCCAAGCCATGTCTTTCCTGGGCCGAAATCAAGCATCCTAGAACCGGTTTCTGGCTATCAGCCGTCTTCAGCCAGGATAGCTTGACTCCAGTGGTGTGGAGAGCATGGGACTCACGTCTGAGCATACCCATCCCACCCGGTCCCAGGATGCTTGTTTCCTGTCCAGGGAAGACATGGCTTGGCAGTTCGGGCTGGACTGTTCCCAGGAGGCACAGAGTCAGACTGATTTGCATGTGGCCATGTCTAAACTGGGGTGGCTGAGTGAGCTAAAGAATGGTGATGGATTAAACCCAGATCAGTTGACTGGGGGTGGGTGTTTGATTTGCTGAAACGCTCCGCCCATCACCCCCTTTTGTAACGCTTTGTTCGCCTTAAGTTGGCAGGGTATGCTCAGACGTGAGTCCCTTGCTCACTTGGCCACTGGATTCCAGATAGCCTGGCTGATGAGGATTATGAATCCGAAACCAGCCACAGGATGCTTGTTTCCTGTCCAGGGAAGACATGGCTTGGCAGTTCGGGCTGGACTGTTCCCATGAGGCACAGGGTCAGACTGATTTGCATATGGCCATGTCTGAACTGGGGTGGCTGAGAGAGCTAAAGAATGGTGATGGATTAAACCCAGATCAGTTGACTGGGGGTGAGTGTTTGATTTGCTGAAACGCTCCGTCCATCACCCCCTTTTGTATCGCTTTGTATCTCATAGATATGGCACATTCATGCGCTGTATCTCATAGATATGGCACATTCATGCGCTGTATCTCACAGATATGGCACATTCATGCGCTGTATCTCATAGATATGGCACATTCATGCGCTGTATCTAATAGATACGGCGCATTCCTGCACTTTTCTTTTGATGTAGGGCAGCGCAACAGGAAGGCTTGCGGTGCTGCTCTATGCCAAAAATAAGCAAATGAGGCCCTATGATCTTATACAGCAGACTAAACACCATTGTAACAAATGAAATATAGTAAACATGTTGAAGAATTGTCAAATAATATTAGACAGAAATGTGTTGTGCTGTAATAATAACATGTTTTATATAACACTACCTCCTACACTTCTGCCATTTCAATGGCTGTAAATAATGAATTATAATTACCCAGTTAATGGTACCCATATTAACAATTTACGGAAGGACGAACGCTGAGTCATTCCTATCCAGATGAGTCAGCGTTCCCTGCCCATATCGGAATTCATGACTTCTGCTGCTACAAGCTGCTCAGGAAACCCAGCAAGCTTCGGGTTCTGCTCTCACCTTGTGCCCGTGTTTGGTTGCAATCTAGGAATCGATTGGGCGACATATTTTAAAGATGAATACCGATAAGACTGAGCTCTACTTTGCAACCCACCGATAACAGTGCCAAAGGTTCAATCCCTGGGAGTGCCTTTGATGAGGATTTGTCATTCTCTCAGCGTATCCCTTTAGTGGTGAACTCCTGCTTTTGACTACTGAAGACACCTAGGAAATGTACCATTCCTTTCTGGTTGGTAAATCTGAACTTGGGGTATTCATTAGCTGCCAATGGGTCAAAGAATTATGGGTAAGTCTCTCTGCCTGACTCATTGTTGTCCACAAATATCCTTGAACAATCTGTTCTCAGGTTCCCAGGATTCTGCTCCATTACGTTCTCCTGCCCCAGGGTTATGGAACAACCTCCCAATTTCCGTATTTCCATAAAGACAAATGATAAACCATCTTGCCGTTAGGAAAGCAATCAAATATTTTCTGTTTTGATAATTATGGTGCTGGTTGACTTATAGCTCGAAGCCACTTGATGATGTATGACGAAGTTAATAAATAAACAAATCAAATTGATACGTTTTTGCAGATTTAGCAATAAATCTGCCCGCGTTATTAGACTATCGAAAGACTGCCAAGGTGCAGCCTTAGCTAACTTACCAACCCAAGCCAGTGACCCACGAACCTCCCACGCTTTATTTGTGAATGGTCCAGTATGGCATTGATCAGTCCTGTGAGACTACAGGATTTTCGTATTATTAATGAGTTCTGAAACTCCTTTACCCATGGATGGAAGCACAAGATATCCATACTACATATTTAAAAGGCATTATTAAAATGAATGCACTAACCTTGTGCATGGAATATGAATATATGTAACTATAAAAAGAAACGAAACAGTGGCAAAAATATATTTTTCAAAACAGTGTATTGAAAAGAATTGCATCATTTTGATTGTGTTCAAATGACAATCATTATATCAAAGCATTAAAGGATGAAATTATTCTTTTGAAGCCAAGCCCTCCCTTCTAGGCTCTAGCTAAGCTTTATTATCATCAAAGCTCCCATCTGAGTTTTTAGGTGGCTTCTAACCCGCGTACTTTTGCCGAATAAAATAATTGTTTTCAATCAGCTTCTGTGCTTTGAGAAGGTCACTGTCTGTCTCAGTTATGGCATTATCAAGTTGAGAAATATGCAGATAAAGGCCTGGCTCCAGAGAGTGGGGGCCTTCACTGAAGATGTCTGCAGTACATAGCTCGAATAACGCTCACAGGAAAGCTGTCTCTCACTAAATATGTGTTTGCGCTAGACTTAAAAAACACTGGAGCATATTACCAACAACTAGCGATAATTATCGCTATGTTGGCTTAGCAGCAATATTATTATCGCCGAGCTCCGCCAATTTTTATCGCAGATAAACCTTGCTATTATCAAGGTTTATCTCAAAAGCGATAAAAATTGGCCGAAATGCATGAATATCACTGAAAAGTCAGCGATATTCATGCATTACCCAGCTAATGCTCTTAGCCATGTTATCCACCTACCATTGGATAACATGGCTAAGAACTGTTCTGGGCAAGCGTTAGCTTTTGGAGATATTCGCGCTTAGCGCGAATATTTCCAAAAGTAGGTAATAAGAGATAGCGATGTTAGCGACTGCCTCCAGTCGCTAACATCTTGGCACGCCTACTTTGCATCTCATTAGCGATAAATATCGCTGACATGCAAAGCGGGCCCCAAGATGATCGCTATCTCCTACTAGCTGTCGCTAACTGGTGTTAGCGACAGCTAGGTAATAGGGCGATAAAATTATCGCCGCTTTATCGGGAAAAATTCCTGCTAAAGCGGCGATAAGGCCCTTGGTAATATGCCCCACTGTCCTGAGTATTATGAAAAAGCTATTCATGATTAATGATGAAAAACATAAGAATTAGTATATGAATCCTGCAGCACCGTCGCAAAAATATACTACACGTTTTGAATCACATTAAAACATATATGTCTGCAATAAATGCTTATAATAAATCAAACTATATATACATGTTGTTAGAAATTGGGTTTCTGGTTGGCAAAGGTATGCACCCAATAAATTAACGTGTGCTCGCCCTATAGCTTGGCACAGAGCAGTCAGGCTTAACTTACCAGGCAATGTATAAAGTATTTGTGCAACACATCAAACAATAACACAGTGAAAATACCTCAAAAAGACTCCACACCAGTATAGAAAAATAGATCATGATTTTATAAACATTCAAGCCCAAAACGACAAAAATCCAATAAGTAGAAGTCAAGATATGAATTTTTAAAGATTAAATGCAAAAATAGTGCTTAGAAGCAGTAAGAGCATAAAGTGTTAAGGTTGCACTGGACGAGGACAAAGTCAAGAGTTCAGGCTGACCACGATGCAGCGCAGGCCGGATACAGGACCCACGCAGTCCCTACTGAGCAAAAGTACCTTAATCCTGGTCGCACCCAACAAGATGCGGGGTGCAGCCTAACAACGCACCAGTGTTGATCCTGCAGTTGAGGAGATGCACAGATTTTCTCCATGCAATAATGGCGATGCGCCGGTTCCAAAGACGAAGCGCTAGTTCCAAGATGCGCTGGTTCTGAAGACAATGCACCTGGGGCCTCATTTATGAAAAGTGACGCATCGCTGCGTGAAAACAGCGATGCGTCACTTTTCACTGCGCACTCCTTGCGACACCAATGATGCGTCATATTTAATGTATGACGCATCATGTCGCAAGGACTTACAGATACGTCAGTATTTCTGACGTATCTGTAAGCGCAAAAATGACGCATTGCTGGAGTGTGTCACAAAAGTGACGCAACTCCAGCAATGCGTCCTTTCACATGGAGAAAGCCCCATGTGAAAGGGCTTGCGTCAGTCTTACGCCTGCTGTGAGGCAGGCGCAAGATTTTGACGCAACAGCATCCTTAAAGTGACGCAGTGAAATCTCATAGATTTCACTGCGTCACTATTACGAGGCTTTTTGCAGGGGAACACCCCCTCTGCATACATTATACCTGACGCAGGTATAATGTGGCGCAGGGGTTTAAAAAGTGACGCATCTACCTAGATGCGTCACTTTTTAAATATGGCGCAACAAGGCGCATATTTTACGCCGCTGGTGCATCACAAAAAGTGACGCACCGGCGGTGCAAAACTGACGCAAGGCCTCATAAATAAGGGCCCAGGTTTCTCCACGCAGTCGAAGGGATGCGTCGATCATCCTTCTGTAGTGCTTGCGTGGCGGTGGTTTTGATGCAGCAGATCCAATAGGGAGTGTGACTTCAAGGAAGGGTCTTTAAAGTACACAGATGTCCTTTCTTCCTGCTCTTGTTCCATACTCACTACAGGAGAGTATGCAGTCCTTTGTGTGTGGACAGGGCCCAGCCTAATCAGGTGGAAGTGTGAGGCTGTGCCCAGCTCCTCACTCCCTCCCTACCAGGAAGATGCATGGAGTCACACCGATCCTTCCTTTTTGTGTGGCTGGTTGGAGGGAATACACAAGGTGAACTTTCACCCAGTCCAGCCCTTTGATCAGAGACAGGTTGCAGACACCAAATGGCTAAAAGCAGAAAAATGCCTGCTTTTCTAAAAGTGACTTTTCAGGATAGTAATGGCATATCCAACGTCACCATTAAAGAAGATTTATCATTACTATTCCATAGGTATTAAACATGACAACTCTACCTTCTCTCAACTAGGAATTACAGCTTATTAAATGTTATAAAGAATTTCCACTGTTAACCTATGAGAGGGGTAGGCCTCTCAGTAGTGAAAAACGAATATGGGGGTTTTTCACAACCAGGACATGTAAACCTTAAAAGCACATGTCCCAACTTTTGATTACACAGCACTCTGCCCTTTGGGCTACCTAGGGCCTACCTTATGGAGGAATTATATACAATAAAAGGTGAGAGTAAGGCTTGGCAAGGGGTTTTAAATGCCAAATCGACATGGCAGTGTAAAGTGCTAACACAGGCACTGCAGTGGCAGGCCTGAGACATGTTTAAGGGCTACTTCAGTGGGTGGCACAATCAGTGCTGCAATCCCCCTAGTGCCATCATTTAATTTACAGACCCTGGTTACATATAGTAGAGTGTGCTAAGGACTTACAGGTAAATCAAATGTGTCAATTGTTGATAAGTCAATCAAACCATGTTTAGGGGAAGGGGCATATGCAGAGTCCTAAGGACAACAAAAAGGAATCAGCAAATATATGCGGCAAATAGGCTAAACGTTTGGGGAAGACCGCTCTAAAGATGACAGGTCTGACACGTGCACTGGAATACATGAAATATGAACAATTAATACACCACCAACCTATATTAAAGCAAAGGTTATATAATATACATATGCACAGGAATACATAAATTTATGAAATGCAGAAAACGCAAACCATACCTTAAAATCAAATCAAGCAAATCAAGAGTATCCACTGTGTGCTAAGTCTCATGCAAGAGGTGCTCTTTCTGATCTGAACTCTGTCTTTGAAGAGGTCCTTTTTAGGTCTCGCCTGTCAATGCGCTTGCACATTGAGCTTGCGAGATATATTGGGGCTTAACCAGAGCTTAACCATCGGGCGATTTGATGCTGTGCCCGTGAGAAGCAAGCTCAATGCGCAAGCGCATTGACCTAAAAAGCGCGTGCACATGAAAGCCAGCCATCTGTTGCTTTCCCAGCGTGGTGCCGCCAGCAGCTTCACTTGAAAGGCATCCGCTCCGCCCCCTGCTGCATCAAAGGCTTTCATTTCGCACTTTTCACGGCCTCCGGGCCGTGTCACATTTCTCCTCCCCCTCCCCACACCAATGCCAAGAGCTTGTCTCTCTTCTAGCGTACCGGCATGTTTATTTTTCCGCTGTTTTAGCTAAGCTTGTGTTTATCTGGTGTTTCGTGCGCCTGTTGGGTTGATTGTTAATCTTGAATTGCTTTCCATCTACAAAACCAACACTCGCTGTGATCTTTTTACCGCTGCTTTTAAATTCTACGTTTTTAATAGAAAATGAATGTTTTGAGGTTTACCAGGCTTTCATTTAGAAGCACAATTCTGCTTACAATTGACCGATTCACTCTTTTTCTCAACATTTGCAAGACGATGCTTATTGTATGTGAATGCTTGATAAGTAAATGTTTCATATTTAGCCCTACATCTAATTTTTATATGCAGTTTTATATCCCGTGAACTCGCACACAAGGTATCGTAGCTCTTTCCCTTCTAACGTACCGGCTTGTTTATTTTTCCGCTGTTTTAGCTAAGCTTGTATTTAGCTGGTGTTTCGTGTGCCTGTTGGGTTGATTGTTAATCTTGAATTGCTTTCCATCTACAAAACCAACACTCGCTGTGAACTTTTTACCACTGCTTTTAAATTCTGCGTTTTTAATAGAAAATGACTGTTTTGAGGTTTACCAGGCTTTCATTTAGAAGCACCATTCTGCTTACAATTGACCGATTCACTCTTTTTCTCGACATTTGCAAGACGCTGCTTATTGTATGTGAATGCTTGATAAGTAAATGTTTCATATTTAGCCATACATCAAATTTTTTTATGCAGTTTTATATCCCGTGAACTCGCACACAAGGTATCGTAGCGCTTTCCCTTCTAACGTGCCGGCTTGTTTATTTTTCCGCTGTTTTAGCTAAGCTTGTGTTTAGCTGGTTTTTCGTGCACCTGTTGGGTTGATTGTTAATCTTGAATTGCTTTCCATCTACAAAACCAACACTCGCCGTGACCTTTTTACCGCTGCTTTTAAATTCTGCGTTTTTAATAGAAAATGAATGTTTTGAGGTTTACCAGGCTTTCATGTAGAAGCGCCATTCTGCTTAAAATTGACCGATTCACTCTTTTTCTCGACATTTGCAAGACGATGCTTATTGTATGTGAATGCTTGATAAGTAAATGTTTCATATTTAGCCCTACATCTAATTTTTATATGCAGTTTTATATCCTGTGAACTCGCACACAAGGTATCGTAGCTCTTTCCCTTCTAACATACCGGCTTGTTTATTTTTCCGCTGTTTTAGCTAAGCTTGTATTTAGCTGGTGTTTCGTGTGCCTGTTGGGTTGATTGTTAATCTTGAATTGCTTTCCATCTACAAAACCAACACTCGCTGTGAACTTTTTACCGCTGCTTTTAAATTCTGCGTTTTTAATAGAAAATTAATGTTTTGAGGTTTACCAGGCTTTCATTTAGAAGCACCATTCTGCTTACAATTGACTGATTCACTCTTTTTCTCAACATTTGCAAGACGCTGCCTATTGTATGTGAATGCTTGATAAGTGATTGTTTCATATTTAGCCCTACATCTAATTTTTTTATGCAGTTTTATATCCCGTGAACTCACACACAATGTATCGTAGCGCTTTCCCTTCTAACGTACTGGCTTGTTTATTTTTCCGCTGTTTTAGCTAAGCTTGTGTTTAGCTGGTGTTTCGTGCGCCTGTTGGGTTGATTGTTAATCTTGAATTGCTTTCCATCTACAAAACCAACACTCGCCTTGACCTTTTTACCGCTGCTTTCAAATTCTGCGTTTTTAATAGAAAATGAATGTTTTGAGGTTTACCAGGCTTTCATTTATAAGCACCATTCTGCTTACAATTGACCGATTCACTCTTTCTCGACATTTGCAAGACGCTGCTTATTGTATGTGAATACTTGAGAAGTGATTGTTTCATATTTAGCCCTACATTTAATTTTTTTATTCAGTTTTATATCTCGTGAACTCGCACACAAGGTATCGTAGCGCTTTAGATAAGCACCAGTTACATTACACAAGGATGCATTTACTTATGGTGGGCACTGAGAGATTAAATAATTTGCTCAAAACAACAGCATTTCAAGCCAGCACTAAAACTCTACTCAGTTCCAAAGTTCCAACATCAACTGCTCTGGCTGTCACATCACAAACGTGATTTATTCTGTTACAGCCTTTTAGGTGCCTGCTCCATCCCCAGCCATACCTAACAGGTACAAATGCAGTTTTAAAAAATCCATATTTCACTAGTATACAAATGGATTCATCCTGGCCCTTTTAAGATGCAGCATATCGCTTATCCGCAGCCCTACTGGCTGTTCAGAAGCAGCGGTGTCTAATATGTAATTGCCATATCTTGTTTTTAAATGACCTTATCTCCCCATGCCGTCCCCCAATACCTCCAAACAGCCCTGTAAATCTTTATTTTAATGCTCATTAAGATAGCACAGGGACACTTTCCTTCAGTTTCACATTGATCCGGAGTAGGGTCCAAAGTCAATAATGCGCGTGCATTGCATTTTGGATTTTTTCAATGTAATGTCGGCGAGCTTTCAGAATATTTTAAAGACACACAGTACTGCGGCTTTTAATAAATTGCTCCCATGTTTTTTGATAGCGATGAGGTTGTTGTTGCCAAAAAGCATCTCATTGTGGTATGTGATTGTTTTCTATTATGGTGGTTGAGACAAATCCTATGTACAGCACAACGTGGGGCTATTGCACGCAGGTGGCACTAGAATGAATGGTGCTATCTATTCTTAAGTGTCTTCAAGGAGCCCACACCAAAGAGCCGCCTCTTGCAACAATGACTAGCCTTCACGAAATGGCCATCGTGGAATGTACAGTTGATTGAGTCAAGCTTTATTACAAATGTCACAATTTTTTTTTAAACAATGCTATAGGTGTCACATTTGCAAATTCAATAAATATTGCCATTTACAATAACAAAATTAATACATTTGCTATTATAAAAACATAAACATAACTTAAAAAATTATTACATTTACAAGACCAATAGCTCCAACTTTTCCAATGCGAGACCTATTGCATTTCCAATGCTTGTTTAAATTCTGGTGTTGCAAGCATGACTGACTGTGCAGCAACCTGGCAATGCATAGCACAATGCCGCGTCAGTGCTCTCTTCTTAGGTGGTTGCCACAATTCCACTTCTCCCAACAGTCCTTCCTCATTATCTTTGACCCTCTGGAGTTGCAACTATGTGGAAATGGCATGGAAATGCCCTGGAAGGGTGTAGAAGCTGTTGCAGAAGTAGTGCTTGAAATGGAAATATAGAAGTGTAGGAACCTACTAGCTGAGAATACCTGCTTCCCACTGAGAAGTGTTGGTACTCTCCCATTAAAATTATTGGACTAATACTAAGAAGAGCAGGTACTATCCCTTTAAAATTAAAGAAGTATCGGTACCTGAGAGCACATACGTATTGAAAGCATTGGTGCTTTGTCTTCCTGTAATCACTGTGTTCCAAATGGCAACTGGGGCTAACGGAGCAAATATGCCTGGTCTTCCAATGGCTGCTGGTGCGACTTGGCCTGCACTCCCTATGGCTACATATCAAATCGCAATAGCAATAGGTGGCCCAGTGGCTAGAAGGTCGACCTCGAAGCTGGGGAATTGGGTTTGAGTCTCAGCAGGGGCGCTCAACATCCTGTGATTCTGGGCGAATCACTTAATCTACCCGTGTCTAACAAAATGAATATGTCTGTCTGTAACGCAGCTGGTGCTCATGTAAAGCACTCTGATACATTCGGGTCGAGTTTGCACTTTATAAAAACAAAATCTCTAAAAACTTTTTTTTTAAATGATCGCCTTCTGTTGGGTGTACATGGTGAGATGCCACTGCAGCACTGATCTGTGGCAGCCTTGGTTCCTGGCCTTCTGTTTTCGCCAAGCCCTCTTGCCTCCTGTACCATGCCACGCTCCCCTCATCCACCCGCCTTCACCAACCCAGGCTGCGTTTTCTGTCTCCCCATAGCAAGCCTCTGAAAAGTGCGCCAACCAGGTCTTGTTTGGCCTCTACTCACTGGGACTACATCCCACTCCTACACTGCAACATACAGGAAGCTTGCCACCTCCTCTCATACCTCCAACCAATAACCAGACTCTGGCAATGCCAATCATTCTGACTTATAACTGAATATCCAATGCTAGACTTACTGCTTTTGTCAATGCTTTTTCATTTATTACATTTGTATTTTTTGTTTGATTGTACCAATCTAAAGTGAACATTCGGTGTTAGGATGTTTCTCAGTATTATATTCGTGGTCGGAATTTTCTTTGTTGAGGGTTCTCCGCAATCAAGCAAAACAAAATGTGATGTTTGCATAAAAAATAACCCCGTAGCTATTATGAAGGCTACACTAGGAGCAAATAAGTGTAAGTGGTAGGGAGTAAGTGGTTTAAGAAAAGCACCTATTACACCGCCATAAATCCGAGCCTTGTTTTCTGACGTGTACTCTCTGATCCTCTACTCTGGCCGAATGCCAGACCTTCGCTGTGTCTACGGAACTGTCTTGCCAGGTATACTTTTCTCCACTGGTAACAGCATCAACTGCTGTATTTCTGCTGACTGCATGAATATGTTATGCATTTTACTCGTTAAGTGTTGAGTCACATCTTAGAGCAAGTTTTTGTTGGACTTGGTATCATGACACTACTATGTTGTAGAGAAGAGAGGGGTCTCAGGATTCTTTTTCAAACTTGGCTTCACAGAAATGTGGTGAATATAAATTACACAATACAATCAAGGCAGCACAGAAATCGAGTACAGATACTGTTGTCAAAAATGGATTTTATATTAAATCTGGGGCAATCTTATTAAAAACACAATGCTAGAGCTTGGGAGCACGTGCAGCAGGCAGGAAATAGGCAAGCCAGATGAGGCAACGCTAGGAGTCTTTTTCCGCCATGACACTCAGAGCAACATTTGCTGAATTGTGTACCACAGTCACATGGCACCTCGCAACTTATCACAAATTACAATGTCTCTTTGGATAACTAACCGCTCTTAATGGCGCTTAATTCAATTCAAAAATTCTTTATTTCGACCGTCCAGGTCATAAAAAAGTACAAATTTGAACATTTAGGGCCCGATGTAGGTAAATCTAATTTACCACTTCTAAAATACCGAATCATACCGATTCGGTATTTAAGAAGTGGTAAATTAGAGGGGGGGAAATGTAGGGAATTCTGATTTGGTAAATACCGATTCTGTAAGATTCGGTATTTACCGATTCCGTAAATACCGAATCGGTATCCCCCATTGATTCCTATGGGCCTTGAAGCCCATAGGAATCAATGTGGAATACCGAATCGGTATTTACCGATTCAGTAATTACCTATTCTTGCAAGGGTGCAGGGGGTGTCACTTTGACACCCTCTAGCACCCCAATTACAGGCTTGTGTGCCATGTGGCACACATACATGCCCTAAGGGCTAGTAAACAATGACTCCACATCCAAACCCACTAGAATCATTGTGTCCGGATCAAATGTTTTTGGGTCTGAGGTGATGAGGTATTCAGCCTCATCACCTCAGACCCAAAAATCCCCTACTTCTACTCACTCCCAAAAACACACAAAAATAGGTCCCCCCCCCCGGGGAGACCTATAGTGTCTGGAATAGGGTCAGTTCTCGAGCCGCTCTCTAAGTTTGCGGACGAATTCTTAAAACCTTTTGTACAGCAAACACCATCATATCTAAAAGATACTCGAGACTTGTTAGTACAGATCCAAGCAAAAACATTTGATCCGGACACAATGATTCTAGTGACACACTACAAGTATTAGAAGACATACTCTACTCAGAAGACTGGCAATACACCACACCGAGACACTTTATTCTTGAGTGTTGCAAATTAGCCCTCAAAGAAAGCTTTTTTGCCTACGAGGAAGACCTTTACCTTCAGACCCATGGAACATCGATGGGCAGTGCCTTCGCTCCATCGGTGGCAGGGCTGTATGTGAGTAACTTCGAGAGCAAGTTTATCCATAATGCAGCCAATGAGTTCTCTTCCAGCATCCTCTACTGGAAGAGATACATAGATGATGTGATCCTAATTTGGGACACATCGGTCGACCTGGAACAATTTATCCACTGGCTCAACCACCTTGATCCATGGTTGAAATTCACCTACACCTCCAGTAACAAAAGTTTGGACTTTTTGGATCTTACAATCTTTGTGGAAGACAACATTCTACAAACCAAAACATACACAAAGCCCACTGCCAAAAACAGTCTGCTCTCATACCAGAGCTACCACCCCAAGCCACTTAAAGACAATCTTCCTTTCAGCCAGTTCCTCAGGTTAAAACGTAACTGCAGCAAGAAAGAAGATTATTTGATCCAAGCACAAGAACTGAGCCAAAAACTGTCAAAAAGAAACTACAATGCAAAAACAATAAAGTATTGTAAAAAGAGAGCAAGCAATCAACCGAGGGAGTGCCTGTTACAAAGCTACCCTAAGGTACAAACACAGGACTTGACGACCTGTGTCACCACCTTCTGCCCATCAACATATGAAGTAAACAAATTGATAAACAAAAACTGGCATATCCTGAACACTGGAATCTTCAACTGGCCGAAGCCAAGGTTCGCCAATCGCAGAACAAAGAACATCAAAGACGTTCTGGTCCATACCCGCCCTCTGAAAAAACAACAACAAGCCATCACGAGGGATGTCAGTATGAATCCGGTAACTGGCCACTACCCCTGTGGCTCTTGTGTAGCCTGTAAAACTACCACAGTATCAAAAACACTACAGCTAACGGAAAAATTGTTATGGACACAACGTCAGCATACGAATTGCAACTCGTCACATGTTATATACATGATCACCTGCAAATGCAATAAAAGATACATTGGCATGACCTGTCGCAAAATCAAGCTGAGGATTGGCGAGCATAAAAGTAACATCCGTTTGAAGAAAAATACCACCAAACTATGTGCCCATTTTGTTGAGATGGGTCACTCATGTGAAGAACTCCAATGGACAGTGCTTGAAATGCTTACCGATAAAAATACAAACTGTGAGCGCCGTCTGTTCGAAAAAGAACAAAGGTGGGTGGACCGCCTTAAAACCTGTGAACAAGGGTTGAATGATGCCATCCCCTGGCACCGGTTTGCAAACTGATAAAAGTCCCAAAAAACCAACACGATTGTGCTTGAAGATAAAATAATGTCAAAAAATATATACATTGATCATTTGTAAACCTAGCCTCGTTGGACCAATAAAGCTACCAGAATCACGATACGAAGAAAAAAACTGAATGAAACTAACACGCCCATATGACCCGTCATGCACCTTTAAAAATCACAGTGCTTTCAATCTAAGCCACACCCCGGGGCAGAGTCAGCACAAGGCGAAATTCTCCATACACGCGGGTAATGGCGCCGACCTCCAGATACACCGGTAAGACGAGCAATCTCTTTAAATACTAACGAAGTGCTCTTTATAACAGCTCTGAGCTTCATGCTGCCACAAAAGCGACACCCCGGTGAAGCAGAGTAACACTTGTTACAGGTAGGATAACATGCCCCATTTTATTACCTTTACAGTGTTCAGTAGCCATGCACTGTTGACAGGGCATGTCCCCTCCCGCAATATTAGCGATACTTCTTGCTTGACAAGGCTTTGTTCCCTACCAGATTGCAGGGTCTGAATGTTTATATCATAGCTTTTTCGCGCGCTTTAGACAAGGCTTGTGGAACATAGATACCTACGTATCACACCAGTATTTCGTCCATATATATTAAAACCAGCATCTTTACTCTCCATTATTTGCCTTTGTAAAGTCAAGTAGTTTTGTTGATGATAATGTCATTTAACCAAACTTTGATAATGAAATTCATTACTTAAGCAACGAAATAAGGTGTATGTGTGTATGCAATATATGTACATTATTTCCGTCTCATTGCAGATTATGAAAGAAAATTTCCTAACTGTATATAATCAAAACAAGAGTGCTTGTACACCAAATACGACTACACTAATAGTGTAAGTACAATACCTTTATGTTTGTGAGTCCTGACGAAAGCTCCGCAGACCCTTCCAGGCCCTAGGAGCTGAAACATGTCGACGTACCTTTTTAACTATACCATCAGACCTAGTAACTCGGTCTAAGATTGTACCACCCAAATTTTAATTGTGGTAAAAAACAACCCCCATTAAAGAACTTTCGGGCTGTTGACCTTTTTAAACTTTGTTCCTTTTTTGCACATTTTACTTTACACCTTTTTTCACTCAAAATCTCTGGACACTGCACCCTAGACCAGAGGCGCCTCGGGTGAGGCTGGCACATTCACTACTTCGGAGTAGCCAATGATAACTGCCATAACTCTAATGTGGGGCGGACGAACCAAATATACCGCACCTCCTTCCAACCATAACATAGAGTTTTTTGAGGCTACTCTGATCTTTATCCCTTATGCCAATGGCCATAAGGTGTAACTAGTGTCCGTTTTTCTATTTTTGATAACTGCTAACTAACCTTGGGGAACGAAACGGAGACTCTGATCCCTTATCCCTCCTCTGATTAATCATTATATAGGCAGCGCACAGCTGCGGGATTACATTTACTCTTACATATTTTTTCTAAATATATTAAGAAGTAATGGAAGGCATCCCTGGATTGAGTTTTGATGCAAAAGAAATAGACGAAATACTAGCAGGACAATCACTGTTACAAAATACTGAACTCATAGAAACCCTAGCACAAACTAATGATTGGGACAATCTAACAGATAAAAAAAGAGAACAGATTCGGACTTCCATCCATGGAATAATAATGACGGAATATTTAAGAGTGAAAACAGCACCTAAAGGCCTTTGGGTCAATAATGCACCCAGAATCTTTTTACATGACCTGGCCTTCAGGATGGATTGGTCGTCCATCTCTTGGAAGTGTACCTTGGACTACCTCGTTTTAAATGTCAAGACGGCAAAAAGATTATCGGATGCCCTACTAAAGGAAATTGAAGAATGTGAAAATGAATTAAAGAAAGGCATAAATCCTGCTATCGTCAAAAAGAGATTAGAAGAAATAAATAAGGAAATGGACGAGACTCGTGAATTCATCATGCAGAGCAAATTACAAAAACTCAGCAAGGAACTAAAGAGATTCAGCCGAGAAAAAATGCACCCGTACATATCAGATGAATACACAACACGGGACACTGGATCTGATAATGAATCCACAGGGACCAATTCCTCCAACAATTCCGTCACAAGTGTGGATGAATATACCACAAAAAGAGGACGTAATAACTACAGGAACCAACGCCCGAGAAGGGGAAACAGATGGCAAAGACCTTTCTACCCGGGTTTCAACATGCCTTTCTATCCGCCTTTTGTACCACAATACGGAGGATGGATGGATCCATACAATCGAGGCATACAACAGATGCCACAACTGGATGAACAACAAATGGCCACAAATTCCAACCTACATCAACAAGAGCCACCTTTTTTATCCAGGGGCCAAAACCAAACAAGAGGCCGAAAAAAGACAATAAGATGGCAGGACCAACAGAGAAACGTCCAGACCAGGAGCATGGCTGCAACACAACCTTCAACCAGCAAGACCAAACCCTCGTAGTGAATCTCTCCGAGTTTCAACTGACCCAAGACCAAATAGGAGTCCTGAATAAAGGCTTAAGCTTTGTGCCAACACCTCGACTGGACACTTTCAAACTAAAAAGCGAGTTGGCAGAATTCTGCAGAACCCTAAAATTGAAGGCATTTTTTCACAATACCACCAATAACCAAATAGAAGGGGATACTTCCTTACGCAAAAAATCCACATTCAATCCACCTTATGCCAGTGTCCCACCTGAACTCCATACCTTTGAACAATCTTTAATGAAAGGCGTGGACCTTCTAGACAAGAATAAAAAAACTTTCCAAAACCTATCCAAAAAAGAGCGAGAAGCCCTGGACTCATTAAGGCAGAATGAGAACATAGTGGTTAAACCTGCTGACAAAGGGGGGGGCATTGTAATTCTAAGTAAAGATGGCTACAATGACCCATGCCTTACCCTTTTAGCAGACACAAGATTCTACAGAAAACTAACTACTGATCCAACAGTAAGATTGCAAAATATAATATCAAGCATGGTCCACGAAGCAGAGATCAAAAATTGGGTAACCAAAAAGGAAGCTGAATACCTCATCACCTCAGACCCAAAAATCCCCTACTTCTACTCACTCCCAAAAACACACAAAAATAGGTCCCCCCCCCCGGGGAGACCTATAGTGTCTGGAATAGGGTCAGTTCTCGAGCCGCTCTCTAAGTTTGCGGACGAATTCTTAAAACCTTTTGTACAGCAAACACCATCATATCTAAAAGATACTCGAGACTTGTTAGTACAGATCCAAGCAAAAACATTTGATCCGGACACAATGATTCTAGTGGGTTTGGATGTGGAGTCATTGTTTACTAGTCTGCCACAAGATGACACACTACAAGTATTAGAAGACATACTCTACTCAGAAGACTGGCAATACACCACACCGAGACACTTTATTCTTGAGTGTTGCAAATTAGCCCTCAAAGAAAACTTTTTTGCCTACGAGGAAGACCTTTACCTTCAGACCCATGGAACATCGATGGGCAGTGCCTTCGCTCCATCGGTGGCAGGGCTGTATGTGAGTAACTTCGAGAGCAAGTTTATCCATAATGCAGCCAATGAGTTCTCTTCCAGCATCCTCTACTGGAAGAGATACATAGATGATGTGATCCTAATTTGGGACACATCGGTCGACCTGGAACAATTTATCCACTGGCTCAACCACCTTGATCCATGGTTGAAATGCACCTACACCTCCAGTAACAAAAGTTTGGACTTTTTGGATCTTACAATCTTTGTGGAAGACAACATTCTACAAACCAAAACGTACACAAAGCCCACTGCCAAAAACAGTCTGCTCTCATACCAGAGCTACCACCCCAAGCCACTTAAAGACAATCTTCCTTTCAGCCAGTTCCTCAGGTTAAAACGTAACTGCAGCAAGAAAGAAGATTATTTGATCCAAGCACAAGAACTGAGCCAAAAACTGTCAAAAAGAAACTACAATGCAAAAACAATAAAGTATTGTAAAAAGAGAGCAAGCAATCAACCGAGGGAGTGCCTGTTACAAAGCTACCCTAAGGTACAAACACAGGACTTGACGACCTGTGTCACCACCTTCTGCCCATCAACATATGAAGTAAACAAATTGATAAACAAAAACTGGCATATCCTGAACACTGGAATCTTCAACTGGCCGAAGCCAAGGTTCGCCAATCGCAGAACAAAGAACATCAAAGACGTTCTGGTCCATACCCGCCCTCTGAAAAAACAACAACAAGCCATCACGAGGGATGTCAGTATGAATCCGGTAACTGGCCACTACCCCTGTGGCTCTTGTGTAGCCTGTAAAACTACCACAGTATCAAAAACACTACAGCTAACGGAAAAATTGTTATGGACACAACGTCAGCATACGAATTGCAACTCGTCACATGTTATATACATGATCACCTGCAAATGCAATAAAAGATACATTGGCATGACCTGTCGCAAAATCAAGCTGAGGATTGGCGAGCATAAAAGTAACATCCGTTTGAAGAAAAATACCACCAAACTATGTGCCCATTTTGTTGAGATGGGTCACTCATGTGAAGAACTCCAATGGACAGTGCTTGAAATGCTTACCGATAAAAATACAAACTGTGAGCGCCGTCTGTTCGAAAAAGAACAAAGGTGGGTGGACCGCCTTAAAACCTGTGAACAAGGGTTGAATGATGCCATCCCCTGGCACCGGTTTGCAAACTGATAAAAGTCCCAAAAAACCAACACGATTGTGCTTGAAGATAAAATAATGTCAAAAAATATATACATTGATCATTTGTAAACCTAGCCTCGTTGGACCAATAAAGCTACCAGAATCACGATACGAAGAAAAAAACTGAATGAAACTAACACGCCCATATGACCCGTCATGCACCTTTAAAAATCACAGTGCTTTCAATCTAAGCCACACCCCGGGGCAGAGTCAGCACAAGGCGAAATTCTCCATACACGCGGGTAATGGCGCCGACCTCCAGATACACTGGTAAGACGAGCAATCTCTTTAAATACTAACGAAGTGCTCTTTATAACAGCTCTGAGCTTCATGCTGCCACAAAAGCGACACCCCGGTGAAGCAGAGTAACACTTGTTACAGGTAGGATAACATGCCCCATTTTATTACCTTTACAGTGTTCAGTAGCCATGCACTGTTGACAGGGCTTGTCCCCTCCCGCAATTTTAGCGATACTTCTTGCTTGACAAGGCTTTGTTCCCTACCAGATTGCAGGGTCTGAATGTTTATATCATAGCTTTTTCGCGCGCTTTAGACAAGGCTTGTGGAACATAGATACCTACGTATCACACCAGTATTTCGTCCATATATATTAAAACCAGCATCTTTACTCTCCATTATTTGCCTTTGTAAAGTCAAGTAGTTTTGTTGATGATAATGTCATTTAACCAAACTTTGATAATGAAATTCATTACTTAAGCAACGAAATAAGGTGTATGTGTGTATGCAATATATGTACATTATTTCCGTCTCATTGCAGATTATGAAAGAAAATTTCCTAACTGTATATAATCAAAACAAGAGTGCTTGTACACCAAATACGACTACACTAATAGTGTAAGTACAATACCTTTATGTTTGTGAGTCCTGACGAAAGCTCCGCAGACCCTTCCAGGCCCTAGGAGCTGAAACATGTCGACGTACCTTTTTAACTATACCATCAGACCTAGTAACTCGGTCTAAGATTGTACCACCCAAATTTTAATTGTGGTAAAAAACAACCCCCATTAAAGAACTTTCGGGCTGTTGACCTTTTTAAACTTTGTTCCTTTTTTGCACATTTTACTTTACACCTTTTTTCACTCAAAATCTCTGGACACTGCACCCTAGACCAGAGGCGCCTCGGGTGAGGCTGGCACATTCACTACTTCGGAGTAGCCAATGATAACTGCCATAACTCTAATGTGGGGCGGACGAACCAAATATACCGCACCTCCTTCCAACCATAACATAGAGTTTTTTGAGGCTACTCTGATCTTTATCCCTTATGCCAATGGCCATAAGGTGTAACTAGTGTCCGTTTTTCTATTTTTGATAACTGCACTCTCTTTTGGATTCACAGTGGTTAGAGGGATATACGTACTCCGATTGTCAGAATGAATGGGGCGAACATCAGAAGTTTGGGACAAAGGAGGTTTAGTAGCAACGGGAATGATTAACACAGCGGGAGACAGGGGAGGATTATGGGGTGAAGCACCATCACCCTCGGGGTTGGTTGAAACATTACCCAGTCCTGAGCCATGGGGCTTTTTCTTAACCATAGTACCCCTTATATACAGTTCCGGATCCAGTCTTGAAAGCTTATGTTCAATGCGAACAAGTCTATCTTCTAGTGGGGCAAGCGAAGATCTTAGTAAGTCGGCCAGTTTAGTTAGCAGAGGATCTTCATCTGCCCTAGCACCACCGGAGAGCTGAATGGTTCCTAATGAATAATGCCCATTATCCTGGACACTCAATGCCAGTGGCCCCTGAGTAGTCAAGTCAGTCAAAGAGTGACAGCCCTTATCTATAGATATTGTATCAGTATCACCCAACCCTTTAGCACGTTTGGATTTTCTCCTGCCTGCAGTAGTCGCAGCAGTACGCTTTCTATTAGTTTTATCCCGCTCCTGTCTTTCTCGGGTACATCGGGTGGGTAATTTCTCAGGAGAGTTAGCCGGCCCAAAAGAATCAACATTCAGCGTACCCTCTGATGTTTGAAAAGAGGCAAGGGGAGAAATATGCTCATGCTCCTGGGAAGCAGATGGAGAGTGTATGGTTACCGGAGCTAAGATTATGTTAGCACAGCTGTTACGATCTGGGGTACGAGCATTAACAATGTGTCCCATTGAGGAGCGTTTGGCCAAAGCGAGGTCTTGCGACACCCGACGCTCCATCAGAATGATCCCCTGGTCGATCACCGAGTTAGCTCTTGTAATGAAATTATCCAGGGTTCCTGTGAGCTGTACCCTGGTGGCCACAGATTTATTCCTTAGCTCCCGGCCAGCCATACTGCTCCCGCTAAACGTCTGCCAAATCAGTAGAGTACTTACAACGATCCCTCATAGAGGTTGTATATTCTCCTGCAGCCGAAAGAGGGGTGGCCCGGTCCGGTGTCTCCCGGTCTAGAACAGGCTAAAACGGGCCCGCCCTTGGCCCGGGCTTTGCCTGGCGCCCGTCCGCGTAGCGGAAGTGACGATGGGCAATGTAGGCGCCGTTGCGAGGATGATTCCTCACAGGTGTGGGCTTAGCAGCACGCCCCCTGGGAGACGTAGTCCTTGTGCCTCCTTTGTCTAACAGCTGAAACAACGAAGTGGCTCCCGCGCAAGCGGGAGCGGCAAGGCGCTATGTAGGCGCCGTTGAGCAGATGATTCCTCACAGGTGTGGGCTTAGCAGCACGCCCCCTGGAAGACGTAGTCCTTGTGCCTCTTTCCGCTAACAGCCGAAACAACGAATCAGCTCACACCAGCGGGAGCGGCAAGGCGCTATGTAGGCGCTGTTGAGCAGATGATTCCTCACAGGTGTGGGCTTAGCAGCACGCCCCCTGGGAGACTTAGTCCTTGCACCTCCTTCCGCTAACAGCCGAAACAACAAAGCGGCTCCCGCGCCAGCGGGATCGGCAAGGCACTATGTAGGCGCCGTTGAGCAGATGATTCCTCACAGGTGTGGGCTTAGCAGCACGCCCCCTGGGAGACGTAGTCCTTGTGCCTCCTTCCGCTAACAGCCGAAATAACGAAGCGGCTCCCGCGCCAGCGGGAGTGGCAAGGCGCAATGTAGGCGCCGTAGAGCAGATGATTCCTCACAGGTGTGGGCTTAGCAACACGCCCCCTGGGAGACGTAGTCCTTGTGCCTCCTTTCACTAACAGCCGAAACAACAAAGCAGCTCCCGCGCCAGCGGGAGCGGCAAGGCTCTATGTAGGCGCCGCTGAGCAGATGATTCCTCACAGGTGTGGGCTTAGCAGCACGCCCCCTGGGAGACGTAGTCCTTGTGCCTCCTTCCGCTAACAGCCGAAACAACAAAGCGGCTTAATACATTTTACATAAGCATGGACGTCGGCTCACCGAAATATTAGGGATAGCAAAAGAGACATCCCACAATCAACCTTTGACATCACTGACAACACAGGACGTGATGTAATGACATCTAACCAGGAGTCTTTCCAGGAAATTATGTCACATGATCTGAAGCTTGATCACATCACAATAATTGACATAATTAAAGTTAAGTTCCATAATAACTATATAATTACACAACATAACACAACACATCCATATTTTAATTAAGGTGTTGACATAATAGGCCAAGGGAAGATTGCGCATTTGTCTTTGTCTTACATGAACAATTATGGGTTTGTTTGAAGAGGAGGATAGAGTGCCACAAATCAGATAACGATTCAGAAAAGGGGGGTGGTGATGAACAGAGTGTCTGAATTAAGTAGACCACTCTTACCCAGTCCAAAGATCAGGGCTTGATCCATCACCGTTTTTTAGCTCACTGCACCATCCCAGCTCAGAACCTGGCTGTATGCAAATCAGGGGTGCCGCTCGTTTAGGAGTTTGGAACTTGTGCTGCTGTCTGCGCTCTGTGAAGAGACCAGGAGGACCTGTCTAAGGGAGTAGAGTGCTCGTGACCAGGAGGACGGGACTGCGAGGACCAACAGGCTGTGCGTGCAACATCTAGCACACCTGCCGCCTCTTCCCGTGTCTCCGCCTCCCGCCCAGCGCTTCAAAGACTCCTCGCGGCCCCCGCTCCACGGGTGCCGCTCGTTTAGGAGTTTGGAACTTGTGCTGCTGTCTGCGCTCTGTGAAGAGACCAGGAGGACCTGTCTAAGGGAGTAGAGTGCTCGTGACCAGGAGGACGGGACTGCGAGGACCAACAGGCTGTGCGTGCAACACCTAGCACACCTGCCGCCTCTTCCCGTGTCTCCGCCTCCTCTTCTACTGCTGGTATAAGTACTGTTGCACAACGCGTTAGCGGGACGCGTGTGCGGGACATATCCCGGGACAAAGCCCGGACTAAGGGCGGACCCTCTGAGACCCTCCGAGACAGGCCGTGACTGGACTGGGCACGTCACTTCGCCTCTGTAGTACCTGATTGTTACCAAACAGTAAGACTATAATTCCCAGAAATACCCGCTCTCCTTTTGTTAATTTGGCACTATATTACTCGTGATTTTGCTTGTTCTGGCTATTGGAAAACCTTTAGGATTTAACATCAATCATATTTAATAATGCCAAAGAAGAATGTTGTGATGGGGGGTAATTCTATTGAAAACTATATGGTACAAGTAGTGTCAAAGATAAATACTGAAAGGAGACAATCTTTAGGTCTTAGTCATTCCCCCAATTTATCTCCTTTAAGCCCTTCACCAGATTCACCTTGGTTAGATATTCCATCTCAGGCTGAGGGAAGTTTAATTCTAGATTCCGAGGCACTTGAAAATGGTCCATTAAACATGAGTATAGCTCAGGATCAAGATATAGCTACAATCAATGTCTCGGACTCACAGATAGTAGACCCTGAAGAAAATCATACTGTACAAGTCAGTGAGCAGACAACTATAGAAGCCGATCCTCCCGTTCTAGCTCCAGCTGCTCGAGCGATTAGAAAGTGTAGAAAAACCCAACTACCTCGCGGTGGAGTTAGTATAGGGAGGAAGAGGGCTGCGTCACCACTGAGAAGCAGGGAAAAAGGTAGGAGGAAATTAGAAGAGGACGATAAATTAAATATGGAAGAGGAGCTTATTTCCAGGTTGGTAGATATAATTGACACTAAATTCAGAGCCTTAATTAAACCGGTAGTGGCCAAACTGGATAAGTTAACCGCAGACGTGAAAAAGCTGGGAGTAGATCAAAAGAAGTTATTGGAAGAAGTGTCCAACATATCCGGTTCAGTTAAAAATCTGGCCATACCTGTAAAAGAGGTACTTGGCCACCAACCAGATACAGGCACAATTCCTAATATCACAAGGGTAAATCTTTCAGATCAGACACCAAACACTGTATCCACCCAGTCGCCGTCAAGGGATATCCACCCCCCACAACCACGAGGAATAACTCCACCAAGAGCAGGAGAAGATACACTTCACTTTATTGAGGACGCAGCCCCTCTAGTGCTGGTTTTAGCAAATGCTCCCCCTTTAACACCGGACCAAACTGAATCACCCACGGCGCTAACAAGTAAAGCCCTGCATTGGCTATCGGGCAATATGCGGTTGGCCCCCTGGGGGAAGCAACAACTAGCTAGAGATATTAAATCAGCCAGAAGGGCCACTTGGATAGGCCAAAACCCCAAAAAATTTAAAGGCGACTGCATAATTATAAATTTTGCAAATTCTGCAGTCTTACCAAATATCCTTCCAAACATTCTACCACCACAACGAAGGAGTGGTACTATTATTCCTCTCACTCTGGAATTTTTTGGTAAAAAACAAAGGAGCATGACATACCCTAAGCCTAATCATACCTACACTAGACCAATATGGCCAGAAAAAACAAACGGATGGGGCTTTGATGCACCAGTAAACAACTGGGGCTATAGTAGGGACGGATATGACCAACAACCACGAACATATCATACAGATCCCTATTATTTTAATATCCCCACTTCAAATAGGTATGATATTTTCTCTGCGGAGGGAGGGCTGGACGGGGTAGAATGACTACCAGAAGACGTAGGCATAGTGAATGTGAATACTTGTAGTACTGTAATCCCAACTACTAACTCTCCTGCAACAGAGAGCTTGAATAGAACACAGTGTGGAGGTCAAAAATGTGTGGAGGGACTTCTATTGTTATCATGGAATATAGCCGGACTCTCTGACAAAATGCTAGATAAAGATTGGCTGCATTATGTTAAAAAATATCCCATAATATGTTTTCAAGAAACTTGGGTAGTAGGGAGAAACCTGTACATTGAGGGATATCAGAGCTTTATAATCCCGGCAACACCATCTGCAAGTGGAAGAGCTAAAGGGGGTTTGGCCATTTTTGTTAGTTTGTCGCTTATATGTCAGAAGATTGAACATAAATCTGGTAACAAAAACATTCAGGTTTTGGAATTTAGAAGGGGTAAAATCCATTTTGCACTGATTAATTTTTATAATTCTGTGAACCAGGCTGGAGATTGCAATATAGAAACCTTACGTGATTTGCTAGGGGCAATTGATAGTTCTCTGCCATGCTCTAAAATACTAGTAGGTGATTTTAACACACATTTATGTGGGAACCCTAGCGTGGGACCTGTTGGACAATTGGGGTGTAACAGTATGGAAGGAATACACTTTGAACACTCGCGGAGGGGTACAGGGTTAAACGAATTAATGAATGAAAACAATCTGTTCACTGCAATGTCGACTGTACCCGATCAAGCTGTATTCCCAATCCCTACTTTTAAAGGCCATGCAACAGGCACTTATATAGACCACATCCTCATTTCAGCTGACTTTGTTAATATCATCGAGGATTTTAGGATCCTCATGAGTATTTATAGCGACCACAACCCTTTGTGCATTACTCTGGGCATGAGTTTACTTGAAAAACACACTCCTCGTGAGGACCGTGGCCTTTTAAAATGCATAAATGGGAAGCGTCGCTTAAAATGGGCTATGGTGGATAGCGATCAATTTTATACCTCTGTTAGTGCAGTCTGCAATCAAGAATTAATGATTTGTACATCCTCTGCATCAGCCCCGTCGCAAATCCTGACATCCTTTAAGGAGATAGCTAAAAAGGTGGAGTCTCTTTTAACGGTACCTAATAAGGGAAGGATAAATTCAAACTGCAATCCAAAATGGTTTGACAGTGTTTGCTCAAAGGCCAGTCGCGAGCTCAAGAAAGCCCTAAATACAAAACCAAGAGATCCATTGATCATTAGGGGCTTGCGGAATGAGTATAAGAAATCACTGGCCACTCGTAAGCGAGCAGTTAAAAAAAGTGTATGGGAATCACTCCTAGAGCCCGAGACTTTAAAAAATAGCTCGAAGTTTTGGGAGATAATTAACAAACCAATATTTGACTGTCCTACCATCCCAAATGTGGGCACAAATATATCAGAGGACGAATGGATAGACCACTTCAGTTCTATTTTTATAAATAATGCATCACAGGCAGAACACAATCCTGGTATAGGCAGAGATATTTCTCTATGTTTCTCAAATGAGGAAATAGTTAAAGGAATTAAAGGCTTGTCAAATAATAAGGCTCCGGGTCGCGATGGACTTCCGCCTGACCTCTTTAAGTCACGTGAAGCACTATGGGCGCCGGTACTCACAGCAGTACTTAATGCAGCTGTGCTTTGTGGATGCCCTAAATCATGGGGGGTATCTACAATAGTCCCTATATTCAAGAAGGGAGATCGTAGCAGTCCGGCCTGCTACAGACCGATATCTTTAATAAACTCTGTGGCAAAAGTGATAGGAGGAGTAATTTTAAATAGATTGACTAGTTGGGCAGAGGAAAATAATATAATATCGCCAATCCAGTATGGCTTTAGGCCTGGACATTCTACTATTTCTCAATGTCTGAACTTGTATCTCATAGTCGGGAAGTACACCAAGGCACGAAGAGGAACGATCCATATGGCGTTTATGGATCTCTCTTCGGCCTTCGATTGTGTGAACCGTGGGAAACTCTGGGGCGCCATGGAAAAAATGGGCGTAGACAAAAATCTAGTAAACCTTTTAGAAGACATACATTCAGACACCAAAGCGAATGTTAGATATACCCAGGACCTAAAAGTGACCAAAGATTTTGGAGTGTTTCGGGGCGTCCGGCAAGGGTGTATTCTGGCCCCGTTCCTCTTCAATCTATATATTAATGACCTGGAAGAGACCCTCTTAAGTACCAACATAGACTATCCATACATTGGCCGAAAAGGTCTGCCGGTTTTATTATACGCGGATGACGCAGTCCTTTTATCTAGAACGGCCAATGGACTTCAAACTTTATTAGACTCCTTTTACACATTTATGAAAACCAGAGATTTAAGTATTAATAACACCAAATCCTACATAATGAAGATTGGAGAAGGTTTTAAGAAACCAAATCGCCTAAATGTAGATGGAGTGGAAATACCTGTAACGCACACATTCTCCTATCTCGGGGTCCTCTTTGATAGTCAACTTAAATGGGGACCCGTGATTCAGAAAAAAAAGGGAGACGTTTCAAGGGTAAACGCGGCTATATTGGATTTCTCTAAAAAGCTGGGAAATAGTCCAGTTGCCGCGCTACTCCAACTATACAAGGCCAAAAGTGTAACCACAGCTTGTTACGGCAGTGAAATATGGGGATATGTTCCCTTGGACGTACTCCAGATAGTTGAAAACAACTTTTTAAAACAGATTTTAAGGGTTCCAAGGGGTACAGCAAATTTTTCTGTGCATGAAGAACTGGGGGTTCCGTATGTCAGTGATAAAATTGCTTTGAATCCCATGTTATGCTGGATGAATAGCTGGTTGAATGACAATATTCCTCTGACCAAGCTTATTCTAAGAGAAGCACTTACATGGGATAACAGGTTGGAGATTCCTTGGCTTAAATATATATTTAAATGTTTCTCTGATTTAGGCCGTCCTGAACTCTTTTTATGCCCGGAATCCATTACTAAATTGGATCTCACTTCAGTCAAAAATGCCTTTATTGACTTAAGAAAACAGGAAAGGGAATCATGTGAATTAAAAAAAGAAAGTGTACGCAATCACATACTAATCAAAAGCACTTTGCTTATGGAACCCTACCTGACATGGCAAATGTCAAGCTATGACCGATTTTTGTTAACAAGGTTCAGGTTCAACCTGTTTCATCTTTTGCTGGCGGTACCCAGGGGTTCTCATCGAGGTCAAGTGTTGCCAGCTTGCGGCTGCGACGATAAGTCTCCGCAAGATCTGGCACACTTTCTGTTTTTTTGCCCCTTTTATGTTGTACCAAGGAAGTTATGCTTGAAACCCTGTTTGAAAGAATTGAACTTTCATCAATATCGTCCTGCACAACTTTTTCTACAGCTGCTAAATTGTGATTACACTTTATTTGTATGTGGTTTTTTGAGAATGGCGATCAAATTCAGAAACAGTATGGAAGGATAACAATACTGATATCGTTATTTATAACTGTGGCCAAAAGAACATTATTTTTAAATGATCTTCAATATCTTGAAATAGTGCTGTATTTTTAATTCTGTGATTTTTACCTGTAATTGATTATGACTTTTTAAGATTATGTGTATGTCATGTTATTTTCTGTAATGTAAATACTTTTATGGTTGTCAATTCGAACAACCGAATAAAGTTATTTGACTTGACTTGACTTGACTGGGATGTCTTAGCGTGGGAACACTCCTTTGGGAGTAACCAGGGGCTTATAAACTTTAATCTAATCTAGCATAGCAAGGTGACTTGTAGTGCTGCCCTGCGTGACTTGACCATAAATATGGCCTCTGGTGTGGCACTACAAGCTGCTGCAGAGAAGCACAGCAATGCGAGGGTAACACCCACTGTCTTCATGTCAAAATGATAAAAACTCACATATGAAACATTGGCTGGCTACTTTATGTTTACAGCGAGTTTATAACATTCTGAAACTTGCCACCTTTTCTGAGAACATGTTTCTATGTGTAGTTGGTCAGTGTGACCTCAGAAAAAGCTGGTGAAAACAATTTTGAAATTGCAGGGACCCGATTCTCCAGTCTTATTATCGGTGCTTGTTCTGAACGGACTGTTATTAGATTACTCAGAAAAACACACAGAAGGATGGCAGATAAAAGAGATTACAGAAACGCGCCTCACTGGCGATCATAGCGAGAAAATAATACAAGCACTGGCAAAGCCAATAGTTCACTTCTTTGAAGACCCACTGATTTTGCCTTGCTGGCATTGTTTTAGAGACAGTCACCGTGTGTGCACATGCAGGTGCTGAGTGCAGCCATCTTTGAATGAATTTTACTGTTGTGGAAAGAAAACTTTTGGAAGCTGGCCACCTTGCAAGCATGCACGTGCAGGCGCGACAGCTACCTTTCAATGTTTTTTCTAATCTTTTATGATAATGTATTCAAAGATGGCCGCTGCTCCGGTGCGCTCTTGTGCAGCCGCCATCTGTGAGTGGTTGACGCGCATGAATATGCATGTATATTTGTGTAAGAGTGTTTGCATGAAAAGAATAGCAGTGCGTGTAGTAGTTAGGCTAACTGTGCGGGTTTTAATCCTGACTTCCTTATCGATCGTGGTGTTTAAGCCTGCATACATTCATTTACCTGCATGAGCCTTCATTCTTAAATCTGAAAATATCTGGAGTGCTTACAAGTAGCATCATGGAGTGAAGCATTATATACATAACTTTACATTTATATTACTTGCTGCCAGTTGCAGTTGGAGTAGGCGAGTATTGTATGGGTGTGGTCTCTCAAACCACTCTCAGGGGTGGGTATGAAGCGCCCTGATGAGCAGTGGAAGAAGTTATGAGGTTTTGAAGGGCCATTAGCAGTACTTCTCACTTGGACTGTCATCATTTCAGTGGGACAGTGCCAGGACTTTTCAGCACAATCTATACCTTTAATTTGAAACTAGTGATTCTCAGCAGTGCAAATACCAGCATTTTTTAGCAGTTCTGTTTCTCATATTTCTAAGGGAGCATCACTGTCAGTCTCAGCAAGGTTGCAAAGCATTTAAAGGCAGAGTAACAGCATTTCAAAGTAGGGCCATCACACATATTTAATGGAAGAGTTCCACCAGCGGCTAGCAGGGCCGCTAGTACTGTACCAGTACTGCAAATGCAGGTTGCTGCACTTTTAATCAGACAACAAAAGCACGTCTTTTAGTAACTCATCTCCTTGTATTACACAGTAAAACACGTTTCCAGTCAGACGAGAGCCCAATAACTGAATAGGCACATATTAATTTTAGATCCAGTATGATGTTGTGCAGGACATGAACATCTAATGCTCCCTCCATAGATCACTCTTTGTGACTGTTCCCATGTCTAATAAGTAGGTGACTGACACAATGTCCAAGCCCCTTTCAGAATCAATAGCCGAATCGGAAAACCTTGCGTTTTCATACAGGATGGTCCATTCACAATCTGGTAGGCTGGGAGAAGTCAGGGATTTCTCACTTTTGACTAAGGGATTAATTACGAGCTTGGTGGTCCATCGGACTGTTGAACTCGTGGTGGCGGTCCACCTGTCGTATTATGAATACAGCAGTGGGACCACCACAGGACAGCTGCAAGCTCCAGGGATCATGGATCCTGGATCATGGAGTGGTGGCACAGTGATCATAGGCCTTTTTTTACAAGGCACTGTTGCAGGAACACCAAAGGACCACCCGCCAAACCACGAGATTACTCCTAATCTGGCCTGCAGTCAGCGATCAAGTGTGGCGGGCCTGGAGCGGGGAGCTGGCGTGACGGCCCGCTCCAGGACCGCCATACTCGCAATCAAGCCCTAACACTTGCATAGGCCTTCATCCTTTCCAAAAGCAGTGTCCTTGTGTGAAATACAGCCTGATGGGAAAACAAGTATGCAGAGGAAAAGTTTACCTAGTGGGCAAGACCCAGGTGCTATCATGGCAAGCCAGTGGGCAAATACTGTGCCTTGGAGAGAGCTCGGCTTGCACCCTCTGCCTTAATAAATAGAATCTCAATTGCCCTGATGTAGCCTTTATTTCCCAGAATGACTGCCATTGTTTCATTTGGACATCACCTGGACTTTCAGCAGAGCTACAAGATGGATTTAATTTTACTGGCACTTTCCCAGCAGCTTGTATCATCACCACGTATGTATTTTAAATGGACACTACATAACCACCTTGGCAGGACTCAGATTCATGCAATGAGAAAAGCCAGCATCTCTCAGCGGGGCTGTCACACCTTTTATGCAACAGTTCAAAACCTGTCAGCCAGGCAGCTGGACTTCTACTGGGACTCTACAAGCACTTCTCGGGCGCGCTGCAACACTTTAGTGGAACAGTCATAGCTCATCTTTGCAGAGCTCTTATTTGATGAGAAAATTACAGGGATCATTAACAGGAGTGACACTCTTCTGGTCAGAGAGTGCTGACCTCATTTCCCAAGGTGCCCACATGGTATTGTACAACAACCACTCAGAAGGGGATGCCACATTTTTGTTGGCATTTCTCAGTAGTGCAAATAATAATTTTAACGGGGGCAGTACCATCAGATATTTGCAGCTTTACCATACTTCTAATAAATAAAGATGTCTCGCATGGTAGGATATTTTCCTGCTCTGGGCAACAATGCGATAAATGTATTAACGCGCATACCAAAATTATCCCCTCTCCTGGATAAAGAGGATCTGCACATTTACATCTTTACCTGTCCGATGAAACTGCATTTAGCGCTCTTCATGGAAAAAAAAGCTACACAGACCGATGTTTGCGGCCACTGCATCACTGAACCCCTCTGCTCCTCTGCATACACAGATTCCAACGTCTGTGTTGGTTTCTTGTGGTTGTAGAAGCCAGCACTGATGCCCCAAGCTCCATCAATCCATGCATTTTACTAGGCCACTGCAAGCCTCACGTCTGCCAGAACACTACAGCCATTCCGTGAAAGAAAACTAAAAGCAATGACATTGGCTCCTTTCATGGCCTGTGTCGAGCCATGGAGAGAAATGCAGGGGCGGCTCCTCAGTAATGGCGGAGGAGTGTCGCCCCACATCCCGTTCCAGCAGATGATAAATAAAATGATGATAGCACAATATTGTTATCATTTTATTTATGCTGTCTGAGCTCCACAATACAATAGATAAAGGGCGGGACACGGCAGGGAGGAGGAGCAGTGTGCACGCATAAGTGCGCATGTGTGTTTGACCGTCCAAATACACATATGCTCCCTTATGTTTCTCCAACCGGCACAACCGGTTGAAGAAAAGCCACAGACTCCAATTCACCATCTGAGCAGAAAACGAGGCCGCTCAGACCTATCCTGGCACTGTTCTCATGTGAGAGCAGCATCTAGATTGGGTGTGGAGCCTGGGCCCTGAGGGCCCTTCCCCTTCCGGCCGGCCGACATGAGGAGCCGTGACGCAGAGGTCAACGGAAGCGGAGCAGCGGGTAAGTCTTTTTTATTTTTTTAACTTATATTTTATTCTCCCCAGCTCCTCAACTCGCCGCTCTCTCCACCCGCGGCCACCCTACCACTTTAGGTAGGTGGCGGCCGCCACTGGAGAAATGATTCGAAGATTGTGAAGCAGCATATGAATGACAAAGCAAAATGTGATTCTGTTTCCCCAAACAGACGCATGTATTACAGTGCATGCAGTCCATGCATTACAGTGGAAGCATTCTTGGACAACGAAAGTTTATGTAGTAGATGCAAACTCTTCCTATCTGGAAAGACAATGTTTCATGAACACACAGTACAGGTAGAGTGAGGGTAGTGGACCTGAAAGCTGACCTCACTCACAAATGTACAAACCATACAGTACGTGGTTATTGCAGGTATAAACTAGTATTGTCAACTGTCACAATGATTTGTGTTTGCTTCTGTATAATGCGTTCATTTTAGATATTTATAAATGTAATCCAAATATTCTATTTTTAAAATGCGTTAAAATTCACTTTTAGAATCTGTAAATACTGCTGAACACGAAGATATTTTTTAATGTATTTATTTCTGACTGAAAGCTAAAGCGCTGCAACCCACAGCCACTGCTATTGTTATAGCAATCATGTTTTAGAGTAATCATTTTGACCTTCATTGTTAAACATCGAATTGTGTAACTGGTGCTTGAAAAGATAATGCCAGAGGCAGTGAATGCAGCAAGAAAGAAGGTCCTGTGGAGAAGTGAATGAATGCCTGCAGTGACTGATAAAGGTGTGAACACAGCCATGAATCCCAGAGCAAAAACATAAAGGAGGGGACCCCTCTAACGTTACTTTGAGGTCAGGGAAAAGAGGGGAGAAAGAGTAAATATACTAAAGAAGTTTCCTCATGACCTATATAATTTTAGTTACCAACATTGTTTGTATATTGCGATATGTTCACACACAACAACAACCCCAGGACTAGTGTGTAACATTTCTTTGGTATTTTATTTCATCATTCTTTGTTTTTCATTTTCATTTCTTCTAAAATACTTTTATCTTTTTTATACATAATTTTGTGCAAAACTCATATTCCAACAATTACAATTACAATTTCATAATAAATGGCCCCTTGGCTATAAAAACACAACAATATTAACACAATTCCACTCATTCAATATAATTCATTCCAACTTATAACCATCCACACACACTATACAAATGCAGTATCTGAACAAATCTTGATTCATAAGGCAGAAAAGTATTCTGCCTAACTTTAAACCATAAGATGTTAAATTTGGTTCTACGCAAGGTCGATGCGCATTTCGGTGGATTGTCCACCACCTTCCTCAGGACCTATGCAGATACAAACATTCCTTACAAACCAGAAGCCAGGGGATCTGAAATCAAAAAAATATATATTGTTGTGCATATGTACAAAGCATCATTTTTTTTACTAATAATTCACATGTTTATACTTGAGCTGGCTGACAGCCCCACAAATGTGAACAAGTCTCCACCCAGAAGAAAGCTAGCATACAGACTGAATAACTTAGTAAAGTCAGAAGTTTAAACATTCCTCCCTAACAAGAAAAGGTTTAAGGCCAGGCAGAATACTTTTCTGCGTTATGAATCAAGATTTGTTCAGATACTGCATTTGTATGGTGTGTGTGGATGGTTATAAGTTGGAATGAATGATATTGAATGAGTGGAATTGTGTTAATATTGTTGTGTTTTTATAGCCAAGGGGCCATTTAATATGTAATTGTAATTGTTGGAATATGAGTTTTGCACACAATTATGTATAACAAAGATAAATATATTTTATAAGAAATGAAAAGGAAAAACAAAGAATGATGAAATAAAATACCAAAGAAATGTTACACACTAGTCCTGAGGTTGTTGTTGTGTGTGAACATATCGCAATATACAAACAATGTTGGTAACTAAAATTATATAGGTCATGAGGGAACTTCTTTAGTATATGAATCCCAGAGCATTCAGAGAGCCAAGTGAAAGAGGTGGAGAGACTGCTGAGGACTCCTACTGAGACTGCTAAGTAAACTACCAGTGTGTGAAGCTCTGATTCAGACACTATCCCTATGCTCCTGCACACATCACCAGTCTGCATACCTCTCAGAACTCCATTTCCAATTATGTTACTAATCCTACACAACATGGAACCATTTCAGTCCAATTAAACTTAATTACTGTTTGGATCCGCACTTCAGTGGTAGAGGATTCTCGGTACATGTGACAACACACATGTCAACACACACGACCTAAGCTGGAGACTTCCGGTCCTTTAAGCTAAAACAAATATTTTAGCTTTCCTCCTGCTTGGGTCCACCTCTGGGGCACAGGGGTGGTAGGGTTTTCCGGGCTCTGGGAGTTGCTGGCTGTTGGGCTTGCTGGGGCTTTTGCTGTAGTCAGGTCATGGACAGGACAGGCAGTTAGGGCTGGGGCCAAGGCAGTTGGTGTCCTCTTCTCCTTCCTGGGTCAGCACGGCTCTTTGGTCCTTCTTCTTTCTTCCTCAAATCCATCTTCTGGGTTGCCCCCTAAATACTGCATTTAGGGGGCATTTTAGGGGTCTCAAGGTAGTAGCCAATAGTCTACTGACCTTAGGGTGACTACACCCTAGGTGTGATCATCCCACGTTTTGGAGAAGGCATAATCCCTAATCCTGATTTGGAGAGTGCCCGCCATCTGCAAGATGGCAGGCACTGAGGAGTGGGCTTCACCTCGCCCCCCCACCAGAGGGGTGGGGTTGGCAGAGTTGGGCACACCTTCTGGGCTGTTCTAATTTTTTCCACCTATCTTCCTATCGATAAGGGGGTGAGACAAGAAGGTACTTTTTCCTGATAATAGGAGAGGCTGGGGGTCGTGTTGCAAAGGCAGCAAGGCCTTTGAAGCTTCCCTGCCACAGATGGCTCTTCCTGACCTGAGGGAGGTGTGAACACCTCTTCCCATGAAAGGCTTTGTTTTATTGGTTCAGGGAGTGAAGGTTCCCACACTATGGGTCCAGAAAAATGCCTTGTGGTGGCAGGCTGGTATTTACCAGTCAGGGAACCCACCAGAGGCTGGTTGTTTTTCAAGAGGTATCTTTTAGATGCCCTCTAAGTGCATTGTATAATAAATCCCACACTGGCATCAGTGTGGGTTTATTATGCTGAGATGTTTGCTACCAAACGTCCCAGAATTCAGTAAACCCTTTATAGTGCTGTGGAGTTCGCAATGACAAACTCCCAGACCATATACTCTTTATGGCTTTACTGTACTTACAATGTCTAAGAATGGACTTAGACGCTGTAGGGGTACAGTGCTCATGCAACTGCACCCTCACCAGTAGTATAGTGCACTCAGCTATGGGGTTGACTTACTTCTACCATAGGCAGTGGGTTGCAAGCATGGCACACAGGTCATGTCGGCTCTTCACTTTTCTCTACACCAAAACATGGAGCCTACAATGGCAGTGTGTATGTGTTAAGGTTGAGGACCTCTAAGGGTGGCACAATATGTGCTTTAGCCACTAGAGGTCTTCCCTGGTCACAGTGCCCTTGGCACTCATGGTATCTTTTACAAGGTAATTACATGTGGCCAGAGAGGGGCCAATTGTGGGTACGGTTTTGAGAAAGAACACAGGCCTTGGGAACCTGATTGGCAGGGACCCAGGGCACATCAAGTCAAAGTGCATCAAAAATCTGGCAAAAAATGTGTGAGGGGGGGGGGGTTCCTGCAACAGAAACCCACTTTCCTACAGTGGGCCTTTATACTGATATCCTGTAAGCAGGAATATAGAGTGGACCTACCACGGATCTCCACATAATGTGAATGCAGCTTATGACAATAGTAGCATTTAAAGAATACTCAAGGGTCATGTACCTGTTACACCTATTCTTTTAGCCCATTGTGACCTTACTGGTACAGAGCTTAACACTTCTTTTGTTGGTCCTGAAGAAAACCCACTTGCACCTTTTAGTGGGGCACATTACCGGGCTGAAACATGTTGACCTCTTTTCAGGATGACGTGTCCCCTCAGTGTTTTAAATATACCCACCAGGGAACAGTAATAAAGGATGCCTAATCCACCTGAGAGGTATTTTTAACAGCGATTGGTTGTCTCTCTACTCTTATAAAAGGGGACAATTTCACCTAATTTTTAACATTCACATATAATGCCCACATGGCCTCCTTCTCACAGTGCTCCCTTAAAGAACACCCGAAGAGCTCCCCTGATATGCAGGGTTGTAGCTCAAGCCTTGATGGCCTGCCTTTCTATTTATCTAGATGCTGTTGTGCCCTGATTTTCCATAAAGTAATTTTATATATCCTCTCTAATTGCTTCTCTAAAAACGGGGTCCTCTCAAGTTTCTACTTTCAGTCTCCATTTTGGGATTATGGCTCTCTCTCTACTCTAATTCAGTGACATGATTAAGGGGTAACGGTTGGAGTGGGCCCTGTTTAATATTCAGCATGAGCCCTTGGGGAGCACAGGAACTTGTCCAGGTGAACATGCAGATCATGCATACCCACGTAAAAAGAGTAGTCTCTCCCCCGGATGAGGAGCTCACCCTATATCTATTCACTGCCACTGCTCAATGTAGCCATGAAATGCCCGTGCCATTTTCATCACTACAGATGTCGGTAGAGGGGAATGTGGCCTGTCCAGTTGTGTGTCTGCCATGCAATTAAAATACCTACCAATTATTTTCGGGTAATATTAGATTTGCATCATATTTTTAGATCTCGCATAGCCAGCGCTTGTGCTGTCTCTTTGAGACATGCTGCATTGAGGTATGTACTTGAAGCTCCACACACTCTACGCCCTTCTTTTAAATTGACTGCTGTCACTGTCCTTTGTAAATGTTGGCTTTTCATTTTTACGATTTGTGTAGGCATCTTGCTTGATCACTATTAGGGGTATATATATCTCAGAAGTGCTAACTCTTTCCCCTCCAGCCTGCTGCACAGTACTCAATATCTCCCCTCTGGTTCTTCAGTCAAGTCATCTGAAAGGTCACGACCCGCCCTCCCCACCGTCAGACCCAAATCAAACATCCCTGGGGCATATGCCGAGTAGTGCGAGCAGTAATGGCGTAACAATGGGAGACAGACAGCGCCACAGGCAGCACGTGTTTTGGGGGCGGCGCGCCCCCTTCCCTCCCACCTCTTATTTACAGCTGTCACAGGGAAATCGTCAGCAATCTCCCCGACTCCCTTCCTTTTAAATTCACCCCGCAGCAGACGCAGGGGCCGCCACTGAGCGCGTGAAACACACCTGCTCTCTTCATCGCCTCCGAAGGGCTTGGTTCTCTGTTGTCGTCAAGTGCATTTCTTGTAACAGTAGAATAGAATAGATGGATTTTTATATAGCGCATGGCTACCAGGGATATCCCAGCACTGAGAGGACACTAGAATTGGCCTACCTTCTAGGAAAAAAGCTGTTTTTGAGTTGCTTGCGGAAGGAAAAGTGATTGGATTTGTTACTTAACTGCAAAGGCAGTTTGTTCCACAATTTAAATGATTTGTTCGAGTAGAGCCGGCCCCCACTTCTGGCATTCTTGATTTTTGGGACTAACGCAAGGTGCATCTCATCTGAGCGAAGGCTTCTGTTCGCCTTATAGGGCCTTATAGAGCCGGATCAATCATCGATTTATTAATAGGAGGTCCACTTCCCCCTAGGGACTTGTGGGCGACACATAAGGCCTTGAACTTGATTCTTTCCTGCACCGGTAACCAATGGAGGGTGCGAAGTACCGGTCTTGCTGAGCAGCGATACTGGGTTCCCGTAACAGTGCTATTTACCTCCTCCTCCCGCCCCCCTGCGTTTAAGCTAAGCCAATAAATTGTACCCTTTTTGTCATGTTATTAAGCCCCGGTACATTCAGAATAAGAAATACTTAGAGCCACTTGTTTTTAGGAATTAACTTGAAATGCGTGTTGAGAGAAATACAACTAAATGTATATATTATATTATATTTTAAATTAAATTTTACTATTATTCTCCAGATAGCTTTAACAACATTATCACGTGTGATATTTATTGAAAAAATAATCTCATAACACTGAAAATGTGAGCTTATAATTTGTACATGGACTTTCAAATGTGGCTGTCTGCATCATTTGTGACAGCTTGCCATAGTGTGGCAAATGGGGAGAGAGATCTCCATTTTCTAAGAATATTTATTTTTCCAGTTTCAAATCCCTTGTGGACTGATCCTTCCAGTGAGTTGTAGAATTGGATATTCTAGAGAAATTATAAAAAATGCCGAAGGATGGTTAAAACAACAAATGAAAATCTGAGAAAGTTAAATTCATTCATTCCGGATATTTAATATTAAATACTTTCACAATTTTCTTTCAAATGAAAATACCTTCATAGAAATACCTTCAAAGAATAGGAATAATGTTGTCACATTCTGCTTGATTACTTCACCAGAAATTAGAGTCTGGTTAAAGGAACGACATTTTAATATCTCCAAGCAAAAGGAAGATAACAATGTTTTAAGGATTTCAGCTGCTTTGTTGGGGGATGTTTGTTGAGACAGCCAGCCCAAGAGGCCTTCCTGCAGAAAGCATTCCCTCAAGCTGTCTTCACTGCAGTGCAGTGCAGTGCAGTTACACACTCTACGGCCTCTGATCTGAAAACATGACTGTTCCACCCTTGCTGCACAGACTGCTCGAGCAGCAGAGCCTGGGCAGACTGCATTTCCAAAGTGTGACGTATTAGCAATATAAACTAAACCTAGGCCACCGCGTGGACACCAGGAGCCATCTGGTGGCGGCATCTTATGACGAGTTCCCCAGTTGTGTAGCCTCTCAAGGACATATGGCAACTGTCCTTAGACAAAGTGAATAGGAAATCAAATGAGCACAGGGTCATACAAGGGATATAAGTCCTACGTCACGTGGCACAGTTGATTCAGTGAGTACCGGGCATATATCAAAGGGTGCACTGTTTGCTTAACTGGTGTAAACCCGAAACCAAATTCGGAAAGTTTGCTCAATGGTCACAAATTATATGGGCACAGTTTAGTCAGTGTGTGCATGACGCGAATTAAATAGGTAAAGTTCACACAAAGCATGTAGGTCCCAAATCAGATCGGCATTGTACACTCGACGGTGCAGGTCACAAATAAAATGGGCAAAGATTTCTCAATGGTGCAGGACACAAAAGAAATGGACAAAATTCACTCAATGATGGAGGTCACAAGTCAAATAGACAGTGCACCCAATTTGCAAGGGGATGAAGGGAAGGGAACGGAGGATAGGAGTGGGTGAAACGTAACTTGTTTTTTGAGGAAATATATGTGTTTCTTCATGAGCATTGGCCAAACAGTGAAAAACCTGCACATAGTCGTTACCAGTAACACTTTTTGGGATTTTCATATTGCAACACGTCACATTAGAACCAAGCCCCTCGACTCAATCTTACGGCGCCGCATCTGTTTCCGAGCCCCAGAAGGCTCAAGGCGCCCTTTGTGTTGAGAGGCTTCCTGCTCATACTATTGCTTCACGAGCCCAGCGAGGCTCAGGGTGCCATTGTTTTTAAAGCCCTGAGAGGCTCCCTGCCCCACGATGTTTAGAGCCCAGTGAGGCTTGGGGGACACCAGTGTTTTTAGAGCCTGTGTGGCTGCAACGGTTGTGTTAGGTCAGAGCCTGTGTAGGCTCCAACGGGGGCACGAGTGCTTCAGAGCCTGTGTGGCTCCAACAGTTGGCGCAGTTTGCGCCTAAGGGTCGGTGAGGACCCTGTCGCAGTTTGGATTCACAGCTGCCCAGCAATTAGTGGGCAGCTGCACCGTTTAGGTCTGGTGTGGTCCTCAGGTGCCCAGCAAGTAGTGGGCACCTGCAACGTTTAGGTTTGCGCCAGTGGCGCACCCCTGACTGGCGCTGCATGGCAGCGCGTCCTCCTGGGTTTTCTGCCCCATTACAAGGGGAATTGCGCTTGCATTCACCTCACTCCGCTGCGGTGGTGTGCCCACTCTGTGGTCAGCTCACGCGCGAATGGACAGATGCCGGCAAATGAAAGCAGACAGTCTTGGGTGACTGAAATGCTGTGACACATGATCTTACCATTGAATACCTCTACATCCTTTCTCATAGGGAGGCGTCCACACTCTTCTGTGTCATTGTTGCCCTCCCTGCCAGCTTGAACAATCCTTTCTCACCAGTGTTACCATCATTCAGGCCAATATATCTCACCCTTCCAACGTTATTTCAAAGTTCACACATAATGTGGATCTGACTACACGCGTCTTGGACTCGGAAGGGGTTGAGAGGTTGTTATATAGAAACAAAGGATATAAACATAGGCAGACGTTGTTTGACAGGTTTTCGCTCTTGCATGGCTAGGAGGTCAAGCTCAGCTTCACATGTGTAATTGGCGTCAATGGTCGAAATTCTAATTCCACCCTGTCACCACTTGACTCCTGGGGAGGCAAAATGATTAGAGTCCATCCATAATGGATGCAGTCATTAGGCAAACATGCATCTTGTTCCCTCCATGAACAATACTCCCTGCACACCCACTGTGTGATTCTTAAGGTGAATCAAGCAGACGCCAGGTGCCCACTGGTATGAGAGGTTCATTAGTACTAATATGCAAATCTCAAATAGTGGTGCAGCTATGTTGACTTTCCACCCCCAAGTCTATGCTATGTGTAATCCAGGTTGATCACTGCTGTGCTTTGTTCAGAAGATGTGCACAAAGCCAGAATGTGGCTCATTGTACGCTGATGAGGCAACATACAAAAGACATCTCCGGCCAAAGGCGCCCATTTGATTCCACAGTGCATCATGTTTGAACCTACTCACGTCAAACTACACGACAATGAGCCTATCCTGCCACAACTTAGTTGCCACTGTGGAACACTGCTGTGCATGAATAAAGATGGTGCTGGAGATGAAAATAGCTTGGGTAAGTATGACAGTAGCATAGATGCCAAGGACAGGCTCAAATTTAGATAGTATGATGTTGCTTGGAGATAGGTAGGTCATGTGGATTATATTGAATTGGATGTGTTTAAACTTGGCGCTCACCGATACATTTCGTACCCCTGCATGTATTTAGGACCAATACTTGGAAGAAAGGGGCTCATCACTAAGGGGGGTCAGGTGGATACATGCCAGCCAGTCAGGGTTTCTGATTCCTCCACGCAGGAAAAGGAGGAACCTAGCGCCACCAATTATGAGTTCTAGAAAGTCTTGGAGTCAAGTTATGGATCCACCTCAGGCGAGGATGTCTGAAACGCAGGCGTAATGGGGGGGGATTGGTGTAGTAAGGTAAGATCCTTCTTAGAAACATCCTTCCACCTGTCATGGGCACCGCACCCTACCTAAAATAGTCGGTACCCCTGCTACCTTGAAGAAAAATAGTCTCTCTTTCACAACTGATACATCATTGCCATCTGTAAGCCCAAGCATCCTTACTTCCTGAGAAGTCTGCCAAAGTTTTTACATGATCTGTGCTAGGCATCAAGCAGTTGCAGGTATTCAGGACAAGGTCATTGACGAACTAGGAGAAAAAGTCAATAAGCCATTGGTATCATTGGAGCAGAATTTATGTTGGTCATTGACCAGCTGTAATCCCAACAGACTGATCATTGCATGGAGATGAAATGTCTCCTTTCCTTCTATGTTGCAAAGATGGTCCAGGCTCATGTTCCTCACACCTTCCGATCTAACACCGTGAGCACCTAGTACATTCTATTTATAGCACTGTCCTTACCTGGCACAAGTGGGGAGGGCGCCAGAACCACCTGAATATGCCATCCAAGCCCTCTGGAGGGACCTTGGAATCTTACCTGGCTGGGTCACACAACCCCCACTGCTGGATGTAGTGGGATTGTCAGACTGTCTCTACTAGAGTTCCAAGGCAGGAATATGATAGAGGATGCTGGGTACAAATGCAATGACAAAATACTTTCCATGAAGCATAAACAGTGCAGATGCAGAGACGTTACATGGCCGTGCCTAAATGTGGGTTTTGCATTCTTGTTTGGCTTGTCTACAAAATGCCATCCAGCTACTGTATGAGAGGCATGGCACATACGCCCATGTAGGTGATTTGTTGATACTATAGTTGATACTATAGTGATATTGTGAGAAGGCTACTGTGGTAAATAAAATTTACCGATCTATTTTTCCATATAATTACTGACAAGTAAAAGAATAGCTCAATCAAATGAGAGGCAGAGTCCGTGGTATCTGAGTCATACGGGCTTTAATCAGGATGGCTCGAGCCATGGAAAGCAATTCCATCAATACAAGGGTTCGGGGGTATATGCAATGATGGCAAAAAGATGTCAACGAGTTATTAACAGTACATGGCATATATAGTAAAACTGTAAAAAGGCAATGAATACAGGAGGCGTGACAAGTGAAATGTATATGATAAGAACACGTGCGCAGCAGAAAAGGCGTGTACATGGGTGTGCACGGAGGCGTGTACTGGAAACGTCACAGAAAAGTGTCATAAGTGGGTGGGTGCGTAGAGGATTCTGCAGAGTCAGCTGAAACCTATAAGCTGGATGCGCGCGCAGTTAGTATGACGTGTAATTGACGTAAAACTGGAGAAAGCTGGGGTTCTGACTTTTAGCACTAGTAGAGGAGACATAAGTCGGGCATGTCAGATCGACCAGTTCCTATAACATGTCTGATATCTTGTGTTTGGGGAATGTCTAGTCTGAAGTAAAAGGTCTCTCGGGCAGAGGCTATTCTATACTGAATGCATATGTGTCTAGGTGCAATGTGCGGGGCCATGGGCCTACCATGGTAACGGGAGCAATGAATTACATGAAGGAGACAGGAAGGCTTGGCCCTTTGCTCTGCAGCCGGGGAGCTGTTTACCTATTTCACTAGACAGGAATGTGTTTTCGAGGAGGCTGAACTGGCTACGCTGATAACTTGAAGGCAAAATACTGTTTTGGCAGGCAGGCCAGGCCGAGCCAGGCACCGCTTCGTTTGGCAGGAAGTAAGGCAGAGGTCAGGGATGCATCTCCATGCTGCAGCTTTCAGAGACAGAGACAAAAGTGGTTCGAAGGCAGAATTCAGGGCCTAGCTCGGCAGAGCCAGGAAAAACGTGAAAGTGCACTATGTAAAGACGTTGGCAAGGCATATTTAGGAACTGAATTATCGATCCATTCATGGTGGATCTGATAGAGGACATGTTAACGTTGAACGCAAATGTATTTGCGTCTTCAGGTTCGGTTGTGGAGGGAAGTTACATGCACATTAGACTCGTACATGGAGACGTTGGGGTACACGTTAGGAGACATACCTGACCATAAAAATTTCAATTACCTCATTCCCTCCTTGTCCCCTACGGACCCATCAAGATATATCTATTTTCATGAGACCATCTATCTGTTCATATAACATCATTTGTTCTTCTTTCTTAATTCGGGAATGGGAACGTGAACTTGAACGAGGAATACAAGCTGTGGCGCACAAGCCGCAAATCGCTGGCCCACATTGTAAACATAGACAACAACTGAATACTATGGCCAATATAATTCCTAGGAATGACAGTAGCTTCCATCCCCAGGCGGATATTACACTCCAGAGCCAACCGGACCAAGTCCAGGAGCCTGGGTTGTGGTGTATCAGATGGGCAATTTCGTGAAGCCTGGTGATAGCTTTATATACTGATGGCGCGTTATTAGGAATAAACACGCAACAACTGGATCCGATGACTCTACAAGCTCCGCCCCTATCGGCTAGGATGACGTCAAGGACAAGGCGGTTCTGAAGAACAACAAGTCTCATAGCAGACTGTTCCTCTGTTAAGTTGCCCAAAGCAGAAGTAGTCTCATTCATTACCGCTTCGAGGATTCTGGTTAATTTGCGTATCAGTTTACTATTTGAGACAGTGCCTAGATAAGGAAAGAAACCTTTATTGAAATCTGTATATTGTTCCCATGTAGTTTCAGTCTGATCAACTATTGGGAGATCTCTCTTGCGTCTAACTTGAGTGAGGCGGGAATTCCTGTGATAGTCAGATGGGGCTAGAAAAACTGGTGGCAATAGGAATGCAATAAAACAAGTACTATCCCAGTCCAGGGGTAAACGTACATAAGCTGTCTGACCACAAATGAAATAGGAGTGTCGGGAAGCTTTGAACGTAGACTTGCCTTCATCACTGAATTCGACCACAGTAATACAGTCACTGTGACCTAGATGTACTGAACCATTCTTTCTGACGCATAATACACCTTTTGCTGGTAAAACTGATATAGATGGCAAATCTGGACTAGTCTCTGACTGAACATTTAGGATCATGAGGTCAAGTGTAAAATTACCTAATCCATACACTTCATTTTCTAGGTCGGTCCCTGTCATTTGTGGAAGACCTTCTTCGTTTGGGAAACATGCTTTGTTCATAACTGTGTTCAGGTTTCCCCATATCCATTTGCCTTGGGAAACTCGAGATTCGGTGTCTAAAGAGGATATTAAACTAAACCATGCACCACAGGAACCATTATGTGTAAACGGGTAAGGAAAAAGGGGCAGAGCTCCCTTGTAATTCTGATAGGGAGGGAGTTGGCCACATATCCAACAATTAGTAACATTGTTGATCTGGTGTGAATGGTGTAACATACGGATGAATGTATTGTTGCGCAGCGCAAGTCGATAAGACAATTCATGTGGAGGTAGGGCACTAAACGTGTGCTCTGCAGTGTCATTAGAAAAAGAATGTGCAATAGGAAAGAACATATATAACATCCAACTCATAACAATGATCGTAAGACTCAGAAAAAACATAATAAGTAATGTGCAGATGCAACGGCTTCGGAGATTCTTACAGTATTTTTGTTTCTTGATCTCCTGTCTATCTCTCTCTCTATTGGGGTCTATCTTATACATGTCAGGAACCTGTCTAACCGCTTCACCCAGGAGGGGACTTAAACAATTAAACTGTCTGACTTACTAGACCTCAATTTCAATCTGTACTCCTGCTGAGGAGTTTTCTCTACCAGGGGGAGTTTAGTATCAATGTCTGGAATGCGGCAGTCCTGGGAATCAGTTTTTGGCGGAAGTCCATAAAATGTTTTGACATGGCTCGAATGGAGCCAGCCTTTCCTTCCTTCTAATTTCACCGCAGTCCTTGTAGTCAACAAAACAATCTTCGGCTCTTTCCAGCGGGGCTCCAGAGGGCTTGACCGATCAAAGTTGCGGACTACGACGACATCTCCTGGGACCAGTTCATGCGGTTTCACCTCGGTGTTGTCTGGGAAGGCTGCCGCGACCTGTGAACGACATTTTAGTAGTGCAGACATCAAGGAGGCAAGGTAATCTGTCAGCATTGTACTGTCAACATCGATTATTTTACGTGGCATAGGCGTCCCCCACATATTAGGAGGCCTACCAAAGACCACCTCATATGGGGATAGCCCTGTCCTAGAATGAGCTACCATTCGCATATAAAAGAGGGCAACTGGTAAAGCTACTATCCAAACTACACCTTTCTCTTTACACACTTTGGCAAGACGGGTTTTCAGAGTCTGATTGTGTCTCTCCACGAGACCTGCTGCCTCGGGATGTCGGACACAGTGGAACTTCCATTGATAACCTAACAGAAGTGAAACCTGCTTCATGAGTTCGGACGAGAATGGCTGACCATTATCTGAATACACAACACGGGGCAAACCGTACCGTGGGAAGAACTCATGAACCAACTGCTTGGCAGTGGTCGGGGCAGTGTAATCTGGGACGGGATATGCTTCTGTCCATCTGGATAGGGCACATACAACTACGAGGACATACTTGAATCCTCGGCATCTGTCCATCCGGATATAATCCATCTGGAGGACTTCAAAAGGATGGTCGGGAGGATGAAATCCACCTCGCTCCACGGGAATACCTTTTCCTGGATTGAACTGACAACAGATCATGCAGGTACGCACTTTCTGTTTTGCTGCTGCTCGTAAATGTTTGTTGAACCAGAGGTTCTGTAAACTGTCTAACATGGCTTTCTCTCCTAAATGTGCTGGACTGTGTGCTGTGTTGATGATAACTTGAACCATAGAGTCAGGGAGAAACCATGTGGTCTTTCCCTTCGTCATCCATCCCTGTTCTGTCTGGACCCCTCCTTGTTCAGTCCATTTCTTTATTTCGTCTGGAGTAGCATGTGTCTGTATGTCGATTACATCTTGTGTGGGATCCCTAACTGTCATGCAATGCGTCAGTGAGGTTACATCAGTCTTTGTCATATCAGTCGTACGAGTATGAGTCAGTGCTGTATGTTTTGCTGTTCGATCTGCCAGGTCGTTACCCTGGGAAATAGTGTCTGTGACTTTTGTATGTGCTTTGCACTTCATGATGGCTATGGCTGTTGGCAAATGTATCGCTTCTAACAGAGCTTGAATGAGGGGACCATGCTGGATCTTGGCTCCGTGAGAGGTCAAGAAACCTCTTTCCTGCCAGAGGACACCGAAATCGTGTACGACTCCAAATGCATAACGTGAATCTGTGTATATGTTTACTTTAAGATTCTTGGCTCGTATACAGGCTTGGGTCAGAGCAATGAGCTCTGCTGCTTGAGCTGACAGGGTGTCAATGCGATGTGTTTCTATGACTTTAGTTTCAGTGGTCACTGCATATGCGGCCACTAATTCTCCTGTACTTGTTCTCATACATGAACCATCCACATAAAGTGTCAGGTCTGGATTGGGTAATGCAACATCTGTCAAGTCTTGTCTGGGCTTCGTGATTGTGTTAATGATATCCATGCAGTCATGTGGAGTAGGATCTGTTGTACTTGACGGCAAAAGTGTAGCAGGATTTAATGTATTGCAGCGTCTGATCTCTATGTGTGGTTGGAATAATGTCAATTCATAACCTGTCAGTCGTGCTATAGTCAAGTGCTGAGTCTGTGTTCTGTTTAGGAGAACTTCCACAGAGTGTGGAACCTGTACTGTTAATTGATGTCCCAATACAATGGAATCACTTTGTCTGATTGCTAGAGCTGTTGCTGCAACTGATTTCAAGCACGCAGGCAAGGCCTGTGCTACTGGATCTAATGTACTCGAAAAATAAGCACACGGTCTGTGTTTGTCTGCCTGAACCTGAGTGAGAACCGATAAAACTGTGCCATCGCGTTCTGTGACAAAAAGTGTAAAAGGTTTGCTATAACAAGGTGTTGCTAAAACAGGTGCTTGACATAAGGCTTTCTTTAATTTGTCAAAAGCTTGTGTATGTTCCTGAGTCCAAGGGAGAACAGTCGAAGACGCTGCCTCCTGTGTTGTCAACTGTATAAGTGGTTTAGCTAGGAATGCATATTGGGCAATCCATTGTCTGCAGTACGAAGTGAGGCCAATAAAGGCCCGTACTTCCTTCTGTGTCTTGGGTTGCGGTAATTGTGCAATTAACTGGATACGATCAGGTGTCAGCTGCCTACCCCACTTGGACAGCAAGTGCCCAAGGTACACCACTTGCTGGGCACAGAATTGTAGCTTCGAAGGAGACACCTTGTGTCCCTTGTCCGCCAGGAAATACAAGACTGTCAGTGATGCTTGTTCACATTCTGGTTCACTTCGGGCGGTGATCAATAGATCATCGACGTACTGGAGTAGGGCAGTGTTAGCAGGCATGTGAATACTGTCTAGTTGTCGTTTCAATGCTTGGCTGTAGATGCTAGGGCTTTCTGTGAATCCTTGAGGGGCGCGTGCAAATTTGAAGCTTCGGCCATTTAAACAGAATCCGAAAAGGTATTGGCTCTCTGGATCAATGGGGACACTAAAGAAGGCGTTCTTGAGATCGATTACAGTAAAGAACGTCGCCTCTGAATCAATAGCTGTCAATAGGGACGAAATGTCTGGAACCACTGGATACTGTGGTATAATACATTTATTCAATTCTCGCAAATCGATCACTAATCGATAGACTGGAGGGGCATTCGGATCAGTGCGTTTAAGAATCGGAAGGATAGGGGAATTACAAACATTGGAGTCGGTTTCTACAACCACTCCTTGTGCAATGAGCTCGTCAATGATTTTCAGTAAAGCCACTACAGCATCAGGTGGTAACTTGTATTGTCGGATTCGGGGTAGTACAACTCCTGGCTTGAGTGTGACACGGTATGGTGTAATGTGCATACAACCTACATCCGTGGGGCCTTTTGCCCACAAATGTGCAGGTACATTCTGTAACCTGGGATCAAAATCTCTTAACACATAATGACCCTTAAAATCACGAAGGAACAGCCTTACTCCTTCCGGAGAACAACAAATTACAGCTCCTAGAGCTTTCAGTGTTTTAATACCAAGTAAGTTTTCTGGACATGATTTCGTAAGCAACAGATCTGTAGTACGGGATAATGGACCAACTGCAAGGGGAACTGGTTTCGATACTTCATTACCAATAGGCTTTCCTGAAAATCCAAGGGAAACATTCTGTGAGCCTGAGAGGGGTGCCCCTGGAACCTCGTCATGACTAATGGTAGTTCTGCTTGCCCCTGTGTCAATCAAAAATTTTCTATCCTTTCCTAATACCTGACTATGTACATAAGGACCCTCTTGATCTACAGGAACCTCAATAAGAGGCAAGCCAACCTCCCTCTCTAGGCTGTTTCATGTGTACTGCTGATAATCGGGGTAGTCGGATTGTGCATGTTGGTACATCTGCTGTGTGACATGTTGTGTTGCGGCAATGGGCTGAGGCTGTGGAACCGCTACGGTCTGTTGTGGAATCTGCATAGGCTGTACGTTCTGTGGAATATGTTGTTGGACCTGGTCCTGTCTAGGTGGACGCGGTCTCTCTTTAGTTTTACCTGTAGCTATATTGTGTTTCAGAACTGCACAATCGTTTACACAGTGACCTGGCTGTTTACAATAGTTGCATGTCCCTTTAACAGGAGCTGTCGAATTATTGGACTGTGTCGTACCCCTTTTCTGACCATCAGCTGGAACTGACTGAGCAGCTAGCACTTTCATTTTCGTGTCTTTCATACGTCTCTGTTCATGATCATGTTCCTCCCTGATTCTGTTCTGGTGGTACTGTAACATTTGTAACATTTGGGAAGGCATATTTGCTCGCCATGTGCTCTCGACTTTCAATACACGGTTCTTAACCTGGGGTAAGGAATTCTCGACTAATTTGGTCACAAAAAGATGTGGGTATGACTCACTACTTGTTTTCAGGCCACTATTAATAATAAAACATTTCTCGAATCTGGAATAAAAATCACTAGTGTCTTCATCGTGTTTCTGTTTGCAGGCTGAGATTGCGTCCCAGTCCTCCTTTTTAGTTGCCAACAATCTTGGCAAAACCTGTACTAACAATCCTGGTAATGCTTTAGTTTTCTCCCCAAGACCTAAACCTGGGGTTCGTCCGGTTTCTTCGTTTTCTAATTCAGTCCAATTAATCTTTTTATCTCCCACCTCCCATTCTTTTTCTTTGAGTTTCTCGTAAATACCGGCAGGCAATAATACTTTCAAGATTTTCATAATATCGGGATATGTGTAATCTCCCATGAGTAACATGTCTTTTATTTCACGATGAAACCCTGCTGGATCTTTATCATGACTTGGCACTATTTTCTTCATTTCTAATAATTCCATTTTAGTTATGGGCGTGTATACGAATACGCGTTCAAGTGTATCATCTGGTTTCCGGATTGGATGTACTTCTCGTAAAGGGTTCTGTCTGTCTAGGTGATATGGTTGTCTTACTGGGGGTGGAACGGAAACAAGACGTGGAGTCAGGAAAGTTCTGTATTTGTGACGTTGTTCTAGAATAATGTCAATTAAATCGGTACCTAGACCTCTCCATCTTCTCAGGAGTAAGTCCTGCAATAGATTATACAATGGACCTGGGTCAGATTGTTGATTTTCATACTGTACAATAAGATGTTGGGTCATGTATATACCAGCTAGTCGCTGTTCTTCTGGAGTAAGACTTAAAAATGTTTGCACTACTAAATCATCATTATATATACTATCATCCCCGGCCCATTGGACTGCTGACCGGGCTAGTTCCTGATCACGTAAGGTATTGAGTTCATGATAACCTATTCTTTCTTTCAAGATTTTATCAGTAACTTGGAAAATATGTTCAAGGGAACATTGCTCTGGTATCGGGGAAAGGTAACGCTTCTTGATTTCTGGACGAATGGGTCTGTCGAAGGGTCTATCAAGAGAATACTGTTTAGGGAGTTTCGCTCTACCTACGTACGCTATTCTATCTTCTGTCTCTGCTGGAGTCTCTGCTTCTACCTCCTCCTCCTCCGAGGAGTCATTCTTGTCTGACTCGGCTTCCTCTTCGGCTTTCTGTCTAGTATGTATCGCTACTATTTCTTTACGGACCTTTAAGGCCATAGCGTCTATACACTTCTGTCTGTCATGTTTACCTTCCGCAATGTTTTGACTCCATTTTGTCAATACTTTCATCTCTTCTTTAACAACACCTGTCTGATCTTGTTCCCTTATCAAACAATTAATCAAGAATCGTAATAGTAAACCTTGTGTCTCAACTTTCTGATGTGCCATGGCCTCACGAACACATTCTGGGCCCTCCCCCGTATGAATAAAGTGATATATTTTGTCTAAATGTTCTGGCATTTCTGGTAATAACATCAGATAATCTGTAACACGGCGTAGAAGTAACGAGGCTAACATCATGTCTCCTGTCTTGCCTGGTACTGGGTCATATCTACAATCCGTAAGATACTCTTTAAGCTTTTCATATGTCATCGCTGCCGGAGTACGCTGTGTAGCTAATTCTCTCATTGTCACCCGATGTAACTGTGGCGGGGTGTGAAAGTGACCTCCTGAAGCACCTCCTGAACCGGAAGCATGGGCATAACCTGACTGTGTGGCGGGTATATGTAATGGGGTTGGACCCTGGGTTGCATCTGTTGCAAAAGGATTAAGAGGACCAATAGTAGGGGGAACAGTAGCGGGGGGGCCAGTAGGGGAAACGACAATAGGTGCGGGAAGTTGTTGGCGTGGAGGGGTCGTCACTCGAGCAACCGGAGCAGGCTGCTGTGCATTGTTAACAGGTGGTACGGGTACATTAGTATATGCTGGAGCTACATCATCTAAATAGGAAGAAAGGAAAATATCTGCTGCGGTCTTAGTGTGACGTAGTTTAGTCGGAACCAATGGAGGTGGCAGATCACTTGGCATTTCCGGGGTCGCCTTGGGCAGGCCCTCGGCTAGGACTGGATACAGTCCCGTAATAAGGGCGTTTCTCTGTCTGTCGTGTTGTTCTATTCTTACTCGCTCTCCTTCTTCTAGTAGTTCTTTTTCTCTAGCTTTTTCGGAATCCTCTCTACTCTTCTCTGCTTTTCTAAGTTCTTTTTCTGTCCGTCTATGCGATTCTGTACGCCACAATTCTATGGCATCTTTCTGTGATTGTCTGGCTTTCTTTTTCCATAATGCTTCTTCTACTCTCATGATGCACTCGGCATCCCATGTCCCTGTAACGGGCCATCTCTGTTTCTCTTCCAAGTCTTTCGTATAATCCACCCATAAATCTAAGTACAGTATGGCATCTAAGCCATGCTTATGGTACATAAAATGACCTGGAGTGCCCCTAGGCGGGATGGGAACTGCTTCTTCGAGTATCCCTTAAATAGTTCCTATCTGACGTAATTTAGAGAACAGAGGCATTGCTACCTCTACCTGGGAGTTAACACGATGAACACAATAATACAATGCAAACAATCATTCATACCACGACATTAAACACAATGAAACATTTCGAACAGATACTGAATTACTAGATGCACTGCTAAACAGTACAGATGCACTGCTAAAACAGTACAGACCGGATCTGTGTACCCAAACCCGTCTTGACCGGATACAAATTAATGCACCTGTCTTGATGCGTCCCCAGCAACGGTACTCACCGGGAAGCACGGAAACGGAAGGCCTCGGAATCTCGACTCGACTGGACTGCTACAACGTCACTGCTGCTGCGCACTACGCATGCGCCTCCGAACAGGTGGGCCTCTGGATACCTCGGACACTGCTCTCTCGGCTGGGCTCTGGTCGGGATCCTCCGCACTCCTCACCGCCTCGTCTGGATGCTGTCCCGCAGTCTCCGTCTCCACCGTAGGCCTGAGGGAGATACAGGAAAACCTGCAGATGCGCATAGAAGTCCGTCACGGCTGTAGTAGGGGGCAAGGCCTGCGACGCATCGCCGGCGCGTGGGGGGGGGGGGAGGGGTCCCTGTTCGGGCGCCAAATTATGTGGTAAATATAATTTACCGATCTATTTTTCCATATAATTACTGACAAGTAAAAGAATAGCTCAATCAAATGAGAGGCAGAGTCCGTGGTATCTGAGTCATACGGGCTTTAATCAGGATGGCTCGAGCCATGGAAATCAATCCATCAATACAAGGGTTCGGGGGTATATGCAATGATGGCAAAAAGATGTCAACGAGTTATTAACAGTACATGGCATATTTAGTAAAACAGTAAAATGGCAATGAATACAGGAGGCGTGACAAGTGAAATGTATATGATAAGAACACATGTGCGTAGCAGAAAAGGCGTGTATATGGGTGTGCACGGAGGCGTGTACTGGAAACGTCACAGAAAAGTGTCATAAGTGGTTGGGTGCGTAGAGGATTCTGCAGAGTCAGCTGAAACCTATAACCTGGATGCGCGCGCAGTTAGTATGACGTGTAATTGACGTAAAACTGGAGAAAGCTGGGGGTCTGACTTTTAGCACTAGTAGAGGAGACATAAGTCGGGCATGTCAGATCGACCTGTTCCTATAACATGTCTGATATCTTGTGTTTGGGGAATGTCTAGTCTGAAGTAAAAGGTCTCTCGGGCAGAGGCTATTCTATACTGAATGCATATGTGTCTAGGTGCAATGTGCGGGGCCATGGGCCTACCATGGTAACGGGAGCAATGAATTACATGAAGGAGACAGGAAGGCTTGGCCCTTTGCTCTGCAGCCGGGGAGCTGTTTACCTATTTCACTAGACAGGAATGTGTTTTCGAGGAGGCTGAACTGGCTACGCTGATAACTTGAAGGCAAAATACTGTTTTGGCAGGCAGGCCAGGCCGAGCCAGGCACCGCTTCGCTTGGCAGGAAGTAAGGCAGAGGTCAGGGATGCATCTCCATGCTGCAGCTTTCAGAGACAGAGACAAAAGTGGTTCAAAGGCAGAATTCAGGGCCTAGCTCGGCAGAGCCAGGAAAAACGTGAAAGTGCACTATGTAAAGACGTTGGCAAGGCATAAAGAAGCAAGTTGGATGGTGGAACCTTTCTTTAAGAAGCACCTGACCAAAATAGCCCAATTAATATTTCCCCTCTAAATATCAACGAGGGAGTAGTGTGCACACTGACAACCACCCACCATCACAATGGCAGTTCTATATAGAACTTCGGGATACAGACGTAATTTTTAAGCAAAGGTGCACCACATCAGGGACATGTGAAAACTAAGGTCTTCTAGTTTGCACAAAAGATATATACAAAAGAAATTTCTCATATGAAACCGGACAATTTTTTTCTCAAAAAAGATTTTTCTTTATTTATTCCAAATGTTAAAGGACACAGCCGACGCGTTTTGTCCCTTCGGGGACTTCTTCAGGGCGAAATAAGTAGAGGAATCTCCTTTAGCGCGACGATGTAGTGTTGGTGAAGTCCAGATGTGACTTCTATGGTCAAATTGTGTGTGGTGGCTGGAACACTGGTTCAAAAACGTCCAGAGTTTCGTATGGTTCAATAAATAAAAGGGATGTGTGTTGAATAATGGGACATCCCATGGGGTCAATATTTTCAAAGATTGCAGCAAGTCAAAAGGAGTGCTTGGCCATTGATCCAGTTCGTATAGAGCCTGGTGCGCTTTATACGAACTGGTTCAGACGGGAAGGGGACGACACACTACCACGGACATGTCTGGAACAGCGCTGTGTTGACGACTCTGTAGCGGAATTCGAATGAGTACGGACATTTGTACATCATATCATAAACTTAAACAATACAAGAGAGGGGTTATGTTGCTTGAAGCCACTGAATCAATGGCCAAGCACTCCTTTTGACTTGCTGCAATCTTTGAAAATATTGACCCCATGGGATGTCCCATAATTCAACACACATCCCTTTTATTTATTGAACCATACGAAACTTTGGACGTTTTTGAACCAGTGTTCCAGCCACCACACACAATTTGACCATAGAAGTCAAATCTGGACTTCTCCAACACTACATCGTCGCGCTAAAGGAGATTCCTCTACTTATTTCGCCCTGAAGAAGTCCCCGAAGGGACGAAACGCGTCGGCTGTGTCCTTTAACATTTGGAATAAATAAAGAAAAATCTTTTTTGAGAAAAAATTGTCCGGTTTCATATGAGAAATTTCTTTTGTATATATCTTTTGTGCAAACTAGAAGACCTTAGTTTTCACATGTCCCTGATGTGGTGCACCTTTGCTTAAAAATTACGTTGGCAAGGCATATTTGGGAACTGAATTATCGATCCATTCATGGTGGATCTGATAGAGGACATGTTAACGTTGAACGCAAATGTATTTGCGTCTTCAGGTTCGGTTGTGGAGGGAAGTTACATGCACATTAGACTCGTACATGGAGACGTTGGGGTACACGTTAAGGGACATACCTGACCATAAAAATTTCAATTACCTCATTACTGACAAAGGGTTCTGTACAGGTGACCCTTACACTGGCACCGGGTTCTAGTGAAAATTAATTGGGGTTATAGGTCAGTGGGCATTGACACTGAGAGACCAAGTGGCATAATGACAGGGATACATGGGGACATGAAGATAGAGTCTATGAAAGCAAGAGAAAATGGTGATTGGGAATTGGGGTGCATAGACAAGGGACATAGGGATAGTTGCATTTAGAGCCAGGAGAATAGGTAGGAGAGGGACGAAGCAACAAGACAGGGAGGCAGAGAGCCAATTGAATATAGTGACTGAAATAAATGGTGACAGTGGGTATGTGGGAAAGAAGATGCGATGATCGGGTAGTATCGAGACATGAAGACATGGGGCTAGGGTATATGGAGATAAAAACAGGCGACATGGAGATAGGAGGAATAAAGACAGGCACTGAGGGTACTATGGCGACATGGCAGAGTGAAGAAAGCATCAGAGAGATAGGATAGAGGCTGAATGACAAACAAACCTTTAAACATATTTGCCAGGGCCACCTCCAAGCAATACCGATGTCACCTGCACCCTCCCTGATGATCTTCCCCTTGACTCTGTTCTTCCTACCCTGCCACCTCTCATTTATCTTCCTTTTCACCACATTCACCAGATTGTTGAAATATGTCTTAAATGCCATGCTGGGGTGGCTGACTCAGGGCATGAGGCACCACTTAGTGTGATTATGATACAGTGGTCAGAATAGTTCTTCACAAGGAATCTCACTATAAGCTGAAGCTGGAGTTAGAACTCAGATCTCCAAGCCTATAGGGTCTTGTGGAGGAAACATGCTGTTCTCCAATTCATGGGGTGATTTAAAGTTTGCGGACCAATGGCCCCACCATGGATTGGTGGGTACCCACAATGTCCTCCAGAGGAGACTCAGCTGGATCTGTTGATATACACTTTTAAACCCCATTGGTGCCTGTGCCACTAACCAGCTGCATACAGTTGCATTCAACAGGCCTGGGGCACATATATATTTAGAGTGGGTGGGGCTACCACCACAGATTTATCCTGTGTAGCCCATCATACGTGGTGCTTGTTGCCATGCTCAGCTCAATGAAAGTGAATTTGCTGCTCTGCCAAGTGCACTTTAATCACAGATATCCACACCATTTAGGAGAATATCACCGGATATTGTGGGCCGTCCTCTGCTGGAGAGAGGTCGTGGTTATTAGGCGAAAGGGCTCTGGGCTAGTGTGCCCCCTGCCAAAGTCTAGATCGACCCTCTTACTCTAGGCTGGATTTGATCCAAGTATACACTGCCTTTTCTGTATGTAATAAGGAGTGGACACAACTAAATTGGTCCCATGGGCGCCAACTCATCAAAATGCTAGGGTTCATCACACTTTCATTGTTCCCCTGATGACATCATAGGGTTGGTCACTTCTCCCACATTGTCCCCAGTCAAACTTTAAATAATACAGCCATGTTCTTATATATAGTGCTGGTACTCTTTTGGGTCTTGTTTGTGCAATATAAAATTGCATATGTTATATATATATATATATAAAGTTGTTTTGTAAATTGAGCTAGCTAATTATTCTCTTTTTTAATTGATGGGAACATTTTAGATATGTAACTATGTTGTCACAAATTTAATAACCAAGCTAGATATAACTCAAACGTGTTGGAATTGATTTGTGTGCTACAGACAAGGAAACTCCTTTCTGTGTACTGAGTTCTATTATGATGAGGTATCTAAAAAAAATGAAGTATTTTTTGTATCATCTTATGGGCAAACCATAAGTAGGAGTTTATACGTTTTTTTTTTCTTTTTTAAGTTTTAAAAAACCTTTATTGGGGTTTTAAGTGTACACAGCTTCAACATGCCTACAACCCGGGGGCTGGCAGCGTCTGCAGATATTTTATTTAGACAGTTAACACAGCGTATTGGCCGACAACCCGGGGGTTCGGCAGCGTGACTATATGATAAGCATGGCCATGTCCCAATTATGAATATGACAGTGGGTCAGTACATCAAGATTAGGGCAAATGCACATTTCAAGAAACATGTTTTCCGTCAATCAGTAGCAGCTTAAATTCTTCATAGAACCCCCACTCCCCCCCAACCTCATAACGACACGCGTCTGCCCATGCATAGTGCATCCTGACAATGCAATTATTGCGACTTCAACATTCCACGATATGTGGTGATTTATTGTGACCGTAGGTCGCCTTGAGGAGACCGAGAAATAAGCCAGTGAGTTTGCCTCATCCCAGCCAGTACAATCCAAACCATACGCATCCAAGGCCATGTCTACTCCCCCCCTAGCTAGCCATGAAGTGTATGGTTCCCAAATGTCAGTCGGCCTAGAGCGGCTAGGCTGCAGCTCCCAGTACCGGGTGAGCTGGTCCCTGCAGTACGTGACAGTGTGCAGCCAGCCCGCTTTGGCAGGCGGTCTCTCCCTTTTCCAGTGTATCGCCACTTGTCGTTTGGCTAAAAGCATCAACATCGCCACCAACTTCCGAGAACCCGTCGGTATCTCTTGAACATAGCCTAATAGTGCCATTAGCGGGGACAGCGGAATCGCGATTCCAACTATATCTCCTATGTGTTTAAAGACTTCCAGCCAATAATTAGCCACTGACCTGCAGGACCATGCTAGGTGGAGAAACGTCGCGTCCGAGCTCCCACAGCGCCAGCAATTTGAATCATTTCTAAGATTCATTCGCTGTAGTTGTACCAGAGTACGGTAAACTCTATTCAGGAAGTTAAAATGGATTAGGCGGAGTCGATAATTGGGGGACAGATGTCACAATTGCACGCAGCAGAACGTCCATTGCTGGTCCATCACCGTCATGTCTAGATCTATTTCCCACCTTTGTTTTGAAGTGTAGGCCGACAAGGGGGCCGTGCTTTGAGTAATACTATATATCCGCGTTATCAGTTTCCTTGGCGAGGGGTTGTACAGTACATTCTCAAGAGCATGTACGGAGGGTGGTTCCTAGGGGTATTCCGCGTAGCGAGCCTTGCAAGCTGACCTAAGTTGATAATATAGCAGTGCGTCAGTCAACGAGGGAGCCTCCGCCCGACACATCTGTTGAAGAGTCAAGAACGAGGCCTCCGGGAAGAGGTCACTACCTTTCACCAAACCATGTGTCTTGGCCCTAAGCGTCGTGGCCTTGTCCATTAGAGGCGTTATGAGCGGGTTGCAGTCCAGCGGCATGGAGGGGGCATATAATTCCTTAATACCCGCTCTTTTGGCGATACATCCCCTGGCCCATCTGGTGACTGCCACAGTGTCAATCTCTCCCTGCGGCCTCCTATAACTCGCGTAGACCGTCGCGTGTATCGGAGTTGGTGCAGATCTATCAATTTCAATCGCCACATGTGGCTGAAATGGTGACGGGTGCTGCCAGAAATGAAGAAACTGCGCCTGGGCACTGTACGCATATAATTCAAAATCCGGGGCTTCCAGTCCTCCCCGCTCAAATGGGAGCGTCAGCAGATTCCAAGACACCCGGGGTTGTCTGCCTGCCCAGGCCAATTCTATAGCTGCCGACCGTAGTCGTGCAAAGAAGGCTTTCGTGAGCGGCATTGGAATGTTGACGAATAAATATAGTAATTTGGGTAGTACCACCATCTTGATGAGTGCTATGCGGCCCAGTAGTGATAGAGGGAGACGCTTCCAGCCCTGTATCTTGGTTTCACTCCAGTCCATTACCCTGCCGTAATTATCGAGCCACAACTCCTGTATCGATCTGCTGATCGTTATGCCCAGATATCTAGTCCCAGAAGTAGCCCACTGTATCAGGTAGTCTGTTTCACAGGGTGTGGTCTCGTCCGTGAGAGCAAGTATCGTTGATTTGCCCCAGTTCACTTGAATGCCCGCCAAGCCGCCATATCTTATAATTTCACACATGAGTGGATTGAAATTGTCCTTGGGATTGACCATGTACACGTACATGTCGTTCGCATACATTGAAATCAGGAGACCTCTAGAGGTGAAACCAATGCTTCTGTGTGTATGGTGCTGCTGCAATCTCGCCGCCAGAGGCTCAGTAGCGATAGCGGCGACAAGGGGCAACCCTGCCTCGTTCCGCGTGTGATTGGGAAGGAATCTGACACTTGTCCGTTTATTCTCAGTCTGGCACATGGCCGATTATACAGCACCTGGATTTGCTGCATGAAGAGAGGGCTAAATCCCATTCAGGGCAGTAAGACAAACAATAGTTTCCACTCTAATGAATCAAATGCCCTAGTGGCATCTAGCAGGGCCGCCACGGCTTGGACTTGTGGCGCCAGATAGTGTAGGACACCTAACAGCGTTCTTAGGTTGTGTGACGTCGTCGCTCTACCTGGTATAGAACCAGACTGGTCCGGTAACGCTATCCGGGGCAGCATAGGCTGCAATCTGTCAGCCAGCAATTTGGCGTATATTTTCGCATCAAGGTTGATGAGCGAAAGTGGCCTATATGAATCCGGTAACGCTGAATCTTCGCCCGGTTTTGGCAGTGCGATTATCAAGGGTTCGTGCAAAGTGGGGGGAAGCGTGCCTGTTTCAACAGCCTCCATATACACTTGCCATAATTTAGGCGCCAGTAAGTCTGCATACTCTTTGTAAAATGCGGCTGTTAGGCCGTCTGACCCTGGGGCTTTTCCGGTCGGCATGCTCCCAATCACTTGCCGTACATCTTCGATTGTGATTGGCAGATTCATGTATTCCCGGGCACCGTCATTGAACCATGCCAGCGCGATGGTGTCCAAGTAATCTGCCACCTCAGCTTCTGTAGGGTACAGTGCGGTAGTGTATAGGTGTTTGTAATAGTCAGTCATGGTCGACAGTATGTGTTTCGGTGTGCAGGCGGTCCCTCCCTCCTCCGTGCGCAACTCTGTTATGTAACCTGCACCTTTAGGTGCTTGCAGCAGTCCCGCCAGCGTTTTGCCAGCTCTATCTCCCTCTCCGTATCTCCTTTCCTGGGTGTACTTGTTTAGATACGCAGTCTCTCTGTCTGCCTCCTCCTGAAATTCTGTTAGTTTGGATCTTATTGAGGCCAACATTTCTGCAGTAGGGCAGATCTGATACTCTCTTTCAAGTGCGCCTATTTCTGTCTCTAGTCTCACAATCGTGGACCGTATGTCTCTCAGCACTCCCGTCTTCATGGCGATACAGTTCCCTCTAACAACCACCTTGAAGGCCTCCCACAAGGTACCAGGGGAGTCTACAGTGCCCTCATTCAGTTCACCATAAGCGTGGAAGGGTATGCTCAGATATGAGTCCCTTGCTCACTGCACCATCAGGATTCAAACAAGCCGGGCCGAAGACGGCTGTAATGCCAGAAACCGGTCCCCGGAAGCTTGTTTCCTTTCCAGTAAAAGAATTGGCTTGGTAGTTTGGTCTTCCCTGTTCCCATGATGCACTGGGCCAGGGACAGACTAATTTGCATGTAGCCAGGTTCTGAGCTGGGATGGTGCAGTGAGCTAAAAAACAGTGATGGATCAAGCCCTGATCTGTTGACTGGGTAGGAGTGATCTGCTTAATTCAGATGCTCTGTCCATCACCACCTCCTTTTCTGAATCGTTTAAATGCTTTACACGTGTTCCTCTGTGTAAGCCTTGCTGCTCAGTACCACTGCTACCCAGGGTTAGGCTGAGGGTTTGACAGACAAAGCCCAAGGGTCCAAAAGGGGTTGGCAAGTGTACTACATGGTGAGGTTGCACAACCACACCATACAATACACCCCATTTCCTCACAAGCCCCATTGCGTTTGCCAGCTAAGCCTTTACCGCCACGGAGGCCAGGTATTCCAAAATTGAGATGGAAGCCCTGGTGATCAAATGGGGCTGTATACCTTTCCACTTATATCTATGTGGGCGGCAGTTCAGGGTGATTATCAAGCACTAGTCTCCCTATTTTGCAGTGCTGTGCCACACCCTCCTCCCTGAATTCAGCAATGGGCCATAAAATTGCAACAGTACCCATTCAACGTCATTTACCAATAGGGATCGAGAAAGCCAGCAGACTTCCTCTCACGTCACCTCATAGCCAGAAGACACCTGCCATTACACGATGAATCCCAGACTGAAGAATACCTAAGGCGGGTGAGCCAAAGGGCAGTCCCAAGGGTGCTAGGTATCCAAGGAATCAGCCTAGCAAAGGCTACAGAGAAAGTGGTCCGAAAGGTCGCTATCATCCTTCAAGAAGGAACCTGGAAGATATTCCTTAGTGATGCCAAACAGTGGGTCAATCCGGACGAGCACAGACTGTCGCAGCTCTGGAGAGTTAGGAATGATTTACCCATCACGCTAGATAGGATACTGCTACGAGGATACCACATAGTGATACCGGCATCACTGAGTAATAAAGTTTAATCACATAGGGCACCAAGGAGCCACCAAGAGAAAGGCTCGACTGCAGGAGAAGGTATGGTTCCCTGGACTTGAAAGCTGTCAACCACCTGATAAGTCAATGCATTGCATGCCAGATGAGGAGAAGAGCTGAGGGTCTTGCCCCGTAGTCATGGAAGACTACTGTGACTCACTGTGGTCGAAGCTTGTCCGGATTTCGGCAGCTTCCCAGACGGGTGTCCCACAATGGTAATGATGAATGGCCATTCCAAATACCCATTCCAAATTCCTAATACCCAGTAGTGAAAGTGACAGAATCCACAGCATTCTCAAAGCTGGCCTGGCACGGAAGAAAGTCTTTGCCCTCTACTGCATCCAAGAGATAAGGACCGACAATGGACCACCTTTCCAAGGATCAGAATTCTACAAATTCCTTGAACACCTAGGGATAAAACACCGAAAAATAACACCAGAAACATGTCCCTGCAGATAACTGTGTAGGAAGGATCTAACCTAGAGGTTAACCATTACAAGTTCCTTGGGACCTATCCTGGAACTCTACACTGCATGACACAGTGCGTCCAATGAGCCCTCATGTTGAAAGGGAGAATACGTGACATGATTCCTGCTTCGGGTTGGGAAGCATTGGAATACCACCCTGTTACGCTCGCAAGAGTGGTGAAAGCTAATCAACAATATGTGAGCTAAAGGAGGACAGCACGCACCCTCTGCTTAGCCCCAGGGGGAACAAGTGATAATATGTGACTGACGCGCCTGTGGAAGTTTCGCACAACCTAGGAACAGGGCCAATTGGTAATCACCGTTGTGAATGGCACCATGGTAACCACTTATCACGGTGCTGAGACAGCTGCCAGGTATGTGTCATGGTCCAAGAAGATAAGGATTCCAACAGAAGAGGATGGCGCGGAGAGAGAAGGTGGTACGACCCAAGAACCACACAAGGAGGACACATCCATATTCTGCAGCCCAGTGGCGACCCCAATCAATGCTAGCCCTCCCAGCCGCAAAAGAGATTTGGGGCAGGTAGCTGAGGTTGTCCCTCTGGAGACTCCCATACAGTCAGGTACCACCAGGACCCAGAGGTACAATCTCCAGCCCAACCCAAACCCCAGTCAGAGACTCAGAGACGTTATGAGCATCTCTCAGTCCCATCAGTGAGGTTGAATCACAGAACTAAAGTTGGAAGGATGTAATCAGCCATCTGACCCGATCTGCATGACCCCCACGACCATGCATGCAACCCACAAGGCCAGGCTCAACCACGGGGCATAATTAAAGGGGATCGAGACCACTTGTGGCTCGTCCCAGTTCACTGCAGTAAGGGTGGGATTGTGTATATTCTGGACAGTGCAACAGGCCAAAACCGCACAGATGAATAGTACAAGGTCCATACCACCTGCACTCCAAAAAGTGCAGAAATTTGCAAATGGCACCAATGGCTGTAGCAAAAGGTTGCATAAGGTCTAGTGCAAGCAAGAAATGTAGCCCCTCTGGCTGCTGGTACATTAGTAAAATACAGCAATAATCAGGGTTCAGTGGCCCCATCATTTCTCTGGGTCCCGTATAACTACAACTACTGCATTGGTTGGCAGGCCTGGTTCTATGAATTTTTATCTGGGTGGGCCAAGGGTGCGTTTGGGTGGGCCAATGCGGGTCCAATTTATAACAATTCTGAAGATAGACTACAAGCCCTAGAGATACACATGGACATCGATTCACCAAAATGCTAAGGGTAGCGGAAATTACATCACACATCCTTCAATCAGTCAATCAATCAGGGGCTTTTAAAGCGCGCTGAGGGTCTCAAGGCGCTGGGGGGAGGGTGCAGCTCCGGGTCAGCCAAAAATCCAGGTCTTGAGGCTCTTCCTGAAGGTATGCAGGGTAGAGGAGCATCTGATGTTGACTGGGAGCTCGTTCCAGGCATTGGCTGCAATGTAGAAGAAGGCTCTTCCGCCTGCTCTGGTGCTGCGGATGCACAGGTTCTCTGCTAGGGCGAGGTCAGCAGAGCTTTAGTTTGGGTGCGTGGAAAGAGATTCTTTTGTTGAGGTATTTGGGTCCGATGTTGTGGAGGGATTTGTAGGCGTGGGTGAGTAGCTTGAAGGTTACTCTCTTCTTGATGGGGAGCCAGTGGGCCAGTGGAAGTCTAACAGGTGTTGGGTCATGTACTTGTGACGTGGGGTTCTGAGGACGAGTCTGGCTGCGGTGTTCTGGATGGTCTGGAGTTTGTGTAGCAGGGATTTGTTGATTCCAGCATAGAGGACTTTTCTGCAGTCCAGTCTGCTAGTTATGAGTGATTGGGTGATAGTCTTTCTGGCTTTGGGGGGATACACTTGAAGGTCTTGCAGAGGATGCAGAGGGAGTGGAAGAGGGTGGAGGTGATGGCGTTGATCTGCCGAGTCACGGTGAGGGAGGAGTCCCGAATGATGCAGAAGTTTCAGGTGTGCTCCATCAGGGTGGGTGGGTTTCCTAAGGAGGGGGGCCACCAGGTTTTGTCCCAGGTGGTGAGGGGAGGATCCAAAGACGAGGAGCTCTGTCTTTTCCAAGTTGAGCTTTAGGCAGCTGTCGCTCATCCAGGCTGCAACATCTTTCACTCCATCCTGGAAGCTGAGTCTGGTGTCTTTGGGGTTCTTCATGAGGGAATGGATGAGCTGGGTGTCGTCGGCGTAGGATACTATGCTGAGCCCATGCTGTCTGACCATGGTGGAGAGGGGGGCCATGTATATGTTGAAGAGTGTGGGGCTAAGCAATGATCCTTGGGGTACTCCACAGTTGATCTCTGTGGGCTCGGAGAGGACGGGTGGGAGTCTGATCCTTTGGGTTCTGCCGGCAAGAAAGGAATGGATCCAGTCAAGGGCGGTCCCCGTATGCCTGCGTTGTGGAGTCTGGCTGAAAGGGTGCGGTGGAAGATGGTGTCAAAGGCTGCGGAAAGTTCTAGCTGGAGGAGGGCCGCAGTGTGGCCATGGTCAAGTAGCACGCGGATGTCGTCAGTGGCGGCGAGGAGAGCTGTCTCGATACTGTGGTTGCTGTGAAAAGTGGCCTGGGAGGAGTCAAGGTTGGTGTTCTCTTCAATTAAGTGGTCAGCTGGATGTTGACGAATTTCTCAGTGACTTTGGCTGTGAAGGGAAGGAGAGAGATGGGCTGGTAGTTTTTCAGGGGTCCGTCGGGTCAACCGAGGGTTTCTTGAGGAGGGGCTTGACCTCTGCCTGCTTCCAATCATTGGGGAATAGGCCGGATTCGAAGGTGGTGTTGAAGGTGCAGTGTAGTTCGGGCACAAAGGTGGCAGCAGCTCTGTGGAAGATGTGAGGCGGGCAGGGGTCTATGGGGGCTCCTGTGTGGGTGCTTTTCATGGTTGTGGTGGTGGTGGTGTCGTTGATGGTGACTGGTGTCCAGGTGGTGATGGTGGGCTGGCTGTCATTTCTAGAGGGGAGGGTCGTTTCTGGAGTCTGTTCGCTGAAGTTGTCATAGAGGGCCTTGATTTTCAGGTGGAAGTAGGAGCAGAGCAAGCTTGTTGCAGAGGTCCTGGGATGGTGTGATGTCTGTGGATTCGCTGAGGGGTATGGTGAACTGCTGGATGATGTTGTAGAGTTCCTTTGAGTTGCTGATGTTGGTGAGGATTTTGTTCCAGATGAAGGTGCTCTTGGTGGTTCTTATAAGTTGGTGGTATTCTGTCATGGTGTGCTTGTAGGTGGTCTGGTCTTCGGTGGTTTTACTGTTTCTCCATCTTTTCCCGAGATGTCTGCAGGAGCGTCTGGCTTCTTGGAGGTCGGTGCTGAACCAGGCATCATTCAGGGAGCGTGGTCTGTCAGGGTGGCGGAGGGGTGCAAGCGTGTCTGCGCAGCTGGTGATCCAGCCGTGTAGGTCCATGGATGCAGAGTTGGCATTGGTCGTGGCGGAGGCCTTAATGACATCACAAGATTTGCTATCATATCATATGACGTTTGACTCTCAATCTTCCTACGAAGTGATGTCACATGATCTTAACCCTTATAACATCACAATATTTGACATACCTGAAGTTATAATAAATTGCATAATAAAACATGAATAATACAATAACACAGCCTTGAAAAATGCTCGTTTTAGATACCACTTGTATTAGGGTGCTGACATCATATGAAAGGAGATTATTATTCGTTTTTCTTATTTGTACATGAAAAACTAAGTGTTCATCTGAAGAGGATAATTCCACATTTATTTTTAGAGAACATTTCCCTTGTGGCTGCAATAAGGCATGCACTTTTATTATGGGAATATTATAATGTATGCCACATCCTACAGTGTATTATTGTGTGCATCATACACATACTACAATACATAAGCACCTTCAGAATCCACACTCAGAAACAGCCAGGTCTGATGGACTAATGCGTCCACTGTAGGGGCCTGTGTTCGACCTCATGGTCACAGGGTCAAATCCTGGTGGGTCCACTCAGCCTTTCATCCTTCTGAAGTCAATAAAATTAGTACCATTGAGTTGGGTAACAATAAACATCAGTTATTCAGTGCCAAGATACCCTTGGGTGAATGTGAATTGTACAAATACACATTATGTTAGATAATTGAGATGAAAAAGTGTGCTCACAGCTCTGGGCTCCGCTGCCAATGCACCTGCTGCATCATTGGCAGGTAGCACCCTGTCCCCACTCTCCCATACACCCTTCCTAACTGCAGCTTGCCTCCAACATGAGGTACGGTTGCCACATTGACGTTTTCTTCCGACATGAATATTTAATGTCTCAGCCTGTGTAAAAATAGAGAAAATCACCAAAAGTCAGCATTTTTCCCCTTTACAATGTATACTTAGAATAGTATTTATACAAACCATGCACTTTAAAATGTGTTCTAGAGGTTCCTTAATTACACCTGACTAGCGTTGCCACCTGGCCGATTTTTTACTGGCACCATCAGTATTTTAATGTCCCAGCTGGTACAAAAATGAGCAAAATCACCTAAAGCAAGAATTTGTAGCCTATATATATACCTAATTGAAACAGCAAATATAGATGGGAAACACTTTTAAACGGATTCTAGAGCCGCAAAGATTCCTGGCTATTAAATATAGTAAAAACAGAGGAAAAAGTCATGGTACAAATGTATACATACCATTTTATTCATAGGTTTATGTAGTAAACGACGACGAAGGAATATTAATTATTTTTTAAATTTTCCCTTATGGTCCTCTGTCGAATCCCCCCTCACCCGGCCCCACCAGCCCACTGCCGCACCGGTCCACTGCCCCGCCACCCTTACCTGCACGGGCTGCTACTGCGCACTCAGAAATGCGTTGAAAAGTACAGTACAAGTTCGTCTGTTCTTTTGCAGTTTCCTACGATTTATCTTACTTTCAAACATGTATTTTGAGTTGTTCTTCAAACGTGGGTGCACAATTTATACCTTCTAATATCACTATGAGCACACGTGTTTACATTTTTCCAATTTAAATATAGACCATACCATAATAAAGGGGATTCGGTCCCAGGGGCGTAGGAGACACAACATTTCTGGGGGGAACATGGACAACCTTGCGCGTGCATGTGTGTGTGTGTCCTTGTGTGCGTGCACGTGTGTGTGCATGCATGTGTGTGTGTTTTGAGGATGCTCACTGCAAGAGTGGTGAAGCACCTAGGCAAACACTGTATTTTCCCAAATCTCCTTACTTTACTTCTTCAAATCTTACTGCTGCCTTCAGGCCTGGGTCTTCAAGGCAGCAGGTAGGGTAGGGCTAAGGAGGGGCAGTATCAGCCAACAATCAACAAAGAGCCTGTCTCCTTCGTTCTCAGAAGTGCAGACTGCAGGCAGCTGTGGCTGAGATTATAAACAATTCCTGGAGGGTTGCAGTGCAACAAAGGTGTAGGGAGCGGGTGGTTTCTGTGACTGTGGGTCACAGATAACTGGAGGCTGGTCACAGGTCATGTGCAGTCAGGGCCGGCCTTTCGAGCTGGGCCCAGGCCCTGGTTACCAATTTTCAGAAGAGTGCACATAGCTGTGTGCATTATGGTTATGCCAACAGCAGCCCCTTCTCATCTTGCTCCAGCCTTGTCCTTGTCCCTGCCTGTTTGTTTCTGTCTGATTTACCAATTTAAAGTGGTTTTAGTACTTCATTATCATATGGCAGGTGATGTTTTTCAACACCCTTTAGCCCCCTTCCTTACCCTCCCTTCACCCGCTGACCCCTGCTGGCACACATCATCAAACCCATCATTTGCCTGGGCAGCTAAGCTAAATGTGAATTAGGGGATCGCAGCGAGGTCCTGGATGTTTGTGTTAAAGTGTGAGTCCCTGCTCATCCAGGTACTGAAGAGTGTACACAAAAGTTACCCTCTGCTGCCTCATTCGATTTACTACCATCAGCAAGGGAGCCAACTGTCTCTCACCCAGGGCGATATCTTATCAAAGACTGTCTCTGCTTGCAGGGCCATTAAAGGTAGCCCTTTTGCGCGCTAAAGGCCCTGTGAATTAAAGAAGGGCGACAGGAAATGATTTTGTCTTCACGTTCCCCCCTCGCCCATGTCCCCTGCGTCCGCCCCACTCCAAAATCTGGGGGGGGATATGTCCCCTGCATCCCCCACAATTCCTACTCCCATGTTCGGTCCGATTTGTTGGCTATATCGAAAACTGGGGTGTTCTTTCTTGTTTAAATTATTTGGATACCGTTTGGGGTTTCATTTTCGACTAAGTAGGATAAGTAAGAAAACAATAGCAGAAGATGCTGCCATCTTGTGTCTACATGTGGTATCACTTTCACAGAGATTCTAAAAGAAATTAAATACGCTGGAAGAAAACCAGGGCTCACTTTATGCTTACTTTTCTTGCTTTAATTTAAAGAGCAGTCAAGATAAAACACTACCACAGTTTCCGTGTAGCCTAGCCCAATGGGGAACAAACAGTAGTCAATCAGAGACACCTCTTACAATAATACCACCATTGACTGCGAACACTGAAGCCTTGTTACATGCTTTTTCACGTTATCGCCATTAGATGTGTAAAAAATATATTTTGACATTATGGTTATTTTTTTATGAATTACTAACATAGAGGGGCAGATTTACAATAACTGGAGCATTCCTGCATATCAGCAGGGATGCGCCAGTTATTGTGCGTCACCGCTCCGCCACCATGGTGCGCCGCATTTACAATGCTGCGCATCATGGAATAAAAACAGACAGATGCATGACACATCTGTGCCGTAAAGGCGGCGCATTGCTGGAGTTGCGTCGCAAGCGCGACACAGCTCCAGCAAGGCTCTGGGGTGCCCTATCTTTACAATGCTGCGTCAATCCTTACGCCTGCTTCAAGCAGGCGCAGGGTTGTGACGCAGCATGGGCTCAAAAGTGACTGAGTGAAATCTTGTAGATATCACTTAGCCACTTTTAGGAGGCGTTCTTGCGCTGGAACACACCCTCCTGTGCAGGAACGCCTACTTCTGGAGCAGGGCTTTACAACGTGACGCATCTCCCAGATGCGTCACGTTGTAAAAACCCCGCAGCGTGGCCCTGGTTTTGCGCCGCCGCTGCATCACAAAAGTGACACAACTGCGGCGTAAAAGAGGTGCAAGGGGCTTGTAAATCTGACCTTATGTCTTCATTAAGCGCGATCGCGCACTGCTTCCAATCCTGTCCTCGCGATATTCACCTCAAACGTTGCCTTGCATACAGCCTCTGTTGTAGGGTGGCAAGGCTCAGCTTTTGCTCTAACTTGCCATCTTTTTCTCTTGTGACTTTTTCAGCCCATTTAAAGCAAGTTTCTTTTTCGCTCAGAGCGCACCTAAATGCCGTGTCCAGGTGCATCAACGTCCTTTCTTCCAGTGCGTCACCGCCAGGGGACAGACTTTGGCCCTTAAATTCGCTCCCATCCATTAACCCCTTGAGTGCTCATCAGGAGGTCAGCTCGTCATGAGCCACGGTGCTCGGGTGCTCATGACGACCTGAGCTCGTCATGACAGTTGGAACGCTCGCACGCTGGGCTAATTCCCCTGCTGTGCTGAGCGTTCCATGGAAACGGGTGTGGTCATGACGAGCCCAGCTCGTCATGAGCACACGAGCACTGTGGCACATGATGAGCTGACCTCGTCATGAGCACCGGGGCGCTGTGCGCACCCCCCTCCGCCCTCCAGCACTGCAAGGGAATTTGCCCCGCAGCCAAGGGGTTAAGGCAATAGTTTGAGGAGGTTTTGGCCTTATAAACATTCCAGGCAGTTGCTTTCAAAAGAAACCAGAAGAGCATTTTAGTCGTTTAATAACTACTTTATATAACCAATAAACCATTTTGCTTCCTCAACGTTTAAGATTCTTGTAAGGTATCCTTTAAATATTTTCTTATTTTTTTTCTCCTTTAGAATTTAGTTACTCTTAGCAATTCAAAATGGCTACTGAAAATATACCTGCATTTTATAATAATTAGGAGGAAGGTCAGGAATTCAGACATCACTGAAATGCATTTATTCATTCTTCTGTGAAACATATATTTTTTGTCCTACTTCCATACATCAGCCCCACTCTAGGGAGTGGGTCCCATTTGACCAATAGGTTAAGTTTGGCCTTAGACAAACGCGCTTCAGATTACATGAAGTAGTTTGGCTCACTGGTTAGAGGCGGCAGACCCGAGAGCAGAGGACGGCCCGGGACCAGGGTTCGATTCCCGGCGCGGCAGGTTTCTGGACCAGGGTCAGCGGACTCGATAATTCTCTCGCCTCGGTGCCCACTCTGATCAGCGATCACACTCGGCAACTCTGGGCATTAGCTTGCCTCATCTTCACTAACGGCCCCACCAGACCGCCAGGGATGCCTGGTCTCACCCTGGAGATACCCATTAAGGGACCATCTCTCAGGGAAGCCAGGAAGGGTTTCGCGGCGGTCGAAGCGCCTTGGGACCCTACGGGTAAGTAGTGCGCTATATAAATGCCTATACATTTACATACATTTACATTTACATTCTGAGTGTCCCCACCCAGCTGTGTCAAACTATATTACAGCCAATCTAGATTTAGATTCCAATATGTTGGTGCTTTTCTCGAAATTTGGAATAGATCCAGAGAAAGGGGTGGAAAAATCTTGGTAGAAGTACCCAGATAAGAAGCAAGGGTGAACAGTAACTAAATTGACCCACATGTTCTAACAAATGGAAATCAAAGGGCTTTCTGTGTCCTTGGCAACACCACTGTGGCTATTGCAAAATAAATAAGAAAGGGCCTTTTATTGATGATATATCCAAAGTAAGTAATATAAAGTAATATGGGACCACTAGATCTGGTCTGCAGGCTAAAGAATGCCTTTTGGAGATTCTTGTATTAAGGAACTGAGCGAATATGTCACCCCTTTTGCTTTTTTGAACAAAAGAACAGTATTCCTTGCTGAAAGTTTTTAGCCAATTAGTTTTTGGGAGGATCAGCATTTGCCAGCTTCAACTTGAGATCACAATCTTACTTCAGAGCCTTCAACTATTTAACTCAAGATTACCACCCGTAAATCTATCCACAGATGGGCAGAAGATACAGATATCGGGGCTCACGAACACACAAGCATTTACAATGCAATGGTTTTGCCTTTGTTAAAGTTAGAGCTATTGGCATTGCTCTTGACATTATTTTTATTTATGTTTTTTTTAACATAAATAAATGGCATTGTCATTTACAATGCCACTAGCTTTATCTCTCGCAAATGACACACACAAACACACAGAGCCCCCCCCCCCACACACACACAGCCCCACACACACACAGACAGCTTCCCACATACTATCACTATAAATGCAACACTCGCCGCACACTTTCACAACAAATGCAACACTCTGCTAACAACTACCTCCTCAACCGGGTACTGTCCGAAAATACTCCTCATCGCCCCACAACTACGTATAATGGGCAAATACAAGCAGGGTGAATATTACCACAAGAACATGGTCGGAGAGTATGGCGAAGCCGAAGCATACTTGCTCTTGCAATGATGCAGTGCTGTTCTACATGACGCCGCATATTAACACACATTACGTGCAGTAGCAGTGATGGCAAAGTGACATGTTTGTCAACCAGGACACAGTTTTGTTTCGCCATCATGTTTTTAAAATAGTTTAAAACTGAGAGCGTGTTAGGCTAAAAAGTTGGGGCTGGCTGAAGTTGTACAGCACTACTTAAAAACAAAGTATGGTATCGCTGGCAGGTTTGCCGCAGTGTTTTGCAGGGCCAGTGTGTGCACTGGGTTTGGTTGTGCTGTGAACCGCTGCAATGGTTTCAGTAGAGTTCTGTCAGCCTCCTACCTGTGCCCGGACTGTGGCTCTCCTCCCCGGGCTCTCCCCGCCGCGGGCACTCGTGAGGCTGTACCAGGTCACCCCCACGCCGAGGAGCACGCCCCCCACCACGGGGGCTTTCGGCCACAGAACTCTCCGGTTCCCTGTTCTTCCAAGGGTAGAGCCGAACAAGCAGGCAACCCGGCCCCCACATACTCTCCAGCCTGCAGCTGCCATCTTCACGGAAGTACCGGCGATCTCGCGAGAGAGAAAGCGACAGTTGGTGATACCTCTTAGCTCGGGACAGGGAGGAGGAGGAAAGCCTTTTGGGCACCGCAGGCATGCGAAGGAGCCATTGTGTACCACATAAAAGTCAATATATGCACTTTGTGTTTCCATATGTAAATAGTAGCTGGAAAATCAGTCCTCAAGTGCGCCTAGGCTGCGCATGCAGAGTTTGCTTTTTATTGCATAGGCATCCTTCTTATCTCAAAGCCCCCTGGGCAATCCCATTCTCCCTTTAAAGTTGTAATTCCACTCCTGGCAGTCCCCCGTTCTGCCACACTCGTGTGCCCTTTTACCCCTCCTTTAGTCAACTCCATGTTTTTTAACAGGGCTTCTTGAAGGTTGGGGCCACTCCTGGCGCTACGCCCCTGCTTAAAATACAGTAGTTCTAACAATTCGACGTTGAATTGCACCTTATAACAAGTCTCTTCTGTTATGTGCTACTGCCACAAAATGTAATGGTATTGGATTCGTCCACCTTAGAAGGATGAAGGTATTGCCGGAAATATGAGCCGTGGCGTTTAGGTGCCATTGGCGATAATTTGATTCACCAAGCCAGCTTTACAATGAAGTAATGACCAACCTCGCCAACAGGACCAACAATGGCAAAACGTTTCATCTCCATAGATGCAGCTCCTGTGGGACAACAGTTATTCATTAATTGATTGATTCATCCATGTCCAGTATCCTCAGATTCCATTAGGGCAAGGGTATGAATAGGTTCAATTAATCCATTCATTAATGCCCTCATTTCTGCGTTCGTTCATTTGCGATAGCCTCAGCTTTCATGAGGCCAACACGCTCATCCGTTGAATGCATGCATCAAACCCCTAGCCATGTGTTCATTCATTCATGGTAGCCTAGCATTCTTGTATTGATGCCATCCATGCATTCATTCTTTCGACCACAAGTGCACTCATTCATTCGACGATTCAGTTAATCCGTTGAATCATTATTCAGCCTATCCACGTGTTAGCTCATTTATGCATGCATCCATCCATTCATTCATTCGTCCACAAGTGCACTCATTCATTCAACGATTCTGTTCATCCGTCGATTCATTATTCAGCCTATCCACGTGTTAGCTCATTTATGCATGCATCCATTCTCGAGTCGTGGCTCAAGCCTGCAAATGGGACATAAAGGGCATAGCGGATTCAATTCACCCAGTCATTCATCCATCATTCAGCAACTGAGGAAGGCCGCGCACGCGCATGCCAGGTTTGCTTTGCATTGCCTCGCGGGAAGCCCCGTTCCCCCTTAAAGTTTTAATTCCACTCTTGGAAGTCCTTTGGGCAAGGTTGCCGAAATGCGCCCCCCCTTTTGCTGCCACACTCGCGCGTGCTGTTCCCCCTCTACTTTCCAATGCTTCCCTTGGCTGGAGTAGGGACACACCGGCAGGCATGTTCTTGTAAATACGTCCAGCTTGCATTCAAGTATTCACAACACGGGGCTAATGCCAGCTCAATGAACGCTGCTGCTCGGCCGCCTAGCGCAGCTAAAAACCATCACCTCCCTGCTCCCCCCCCCCCCCCAACACCCCCATTTTACCAGGACCCCCATCTACAACCACGTGGTGCTAGGGCGCATTGAAACATCACAGCACTGCGTCCTTGCCCCATCTGCCTGCACCTCAAAGCTCGCTGGCTCTGGGGCATCGAGGCTGGTTTAAAAGACGCCCCTTCTCTCTCCCCCTCCCCTCTTAAGAACCGACAAGCTGCCGCAGTTTACTTTATCTGGCATGCATTTGCGTTGCGTAATTTCTTTTCTCGGGACCCCCGCCACTGGTTAATGGCCAACTTGTATATAAAGAAACATTGCTATTTACAGCGCAAATACCCCAAAGTGTAACTAATGTGAGAATCATTGCAAATGCTTGTTTTACGTTAGGTTTCAGATATTAGCATTCGTACACGCAGACCGGACAGGCTGGACCCGTTCCAGCGGCGCCGGGGCACAAAGTGGCACAAGGCACCCTACCACCTGAAATGTGCCCTCTGCCGCAGCACGATCACCCCCCCCGACCCCGCCGCCCACAACACCCGATAAGAAAGCAATGAGTAATCCTGTTATCAGAGCAGTACCCGGGGTCACTGGAAACAAAGCCGCCTCGTGGACCAGATTCGGGGGCGCTTTGCATTGCCTCGCGGGAAGCCCCGTTCCCCCTTAAAGTTTTAATTCCACTCTTGGAAGTCCTTTGGGCAAGGTTGCCGAAATGCGCCCCCCCTTTTGCTGCCACACTCGCGCGTGCTCTTCCCCCTCTACTTTCCAATGCTTCCCTTGGCTGGAGTAGGGACACACCGGCAGGCATGTTCTTGTAAATACGTCCAGCTTGCATTCAAGTATTCACGACACGGGGCTAATGCCAGCTCAATGAACGCTGCTGCTCGGCCGCCTAGCGCAGGTAAAAACCATCACCTCCCTGCTCCCCCCCCCCCAACACCCCCATTGTACCAGGACCCCCATCTACAACCACGTGGTGCTAGGGCGCATTGAAACATCACAGCACTGCGTCCTTGCCCCATCTGCCTGCACCTCAAAGCTCGCTGGCTCTGGGGCATCGAGGCTGGTTTAAAAGACGCCCCTTCTCTCTCCCCCTCCCCTCTTAAGAACCGACAAGCTGCCGCAGTTTACTTTATCTGGCATGCATTTGCGTTGCGTAATTTCTTTTCTCGGGACCCCCGCCACTGGTTAATGGCCAACTTGTATATAAAGAAACATTGCTATTTACAGCGCAAATACCCCAAAGTGTAACTAATGTGAGAATCATTGCAAATGCTTGTTTTACGTTAGGTTTCAGATATTAGCATTCGTACACGCAGACCGGACAGGCTGGACCCGTTTCAGCGGCACCGGGGCACAAAGTGGCACAAGGCACCCTACCACCTGAAATGTGCCCTCTGCCGCAGCACGATCAACCCCCCCCCCGCCCCCGCCGCCCACAACACCCGATAAGAAAGCAATGAGTAATCCTGTTATCAGAGCAGTGCCCGGGGTCACTGGAAACAAAGCCGCCTCGCGGACCAGATTCAGGGGCGCTTTCCATTGCCTCGCGGGAAGCCCCGTTCCCCCTTAAAGTTTTAATTCCACTCTTGGAAGTCCTTTGGGCAAGGTTGCCGAAATGCGCCCCCCCTTTTGCTGCCACACTCGCGCGTGCTGTTCCCCCTCTACTTTCCAATGCTTCCCTTGGCTGGAGTAGGGACACACCGGCAGGCATGTTCTTGTAAATACGTCCAGCTTGCATTCAAGTATTCACAACACGGGGCTAATGCCAGCTCAATGAACGCTGCTGCTCGGTCGCCTAGCGCAGCTAAAAACCATCACCTCCCTGCTCCTCCCCCTCCCCCCCAACACCCCCAACACCCCCATTGTACCAGGACCCCCATCTACAACCACGTGGTGCTAGGGTGCATTGAAACATCACAGCACTGCGTCCTTGCCCCATCTGCCTGCACCTCAAAGCTCGCTGGCTCTGGGGCATAAAGGCTGGTTTAAAAGACGCCCCTTCTCTCTCCCCCTCCCCTCTTAAGAACCGACAAGCTGCCGCAGTTTACTTTATCTGGCATGCATTTGCGTTGCGTAATTTCTTTTCTCGGGACCCCCGCCACTGGTTAATGGCCAACTAGTATATAAAGAAACATTGCTATTTACAGCGCAAATACCCCAAAGTGTAACTAATGTGAGAATCATTGCAAATGCTTGTTTTACGTTAGGTTTCAGATATTAGCATTCGTACACGCAGACCGGACAGGCTGGACCCGTTCCAGCAGCGCCGGGGCACAAGGCACCCTACCACCTGAAATGTGCCCTCTGCCGCAGCACGATCACCCCCCCCGCCCCCGCCCCCGCCGCCCACAACACCCGATAAGAAAGCAATGAGTAATCCTGTTATCAGAGCAGTGCCCGGGGTCACTGGAAACAAAGCCGCCTCGCGGACCAGATTCGGGGGCGTTCCCGGCTTTTGGCTGACGTCGCGTGACGTCGCCAAAAGCCCAAAAATCTCGGGAACGCCCCCGAATCTGGTCCGGCATTGACGGACAGGCCCATCGTCCAATGGCTAGGCTCCATTTATGGAGCTAGCCAATGGGAGGAGGGGGCGTAGACCCGACTCCAAACACAGCTCATAAGATTTTTTCCTAGCGCATGCGTACTTCGTACGCATGCATCTCTAGTAAAAACCTAAAAAAGGAGCACCGGCTAGCAGCATGTGTTCTTTGTGGCTCTCGCATCATAGTGGCCAATTTGCACATTTTCTACTGGCTTAAAGGCTTTTTCAGCAAATCTTTGTGGGGTTACAGAACTTTAAACAATTCCATTTCAGCTTTTTCATCCAAAGCCTCCTGGCAATCTCAAGAACTTTAAATCTTCCTACAAAAAGGGGCAATTCAACAAACTCTTCTTTCCCTTCAGAATTTCTGAGCGCCACTTTTCTAGTTTAGAAATATAACACAAATATGTAGACTGTGATCAGTCTCAGATAACATACTCGTTTTGTAGTATATCAAAATTTCAGAATTAGGACAATCATCCATTTAAGGGATTATCTGTTGCAGGGAGATTGGTTTGCTCATCTAGAGCTGAGGGATGTTTTTCTCGCAGTCTCTAGATGCCTCCTGAATATTTGGGAACCTAAGGATTTAAATATTGCACAGACCAAGTGGGTAACTTTAAGTAATATGATTGCGAAACGGAATATAGCACAGCGGTGGGGGTCAGAGAGGGTCTTGACCGTCGAAGAATGGACGGAGAACATGGATTGATGTATGTTCTGCGAAAAAACTGCTTATATGGCGAGGGGCCACCCCCGTAAGTGGGCACCTGTGCGGGGGCTGTGGAACCGTTATAGGGGGGACATTTGTGTGCCTCCTGTTGATGCGCCCATTGATATTCCTACCTCTCCGTGATTGTTTATGATTATGTATTATGTTTCCCGCTTTCACCCCCCCTCTCCTTCCATTGGATGATGAGCGATATGGGAGACTGTCTCCCCATGTAATATGGTTATTTTTATTGTTTTGATGCCTAGTGTTAATAAACAGAATTATTAAAAAAAATATTGAGATAAAACAAAACTCTCTGAAGTGTTCCATTTCCCTCAGACGTCTGGCAAGAATAGTAGGTCTGCTATCATCTTCAATATAGACGGCTCTTTCCATGTCCATTACAGGATTCCCAACAACAGTTCAACTGTGTCTGAGATAGGCCTGAGGTGGGTACTCCCTAAAAATGACCTCACCCCAAGATTCCTTGATAATGAAGTGGAAATATTTATGTTCTCTCTATACATCACCTCGTCCTATGACCTCCATATTATATTTTGACGAAGACCCCTCCCCTCCAACCCCACATGGATTATATCACCTGGATGCATGGAACAGAAAAGCTATCCTGCCTGCGGCCCTAGACCATGAATTGGAATCAGATGCAAATCTGATAGGTTGGGGCACTAAACGTAGTAAGTGCTTGGCTTAGAGGCACATGGTCCACACAGGAGTCATCTCTCCATATAAATTGTTTAAAGATGCTTGTCAGTTCCTATGCCACCCAGAACTTTGCATAAAACAAGGGAAGGTGTGTAATTCTTCCTCACATGGGCAATCTGATGGCAGCCTGATATACAAATCATTTCGAAGGTATAAAATCCAAACCCATAGCAGGTCTAGAAAAAGGTCTCTTGGAATTTTGTCTACAATGAAATATTTCAGTCTGTGCAGAATATCGTTCTGTGATCTCAAAGCAACAGCGGATTGGAAATCCAGGTATTTTCAAGACTCCATTGTTTGGTGTTTTCATTCCTCTGTATTTAAACAACTGTCTTCAAAGTTTGGATTCTGTTGATCTCGGCCTCTTTCTCTTAGATTCCCAACTCCCTACTTTTTGCAGCCGGAGACCAGATCCTCTTACCTCTGCAACACACTCTTTCCCTCAGTATTTGTCTCATGGGACTAATTATGGCTTTACTCCCTTTATAATGATTGCCAGAGGCCTAACTCAAGTCCGATGCCAGAAAGCTCTTTTAGTTCCGGTGACTCCCAACTTTGGTTCCCAACACTATTGGAATTGGCAATAGATATATCTGTACACCCAGGATCTGGAACAATATCTCTGTTTCCAATAGGACCGTCTCCAACGCTGTTACAAATTAGGAAGGATTTGAAAACTTACCTAGTTAAAGAACACTACATCACAATGCATTAAACTCCACAACCCAGCTACTTTCCTGTCACTTGTTGACTTTATGTTTGTCTATGACCCTGTGCAGCACTCTGCTGCCTTTTGGCGAGGGTCGCATTATATAAATACCTTATAGATACATACAGTAGAGTTTCCCATCCCTATTCCTTCTTTCACCAATCTTCTGCGAAATCCCCAAAGTCATCTGCGTGATCTCATTCTTAACCAGTCCTTCACTCTGTCAGCATGGAAGGGTTTGCGTCAGCCTCGAGAATCCCAGGCATTTTGTCAGGAGCTGAAGAATTTAACTGAAGGTCTTGGCTCCCATGTACCTCAAAAGCATACAGTTCTGCTCTGTCAATTTGACTGTTTGCTGTTTGAAAGAAATTGCCTATCCCTTCTAAGCTGATGTCACTTTAGTCATTGTTTCTTTGGCTTCCCTGGATAGTTGAGGTAAGACCTATAGAACTATTCATATTTATTTATTAGAAACATATTCCAGTTAACAATAAGGTTGTGTGTGAGCATTCTTTTTTATTTGTTGCCTTTTAAAGGGAGTAAATGTTTGTAATCCACCGGTACCTAATTATAACCATTTGCGGAATGTTAATGCCTTTTTTAAATTGTTTATCTCAAGGTCTGATGCTGCTGTCTTATCTTTGCCATATAATATATTCCAACAGGTGGTTGCTTTAAAGTCTGCAGGAGAATTAGAACTATGTGTGCTGGTGCACTTTAGTCAGCCTTGCAAAGGGTGTGTGTGATGTATAGAATAGGTTTGTATGAAAGGGTACCCTTCCGGTAAAAGGTCCCCTTCCAGTACAAAATACTATGTTTCCAAGTTTGTATGTGTGCTGCTAAATTAGAAAAGTTTTGAGAAAAGAAAACCTTTATCTCTTGAAGAGGTGTAAATTTGTGGTGCAAAGGCCTCCCTACCATTTTTAACATAGGGCTTTGCCCCAAAATCCATGGGTGATTGTATCAAAACATCATGGTACACCCCCTTGACGTAAAGTAGTGCAATGTATCACACAGCATTACTTTAGGACTACTTTTCAGCGCAAGGCAAGTTTTGTGCTGGAAGGCAAATTTCAATTCTATACTTGGTATGGGTTTGCATCACTTTTCTGATGCAAACTGTAAGACATTGGTGTACTAGTTGGTGTGTGGGGGGGGGGGGGGTGGGGTGAGTATCCACTTCTTGTAATAATCACCATCCTTGTCAGGGTTGACCACTAAGCTCACTAAATAAACCTGAGCCCATCCCGCTGGCAGCTTTGGCCAAGAGCAAACAGGTTTAACTTAGAGGGAATGTCTAAATTATGTATGCAATGCTGAAACAGTAACATAGTCAAAACATAACACAAGAAAAATCCAAAACCACTTTAGAAAAATATAGTAAATTTTGATAAATGAATAAATAAAATGACACCAAAATGCCAAAAATCCAGTAAGGGGAACTGGAGCTATGAATTTTTAAATTTTACATTGAAAAATAGCAGTAACAAGAAGAGGGTACAAAGTTCCCCGGGAAGAGTGGTAAGGAAAGAAGGTGTGTGTGCCAGTAAGAGGGGGGGAATCCCCTAGTTGGAACTAAAACCCTCACACACCCAGCAAGCTAGGTGTCATGCTTCTTCATATGGGTTCTGCTCCTCGTCAGACTGGCGCTGCAATGTCTGACGGGCTCCCGAAACCGGGGCTCTTTATCGGAGATCTTTTGTTCCAGCCATATGGTGCATGTGTGTGAGAGGGCATGGGGAGTGTGGTCGTGATAGGAGAGTGAGGATAAAAAAGGTAAGTCAGTCCACAACCTATTTTATTCCTGTGGTTGGCTTCCTGAAAAATAGCACCAAAAAGCGCTAAAGGCCAACCATAGTCATCTGGTTGCATTTGACCAGTACCTAGGAACAGGTTAAGGCTGGCTGCGATGTTTGACTCCATTGCAGGTTTTACCTTCTGATGTATTATCTGAAATGGGAGTAAAAAATCCTCTGCGCTGCAAGGCAGCAGGCTGTGGCCAAAGAGGGTTCCAAGTCATTGGAAAACTACTGGACAAGGTCTTGGTGAAGCCATTGACTTTTGATGGGAAGTTTAGAGTGGGAGAAATTCGAATTTTATGCCCAGAGAAAGTCCCTCACCCTCCAGATACTTTTCACGCCAGCCCCCGGTGAAGATTTATACCTTCAGATTTGCTGCTGCTTCAAACAGAATCTTTGGCCCAGCAGTAATGCACCTTCTTCGGATCAGTTTGGCAGGTTGGTGCTGGTCCTCCGGAGCTCTTTGGAGCCAAAAGGTTTCTAAGTCTGAGAATTTAGGAAAAATTACGAGGAGTGCACTTTGATGCCAGCCAAGGGTCTAGGACCTTGGGGATAGCACTTGGTGGTCAAGACTCACTCCAGCAGAGGTCAGCATCAGGGTCCAGAGCATGTCCAGTTGGAATTTATTAGCTGGGGAGATGAAAGAAAGGCCTCTTATAGCTTGTTGTGCCCCTGTAGCTTGAACAGGAGGTCAGCCTTATGATTCTTGAAGTCCTCTTCTTTGTCCTAGGTACAGGAGAAAAATTAGGTCCGGTCTTCTAGGCTCTTCTCAGGTCACAGACAGCAGACCCAGTCCACTTTTGTTCTTCTGCAGGTCCAGACAGTGTTCTCAGGAAGGTACTGTGGGTGCCACATTTTTGCCTGGCACCAGCCTGTGGGCAAGCATGACTCCTGGCCCGTCCTTAATCAAAGGGATAAAAAGTTCCCAGGGGTAATCCTACCCAACTTTGCAGCATTTCCTGTGTGCCTACTGCAAACAATCCTACAGCGCCCTTCTCCACCTAAAACCAAGATGGCAAAACATTTCTTTCCTGTGAAGGGTTCATGTGCTCACCCCAGAGGTGTGGCGATGAAAATGAGTAACACCTCCTCTGTGGTCACTCTAAAACTGTTATGGGAGAAGCACCTCTCCCACTGGAACTTGTGCCAGCTTGTCTGGGGGATAAAAGGAAGGGGCAGGCCTAGGTATTAGCTACATCGGTCTGTGGCAGGGTAAGCCTTCTTGAAGCTGATCAAGTTCCTGGGCCAGCCTACCGGCCATCCTGTCAAGGGAAAAACAACTCTTCCCCACAACCAGGGCCTTTGCCCCTGCTCTAAGAGCAAGTGCACACCTCATCAAGGGGGCTAAACCGCTCCAGGTAGCAGTTGGAGTTTATGTAAATGTACTCCCAAGGGCTTTAGGCAGGGAAAAGATAACTTCCTGAAAGTACCTTTTCCGAAATATTTAATACAAATCCAACTTCACCAGTGACTTGGGCTTCTAATAAATATTTCAAAAAGTCTAAGAATGAATTTTGTAGCCGTTTCCTTGTTGGAGATAACATTATTGTTGAACCCTGCCCTTTTTGGCAGGTTCACCCCGAAACTTTTTGCTTTTGCCTAGCCTGTTTCTGTAACCTGGTGTTGGTGGTTTTAGGTCTCTGCGCACTTTTTCACTGTGGTCCAGTGTAAAGTGCGTGCGCTCTCTGTGTGTGTGGTGAGAGTGACCTGCCCTTCTACAGGAATGCATGGGGAATATGTGTGACCATGGTAGTTCCTGATGTGTGGGGAGTGCAGGGTCGAGTTTGGTATGTGCGAACTCGTGAGATTGAATGCTGCGCAATGATGTATGCGGCATGATTGTGTCTAGTGTGGAAGTGCCACTTCTAGAAGTTGGCATGTTTGTGTAATTTGTGTCTGGCGTGTGATTGGCTGGAGCTCGCTGGTGAGCCTGGCTCCAGGAGTCAGGATGGGTCTGCCCCAGTGGTGAGTGTTGAGATTAGCATGCTGATGTGAGAGAGGGGCTGCACCTGGGACCTGAATAGGGCTGGGCTTTCCCCACACAATGCTGGCTTCACCCCCTGTGGTGCGTCTGATGTCCGTAGCCTAGCCAGTGAAAGGGAGTTCCCCATAACCAGTTGTAGCTGGTTCTTACATTGCCTACCCCCTGCTAGACAAAGGGATTTTTGTGGATAAAAAGAGGCTGTGGCCTCTTGTAAAATGTTATTGTTTCCTACTTGAATCTATCAGGGGTGTGCTGCTGCTTGGGCCCAGGGGAAGGCTTGCTTCCCTGGGCCCTGCCCAGCCCGTGGATATCTGATGGACTTCTTGTGGATCTATTGCCCCCTTCTTGAGGTTGCCAAGGCTTTGGTACAGCCTTTCGGCACTCTAACTACAGGCTGAGCGCCTCATCTGCGTGGATTTGACTCCCCTGGAAGAGGGAGAGCCTGGGGGCTGAGCAGCGCGGCGCTGCATTCTTTCCCGAGGGTATCCCCCTCGTAGGGATTCCCCCTTCCTCCTTGTGCCTCGCGGGTGCCACCCCACTCATGAGATCGTTAGGGCGCGCAGGTGCCCACCCTCCGTTATGCCCTTTATTTTTAATTTGAGAGCTGCGAGGGAGCCTACCCCTCTCACTGGCCACGAATAAATCACCGACGCGGCCCGAGCCGCCTTTGCAGTCTTCCCCCGGGCCGCCAGCGCTGAGAGGGACCTGGTCTGCTGGGGCAGGGCTTCCAGGACTCAAGGGAAGCCCCGCGAGTAATGGGTTGCCGGCTGGAGCCTTGGTGGCTCCACTTCTGCTTCTCCCGGGCGGGGAGCAGCAGCGCAGAGCCCTGCGGGCTCCGTATTGGAAGGGAGCCCGGTCTCTGATGTTGCCCGTGAGCAGGGCTCTCCAAGGGAGGAGAGAGCCCCGCGGATGCCGCCGCTGACGCCGGAAGGTACCTGCAACCCGAGTAGGAGTGCCCCCAGAGCAGTCAGGTGAGTGGGACCTTCTTGTTGCTCGGTGCCCTTCGCGGCACAGTGAGATTGCTTCATTTTGAGCGGCCCCGTCTGGCAGCGGGTCGCTCCACCGATCTTGGGGGCATGTGTAGTTTTGGCCATACTTGTTTACCCGAGCCCTGAGGGGCCCATGCATTGCTGTTTGGGGGCATCTATTTCGTTAAGGAGCCAATGGGCTCCAGGGGGCAAGTTTTCCCTGGCAGAGCCCCGTGGCTCTGAAGCCCCAGTAATCTTTAGAGCTATGTGGCTCCATGTGTAGCTATAGAGCCTAAAGGGCTCCAACGTCGTGGGCATGTTCATGGCGACAACCCCAGTGCACCCCATAGGGTGTGTGGGGGCAAGCTTCTCTTTATTTGGGGGCATCTGTGATTCTTTCAGGAGCCAGTGCGCTCCCTGTGGGCTAGATGTTGTTAGAGTAGGTCCCCATGTTGTGCCTCATTATGTTTAGAGCCCGGGGGCTCCCACGCTGTGGCCATTGATGTTGAGGGCCTGTGTCCTGTCCCCAGTTGTTTGAGGGGACCTGTTTATATTCAGAGCCTAGAGGGCTCCAATGCTGTGAAACAGGATTCCAGACCCAGAGGGCTCAGGTTGGTGCAGTTTTGTTCTAAAGGGCTAGTGAGAGCCCATGTCGCAGTTTTGTCCACAGCTGCCCAGCAAGTAGTGGGCAGCTGCACCATTTAGTTTTTTATTTCTTTTAGGGGGACCTGTTCTTTGTGAATCCAGGAGTGAGTCGCACTCCTCCGCCCCTACCTTGGCCTTCCACAGCTGCGCAGCACTTAGTGCCAGCTGCAGCGTTTAGGCCCCTTGTGATTTGTCCCAGCTGCCCAGCAAGTAGTGGGCAGCTGCAACGTTTAGGCTTGCACCGTTGGTGCACCCCTGACTGGCGCTGCGATGGCAGCGCGCCCTGACATTCTAGACACAGGGCATTTGATCCTCTTCTTGAGATTGCCAGTTGGCCAGGGGGCTGGTATGTGGGTAGGGCGCAAGGCCCTAATGTGATTTTTGCGCAATGTGATTTTACTATGTTATGATGGTATTTGCCTAATGTGTTTTATGGGCTAGAGTGATGTGGTGCTAGGAAATGTAATGCATTTATGGTGTTTTACACACCCTGTATTGATACCTCTAGAGATGTTTTTTCATGTGGAGGTTTGTGTTAGTGAGATTGTGTTTTAATATGATTTACGCCCCTAAATGTGAGTTATGCCTAGCGGGTAGGGTCTAATGTGGTTAGACTAGTGGAGAGATTGCCTACTGTATTTTTACTGGTTAGGCCTAAATGTGATTATGCGTAATGTGCTTTGCCTTTATGCTTGAGTTATACTGTTAAAGGTGCTAATGCTTAGAGGTTTTCTTTGCCTAGTATGTTATACTAGAGAGGTTATGTGTCCTGCGTGATCTAGGCCTATGGTTATTAGTATTGCGTAGTGTGTACCTACCTGTCACCAGTGGTTTCTGGTTGTGATCTATAATTGTTATTTGGTGTGACAGTTACTCTAAGTGCTAGTTCTACTAAGTGCTGATTCTGACAGTGGCCCACATTGCCCTGTCCTGGTGTAAATAATCCCGTGTGAATATTGCCTGTGCCAGTTGATACACTGTATATTGTGTGATTACTATCTGATGTGTTTTGACAATATAAAAGTTATTTTTATATAACCTTGTTTGGAGTTCCTTTTGAGGTGTGCCTAGGATGTTGTTGCTGTTTTGTGCGTGCGCAAATGCTTTACACATTGCCTCCGGGATAAGCCTGTCTGCTCGTGCCAAGCTACCAAGGGGGTGAGCAGGGGTTATCTTGGCGTGTGACTCCCTTGCCCTGACTAGAATGGTGGTTTCTGCCTGGATTTGGCGTAAGCCTTAACCAACCAGAAATCACAGTTCTAACAATTATTATATTTATTAGTGTATCCCAATACTTTACTATGAAACAACCAACTCTGCTACAGGGAAAATAGCTTTTAGGGCTTTTTCACTGTAAGGACATGTTTAACATTAAACATTTACAATTCCTACTTTTAAATACCATGAACCCTGCCTTATGGACAGTAAGGCTTACTAAGGGGTGGCATGTTGATATTTAAAGGGAAGGTTTAAGATTGTCAAATGGGGTTATTGTGACATGTTGAATTTGCAGTTTAAACCACACATTCAGGCAACAGAGGGTAGGCCTGCAGTCATGTTAACACGACACTGTAGTGGATGGTATAATGGGTGTTTTAGCCCACTTGTGACATTTAACTTTCATACCCTGGGTAACACTCTGTACTAGGTACTTACAGTTAAGTTTAATATGACAATTAGGGGTATGCCGATTTCATCATGTTGAAAAGGCAAGCACATACACTTTACAGCTGGTCAGCAGGGATAAACGCACATAGTGCTACAGCCAACAAAAACAGTCAATGCCAAAATCTGGGGGTATACCACACAAATAATTGCCATTTGCAGCACAATCCTTGCACAAAACGTTAGTAGATCTGGGCCTAGGACAAATTTTACCTTTTCGACCGCCTTCCTTGTCTCAGTCTCTACCTCATGAGGATATAACTAGGCTGCATTGATGTAAGGCAAATAAAGGACCTCCAAATCATGCAATAACCAAAAATTAATTACATCATCTACTGTGATGCAGCTTTTAACACTATAGAACAAAAAACAACATTGGCACACTTTCCACATCTAAAAGATAATTTGTAACAAATGTATGAGGATTAGCCGATGTGGCTGCTTTGCAAATCTCTTGTAACGGAATTCTGTTTGCTTCCGCTCAAGAAGTAGTCATATCCCCTTGTAAAACTCCCCTGCAATTTTCCAGGAATTACCTCACCCAAAGAAGAATAGGCCTAAGAAATGGCTTGGCGAAACCAGTTACTTAAATTTTCCATGCCAGGTTTCTCCCCTTTATTAGCAGGATCATAGGAAAATAAACTGAACAATGGACATGCTAAGTTCTCGTGAGAGGAGTAGCCATGTAACATCTAAAGAAAATGAGAAAGGACACAAATCTCCTGATTTGGTATAAAAAATTGCAAATTAATCTTCAGGGAAACATGGAACTGAGATGGAATTTTTGGGGTAAATCCACGCCCTCTATGTAATTCTACACTATATCAATTTGCATTCTTAGGTCTGTTTAGATGGGTATGGATTGAGTTAAAGCATTTATATTTTGATAAGTGAGTTAATATATGTCATAGACTTTTCTGAGTTTGATTATGGAGTATATTAAAAAAATTCAGGTTCTTCATAATGAACATTTTAGCTTATGTATAATTCTGTTTCTCTAGCACTAAAATGTTTACTAAGTGATGGGACTGGCACTCTAGGAATTAACGTATTTTGGAGTAAGTTGAGTCATTTCTGGGCTTAAAAGCAGGTTTGACAATTTCTGCGACTTGATTTTAAGAAGTTTTATTTATTTATTTATTATGAAGTTTTATATAGTGCTAGCCAGACCCAGGGGTATCGGAGCGCTCAAATGCATAGACCAAACAAACATTCACAGTAAGTACAGTGCAGATATCTGCACAAGTGTCAAGAGTCTCGAGACAATATCGGGTATACACTTTGCGTATTAGAGGGATAAGTCACCAGTGTCAATATGTACTCGTAGTAACGTATCAGGATGACCGTAATCTGGGTATGCCACCCCCATCGTGGGTATTGTCAATAGCTCTTCTGTGTCTCATGCCCCTTTGCTAGGGACCAATCCAGGAAAAGATTTTTAAGTTGCTCTTTGAATTTTGCGAAGGAGGAGATAGTTTTTATATGAGGAGGGATAGCGTTCCAGATTTTGGGCACGTTTCCTGCGAAGGATCGGGCTGCGGTTTTTTGTTTGCATGCTTTCATTGGGATGAGTAGTAGTGTGTTTGAGCTCCGAAGGGACCTGGTTTGTCTGGCTTTTTTGAGTTTAGAGGCCAAGTATTCGGGTTTGCCTGTGTGAAGGGCTTTGTGGGTGAGGCAGGCTGTTCTGAAACTGGCACACAATTCAACTGGGAGCCATTTTAGTTCTCTGAGTGCGGGTGAGATATGGTCAAATTTCTTCACTCCTGTGACCATTCTAGCTGCTGCATTTAGTGTTGTTTTAAGGGGGGCCAGGTGCGCCTTTGCTGAGCCTGACAGTGTTGTGATCCCATAGTCTAATCTGGATAACACCAGTAAATGGGTAACTTGTTTAAGGTCATAGGCTGGGATGAAAGGTTTTATTTTGTTCAATAGCTTTAAGTTCAGGAAGGCGCTCTTCGCACAGATCTTAATGTGTTTGTTCATATTAGGTTTAGGGTCTAAAGTGATGCCTAATGATTTTACAGAAAACGCCAGGGTGATGTTTCCGTCGAGTGTATCGATCGCAGATAGCCATTCTGTAATTTGAGGGTTCTTTTCTTTGTTTGAGATGAGGAATATTTCAGTCTTGTCCTGATTGAGTTTTTGGTGGTCCCTTGATAGCCAGTGTTGGACTTCTCTGAGCGTGTCATTGAGTCTCTGAATGTCGTGAATGGATGTGGTTTCCAGATAGATACGTGTGTCATCGGCATAAAGGTGGAAGGGAATGTTAGCTTTTCTTAGTAAGGTTGTGAGTGGCTCCATGTAAATGTTAAAAAGTTGTTGGGAGAGCACTGATCCTTGGGGGACTCCCTTGCTACCTTGATGTAGGTCAGACAAGCAGTTTTCGATTTTTATTCTTTGAGTGCGATTGTGGAGGAAGGAGGAGAACCATTGTAAGACCACCTTATCTAGACCTACCCTTTCTTGAAGAGCCTTAATGAGGAGGATGTGAACCACTGTGTCAAAAGCTGCCGATAGGTCTAGGAGGATGAGAAGGAGCATTTGTCCACATCCAATGATTTGTGCATGTCATCGGTGACGTTGAGGATCAAGGTTTCCGTGCTACATCCCTTTCTAAAGCCCGATTGGTTGGCGTCGAGTAGGTTAATGCTATCCAGGTGTTGGGTAAGTTGCAAGAGCACGCATCTTTCTAGGGTTTTGGCTAGAAGAGGTAGGTTTGAGACTGGTCTGTAGTTCCGATCTTTTTTGTCTAAGTCTGTTTTTTTTAGCAGTGGCGTGACTTGCCCCTGTTTGAGGCATTCCGGGATGATGCCGGATCGCAGTGAACTGTTAATGATCTAGCACCACAGCGGGGCAAGGGAGAGTTTAAGCTTTTTGGTCAATTGAGGCGGCAGAGGATCAAGAGCGTGTGAGCTAGGCTTAGATGTGGAGATCAGGTTGACTATTTCGTCTTCATGTATAGGGCTGAAAGATTTCCACGATTTTGAAGGAGGTTTGTTTGGGGCGTCCTTGATCTCGGGCGGAGGGATCTTGCTGAGGGTATTGATGGTGATGTCTAGTGAGAGTTCGATCTTGTTGATCTTTTCCTCAAAGAAGATTGCAAAATTATCACATAATTCTTTGGAGGCTTGCAATGCGGAGGTAGCAGGCAGGGAGGTTTGTTGTCTAATGATGCTAAAGAGCTCTCTAGGCCTGTTTTTTGCGTTAGCTAGTGCAGTGCAAAAAAATGAGGATTTTCCGTTCTCAATATGTTTTTGTACTTCCCACGAGCTTCTTTGAGTTGTTCGCAGTGTGTGACAGAGGGTTAACAGCAATGACAACGCGGGGATTAACCCGCACTGCCATTACAACGCAGGAATTACAATGAAAGTCGTTACTACGACTTTCGCTGGAGGGCACTCTTGGATAGGGAATAGTTTAATTTTCTATCCAACTCCTTCCCTACTGTCAACGTGGGCTGGAGTTGGAATAGAAAATGAAACGATTCCACTATACAGCGCCCTCCAGCTAAAATCGTTGTAACGACTTTCATTGTAATTACTGCGTTGTAATGGCACGCGTGGTAATACCAAGCGTTGTCATGTCATACAACCGTGACTGAGGGGTTGTGTCTCCATAGTCTCTCTGTAGCTCTTAGTTGTCTTTGACATTGTGTGAGGTTTTGTTCCATGCCAATAGCACTTCAATTACACCTTGCGAGTCAGAATCTTCTATCTAGACTTGCACATATTGCAGCAGATCTCGAGGAAATTGTATCCTCATTAATCTTCACATCTGCATGCCCTGTTCATGCTTGAGAAACCCTGTTGTTGATTCACTCAGATCTGTCTTAGAGGAAAGACTGTTTGGACAGCAGTCACATTGAGCGTGTGTAGTAATACGCACTGAGCCGCCTCCTTGGAGGATTGGAAACATTAAGGATTCATATGGAGCATCCATTTTATTAGGTTGGGCCAGCCCAAGGTTGCAAAGAGTTTACTCAGTTGTGGATATAAACTGAATACTGGTAGAGACAGGAATATGTCAGACAATCAACTTGAAGTTGAGATGTAAGGGAAAACTGAAGGTTTGGTAAATAGCGTTGGGAAAACTAATAGGGTCAATTGCAGATTCGGTTTATAAGAAATTTGAAAGCCTATGGCTTCTTAAATTTGAGAAAAAGGTTGCTGAGGCTAGTGACTCACAAGAGCTGCATTTCGAAGGATGGAAAATTGAATAGTACAGCAGGCACTGTAGATGGGCAGGTTAAAGGACCAAAACAATTCCCAGCATTGGTGGGCCAGAAAATAGGTCAGAGGAGGCAGAAATCGATTTAGCATACTCCTCAGAATGTCATTCAGATCAAGATTTGATTATAGTAAAGAATAAGGGAACTTTGGAAGAGGTAGTTGAGACCACAAAATCAACACTTCTGGATCGTTTTGGCAATGAAATGTTTGACCTTTTGCTAATTAAACACCTATTTTCTGAGAGTGAACACCATCGCCATTAGCCGCAGATTAAGGAAGGAAATTCCTAAAAAGCTCAGATCGCGTTCAAGATCTGAATGTCTGCATCCCTGAATGCCAGATATAATTGTTATAACTCCTGATTTGGATGCTAGGGTTCTCCTATTTATTAATAAGAGTGGGTAAGACCTAAGAAAGGGTCTGCACAGAGGTTTGAGGTGTACTGTAGGCCCACTTAAAAAGATATTTGAGATGGCCAAGGAGGTTTACATAAATGAGAAATATGTGAATCTAGAAGAACTATGCCAATGAGTGCAACATTCTATTTGCTTACCAGGAAACACAAACAAAGCTTTGCCTATTGGGGGAATAAAAATAATTTTGCTAAACATTTACCCAAAATTAATAGAGCTAGCTAATAAAGATGACTTTATAACAAAATGCCCAAATATGTTGGTGTATTTAGCTCTATTCAGAAGTTTTAAATGGACTTAAAAATGTTTTTGGGAGAGAGAGTTTTTGGCAGGCAGAGAGAACACAGTGTCAGTTCCAAGACCGAGGACAAGGTAATCATGAGTTGCGGGTATGGACCCCCTCTTAGATTCAACTAATTTGGATATGGATCCTCACAAGGATTCTTCCTACAAAGGCTGAGTCTTAGAGGGAGATCTTCGAGGGAGAAGATAGACAGTGAGGAGGAGGCGGGGTTCAAAGGTAAGTGTAACGCAAGACAATTCAGATATCCAAGAAAAGTTGAGTGGCATACTAGTCCACTTTTATGGGCATTTGATGGAGGTAATTCAGGATTCTTGGGTTTTAAAAACTGTGAGAGGATTCAAGTTAGAGTTTGTGGATTTTCCTGTTCAAGAGAGAGTATCTCAGGAAATCTGTTTCTCATGGGAGGAAAACATGTTGATAAACAAAGAAGTAGAAGAGTTAGCGGCAAAAAGGAGCAATATTAGAGGTAAAGGGTGGGTAAACTGGGTTTATGCTCAACATTTTCTTAGTAGAAATGAAAGGTCTATGTGACTAGCAGAGGCGATTTAGTGATCATGCAAAAGCAAGTGGACGTGCAGTTCAGTAAGTCCAAAAGAAGTACAACATTACCATACCTAACACTTCCTCAAGGGGCGCCCCATTACAAAGTAAATCTTAAAGAAGCCAAATGCTTCCATACTAATCTATCCAAATCATATAGTAATAATGTTTCTGTTCACTAGTCTATCCCTTACACTGTACAAAAAGGCATTCTCTTTACGAAATGGCACAATTACCTACAAAGTACTAATACAAATCATATATAGATTTAACATGTTGATTGTCAGGATAACAACACTCACCTAACATAGTAAAAACAATATCTTCTTTTGAGGGTTACAGCCGTAAATTACATTAACTCACAACCCAAAGGCATCTTCTTTCTCCATAGAGAAAATGAAAATAGAAGGTAATTCCCACCCTCTCATCTGTGTTTTACGTACAGGACTAAAGAGGTGTTCTGAAGTCAACAAACCATTCAGAGAATCTCTAACTCTTGCATGGTTTAAAAAAGGACCACCAGCCTAAATACCCAGTATTAGTACACTCTCACAAGCTTGATGTTTTATAATAATTAGTATTTTTAAGTGCTACTCATGTAAATCAAGTAATAAGGATTATCATAATAATTGATACCTGGCCAATAATGAATATTATTAGATTAATAAAATAAAGACCCAAAACATTGATCATCGCACAACCCTAACCAGTCTAAAACTTCTTATTTGCCTTAGAATACAAAGGAGATTCAGCTCTGAGAACTTTTTGAACCACATTAGCGCAGACCTGCAGTATGTTAAAAGTAGTTCTAGAAAAGCTTTACCCTGCAGATGCCACTGCTAGTAAAAACAGGAAAACTGGAAATTCGTTTTGAGATAAAGCAACATGATAGAAGACATGCTGCAATTTTGTACACAAAAACATTCTCTCAGAATGCTCTGTGTGGGAAATCTGCATTTGATAATTAGCTTGTCACACTGTACCTGGGCTGGGACCACCCAGGTCCACTAGCACAGAGGGGGAGGGTCAGACCTCTGGCTCCATCACAGTAGGATGTTCCCTTTTGAAGTTTTGGTGCAACGGGATTTGTCAGTGTTGTCAGCTGGGGCACATCTGATGCCCTTGGAGGAGCACTTTTCAAGAATAAAATTTAAGTTGCCATTGTGGATTGTCCCGAATTCTGTTCAGGAGGGGAGGGATGGGCTGGATGGATGAAATGGCATTCTAGGATTAGAAGGGGGCTCCTGACACCTAGAACTTTCCACCCTCACATAAAACCCCATGCACAAGGGAGAGACTGTGGAGAAGATGCTGGACCTGGGAGCCGACGATGACAACAGAAAGAATGCCCAACTGGAAAGAGAATTAAATCACAAGTAATGTTCCCTGAGGAATCGTTTTTCAAAAAGCGTAATCTTTTAGCTGGTCACAAAAAGGGATCTTATTCATTATCTTTAAATAATGACTCATAAATGGCAACACAGATGTACTGAAGTAAAAACAAATATATTATGTATCAGGTTGGCCTCTATATAATTAATTAAGGTGCATATGTCACTGGTACAAACCACATTGTATATACCAAAGTTCGAAGCAGTACATAGACACAGTTAGAAGTTGACACTGGCACCACCATATAATCCCATATTCTTTCCAATATCAATGCAATATAGGGATCTATGGAAGTGTAATCAATCCTCTTAACAAAATCGGTTTTACAAAATCAAGTGTACCATCAAATACATTTACAAAACATTCTAAAAATCCAGATAGAACTGAACATACCATAAAGTGTAACCATCAATGTTAAGGAGGATGAGCTGTTGACGTTTTGGTCTCAGGTGGCCAACTAGGTCCGCGAGACCATCCACAGGACTCAGCGTTGAAAAGGCAATCAATCCTGTATGTACCTGCTTCCAAAACAATTTGGCTCCACAACGGATGCCACCTCTAATACATGATTCATGCAATAGCCACCTTACATATAGACACGCTCAAATAAAATCTCCGGTCCAATCAAACGGTTTTTGGGAAAACAGTTTGATCGGACCAGAGATGTCTTCTGGACATGTCTGTATGGAGCGTTAAAGAAATTGACCCATATGTAAGATGGATATTGCATGAACCATGCATTAGAGGTGGCATGCATTGTGGAGCTGAATTGTTTTGGAAGCAAGTACAAAGGGGTTCTATACGGAAAGTATCTAAGCATATATTGACAATTCAATATCGAAGTTCCATGATTCTATCTGTCAATGTATAAAGAACCCACTCTCCAAAGGCTCAATATAAATATCCATCTTTCACAGAGACCAAACTCGCGGATTGATACCACTTGAGACCATTACATTGACGACAAGCCCATCTCCCTGTTCCTTATTTTTATTTTACCATCAACGCTAAGTTTGGTATCGAGCGAACAGAGTCTCGTTCATGGTCGAGGGGGTCTCGAGGAGCTGGAAAGTGTCACGGACGGTCGCAGATGAAGCACAAAGAGGATGCCAGATGTCATGGATGGGCATAGCATAGCGTGAAGATCCTGTTGTTGTCACGAACGGTCAGGCCCGTGCTTTGCAAAGACGCTCACTGTGAGTAGTCGATGCTGTAGCACAAAGAGTTGGCTGACAGAACTTTGCGTAGATAGGCAGTGCAAGTGACAAGTTTTCTGCATCAGAGGGCCCATTTGTGGTTGTGAAGATCACAAAAACTTCCATTCAGCCTCTCCAAGGGCACACGAAGGGCCCAGCACCTGGGGGGCACCACTAGGGGCTCAGGGGGTTGCTTCAGCTGGATCTGGGTGCTGGTTTAGGTGGTTGTGATACTGTTATTGTCCCTTTGACTGTAAACAGGAGGCCAGCAGACTTGCCCTGGAAGTCACTCTGGGATACCTGGGTTCAGATACAAGTCCAAATCCCATTGAATCAGGCAGGAGGGCAGCATGGTAGAACTCCAGCAAAGCAGCAGTCCAGCAGAGTGGCAGTCCTTTCAGTAGCACAGCAGTCCTTCCTGGCAGGGTCTCCACAGGGATAGAAGTGTACTGAAGAGTTGGTGTTTGAGGTCCAATATCTATATCTGGTTCTTCCTTTGAAGTGAGAGAATCTTTTAGAGGTTTCCCTTTGACGTCCATAGGTTTCCTGCCTTCCCTGCCCTAATTCCAGACTAATTACAGTGCGTGTATGGTGTGTGCGCATTTATGTATATGTCTGTTGTGTCTGTGTTTAAGGAAGAAGTAAGAGCAGGGACTTGTTGCCAAATCTAGCAGTTTTGCCAAAGGTCAGGTTTAAAAATTATTTCTCCTTCTATGCTTCCTCCCCTATCCCTTACATTAAGCTATCAAGTCTGGTGAAAGGCATCCCAGAGCTGCCTTTGTGAGATGTGTACAAAAGATATATTTTCTAGCACAAACTAGGCGAGATTTAATATTGCATGACTACGATGTCGATATACACCATGATATATGTACGTATAATAACGAATTTGCATTCACCCGACATGACATCCCCCTCAACCCTGGGTTAGAAATACGTGGTCAGGCAGGCCCTACGACCTTTCAGGAGGGGGGAGTACACGTAATCCTTAGACAAACAAGAGATCAGTAAAACCCAGATCGATCCCACAGATAGGCAGCGACACCACAATGGTCTCAGGAGAATGACACCAAATAAAACACGTTTGGCCAAAGGGGTGTGTGTTTCCCAAAACACCATGAAGTTAGATGCTACACCGTTAGGAACACTCAGCCAGTCAAAACACAACATGCACATTACACCCCATGTCGGATGTCTGGACACGTACCCACTAGCTCCACATTATGTCCAAGCATGGTCGACACCTACCCGCATTTCTTATTAAGTAACCAGATTTATGACTCCATTACCTGGCCCAGATTCCTGTTCTAAAAATAATGCACAAATCACTTTATTACACTCTGTGAAATTTATAAAAGTACAGCCAAAACCAATACACTTTGAGACAGTCTTCAGACCCCGACTCTGTTGCCTGCTCTCCCAGCTGCTGTGTTTAATTAAAACAACATTTCCTGTTTTGCCAATTGCCTCTTGTCTTTCATTTTTAATATTCAAGCAACATTTTGGCAAGCCAGATAGGAGAGGTTGGTTCTTCGAGCCCGACTGCAGCCGAAGGAACAGGACCCCGCCTGTATGGATTCACATCTGCCCAGCCAGAATGACGAGCAGACACCGCAATTGGTTTGAAGTTCTGCTGAATTCGCGGGCGGAGGTCAATCCTGAAGCTGCCGTCAGTGGGTAAGAGACTACATCTGATCCTTAGTCCTAGCATTTGACGTATGGCAAACTAGGATGGAGATCACCTTTCTTTGATAGTCAGCTCGCTAGAAAAGGTGAGAGTTGTATTAGTCGCTTGGACCCCTGGGCGTGACACAGAGGGTACGCTTATCTCTGGATGTGATGCAGGGCCGTTTGGACTGCTGGGTGAGACACAGAGGGTACGCTTGTCTCTGGGTGTGATACAGGGCTGCTTGGACCACTGGGTCTGATACAGGGGTACACATAGGCTCTGGGTATGATGTTGCGCCAGCATCTCAATCTAAATTTTTTAGTCTAAACGAGATTTCTTCATGCTTTCGGTTTCTTAACACTGCTAGTATCTGAAAAGGAGAGGTGTTATTTGCTTGGGCCACTGGGCATGACACAGCTGGAATGCGTAACCCGTGGGTGTGACATAAGATGTAATTTGGATGTAAGGGAAAAATCTGGACTTTGGAGAGTAAGGTGCAGCTCGTGCTTGGGCAAGAAGAGTCTGTAGTTGTCAAGTCGCTCCTTCTCCACGTAAATTGTCGCTATCTTTCTCCCCCGAGCCGATATTTGCAGACTATTGGGCTCACTTAGATCAGTGTACCATGCAGAGCCTCCCCTCGTTATTAAGTGGCATGCGCTAGGAGTGGGCTACGGTTATTTGTACAAAGTCATCATTTTTTCCCCTGCCATTTTACCTTCTTTTTTTCACTGAGGTTTTCAAATGATGCATTTTTCTCATGATATTATGGTGCTGATAAAATTATTGCAAACTGTGTCTTATGTTAAATGTTATGATCAGTTAATGGTTCTATGTGCGTATGAACAAATTTTGGCATTTCGTTACATCTTGCTATTACACTGCTAAAAGTGCAGTTCATAATGTTTTTGAGTTAACCAATGCACTTTCTTATGGGTTGTAATTTTCAATATGTGTTGTTTTATGTATTGTGAAAGTTTGTTTGATGCATCATTGTCCCAAGCTGAGCATATAGTAAAAGTAGTTATTGCTGGTATAATCCCTTGTTCGTATTTTCCCAACGATCAGAGTAGTGTTTTATAGACTAGTCACTTTAGAAGTGTACTAGCCCTTAAAAGTCCCCAAACCATCGTGGAGTCACCGCCAAACCGCATTCAAACTAGATTCCCATGTAAGCTAAGAAGCTAGATAAATTCTGCCATGAATGCCACATACACACTAAGGGGCTGATTCCGATCTCGGTCGGAAGGGCACCGAATCGGGTTCAGCAGTAGCGGATCCGATTTGGAGGCTGAATTTCTGTCCGAGTCGTACACGGTCCGGACGTCGAAGTACGATGCAAACAAGCACGAAATCTCCGTCTGAATCGTTTCCGGGTCTGAACTGCTCCGTACGACTCAGTCACAAGAAACCGTGGCACGCAATGGAGACGTTTCACGACCGAGCTAGTATGATGCTCGATTCGGACAGCTGGATTGAGTCAGAGCGTCCGGCTCGCAAAAACTCCCAGAGTTGGACTTTGGGACCCCCTGTTAACCGCAGCCTTACGACTCGGGCACAGGGGGAGACCCATGGGTCTGCCCAACACAGGCATGTAAGGTGGGATGGCACTGACACTTACCCACTGTAGAGGGTGTACTTGTCCGCAACTTACCCATTCAGTCAATGGGAGCCCATGTATACGTCGTATGACTTCTATGGGAGTCTGGCCGAACGAAGTCTGACAGCATACAGCCACATCGTTCTCGCTCGGTCAAACTGCAGGATTTCGGATCGGTCGGAAAACATCCCGTATCCGGCTCAGTCGGAGTGCTTTCCGACCCAGATCAGAATCGGCCCCTAAGATGCATGCGTTCCTCTGGACAGAGGGAGGATCCTTTGACACCAACAAAATAGAACACACAAGGACACACATTCAGATCAAGTGCATTGGGCAGAAGAAGGCTTGAAGAGAGGCCCTGTTAGAACTTTGGGCCGTCTTCGAGGTGGCCCCAACCTACAATTCTGCCCCAGACACTGCAAGCAAGGCATCCGCACCTCCCCCATCATACACAGGCACAGAGGTGCTCTCTCTAATGCTGGACATTCCTACCATTCGTGCATTGGCTTACACCAAACTGCCAGACGAGGGGGCTGTAAGTCTACCCAGGCAGTTCTGGCCTCATCCCAGTTCAGCGCAAGAATTCCCCAAAGTTTGACCCCCCCATCCATCAGACGCAAACCATCAAGCCACAGCGGCCCAGGGACCATACCCTCCAACCAGTCCAGTTGTGCTTTCTCGGGAAATTGGGAGGTTCATACCAGTATTGGATAGTGACACCACCAGTGTGGAAGAGGAAAAAGATCCTAGCCCTCCGGGGTCCAACATTGAGGGGGTGAGGCACAGGGTATAATCCCCCAGGGTATGCTTAGGCAGTGGAAGAAATGACAGTAAGTGAGCTGGAGTTCCTACCAAGGAGAACCATGCACAGCACTGAGTGAAGAAGGCAGCCTAGGTGGGAGTTGGAAGAGAAGCTCGTGTTGAGAATGGAGAGAGAAAGAGCTCTCAACTGGGAAGCACAGAGGGACACACCCTCCTCCACAGGAGAGCTGAGCTAGACCCAGAGTTCCTCGTGATGAGGAGCCCAGAATAGAACCCGACGGGAGGCCTCCACTCGGAACAGAGATGCCACCAGATCGTCAGCATAGAAGGGGGCTGATCACAAAATAAAAGAACAGGGTAGTGTAGTCTAAACTTAATTAAGACATAGAAAAAGCAGAATGGAACCTTGCGCACACACGAGGAGAGCACTAACAAGGACATCTCCTGCTCTCTCTGAACGCACCAGTCAAACAAGCTGACCCTTAGAAAGATAGTGCTGACAGAAGAAGGCAGGGTCTTTGCGTGACCATTCTACCACCTGGCAGCGCGCTGGACCTAAAGGGAGGGCAAATATGATAAATCCCTGCTGGGGGAGGGATCCTTTGAACCAGAGGACATGGCCGTCGTGGAAGACAGCATTCAGCATGCAGGGGGGATCCCAGATGAAATTCCCCCTACATGCAGGAATGCATGAGAAAATGGGAGCACTATGTTGGAGAAAAGGCAGTGGAGAAGCTCCAAGCCAAAATGTGCCGGTTACAGAAAGGCACTTCAGGGACCATCTTTGTGCCATGGGCTCAAATGGACAAAGAAGGGCTCAAGACCAAACTGCCCTAATTGATGGACGATGCAGGAAAATAGATCTCATGTTTTGAGAAAAACACAGCAGGGTTAAACCTAGCAATAGGCAATGTCAAGAGTCTGCTCAGCAACCTCATTGGGGAGTAGATTAACATAGTGTTTTTCCCGAGCCCGCATACCAGCCATCATGCCGACCAACACTGAGCATGAGGGGGCCGCATTCAATTAATTTAGGTAGACACCAGGTATGGACGGCTCTGAGGGAAATTTTCCCTGACCGCCAAGATATAGGAGCATTGATGGCAGAAAACATGAAGCCTGGGGAAGTTGTGACCGACTTCCTAGACAGAATGAGGCAGCAGTGGGGACAGGAGACAGGACATCCTCGGACTGACATGGGCCTCCAGGTTGCATGCTTTTGCAAAATCCTCAAAAAGGGACTGCCCACCAAAATACAGAGTGGGCTGTATAGTGTAGTGTGGAGCAGCGGCCAGGGCGGCTGATTCCGGAGCATGAGGCTCACGGTTCGATCCTTGGCAACGGTGGCAGGTTAGCCCAGCACCATGTGACTCTGGGCAATAGCTCACATAATTTCCCCCACGGCCCCAGGACCATGACACCCTTTGGGGTAATTTTTCGCGCTTTACAAATACTGGTATTTCATATATTTAATTTCATAGTAGGATCAGACACCAAACCTGGGTGGGAAAGACCAGCCCACATATTGCATCACTACAGAAAGAAGCAGGAAAAGGACAGAGAAAAGCAGGGGCAAGCCCAAAGACACACCGCTAAGCTGGCCCAACATAAATTTTAAAAAACCGCCCTTGAGGAGGCTTCTTTGGCCGCAAGAGTGCAAATGGCACCAGTCTTGAGGAAAGCTCCAATGTTGAACCCCAGAGGGTTTCCACCCAGTCCTAACAGTGGAGTTCATGTGGGCTGGCATCTGCCAGACATCAGAGAATGCTACTACTGTCAACGAATGGGCCACATGGCCAACCAATGCCTCCTGAAGGCATACCAAGAGCAAAGATCGATAGGTCTAGGCCAGTCGCAGCAAAATCCCCATCCACAAAACCAAGCACAGATCAACATGAGCACACAGCACATTCAGCCACAAGGAAATCAGTCAGCAAGCAACTTCCACAACAAGGACCAGGTGGTTGGTCAAAAATATAGCAACCTCAGCAGGCAGGGAACCAAGCCCAGCAAGCACTGGGAGTCACAGACATGGCAGGGAGAGGTGACTGTCTGGGACGGCAATGCCTTTAGCAGGTGCCCAATAGAAATATGCAGTAAACCTAACAACCCAATAAGACCCATCCACTTCACATCAACACCAGGAAACTCACAACAACAATAAAGACTAGTAACAGCATTAGGAGAAAACTCAACCCTTTCCTTGCTGTTTGATAAGCGCCGGGATGCCCCTTGGCTGGGGCAGCTGAGCGCTATATAAAAATATGTAACATAACATAACATAACTTGCGTTCAGGAAAAACTCAGGGCTGCCGTATGTTCGGTCGATCTGGAATCTGCACTAAAATCTGCCATTTGGGTGCCCGCAGTGGCCTAGGTCTCACTCTGCTGCTAGTCCCCCAGGGTGGAGTTGGCTGGCTACTATCTGGGAGGAAGGCAGGCTGATGAGGGGGGGGGGAGCGGCCCCCGCCTAGTTCATAAAAACAGGCCCCCAGGCCCTTTCACCCCAGTCACTAGGCCGAGCCCTTGATCGAAAGGACTCCATTCTCCAACATTTTTAGGCCTCCAGCAAGTGGAGGCCCCCTTTCAGTTCCAAAACGAGATGACACTCCGGTGCTGAAAGCCAGGTTTTTCGTGCACTTGGGCGGATGGTGTCCCCCCATAGAACTCTGTAGTCCCTGCACAAGTAAGCAACAATTTGGTACCAAGTCAGCAGGGGGATTCACCAGGGCAATCAGCCATTTCAGTTTGTTACTCACAGTACGACAAGTCCCAGCTGTGCACCTGACTTTGTTCGTAAGCAAGATATTTTGCCTCCTCTCTACCCTAAGGCTTTCAAAATCCAAAGTCTGCTCATGGGATCATAACCCTCCGAAACAGCGAGAGTAGTGTGTTACCGGGTAAAAAGTCCCTGATCCCTGTGAGGGTGGCAGACACAAAGAATCCTGTATCCGAGGAAGAGAGGGGAGCCCAGAGGGAAAGGGGGTTCTGTAGATGACCATCGCAGCCCCCACACTAGGTGCACGGATATGCACATCACTGTACCCAGCTAGTCAAAACCAACGACAATTGGCCTCGTGAACATCGTCTAAAGGAGCAATCGGCCCAATCCCAGTCTTTGCCACATCTGAACGACAGGGGAACCGCAGAGCAGCTTCTCAACCCCACCAGTATGCCTCAGTACAACCAACACCAGATAAGACCTTTGGAAGGCGCCCAATGACCTGCAGGAAGGAGCCCAAAAGTAGCCCTAAACCAAAGCTTCCAGAAACATGGCACCCAACTCCATTAGGGAAAACCACGTTGCATGCCATGTGCAGGGTCCAGAGGGGCATACATGTGTGCTCAGGACAAGTTGCAATTACCCACTATACCTAAAATTGTGACACGCCCCCTTCTTTTCATGGCGCATCGCCCATGTTCAGGTCAAAAGGTATCATCTGCATTGATAAAGCTACACACACACACATCAGGGAAAGTAGGGTATTAGAGGGTCGGCAATGCCCATCAGATAGGTAAAAATAGGCATCTACAACCACGAAGACTGCTCTACTAAAACATCCACCTCTGTTATGGCAAGGAGAGGAGGACCAAACAACCCACAAAATAAAATTCAGGTGACCCATGTCCAAAACTCACATATTCAAAACCAGGTCCCCCTAATCAGTACCCCATCAAAGATTGCACAAAATGGATGCCCAGAAAAAAACTCAAAATGGGCAGGCACAGGAATTTCCAAAACTGAGTAATGATGTATGTCTCTCTCCAACAAGCTAATCTACAACCCACAGGTCTTATCTAACAGGTCTGCAATTAAGCCGCAAGTGCACCACCTTTACTGGGACCCTCAACCTTTTCAGCAGCAAATTCCGAAGTCCTGTATGAGGCCCGGGGGTGCAAGCCAACAAAGATCACAGACTATTCTTATGGACATTTTTTTACAAATAGACTTTTTACACTGTGCCAAGCACAGACACCCCTGTACTCCAGAGGCCACCCCAAAAGTTTAGTAATATTGCATCTTTGTACATCATCTGCTTAACATGGGTGTGGCCGCATCCATCTGTAGCGAGAAGTATGCCTAGTCACACGGATCCTTCCTCAACATTTCTTCAGAGCTTGCACACTCTTACACTTACACTGAACCAAATGCTAGTACTCCACACGCACTACACAGCTTACTCCTACACAATACATGGTACCAACACATCGGCTTAGTCATGCTATGTCTGCTTGCTGAGACCCCACGCCATTGGCACAGACAGACACTACTTATCCCAAGAAATAGCCCCTGAGAAAGCAAAATGTCTCACCCACCTGTACCAATGTTGGATAAGGGCCAAGGTACAACCTAGTAGAGTAGAACCCCATAGAGTAGTGGTAAACATCACCAGGTATGAAACCAACCCTACAGCGTTACAGCTTTTTACTGAGCCTAGCGACATTCAAACTGAGCTACAGAGGATGTGCATTTGAGGCACCATAGAGGAGGACAATGTTTGGTCTAGAAACTAGAGATTTCCCAGAAAAGAGGTTCTTGGAGGTAGCAAGACCACTGCACCAGTGCACAAACATATCCGCTCCTACCTCAGTCTGTGGTCTCAGGGTGGCCCTTGGCGTATCTAGGTCAGTATTCTTTAATAACAAGTGGACTCCCAACATGGAGTTCCAGTGCAGGGCCATTCACCTTGATGATACCAGGGGAAATAAGTCTAGAAGGGAAGGGTTGAATGCCAGCATAGATACCCCATGTCAGAAATACTAGAACACTGAGATAGATAGGTAAACGTGGTTAGAAGGGAAAGGACAACCCCTAATTTATGGAAACTTACACTATATTCCTTGTGTCTCAGAGGCAAAGGAATGATACCACTTGGTACCAAAGAACAATGTGAAGCAATACTGCACGTACCAGATATGCAAAGGGTCACTTCCGTGTTGATGGACTCATATTGGCAATGGGGGAATTTGTCTACACGAGGCACATGTCCCGGATGGGGGGGACTCTGCACATTTATAACCACACACACCCCAATGCAGGTCATCCCTGGAGAAGATCTGTCAAGTTGTACCAATATCGGGTACAGAAGAAAACAACAAGCATTAGGCTCAAGAAAAAAAGACTGTTGATTACTTTCGCTGGGCTTGGTACAAGGACATTCCAGAAGAATTCAGACTGTTTTCTGACACTCAAGTGAACGCAGGAGGGTCCACAGCTTTCTTCACCTTGCAAACCAAGGCGAATACCTGCTGGTTGAAAATATCCAGGTGGGAGCTTCTTAAAATGATCAACAATAATGAGCTCGGCCTAAATGCTATCAAGGAACAACTAAGAGCCATCCGCCTCAGGGTGATGCAACATTGGTTTATGTTGGACTTGATGACTGCAAAGGAGGGTGAGGTGTGTGCCAAAATAGGTGCTTTCTGTTATACGTTCATCTCCAGAATCGACCTTGAAAATTAGACACTGACTCTTGCCATCCACCAACTGTATCATCTACAAGCTGACATGAAGAAGGAGGGAGGTGCTCCTGAGCAGAACTGGTTCATAGACTTATTTTCCTGGATCCCCCGATGGGAGACCAGACTGTGCCTGCCCATAGTTCTTTTTTTACTATTTTTGTGTGGATTCCTACAAATGAGGGTTTTCTACTGTAAAAAGGCCATCTTCAAGTTAGGTAGAGTTAGTTAGAGTTAGAGTAGATTTAGTAATCGACATCACAGAAACACAACAAACCTCGAATAATGGAACTGCCTCATTTCATTTCATTATAGACTTTATTTCGCATTGTTTCTGGTGCATAAAAAAGTTTGTACATTGCAATTAATAGAAACATATTGCAATGTCCATATATCTTAAAACAATCAGAATTAAAATACATAGTAGACAGTAAATCATTTTAAAACAAATAAAACACATGCTTAACAACTTTCACACTACGTGTATAATTAACTAGCAGCCCGCCCCAAGGTTGCCTGGGGCAGAAGGGGGCTGGGGGCTGCATTTTTTGGCCGGGGCAGAAGGGGGCTGGGGGCAGCATGTGGTGGAGCGAGCAGAGGTAGGTGTGATGTACCTCACGACCCCCGCAGCCCCGACCCCCTGCGCTGGCAGATTGCTCCTCCACCCTGCTCCGCTCCGTTCTCGGCCGCCCTCAGCCCTTAGCCGGTCAGCTCTGCTCCGCTCCCCTACGCTCGAAGTGCTGCAGCTGACGGGACTCCTCCTTCTCCTTCTTGCCGTCAGAACACGGACACAGACCACCGACCGCCCCCCTCCCGCCCCCGCTCCCGCCCCAACATTTTCCGTGTTTGTAAATGCCTTCCCTGATCTGCTGCTCCTCACATCACCGCCGCCGCTCCATGTCCCGTCATCACGCACGTCAAGGGCAGCGCGTCGCGGCCAGCGCAACGTCGCGGCCGGCGCTTCTTTCAGGGGACTACTTTGGTTTTAAAGTTAATTTTTTACATTTACGTTTTTTTTAAATTTTATGTAGCCTATGTCCATCTACACACCCTGACATTTTCAAGGATGTATCGGGTGTGTAGATTGGCGCTGTGGTTCCCGAGTTTACCTGGTTCAAAGGTGAGAGTTCTCTCTTTATAATAGTAGTATAGATTAGTCCTCATAAAACCATGATCTGGGTTTCTGGGGCTAATAGCCAATAGCCCTATAAGGTATATAAAGACATTTTGACTCAGCAACTTATAGTCATCCATTTGGGCCACTTTGTACAGCTTCTTTTTGCCTAACCATAATACAGGAGAAGGAGTTATAATTAAACAAAACAGTTAATTTTGGCTTCCCAGTAGACCATTAAAAAGTCATAATCTTAGTTCACATATTTGGGGGGCGTGGCTTGGCGACCAAGGGTAATGGCGGCGCCTGAGTGAGGCTCTGCCGCGGCTCCGGGGGGCCTGCTGTTTAGAGTTCCTGGTTTTCATGTTGGAGGTGATGACCAGACGTCGGAATCCTTCGGCAGTGCTCCGTGACCCCTGAGGCAATCCTGCTTTCACCGGAGACTGCGTAATTTATGGCAAGGCAGTGAGGGCTGTTTGCGGCGCTACGGCGGCCATTTCCTGTGGGCTGACGTGACGCGCTCCATCTGCAGGAATGTGCGCATCTCCCTCGGCATTTCCCATTTGGCGGCTGTAGCAGATTCAGGATCCCTCCTGCTGCTGACATGACGTCTGGAGCCCCTCTGAAGTCCCTCTGATAGAGCATTACTCAAGTTTCACAAGTGAGTCTGCCTGTCTTTATTCTGAGCGCGGCCGCCATTTTAATGCAACCTGGCACACCGTGCTCTTCATACCGGGACCTGACTTCACAATTTAAGTCTTTCTGGCTCTGCCTGCGTTTTCATAATGTAAATGTAAATGTATTTGAGCTTGTATAGCGCACAGCTACCCGCAGTGGGTTTCCCGGCGCTTGCTTAGGGAACCCGTCCTGGTATTCCCCTGTGAGATAACCCCGGCAGGGTATCCACAAGGTGAAAGCCAGGCATCCCGCCGCGAGGGGCCGTTGTGGAGATTAAGCAAGCTATTGCCCAGAGTCGCAGAGTGTGAACCCGTGAGTCGAGAAGGCACCGGAGCAAGAATTATCAAGTCCGTGGAATTTTTGAGCCCAAGACCCGCCGAGGCGGGGAATTGAACCCTGGTCCAGGGCCGATCTCAGCATCCGGGTCTGCCGCCTCTAACCCCTGAGCCACACTTCACTCATGATATGCCTCCTCACCATTGGCACATTGACTATTAATGCTGTTCTGCTACTGTGTGATTACAACATAGTGCCTATTACCTCAGCATTGATGTGGCAGTCATTTTGAACACCTCAAGAGACTTTATTCCATGCTTCATATGTGTACTTAGGAAGTCTCCAACTGGATGGAGACCGCATATACGCATACTTATTCTTGGTCTTGCTGTTTAAGGCTTGCTGAGAATCCTATCTGTTTTTACCTGCTCTCTATACATGGCTGTGCTTTTATATGGGCACTTTCTATGCAGTGCCCTTTGTCCTGAGAGGCCTGTTTGTCTTTGCTTCCACTGGCTAAGTGCCCATCCCTGTGTGACCTGTGACGCAGTTAAGACCTCTCCAAATACGCATTTTCCGCCTGGTGGCTCCCTTCTTTCCTCTGCTGGGGCTCTTCAGTCACCTTTCAACATTCCTATATCTACGCTTCTGCCTTTTACCGACTCTTCATCGACCAGCTGCAGGTCTTGACCCCCACTGGCTTCAACGCTCTACTTCTGGATTGAAGTCTGCCTTCCTTCTCTCCTCAGGGGTTTCCTTCACAGCTCTCACATTTCCCGGTACCATTGTTCATATCACTGCGTCGACAAAGCACGGTGAGTGGTTGTTCCCTCCTAGCCACTTCCTATGGGACGGCTCAAATCTATGTCTCGCCTCCCTTCTAAAACACCAACAAAGGTGGCCTTTGTGAAAAATTCCAAAGTATTTTCTGCTTTTTCTAAACTAGAAGGCGCTCTTGCCTCATCTGGCCCAGACACAGCCATGGAATCCTCTCACCCAGCACCGGGGAAATCCAATATTAAACGACTAAAAAAGGACCCCCTTCGCCACTCAAGCACTCCTCACCTGTCTCAATGGAACTTTTGCTGGAAGAGATAAGATCTTTCCGTCCCTTTCTAGAGGAATTCGAGACTTTACGTCCTTTTATGGAGGAAACTAATGCTAAGCTTCAAGTTCTTACGGACAATTGGTCACAAATTGAAACAAGAGTCTCTTCAGTTAACAGTCCGTTGCTTCATTTCAGGAAACTCGCACCACAGTTTCTCATTTAACCTCACAGGTGGGCACTCTACAGCGGCAGGTGGAGGAGTTAGAAAATAGAAATAGGCGGAACAACCTCCGCATTTACGGCTTGGCAGAAGGTCTTGAGGGCTCAGACCCGCTTGCCTCCTTCAAATCTTTCCTCCCCAAACTGATTCATCTATCAGAAGGTACGACTCCTAACATCCAGCGTGCTCATCGTCTTGGTCATCCACCCACATCTGCGTCCCTGTCGCAAAAACCAAGAGGCGTCATTCTCTATTTTCTGGAGTACACTGATCTTTTGAAGGTTCTGGCAGCTGCCAAAGCCTCTCCCAAGTTAACATGGTCTGGCTCTTCTTTGTTCTTCGCTCAGGATTATGCCAAGGCGACTGCGAATCGTAGGAAGGCTTTCTTGAGCATGAGAGATTACCTTCGCTCCATGGGTGCTCGATATAGCCTGTATCATCCCTGCTTGTTCAAAGTCACTACTAATACGGATTGGGCGATATGGGGTTTTGAATTGGTCACACTGCAGGGCAAATTTGCAGAATGATGTCTAATGGATACGCTCAACCCCCCACAGAGGTACCGCCAGCCTCCCCACAACCAAGTTGAATTAAAAGAACAAGGAAGGAGCGTACTAATCACATGTGCACAAAACCAAATATATATAACCAAAAGTAATAATGATTCATATTCCATAGAGAAGTCTTCTCAGTTTTTCATTGATTTCTTTAATTCTTTGCGACAGATTTTCATAATTCACAGTACAATTTCGACAGACGACGCGTTTCGTCCCGTGATGGGACGTCCTCAGGGCTGCGAGAAAACATATACAAAAAAATATATAATCATACGATAGTTCTTATTTGTGAAAAGAAAGCATACATATGCCATTTTTAAATCTGGCTATACAGACAAATAACCTGTATCATAAATAGCTTATCGCAACGTGATCACATCCTCTGTTCCCGTGTTTAGCCACACTGTAGAATAACAATTTATCCAACACAGTGTACCTGATGAATACTGTAAAAGACTTAAAACTATTTAAACACACATTGATCATAATCATCAAACTAAGCCTCGTTTCTATGTCGATAGATAGGTTTAAGCAAGCTAAACATGGCTGTATTGCTCACCTTTCAAAGTTCTAATCCACCACAATATATTGTATGGCTGTTCAATAATACTTCTTTGATTCAGTTTCAGAAGGCGACCCAAAATCTGTGGTGATGTATGAAATGAAATGAAAATGGGTTTTGTAAAGCGCATTACTACCCGAATATATAATCTATAGACGTGTCAACGGGGAAAAAAGACACCTCTATTACTTAAACGGACCCATTGAAATGCATCTCTTGCTAAACAAATATCCCTGGGGATACTTGCCAAATGTAAGACAAAGTGGGGGAATATTGGATAAATCCTTCTCACAAATTACCTGCTATTCAAAATATCCTAATTGTTGTCTGCAATCCCAGCAACCGATCCACAATCTTGTCATATGAATCTAATGAATCCAAGAGAAAGTAAACTAACCATCTAGTTGTATTAAGTGTACCTTCATGCCCACAATATGACACACAATTATCCTATATTAACTTACTTTGTAATTTGTCATGTATTCCTCCTAGATCAGTACCCACGAAATTACAAGTTCTGTGACCCAAAATCATCAGTATCATGAAGTGTATTGTCCTAAAACCAAAAAATATAAAACTTTGCTATCAATTGCAAAAACTGGAGGGAAAAAGCAATACCTTCCCTCTCCCAAGCCCCAAGTTTGCCTCAATAAAAGTACAACTCAACTTCTCACCTTAGAACTAGTCAAGAAAAACCATCATCCAGCTCATTATATATTTCGTTGTCCAATATTCCAACTTCTAAACTGTTGATGAAATCATCTAAACACAGAGAAAAAGAAAAGTGTATGTCCCTCTGTTAACTCTCCGTGCACCATGTTAACTCATCTCCCCTAACGCTCACCCCCTTAGTTCCAATCTCACCTGTAGATCAATCCATAGCCGCCTTCACAGACGTCCTGTCGTCAGCCTTGTTCCGTTGACAACAATGGTGAAAAAAGTGCTGTGCTTAAATACTCTTGAAAACACCCGCCAAAAAGCCTAATTAGTGGGTGAGCTGCATGCCGGTGGCCGCCACCTGAGTTACTATATGGTGTTTCCCTCCTGGTCCGCTAGTCAATTACACCGTTCATTAGTCGTGAACGGACTAAGCAGTGGGATAAGTACATAAATCCGCCTATCTCATTGGTTGCTGGTTCACCTATCGCCTGTCCTAATCCAGTTTGTTTTTTTTGGGTTTTTTTTTTGGAGGAAGCCGTACAAGTGGGTCTAATAACTACACGAAGAGCGTGGAACGCTCGCTTACAGAACAAACAGGTATGCCTTGACTAGCGTGGGCGCGATAAGAATGCCAATTTAGATAAGAGACTGAAAATATAATTTGTGGCTTTCAGAATTGTTTGGCCATAACGTAACAACGAACAAGGTGCGAGCACATACAAACAGAAAGAAGTCTCCACGTGTAACGGACACCATAGGCAGGTACGTCCAAGAAATGGCTTTAGCATTTGGGCTACTGAGAGACTCGCCCCTACAAATAGTGATGATGTTTCGCACTTACATTGTAGGTAGCAGACTAGAAGAATCTTTTTTACAAAATAAGCGACCCTGTGGACCGGTATGAGCTAGAGAACAGGTAAATCTTAGCGCAAAGAAGCAAATGAATGGGAAAACTATTAGGAAGTATAGTGAACTAAAACAAAGTTGTTTTTATGTATATTTCACAGACAAATAGAAAAGACAGAGCCCTGATGAGAACCCGAAAACTGATGTCATAGGTTTTGAAACGCGTCGGCACACTTACAAGAGATTGACTTGGAAGTCCAGTAGACTAATTAATTCATTTGTGGTCTTTCAAAATCTTTTGCTTTCAGAATTTTTTCCTACATTAGTTTGTAATAGATGAAACACTTAGTGTAATGTGACGTAGCTTTGTCATTTGGTGTTATTAGAGAACACCTCCCATAAATTGATGTCTGGTGATGAAATCTGATGAATTGTTTCTATGTATTGTTGAATTGTAGTAAATATATGTTGATTTGTATTGTATTAGCGTGTAAATATGTACAGTGTCTTTTCTTAGATATGATGAAAATGAAAATAATGAAAAAATAATGAAATAAAACAGGTATGAATAAAGTATACCTTACAAACTTAATGGAAATTGGTTTGTAGTGCTCAAATTTGAGGCATAAAAGAAATGTGCAGTTGGTAATGCTGTGCATATTTGGAATCTAATCCCGTTTCTTAGCAGTATTAGATGAACTACCCTTCATGTCTAAATGCCGGGGCCGTTGTGAAATATGCGACGCAATTTACCTATTCCAACATGTAACATTGTTAAATGATATTATACGGTACTAATAATCAAAAAGAAGCACCCGAGCGCGACCTGGCAGCTCCTCAAAACACCAATTCTCAATATTACCGCTCCATCTGATCCCCCATTGGAGAATGGCCTAAATACACCCCTCCAATTGGTTGTTCGACTGCTCACTCGTAACGTTGCATACAAACCAAAGATCTCGTTTTCTGCACCTGTATATGTTCTGACAACATCAACATCATATCCTCGTTCTTATTACATAATCTGTATATTCAAAAAAGAAGAATCTCAACCGCGGATCCGCCTTACTATCCTCGAACGCCGTCTCTCAGTATTCACACTGTACCTCGTCACCCATAGGACAATGGCCTGGATACGTCCATCCTATTGGTTAGTTCATCTCCCTATCATCTAGCTGTTCCTTCGTGGTAATATATGTAAACAAAAAATCTCGTACGCTACTCATAATAAATTACTGCGCACTGCCATCCATCTATGCGCGCACTAATGCTGAAAACCTGATTTCCACATTCTTATTACATGCTCTGCATGTTCAAAACTCACCCGAGGCCGGATCCGCCACTACCCCAAACACCGTCACTCCGTAATAACACTGCATCTGGTCCACCATTGGACAATGGCTTGAATGCCCTCATCCTATTGGTTGATAGATCTACCTATCTCCTGGCAGCTCACTCGTCGCTTTTCACTTAGACACAAGTCTGTACTTCTATACAATTTGCCTAAGCAAATCCATCCTTCCATTCGTCCAATAATATTCATATTGTAGGCATGCTTCATCATCGGGCCCACCCAGTGACACCTATCGTGTCCCGGGTGTGCTTCGACGCCTGATTACAGCGGAGCAGGTATGTCGCTGAGTGAGAAACATGTTGACTCACCAAAGGATGTGGGAGGTCGTAACTCGCCTCTAACATCCAACAGCCTTATTTTTAACCGCTGACGGGTGCCCAGGTATTAAAGTTTAATTTACCTCCGGGTACTGGGACCCCCGCCAAGCCGTTTTAAATCCACATTCATAACACTCTTCACCGCACACTCAGCGACATACCTGCTCCGCTGTAATCAGGCGTCGAAGCACACCCGGGACACGCTAGGTGTCACTGGGTGGGCCCGATGATGAAGCATGCCACCAACTAGGTTGGTGGGTGAGGGCTTCATGAGCACACTCACCAGGTGCTCCTACCCCCTGACGAAACATACTTGAGTCCTTAAACTTTTGTTAACCTTTTATACATAAGCTAGTCTCTTTTTGATTAACTATATATTTGTCTGTATAGCCAGATTTAAAAATAGCATATGTATGCTTTCTTTTCACAAATAAGAACTATTGTTTGATTATATTTTTTTGTATATGTTTTCTCGCAGCCCTGAGGACGTCCCATCACGGGACGAAACGCGTCGGCTGTCGAAATTGTACTGTGAATTATGAAAATCTGTCGCAAAGAATTAAAGAAATCAATGAAAAACTGAGAAGACTTCTCTATGGAATATGAATCATTATGACTTTTGGTTATATATATTTGGTTTTGTGCACATGTGATTAGTACGCTCCTTCCTTGTTCTTTTAATTCAACTTGTTCAAAGTCACCTACAGCAACCGGACGACCACTTATGATGATCCGGTGCGATTGCAGAGCTTCATTAACGCCTATAAGACTACCACCATGGACTCCTCTGGACCTTCCTCCTCTTATCCTGGCTGAGTTGGAGTTTTGCTTGCTTATATACTGTTCTTGTTTCCGGTCATAGTTGTTTTTCTTCTTTAGCATCTCACTTGTTTGACAGTTACCTTCCTTAAGTTGCACTGTTGTTGTTTGCTCCATGTCCTTTTTTTGATCGCTGTTTGTAATTCGTTCTCGTTTTCTCATCTTCGCCTCCACAGGAACCCTTCCTTGTCTGATGATGTTTCCCTTGATCCCCGCCCAGCTGACCTCGGTTGTGTTGCCTTACCTACGTGGTCCCTTCCCCCCTCGATTCCTTCTCGTCTTCTCTTCCTGTAGGTATGTTTTCTCTATGTTTTTTCCTCCTCTCTTGTTTTTTGTTTTCTACCCTTCTTTCCTTGTTTCAGCTTCCTTGTTTGTCCAGTAATGATAACTTTTTCTTTTCAGGTTGTATTTATTTTCATGCCTTCTCTCTTCTCCATTTGACCCTCTTACGACTACTCTTAATTTCCTCTTCTCTGTCACTACCTGCATATTATCATACTCTCATTGATTTCCTCTTCCTTTTTCTTTTTTCATTCTCTATTCTGCATCTATCTCACGTTCATCTCTTCCTTCTTTCTCTCCTTTCACTTTTCATTATGTATTTCTCTTCTCTTTATTTGTTCTTATTCATGGGTTGCTATTTCTGTTCCAGTTACCATGTATTTATTGACTTACTGTACGTGTTATGTCCTTGAATATAATTTCGTGGAATGTCAAGGGTATAAATTCCCCAATTAAGCGTCAACGCATTTTATCACACCTTGCCAAATTGAATGTTGATGTTGCGTTTCTCCAAGAAACGCATCTTTCTAACATAGAGTCTGCTAAGCTTAGGAGGGGTTGGGTGGGTGAAGTTTTCTATTCGCAAGGTGATGGTAAGCGCAAGGGTGTTGCGATTTTATGCCGCAGGTCTCTCTCTTTCACATTCTTTTCCCAAGAGTCTGATACTAATGGCAGATGGACACATGTCAGACTATCGCTTAGAGGTGTTCCAATCTCTCTTCTTAATGTCTATGGACCCACCAATGGCGAACCCCTTTTTTGGGCTGAATTTTCTCCACGCATCACCCAATTCATGGATGAAAATGTTATCCTTGCTGGGGATTGTAACCAACCCTTGGATCCGTTTATAGACAGGAATTCTGACGCCACCTATGTCCCCACTAAATCGCACAAACTTTTTACTCAAGCCATATCCCAACATAAGCTTGTTGACTCTTGGCGACTTTATAATCCGACCTTACAGGAGTTTACCTTTTACTCTCCGTTTCACCGATCCCAATCGCGGATTGACTACATTTTTGTCTCCCATAACCTTGCTCAAACGCTTACTGCGGCTGAAATTGGTCCGATTTTACTCTCGGATCATGCCCCTGTTGTAGTCAGCCTTGACGTGCTCCCTAAGGTTGAAGGGCCCAAGAGATGGCGTTTTAACAATGCCCTCCTCTTAGATCCCACGTTTTCTACTTCCTTCACTGCCTTTTTTGATGAATTTTTCCTGTTTAATGATGTTCCGCCCATTTCAAAACATACCGTTTGGGACGCTTTCAAAGCAGCTGCGCGCGATTTCATTATTGGATATGTCGCAAAGAAACGCAGGACTGCTCGCCAATTCACAAATAATCTCCTTCATGACATTAAACGATTGGAACACGTCTTTTTCACCTCTCATTCCCAAGATAGTCTGACAGCTCTGGTCGCTGCTAAGATCAAATATAATGAGAAGTCTACTGAAGATGCTTCCTTACATTTGCTAAAATCAAGCGCTAACTTTTATGCTGGTAGGAATAAAGCTGGAAAAATCCTTGCCAATTATTTAAAGGTCAAGCACAACAAGATGGATATTGAATCTGTTTTTGACACCAATGCTCACTTACAGCTCAAGGATGCTGATATCCTCGATACATTCTCCCGCTTTTATGAGACTTTATACACCTCTGACACCCGACCTTCCCCCCACTCTCTCACACATTTTTTCTCGACTATCCAAAAGCCTGCACACTTTCCTCTCGATCTTTCTTCTCTAGAGACTGATATCTCACGGAAAGAATTGCTTACCGCGCTCCAACGTCTCAAACTCAATAAAGCCCCTGGACCAGACGGTTTTACCGTTGAGTTTTATCTTCACTTCTCTAAGCTGTTGATTCCCAAATTGCACTCCCTCCTTCATACTTTTGTTGCATCAGGTGCCTCCTCAGGGACCTTTTCTGATGCACATATTTGTTTAATACCCAAACCCGGAAAAGATGTGCAATATTGCAAGAATTACAGGCCCATTTCCCTTGTCAACATTGACTATAAACTCTTCGCTAAGTCTTTGGTGATCAGGTTGGATCATTTACTTCCTGATCTCCTAGGCGTAGAGCAATCTGGTTTTGTTAAAGGTCGTTATATCACTGACAAGACCAGACTTTTATTTAATATACTGTCCAAGTCATCCCATTTCCACCATACCCTTGCAGCGATAGCCATGGATGCCGAGAAGGCGTTTGATAGGGTTGAGTGGCCTTATCTCTTTCACACTCTCGGTTGGTTTGGCTTTGGCCCTAAATTTATTTCCCTAGTCTCCTTGTTGTATTCTCACCCACGAGCTGCAGTTTATGCGAACGGTCAAATCTCCCCCTATTTCGACCTTGGTAGAGGAGTCAGCCAAGGCTTCCCCCTTTCCCCTTTCCTTTTTAATCTTGCATCAGAACCTTTCCTGTCCAAGCTTCGCCAGAACCCCGACATTCATGGTTTTCAGACCGCGGAGTCTTCCATTAAACTTGCTGCTTACGTCGATGATATTTTGCTCTTCATCTCGAATCCCATTGTCTCCATCCCTGCTTTCTTGGAGGAAGTGCGGAACTATTCCTCAATTTCTGGTTATAGACTCAACAACGATAAATGTGAAATCTTACCCCTGACGAAGTTCACCTTTAAACCTGATTTCAGCGCTTCCAACTTTACCTGGAGTCCCTCCCACATTAAGTATTTAGGATTGCGCATCACCCCTTCCATCCCTGACACCGTCTCCTTATGCCTGACTAAATGTACTCAGAAAATATCTGATCTTACAGCTAGGTGGCACCCTCTCTACTTATCTTGGTGGGGTCGTTTGGACACCATTAAGATGATGTTATCCCCCATTATTTTATATACAATCTCTAATATCCCTGCCCCTATCCCAGCCAAATTTTTTAAGAAAATCAATTCGGTCCTGTCCTCCTTTTTATGGCATAACAAAAAACCCAGAATGTCCCTTGCAAAGCTCATTCGCGCCGCTTCTGAAGGTGGTGTTAACTTTCTGGATTTCCCAGCCTATCAGAAGGCCTTTTTGCTACGTCAAGCCTCATTTTGGTTGCAAGACCCTGCCTCATCTTGCCCTTTGTGGACGAAGGTTGAGCGCCTCTTCCTTTCCCCTTTCTCCTTCGCTGAATATCTCTCCTTCTCTCGCAAACCCTCCTTGATTCCTACTCCCATTCATAAATTTACTGTCAAACTCCTCTTATCATCTAATCCTCCACCTCCTGCGACTGTTGCTGATTTTCTCTCATCCACTATTTGGCATAACAAGTACCTTTTAATTTGTGGTAAATCCTTTTACTGGAAATCCTGGAGGTCCAAAGGATTGCTCTGGATTTCACAACTCTTTTCACACTTCACCTTTCTGCCTTTTCACACCCTATGTTCCGCCTTTGATTTGCCTTCGTCCTTTGCTCCTAAATATCTCTCACTCAAAGCAGCGGTCATGGATGTCTACACAAGACTCACGCAGGCTTCATCTTCGTCTTCCCCTATTTCTCCTGACCCCGCCTTCCGGCTTCATTCTACTCTACGAAATACTCCTAAAGCTTCTACTCTATACAGGCACCTTCATGCACATGCACTTCCTAGACCCAAATCTAAAGTGGAGGAGCATTGGGAACATGACCTTTCCACATCATGGCCGGTTTCCTTTTGGGACAAGATTTGGACAAAGGTTCGTAAAACATCTAGGGCGGCGTCTTTGACGCAATCCATGTTTTTCATCTACAATCGACTGCTCCACACTCCTTCTACCCTCAACAAGCGATTCTCTACCACTCCAGATGTTTGTTGGTCTTGTTCCTTACCTAATGCTACCCTGTTTCATATGTTATTTCTCTGTAAGCATGTACATGCCTTTTGGTTACAGGTTTGGGCTCAAATTAATGTCATTTTCCATACCTGCATTCCCATGTCTCCTACCCATCTCTTTTTGGGGAGTCTCTCCCCTTGTTGGGACGGGACTGATCTTCATGTTCGTATTGTCGATTTGTTACTGGCTGTTTCGTTTCAACAGATTACTATTAATTGGAAAACTTCCTCTACCATTTCTTTCAAAGCATGGTGGAATAATGTTTGTCATAATCACAGGCTTGACACTGCTTTTGTTTTTCCTGCCCAGTTGGCAGCCAAACGTGTAAACCTATGGTTTCCTGTTATGATGTATTTAGATAATTATACAACTCGTTCATTTTGTCCACGACCTGCTCAGCAGGAGGTTTCCAAACCTCCTTGATGCCCCTGTCATTTCCTTTCTCCTTAAACATTGTTACCTGCATCTCCTCATCTGCATTTGTTATGTTGTATAGTCATTGTGCTCTTTCTTTTTACTTATTAATGCCCATGATAAGTTTGTTGGCATTTCCTCAATTATAAAGTTTATTCCGATTTTTCCTCCCCTGCTTACCTTTTCCTCCCCGTTTTCCCCATAGTTCTTTTACTGTATTATGTATTGATACCTTATATATTATGATTAATAAACTTCTTTTGAACTTAGTTCACATATTTACCGTTCCATAGGTCTAAAGTTCTTTTCTGTGTTTCACGGCTGAACAAAGAAAAGTAACAAATACATAGCACACCAAAGGATCCTCAAGCTGTTGGAAATGTAACAGTGCAAGCCTATAATGAGTAAAGTTAGCACTGCACAATTAAGGGGCTTTTATTATTTTCCTTTGATGGAAGGAGAATGAGCAAAAGAATAATATGTGCTGAACTGACTGTACAGATTTGCTGACACAAGGCGAGAGGGGAATATTTTTGTGCGAGTGGGTGTTTGCTGGAAATCCCAACATAAGTGGTATAAAACTAAAATGGAACCTAACCAGATTAAAACAATGTTGCAATTATGCACAAAAGCCAAATAAAATTGTGCATCAAAATTTACTGTGGGAGACATATTATATACACTAACACTCCTTTTGTTTTTGTTTTCCATCCATCTTTGACAGTAACATCTGCCAGAAATGTTTGCTTCAATTTAGCCGTAGGAAAAATAGCGCACTCTGTGAGAGTATCAAATAATTCTCGCAGACCCAACCTTGCCAGTGTGGAACCAACATATCTTATCCACAGTAACTTTTTAGCAAGATCCACTTTAAGAAAGTCTCTTACCAATGCCTGGTTTAAAGGGTCAGTCTACCTCCTCGAAATAGAGTGCCACAGTAACATTAGGTTAAGTGAATTACATCACAAATATACAAGAGTCCGCAATTCACTATGGCAGATGTAATGCAAGCAACTTGGGGCAACAATAGCGATCTTTTAGCAAAAGCATCCTCCACTTGCTGTAGGGAGTCTAAGTCTACCACACCCCGTATGTCGCTGTGGCCTGTTTTTGCCGCATAGATGTGTAAAACTTTATGGACGTGCTTGTTCCCCAACTTCAAAATTAAAAAATGCGTAAATACATTTCTCAAAGTGAAAAACCATATCTTTCCATACAAATTTCCCATAAAAAAGCATGGCAAGATATGAAAACGAATCTACCACCTCTATCTTGCGATGGGCTAACTGGAAGACATGGGGTTTCTTCAATTTTTCATGTACAAAAAACATACAAAAACATACGATTTTAATTCATTCACATGAAAGTCCAAGGTGTCCATACATCTAGTATACTCCTCTATCAGGTTCTACAGTGCCCTGGGAGTTCTAGCCAAAAGCACTGCATCGTCTGCATAGAGGTGTATTGGGAGAGGAGCCACCTCAATACACGGAACATCCTTGGAGCATTTTTCACTCCATTGGTGAAGAGGGAGTACAGGAATGGAGTGAGTGCACCGCCCTTTCTCACACCACACTTGATGCCATATGGTTTTGTGCATTCCCCCTCTCTTCCGAACTTAATACAGGCTATTGTCCCTATATAAAGCTGCCTAATAAAATGAATTATAAGTGGATCTATTCCCATAGACTCCATAATTTCCCATAGCTTGCTGTGGACCACGCAATAGAATGCAGCAGAGAGGTCCATAAAAATGTAAAGATGACCCTTCTACGCCACTGTCTGCTTGGCAACCACAACACTTAAATTAAGACATTGGTGATTGGTCCCCTTTCCCTTCCTGAACCCATACTGAGCAATTTCCAGGCCATTTCTCTCCACTACCCAGTCCTCCAATCTATTTACCGAACCATCGATCAGCGAGATCGGTCTATAATTTTTTGAGTTGCCCTTATCCCCCTTTTTTATATATTGGAAAAATCGTTGAATGCTTTCACGATTTAGGGTGATCCATCTTGGCTAGAAGGTACCCATAGCTCTATGGGCTCCAGGAATACATCTACAGGTACCCCATTGGGGCTAGGGGCTTTTAATGATCTGGATTGTGCTGGTACTCGTGTTATCACGGTCATTTCAAACACTAAATGAAACTTATTCTATTCCTCTACTTGGGAGTTATGAGTCAGTGTCTCTATAGAACTTTAAAAAATACTTCGGAAATGAGCCACCCAATCCGCTTCCTTAATGTCGGTGTCTAAAGAGGGACTATCAGCTTCTTTTTAAGAATGGAACGTTCACTGCTTTCCAAAAATTTCTACTATCTTTCATTTCAATGAACGTTTAAAAATCCTCCCATGCTTGCTCTCTTAAAACTTGTAGTCTATTCCCTCTAGCCTTCCTATATTTCGCCCTCATATTTCGTAACTGTCATGGAGTATGGGGGTAAAAGATGTAGTTGAAAATTCAACTGGAGGGGGAATACCAATCAATCAATCTTTATTTCGATCAATTAAGACCATAAAAGACAATTTACTATAAAAAGTCCCTTTTCCCTCCATGAATTGATACAATTCTTAAGATAATGGGTGCATATAAAAGTGCAATCATGTTAAAAATCTAAACATTAAAAGTTTAAATTGATTTGATAAAATACCTTAAAATCCATAATAATATAAATAAGGCGTAAATGACTCAATAATACAATTGGCCTTTCTTAGCAAGGCAAATGGTCTTGGAACCCATAACTCTATGTGACACTAGAGATAGAATATGGTGTTTATCACAGTTACACAGAATCATACAAAGAGTGGGTTATTAAAGTAGCAAGGGGATATACCACCTACTATTGGAATGACAACCACTTTCCTGTAAATACCCGCATACCCATTATTGTATCATTTTGGATTTTTTACAAACTTTAATTTGCATTTACTTGAGTGGTCATGCCAATTTTTGCCATATTTCTTTCCCAGATTGACCACATCCAACTTGAAAATTTGGCAACAGCTACTACACACTGGGCGCTAGTGTCGGTGAGCAGTGTTCTCAAGGGGATAGCACTGCTCCTAAAGCCCATATTCTTACATAATGGGCGTAACCATTTTTTACGTGGAGCCTGGTATGCCAGACAGACAAATACGATATGTGGGTAAGTTTCCTTGTGTTCCAGACACAACTTACACATACTATCATTATCACTGTGACACTTGCATGTGAATACATTTACAGGTAATGTGCCTACCTGGAATTGGAAGTATAAACGTCTATCCCTGGGTTTGGTGATGACATCCCAATACTGCTCGTATTGTGGGCAGGGCCTATTCGTATTGTTGGCAGGGCGGGGAGGGGACTAGTAATATTGATAAATACGATGTCGATATACACCATGATATATGTACATATAATAATGAACTTGCATCGCCGTTGTTGAATTCATCTGATATGACCTCCCCAACCTCAAATCAGAAATATGTGGTCAGGCAGGACCTGTGACCTAGGCCGAAGCAACTGTTTGACAGATCACAAGTTGGGGGGGACATGTAATCCTTAGACGAATGCGAAAACAGGAAAACCCAGATGGATCCCACATATAGGCATCAACATCACAGTGGTCTCAGGAGATTTGCCCCTAATAACCCACATTGGGTTGAAGGGGCGCACGTTCCCATAACACCATAAAGTCAGATACCACACTAGGGGCCTCATTAGGATGGCGGTGAATCCGCATACTCCGGGCCGGCGGAAGCCACCGCCGGCCCGGAGGATGCGGATTCACCGCTGCGGCCACAGAATACACCCACCTCCAGATTAGGATGGGGGTGGGATTGCGGTGGGACCAGCGGTGGACGGCAGGTTTGTCTGCCGCTGATCCGCGGGGTGTGGAGGGCCATTTGGTGGCGGTGTCTGCAAGACACCGTCAGCCAAATTAGGATGTGCATCGTCACATGCTTTTCCACTGCGGCTTTTCCGCCGTGGAAAAGCATGTGGTCTTTGGTGTTTGGGGGCCCGTTGCGGGCCACCAGGGTGTCGGGGGTGGGGGGTGCTCATGGGGGGTATCTATGGTATCCCCCAGCATTTACATGCACAAAGCGGCAGGCACCGCGAGGTGCCTGCCACTTTGTGCATGTACATGTTAAACATGCATTTTTAACCTTGCGGCGGCTGATGTTTCAAGCAGCACCCGCCGCAAGGTTAAAGATACAGGATGTGACCGCCAGGGTGGCGGTCACATCCTAATTGCACCGGAGGGACGGCTGCTGCCCCTGCGGACGGTCCCTCCACCTCAGGGGTGGAGGACGGACATCCCAATGAAGCCCTAAATTAGGTACAATCAGCCAATAAGATCACAGCACATACACTATATGACCCCATGTCAGACATCTGGACACGTACCCACCAGCTCCACATTGTGTCCACATAGGGCCAAGACCCACCTGCGTTTCTTATCTAGTGACCGGATTTATGACTCCCTGACTAGGCCAAGATTCCTGTTGTAAAAAGAATTTACAAATCGCTTTATTTGACTTTGTGAAATGTATAAAAAGACAGCCAAAACTTATGTACTTTGAGACAGTCTTCAGACCCCAACTCTGTCGCCTGCTCTCCCGGCCACTGCCTTTAATTAAACCAACTGTTCCTGTTGTGTCAAATGCCTTTTGTCTTTCAGTTTTTTCAAGTTAAATTCATATTCGAGCAACACGAGGACAATCGAAGAAGGGTAAGACACATATGGCAGTACTTTCACGTGCTACTCTTATGAATATCACTGATTTGTCACGTGTTTGCACCTCGGTTCACTTCGCATTAGGACATTATGCAAAGCCAGGTCAAACTGTTTGAAAATATGTGGTTTTGTCTGAAAACCTACGGCTGTTTGCACTGTTCTTGCCAGTTATGCCCTGTTTGCATAGATAATAAGGGTAGTTGGCAATCTGCAGTCATATCCATTTGCTCGCATAATAATTTTTACGCATGAATGATGCAAAGGGTATGAGTTCGGGTGAAAATGGTACAATACCCTTTTTGCAGATAGCTGCTTAAAAATGCACTTTCAACTTAATTTGCTGTTTTTGCATTTTTTTAACGGATTATGCTACATCCACAGTCAGGCCTTCCTCAGGGATCTGGCAATACGAATAAGCTATTCATGCCCCCCCCCCCCCCCCCCCCCCCCCCATTTTCGAACACTTTGGATAACAGTAGTGTCAGGATGCACACCAAAAATGACTGAGCAGGAAACCCGACACTTCCACGTCTTGTCATTCCCCATATGGCTGGAATCCGTGTTTGTGGCAGAATTGAGAATTACACAACACCTTTAAAGGAGGCCCAAGTTTAGTCCATTAAAAACTGCACAGTGAATAATATCCGATTGCGGTTGCTGATTGGTCAGTAATGTATGTGCTCTGTTAATACCTAAATGCACACAGTGCAAACACACATTGCACACTTTGGTGCGACTAAAATTGATATATACCGTAGCGCACTTAGCAAATTCACAATTTTGTAATAAACCTGCCACCTGATGTGGCGAGATGCCTTTAGAAAGTAGCTAACCCGCATGGAAACTCTCTACATGTCTTTAAATCGTCCTGCGTCCAATGCTGTTTTGGAGATGTCTTTATGGAAATGAAGTAACTTCAAATATGCGGTGTCGGATTTTGCTGCAGTGTTCGACTGTTTTCTGTGTATTATGTTAAAGAAAAGAAAAGGTTATCAAGGGAATACTGACTTTGGCTTTTAATAAGATATGCATAATGTTATTTTGTTTAAAAAAACACAACTAGATACAAACTAGATTGAAAAGTATGTATGAGAAAAGATTTTGCAAGCGTTCCTTGTGTTTTAATCAGACAGGAAACAGGAAATGATGTCATTCAGCAACAAACAGGAAGCAATGGTAATAACACAATGAGAACTCCTTGCTTTGTGCTGAACTTGTATTTAGCAAAAAAAAAAAAAGTCTACCAAGCACAGCGACAGACACATCCGTTTGAGCACAAGGCGTTTTGTCAGGGAATGAACTTAACTATACCTTTGTTTTCCCAGGCAATATTGATAATATATCACACTCCGAAGTGTAAGCTAGTAAAACTGTCATGTTGAAACCTGCATATTTCCCACGTCGATCGAAATACAGCTTATTTGTGAATCAGAACTAAAAGTTGCATTACTCCTTTGGCAAAGCTCAAATAAAAGCCATCTATGCGCACACGGCATGAAATGTATGGACTATAGTCCGTATTTGGTTACATGTCTGATGTTGTCTTGGTTGATTGTATAAAGCACTTTATGCCACTGTAAGGTTGAAGTGTTTGAAAAATACCATCACCGTTGTTAGACCTGTAAGCCTTAAGGTGGTTTTCCCCCAACTTTTTGCCTGCTTACCTCCAATTTTTGCTATATCTTTTTGTTGGCCTTGGGACTCAAGGCACTTTACCACTGCTAACCAGTGCTACAATGCATGTGCTTCTCACCTAAACATGGTGAAATTAGTGTATACCTGATTGGAATATTTAGGTTACTTATAAGTCGCTTGCAAAGTGATACACCATATACCCAGGGCCTGTAATCTAAATGCTACTAGTGGGCCTGCAGCACTGATTGTACCACCCCCACAAGTAGCCTTTCAACCCTGTCTCAGGCATGCCATTGAAAGGCCTTTGTTTGTAGTTTACTGCTACTTCGAATTATTTTATTTTAATTTTATTTTTTTAGGATTTGTAATGTGCGTAGCTGCCTCAGCGACGAGGCCTCCCAGCGCAACCAGAAACACCATGAACCCAAGACCGAACAGTGAGACAGCAATAGTTAGACTATCTGCGAGGGAAAGAGCCTGGTCTTTAGGGCTTTTTGAAAAGCCAAATGGTTTGGCCTTGCTCTCATGGTGAAAGGGAGCAAGTTCCAGCGTTTTGCGGCCAGATAGCCGAAGGAACGGCCACCAGCCCTCGCTCGCCAAACGCGTGGAACACGGGCCAGCGCAAGGTCAGCAGATCGAAGCAGGTGCCCCGGCACATAGTACTCCAACAAGTGGAGTAACCCTGGTGGGGCCTGTAGTGTCAAGATCTTATGTGAATAACAAAGTCCCTTAAACTCACTACGCCGGGCCACTGGCAGCCAATGGAGCCTTGGCAGCACATGTGCAACCGAGTGAGATCTAGGCAATGCAACCAAAAGCCGAGCCGCCGCATTCTGGACCCTCTGAAGGCATTTGATACTCGCCTTGTTGGCGCCCAAGTAAAGACAGTTAGCGTAATCCAATCTGGACATGATGGACGTCTGAATAATAGTCTGACGCACTTTAGGGGGAAAGAACCCGAGCAGTGGTCTGAGGCCACGCAATAGCCCAAAGCAGGTCCCAGGGACAGTTTTTGTCTCTTTGTCAAACGTCAAGTCACTGTCGAACCACACGCCCAGATTTTTCACCGCCTCTTTACGGCAGGGGGCGGGCTTGAGGCGGTCCGGCCAGCACTGCTCAGACCAAAGCTCACAGTCCTTGCCAAAGAGGAGAATCTCTGATTTGCTGGCGTTCAACTGTAAACAGTTAGCCGCCATCCAGAGAATGACTTGGCATTTAAAACCATTTGCAAGCCTTAACTCCCTATAATTCACCTAGGTCACCTCTAAGGTAGGCCCTGCGTAGCCCTATGTGCAGAGTGCCCTGTAACTAAAAAGTGGGATATGTACTTTTAAGTTTTTCATGTCCTGGTAGTGACAAACAGTTACATTTGTTTTTCACTTCTGTGAGGCCTACTCTTCTCATATGTTAGCATTGAGAATTCCTTAAAACACATTTAAGCTGTAATTCCTGATTAGAAAGGAGTATCAAAACCATGTTTCATATCTTTGGAGTGTTGATGATGAATCCTCTTTAGTGCTAAAGATGGATTTTCCATGACTATTTTGGAAATGCCACTTTTAGAAAGTGAAAGACACACAAATGATGGACGGAATGGGGGACAAATCAAACATTCACCCCCCGTCAAGAGATCTGGGTTAAATCCATTGTTCTTTTGTTCACCATGCCACCCCAGTATAGACCCAGCCATTTGCAAATCAGTCTTGACCTTGCTCTTCAATGGAACAGTCCAACCCGAAATGCCAGGACCAGAAATTAGCATCCTGGGGCTGGTTTTGTGGTATCACTCCTCATCAGCCAGGCTAGCTTGAATCCAGTGGCACAGTGAGCCCATGACCCAAGTCTGGGCAAACCCAGCGGACTTAAGGCGAGAAAGCAAGAGACACACATGATAGAGAGGAATGCGAAACAAATCAAACATTCACTCCCAGTCAAGAGATCTGGGTTAAATCCATTGTTCTTTTGTTCACCATGCCACCCCAATTTGGACCCAGCAATGTGTAAATCAGTTTTGACACTGTTACTATGAGAACAGTCCAGCCCGAACTACCAAGCCAGGTCCTCCCTGGACCAGAAACAAGCATCCTGGGACCGGTTCTCGACTTCTACTGTTTGGATTTTTGTAATTGTGTTCTTGTTTTACTCAAATAAATATTCTCTATTTTTCTAAAAATTTTGAATCTTTTTGTTTGTTTTCATTGTGTTACTGTGTGTCTTAAGTTAAGCCTGCTTGCTCTGTGCCAAGCTACCAGAGGGCGAGTACAGGTTAATTTAAAGTGTGTATCTAGCTTCCCCTGACAAGGATTGTGGTCCCTACTTGGACAGGGTGCAAACCTCTGCCAACTGGAGACCCAATTTCCAACAACCATGAAGATACAGATCTATACTAAAAGATGCATCTTGAATTCTGTGCTGGAATGGAAAAAATTATGCAATGGCAGTGTGTACTTACGTGGTCCACGCAGGAAGGATGAAATACAGGAAGCTTTATTGAAGATAGCTACATGTAGATAGTTACATGTACAGCAAGTAGATAGGTTTGTTACAGCGGGACTCCAAAAATATGATCTAAATCAATATGGCCATTTCCCGAATCCTCAGAACACACATTCTTTCAACAATGGGGCCCATTACACTGCACACTTACTCTGTTTATTTAATTCGGCTTCACAGATTTGGCCAACGAACCAGGAGTCCTACTATAACATTGGCGGAGTGTCTAAACCTATTTAACTATTTTTATTTATACCTGCAATGTAAAGCAATTTACCATGGCTTCATTTTAAACACCATTTTATTCAGACACACCACCATAATGGCAATGGATCTGCTAGAACGAAAACTAGGCGTAGGAAAAACCAAAGATCAGCTTTTACTTCTCCATTTATCTAATTTTTATTCAAAGCAAACTTTTAGTATGTCCAACATTTAGGCATTTATTTATTTCTTTATTCAATAAGAATCTTTTAACTTTATTTCAAAATGATCATTTATTTAAAAACTCAGAAATAGACATTTATTTAAAAGTTCAGTAACGTTTACCAAATTCACTCTCTCCTAACATCCCTAGCTAACACCCTCATCTTATCCTACAGTCCTGCAAAGAAAAATAAACAGTCAGTAAGCAAAGTCTTACATCCAGAAATCGATCTTCAGTCCGGCAGCATCTCCGGAGGAAATCGAAAGAGCGACTACCTCTAAGCAAAATCAGGGGTTTTCATACACTATTTTCCTAACTTAGGGCCTGATTAGGATCGCGGTGAATCCGCATCCTCCGGGCCGGCGGAAGCCACCGCCGGCCCGGAGGATGCGGATTCACCGCTGCGGACACAGAAAAGACCCCCGCCATATTAGGAGGGCTGGGGGGGGGTCATGTTTCCATCCGCCGTTTTTCCGCCGCGGTCGCCTTCCGACCGTGGCGGAAAAGCTCTAATATGGCGGCGGTGTCTATCAGACACCGCCAGCCATATTAGGATGCCGGCGGAGACATGCTTTTCCACGGCGGGTTTTCCGCCGTAGAAAAGCATGTGGTGTTTTGAGTATGGGGGCCCGTTGTGGGCCCCCAGGGGTGTTGGAGGGTGGGCGGTGCACATGGGGAGTACCTATGGTCCCCCCCTGCCTTTGCATGCACGAAGCGACAGGCACCACGCGATGCCTGCCGCTTTGTGAATGCAAATGAAAACATGCACATTTAACCTTGCGGCGGGTGCTGCTTGAAGCAGCATCCGCTGCAATGTTAAATATAGGGGATGTGACCGCCAGGGTGGCAGTCACATCCTAATTCCGAGGGAGGGAACGCAGCAGCCCCTGGGGACGGTCCCTCCACCTCGGGGGTGGTGGACGGATGCTGGTCCGTCCGCCATCCTAATCTAAAAGTAACTAACATCACCAATTCGAGCTCTGATTGGACAAATGTGGGGTAGATTAGCACTTCCTCATCATTACAGTATGTTTTTCACGATGAATCAGCAGAAAAATAAAGGGGCTTTGTTTAGGACAGTCTGTGGCCTAGGCGCTTCCTTCACTTGAAACATAGGGAAAAGTTCTCAGGCTCCGAGCATTACATTGTCCATGCTTGGCACCCATCCTAGGTTCCGGGGCAAGGCGTCCTTGAACCTCCCATCCAAGCACAGTCAGCTCACTCGCGCTGGTAGGCCTGGGATGCACATGCGCAAACCAATACTTACTCGCAGTAAATCAGAGTGGCCATTTACGTACTAGGCCTCAAAGGCCACATTTTGGAACTATCATAGAAACAAACACAAATTCATGTTAATTGTGGTAATGAAACCCTTCTGTTTACCTCCCACCAATCTAATATTTCCCTATTAGTTGTTACCTAGCAAATAAGCCACATATATGCACTTTATACTTACATCTCCAACGATTTTCTGGCACAAAACGTGTACAATAAGCACATTTAAATTGCGTTTGTTTATAATTAAGCTGTGCATTAGTTCACATCACAACAACAACACATATTAGTTAATTTTATTGCATCATGCAAGCAAGATTAGTACTCCCATATGTTTGTGTATGCATCTTTATACTATGGTTGATTATCTCATCACATCACACTATTAGTAAAATATTAACGCTATGCAACATTGATTTCGAGAGGGGTGCACAAAATTTTGATTTTACCACCTCGCTCCATCAGGTTCTGTAGAGCAGGTAGTAAAGCTCTGTGAAGCAGCCCCACCAGGAGCAGCCTGCAAGCTGCTCAGCCCATTCTCAACTGTCACTTCCTACCTCTCAGGCATCCAACATTCCCATCCCATCATCACTCCGACATTCTGTGCAGCACACACACAAACACACTGGCTGAGCATGGGGATGTAAAAGGCACAACAAGAACATGAGCAGCATAGTACATATCCCCCTTTCTTATAAAACAGAAGCAATAGTCCTTATACCTAAAAGAGATGTAACAATAAGAACCCAGTAAGGAAAGAGCTGAAAGGAATGCAAATGCAATAAAGGAAGAGAAGTCAAGAAAAGGACAGAAAGAAACGAGAGAAGAGATAGGTGTGGGAAAACAAAGAGAAAGCAAAAGGTGAGTGGCTCAAATAGAAATAACCCATCCTCACCAACAAGGAAAACAGTGATAAGTCGTAAGAAACAAAAGTGAGAAAAAGGACATAGTCGCACCAAAGACTACCCCCAAACACACCCACTGGCCAGGCAGGCAAGCAAGCAAGGAAGGACAAGGCACAACGCATACTCAGCACAAGACTAACACCCAGACACATGAAGAAGAGAGGGAGTGATCTCCTCTTAAACAAGGAAGAAAGAGAAAAACACGACACAAGAGTAAAAACTAGAGGCAGAGGTAGAATAGCAACAAAGTGTATTGTTCAGGTTCCTAGGATGAAAAAAGATAGAACATCACGAGGATCACTGAACAAGCCCGAAAACATAGGAGAAGAAAAAAAATACAAATAAGTGTAATTCAATCTCCCCCACTTTCATAATGATAATACAATGAATATGAGAATAACGGTGAATGTACAACTATGTAAAATGATGTGAGCATGGCATTTAAGAAAATGACAGCAAAAGGGACTGTGACCCATAATGTGAAAGCTCATAAAAGGACAACCGGTGTAGAGGTTACATGTAGTGATATGTTGTAATGGGACTATAACCCATGAGACACACCCTGTGTGAGGGTAGAAGTGTAATAGAAGATGGGATAAAACCCATAACCTACCACTGACAAAAGGGCGTAAGCTCATGAGAATGGGACTGGCCCCAAAAAGACACATCCTGTGTGAGGGTAACAATGTACAGGAAGATGGGACAGACCCATGACCTACCACAAGACGTAAGGGAGGTTAACAGCTGTAAATAGGACAGTACCCATAACCAATCCCCAGACATAGGGATAGTAAGCTACGGTGAAATGGGACACACACCCTTTAAAACGATCGCCTTTGTGAGGGTAGAAACCTAAAGTAGCCCATGTAGGCAAACGTACTCTGTGAGAATGGGGCTAACACCCAGTACCATCCCTAATGTAAGAGGGTGTAAACAAATGTGCAAATGGTGAGATAACTCCTAAGAATACAATAGCCCCCCCAAAAAAACAGCACAAACATTAGCACATGCAACTTTGAAAGTTTAAGGTGTGTGTGACACCTGAATCTTGTCTCACACACACACTGAAGTTTGTAAGCAGACAAACTAGCCTCTCATCAATTAAGATGTGCATGTTAAATACATCTCGGCGGCATACACTGACCTCTGTGCATATTACTATCACTAAACAGCATGCGACCAAGACGTGAGAAAACTTAAGTTGAGCACAAAACTTTTTTAAATAATGGATTGTTCATACACTTGCAAAGTAAAATGGAGAAACAGTACTGCGTGAGCTCGCGAAGTGCACGCTTTGCAAAAGCTCAAATGTTTAAGCCACACTGCTCGTGGTTGACAGAACGTGAAAAAAACAGGGTCCGCTCGCAGCAAAGATGACACGACTGATGTACACCAACAGGAAGGTTTACAGCAGAAGTCAGGAATTAAAAATATGGTTGTACGTACATTGCGCAGTGCCGGGTGGGTCTCAAGGGGTCTGAGCACCGGGAGTTTTTTTAAAAGAGGCCTCGAAACGGGTCTCTATCGGGCTCTGTTTTGAGCCCTGGCACAGGCGGTCGGTTTTTTTCCAGACTGCAGAGACTGGCGAAAGCTGCGCTTTCTGCGCAGCTTTTTCGCGCAGGCGAAAACCTGATGAGAAGTGTAGTGTGGCTTTGTTCGGCCCTCGTCATTGATTGGCTGGCTCCGTAAACGGAGCCTTGCCATTGGACGAGGGGCCTGTCCGTCAATGCCGGACCAGACACGGGGGCGTTCCCGACATTCTTTGGCTTTTGCTGACGTCACGCGACGCCGGGAACGCCCCCGTGTCTGGTCCGGCATTGCCGGCACTTCTGCGTCTCTCCTAACCCCGTGACTGGCCGGCCGGCCAATCCTAGCGCGGCCGGCCGGAAGTGCCCGCCCCCCGCAGCCCGGGGAAGAAGGAGAGGAAGACGGCAAGCACTATGGCGGCGCCCGCGGGGAGACCGGAGAAGTGCCTCTCCAACCTGCCGCTCTGTCTGGGCTGCCCAGCCTGTCGCTGCTCGCCTCCCAGACCGATCGAGAAGTGCCGCCGTCGCAAGGTGCAGGTGAGTCGATTTATTTGTTTGTTTTTTTCCCTCCTCCCCTACCCTCCGAGCCCCTGCCCCAACCTGTCTTCCTCCTCGTGGCCGGGGCTATGTTTAGGGGCGCTAGGCCGCCCGCATGGCCGGGCTTTGTGTGCCGGTTACGGGATGCCTGGGAGATCCACGGAGGCTCTTGAGCCCCTGCGGGGGGATACAGGGGGTCCGCTTTGTGTCCCACCGCTGGCTGCAGTCTGCTCGAATGTTTTTATTGCTGCCCGCATTGCCCCTGCAGCTTTCTGCTGATGTGTTGGCTTTGTGTGCCGGTTACGGGATGCCTGGGAGATCCACGGAGGCTCTTGAGTCCCTGCGGGGGGATACAGGGGGTCCGCTTTGTGTCCCACCGCTGGCTGCAGTCTGCTCGAATGTTTTTATTGCTGCCCGCATTGCCCCTGCAGCTTTCTGCTGATGTGTTTTACAGCTGGGAACCGGCGCTCGCTGGTCACATACCGAAGATTAATGGCGGCTTAAGTAATAGCGCTAATTACCTCATTTCTCTGGGCTCGCCGATGCAAATGGAGAAGCCGGGCCCAGTCAGCAGAATATGCATTGGATTTCCGTTGCACTGTCCCCCTGTTCCCCCACGGAGCATCAATTCTCTTGAATATTGCCGGCTCTCTATAATTGGATGCGAAATGGCATTATTTTATTACCATTAAATGGATGTGTTAGGTTCACGCTTTCAGTCCTTGACTTTGTTTGTGGAAAAGAGCGATATTTATTAATTTGTTGACTGCTGTGCCCAGAGTCGATGACTTTTCTCACAGTGCATGTTGTACATTATTTTGAGAGAAAACATTGTTCATGAAGTTTTGGGATCCCACCCCTGCTCAGAGCGTTGTTTGTTGTCAGGTGTTCACAGCTTAGCAAATTTAGGAATTTAATTGGTCTCATGTCCTGATAGGGGTAATAATACTGGGGGTGTGCTACCGCGCTATCCAACCACCGTACGTCCTTTGTTCTGCAGTGAGGAGCAGTGAAGAATTTCGGGGTCCAGAACGTAATATCCGGTGTTTCTACACTGAAATGGCAGGTTAAGTGATATTGCTCCAGAGTAAGCTAACGTTCACCAGTTTCGACAGCTTTGGGTTTCCTCACATATACTTTCCCAGAACCCATCATGGCGTATTGTGCACAGTGCCAGAGGCGTGGGTGCAGTGTTCGTTTGACTGCTGCCTCCGCTCGGAACTCCTTCACGTTTTCTCGAGAGCCTGCGTGTAACTCTGCAGGCTTAGATATTTATTTGAAATGTTTTACATAGCGCTGGCTAGACCGGGAGGTATCACAGCGCTTTACATGAACAGAAGCAACGTGAAAGCCCTCCCTGTGCACGTGACCCGATGGGGCCCTGGAATGCCGCATACTTGCCGTGGTTTAGCAAAGACCACTGAACAGCAGGTGTTGGGGATTACATATTAATTTAGTGCTAGTTGGAGACGGCTCTAAAGAGACACCTGTACGGTGTTGTTAACCTGTTCTCTCTATGGAAACAGGTATTAAAGTGTTGTTTTAAGAAGCTCACTAACAAAGAGCGAACATTCGGAACTCTATTGTGCTCATTATGCGCAGTAAGTTTTTTACTCCTGCAAATCTTCCAGTTTGTCGTATAGTTAGGTGATATTTGTCGGCATTCTCCAAAACTGAGTGGCACCTATCCGTATCTTACCCGCATGAACAGTATTTTTCAAGCCTAGATAAGTAACAGATATTGTGGAAATCCATCAAAAGTCGGTATTTTGTCATTTGAAACCTAATTTGAAATAACTTAATTAGGAAATCGCTTCAAATGTATTTTAAATCTATCCAAACTATTCCTATATTTTTTTTTCACAGCTAACAAGGTTATTGCCTTTGTTAAGATGACCGGACACAGGTAGGTTTACAACTTCATTTTATTTAAGTCATCAGGTACAACACACCAGCAGGAGCGAAAGTCACAGCTTCCGGTCAGGTTTCAAGGTAGTCAACTGGCAAACTGGTTATCAGCTGCCATTCTAGAACTCCAGCTGATGTCACAGGGTGAGCACGTGCCAGGGGACGCGCGGTGGACAACGGAAGCCTACAAGGGACACAGTATAGGAAATAGGTTATACATAGCTCAACACATCTCCTTCCCAAAGGAAGTTAACAATAGAATAGTGGTGGGAGGTAACACCCCCCATAGTTAGTCGCACGCAAAGTCTTTGAACTTGCTTGGCATAGCTACAGTACGTCCGCATCTACTGGTGGTGGTTTTGGCAGTGGTGGTACCGCTTCCAGACTCCAGTTCTTCTTCAGAAAATGCTTTACTTTCTGCCCCGGATGCGTCCGTAGTTTCGCTGCTGCTGAGATCAGTTTTCCTCAATGTACTCTATTTGCTCCTGATTTGGAGGGGCCCTGTCTTCCTGTTCCTTCCTCTCTGCCCTCTCTTCTTCCAACACATCTTTATACAGCCAATCAAAGTTCATTTGTCTGTCAAAGTCCCTACGATCTCCCTCTTCCACTGATTTGTTCGTATCCAACGCCTCTTCTTTTCCGTTTTCTATACTGTTCTTCTTCTCGCATTTAGATAGTGCAGATGTATGCCACACTTTCCCATCGCTGAGGAGGGCTAAATTGCAAAATAATTTTTCCACAACAAATGGTTTGGTGAACCTGTTCTGTCCTTTCTCAATGTACCCACTTCTTTTTACTCTCACCAAATCTCCTACCTTGATAGTTAGGGGTTTGCATTTGTGTTTTGTATCAAAGTGTTTTTTGTATGCCCTCTGTGCTTTTAGTACGTTCTTCCTGACTTCCTCTGCAGACCAATTAGCCTTCCTTCTTGTCTTAAGCCACCCTACATTATCCTTGGACAGTGCTGTTCTTCCTCTCATCATTTCAAATGGGCTGATTCCTGTGCTCTCCCTAGTTGTTATTCTGAATGCCCAAATCATTTTCTTTACCTCCATTTTTCAACATAACTCGTTGTTGTTTGCTAGTTGTATGGTTCCTTTCAACACTCTGTTGAACCTTTCCACCGCTCCATTACCTGCTGGGTAGTATACAGATGTGGTTTTATGTGTAATACCGTTTCTATTGATAAACATTTTGAAGGCAACAGATGTGTGTGGCTCTGGGTGTGTGTGTGTGGCTCTGGGTGTGTGTGTGTGTGTGGCTCTGGGTGTGTGTGTGTGGCTCTGGGTGTGTGTGTGTGGCTCTGGGTGTGTGTGTGTGGCTCTGGGTGGGTGTGTGTGGCTCTGGGTGGGTGTGTGTGGCTCTGGGTGTGTGTGTGTGGCTCTGGGTGTGTGTGTGTGGCTCTGGGTGTGTGTGTGTGGCTCTGGGTGTGTGTGTGTGGCTCTGGGTGTGTGTGTGGCTCTGGGTGTGTGTGTGGCTCTGGGTGTGTGTGTGGCTCTGGGTGTGTGTGTGGCTCTGGGTGTGTGTGTGTGTGTGTGTGTGTGTGTGGCTCTGGGTGTGTGTGCGGCTCTGGGTGTGTGTGTGTGTGTGTGTGTGTGGCTCTGGGTGTGTGTGTGGCTCTGGGGGTGTTTGTGTGGCTCTGGGTGTGTGTGTGTGGCTCTGGGTGTGTGTGTGGCTCTGGGTGTGTGTGTGGCTCTGGGTGTGTGTGTGGCTCTGGGTGTGTGTGTGGCTCTGGGTGTGTGTGTGGCTCTGGGTGTGTGGCTCTGGGTGTGTGGCTCTGGGTGTGTGTGTGTGTGTGTGGCTCTGGGTGTGTGTGTGTGTGTGTGGCTCTGGGTGTGTGTGTGTGTGTGTGGCTCTGGGTGTGTGTGTGTGTGGCTCTGGGTGTGTGTGTGTGTGTCTGGCTCTGGGTGTGTGTGTGTGTGTGTGTGTGTGGCTCTGGGTGTGTGTGTGGTAGTAATTGCTGTCTGCTTTTGAACCTTTCCACCGCTCCATTACCTGCTGGATAGTATACAGATGTGGTTTTATGTGTAATACCGTTTCTATTGATAAACATTTTGAAGGCAACAGATGTGTGTGGCTCTGGGTGTGTGTGTGTGGCTCTGGGTGTGTGTGTGTGTGGCTCTGGGTGTGTGTGTGTGGCTCTGGGTGGGTGTGTGTGTGGCTCTGGGTGGGTGTGTGTGGCTCTGGGTGTGTGTGGCTCTGGGTGTGTGTGGCTCTGGGTGGGTGTGTGTGGCTCTGGGTGTGTGTGTGGCTCTGGGTGTGTGTGTGGCTCTGGGTGTGTGTGTGGCTCTGGGTGTGTGTGTGGCTCTGTGTGTGTGTGTGTGTGTGTGTGGCTCTGGGTGTGTGTGTGGCTCTGGGTGTGTGTGTGGCTCTGGGTGTGTGTGTGTGTGTGTGTGTGTGTGGCTCTGGGTGTGTGTGTGGCTCTGGGTGTGTGTGTGGCTCTGGGTGTGTGTGTGGCTCTGGGGGTGTGTGTGTGGCTCTGGGGGTGTGTGTGTGTGTGTGTGTGTGGCTCTGGGTGTGTGTGTGGCTCTGGGTGTGTGGCTCTGGGTGTGTGTGTGTGTGGCTCTGGGTGTGTGTGTGTGGCTCTGGGTGTGTGTGTGTGTGTGTGGCTCTGGGTGTGTGTGTGTGTGTGGCTCTGGGTGTGTGTGTGTGTGTGTGTGTGTGTGTGTGTGTGTGTCTCTGGGTGTGTGTGTGTGGCTCTGGGTGTGTGTGTGGTAGTAATTGCTGTCTGCTGAGCTAGTCCGTAGGGTACAATAGGTCTCACATTTGCGAGAGATTAAGCTAATGGCAATGTAAATGACAATGCCATTTATTTATCTGTTTTCAAAACCAACACATAATACAAATTTTGTCACTTACAATGCCAATAGCTCTAACTTTTCCAAAGGCGAAACCATTGCATTGTAGCCAGGCCCGCTCCCCGTAGACTCCCCTCCCCCTGCTGAAAGTTCCAAGCCCATGCTTTTAATGAAGATAGACTACATACACGCCTAGAAGGCAAAGCAGTGTTGCTTAAAAACGAGGATTGGGATATAGCTGTCTGACATGATTCAGGGGCATCTTGGGAGTTAGGAATATGCCATGTGACATTCAGGAAAATTTACAGCCACATCTGTGACTTTCCCATTTCCGTCCATATTCCACCATATTACACAGTAAATGGTATTACAGCCCCATCACAATTCGGTAACAACTCAGCTGACACAGCTCCACCGATGCACCCACCACTCAGCTCCACCGATGCACCCACTGCTTGTGCCTCCGTGTGCCCCTGTTGCCTGCTTGTGCTGTGTGGGTGTGTGTGGAGGGCTCTGTGTAGCTGTGTGTGTGGGAAGCTTTGTGTGGCTGTGTGTGTGGGGGGCTGTGTGGGTGTGTGTGGGGGGGCTCTGTATGGGTGTGTGTGTGGGGGGGCTCTGTGTGTGTTTGTGTGTGTCATTTGCGAGAGATAAAGCTAGTGGCATTGTAAATGGCAATGCCATTTATTTATGTTAAAAAAACATAAATAAATATAATGTCAAGAGCAATGATCGCCTTTGTGAGGGTAGAAACCTAAAGTAGCCCATGTAGGCAAACGTACTCTGTGAGAATGGGGCTAACACCCAGTACCATCCCTAATGTAAGAGGGTGTAAACAAATGTGCAAATGGTGAGATAACTCCTAAGAATACAATAGCCCCCCCCCAAAAAACAGCACAAACATTAGCACATGCAACTTTGAAAGTTTAAGGTGTGTGTGACACCTGAATCTTGTCTCACACACACACTGAAGTTTGTAAGCAGACAAACTAGCCTCTCATCAATTAAGATGTGCATGTTAAATACATCTCGGCGGCATACACTGACCTCTGTGCATATTACTATCACTAAACAGCATGCGACCAAGACGTGAGAAAACTTAAGTTGAGCACAAAACTTTTTTAAATAATGGATTGTTCATACACTTGCAAAGTAAAATGGAGAAACAGTACTGCGTGAGCTCGCGAAGTGCACGCTTTGCAAAAGCTCAAATGTTTAAGCCACACTGCTCGTGGTTGACAGAACGTGAAAAAAACAGGGTCCGCTCGCAGCAAAGATGACACGACTGATGTACACCAACAGGAAGGTTTACAGCAGAAGTCAGGAATTAAAAATATGGTTGTACGTACATTGCGCAGTGCCGGGTGGGTCTCAAGGGGTCTGAGCACCGGGAGTTTTTTTAAAAGAGGCCTCGAAACGGGTCTCTATCGGGCTCTGTTTTGAGCCCTGGCACAGGCGGTCGTTTTTTTTCCAGACTGCAGAGACAGCAGTTTACTGTCACTACAGTCCGGAAACAAGCATTTACAATGCAATGGTTTTGCCTTTGTTAAAGTTAGAGCTATTGGCATTGCTCTTGACATTATATTTATTTATGTTTTTTTAACATAAATAAATGGCATTGCCATTTACAATGCCACTAGCTTTATCTCTCGCAAATGACACACACAAACACACACAGAGCCCCCCCACACACACACCCATACAGAGCCCCCCCACACACACCCACACAGCCCCCCACACACACAGCCACACAAAGCTTCCCACACACACAGCTACACAGAGCCCTCCACACACACCCACACAGCACAAGCAGGCAACAGGGGCACACGGAGGCACAAGCAGTGGGTGCATCGGTGGAGCTGAGTGGTGGGTGCATCGGTGGAGCTGTGTCAGCTGAGTTGTTACCGAATTGTGATGGGGCTGTAATACCATTTACTGTGTAATATGGTGGAATATGGACGGAAATGGGAAAGTCACAGATGTGGCTGTAAATTTTCCTGAATGTCACATGGCATATTCCTAACTCCCAAGATGCCCCTGAATCATGTCAGACAGCTATATCCCAATCCTCGTTTTTAAGCAACACTGCTTTGCCTTCTAGGCGTGTATGTAGTCTATCTTCATTAAAAGCATGGGCTTGGAACTTTCAGCAGGGGGAGGGGAGTCTACGGGGAGCGGGCCTGGCTACAATGCAATGGTTTCGCCTTTGGAAAAGTTAGAGCTATTGGCATTGTAAGTGACAAAATTTGTATTATGTGTTGGTTTTGAAAACAGATAAATAAATGGCATTGTCATTTACATTGCCATTAGCTTAATCTCTCGCAAATGTGAGACCTATTGTACCCTACGGACTAGCTCAGCAGACAGCAATTACTACCACACACACACCCAGAGCCACACACACACACCCAGAGACACACACACACACACACACACACACACACACCCAGAGCCACACACACACACACACACACCCAGAGCCACACACACACACACACACCCAGAGCCACACACACACACCCAGAGCCACACACACACACACACACCCAGAGCCACACACCCAGAGCCACACACACACCCAGAGCCACACACACACACACACACCCCCAGAGCCACACACACACCCCCAGAGCCACACACACACCCAGAGCCACACACACACCCAGAGCCACACACACACCCAGAGCCACACACACACACACACACACACACACACACACACACACCCAGAGCCACACACACACCCAGAGCCACACACACACACACACACACACAGAGCCACACACACACCCAGAGCCACACACACACCCAGAGCCACACACACACCCAGAGTCACACACACACCCAGAGCCACACACACCCACCCAGAGCCACACACACCCAGAGCCACACACACCCAGAGCCACACACACCCACCCAGAGCCACACACACACCCACCCAGAGCCACACACACACACCCAGAGCCACACACACACACACCCAGAGCCACACACACACACCCAGAGCCACACACATCTGTTGCCTTCAAAATGTTTATCAATAGAAACGGTATTACACATAAAACCACATCTGTATACTATCCAGCAGGTAATGGAGCGGTGGAAAGGTTCAACAGCAGACAGCAATTACTACCACACACACACCCAGAGCCACACACACACACACACACACACACACACACACACACACACACACACACCCAGAGCCAGACACACACACACACACACCCAGAGCCACACACACACACACCCAGAGCCACACACACACACACACACACCCAGAGCCACACACACACACACACACCCAGAGCCACACACACACACACACACCCAGAGCCACACACCCAGAGCCACACACACACCCAGAGCCACACACACACCCAGAGCCACACACACACCCAGAGCCACACACACACCCAGAGCCACACACACACACCCAGAGCCACACACACACCCCCAGAGCCACACACACACCCAGAGCCACACACACACACACACACCCAGAGCCGCACACACACCCAGAGCCACACACACACACACACACACACACACACACACACACACACACACACCCAGAGCCACACACACACCCAGAGCCACACACACACCCAGAGCCACACACACACCCAGAGCCACACACACACCCAGAGCCACACACACACACCCAGAGCCACACACACACACCCAGAGCCACACACACACACCCAGAGCCACACACACCCACCCAGAGCCACACACACCCACCCAGAGCCACACACACACACCCAGAGCCACACACACACACCCAGAGCCACACACACACACCCAGAGCCACACACACACACACACCCAGAGCCACACACACACACCCAGAGCCACACACATCTGTTGCCTTCAAAATGTTTATCAATAGAAACGGTATTACACATAAAACCACATCTGTATACTACCCAGCAGGTAATGGAGCGGTGGAAAGGTTCAACAGAGTGTTGAAAGGAACCATACAACTAGCAAACAACAACAAGTTATGTTGAAAAATGGAGGTAAAGAAAATGATTTGGGCATTCAGAATAACAACTAGGGAGAGCACAGGAATCAGCCCATTTGAAATGATGAGAGGAAGAACAGCACTGTCCAAGGATAATGTAGGGTGGCTTAAGACAAGAAGGAAGGCTAATTGGTCTGCAGAGGAAGTCAGGAAGAACGTACTAAAAGCACAGAGGGCATACAAAAAACACTTTGATACAAAACACAAATGCAAACCCCTAACTATCAAGGTAGGAGATTTGGTGAGAGTAAAAAGAAGTGGGTACATTGAGAAAGGACAGAACAGGTTCACCAAACCATTTGTTGTGGAAAAATTATTTTGCAATTTAGCCCTCCTCAGCGATGGGAAAGTGTGGCATACATCTGCACTATCTAAATGCGAGAAGAAGAACAGTATAGAAAACGGAAAAGAAGAGGCGTTGGATACGAACAAACCAGTGGAAGAGGGAGATCGTGGGGACTTTGACAGACAAATGAACTTTGATTGGCTGTATAAAGATGTGTTGGAAGAAGAGAGGGCAGAGAGGAAGGAACAGGAAGACAGGGCCCCTCCAAATCAGGAGCAAATAGAGTACATTGAGGAAAACTGATCTCAGCAGCAGCGAAACTACGGACGCATCCGGGGCAGAAAGTAAAGCATTTTCTGAAGAAGAACTGGAGTCTGGAAGTGGTACCACCACTGCCAAAACCACCACCAGTAGATGCGGACGTACTGTAGCTATGCCAAGCAAGTTCAAAGACTTTGCGTGCGACTAACTATGGGGGGGTGTTACCTCCCACCACTATTCTATTGTTAACTTCCTTTGGGAAGGAGATGTGTTGAGCTATGTATAACCTATTTCCTATACTGTGTCCCTTGTAGGCTTCCGTTGTCCACCGCGCGTCCCCTGGCACGTGCTCACCCTGTGACATCAGCTGGAGTTCTAGAATGGCAGCTGATAACCAGTTTGCCAGTTGACTACCTTGAAACCTGACCGGAAGCTGTGACTTTCGCTCCTGCTGGTGTGTTGTACCTGATGACTTAAATAAAATGAAGTTGTAAACCTACCTGTGTCCGGTCATCTTAACAAAGGCAATAACCTTGTTAGCTGTGAAAAAAAAATATAGGAATAGTTTGGATAGATTTAAAATACATTTGAAGCGATTTCCTAATTAAGTTATTTCAAATTAGGTTTCAAATGACAAAATACCGACTTTTGATGGATTTCCACAATATCTGTTACTTATCTAGGCTTGAAAAATACTGTTCATGCGGGTAAGATACGGATAGGTGCCACTCAGTTTTGGAGAATGCCGACAAATATCACCTAACTATACGACAAACTGGAAGATTTGCAGGAGTAAAAAACTTACTGCGCATAATGAGCACAATAGAGTTCCGAATGTTCGCTCTTTGTTAGTGAGCTTCTTAAAACAACACTTTAATACCTGTTTCCATAGAGAGAACAGGTTAACAACACCGTACAGGTGTCTCTTTAGAGCCGTCTCCAACTAGCACTAAATTAATATGTAATCCCCAACACCTGCTGTTCAGTGGTCTTTGCTAAACCACGGCAAGTATGCGGCATTCCAGGGCCCCATCGGGTCACGTGCACAGGGAGGGCTTTCACGTTGCTTCTGTTCATGTAAAGCGCTGTGATACCTCCCGGTCTAGCCAGCGCTATGTAAAACATTTCAAATAAATATCTAAGCCTGCAGAGTTACACGCAGGCTCTCGAGAAAACGTGAAGGAGTTCCGAGCGGAGGCAGCAGTCAAACGAACACTGCACCCACGCCTCTGGCACTGTGCACAATACGCCATGATGGGTTCTGGGAAAGTATATGTGAGGAAACCCAAAGCTGTCGAAACTGGTGAACGTTAGCTTACTCTGGAGCAATATCACTTAACCTGCCATTTCAGTGTAGAAACACCGGATATTACGTTCTGGACCCCGAAATTCTTCACTGCTCCTCACTGCAGAACAAAGGACGTACGGTGGTTGGATAGCGCGGTAGCACACCCCCAGTATTATTACCCCTATCAGGACATGAGACCAATTAAATTCCTAAATTTGCTAAGCTGTGAACACCTGACAACAAACAACGCTCTGAGCAGGGGTGGGATCCCAAAACTTCATGAACAATGTTTTCTCTCAAAATAATGTACAACATGCACTGTGAGAAAAGTCATCGACTCTGGGCACAGCAGTCAACAAATTAATAAATATCGCTCTTTTCCACAAACAAAGTCAAGGACTGAAAGCGTGAACCTAACACATCCATTTAATGGTAATAAAATAATGCCATTTCGCATCCAATTATAGAGAGCCGGCAATATTCAAGAGAATTGATGCTCCGTGGGGGAACAGGGGGACAGTGCAACGGAAATCCAATGCATATTCTGCTGACTGGGCCCGACTTCTCCATTTGCATCGGCGAGCCCAGAGAAATGAGGTAATTAGCGCTATTACTTAAGCCGCCATTAATCTTCGGTATGTGACCAGCGAGCGCCGGTTCCCAGCTGTAAAACACATCAGCAGAAAGCTGCAGGGGCAATGCGGGCAGCAATAAAAACATTCGAGCAGACTGCAGCCAGCGGTGGGACACAAAGCGGACCCCCTGTATCCCCCCGCAGGGGCTCAAGAGCCTCCGTGGATCTCCCAGGCATCCCGTAACCGGCACACAAAGCCAACACATCAGCAGAAAGCTGCAGGGGCAATGCGGGCAGCAATAAAAACATTCGAGCAGACTGCAGCCAGCGGTGGGACACAAAGCGGACCCCCTGTATCCCCCCGCAGGGGCTCAAGAGCCTCCGTGGATCTCCCAGGCATCCCGTAACCGGCACACAAAGCCCGGCCATGCGGGCGGCCTAGCGCCCCTAAACATAGCCCCGGCCACGAGGAGGAAGACAGGTTGGGGCAGGGGCTCGGAGGGTAGGGGAGGAGGGAAAAAAACAAACAAATAAATCGACTCACCTGCACCTTGCGACGGCGGCACTTCTCGATCGGTCTGGGAGGCGAGCAGCGACAGGCTGGGCAGCCCAGACAGAGCGGCAGGTTGGAGAGGCACTTCTCCGGTCTCCCCGCGGGCGCCGCCATAGTGCTTGCCGTCTTCCTCTCCTTCTTCCCCGGGCTGCGGGGGGCGGGCACTTCCGGCCGGCCGCGCTAGGATTGGCCGGCCGGCCAGTCACGGGGTTAGGAGAGACGCAGAAGTGCCGGCAATGCCGGACCAGACACGGGGGCGTTCCCGGCGTCGCGTGACGGCGGCAAAAGCCAAAGAATGTCGGGAACGCCCCCGTGTCTGGTCCGGCATTGACGGACAGGCCCCTCGTCCAATGGCAAGGCTCCGTTTACGGAGCCAGCCAATCAATGACGAGGGCCGAACAAAGCCACACTACACTTCTCATCAGGTTTTCGCCTGCGCGAAAAAGCTGCGCAGAAAGCGCAGCTTTCGCCAGGCAAAACCTAAAAAGTGCCAGGGCGAAAAACAGCCAAATAGAGACCCGTTTCAAGACAAGCACATGGATGTGCACACTGCTCACTTCTCACTAATGGACAAGTTACGGCATGACGTCATGCCAGGTGAGCTTTGTGGGGGAAGGGAAATCCTTTAGAGAGAGTTATTTTATTTTCTCTCTGGACTTCCCTTCTCTTTCTGAAACGCAAGAGCAGCAACATTGTGGTATTGTCACCAGGGCTTTAATTGGAAGCTTTTTCAATATTATATGTAACAAGATATAGTTGCAGCTCATTTATCTTATGCAACTAATAACCATTGACAAAGCCAATAGTCCTTACTTGTTGTAGGTATGATGTTACTTGTTGTATCACATATCTGGATGCAATGACAGAAACACAGCAAAATACAAGTTGGGCGGCACAATATACTAAACACAGATTTTTAGCGCAAGTGTTTAAAAGCCACGCCCCTAATTAGTGGTCACGCCCCTTTGAGAGACCCCCCAGTTTTTTCATCCCACTTAAAGCCCTGGGAGCATCTATAAAGCAACAGTAATATTGGTTGCAGTAACAGCCATAAGTTGAACTTTGTGAGAATACAGGATGAAAAGGTACTGACCAGGAACGATGTGTAGAGACAAACGATAAAGTAGCTTAGGTGACTAGCCAGCAAAGTCCCTCACCTGTCAAAGTAACTTCAACGTAGGCAGAGATTAAGCGCCAGAACTTCCTAGTAGGGAGGAGGGAAATCAGTCACATAATTCCCCTCAGAGAAAGAGCAGCTCCGTGGCAACATCTCGAACATGAACACTAATGAGAGAACATGTAACATGTTGGATACTTGAATAAGGCAACCAGGGACCGGTGTGGCTCCTTGGACATCTTAAGCATGAGACCGTGGTTAACAGACCAACTCCGTGCTCCACCTCAACGCTGCAACACGTGTACTCCTAAAGCCTCCGTGCAGCTACATGTCCACTCAAACACAAGAACACAGTAGAGGCAATTTGCATCCAGTAACATACCTCCAAAATGTAGAAACAATATACCAGCAATGTGTCGCTTGGCAAGAGATGGTTGTAGAATTCCTATGGTGATGGAACTTTTCTTTAGAAATTACTCCCATTCTCTTTGATAGTAATGTGTGGCCAAATACCAATATGTTTTTGAATGTCCTAAAGCTCACGCTGTTTGTGGCTAAAAGAATACATACGTGACCACATTGATTTTTACAGGCTGTAAGTTAATGTGCTTAAAGGCACAAGCAGTGGATGATTCACCAAAGTCCAAATTACATAATGAAGATGAGCGCAGCACGCCTGGGCTAGGGCTATCCGATGATGAGGACACTGGTGGGGTTGAAAGGCGTAGTGCTTCAACTTTACCTGATCTTTTTGTCTTCTTTTCTTTTCTGTGAGAATTTTTTTTTCATGTAGACATAATTGTTGTTCAAAGTAGAACTCCCTTGTTCCTTGTTTGGAGTACTTCCTTTCTTGTGGATACCTTATTCTGTGGTTTGCGGTGGCAGAAACTGTAGGCTCTATAGTTGTTTCCATCTTCATGTCCTCTTTTGTTCACCAGGTCCCTGAGATCTGCTTGTATCACGTAGGTTTATCACCAGCTCGTCGCCAAATAAATATAGTAACGAGGTCCACGCAGGAAAGATGAAATACAGGAAGCTTTATTGAAGATAGTTACATGTGGATAGTTACATGTACAGAAAGTAAATGTATGTAAATGTATTTATATAGCACAAATCACCAACCCGGTATCTAAGCGCTTGCTTAGGGAACCCGTCCTGGTATTCCCCTGTGAGATACCCCGGCAGGGTATCCGCAAGGTGAAAGCCAGGCATCCCACCGCGAGGGGCCGTTGTGGAGATTAAGCAAGCTATTGCCCAGAGTCGCAGAGTGTGAACTCATGAATCAAGTAGGCACCGGAGCGAGAATTGTCGAGTCCGTGGACATTTTAGGACTCAAGACCCGCCGAGCCGGGAATTGAACCCTGGTCCCGGGCTGACTTCTGCTTCCAGGTCTGCCTCCTCTAACCAGTGAGCCACACTTCTCCAGTATATAGGTTCTGTAGAGCAGGTAGTAAAGCTCTGTGAAGCAGCCCCACCAGGACACACACAAACACACTGGCTGAGCAAGGGATGTAAAAGGCATAACAAGAACATGAGTAGGATACTACATAGTGTCTTGCAATTTCTGAGAACTTACCGGAATTATTATATTTAGAAAAGAGTCATTGGCTGGAATATAGTGTTTTTAATTTTACAGAAAGAAGCAGCTCATGCAAGAGTAGAATTTTTTGAGTCTCTATCGTGAAATGCAGCATAACTCACAACCAGACTTCTGTATTTTTTCGGTGATCTGGTGCTTGGGTTCAAATTGCAGAATCCGTGTCCTCCTTCATCAATAGCTTTGGTATGCTTCTCAAATCACCCTTACTTTGGAGGGTGTGGTCCTCTCTTGAACCATATTCAACAAAAACTAAAGTCTTCCCACAGACTTCAAGATCCTGCAAACCTCAACCACAAACTAAATAAATGTCCACTCACCTCTATAGTGTAATCAGTTACTGGTGCACCTCCTGACAAGTTAATGCCAACATCTTCCAGCATATGCGCTCCATGAACAAGCAACTCAGATGTTGGGGACGATGCTGGGCCACCTGATGGAGCTACCATATAGCAGGCTCACAATGACCATGGCCCTTGAGGCAGCTGCTGTCTTGTATGACACCATCCAGCCTTCTGCTACGCTTACACATAATTCAAATAAGAGTCATGTGCTAGCCCATTCAGAGATATTACTCTAATAACAAAGTGGTTCCCTGTGGCCACGCCGGATGCCCATGTACTGGTTTACCCTATAAGGAGAATTAGGGTTGAGTTAAGGGTTAAATTTAGGGCCTGCTGTCTTGCTGGCCAAAATAGCCTCCTCAGATGGAAGTTTGATGGATACACAACCCAATGTTGATGTGGAGTCAACGAGTAGCACAGTCCAATGAAGATGAGGTTACCCACTGGTGTGTTGTGAGCACCTCTGTTCAGTGGCGGCTGATAGGGAAAGGGGGTGGGGGACAAGGGGAAGAGGAGGGGGTAGAAAATGTTTTAAAAAAAGAATGAAAACGTACATGCGGTCCCGCCGCAGCTGCCGCTTCTCCTCCGTTGCAGGAGGCACCCGGGCTTCCCAAAGCCAATCACAACTCTGCATTGCAGTGTTGTGATTCGTCTGAGGACCGTAGTTCAGCACTCAGAGGTACAGACAGTCAGTGCATGTTCCTCACCAGGCTGTGCATTACAGCCTGGTGGGGAAGATGCATAGTACGCATGACTGTTTGGCTGGCCCAATTGGTCTGGCCAAGCAGTCATCTGCACTTAGGGAGTGAACACCACTCCTCCCACTGACCCCTGGTCTGGCCAGACCCACGCCTCACCGCACCTAGGAACGCAATGCATCAGGGAATTTAAAATCTACCTTCCAGTAATTAGGGTAAAGGAGGAAGACCACCAAAAACGCATTCTGTTGCACAGCACCTGACACTGAAGACGGTATTCATTATCTAGTTAAATTACTTACAAAATGCTGCATTGCCCTTTAGGGTGTCCTGGTGCTAGATATTATTTTGTCTTTAAAACGTCTAGAACAGATACCGACTAGGAGGCCTTATGGCGGGTTTGATGAAGTAGTGATTTCTACCTGAAAAAGCTCATATCTTATAAATGCGACACCAGTAACACATTTTTCACATGCTTAAGAGCAAGGATAAAAACAGTGACTTTGACAACTACAATTGTAAGGAAGCGTTCATGTCAGAACTCATCATAGACGTCTGAAAGAAACTACTTCTGAAGTCCAGAAAACTGCTGGACATTGTGGCCATGGTACAGTGTTGATGTCCAGCCCGTGCTGACATTCGGTCTGAGGCTGGGGATCACTCTAGACAAGCCTTGGCACCAGCCAGGCCATGTAGTTCTATCCTAATGAATGGGTGGAATATCACCGCAAGAAAGTGCTTGGTGTGGCTACAGACGCACTCATAGTGCTTGTCCTGCTGTCTCAGAAAAATAATAAAAAGAATACTTTTTTTGCCTTAAGTAGATTATGTAGAGCTCCTAAATATGACCATGTTAAGAGACTACTACGATCAATACATTGATAACGTATACAATCCAGAAGGCTTCATACTTAGGGCTGCTTCAATCCACTAATACACTCATAGCAGAAAAATATGATCATCGGGACACAACCTGGTAGGAAAGGAAAGATTTATTTGAGATGAACTAGTCAGGAAGACTGTCACTGCTTTAGTGTCTGGGACCAACTACCACTTGAACGTACTAGAAAACAGTTGAATGCTCATCCAAACAAGCACTTGCAAAGCCAATAGGTCTCACCTTTGTGACCTATCGACATGCCAATGATTTTTAGCCACGCTGCACAACATGTAGATGCTGTGCAGAATGGCTGAACATTTTTTTTAAGGATTTGATATGGCTACTTGCGTCATTTTATAGGTGCATGCACCTTGCGTGAGCGTGCCTACAAATTATGCTAGTACTTTTTTTCTTTTTAGCTACTGATCTGAGTTGCATCAGGAATGAAAAAGAACTAATAAAACACGCTGGCAGGGGATTGTGGAAGCAACACTTAGGAGGGTGGGGGAAGGGAGAAGCATGGTGAATCATCCTGGGGAGCGTGAAAGCAAACATATTTGGTCTGCTTGAGGTACTCTGTCGATTCTTATCAAGAGCATAGGCATCCTCAATTCCTCTGATTGGGAAATTTTCCTAAGCTGACCCAAGGATCAGTCAAATTGAAAGCCAGACATAAAGTTTCACATTGCTGACTTTGCAAGGTATTTTCCCTAGCACTTCCCTTGAATATATTTCAACATCTAAAAACATCACTTGCTACAGTGATGCATCATCAAACTGGTTGTGGCTTGTAGGCCTAATCCATGGGAACTATAAATGTTATGGTGGAAAATGTAGGGATGATAAATACAGATAATAATAACAATGGCAAAACAGATTGTAATAAAAACGCGCATGCCTTGGGTAGCTACCCTAAACACTATTATAGATGTAAAATTAAGGGAAAAGTCACTGCGAAACGTGGCATCCACAGACATTCCACCACAATACCTGGTTAATTGGTAAAACAGGACAGGTCTGGAGCTAAATCAAAGACTGGCTGTGTTAAAATACAACAGGAATTAAAGGCATACTCTAATAAGCCTTTGGAACAGGTGCATAAGAGGGTGCCGGATAACTAGAAGTTTATGGATCAAGTGTTTCACTCTTAGATGGGCGAGTTGAAGATCTAAGCAACATAATAGGTACCAAAAAGGCAACATTCGAACTAGAAGTGCTCAGCCAGATCAAGAGAAATCCCTAGGAGCTATGCGGATGCCTTTCTCACAGAAACAAATGAAGATGACAGCAAGGGTAGTGAGAGACAGAATACAACTAAATGAGATCTCTCAGCATCTAAATTTACACTTCAGCCGGCAGAACACCCAGGTATATGGGGGACTTGGCAGCAAGGCACACATGGAAGCCAGGATACAAATTTACAGACAGAAGGTCAGCAACTCAAGGCAATGTACCCGCTAATCACCACCCACAGAGGAAAAACATGTACAGATTTTATTGCTGTCAAGAATGTGAAATCCAAGAATGTGGCCTCCATGCAAACGTTATAAAATACCTTTGAAGCCCTGACCACAAAAGGGAAGCAGCTCGAAGCAAGGACTGATGAGATTAAAACAGCAACAGCACAGTCAGCGTAAGGTCCGGACAACCACCAGAAGAAACTCGTTGATGAACATTGGAAGACTGAGGACCAAGAAAATCGTCAGAATAATCTATGGCTTTTGGGTATCAAGGATGGTACTGAATGCTCTTACCAGAGAGAATTTGTCATTGATCTGCAAATCCGTGGTGTTGATGGCCCTCCTTAGCAGAAGAAGGCAACAACAACGAATGTAGCTAAACCACACAACACCTGAGGGAGAGATCCAGAGAAACCAAAAGCGTCATGGATATATAAAGGGAACTCTTATCTTCGTAAGCTTATCTTCCAAAAGGTTTGTCTCAACAATCATACTAAAGTGAAAGAATGCTCTTTTTCCCCAAGATCTTATTTCTGCCACAGTGCAGGTAAGAGGCATTGAAAATTACAGCAAATGATCTCCCCCCTCCAAACTACAGGTGCTCAAGTTTACCTTCAGGGACCTGATAGACTGAATATTTTAAAACATCAACTGACTTATTTTTGCACATATGAAATTAAAGCATAGGCATATATGGCATGATAATCAAAACGTAATATGGTATTACCAGAACATCTAATACAGCCCATCTCAGTTAAGTAATATATTCCCCATAATTTATAGTGGACTAGATTCCAAGTATGAGTTCAGATTTTGAGGGTACAAATGGTAAGGGGTAAACTGTGAGGAGTGGGGGTGGGGGTGGGGGTGTGAAGCTGGAAACTCCATTATAGGGAAACTCCATGGATGTCAATCGAGCACAGTCAGGGTGTGTTTGATTATTTTCATGGGGTGGTACAGGTAAAAGAGGGTTTGGCAGGGCCAGCAGCGGCTGGTAGGCATGGGTGGCTGGGAATGGGTGAAGGGTCAGCTTCAGGGAAAAGGGGAAAATCACCAATTTGACACCACAAAGAAAGAAATAGGTGTAAGGATTATGTAATATCAAATGTTGATGGCTGAAGTCTCTGCACTTGCATGAAATGTAAAGGGAATCAATGCAGTCCATACAAGGTGACTGGTAGCTGAAGATCTGTAAGGTATAGTATGTATAGTTCGTTTAGAAGAAACTCCAACTTCAATCAAAAATATCAGATTTCTTAGACATTTTTGGAATTAAATAGTGGCAGCTACACAGCAGAATGAATCCATCCAGTGGATGGCTATATTGGAGATGCCTGGTACAATTCAAGTCATTCACATCAATAGTGATACTTGGGGCAGATGCGTCATAGCACAATTCAGAGGTCCTAAAGAGTATTTAAGTCTGCACTATATAGGAGCCTAACTGAGCACAGAACTGGCCATGAAGGAAAGATATATGATTGTTTGTGAGGGGTTTAACTGGCCACTTAGAAGGGGTTAAAACCAGAAGCAAGCTAGCATGAGGAGAGTTATGGTATCTACTACCTATCTCATTCAGATACATGTATTATTAGATAGCTGGAGCTTTCTAAAGGGGAACACCCATGCTATACGTTTTGCTCACACCTGCTTAAACAGTATTCCTGTTCAGATATGTTTCTATCCTTTAGGGAATTCGCAGGACAGTTTGACATAGTGTGCATCCCAAAATTACATCAGATCACAATTCCATGAAGTTGCTTTACTAAATTTAATGCTGTGGAGAATCGCTGGACATTAAATTGTTTTCTCTTATTGGACTTTGAATACAGATAGAAGAAGATTCAGGTGCTCAATGAAGTTATGGATATTAATCTAGGGTCTGCCTCTCTTGTGTTGCATGGGATACCCTTAAAACTATTGCATGAGTGGCTGCCCTAGCATATGCAATAGAAGAGAATATTAATACCTGAAAGGGTGGTAAAAGGCAAAACGAGAAGCTACTACAGCTTGAAATCCAACACTGCTGAGCACTACAGAATAACGATCCCACTGAAGCGTGATGCTCACCAACAGCTTATCCTACTACAACTCGTTTGGTTGGATGGGGCTGGAATTGCACAAAAGGCACAGGAGTAAACAGTGAATGCATACTAGCACTGCAAACAAATCTGGACAGTATTGAAGATTGAAAGGTGAAGAAAACTCAAGGAGAATTATTATATCAGCAATTTGTGACAAAAATGCAAATTGACTCAGGCAGCAAGTCTATCACTTTGGCATTTCATAGATAATATCAAAAACTGCGCACTCCAGAGACCAATGCAGAAGAGGCAGACATAAATGCATGTATAAATGAAGTGGGGTTTGATACACTCATAGAAGGGAGTCAAAAAAACATCGATTTCTGGTACAATTTCATCAAACAATATAGTTGTATTTTTGAAAAAAGCAAGAACAAAATAGAATATCACCTAATTCTGTTGATCAATGGTGATACTAAAATCTATTCAAAGATCTTTGCAAGTTGATTAGCCAATTTGATTAGCAAACTGGTTTCCCCACACAAATATGGATTTATCGTAGGTCGGTAAACAACATCACATTGCTTGACATTACACAGGCACTTGCTAGACCTTTTTGGGATGATGATGTTAGATGCAGAAAAAGCCTTTGCTCTCTAGTTGCTTCCTCCAGTGTGTAATGGGAAGAGTCACCAGAGGATAACTCCAAAATTGCTGTAGATCACTATTATTATTCCCTTCCCATCTCCGTAGAGAATTCCCATAGAAGCCCATGTTCACACCAGAACATGGGCTTCTATGGAATTTCACAAGGGCGTATTATCAAGCCCATTATCGCTGCTTTAGCTGCAGTTTCCTACCGCTAAAGCGGCGATAATTCTAACGCCGTTTCTTGATAATATGCCCCTTAGTGCTTAGTATTACTACAGATATTACTGATCTCTTCCAAGCTAATTATGAACCCCTTCTGCGGAGATGTATTTAGAATATGAAGAATTGGCATCAAATACCCATTGGTATGATCAGAAGATGTTATAGTAACAAACTTCCCCCATTTCTATTTGTATTTCGATGTATATCTCTTATACTACTCCTTGCATATTTTTGCCAAATTGACTGCAATTTTCAGCATTGTCTAGGGTTACTGCAAGCCATGGACAGCATTAAAATGTCTCAAACCTGCAAAAGAGATGGGCGTATTTGCTACCTCTCATTGCCTGGAATCTTTTCGAGAGCCACAATGTACAGTCTGGCAAGAATCTGGAGACTGTCAGTTAGAAGACTTTCATCAAGACAGTGAATGTTCTTTTGAGCAGATTCAAACACCGTAATGCATCCAGAGAAATGTGTATTGTTGTTATAGATATCTGGGATTTCTTGATAGACCAGGACAATACTAATATGGATATTCATAATCATGAGATTATCCAGAAATAAAAGCATCCCAATCAATCTGGTATACAATATATTTCAAAGCGATACAAAAGGGGATGATGGACGGAGCGTTTGAGCAAATCAAACACTCACCCCCAGTCAACTGATCTGGGTTTAATCCATCACCATTCTTTAGCTCACTCAGCCACCTCAGATCAGACATTGCCATATGCAAATCAGTCTGACCCTGTGCCTCATGGGAACAGTCCAGCCCGAACTGCCAAGCCATGTCTTCCCTGGACCGGAAACAAGCATCCTGGGACCAGTTTTGGATTCATAATCCTCATCAGCCAGGCTATCTTGAATCCAGTGGCCAAGTGAGCAAGGGACTCACGTCTGAGCATACCCTGCCAACTTAGGGCAAACAAAACGATACAAAAGGGGATGATGGACGGAGCGTTTGAGCAAATCAAACACTCACCCCCAGTCAACTGATCTGGGTTTAATCCATCACCATTCTTTAGCTCACTCAGCCACCTCAGATCAGACATGGCCATATGCAAAACAGTCTGACCCTGTGCCTCATGGGAACAGTCCAGCCCGAACTGCCAAGCCATGTCTTCCCTGGACCGGAAACAAGCATCCTCGGACCGGTTTCGGATTCATAATCCTCATCAGCCAGGCTATCTTGAATCCAGTGGCCAAGTGAGCAAGGGACTCACGTCTGAGCATACCCTGCCAACTTAGGGCAAACAAAGCGATACAAAAGGGGATGATGGACGGAGCGTTTGAGCAAATCAAACACTCACCCCCTGTCAACTGATCTGGGTTTAATCCATCACCATTCTTTAGCTCACTCAGCCACCTCAGATCTGACATGGCCATATGCAAATCAGTCTGACCCTGTGCCTCATGGGAACAGTCCAGCCCGAACTGCCAAGCCATGTCTTCCCTGGACCGGAAACAAGCATCCTGGGACCGGTTTCAGATTCATAATCCTCATCAGCCAGGCTATCTTGAATCCAGTGGCCAAGTGAGCAAGGGACTCACGTCTGAGCATACCCTGCCAACTTAGGGCAATCAAAGCGATACAAAATGGGATATACAATATATTTCGACAGCATTTTTGTAATGACATTATTGGGTCAAGAATGTTCTCTGCAAGGTGTACGAGCCTGTTCCCCTGCCCTGAGTGCTCACTTTCTGTGAGTTTGGTATCTTGACTTTTATTTTGGCCATGGCATCATGCTAATTTAGCTTGTGGCAGAGGCCTAGGCCTGTCACTGGTATTTCAAGTCCCACGACCTGTTTTGTGATTGGAAGAGTGCACCAAGCATGTCCTCTTAGTAGCAAATAAAGCAATGGTGGTACGCTTCCCGAGGCAATATTTGCTCCCCCCACCAGAGGATTCCGACCCAGATCTAAGCGACTAATCCACACCAGTCATCACGAGACCACAGGGGAAACCTAGGGGTGGAAATGAACTTACCGATGTATGAACGGTGGGAAGCTGAATCACACCTGTACTCTGTATCGCTTGACACGCTGCCATGTAAATGTACACAATAAGATCTGTAACTGTCAAATGGTATCAGCAAGTTTATCAATAAATTCATTAAAAAAAAAATTACAAAAAATAAAGCAATGGTGACAGCATACTTTGTTTTGTGAATTCTAATGGATCAGACCTTTTTATTTGTGCCAGTGAGAGTGTGGGATACTGTCCCCTCTGGTGCAAAGTTCCTCTGTTATGTTATGTCAAACTAAGTACCTTGAGCTGACATCCCATGTGTGAGAAGGTGGCCTGATATGCAGTGCTCACTATTCTAGTGATCACTATGTATCAGTCCAACAACCCTTATTGATGATTGGTTGTAAGTCAACCTTATAGACCAGTTATCCTAGTAGCGAGGATACGAGCAGTCTAAGGCTAAAGACTCGAGAGGGCGTGTTAAGCCAGCTGTTATACCATCACATATACCCCTTGAACACCAAGTGAAAGGACACCACACTAGTGTTATGAAAATAAACAGTGTATTTATTAGAATCACAACAGCCCTGTACTCTTACGAAAATACTTAAGTTAGCACAGTATATACAAATGCCCGAGGGGCACGGAAAACCATATACTCTGAAAGTGGAATGCGAAATTACTAGCAGGTAAGTACAGTACTAATAGGCTTTGGAATCGCTAGGGCTTGACTATAGAATCTTCAGATTACTTCTAGGAGGCCTAGGGGACTCGGGTGCAGAGTGTGCACTCTCACGCGTGATGCGGGACAAAGTCTATGGTAGCTAGATTTCACAAAGTTAGTGTTCTCGGGCGAACCCGACCTGGTAGGAGGAAAACGAAAGTGGATTCTGACCCTTGGATAGTGAGGCTATGCTGGGGCACCGAAATGCCGAAGTTACCTAGCCCAGGGGCTGCAGCTGCATAGGTCTCAAAAGACGTCGGGAATCCTCGTAGACGGACCAGGAGCCTGGAAGAAAGATGCTGGCAGGCGACCAGTGAAGAGAGTTCGAAGTGATCCAAGCCTGGATCTTGAAGATGGACGATACCTGAAAGCAGAGGGGACCAAGTTCGTGACTACTAGCCAGTAGTCAGGTGGCACCGGATGGTAGGCACCTCGACTAGGTGAGTGGGCGACGCTGGGCTCTGCAGATCTCACGGACCAGGAGGCGTTGTCGGCGACCAGGATGGAGGAGCGAGCTGTCCCACGATGGATGAAGCTGTCGGCGTCGCTGGACCCAGGATTGGGCAACAAAGCCTTGGCTAATTCAAGCCCACGCTGTGGACCTAAAATGGCGTCTTGAGTGAACCAGGAGGGTCCGGGGTGCTCCTCTTTTGGAAGGGAGCAAGGGCCAGTCTGGAGCAACCAGACCAGCAGCGGTGATGTCGTCGGGCGTCGTTAAGAAGGCCACAAGCCAGCGGGCTAGTAGCCAAACAACGCGGTGAGCAGCAAAAAGCAGAAGGGCCCCACGCAGATCGTGGAGATGCTGGGAGGCTGGACTTCGGTGCTGGAGCTGCTCAGGGTCGGGGCTTCTCGGACCCCAAAGCACTCACCAGAGGATCCCTCGGCGGTCGTGCTGGAAAGAAGTCGTGCAGTCTTGAAGATGGCCGGTCCCTCGAGGTCTCGTCGCACCCACGGTTCTCAGCTTTGCTGTAGAGGTGAGTAGAGGTCAGAGGTGCCAGGGAAGCCGGTTCTCGTCGAGCTGGGCAGTCGGATTCCGGAGGAAGGACCTGCAGCAGACCGCAGTGTTCTTAAGTTGGTGCCCGCGGATGCAGGGTGACTACTCCTTAGTCACAAGGGAGAATCTTGAAGAAGAAATCTTGAAGTCCTTTCGTAGAAAGTCGTGTCTTGATTCCAACGATGATCTAATTTGGAAGGGGGCCCGCTCCTAACTTTATACTAGGAAAAGGGGCTGACCCGGTGACTAGGTCCTGCCTATGGGTGGGACTAGGAAGGGGGGTGGTTACACCCCTCTCCCATGCCGGACTTTCCCCAGGCCAGGGGCTGGTGAGCCCCTGGAACTGGTTCTAGCCAGCCTATGCGTAGTGAGCACCGGGGTGCCACTCTGCAGTCACCTTCCTGTAAAGCCCTGCCTACCCAGGATACACAAAACCCTGTCTGGGATGGTGCTAGCACTGCCCCTGACAGGAAACCCTTTGATCAAGCTCCCCTCGCTGGAAGGACTCCCAGGTGCAGGGGGTCAGACTTGTGTCTGTGGTAGCAGCATCCATTTTGTGATGCTGAGGCTTGAGTTAACTTTAACCGGGGTTCAGGGTTACATACATGTCGTGTCCCTCTAGAAGGGTGGAATGCTAACCCCGTCGCCAGAATTGGCGAGGGGTTAGTATTCCAATTCGTATGACACCTTACTCGACATGTTTTGATAAAGCAATACCAGAGTTGGCATATAACCGCGAGGATTATAATGCACTTAAAAGTATATGGTATGCGTTATCATGGAACAGCTATTAGGACTTGGTTCCGCAAGCTGCAAACAGGCTCAGCTCATGCCAGAGCACCATCTCACATGATTCCAAGCACTCTGCCTTCAGGATTGTTAAGGCCTGCCATAGGAGTGACTTACAGGAATACATGTGTCCATTTTAGGGTTAGATATAGGAATACTATATCTACAGCAAAGGGTGATTACACGACTTTGCCCCAGCTGTCATGCAGCCAGTTGTGTCAGATTTAGGAGGCCAGCCAGGGGTGGCATAATACATGCTTCAGCCCCTGGTAGGCCCTGGGTACACCTATGCCCTGAGTTACAGGGTCTGATAAGGTGGCCCAGTACCAATTGGAAATGCACCTAGGGTACATGGAATCCATTTTACAGAGAGAGCAGTAGGCCTGGGGTCCTGATTGGCAGGGTCCCAGGCCAACTATGTCGAAAACCAGCTAAAACACAGGGCAAAAACTTGGGGGCAACCATAGTCAGGAGGTACCTTCCTACACAACCCCACCCCCCCTCCAAACGAAAGGAGATAAGGCTATCCTTGTCCAGGTAAGCCTCTATTACCTAAGTGGCCATATAAGGAAGGACCAGCTCTGGCTTGGTTTCCCCTTGTGTCATGGTCCACTAAGCAACTCCTCACCCTAAGGGTATCTGAGGGTCTCCACCATAGGAATTCTCTGTCTTTGGTGTGTCTTGGGAAAGAAGAAGGCTGATGCTGGGAGGGAGTGCTGAAGTGAGGCTCCTCTACCTTTGGGCTCAACTTCCTCCAATCACCATCCATCAGGTGTGCCTTTCTCTCTTTAGCTGAGATGCACTGAGCTCTCAGGGTCAGCCTCTGGCTACCTAAAGCTGGAGGCTGAGTCCCTCGGTTTGGCTTACTGGAGGGACAGGTCAGGTTTGGGGTTTTTAGGCCCCAGGTTTGGCTGTGCCCAGCAGTGTCCAGCTGTGGGAGGTCCCTAGCTAATTTTAAGGGGGATCCCTCAGGAGTCTGTTTTATTTTCACTTGGCTAGGTTTACCAGCTTCAGTGATCCTAATCTGTTGATTAAGGGGTTCTGTTGGACAGGGGGTCCCTTGGGGTCCACCACTGGCCTCCCTGACCTCTTCAGCCCTGGGCTGACTGAGGCAGGGTAGAGAGGGGCAGGTTACCTGCTCCAGACTGGGTCCCACCTTGGAAGGGTCCACTGACCTCAGGGGTTCTGCCAGGCTAGGCCTGACTACCTCTGGGGCAGTTCCTTCACAAGGGGTCAGATCAGTTCCCTGAGGAGGCTGATCCTTTCCTAAAGTCTGGTGGGAGGGAGATTGCTCTTCCTCCTCAATACTCTCTTTCTGAGCGGAGTGATCCATAGTTTCAGGCTTCACAACACTGTTATCTGTCTGAGTAGAGGCTGAGACCATTACAGCCTTGCCAACCTTTGCAGGGAGGCACTCAGTTTGTGTTTGGGCTGTGACTGTCACAGCCCTCCTATCCTGCTCTGGAAAGTCTGTCTGAGCCTGGGCGGTGGCTACCACTGCCCTTCCAACCTTTTCAGGGAGGACTGGTGCTTGGACTGGGGCTGTAGCTATTACTGCCCCACTACCCTTCCTGGATAGGCCTATCATCCTGGAGTGGGTTTCTTGCTCCACCTCAGCCCATGCTGAGAGTTCCAGGTCATTCCCCAGTAAGCAATCTACAGGTAGGTTATCTGTCACTGCCACTCTCATGGGCCCTGGACATTACCCCAGCTGAGCTTGACTACTGCCATGGGATGCCTTCTTTTCACTCCATGAATGTCTGTCACCTGATAAGTAAAACCAGGGGTCAGTTGAGCAGAGGGGACCAGATGGTCAATCACCATGGTGATGCTGGCCCCTGTGTCTCTGAAAGCCTCAACTTTCTGACCATTGACTAGGAGCTCTTGTCTATACTTTCCCAAAATGGGGGGACCAGTAGTGAAGTTGGCAAACCCCATGCCAGTCTCACAGACAAGAGTGTTGTTAGGGGACCTGGCTAGGCCATAGTCCTCCTGGTGTCCCAAAGTAATGCCCACCACATTCTTGGGGGCACTCCCACCACCTGGGGGATTACCACTAGTGGTAACACGAGGTCTGGGAGCATTACCTGGGGGTATATTTTCCTTATTGCTATTTTTAGGGCAACTGGCATCACTTTTGTAATGGCCCACCTGTTTACAGGTATGGCAATAAGGTTTCTTCTGTTCTGAAGGAGTGTTCTGGGACCCACCACCCTTGTTGGAGTTTTGGGACCCTTGGGAGGTCTTCTCTGTGGATTTATCCCCACCCTTCTCTTGAGGCTTGGTTGATCCCTTCTTTTGGTCACCACCCTGGTTCTTAGGCCTGACCCTGGTTCTGACCCATTTGTCTGCCCTCTTACCCAATTCCTGTGGAGAGGTCAGATCAGAGTCTACCAGGTGCTGGTGTAATAACTGGTTCTGACAATTACTTAAGATTTGCTCCCTCATAATTAGATTGTACAATCCTTTAAAATCAGTAACCTTACTACCCAGTAGCCAGCCTTCAAAAGCCTTAGTGGCACAATCAACAAAGTCAGTCCAATCCTGAGACTGAGTTTTCTGGGTGTCTCTGAACAGCAACCTGTACTGCTCAGTGGTTAAACCAAACCCATCAACCAGTGTATTCTTCAGGACTTGGTCATTGTTAGCATCCTCCACTCTAGTAGTGAGGAGCTTATCTCTACCTTTACCTTCAAAGGAGAGCCACAAGGTAGCTGCCCACTGACTCTGGGGAACACCCTGCACAGTGCAGGCTCTCTCCAAAGCAGTAATCCATTTGTGGATGTCATCCCCTTGTTTAAAGGGGGGCACTATCTTACTCAGGTGTCTTGTGTCAAAACTCCTGTCCCTATTGCTAGGTATAATGCTGCCACCAGTGGGCTCTAGCCCACATAATTCTTGCTCTCTAGCAAAGGCAAGTCTCTCTTTGGCCAGGGCAAGTTCTTCCCTTTCAATCCTCAGATTGACTTCCCTCTCTTTAGCTTCATACACTCTCCTCTGAGGGGATGTCATCCCTCTGTGAGAAGAGTTGTGAGAGCCATTGGTATGAATAGATCTGTTAGAGCCTCTGGAGGGAGACCTAACTCGTCTATCCCCAATGTTAAGCCTGCCTGAGAGTGGCCCTGGGGGTCCCCCAAATCCATTCTCATGCCTGCTTAAGTTGGACCTGGTTAGTCTTCTGACTTCTACCTGTCCCTTATCTGCCTCCTCCCCTGATAACTCATCCTCATCCTCATCCTCAGCATCATCTGCTTCCTGGAGGGGATGGTCATGGTCATCAAAGGGACCCTGTAAGGGGGGCATACTCCCATCTGGATGAGAAGAATCTGTGTTGGCAGATCTCCTGGCATCATAAGTCTCTAAGAGACCAATCAGAAAAGGAATGGTAGGGTTTGCACCCTGTTTTAACTTCCTGGATGTGCAGATCTGCCTCATCTCCTGGAAGCTAAGAGCAGCATATCTTGACATGACCTGTGGAGGGTCAACTGACACAAGGGGAGACTCAGAGTTTCCTCCTTTGTCTGACATGCTGTTTCTAGTGTGGTGTAAGTGATGCACCTACCTACACTATATGTTTGCCTACTGATCCCTTGCTAAGAGTTGCAGCCAAGGTGTGCTAAGCCTTGAGGAGCTACAACAGCTGGTTCAGTAGAACTCAGAGTATTCTAAGCTAAGTTAAATGTACCTGAAGTACTTATGTGATCTTTCACAAGATATTCTTAGGATACGTGTGGTAAAACAACAGCAAGCTCAAATCCCAACCGCTGCTCACCAATGTGAGAAGGTGGCCTGATATGCAGTGCTCACTATTCTAGTGATCACTATGTATCAGTCCAACAACCCTTATTGATGATTGGTTGTAAGTCAACCTTATAGACCAGTTATCCTAGTAGCGTGGATACGAGCAGTCTAAGGCTAAAGACTCGAGAGGGCGTGTTAAGCCAGCTGTTATACCATCACATATACCCCTTGAACACCAAGTGAAAGGACACCACACTAGTGTTATGAAAATAAACAGTGTATTTATTAGAATCACAACAGCCCTGTACTCTTACGAAAATACTTAAGTTAGCACAGTATATACAAATGCCCGAGGGGCACGGAAAACCATATACTCTGAAAGTGGAATGCGAAATTACTAGCAGGTAAGTACAGTACTAATAGGCTTTGGAATCGCTAGGGCTTGACTATAGAATCTTCAGATTACTTCTAGGAGGCCTAGGGGACTCGGGTGCAGAGTGTGCACTCTCACGCGTGATGCGGGACAAAGTCTATGGTAGCTAGATTTCACAAAGTTAGTGTTCTCGGGCGAACCCGACCTGGTAGGAGGAAAACGAAAGTGGATTCTGACCCTTGGATAGTGAGGCTATGCTGGGGCACCGAAATGCCGAAGTTACCTAGCCCAGGGGCTGCAGCTGCATAGGTCTCAAAAGACGTCGGGAATCCTCGTAGACGGACCAGGAGCCTGGAAGAAAGATGCTGGCAGGCGACCAGTGAAGAGAGTTCGAAGTGATCCAAGTCTGGATCTTGAAGATGGACGATACCTGAAAGCAGAGGGGACCAAGTTCGTGACTACTAGCCAGTAGTCAGGTGGCACCAGGAGGGCACCGGATGGTAGTCACCTCGACTAGGTGAGTGGGCGACGCTGGGCTCTGCTGATCTCACGGACCAGGAGGCGTTGTCGGCGACCAGGATGGAGGAGCGAGCTGTCCCACGATGGATGAAGCTGTCGGCGTCGCTGGACCCAGGATTGGGCAACAAAGCCTTGGCTAATTCAAGCCCACGCGGTGGACCTAAAATGGCGTCTTGAGTGGACCAGGAGGGTCCGGGGTGCTCCTCTTTTGGAAGGGAGCAAGGGCCAGTCTGGAGCAACCAGACCAGCAGCGGTGATGTCGTCGGGCGTCGTTAAGAAGGCCACAAGCCAGCGGGCTAGTAGCCAAACAACGCGGTGAGCAGCAAAAAGCAGAAGGGCCCCACGCAGATCGTGGAGATGCTGGGAGGCTGGACTTCGGTGCTGGAGCTGCTCAGGGTCGGGGCTTCTCGGACCCCAAAGCACTCACCAGAGGATCCCTCGGCGGTCGTGCTGGAAAGAAGTCGTGCAGTCTTGAAGATGGCCGGTCCCTCGAGGTCTCGTCGCACCCACGGTTCTCAGCTTTGCTGTAGAGGTGAGTAGAGGTTAGAGGTGCCATGGAAGCCGGTTCTCGTCGAGCTGGGCAGTCGGATTCCGGAGGAAGGACTTGCAGCAGACCGCAGTGTTCTTAAGTTGGTGCCCGCGGATGCAGGGTGACTACTCCTTAGTCACAAGGGAGAATCTTGAAGAAGAAATCTTGAAGTCCTTTCGTAGAAAGTCGTGTCTTGATTCCAAAGATGATCTTATTTAGAAGGGGGCCCGCTCCTAACTTTATACTTTTTGGTTGGTTGATTGCTTTATTTCGATATGCATATATCATAAAAGCGATACACAAGATTAAAACAGCATGTCGAAAAAAGTATGACTGTACAATAAGTAGAAAACATTAAAACACATTAGAACATCATAAATTAGTTAAAAGGAGATTAAATTGATATGGACAGTCTTCTAAGTCTAATCAACCAGGCCCATTTTAAAAACTTGGCAACGGCACAAACAATCGGGGGGGCTGTATTAGTTAATAGAATCCGAAGGGCGACAGAGTGCTGACGAGTACCCAATTCTCTGCAGATAGGACCAAGCCAACGTGATCTTGGTCGGCCGTAATCTGGGCATTCAAAAAGAAAATGTGGCACAGTCTCTGGTTTATCGGGACAGAGAGCACAGTATCGTGAAGAGGGCTGGGATTTATTCCACCTGGAACAAAGGTCGGCCAAGGGTAACAACCCCAGCCGGAATTTGATGTACAGGGACCGGTCCATGGCAATTGTTATTAGGTCCATGTATGGTTCGTAGGCAACAACATCTTTTATCAGCAGAAAAGCTGCGGTGGTTTTGCAGTGCTGCTGATTACTGATGCGCTTCACGCGGACCCACTCCCAGAACAGTTTTTTTAGGGTCTCCTTCGGGGGGGCGGAGTGACTATGCCAACAAGAGTCCAGGCCTAGGTCCCCTAAAAGGTGTTTGATGTTCTTCAGCCATTTGATTCTGTGCCAACCGTCGGCGTGCATCACCTCAGCAAGGCCGTCAGCGTAGGGTTTTAGCTCCGGTACCCTCCACAGACGGGCCCAAAGCAAGAGGGGTCGCAGGCGAGCCTGGTCCCCTATTGCTTTGCAGCCAGCATCCATGAGCACTGGGATAGTCGGACTGCTCGATGGTATGGCAAGGAGATCTTTAATGAATTTATTTTCCGCCTTGCACAGTGGATCCACTTTGTCCAGACCCCACAATTCAGCTCCATATAGTGACCCAGGGACCGCACGAGCTTTATATATATCAAGTAGGGGGGCAACACAGTGTTTAGTTGAGTTGTTAAACTCTTTGAGGATAGCCCCCCCCACCCTTTTGTGGGTCATTACCATTTTGTTGATATGGGCGGTCCAGTTCATCGCGTCGTTGAGTCGGATTCCCAAGTAATCAAATTCTGCCACTCTTTCTAGGGGTATAGAATTCAAAATAGGGGGGCGGCCAAGTTTGCGGGGCGGGTGCAAAACTAGGTACTTGGTCTTTTCCACATTGATGACAAGGCCCCTGGAGGTGCAAAAGTCCTGGAAGCGATTTAGTAATGTCTGGAGACCTTGGGGGGTTTTAGAGATGAGGAGGGTGTCGTCGGCGAACAGCAAGGTTGGAATTTTTACGCCTCCCAGGGTGGGAGCGTCTGCTGGTTCGCCGAGTAGATGGTCTACCACCCCATTGATATAGAGGGAAAATAAGGTGGGGGCCAGAACACAGCCCTGCCTTACTCCCCTCTCGACCCTGATCTTATCGGTCTTTTCCCCGTTCAACCCCCATCTAACCTGGGCATAGGTGTTTTTGTGCAGTTTGATGAGGAGGTTTAATAAATACGGGGGCATCCCTAGATCGTGTAGCACCCTCCAGAGTTCCTCCCTGGGAACCAGGTCAAAGGCAGTCTTTAGGTCAATAAAGGCCAAGTAGAGACTGCCTTTGCCTAGCTCCACCACCTTCCAATGTATTAACAGGAGCCTAAATACCTGTTCAATGGTACCGGTGCCTGAACGGAACCCGGCTTGCATGTCGGACAGGATGTGGTTTTCATCCACCCATTGCGAGATCCTCCCCAAAATCACTTTCCCCGCCAATTTCTGGGACGAATCTATTAGGCTTATAGGCCTATAGTTCCCCGGTAGGTCCCTACTGCCCTTCTTGTAAATGGGGACCACCTCAGCACCTCTCCAGGAGTCTGGCACTGTGCCACCCGCGACAATTGCATTGAGGAGTGTAGAAATTATTGCCCCCCACTCTTCCGGGTATGCTCGGATAATATCGCCTGGGAGGCCATCCGGGCCGGCTGCTTTAAGAGGGACCAGGGTTTTGATCGGTTTTGTAACATCCAAAACAGAAAAGGATTCCAGGTCTTGGGCCAGACTAGAGGGCGGGGGGTCAAAGGGGACATTAAGTGAGCCTTCGATGGCAGAGTAGAGTTTTTGGAAGTGGGAGAACCAAGTTTGGGCGTTGATGGTACAGGGCCTCGAGGTATCGTCAGGACGGTTCCTGATACCCACCAAATCCCAAAAACGTTTTGCGTCTTTCCCTCGACTGGCAGTCAGAAGGTCCTGCCAGAAGTTATCCTCCCACTCCATCTTGGCGTTTTTTTGGCAGAGTGCGTAGTGCCTCCTGGCCACCCTAGTCCTAGATGGTACTTTGGACTTTACTGCTTCAATGAGAAGTGACTTCGCCTCCCTACACTTCTGATTGAACCAGCCCAGTCTGCCTCGTGGGCTAGGTTTCCTTCTATTCGTGTTGGCTGGCACTACGAAGAGGTCGCTAATAGCCTGGGTTAAAATACAGAACCTCGAGGCCACCTCCGCCAACCCTTCCACCTGGTGGTCAAGGTTGGTTAGGGCTGAAGCAAGAAGCTGCCTAATGGCAGAGGTTTTCTCCTCTGAGAGTGCTAGCTTTGCCCACTTTAGCCGCCGGCCACAGTTGGCGACTACTGACAGGTCCGGGGGGGGGGTTACAGGAAGTTCTAGTCACAGGGCAGAATATCCACCTGTGAGACATGGTGAGAGAGAGAAGATTGTGATCACTCTCGACAGATGGTATAATCACCATGTCCTCCACCATGCTCCACAGGTGTATGTCAAGGAGGAAATAGTCAATCCGTGACGTGTGCCCTGGCCTATTGTAAGTGTGGGCCCCAGCTTTGTCCGACCTGGTTCTGCCGTTGGCAGCCCTCAGGCCAAACTCCATGGCTATCGAGTTAATCTGGAGGACCACTTCTGTCCACTTCAGTTCGAGGGACGGGATCCCCCACCTGGCATCGAGTTCCTCTTGATCAGATAAAATTTCAAGGTCCAAGGGCTCGAAAGTGCAGTTAAGATCGCCCCCCACCAGGGTGCAGGACCTATGGGGTGATAAGTGGAGCTGGGCTTCTAAGCAAGATATTACTGGGGATTCTCTACCCCCCTTTGTGCCTTGGGCGTAAATGTTAAAAATATTTAAAATAACTCGGCCTTGGGAGTTTTTCAACACTATGTTCAGGAGATCCGGGCATTTAGTGTCCCGCTCCACCACCCTGCAGTTGAGTTCTGAGGCCACCCAAATTAGGAGGCCACCCGAAGGGCGGCCCCTGCCGGTTGCACTAGGGGCTGCTGGCCGAAAGTGGGTGGAGTAACCTGCCTTATGCAGGGGCACCCCGCTCCAGGTTTCCTGGAACAGGCATATGGAGTATTGCTCCACCAGCGAGTTCCAGTCTGGGAGTGCTAGCTTCCTCTCGAGGCCCGCCACATTCCAGCTGAAAACCCTAAACGAGGGGTCCGTCACAGCTGCAATGCTACGGTTCTCGACGGGGGGCAACGTCGCCACAGCCCCCACAACAGGAAGGCCGGCCGGTAAGCCGGGAGGTTCCCTGATTTCCCCTTGCTCAGAAACATACTTGGCGGTAACCTGGCTTTGTAGTGCAGTCGAGAGGCAACAGGTTTTAAGGGAGGGGATAGGCTCAACAGCAGGACTTGGAACCTCAAGAACATCCCCGGGGACGTCAAGGAGTCAGCAGCCCCAGAAGCCCCAGTTCTGCATCACTGGCGCTGGGTAGAGCTGCTGTGCGAAGACTCCCGGGGAGGGGAGGCCGTGGGCGATGTTTAGAGGAGGGGGCCCGACAGGGCATAGTGGAGTGGTCGGGATCGTTCTTGGGTAAAAGAAGGATAGGTCGACAGCATCGACCCCCATTCCAGCCGTACGGCCTTGGGAGCATATTGCGTGGGCAGCTCTTATATCTTGAAAATTAACCACCACGCAATCGCCCTCAAAAAGTTTTTTCCCGTGGCCAATCCAACTCACCCTACGCACCCCAAGGATCAGGCCGTCTACACCCACTGGAAGAGGTCTATTAGTTTTCATCCAGTGGATGACTTTGTTTTTCAGCGCCTGGTGTGTTTCCTGTTGTGATTCTTTTAGGAGGGGGACTTTGGTGAGGACAACAACATAAGGGTGACATTCTGGTGGGAGATTTACCGGAGGGCACTTGCGTGGCGGAATATGCTCGGGGGCCACTAGGGGAGGATTTTTTGGCAAGGAGGGGGTTTTAGACAGAGGCCGATTTTTGGGAGGAGAGGTTGGTTTAGTAGCCCTAGCGGTAGGTGCTGCTCCGTTGGTTTTAACAGGCGCAGCAATTGCCGAATGGGCACTTGGGCCAGTCCCTTTCTTCTGTGGGATCTTTTGGGCAGGGTTTGGCATAAGTGCCGTTACTGCTGAGGGGGGAGTGCCATGTACCTGAGCTACGTGGGTGAGTTCACTAGTCGTCGGCCGCTTCGCACCAGCCACCGGGACAGGGGTAGGGGCTTTTCCTGAGGCCGGTGTTTTGGCCGGCAGAGACGACTGGACTCTAGTTGTTTGACCTGCTGGGACCTCCTTAACCACATTCCTATCTGGGATAAATTCAGAAGGTCTAGATTGGACTTTCAACAGGGTTTTCAAAGAGAAAAAGTTATCCCTAGTGGCCTGTTCAAAATTGTCGAGTCTAACCCCCAGGCTCCTGACTTGGTCAAGTAGCGGGTTAAACAAGGATTTTAGCAAATTCTCGAGAGACTCGAGGGAAGTAACCTGCTTTACTAGAGCCGGTGTGCCTGGTGGCAGAGGGGACGGTGTTGGGGGCTCTGCTGCATGCTGGGAGGGGCCTGCAGTCCTAAGGGGTTCCAGCTCCCCAGTGCCTTGGTGTGTAGTGCCCCTATTCAGCTTTGTCCTAGAACGCTTGTGGAGCATGGAATAGTTCCCCCTCCGAGTGTTGATTCCCCTTTTCCTTTTCCTATGGACCCGCGGAGATGGAGTCTGGGGAAGAGGTGACGTGTGGGGTGAGGGAACAGTGGGATCTGCAATAGGCCTGATGTCGGGAGGGCTGGCTGTGTATGAGGATGGGCCAGAAGCAATAGCCTCGATGCAGCGACTACCTGGAGAGGGAAGTGATATGAGGCTCTCTATCCTGTCTATTCCAGCCTCTAGCACTGCAATGTGGTGCTCATCAGGTTGGAGCAAGATGGCAGAGGGGATAGGCGGCGATAGAGCATGAGCCACAGTTCCCAAGGAGGAGCGCTTAGATGGAAGGAGGTCAAGTGAGAGGCGGCGTTCCGTCATTGCGATCTCCTTTTCAATGACGTTAGCCACCCGGGTGATGAATTTGTCCATTGTCCCGATCATCGTGGAACCCCCTAAAGCACTTGCTCCACCACCCCTCAAGGCTTTACCAGATCTGGTGGACATAGTGGATCCGAAGCCTGCAGATAGACTCGGGGGGGTAGAAGACGTGGAGGTCGATGAAAAGGGGGGGTGGCCCAGCCCAGCCTCTGACAGCCCCTGACTGCCACAGACTGCCCGCCCTTTGCTCGGGCTTCGCTCGGCGTCCCGCTCGGCGTCCCGCCAAGCGTCGAGGTGTTCAATATGAAGGGGCGTTGCAGGCGGGGGCGTGTCTGAATGTGGGCGCGTCCGCCTGTGCAGCTGGGGAAGCAGGGACTCCTGGTCTTCCGAGTCCCTGCTGAGCGCCGATCAGCTGGTCCTTCCAGGCGCCTCCCCGCACTTTCACCTCGCTTCCCGTCTCCCTCCTCCTTCAAGCCGCGAAGCGGCACCCGCGGAGCGGGTGCGGCGAGAGGCAGCGGCAACACAGGTGAGCCCGAGTAGAGAGTAGAGAGTCAGACCCAAGGCACAGGGTCCAGCAACAACCTCCGCAGCGTCCAGGAGTATCCCGCTGGAATGAGGGAACACGCGCCCTTTCTCCTGGTCAGGCGGGGGCGTGTCTGAATGTGGGCGCGTCCGCCTGTGCAGCTGGGGAAGCAGGGACTCCTGGTCTTCCGAGTCCCTGCTGAGCGCCGATCAGCTGGTCCTTCCAGGCGCCTCCCCGCACTTTCACCTCGCTTCGCGTCTCCCTCCTCCTTCAAGCCGCGAAGCGGCACCCGCGGAGCGGGTGCGGCGAGAGGCAGCGGCAACACAGGTGAGCCCGAGTAGAGAGTAGAGAGTCAGACCCAAGGCACAGGGTCCAGCAACAACCTCCGCAGCGTCCAGGAGTATCCCGCTGGAATGAGGGAACACGCGCCCTTTCTCCTGGTCAGGCGGGGGCGTGTCTGAATGTGGGCGCGTCCGCCTGTGCAGCTGGGGAAGCAGGGACTCCTGGTCTTCCGAGTCCCTGCTGAGCGCCGATCAGCTGGTCCTTCCAGGCGCCTCCCCGCACTTTCACCTCGCTTCGCGTCTCCCTCCTCCTTCAAGCCGCGAAGCGGCACCCGCGGAGCGGGTGCGGCGAGAGGCAGCGGCAACACAGGTGAGCCCGAGTAGAGAGTAGAGAGTCAGACCCAAGGCACAGGGTCCAGCAACAACCTCCGCAGCGTCCAGGAGTATCCCGCTGGAATGAGGGAACACGCGCCCTTTCTCCTGGTCAGGCGGGGGCGTGTCTGAATGTGGGCGCGTCCGCCTGTGCAGCTGGGGAAGCAGGGACTCCTGGTCTTCCGAGTCCCTGCTGAGCGCCGATCAGCTGGTCCTTCCAGGCGCCTCCCCGCACTTTCACCTCGCTTCGCGTCTCCCTCCTCCTTCAAGCCGCGAAGCGGCACCCGCGGAGCGGGTGCGGCGAGAGGCAGCGGCAACACAGGTGAGCCCGAGTAGAGAGTAGAGAGTCAGACCCAAGGCACAGGGTCCAGCAACAACCTCCGCAGCGTCCAGGAGTAACTTTATACTAGCGTCCAGGAGTAACTTTATACTAGGAAAAGGGGCTGACCCGGTGACTAGGTCCTGCCTATGGGTGGGACTAGGAAGGGGGGTGGTTACACCCCTCTCCCATGCCGGACTTTCCCCAGGCCAGGGGCTGGTGAGCCCCTGGAACTGGTTCTAGCCAGCCTATGCGTAGTGAGCACCGGGGTGCCACTCTGCAGTCACCTTCCTGTAAAGCCCTGCCTACCCAGGATACACAAAACCCTGTCTGGGATGGTGCTAGCACCGCCCCTGACAGGAAACCCTTTGTCCAAGCTCCCCTCGCTGGAAGGACTCCCAGCTGCAGAGGGTCAGACTTGTGTCTGTGGTAGCAGCATCCATTTTGTGATGCTGAGGCTTGAGTTAACTTTAACCGGGGTTCAGGGTTACATACATGTCGTGTCCCTCTAGAAGGGTGGAATGCTAACCCCGTCGCCAGAATTGGCGAGGGGTTAGTATTCCAATTCATATGACACCTTACTCGACATGTTTTGATAAAGCAATACCAGAGTTGGCATATAACCGCGAGGATTATAATGCACCTAAGAGTATATGGTATGCGTTATCATGGAACAGCTATTAGGACTTGGGTCCGCAAGCTGCAAACGGGCTCAGCTCATGCCAGAGCACCATCTCACATGATTCCAAGCACTCTGCCTTCAGGATTGTTAAGGCCTGCCATAGGAGTGACTTACAGGAATACATGTGTCCATTTTAGGGTTGGATATAGGAATACTATATCTACAGCAAAGGGTGATTACACGACTTTGCCCCAGCTGTCATGCAGCCAGTTGTGTCAGATTTAGGAGGCCAGCCAGGGGTGGCATAATACATGCTTCAGCCCCTGGTAGGCCCTGGGTACACCTATGCCCTGAGTTACAGGGTCTGATAAGGTGGCCCAGTACCAATTGGAAATGCACCTAGGGTACATGGAATCCATTTTACAGAGAGAGCAGTAGGCCTGGGGTCCTGATTGGCAGGGTCCCAGGCCAACTATGTCGAAAACCAGCTAAAACACAGGGCAAAAAGTTGGGGGCAACCATAGTCAGGAGGTACCTTCCTACTCCATGTGTATATCAAATGCTTGTACATGTAGAATGGGTCTGTGATATATGTGGTAGTATGACAGTGATATGGGCAGTAGGATGACTGTGTGCACATGAGTCTGAGTGGACGATGACTGTGTGCGTGTGGGGCATGTGTGTGTGTGTGTTCGTGTGTGCGTCCGACTACTAAAGCCAGAGGATGCCCATGGTTAGCATGGCACAGCTAGAGGTGGATTGCCTTCATTCGTATGGCTGGAGGTTGGAGAGTCAGATACTGAATTGAGGAGGATGGAGTCAGGGTTACCTTTAACAATACCACAAAGATGTTTTTAGCAAGAGGCTGCTGCTTAGATCTTTCTGCGCTCCACCGCTTGGCAGGTGGCAGGGGTAATGAGTGGCACTTCAGTTTCTGTTGTTTAAGGTGTGAAGTGTCCAGGTCATTCCTGCCCCACTTTGCTGCCACAATAAAGCTGATAACAGTGCTCCCTGCTTGAGGAGTATGGATCACACAAATGTTATTCCTGGAGAGGACTCTGAGAAGGATACTTGAATAGAGAACAACCCAAACCAGTTCTGCACTTTAAGATAGTGGATCTTCCGGAAAATGTGTATAAAAGTAGAGTCCAAACTAACCCACGTTGTCCCAGCCCTAAGGTAATGGAGACGAATAAAGTAGCACTCTGAAGAGTACTGGAGGAGTTGCTGTGTAGCCAGGACTAGTGTGTTTCTGATAGCCACTCTACCAGATGTGAGGGGACATGACCTAGACTGCATTTGCTGCTAGAGGATCCGAGGTTCTTTCTACCTAGTGCCTAGAACCCACCTGTTTGCTGAGATTGGAAAGGAGTGTTCCTGGGCCTATTGAACGGATGCCCAGCCTGTTCCTAGCACGAGGAGCCCCCTGAAAAGGAGAGCTGCATTTGAAAGCAAAGTCAGGAGTAATTCTTTACATGAGTGGCTACTTAATAGCTTGATTGGGTCTCCTGGACCCTCTGCATGGTTCTTGTTGAGAACTGCTCCTAATACTTCACCAAATTGAGTGCAGCTGTCCATTGACAGGTGATGTGGGCTGTAGCTTGTGATCCCAATGCCAGAAGGAAAACGCACCACCGCTGAATGGAGCTGAGTGTAGCACAGTCAGCCTGGGAGGCTGCAACTGATGGATAATTTGTGCTGTGACTCCCAGACCTGCTTGCTGTGATGGGCCGACAATGGTGACGCACTGGTGCTGAGTGGAGCTGAGTAGACCTGAGAGGCCTCCACTACTGCTGAAGTTCTGCTGTGACCCCTGACCTGCCATGCTGCAATCCTCCACACAAAAGTTGACCCTTGGGCTTTAAACAAATATTTGCAAAGATATATATACATAAAGAAACATCATTCAATTGTGAGTCATATAATCCCATACATACTGATAAATAAAAGAAGAAAAAACATTGAGAGCAATTTACCTATCAAAAACAAAATTCATCTATTATCTATCAACCTAAACACCCTACCCTCAACCCCACTGATTTATCCCTCAGCTATGTAAAGCAGTTGACACAACCTATACCTATAAAGTACATATAAAGTAACACATAAGAATAAGGAAACAAAAACACGAAAAGAAAAAAAATATTAAATGGGCAGAATCCTGTACTTGCTTGAAAATATATTATTAACAACAATCCTTTCACACCTATGATGATTAAAAATATTGACGTTTCATTCCCAAATAGATGCCTGTCATGACAAACATTAGGAATTGGTGATGGATATGAACACTCCAAAGGAAATAGAGTGCAAACATGTTTGGTCAAGGAGCAGATTGGACACTTGGATTTGTTTCTATTTGCTGTATTTTTTAGATTTGTGGATGCAAAGCTGAAAATTAAACATTTTGCATTGGTTCATGATCCGTTTTAAAGCCCAGTGCAAGTCATGGAATGCAACGTTTAATGAGAGCAGTAGTGGAAAGTTTTGAAACAATGATAACTGTAGGGGCGATATAATCTTAGCCTTGATATCCATCTGATTAGCATTACGTTTGGATCGAATATTATTTTAACCTATTTGTTAGAAGCACCCTATTACTAGGGAGTGTATAATCCATGGAGTCAGTTTTACTACTCTACCTCCAACCAAAGCAACAGTTGAGAAATCATTGGACTTTGGAGAGGCCAGATTTACTATTCCCACTGCAATCCAAACAACAATAGGAAATTCTTGGACTTTGCGGGAGTGGGGTGGTATGTGGAGGTTGGTCTACTATTGCAGCTCAATCCTAAGCAATAGTAGGGAAAGTGTTGAAAAATAATATAGTAATTGTTATAATATATATTTTAAAAATCACTCCACTAATAATAAAAAAAACTTTAAAAAGTAACATTTTTGTTTAAAAAAACCTAATTTCTATAAAAAAACAAAAACTGTTCTAAATTACTTACAGAAATCTACAAACAAGGCTTAGAATCACATTACACCCAAATCTTTTATTCCATTCTTCCAGGACACAAATAACACCAATCTCTGCTGTGTGCTGCAGAGGGCTCTAGGTCTTCAATGTCCACTGTTCACTTATGACCGAGCGAACAGGAGGAGTTTTCTTGCGCTAGAAAGAGTGCTCTGACACCCCTTGCATGGACGCCACTTGCTGCAGCTGGAGCGGCTCCTCCACTGAAGCGGAAGAGCCGAGTGTCACCCCACTGAACAAATGCCCCCAGTGCTGACAAATAAAATGGTATTAAAGTTTATTACCATTTTATTTTTCAGCTATCCATCCTGAACCGGGTGTCAGGACTGGGCGGGGCAACTGCTGCTGCGTGGCAGCAGGGAGCTGTGCACTTATGTTTAAAGTGTGCATGTCCCTTTGGCCAGCCAGACATGGGCAATTTAAACTTCTCTAACCCAGCTGAGTTAGAGAAAAGCACAGGCCTCCAGCGCTCTTAAAAGCACTGAGAGAGGCCACTCCCTCCAATCCTGATACTTCTCTTTTGTAGTGAGAGCAGCACCAGGATTTGGTAGTGCAGTTTCCTGGGTCCTGGAACTTCGAGGAGGACGTTGTGCAGCAAACCAGAAAGGTGAGTGCGATTTTTAAATGTTTTGTTTTAATACCACCCGCCCCACCACTCTAAATACTTGCCAGCCACCACTGTGCTGCAGAGGTCTTTAGGACTTCAAGGTCCAGCATTCCCTATTGACTGGGGGCAGAGGAGGAGTTTTCTTGCTTTACAAAGAGCACCCTGACACCCACAGCATGGGGACTTCAGGGCTCAGCAATCTCTGTTGACTGGGGGCAGAGGAGGAGTTTTCTTGCTTTACCAAGAGCACCCTGACCACAGCATGGGATACTGCTTGCAGCAGAGGGCTTTAGGACTTCAGGGCTCAGCAATCTCTGTTGACTGGGGGTAGAAGAGGAGTTTTCCTGTATGGGGCTTACCAGGGCCATTCCAAAAGGGGGCCTGCTATCGACTGGAAGAGGGTGAGCTGGGCAACACCCCTTTATCCAGATTTTTGCATCTATCACTGTACTTAAAATGCGCAAAAGATAGGTAGTAAGTAATATTAATCCCTGTTCCAAAAAGCACAACCTCTGACAGTATTTCAGAGTGTGCAGCACATGTAATAAGAAAATAAATTGTGCTCACGAGAGAAGATGATCACTTGAAGGATTGGGCTCTTGGATCCTGCCTGTGACTCTGAGTCTGAACACAGGAGCTCAAGAGGATAGTATCATAAGAAGCCCAAACCAACCTAGCATAGAGGTCTCATTGCCTTGTGATCTACTCCAGTCTTAAAGTCTGCTGAACCGATTATTAAAAGTACAAGGAGTAGCCTTCGTGCACCGACGGGGGAGACCTGGTTTGTGGCGTCATCTGGTCTAATGTTGACTGAGCCTAATGCACAGATAGTTTTTATGGACGATTGTTGTAATAGATTTAGAGTGCTACTAAAATCCCAACTACCATTTTAGATCAACTAGACTGAATTTAATTAAAGCTTGCGGTACTACGACTACTAAAACTTTCGAACAGCAATTGTTTCCCCAGCAATACGCTCTGTCTCTGGGGAAGCGACCCTTGACCTTGCCAGGTAGGTCCCTCCCCCACCACACAGCTCCGCCTGTATTGTCTTGCCCACTGCTGCTGCTGATACGTTCGCCGCTCTGCTTGCTGTCTCTGTGCCCTTGCCGGCTGACCCCCTCGCTGCCCCCGGTCTTCTGTGCCGGTCTTCTTCTGCTTGTTGCCCTTTTTTTTGCCTTCTGTACCCCCCTTGTGCCCCTGATTCTGTGACCTTTTTGCCTTCTGTTCCCCCGTGTGCCCATGATTCTACGCTCATTTTGCCTTCTGTGCCCCCGTTTCTGTGACCATTTCGCCTTCTGTACCCCTCGTTTGCCCCTGATCTTGCGCTCATTTTGCCTTCTGTGCCCCTGATTCTGTGCCCAGTTGCCCCCGGTTCCTGCCGCTGCGTCCCCTGCGGCCCCGCACCCTCACTGACCATTTGCTGCCCCTGCCTCCCGACTCCCAGCTGCCCCTCCCTCCCACCTCCCCATATATGGTGGCCGCTGCGCTACCGCGCAGCGGGCGCACCTAAGGCAAGCCCATCTGCACCCGCCCGTGCCTGGCCCACGCCCAGTGCCAGAACCCCTGGTCCTCGCGCCCCCCCACGATGACCGCCGCCGCTACGATGCCAGCACACTCCACGCTCTCATCCCCGGACGGACCCACAGCTGCCTCAAGGCCGCCCCGAAAGTCACTCATGGTCCCTTCACCTGCCGGAACTGCAGCTACACCAACCTCCGAGCCGCCAAAGCACCCGCCAAGAAGGACCTCAACCACCTCCGATGCATCCTACTGAACACCCGCTCTGCACGCAAACACACCGCCGAGCTCTGGGACCTGCTCAACAAATCATCACTGGACATCGCCTTCCTGACAGAGACCTGGATGAATGACTCCTCCGCACCCGACATCGCCATAGCCATCCCAGACGGCTATAAGATCACCCGCAGAGACCGCACCAGCGGAGTAGGAGGAGGAATCACCATTGTCCACAAGAACTCCATCAAGGTCTCGATCAGCACCGACGACACTCTCTGCACCACCAAACACATGCACTTCCTGATCCACACGGACCCCAACACCACCCTTAGAGCCACCCTCGTCTACAGACCCCCTGGACCCTGACCCCAATTGAAAGACTTCATCAACACGCACGCCCTGACCTCCACCGACTACGTCCTCCTCGGAGACCTGAACTTTCACCTGGAGAACAACAACGACAGCAACTCCACCACCCTGATCGACAACCTTGCCAACATCAGACTGAGACAGCTCGTCACAACGCCGACCCATTCCGCCTACCACACGCTAGACCCCATCTTCTCCTCAAGCTCCCACGTCTCCGTCAGCCACACCACCGAACTTCTCTGGACCGACCACCGCTGCATCCACTTCACCTTCCAGAAACCCAACACACACCACCGCAACCACTCTCAGCCCACCCACCGACCCCTCCAATGCCGACGACGCTGCCCACAACCTCAGACAATGCATAGATGACTGCGCCAACACCCTCAACTGGCTGAAAAACCCCACCTACAGAGACACCAGCAAGAGAGCCAGCTGGTTCACCCCGGAACTCCTAGAGAATAAATGGCACAGTGAAAAGACACCGGACAGCCATGCAGCCCACAAAGACGCCATCCGCAACCACTGTCACCTCATCAGGTCTGTCAAGAGGATCTCCTTCAAAGACTGCCTCGACAATAACGCACACAACAGCAAGGAGCTCTTCAACATCGTGAAGGAACTCTCCAACACAACGACATCCCGCCGTCACAAATCCTGTGCGATTCCCTCACCACCTTCTTCCACCGCAAGATCGCCGACATCCACAACAGCTTCAACACCCAGACAGCCCCAACAGACACCAACACACCAGACTCGCCGCACACCATCGACCATGACCCCTTTCCAGCGGGGACCAACGTGAACATCGATGACACCATCAAGGCCATGAGCACAATCCACTTAGGCTCCCCGTCAGACCCTTTCCAGCACCACGTCTTCAACAAAGCCAGCAGCTCCATTGCACCACACCTGCGTAACGTCATCAATCTCTCCTTCAAGACCGCGACCTTCCCGGAGAGCTGGAAACACGCCGAGATCAATGCCCTACTCAAAAAACCCAAGACGGACTCGAGAGACCTCAAGAACTTACGGCCCTTCTCCCCGGGACCGCATCTGCTGGGGAGGCAGTGAATAGGTATAGCCAAGCGTTTTCACCTACAAGGAACAGTGTGTCCACAAGGTGAAATCGCACCCCCTGAGAGACCATGAAGTGCTATTTAGCACGGTACCAAAACCTGAAATAAGTACAAACGTATGTATTTCTAGTATGAACGCATGCTTTTAGTAATAAGAGTGTTTTTTACTTAATCACTCCCTATTTGGGGACATAGGAGTGGCAAATACAGGGCTGGTGCCTGTATGGTCCTGAAGAAATGCTAGGGGGAGCATGAAACACGTTGACCGCTCACTGAACCAATCCTTATTATAGGTTGGATAACAGTGATACACACACCACTTTTAATATACCTGTCTAGGAGCATAATAAATCTGTTGAGGCCCACTAGCACGGTATTTTTAACTCACCTACACCCACTCTACCACTTGTCTGCACAACACATAGTTTTTCACAAAAAAGTGCTCCTACGTAGTTCGTGAGTCGTAGCACGCCCCTTTTCGTAGAGAACAGGGATGGCCCCAATGATGAAGCATGTCACCGTGGGGCAACCCCGGTGAGTGAGGGGACACTAGAAAGAACATTTTCTTTCTTGCAAGGTTTCACTGATCATTGAGGTCAGTTTCCACAACATGAGCTAGGTCTTGGAACCCAGTAATCTGGAATCCTACTTGTGCGTCAAGACTTTGGAGGGTGACCTAGTCTCTTAATCCTCCTTCTCCCCCTGGTTTATACCTCTATTTGCCAATAACCACCCACACTTGTCCCCCCATGTAGAAAGTGTGCCAGAGTCAGAGCGCAGCATATTCTGCATGATCTATATCCAGAGCCGCTAGCTGGCCACGAGCAGCCGACAACTGCCCCCAGACCCTGGGGGCTCCCGTCCTTTGATGAATGCTTTCCAGTTCCTGGACCCGTAGGGCGAGGCCATTTCTCTTTTCCTTCCTTAGTCTATTATCTGCTACTGAGATCACTATGAAAACGCCGTGGAGCACTAATGTAAGCACCCCCATATGTTGGAAATACTAGTCTCAGGGATGTCATTATGGGAAAGATAATCCCCTCATGGCTTGTTTCACTTGGTCCACCACCTCCTTGCGCTGGAGGAGCATGTCTCTCAGTCTCCATTGTCTGCTGTGCAGCTTCAGGGGTGGGAGAGCCATTACCGTCACCACGCCTGCGTGGTCCGAGAGGGCAGCTGGGAGTATTTGCGTGTTAGACGTTAACGAATAGAGTTCCCTGGTGCCCAAGAAGTAATCATATCTGGCGTACGTTTTATGGGCATTGGAATAGTAGAAATATTCCTTGTCATGTGGGTGGGAAGCCCTCCAGAAATCAACGAGGAATAATTCTTGCAGCCGGGAAAGCCCAGCTTTCGACAGTGTCTCTACTTGCCCGTATCGTTGAGCTGACCTGTCCATATCGTTATCAAAAATCAGGTTGAGGTCGCCCCCCAAGAGAAGGTGTCTTTCATCAGTTGATAGGGCATCCTTAATTGCATTATGTAAAAAGCTCTCCTGCATTATGAGCATAAATCGTGCCTACCACTAACCCCGGCTTCCAAGTGAGCAGCCTGCCTCTAATCTCTGCTTCTTTCTGGGCCACTTTGACTCGGAAGGCCCGTGAGACCAAAATGGCCTACCCTAGTCCCTGGTAAGTAAATGAGTTTATTGTAGCAGACAAATATCTGCTTGTATCTGCTCAAGGAACGAGAGCACAGCCCGGCGTTTAATCAGGTTATTGAGGCTCTCACGTTAAGTGCGAGGATCTTAAGGTTAGAGGACTGCACACTCAACGACATTGCGTAACCTCTCAAGGGGTATGTTCTGTCTCAGGCGTGCGCGTTGCTCAATGCCTCTCATTCCAGTGTCCCTGTGCATGTGTGTGGTGTGTCGAGTGATAGAAGAGCAAGATGGATGGAGAATCCCCATCTTTAATCCAATATAATCTGTAAAACATACAAACCAAACATTCAAACAGTAACGTAACACAAGTATAAACGAGTTTACCCAACGTGAAGACTGGAAGTAGTCTAATGTCCCTTCAGGGCCATCCGTAAAAGTGAGTGGGGACCATATTGTTGTAGGGTTCGATAGGTCGCACACCACTCCACCAACCAGCGGGTAACCCCAGGAGCATCACGGTAAATGCATTTTCTTTAAGCGAGTGCGCTTTTCAAAAGTTCCGAAGTATAAATGCAAAGTTGCAGGCCAACTCTGGACACCGGTGTTTCAGGATTATTGTCCTTCATCAGCAGAGTGTAGGTAGATTTTCAGGGGTTTGCTGTGCAGGCTGCCTAAGTGTCCTCAGGTTCAGTACCTCTCAGGGCGCGTGGGTGCGTAACCTGAGCTCGTCAGCTCAAAGGCTCGAGGGAGCCATATTTAAGTAGGGTTCGATAGGTCGCACACCACTCCACCAACCAGCGGGTAACCCCAGGAGCATCTCAGTAAATGCAGTTTCTTTAAGCGAGTGCGCTTTTCAAAAGTTCCGAAGTATAAATGCAAAGTTGCAGGCCAACTCTGGACACCGGTGTTTCAGGATTATTGTCCTTCATCAGCAGAGTGTAGGTAGATTTTCAGGGGTTTGCTGTGCAGGCTGCCAAAGTGTCATCAGGTTCAGTACCTCTCAGGGCACGTTGGTGCGTAACCTGAGCTCGTCAGCTCAAAGGCTCGAGGGAGCCATAGTTAAGTAGGGTTCGATAGGTCACACACCACTCCACCAACCAGCGGGTAACCCCAGCAGCATCACGGTAAATGCAGTTTCTTTGAGCGAGTGCGCTTTTCAAAAGTTCCGAAGTATAAATGCAAAGTTGCAGGCCAACTCTGGACACCGGTGTTTCAGGATTACTGTCCTTCATCAGCAGAGTGTAGGTAGATTTTCAGGGGTTTGCTGTGCAGGCTGCCAAAGTGTCATCAGGTTCAGTACCTCTCAGGGAGCGTGGGTGCGTAACCTGAGCTCGTCAGCTCAAAGGCTCGAGGGAGCCATATTTAAGTAGGGTTCGATAGGTCGCACACCACTCCACCAACCAGCGGGTAACCCCAGGAGCATCTCAGTAAATGCAGTTTCTTTAAGCGAGTGCGCTTTTCAAAAGTTCCGAAGTATAAATGCAAAGTTGCAGGCCAACTCTGGACACCGGTGTTTCAGGATTATTGTCCTTCATCAGCAGAGTGTAGGTAGATTTTCAGGGGTTTGCTGTGCAGGCTGCCAAAGTGTCATCAGGTTCAGTACCTCTCAGGGCACGTTGGTGCGTAACCTGAGCTCGTCAGCTCAAAGGCTCGAGGGAGCCATAGTTAAGTAGGGTTCGATAGGTCACACACCACTCCACCAACCAGCGGGTAACTCCAGCAGCATCACGGTAAATGCAGTTTCTTTGAGCGAGTGCGCTTTTCAAAAGTTCCGAAGTATAAATGCAAAGTTGCAGGCCAACTCTGGACACCGGTGTTTCAGGATTACTGTCCTTCATCAGCAGAGTGTAGGTAGATTTTCAGGGGTTTGCTGTGCAGGCTGCCAAAGTGTCATCAGGTTCAGTACCTCTCAGGGAGCGTGGGTGCGTAACCTGAGGTCGTCAGCTGGTATGCAATGGTTACCACGCATTTTTTACAACGCGGTACCGTTAGCACGCTACTTTTACCACACAGGTCACTACAACGAAATGCGCTGGGGGGCGCTCCAGGATAGTAAATACTTTAATTTACTATCCAACTCCTTTCCCTAGAGTCCACGGGGACTGGAGTTGGAATAGTAAATTAAATAATTTACTATCCAGCGCCCCTCCACGCAAGTCGTTGTAACGACTTGCGTGGTAAAAGTAGCATTGTAACGGTACGCGTTGTAATAGTACGCGTGGTACCGTCATACATCCCGTCAGCTCAAAGGCTCGAGGGAGCCATATTTAAGTAGGGTTCGATAGGTCGCACACCACTCCACCAACCAGCGGGTAACCCCAGGAGCATCACGGTAAATGCAGTTTCTTTAAGCGAGTGCGCTTTTCAAAAGTTCCGAAGTATAAATGCAAAGTTGCAGGCCAACTCTGGACACTGGTGTTTCAGGATTATTGTCTTTCATCAGCAGAGTGTAGGTAGATTTTCAGGGGTTTGCTGTGCAGGCTGCCAAAGTGTCATCAGGTTCAGTACCTCTCAGGGCGCGTGGGTGCGTAACCTGAGCTCGTCAGCTCAAAGGCTTGAGGGAGCCATATTTAAGTAGGGTTCGATAGGTCGCACACCACTCCACCAACCAGCGGGTAACCCCAGGAGCATCACGGTAAATGCAGTTTCTTTAAGCGAGTGCGCTTTTCAAAAGTTCCGAACTATAAATGCAAAGTTGCAGGCCAACTCTGGACACCGGTGTTTCAGGATTATTGTCCTTCATCAGCAGAGTGTAGTGTAGGTAGATTTTCAGGGGTGTGCTGTGCAGGCTGCCAAAGTGTCATCAGGTTCAGTACCTCTCAGGGCGCGTGGGTGCGTAACCTGAGCTCGTCAGCTCAAAGGCTTGGGGGAGCCATATTTAAGTAGGGTTCGATAGGTCGCACACCACTCCACCAACCAGCGGGTAGCCCCAGTAGCATCACGGTAAATGCAGTTTCTTTAAGCGAGTGCGCTTTTCAAAAGTTCCGAAGTATAAATGCAAAGTTGCAGGCCAACTCTGGACACCGGTGTTTCAGGATTATTGTCCTTCATCAGCAGAGTGTAGGTAGATTTTCAGGGGTTTGCTTTGCAGGCTGCCAAAGTGTCATCAGGTTCAGTACCTCTCAGGGCGCGTGGGTGCGTAACCTGAGCTCGTCAGCTCAAAGGCTCGAGCGAGCCATATTTAAGTAGGGTTCGCTAGGTCGCACACCACTCCACCAACCAGCGGGTAACCCCAGGAGCATCACGGTAAATGCAGTTTCTTTAAGCGAGTGCGCTTTTCAAAAGTTCCGAAGTATAAATGCAAAGTTACAGGCCAACTCTGGACACCGGTGTTTCAGGATTATTGTCCTTCATCAGCAGAGTGTAGGTAGATTTTCAGGGGTTTGCTGTGCAGGCTGCCAAAGTGTCATCAGGTTCAGTACCTCTCAGGGCACGTTGGTGCGTAACCTGAGCTCGTCAGCTCAAAGGCTCGAGGGAGCCATATTTAAGTAGGGTTCGATAGGTCGCACACCACTCCACCAACCAGCGGGTAACCCCAGGAGCATCACAGTAAATGCAGTTTCTTTAAGTGAGTGCGCTTTTCAAAAGTTCCGAAGTATAAATGCAAAGTTGCAGGCCAACTCTGGACACCGGTGTTTCAGGATTATTGTCCTTCATCAGCAGAGTGTAGGTAGATTTTCAGGGGTTTGCTGTGCAGGCTGCCAAAGTGTCATCAGGTTCAGTACCTCTCAGGGCGCGTGGGTGCGTAACCTGAGCTCGTCAGCTCAAAGGCTCGAGGGAGCCATATTTAAGTAGGGTTCGATAGGTCGCACACCACTCCACCAACCAGCGGGTAACCCCAGGAGCATCACAGTAAATGCAGTTTCTTTAAGCGAGTGCGCTTTTCAAAGTTCCGAAGTATAAATGCAAAGTTGCAGGCCAACTCTGGACACCGGTGTTTCAAGATTATTGTCCTTCATCAGCAGAGTGTAGGTAGATTTTCAGGGGTTTGCTGTGCAGGCTGCCAACGTGTCATTAGGTTCAGTACCTCTCAGGGCGCGTGGGTGCGTAACCTGAGCTCGTCAGCTCAAAGGCTCGAGGGAGCCATATTTTAGGTTAGAGGACTGCACACTCAACGACATTGCGTAACCTCTCAAGCGGTATGTTCCGTCTCAGGCGTGCGCGTTGCTCAATGCCTCTCATTCCAGTGTCCCTGTGCATGTGTGTGGTGTGTCGAGTGATAGAAGAGCAAGATGGATGGAGAATCCCCATCTTTAATCCAATATAATCTGTAAGACATAAAAACCAAACATTCAAACAGCAACGTAACACAAGTATAAACGAGTTTACCCAGCGTGAAGACTGGAAGTAATCTAATGTCCCTACAGGGCCATCCGGAAAAGTGAGTGGGGACCATATTGTTACCAAGTTCTCGCCCCCCTCCCCACAACCCACCTCATAGAGGACCCCAGAGGGACCCAGGAGTGATCAGTTGCCATCGGCCTCTGCCAAAGTAGAGGGGATGGTTTCCAGTGCCTCTTGCTGGCCTCTCGCAATTTCAGTTGAGTCAGGCTTAGTTACATTATGGCGTCTTCCCTGTCGACGCCAGTGAGGCAGTTGCTCCCCAATGGGCGGGGATCCGTTGTCGTCTGCCTCCTGTTCGCTGTGTGGCTCCAATCCCAGCAGGCGGCATGCCTCCCGCAGGGACCTCAACTGTCAAAGCTTCCCCTCCCAGCTGAAGATTATTGTAAAAGGGTGACCCCAGGAGTAGGCTATGTTCTGCCTCCTCGAGGGGAGGTGGGAGGTGGGAGGTGACAGGACCGAAGTCTTCGCGTTTTTGCAGCATTAACCCAGATAAATCCTGGAAGATGGCGGGGGTATGACCACGGAAGCTCAGGGGATGCATCGTTCGTGCTTTGCATATGATTTCCTATTTCGTTTGGAAGTCGTGTATGCATACTAAGATGTCTGCTGGGGGAATTTTGTCAAAGCGCGGGGCTCCCACTGTGTGTGCTCTATATATCTTGAGAGCAGTCTCCTGAGTGTTGCCCAAAATATAATTGAAAAGGTCTTTGACAAAGCCAAATATGTCCCCCCCCACCCTTCGGCCTTTGCTGCAACTTCCCTGATACAGCCGTTGTGCCTCCGAGAGCGTTTCTCGAGATCTTCCAGGTGGGCCTGCAAATCGACATTTTGCTCCTGGAGGCGTATAATCTCCTGTCTCATGGACTCTGCCTCTCCTTCCCGTGCATCGTCTCTATGTTTCAGCTCCGCCACCCTATCACCGGGAATGTCAGTGTCCCGCCTGATCTCTTTGATTGTGGAGGTCAGGTCTTTTTTGATTGCTGTATGTCCTCTTTAAGCGCTGAGAAAAGGGACTCCAGAAAGGCTCGAGTCACCGGCTTTTCTGCTGCGGCGGCCGACAGGGCAGGATGTGGACCCTCGGCTGCTGGTTGTTCCAACAAATCACGGCTCCCTGGTTTTGTGAGCATGTCCTTAAGAGTGCGATCTTTCTTCCCTCGCCTCGCAGCCATCACTTCTAGCTCCCGGCCTACCCCGGCCTGAGGGGCCCCGCCGGCCTGCCGTCTGTCAGCGACTTCTCCCACCCAGGCGGGCCTACACTCGCTATAGCGACTCTCTATCGGGGCTGTGGCGGGGTTACCTCTTCATCAAGGCTCCGACCGTCGGATGCCTGGTCGCGCCTCTCGTGCTGCTGCGCTATGGAGTTGGGTCACTGTGCTCAAGTGCTCTTCAGATGCGGGCCCCTGCCGCTAAAACCTGTTGCTGCTCCGAACGAGCCCCAGGTTTCCAGCCCCAGCCTCCGACCTGTGGCGCAACACCGCCCCGATGAGTGCGGGTTCCTCGCTGCCGACCCTGCTTGCTTCCACTAGGCCACTCCTGGTGTATTTTGGTCTAGCCTTTCACTATGCTCCTGCGTGCACTGGGGCCCTCAAGTCTGCAGTTCTCCCCCGTGCCTCTCTTGCTATTGTGGCTCAGACCGTGTCTCCGATGTTGAGCAGCTCTGCCTGTGTGTCTGGGAAATCCTGCGACCGGTCCAGGCCTGTCACTCAGTCTCGCAACCCAAGTGTGCTGTGGAAGGGAGGCCTTGGCCGGGTGTGCACCTGCCCCCGAGTCCCGGCTCACCTGCCGCGGGACCCGACAACCTCCAGGGGCCACGCAGGTGGTCGCTCACCTTAGTACCAGAGCGCTCCGAAGTCTGCTATTCCAAAATGGTGGGTGGGCCCTCCAGGACCGGGCTGCTGCCTCTGCTCCTCAATTGCGAGCGTGTTCCTCTGTGCCCGGCGCCGCTCGCCGCTTGCGCTCAGCTGTGGGTGCCCGCTGCAAGACAGTGTGGCCCCACGTCCGCAGTATGCCGCTCTCAGCCGCGATGTCAGTCCTGGAATCACTTCAACTCCTACCTCGGCACTCTGCACTGGGGATGTTGCTGCAGGACCAGCGGTGTAACCTCGCGGTCCTAGGCCCGATGTCGGCCTCTACGGTGCCTCTGCACTTCGCCTCTGGTGACCCCGGAGTCTCTGGGGTTTACGCCATGTACGCTGCCTTTTCCCGGCCGCTTTAGGGCTTGGAAGGGCCGAAGGACGGTGCTATGTATGGTGGTCCGTGGGAGAGGTAGCAAGAAGCTTCCTACCTCGCCGACATCTTGCCCACCTGTCCCCTCATCCTTGATTATAGAGACCACGATGAGATTCGATGATGAAGCATGACCCCAATAGGGTGTGTGAGGGTCAATATAATATAAGATTGTGGATTTGTGAATGGTTTTGTGTAGATCTCATAGGATACTGTTTGGTATTGATTTGTTGATGTATCCTATGGTTTATTTCCTATCTTCCCCTAAATAGCATTTGACTAACCATCTGGTCTCTCTTGGCTATTATATGTGAATAACTGCTTTGTTCTACACACAAAGCAATACATGGGGCTTCTCTTCCTTAGAAAGAAAATCAACAAATACATTCAACAAAGGAACCTCCACTAAGAATGGCTCCCCATCTCAACATTCCTATATACAAGAAAAAAACCTTTGGTGGAACATCTTTCTCTTTTCAAGCAGCCACATTCTTACCTGCTGAAGATTAGTCAAGAGCTGCCTTTCCCTCACATGACAACTAGACGCACAACACAACAGTGTACCAGAACAGTATGCACGGACATGACAAACTATGCTTCCCGCGGCATAGAGGTGAAGTTGTCATTATACCAGTGTCATTGTACATTGAACTATGTTTCCTTTTATAAGCAGATATTTATATGAGGAAAATGTATGTTACCACTAGATACATGTGTATTTAAGACAATGCCATAATTGCAACTTCTGTGGACATATAAGTGCATATATAGAGAGGTTGCCTGGTACCAAAACTTTAAGAAATGTCATGAACCATTTGCCTACTTCATCACAAGATAAATGTGCACACACAACTATGTAAATATTGCTGCTTCTATGCACATATGTGTATTTATATAGAGGGATTTTCTCCAGCCAATAGAACCTTACCAAGTGTCATGTGCATATATATATAAGATCATTTCAGTTTTTGCTATTAAAATATAAAATCCTCATTTCAACCTTTGTCCCATCCCTACTCTCTGACCCATCCCAAACCTTTTATTTACCTAACCATTCTATAAACTGTACTAAACGCTGAAGAATTTCAAGAGCACAAACCTAACACAACTAATGCAAAATAAATAAAATAAAAATGTACTAATCTACTAACTATTAACCTCTAATATTGAGCTCCGGAGTAGCTACTTGCTGCAAAGCACTTCAACGCCTTGTCAGGGGTAGTAAACACGACATAAATACCATTTACCATACAGTATTAAAAACTGAAGGGGAGTCCTGTGCTCATGCTCAGCAATCAGAATTGCAGCTAGAGTGGAGCCAAACATCTCCAAAATTCAAGGAAAGTAAACAGTTCCAGAGCGCTGCATAAAGAGGAAAGTAAGGCAGGTGGACTCAGGAATGAGTCAAACTTTACCTGCCTGTTGATTCTAAGTAATCGGAGTCCTAGAATCAATGGGTCATTCAGCTAACATTCTCCCAAGCAAGTCACCTTCATTTTCAAAATGTCTAAGCCATCCAACTATCACTGGCTCCACTTTTTTCAAACCATCACATTCCAGTCTTCCACTATCATTCAAGTAGTAAGAAGTGAAAAAAAAACTATCACCACAGCTTGTAACATATCTTAGGTTTAATATGTTATATCAACTTCTGATACCCAAGGGGTCTTGGTGTGAAGTTTTAGACCTCCTACTGTGTTCCTGTGATGATGTTTCTCTTCCTGACTACCTCCACATTGTCATGATATGCCCCAGATTTAACCATCTCCGTTATAAATTAATTCGCCCACTTCTTTTGTTTATGAATTTCAATCAAGTTAGGCTGGCCTTTCTTTTTCTTCAAATGCATCACCTACCATCTGTTTTTATCTGACTTGTTTTTTTAGGTTTCGCCGTGGCCGGAGCACTAGCTCTGCCCTGGAGAAATCTTATGTTCCTACAGTGTGGGGCTTAGTCCCGCCTCTGTCTTCCATCGGCTAGCTCCATAAATGGAGGCTAGCCATTGGAATAAATTGGATGTCAATCATGCTTTCCCCGTGAAAACGCGATTCGGGGGCGTTTCTGACTCTTTTTTTAAGTCCCACCCCTTGTCCCGGGCCGTGCTGTGATTGGCTGCCGGCCCGGGACACCCCCGTGACGTCATTCCCCGGGCCGCGCTGTGATTGGCTGCCGGCCCGGGACACCCCCGTGACGTCATTCCCCTGGCCGCGCTGTGATTGGCTGCCGGCCCGGGACCTGACTTGTTTCTGGTTCCCAATTATGTTTGGTTTTGCTCTCTGCCTGAACGTGTGTGTCGCACCTGGCATTTGACAGAGCATTTAAGCGCTCGGCCCTCCTGCCTGCCGCTGAGTGAGAGCAGCGCGGTAATCTAGTTATTTGTCTGTTTTTGTAGTTAAAATTAAAATAGAAAAAAGCATAGTGCCAGAACTGTTGGCTTTGCCAATGCTTGCTCATTACTTTTGTGCAGATCTTGTCTGGATTTTCTTGCGAGGATCGTCTGACATGGAGCGACAATGTTCCTTGAAGGGCTTTTACTCCTCAGTGTTCACCCTCCTGTGTCCTTTACACAGAGTGCTCCAGCAGTGCTCATTCCCCGGTGAACTAATTGCCCTTTTGTGATCTTGAAATCTATCGCATGTGCCCGTGGGAAAGCCTGGTGGCTGGGAGTCTTGTTGCCTCTGTCGGGAATGTCGCTTTGGAGCTCGCCGGCATTTCCCCCATGTACCGGTTCTCTTCAGCTGGTCACATATTAGTCCACAGTTAGGGCATTTGTGCATTGGCACAGATAAACATGCTGAGTGTAAAACCTGTCTGTGTCACATTCCCCGGAGCTGAGCTCACAACGGCGTCTGCGGATTGGCCAGCGCCTTGGAGGGTGGAAAAGGGCTTGTTGTTCATTCATGCTGTTACACGTCCTGGTCGCCGTGACGCACAGGGAGGGGACCGGCCTGTTCTTTCATAGGAGGTTGAAAGGACCTACTGTAGCGCCGATATGCGCACCAGTGATTAAGGACGGGGGTGTGGGGAGGGGAGCAATAAGAACAGCGTTTGTAGTATTGGTAAACGCACTTCCCCCCTTTTGATAAAATCCTCTTATGAAGTAAGAGTAAAGTCTTAGCTGACACTTGTGGGTTCCAAGCACGGTGTATGGGTAATTAAAAAAAAAAGCTGTTCCACATAATGTAGTAAATTCTGACCTTGAAGACCATCGGTAATAACGTTCTGTATTCACATACATTCTGGGCTGTTTTGAAAGCACGATTAGCGAAATCTTGCTCTTTTCCCTATTGAGCAAAATCTGTAAGCACCCAGTGAGGAGCAGGTCTGAAGTTGGTACCCAATTGTATCTGAATCACGGTGGAGTTTGCTGAACATAGCAGATTTCCAAGGTTGAATCGATCAGAGAAAGCATGACAAATGGTCCCACGGCTGATCGATACATTCCTTTGGGATTGATTCCTGGGTGCGGCAATCATGGCCCAGAAAAATTCTGCCCACTTCCACTTGTAAAAAAAAAAAACATAACGACTAACTCCCTCAATACAGAAAACATGGGCAAAAATGCACAGAGTGCTTGTTAACAGTAACACAAATATGAGCATACCCTCCTATGTATATTTTTTTCCAGTAAGCCAAGAATTTGAGGGAATTGCATCCTGTAGGAAAGCAGTCGTCCAAGGACCAAACAGCACACCTAAGTTATGGTGGTTCTAGAAGAACAGGGCTTCCTTCAGAAGGGCAGATTACCACAAAATGCACAGGCTTGCCAAGCCAGTCACTTGTGGACACTTAGAGGAGGCATATCCTCTGTAACACACACACTGCCCAGATGAGTGATTCCTGTCTGAATTTATGTACATTGTTTCAAAAACGTCAAGTAGTCTTAAAGGCCTTCAAATAACATATTTGAAGTGATCATTTTACTCTTTACTTTGCAAAGGGGGATTTAAAAAAAAACTTTTTCAAACTAGACCGCAACAATAATACAGCCCTATAGTGGAGCTTCCTGCATGTGCTTGATATCTGAACGCAGGCAGCCTTCTGCATGTTCATAAAAGTCCTTTGATGGGGAAAGTAATTTTGCTTTTCTTTAGGTTTGTTTAGCTAGAGTTTATGGATTTGGATTGTTGATTAGTGTATTATGGGGTTCTCACCATCCAAATGTAGGGGCACCCCAATGTTCCATTTAGTGTGTTCTGCAATTTTGTGGTGCTTTAAGTGTGTGAACAGTTGAATTACTTTTACTGTGAGCTGAATATATGTTTGGACTGGCTACATTCATTTGAGGATCTCAAACAAAAGGAAAACTGATCTGTAGTTGCTATATTAAAGATCAACATAGAATACATTTTACTAGTATGCCTTACTATACAACTGTAGTTATCCATATCATTAGTTATAAAGGCAACTTTAGTTATCCATATCATTAGTTATAAAGGCAACTGTAGTTATCCATATCATTAGTCATAATCATGAATTGTGGCATAGTATTGGCAACGGATCCTTCTATATGATTCATTATTGTGGTACAACTTCCCTTTCTACAGTCTTTTGAAGGTACTACCAATGTATGTTCAAGGGTGATTGGATTACTTCTGAATCAGTCACCCGTGAGCCATTTGTTTCTGATAAAAAAATGAACCTGTCACCATTAGTGACTTGGGTGGAAGTCTGTCTCGAATGAGTTTAGCTTATATCGCTTGACTCAGCAAGAACTTGTTTATTTGGTTGTGACCCTCTGAAGCTGTTTGGTTGCTTGCTTTTGGACCTTGGAGGAGCGCGGCATCTCTGCTTGCCCTAGCAGAAAGGACCCCTGTCACCACTCACTTCACAACTCGCCGAACCCGCTTCGCGGGTCCCGCAGCGCGTCATCTGTTCTTGGAGGCTGCTGGTTGCTGTGGGATTACCAGGAGGAGCGAGGGGAAAGGCGAGTGGACCAGCGGGGCTGCGAGCATAGGCAGGGACTCCAGCGTCCAGGAGCCCCTGCGCGCCCAACCTGCAACACCTGGGCTGCTCTCCCCGCTGGCCACGCCCCCCGCCGACGGAGTGAAAAGCAAGCTTCACTTCTGCCCCTGTCGGACCCTCTGAAGCTGTTTGGTTGCTTGCTTTTGGACCTTGGAGGAGCGCGGCATCTCTGCTTGCCCTAGCAGAAAGGACCCCTGTCACCACTCACTTCACAACTCGCCGGACCCGCTTCGCGGGTCCCGCAGCGCGTCATCTGTTCTTGGAGGCTGCTGGTTGCTGTGGGATTACCAGGAGGAGCGCGGGGAAAGGCGAGTGGACCAGCGGGGCTGCGAGCATAGGCAGGGACTCCAGCGTCCAGGAGCCCCTGCGCGCCCAACCTGCAACACCTGGGCTGCTCTCCCCGCTGGCCACGCCCCCCGCCAACGGAGTGAAAAGCGAGCTTCACTTCTGCCCCTGTGGGACCCTCTGAAGCTGTTTGGTTGCTTGCTTTTGGACCTTGGAGGAGCGCGGTATCTCTGCTTGCCCTAGCAGAAAGGACCCCTGTCACCACTCACTTCACAACTCGCCGGACCCGCTTCGCGGGTCCCGCAGCGCGTCATCTGTTCTTGGAGGCTGCTGGTTGCTGTGGGATTACCAGGAGGAGCGCGGGGAAAGGCGAGTGGACCAGCGGGGCTGCGAGCATAGGCAGGGACTCCAGCGTCCAGGAGCCCCTGCGCGCCCAACCTGCAACACCTGGGCTGCTCTCCCCGCTGGCCACGCCCCCCGCCGACGGAGTGAAAAGCGAGCTTCACTTCTGCCCCTGTGGGACCCTCTGAAGCTGTTTGGTTGCTTGCTTTTGGACCTTGGAGGAGCGCGGCATCTCTGCTTGCCCTAGCAGAAAGGACCCCTGTCACCACTCACTTCACAACTCGCCGGACCCGCTTCGCGGGTCCCGCAGCGCGTCATCTGTTCTTGGAGGCTGCTGGTTGCTGTGGGATTACCAGGAGGAGCGCGGGGAAAGGCGAGTGGACCAGCGGGGCTGCGAGCATAGGCAGGGACTCCAGCGTCCAGGAGCCCCTGCGCGCCCAACCTGCAACACCTGGGCTGCTCTCCCCGCTGGCCACGCCTCCCGCCTATCAGTTCGTGATCATACAGCTGTAGAGTTATAAGGAGAGCAGAGCCACCGCTTCGCGGGAGCGACCGGGAGAAGCCCGGGACAAGGGCGGGACCGTCTGTGGCCGTCCGGGGCCGAAGGAGGCCGGGCCGGGCCACCCCCCTTACCACCGAGCCATAGTATCATCTCCAGTAAGTGACATTGAAAAGTTGGTTTCGATTGGTGATGAATATGGCAATGTCCACATCGACAAGTTCTGTTAATAGCCACTTGTCAATTCCCCCGGTTGAGTCTGGTCCACTGGCAATTGGCCCCCTAGATAAATTCTTTTTTAATCGTTCATTGTCAATTGACAAAGAGTTATCCCTGGCAGAGAAGCACGCAGAGCGCAGATTATCTATAGAAATACTCAAGAATTCTATGGATAAGCTTCCAAATCTAGTGTACCCCACCCTGGTAACCCCTTTGTCATCAGTGAACCTCCCTGTTGCAAACGAATATTTTGAGGGTCAGGCACAAACAACAAACCAGGACGTTGTGACAGAATTGAATAATCCCTGTGGGAGCAATATCCTACCAATATTGCTCCCTGACTCTGGTGCCCAGGTTACACTGGCCCAACCTAAGCTTGGGTCTAAAAGGAAAAGACCAGCCCCAGTAAGAAAATGTAAAATGGTGGTCAAACCCCCTCAAAAGCACAGGAAATTACACAAATCCATGAACATTGCAGAGGTCATCACTGAAGAAACTCAAAGTACAGAAAGTGTCTCATACACTAATCTTGCCCCTTTGGACAGCCAAGACAAAGAAGACAACTCTTGTACTGACTCCATTGCACCAAATAATGAAAATGTGTTTTCACTTGTGAATGTGCTCCCTGAGTTGGAAAAATTATTTAGATCTTTGCTTACCCCCATTGAGGACAGAATTGCCAAGCTTACAGATAGGCTCAATCACTTAGAACAGACAACACTAGACAATTTCTATTCCACAAAATCGCTGATTAAAGCGAACACCAGGGTGGATGCAAGCACAAAGTCTCAGGTCCTTGGCAACCCCGTTGCCCAGGATAAGGGAAGAAGGCCCCACAACAACTCTCCTTTACCCCCCAAGCAAAGCAATCTTGCAGCCAAAACAACTGCAAAACCCGCAGATAGATCTGACAGAGCGAATGCTGGTTCTGTCCCATCCCAGCCGACCACTATGCACCCTACACAGTCCACAATTCCCCAGATACAAAATTCACCAATCACTACGAGTGCTGAGGCTACAGCTCGTCCCCAAGCGGACAAAGTACCAACAACTGCAAAAGTAACTAATAACATGCAGATAGCCCCAAATATTCCAGTGGGAGGGAACAGGGCTAATGTACTCCCGCTAGTTGATAAAACTCTAGTACCGACCCAATCGAATTACAAACAACAGGCATTGAAGTCTACCCCCCAACCCGTCCCCCAAGTTCCTAAATCAATCCCACCGCCCTTGGCAAGGCCACCTCACAGGAAACCCCCGATTAATCTCACTCCAGATTCCTTCCCCTATGTAGCAGTTCTTATAAATGTACCACCATTACCCTCAGGACAGAGAGAAACTTTCCAGATGCTTAAAAACAAGATCATGCACTGTTTAAAGGAAAATCGTCCTCTGCCTGGTGATATCGATGGGTTAATCATAGGGGTAAGGAGAATAGACTGGATGGGATATACACCGAAAACCTTGGGTGGGGACTGTATAGTGGTTAATTTCCAAGACCCAAGGGTGGCGGGATGGATAACTAGGCAGGGATGGGGAACAAATAAGGGTGGTATTGGAATTGTAGGCCTTACCTTTTTCTACCCCCGACCAACCAGTGTAACGACTAGTTTGCTCAATGAACCCCTAATCCCCGCTACTGTATCATGGCCAGTCAACTCCCTACCACCTCCTCCAGTTGGTCATAACCATACCACATACATAAATTACAACTCTCACGTAGGATGGCAGGACCCTGGATGGGGATATTGACAAACCAGCACAGTTAGGAAATGTGGGAATAATAACGAGCTAAAAGGGGTTTGTGATGTTTATGTTGATACCATAGTTACAAATCCAACGGTCAATAATATTGCGACGGGGAGTTTGGTTGAAAAAGGTGGTTCGGGACTGGGAATTTTAAACACCAATGTTGTGACACCACCCCCAACGACAGTTAACACGATTGTAGATCCCATAGATGATCTGGGAAGGCTGATTAATTCTACTGGTAGTCCAATGACGCCTCAAGCATTTCCTAATACCAACACTCGTGATGGGTCTGAGGCTAGCATTGGTACGCTTTTATCCTGGAATGTTGCGGGGTTGGGCAGTAAGTTGGATTCCCAATCCTGGGTGAACTATATAAGTGGGTATGATATCTGCTGTTTTCAAGAAACCTGGGCTTGCGATCCCCTTTTTTGTTTTGGTTATCTACATTATTGTATACCAGCATTAAAAGGTGGAAGAGGGCGGCCCAAGGGAGGCCTTACTGTATGGGTCAAACAGGACTTGCACATTAATATCAAAACGTTAGACCTGGGAAGTAGCGATCTACAAGTATTAAGAATTTCCACAGGCAAGGGTCCACCAATAGATTTGTATAATGTCTATGTGAGAGGTAACAATGTAATTAACTCACCTACCATTGAGCTGTTATCTGCTGCCATAGAGGCCAAGTCCCAAGAAAGTATGATGATAATAGCAGGGGACCTCAACAGGACCTTTGAACCTTTGGACTGTACAAATGACCCCCTGGGGAATGAAGAGGACAATCTCTGGGGAGTACCCTCTCTATGTTTAAAACCTGTAAAGAGATGGACAAAAGAGATTTTATTACTGAATGGAATTTGTATGGAACATGGTTTAAGAGCACTTAATGGGAGGACACAAGGGGACAAGGAGGGCAGCTACACTTTTGATAACGGTACCAGCAGGAGCAGAATTGACTACATATTGTGTAGTCTCCAGCTGTGGAAGGGGGTTGTTGACATGACTATTAAGCCCCGGGTTGAAAGTGATCACAACCCCCTTTGTGTGACTCATAGGTGGTGGAACACTGGTGTGGGAAATTCTTTTGAAACAAAAGATGATATCCCGGTTATGAGTAACGATGAACGCAGGTTAAAATGGCCAAAGGTATTGGCAAATGAGGCTACTATGACATATATCAATAATGTGGTTGATAGTGCAATTACCGCGATGGAAGCAGCGGCGCCAGTGGTCCCAGGGGATAGTGCTATCACCGAAATCCATAATAAGTTATTCTCCCTCCTGAGACCATGTTTTTTCATCAAAAGCAGGAAAGGGAAGAAAGCTAAAGATGTGGGAAGGTGGTTTGACAGTCAATGTAGATCGGCACGACTTGAACTGGGTCAAGCCATAAGGGATAGGGACCGTGCTGCAATAACAGAGAATAGGAAACTCTACAAAATGGCCATTCATCGAGCTAAAAAGAAATGGGATGAAGACCATTGGGCCGAATTAAAAGAGGCTTCAGGCAACAAAGACTCCAGGACATTTTGGAAAATCATTAAGTGGGGCAGAGGATCTGGTCCTACGAAGCCAGATAACAATGTAGCAGTAGACGCTTGGGTTGACTATTTTAGACCACAGTATGCTGAATTCATCCGTCCTGTGGTGGCTGACAGTATAATACCAGTTTATGCAACCGATGATTTGTTTTCTCTTAGAGAAGCGGAAATTGCTATTGGTACCACGAAATGTGGGAGGGCGCCAGGGCCAGACGGGATTCCCCCTGACATTTTTAAATACGATGTGACTAGATGGGCTAGGTATACCTTTCTTGTGGCAAATGCCCTAGCGAAGGGGGAAGCGGTCCCAGACCTTTGGAAAGGCGCAACCATTATCCCCAACCACAAGAAGGGTGATCGTTCACTGCCTGCTAATTATAGGCCCATAAGCTTAATATCTACCATGCAGAAAGTAGTTGGGAGAATGGTAACAAACCAGCTTATGGACTGGGTTGACGACAACAACGCCCTTTCTCCATACCAAGCTGGATTCAGGCGAGCAACCAGTACCATTGACCAGGTCTTCCGCTTCACTATATTGCGGTGGAAGACTGTTGTACTGGGAAGGGGCTGCCTGTATGTCGCGTTTGTCGACCTGCGGGCGGCATTCGACCTAGTCCCCCGGTTCAAGTTATGGTTGGTTCTGCAAAAGATGGGGATTCCTGCTGATCTGCTAACACTAATCATGCGATTGCACGAATCCAACTTTGCAAGAGTCCAGTGGGGTGGAGGCGGAGAGACAACCCCGGATTTCCCAGTGGAAAGGGGCGTCCGACAAGGCTGTTCCATGGCCCCCTTACTTTTCTTGTTATTTATTAACGGGATTGTTGAGAGAATGTTGAAGGCTGGTGTAGACGCCCCGTCGTTAGCGGACACCAGGGTTCTGATCCTGATGTTCGCTGACGACACTCTTATCTTGTCTAAGACCCCTATGGGGCTACAACGTGCACTAAACATTTTCGATGCTTTTTGCACAGAGCATGGGCTAGAAGTGAACGTGGGAAAAACAAAATTAATGGCCTTCTCCCCAGGTCGAAGGAATTACCCCAAGGTAACCTTAAACAACAGCAGGTTAGATACTGTCGCAGAATTCACGTATCTGGGAGTACAGATTGCAGAGGGCACTGGCTGGACGCATCATGTGGATAAAGTGGTCTTAAAACACCAGCAGCTCTCAGGTGCTTTAAGGGGGGAACACCGTAAATCCCAGACAAAGCCTATAAAACCCGCACTTATGGTGTATGACGCGAAGGTCTTGGGTGCCACATTGTATGGTGCGGAGTTATGGGCTTGGGATAGACTTGTGGCTCTACAGACTTCTGAGAATAAGTTTCTGCGAGGGATCACAGGACTCCCACAGAGCACCCCCTTAACCCCACTGTTTCTGGAGCTGGGTAGGCGTCCTATTGCCGACAGAGCCCGATTGCGCCCAGTCCTCTACTGGAGACGCCTCTGGCGACTCCAGAAATAAGACAATACGCGGAGGGTTTTCTATGGATAATTAGGGAAGATATCTTCCACAAAATAAAATGGCTAAAACATCTGAAGTCCATGTTAGTTAACTTAGGGTTTTCAAACCTTTGGAATAACCCTGTGGGAGAGATCTTCCCTAGCAAAGAAGCCCTCAAAGAACAATATTGGGACTGGGTGGGTGGTAAGCTGCTGAAAGACGCCAGGGCCGACTCTATGTCTGGTTGTTTCCTGGAGACAAAAATCTTTCCTGTCCTAGAAAACTATTGGGATAACATCATGGTACCAATGGACAGGAAACTCGTCTTTCAGTTAAGATCTGGATCTATCCCCCTAAAGAAATTGACAGCGGGCTGGCACAGACCGACCAATAACTTATGTCCAGCATGTGAAAATGCCGAGGAGAGCATAGGCCATTTCCTATTTGTTTGTCAAGCTTACTTGAAACCAAGGAGAAAATGGCTTACGCCGGTATGTAAAAACCTGGGGACACGCGACAGCGCTGTGGCTTTAAGAATCTTATGTACAACAACTCAGGATTCGATAGTCATAGGGGTAGCCAAATACCTGGGTTGGGCTTGGGCAATTAGACGGCGGTCTCTGGGGGGAATCAGGTAATCAGGTATTCCTTTTAATTACGATTTATGTAATATTATTTATCACAAATGGGTTTTGTATGTAAATATTGTATGAGCTGCACTCCATGTGTAATGAATTTTTTACCTGTAATTATGTATTATTGTGTAATTGTTTTAATCTTATGTGCTTTTATGAGATTTGTCTCGAATAAAGCTTATACAACCGGTTGTGACTACAACACTTTATCATTGATTTGTCTTTCTATGAAGCATTTAATCATTCCATAAACATGTCCACACAAAGTAAATTAGATATGTGCTGCCTCGATGCTGCATCCAACTGAACACTCAAAATTGTTTTCCTTTGGAGTAGCATTACTACGTACTCCATGCTATCGGAGGTCACACATTGGAGGCTTGGCCTTCCATTACAAATATTCAGATTTTAGGCAAAGTGTGGAGAGTGACTAGGGAGTGGAAAGTGACTGCAGAGTGACTGCAGAATGCTAGGGAGTGGAGAGTGACTGCAGAGTGACTGCAGAATGATAGGGAGTGCAAGGGAGTGCAGAGTGCAAGGAAGTGCAGAGTGCAGGGAAGTGCAGAGTGCAAGGAAGTGCAGAGTGCAAGGGAGTGCAGAGTGCAAGGAAGTGCAGAGTGCAAGGGAGTGCGAGGGAGTGCAGGGGAGTGCGAGGGAGTAAAGGGGAGTGCGAGGGAGTGCAGAGTGACTGGGGAGTGCTAGGGAGTGCAGAGTGCTAGAGAGTGCTAGGGAGTGCAGAGTGCTAGAGAGTGCAGAGTGCTAGGGAGTGCAGAGTGCTAGGGAGTGCAGAGTGACTAGGGAGGGCTAGGGAGTGCAGAGTGACTAGGGAGTACTATGGAGGGCTAGGGACTGCAGAGTGACTGCAGAGATTAATCTAATGGCAATGTAAATGACAATGCCATTTATTTATCTGTTTTCAAAACCAACACAAATACAAATTTTGTCATTTACAATGCCAATAGCTCTAACTTTTCCAAAGGCGAAACCATTGCATTGTAAATGCTTGTTTCAAGGGTTATTAATGGGCGTGAATGTTATCTGTTTCCTTTTATTAAACAAACGGGCTGTGCCCTTTTCAGCTGGTTTTAATGCCGCGATGTTATCAGTTTGCCATACAAGTTTTATTGCCTCTTTTATTCATTCATTAATAATTTGTAGTGGAGGCATGCTAATGATTTTATATGCTATGTATTTTATTTGTATACTTTTGTGATTTTCGAGAAAAATCGAATAAAGTTTTCACCACTGTCATTCCATATTTACATAGCTAATATTCCATGCCTACATCACAAGCTGGTGACTTGGGATACCACAGCCATCCTAAGTGGAAAGATACGTACAACAATGAAGAGCGATTAGGTCTACAAGAAAATGATTTTCTATATTAGTACAAACCTGGTTTAGTTTATCTAAACAAATGAAGGAATGAAAACCTCCAATTAGGCCCCCATTACGAGTTGGCCGCTAATAGGTGGCTGGTTATCGCACCCAATAAAATCCCATTCTGCTGATCTGGAGTGTACTAGTTACGATAAATACCGCCATTTCTGAGTTTTCCCCGATAATGGGGAATAACATGCAGATTTTGGCACTTGCTGCACCAACTCCACGTGTCCTGGTATTTACCAGGCATTTGTCCCCGATAAATACAGTAGGCTTGACATGACGAGATTTTTATCTGGGGAATAAGATTTTTATCGTAGTACTCGTAATTTCAATATCTATGTAACAGAAAATACAGCACGTAAGAAAATTAAACAGTCAACTCGTAAGGAGGTCCTTAGAAACTAGAGGGCCTGAATACAAGTGAGACGTTATTGATTATAAGTTAAGGCGTTATTTACCGGCCCTGATAAATAACGACACCACAGTACGTTCTTTATTGGGTGTGATAAATAACGAGTTATGAGTTTATGGGGAATAACATGCAGATTTTGGCGTTTAATGCATCATAATCCACATGATAGAGTAAATATGGGCTGTTTTCCCCTGTTAAAATTCTGCAGGTTTGATCTGCTGTAATTTAACAAGTGTTGGGTTATTTAACACACCCGAACATTTTGATAATTGTCATATATTTTAAATACAAAAAATGTACAACAACGTGCAAATTCATAATTCATAGTTACGTAACAAATGTTTGATCAATGTATGCACTAATAACAGAGCCTGAGAGGAGTAAAAATACACAGAAAAAAGTGGAAACACTTACTAAGGCAGCTGTACAAAGCGCTGTGGATTTCACAAGGTGTGTGCATGATTAAAAATATATGATGAGAGAGGTCGAGTGAAGGGTAAGACAGACTCCTATTTAATTAACTGAAGTATTAATGTCTCTGCTACAGGCAACAGCCAAGCATTTAGCCGCGAGAACCATATACGACATTTTAATGTTTTATTACGGGATTTATTATTAACGGATATTGTGTCAGGCTGAGGATCAGCTCTCTGGTACCATATGGAGGTTTTTTTCTCCAAAAATCATGCGACCATCCAGACAGACATTATGTACAGAGTGCATGTTAATAAAATTCACGTTTTCTGATCCTGAAAGCTGCATGCCTTCGCCGTGCATAAAATATTGACATTCAAACGCTTTTTACTCGTCCGGACAACTTTTCAGGTGGCTTCTGTGCGCCCTTCCGGCAGCACGTGATGCTCAGTGCAACAAATTCCTTCGAAGGGCGCAGGGCGTGCAAAAACAGGCCGTCATCCCTGCCAGATAGAAAGGACATTCGCCCATGACCAGCCAGGACAGTATTAATGTTACTGTCAATTAATTCAGTAGCCCCTTATCCAGCAGCTGTTGTTTATCATGAATACTTTTTGGCTGGGCCCGCGCCGCGAGCCTGGCCTCGCGAGAGCCCCAGATAGAAGCCAGTATCAGCCGCCTATCGCTGAAACCCCAGAGCCGGGCTCTGAATCCAATTGCTGAGTGGATTTACACAAATGATAAATAATAGAGGAGATAACGATAATCTTTGCAGCATCCCGCATCTGACCTCATGCAAAAGCTGGCGTGGATTCATCTGCGCCATCTGCATGATTTGCGGAGAATTGTGCGCGCGCTACGCCAGGAGGCAGCCAGACACACTCTGCTCCCCATGACACAATTAGCAGAATTTTGTAGCTCTGAGTGTCAAGAGCAGCAAAAGGTCACAGAAGAATCAACACATGGTGCGGTTGTTGTCAATAGAATTAGGAACCCAGGTCCCTGGGTGACCAGCTGTTTTTTGCAGCATGACAGGCAACAAACTGACCATCTATCGTTTATTGATTGTATCTACTGTTGATCCAAGGTATTATGATAAGCAGTAAAAATGAAAATAAGCAGAGGGTAATATGCTATTGCAAACACAAGATGATGGACGGAGTGCTGCACCTTTTCAACCACTCACCCCAGTCAAGAGATCTGGGTTTAATTCATCGGTCTTTTGCTCATTATGCCACCCCAGTTTGGACCCAGCCACATGCAAATCAGTCTTCACCCTGCTCCTCATGGGAACAGGCCAGCCCAAACTGTCAGGCCAGGTCCTCCCTGGACTGGAAACAAGCATTGTGCGACCGGATTCGGATTATCATCCCTCATCAGCCAAGCTCGCTTGAATCCAGGGGAACAGCATGTAAGATGATATTATCATTGTCAAGTGCAGAGAGAGGCCCGTCTCAATTTGTAAAATTATAAGTGCCACTGCCCAAAGTTTTTCTCAGGGCCCCGCATCTGCTGTTTCTTAACGTCAGGGTTGTTGAATATCAAGGTGGCCCAGTCTCCATTCCAGCTCAAGCTTTAAGTTCTAGTATCCACCACCCTACACTCCCTGCCCTATTTCACACTCCTGTAGGTTGTTTTTCATCCCTGCTTTCTCCCTTTCTGCATCATTCTCTTACTCTGTCTTTCTCCTTTTTCAACCGCTCTCTCTCTCGCTTGTTCTGGGCCAAAGTCTCAAGAATGAAAAATAAGTCAGAGTCCTCAAATATGAGTGCTGATGGTCCCATCTGCAACCATCGGCCAAAGTAAGCAGTGGGAGGCGAAGCCTCAAGTAAGTGAAGATGCCCCTCGCCTTCCTGAACAATGGTAATATATCTCAAACTGTTCTCTGCACATTCACATGCATGGTTTATGACATAGTCTTTTGCCATTTAGAGTACTTGCAAACACATGTACTTAAGCAAAACTAGCACATAATCTGTTTCCATAGACTCATAGGGGTCACGTCCGATGTCGTTCGGAAGGGCTCTGAATTGGATTCGGGCATGCCGAATCCGATCCGGGAACCCTTGTTGCCAACCAATCCATACACAGTTCCCACTGACCGATTACGATGCCCAGAAACCTGTAGGGCTGTCCGAATCGGTTCTGACAGGCATTCGGACAGGTTGCGTCTTTCGGAGCCGATTCGTACAGCTCTATGGACTTGGTTTCCAAGCGAGCGATTACGCTGACCGATTCAGAAAGTCGTTCCAATTTGATTAGTTCTGAAGAAATCGGCTGCCGGAATCTGTCTTTGGCGGCCCATAACAAGTCCCCTTTTGCCCGGGGCCCTCCTAATCGGGCCCATGGGGGTACCAGAGGGACCCCCCTTTCCAACCATGCACAGTGTGGCAGGCACCATGGGGTGCCCACCACAGGGTGCAAGGTTTTCCCCAGCCACCCCTTTCTTCAATGGGAGCCTGTGTTCACGTTCGGAACACAGGCTCCCATTGAAGTCAATGGGAGTCTGGGCGATTCGTATGTGGAAGCATCCGGATACATCCAAATCGCTCGGTCAGACTCCCCCAATCCGAGTCATCCGGAAAGCATTCCAGGACTGATTTAATAGGAATGCTTTCCGAACGACATTGGAATCGACTCTGTAGTGTGAACAGTGAAGAGCATAAGCATAAAGGCTTCTGTAGTGGCACCTTTATTGCTATAAGGATATGATAGTTGACCTTTGCACTGTAATAATAAAGGTCAAGCTCTGTATTTATTAGTGCAGTTGCACCAATTACCATGATTTATTGGGCCACATTATTTTCACGGCATTACATTAAAAACTATTCTCAGCTGCATGTCAGCAAAAAACCACACTGTGGCGAAGAGTAAAACCACAAAGTCACTGTCAACTTTTTCACTAAATGTCGAGTTGGGTCCACATCCCTCTGTAGCAATGCCCTGTTAACACACTGATAGTGTACACCTTCTTAACCAAATTAGATTCTTGGACATGCACCTGGCCCCAAAATGATATGTATTGTCTCACCTACAGGAATGGCAGGGATATGCACAGCTGCAACATCAGGGCCAATTGCAAGCCCTAAGAGCAAGAGTATAAGGCAAGGTAAAAAACAATGCCAGGATCCAACCAGGACCCCATAAGACTAACTTGGGTGGGAGTAGTTGACCTGGACACCAGGGGTGACATTTAATAGTTGTTTCTTAGCATTAAAGTGAACATTTATTCTTTCAAAACCGAGTCAGTAAATTTGAGCACATCAATAAAGGACTATTCTGAGTAGATAACAAAATGGACACAAGTGATTCTTCGGTTTTCGAAAAGAAGGGTGGCCAAGGTGTGAGTTTGAGATTACACATTTTGTGTTTCCTAGTTACTTTGCTCTGACTGGTATGGGAGGGCTCTCTTAGCCAGACAAAGTGGTCCTTGTTATCATTTTCTGCATGGGCCAGTAGAATCCTCAGCAGTTGTAACACTCTCAAGAGAAATAGTTGTTTCTAGGACATAGTTCCAAACTGGTAGCAATCTTGCCATTGGAATGCTAGGATTTTTGTGAGTCAGAGATAAGTTTAACGGTTTATAGCTTTTACTTGGAAATTGCCAATGGATCTTCAATGATGGAGGGCTAAATCCAGAGATTTGTTCATTGATGTTCCAAGGCGGAACCAAGAATCTTGATAAAATTAATGATGGCTATTTATTGAGATGAAACAAACTCCAAGAGAAGCAGCCAAGGCTTATTTTCCTACGTGGTAACATTTTCACAATAGGAATTGTGGGCTTCAGGGAGTCTAGGACCGCTATCCTGCTGCCGAGTTAGAGTCTCCCTGTGATCATATTTGCCAGTCTAGCTCAGTTACCCTTCAAAACGGAGTTCAGGGATTTTTCTTGAAAGTTCAACTAAGAAATCATTGTGGACCAGGACGGGAAGGGCTTGAAATTAATAATTCTGGATAGAAATAGAGATGACCATATCCTAAAGTCATCTGAAGGGAAGTGAGGATGTGTGAGTAATGGGCTCTACAGTGATCTGATGGGTTTGAGTTTATATGAACTCCGATATATTTTACAGAGGGTAGAGCCAAATGAAGGGCGTTTGCAATTTCAGGGCAGTGACTTCCTTGGGGTGTGTCAGGTTAAGGATCTCTGACTTTGACAGATGGATCTCAATACCAGCAAATTTCTTGAAAGTTGACAACCAAGACTGGAGTGTGAGACTGAAGTTTTTGGTGCCCTCAAAGTTAGTAGGTCCATCATCTGTAAATAGGGTGATTTTCTGTACCTGGCCATCAAATTCAATGCCCTGTCTATTTTTGTCTTCCGTAACGTCCAATGCAAAGGCCTCAATGCTTAAGGCAAAGAGCAATATGGAAAGAGAGCATCCTTGATGTATGACAATACCTAATTGAAAAAGGAGAAACAGTTTACTCTTTAAGGACACCCTCGATATGGGTGCATATTATCCTACTAGTGGCATAGAGACAGACATAGGCCTGGACCCAAACTCACATAGTGTTTTGACAAGAAACTACCAGTGCACCTGATCAAATGCTTTTTTTGCATCTAGCGAAGCAAGTACTGTAAGTATTTCTTTCTTTCTGACTTTTCCAAATAGGTGAACTACATAGTGAATGTTGTCATGTTTGACGGCCTTTTATGAAACCTGTTGGTTCAAGGTGTATATGATTGCACAATAGATGCTTCAATCTGGTTATTTGTGTGTATAATTTAATGCCTGCATTCATCCTAGGTGAGGTGCATGACTTGGAGTTTTTTACCTTGCTTCGGTATTAGTGAAATGTTGTCCTCACCCATTGCAGAAGTCACTCTCCCCTCTTATATTGAAGTATTGAAGTTAAATGAGTTTAGTGTGCGGCTGGAGAAGTTGCAAAAGCTTTATAGAAGCTGTCCAAGCCATGAGAGTTATGTAAATTGTTAATTTTGATTTCTGTAAATATTTTGTCTTGTGTGATAGGGGCTTTAAAAGAATAACTGTGGTCAGCGATATGCCTTCAATAGATAATTGGATTTCTCCTCATCAGAGAAGTGTTCAAGGGATTGTAGTTTAGAGTAGAAATCATGGATGGCCTCTAGTGTCACACTTTCCAAGGAGAGGACAGGGCTCTTAGGAAGTTTTCAGTCCCCCCATATAGTGATTTTCTCGAGCCTGCTTTCTTGCCTAGATCATAAGTGAGCCTCTTAAGGTAGAGCAGAGTTAGTTACACGTTGTTTGTTTGTGGGTCTGGCCCTTTAAGGTCTGCTGAGGGTAGAACCTTAAATACAAACATCAAATGCAAGCCTTTCAGTCATCCATGAATTCATATATATTCATTATGTATACAACACTTAGGGGCCAATTTCGATACTGTTAGGAATGGCTCTGACCATCGGTCGGAGCCGTTCCAACCACATTGGCTTGCCAGTACGGATTCCTTTCCAACGGAGCCATTCCGATGGGCTCAGTCGGAAGGGATTCCGACTCGGAATTCCCAATGGCTTCCAACGGGCTCGGAGAGCCTGTCCGCCATTGGGAAATCCTTCAGAATTCCCCCCCGCCGGTTCTTCACAGCCGAGGGAGTACGATGGCAGTTTCCCACTGCCTTTTTGTGCTGGCCTTTCTGGCCCAGAAAGGCATTGGGAAACAGATTTGCGGACCCCATCAGGGCCCCCATGTGTGCGTGGCCGCCAAATGGAGGCATAGGGGGCACCTATGGCGCCCCTCTGTTGATCCCTGCACCTTGTGGCAGGCATCTTGGGGTGCTTTCAACGGGGTGCAGGGATGGACTGCACCTCACCTCTTTCAATGAGGGCATGCATTCCGTTCAGAATGCATGCTCCCATTGAAAGGTATAGGCATGCGACCGAACAGGGTTTGTTGCATCCTACTTCCAGGCCTGTAACCGACAACAGGAGGTTGTTCGGTTACAGTTCCCACCCGATGTCCGACATCGGAATCAGCCCCTTAGACTTAATTCTGGAGCCATGAAAAATCTATCCATATTTCTTTCAAAACTTGACCACACCATATTAATAATATTATTCATGGGATGCAAGCAAATCAAGCAGATTACCATCACCCATATACCAGCATAAAACAGTTATCTCAATTTCAATTAAAAGGATTAAAAGTTCTTGTCACACCGTACCACTCTAAATTTGCTGACAGTAAATATAATCTACAACACATAGGAACAAACATTGACTTTATTTTAGGATTTACATTGCAATGTCCTTGTTATACCTCACTTAGGGTGTGAGCCCTTGTATCCCTTTTTAGCACATTTGTTAATCCCTCAGAATGGCCTTATGTAATATGGATGCCAACTCTTCTATATGAAGTCCTCTCATTATTGAATTTGTACAAGGGACTCTGTTGCCCCTCTATGGGGTTCTCTGCCTTGGTGCATTCTGTACAGGGGGAATTGAAACAAAAGAAAAAACAGGATTTCCAGTGGAATCTGTATGGAAACTTGCACCAGGCATACCTTTCATTCCTGATTCTGGGGGAACTGAAGAATTTGAAAAGGCAGTAAATCTGCACCCGCAAGTAGAAGTAAGGGCCGTATGTATCAAGATATCGTTTTGCGATTTCCAAATAGCGATTTTTTGCAAATCGCTATTTAGAAATCGCAAAACGATATGTATGTACAAAATCGCTATTTTTTAGTGATTCCTTATCATTCTTTATTTGCGATTTCGCAATTTGCGAAATCGCAAATAAAGAATGATTTCCAATGCATTCCTATGGGCCAGGAGGCCCATAGGAATGATGGTGCAATAATTCTCAAATTGCGAATTCGCAATTTGCTAATCGCAATTTGTGAATTATTACAAGGGTGCAGGGGTGTCTCAAAGACACCCTGCTGCACCCCTCAAATCTACATGTGTGTGCATGTGGCACACATACATGCCCTATGGGCATGTATGTGTGTCACATACCACCCTCACGAATGCCAAATAGGGCATTATTATGAGAAATTGCAAATTACCACCAACTACAGGTTGGTGGTAAATTGCGATTCCTTAACACAAATTCGCACTTCAAAAATGTATCATACATATCATTTAAGGAATCGCAAAATTTGCGATTCCTTAAATGCTATGGCAAAATAAGGAATCGCAAATTATTGCGATTCCTTAAATTGCGATTACATGATACATTGGAAATGATGCAAACAGGCCGTTTGTGAATCGCAAAGGCCGAAATTCAGCAAATTTCGGCCTTTGCGATTCGAAAACGGCTTCATACATATGGCCCCTAATCTCTGAGTGCAGATGTACTGTTTTTCTCATCCATAGTGTCCTGTATCGCTAAAGAAAAATCAGCATCAGAAATCCCATTGTGTTTGTGAGTTTTTAATCACTCGTGGAGGTCTGCAGCAGTATGTTAAGAGAGCAGTATGTTGACACCACGCACAAGTGAATACAAAACAAGGGGACATATTTATATTAGAATAGCGGAGCGCGGCGTTAAGATAAAATTGCTAACACAGTGAGCCGCCATTCTGAAAACGCGGGGATGTGCCGTATTTACAATGATACTGTGCACCGCTGCGTTTGCCCTAGCCCTGATGCTAAATTCGGCTTCCTATCGCCAAGGCAGGCATCCTTGTACCATAGTGCAAGTGTGCCTGCATTGAAGGAATGATTTTTTATGTGCATGAAGGTGTCCCTTCCTGCACATAAACAATCACTAATGGTGATTTGTAACCCATAACTGTGGTGCATTGTGCATCACACATAGAAGTTGGAAATCATCATTTTTTTAATGATTGTTTATGTGCAGGAAGCGGCCCCTTCCTGCACATAAACAATCATTCATGGCGATTTGCTGTTTCTATGTGCGCTGCACAATGCAGCACACATAGAAACAGGAAAAACAAGGAGAAATTAATAATTTCTCCTCATTTCGCCATGTTAAGACCTCGTTATTTTTGGTCTTAATTTTGGTGCTGCCCCAGATATACACCACCCTTGTAAATAAGGCTCAGCGTCAAAATCAATGGGTGCTTGGGCAGAACGGCCGCTGCAACACTCATTGCCCGCCCCTTTCATGCTAAGTGTAGCGCAAAAGGGGGGCTTATTTACAAGGTGGCATAAATAAGGAGAAGGGTTTATTGCCACAAGAACGTCACAAAAAGTGACGTTCCGGTGGCGATAAGCCCTTGTAAAAAATGGCCCAAGGTGTAAGTGGTATCATTGTGATGGTAGAACAACATGAACTATCATAGCTCTTGATTGGTTCCATTTGCATAGAACATCATGACGCCACAGCATAATTCTCTCTACAATTTTTGCATTAAAAATGTCAATCCATAAGTCAGATAAAAGGTGGTTGAAAATGGCATCCGAAGCTTTTGGAACAACACATATTTTAAGGTAGAAAAATGAGGCACCAGTTACAGAGTTCATATTTGATTTACTAAAATTGTTAGACATCACTTATACATTTTGGGCCAGATGTATGAAGTGTTTTTCCTGTTCACAAACTGGCCGATTCTCAGAATCGACCTGTTTGCAAACGGGAAAAAGCCTTTTGGGATGTATCATCCCAAAAGGCATTCGCAAAATAATCACAATTTGCAATTCCCTAAATGAAATGCAGGAAGCCAACAAGATTTGTGACCTGCCTTTAAGGAATTGCAATTTGCCACCAACTTCAAGCTGGTGGTAACATGCAATTTCCATGTAAAATGCACTTTTTTTGCATTTTCAAGGTGCCCTTAGGGCATGTATGTTCGCCACATGTGCCCACTTACCTTTTAGGGGGTGCAACAGGGTGGCTTTTTGGCCCCCTATCATCCTTGAAATTTCATTCGCAATTTGTGAGTACCTATTTGGTACTCACAAATTGCGAATGCCTTCCCATTCATTCCTATGGGCCTACAGGCCCATAGGAATGAATGGGAAGGTATTCCTTAATAGCGAATAGCAATTTGCGATTCGCTATTAAGGAATATGTAGGATTCACATTTTTTTTGCAAATTTACATTGCATTTTGCTTTTCTTAAATAGCGAATCAGTAAAATTTGCTATTTAAGAATCGCAAATGCAATTCTTGATACATCTGGCCCTTTATTTTGATGATAGAAAGTGGGGCCCCTTCCTAGAGTTTTGTGTATATTACCTTTTTTCAAGTGTGATGAAATGTATCAAGATTTACTGAAAGATTCTGAAGTAAAATGAAAGGTAAGTTTATTCCGCTAGAAATGTTAGTAGTTTTTTAAAGTGCTCAGATTATTCCAACTGGAGTGTCCCCATGCTAAGATTACAACTATGTCGGAACTGATAGGAACAGGAAGATAACGCAAAGGGATAGCAGAACCCTGTTAGAGAAAGCAACCAGGGTCCGAAGTAAGTGAGTGCTAGGGCTCAGAAGACTGCAGAAGTTAACTCTGTCTGAACAGCCAAGTTTCTAGTTTTTTCTAAAGAAGGCCTTAGTAGGTTCCAGTCTCAGGTACAAGGGAAGGGTGTTCCTTAACTTAGAAGCTCGATAGCCAAAGGAGCAACCACCCATCCTGACTTTTTTAGCACCTGGAATCATAGCAAGTGCTGTACTTTAGGATCTGAGACTCCGACCAGGAGAATAAGCTTTTACCAGGATGCAGAGATAATATGGGCCTCTATTGTTGAAGATTTTTTGACAGAGGCACATGGCCTTAAAGGTGGTGTGTTTTTCTAGTGGGAGTCAGTGAAGTTCAGACAAGGCTCGGGACACATGCACTTATCTAAGGAGCTAAAAAAGAAGTCGGGCAGCCGCGGTCTGTACTATTTGAAGCTTCTGAATTCAGCTATGAGCGACTCCGATGTAAAGAGTGTTACAACAGTCCAGTCTTGAAATCACAAGGACCTGCACAAACGACTTTTTCGCTGCCAAGGGAAGCAAATCAGAAATCTTGACTAGCATTTGAAGCAAGGCAAAACACTTTCCTGTCAAGCAAGCTATTTGCTCATCAAAAGAGAGATTAACGTCAAACCATATTCTTACGTTTTTCACCTTAGGCTTTGGACTAGGAATAGGGCCTAGAGACGTCAGCTACCACGCTGAAGACCACACAGCAGGTTGCTTTCCGACTATAAGCACCTCTGCTTTGGCGGCATTAAATTTTAAGCAACTAGAATTCATCCACTGGGCCAGTTCTACCTTATAGAACCTAAAATGCATTGCCGATTCTCCTTCATCCTTCTCCAGTGTTATAATCAATTGTTTGTCATCTGCATAAGACACCATGGTGACATTAAGCTTGCCGATGACATCTTCCAGGGTGCGTATATAGATGTTGAATAACGTGGGGCTTAGCGTAGAGCCCTGGGGCACCCCCTGAGGCAGGGGCAGCCGTTCTTAGGCAAAAGGAGCCTGGACTACTAGAAAGGTGAGGTCTTGAAGGTAGGAGACCAACCACTTTAGTCCCAGGGAGCCCACACCACAATTCTGGAGTCGTAACAGCAGGCCATGTGAGACAGTATCAAATGCGCACTTAAATCCAGCAAGATCGAAGCGGCAGTATGATCTTTGTCTGCAGCAGATTTCAAGAGACTCAGAGGCTAACAACAACGCTAACTCAGTGTTGTATTCGGCCTGAAAACCGAATTGGGACTCATGAAGCAGGTTTTAGATTCTATAAAATGAGGTCAGTTGAGTATTGACATGCTTCTCGGTTACTTTTGTAAAAAAGGGAAGGAGTGAGATCGGTCGAACGTTTTCCAGTAAGGCAGGATTCAACAAAGGTTTTTTACGGAGGGGCTTGGCAATAGCATGCTTCCAGTTTTTGGGTATGAGGCCAGAGGAGAACGAGATGTTTCGCAGATTGACCAGTCCAGGCAGAATGGAGTGCCTGGCTAGTTTCAAGATTTTAGGGGGAGCAAGGTTCTCAGGGGATCCTGAATTTTAACTTTGGTGACCAGGGCCTACTTTTCCTCCAAAGAGGGACTGATGAAACTGGAAAGACCGTCTGAAGAGGTGGAGGCTCTCGCCAAGCCTCCAGGCATCCCAGATTCCTCACTGATTCAGGGAAGTTCTGGTAAATCCCAGCCACCGTGCCATGAAAGAAGTGAGCAATAGTATTACAACTCTCTAAAGAGAGGGTAACGTGCAGGAACGCGATCCAAAGAAGTCAGGGACTTGACGATGGAAAACAATACCCTTGATGAATTGTGGGCAGATTCAATGTTTTGGGTGAAGAAAATCCTACGAGAGGGATGAATTCTCTTATGATAAAATTTCAAAGCGACATAGTAGTCCTTTTTACTACTAACACTCCTGACTTTGCGCCAAATGCGCTCCATTCCTTTACAGGTTTTTTTTAAAGGTAAAAGTTCATCATTAGCCCAATCAGGAGAGGGCTTTGTTCTTCGTGCTACATGGTCCTTTAGTGGGGCAATCTTATCCAAGGCTCCAAATATCCACTTGTGCAGGAACTGAGTGGCCGATTCACTGTCCAATGCTAACAAATATCAGAGAGAACAAAGGACAAATGATCACAATTACACAAAAGATTATGGAGACCAGCTGCAAAGGGAGGTCTGATTTGATACAGAAAGCTCTAGATCGAAGATCAAAAAAAGCATCAAGTAGACAATGCTGAAAGTTTGTGACAGCTGGACAAGCAGTCCTGCAAGCGGGAAGAGGGTGAAGGGTTTTTGTATTTATAGAACCTGCAGATTCTGGGGCAAAGAAATCTTTTAGATTTTTGAACTGATGGAAAGTAAAGCTGTGATGTCAGTTAAAGAACGCCAATTCAGTGAGTGCGGATTGATGCAAGTCTCCACTGTGGTTTGGCACTTTTCTGGTATATAACGTTTAATGGGCAGTTCATTATTTCCTCCTCGGAAGCGATGGCCCAAAAGCAATGTGTAATTTAGTGGATCCGGTCACATCAGCAATTGACTCAGCAGCACAGATGGGAAAGAACATGGCCCATTTGCTTCACCTTCTCTGCAGCTCGCAAAAGTCCTACTCAAAGCCAAGTCCAGTCCTTGCTCCAGAGCTGGCTCTAGAAAAGCAGGCTTCAATCCCACATCAATATTGCATGGAGAGTTGTTTTTGGTACACGAAGAAAGGGCACTTCTTAGTGACACAATAAACTTGTCGGTAACCTAAAATCAAAAATGTTATGAAATGTATTCTATTCCACAATAATTACTATCTGCTGGCTGCATTCACTGCAACAGCAAAACAAAAAGCATCTCAAACCAACAAAATTAGGAATATGGAAAATGTCTGCAACAAACACTGGTGTGTGGATGTATTACTGTTGGTTCCTTATGGATGATCTCAGCCGACATGTGTTTTGTCTTTAAAGAACTTTTTCAAAGCAATGTCCCGGTTTGTTATTTAAAGCCCATAAGTATTGGTCACTCTCACTTGTGCCAAAATGGACAGATGAAAACTCCCAGTTACAGAGAATAGTTTCCTATGAAAGAAAAAAAATATGACTGTATGTGACCTGGCTGTGTGATCCACAAAGTGCAGTGGGTAATTAATGGCAGCTGTTGATTCTGGAATGCATGAACACTGAGAGTTTTTACCCCTGCTCTTGATGTGAACCGTGATAATTCCTAGACATAAGTGTCGTAATTGCTGCTGTGCCGCGTAGTCTGTTCGGCGTCCGGAAAGACCAAGTAATGGAGATCCGACCCCGACCGCCCCTAATTTCAAACAAAATGTAAGTTTTGCGTCGAACCACCACTGAAACAGGCGGCAAAGCCAATAAGTTCTGTTTCAACAACCGCACCTGTGAAACAAGGAAACAATCAATCAATCAATCAAGAAATTTGTATAGCGCGCTACTCACCTGGAGGGTCTCAAGGCGCTTGGGGGAGGGGGGTCCGCTACTGCTCGAACAGCCAGGTCTTGAGTTGCTTCCTGAAGGAGAGGTGGTCTTGGGTCAGACGGAGGTGGATGGGGAGGGAGTTCCAAGTCTTGGCTGCCAGGTAGGAGAAGGATCTTCCTCCCATGGTGGCTCTTCGAATGCGCGGAACGGCGGCGAGGGCGTGGCTGGTCGATCGCAGCTGTCGGGTGGGAGTGTAGAAGGTCAGGCGGTTGTTGAGGTACCTGGGGCCCAGGTCGTGGAGGGCCTTGTGTGCGTGGGTGAGGAGTCGGAACGTGATTCTCTTGCTGATGGGGAGCCAGTGCAGGTCTTTCAGGTGTCCGGAGATGTGGCTGTGTCGGGGGATGTCAAGGATGAGTCGTGCGGAGGCGTTCTGGATGCGTTGGAGTCTTTTCTGAAGTTTGGCTGTGGTTCCGGTGTAGAGGGTGTTTCCGTAGTCCAATCGACTGGTGACGACACCAATGCATATATAATTTTGTTATCAAATCCTTATAGTATAATTAAGTTACTAACAAACCATGGAATTTAGAGTGATTATATGATGTATAACAATTTTGTAATACTGACTTCAAGTAAAAAGGAAATATCACATACCTGAATGTCTGAAGTTGATTTATGAGATAGTATCTCTATACTACTCAAGCAATATAAATGCTATGTATACTATGATGTACTAATGGATATGTACAACTGACTTGGATTATGATGACAGTAGCTACTTACATGTGAGGAGTGCCCTGCTATTTTGTATTTTCTGTTAAACATCTTGCCCGAGAAACATTTTTTTCTCGAGGTACAGTTTTAAACATCATGGCAACAGGTGTGTTATAGTGTCAGAGCACCACTGTTGGATATGTATTACAGGGCTCCAATTTGAGAAGGGTGCGCAACTAAGGTTTCAACTGTTGCCCTTTTCTTCGTTAAGCCTTAGTTAACTTCGTCTTTCAATAGCATTTTCTTCTTTTTTTCATATTGTGTGATTTATAAAGTTGGCCACTTTTGGTCCACTTGTATTTCCTTAGAGACATTAACTTTATCGGACACCAATTGAACAAGGAATTACTAGTCTGGCTGACTTCCCCATACTTTTTGGGATTTGGACTATAGTGAGAGTTTGTGTGCATATATTTAGGTTATCACCTTAATTTGGTGATGGATGCAAGTCGTACATTCATGTTTACAGAATCCGTTGATTACCCCATGGTTTTAGGTTGCTGCATCTGCTTATCGCATTAAGTATCACTCTTCTCTTATCTTTGGTTTGTAACAAGGACACATTTGGGTGATCTTCTTTTTATGTACTCTCTTTTACAGGTATCGGGACGTATCTGTAGGCACATTGTCTTACTTTCAAGTTTTTACCAGTTCCTGCCATGGAATTATCATTATGATTTAGAAAACATATTTTTGTTGTTGTTTGTTTCTGTATTGTAAACTTATACAGCCTTGAAGAAGTCACTTGTGTTATGAAACACGTGTTGGCTGTTCTTCATGACAGCACTTACCTGGTGTTGCTGAAGAGCTTATTTATTTATAATAAACCTAATTGGAATGAATCACTGGAATCCTTACTTAATGGACAAACAAATTGTTCATCGGACTGCATTATGAGTGCTGTGATATATCTTGTGTAACTTCCTTTTTGAGCATTATGTTTAGAAAATGAAGGGCGGTGAATCTTGAAAATGGATACAGGGTAACTTCAACAACATCATAGCTTTTGCCTCGGACCACAACACAGAAAAGCTTACAATCATTTTATATAGATCATCTTCCAGCCATATGTCACAGGCCAACTTAGAAATTGCAATCGGATCCTCATCATGTTTTCCGAGCACAGTCATGTGTTTCTTTCACCAAGGAAGTAGTCCAACTATCAGCTACTTGCACCCTCGGTATGCCAGCTTTGGAAACTATTTACAGTATTTGTTTTCCTCCTGGCAGAAACCTGTGACAATTCACAAAATAATAACTATTAAGATTGAGTAGTTAAAATGTCTCTTCTAAATAGAGGTCATCAGCTTAACTACCACTCGGAGTAGGGTAGATGACATGGAGAACTAAATAAGAGATGATGAATGAAGAGAAGATATGGCCAATCGGCAAGACCGATTCAACTTAAAAATACTAGTAATATAGTAGGGTGCAAAAGGGTTAGATTAAAATTAATTTGCTAGAAATTTTGATTCAACATTCTCTCATTGGAAGAAATAGGGATTTTCAAAGGAAATTTAATTGGCATGCGATAGCATGCAATTCCTAACTCAGGCCAATTTAGATAAATCTTTTCATTTTCAATTTGAGAGAATGTTTGTACAAATGTTACTAGGTCTAATCAATGATTTAAGAGTTATTTAACAGTGAGCATTATTCTTTTACTTTGGTTCAAACTAGTCAAACCTACAATGGAGCAATGTTAATGAAATAGCCAATTGATACCCAAGAAAATGCCTGACTCAAAATGGTGTACATTGGGCGCCCCCTTTTTTCACCTAAGGTACTGACGCCAAATCACATTTGCAGCAACTTTAATCCACAGTGGCGGACAGGGGAGACAACTGTTCCGATAATAATGAATTTGTTCTTAACGTTTCACAAATCATGGAAATTCTTGCATGACAGAAACAAGGGTAGAAACGTGGGAGCTGCAGAAGAGCAGTAACAGTTCTGAAATTCCCCCAAGAAAGGTGAGAGAGAGGGTGTAAAAGATATGCTGTGGGGAGGTGGAGGAAGAAGTGCTGAAGGAGTGGTGGAGTACTGGGTGAGAACATGAGGGATGGTGTAAAGTAAATCAAGTTAGAATAATTTGGCAGACCCATGTCTTACTCTAATTTCCACTTTCCACTATTCTAATTTCTACCATCTTTTACTCTAATTTCCATCCTCAGTATTCCCGTGTTTGATATTCTTGCATAGACCACTTCTTTTAGTCTTACTATTTTATTTTAGTCTCAGATCACTCACTAGTGATAACTTGAATCAATCAAAGCACTTCTGGACACTTATGAAGTTTCTGTATGCTAACAATAAATTATTCTAACAAAAAATATATTCAATTAACATTTAGTTACTTTGGGCATGGTATTGAACATCATAAATGTGGTGAACAGAAAAGGGGCTTTCTCTGAAACTATTGTTTCTATGATGATTTATACTGAGGCACTATTAAGAGTCAATTGCCTAAGACCTGTTGCAGAGAAGAATTGTGTAGAGAAATTAGGACGATTGTAGGAAAAAGACTAATTGGACTCAAAGTCCTGACTAAAGGATGTTGGTCTTGCTATCCATCCCATCTGATAAAATAGGCAGGCTGGATACCACCTCAAGGACTTTCTTGTAATATTTGATCATGAGCATATAAAGTACAGCTCTCACCGATGTCTGAGGCAATGGGAAGCCCTGACACTTGGGAGGAATTGACACTGACTGAGGGTGAGCAGGTATTACAGTTTCTCTCCAGTGGTAAACACCCAGGCTGGATGATCTCCCTAGGTAGCTTTATAAAGTCTAGGTGTACATAAAATCTCAATAATGCCTGAAGTATTACATCTGGCTCCATGGATGCTTGTACACTTCTTTTAGTCCTTGGTGTAAAGTTTTCAAAAGAAGCAAGAGAACCCTGAGGGTTTCAAGACTGGACACTGTGAAAATCTGTTAAGTTTTGTTCTTGGTTGCCCAAGGAAAGGGTGACTTCTACCAGTAGCCATGGTGTCACCCTATACAGAACTGTCCATATGAAAGGTCTCAAGTGTCACATTTAGAAATTCCCAGTTGGGAGGAGAATGCCACAAATGGCAAAAAAGGCCAAGCAATCATGTAGTTCTTAATAGAAGATGAAGATGAATGCAGAAGTAAATAGCAAGGCACCAAACTCTCCCTGACATCCAGGAAGAGCTGTCAGACCTTTGAGAACAGTTCAACTGAAAAGGCCCAGCAAACAGGGAAAAGATGGAAGATGGGGCATTGAAAAATACAAACATGCATGGGACACAATTCTAGGGCTTTTCTAACTGCATGCTGCCCCAGCTAGCTCCTTAACGCCTTCACCGCTAGTCATTTCCCCCGTGCTGAGCCTTTTTTTGGCTATTTGGGGTTGTTCGCGCTTATGCCCTTTAATCTTTTGTCCACATAAGGTATGTATGCCAAATTTGCGTCCTTTTATTTCAACAGCCCGAGGATTCTAAAGGTACCCAGTGTTTGTGGATTCCTCTGGAGGGGAGCAAGACATTAGTAAATATTAGTTTTTGCGGGAAAAATGGGAAAAAAGTGATGCAAAAGAAAGCGTCTGTTTTTTCCCTGCAAATGGTATCAACAAAGGGTTTGCGGTGCTAAAATCACCATCTTCCCAGCTTTTAGGAGCAGGTAGACTTTTGTCAGAAAACCAACATTTTCTTCTACACAGTTTCGGCATTTTACTGGGACATAGCCTATTGTTCCAATTATTTTGTGCTTTAAACCTCCTTTCAGTTAGTGGTAGAAATGGGTATGAAACCAGAAAGCTATACCTTTCTGAAAAGTAGACAAAATTCTGAATTCAGAAAGAGGTCATTTGTGTACATCCTTAAAGGTTTTCCTATACAAACTAGCAGTTGAAATAAAAAAAACATTGGCATTCAGTTAAAAAAACAGCCATTCGTGCCTACATTTTCACCTGTATGGCAGATTATTTAAATCAATATACTGTTACGTCCGCTGGACCCTTCTTATTGCAGCAATATACAGAACTTGTAGGTTCACTAAGAACCCGAGGTCCCTAGAGCCAATAACTAAGCTGCGCCTTGCAATGGTTTTTTAGTGTGTACTGGGTATACAGCAATTTGCTAAAATATAAATAGTGAAAAATAGGTATCAAGGAAACCTATGTATTTCCGAAATATGAACAAAATATGGACTTTAGAAGCAGTGGTTATTTGCACATCTCCGAATGTGAAGTTACCCACACTAGCACGTGAATTAGAGGACATTTTTCAAAATGACTTCTTTTTACATATAGTCTTACATCTGGAAGGCAGAAATGCACAGAAAGACAATTGGTAATAACACTTGTTCTACTATTCTGTCTTCCCCTAAGGCTCCCGATTCAAATGGTACCTCACTTGTGTGGGTAGGCCTAGTGCCCATGACAGAAAACACATCACATTTTTCCAGTGACCCTTTTTTCCCAATGTGCCTAGCTGTGGATGTTGGACCCTAGCTCAGCCGAGATCTAGGGAAACCTGGCAAACCTGTGCATTTTTTAAAACTAGACACCCTGGGAAATCCAGGATGGGGTGACATGTGTGGCTCTCACCAGGTTCTGTTAACCAGAAACCCTTGAAAACCAAAATCTTTGTCAAAAAAACAAATGTTCCTCACATTTCTGTGATGGAAGGTTCTGGATTCTGTGGGGAGCCACAAAATTCCACCCACCCACCCAGCATTCCCCTAAGTCTCCCAATAAATATGGTACCTCACTTTTGTGGGTAGGCCTAGTGCCCACTACACAAAATGGCCCAAAACATACTGTGAAGACTTCAAAATTATCGATCACAGAACTACCTGGTTTTGCGAGGGAGTTGCCTGTATTTTTGGGCCGGCTCAGTTGCCACCTCGTTAAACCAACCAAACCCAGACATTTGTGAATACTAGACACTGGGGAGAGTCCAGAGAGGTGTGGCTTGTGTGGATCCCCCAAAGCGTTCTTACCCAGACTCCCCTTCAAACCTCAAATTTAGCTAAAAGTATCCTCACCTTGCAGTGTGGAAAAGTGGCGGATCACTGGGCTGCCACAAATGTCCTACTATCCAACGTTCCCCTAGGTATCTCAATAATAATGGTACCTCACTTGTGTGGGTAGGCAGAAAACGGCCCAAAACACAATGTGGATACATCACTTTTTTCCACAGAAACCTGACCCTTTTTTAAAAATGTGCCTAGCTGTGAATTTGGGACCCTAACTCAGCCAGCACCTAGGGAAACCTAGCAAAACCTGTACATTTTTGAAACCTAGACACCCAAGGGAATCCAAAGGAATCCAGGATGGGTTGACGTATGTGGCTCTCACCAGGTTATGTTACCCAGAATCCGTTGCAAACCTCAAACTTTTAAAAAAAAATCAAAATAAAAATCCTTAAATTACTGTGATGGAAAGTTCTAGAATCTGCGTGGATCCACAAACTTCCACCCACCTAGCATTCCCCAAGTCTCCTGATAAAAATGGTACCTCACTTGTGTGGGTAGGCCTAGTGCCGGCTACAGGAAGTGGCTCAAAACATACTGTGGAGATTTCAAAATTATCTATCACAAAACTACCTGGTTTTGAGAGGGAGTCACCTGTGTTTTTTGTCCCGGGCTCGGCAGCCATCTAGGGAAACCTACCAAACCCAGGCAGTTCTGAGAACTAGACACCTGGGGGAGTCCAGGGAGGGGAGGACTGTCATTTAACTGGAAACCCAGATCAGCTTCCCAAGCTCGCAAGGCTGTTTTGGAATAAAGGAAACCTCTTTGGTGCCCGCATCAAAGGTATCTCCAGTGCCCTGTGCTTGGACGCGCGGGAGCTGTCCAATGCACAACAGCACCATTGCATTGGATGACTTCTGCGTGTCCGACGCACTGAACAGGTTGAACACGGGAAGGAGTCTGGCAACAGCAGTTGTTGCAACTTTCTATCACTTTCTTATCAGTTTGTGCGCTATCTTGTGGCCTCACATTTATTGTTTTTATTCTTCATACTTCCCCTCAGTCCCTCCTGTTAAGTTCTGCCTATTAACTCTGATGGTACGTTTCTCCAGTCCTCATTTGATTTTGAGCCTTACTGAGAATCCTCCCCTGCAGTTGTGTTTGGCCTCTCAGGACCACTCAGCCTTTTCCTGTAGTGTAGGAGTTCAATCATCTTCAGTTCTCAGGCAAGGGGCTAGCTACATTGAAATTCCTCTGCTCTTGGGATAAGAATGTATGTCCTGTCTTCCTGGTGTTTATGCACATTAATTTTACATCTGGTTCTATACCTATCTAATTTCTGTCTCTGTCCTACAGTTGTGGTGCTGCTCATGTGGCACAATGTGCCTCCTGTAATCTGAGAGGCCAGGTCTTCTACGAACCATCCCATTGGCATGAGTTTGTCTCGCTCTGTGTCTCTCTCTCTGTCTGTATTTGCCTTGCACACCACTTTTTCCCCTTAACATTTGGGTTCTTTCACATTTTCGGAGATTAGTGACAGGTCATGATATAACTCATAAAGGCGGTTTGGTGGGGCAGGCCTTGATATCCAAAATCTGGCTATCCAATGATCAGTACAAGAGGAGTGACCAGGACGAAGTGATCTAAAGAAAATTCCAAATGCCATTTTTGAAAGGAGCAAAAAGCAGGTACAAATCTAGTCACAAGAGGATGGTGAATGTGAAGGGAAAATAAGGGAACGGGGGTGTTGTGATGTATCCCTACATGATTTCTTATATATGATTCAAACAGGAACGGACATCACAGGAAAAGACTCAACTTTATTGTAGATTGGGAACCTCAAACAGGTATTCTTGAACCAACCATCATCTTTAAAAAGGCAGCTCATATGGCTTATTCACCCTCCCTTTTCCAGGAGCTCATGCTGTCGGCCTAACATACAAAGAAGAAGCCTACATTTAACAACCTTTGCCCAGCACAGAAATATGCAGTCGCATTGCTGCTCTTCCTATCTGATGCTCTGCACTGATAAAAAAAAACCTCCAGATGACCATGATCACTCAAACGCCAGAGCAGTACATACCATGAGGACACCATGCCAATCACTGACGTCAGCGTACTACAAGATGCGGCCTGACTGGTCTTTGCGTGCACTGTCTTCTTCTTGATACTCACAAGTTCTGTAAAGCTCTTGGAATAGATGTAACGGAAGGACTGAAAGGCTTTACTTTTCCCATCATGGAGTACATAGATGATGAAACCAAACTGGCATTTTTGCATTGAGCAACTGTCCAGACGTTGACAACGTTCCCTCTTTGTAAGTGAAAGCTACCTAAATGTCAGAATGCACTAACCTAAATTCCAGATCCAACGGGAGCAATGTACTGCTCAGCATTTCTCTGTCTCAAAGCCCAACCATATACAATATGAATATGATCTTCAGCAGTAGACAAGTAAAGGGGGAAAAGAACAATAGAGAAAATAAAGACATTGGCTATCACCATTCTGACTTGTTTCTCTGCTTGGTGCTGAAGTCTATGTGGTTGTAGTGTGTACTATAACAATAAAAAAGCCTTATTTGAAGGCGTAGCTTTAATCCAATTCTTACAAATTTCTCTGCGGGCAAGCAATATTAAGTAAAAAATTTATATTTTTGTATTTTGTGACAAAGATTCATAGTTACCTGGCAGCCCAAAAAAGACAAGAGATTTTCTTACTTGGAGCGACCCTCCAAGTATTAAAGATACTGTGTTACATCCCGCCAAAACTCTTGGAGTACCGGGCAATCCACGATCATATGTTCGTCATCGGGGCAACTCGGTGTAACACCTTTTGCAAAATGTTGCCAGTTTATATGGCGTCCAGTAGACCCTGTGGATACAGAAGAGGTGGTTCTGCCTTAAATTTGGGGCACGTACTGTGCAGTATAGCATGTTGCAAGATGCTTGCCATAAGTCTGTAAACTGCTCTCCCGGCAAACTCATTTCCCACAGTGGTGCTGGCAAATTAAAGTGTCCATCTGAACTCTCCACTAGGCTCCAATACCATCTTGCCACCTCTTGTCCACGGGATTCTTCAGATTTTATTTAAGATTCTAGTTCATTAAACTGTCCTGCGCCTAGGCCAACTGTGAGGCTCCAACTTTTAACTTGAAGATATTTGAATCTTGACAGTTGCCCATTAGCTATCTCCTGGGCCTCCTCCCAGGAAATCAGTACTCCATCAACCATCACTTGACCCCAGGTTTTTATCCCTGCTTCTTTCAAAGGACGAGCCAGGCAGTCTTTTGACCACTCCGGAGATCCTGGGGAGTCCCAAACAGGGGCCTGTCCACTATAATAATTTATATTAGATTCTCTCTTGATTTTATACCGAGTCTTAAGCCGCACTTTTTTAAAATTGCATGGATCTCCATATTTGTGTATAAACTCGTGCTCGCCCCCTTGCAAATTAGATACCGGAGAATGGTTGGCTTCAATAAAATATACAGTTATGCTAGACAGAGCTTCTAAGCTTAAGCGTAATGAGTTCTGGCTCACCTTCGAGAACTGGGTAAACCCCTGTGTAAATGTATAATTACAGTCCTATGATTAGGCCTTTATCCCATTTTGCTTGACTACTCCAGTGGTAGCCTCAGAGAGGGTCTGGTCGATTGTAAGGCTTCCTATGGTCGGAGTACAAGAAGCAAGGTATAGAGTGACCCATCTTAGGTCTAATAACAAAAGCGCTCCGGACGTTTCTACTACCAGGGAGGCCCCGGAGTTCGGTTCTTCTACCTTTTGTGGACCAAGGCTGAAGCGAACTAAAACAATTTCTAAAAAAACCCAATAAAAATGCCTTTATTATCTTGCCTTTGTGCATAATCATCATTTGAAATACCTCCAGAATATCTCTAAACTTCAGGCTTTTCTGGAATATTGGTGTAACTCATGTATTAGTTGAACTGAAGCATAAATAATATTTATAAGATTAGCATAACTTGTGTGTCCAATAAAATCCTCTTGCTTTTATGGTTAATGTAACTACCTCATGTTTTCTTGAGTACATGCTATCTTGTTTTGATGCACATTTGGGTCATTTCTGAAACAGTAATATAAAACAGTTATAAAAACAAATATTAATTAAGATGGTTGTCTGATAGAATAACAAAGCTAAAAATATCGATTGGACAGAATATAATGTCAAAAATATTAAGAACCAAAATATCGAGAAGGTAAGTGCAAATAGGTAAGTATATATTTACTATTCTTAACTCCACATTTACATACCTTAAACATATATATATATCATCAAGGTACATATATGTGGAGTTAAGGATAGGAAATGTTTGCTTACCCATAGAAACTTACCATAACAATATTTTTGCCATCCATATTCTTGACATGATATTTTGTCCGCACACTATTTTAGTTCGACATTTTTTCCAAACACCTATCAGGATAGTGTACTTTATATGCATGCTAATAAATCACCCCTGTAAGCATACACCAGTATTTTAGGTACAAACATTTGCATCATGAATAGCATCAGTCTCTAAATGTTTTGAGACCCTTTCCGTTCCTCATTTAACTGTAGAATACATGTGGCCAACCAATGTGTAGAGTTTATACTCCTCCATATAATTATTTGTAAAAGTATTTTAAACTAGCTTAACTTGGTTTTCGAAAATACATCTTGATTTCTTGGAATACTGTATTCATCTTCAACTTCCAATCATGTTTTCAACGAAAACGCAGTCTTAAAGATTTTCACAAACATCTGTTAACAAGGTCCAGGCACAAGGAGCAAAGTATGTTGATTGCCTGAACCATGTGAGACGTATACTTGATATCTTCAACATGGCCTCTCACATTTTCAAACCTCATGTAGTTCTGTAGCCTCATGGTATGAGTAGTTTCTGATTCTGAGTTTAGGCACCATTGTGTAGTATGTCTTGCCAGAGACTCTAAGCAATTCGTAAACTGGAGCTAACACAACAAATGCTTCTCCAGCCGTTCTTTCACCAAAAAGAATACAGAACTCCTAAGTTCAGAGTATTGCACTTGTATGATGATTGAGGCCAGGAAGGTAAATCCTTCACCCTAGGCTATTTGAACCTTATGAGAGTGTGTCTATGTTCTTGATATTGCCTTGTGTATAATTTACTCATGGGTTCTATCTAGGGCTAAGGTGTCTACCTCTGTCCTCAGTGGTGATAAGCACACACCCTTGGCTCTTTGAGCGTATTATGCCATTATCTAACGGACTTCCTCAAATCTCTCTGGTACTTCAGGTGATGAGGATCATGTTTTTACTGGAGAAATTGGTTACAAACCAATGACCCACAGGTTTATAATTTACATTTGCCATATTTATGGTCTAAGAAATTAGTCTCAGTGCCATCTGTGGGAAATATTCAGCAAGGAACAGAGGGGGTAACCCACTTCAACTTCACTTGTGAATTGCATCTTTTTAGTCCTTCAAGAATATTTGTGTTCTTCCTATCCTGGTTGAGTAGGCTCTCCATGTAGAAAAAATATTTTTTTTTCTTCATGAACATGTCAAGAAGTTAGGGATATTCATTTCTTACATGGAAAATCCCGTTTTTTCAGCTGTGCTATTTCCTGCTCACAGTTGATAGAGCCTTGTTTGGGGGACGCATATTTTCAACTCTGAACTTTTGTTGATGATGAAATTCCTTCGAAATGCACAACTATATTTATGCTTTTCTGTTATCTCTTATATTTTCCAAAGTCTAATGATTTCACATGTTCGAGACAGCTTCATTGTTCTGTTTACTGAAATAGTTGGAAAAGAACCAAGTTCATTTGGTGGTCCTACAGGTATGACAAATATTAAGATGGGCAGGACCAGGGTAGTAGAAAACTTGGCTTGCAGTTGGGAGGGAATTTAGTCAGTTTAATTGTTTAATTAATTACTACTAATAACTGAATAATTTTAATTGTTAGGCATGTACGTGTACTAAACTACCAGATGCCATTCTGCAGAAATCTTGAATTGATTACAAAAATACATTTTGTAGCTTATATAAGTCGGGACTCGGCTATCAAATTTTGCCTCCCTCTATATTGCAGGAATGCTTCGAAGCAAGGCAAAACACATTGGAGAAAATGATTGTGGGACCATTTTTTTCTTGCATTTTGTTTATTTACACGTGCAATGGATGTTTTGACAAAGAAATCCCCACCATGAATAAATAGAGCAAATTGAGTTAGCACGTTTTTGCTACTCACATGTTTAAATGTAAGAAAATGACCTTCTATCAAGCATAGATCTATGTTTGAAAATTGAAAAATATCTGTTTTCTCAATTTTCTTTATACAATTGAAGCAAATATAGCATTTGACCTGTTTGTTTCCCCTGGTTTAAATCTAGTTTGCGAAGAAAGGAGGTACCCCTGTAGTATATGACAGGGAGGGGGATATTAACATCAGCAAAACAAGAGTCCCTGTTAAGACCGTGGCAGGCTAGAATGGCTGAGCTAAAGATTGCTAGATGGGGTCAGAGATAGAAGGATAATTATCCCTATCTTTTTAACCAATAAAACATGTACAAGTAAGGCAAAATGGACAGACACACAAAGTTATTTGAAAATATACTCAGGACAGTTTTTGTCGATTGCAAAAATAATCATAAAATTTATTTAACACCTCCCAGCATGGATTACATTCTAAAACATAATAAAAACATTTGATTTAAAAACCACCAACGGTGGTAAAGCAATGAGTCTATCTTTGGTCAAAAGTGAACAAAACAGTTGACGCAGCGTTTCGGTGCTTTCTAGATCTTCACACCTTCTTCAGGACATTTGTAACATTTTGACTCAGTATCTCTAAAGTTAAAACAATACATTTTTATTCTATAAAAAGATACATTTGAGAAAAAACACAACAACATTGTAATGCCACTGCCTCACTCAAACTTGTACATGGCTACTGTCTCAATTTCGTACATCATAGACAACCCCTTAGTCTCTAAATGCACATCTCGTCATAGAGCAAATGACAAAACATTGGTAGAACTATAGTACAACCTATGTTGCAATTGTTATTAAACTTGAAGATGCATTCCATTTATATCATATGGCTAGGCTCCCTGATTTTTGCACATATATAAATTGTTAACTCATACCTGGTTTAGTATAGGAAAGGTTTTAAATTGCTTTCCATATAGATTTGAACTTCTTGTGCGAATGATATTTCTCAGACTGTTTCAAAACAAAGATAGGATACTTCTTAATGATCTATTCTATTTTCACAATGACAAATTTCATATACAATTATGACCATTGTCGAATTGATTACCTTAACTGTCAATGGAATAAGCCTCTGTCTGCACGGAGGGGCCACCGTCAATAGCAGGAATATGTACTCGGTTTCTTAGGATCTAAGGGTATCATATAAATCTTGATTTACTAAATATGTATACATAGAGGCTGTTGTCTGATTTTTAGCCGTACAATATCCAAGTCTACTAACCTGTTTATAATATTAGGAAGATCTTGAAGATAATACTCTCTTTATCCAAGTCTTCACTTTCTTAGTTTGATGTAGAAATCTGTACATAAGCAATAAAGAATATTGTACTCAGAATCTCACGACCGCTTTGTCTTTGTGTTCTAGACTATTATTCTGAGTCTATGATTTAGTGTCTCACTTAGGGCTTGGGTTCGCAATATGACTAGTGCTCGAAGTGCCGGCACGCGTTTAATGACGTGATTCATCTAGTCACAAAAGCGATATATGAGTTTAGACCTGTCTCAGGGTAAATATAACATATGGCCCCATATATCAATACTAGAATATTTACTCCCCATAAAAGATATTTATGCATCAAAAATGAGTAAAGAAAAGGTAGTAATTGTCATTTTTAAATTACCGAACGCGTGGTCGTTCTAACATTTAGACCAAAAATACTTCTTTGGAACGCGAGGGTAACCGCGAGTTAACCAAGAAGGAGTGGCCTGAGTGCCCATATGGACGGTCGGTAGACGGTCCACCTGACATTATAATCTCTCTAAGAATTTAGAAAGGAGCTATTGTGCCCCTCTTTCTAAGAGCCTCTGCATACCTTTGGTTTAAAATGCGGCCTCCCTGCTCCTCCGTGCTTCAATCTTCATGGCGATTCGAAGTAGATTAAGCGTATTTTGGGGCGGCCTTTTTATGCTGACGCCTCCTAGATTGACCCGGAAGTAGTGGGAGCACTAGTTATCGAATCTGTATATGGAATTTAATTGAAAAGGGCTTGCTCAAAATCATGATCTTTTATCTTAAACTTACTGCACCATGCGCATTATTTATCTAGAAACCTCTGTCTTTTAAATTCACGATCTTATGTTCATCGCCTGAGTTTCTGACCCGGAAGTGCTTGCATTAGGTATACGGTCCCGCAATGTGCAAGTTCTTGAACTTAAAATTTAAGCATTATACAAAGTTTAAAGTTGAGGACAGAATATAAGAATATATTGAAATTAATAATTATTAAAGCCCCAACTAGCTGTCTATCTTGTTAGGAAATTCGGTTTTTCGTACGTCGGCCATCTTAGATTGGGATAGCTTGGAATTCAAATTGAGTTTGATTACAATAAATCATAATTTCATCTGCCATAAAACATATAACGGTGCACTTTGTGACATACATCCTTAATGACGCGCTGTATTGTTATTGTGTCTCATTTAATTATACAGTCTATTTGCTCAAAACAACATGCTAATTATGCTCGATAAACCATACCTCCGTATTAGCGCTAGACTTCATAATAATATTAGGTAAAAACATGTTTACAAAATTATAATGCAACTATATATATAGGACAAAGTCACAAATACCTGATAATTGTTTAACATTGCAATATATAGAGACATCATAGTGTGCTATCCTAAATACATTATTGCAAGAACATTTATGAAATATACATGTGTGACTGCCGTCCTACTTGGAGTGATACCACAAGCTGTAGTTCTTTATTCTGATTTGACTGGCAGAGACATAGCAAGTATTTCGTATTATGTTGACCCCGGTCATTATTCTATATATACTGGAATAGTCTATTCATCTCGCTAGATTACGAGGGTGACCCCCAAGTGGAAAAGTTTGTCACATGTTTTGGAACAAAAAGGGGGGAACTATTTAGTTGTTTGTAATGTTTTCAGAGTTACTTGTACATAAGGGAAAACTATTGTTTCAGAAATTAAAGGATTAGTCTTTCCCATTCTTCTCTATTGTTTAGGCCAGTGCGGAAGGTGTCAAATAGAGACATATAGAATTGTTCTCTCTTTTTTCTTTTATTATTGAAATTTCCCCCTCTTGAGCTGTGAGATATAACTTCCACCACACACCACTTAAGATCTTCTAATTTGTGGTTGTGTGTTGTCTAATGTTCCACTAACGGGGCAGATTTCTTTTTTGTTCTGATGGCTGACTTATGTTCAGTTATTCTCGTTTTTATCTCTCTCGCTGTTTCACCTATGTAGGCCTTATTACAAGGACATATTATCATGTAAATCAGATCTTTAGTTTTACAGTTTGCAAAATTTTTAACATTATGTACTATACCATTATATGATATCAAGTTTCCTTTAATCATTGATATACAGTTGGAACACGTATTACAGGTGAAGTTTCCTGTGGGGAGCGGAGTTCTATTAATTGTATTGGAGGTGCTACGAGTCTTTTCTTTAAAAGTGTGAACCAAACAATTTTTGATTGTTCTGTTCCGTCGAAAACTAAACATTGGTTTTGGGATCTGTTATTTAATAACGACCAATTGCGGTTTATGATGTTTTTTATTTTGTTACTCGCTGTACTGAAGTTAGTTACAAAAATTAGTCTATCATTGCTTTTATCAATTTTTTCTTTATTCTTATCAAACAGTGCCTCTCTGTTGTAATATTTCGCACGTTTGTATGCGCCCTTAATTAATTTGTCTGGGTATCCCCGGTTCCTAAGTTTAATGGAGAGGGCATCTGCATGTTTATTGAAATCTTGCATGTTGGTACAATTACGTCTAATGCGTAAATATTGTCCAATTGGTATGTTATCCTTTTGACTGTTGGGGTGATTGCTTTTATAGTGTAACAATGTGTTACGATCACTCGGTTTGGTATAAAGATCAACCCCTAAAGTTGCATTGTCTGCTCTGATTTTGATGTCCAAGAATTGAATTGACTCTTTGTTAAAATTAGAAGTGAACTTGAGATTTTTATCTCCCAAATTCAACCAAAGAATAAATTCATTGAGTAACTCTAATGTGCCTGTCCAAATGAAAAAAATGTCGTCGATATATCTCGACCAACATGTGATGTTCTCACTAAATGGTGCTATACTGTTAAAAATATGTTTGTCCTCAAAGGCCGCTACATATAAGCAGGCCAGACTAGGGGCACAGGTCGCCCCTATGCTGGTCCCTTTTATCTGCTTGAAAAAGTTGTTCTTGAATAAAAAGATGTTATCTTTCAAAATGATTTCTGCGCATTCAAGAATAAATGTTGCGTGCTCACTGAGGTCTTCAGCCCCATTTTTTAGGAGGCCCTCTAACATCATGATGGTATCATCCTGTGGGATGTTGGTATAGAGGGCCTCTATATCCAAAGTCACCAACCATTGGGTGGTATTATCATATGGTAAGCCTTCAATTTTCTCAATCATGCATGTAGTATCTTTTATGTATGCTTTTTGATTTATTACTATCGGTTGTAGGAACCTGTCTATCTATTTGCTGAGGGGTTCTGTGATTGAATTAATAGAGGATACAATGGGACGCATGGGCGTGTCCACCATATTTTTGTGGACTTTAGGAAGTCCATATAGAGCAGGGATGATGGGTGCTTCATTTTTAAAAAAATTATATTCATCCCGACAGATTATTTCGTCTTCGTGAGCAAAATTGAGGAGCACATGCACTCTTTGGATAAGGGCATTCCACTCTAGTCTACTAGAGGGACAGTAATGTTCAGAATTGTTTAACAGTAGCATCATTCTTTTATCATAGTCTTCAGTGTTCATTAGAACTATGCTCCCTCCCTTATCACCAGGTTTAACGGTTAAAAGCTCATTCTTTTCTAGGTTTTTTAAGGCAGCTCTTTCTGCTCCGGTTAAGGTATTTGGACCTCTCAATGGATGCATTAAAAGTTCTGCGATGTTACTTTCTACTACCTTTTCAAATAGGTCTATTTGTTTATTAACCATACCAACATGGGGTGTCCAAGTCGATTTGGGTTTAAGACCCGATTCATTGATTGGACCTTCTCTTGGAGGCTTATCTTTAAAGAAATCTTGCAACCTAATTTTTCTAAAAAATCCCTGTAGGTCTCTTATTAAGTTGTATTTATCGACCCGGGTGCTGATGGCAAAACCTAAGCCCTTTTCTAAGACTTCTTTTTCTGTTTTGTTAAGGCTAATGTCAGAGAGATTTATGATCGCTGCTTTTTGGTTTAATCCCATTTCGGTTGGCTCCTTGTGTAATATCTCCTCTGTTGAGGTTGAGGGTAAAATTTCCCTCTCCCATTGCCTCTCGGATGGTTGTGATGGCTTTGGTGATTTCCCCGTCCCCGTTGACCTAAAAAAGGCATTGACTCTCTATTGGGGGTAGATGTCGTTTCGCCTGCTCTGTTTTTGTCCACTGTTTTGTCTTGTTCAGAGTCAGTGCTTGTATACGAGGAGTCCGAAAAGGTCACTCGTTTTTTGGGGTATGTACGCCAAGGTTGTTGCCATTGATTTCTATTGGGAAAATTATCTCTAGGGCGATCAAAAAAGTCCTTTTGAGTATAGGGGTAGACTATCTCGGTGTTATAATTAGATACATCTTTATTAAATTTGTTCTTTTTTTACCAAACAGGTAATCCCTATATCCAGAGACATCTCTTTGGATGTCTTCTAATTTTTTCTTTGCCTCTTCCAGTATTGAACTATCCAACTTAGTTTCCAGTTCAGCTATTTCTTTTCTCTCTATTATTAGGATGGAGTTGGCTGTCTCAATTATTAGCAACATCCAATCCCTGCTGCACCTATTGGCAATTAGGGTACAGTTCTCTATAAATCACGCATGTCATATGAAGACCCCTGGTTCGTTTTTGACCTGTAAGCCACTGGGGATTATGCCTTTCTTAAGATAATCAATTAGGAAGTCTGCATGCAATTCTGTGCGAACTAATTTCTTTTTCTTATTCCATAGTTCGCGCCATTGGTTTTCATCATTGTTAGTATTTGTGGTGGAAGTATAATTTTTAGAAGTGCCATTTACAATCTTATTAAATTCTTCTTCGGAAAAACCTTTGGTTTTTGAAGTGTCCAATACAATTAATAGAACTCCGCTCCCCACAGGAAACTTCACCTGTAATACGTGTTCCAACTGTATATCAATGATTAAAGGAAACTTGATATCATATAATGGTATACTACATAATGTTATTAATTTTGCAAACTGTAAAACTAAAGATCTGATTTACATGATAATATGTCCTTGTAATAAGGCCTACATAGGTGAAACAGCGAGAGAGATAAAAACGAGAATAACTGAACATAAGTCAGCCATCAGAACAAAAAAGAAATCTGCCCCGTTAGTGGAACATTGGACAACACACGACCACAAATTAGAAGATCTTAAGTGGTGTGTGGTGGAAGTTATATCTCACAGCTCAAGAGGGGGAAATTTCAATAATAAAAGAAAAAAGAGAGAACAATTCTATATGTCTCTATTTGACACCTTCCGCACTGGCCTAAACAATAGAGAAGAATGGGAAAGACTAATCCTTTAATTTCTGAAACAATAGTTTTCCCTTATGTACAAGTAACTCTGAAAACATTACAAACAACTAAATAGTTCCCCCCTTTTTGTTCAAAAACATGTGACAAACTTTTCCACTTGGGGGTCACCCTCGTAATCTAGCGAGATGAATAGACTATTCCAGTATATATAGAATAATGACCGGGGTCAACATAATACGAAATACTTGCTATGTCTCTGCCAGTCAAATCAGAATAAAGAACTACAGCTTGTGGTATCACTCCAAGTAGGACGGCAGTCACACATGTATATTTCATAAATGTTCTTGCAATAATGTATTTAGGATAGCACACTATGATGTCTCTATATATTGCAATGTTAAACAATTATCAGGTATTTGTGACTTTGTCCTATATATATAGTTGCATTATAATTTTGTAAACATGTTTTTACCTAATATTATTATGAAGTCTAGCGCTAAAACTGAGGTATGGTTTATCGAGCATAATTAGCATGTTGTTTTGAGCAAATAGACTGTATAATTAAATGAGCCACAATAACAATACAGCGCGTCATTAAGGATGTATGTCACAAAGTGCACCGTTATATGTTTTATGGCAGATGAAATTATGATTTATTGTAATCAAACTCAATTTGAATTCCAAGCTATCCCAATCTAAGATGGCCGACGTACGAAAAACGGAATTTCCTAACAAGATAGACAGCTAGTTGGGGCTTTAATAATTATTAATTTCAATATATTCTTATATTCTGTCCTCAACTTTAAACTTTGTTTAATGCTTAAATTTTAAGTTCAAGAACTTGCACATTGCGGGACCGTATACCTAATGCAAGCACTTCCGGGTCAGAAACTCAGGCGATGAACATAAGATCGTGAATTTAAAAGACAGAGGTTTCTAGATAAATAATGCGCATGGTGCAGTAAGTTTAAGATAAAAGATCATGATTTTGAGCAAGCCGTTTTCAATTAAATTCCGTATACAGATTCGATAACTAGTGCTCCCACTACTTCCGGGTCAATCTAGGAGGCGTCAGCATAAAAAGGCCGCCCCAAAATATGCTTAATCTACTTCGAATCGCCATGAAGATTGAAGCACGGAGGAGCAGGGAGGCCGCATTTTAAACCAAAGGTATGCAGAGGCTCTTAGAAAGAGGGACACGATAGCTCCTTTCTAAATTCTTAGAGAGATTATAATGTCAGGTGGACCGTCTACCGACCGTCCATATGGGCACTCAGGCCACTCCTTCTTGGTTAACTCGCGGTTACCTTCGGGTTCCAAAGAAGTAATTTTGGTCTAAATGTTAGAACGACCACGCGTTCGGTAATTTAAAAATGACAATTACTACCTTTTCTTTACTCATTTTTGATGCATAAATATCTTCTATGGGGAGTAAATATTCTAGTATTGATATATGGGGCCATATGTTATATTTACCCTGAGACAGGTCTAAACTCATATATCGCTTTTGTGACTAGATGAATCACGTCATTAAACGCGTGCCGGCACTTCGAGCACTAGTCATATTGCGAACCCAAGCCCTAAGTGAGACACTAAATCATAGACTCAGAATAATAGTCTAGAACACAAAGACATAGCGGTCGTGAAATTCTGAGTACAATATTCTTTATTGCTTATGTACAGATTTCTACATCAAACTAAGAAAGTGAAGAATTGGATAAAGAGAGTATTACCCTTTGAACCATATCTTCAAGATCTTCCTAATATTATAAACAGGTTAGTAGACTTGGATATTGTACGGCTAAAAATCAGACAACAGCCTCTATGTATACATATTTAGTAAATCAAGATTTATATGATACCCTTAGATCCTAAGAAACCGAGTACATATTCCTGCTATTGACGGTGGCCCCTCCGTGCAGACAGAGGCTTATTCCATTGACAGTTAAGGTAATCAATTCGACAATGGTCATAATTGTATATACAATTTGTCATTGTGAAAATAGAATAGATCATTAAGAAGTATCCTATCTTTGTTTTGAAACAGCCTGAGAAATATCATTCGCACAAGAAGTTCAAATCTATATGGAAAGCAATTTAAATCCTTTCCTATACTAAACCAGGTATGAGTTAACAATTTATATATGTGCAAAAATCAGGGAGCCTAGCCATATGATATAAATGGAATGCATCTTCAAGTTTAATAACAATTGCAACATAGGTTGTACTATAGTTCTACCAATGTTTTGTCTTTTGCTCTATGACGAGATGTGCATTTAGAGACTAAGGGGTTGTCTATGATGTACGAAATTGAGACAGTAGCCATGTACAAGTTTGAGTGAGGCAGTGGCATTACAATGTTGTTGTGTTTTTTCTCAAATGTATCTTTTTATAGAATAAAAATGTATTGTTTTAACTTTATAGATACTGAGTCAAAATGTTACAAATGTCCTGAAGAAGTTGTGAAGATCTAGAAAGCACCGAAACGCTGCGTCGACTGTTTTGTTCACTTTTGACCAAAGATAGACTCATTGCTTTACCACCGTTGGTGGTTTTTAAATCAAATGTTTTTATTATGTTTTAGAATGTAACCCATGCTGGGAGGTGTTAAATAAATGTTATGATTATTTTTGCAATCGACAAAAACTGTCCTTCTGAGTATATTTTCAAATAACTTTGTGTGTCTGTCCATTTTGCCTTACTTGTACATGTTTTATTGGTTAAAAAGATAGGGATAATTATCCTTCTATCTCTGACCCCATCTAGCAATCTTTAGCTCAGCCATTCTAGCCTGCCACGGTCTTAACAGGGACTCTTGTTTTGCTGATGTTAAATCTAGTTTGCTCCGTTCCCGTTACGTTCAAGCAGCAAACATGGTGCAAATGAATTTGGACCTATTTTTGCACCACTGCAAAGTTTCTGTGATATGTCCACGACATGCTTTATATGTGAGTGTAAAAGGCAGCTCAGTTGAGTAATAGGGCAAACTGATCACAATGCAAAATCAAGGGCAGTTGCAGTAAACTGGACTGCAATTATGTTTATTTATTCACTTGAGTTATTTCACGTACAAATAACATTTTTTGCACTTCACATTTAAACCTCTAATCATATATGTAAATCATATTTCCCGTCTTTTAACAACAAGGGACTTGAACAAAACTCAGCGCCTGACCCTAAAATGGCTGCCACTGATCTCACATGGACAAGCCTCGTGGCTGAAAACCCCCAGCCTCAGAGCCACAGTGATCAACGACCTCAACCTACCCCTGTTCCTCACCCTTTGCCTGCGGAGTCCGAAATGCATGGGCGATCTCCGGTGGAGCTGCTCCGATAGGGGAGACTGGCTCTGGCACACCGCTTTGGCGTTACCTACACTCCCGGTTGTCGTACATTTGTCTCGTCTTCTCCTCTGCTGCCGTCTCCTTCCTTTGGACTCCCAACTCTCCCCGATCTGTTTTGTTCCCTCCGCTTTTCTCTTTAATTGTTTTCCTGTTGAGACCTAGCTGTTTGGCTGATGCCCAGTGGAGCTACCCGATAGCTAAAGAGGAGATGGGCTGTGGACTTCCTCCTCGGCCGTCACCTACCCAGCCGGACTTTGGGCAGGCTCTCCTTCGTCTCTCTATCCTATCTACTCCTACCCCTTTAACCCTTCCCTCTTACCCTTCTAATTCTCCATTTATATCGTCTTCTACTCTCTTGAAATATTTTTCTAGTAACTGATGTAAAGTGTAAATGATGTAATATTGTAATTCCTGTGGAATCTTATGTAAAGCGCTATGATACCTCCGGGTCTAGCCAGCGCTATATAAAACTCTCAAAATAAATAAATAAATAACATAACATAACAATTGCTTATAGTTTAAGTTTCCTACAAGCTGCACTTTCCTCTATGTTGACATATTTTGTGGGCATTTTCTTCATGGTCCAGACTGTTCAATATTGTTTCTGAGCTCTATAGATGACGTCAATACATTGGGCAGCCAGAATTCCTCTCTACCACGTCTGGTAATCTGCAGCATCTGGATAATTTTAATTTGTGTACAATTTTCTACATTTTTATTTACTGAGTGTGCTTGGCTGCAACAGAAACGTTGAACAGGCACAAAAACTGGGCAGATACCTTTGTACCATTTTTGCTGCTCATGGGAATTGAGAAATTAGTGGCATATTTATGACTGGGTTTGTATCTCTCTTGCACCATGCAACGTGGTGAATGCGCGACGCAGCCTAAAATGCAATTTATGAAGCCACGCAAGGCCACCTTGCGTGGCCATGTGGCTTGATAAATCGGGAGTTAAGCAGAGCAGTGCAAATCGTTGTGTTGCGTTACTATGAGCCAGCGAGACGTTCCAGGGGTGTTGCATGGGTGTTCCCAAGCAACATCCATGGATTTTGATGTATTCCCAGATTTAACAAAAGTGGTACACCTGGGAATGTGCCAAAATGCTACACCTTTCCAGGTGAGCTGTAACAAGGAGAAATATCTTTATTTTTCCTCATTAGTTCCTCTTTCTATGTGTGCTGCATTCTGCAGGGCACATAGAAAGAGGAAAATGCCTCAGGGATGGTTTTTGTGAAAGAAGGTACGCCTTCCTGCACAAAAGCAATCCTCCTTACAATGCAGGCACCCTTGCACCATGGTGCAAAGGTGCCTGGGTTGACTCTAGGCAGCCAAAACGACACCACCGAAGGGACAAAGGCAGGAAAGTATATGTTCTTTTAAATATGGCGCATTCCTCCCCTTTCCCTGTCACGCAGCGCAGAGCAGAACTAGACAAATGGTGAAGTCCACGGTGCAGTATTTTAAATGGATGCCACCATTTTTTCTTACCCATGGTGCTCTGTAAATATCAAAATTTGTTTTAAAAAAACCTAGTATTTTCCAACATTTGTATGATGGAAAGTTACATAATTTGTGGGGAACAGTATAATGAGTTAAAGCCAGAGTTCCTACATTTGCATACATAAAAATAGTTACTTAGATGTGTGTTCGGGTCTATCATAACAGACTAGAACAGGCCAAAACAATAACATTGGGGTGTCAATTTGGTGACAATGTGGTATTTACAGGGTCAACGTTTTGGCCTATTCTTCCCACATGCATTAAGCCCTTCCAAATATATGGAGTACTGGGTTTACTAGGAAGACTGTAGGCATGTTAGATTGTGACATTTCTCCAAACAAGATCATCCAAAAACAACACCAAACAAGGAACAAATAAATTCAACCAACCAAACAGTTAAAAAATAAATGTAAGCATAACAAAAAAGTAAAGATTCACATCTAAGAGTTGTTACAAAAAAATTGTTAATAAATTACAAACCTTTTGTTTCCTTTAGTATTCGGTACAAAAAAGTTACAATCAAATAGATAACTATAACTAAAACCTTTCTCTTTCTCAACTGTAAATAAAAAAATAAAAAATTGAATAGATGAAAAATAAAATCCCTTCAAATAGGTCTGAACTAACCAACCTACATGAAAACCGAAACGGCAACATTTTATGTACATAATTAAAAAATATTGTAAAAATGTAATACTTTTTTTTAAATAACATATAATGAATAGATAACAATAATGCATACTTTTAATTCTAAATCACAGTGGTGTATCAGAAACGGCAACATACATCAAACAAAAGGAATACAGCTATTAATTTGTAAGAGATACACCTACAGCAAAGAAATCCCTTCTAGTGAAAGGAAACATTGGAAATGCACTGAATATGCTTGAATGGTTGCAATGGCAGAGCCACAACCGAGGAAGATATTTTAGAAAGTGTAAGGCAACACAATCACTCACTAAACGTCACTGAAATTAAAGTTGTGTGCAACAATTTTTTTATTTGCTTTATTAAAGTTAGCAAGACATAAAAGGTACAAACGTACAAACATCCCCTTTATTTAGAAGGACCATGGTAGCACTTCCGTGTTCTAGCACAGTGGAAGACTACAATAAAAGGTTATTTTTTCTTAAATAAAACATGAGCACTTATTGTTAAATGTAACTTTTGCGGAGCCCAGACACCCTCAGCGAGAAACCGCCACTGGTCCAAAAAGATCGCCGCAGCCTGAAGCTATGGATTTAAAGGATGCAGCAGCAGTGCGGATTTTGTTCGAACATCCCGGGGCAAAGACTGACTGGTATGGTCAGACAATAGCCAGCATCAAAGGGGCCAGCCTGTCTGCGATCAACCTGGCCTGTATCTTATTATCCACATTTATCATAGACAGCGGTCTATAAGAATCACAGCTCTCAGTATTCGTATCTGGTTTTAATATAGTGACAATAAGTGCATCTCGAAGAAAGGGTGGGAGACTTCCAAGCTTGAAAGCCTCCAGTGTCTTGGCTTATTTCCTTACAGAAAGAAGGTGGCAGGCTGTCCAACCCAGGTTCTTTAGTGCCAGGCATGGTGCGGATCGCTTGCATAATATTCTAGACCATAAAGGGGACATCAAGATATTGCCTGTGCTCGCTGTCCAGCCAGAGGAGCTGTATAGAGTCTAAGTAGGCCACGTATACAGTAGTCCGAGGCTTCTGGAGTAATCTGACCAGGGTCTTGCCCTCTCTGTCCGCCTACCCATACACTTGGCCCTGGATTCCCTACTCAAACAGTGTAGTTCTCTGTCAGCCATCCCACTGTATTCAATGAGCTTTTGCTTGATGTAAACGAGTGTTGATGCATCGCCAGTGGCTCAACTCTAGAGTACGGATATCCGTTTCCTGGTGTGTCAGTTGGTTACGCAAAGACCTCAAGACGCCCAGCTGTTTAGATATGTGGGCCCTCTTATTACCACCTTGAAGGTCTCCTAAAGTGTACCTACGGAAGACACCATCTGAGAATTAAGGGTGAAGTAGTCCGCAATAGCAGTGCAGATGTCCTCCCTATATTGCGCATAGCGGAGCACCGCTAATGGGAGCATCCATAAAGTCCAACTATTTAATAACAACCGAGGCCTACCCTACCGGGAAGGAATAACTAAAACACTGCTTTCAAAAACTCACCACTAAATAAAACAAACAGAATCCTCAATTAAATGAATTTAATGATAAAAACCTACATAATTTTATAAATATTAAATTATTTACTTTTTTATCATTCTGAATAACAAAAGAAACATATCTTCATGATAATAAAAAAAGACAATATTTTTAAAAAGAATTCCATTACAACAAGTAACACACACTAAAATAAAGCACACACACAGAAGTAATAATTATGACACAATAGCATTGCACATAATTACAGAACCTCAAAAATATTACCAAGCACAATACAACTAAATTTCAAATCTAAAATTAAATAAAAAATAGAATTCCTCATGATTTTGTAGCTGTAGTCCTCTAAAGCCAATACAACATCCATAACACAATATCATTCATCGAAAAATTGGTAAACAAGGAAATACAGTCTGAAACAAATTAAAAAATATGATCCCTCCAATACAACCAAATAAAATCCATGAAAACCATTCAAAACTAAAAAAACATTAAAAATACAAAATTCACTACAGGAAAGCTGCTAAAAAGCAGGAAATATAAAATAAAGAGTTGATTAAAGATTCCTAACTATATATCCTTATTAAAAAAAACAAAAAACCATCCAACATCAAAAAACTGAATTTCAACTTCGAATACAAACCTGTAAAATAAATGACATAAAGCTACCCTCAGAGCAAACAGACCCTAAGTAAACACTAAGAAACAAATCAAAACCACAAACAATAGTTCAAATATAATATACTATCAGACATTAAAAATACCGACTTTGGCCTAGTGGACATACCACGAATATATACAAAATAAACCCACATTAACTATACCTAAAAACACATATCCCTACAAATATAAATCTAACTAACAATATACTGTATACTGACATATTAAGTATAGAAAATAGATTGAAACAGAACTTAGCTATACTGAAGAACAACAAAGAGGAATCGCTTACCTGCACAGCCACTAATGCACTAATGTCCAAACACAATGAAAACAAACTGCAAAACCTGTTCTCTGCAGGCGGTAAATAAAATGACGGAATAACGGAAATTAAAAAAATACTTTCTTACCATGCAAACTAATGGAATAATGAAATACAATAGTGTATTTATTTTTGCATGTGCAAATATTTATCTCGTACGAAATGTAAATATATATTTAAAAATACCATGAAAATTGAAAAAGAAAGTATTAGATTTTTTTTTATACGTATCAATATACGATTCGAAAAAGTGAATGGTAAAATGAAATATCTTCCTGTAAAAAATGTTAACAAATTGCATGTAAATGTCTATAAAAACTTGCTAAAAATGTATAAGCAAAAAATACGTACAGATCTTTCATTTTTTTTAAATGTACTTATAAATAAAACATGTACGAACTTCAATACAAAGTGTCACAAAGAACAGTGCTTTTTTATTAAAAATATTTTTAATTAATAAACTTTAAAAAAATTGATGAAAGTTCATATTTTGATTTTTTTTTATAAAACTGTATTAACTCCAAATTAACCAACACAACAAATTTAAACACAGTTTCTGTAAATCATATGAAGTATTTGAACTCCAAACTTTACCACACTGGAAAAAGTGTTGGACTTAGTAGGGGTCAGAATTACTATTCCCATTCCAAACTTAACAGCAATGGGAAAATTGTTTGACTTTCGGGGAATGGGTCAAATTAACTATTCCCACTCCAAACTTAATAACATTAGGGAAAGTGTTGGACTTTGGGAGGTACAGATTTACACATTGGGGAAAGTATTGGGCTTTGGCAAGAGTGGGACTTCTTAACTATTCCCACTCTAAACTTAATCAAACAAGGTAGAATGTTGGACTTTGGTGGGGGTCTATTTATTTATTTGATTTTGAAAAGTTTTATATAGCCCTGGCTAAACTCAGAGGTATCGGAGCGCTTTACATGGGGAGGTACAATTGCATCAAAAAATAGTTACATAGTTACAACAGTTTCAGGTACGTAGTTACTGGAGATACAAGAGTTACAAAGGGATGGCTCAGGTATGGGGAGGGAAAGGCCGGCAGGGGAGAGAGATTCAGTGAAGAGAGAGAGGGAATAGAAGAGGAAGATAAGGAGTGAGGGAGGACCGAGGAGAGGGTGGGGGTAAAAAAACACAAGAGGGCGACAAGAAAAAAAACAGTATCTGAAGATCGGATGGGTAGGTGATGGCCAAGGAAGGAACCAGAGCCAACTCCTCAAACGCTGTGTAGGGCAACTCCACCGGTCATGAGCTCAAGGTTGCTCGGGCACGACGACATTTTTCTACGAGCTGCATTGTATATTTCTCTTTATAATCCTGCATTACTATGATACCACTGTGAACTTGTAATATTTTGCCTTGCTTGGATTTGAACTGAAGTCGCTGCAGTGTTGGGGTACACGTTAGTTTGGATTATGCATTTGCAGGGAGAAACTCTGTACTATTGTACTCAATAGAGTATGTCATTGATATATTTATCGTTTTTGTCTCCCTATCTTGTAATCCTGTGCATAATTTTACAATAGAGGTTTTGAAACTTTAAAAAAAGAAAAAGTTGCTCGGTCATGGAAGTACATCAGAGGGTTAAAGTATCAGCCTGGAGGAGATTATCAAAAGGTTTCAAGGAGAGCGCCTTTCACGGTGTGGAGGTGCTGGGTTCCCAGCGATAATGGGAACATTCACAAACCTCCGCTATGTGAAGGATCCGTTAACACTGTGGACTCTCTCAGAGGGGTGTCTGAGACTCCAGGGCATGAATGCTAGGATCCCTCCCCAAAAAGGGGAGAAGGAGTGCTTTGGTAAGGAGCACATTCAAGGAGGCCAATTAAGGCCTTTTTCCTCTATGTGTGAAACCCTTAACACTGTGGACTCTCTCAGAGGGGAATCTGAGACTCCGGGGCAAAAAATGCTGGATCCCTCCCCAACAAGGGGAGAGGGAGTGCTTTGGCAAGGAGCACAAGCATGGAGGTCGTTTAGGGACAGTTGGGCGGTAGGGGAGGACTAATACAGCAGACAGGGTGAAATGAGAGTAGGTACGCTAGTACAGACGCCCACTGCGCAAAAACAGCTAACGATGAAGGTAGTAGGGAAAAATCATGAAAATAAAATAAGTGGTATGTCGAACTGAACGTAGATTAATCAAAGTCAATAACCCTCATGGTTTAAAATGGGAGGGCTAGCAGAAAGAAGTGAGTTAAGGGTGAAAGAGCATAGGCAGAATAAACAGACCGTAGAAACATTGGAAACAAATGATAGCAGAGGGGAAGGGAAGATGTGGCCCGGGGAAGTTTGGCCTCCATTTTAATGTCAGGCCGGTACTGGCAGTCTTCACAGGGATGGTCACCAAGGGGGCTGGAAAGACCTGGAGGATTCAGAGTGTTAACAAGGGAATTACTAAGATACAAAGTTACAGAGAGTAAACAAAGGATAGATGCAGTGTTGCACAGTACGAAACATGGTGTTAAAACATGCGAATAAACAGGGGTGTAGAACATGACATGAAAATAGTGGGGGGAACAGCGGTATCAGCAATATTCTTGGATGATGCGTGGATCAGTGGAGAGGAGAGCAGATCAAAGGCAGTCCATGTTAAGAGTCTCTGGAACATTCTGAGTCGATCTCAGTATCAGAAAGTCCCTGTGTGGGCCTTGGTGTGCGACGTGTATCGAATGATAGTTTGGGCTGTTGTTTGTCAAGTTTGCCCATGTTGCTTGATGCGTCTATATTTTGCACCGGCACTGCAGGGGTTCAACAGCTCTCAGTGCGGCTGTGATGGGCAGCGTCTCAATAAAGTTTTACTTATCTCCACACAGACATTTGCTTTTGCCCGGGAGCGCGGGGTAGCGCCACAGGGGTACACATGATAACCGGTGATGAGGCACAAAGGTGAATTACCATAGTTAGCTCCGCTTTCCTTCGCGCATATTCACTTCTCGTATAAATAGTAGTCAGGATCTTGCCTGCGAGTGATTTCTCCGATGTTCGGTCAGGGAAAACTGGCAGCCGCCATCTTAGTTCACATTGCAGCTTCCGTGTCCACCAGCTTCAGAGTCGTTTTTTTGGCTAATAATAGCGTGAAAACATAGTCCATTTCAGCATACTTTGCCAGCGCCAGCATTCCAATGTCCCATTAGGTACACTTGGCAAGTTTTAAGTGCCTTCTGCAGTTATTTTCAGCCAATATGTCTTCCTGTCCTGCAGAGCTGCACTAACGCCCGGCCATCTCGCTGCGCACGACTCCTCCTCTTAGTTCTGATCTGAAAAAAAAACTATTGAACTGTCAGATTACAATCTACCACATTCTATGTAAAAATCTAGCAGATTACCAAAAAGCAAAACTAAAAACAAATACAATTCTTAAAATGAACCCATTTAAAAATGCTTGTTATGTTACGCTATGTTATTCCGATGTTCTGTGGCGCACTAATCCCCCATAAGGATACTTGCGCAGGTGTGCAGGATTTTAGCATGCTAGGAGCTATTAAAAAAAACAGGTCTTCAGTTCAGGAAATGATGGGGAGGCTCTAATCTGGTGAGGGAGACTGTTCCATGTTTTGGGTGCAATGTAGGAGAATGAGCAACCTCCTGCTATGCTTTTATGAATGCGGGGGTATGTACAAGTGAGTATGAGGCTGACTGTAGGTGTCTGGCAGGCTGTTGAAAGTGCATACAGCTTTTCAGGTATGCTGGTCCAGTGTGGTGCAAGGCTTTATATTTGTGTGTGACAAATTTAAATTGGCAGCACTTTTGAATGGGGAGCCAGTGAAGCTCCTTAAGGTAAGGTGTGATGTGTGTGTTGCATGGGAGGTTGAGAATGAGTCTTGTGGCAGCATGGACGGTCGGTGTGTGCACCAAAGCTGCTTGGAGATTCCGTATTAGAGTGTATTGCTGAAGTTTAGCCTGCTCTTGCTGAGTGCTTGCATGACAGTCCTTCTGGTGTTCTGTGACAGCCACTTGATCTTTCACACTATGCATAGGGCGTGGGAGCAGGCGGTCTCACTGCGTTGATTTGTGCCATGATGTTGAGCTTATTGTTTAGGATGATCCCAGATTTTATGTCGAGCCTGGTCAGCGCATCCGCTGCTTTGCGGAGCATGCTGTGTTCAGGTATGGACTTGAAGTTCCGCCCACTTTCCGCCCATATTTTTAATTGGCTTGTATCATTGTCCACTGTAAACTGTGGCTTTTCATTGGTCAATAGGCTTATTACCGCCTTGTCTCATTTTGTATCCTCCCGTGAGGACACCCTCTGTTAAGTGTGTTCTTAATCGGTAGGCTTTAATTACAGCCTCCGAGCACTATTTTCTCAAATAGTTTTGTCCTGCCTGCTGTTTCATGCAGGACATGTACTCTCCTAACGCGTTTTTGAAAATCTGTACATCACGTGTACTGAACGCATTTGCAATGCAATAGGTCTCACATTTGCAAGAGTTTAAGCTATTGGCATTGTAAATGACAATGCCTATTTTTTTTTAAACAAACACTCAAATAAATGGTATTGTCATTTTCAACGCCAATAGCTCGAACTCTCATAATTGTGACACCTACTGCATTGCAAATGCTTGTTTGCGTGGTCGGTGGGTGTTAGTGTTGGTGTTGGTACTAGCTCAGACGGCCATCAGGTGGAGCCAGATGGAATGTTTTATTTTCGAAGACCAGTACTTCCGTCTTGCCGGAATAACTAATCGTACATTAAAAGAAGAAAATATATAACAACTAATAATGCATTGAAAATTACTTTTATTTTTATAAAAATTAAGGGGGTCATTACGATGGTGGATTTCCTGCATCCTCCGGGCCGGCGGAAGCCACCGCCGGCCCGGAGGATGCAGGAAACCCGCCGCGGAGGCTTGAAAGACCCACCGCCAAATTAGGATGGCTGGTGGGTCTTACAATCTGTCCTCCGCTTTTCCGCCGCGGTCGGAAGGCGACCACGGCGGAAAAGCATTAACATGGCTGGCGGTGTCTATCAGACACTGCCATCCATATTAGGATGGAGTACAAAGTATGCTTTTCCACGGCGGCTTTTCCGCCGTGGAAAAGCATACAGAGCTTCACTTCGGGGGCCCGTTGCGGGCCCCCTGGGTGAAGGGGTGTGGGGGTGCACATGGGGGGTACCTATGGTGCCCCCCTGCATTTGCGTGGACAAAGCGGCAGGCACCGCGCGGTGCCTGCTGCTTTGTGCACGCAAATGCTGTGCATGCATTTTTACCATTTCGGCGGGTGCAGCTTGAAGCTGCACCCGCCGCAATGTTAAAGATTGACGATGTGACCGCCAGGGTGGCGGTCACATCCTAATTGCACAGGAGGGAACTCCGCAGGCAATGCGGAGGTTCCCTCCTACTCTATGGTGGCGGAGGGACTCCGGTCCGTCCGCCATCATAATCGGCCCCTAAGTACTAAGAAAATGCATTTTTAAACATAATTACAAAACCTAAACTCAAAACTAAAATTCAATTTACAAATTAATTATTTTTTCAAAAACGTGTAATTTCTTTATTTAGATATATGAAAACATATCTTTAAAAGATTCTTCCAGCACATTAAGTACAATTTTGCAGATTAAAAAGAATTAAGAAAAGACAAAATAAAATTTGGCCTTCTTATCAGTGCTTACTGCGACCTGTCAATTTAAAAATTAGCACTCCCGGACAATGCAGATGAAGTTAAAATACATATCATTCTACACAGTTATCAGCAAGGCATTAGCCGTTTCCAATTTTTCTAAAAGACTATAAACTTGCTGAACGAATTTGGCCAATTTAATATTTAAAACAATGTTCTCTAAGGACAGAGCAGCAATAATGGCGTGCCTACAAGTCCGAACTCCCAGCCTGTTCCATTCTGGCCTGAGTAGGCGTCTGCGTTGGAGAATAAAGAAAGGGCATATACAAAGCATGTGCAAAAAAGTTTCATTTGCTGCCCCACACCCTCTGCACGTTAGATCAACCCTTTTTCGACGCCATACTGGGAGATTTTGAAGGAAGCGCCAGTCTCCCAGTCTAAGGGCGATCAAGCATCGCTTTAGATGATAAGAAAATGTTGTCGAAAGGTAATTGGCCGGGGATAATCGTTTATAAGAGTTGGCTACTGCCCAGGCATGGCTACGTTTCGCAAGAAGAGCTTTGTCCATGATCAGAGATTTAAGTCTTATACCTTTTTTAATTGTGTTTTTGAAAGCAGTCTGGCTTGGATTAAGGGCCCAGAGATCCGCAGCAGACATTTGTTGGATGTGGTCATTTAGGAGGCGGCCGAATGATCCCCCCGGATCATTCCAGACAAGGAATTCCAGGGTACCAGCTTCTGCCTGTCTTAGTTTGTGGATCAGGTTAAGATATGAGCCAATGTTGGAGGTTTCATAGTTAATTAAGCCCAGCTCTAGTCTGACCTGTGCTGGCGAGGAGGAACTCGGCAGGTGAAGCAATTTCTTGTAGAGTTTGGTTGTTAGTTTATTTAAGGTATTGTTCATTTTACCCTTAAAGATCTCTATGCCATACGAAAGTGTGGGCCCGATCTTTGCTTTGAGCACTTCCAGTAAAGGCAAGACGGTGGGGCCTGAGAGTCTCCTCGATAGCCTAGCCAAGGATACCATTAACGCTGTAGCCTTGGCTGCAATCACAGTGTTCTGTTTGGTGAAACTGCCCCTGACATCCAAATGGACCCCTAAGTATTTGTAAGATTGGCCGATTGAGATGCTTTCTTTATCTATTGTCCAGCCTCCGCCGCTGTAGCGTTTTTTGCCGAACGGAACAACCATGGTTTTTTTCATGTTAATTTCTAGCTGGTTGCTGGCCGTGTATTGCATTAAGGCATCAAGGAGTCTTTGTAGCCCCACTCTGGTAAGACTGAACAGTGCCAGGTCATCGGCATATAAGAGATTGCATAATGCTGTACCTCCTACTTTTGGTGGATGGCTGATTACCTTCTCTAGAGAGCTTGATAGGTCGGCAATGAATAGATTGAAGAGGAGGGGGGCAGCACGCATCCCTGTTTGACCCCGCGAAAGGTCCAGATTTTCCAGGAGAGATGCGAGCCAGACCCTAACTTCACTCGAACCCATGTGTTGGAATACAGCAGGATGATTGGATTCAGGATATTGTCTGGGATTCCCCACTGCCTCAGTTTTTGCCACAGAGCAGCCCTGGGCACCCTGTCAAATGCTGCTTTGAAGTCGACAAAGCAGCAAAAAATCGACCTGGAGTTTGAAAGAGCTTTGTCAATGATGGTGGAGTTTGTCATTGTACCTGATTTGGCAACGAACCCTGTCTGATTCAGAGGAATCAGATTGTTGTCCTTTGCCCATTGTCTGAGATCCTCCAAAATGAGGCCTGCAAAGTGCTTTGCCTCTATATCCAGCAGGGCGATTAATCTGTAGTTGTTCGGGTTGCCTCGTGCTCCAGCTTTGTAAATGGGATGGATAATAGCACCTCTTCAAGAATCCGGAATGGTTTGAGAGCTCAGGGTGTAATTAAAGAGATTTGATAGCACCTTGGACCAGAAAGGGACGTCGGACTTGAATAGCCTTTGTGGCAGGCCATTCGGGCCCGGTGCTCCGTCTTGTCTCCCTTTCGTCAGTGTTTTGACTACTCTTTCTTCAGACAATTCATTGGGTGAGATAAGCCCCTGCATTGAATTGGGTGGAAGATTCGATGCTGCGCCCGTGCCAGTGTCAGAAACCCATGTTAATCCAGGGCGGTCAGGGTGATCTTGTGCCTGGAAATTCTCTGTTAAGTATGAGATCCAGTCTGCTTCCTGAATGTTCGCTGATCCAAAGGATGTTATGTTTCGATCGGTGCTGTTGACAAGTGACCAAAATTTCTTTGAGTTCTTTTGCTTGCTTTCCCATACCAGTTTGACCCAGAATTGAGATTCCTGGGCCTTTTTCTCTTGGGTAACTTCCCTCCTGAATGCCTTTTGGGCATGACGTTATGTAACGAGGAAGCTGCTGTTCTCTGGAAATTTTAATAGCAATCTCAGTGCGTTGTTTCTCGTTCTTTTGAGTGTTTTTATAATGGGGAGGGCTGTTGCTCCTACTGGTGGGGTGCGATTTGGGCCCTGCCTTGTCACTGGGTAAGTTCTGATCAGATGTGCGCATAACTGAGACCATATTGCTGTTGGAGAAGCCGCTTGGTCTGGAACACAGATGATAAAATCCTTGCTTGTTTTTAAGATGCTCTGACAGTTAGACTCACTCCATTTCAGGCGTTTTAAGTTATCGGAATATATTCCTTTGTATGTAAATGGTGCCTTTTTGTGGAGAACTACATTTTTGGTGAAGGAAATTACCAATGGCCTATGGTCGCTTTCGGACCTTGGCAGGACGGAGAAGCTAGCCAGATTGAACAAGAAATCCGAATTGCAGATGGTAAAGTCCAGGTAGGACTTTGTTCTTCCATTTGACCAGGTCCAGTTTGGAGGGGAGTCGCTGGCCGATCTTCCATTCACCACCAGGTACCCTGCGTTGTAAAGTCTCATCACGGTGACCTTGCCTAAAATATTGGAAACTTGCACAGGTGGTTTGGATTGGGGGACAGCCTCAATAATGCTGGTCATGTTGGGTCCTTCTGAGTCTGCTATGTTCCCCTGAAATAGGTTTGTGTTAAAGTCCCCTGTGATAATCCGGTCCGAGTTAGGATATTCTGTGGCTATATCATTCATTATTTCGCAGAGTCTAGCCAGGTGGTCTTTTTTTGTGTGGGTGTTAGGATTAATGTACACATTTATAAGTAAGAGCAATCGCTGTCTGCTCCGTAGATTAATTTTGACCCCCAGTAGCCAGTCTTCTTTCAGATAAAGTTGACTGAATTCGCCTTTTAGGTTATTGGATATGTATGTGGACAGCCCGCCTTTAGGTTGGCCGAAGCGGCTGTCCCTCAGTGCCCGTTTCCGATATTCAATAAATCCTTCTTGGGAACTATTGCTCTAGTTCCCAAGTTTCCTGTAGGGCAATTGCCACATGTTCCCCCAGGAAAGACATAGTGTCTTGATTTAAGGTTTTTTGATGTAGGCCGCTGACATTCCATGAGCACAGTGAAAAAAGTAGCTCCCCCTTGCTATTGTCCACTCTGTGCTGTTGAGCCCCTGACGGGAGGAGTGATTTTGATGGGTTGTGTGTTTCTACTGGTGATCCTGCCGCAGATGGCCAGTTTGTGCTTTTTGAGGCCAATACTGCTGGCAGTCATCCCCAAACGTGGTCTGGTTATATGTTTCTCACCGCTGTTTCGGGGCATTTAAGTTCTGTATCCGACCCTGAAGCATTTTTTAGAACAGAGAACAGCCTCCCATGCTCTGTGTTTTTGGTGAGGGCCGGCTTGCTGGGTGTGGTTGCTCCTGATAGCAGCGTGATTGGATACCCTGGCGTTGAATAAGGGTACACTCTAATCCCCCAATTCCGCAGTGTGGCCTTATGTTCGAGAAAGGCTCCCACCCAGCCTACCTGTACGAAAGTTACAACGGTGACCTCAGAGGGTTGGTTTCCTCGTGGGGGAAGGAATTCAATGGATTCGATGCTATTCGTATCCAGACCCACTAGCCCCGGTATGCCTTCCACTAACTTCAGCAGATTTGATCTGTTGAGAATATCGTGCCGCCCCTTAGATTTGTACTCGGGGGCTAGTAAAATCCGATTACACGATTGGTTGTCGCTTCGCAGCTCTGGTGCAGTTGTGGGTCGGAGGATCGGTTTTTCGATTGTTGCATGTGATCTGTTTTTATGTAGCTGTTGTGGTGGTCGGAGGGGAACCCGTTTTGATTGTGGAGTGTGACTGATCCGGGCAGCTATGTCATTGCAGATGGTTTTAGTAAAACTCAGTTTTGGTGTTGTGTTTTCATTCCCGAAAAGGGGGAGAACCATTAAAGGCCAAGATTTTCCTGCCGCTGTCTCTTGCCGGTGTTACTTGACCTGACTGGACTCACCCTTGTACTAGTTGCAGGATCACTACCCTCTGCTATCGTTGCCGGGGCACTTATTGCTGTTCTTAGACTCTGAGGTCTCCTCGCCAGTTCTTGAGTGGGTAAGTCCGCAGTGGCTCCATTCGAGGTTATTGTTGGATTTGTCGTTGGTTCCACTGTGCCGGGTTCTACAGAGGATTTTTAGTTTTTGGCTATCGAAAAAATGGGGAAGAGATTCTGATGGGCCAAGTTGGAGTTAGCCCTAAGTTTATTTCTCGCTTTGTGTTGACATTTGCGCTCTCTCTTGCTGCAGGGAGGAATAGGCCCGGGGGGGGGGGGGGGGGGGGGGGGCGGGACTGATGGAGCGGGCGAAGAAGCAAGGCTGTTGTTTCGCCCGTCCTCAGATTTAACATGCTGGATTATTGGCCCAGTTGGTGACGGGAGAGTGCCGTTTTCAACCGTCGGAGTCGGTTTTATTGAAGCGCTATGAGGGTGACCGTTCATCGATGGAAGGCGGTTAATTGATCCTGTAATGTCTGCTTCTTCTTCCTTTGTTTTTGCATTTTTGTTTCCAAAGTCCTCCGATGGTTTGTCCAGTTCTTGATGTTTGGGGGGTTGCAGTTTGGCTGACACGTTTCCTCCCCTCAGCTGCTTTACTTCCCTGATGACGGTGGAAAGGCAATCTGGGAGCAGGGAGAGGGAGTCAATAATTGGAGAGCAGCAGCACGTTGGTTGAACAAAGTTCGAGGATGCTTGCGCCCTTAGAATTAGCGAGTTCAGTTTGTCTAATTTGCCGTCAATCCCTGACGTAAAAAGTGCCAGGGTATTTAGTAAATCTACCTGCACCTCTAGTTTTACTGAATGGTAGTTGAGTGCGGTCACAGTTTGTTGAAGGGTCTGCAATAGTTGAGGCCAAACACTAGTCGTAGTGTCCTCTTCTATATTGGGTTTTTCATCCGGAGTGAAGCTCGGGCTTGGGGAATTTGGGGTGGTCTTAAAGAAGAGGGACAGATCCGACATGGGTTGGTCATTTGCTGCCAGCTGCGCTGATTGACTTTGACATGGAGTCCTTGTTTGGCCGGGAGGCGAAAATAACTTGTGTAAAGGACTCAGGTCTGTTGATGCTGTTAATATTTTTGTTATTGGTGAGGTTAGCAAGTTTGAAAGTGGGTAACTACCATTGGATTGCACTGGCCCAGCTTGCCCGTGGATTTGCACCGTCGTTGTTTGCTGAGGAAGGCCCGTGGGTGGCTTAGACGGGATCGGGGACACCGGTCCAGTGACGGGAAGTTGTGAAAGTTGTAGCAACAAAGTGGAAGCCTCTATTGGACACATAATATCTTCCAGCTGTGATTGCGGTAGGAGGGCAACCCCATTATCATCTGCCAGAGATGTGGAGGGCTTGCCTGGTTGAAAGGGAACAGTTTGGGTGTTTTCCCTGTTGTGGTTAGTACAAGTAGACCCAAAAATATAGACCTCTGACGGCTCTTTTACTGGCGTCATGTTGAATACCCAATTTTGCGGTGGTGCTTTGCGGTTGAACCCTGAATGGTCCGAGGTTGTAGAAGTGGTTGCCTCCAAAGTTTGCGGGTGTTGCTCTAATAATTGTATTAATTCTGCAGTTTTTGATGGAGTCTTTCTAAAATAGTCCCGTAGGGTTAGGCTTTTGGGTTTTTGAGGTTTTGGTGTGTGCTTGGCGTGGCCCTGAACCCCAGCTGCGTCTGGTTGCTTGGGCTTCCTTCGCTTGGGTGCAGTGTACTTTATTTCTTTTCCAGATCTCATTGCTCCAGAATGGTCTTGGCGTAGGCTCTTTTGACTGAACGCAGATCCGGCTCGGCTACTGCTTTAGTACAGGAACAAATGTTGGAGGACGGTTTTCTGATTCCCTCTTCGGGGGTGACTACGATGACGTACACTGCGTACACAGGCTTCAGCACCGGCACTGGCTCGGCTCTGGCTCGGTCCTCACGGTGCACGACCACGGCAGCCTGCCTGCTCCTCACGGAACCTCTACACACCGCTGCGCCGCACTCCTCCACTGACACGCCCACTGACGGGCCTCGTGAGTCACGCTGGTGGGGCGCGGCCTTCTAACGCTATCTATCAGAGGATGTCCTCTGGGTATACAGTAGGCCTAACTAACTGTTGTCTGTCTTGCTGGGGCTGGACTGTGGGCTGCTCACCGCTGTTCATTGCCCTTGTCTCCCTCGTGACGCAAGGGTAGTAGCCACCTGCCACCTGCTGTCTTTAATTATTTAAAAACAACACTAAACATTACTTTCAAAATAGTATATTACTAAAATTTTACATAAAACAACAAACCATGAAAAACATTAACAAATAGTTCTCCTACTAACCTTACAATCTGCTTCTAAAACACTTAAAATTAGAATATACGTGATAAAAAAGGTTTACAAAAAACCATACTCAGTAACTTACAATATTACATGCAGTCATATTTAGAAACACAATATTAAATACAAGAATATTAGAACATTTGAAGAAAAAAAGCAATATTCTTAGCTGCTATACTAGATACCACAATATATAAGACATCATGATATTACTGCAATAATATTAATACCTGACTATGTCATTTAAACTATTAAGGTTTTGCAAAGCTGGATCTCTCAAGTCTCTAGTTTTCACAAATGTCTGGGGTTGGTAGATTTACCTGAATGCCAGCTGAACCGAAGCACAAATATTCCAGTCATTCCCCTGTAAATTCGCCCAAGCAAAACATTCCTAGATTTCTGATAGGTAGGTTGCCGATGATGTGGATCAAGCCTTTACAGGGATATGTTTCTACATGAGTAAGACTGGTGGAAATTACCATGTTTTGAAATCAAAATGACTGAAAACCTGACAAATGTCGTATTCGATGCCTACTTCTGGCCTGCAAATTAGGACGAAGGGGAGCTGGAACCAAGTGATAGAAACCTTAGGATATATAGATTATTGAAATATAGGGTTTTAATAGTTTTCCATATGTCACCAGCATCACCCTTGAAAACTCAACACAGGTACTCGAAGCCGGCATACTTTTTTCAGTTGCTTTCGATATTTACTGATTGCCCATATGTCTGCAGTCACTCCAAACCCATTGAAAACAAATAAATGTCTGATAGTCCACACTCAGGAGTCCCTGGAAAAGGCATATATGGGTCACACATTGGCAGGGATGCGTTCCTGCATGTGGAGGGCATTATCATGTTATGAGGAAAAAATGCTGAATCTGATAAATATCATATTCAATGCTTTCTTCTTGCGAGCCAATAAGGGTGAGGGAGGCCTGGCTTGCACCAGCAGATAATTTAGGTAGAACAGAATTAAACATTTGTATACTTTCATTATGGTCCATGATTTTAAACCTATCATCCAATGAAGAATGCAACAGAAACAGTGAGTCAGCTATAAATCAGTGATCTACTATATTACACAATTGATTGTGCAGTTTTTACTCTCTAAGACACTACACGTATATTTGGTATTTCCAGATTCTGGACATTCTGGACAACATTTACTTAGTCAGCATTCTGAGATTAATATTAGTCCATCTGTGTACTGTAACAAATTATTAAGAACAATTGTTAAAAAAATAAAACAATCACCACATTTATCATTACATCTTCAGGCTGGCATACATATTAATGCAGAGGTATCAAAAACACATAGCTCAGAAGTGCGGATGAAAACTAGTTTGCAAGAAGCACAACGGAACAAAAAGGCTTGTTCTTGCACAACTCAACATTGCTATTGTAAAACAAACGCCTCAGCATTGTAAGTGCTTAACTAGGCTTGTTGTGAATTTTTAAGAATGATACCTCCCTAAATTCTGTCAATCATTCTTTTGAAGCATTTTTTTAGTTGTGAGTATAAATACAATGTTGTGCATCTGCCATGTCTCTACAAGCTATGGCCAGCCTGTGCATGTTGCATTAAGTGATTACCTTCTCGGGATATTTTTGAGGTTCAACAGGGAGGATATGACCATGTTTGAAACACCTTACTTATCTCCCTTAGGGTTGGAAAAGCATTCAACCTTAGTTGCTCTAGTTTTAACCCAAATAAAAGTAGACTCGGTTTAATTGGTTCGAATAACTCGCCTTTACAACATCACCATAGAATAGGGTATTAGAGCATAGATGACCAAACCAATCATAGACCTTAATCTCGGGCCAATGACAGTCGAGCATTCCAAGCCCAGACATGCAAACTCCTGGGATAAAAATACAAGTTCCTGATTGGTCTAGAAACGGGAACCAATCAAGCGGTAGATTAAAACACAAGTTCCTGATTGGCCTAAAATCGGCAACCAATCAAGCGGTAGATATTCTATTTAAACTGACCCTTCAGTGGTCTTCAGTAACCGGACTGAAACCAGAGAAGCAGGCAGTTCTCTTCGGCCGAATAGGTAAGCGTTACATGCATCGTAGGAATCCCATATACATTTGTTAAACGCTATTACCTGAACCACCAAAAGCAACTTTACAACCTTATGCCGCCCTTTAGTGAAACGATTGTTTCCGCCGGGAGGACAAGACGAAAGCGCCCCTGGTTTCCACTTCTTTTAAAACAGAAAAAGCCGCTCCTTGACGAGCAATATTGCCAAGCGCATCACGTTTATCTGCAGGTAGGATAAAACACATTATAAATTTGCGAAAAACAACATAGTTTAAAGCCACATTCTAACTGCTTCTATAATTGTATTTACCAGGATTTTTAAACCGATAAACTGAAGCCAGTCATATAAAAGTGTGAAGGAAAACGGATGTCAACCCACTTATCCTTAAGCGCACATTTCCACAACTAAACGTACAGGGAGTTTATCCAAAGAAGAATTTAAAGGTATTTAGACAAATTACCAGTTCAATTGAATTACATTAAACTAACTCATCTGAATTAGATTAAGTAGGGGTTATAAACCTTCAGTTAAGGATCCAATTAACAGGGACCCGTATTTAACACAAATTTAGAGCATTTATAGATCAGACCGCTTCTAGTGCTGAATGTCATTATTTATAATATTTTGTTTTAAGAAAATCGCCGAAAATTGTCACAATATATTGTCTCTATGTCAAAGGCCTGTTGTACAATGCCATATGTTTTGTAACAATTTTTCTGAGACCGATAACAACAGTACCATTATATGTGCTAAACAAGATTTTGGATAAATTACAGAATGATTGTTTTTCCAAAAAACGTCACTTTATACTGTTAGTGAAACAATGTTGAAGGACATTAGGTGGATTGTCCCCGTAAAATGTTTTCCATCGATAATTTTCTTTAGAAGCCATGTTGTACCATCAATATAGAGTTTCTAAATTATATTGGGTACATTCTGACTAAAGGTGAATGTTGTTATAAACTAAAAATGTACAGTTAAAAAAAAGGGTTTAGACAATGTATAATACTTGCAAATTTCTGTTATAACTAAAAATACAATGTTATATCAATCTTAATTCTTTGTATATTCACTCTTCAGGGTGATCGTTTTTGACCCCAGATACACGACAGACAAAAGATAGAGTCTTGATAAAGGTGGCCCAATACTATTTCAACCACCGAAACGCGTCGACGCACTTTCAAGTACAATTCCTAGACTCGGATACCTGTGTTGATACAATATAAAAACTGTGCACAGCACATGGGTATCACATTGAGTTTGAATGTACATCTAGTACTGTAACAATTGGATGTCGTACTGTTGTCTGTTCCCCTTTCCTTGTATCAATATTGCTGGTCGATTTTGATCTCCATGTATGTCAAAAAACCGTTTTAACATTTTGTCCTCCAATTTATTTGTTTTTAATTGTGTACAGTGGTGCTTTTGCCCACTTGTGTTTCTTAACATATTTTGTAATATTAATAAATTGTGAACAATTTTCTTAACTTTATTGTCCTACTTGATTTGTAAATTTAGTTGTTTTATTGAATATTTTATTCAAGGGAACCTCTTCTCAGTTTTGGTTGTTTAACCCTACTTCCCTTGAATTTATTTAAGGGGTACCTCTCACTTTGTTTCAAAAGCATTCCGACCACCATGGTAGCGGAAATTAACCGTCGGCATGTACAGAGGGAAATCCGGCAGTCAGATTAGGATGAACCGCCAGAAAAATCCGACTGCGGCGGATGGATTCCACGAAACTCCACCGGGACCGTCCAGAACAGCTGAAAATCCATCCACGGCGGTTGGATTTGCTGCGGAAAGACCCAAAACTGCCGTTCGACCTGCGGAATGACCGCACTTGAAATTACGATATGATGGCGGTGCCAGCGGAACTATCAGTTGTTTTCAACTACCGCGATCGCAACAAATGATGAATGGGAGCAGAGGCAGCAAGGCTGTTGCATTTCGACCGCCGCGGTCACACCGGAAGAGTAATGGTGGTTGAAAGCAAACACACAACAAGGCTACCAAGTGTGGCTATAAATCTGGCTCAGCCTTAGAAAACACCTAACACACACCAATGTGACATCCCCATGGCAAGTAAAAAATACAAATCCCAAGTCAACCCACACAACACACCTGACATGAGTACTCCATTTTGACCCACCCAAATAGCTGTGTATAAAACCAGCCCCTTCCCTACCCAGAATCCTTTGCACAACTCCACAACTGAAGGGCCCAACTCCACAGCACAAAGGAGAGGCAAATAAACACGCATCACACCATCACAACAACACACCACACACATCACCTCCACCACTTTCACACCTGCACTTCCCCCCATTTGCACATCACACACCATGTCACAGAAGAAGATTCCCAAATTCACTGACAATGAGTTGTCAGTGGTGGTAGATGAGGTAATCAAAGTTGAACCACATTTGTTTGGAAGCATGGTCCAATAGACAATAATAGCCACAAAAAAACAAATGTGGGCAAGGATAGTCAACAAGGTCAATGCAGTAGGGACCACCCCGCGCACCCTGAAGGACATCAGGAGGAGGTGGCATGACCTCAAGACCAGGGTGAAGGAGCATGCCAACAAAAACCATGAGCTGGCTCGGAAGACTGGCGGTGGCCCTCCCATTCTACCACTAACACGTGTGAGTGCCATGGTGTCAGAGCATGAAGGCCCATATGAACACAAAACATTCATGGTCAATCTGACAAATTAACTAAAGTACATGATATGAAAAGGGTATGTATGACGTTACAATGGCTAGTCCTTGCTTAGCTGACAGTGATTCCATGCAGAGCTAACCAAAAAGACACATCACATAAAGTTGATGTGCCGCAAGTCGTTAGATGATTACATGTCCCTGTAATCACACAATCTGTATGTGGCACATGGTTTCTATTTACATGTCACACCATGGACAAGTAATGTAAGTACCTCAACATCATGTCATGATGTTCAGTATCTTGCAGCCATACCAAGTGATTGCAATGTAAAGTGTGTGGTGTATCATATGTAAAATCCAAACGTTGAACACCAAGCTTGTAGAGTGCACTTCAATGAGCATTTCACCTCAGTTCAACAGGAGATCCACAAGCAACTGCTGCAGAAGACAACACCAACCTGAAGAGTCAGTCTCCCCACCCGGCTGGAACATGAACTCTCGGATGCAGACTTCCTACATTTCTCGAATGAGGAGCAACAACCTGGCCCATCCAGACTGCCAGGGTGCACCTCGTCTCAGGCCCTCATTGTCCCCACCACCAACACAGCAACAACAACAGTGCTGACCCCTGCTGCAATGACCTGTGTGGCCTCAACCACCACTGCTGCCTGCAACACTCTTCCTGCCTCAGTGGTTGCCAACACCACCACACAATCAGAGGAGGCCAGGGAGAGTTTGCAGGTGTGTCCAGTGCCAACGCCACAGGTCCAGGTCAAAAGGACAGGTGGGAGGGCAACTGGAGGGACAAATATAGGAGGACACTGGGACCGATGCCCTGGCCACCATTGCCAGAGTCCTTGGGGCATATGAGCAGACCCAGGGACAGATGGGCCAGGTTGTGGAAGAAGTGTGTGAGCTCCACCTGCTGCTGAGGTCCATGGAGACGCTTATGGGCCAACTTGTGGACCTTATGGGCCAGCTCATGGGTGTTCTGAGGAACAGACATGTGGCCCAAATGACAGCTCAACCTCCCTCCAGTGGCCCGCATGCTGCTACTCCCACTACCTCAGCTGCGGCCACAGAGAGGGGTGAGCTGCAGCAAAATGACTCCTCAGACACCACTGAGCCCGCAGTAGAGGCCCCCCTGCCAAAAGCACAAGGGGCCACCGAGAAACACCAGGGGGGGGATCATGTGGCAATGCATCATCCAAACGCTAGTTGCCGAGTCAGCCATGATGGCACCCCTGTTCCCCTTGATATTGACTTTGTTGACTATCCTAACCCACATTGCCATGTTGATGGCAGGAGTCTGTTGGACTATATGACTACGTCAATGTGGTGACTACTTTATTTGTCTCAATTACCATCACTGACAACTCATAAATTCACTTAGCACCATTTTGTTAATAATAACTTCTCCGTCACAAATACTTATTGTAAATAAACACTCTTTACACACCTTTGTCTTTGTGTCAGCTCCATGTGTATCACAGTATGTACAATGTCAGCTCAGAATCCAATGTAACACAAGCTCTGATTGCGACGATGCATTGAGAGGGTGAAGGAACCTAGAAAGACACAAGAGAATGACATTTACTTGTCAGGTGATGCCATTACAGGTAGAACACACCACTATGCATCAAGGTACATAAACCAGCACACACAACAATGAGCAACAGCATCAACATAGACATGAGGTACCTGGATAAAAATACTGTGTGCCACACACATCAGCCATTAGCACAGAGTAAACAACAGCCAGCAGTCAAAAACGTCTTCTAGGCCTTGCCACTACCATCAAAGACAACAGACAATATCACTGTTGTACAATGTCACTCACACTCAAGGGAAGTAGTTGCCGATGAGCTGTTGACGCAGGTCAACCCCTTCCTCTTCTCCACTATCGTCGTCGCTGGGCATGTGTACGTTTGCAGGGGGGACATATGCTGCTCATCATCGTCCAGGAGCATGGGGATCTCTTTGCGCAAGGCCAGGTTGTGAAGCATGCAGCATGCAACTATGATCTGACACACCCTTTGGGGAGAATAGAGTAGTGCACCTCCGCTCTTGTCCAGACACTGGAATCTAGCCTTCAGAAGCCCAAAAGTACGCTCCATCACACGCCTTGTCCTCCCATGTGCATCGTTGTAGCGGACTTCACCTGGGGCCCTTGGATTCCTCAGTGGGCTCAGCAACCAAGGCTATGGGATATGCAGAGTCACCTAGGTGTGAGATTCAGAGAGCAATTTAGTAATATAAACAATAGCTTAGGACAGCATGTCACACATACAGCACACTATTTGACTCTGTGTACTAACCAACAAGCCACACACGCTCCGGATGCATATTTGCCATCAATTGTGGGATGATGCTATTACGCAGTATGTAGGAGTCATGCTTGGGAGATAATCATATCCACCTGGCATACCACTTGCACATTTATGGAATGGAAATGTTTCCTGGTCTGGTAGATTTGCTTATGTGCCTGTGGTGGAACTAAGCCAACATGTGTGCAGTCAATGGCGCCAACAACATTAAGTATGTGACCAAGATCATAGAAATCACCCTTCACACCTGCCAATTCAGTCTCCTTGGGAAGTGGATGTAGCGGTCCTTGTATGTCATCATATCAGACAAGACATCACGTAGCACCATGCTGAACATAGCTGGAGACATCCCACCGGCAATGTCCACTGTGTACTGAAATAAACAAGTTGCAAAGAAATGCAGGGGCGCCATCACCTTAACTGTTGGCGTCAAAGCAGTCGGATAGGTTCTGTGAGGCCTCAGATGGGACTCCAACTGACCACATAAGTCTTGAAGGGTAAGGCGATCCAAATGGAATTTCCTCATGATGTCCTCATCCTCCATGTTCGCCAGCACTGGGAACGGACGATGCACATTTGGCCGTCTCCTACATATTATGAAAGGGGACACATGTCAATTTAATTTCCCTATGAGATGTGTCAAACATCTTACATCTTGACTGACGCAGCAGCCACAATGACTGGACTGTAACAACAGCTTAATGCACAAGTCACATGCAGTTGTACATGTGGTCAGTATGTACATACTGACTACCTCCAAAACAGATTGTAACTATGTGAATGGTAAACTTTACACTCATATATGTTGTGTCACCAGCCCTAGGTGTAGGTGACACAGCACATGTTGGAAACGGCAACACTGCTGACTTCTACGTAGCTGCTGTACCTGCCACACCCTCTTGCGTAAGTCGAACAGAGCACAACTATTCTACACAACGAGTACAGTTTGTGTAATCTGATCAACTATCAAAATGAACACAACAATGTACACAGTGAAATAGGCACATCGTGTGGTCAGGCCATCATTACTGTGTGTTGATTAGCAATCTCACACATTGACATGTGCACAAATAAGAGACTACATTACACACCAAATCTGTATTCATGCACACAAATATCATAGGTGAAATGTGAGGTAGTGCATGTAATCATGTGCACTGACATGGCATATATAGGCATCAGTGAGTTGCATGTCACACTCGCGTTACATTTTACAAACAGGTGCTGTGATACATTGTGAAGATCTAGGGGGTCATTAGGATGGAGGGCGGACTTTGTCCGCCCGCCACCCTAACGGAGATCGGGACCGCCCGCCATAAGGGCGGGGGTCCAGTAGGGGGAATTAGAATGTGCCCGCCACAGTGGCGGGCACATCCTACGTATATATCATTGTGGCGGGCGGTGCACTCAGCACCGCCCGCCACAATAATAAATATGCCAGCACGCATTTGCATATGTAAAGCGGCAGGCACCGCGCAGTGCCTGCCGCCTTGCATATGCAAATGTGGGGGGGGGCACCATAGGTACCCCCGATGTCCCCCTCCACCTCTGCCATCACCTGGGGGACCCTGCAGCAATCGCCGCCTGCCTTTCGGTGGTGGCATTGCCGCAGCGGAAAGGCCCCTACATATTGCCATTGTAATATGGCTGATTCAGAAAAGGGGGTGGTGATGAACAGAGTGTCTGAATTAAGCAGACCACTCTTACCCAGTCCAAAGATCAGGGCTTGATCCATCACCGTTTTTTAGCTCACTGCACCATCCCAGCTCAGAACTTGGCTATATGCAAATTAGTCTGACCCTGGCCCAGTGCATCATGGGAACAGGGCAGACCAAACTACCAAGCCAATTCTTATACTGGGAAGGAAACAAGCTACCGGGGACCGGTTTCTGGCATTTCAGCCGTCTCCGGCCCGGCTTGCTTGAATCCTGATGGTGCAATGAGCTAGGGACTCACATCTGAATATACCCTTCCACGCTTATGGTGGACAAAAATGATTCAGAAAAGGGGGTGGTGATGAACAGAGTGTCTGAATTAAGCAGACCACTCTTACCCAGTCCAAAGATCAGGGCTTGATCCATCACCGTTTTTTAGCTCACTGCACCATCCCAGCTCAGAACTTGGCTATATGCAAATTAGTCTGACCCTGGCCCAGTGCATCATGGGAACAGGGCAGACCAAACTACCAAGCCAATTCTTATACTGGGAAGGAAACAAGCTACCGGGGACCGGTTTCTGGCATTTCAGCCGTCTCCGGCCCGGCTTGCTTGAATCCTGATGGTGCAATGAGCTAGGGACTCACATCTGAATATACCCTTCCACGCTTATGGTGGACAAAAATGATTCAGAAAAGGGGGTGGTGATGAACAGAGTGTCTGAATTAAGCAGACCACTCTTACCCAGTCCAAAGATCAGGGCTTGATCCATCACCGTTTTTTAGCTCACTGCACCATCCCAGCTCAGAACTTGGCTATATGCAAATTAGTCTGACCCTGGCCCAGTGCATCATGGGAACAGGGCAGACCAAACTACCAAGCCAATTCTTATACTGGGAAGGAAACAAGCTACCGGGGACCGGTTTCTGGCATTTCAGCCGTCTTCGGCCCGGCTTGCTTGAATCCTGATGGTGCAATGAGCTAGGGACTCACATCTGAGTATACCCTTCCACGCTTATGGTGGACAAAAATGATTCAGAAAAGGGGGTGGTGATGAACAGAGTGTCTGAATTAAGCAGACCACTCTTACCCAGTCCAAAGATCAGGGCTTGATCCATCACCGTTTTTTTAGCTCACTGCACCATCCCAGCTCAGAACTTGGCTATATGCAAATTAGTCTGACCCTGGCCCAGTGCATCATGGGAACAGGGCAGACCAAACTTCCAAGCCAATTCCTATACTGGGAAGGAAACAAGCTCCTTTCTGGTGAAGAATTGGCTTGGTAGTTTAGTCTGCCCTGTTCCCATGATGCACTGGGCCAGGGACAGACTGATTTGCATATAGCCAGGTTCTGAGCTGGGATGGTGCAGTGAGATAAATAACGGTGATGGATCAAGCCCTGATCTTTGGACTGGGTAAGAGTGGTCTGCTTAATTCAGACACTCTGTTCATCACCACCCTCTTTTCTGAATCGATTTTGGCCACTATAGGTGTGGCAGGGTATACTCAGACATGAGTCCCTTTCTCACTGCACCATCAGGATTCAAGCAAGCCGGGCCGAAGACGGCTGAAATGCCAGAAACCGGTCCCCGGTAGCTAGTCTCCTTTCTGGTGAAGAATTGGCTTGGTAGTTTAGTCTGCCCTGTCCCATGATGCACTGGGCCAGGGACAGACTGATTTGCATATAGCCAGGTTCTGAGCTGGGATGGTGCAGTGAGATAAATAACGGTGATGGATCAAGCCCTGATCTTTGGACTGGGTAAGAGTGGTCTGCTTAATTCAGACACTCTGTTCATCACCACCCCCTTATCTGAATCTATTGTAATATGGCTGGCGGTGTCCATTGGACACCGCCACCATATTAATCTATTACCGCCGCGGTCGCAAGGCGACCGGGGCGGTAAAGCGGCGGACGGTCTTTCAGTCCGCCGCTGTCCCCTCCGCCATCCTAATCTGGCAGGGGGGAATCGGGACATGGATGTCGGGCGGATTGCCTCCGCCAGGCCGGCTGTGGCCACCGCCAGCCTGGCGGAGGCAATCCGCCCGACATCATAATGGGCCCTCTAGTGTTCAGTGATGAAAATTGGCTATTGCCATTGCTAGAGCATAATGTGTCCATAGGTGCGGTATGCGTGCTCCACTACCGCAGGCCCGATCATTGGATACAATTGAAAGATGCCAAATCGCTGTAGTGACGGCCTGGCCCCTGCGGTGTGCCACCACTAATGCCCATGCCATTGCAGCCAATAGGAACTGCGATCGTGGAAGAGTAATACAATTTTGAAACCCGCGGTAAGTGTGCTCCACTACCGCGGGCCCGGTAAATGGTTACAATTGAAAGATGCAGGATTGCAGTAGCTACCACTTGGCACCCGTGGTGTAACACCGCCAATGCCCATGCCATTGAAGCCAATGGGAACCGCGATCGCGGTAGTGCAATACAATTTTGAAACCTGGGGTAGGCGTGCTCCGCTACCGCAGGCCCGGTCATTGGTGTCAATGCCATTGTAGCTAATGGGAACCGGGTTCACAGTAGTGAATTACAAATTTGAAACTCGCGGTAGGCGTGCACCGCCACCGCGGTCCCGGTTATTGGTTACAATTGAAGAATGCTAACCGTGAAGACCAATTGCAACAGCTGAGTACCACTGAAACAACCCCTAGATACATCTGTGAGAGAGCTACACATTTCACTTACAGAATCTGTACTCCTGAGACACAGCCGGGAGCTCTGTTTGAAATTGCATCGCTTTTAAAATTATTGTGTGTGAATTGATTTTAAAAATTTACGCTTCTTTCCCTCACCTGCTAGGCTGGTTGGGGCGCTCATCCTGTCACTAATTACCCGTGCAGCCGATCTGAACGCTGCCACGGGGTAGGAAATTGCAAGCACCGCCATCAGCGAGCGAGCCTGCTCACAGGCCACGCCCACTTCTCCAGGCCACGCCCCCTACGCTCTTTTCTCTGCATAAAAAGATGTGTAACACCCGGACGCGCAGCGGACGGGCGTAGCGGGCGCGCCGTCAGCGCGCCGAAGGCGCGCCAAAGGCAAGCCCGTCTGGGCCCATCCGGGCCCAGCCGGACCCAGGCCCAGGAACTCTGCCGAATCCGCTGCAGAAACATGTGGTGTACACAAGTGACATGCTTCGAGCCCTTCGCAAGGAAAAAAAGCAGGACTGCCACTACGTCCACGCCGAAGGTAAACCCTTCGCCAACTGTGTACGATGTAACCCAGCCGATCAGGGCTTGGGAAAGCCGGGACTACTGATTGGCCTCCTTAACTGCCGCTCCCTTCCTAAGCATGCGCACGAAATCAACCTGTTGATACAGGATCATAGCCTGGATGTGCTGTTTCTTACAGAAACCTGGCTTTCTGCTAGCACGGACTCGGACATTGTCAATGCCCTTCCCCCTGGCTACCTCATTCAAACTTTACATAGACCTAAAGGGAGAGGAGGGGGGCTGGCGATTATCCACAGAGAACATCTCGCCTGTAGGACTAGCAACGCCAACATTGCAGACTGCGAAAGCTGCCATTTCGCCCTTCAAATCTCCCCGACACACTCCATCTCAGGACTGTTGATCTATCGCCCACCGGGGACAACAGGGAGTTTCCTCAACGCCCTCATTGACATGGTATCACAATCAGCCTCCTCTGCCTCGAACTTTCTCCTCGTGGGCGATCTCAACCTTCACCTCAATGACCCCATAGACCCCTTAGCTTTGGATCTCCTGCAGGACCTGAGGTCATTTAACATCCGACTTGTCAACAACGAACCCACCCACGATAAAGGTCACCTTCTGGACCCCGTCCTGACCAATATTGGGGATATCACCTCAGATCCCCCCATCCCTCTTCCGTGGTCAGACCACTTTCTTGTTCCCTTCTCCTGGGACCTTGCCACGGCACTCCCCCAACCCCCTAAAATCCGAGTGACGGACCGACGCTGGCACAAGCTTGAACCTGTAGAGTGGGCCAGTCTACTCTCAGACTCGACTCCTGCCCTTTCCAGGGATCCAGCCACGGCCGACGAGCAGTTCAACTCCTGGCTCACATCCTCACTGGACCAACTCCTCCCCAAAACCACCACTCTCAAACATACAAAAAGAATGGCTCCCGCTCCCTGGTATACTCCGGCGCTCAAATCGCTGAGACAGGTCTGCAAGAGAACAGAACGCTTTTGGAGGAAGGACAAATCCAATGAAAATAAGGAAGCTTATCACACCGCTTCACAAATTTACAAAACTGCTCTCCGCAACACCAAAAGTCTATTCTTTCAAGATAGAATAGAACACTCCGCTAGCTCTAGTAAAGAATCTTTTACCATTTTAAAGGAACTCCTCAAAGTCCCTGACTCGGGACCGAGAGACCCCCCCAGACCCCAAAGCTGATGAGGAAAAGTGCCACAACCTGGCCAATTTCTTCAAGGAGAAAATCCCAAAAATTCTCGACTCCATTCCATCCACAAGCTCGAGCGAGGAGAGAGAAGCCAGTAACCCTCCGACTCTCCCATGCCTCACTTCCTGGGGACAGGTGACAGTTGAAGAGGTCGAAGATACGCTGCAAGTCATTAAAAGCGGATCCCCTAGGGACCCGGCCCCTTTACGCATTCTCAAAAAGGTAGCACCCTCGATCGCTCCTTCTCTCACTCACCTCATCAACGCCTCCCTCCAACAAGGAGTCGTCCCCGCCAGTTGGAAGGCGGCAGTCGTCAAGGCACTCCTAAAAAAAACCCTCCCTTGACCCTGCCGACCTGGCGAACTATAGACCAATCTCCCTTCTCCCGGGAACCAGCAAGATCGCGGAAAAAATTGTGAACAGAAAACTTTCACAATTTCTGGAGAACAACAACCGTCTAAAAAACTCGCAGACGGGCTTCCGCCCCGGGCAGGGCACCGACATTGCCCTTCTCATGACGGTGGAGGAGGCTAGAGCACTCTTAGATGAAGGAGGATCAGTGGCAGTGATCCTCCTCGACCTCAGTGCGGCCTTCGACACCGTCAACCATCAGCTCCTTATCCAACGACTCATGAGCGTTGGTGTTGAAGGAACTGCCCTGGCCTGGATATCGTCCTTTTTGAGTCAACGCTCCTTTCAAATCTGGGAGAATAACACCTGCTCCTCCGACACTCCCCTCCAATGTGGTGTGCCTCAGGGCTCCTCCCTGTGCCCCACATTATTTAACATCTACATGTCCCCATTGGAGGAGGTTGTTATCCCGTTCGGAGTGAGCATCGTCAGCTATGCTGACGACACTCAGTTAGTGGTGTCCCTCTCTCATCCTAAACAACAACCTGCGGACCTTTACAACTGTATGACGCAGATACAAGGATGGATGAATATGAATAGATCGTCTCTGAAACTCAACGGTTCAAAGACTGACATTCTCCTCCTTGGTCAGAAGGGACCCACTTCACTTCATAACATCTGGCCACCTTGTTTAGGCCCGATCCCAGATCCGAAACCAGAGGTAAAAAGCCTGGGTGTCTGGCTCGATAAGGAACTATCTTTTGCATCACAGGCAAAAAAGGTAGCCGGGACGTGTTTTGGACTGCTCAGGTCAATTCGAAAGATCTTGCCCCTGCTCCCCCACAACTCCCAAAAACTGTTGATCCAAGGACTGATTCTGTCTAGGCTTGACTTTAGTAATTCCATCTACAGAGGCAACCCTGAACAAACTACAAAGGGTCCAAAATGCTGCTGCCCGGATCCTTACTAACACCCCCGCCAGAGCCTCTGCCAAACCAGCGCTAAAGTGTCTCCATTGGCTTCCGGTGAGAGAACAGGTGATGTTCAAGGCTCTCTGCCTTGCTCACAGATTGCTCCAAAACAATGGCCCCCCAAGCCTAAAAAAATTCATCAAACCATACAAAGCCCCTAGATCCCTCCGCTCGGACCAGGAACACCTCATTGTTACCCCCAGAATTAGGAAGGCCCGGACAGGAGGAAGGCGTTTCTCGGTTCACACCGCACGTCTCTGGAACGCCTTACCGCACCACTTGAGAACCGAATCCAACTACCTACGGTTCAGGAAGCAACTGAAAACCCACCTCTTCCCTTAAACTGTCTTTCCCCTCCCCCTGTCAACTTCCAGTTGTACTGATTTTAGCGCTGGGATACTTACGGGTGACTACGCGCTCTATAAAATTAAATAATAATAATAATAATAATAATAATAATAATAATAATTCAGACACTGCTGCCTGACATTCTTCACCACCAACTGCTGCTATTCCTGTCTCCTGGACCCACTGATGGCAAGATCTGAGAACATCAGGGCCCGTTCCTTCACTACAGAGGAGCTGGAGGTCCTTGAACAGTATGGGAGGCTATATGGTGCACCAGATGTACTGGTAAGTGTTTCAGAGTGAAAGTTTGAGAGTGCTCTGAGTGCTCACATGATGTTGCTCTGCAGTAGTATGAGCCTGTGAATGCAAGTTAATGTGCATATATCCTCATTTTTCAGATACCATGCTCCATATTAAGCATGGGCGGAAAATCCGTTTCGCTCGCGGATTTTGCGGATTTACGGTAAATTCGCAATCCGCGAGATTCGCGAATTTCCTGCAAAATCCGCAAATCCGCGAGCAGCGGATTTGCTCGCACTGTTCGCGTGAGTTCGCGGCTTCCCAGTTCAACCTCGCGCCCCGCGAATAAGCGCTAAATTGCAGAAATACGATCTTAGCAAAACTGAAACTACTTACCAGGTTCAAAAGTTCAAGCTCATCATTAGTAGCCATTTCCTGTAGTGCTTCCTGAGGGGCCCCTCCAGAGTTCAGTTGCCTACTTGCAACTATTATGTGACCCTGCTCTGACCCTCAGAATAGTTACACAAAGGTCCTGAATTACAGCTAAGGCAGACAAGCAGGAGCCAGGCTGGAAGTTCAAATCCAGTGACACATTAATCAGCCCCTAATTCATTATTGTCAGTTGGGGCAGGGCAGGTGTTGTAACTAATTTAGCAACAATGAAAGCACTTAGCAAGTGCAAAAGATCACTAATCAGGAAGCACTAAGGAAGCAGGTGCCAGCTAAAAAAATATTCTGTGACACATTAATCAGCCCCAAATTAATTCAGGTCACTTGAGGCAGGGAAGGTGTGCTTTGCTTTGCCGAAAATAATGTACACTGGACAACCAGAGGGTGTGGTGATGAAACAGAGGGTGGCATGGGTGGGCCAGAGGGTGGCATGAGTAGTCAGAGAGTGGCAGTGATGAAGAAGAGTGTCCCAAACAGGCTGGACACGTAGAAACAACAAGTTCGCAAAACTTGCGACCCGACAGGTAAGTTCGCGTTTGCGAAATTGTACAAAACCCTCGCGAACTGGCAGAAACCCGCGCGAACACACAAAATAAAAAATCCGCAAATTCGCGAGAATTCGCGGATTTTGCGGATTGCGAGTTCGCAAATCCGCAAAATTCGCGAACGCGAGATTCGCAAAATTCGCCCATGCTTACTCCATATATGGCCTAGTAAGAATTGCACTTGAGTATTTGGTGAGGATGGCAACATGGACCTTTCTACAGCCGTTCTTCAGCAATAAAAATACAAATGTTGGTCTGAGACTGGGTAATGTAGATGTGTGATACATTGACTAGCATGCTGACTTCATGTCAATGAGGTGTGTAGCCCTATTTCCACAGATCCATGGGTGCATTGAAGGATGGGAGGGACATGCAGTGTTTTTTCAGCCATACCGTTACACTGCTGGTTTGGACAGTCGAAGTCTGAAAAAACATTGCCTGTTGTATGTGATGTCATAGTCCATGAGGTTTTCACATGCTCAATTGTGACATTACAGAAGTATTTTGTCCAGGGAGTACTGAAGAATGTGTGTACAGTTTTTATATTGCCCCTATGGATATGTGTCCATTATGCACAAGAGTAAAATGCCTGAGTGTAACACTCTTGGTGGTAATTCACGTATGACACATCAGATAAATGTAATTTGGAGATGTCATCCTTCCAATGTTTTCATTATGTGTTCTGTCTTGCATGTGTAGGCACTGTTTCCCCTCTCATATTGTACATGCATGTGAATTTTCTGATGGCCCATGTTTAAACTCAGTGTGAGCCCCACTGGCCTGCACAGAAAGTGCCCAATTTTAAAAGGACCCATAAGAAATTGAACTGACTGAAAAGTAAGTGTTTTCCGCCACCCTATTTCTCAATGAGCTATCTTAGGCCTGAAGATTGCACAAGACAGGACTACACCTTGTGAGAAGAGTGTGAGAATGTAAGATCATGGCCCTAAATATGACCACCATGACACGGGTAGCCATTCACTGGCCAAGAACATTGAGGGGTGTGTAGTGTTGGACACAGTAAGTCTGCCCCGACACACCATTTCAAATGTATTGTATGTATTGCTCACTCACATACTGCATCACAGATGAGGGTCATCTTCACATTGGTTTCTGTGCTGGCACTCTGCATGTGTATGAGATAGCCAGGTACTGTGTCCGTCATTATACATGTGTACATTTCTATGAGATTATTTGATGCAAGTGTACTATGTGTCATGCTGTACGGTCTCTGCTCAGCATTTATGTATTGGTGTGCTATGTTTTTTTATGCTCCTGTACTGACACACAGTGGTTCATACCACAGTGTCACTGAAGCTTCTTCTTCTTGTCTCCCATGCCTGCAGCTTAAGGTCCACTAGCGTAAGGCAAGATGGAGAGCCACTGCACGCAAGGTGCGGGCTCTGGGTGTCTCCAACCAAAAGCACACACACTGTCACAAGAGGTGGAATGACATCTGCCGGCTGAGCAAAAACATGGCAGAGATGACACTGGGGGTGCTCCCTCTGAGTGGCAGGTTGGCGCACAGGAGCATGACACCACTAATGGCCTGCTTCTTGGCAGTGAGGCCCATCAGCAGCAAGTTGGGGGTGAGCATTCTGCGAAGTGTGACTTGGGTGTGAGTGACTGCATGAATCCCAACCCTGAGCCAGTGGGAAGCTCTGTGATGGCTCAAGTGTGATGCAATGGCTTCTAAGTGGCCTTAGTGTTGAGTGCAGCTGTTTTGCATTTTTACAACATGTGGTTTCTCATGTGATCAAAACAATGTCCCTTGTCATTGACAGATAAGATGTGGCCTTGTGACATATGCTGCATTATGAATGTCATAGACATCACCTGGCAGTGAACAGCAGTGAGCATCATGTTAGTGTGTATTTATAGATGTGTGCTGTGTACAACATAACATTTGTGACAACTACACAGAAGACACCAAGGGGCAACTGTAGTTGTGCTTCAAAGTACAACATGGTGGATAGCAGGAGCTTGTGGCTATTGCAAAAGGACATTTGGGTGTCAGTATCTGTGGTGTTCCCTTAAAGTGACTCCATATGTGACAGAGACAACATGTTTAGATGTATATCTATCTCACCTACAGGCACGTAGGTACGCATACAGAGAATAGTGTGTTAGGTTACATTGAGGCACGGGCCAGCTATTTGGCTGTGTCGACGTCACATGTGGCATTACTATCAACTATGCATGTTTCCATGCATCTTCTCATGATTGCATAAATGTTGCACATGCTGACTGTACAAGGAGGAGGCCAATATGGGAGTATCCTTTTCAAGTTTTGTGCTTTACTTGCATATGATGTTGGTGAGTATGGCACCATACTGAACCTATGTCTCTGTCTCTGTCTCTTACAGCATCTACCAAGGGCACCGAAGAACAGGGGACCGACACCAGTGGGAAAGCTTTTGGCACGACTGCTACACATGAGCTCACTGACACTGATGTGACCAGCGCCTCGGAGGGGGACAGGAGTGCCCTGGATGATTCACGCCCAGAACACCAACCTCCGTATCATCACACTCCAGCGGTTACTCCTCGATGTTGGCAGGCACAGGAAGTTAGAAATTTGCCTCTTCTTCCACCACACATCGTCCAGTGCCCACCCTCCCGGTTGCTCCATCAAGTGCTGTCCATGCCATCAGCCCTAGGAAGGGTAGAGTCTTCTTCCCCCCCAGGCACAGCTGCACCTGTCCCTGTCTCCTCAGCTGCCCTCAGTGTGGAGGCGGTGGACCTTTTGCGCCAGCTGTGTGTGGGTCAGACTCCTCTCCTGAATACCTTCCAGGATTGTGACAAGAAGTTGGCACAGGCAGTTGCCTTCATGACAGGGATTTATTCTGACATGGGTGGCCTACACCGAACTGTCCAGTCTTTGTCCTCCACAGTGACAGCAGCCGTTCAACAGTCACAGCCTCCCAGTCCAACTCCTGTCCCTTCAGCAACTACCCTGCCAGTGGCACCACCTGACAAGAGTGCCCACATGCCACAGCCCTCAGGCACCAAGTCCACCACACTCAGCACACAACAGTAGCACTCCAAGCCTATCAGACCACATGTACCATCACCACAACACACAACAGGCACACGAAAGTGCAAAGCCAAAAGCCCATCATGTGACACTCATGGGCATCAGGCCAAGAAGCAAGCGTCCACATCAAAATCACCCCCATCCAAGGGCACTCCCATCCCCACACCTGCTCCCAAAGACAAACAAATCCTTGCCCTGTCTGCTGGGAACCTGGTGCCTGCAACAACTAAGCACAAACACTTTTCTAAAGCAGATTCACCCACAATGTCAACTCCTACCCACATCCCTGTGAAGCTGGGACCGAAGAGCAAAGGGGGGAGTTTACCTAGACAACAGGGGATGCAGGGGAAAAGGCAAGGCCACCCCAAGTGTACCACCAGATCCAGTAAATCCTCATAGGGAGAGCCACCTGCACCTGATACACCTTTGGTGGAGAGTGAGGCTGTTGTGCCCTCCCCTCTTACAACTCCGGCCAAGACACTTGTGGGTTGTCGAATCCCCAAGAAGTTGAGACCCAGCCCTCAACATTCACCCTCACACACTGTCTCCCAGCAGCATGTCTCCGCCTCCCCGTGCTACCACACTACCCAGTCCAAGCAGCCCTCAGGCTCCCACAGCCACTGATGCCTCTACCTCAGTCTTCCAACTGGCCCCAACAATCAGCCACCTCCCAGTTCAACTGAAAGCCAAAGTTGAAGCAAAGTCCCTCTCCCCACACCATTTCTCCCACAGTAGTGTCTGGACTGCCCATTTGTAGCCCCTGAGGTGGGGTGACTCATGGCAGTGGATGGTTTTACCCATTACCTGTGCAGTTTCTCATGCACACATGTGCATACTTTGAATTTGTACTGGCCAATGGAGTTTGCTGTTTGTTACTTTTGATGCCCATTCCCTGTGCAGTTTCTAATGCACACATGTGCATACTTTGAATGTGTACTGGCGAAAGGCCTAGCTGTTTATTACTTGTGATGCCCATTCCCTGTGCAGTTTCTCATGCATACATGTGCAGACCAGAACTATGGACTGGCCAATGGCCTTGCTGTTTGTCAATTTTGATGCCCATTCCCTGTGCAGTTTCTCATGCACACATGTGCGGACCAGAACTATAGACTGGCCAATGGTCTTACTGTATTGTACCCTTGATGCCTATCTGGGTATTATGTAATAAAGACTGTTACTCCTGTTGTCTGGTTTGTCAATGTCCTTGCTAAATAAAAGGTTTTATGTATGGGTGCCGGTGCATGTGGCACATGCTCTGTGTGCCACTTTAACATTGCCAATGGCTTGTTTTACTTTTTCATAGGTTTCCAGGGGTAACAGCACTTTTGTTCTTCTTCAGTCTGAGGCTTGAGGGTGCAATGATTGTTGTTTGTGATGATCTACATTTCTCACAATCATTCTGTGCTCAGGTTTGCTAAATTGTACACATGTCATGTTAGGATGCAATACCAGAACAGAGGTGAATGCTATCCACAGGATTACTTGTGGGGTGGCCAGGGTCCGCATTTCTGTGGGCTCTTTCTTGATGTGTGCACAGCAGTGTTGATGTATAGTCATCTTCTGTGGGCCTGTCTTCATAGTCATATGTGTACATTTGAATGTGTGCACTTGAGTAGTCATTCGGTGTAATTGGCCTGTCATTGTCAGTAGTGTTGTTGTGTATGTGCCCCTGCACATGCCAACTACACACCTGTATGCTTGTGGTAATGAATGCCTGTGTGTTTACATTGTCAGACATGTGCTTCAGATTGTGGGCACATGTAGGAGTTGTAGGTTTAGCACTGTGCAGTGTGTCGGTGTGTCCTTACACTCCTGGGGGACACCTACTTGTTGTTGCTATCAGTTGTGAGTATGCAGAGTGTGTCACTGCAAAGTGTGTTTTATGTTTTGTTGATCAGCCATGTGTCTTGTTTAAATTTGAGCTCACTGTGCTGACCTGCTCAGCCACACTAACATTATTCGTGAGTTTTCTCATGCATTGCTGGACACATTTTTGGCTACAGTATGTTATGTGGTGTGAGGAGTCATACCATGCCCTATAGGTGCTTCTGATGCCTACACATTGTGAGTTACTCCTCCATGTGTTTGTGGACTGTACACTCCTCACCTGTCCACTACTAATGTACACACCACTTCAATCTCATGTCTTCCACCGCATGCTTTGCCAGTGTGTGAGCCTCCCCACCAATTCATAGTGTGACACTATACTGTGGGAGGATGATCTGTGTACAGGACCAATGTGCCACTCAGGACAGTTTCACAATTAGTTATGTGTTATTTTCTTCTGCTAGTTTGCACTCATGGTTGGTCATGTGCAGTGCATATGTTTGAGCAGCACAGTCCTCTAGTCATGTTGTTTGTATCTGGGTTTCCCTGAGATGTGCATCTGTGGTTGATGGCTAAGCTGTATGTGTGTTAATAGGGTGAGCTATCTGATGGAGAAACTAGTCTTGCCTGACCAGGCAGTCTTCACTCCAGGGAGAGCAACATCCCATAACCTCCGCACAATATTCTCCATCCCACATAATGTGGACTCCAACTTGGGTCTCGCAGCAGTCTTTCTAGACACCACGAAGGCCTTTGATTCAGTCGAATAGGACTATTTATTCAACATATTGCAGTGTATGGGTATTCCTAAGGGACTCCTGGCATGGGTATGCTCACTATATAACTCAGCAGTAGCTAAAATCCTGATTAATAGCTTGGTCTCTTCGTCATTTTCCATTACGCGGGGCACGAGGCAGGGATGCCCACTTTTCCCACTCCTCTTTGCTCTTGGGATTGAGCCCCTGGAGGCCAAAATCAGACACAATCATCATGATAAAGCCCTGCAGTGTCAAATGCATCCAATACTCATCTTCCTCTACGCAGATGACATCACCCTATATGTTAGAGACCCTCAGCAGAACTTAAACCCTATGTTACTATGTTACGGGAGTTTGTCTGCTTTGGGAAACTGTGGGGATCCATATCAATTGGGCCAAATCACAGCTCTTTCCTCTCATCACCTCTACGGCGCAATTCGACCCCGATTTCCCTCTAGAATGGTGTGCTATGGAGGTGAAATATCTGGGGATACATTTCACCTCAGATTGGGAAGAATTAATGAGCTTAAATTATGGCAGAGCGCTAGCACATATTACCAGTCGCATCACAAGATGGATTGCTCTTCCTTTATCCATGGCTGGGTGCGCTTCTCTCATAAAGATGGCTATTCTCCCCAACCTACTGTACCTGTTCATGAACATCCCATTTGCCCTGGTAGACATTTTTTTAAGATGCTATGTACCGAGATGATTAGGCTGGTATGCGAGGCAAACAAGCCCGATTGAATTGGGAGGTGCTCACTAGGCCCTATTCTCATGTAGGGTTTGATATTCCCGACCTGGAATTGTACTATATTTGTGCGCAAGCAAATTATACCCAATACTGGTTTCACCCACCTTAGTACATGCCGCAAGTGGCGGTGGAGCATTGGTCTGGCAGATCCCATACCTTTGGAGGAGTCATATTGAGCACGACCCAATCTCGTGAGGCCAACCCTACAGCAGTCACATGCACAGTGAAAACCTGGCAACATATAACAACGCACCTGCAACTGCCTATGATATACTCACCTATACTCCCTCTCACGTATCACCCTTAGATGCCGGTTCTACAAGAGAGGGTTTTTAAACATACCAAAGCCAAGTTTTGCATACGCACCTGGGGAGATTTATATCTGAATAGGAAATTCCGCACATCACAGCAGATGTTCGCTGCATCCACACCCTCTCCCATGGATGCTTTTTTATATGTTCGGCTGCGACAAGCATTAAGGAACACACACCGTCATATCCGCATGAACCGCAAACACTAGCTCCCCTACACATGCTGTTACTAATGGAGACGGCTTCACATGTAGTGTCCACACTATACCACAACATATACTCCAACCAATCCCTGGTACGTTGTACTTCACAGGCGAAATGGGAAATGGAACTGGGACAAACAGTTACGGAAAAACAATGTCTCTACTGCTGCAAACAGACAGAAATAGTGTCCTCAAGCTGTCGCTTACGCATTATACACTAAAAATTCTTGCATCACATTTATTGTACACCCATCAAATGCATAGACTTCGACTGCGTGATCACCGACTGTTGGGCCAGATGTGGGATGGGACAGGCAGGTTTTCTACATTTTGCTTGGGCCTGCCCCAGTGTCACAGAATATTGGATGAAAGTTGTTGAAGCATTGCAACAGATGACATCGCCCCTTGTTAAGATGTCTCCATTAACTGCTCTTTTCAGCTACACCGAGCCTATCGAGGTAGGACACCGAAGATTCATTTCCTTAGGGCTACTACTGGCTAAGCGAAGAATAGCCTGTAAATGGGGATTGGGTAGAGCTCCTAAATTCAAGGACTGGGTTAAGAATTTGCTATTCTGGCAGGATCAAATGACTACCTAGGCGGAACTATTACCATTGGCCTAGAGACCCAGGTACATCTGGGATCCCCTCAAAACATATCTCCTTGCACATCCAAGTGCTACCACTAATGAAACGTAATTATACCATTGTATGTTCTTTAACCATGATTAACACATGTATACAATTCCGGAAATGTGTTGGTAGTTCCCTGTAGCCATTACTGTCATGTCTCTCTCTCCAGTGATCCGGGTTTTCATTGTGTATATTGTGTGTGTTACCAGTCTCCTGCAGGATGCTACAACAGATACGTTGTAATATAACATGTTATACCTGTCAATGTCAACATCTACACTGTACACAAGCATCTGTGCAATTTGCTCATCATGAATGTATTATGGTTTGAAACTAATAAAAATATATATTTTTTTAAATGTAAAAAGCTTTGTGTGTGTTTGCTGAGGTACTGCTACCCTTCCTGAGTGTGATGTTATCCGTGTGCTGTGATGATTTGTGTTGTGGGAGTTCAAAGTAGGGCACTCAGATATGTGTGCTACTGCTTTGGTTGGTGTGCACACACTGATTGGCTGTGCTTTCTGGACTTCTGTGGATGTTGTTTGTGAGATTTATGTGTGGCTATTGTTTTTGGGTCAGCATTGGTTCAGACATCCCTGAGTGTGGGTCTGACATTTGTAGATGCACACCAGGGTGTGCAATAGGTTGTCAGTAAAATCACAGGACCTTTTTTGCACATTTATGTGTGTTTCGCACAGGTGTTGAGTGTTGCAGTACTGAGATGGGTAGATGAGGGGTGTGTGTGAAGGTCTTACTTGGGTTTGACAGTCAGGGAGTGTGACAATGAGCCATGTGTGTTGTGCTGGTGGCATACACATGTTAAGTAAGTTGATACAGATGTGTGGCTGGTCACTATGTGACTTCTGATACTTCCTATCATTCCTGTGCCTATGCATAGTTTGCATTGATGTATCCCAGAGATGTTGCACAGAGGTCACTTTGGTTAAATTGCAATCACTGTGCCACCCATGTCTGATTTGAGGGCCTAAGGGTAGTGTGATATGTTCCTCCTCTTGAATGTGATGTACGAATTCTATGTGGCTTGCTCCATGGTTTTCCAGCACTGTGCACTTCACTTTGGGCTATCCCATTTATTGTCCTACATTGCTGCTGACCTATGGTATGTGGCAGAGTGTCAGTGAGGAATCTTTCGGAGGGACTTGACAAGCAGTGTGAATAGTTCAGTGGTTGTTCATATGCAGTGTGAGTCTTCATTTCTTAATTATACTCAGTTTAATTTACACAAGTGGAAGGCAGGTGTGAGGAGGAGGGTTGTCCAGACCCGACCTTCTGTGCAGGGTGTTCATCTTCAACCCCACTTTCCAGTCAATCTACCCTGCCCTTTGATGTGTGAGGTGCGAAGTCGAGCCACACCTGGCTGATGAATAGTGCATGGAGGGAGGGGGTCACAGGAGGGGCACATCGCATGTGCAGAAATGAGTCTGAGAAGCGAACTGTGGGTAGGGTGAAGGTGGAGCTCTGGTGAGCTGCCCAGACTCCCCATATCTGGCACCAGCCCTGCCTACTACATTGTGCGCAGGTTTTCCCGCGTCTTCACCGCTGCGGAGACTTGCCCGGGACATTGCAGTGATTTCACGGTTGATGGGTGACCCAGATGCGGAGGTGTGGATTTCTAGCATGCAGGACATGTGTGAGTACACTGGGGTATATGTTTCTGTCCCCACTGGAGTGTCTGATGTGGACAGGAACTGTATTTCAGCACAGGAGTTGTGTGTTGTGGTTGTATGCGGAGTTGTGTTTTTACGTACCTGCTGTCTTATTTGGTTGTAGTGGATGAAGTACAGCAGTGGAAGGGCTTGCAGAGCTGGATCCATAGCAGTCAGGAACGCGTGGAGGTGACCAAGATTCGAGTTTTGCTATCTGTAGTATCCGTAGTAGTCCTTCCACCGTCTAAGAGGGGCTGGTTTCTCCGCTGCGTTCTGATGGGCTGTTGGAGGCATCGTGATTTCTCCGGCAGTCTGGACATCATTCCGCACGGCGGTCTTTCTCTATTGGCTCCCTCTGCCACCGTTGCAGAAGGAAATTTATGGCGGATCCCGAAACTCCACAGTGGACGGAAAGTGGGCTAGCTTTGCCCATTGTAATATGGCAGACACCAGGACCGCTGATGGAGAGCGGAAAAGCATATTTTCCACCACCACCAGCACCGCTGATGTGCCTACGACCACCATCCTAATAAGCCCCTAAGTGCGGATTCAAATACAGCGACATTTAAGAAAGCTGTGATTTAAGCATTGGTGTCCATATGTATGAAAGTGTCTTGTTTGGGATTTAAAATAGTAATTAAAAGGAAATTGCTATTTGGAAATCACATAATGATATGTACACAGGTAAATATTCTACTATTAGCGATTCTGGCAAATTCACAGTCGAAATTAGGAAATTTCCTATTTGGAAATCGCACTGATGCGATTTCTAAATAGGAAATCGCAATTTGGAAAAGTCGCATTTAGGATGCAGATTGATGATGTAAGAACCAAGAAGTTTAGAAATACATGATGAGGCCACAACTCCAAAGCCTAGGAAGGTGCTGAAAGGAATGTGTGCTTCTGTGTGATTACTGGCAGTAACATTTACATTTGCCTACAACACCATTTCTAGGATGATGGAGATAAGGACATTTGCAGCAGGAAGTGAAAATTGAAATTTTCTGATTAAGAGCTGGAGCTGTTGATTGAGGAATATGTGGCTCACACAGACCAGCTGTTTGGCAAATCATCTTTTTCTGTACCTGAGGCCCAGAAAACAAAAATATGGACCAGCATCCCCAAAAAAGTTAACTCTCTTGGTGTTACCCAGAGGACCATACCAGAATTAAGGAGACGCTGGCATGACCTAAAATCCTGTACACAGGAGGTGGTCACTCCAAACATCCTCCTCCCACTCCAATGGATTCACTTATTGAGGGGACTCTTGAACCTGAAAGTGTGGTGGGAGCATCAGACATTGTCGCTCCAATCCTGCGGCTCCAGCCAAAGTAAATTATCTTTCTTGTATCGAATTTTCCATAACATATTGTATGTTAGTCTTCAAGTACAACATATTAACTACATAAATTCCATTTAAATGTTTGCTGTAATTTGGCAATGCATTATGGGAGTTGAAGTACAACCAGGTTATATGGTGTTGTGTCTGTCGATGTAGAAACTACATATAGCTATATATAATCTTCATGTCAAAAACAATTAACTCATATTGCAAACTATATCACGCATACTTAGTAACCATTTATTCACAATAACTATATACTTACATTTCCACAGATCACACCCAGGACGTGTCTGAAAACATTGAGCCTGATGAAGCAATAAACACACAAATGGAAACTGATGATAGCACAATTGTCTCCTTTGGTTCCCTATAAGCTCTCACTACCTAATATACATAATCTATTATCCTTTTGTTCTTTTTGTAGGCAAACATTGCATTCCGTGCCTGCATCATTACGGGCATAAGTGTCTGGCCCTGTGTTCTGTTATCTGATTATGAGTTGGATGGTTAATTCCACCTGTGCATAAATCCCTGTTACATACAGGTTATAATTAGGAGTTTTTAGGTATTTAACACATCCGATAACCTTTGTTAAATTTTGGCAGTTCAAACCTGCTGAAATGTAATGGGGAAACCATATAATATTTAGCATACCATGCAGGTTTTAGTGCATTAATCCCTTGCATGCAGGGCTCATTCCCCCGCTGTGCTGGGGGGAGGGGGGCGCGCACACCTGTACCTAGGCACCAGCTTCTCCAGAATGCTGAAGGAACGCTTTTTGGCAATGAGGATGGGGATTCTACCTGTTCAAACCCACATGCCCCCCTGGAAATGCTCATCTATAACCACCCTCTGCAGATTATGTGGAGAAACCAAAGAAGATGTCCTGCACTTTTTGTGCATCTGCAAGTCTCTTGACCAGGAGAGGAGAGAACTGTTAAAGCCACATATAAAGGAACTGCATATTCGTTCTTGTATTCGGCAGTGAAGGTGTGTTTCGATGGGGCCAATGTTAGACTAGCTCGCAGTTTTGTCTGCTTTATGAAAGAAGTACAAACAAAACTAGGCGCAGAAACCTGAGCACATTCTACCACGTCCATGGCCCTCCACCACGTACCTACTTATGATCTTCACCCCGCACAGACACTAAAACTAGCGGGCTACGACTAAACAAACAACCTTTTTAGATCTAAGGACCCAGGTGAGGACGTAAGCCCGGTACTCGCATACAGACTTTGCCCGAATTAAGAAGCTCATTGTAATTTTATCATATGTATTTTTAACCAGTTTAAACTCTTGTTTTTAGAATACAGTGTTCTCATTTTTAAGGAAATATGAAATTGTGCTTTATATGTGTTTTTACACCGTACCGACTGCTAAGATTTTAATTAATCAAGCAATAAAGGCTTACTTATTCACAATAACTATATACTTACATTTCCACAGATCACACCCAGGACGTGTCTGAAAACATTGAGCCTGATGAAGCAATTAACACACACATGGCAACTGATGATAGCACAATTGTCTCCTCTGGTTCCCTATAAGCTCTCACTACATAATATACATAATCTATTATCCTTTTGTTCTTTTTGTAGGCAAACAGTGCATTCTGTGCCTGCATCATTACGGGCATGTCTCAGGTCCTGTGTACTGTTATCTGATTATGAGTTGGATGGTTAATTCCACCTGTGCATAAATCCCTGTTTACATACAGGTTATAATTAGAAGTTTTTAGGTATTTAACACATTTGATAACCTTTGTTAAATTTTGGCTGTTCAAACCTGCTGAAATGTAATGGGGAAAACCATATAATCTTTACCATACCATGCGGGTTTTAGTGCATTAACCCCTTGCATGCGGGGCTCATTGCTACGCTGTGCTGGGGGTAGGGGAGGGTCACGCACAGCTTAGCTCGTCATGACCACACCCGTTTGTGTAGAACGTTCGCACAGCAGGGGAATTAGCCCAGCGTGCGAGTGTTCCAACGGTCATGACGAACTCTGAGCACACGAGCACCGTGGCTCATGACGAACTGAGCTCATCATGAGCATTCAAGGGGTTAAATACCATAATCTGCATGCTATTCCCCAACAGCTTGTAATAGGTGGTATTTGTGGCACTCCATAAATAACGCATTCCATGGTATTGTTATCTATCATGTGCAATAAATAGCACCTATACTCGTAAACAGGGTCTGTAAATTAATCCATGAGCATGAGCCAGCTTGAAAACAAAGAGCAGTGATTGTACCCAGGGTTATAAATGGGCAGATACTTCTTCAATTTGAAAATGAGAGAAGTTGAGAACAAGGGGAGTGGTGCACTACCCCAGTGGTTTGTTTCCGTAACAACAAATGGTTGATTTTTTCTTTTTTGTGTGAAAAACGCTCTTTATTTGATAATCCTTGTGGGAATGGACCGTATCCAAGTGTGGGCGAGGTCATGTGTATGATGGAGATTCCATGTGCAGATATGGTCTCCTTGATAAGGGCCCAAGAGGTGCGTCTGGAGCTGTGAGCGACCTGTACTCCTTAAAACTGCCTTTGGATAATTCCACATTATACACGTGACCTCGCCCATACTTGGATACGGACCATTCCCACAAAGAGACCATCATACTTCAGAGTTCTACTTAACCCTTTGGTACAATACATACGCCCTGATGAAGTTCAGTGCCTTTAAACGAAACGCGTTAGCTGAGGCTTGTTGCACATATTTGTTGGATTATAAAATAAAGAACGTTTTTCACAAAAAAATCAAAAAAAAATCGACCATTTGTTGTTACGGAAAGAAACCACTGGGGTAGTGCACCACTCCACTTGTTCTCAACTTTTACATATCTGCCTGTCTGTTTGCATCTCCCAACGGCAGGAGCAGTTTGTGCACACCATTGTGACTTCATTGCGAATCACCAACAACGGGAATGTAAGTAACTAAGTGGTGCGGCCACTGGAGTCCGCCGTTGACCCTTGCCCTCCATTGAAAATTAGAGAACCTGCACTTCTCAGCACTACTTCAATACACTTAATGGGAGAGTACTGGCACTTCTCAGGAACATATAGTATTCTGGTCAGCTATTACCATCTCTGCTATATTTAAGCATTGGCTGTACCCGGTTTTTAGGTCAGAGCCCACAGACAGCACAGCTGTCTGGTGGTTTGATGACAACATCTTGAGGACATTTGAAAAGCTTTCCTGGGAATGCATTCTGCCCATTGCTTACCAATGGCTTTGTGGTTTGTAACACACATTTGCTTGCTTTCTTGTCCCTTCCGTTGACAAAACCCTATTTACTGTATTCTTCTACCAGCACTGGATTTAGTTAAACAGGCCTTTAAATCTTGTTCTTATCTTGTCACATTTGCTGTGCATTCAAAGACAGAGGTCGAATGTCATGCTCTGTCTTCCAGAGACCTTTGTGTTTACTTTTATCTCTCTGACTTCTGTGGTAAATTTAAATTACCTATACTTAATTTATGCGTTAAAGTTCAATAAGAATAACTCAGTCAAAAATAAGAGGCAGAATCCGTGGTATTGGAGGTTTTAAAAGGGGTTTTATTCCTTAAAAAGGAATTGGATATATGGTTCGAACCAGGCAAACCACAATTCCGTCACCACGAAGGTTCGGGAAGGGATCGACAATACTTTATTGACAAGACATCATATATATAGTCAATGCATTACAGTAAAGACAGATGCAGGAGGCGTAACAGCTGAGAGGAGAGATAAGAATACACATACGTAATGAAAGAGGCGTTACAGTAGGCGTGCATGAAGGCATGTACTAGAAACGTCATTCTGAGATGTCATAGGTGGGTGTGTCCATAAGAGAATTCTGTAGTGTCAGCAGAAATATATGGCAGAGATGCGCCCGCAGCAGTATGACGTGCAATTGACGTGTAACTGGAGGGTGAAGGGGACTTGACATTTAGCCTTACATGAGGAGACAGAAGTCTGGGGTGTCAGAACAACCTAGTCCTAAATCGTATCTAATATCTTGTGTTTAAGGAACTGTATTATCTGGAAGGAAAAGGTCTCTCGGGCAAAAGGCTATTCTATACTGACTGCTAGTGCGTGCATATGCGTCTATGTGTCTACATGAGATGGGAGGGGGCATGGGCCTACCATGGTAACAGGAGCTATGAATTACTTGCATGGAGACAGTGAGGCCGGGCCCTTTCCTCTGCAGCTGGAAGGATGTTTTCCTAAACTACCAGACAGGAATGTATTTTCGAGGAGCGGAGCAGATAACTTGAAGGCTGAATACCGTTTTGGCAGGCAACAGGCTGAGCCAGGCACCGTTAGCCGTGCAGGGAGTAAAACAAAGGTCATGGATACAGATGCTCATCCAAGCTGGAGCATTCAGAGACAAAGCAGGAATAAACTCGATGGCAGAAATCAGGGCCTAACTCGCCTGAGCTAGGGAAAACGTGAAAAGTGCACCATGAAAAGACGTTGGCAAGGCACACTTAGGAACGGAATATCCGACCCATTCATGGTGGATCTGAAAGAGGACATGTTAACGTTGGACGCAAATGTATTTGCGTGTTCATAGCTGGCACAGAAGGGAAGTTACATGCACTTTAAGCTCGTACATGGAGACGGTGGGGTACACGTTAGGGAACATTTCTGACCATAAAATTTATATTTCCTCATTTCAATGGGAAAGGATTATTGTGACAATAATGCGATCTACTGATGGTGTGATTGAGGAAGGCTGTATGATGTTTTTTTCTTTTTCTAGCACACAACAGAATTTAAATGTCTGTAAATAAATTGTGCAGATATTTCAGAATATATAAGAATCATAAAAGTAAAAAGGAAGCACATTTTGGGGTAATTCTGAAGTGCAGGGAAACAATTGATTAAAATATGATCAAAACAAATCAAGACACTAGGTGTTGACATTTTCGCACATTATCGTTTGTGCGCAGTAAAACTGTATATCTGTGCAAATGCAATGGTCATTTCAATTGAAAATGTGTTGCCTCTAATGACAGTGCACTACCACACCATGCATGCTTCACCCCACTCCACACTATGCCACGCCACAAGGCGACACTGCCCTCTACTCTGCCCCACTCAACTCTATGTCACTCCACTCTACACTTTTCTAATCTACACCACTCTACTCAATGCCAATGCATTCTACCCCACACTACTCTACTATGCACAACTGCATTCTCGCCACTCCACTACACTGCGCCACTCAACTCTATAACACTCAAATCTGCAACAATTCACTCTGTGCCACTGCACTCCGAGCCAATTCACTCTATGGAACCCTAATCTACTCTGCACTCTACTCTTCATCACTGTACTCCACAGTGCATCACTCCACTCTACTCTGAAACAATCTACTGTATGCCACTGCATTCAGCGCCACTGCACTTGTCACCACTCCACTCTGCGCCACTCCGCTATGCGCTACTGTACTCTACTCAGGGCTGAGGCACTCTACTCTGCGCAAGCGCCGTCTATGCCACTATACTCTACTTTGCAACAACTTTACGCCACTTCACTCTATGCCACTGCACTCTACAATGCACCACTGTAAACCACTGGACTCCATGCCAAGGCACTCTACACTACTCCACTATAAACCACTGCATTCTACAACAGTCTACTCTGCAACACTTTAATCTCTGCCAGTGAACTCAAGGCCACTCTACTCTATGCCACTACACTCTATGCCACTGCATGCTCCTGTGCACCACTCTACAGCACTCTGTACCAATGCACTTTATGCGACTATACTCTGCATCACTCCACTCTTTGCTGCACCACTCCACTTTTTACCACTCCACTTTCTGCCACTTCACTCTACGCAATTCTACTCTGATCCACTGTACTCTCCACCACTCTTCTCTGCACCAATTCTGCACCACTCTACTACACTCTATGCCAATGCACTGTACGCCACTACACTCTACGCTACTGTGCTCTAAATCGCTCCACTCTATGCACTGTCTCTATGCCACTCAACTTGATGGCACTTTAATCCGCTTTGCACCACTGCACTCTATGACACCGCAATCTACGAAAGTGCACTCTGCTTCACACCACTAAAGTCTATGCCACTCTATTCCACTGTGTGTGATTTAACTCTACACCACTCCATTCTACGCCACTGCAATTTACCCTGGGCCACTCCACTCCATGTCACGCTATTCTACGCCACTGTGCTCTACACCACTGCACTCAATGCCAATGCACTGTACACTACTTTACTCAAAACTAATACACTCTACGACACTGCACAGTATGCCAATCTACTCTGCACCACAGCACTCTACGCCATTGTTCTCTACTCTGCAAAACTCTATTCTAGAAAAGTCTACTCCACACCAATGCACTCTACGTCACTTTATTCAGCACCACTCTACACCACTGCACTCTATACCAATGCACTCTACAGCACTCTACACCACAGGACTCCGCAACACTCTACTCTGTAACACTCTCCTCCACTGCACTCTATGCCCCTGCACTTTACTCTGCACTAATATGCGTTACTCTACTACACTCTGCACCAATTCAATCTACACCACTACACTTTACACCACTGCACTCCATGCGTCTCTAATCTCTCTATGACACTGCACTCTTCACCATTTCACTGTACATCTCTTTACTCTACTCTGCACCACTCTACTCTTCTCTGCCAGTGCACTTTAACCCACTCTGCACAACTGCACTCTTCGCCACTGCAATCTACACCACTCCATGCCACTCCACTCTACACCACTCTGCTCTATGCCACTCCACTCTGTGACACTCTACTCTGCAACACTGTACTTTATGCCACTGTATTCTTTGCCACTACTCTATGCCATTGCACACTACCATGCAACACTCAACTCTACTCTGCACCACTCTACTCTACGCCACGTTACCCTACTCTGAAATAATCTACTCTATTCTACTGCACTCTACGCCATTCTACTACATGCCACTGAACTTTATGCCACTCTAATTTACTCTACACCACTCTATGCCACTGCACCCTAAACCACTAGCCTATTCCAGTCCGCTCTACCCTGTACTACTCCACTCTACACTGCACCGCTCTACTCAACTCTACACCACTTCACTCTACTCTGAAACAGTCTACTCTCTGCCCCTGCCCTCTATACCACTCTATTCCACTCTGCACCACTCCACTCTATGCCACTGCACTCTATGCTCCCCCACTGTAAAACACTCTACTCCACTCTACTGTATGCCACTACTCTAAACCACTGCACTTTGCACCAATCCACTCAACACTACTTTACTCTAAACCAATACATTCTACGCCAACTACTCTGCACCACTACACTCTACACCACTCTGCAACACTATGCCATTGCTCTCTATGCCACTGCACTCCATTTTATTCGAGTCTGCACCTCTGTACTCTCTGCACCACTCTACTCAGCACCACTCTACTCCGCATCACTGCACTCTATGCCCCTGCCCTCAATGCCACTGCACTCAATACTACGCCACTCTACTGCGCTCTGTGCAACTACACTATACGCCACTACACTCTGCATCACTCCACACCACTCTAGTCTATTCTGCACCACTGTACTCCATGCCACTGTACTCTGCACCACTCTATTCTATGCCACTGCACTCTACTTCACTCTACTCTACACCTCTGCACTCTACACTACACCACTCCACTCTACACCTCTTCACTGTACCCTCAAACAATGTACTCTATGCCACTGCACTCTACACTAATCTACTCTGCACCACTGTATTTTATGCCCCTTCACTCCAGGCCACTCTACTCCACTCTATGACATTCCTCTCTACAACACTACATTCTACGATACTCCACTCTTACAATGCTCTACTCCATTAAACACTACTCCACTCTATGACACTCTATGCAACTCCCTCTTTGTCACTCCATGCCATTTTACTGTGCTCAATTCTGTGACACACTACTCCACTCTACTCCTCCACTCTACACCACAGCACTCTACAGCACTCTACTCTACTCTATGCCATTGTACTCCCTTCACTACTCTACTCTATGCCTCTGTACTCTACAATCTATTCTGCTTTACGCCACTCTACAACACACTGCTCCACTCTATGCAATACCCTCTACACCACTCCACTCTGCTCTATGCTACTCCACTTTACAACACTACTCAACTCTGACACTACTCCACTCTAGTCCACTCAACTCTACTGCACTCTACGGCCTTGCACTCTACAGCACTCTGCTCCCTCCACAACACGCTACACCACTCTAAGCCACTCCATGCCACTCAAACACACTCTGTGCCACTAAACTCTACTCTGCACCACGTTATGCCACTCCACGTCCCTCCATAACACTCAACTCTACTCCACTTACAAACTCCACTCCAATGTCATTTACTCCACCAACTTTTATGCATGCCTAACAGCAGCTGTGCTGGTGTACAACATGGCCAAAACATATTGGCAAACAGGGCCGGACTGGAAGGGTGGGGGGCGGTTTTGCAGTGGTGCTGCAATATCGCCACCCAGTGACAAAAGCAGCAAGCAAGCATTTTCAGCTTCCCAGAGCTAGGCAGTATTTCCCCAGGGAAAATTGCCAGAACTGCTTTGAGTTCCCAGTCCGGCCCTGTAAGCAAAGTTAATAGCTCTTGCATAGGTGAGACCCATTGGCTTTGCCACTACTTGTTTATGCTCTTGTGTACTCATCCCATGCACTTTCGGAATTACTGAGAACGTGTAAGCGTGAAATTTGCAGTCGCATGTGCAAATCTGAAAAAAACAAATGCACAGCTTGGTTCTACATCGTTACACAGGGTTGAATGTACATACAACACGTCCTGCTGAACAATTGACCAACAATATATAAGGGAGGGTCAGGCTGACACTGGCCTGTACTTTCGAAAAGCAGGAACAGTGCTCACATTGAAAATGAAGTAAGCTGAACTGGCAGTAGGCACACCAGAGCAGTTCAAACCTGTCACAGCTGTGAGGCAGAGCAGACGTAATGTGTAATTAAGAGCTGTCCTGTCTGGTGAATGTACACAGATAAAGTTATCCAGATTTGTCTCTCTGTCTGACGTTATGTTTCTCGAGCTGTTCTGTTGAGTCCCTGTCTTCCATGTTATCATCACCACAGTGCAGTAAACACCCCTTAAACCTTATCTAAGAAACAGCATGTATGTTTCTCTCATATGTGTGCACACAGACATTCACACACACACACACAAAAGCAAGCAATCTCCCTCACAGAAAAAGTAAGCACACATATTATATACTCTGTCTCATTTGTGCAGACATCTACATTCTTATAGAATTAAACAAAATTATTTCGATATTCAATTCCCTAATGTGAGATCAGTGAGCAGAGACGAACTCCACATTTGAAAAAAAGAGTGGACAAATGGTGCATTTTCTAGCAAATGCGCATCAGGTACATGTTCTTTGCAGCAGGCACATTAAGCTTCTGCCCTACCTTTCCATGAGTCAAAACTTCCATGTGACAAAACTCTGATCTCTCTCCAGGAAATCATTAACAATCAGCGTTATCATGACATTTGTGTATAGTTTCTGAAAATTGCTAGAGGCCAGAAAGGTGGTAGCATGTGCTTTTAGAACCATAATAGACCTGCAACGCCATTCAAATTACACACTAGGCAAGAGAGCAAAATGCTGCCTAAATAAAAAGTACCAGCATCCTGGAAAGAGCAAAGTAAAGCAAGTGAAATATAAGCAGTAAGAACATGGTTTAGGGTTACCAATCCACCCATCAATCAGTCATTGCAGTACCCCACGATTGGTGCACTTCCCCACCAGAGAAAACAATGTTGTTAAAAAAAAAAAAGACAAGAAAGCAAAAGTACTGCTTCACTGGCAAACTCTGTAAAGTGGCGCTCATATGTTTGGGTGTGAATAAAATCAATGTAGCCACTGTGCGAGCACTCCGACTTGCTTTATTTATTTTTTTATTTATTTTTCATTGTTTGAACCTTACTTGACCAGTGTGTGGCGACTGGTGAAGTTCATATGGGCAAGAACACTAAAGCAGAGTGTTGGCGCACTATGCACATAATTCATCTTTTGTCAAATTGTATTTATCAAAACATCTGTTACTGAAGAAAGAAATTACCAGAAAAGTGCCACGTTTTCCTTGCTGATTGCTGTTTTCCGGAGTGTGGGTGAAACCTTTGGTGCCTAGACTGTCTCACTCTGTGCATCAAAAAAAGAGAAGGCACGTAGTGACATCCTCGGGCTAATGAGCGTGCAATATTTGCTTGGGAGGGATGAAGGGGGCAATCAAGACCGACTACCATTTTGTGTGTAAAAGGCCGCTTTATTTGAAACAGGTGCACATCACATGTATTACCCACTGGCAACCGCCTCACAAAACTAAACCTCTCTAAACATCGAGTTACCTGACCCCTTAGGTTTGTGTCTCCCTCCACCCCTACGATCCCCACATGATACAATCCCCCCACCCTGCATATACAGATATACAAATTCCATAACATCGTCATGTATCCATTTTCTCCCCTACATCTTAACTCCAAACCCTGTCAAACCTGCAGACCTATCTGCCTTATTGCAACTGTAACTAAGCCCCTCTAATGTAACTCCACAACTGTTTTCCCTTTCCCCGCTCCCGCTCCCCAAATCCCCAAACATCATGCTAAAGACCCGAACTCCAGCCAAACTTGGCCAACATCAACCCAAACTCCGCCACCCAGGGAAAGTGGGGTAGGTGGTTACACCTCATCCCCCCTTTCCCTGCCCCCCCCACCCCCGCCCCGTCACCTCCGCGCACGTCACCAATGCATTACTCCCGTCGCACCCCCAACAACTTCGCCAACACCTCCCGAAACTCCAACAGGTATAGATCCATTCCCATCCGGGACAAATGCACTCCATCTCCTCTAAACATCTCCGGCGCATCATATTTAATGTCTCTGTGCCATATGCGCGTGAAACCCAAATGACGACAAAAGCGCACCATCTCCACGTTTATCTTCCGTCTCGCCTTGTCCACCGCCTGCGGCTTCACCGCTCCTCGCCACACTCTGCGCGGTACCAACTCGGTCCACACCACCGTACACCCCGCCCAACACCTGCGCAGCTCCGCCAGATCCCGCCGCATCGCCCTCATCAGCACCAAGCCTGTCTCCTGCACCAGATCGTTCTCCCCCAAATGGAGGACCAACACGTCGGGGCACCGCCCCCGCACACTAAACCATTCAGGGTTGTAACCAGCTCCTTCCATCTCATCCCCCCCCTCCCCGACCAAAACACCTTGAACAACTCAGGATTGAACCCCAAACCATCCCCAAAATAGCTATCTTGCGCTTGCAGCTTCGCCCTCTTCACAAACGAGTGACCCACAATCCAGATCAACATCTCTCGGGACGAGGGTCCCGCCACCGAACCTGTAATTAGAAACATATGTCAATCAACACTGTCCCCCCAATGCCAAATCGCGCGCACCCGCCGGGTCTGCTCCGCGCACGTAGCGTTGATAGCAATCTGATGTCCACCTACCCAAGCGCATCCGTCATCCGGGGCTGCGCTCCTGACATCGGCGCGGCCCCGGCGACTCACCTGAAGCTTTTGCGCCTTCCTCGGTGGCGAGCAGGCCAGAACGGCCGCCGCCACCCGAAACGACGCCTGCCTCACCGGCCGCGCCTCCCGCGGCCCCACCAAGAGGTCCATCCGCCCTGCTTCACTCAGCAGGCGGATGGCCTCAAGCACCCGTATATCTTCCGCTGCCATCACGCTCCGACCTGAAAGAAAAAACTACCACACAGCCCCAACCGACGACAAGCTAAAATCCTTCACACCCAGCCACCAGGTTACAATACCTAAAATGGTGGCTGGGCGGAAGTGAAGCCCCGTTAAGTAGCCCTTTTGGGCTTGTTTAGTAATATTTGGGCTGCCTTTGGGCTCTCCCAGGCAGCCCAACCGGTGGCAAAATGGCCGCGCCCATGAAACCCCTTCCCCCTCCCAAACCTGCCCGGGGGGCAGACCTCGTGGCTCGGCTGCCCCCCAAATCCCCCATAGCAACTTCTGGCTGTCACCAGCGCTTGCCTAAGAAGGGAAATGAGCCCAGCACAGTTGCCCAGGATGACACTGCTTATAAAAGAGGCGTTGGGCAGAAAATCAGGTCTCCCATGCTTGACTCTTACGTGTCTCTTCACTCTTATTCCATCAGTCACTGATTTTCTAGGCTCCGAAGGGTGGGGTTCACGTTCAGCAAACTGTGCAATAAGACTCAGCCCCCCCACCACCACCCACTATCACTTTCCACCACCAACATCTTCCACCCACCACAAATCTGTCAGAAATGCGTTCACTCTAGAAGCGTAAAAAAGGAAGGGGTTTGGCCCTGAGGGTTAGAGGGTAGGTAGGGCCATGAATTGTAGAAATAGAGAACATTTTACCTAAGGCTCTAGTTGTTTCTGCACATTATTTGTCTGAAATAAGATAAACAGAACTTTGTAGGTTTATCCCGGCAATTACTCATGCCTTTTATTTATTCAATTTTAAAGTTTTGATCGTGAATTTTGCAAAGAAAGAAAACATTATCAACTAAACAGTGTGCCAAATGACTGTACTGCGACGTAAATAAAAATATGAATTGTACAATATAAACACAAACATAAATTATGCATTATACAAATAATCACATGTTGAACAACTCAATACATTTACAAACAGAATTAATTACAATGAATAACCATTGGTGTATAAATGATTGAATATCCCTATTCAGTTCATTCAAGGGTGAATAGATCCAACCCCAATAGTTTAATGTCTAGTTGGGTGAGGAATTAAATGCCTTTGTAGTAATAAATGCCGTTGCCGACGCGTTTCGAGTCCTGGTATTTCAATTACAGGACTCTCTTCAGGGCGGGATTAATCATTTCCATGGGAAACTGTTTGTAACAACAAACAAGCATTGGAAATGCAATAGGTCTCGCAGCATTAGAGTTAGTGCTTTTAGAATTGTTTATGGTTTTTTTTGTAAATCTTTAGCATTTTTGTTTCCTGTAGCCAATGCTAAAGAATTAAAAAAAAAAGCCATAAACATTTCTAAAAGCTCTAACTCAAATGCTCCGAGACCTATTGCACTGTGTGAGGGTGAGGGGTTGAGGGTGAGTGAGGGTGAGTGAGGGTGAGGGTGGGTGAGGGTGAGTGAGGGGTTGAGGGTGAGTGAGGGTGAGGGGTTGAGGGTGAGTGAGAGTGAGGGTGAGTGAGAGTGAGGGTGAGGGTGAGTGAGGGTGAGTGAGGGTGAGTGAGGGTGAGAGTGAGGGTGAGAGTGAGGGTGAGAGTGAGTGAGGGTGAGTGAGGGTGAGTGAGGGTGAGGGTGAGTGAGGGTGAGGGTGAGTGAGGGTGGGTGAGGGTGAGTGAGGGTGAGGGGTTGATGTTGAGGGGTTGAGGGTGAGAGGGTGAGTGAGGGGTTGAGGGTGAGGGTGAGGGGTTGAGGGTGAGTGAGGGTGAGGGGTTGAGGGTGAGTGAGGGTGAGGGGTTGAGGGTGGGTGAGGGGTTGAGGGTGGGTGAGGGGTTGAGGGTGAGTGAGGTGAGGGGTTGAGGGTGAGTGAGGGTGAGTGAGGGTGAGTGAGGTTGAGGGTGAGTGAGGGTGAGTGAGGGTGAGGGTGAGTGAGGGGGAGTGAGGTGAGGGGTTGAGGGTGAGTGAAGGTGAGTGAGGGTGAGTGAGGGTGAGTGAGGTGAGGGGTTGAGGGTGAGTGAGGGTGAGTGAGGTGAGGGGTTGAGGGTGAGTGAGGGTGAGTGAGGGGTTGAGGGGTCCCCTTTAGGGTTGATAGCTTGTGTTGATATTTATTTTCTGTAATTAGAGTCATGTTTTTGTCCCAACGGGGGACCCACTTAGGCTGATGAATTTTATCTCCCTCCTTTTAACGAGGCAATGTTTATCATAATTCAAAGGATTTTAAACTTTAAACAATATCTGGGCTCCTGGAGACGTTCCACGTGGTGTTAAATAAACTATTTCCCTTGGCATCTATTAAAGAGTCACAGACCGAAAGTAGAAATTGTTTTTTTTGGTCTTACAGCTGAAATGTAGTCGCTTTCTTAGTGAAAGACCTTGTACAGGCACGTTTTTGAAATAGGTTTCATTAAATCCAACATTAGCTTCGTTTTGAAAAAAGGCGAAGGAAGACTTCTGAGTCCGCTGTCTTTCATGGTGTCTTTTACTGTAGTGATCGCAGACACAAACACGTTCTCAAGGTCACTTCTGACACGTCACTTCCAGGCGCTCTGCAGGATGCAGGCCAGTTGGGGATGGACTGTGGCCCCAAGCAACGCTGTAGGAGAGAGAAACACAAATAAAGTTCAGCTCCCGAAGCTTTACCTCTTTCGGTACCATTAGGACTTCTCTTAATCACAGGCGGTGACTTCGAACTCATCCCGGTGCGTACAGAAGACGGAGGGCACTTTTCTATGTGCACACTTGTGAAAATACACTTTGTGAGCGAGCCGCGATCCCTGCACAAGAAAAGATTCAGCCATTGAAGGCGAGACAATATCACCACAACTCCCTTCTATTCTAGCGCCTATAAATTAGATATATCCATCACCGCTATAGTACTTTTTATACCGTGCTCTTAGAGTTCGGGGGGGGGGGGGGGGGGGGGGTTCTGTTGGTTGTTTACCATAAAAGGGAAAGATGTCCCCAAGCAGCCCGGAAAGGCGCTATGCAGATAACACAAACAAGGGCCCATAAAGTCGGGAAATGGCTTTCCAGTGAGAGCAAATGGCGTTTGCAGAGCCAAAGGTTTACAACGCGGGATAGGTGAACACAACACGCCATGTGTAGAAGTTCCTTTTATTGTTGCTTTATTGTCCAAAGCAGTTTAAATCTGACATTTACGAAGAAACGATAAATAGGAAAGCGAAGGTTTATTAAAGACATTTTATGAAGTAGTGGGGTTCCGCTCCAGACATTGCGGGATACTTCTTGAAAATGCGAGTTATTCAAGTATGTAAAAAGAAAGCTTTAAGTTTTTTATTTTTTTTAAGTGTCTACAGTGATCTAGGGATTTTGACTGGAGCGCTCTCTTGAGACAGAGTTTCCCTTGCTCACTTTTCAGGACAACAAGGTTTGTCACCTTGGCTTTGATGGGATTAACGTGGAATTGATCCTGAGCTGCTTGTATTCGTGTTTTGTTTTCTTGATTGTTTCGCTGTAAGGCATCGTGCTTTCCCTCAAGGCTGCCATTCCTAGTAACAGCGTGCTTCTGTCTTTTTGGCCTCGAGAGTTTATCTTCGGTGCTTTGAAACAAAAGTGTGCTTTCAGTGGGACAAACAAAACAGTGCTTTTTTAATGCAAACATATCACGGGATATAACGAGAAAAATCGTAAGACGCGTAGTTATAAAATATATTATTTCTCACACGAGTTCTTAAAGGAAAACTTGTACTTGTAAAGGTGACATTGACAGCGAACTAAAATAATCATTCTAGTTACTGAAAATAGCAGTTTTTTAAATGTTTTTTTAAAATAAAACTTAAGAACAGAAAACAAACTATACATAAAAGCGGATAATGTTTTAGTAAATGTGAGAACAAATTGACCACAACATTCGATTTTAGCGCGAGGATTTCGCTCCAAAGGCAAGAGTAAATGAAGTTAAAAGACCCCACAAAAGCCTGTAACCTCGAGGCTGTTACCGCTTTGTGCTGCACATCTGGGCTCCGTTTTCCACTGACATAGAAGCAACTAAACAGATTTTGCATGTAACGGGGATCATACTCCAATGCGAGTACAATAAAGTTGAAGGTGATATTGAGTAAACCCCAGCACATTTTCAATAATTACATATGAAAACAAGCCTAACTTGCGGGACAATAAATGTAAATACGACGAACAGTGATCTTTAAGTGAAACGATCGTTCTCTCCAAATGACTTTATTCGCTATCTGGGAAATAGTTTCATATTCTTTCTCTTTCTCGTAAAGTAATCCTCGACGTAGATTACAGCACAGCGAGGAAGGAAACGTTAGAGGGACCACTCAAATCAGCCCAATCCATTATTTTGTATAGTGCTATGCACATGTTAGACTCGGAAAGTGTCGACCGTGAGCCCTGCTAAAACCAGCAGCCACTTGCTTTTAAGGGAGAGCGAGGCAAAAAATATCGACGCCAAGAAATGAAGATATTTTACCAAAAGTGCGGGGCTTCGTCTTACAATAGAACACAACTCCACAACATTAGCGAAACAAGTTAATTAAGGGTGGAGGGAAGAGAGGGGAGGGGGGAGGAGAAATGCGACACGGCGGGAAGGGGAGGGGGCGGAACGGGTCAAATAAACAACAAGCTGGAGGGAAGAGAGGGGAGGGGGGGAGGAGAAGTGCGACAGGGGAAATGCGAGACGGCGGGAAGACGGACATGCACGCGCCCGTGACTTTTAAGGTCAATGCGCATGCGCATAAGCTTAATGCGCATGCGCATTGACCTTAAAAGTCACGGGCACTGCAAGGAATCGCCACGATTCCTTGCAGTGCAGATAAAGAGTGGATAACTCGCAATACTCTCGCCTTGCTCGATGCGCATGCGCATCGACAGGCGAGACCTAAAAACGAAGTGATTTTTAGTGAAATTCCTCAATCCGTTAAAAAACACTGATGCTGCATAAATCTGGTCATTGTAAGCAACGTACCTTCACATTGCTAAAGTTAGCACTGTTCTAATTAATGTCATGAAAGCTGTAGGCACCCTTCTGCAACAAAATATAATTGTTTGAGTCAAAAAAAACGTTCAAGTGTCCTGATTGTGCATTTATTTACAGGTTGGTGGCAGGGAACAGGTTCATTTTTTTAAAAAAAATTACCTTATCGAGTACTGGCTGGGTGATGTCTCTTTTGTTTAATCACCAAAACATAATGTTGAAGTAATGACTACCTAAGGCGTGTGCCTGAATAAGTATAGTGAGAGCATTTTAGCTTAAATGTTTAGTGAAAAACAAACGATGAATAGACAATTGCGTGGCGAGAGAATGCGCATCTTTACTCACGTTTCTTGCGGGAACTACAATAGATGTCACCGCTGCCCTCTTGTTTGTTTAGTTTATTTCGTGCTTTGAAAGAGAGAAGGAAAGTTTGTTTTAAATCTTCCATACACGTTCAATGTGGGAATGTTTACAGGCTATGGGTTATCTTCATTTCCTCACCTTTTACTGGCGAAGTCTGACAGCCTCATGGTGTCTCTCCCAACGCGGTTTGTAACAACCGGCGGTTAGTTAATTTGTGATTTTAAACGGGTGAAAACCGTGCTATCATGTGATCAGCACGTTCTGCCAATAAGAGCGTGGAACTCACTCTACTATTTGAAGTGCATTGTGGGAAATGTATTTCGTTTTTTGCCAAAGGGGGTTGCCTGTTTCCTGTGATTAAAACAAGTTTATCCGTGTGTAAATTTAAGATATTTACAGAAATGGAACGGACACCGGGTCTGATTAAGAGTAGCTATGAAGGCGTTTGCCTTGTTTTAGTTGCATGCAGGGTCTCTCAAAACCACACACTGGTAATCCCGCTGCGTGTGAGACTGAAATTGGAATATGTCATGCCTTATTAAGTTCACTCATGCAGTTGAGGCCTGTGTTAATGCTGTCAAATTTCATGATTAGATATGCCTCTTTACGTAATAGGGCGGCCTCAATGCATGGCGATCGGCATTTAATTCCTCACCCAACTAGAGACATTAAACTATTGGGGTTGGATCTATTCACCCTTGAATGAACTGAATAGGGATATTCAATCATTTATACACCAATGGTTATTCATTGTAATTAATTCTGTTTGTAAATGTATTGAGTTGTTCAACATGTGAATATTTGTATAATGCATCATTTATGTTTGTGTTTATATTGTACAATTCATGTTTTTGTTTACGTCGCAGTACAGTCATTTGGCACACTGTTTAGTTGATAATGCTTTCTTTCTTTGCAAAATTCACGATCAAAACTTAAAATTGAATAAATAAAAGGCATGAGTAATGCCAGGATAACCCTACAAAGTTCTGTTTATCTTGTTTCACACAAATAATGTGCAGAAACAACTAGAGGCTTAGGTAAAATTCACTCTAAATAATAAATAAATAATAATAATCCACATTTGTAAAGCGCACACTCACCCTTAAGGGTCTCTAGGCGCTGGGGGCCGTCGGGAAGATTAAGCAAGCTATTGCCCAGAGTCACATGGTGCTGGGCTAATCTGCCGCCGGTGCCGGGGATCGAACCGTGATCCCCAGATTCCAGAGTCAGTCGCCCTAGCAGCATTTTTCCTCTTTACACACTTCATGTAGTTGATAGGAATAGCAGATTATCCCTAAATTGGCGATTTTCCCCTGTCTAGAATATAACAATTTTCTGACTGTCAGTGAGAGAGAGTTATAGAGTAATTGGATTTCAACACTACTACAGCACTTGGAAACAGACTAAAAAGTGTAGTCTGTTTCCTATGTTTTTTCTATAGTAAGTATACTAGATATCGAGGCCACGAAGGCGAACGAGAGCCGCCGGCGCCGCCTGAAACTATATACGTGCCGTGTTATATCATATAACACCGCACGTATGATATGTAAATTACGCCAAATGGAAACGGACGGTCCATATTACTCTGGTATTAGTAATACACCAAACGGACGGTCCAGCCAAACGGTTTGTCCCATTGCATGCATTATTATAATATACACGAAAGGAACTGCTGTGCACACATCATGCATGGAAACATTTCTATGTTTACGGTGGGTTTACCAGTCGCAGCTTGCAAAGGTCAGATGGGGGTTGGGGGAGAAGGTGTCGTCGCGCAAGGGTGGGGGCTGCAGGGGGGTTTAAAAATAAAGTTTAAAAAAATCAAAGTTAAACTTACCAGATCGGGCAGATCCGTGCCGCATCTGCTGTCTGGTCCTGGGCCAGGGTCCAGTGCTTTGGAATGGCGCCCTCTCTACGTCTTACATGAGTGGCTGGCAACCCCTGACGTTCAGCCAATCCAGACGCTGCTCCACTGCTTCTGCAGCGGTAGGATTGGCTGAGGGCAGGGATTCTCCCTGCCCGTTAGGAGACCGGGGCTGAGCATTAAGCAACCCTCGGTCTCTTAAGGGGAACGCTGGTGCGCATGTTTGGGCTGATCCTAAAAAGGATCAGCCCAAAAATGAACATGCGCACTATTGGACTGTCCGCTCGCTGTCACTCAAGTCAACCCGGAGAGTGCTGCCGTAGCCCCACACCATTTAGCGTTTGTGTTCTAACACGGACGCTGATCTACTTCTGATGCTAATTCCAGTCAGGTGCCCTGATTGCTGCAATTAGCGTCAGAAGTAGAATGATGGGGCAGTGACATTAGTGGGGCAACGCCCCCAATGGACGCACCGCCACTGGTCTTGAGGCTTGTAAACTATTGTCTAGATAAAAGTTCATACCTGTATGTCAGGGTGGGGGAAGATATTACGTCCAACCCCAAATGGACATAAGACCGCCATATTTAGAGCTCGCAACCGGCACTGGAGTGATCTCTGTGCATTCACAGGATGCACCACAACTGCAGCTCACGTGAAGGCACTGAACATTTGTTTCAGGTGTCTGCTCATCAAACCTTTTTGTTTATTGAAGACAAACTCCCAAACTACAGCTTTTTTTGAAAAAACAAATTACTAATGACCCTGACACCCTGGAGTCGGGTCTCATGGTGTGAGGGTCATTTGTATTTTTAGGTCTCGCCTAGCAAAGAAGCGCATGCGCTGCACGCTCGCCGAGACATATAGTGAGAGAGGAGATTTCAGAAGGGGACTTGAAGCCCCGCCCATCATTTTCATTGGGTCACGTCAGCGTTTATGCTAAACGCTGGCTTCCCATTGAAAAGGATGCTTTTTGGTCTCTGCCCTTTCTCCCTTTTGGACGGCCCATCTGGAATTAGTTGTCTGCTTCACGGCTGTCATGAAGCACTTTCTTATCTTCAGAGGGGGCCATCTGTTTCTAATTAGCATGGCCTTAGCACGGCCATGCTAATTAGAAACAGAAGCCCCCCCAAAGATAGGAAAGTCTGCAGGCACTACTCTGCACACTGAGGCCAGTGCGAGCGAGCCTGCGCGGCTCTCCATCGCCGAGCGTGCCTCGACTGGAGACAAAGGTCTCCCCAGCGTGATGCATTCCATGGGAGGCAATCTCTCCGATCTACGACACCATTCAATGTACGGGCAGGACAAATTAATCATAAAGCAGTCCGTAGCGCTGCCGCTTGCACCGGCTGGGTCGCCTGCGCTGTGTGGGCCAATATAATTGTTGTGAAGTATTGCTTACATTGCACTGTGTTCTTTTTCGCGTGACATTCTCACACCCCAAGGATTAAACTTAGTAATTTTCCTGCAGATGAGAACTTACCAGCCTTGCCCTCCGCAGAGGCTGCCAAAAGAGATTGATTTTGCTTTCGTTTTGGTCGGCCATGCATTACAAATTACACCTCAGCAAGATGGATTGCGGGAGGATGTTTGGACTGATGCTGGGGGAGGCACACCGCGAGAGGAGCAAGGGCTGCTGCTGATGTTGCCTTTTATACATCTGGAATGGGTTGCACTACCAGCGTGGTCCTCTTCAAAGGCATCTGGACCATGTTCGAGAGGAACTGTGCCCAGATCTGCAAGCAGCAGGGCGACAGCAATGCCCTGGAGTACACGGCGCACGGTCTGGCGAAGGATGACTCTGCGCTGATCCATTCGGGACTGGTAAATGTGTCTTCTTTTCAGTACACTTGGTGTGACATGCTGTGTGTGTGTGTGCATCAGTAGAAGTGAAGATAGTCAATTGCAATATCACAATTAAAGATTAACATGTTTCTTGCATATCTTATTGAGTGCTTTACGGATGAACATTTAAATTATGTTAAATCCTAGATTTTTTATGGTCTCTGAAATTTTAAATTTCAACCCTGCAGCTCTCACCTGCACAGCACCATCCCTACTTAAGAGATATGGTTAGTAAGGGACACTCACAATGCAATGCAATAGGTGTTGCGTTTGGTATTGTATATAACAATGGCTTTTGATTTTTTTAAAGGCATTGCCTTTTACAATGTCAATAGCTCTAAAATGTGCAGTTGCGAGATCTATTGCATTGTAAATGCTTGTTTTCCCTGGCCATCATGAACAGAAAAAATACATATAGAGGATGGTCTGATGTTCTTATGACCCTACTCTGTCAGGCTGTCCGACAGCGGAACCAACAGGGGCATGCCAATTGGATAACTGACGGTCTACCCGACACAAAGTAGAGCGGCAGAGCAGGGTTTGATGGACAGAATTCTCTGCCACATTTGTGCCACTAAACTCTATATCAGGATCTTAGCCACTCAGCATGCTTAAATGACACCATTGCCTTGAGAGAGCTGACAGGCATACAAGCCACAATAAATATACCAATGTAATAAAAAATAAAAATAAATCTTGATGACTAGAACTTAAGAATATTGTGTACACTTCTCAATGAAGAATGTGGATCTATAACACCAAATAGCATGCAAGCTTACCCTGTTTTCTGTTTTGAGCAACAGTTCCAAATCCAAGAGGAAACAACATAACACCGGAAGTAAATGCTACCTGAGAGAAATACTACAAGAGTTCCGGTCACCTACTTGGATGGCAAAAGACCCTTGACTCCCTTAGGGATCTGGATCTAGTTAGTCGAACCAGTTGATTAACATGAGTGTATTTCTTGATAAATTATAAACCTCTACCTGGAAAGTTCTGTATAGTACAAAGAAATGGAAAGACTTGAGGTTCAATTCTATTCAGTGACCTGGTCGTTCCTTTTGTACCAGAAAAACGTTGCTTAAAAATGTCTCGGCGCAGAGCAGATCAAACCTGAGCCCTTGTATATAGCTAGCGGAATCATCTCTTGATCGATTCAAGAGATTCGTGGTCCAGTATGGCCAGCACTGGCCCACGAGGGACAGAGGATTGCCAGACGCCCAGGCTATCCACAGAAGATACAATCACATATTATAAATGCAAATGGAAAGCATCTACAAAGTTAGTGGTTATCTTGAAAATCTGTCCTGGACCCAGCCCGCATGGACTTCAGTTGGACACCCCTGATCTATATGCTCTTCTACCTGCACAGAGAAAGACTCAATGCAAATAACTGAAAAAGAAGTCAGTATAATTACATCTAAAGACCCTTCAGTGTCTGCAGCATTCATGGATAATTTGAAAGACTCATCCCCGATTATATAGAAATAAAGCCCCTAAGTCCACGTGGGAAACTGCCCCTTACTTTGGGGAGGGTCACCTTCTGTTGGTCTGCTGGAGATATCTGTTTCCGCTGAAGCCACGATGGAAGAAATATAAGAACTCTTGTTGGGAATGAGGATATCTTCAGTCGCTTCAGAACTGACGTTCTCTAAAGCAACCTACTCTTCTATGACCAACAGCGCAGCATAAAGTAAACAGTTATTTAAACAATGAATTGAGCTTATTCCGGCCAAAAGCGAAATACAGAACATAGAAGAGGGGAAGAAGATGTGGCCTAAAGGCTAGAGTGGTCGACCTCAAGCTGGGGAACCTGGTTCGAGTCTCGGCAGGGACGCTCAATATCCTGTGATTCTGGGAAAATCCTTTAATCCCCCTGTGCCTAACAAAAGGAATCTGCCCGTCTGCAACTCAACTGGTGCTCTTGTGAATTGAATTGCATTGTATGTGTTACTTATAAAGCGCACTGGGACCAACTTGGTATCCTGGCGCTAGTTATTACCACTGTGTAAGAGAAAACAACTGATGGAAATCTGAAGCTGAAACAGGTTATTAATGAGGAAACAACCAAGTTTTCAGTGATATTCTGAATTTTAATAAGTCAGAGTGAGATCTTAATGAAGCTGGTAGTTTGTACCATATCCAAGCTGCTCTTATACCTTTGTGTAGAGTTTGCGCTAAATAAAATTCTAAATATTTTTTTTTAAACCTGTGCTTAATGAACTGATTCTGTTTAAGTTAATATCCTCAGTGTGAGAAAACTTTACTACAGTATGCTGAATACGCGGTATATACATTCAATTGCAGGTAACATGCCGCTTGGTTCCAGTCTCCGGTTTGGATTAACTCAAAACTGGTGACTTCATATGTCAAGTACAGAAACTATGATCTTTGTTCAATAGTGACACACTCTTAGGCTACTCACAGGTCTGCACAAGCCCATGTGCTTCGTAAATCGTAACTGTTTATTTATTTGTTTTTTTGATAGCAAACAAAGTATACAAAAGAACACAAAATAAAAAGCGATTACTAAAGAGATCTAACTCCATATCAAGAAAGTAAAGGTGTGCATTGGACTGAAGAAGTAGTGCTGGGAATCAACTCAAGCTTATTGGGGGCAAATAACGTTTACTGTTATTTCTGTTCTTGTTGCCTGTAATGAATGAAACAATTCAGACAAAAGAGAGCACTATGGTTAACTATGCAGATTCATTTGATGATGATAATAGTAATAATAATCATCATCATCTTCATCATCATGACCATAATAATCTGCAGCTGCTTCCACTCAATCACTCCTGTAACTACTTGGTCCTTTACTTTTCGAGGAAACGCCACAATGGCAGTACAATCTTAGTTCCATGTTAGGAGCATGGACTGGCCTCTTTTCCTCCCTAGTTGCATCTGCAGTTCCACAGTCCAGGTATGGTAGCATTCAACTTGTTTAGCAATGTACTCAAAGGTAGCATTTTCATGGGTGACACCAAAGACACCTTCAGCCAGGTGACTTAATGTTGCATTGTAAAATGAAATGCCTACCTTTTGCTTCATGTAAAATTATCTAAAGCCTGAGCTCAGAAAAGTGTTGATGACAATATTTAGACCGGATATGCTCATGCGCAGAATATCTATTATGGAATGAAGCGGAAAAAGTTCAGGAAATACATTTTTGCATTTAAACCGTGGTGAATGTATAAAGCAAAAAAAAACCTGACATATAGGTGAATGAATTTAAAAAAAGATCAATTAATAAAAAAAGAATCCTGGGTGGAATGGATCAGTGATAAGTCAGCCCATAAGGCAGAAAGTTAGCAAAGGAAAACATACCTCTCTGACCACGGCATAGACATGGATATTCTTCAAACTGTATATATCAACATTTTAATATGAACTGTTTCAGTGCTGTCTGAAAATGTGTAATTATATTTATAGAAAGTTTTTAAAGTTCAAATGATAAAACACCTGTCCATTAATGAAATTCCCGTCAATAATTTTTTTTCTTTAGACAATTTTACAAAGCTCTTTTGAACTTTCTTAATGGTAATAACAATTGTGCTAACCTTAGATATTTACTACTTTTGTACCAATTTGTTGTTTTATTTCTCTGAATATTTTTGCACATTTTGTTATGGTAATATGAATTGTACTTAATTCCAGAGACTTGGCATATTGTACTATTTTTTTGTTTTTTTGTGAATATTTTCGCACATGCAAGGATTTTAATTAATTTTAATTTTAATTGTGCATGATTTGAATAAAGGAGTTTCTTTTTGCACAGGGCCAATGATAAAAAGTAATCCAAGGTAGGCTTTGGATAAAATGTATGTTCATGTAGAGGCATGCTGTTTTTCTGTGTTGAACAGTGACTTTGACCTCTTAACTTTAGTTGCATGAGCCATTACTTGTGTAAATATTTGCTCAGGACACTTGTTCTGTTAACAACTGAGGACGTATTAGAGAATTGGGCCTGGGGGCGCTGTGTCTTTTTCGTTTGCCCACACTGTACTTTTGCATTACAAAAAGGGCTGCAAACACTTCTGAATTCACTTCTGTAACATGAATCACACTGGTGCACATTTTGAACCGGCGAGATCCCAAGGGAGTGTTCCCTCTTTTACACGGATGTGTGGTCTCAGTCAATGAGAGAAATGAGTCAGTGCTGTTGCCCCTGAGCCGGTGCTTTATTACAGCCTTAAGTTCGGGGTAAACGAGCTATGGGGAAACGTACTGATCAAGCATCACATATAAAGTGAGGCATAGACAGTATGGCCCCAGGGTCTCCCACTAGGAGGGAGAACGGGGGCATCAGGGACATCCCAGGATTACACCCCAGGCAGATGCAGTCGTACCTGCACTGCACCTGCCTGCTGTGGGATTTCAGCATCCCTAGCCTGCCATCAATCTCTGCATTGAAAGACAGAACAGCAGTATCAAACCTACCGCCTCAACTTTCAATGCTGTGTTGTCCCCATTGCACAGGTATGCGCTATCCTGGGGCATAGCACGTTTTTAGGGTTTGCCTAGACAGCACATGCGCTGTCTCTGCTAGACGTTTGTTTTCATACAGTGGGCTTACAGCTCACTGATAGCTTACTGTTAGAAATGGGGGTCTCTAGTTGGCAGAGGTAGGTACCTTTGTCCAAATACGGACCCTTGCTTCTAGTCAGGGAAAGGGAGATACACTACTAAAATGACCCCTGCTCACGCCCTTGGTAGTTTGGCACGAGCAGACAGGCTTATCTCAGAGGCAGTGTGTACAGCATTTGTGAACACATCCAGAAACACAGTGAAAACACTACAAATGGACACTACACCAGTTTAGAAAAATAAGTATTCTTTATCTAAACAAGACCAAACAACAAAAATCCATCACACAGTATTAAAAATAAGACTTTCAAATGGTAGAATTAGTTATGTTCATTGCAAACTATGGATGCAACACTTTTAATACAAAGTATCTTGGATGTTTCAGAGTCACAAACAAAAACGGCCTCAGGGAAGGTAATGCGGTGGTTCCTTATGCCCAGGGAAGGTGATGCGTCAGTTCCTTACTGGCACGCAGGGGAGGTGATGCGTCCGTTCCTTACTGAAGGCGAGGTGAGGCGTCGGTTTCCTACTGAAGTGAAAGTGATGTGTCAGTTTCTTACTGAGGCCCTGGTGTTCCTGAAGACTTGGTGCACAAATGTCATGTGTTGTGTGGCTTTGTGAGGCTTCGCGTCATCTGGCGTTGGTGCTGGGGGCTGTGTGGCGAGGCTTCGTGTCACCCGGCGGGACTCGGACCGGCTTCGCGTCGCCCTGCGCCGGTTCCGAGAGGCTTTGCACGGTTTTCCGATGCTTCGCGTCGGTTCTTGCAGAGATTTTTGCAGCTGCAAACCCACTTCTGGGTCTTTTTGATTGCAGCAGGCACCTCAGGCAAGGGTAGGACTCACAGATGGCAGAGTCCAGCAGCACCAGCAGAGTTGTGTCCCTGAGACTTCTTAACAGGAGGCAAGCTCAATTCCAAGTCCTTGGAGATCCTTTCTTGAAGCAGGTGACAAAGCAAACAGCAAAGTCCTTTTTCTCCTTTCCTTGGCAGCAAACAGCCACTGCAGGCCAACCCCAGACAGCAAACAGCATAGGGGCAGTATTCTTCCACAGATTATCCGGCTCTTCTCCTTGGCAAAGGTTCCTCTTGATTCCCAGAAGTGATCTAAAGCTCTGGGGTCAGGTCCCCCTTTTTATACACACAAATCATTTGTCTCTGAAGGCAGAGAGTGTCTATACCCAGCCAAAACCAGTTCTGTCCAGCCAGGGCCAATAGTGGGAGTACTGCCAGGCGGTGATGTGGGGAGGGGCAGGGTGGAGGGTAGTAATGTATGGATTACGGACTTTAACAGGTAAGTAAACATATAAATAAATATATAAATAAATAAAACGAATTTCGTTGCATGCACTGCATCACCAAATGCGATGCAGTGCGCGCAACGAAATTCCCTCTCTCCACGTCACCGCCCGGCCGGTACTCCCACTGCCGGCCGCGGCTGGTTCTGTCTTCTCTGGTGCCGCTTCCTGGCAGAAGATGGAGACAGCATTGTTGAAAGCAGACCTGGCCCAGGTAGCTGAAAGGAAATCTCCTCCCCCTACTCTCTAGTCTATGAAGGCTCAGGCAAATGAAAGGAAATCCCCTTCCCCCTACTCTCTATTCAATGCAGGTCCTATTCAGCCCAGCCCTGACCCATCAGACTGCTAGAGCCAAGGCCCTCTCCAGCCCCCTGTCACTCATAAACCAGACATGGAATACACAAACCTAGCAGAGGCATACTGGATGGTTAGGCAAGAAAATACCTACTTTCTAAAAGTGGTATTTTCAAACATAGAATGTACAAAGCACCCACACTAAAAGATGTATTTTAACACTCTGAGTTCAGGCATACTAAACTCGTATTTCTACCTTGTTCCCTGGGTCAGTTAGAATTATGAGATGTTATAACCAAACTGCCCATTCTATGGGAACAGGTAGCCGTGCAATAGTGAAAAACGAAATTGGTTGTATTCACTATCAGGACATGCCACACACATCAGGGCATGTCCTACCGTTCACATACAATGCACCCTGCCCATAGGGGTGACTGACAGGTAGAAAAGGGAAGGTTTAGGGTCTGGCAAGTGGATGTACTTGCCAAGTCGACATGGCAGTCCTAGACCGCACATAGGCTCTGCAATGGCAGGCCTGAGCCACACTTTACAAGCTGCTTCTGTGGGTGGCACAATCTGTGCTGCAAGCTCACCAGCAGTATTTGATTTACAGGCCCTGGGCACACATGGTGCACTGTACTGGGGTCTGACAAGCAAATCAAACAAGCCAATCATGGAGTCACTAATCCATTACAACAATTTACAAAAGAGAGCATATGCACTTTAGCACTGATCAGCAGTGAAAAAGTGCCCAGAGTCATTAAACCATCAACAACAGGTCAGAAAAAATACAGGAGGTAGGCAAAAAGTTCAGGGATGACCCTGCGTAAAGGGCCAAGTCCAACACTTACCATTTGTTAGGTTCAGCATCGCTCTCATTTGCTTCGCTCCCGTTTGTCACGGCATGCAGGTGTCATCTCATCTTCTTCTATTTGGTGCTCCACTGGAGCATGGGCCAGATGCTTGCGTCCATCCACTGCTCCCATTTTTTAAGCTATTTTTTTCTTTGTGTTCAAACAATCCATATGAATTCTTATGTTTACAGGTTGTCTCTCATATCCCGATCCATATAGGGGCTATTACCCTTACCTGTTGCTTCTTTTTCCTACCAACCCCCTACCCTGTAACCTTTGCCACTGCACTGTACGCCACTCTACTCTAGGCCACTGCACTCTATGCCACTGCAGTCTATGCCACTCTTCTCTACACCATTCTACACCACTTTAATCTACTATGCACCACTAAACTCTATACCACTGCACTTTATGCCACTGCAGTCTATGCCACCCTAATCTACACTGCACCACTGTACTCTATGCTACTGCACTCTGCAACATTTTAGTCTACTCTGCACCACTGCACTCTTTGCTACTGCACTCTGTCAATCTACTCTCCACCGCTCTACCCTACACCACTGCACTCTATGTCAATTCACTCTATGATCTTCATCATCAAACTAACTTTGTAAAGCGCAATGCTGTAACCTCTAGAGGTATCTGGGTGCTGCATCTCTGTCAACGAGCCAGGTCTTGAGTCTGTATTCAGTTGGAGGGGTAGGTCGTTCCAGGTCTTGGCAGCGATGTAGGAGATGGAGCGGCCACCACTGCGGCTGCGACTGATGCAAGGGGTGTGTGCATGGGTGAGTGAAGAGGAGTGCAGGTTTCTAGCAGGTTGGTGGAAGTTCAGTCGATGGCTAATCTAAGCAAGTCCTAGGTGTCTAGGGCTATGTGGGCATGCGTGAGGATCTTGAACTGGCATCTCTTCTGGATGGGGAGCCAGTAGAGGTCTCCCAGGTGGGGGCGATGTGGGTTTGTTTGGGGAGGTTCAGCATGCATCTGGCTGAGCGTTCTGTATGGTCTGGAGTCTTCTGAGGAGCTGGGTGGAGATGCCAAGGTAGAGAGCGTTTCCGTAGTTGAGGCGGCTGGTGATGAGGGCCTGAGCCACAGCCTTTCTGGTGTTGGTTGGGATCAATCTAAAGATTCTATGGAGCATGTGAAGTGTGTGGAAGCAGGAGGATGCGACTGAGTTGACTTGTTGTTTCATGGTCAGTTGGCTGTCGAGGATGATGCCGAGGTTGTGTGCATGGTCGGTCAGTGTGGGTGTAGGACCGAGTTGTGCAGGTTTTCTTCCTAAAGATGAGTACTTTAATTTTATCACATATGAGTTGGAGGCAGTTGTCTCTAATCCATTTGGCTAGGTTGGTCATGGCGTTGCAGAATTTGGTTTTAACGTTGGAGGGGTCCTCAGTAAGTGAGAGGGTCAGTTGGGTGTCGTCTGCGTAGGAGATTATGTTGAGACCATGGTACCTCTTGGCATTTGTGAGAGAGGGTCATATGGATGATGAACAGGTTGAGGCTGAGGGATGATCCTTGTGGTACGCTGCATATGATGTCTTTGAGTGCAGATGTGAAGGGAGGCAGTGAGATGCTCTGTGTGCGCCCTGTAAGAAAGGAGGTGATCCACTTGAGGGTGTTTTGCTGTATGCCTATGTTGGAGAGTCTGTTGATGAGGGTGTTGTGGAAGATGGTGTTGAACACTGCAGAGCGGTTGTAGAGGATCAGGGCCACCATTTGTCTGCGGTCAAGGAGTGTTCTGATATCGTCTGTGGCAGCAATCAACGCGGTCTTGGTGCTGTGGTTGGCACGGAATCCTGATTGTGAGGTTTCCGGTAGGTGGTTATGTTCCAGAAATTCAGTGAGCTGCTTGTTGATAGCTTTCTTGAGTACTTTGGCCAGTTAGTGGAGCAGGGAGATCGGACAATAATTTTTGAGATTGCTGGGGTCAGTGGAGGCTTTCTTTGGGAGGCGTCTGATGTCTGCATATTTCCATCGGTCCCTGAAGGTTGTTGTGGAGATGGAGGTGTTGAGGATGCTGGTGAGTTGCATGCTGATTGGGTTCATTGCAAGGTTGTGGAGGTGTGGGAGCAGGGGTCGGTGGGCTCCGCGGAGTGGATGAAAGACATGATGGCTGAGGTAGTCAGGGTGGTGAGCGGAGGCCAGGTGGTAATGGTTTGGATGATGTTGTCTGGTTGGTTGAGATCGCTGAGGTTGAGGGTGGTCAGTTAGAGGTTGAAAGTGTTGTAGATGTTGGAGATCTTGCTGTGTAAGTAGCCTGAGAGAATGTGGTAGAGTTCTCGGGAGGGGTGGATGATTTTCTCTATGGCTGTCGGGTTGGAGAATCCCTTGACTATTTTGAAGAGTTCCTCTATGTGGCTGGCTGCAGAATCGATTCGGAAGGCAATTGCCGCTTTCATGGCTTCTTTGTTGTGCTGGTGATAGTTACTGAGGGCTGTTTTGTGAGAATCTCTGTTGACTGGGTTCTTAGTGGCACACCATTGTTTCTCCAGTTGGAGGCAATTGCACTAGGTGGGTCAGAGTTCTGGGGTGTACCAGCTGGCATGTTTGGAGGTCTTGTTAGATTCTATATGTTTCAGTGGGGCAACTTTTTAGGTGTTGACAGTGATCCAGGCGGTGAAATTCTATATGGCCTGGTCGAGGTCTGTTGAGGCCCCTGGTTGGGAGGTGGTGAGGCTTGTGACCACTGAGTTTTGGTGATCTTGCTCCAGCTGCAGAGGGAGGAGATCTGATGCCTGGTGATGGTGTACTGGGTGTTGGTGATGGTGAAGTGAATGATGGTGTGGTCAATCCAGGTGAGGTATGTTGTGTGGCTGAATTAGATTCTGTCACTGGAGGTGAAAATGCGGTTGAGTGTGTGTTTGGCTTTGTGCGTGGGTTCGGTGGCCAATTGGGTAAGACAGATATTGTTCAGGATCTCCAGGAGAGGGGTGAAGGAGTTGGCATCATTGGGGTTGTCAAAAAGGAAGTTGAGGTCGCCGAGTAGGAAGTAGTAGTGAGAGTCGATTACTATGGGAGCAATGAGGTTGGAGATGGCGTGGCGAAATGTTGCTCAGGGTCTGTAGGCGAGGGTGCCTCTTATTGTGGTCTTTGCATCAGTTTTAAGTAGGAAGTTCAGGTGTTCCATGAGAGGCATGGGAGCGTCATTGGTGATGGTGCATCTGATGGTTTCCTTGAAGATGATGGTGATGCTTCTGCCATGCTTGTTGGCTTAGCCTTGGTGTATCATCTTGTAACTTTCAGGTGTGTCGGTGGTGGTGTTAGGGTTTGAGAAGGGTGTGAGACAGGTTTTGGTGATGAAGGCAATGTCCGTGGAGAGGGTGGTGATGGTGTCCCAGAGTTCTGTGGAGTGTTTGCAGAATAAGCGTGCGTTGATAAGGATACAACGGAGCAGTTGTGGTGTGTTCTTGGTCTTGTGAGCAGGAGCACTGCGGGCTCTTTTGTAGGTTGTGTCACAGGAGAAGTGGCAGTGCCGGCAGGTAAAGGGTCCTTTGGTGGAGCGTCGGGTGGAAGAGTTGTAGCTGTTATTTCGGCGTCAGGGGTCCAGGTCCAGGAGGTCCTAGGCAGTGTACCATCAGCTCAGAGTGGCAGGCAGGGCAGGGACATTGGCAGGCAGCAGTGTAGGGAAAGAGGCAGCAGGCAGCACAGGGAAAGGGGCAGCAGGCAGCGCAGGGGCGGCAGGCAGCACAGGGACAGTGGCGGCAGCCAGCGAAGGGACAGGGGAAGCAGTCAGCAAAGAACAGGGGTGGCAGGCATTGCAGGCACAGGGGTGGCAGGCAGCTCAGGGACAGGGACTGCAGGCACCACTCTACTCTATGCCACTGTACTCTACGCCAATGCATTCTACTCTGCACCACTCTATGCCACTGCACTCTATGCCACTCTACTCTGCACCACTCTACTGTACTTCACTGCGCTCTATGCCATTATACTGTACTCTGCACCACTCTGCTCTACGCCACTGCACACTACACTACTCTACTCTACTTTGCACCACTCTACTCTATGCCTCTGCACTCTACACCACTCTACTCTATGCCACTGCAATTTATGCCAGTACCCTCTACCCTACGCCACTCCCCTCTATAAGCCACTCTACTTCACTCTACACCACTCTACTCTATGTCACTGCAATTTATGCCAGTCCCCTCTACCCTACACCACTCCCCTCTATAAGCCACTCTACTGCACTGTACACCACTCTACTCTATGCCACACCACTCCACTAAATTCCACTGTAGACCACTCTACCCCACTTAACACAATGCCACCCTACTCTGTGTCACTCTGCTCTACTTTGCACCACTCGACTCTATGCCACTGTACTCTACTCCACTGCCCTCTATGCCACTGCACTCTACCCAGCAGCACTACAGTCTATGCCACTGCATTCTATGCCACTTTACTCTACTTTCCACCACTCTACTCTGTGCTACTGCGCTCTATGCCACTGCACTCTACACCACTCTACTCCATGTCAACTATTTAAAAAAAGACAATAGTATACTTTGTAACCTCCTCCATACAACAGATCTGAACCAGCTTCTAACAGAGTCTGCATTAGAGGTAGGTGTATAAGACATTTCTTAAGTTGCACTAGCACAACCCAGCTTGCACCTTTGTAGCACCTCTTATGACGCGGCCGGCCCGGTTGGGTTGTAGGCGGCTTGCTGTGTTAACGAACAATGTGACCCACTGGCCAGGCCATGGGCGTCTTTGTGATCTCCGCCTTTGGCTTCCCCGGAGTGGGGTCGGCCCACATCACAGATTGAGGTGCATTAAATTTTTCAGCCCGTACTCAATAAAAGATTTAATACATAAGACATTTCTTAAGCATCCCAGTACTCAATAGCATTTAATGATACGCCTTGTCTCTTGTATCTTTTTTCTTCATGTATATGGGCAGCTTTATCCCAGGTGCCTGGTCCTTGGTCAAGCACTACCTATGATGATAGAGCTATGCATTAAAGTGGAGGTATTTACATGTTCTTGCCACCCCTTGACAAGTGAAGTAGTGTGGCTCACTGGTTAGAGGCGGCAGACCCGAGAGCAGAGGACGGCCCAGGACCAGGGTTCGATTCCCGACGCGGCAGGTTTCTGGACCAGGGTCAGCGGACTCGATAATTCTCTCGCCTCGGTGCCCACTCCGATCAGCGATCACACTCGGCAACTCTGGGCACTAGCTTGCCTCATCTTCACTAACGGCCCCATCAGACCGCCGGGGATGCCTGGTCTCACCCTGGAGATACCCATTAAGGGACCATCTCTCAGGGAAGCCAGGAAGGGTTTCGCAGCGGTCTAAGCGCGGGGACACGCCGGTGCGCGTAAAAACCCAGCGCTATATAAATGCCCCTATTACTATTGACCCTTTCTGCAGCACTATTGCCCCGGGGCTCATGAGCAGTATTTGTGTGCTGCACCAGTAGAGGTGGGCGAGTCACTGAAAGATTGTGCCTGGATCGAGAGAGATGCCTGGCTCTGGCTCAGCTCGAGGTCTTCCTTGGCTCTGGAGCCCAACACGAGCCGAGCTTTCATGTCGGCTGTGCCTGCCATGGTGCTCCTGCACCGAGAACTGAAGACAAAGCATTAACTGTTGATGTAAAACGGAAGATAAAAAAAGAGAGTCATCTCGGGTGTTTAACTGCACAATGTGTAACAAGAACAACAGTGACAAATCTCGGCTAGCTTGTCCTTAACTTGTGTCCCCCTAGGCAAATAATTAATTCCAAGCCTCTTTTTTTCTGTCACAACACGAGAGCACCTTCATATACGTGAGTTCAGGGTTTGCGCTGCTCAAAAAACACTTGTGGTTGAGTTAATAGATAGACTATAAAGTTGCTACATTTATAATAAGAATCTGTGACACTTTTAGGATACACATGACAACTGACTTGCCTCTTAGTTGACTAATGCCACTGTATCCAGGGTGGGGGAGGTTGATCAGGAATGTTTCGAAAGTTCTTGTTTAAAAACTGCCTTTTATTAAATCCTTCTCAATGCAGTGACATAATCTGATGTTCTAAGGTGTAACGCTTTTGCGCACTAAATAAATCCAGTTTTTAAAATTTTAAAAATACTTTATCATAGTTTGGGGTATGCATGATTCACTTGCCAAACATTCCCAGGGCTCGTGCACCACAGGCTTAGAATCAAGCCATACCCGTGGCTCCACACTGGCTCGGCTCTCCCTTTTAATGTGTTTGCTCTCCCCTCTCCATGCGCCAGCCTTCCACTGAGCTGTTTTTGTAGTAGCGTATGATGTCATTTACCACTTACCTTTATTTTAGATGGCAGACTGGTGCTTTCAACAACACAATGCCCTCTGTGTTCTACAATGCTATTTTTTTTGCACTGAATACATTTTGCATTGTTTTTGTTGCATCACTACTGTTGCTATTATTGTATGCTAGAAGCGTTCCTTCCACTTTGCTGAGAATGAGGGTTTCTCTCGCACATGCGCGCACATACACACACACACACACACCTATAACATACCTATTATGAGGAGGGCCGGCCATTGACTGTATATGTGTGAAGTGTGTGATGACTATTCTAACTCCACACGCACTTTGATAGAAGAATAGGTTATGAAGTGGACAGAAGCACATTTAAGTGCACTTTTAGTGTTTTGATAAACAGACTCCCACGGCCAGTCCTCATAACGCACCAGTCCTCACAAAGAGAGTGTTTGTCTGGTTCTTTCAGGATTAACCCGCGCTATGAGGACCGATCCTTTTTTGGGGAGATGTGAAATGAGTAGTGCCCGTGTCCCTGGAGCGTGCGCACACCCACACCCACAAACATAATTTTGGGATGTGCGGTTGAGGAGGAGCGGAGAGAAATAAGTAGTGCCCGTTCCCCTGGAGCACACACACACTCACACACGCACACACACACCACAAACACAAACATAATTTTGGGATATGCGGTTGAGGAGGGACGGAGAGGAATGAGTAGTGTCCGTGTCCCTGGAGCGCGTGCGCACACACACACCACACACACAAACATAATTTTGGGATGTGGAACGGAGAGAAATGTGTAGTGCCAGGGGCGCCAGGAGAAATGGACAATAGCGCTACAACAAAGGGCAGAGTGAACAAAAGGTACAGGATGAGGAAGGGGCTTGGGTGCAGGGCAAAGGGACACTGCCTTTGGATTGGGGTGAAGTGTGCTGGAGAGTGGGAGAGGGCGAGAGGTGCAGTGCAGCGCTGGTCAGAGGGGCGAGCAGGTGCAGGGGCAGCGGGCTCTGCAGTCCGTCTGGAGCCGGTGGAGAGCAGGTCCAGGAGTACAGGGCCGTTGGCACGGGGAGGGAGGGCTAAACGAGTTTAGTAAATAGGGTTTGAGGCATTGGACAGAGAGAGGGGAAAGCAGGTGCAGGACGAGAGAGAGACTGACGAGTTCTGGGCACAGAGAGGACAGAGCAGGTGCAGGGAGAGAGCGGCCATTTTCTAGCACGCCATCATATATCAACTAATCGAATTGTACCTGACAGCTAAAAGAAGCGCACCTTTTCATTAAAGCAGAAAAGAATGATACATTTACTGCAGAATTAGGCCAGAAGAGCAAACGCCAGTGTGGTTCATCTCCAGGTTCGTAGAGGTGAAGGAAATCTGTGCAGACGCCAATCAAAGTCTGAAAGGGTTAATTAAGAAAAGAACAATCCTTTATCTTTGGATTCACCTCTTTGGTCGGGCAGAGCCTCCCCTGGCAGCCTCAGCTGGAAAGAACTCAGCAAGCAAAGGCAAAGCACAAATGTACAGGTTTTATGCTTATTCCTGTAATAGAGAACATAGGAGTTTGTTAAAGGGCTTACACAGGTGCCAGAGACTGAGGTCACGAGAAAGGATAAAGATCAGGAAAAGTAAGAAGACGACCAAGGTTAGCATGGGGAGGAATACATAGATACTGGTTACTCTACTTTCTGTTCAAAGCATTTGTAACTATCCTTTTTAGGCATTTTTACGATGAAAATACAAAAGCATCTTGAGCGAACAGCGTGTCCAGCAGGCTAACGCAAAACAAGGGTCAACAAAACCTTCACAACAGTGTAATTGTATTTGTGCTTCTTTCTTTGTGGCAGAAACGTTTCCCCTCTACCCCAGCAAGTTTGAGAGTGTTCTCTGTTTTCTTTTTCAATTCCTCTCTAGCAATAGAGTTGCCTTGACAGAATTCAAACTCAGACTGTTTCCAGAGGTGGCAATGCATCATGGAGACATTTGGAAACAGCTACAAACCCAAAGCTATGAGTCACTTGATGTTCCAAATTTTCAGGGCATCCCAGTCCAAGAATACCCATGCCCCACCATTAATAAAATATTTGAATGATATTAAACCAAACCAAGGATATGTTAAGCATCAGTAAAACCCTTTACACAAGCAAATTGATATTTTATGAACTTCAAAAATTAATTTGCACTTATATATCAAGCTATTTTGGTGAGTAGGTTCAGCTTATACTATCAAATAGATCTATGAATTGGGCCCCATCTGTCTATCTCCCTCACCTGTACAGGGACATCATATCTGCCTGCTAGCTACCACATCTGGGTTGGTATCTTCAAACTCATATTATTGAACTTGATCAGGGAAAATTATATATGTCTATATGAGTATACAATAAATTGTATACTAATAGTTACCCATCAAAACTGTTTAGTGACACGAGTCTGTAGATTTGCAATATTAAAAACCTTAACTTAAAAGTGAGCATTACAAGAGTCAATCAATCAGGATTTGTAGAGCGCAGCTGCTTCACCTGTGAGGGTCTCGAGGAGCTGTGGATCTGTAGAATTTTCCTGCTAAAACTTTGTTTTGGTACCAAGAAAGATGTTGTAAATAGAAGCCTGGAGCCTGGTATAATTTAGGTTGTTTTATTCAGGATAGATTTCAGGCCAAGTCTTCAAGATGGTGACATAATAAGATATAGCGCAGACCCACCAGGAGTGACCAGCTTGCCACTCAGCCTGCCTGGTTCCAACTGCCAGTTGTCACCAGGCTAAGCCCCAAACACTCCATGATGTCACCAAAGATTGTAGTGGTGACATCATGTGAATGGCAGTGAAATCCCAACAGGCAGAAAAGAGACAGGCTAAATACAACAAAAGATCTAAGGGCTTCAATTAGAATTCGGCAGAGCGGAAGCTCTCCTGTAAGTTTGGAGTTAGCCTGCCTTATTTGGAAGTGGGCAAAGCACAGGGTTTTGAAGAATCCCGATGTGAAGGAAACAAGGTAAGCAGTAATGTGAATAAATATTACTTGTTTATTCAATAGGTTCAGATCTCATCTATTGGAGCCCATGCCAACTGCCGCACTGGAGTACTCGGAATACTCTACACACAGAGTGTTCCGAGTTCCAAGAGCAAGCAGCTGTCTCAAGCCCGCACGAGGATACCACACATCCTCCTTCCTTGAAATGAATAAACATGAAAATAAAAAAAAACAAATAAAGATACATCATATGAACCACTACAACCAATACATAAATGAAGCTGAAACAACAAAAAGAATGCAATAAATTTTACATATTGGCAAAACAAATTACCTTCCCACTTTTTAGTCCTTGAGCCATGAGGGAGGCTTCCTTAGGTGGCTTAGGCGCTGATGTAGGTGGAAGCGGGACTCCGGAGCTCCTCCGCTCCCGCCTCGCACCGCAACAAATCCTGAACCCCGGCTCGGACCCCGGACCCCCAAACGCACATAGGAGGGTCTAGAGAGCACAAGGGGTGAACCTGGCGATCCAGGAGTCCCGGCAGCTGCCTACGGCGAACATTTTTCGGGCGGTGAGGTGACTGGAGTAGCGGGCACCCAACATGGTGGCCGCTGTCCCTGCCTGATACGCCTGACGGCGACGAACTGACAGTGGAGGGGAGCCAAGAGGAGCAAGGAAAATCGCCCACACGGCAGCGGAGGTCCCTCGGGACTGTAGGAGGTGGGAGACATCGCCTGGCATCGCGGCACGGGTGAGACCGGAGGGAGAGGGGCTGACAGACTGCTTGACCCCAAGATATCGTCGCCCGCGTGACAGAGGCTGCCCTAGCTGCCGGCGGCGGAGCCACTGAGGCCTCGTGGTGTGTTGGACCCACCCTACTGCTGCAGGGGTAATCCTGGTGCCCCCCGCCCTGGGAAGCGTGGCGCCTGCATTGACCGCAGGCTAGTGGTGAGCGGGCTTCAGCGGTGGGGCGCGCAGAAGCGGAGGGGCCTGTCATCCACTTCAGAGAGGCACCCGGGCTGTTAGCGGTGAGGGACTGCTTCCTGGCCAGGGGCGGCGGACCGCTGGGCACCCGCGCGCCAGAAGCTACCCTAGGCCTGGCGCTCGGAGGCGGGCGAAAACAGTCTGTGGCACCCCAGAGGGGGAGGACTTGCCAAGCGCCTGGGGCCCCGCCGCCCTGGTGGAGTGAGGCCTGCTCCCTGAGTTGGTCGACGGACTGGAGCCCCGCCTGACAAGGGCCCGGAGGCGCAGAGGTGCCGAGCGACTGCGGCGGGACCGGAGAGGAGTTCAAGGGTGCCTTGATTCACTGGAGGCCACCGCAGAGGCACGCAAGTCTTGCCACCCGGCAGAATGGTGCGAGGAGGCAGAAAGAAGGGCTTTGACGCACTGAAACTGGATGACCCGGGCCATCTCGTGGAGGAAGATGCGCCGGCGCCTGGAGCGGGAAGCTCGACCCGCCCACGAGATCCATCCTTGGGAGACATCATGCAGGCGATAGTAGCATCGCGGGAAGCTCTTGAAAAGCGAATAGACACCATCGGATCAGACCTGACCTTGTTGAAGGACGACCACAGGAAGCTGAAGGAGCGGGTGGCGACCTCGGAGGTAACCCTGAAAGATTTGCCTGGGGATGTGGCTACTCTGAGAGCATCATTGGCGGAGGTGGCGCAGAAGGTCCGGGAGCTCAGGGCCGAGAACAGTGAAGGGCGCTCCAGACGTAACAACCTCCACCTCGTGGGGGGTCCCAGAAAAAGTGGAGGGCCAGGATGCGGTCTCCTACCTGGAGGGATGGCTGCGGACTGAGGTGGCTCCAGAAGGACTTTCCCCGTTTTTTGCCCTAGAGCGGGCCCACAGAGTCCCGGCGCGCCTGCCCAAGCCGGGAGGACCGCTGCGGCCGATAGTGATGCGCCTCCTGCACTTCTGAGATAGAGACCACATCCTCCGGAGGGCCAGGGACCTGCCGGCCCTGAGAATTGATAATAGCAAGGTCATGGCTTCGTGGATTGGCCGGCGCTGCTCTACCGGAACGCGACGGCGAGGGTCAGAACTGGGAGAGTTATCTCTGAGATGTGTGCGGTGGGTAGGGGCACCCGCCAGGGGTGTCCTCTCTCCCCCCTATTGTTCGCCATAGCCGTCGAACCCCTCGCAGCGCGAACCCGGCTGGGCCAGGCATATCGGGGGCTGGATGTCTATGGACCGGTACACCACATCGCATTGTATGCAGATGACCTGCTGATGTTCTTGGCGGACTCGACTGACTCTCTGCGTGGGGCTAAGTCCCTCCTACAATCATTGAGCAGGGTGTCGGGCCTCCGGGTGAACTGGACGAAGTCCTACCTGTTCCCGGCCCGCCCACGAAGAATATGTCCACAGTCCACGGAGGGGGTGACGTGGGAGGAGAGGAGTCTTTGCTACCTAGGGACCTCGATCTTCCATGATAAGGCGGATATCCTTGAGGGAAATATTGGGTCGGCAATCAGGCACACTAAAGTGAACTTCGACTTTTGGATCACGCTCCCATTGTCACTAATGGGGAGAGTGGCGCTTCTTAAGATGGTGACCCTGCCGCGGCTGCTTTATTTCTTCATGACCCTCCCGATCTGGATCCCGGCGAGCTACTTCCGGCGGCTGAGGTCGATGGTAATCGGCTTTCTGTGGGGGGCGGGCAGACGCAGGGTGGCACACAATACACTTCTCCGCCCTAGAGCGGAAGGAGGACTAGCGGTGCCAGACTACGAGTTATACTACCTGGCGGCACAGCTGCAATGGCTGACACAATGGGTCTCGAGAGCCAGGAGAGGGGAGGACAGATCGGGGGAGCCGGCGGGCCCGGTTCAGGTGTTATCCCGGATTGTTCTGGGGCTCCCGGTGGGAGATTTCCTCCTCACTCAGGAATTTGCGATGGCCCGGAAATGCTGGAATAGATATCGCCGGAGGGGCCGTATTACAGTCCCATATGCACCTGAGATCCCGCTCAAGCTGTGCGGGGCACTACCGCATGGAGGCTCGTGGCACGGGCTGGAAAGTTGGGAGCTGCAGGAGCTGACGTCCATGGGGGACCTCTATGAGAACGGGGTGCTGCTGCCTTTTGACCTTCTGAGAGACCGCTTTGAGCTGGCGGGGGGGACTTCCTCCTTCGTGCGGCACTAACTACGGCGATCCGCAAGCACTGGAAGACGGGCATGACGGAGCCGCCACTGTCTCTGGGCTGCCAGTACGTGGTGATGATGGTGGGGACGGTCAAGGCAGTCACGTGCCTATATAGGCGCATGGTCTCGGAGACTGTCGCCCCACTGCTGTCCCTGAAGGCGAGATGGGAGACCGACCTGGCGACGGAGATCCCTGAGGAGGCGTGGACTAGCATAGTGGAACGGGCCCAGAACTGGACGCGCAACGCTAGGTTCCAGCTGGTGCACTTTTATGTCCAGCACAGGGCCTACCTGACCCCTGACAAATTACATAAAAATTTCCCGGCCCATCCGGCGGCGTGCCCGCGATGCCCGGCGGACTTGGCTGATTTCCAGCACATGTTCTGGTCCTGCCCAGGGTTGTGTTCCTTTTGGCGGGAGGTAGTGGATAGCCTGAGGAGGTTAGGGAGAGGGACTTGCAATTCACCATGGCACACTGCATCCTACACTGGTTCCCACACACATCGAAGAACAAGATTACTAGCAAGTTTCTGGACCTGGGTCTACTTCTAGCGAAGCGGGCCATAATATCCTAATGGAAGGCGAATAGGGGCCCCACGGTGGAGCGATGGAAGGCTGAGCTTCACAAATGGGCCCGGTGTGAGGGAGAGCTCTGTATGCAGTCTGCGCTTAGAGCAGGCAATGACGCGGCTCTGGAGAGGGCCAGGGCGTGGGAGAGGTTGGTCTTAGACCTCACACTTTTGGACCTGGATGAAGTAGACACCCCGGCGCATAGCCCTGCTCCGGCGGGACAACCGCCTGGAGAGATGGTGGCCTAGGCTCCCTCCCTTGTTCCCCTACTTCCTATGTGATGACTGACAGTTGTTTGTTGATTGCTCCTGATGGTCTACTTCGGGTATGGATTAGTCGGGATGGATGTGGACTCGCACTGGTGGTACTCTGGCATGCCTGGTGGGCAGGGATAGGGGCGGAGGGAGTAGATCTAGGAGAGGGGAGGGGGGTAGGAGGGGTTGGGAGGGATGGGCGGGAAGGGGGTCGTTGATCAGAAATGGAGAAGAGGGACTACTGGGTCTATTGGACATTGCGCACATGGGGGGGGAATGATAGGACTGAAAAGCAGCACTGCCATTTCCCGAATGACTGGTTGTCGCTGAGCCATGCTGTATTCTCCAGCACAGAACTTTCTCCGCTGTTGCGCCGCTCGACCTCCGGGGTGTGAGCTAAATGGCTGTGTGGCACATATAAGGGAGATTCATATCCATAATGGACAACAGTGGGAATGACACAAATGTTTTGATTGTACCACCTAATTTGCTGCAATAAAAAGATATTTACAAAAAAAAATGAGGGAGGCTTCCTTAACCGAGGGTTTGACCTGTTGACAGGAGAAACAGGAGGAGGAATAGGAGCAGCAATGCGCATAGGTACAGAAGTGGAGAACCGCCCACCATGAAGAACGGGTGCACCACCAACCTTATTGTGAATGCCACCAACCCCATTGTGAGAAACACCAGCTCTATGTGGTGATCCATCACCCAACTTAGGAACCTTAACAATCTTGGAAAGACTCCAAACATTACATCTGTCAACTCCACCGCCTGTCTACCAACTCTAACTACGAGCATAGGATCGGAAAAATGTGACTCACCAGATCTAATGAAACCAGACTTCCTCACACGAACCCAATCACCAACACTACACGGACCACTAACAGAAGCACTGACTAAACCAGAACCAGGTTTCTTACATTTGCCATTAATAATATCTCTCATCCACAGTTGGCTCATGTTACAAACACCCTTCCTGCCACGCATTTGTTCGAAAGGAGACAAATCACCCTCAAATCTGGGAGTATTTCTATAACTCCATAAAAGTTTCTTAACAGCATCATAACAATTTTCACCATTACACACAGCCAGTTGTAAACCTTCCCTAAGAACTCTGATCCACCTTTCCACCATGCCATTACCTTGAGGATAATACACAGATGAACGTTTGTAAATTATCCCGTGGTTGCTGCAGAATAACTTCATCTCAACAGATGTAAACTGCGTACCGTTATCAGATAAGATAGAAACAGGAAAACCTTCTTTCTCAAAAACAGAATTTAAAAATTCAATGATGACTCTAGTAGAAACATGCGGAACAAATTTCACCTCAGGCCAATGAGAAATTTGATCAACTAAAACAATAGCATAAATTGGACTTTGACCAAAACTCATTGGACCAGCAATATCAAGTGAGACACATTCCCATGGTCTAGAAGGTCTAGTAACAGAATCACGTTGATATTTCACAACTTTCTGAGACTTGTCACTTACACAACATTCTACACAAGATCTAACCTTTCTTTCAATAAATCTGTCGACACCAGGCCACCAAAATTCGCATCTTATTCTTCTCTTCATGCTGGACATGCCAGGGTGGCCTTCGTGAGCCATATCCAAAATCGTTTCTCCAAGAGCTTGAGGAACTACCAATTGTAGACCCCTCAACAAAGTATCACATTGAACAGACAATTCTTGTGCAACATGAAAATAAGGCAAAACTCTTTGCGACAAATTCATTTTGACAGGCCATCAATTCTTAACAAAAGACAAAACGTTCATGTAATCAAGATCTTCACCACATGCAACCCTCCATTCGTCTTCTTTAATACATCCATTGGACACCTCACAGATCGATACAACTTTATCAGGATCATCATCAGGAGCAACCAGATTGTCATCCGCAACAGGCAATCTTGAGAGGAAGTCAGCTAAAACATTTTTCGCACCAGGGATATATTCAACTTGAAAGTGAAAGTCTTGTAATTTATATTGCCATCTCGCAATTCTGGTGGTAGCTCTACCACAGCCTTTGGTCGTGAAAAGATCCACGAGAGGGCGGTGATCAGTTCTCACAATAAAATTGGTACCGTACACATATTTGCGAAAATATACAATACCTCGCCAACAGGCTAAGGTTTCCTTTTCTAAAGTTGAATATTTTATCTCAGCACCACGCAACGGTCTTGATGCGAAAGCAATGGTGACAAGACTAATTTTTTGCTTTTGCATAAGTACGGCACCAATGCCCACATTGCTTGCGTCAGTGACAATGATTGACTTACAATTGGTGTCAAACGGAGATAAGGCAGGAGCAGAAATAATGCACTTTTTAACAAAACTAAATTGATCTTTACAATTGGAGTCCCAAACAAATTGTTGTTGATTTTTCATCAAATTCCTTAAATGAGAAGTTTTGTCAGCAAAAAAAGGGATGAATTTGGCATAGTACTTGGCTAGCCCTAAAAAGGACCTGAGCTGATCTTTGTTACTAGGTTCAGGTGCATTTTCGATAGCTTTAACTAAACTCAACTTAGGAGAAATGCCCTTCTTACTGATGGAATGCCCCAAATAATCCACAGAATCCCTGCTAAATTTACACTTTTCCTTGGTGAGAGTAAGACCATTGTCTTGCAAAATTGATAAAACTTTAAATAGAACTTCAGAATGCTCACAATCATCCTTACCAAAAACTAAAATGTCGTCCTGGAAATAAAGGACATTAGACACATTTTTGAACAGATTATGCATGACACGCTGGAATACAGAGGAAGCAGACACCAAACCAAAGGGCATCCTCTTGTACCTGTATGCTCCTTCAGTAGTTATAAAGGATGTTAGATGCTGACTATCGTCATGGAGGGCAATTTGATGATATGCGTTGGATAAATCCAACGTAGTAAAAACTGAAGCATTTTTGAGTTTTGAGAACATTTTGCCAATGTTCGGAAGTGGATGTCTGTCAACCCAAACATTAGAATTTAGGTCACGCATATCACCACATAAACGAATCTTTCCATTCGGTTTGTGGGATATGACAACAGGCGAAAGCCATTCAGAAGATTCAATTTCTTCGATTACATCAAGTTCACACAGTCTATGAAGTTCCTTTTTAACAGACTCCCTTAAAGACAGAGGAATGTTGCATACTTTATGTACCTTAGGTACTGCATTATGTTTCAAAATGATCTTGTGTTTAAATTGTTTTAACAAACCTAAATTGGAAGAAAAAACTTGAGGAAAAAGCGTTTCCCATTTGTTAACAGAGGATACATCAACAGAACAGAACAAGATCAGAATATCCCAAAACTTGTTCTGGATGGTTCGGATCCAGCTTAATCATCAAATCCCTTTGCTGTGGCCAACCCAATAAACATGAACCCTCCTTAGCCACATAAACTTTTGATATAATGGATTTACCTTTAAAAGATAAGGTAGAGGAAAAATACCCAAGTACCTCAATTGGTTTTTTACTGTAACCAAGCAACCTTATGTCAGAAGGTAGCAAAGATACATCTGGAAACTCTTTCATAACTTCGTCACCTATTAAAGTGTGCTTTGCACCAGAATCTGCCATGACTTTTATAAATTTAGAGCCAATCTGTAACATACAGAAAGGTGCATCCTTTTTTTCCTCTCCAATTCCATACACTGCTAGAAGGTCCTCATAGTCTTCATTATCACTGTCCACTACTTGAACATCTGAATATTTGGTACGTCTAAATTTAATTACCTGGTCAATTTTTCCGTATAATTATCATTACAAGACAGCTCATTCAAATGAGAGGCAGAGTCCGTGGTATCTGAGTCATACGGGGTTTAATGAAAAGGAAACCTCGAGGTTGGAGATCATGTTCCGTCACCACTAGGGTTCGGGAAGGGACAGTCAACGTTTTATTAACATTACACATTATATATAGTAAAGTAGCATCATTGAATCCAATACAGTAGGCGTAACAGGTGAAAAGAAGAAGATAAGAACACATGTGCGTAACAGGGGGCGTGAAAGAAGGCGTGTAATAGGCGTACACGGAGGCGTGCACTATACATGTCAGAGGAACGTCACAAGAATCGTCACATGTGGGTGGGTGCATAGAGAAAGTTGCAGAATCAGCAGAAAGTGCGGATGCGCGCGCAGCTAGCATGACGTGACATAGATGTGTAACTGGGGAGAACTTTAACACTAGTAGAGGAGACAGAAGTCTGGGATGTCAGAACGACCTGGACCTATAACATATCTAGTATCTTATGTTTGGAGGATGTATTATCTGGAGTAGAAGGTCTCTCGGGCAGAGGCTATTCTATACTGAATGCTAGTGCATGCATATGTGTCTACATGTCTACGTGCAGGGCCATGGGCCTACTATGGTAACGGGAACTGTAAATTACTTGCATGAAGACAGGACGGCTTGCTCTTTGCTCTGCAGCCGGGGAGATGTTTACCTAAATCACTAGACAGGAATGTATTTTCGAGGAGGCTGAACTGATAACTTGAAGGCAAAATACTGTCTTGGCAGGCAGGCCAGGTTGAGCCAGGCACCGCTTCGCTTGGCAGGAAGTAAGGCAGAGGTCAGGGATACGTGTCCATGCTGCAGCTTTCAGAGGCAGAAAGCAGAAAGCAGAAAGGGCTCGGAGACAGAAATCAGGGCCTAGCTCGGCAGAGCCAGGAAAAACGTAAAAGTGTACCATGTAAAGACATTGGCATGGCATGGTTAGGAACTGAATTATCGATCCATTCATGGTGGATCTGAAAGAGGACATGTTAACGTTGGACGCAAATGTATTTGCGTCTTCATATTCGGTCATGGAGGGAAATTTCATGCACTTTAAGCACGTACATGGAGACGTTGGGGTACACGTTAGGGGACATACTTGACCATAAACATTTCAATTACCTCATTCCCTCCTTGTCCCCTACGTACCCTTCAAGATATATCAATCTTCATGAGTCCACCTATCTGTTCATATAACATCATTTGCTCATCTTTTTTCATTCGGGCACGAGAACGTGGACTTGGACGGGGAATACATGATGTGGCGCACAAGCCGCAAATCGCTGGCCCACATTGTAGACATAGGCAACAACTGAATACTATGAGTAGGGCTATTCCAAGGAAGGATAGGACTTTCCATCCCCAGGCGGATAACACGCTCCAGAGCCAACCGGACCATGTCCAGGTGCCTGGATTTTGGTGTATCTGACTTGCAATCTTGTGGAGCCGAGTTATGGCTCTATATACTGACGGTGCATTATTTGGAATGAAAACACAACAACTGGATCTGATGACTCTACAAGCCCCGCCCCTATCTGCCAGGATGACGTCAAGGACGAGACGATTTTGAAGAACGACAAGTCTCATAGCGGACTGCTCTTCTGTTAAGTTACCTAGGGCAAAAGTAGTTTCGTTCACTACTGCTTCAAGGGTTCTGGTCAATTTACGTATCAGTTTACTATTTGAAACAGTTCCTAAATAAGGAAAGAATCCTTTATTGAAATCTGCATATTGTTCCCATGTTGTTTCAGTGTAATCGACTATCGGGAGTTCTCTCTTGGGTCTAACATGAATGAGATGAGAATTTCTATGGTAATCAGGTGGGGCTAGAAAAACAGGTGGCAATAGGAATGCAATGTAACAAGTACCATCCCAGTCTGGAGGTAAACGTATGTAAGCTGTATGGCCACAGATGAAATAGGAATGTCGAGAAGCTTTGAATGAAGACTTGCCATTATCACGGAATTCAATAACTGTATTACAATCGCTGTGTCCTAGATGTACTGAACCTTTCTTTCTAACGCATAGGTCACCCTTTACTGGCAAAACTGTAATTGAAGGTGAGTTTGAACTAGTTTCTGACTGGACATTCAAGATCATGAGGTTAAGTGTAAAATTACCTAATCCATATACTTCGTTTTCTAGATCGGTACCTGTCATTTGGGGAAGACCCTCCTTGTCAGGGAAACATGCCTTATTCATAACTGTATTCAGGTCTCCCCATATCCAATTACCTTGGGAAACTTTGGACTTACTATCTAACGAGGACATTAATGTAAACCATGCACCACATGAACCATTATGTGTAAACGGGTAAGGAAAAAGAGGCAAGGCTCCCGTCATTTTCTGGTAGGGAGGGAGTCGGCCACATACCCAGCAATTAGTGGCATTGCTGGTCTGGTGAGAATGATGTAACATACGGATGAAGGAATTGTTACGCAGTGCAAGTCTGTAAGAAAGTTCGTGCGGGGGCAGATCACTAAAAGTGTGGTCTGCAGTGTCATTGAAAGAAGAATGTGCTTGTATAGGAAAATATACATGTAACATATAGCTTAGGCATATAATCGTAAGACTCAGAAAGAACATGATAAGTAAAGTAACGATACATCTGCTTCGGAGATTCTTGCAATATTTCTGTTTCTTGATCTCCTGTCTATCTCTCTCACTATGTGGGTCTAGCTTGTACATGTCAGGAACCTGTCTAACCGCTTCACCCAGGGGGGGACTTAAACAATTAAACTGTCTGACTTACTAGACCTCAACTTTAATTTGTACTCCTGGGACGGAGTTTTCTCTACCAGGGGGAGTTTAGTATCAGTCTCTGGAAAGCGAAAGTCCTGGGAATCAGTTTTTGGCGGAAGTCCATAACACTTTTTGACGTGGCTCGAGTGGAGCCAATTTTTCCTGCCTTCCAGTTTCACTGCAGTCCTCGTTGTCATCAAAACGATCTTGGGTTCCTTCCAGCGGGGCTCCAGAGGGCTTGTTCTTTCAAAATTACGGACGTATACAAAATCACCAGGGACGATCTTGTGTGGCTTCACCTCGGTGTTGTCTGGAAAGGCTGCTGCGACCTGTGAACGACATGATTGTAGTGCAGACATCAAGGAAGCAAGGTAATCTGTCAGCATATTACTGTCAACATCGGTTAATTTACAGGGCAGAGGCGTCCCCCACATATTCGGTGGCCGGCCAAAAACCACCTCATACGGGGATAGCCCTGTCCTAGAATGGGCTACCATTCGCATATAGAAGAGGGCAACTGGAAGGGCTATTATCCAGTCTACTCCTTTTTCTGCACAGACCTTGGCAAGATATAATCCATCTGGAGGACTTCAAAAGGGTGATCAGGAGGATGAAATCCACCTTGCTCTACAGGAATGCCTTTACCTGGGTTGAACTGACAACAGATCATGCAAGTACGCACTTTCTGTTTTGCTGCTGCTCGTAAATGCTTATTGAACCAAAGGTTTTGAATACTGTCTAACATAGCTTTTTCTCCTAAATGTGCAGGACTATGTGCTGTGTTAATGATGACTTGAACCATAGAGTCGGGGAGAAACCAAGTGGCTTTTCCCTTCGTCATCCATCCTTGTTCTGTCTGGATCCCTCCTAGTTCTGTCCATTTCTTTATTTCGTCTGGGGTAGCATGTGTCTGTATGTCAATTACATCTAGTGCGGGATCCCTAACTGTCATGCAATGCGTTGGAACTACTGTCTTTGTCATATCAGTTGTATGAGTATGAGTCTGAGCTGTATGTTTAGCTGTTCGATCTGCCAGGTCGTTACCCTGGGAAACTGTATCTGTGACTTTCGTATGTGCCTTACACTTCATGATGGCTATGGCTGTTGGCAAATGTATTGCTTCTAACAGAGCTTGAATGAGGGGACCGTGCTGGATCTTGGCACCGTGGGAAGTTAAAAAACCTCTCTCTTGCCAAAGGACTCCGAAGTCGTGTACAACTCCGAATGCATAACGGGAATCTGTGTATATGTTGACTTTCTTATTCTTGGCTCGAATACAGGCTTGGGTCAGAGCGATGAGCTCTGCTGCTTGGGCAGACAGGGTGTCAATACGATGTGTTTCTATGACTTCAGTTTCAGTGGTCACTGCATATGCGGCCACTAACTCTCCTGTACTTGTTCTCATACATGAACCATCCACATAAAGTGTCAGGTCTGGATCTGGTAATGCGATGTCTGTCAAGTCTTGTCTGGGTTTCGTCATAATGTTAATGACTTCTACACAGTCATGTGAAAAAGGGTCTGTTGTAGTTAACGGTAAAAGTGTAGCAGGATTCAGTGTATTGCAGCGTCTGATTTCTATGTGTGGCTGGAATAACGTCAATTCATAACCTGTCAGTCGTGCTATAGTCAAGTGCTGAGTCTGTGTTCTGTTTAAAAGAACTTCCACGGAATGTGGGACCTGTACTGTCAATTGGTGTCCTAATACTATGGAATCACTTTGTCTGATTGCTAGAGCTGTTGCTGCTACAGATTTTAAGCACGCAGGCAGGGCCTGAGCTACTGGATCTAATGTACTGGAAAAATAAGCACATGGTTTGTGTGAACCTGCTTGGTCTTGGGTGAGTACTGACAAGGCAGTACCTTCGCGCTCTGTGACAAAAAGTGTAAAAGGCTTGCTGTAACATGGTGTCGCTAAAACAGGTGCTTGACATAGGGCTTTCTTCAAGTCGTCAAAAGCTTGTGTATGTTCCTGAGATCAAGGGAGGACAGTCGATGACGCTGCCTCCTGGGTTGTCAACTGTATAAGGGGCTTGGCTAGATATGTGTACTGAGGGATCCATTGTCTACAGTAAGAAGTAAGGCCTATGAAGGCCCGTACCTCCTTTTGCGTCTTGGGCTGTGGCATGTGTACAATTAACTGGATACGGTCAGGTGTTAGCTGTCTCCCCCTCTTGGACAGCAAGTGACCAAGGTAAACAACTTGCTGAACACAGAATTGCAGCTTCGAAGGAGACACTTTGTGTCCCTTGTCGGCCAGAAACAATAGGACTGTCAGAGATGCGTGTTCACATTCTTGTTCACTTCGGGCGGTGATCAATAGATCATCGACATACTGAAGTATGGCAGTGTTAGCAGGCATGTGGATACTGTCAAGTTGTTTTTTCAATGCTTGGCTATAGATACTCGGACTTTCCGTGAACCCTTGAGGTGCACGTGCAAATTTAAAGCTTCGGCCATTTAAACTGAATCCGAAAAGGTACTGGCTTTCTGGATCAATAGGAACACTAAAGAAGGCATTCTTGAGATCGATTACAGTGAAGAACACCGCTTCAGAATCAATGGCAGTCAATAGGGATGAAATATCTGGGACTACTGGGAACTGGGGTATGATACATTTGTTAAGCTCTCTAAGGTCAATCACTAATCGATAAACAGGGGGATGCACTGGGATCAGTACGTTTGAGAATCGGAATGATTGGAGAATTACAAATATTGGAGTCAGTTTCTACAACTACTCCTTGGGAAATGAGCTCGTCAATGATTTTCAATAAGGCTGCTACAGCCTCAGGTGGCAATTTGTATTGTCGGATTCTGGGCAGAACAACACCTTGCTTGAGTGTAACACGATAAGGTGTGATGTGCATACAACCTACATCAGTCGGACCTTGTGCCCATAAATGCTGTGGTACATTCTGTAATCGGGGATCAAAATCTCTCAACACATAGTGACCCTTGAAGTCACGTAAAAACAATCTCACTCCTTCCGGAGAACAACATATGACAGCTCCTAGAGCTTTCAGCGTTTTAATACCTAGCAAGTTTTCTGTACATGACTTCGTAAGCAATAAATCTGTAGTACGGGACAATGGACCAACTGCAAGGGGAACTGGTTTCGATACTTCATTAACAATAGGTTTTCCTGAAAATCCAAGGGAAACATTCTGTGAGCCTGAGAGGGGTGCCCCTGGAACCTCGTCATGACTAATGGTAGTTCTGCTTGCCCCTGTGTCAATCAAAAATTTTCTGTCTTTTCCTAATACCTGACTATGTACATAAGGACCGTCTTGATCTACAGGAATCTCGATGAGAGGCAAACCCACTTCCCTCTCTAGGCTGTTTCATGAATACTGTTGGTAATCTGGATACTCTGACTGTACATACTGGTACATCTGCTGTGTAACGTGTTGTGTTGCGGCAATGGGTTGGGGCTGTGGTACCGCTACGGTCTGTTGCTGAACATGTGGTGGAGCAGGTTGCGGATTCTGTGGAACATATTCTGGCCTAGGTGGACGTGGTCTTTCTTTCGTTTTGCCTGTAGCAATATTATGTTTCAGAACGGCACAATCACTAATAAAATGACCTGGCTGTTTACAATAGTTGCAATTCCCTTTAACAGGAGCTGCCGAATGACTGGACTGTGTGTTCTGCGTGTTACCCCTCTTCTGACCATCTGCTGGAACAGACTGGGCAACTAATACTTTCATCTTAGTGTCTTTCATGCGTCTCTGTTCGTGATCGTGCTCCTCTCTGATTCTATTCTGATGGTACTGTAACATTTGTAACATTTGGGAAGGCGTATTTGCTTGCCATGTACTTTCGACTTTCAATACTCTGTTCTTAACCTGGGGTAAGGAATTCTCAACTAATTTGGTTACAAAAAGATGTGGGAAAGACTCGCTACTTGTTTTCAGACCACTATTAATAATAAAACATTTCTCGAATCTGGAATAAAAATCACTAGTGTCTTCATCTGGTTTCTGTTTACAGGCTGAAATTGCATCCCAATCTTCCTTTTTGACTGTCAATAATCGAGGCCAAACCTGTACTAACATTCCTGGTAATGCTTTAGTTTTGTCCCCAAGACCTAAACCTGGGGTACGACCTTTATCTTCATCTTCTAATTCGGTCCAATTAATCTTTTTATCTCCCACCTCCCAATCCTTCTCCTTCAGTTTCTCATAAATCCCTGCTGGTAACAATACTTTTAACATTTTAAGAATGTCTGAATATGTGTAATCGCCCATAAGTAACATATCTTTCAATTCACGGTGGAACCCTGCAGGGTCTTTATCGTGACAAGGTACAATTTTCTTCATTTCCAATAATTCCATTTTAGTCAAAGGAGTGTATACAAACACTCGTTCAAGCGTATCATCCGGCTTCCGGATTGGGTGTACTTCTCGTAAGGGATTCTGTCTGTCTAGGTGGTAAGACTGCCTAACTGGGGGTGGAACTGAAACAAGACGTGGAGTCAGGAACGTACTATATTTGTGACGTTGTTCTAAAATGATGTCAATTAAATCGGTACCCAGACCTCTCCATCTTCTCAAGAGTAAGTCTTGCAATAGATTATACAATGGACCTGGATCAGATTGTTGGTTTTCATACTGTATAATGAGATATTGGGTCATATATATACCAGCTAGTCGCTGTTCTTCTGGAGTAAGACTTAAAAACGATTGCACTACTAGATCATCTTTATAAATATTGTCATCCCCGGCCCATTGGACTGCTGACCGGGCAAGTTCCTGATCACGTAAGGTAGTGAGCTCATGATAACCTATTCTTTCTTTCAGGATTTTATCAGTAACTTGGAATATATGTTCAAGAGAACATTGCTCTGGTATCGGGGAAAGGTATCGTTTCTTGCTTTCTAGACGAATGGGTCTGTCAAAAGGATTACCTAAAGGGTACTGTTTAGGAGGTTTCGCTCTACCTACATACGCTATTGTATCTTGGGTTAATGCAGCATTCTCTGGTTCTTCCTCCTCTGAGGTATCTTTATCATCTGACTCGGCTGTCCTTTCGGCATTTTGTCGGGTATGTATGGCTACTATTTCTTTACGGATTTTTCTAGACATGGCCTCTATACATTTCTCTCTGTCATGCTTACAATCTGCAATATTCTGACTCCATTTAGTCAATACATCCATCTCTTCTTGAGCAAAACCTGGTCGATCTCGTTCTCTTATCAAACAATTAATCAAAAATCGCAATAGTAACGCTTGTGTATCAACTTTCTGATATGCCATGGCTTCACGAACACATTCAGGGCCTTCTCCTGTTTGAATAAAATGATATATCCTGTCTAAATGTTCGGGCATCCCTGGTAGTGTAATCAGGTAATCTGCAACACGTCTTAGACGTAACGAGGCTAACATCATGGGTCCTGTCTTGCCAGGTATTGCCAGGTACTGAATCATATCTACAATCTGTAAGATATTGTTTAAGCGTTTCAGAAGGGGTCGCTTTCGGGGTACGCAGTGTAGCTAATTCTCTCATTGTCAGTCGCTGTACTTGCGGCGGGGTGTGATAGGGACCTCCTGTGGCCCCTCCTGAGGCGGAAGCATGGGCATAACCGGACTGTGATGTAGCTGTGCCAAACGGATTATGCGGACCAGGAACAGGGAGAACAGTAGGGGAAGTGGCAACAGGTGCGGGAAAATGCTGACGTGGGGGGGTCGTGGCTTGATCAACAGGAATAAGCTGTGGCAGATTATTATTAGCAGGTTGTACGGGTACATTGGTATATGCGGGAGCTACATCATCTAAATAGGAAGAAAGGAAAATATCTGCTGCGGTCTTATGGTGACGTACTTTAGTCGGAATCAATGGTGGTGGCAAGATACTGGATACTTCCGGGTTGGCCTTAGGCAGGCCCTCGGCAAGAACTGGATACATGCCGGTAATGAGTGCATTTCTTTGACGGTCTAATTGTTCTGATCTGACCTGTTCTCCTTGTTCTAGTAACTCTTTCTCTTTGGCTTCTTCGGATTCCTCTCTACTTTTCTCTGCTTTTCTGAATTCTTTTTCTGTTCTTCTATGCGATTCTTTACGCCACAATTCTATGGCATCTTTCTGAGATTGTCTGGCTTTCTTTTTCCATAATGCATCTTCTACTCTCATGATGCACTCGGCATCCCATGTCCCTGAGACAGGCCATCTAAACTTCTCTTCTAAGTGCTTGGTGTAGTCCACCCACAAATCTAAATACAACACAGCGTCTAAGCCGTGCTTGTGGTACATAAAGTGCCCTGGAGTGTCCCTAGGCGGGACAGGCACTGCTTCTTCGAGTATCCCTTTCCTAGTTCCTATCTGACGTAACTTTGAAAACAACGGCATATTTACTTTGACTCGAACACAATAAACACAGTAATGAAAAGCAAACAGTCATTCATACCACGACATAAAACACATTAAAACATTTTGAATAGATACTGTCTAATACAGGTGTCTCCAACCAGTCGATCGCGAGCTACTGGTAGCTCGCCGAGACCCTGCCAGTAGCTCGCGCTGCTCTGTGCTGAATGTGCTTTATATGCCAGCCAAAGCCATTGTAAATGCCCACAGAAATGTATTGTACTATTGATGTTTATGTGCGGATATGAAGCCGGCATTCCCGCGTCTGTACTTAATATAATTATATATTATGGCGCTCTTCTGAATCTATTACGCCGAGTCTGAGCGATGCAAAACCCTCTCTCTGCAGACAACAGCACCCGCCCTCACCCAAATCAGCAGCTATCATTGGCCAAGTCGCTTAGCTGGGGCGGGGTGGAGAGGATGACGTTTGTCTCGTGACCCTGTGTAAGCGCCCCCTGCCTCTCCCTCACAGGCACCGCGCAGCTCAGTCACGAGTTAAAGTGCGGAGCTGCAGCGGGCGTGGCAGGGCAAAGCAGCAGGTCCCGCAAGCTGGAGAATTGAACTGCGCCATCAGCCTGCTGCCTTCTATCAACCGAGCAGTTCAGCAGCAGGTAAGGCAGGCAAACCGTGAGGCCTCTCGGCGGCCAGCGGTGCCCGTCCTGGCTGTCCTCACAGCCGTGTCTCTGGCTCTGTGAAGCCCCTGTGGCCTGTGGAGTGGAAGCCTGGCTTCCGAGGCCTTTCACGGGGCTCCCTGAACCCCAGCTGTATTGGCTTCTCACAGGATCCGGCCCGTCTCCTGACACAATACTCCGGGCCGCTCGCCTGCCAGCCCCGCTCCCGCGCAGTCACTTCATCAAGCTACCTGTGCGCGGAGGACAGACCTCGCAGTGTAGTCTCTGGCCCGGCCTGTGTCACTGGACTGGAGCCTCTGGGAACCGGCAGTGTCAGTGACGGGGGAACAAGGGCCCTCTGTGCAGAAGGGGCTGGCTGACCATGGGGCCCCTTCGGCAATGCACCCCCAGTTTCTGGCTCACCTCCGCCCAGACACCGCATTCCATGTCTGTCACTATGGTCTGTTCCACGCACACATGCTCTGGCCATCGCTCCACGCTGGAGGGTACCCCACAGGGCTCATGGCTTTGTCGTCGGCCTTATTATCGATATGCAATGATGTGATTATGTTTCTGCCTCTTAGAGGCCCTTTTGTCTCCATAAAACACGGAGCAGATTCCCAAGGCCTATGGCTGGTGGATAAGGGAGGGTATCGGTCGTCTCTAGCCTTAGCCTTAAATGCACAGCCGACATCTCCCGACCCATACCTTTCAAAACATAATTAGAGTGTATGTATGTATGTGCTATGGCGGGCCGCAGCTTCCACACCCCAGTGGTCGGAGGGTGCAGGCAGTGAGGGCTGCTGACTTGCACTTTAAGTAGTGCAGGGCGCCGTGGCCAAGAGTGCAGAAAAGGGGCAATACAATTATTGAATGTAGCCGGAAAAATGCTTTCACGGCTCCTGATTACAGTGTCTGCAAATAATTAGAGCACATCAATAGCTGCACTTGGACAGCTGCGCGTCTGTCCCGTGCCTAGGTAGATGGGTAGGGGGAAAAGTAAAAAGAACCTGGTTGCCCTGAAAATGTTCTGCAAAGGTCACTTCTGCTGCGTGATAGGTCAGGCCCAGTCCATCATTTGGTTCCCTAGCCGTTGGTTTTCCTATTGTCGACCACCGAGCAACCATTTTCTTTCCTAAATTGTATTTGGTTTTTGCTGCGCATATTTTGTTACCGTTTCTCCCGAATCCAAACGCTGTTTTGCTCAGTGTAGTGTTGCCCTGAGATAAATGCAAACTTTATGTGTACTGTACAGACTTGGGAGGCAGTTTTGTTGTATTTTGTGCTGCTTATGCATATTTCCGGTATGCAAATGAAATGTATTTCTGCACTGAACTCTGAGGCCTGCTCTGTCCCTCATAGAACCACAGTCAGCACTTCGAGGCCCTACTACGCCAGCCACAAGAGATACTAAGAACGTTATGTGTTGTACAGGCCTTTTGAACAGGGCTTTAAGTGGGATGAAAAACCTGGGGGGTCTCTCAGGTGCCGCAATTAAGAAGGGCAAGCTAATAAAAGCTCAACACCTGTGCTTAGCATAGTGTGCCAACCGACTGGTATTTACCTGCTTCCGTCATTGCATCCAGAGTTGTAACATTAAATATCCCTGCTTAATAGCACAGTAGAGTTGCTGGCCCCGCAATCTATTATTGTGAAAGGTCAGAAAGTGGTTTGACAACACAACACAAATCCAAAATCAATCCTTTCAGTGTTTCTAGGGAACTTTTAAGTATTGTGTTCAAACCACAGTATGGTGGGCTATGAAGAAAATAGGTTTTTTGACCTTTAACGTCAATGAAAATGGGCGTGGGCGGTCACTCGGAAAAATGCGCGAGTTGCTTTGGGTTTGGTAGCTCACGGCCATTTTCACTGACCAGAAGTAGCTCTCACTACACAAAAGGTTGGAGACCCCTGGTCTAATACATAAAACACAATACTTAGAATCACGTGAGAATATTGCTAGAAGGCTTGAATACTGAATCACTTGAATACTGAATCACTAGATGCACTGCTAAACAGTACAGACCGGTCCCATAAAGAGACACGTCATACCGTGCTCACCTAAGTGAACACGTACGGACCAGGACTGTGTACCCAGACCTGTCTTGACCGGACACAAACTAATGCACCCGTCTAGATGCGTCCCTAGCAACGGTACTCACCGGGAGCAATACTTGAACTTGAACTTGAAGGCCTCGGACTGGACTGAACGTCTACTGGTACTGCTACTGCGCATGCGCCTCGTCACATCGGAACAGGTGGGCCTCTGGATACCTCGGACACTGCTACTCTCGGCTGGGCTCTGGTCGGGATCCTCCGCACTCCTCACCGCCTCGTCTGGATGTCGACCGCAGTCTCCGTCACCTCCGTAGGCCTGAGGGAGATACAGGAAAACCTGCAGATGCGCATAGGTGTCCGTCACGGCTGTGGCAGGGGGCAAGGCCTGCGACGCATCGCCGGCGCGTGGGGTGGGGGAGGGGTCCCTATTCGGGCGCCAAATTATGTGGTAAATTTAATTACCTGGTCAATTTTTCCGTATAAATATCATTACAAGACAGCTCATTCAAATGAGAGGCAGAGTCCGTGGTATCTGAGTCATACGGGGTTTAATGAAAAGGAAACCTCGAGGTTGGAGATCATGTTCCGTCACCACTAGGGTTCGGGAAGGGACAGTCAACGTTTTATTAACATTACACATTATATATAGTAAAGTAGCATCATTGAATCCAATACAGTAGGCGTAACAGGTGAAAAGAAGAAGATAAGAACACATGTGCGTAACAGGGGGCGTGAAGGAAGGCGTGTAATAGGCGTACACGGAGGCGTGCACTATACATGTCAGAGGAACGTCACAAGAATCATCACATGTGGGTGGGTGCATAGAGAAAGTTGCAGAATCAGCAGAAAGTGCGGATGCGCGCGCAGCTAGCATGACGTGACATAGATGTGTAACTGGGGAGAACTTTAACACTAGTAGAGGAGACAGAAGTCTGGGATGTCAGAACGACATGGACCTATAACATATCTAGTATCTTATGTTTGGAGGATGTATTATCTGGAGTAGAAGGTCTCTCGGGCAGAGGCTATTCTATACTGAATGCTAGTGCGTGCATATGTGTCTACGTGTCTACGTGCAGGGCCATGGGCCTACTATGGTAACGGGAACTGTAAATTACTTGCATGAAGACAGGACGGCTTGCTCTTTGCTCTGCAGCCGGGGAGATGTTTACCTAAATCACTAGACAGGAATGTATTTTCGAGGAGGCTGAACTGATAACTTGAAGGCAAAATACTGTCTTGGCAGGCAGGCCAGGTTGAGCCAGGCACCGCTTCGCTTGGCAGGAAGTAAGGCAGAGGTCAGGGATACGTGTCCATGCTGCAGCTTTCAGAGGCAGAAAGCAGAAAGCAGAAAGGGCTCGGAGACAGAAATCAGGGCCTAGCTCGGCAGAGCCAGGAAAAACGTAAAAGTGTACCATGTAAAGACGTTGGCATGGCATGGTTAGGAACTGAATTATCGATCCATTCATGGTGGATCTGAAAGAGGACATGTTAACGTTGGACGCAAATGTATTTGCGTCTTCATATTCGGTCATGGAGGGAAATTTCATGCACTTTAAGCACGTACATGGAGACGTTGGGGTACACGTTAGGGGACATACTTGACCATAAAAATTTCAATTACCTCAGTCAGAGGAAAAATTTCTAGGTCTGTTACGACTTTTGCACATTCTAGCAAAGTGGCCTCTAGATCTGCAATAATTGCAAAGTTGTCCAATTGCGGGACATCTTTTGTCAGTTGCAACGTGGCCAGGAAAACCACACTTAAAACAAACTACTTCTTTCCTGAAACTTGAATTCATTGATGAGGAAAACGTTGGTTTGCTGGAACAGTTTTCTATATGTTTCTTTCTGACAACTTGAACCTCAGAAATTGTAGGTCTTTCCACAGACGATTCTTTTGACTTCTTTTCAGATAATTCTTTTATTCCTAATTTCATATCCTCAAAACGATGTGCAATGTCAAGAGCCTTAGAGAGAGACAAGTCTTTCGCATCAAGTAACTTTTCCTGTAGTTTTACATTTGCTACATTATGCACTAATTGGTCTCTCACCATCTGATCGTGAAATTCTTGATAGTTGCATATGGCTGCCAAAATTCTTAAGTCTTTCACAAAAGAATCAATAGGTTCAATAGGTAATTGCTGCCTACTCAGAAATTTATGATGTGCCACAACCTCATTAACTTTTTTGATGAATTGTTTGTCGAGCTGCATAATGGCGTTTTCGTAAACATCAGTTTCTTCTTCAGAAGAATTGTCTACAGCTAGAGGAGGAAGATGGGAAAGAACTTGCCTGCCTTCCGCGCCAAGAGAATGTTTAAGAATGGCAAGTTTACGCTTATCAGTATAATTCTCACCTCCTATAGCCTCAAGGTATGCCTCAAAACCTTCACGCCATTGTTTCCACTCTAAAGGTGGTTCGCCTGGACTTGCTAAGAATGGGGGAGGAGCATTGAAACTTTCCATGCTGATGGAATGAAAATAATAATAATAATGATGACTTTTAATGTAGATTGATTTGGTTAATTGTCCTTTCTCAGAATAATCAATAGACTAAAATAGTGGCAAAGTGGTGATTATTGTGATGTCATTAGCAATAGAAGTCTAATTGTAAAGTTATAATCCTGAGAACGTCATTGTTTTAATACCCAATTGAGAGAAGGCAGACCATTATGATGTAGATATATTGTAAATAAAAGAAATCAGCCAGGAAACTCTTTGTGAGGTTGCAAATGCGTCATAAAAGGAAGATTGCTAAGCAACGCTTTGTTGTATTCCTTGAGGATCCAGACGTCATAAAAAGAAGGTTGCTAAGCGAAGCTTTGTTGTGCTCCAGACAATCTCAGTTGCGCATGCGTTACAAAACTGGATTCAAGTACGCACGCGCGCTGTTAAGAATACTAAGCGCGAGGTTGAGCGCATGTGTCAACTCGCGCTGCTGAAGACTGAACGTGCATTGCCTAAAAAGATTAAAAATAGAACAAAGTCTCACTGCTAGGCTGAAAAAAGCGGGATTTTCAGGAATATGGGCAGCAAACAACAACGGAGCGTCCGATTGATTCCCCAGAAGGATACAGTAGAAGACTTTCGCAACGGTAATCTTGGTCCGGTTATACCGGGGCTGCAGGCTCCCAAATCGCGTGGATGTGTTTCTCCATCGTCGCCAGTGAAGAATCCCGATGTGAAGGAAACAAGATAAGCAGTAATGTGAATAAATATTACTTGTTTATTCAATAGGTTCAGATCTCATCTATTGGAGCCCACGCCAACCGCCGCACTGGAGTACTCGGAATACTCTACACACAGAGTGTTCCGAGTTCCAAGAGCAAGCAGCTGTCTCGAGCCCGCACGAGGATACCACAGGTTTCCACCAGCAGAGCCTCGCCTGACTCCTCTTTAGAAACCTCGGACCTGCTGGCCCGTCCACCACTGGGTCACCAGGTCAAAATGAAGGCTGTCCCATCCCATTTAAGGCAGGGCAAATGGCACTGGATTTTGTTGTGTATCAACAAGACTGGGTTGCTGAACTGTTCCTTAGATAAGGGATTGTGTGTATCTGGCGTGAACGGTGGAATGGATGTGATACCTTTGGGTATCCATTTTGTTGGAAATATTTGCCTCACACACCCTTGCGAGTGTCATGCTTCATCATTGGCGTTGCTCCTCGTCGGGGAGGCGGTGCAATCCCCGACGGGCTCACCTCAAAGAGGGGCTCTTTGGCGGAGATCTTTTAAATCCAACAGCCTTATGGTGAAGTGTGGGTATGCGAGTAGTGTAGTGTGTAGCCTAAAGGTGGTTTAAAATGCAGTGAGGGGTACCGAAAACTACTTTATTAAGGGGGTCCCCTACTACAGATAAAAACGTGAATCTAACGTTTATTGTTTACCTCTGTAGCTATGAGCTCGGCGGCGATCTCCGCCAAAGAGCCCCTCTTTGAGGTGAGCCCGTCGGGGATTGCACTGCCTCCCCGACGAGGAGCAACGCCAATGATGAAGCATGACACTCGCAAGGGTGTGTGAGGCAAATATTTCCAACAAAATGGATACCCAAAGGTATCACATCCATTCCACCGTTCACGCCAGATACACACAATCCCTTATCTAAGGAACAGTTCAGCAACCCAGTCTTGTTCATACACACTTGAGGGCACAAGCTGACACTGGACCTTCCACTTTCCTTAGTGGTAAATGGTGCCCAATTGATCTACTGATCGCTCTCCCTCCTCTTGACAAACTGGATTTTGTTGCCCATGACCTTATGCTGGGTATGGTGGCCATGGGTATGTAAAATCATCAAAGACCCTCACACACAGGGATAAAACATCCTGTATGTCAAGGCCATTTTGGACAAACTCCTGCTTGGGACTTTCTGTATAAAACAAACTGGCGCACTGAGAGGTGCCAAAACAAATGGTGCTAGCTCAGCATTTCATTGAGCCTACAGTGGAGCCTCAAATATGGCAGCTCCACTGTTGGCCAAGGGATCTACATGAGACAGGTGGGATCTTTAAATAGGGCGGGTGATACTCAGACAGGAGAGCAGATTCCATAGCCTCCGCTGACCTAGTCGTCCGGTAAGCTGCCCATCAGGATGTACATTTGCGTATTTGCGTATTTGTCTTTCATATTTCTTTAATTTTACCTGCCTGCTTCATGAAACTGGCGAAGCTTTTAAGAACTATTCTACAGTTTGAGAAATAAAAGCTGCTCAATTTCGCACACCACTACTACTCTATCAATACAACCCAGGGTAAATGCTTTTTAAGATGTACTGTAACCCAGATTTCCAGAATATTGACTTGTCTTGCTTTAGGTAAACTATCTTCTATTGCTGCAAGGAGCACCACCTGGTGACATGTGATCATTGCCTTGTTGTTCTCAAGGAGTGCTCAGTCTGAGTGGAGGATCTGTATATACGGAACTTGAACCCAGTTTCATGGTCAGTGCAAGACTTGTTTCCAAATATAAAAAAGTGATGGATGGAATACTTGAATTCATCTCAGCCACTGGTAATTTCTCGGCCCACACCCCAGTCTATTGTTATTCTGCACACCATGCCACCTCAGTGTGGACCCAGCCATATGCTAATTCGGTAATAGTCCGACCCAAACTTACAGGCCGGGTCTAACCTGAATTGACAGTTTAGGCTGGACTGTTCCCAACGGAGCAGGTTCAAGACTAATTTGCATATAGCTGAATCAAATCTGAGGTGGCATTGTGGGCAGTGGCGGCTGGTGACATTTGGAAGTGGTGAGGCGTAAAACAATTTTCGGACTGAAACACACTGGCATGGTACAGGTATTACAGCGTGTCAGTGTCAAATAAATGTACCGAATCTGATTTGTGGCTCAGATAATATTTTGCCAAACAATGTCATAACTCAATCTCAAAATCAAAAAACTAAAAATCTGCTCTAACAGATCAAAATATTAAGACTCCATCCACTACCAGCTAGGCCCTCTTACCCAGCCAAAATTTCACCAAGTATGCTGAATATAGCACATGAAAAACGAGCGTGTCCAGCAGAGACTAAATACTATCATCTGTACATCTGTGGCACTAGAGGCTGTTCAAGTTTCTAGATCTAGAGAGAGCACTGAGATGGAACAGCTACATGCTCTGATGAAACGCTCGGAATGACTGAATACGCCTGAAATATTGGAAAGGAATAAATGACAACAACAGACTGTCAACAGCACAAGAAAGGCGTGCCCATTATAAAAACTGGAGAGCAGAGGCATAAGTAATTAAATGGGAAGAGAGTTGGAGATAAAGGAGGTAAAGTTGTTATTCAGATTTCGTAAACACCACAGAGGAAATTAAATGGCAAACTAGGTGCAAGACGTGGACCCAAATAGGCTTTGCATTTTTGAGTGGGAACTTGCGAAATTGGGCAGACTCGCTGGGTCAAGCAGGAACCTGTGCAAGGGGAGCCCATAAAAGTACTACGTTCTTTTTCCAATGATTACCGCCTCCCTTTTGCCCTGGGAATCATTCATTTTAAACCAGTTTATTATGCTGCCCTACTATAGTGCAATTCCTAGTCAAAACCCGCTGCATCCCGTTGTAATCTGGTAATTACAGACAGTTTACTCATTAAATCCCAGCCCCATTCAAAGCAGCTTCAAGACAACGATACATATTCATAACCTGGAACGCCGAGGCAGCAGAAAACGGCCGCTCTGTGTTGTCCTTGCCCTTTTGTGCTTCTCCCCACATTGCTTTTTGCCCCATGAGCTGCTCCCTGTTCCACAGTGCGCTTTCTCTCACCCAAGTGCTTTTGACCCCGTCTTCTGTGATCCATCCGCCCACCTGTGTCCTCTGTGTTGTTTCCACCCCCGCTCTCTTTGTTGCTTACATGCCATACGTATTGTTTTTTATGCTTTGGCGCTAACATTTTTTTTATTTATCAACCCAACTTAAATCAGTAAATAAATAGGAAAAAACTGCAAATTTTTTGAGCGCATGTATGCGCGTGCACACGCCTACAAAATAACACCCACTGCACCTCTAATGCAACTTTTTTTTGTTTTGTTTTCTCTAGTCTTGCAGCACAGCATCGCTAAAAACAATTAGCAAAGTCAATAGTTCCCAAAGACACGGCAGATTCGATTTGCCAGTGCTTGTTTTGAATGGCTCTTGCTAAAAATCCTCGGTTTTTACAAGGGGTTCTACAGACAAACTTGTGAAAATTCGAATATTTTACGATCTGAGAAGTTTCGGCAGAAATTGAGTAAGTGCACTTTAGAAACTGTGTGATGCGTCCTCTGGGCTTTGTTAGTGTTTGGGAGGACGGAGAACCGACCGCTAAAATCACTGTAGACAACTGACCACACACACAACACACATGCATGAGCACACACACACAACCTCCCCCAACCCCACCCCCCAGCCGTGCAAGCTACGGGTAGCAGACCTTCAAATTAGTAAATACATTTTTATCGGGGCGTAAAATCGGACTGACTGCCTCATAATAATACAAATAAAAATAAATGTAAAAAAACTTACCTTGGCTTGGCTTCCCGCTCTCGACTCGAGTCCTGTCCCGAGGGCCGATACTGCAGACTCCCGCGCGCCATCCTGGATTTTTTTGAATGCCTCCCTCGTCACCGAAGGCTGCAGGCAGCCTCCCTCCCCTCCATGGCAGCCGGCGCTGATTGGTTCGGCCGGCTGCCCTAAATACGTCATGTCTCCTACTCTGCATGCTGCAGAACGGAGAGTGGGAGGAGGCTTGGGGGAGCGGCTTGCCCACTGTTGCTAATACTGTCTGTTTGGACAGCCTCTCAGGCTGTCCAAACAGTCCGTATTCACAACAGTGGGCAAGCCACTCCCCCAAGCCTCCTCCCACTCTCCGTTCTGCAGCATGCAGAGTAGGAGACTGAGGCTCGAGGAAGTTTGCTGACTGATTTCTCGCCGTGCGAGAAGGGCAGGCAGAAACAAATGGTAGTTATAAATAAATAACTACCATTTGTTTCTGCCTTCTTCTCGCACGGCGAGAAAACAGGGGGGGCGGCGCCCAAACGCCCCCACGGTAAAACCGCCACTGATTGTGGGCAATAGAACAATAGGCTGGACAACTACCCTGAGCAGTTGCCAATGGTTAGACTTATTGCAAACATTCCTCTTGTGTATTTTATGTAACACCCTCGGTGGCTAGGGGTATGCACGGAAGTGGTCCATTTCTCACGATGCAACTGGAACCAAGCTGCCCCTGAATGAAAAGGCCCTATCAGTCTAAAACTGGCCTTGGGCTGCTTGTGTGCTGGTTCCAAGAGGTCCTAGCTCGGCAGTTCAGGCTGGATAGTTGCTATTGGAGCAGGCAAACACACAAAAGGTGATGGAACGATGCTTGAAACTAGTTGAATCAATGGTGATCCCTCAGGTAGCATGCCAACCCCTCGTTCTTTCGCCCACCATGCCACCTCAGATTAGAGTGAGTCATGTGAAAATTAGTCTTGGCTCTGCTCCGTTGGGAACAGTCCAGCCCAAACTGCAAAGCCAGGTCCTCACTGAATCAGAACACAAGCAACCCAGGATAGGTTTTGCCCTGATTTGGGTTCTTTAGTTAGTTCTAGTTTGGTTCCAGTGGTGCAGTTTGCATGGTACCCACATCTGGGCATACCCTTGGCCACTTAGGGTATTTTGTCAGATACACAAAAGGTGATGGAACCACTGGCAGATACTTGGGTAGCATTCCAGCCCATGGGTCTTTTGCCCCCCATAACTCCTCCAATTACCTCCAGCCATTTGCAGATCAGTCTTGGTCCTACTATAATGGAAACAGTTGAGCTCGAACTTCCAAACCAGGTCTGCTATGAAACAGAACACAGGTAACCCAAGGACGGTTTGCCCTGTTTGGGCTTTACAGTCAGGTATAGCTTGGTTCCAGTGGTGCAGTGAGAAGGGACCTATGTCTAGAACAAGGAAGCAGACCAGATGATATTGCACATACTAAGAAGTCAATTAGAGTAGGTACAGAGGAAAATACTGAGGAATTGATAGGCTGAGAAACATTGTTACATATAGTCCAGGAATCAGGCCCATTAGGTGTACAGGAGGGTTTATTAAAAAAAGCCCAATGGAAAAACCATAAGTGAATCGTTAAGAGTTTCACAAAAGTTAAATTTAAGGAGAAAATCTTTCATGTTAGCCAGATATTTAAAGTTAACATTTACACATTCTCATTGATAGCTTTCAGGTGATAACCAATCCAAGGAATTCACATCGCAGTCAAGCATAACCCTACCATAGACAGCAAAGTTTACATTTATAGCAACAAACAGAGCTTTACCTAATTCTTGAGTTGACAGGTGGTCTAAGTAGCATTAAGGGGCAAAACAGGAATGTTGGTCAGAATTATAACAATCCTAAAAAAAATTTTTTTCCCTTAGTCCACTATAAAATATATTGTCATGCAATCATAAACCTAACCACTTTACACAAAAGTAAATTAAAAACACTTTATTGTTACAAAACTATGGTCATTGAGCTCATTATATATGACATTTTTTCATCTTAAAATACATTATACAAATAACAACATTAAAAAACATTCCTAACAATGCAAGATAAAAATCAGAATGCGTTCATAAAGTTCATACAAATTCCTGATACCACAAGTAATCAATTATAACTAATAGACAAAAGACAACACAAAATGTAAGACCTAAACTAATTGTCAAATCACAATTGCACATCTGTTCTTTTTTCTTTGACACATGCATTAATACATTGCAAACATCAGTATTTCACTATTCATGTGTCAATTTCCAGATTGTGCCTGAAGCAAAGCGTCGACATTTTTCGGTGGTTTCTTTCGTTTAATTTTGTCCACCTTTATCAAGACTTTTAAGTTTTTCGTTGTCTTAGCACTTTCGAGATTGTTGTATCTCTTTTCCCTTGTTGATAACAAAGATGAGGCCTCACTCTGGGACACTTTCTTATTGTTCCTTATATCCCACTTTGCATCTTCGTCGTTTATCTTCCGACTATTTCCTGCTGATATTTAATTTCGCTCTCATATATATGCGATGTCCAACTGTTTGTATTAATATCCTCTAAACTTCTTTAAGCTTACGCCAAGAACTCGTAGCTACCTTCTCCAGGTGTGTGCCCGGTTCTGAATTATAAAAACTCTTTTCATCGGCTCTTGGTAATGGTAGCCCGGTCGTTAATTACTGGTTTCCTTTCCGTTGCACGCGGCTTAGAATCAGCGTGTGTGTTTTCTATCAGTCTCCCCGTGCTGGTATCAGGTCCTGTGACAAGCTTGAGGAGGGAGATGCAAAGTTAAAGGTGGAGAAATAAATATGCTGGATGGATGTGTGATGTTACTAGTAGAAGTAATACGATTGGAGGCAGTTGTTTGGTTGGCAACCCTAGGAAATGTAACTGACTATATTGAGGAATTGGAACACATGCTAGTAACAGGTCAGAAGCACAGGCCAAAGAGGCACCAGTGTTAGGTGCATGAGAACCTACTATAGCACTTCTAGCATGAGAAGAAGTAGGTGTGACACCGTTAGTCGGACCTGACTGAGAAACTAAAGTGGTAGTAGGAGGTCTAACCAGTGTGTATAAAGCATGTTCAATACAAGACAGCCTGTTTTCAACTTTTTTTAAAATGGGAGTTAATCATGGCAGTCATTTTCCATAGCATGCGATCTAAGAGACCTTAAAGTACAAGAGCTGACAGTGACTCATCCAAGATCTTGTAATGGCACACAGGCTCCTTGGGAGGTGACAGAGAGATTTTTTCTTGTGTTTTGCAGCAGTGCTGGTAAGATGGGGAAGCATTAGGCTTTTCAAACTCAGGAGGTGGCGCTGGGTCAGCGGCCATGCCAGAAAGGAACATGTTCGGAGTAGTAAAAAAACCTTGACGTTGTGAGTGATGAAATTGAGAATGTAGAAGACGAGAGGGAAAAATCAGGGGGACCCTCCATCAACAGACACCTTTTTGCCAATTCAGTTTATTTGGAGATTACACCACCACAGCATGCTCCAGAAAGCAAGCAGTCAATGGTGGAGTGAGAGGGGATGTTATAGACTGGCCTAGAGTTATCTGGAGGCTTCTGCTTGCCCATTGAACAGGAGGGTGCAGAGTGAGAAAGAGGCAATAAAATGGGGGAGGCCCAGCCACTACCAGGCACTTGCAGGTTCAAGCGGCCCGTCGTTGAGATTAATTCAAACATTCCATTCATCACCTTGTTACTGATGCCCTAAGTGTGACAGGTATGTCCAGGCGTGGGTGCCATGCTCACAGTGCCACTAAAACCAAGTTATACCTGGCTAATGAGCCCTAATAAGAGCAACACTGGTACTCAGTGCCTGGGTTCCTGTTCTGGAGGGAAATGGCCTGACCGTTCAGACTGGACTGTTGCCATAGGAGTAGGGACAAAACTGATTTGCATATGACTGGGCCCAAACTGAGGTGGCATGGTGGGTGAAAAACGGTGGATTGGGGTGGGGCCCAGAGCGATTGCCAGTGGCTGGGATTAATTCAAGCATTCCATCCATCATAATGTTGTTGACGGTCTTCACCAGGGCACAGCCTTGGCACATCCCATATGCATCCTGCACCTCTAGGGTCCCCAGCATCAGGATAGCCTATGAGGGGTAGTTCTTGGCTCCCTCCCAGGCAAAAGTCCAACAAACATCAAAAGCACACCCATGTAGGAGAGCACAGCACACTATTTAATGCTTAACTGCTCCTCCCCCTCCCCACCTCCAGGGTCCACAGCAGCAGGCTAGCCTGGGAAGAGTTGTTCTTGGCTCCCTCCCAGTCAAAGGTCCAATAAAGACCGAAAAAGTCACATATGTGGGTAGTGTAAGCCCACTCTGGAGCTAGGTGATATAAAACATTTATGCCATTTAGGGCACATATTCTATTGTGACCTTACTTAAAAATCATATACGCCATTTAGGGGTTAGATAATTATTTATCATAATTTAGTCAAAAGGGCCCCATGCTGTGGAAGAGCACAGCACACTATTTATTGCCTAGCTGCTCCTCTTCCACCACCTTTATGATCCACATCAGCAGAGTACCCTGAGGGGTGCAGTTCTGGGCTCTCTCCCCAGCTAAAGTCCAGCAAACATTACAAAAAAACCTGCTATGCAGTAGAACAGAGTACCCTATGTAGTGCCAAGTACCTTCTCCACCTCTTCCCCACCTACACAACAGGCAAGCAGACAGGAAGGTATAGTTCTCCGCTCCCTCCCAGGCAAATGTCCAGCGAACACCAAAATCCTCCACTGCTGTGGTGGAGCAGAGCACACTATGACCATCACTGCGAGTTAAGGACTAAGGGGCCCATTAGGATGGCGGGCAGATTGCCCCCGCCAGGCTGGCGGTAGCCACCGCCAGCCTGGCGGGGGCAATCCGCCCGCCATCCGCACCTAAATTCCCCCCGCCATATTAGGATGGCGGGGGGGACCGCGGCAGACGGAAAGACCGTCCGCCGCTTTTCGCCCCGGTCGCCCAGCGGCCGAGGCGGAAAAGGGTTAATATGTGGCGGTGTCTGTTAGACACCGCCAGCCATTTTAGCATGGCCCAAAACAGATGCCTTTCCATGGTGGCGATGCCGCCACGGAAAGGCATGCGGTCTTCACTTCGGGGCCCCCTGCGGGCCCCCGGAGTGAAGGACAGGTGGGGGTGCACACGGGGGGTACCTGTGGTACTCCCCTGACTCCCCTGCATTTACATTGACAAAGCGGCAGGCACCGCGTGGTGCCTGCCGCTTTGTTAATGCAAATGCATATATGCATTTTTAGCATTGTGGCGGGCGGTGCTGAGAGCACCGCCCGCCACAATGCTAAAAATGCTGTATGCGCCCGCCACAGTGGCGGGCACATCCTAACCCCTTCCACGGGACTTCCGCCCCTATGACGGGCGATCCCAAACTCCGATAGGATGGCGAGCGGCTAAAGACCCCCTAAATTCCAATCCTGTTTACACAGAGATTTGAATTATGAGTAGTGTAATAAGTATCACACCCTCACAGTTTTCCCTGATAAATTCCAGGATTTTTTTTTTTATTTCAGTAATTTTTTATTGAAAATTATATTTACATGGTGTGAGACATATGCATGAAGCCTACCAAAATTATCAAGATATTAAGCCTGGAAAAAAGGCAAACCATGTGGAATTTAGTGTGTTAAAACATCATTCTGCATGTAATGCCCCAGAATAGTAAATAGTTAAATATCTCATCCTGGGATAATGGTATCCACATGTGTGGTAAATACCCCACCCTATTCTAACAAACTCATAATGAGGGCTTATTTTGCCCCTACTCCGCCTCATCCTCCCCCACAATTCAAAGTCCACAGAGCAGGGGAGCCTGGGAGGGGTAGTTCTTGGCTACGTCCCAGGCAAATGTCCAACAAACACCAACAAAGTCACCCGTGTGTGCATGGGCGTAGGAAGTGTGGGGGATGCAGGGGACATATCCCCCCAGATTTTGGAGGGGGGGACGCAGGGGACATGGGCGAGGGGGGAACGAGAAGACAAAATCATTTCCTGTCTCCCTTCTTTAATTCACAGGGCCTTTAGCGCGCAAAAGCGCTACCTTTAATGGCCCTGCAAGCAGAGCCAGTCTTTGCTAAGATATCGCCCTGGGTGAGAGACATTTGGCACCCTTGCTGATAGTAGTAAATTGAATGAGGCAGCAGAGGGTTACTTTTGTGTACACTCTTCAGTACCTGGATGAGCAGGGACTCACACTTTAACACAAACATCCAGGACCTCGCTGCGATCCCCTAAATCACATTTAGTTTAGCTGCCCAGGCAAATGATGGGTTTGATGATGTGTGCCAGCAGGGGTCAGCAAGTGAAGGGAGGGTAAGGAAGGGGCTAAAGGGTGTTGAAAAACATCACCTGCCATATGATAATGAAGTACTAAAACCACTTTAAATTGGTAAATCAGACAGAAACAAACAGGCAGGGACAAGGACAAGGCTGGAGCAAGATGAGAAGGGGCTGCTGTTGGCATAACCATAATGCACACAGCTCCGTGCGCTCTTCAGAAAATTGGTAACCAGGGCCTGGGCCCAGCTCGAAAGGCCGGCCCTGACTGCACATGACCCCCGACCAGCCTCCAGTTATCTGCGACCCACAGCCACAGAAACCACCTGCTCCCTACACCTTTTTGCACTGCAACCCTCCAGGAATTGTTTGAAATCTCAGCCACAGCTGCCTGCAGTCTGCACTTCTGAGAACGAAGGAGAGAGGCCCTTTGTTGATTGTTGGCTGATACTGCCCCTCCTGAGCCCTACCCTACCTGCTGCCTTGAAGACCCAGGCCTGAAGGCAGCAGTAAGATTTGAAGAAGTAAAGTAAGGAGATTTGGGAAAATACAGTGTTTGCCTAGGTGCTTCACCACTCTTGCAGTGAGCATGCTCAAAACACACACACATGCATGCACACACGTGCACGCACACAAAGGCACACACACACGCACGGTCAAGGTTGTCCATGTCCCCCCCAGAAATGATGTGTCTCCTACGCCCCTGTGTGTTTGTAGTGTAAGCCCATACTGGAACCACGTGAAATAAAACATTTATGCCATTTGTGGCACATATTTTATTGCGACCTTACTTTAAAATCATATATGCCATTTGGGAGTAGCTAATTATTTCTCACAATTAAGGGTGAAAACAGACGCATTGGGAGGGTGTTTAGTAGCCTCCCAGTGCCAAGTCCCCTCAGTGTGCCAGCAATTCTAGGTGCATGAAAGCATAAAATGAAAGGAAAAAAAGAGAAAAAGTGAAATTTCATACGATTTCATAAGTGGGTTTAGAACACATAAAACAGAGTGCCCTGCACAACACGTCTAGGCTTTATAGCTCCCCCTAACACAGGAGGCGACGCAACCATGCATGGGATGCTAGATGACAGCAGCACAGACATTCAAGTTACAGCCATGCGTGTGCTCTGACTCAGGGAGGGGAAGCACTCAGCTTATCAAACGAAGGCTTCCACCACCTCACTACAGTAGCTGACCCTTGGTACAGCTGCATGCCACCACAGCACTCACAATTAACAGTCACCCCCTTCCTGGTGAAGACAGCCTATCTCTGGAAACATGCACTCAGTTTATGGCTTCCAGCAAACCATGACCTGCCATCCAGCTATCTGCCTTTTGTTTATGAACTGATTGCCTCAATAAAGTTTTCATTCTGGCCGGAGCTGTGAGGATGAATTTCTAATTTAAAAGACCTGCCATCATGTTAAATGCTTTAGTGTTGGCGGGAGAACCTTTGACCCCGCCGCATCGACAGGATTTGCCAGTCAGTGATAATCAGGAAATTAGTTCCAGGAACATGGAATGACTCTCTGCCATGTACAGTAAGGTCAGTGCATTTCACCCCTATAAAGTACATTTTATTGTGTTATCGACCATACCTGTTCCTCTGAATTGACGCTTGCCTTTTGCATTCTTGTGTTTAGTGGATGGTCTAGTGTGAGAGGATAGTCTAAAGGCCCTGTTTAGACCTCGGTGTAAGTGCAAAAGGGGTGCAAATGGGTTCTGCACCCATTTCTTTTACACATTGGGGCAGCTTTATGACAGCTTTGCACCAGAGCAAAGTCACAAAAAGCAATGCACGTCATGATAAACTCTTAATTTTGCGCTGGAAATCTGCCAAAAAGTAACGCAAATAGCATCGTGCGCTACTTTCCTTACTTTGTATCAAGGGTGTGTTGCAGGGGTACTTGGGCGTTCCCTTGCAACCAGACATGAGCTTTGATGCAAAGCCATATCTACTGGCAATGGTAGATAGAGCTATGTGCCAAAAAATAATGCTTCCTCGAGGCAGGCGATAAGAAGGATAGATGTTTTTATTTATTTTCCAACATTGCATATTTGCTGCATTCTCAGCACCCATTTGAATTTAGTCTAAGATTAGTATTTTATTCTGGAAGGGTAGCCTTCCACTACAAAAGCTATGCTAGCAATAATGCACACCCCCTTGCACCATAGTGCATTGCACATGGGCTTAAAGTGCACCAGCGCAAGGGGGAACAGCTCAATATCTGGGTAGGTATGGCGTTGTCCTGTTGTCTCCCTCTCAAGCAGGGCACCGCAGCAACTCTGGCAGCTGGGCTGCGTTGTGTGACATATTTGTAAATCTGCCCCTCGGGTTTCTGAGTTGAGCGCAAATCTCCTTAGTTTGCTCAGGTTTTTGCACTTTGCGCTTTGATTTACCAGTGGCAGCTAGCTATTTTGCCCTGAGCTTTGCCCTCAGCAAGAAACACGAACAAGCCAAAAAATTGGGCATATTGTTCTGTTGCCCTCAGCAACCACTTTTCCCTTGCAGTTTGCCTCTCATACACACTTCTATTTGCGAGTTGCACTTCCTCCTCCTCCTTCAAATGTGTGCTTGGGTTACTGCGGCGCAGGACCACGACAGTGCCACGCCCCCAGGGGCGACCTTAGGCATGTGCAAGCTGTGCACCTGCACAGGGCCACCAAACCCCAGGTGCCACCACACCAATATATATCCTTAATATAATAATCCTCTGTACATATTTGCGTGGTGGCCCATGGCAGGGATTTGGTGGCCTCCAGCTCTGTTCCACTTCCAAACACCCTGACCCCCCCCCCCCTCTTCACTGGCCTCCGCACTTCACCCCGCCCGGACCCCCTCTTCCGGGGCCCCCTACCTACGCTCCCTGCCCAGGGCCGCCATGAGCCTAGAGCCGCTCACGCCCCCCCCCCCCACGCCAACGGCATCGTTCCTTTCTCTATAAATGGCTGTCGGTTGTTTCAATGGCATTAGAGTCACCGTCTACAAGCTCAGACCTTTCAGTGAAAAATAATTAGCATGCTGGGACTTGTGTAGTCCACAGCAGTAATAGGGGTAGCAACATTATACGTTAAATTCCCTTTGGCTCGAAATCCAGGTCTGCCTAAAGGTGACTTTCATTTTGACATTGGAGTTAATCAAGACACTGTCAATTTCACATTGCTCCTTCTTGAGTATTTAGGCACTTAAAAGCGACAAAACTGCAGCGTGCAGCTCTCTTTACAAAGAGTAATAAATACATCTGGGTTTATTCTACCTTTGGAGGCTCAGGGGCATGTCTTCAGGGGGACTGAACACCCACACTACTGCCTCTCTCTTTATTCTAACATCATGCCCAATTCAGTTGGGAAACTCCTGATTTGTAGGTAAAAAAATGGTTTTGAAGCCCTGCCAAGTACCAAGCATCAGGCGTTAGACTAACGCATTTCACTGAGGTGAAGCGCATCACTGTACTGAAATGCAAAGTCACGCATTATGATAGCGCCTCCTCAGCTGTCACCTGGAACGCTGCTATACTAATGCACTATACAAGTTGCAATGGCAGCGTACACTGGGCACTGCTCCTGGCAGGCTTGGGGCCCCTGGCTGAGCTCAGCCTGCACACAGTGTAACACTTTGCCCCCGACTCTGGCGTGGCATAATCCTTCATGTCAGGACGGTCGGAGTCAGTGCCCAATGGCACACACAAATAGGCAGGTCCTCCGGCCCCTGCTGTCTCTTGCGGTGTGAACGGGCGGGCGTCAGCAGTTTTCATAAAGTTTTGGACCCAACCCCTCTACCTCGCTGTCTTGTAAACCACCTGCTGGTACATGCTGTTAGCCGTCATGAGGATCCACGGGGCTCGGTTCCGCAGGCACTTGCCTTCTTTTACTTTCTAGGCACTAGGATGCAGACGCCACATTTGATGGTTCAGGCCATGGCACCAGGTGTCCAGCATCAAGTAATAGTTTGAAAATCGGGAAAAATCTGTTTTACTGATTATTTTATCATATTGTATCGTTATTTTATTGTGTGGATAGTAATTTCCTTCTCTTTAGGCACCAGAGAGAGCTTTCATATTGAAGCTTGAGCTGGGCCCAGGTCATGAAGAGGTGACCGGTTGCTATGGAAACTGGTGGCTGAATTATTTGCTGGGATTTTGGTTACAGAACTTTCTGGGGTCCAACCAGCACATGCCTCAGGTCACAGATCTGAATGTAAATGCACTTCAGAGTCAAAACCCACACCATTAATTGGCGATTTCATATTTATTTCCACTAAGGTGTGCATAGATAGTATCCGAGAGGTCGGCACACAAACCTTACACAAAGACCTAGTGCATAGGAAATTTGTAATAAAAAGAGGTTTTTTTACAGTGTGTCAGCAAGCATCCTGTCCTCCAAGGAGCACAAGCATAGATAATTCCTGGCTGTGGTATCAAGGGAGACATTTACACAATAAAAAGTAAACAGCTTACATTCCAATGCAGCTGTTTCAATATACAAATAGTGCATATATTGTGCTAAATCCCATTCAGCCCAGTAGGACTCAGGCAGCAGCACATTACAAAGCAGGGTCAATTAGTGTGTCTGAGTGTCCCACACTTAGAAGCCGATTACGATGTTGTTCGGAAAGGCTCCAAATGGGATTCTGTTTGTCCGGATCTGATTCGGAACCCGCCTTTCTGACTGACTCAGGCACATTTCCGAACAACCGATTACGATGGTCGGAAACCGTTCGGACTTTCTGACTCTATTCTGAACGGCATTCGGAGTAACCGAGTCGGGCGGTGCCGACTCATACAGGTCTACGGCCACGTTTCCGACAGAGGGATTACGATATTGGATTTGGACTGCCTTTCTGAATCGGTTGTTCCGACACGGATTGGCTATTGGAATCTGATTTTGGGGGCCTGTTGCAGCCCCTTTTTCACAAGGAGGCCTCCAAATAGGGCCCATGGGGATACCCATGGGTCCACCCTTTCCAAGCATGCACTGTGTGGCAGGCACCATGGGGTGCCTGCCACATGGTGCGCGATTTTCTGCAACTATGCCTTTCTTAAATGGGAGCCAGTTTTGTCGGTCGGAACACAGACTCCCATTGAAGTCAACGGGAGTCTGACCGAAAGGTGTTCGGAACCATGGTAATCGGTCGGTCGGACTCCCCCAATCCAATTCGGAAACCATTCCGAGACCGATTTGGTCGTAATGCTTTCCGACCGACATCGTAATCGGCCCCTTAATAATAAAATCACAGATTTTTGGAAGTTGCCTGTCTGTAACTGCAACAGTGACTATCTGGTGTGCGTTCTGGGGTGTGTGTGTGTAGCTTGAGATATGTGGATAGCACAACTTTCCCAGTGAAAAAGAGGATATTGGAACATCTCCGTGCAATCAGGAACAAAGATATGAGCTACACATTGGCCAAATATTGTGAATTGATACATGGGACATTCTCAGACATATCTTCTAAAATCTCATTTTTTTGTGTTGCCAGGATCCCAAGTCATGCGAGACGGGGAGATAGAGAATGTAAGTTAAGACGAATGGAATCTGAATACATCATCCAACTGAGCAGCAGGTACCCTAGTGGCCTCAACCACAATGAGGAGCTCCACGTGCACCTGGATAGCCTCCCTCTGGAAGAACCAATGTGGGTCTTTGACTTTGAGAAGAATTTTGATTAATGCACTGTGAGGTATGGTAGGGATGAACTGTGCACAGAATAGTGTTTGTTTTATTTTCTATCATTTGCATTAGTTTTCTTTTTATACATTCGATGAGGGTATCACTATTACTTGGTTTGAGACCGTGGACTTTAGGAATCAATCACGCCGAAAGGGAGAGATTCTGCCACTTGGCGATTGTTGAGACTGAGAATCAAAGCATTATATTTGCAGACAATACATATTTATATAATTTAGCATTTTTATGATGTGATATATATATAGTTCAAGTATGGGGCACTGGCCAGAATCATGATGTAGGGATAGTGAACTGCTTTATATGACTTTCAATAAACCTGTGCTTTAATCATGATTATAATTCATTTTGAAATTAATTTAGAAATATTTATGAATGTATACCAATTGTCTTTGACTGTGGTGATAAAGTCTGTTTTCTCTTCAGGAAATGTACCATGTATACCACACTTTTTTCTGCGAGTCTGTCTTTCATTTTTATCTATGTTTATCCACTGTTTTCATAGAAAATAGAGCACTTCAGTGTGTGGACAGTGTATGTATGTATGTATGTATGGCACACTTGTAAAGCGCAGCTGTCACCCAACGGGTATCCTGGCGCTGTGATCTTTCAAAGCCTGAAGACAAAAAACATTACTTTAACAGCCAACTACAGTGTCCTTGGGAAAAGGTGAGTTTTTAGTCCCTTTTTGAAAGAAGAAAGGTCTCCGAAGCTTCGAAGAGACAGTGGCAGCGCATTCCATAACCTGGATGCCGTGTAGCCAAAAGAGCGGCCACCCATCCGTATCCTACGGTTCTTGGGAACTGCCACTAAATAAACTGAGGCAGAGCGAAGAGATCTGGTAGGGGTGTACCAGGAGAACAACTCCTGCAAAGAAATCAGCCCCAGACCTTGAAGAGCCCGAAAAACCAAGCACAGAGCTTTGAATTCAACACGCTGGGAGATAGGCAGCCAATGGAGGTCCTTGAGAGCAGCTGAAGAAGAATCAAGGCGCCGGCGAGAGAGTGCCAATTTTGCAGCAAAATTCTGAACCCGCTGCAGTTTGCCCAACAAGGTGGCAGGGGCCCCCAGAAGCAGTGCGTTGCATTAATCAAGTCTGCTTAAGATGATACTCCGCACCACTTCTGGTCTGGCATGGGTCAGGAGCAGTGGGAGGATCTTCCGCAAGGTGCGCAACAGCATCATACAGGTGGACACTGTTTTATTTACGAAACCATCCAGTTGTAGATTGGGTTCCATCGTCACTCCCAGATTTCGAACAGAGTCAGCCGCCAATATCGTGCCCTGAAAGGATAGGGGCCAGAAGTCTTGCGGAAGAGGACGAGGGATACGATCTGCTGAGCAGTGGAGCACCTTGGTTTTAGAGCTGTTGAACTGTAAGGAATTATTACCCAGCCATTCCGCCGTGGTGACCATACAGTGATGGAAGGTCTCCTGTGACACTGCGTTCTTACCCTCAAAGGAGAAGATAAGTTGTGTGTCGTCGGCGTAATTGGTGACTGCAATGCCAAAGGATTTAATAAGCTTGATCAGGGGTCGGAGGTAGAGATTAAAAAGGATAGGACTGACGGCCGAGCCCTGGGGTACGCCCTGCTCAACCCTTTTGATGGTAGACTTAAAGGGAGGCAGGGCAACTACCTGATGTCTGTTGGCAAGGTACGAAACCAGCCAGTCCAGGGCCAGGCCCGACACCCCAGCCTCCTCCAGTCTCCCGATCAAGATGCCATGGATGACCGTATCGAACGCTGCCGACATGTCGAGCAGCACTAGAAATGCTGCTCGACCTTGGTCGGCGCGCGAACGAAGGTCATTCAAAACAGTCACCAAGGCTGATTCAGTTCCGTCAGCTGGTCTAAAACCAAACTGCGCCGCATCCAGACAATCATTAGTCTCCAAGAAACAGGACAGATGTTTTGTGACCAGTTTTTCCAAGATTTTAATCGGAAAGGGGAGCAATGATATAGGTCTGTAATTTTCTGGACACAGGGGGTCCAGCGATTCCTTCTTCAGCAGCGGAGAAACTACTGCAAGCTTCCAGTTATCCGGGACCAGGGCAGAGCCAAGGGACTGACAGCAAATTGCGTGAAGAGGAGGAAAAAGCTCATCCCTGAACAGCTTCCAAAATTTATGCGGAAGCACATCGAGGGGAGAGCCTGAGGCTACTCCATCCGCTAGAGAACAGAACTCCATAAGGGAAGGAAGAGGAAAACTATCCAGCCGGGCTTTCCCGGTCTCGGTCTCAAATGCAGATGGTGAAACAGCCACAGGTGCCAAAGGGCTCAATTTACTCAGAATAGTCGCGATCTTATCCTCGAAGGCCTTAGCCAACGAGTCGCATAGCAATTGAGAGGCTGGAATAGCTGTTGTGGCACAGGCCGGGCGGGACAGATCTTTAACAATTTTAAACAAGGCCTGGGCTTTATTTGAGGCTGACAATAGAGTCTCCTCTTGGAACCTGGCTTTAGCGCATTTGATCTGTGACTTGTAAGCTGCCAGTTCTTGTTTAAAGAGGAGTTTGTCAGGCTCAAGGTACTGTTTTCTCCATACCCGCTCAGCGCGCTTGCACTGAAGTTTTTGCTGAAGAAGCTCCCTCAAGAACCAGGGCATTGCGATTTTGGTTCTATCTCGCGTTTTCCTCAGCGGGGCCAAAATGTCCAGAGAGGCAGTAATTTGCCGGGTAAGAGAATTGTAGCTTTCGTCCGCATTACCTCCCAGCTTGAACGTTCCAGGGAGCAAATTCGGCAGACTACCATGTTTCAAAAGTCTCGACCACTGTCTACCAGTCTTAGCAGCTCCCGAGCTACTGTTTTTTTAGCGGCCCACTGGGAGAGCTATAGAGAAAAGGACAAGGGCATGGTCCGTCCAACATTGCGGTAGAATATTCTCAACAGTCACCTGACTGGTGTCTGCAAAGATCAGGTCCAGAACATGGCCCTTTTGGTGAGTCTGAGAAAGAACTAGCTGCTCCATTTGAATATTACAGCAAGCCTTGGTCAAATATTTAAAAGCTGAATCTGTTGGTCCGTCTGGCCACAGGTTAAACTCCCCTAACACCACCAATCTAGCGTGGGAGTTCTAGAGGTCGTAGATCAGGTCCGTGAGCTCAGTCACGGCAGACAAAGCACAGGCCGGGGGTCTATAACACAGTAAGCCGGTGTATAGAACCCCACTCTGCCCCTTCAAGGAGAAACCCATCAGCTCACAATCTGGGATCTCCTTGATTTCCAGATGGGAAAAATCCAGCGATTCCCTGTAGATTAACCCTACGCCTCCTCCTCTAGCCCCAACACGAGGATTATGTCTACTCTTGTATCCTGGAGGGCAAGCTTGACCCAACTCCACTACACTGTCTGTCCTAGTCCAGGTTTCCGTCATGAAGAGAGCGTCAAGCTCATGTTGTTCAATGAGTAGCGCTATCTCCATGAAATGCTTGCAAAGTGATCTCACATTTAGCAAGCCACAGGACGAGGATTCCTGAAGTCTATTAGATGTAGGGGGCTGAATTCCGGATATATCAACAGATTTCCAGCTAAGGAGCTCCTCTTTAGTATAGATTAGAGGGAGGGTGGCCACGGGGGCAGCATTTCCAGCCGCCAGTGCGCCCTGTGCGCGAACGGGCGCAAACGGGCCTACCTCTGGCGCACCTCTGGCGCGCCAATGACGCGCCCGCTGCGCGCAGGGTCCACCATTACTATTTATCACCTTAAGTGCGGGAGTCCACCGATGCGAGCCTCTAGACCGCCTCTAAAGTATATAAAACGCGAGTGCGCGTGTTACAGCGCGAGCGTGCACAGTGCTAAAGAAATTAAAAATATTTAAAAAGCTGGCAATTGCAGTAACAGAATGTTACGTGCGTGCAGGTTCCAAAGATCTACCTGAGCGTAAGGGAAAGCTCCTTAAATGCGGACCAAAGCGCGGGAGTCCACCGATGCGAGCCTCTAGACCGCCAACCAAGATGGCGCCTAGTGAACGGCCCGTTCGCACTAATACTCACCCAATATGGTGGCTAACGCCGCGATGCGAGCCTCACAAGCAGCCCTGCTATCTAGATCCCGCAAAATGCGGGTGCAACAACAATTATAGTGCGGGTAAGTCCTCCACAAAATAGAAGCCTCTAAAGTATATAAAACGCGAGTGCGCGTGTTACAGCGCGAGCGTGCACAGTGCTAAAGAAATGAAAAATATTTTAAAAGCTGGCAATTCCAGTAACAGAATGTTACACGCGTGCAGGTTCCAGAGACCCCGACAAAGACCGTTCAGGTCAAAACACGTCAGTCAATGTAAAAACTTTATTTTCACAAAATCCTGGAGTGCGGTTCTTTTTTTTTGCGCTGCAGCGCGAGGGTTCAGATAATATTTGTAGGTCCTGTGCTCGCCGAACCAGCACCAACTCTGCATGGTAGACACGGTCGGAAGAACTGCAGGAGCAATGTGCTACTATATATATATATTTATATATATACACATATATATGTGTTATGTTATGTTAGTATGAATTTGTAGAGCGCACGTTCACCCTGGGGTTTCTTGGCGCTGTGTACCACTGGGGAACCCGTCCTGGCTTTCCCTTTGAGATGGTCCCTATTGGGCCTCCCCGAGGTGAAGCCAGGCATCCCCGGCAGCGAGGGGGCCGTTGTGGAGATTAAGCAAGCTATTGCTCAGAGTTGCAGCGTGGGACCCATGGTTAGAGAGGCACCGGGGCGAGATTCATCGAGCCCGCTGACATTGGTTCCGTACCCTGCCGCGTCGGGAGTGGAACCCTGGTCCCAGGCCGACCTCTGCTTCTGGGTCTGCCGCCTCTAACCGGTGAGCCACACTTCTCCACTTCACACTTCACACTTCTCATATATATGTATATATACATATATATGTATGTGTGCATGTATATATATATATATATATATATATATATATACATATATATACATACATATATATATATATATATATATATATATATATATATATATATATATATATATATATATCTCCATACTAATATAATAAAGAGAGAGCCCAAACCTTTGAGGCGGGTAATCTCAGGAACCACAGCACCAATCACAACACCGAATACAGTGTTGGAAAGGGCAGTTGCAGCAGAAAGACATAGGCTATGCAGACGCCCACCATATACATTTAAAAGGTAAAAGAACCGTGCCAGCAAAGTAGTCCTTTGTGGGCGTGTCTGCGTTGTGCTGTGGGCGTGTGCTGGGGGCGTGAAAAACGCTGGGGGCGTGTGGTACGTTCCGCCCTTCATGCCATGTCTCCTATCGTGTGCTAATCCCACCCTGCTCCCTTTAAATACCCCTGCACCCCATAATCATAACCCACCCTTACTCTTTAAAATACCCCAACACTCTTAAACACTAACCCATCTTAACCCTATAAATATATCCTGTACCCCAAAACCCAAACCTATCCCTAAACCCTAAAAATACCCCTGTACCCCAAAACCTAAACCTACCCCTGAACCCTAAAAATACCCCTGTACCCCAAAACCCTAACCTAGCCCTGAACCCTAAAAATACAACTCTACCCCAAAACCCAAACCTACCCCTGAACCCTAAAATACCCCTGTACCCACAAACCTACCCCTGAACCCTAAAAATACACCTGTACCCAAAACCCAAACCCAGCCCTGAACCCTAAAAAATAACCCTGTACCCCAAAACCCAAACCTACCCCTGCACCCCAAAATACCCCTGTACCCCAAAACCCTAACCTAGCCCTGAACCCTAAAAATACCCCTGTACCCCAAAACCCAAAACTTGCCCTAAACCCTTAAAATACCCCTGTACCCCAAAACCCAAACCTACCCCTGAACCCTAAAAATACCCCTATACCCCAAAACCCAAACCTAGCCCTGAACCCTAAAAATACATCTGTACCCCAAAACCCATACCTATCCCTAAACCCTAAAACTACCCCTGTACCCCATAACCCAAAACTATATCTGAACCCTTAAAATACCCAAACACCCCGAAACATATACCTCAGTACCCCAAAACATATACCCCTATACCCATACTTACCTTATCCAAACATAAAAAAACATGCTTTTACCATTCATGCATTTACAACGAATTTCGTTGTAAATGTATGCGTGATAAAAGCATATAAAATGTAATGCCATGCGTTATAATGGCATTGCGGAGTCATGGTACTTTCGTAATGAAAGTATGCGGAGTGATGGCATGCGGAAAGAAAGTTGCGGAATAATGGGTGTTTACCCTCCCCCGGTAAGTACATTGGTGGCACGGCGGCCCACATCTCCAGCAACATACTCATATTTTTTCACCACCCATTTGAAAAATGCGCAGGTCTCTCTCATTGATGGCCAGCACCGACATACACTTTTAGACACACCTCCCGCCACAAGTTCTAGAACTGCGAACTTTAGAGCTGGGGAGCTACGTTTGAATCTCGGCATCAGCTCAGCATCCTGTGATTCCAGGCAAATCACTTTGTCTCCCCGTGCCTACCACAAATTAATGTGTTCTTCTGTAATGTAAATTGTGCTCATGCCATGTTGTCGAGTTCGCGCTATATAATATTGCAAGGAAAAATAAAGTAGGGAAACTCGAGTTCACACACTACTGAACGCGCACTCTTAAGTGCATCAGCAGTGTACTGTGAATCGGAGCGTTTCACAGGCCTGTCACAGATAAGAAATGCTACAAAACAATATACTACTGGCCGGCAGCAATTCATACCCGGACAACGTCGGGACGGGCTGCTAGTATATATATATATATATATATATATATATATATATATATATATATATATATATATATATATATATATAATATTTCTCTTGCCTTCATTGCTTGATTTTGCATGGGACAAAGTGTCACTCATAGTCTTTAATTGTCGCTCATAATTACACTGATATTATGGAAATGACACACATAAGCAATCTGAGACCCTGGCAGCTAAGATTTTATTTTAGCTGTCTCACTCCTAAACTTGCCTCTGTTTCAATGTTAGTCAATCAGAAAAATAAAGAAAAATAAATACCCTCGATCTATTCGCTATACATAGAGCGATCCTTGAGTACTATTTTACATTGTCTTCCTTTCATTTTAGGGCTACTTACTCCTGGGAACTTGCCATTATATTTTCTGTTATGTCTGTAGAGCATGTATTTGTGTCTTTACCTCCATCACTGTGACAGTGCTGGTCACGCCTGTGCTCATTGAGGCTGGACCTTAAGCATGGCCATGCCATTCACTGCAAATAAGCTTCAATTGCAGTTGAAATAGGTTTTCATTTTAGTTTGATATTTTTGTATTCATAAATAGCACGAACACGTACTGTTTGGTGATACGAAACATTCTTGAAAATGTATTGCATGTATTGAAAGATTTCAGAGAGTAAAGTTTGATTTTCTTGCCACAGTACAAAGAAGCTTTCATTAAAAACGCTGCCGGCCAGCAGCAACATATGCCTCTTGGGTGCACGCAGATCAGGTTTGTGCGTGGTATGCAAATGAACCGCATGCGTGTCCAGAGGGCCTCCCTAAGGGCAGATATAGAATTAGTTGCCTCTGTTGGGTATCACGTGGCCGTGTCATGCCCCTTCCCTTCACTTTTGACCTAGTATCATTAAATATCCTATCAACAATACGTAGGCCCCTTTTCAGCGTGACCGGGATGTAATTAATCCCTCTGTATGCTTCCTTTCCTTTCCGAGTTCACCGTGAGGTCAGACTTTCTCTTATAGTTCAGGGGTCTGGTGTGTTCCACTTGCTTCAGTCTAACAAGGGTCTTCGCTCGAGGGCGTTTGAAGTCCAGGATCGATCCCAGATCTTGCACTTCTGCAGGGCCTGCCAACCATTTGTCGAGCAGGTGCACTAGCGATGAATTACTAACATATTGTGGAAAAAATATTGTGACGCACAAATATTGTGGCAAATATATCAACTCAAAAATATTGTGGGACAGAATATAGCAAGAAACGATATATATTTTTTATATAATATCGTTAAAAAATATTGCTGTAAATAATATTGTTTTATTTAATATAGTAGTATACAATATAGTTTTAATGAATTTGAAAAATAATATTTAATTATATCATTTTAAACTTTAGTATTTAAAAGCAAATAATGCTATATATGTAGTTTTATTTATATACTTACCTATTTTCGATCATGTTCTGGTCCACAATATTTAGTAAAAATATTTTTGTACTTTACACACAGAATATGTATATTCGGTTCCTGATATTTTTGTCCTGATATTTGTGTATCGTGATATTTTTGTTTCCGGGACCCAGAGGTCTGTCTTTTCTACCCAACTGGGCCTACTTTTCTTTCCCTGGATTAGAGCCACCATATTCTCAGGCCATTGAACACTTGACAACAACCTTGGCCCGGTAAACAGAGATAAGTATTTCCTAAGCACATGGTCAGAACACTCTTTCCCTGTCAGGCACCAGCATTTCTCTTGCAGGCGATGTAGACGACCCACCCACCTCTGCTGTTGACGACGTGTTGAGGGACTCTGGTTAAGGTGACCATATCTTGAGAACCAAAAACCAAGACATTTTGGAAAAATAGAAGGACTACAATTTTTCATCCACAGAATCGCGCAAAATGACAGCTCTCATCAACATAGGATCACAGAACATGCATTAAGAAAACAAATAAAAGGTAATTTCTACAACCAACATCCTACCTATTAATTAAAGTGCCTCTCACTGTTTTCAGTTGACCCCCTCTAAAAATCGGGATATGAGCCAAAATTGCTGAAATCTGACGGGACATCTGGTGAAAAAAACGGGACTGTGCGGACAAATCCGGGTCGTCTGGCCACCCTAACTCTGGTGTCCAAGAAAATCTGATTCACCTAAACACCTTGTTTTTTCCTTTGAGCAGCATTGCTCACTCTTGATTGTCAACACAAGGGGATGATGGACGGAGCACTGAAACTTTTCAGACACTCACCCCCAGTCACAGATCTGAGTTAAATCCATCATCACCAAACAGTACGTGTTCGTGCACCTTCAGCCACTCCACAGGACTTCACTGGACCGACCACAGCTGCGTTCACTTCAGCTTCAAAAGAACCACGACCCACCACCACCCGCAACAGGTTCCCCACAGGAGCTGAAACAAGATCACCGCCGAACAGCTCACCACCTCCCTCAGTCAGAACCCACCCGCCAGCACAACGGACCCCACTGAAGCAGCACGCAACCTCACTAAGTGGCTGACCGACTGCGCCGACGACCTCGCACCATTAAAGAACCCTACCAGCAGACCCAGAAGCAAGAAAGCCTCCTGGTTCACCGACGAACTCAAGGACTCCAAGAAAAACTGCTGCACCCTCGAGAAAGCCTGGTTCCTCGACCAGACCACAGACAACATGACCGCCCTCAAACACGCCACCCGCAAGCACCACCAGCTTATCCGCACTACCAAGAAGAAATCACTGAAGGAACGACTGGACAACAACGCCCACGACAGCAAGGAACTCTTCAGCATCGTCAAGGAGTTCTCCAACCCCAGCACCGGCAACAACGACATCACTCCCTCACAAGACCTCTGCGACTCTCTCGCCTCGTTCTTCCACCGCAAGATCGCCGACATCCACAACAGCTTCGGCGCATCATCGACACACCCAACCACCGAACCAACGACCTCCACCACCACCCTCCACTCCTGGACCACGGTGACCACCGAAGACACAGCCTGCACGATGAACACCATCCACTCCGGATCTCCTACCGACCCCTGCGCCCACCACGTCTTCAACAAGGCCGACTCCATCATCGCACCCCAACTACGGGACATCATTAACGCCTCCTTCAACACTGCCACCGTCCCGGAGAGCTGGAAGCACGCCGAGCTCAGCGCCCTACTGAAGAAACCAACAGCAGACCCCACCGACCGCAAGAACCTTCGCCCCATCTCGCTCCTCCCCTTCCCTGCCAAAGTCATCGAGAAGACCGTCAACAGACAGCTTGCAGCCTTCCTCGAGACAAACGGATCCCTCGACCCCTCGCAGTCTGGTTTTCGAGCCAACCACAGCACCGAGACCGCCCTCATCGCAGCCACCGACGACATCAGAACCCTGCTCGACAATGGGGAAACAGCGGCCCTCATCCTCCTGGACCTCTCTGCAGCGTTCGACACCATCTGCCACCGCACCCTAGTTCAACGCCTCAGCAACATCGGTATCCAAGAGAAGGCACTGGATTGGATCATCTCATTCCTCACCGTAAGAACACAGAGAGTCCGCCTCCCCCCGTTTCGATCCGAGGCCACCGAAGTCATCTGCGGCATCCCGCAAGGATCATCACTCAGCCCCACCCTCTTCAACATGAGACCTCTTGCAGCCATCGCACGCCAGCACAACCTCAACATCATCTCCTACGCCGACGACACCCAACTGATCCTCTCCCTCACCAGAGACCCCGCCACCGCCAGAACGCACCTACACGAAGGGATGAAAGACGTCGCCGAATGGATGAAGAACAGCCGTCTGAAACTGAACTCAGACAAGACGGAAGTCCTCGTCCTGGGACCATCGCCCTCCGCCTGGGACGACTCCTGGTGGTCCCCGGCCCTGGGCACCACCCCCAAGCCAACAGACCACGCACGCAACCTGGGCTTCATCCTGGACTCCTCCCTCTCGATGACCAGACAAGTCAACGCCGTCTCCTCATCATGCTTCAACACCCTACGCATGCTCCGCAAGATCTTCCGATGGATCCCGACCGAAATCAGGAAGACGGTCACCCAAGCACTCGTCACCAGCCGACTGGATTACGGAAACGCCCTCTATGCCGGAACCACAGCCAAGCTACAGAAAAGACTCCAACGCATCCAGAACGCCTCCGCCCGACTCATCCTGAACATCCCCCGACGCAGCCACATCTCCGGCCACCTGAAGGACCTGCACTGGCTCCCCATCAGTAAGAGGATCACGTTCAGGCTCCTCACCCACTCACACAAATCTCTCCACGACCTGGGCCCCAAGTACCTCAACGACCGCCTGACCTTCTACACGCCCACCCGCCAGCTACGATCAACAAGCCTCGCCCTCGCCGCCGTACCACGCATCCGAAGAGCCACCGCTGGTGGCAGATCCTTCTCCTACCTGGCGGCCAAGACATGGAACTCTCTCCCCATCCAACTTCGGATGACCCAGGACCATCTCGCCTTCAGGAGACAACTCAAGACCTGGCTGTTCGAGCAATAGCAGTGCCCTTCCCCCAAGCGCCTTGAGACCCTGCCGGGTGAGTAGCTCGCTTTACAAGTGTTATGATTGATTGATTGATTGATTGATCTTTAGCGCACTTCGCCACCCCAGTTCAGACCCAGCCATATGCAAATCAGTCTTGACCCTGTTCCTCATGGGAATAGTCCAGCCCGGACTGCCAAGCCAGGTCTTTCCTAGGACCGGTTTCGGGGTAACACCCCTCATCAGCCAAGCTAGCTTGAATACACTGGCAAAGTGAGCAAGGGACCCATGTATGGGCATACTCTGCCTAACCCCGGGCGTAGTGGGCACTCTGTGGAACTCAGCTACACCACCTGCGTCCACCCCCCCCTATATTAACAATTAATTTACATGACTTTAAGTTAAATTAAAAACACTTACCTGGCTCGCAGTGTCCCCGGGCTGCCCTCCTCCTCTTACTTGCTGTCTGGGTAATTCTTTGAGAAAACTGTGCATGCGAGCACGCCAGTGCATGCGCATTTCTCGCAAGAAATGTTCCCCTAATACGGTTGTGCTGATACATTTTTTTTTCAAAAAGTGATCAATGCTTTAATGAGGTACCCCCCTCAAACAAATCACCACATTTCGATCTCTACAGTTACGCACCCTTTTTCTATCTCAGGAAATACTCCACAGAAGAATAAAGAAACCACTAAGATCGCTTTCAGTCGGATTTTCACGAATCACCAAATAGGCCTCTGATTGCTCAGGCTGAAGTACACACCCCAAGTGAGGAATCATTGCTGGAAGACAAACTTACCTGCTGTATAAACTGAGAGAGACTTGGCACGCATTCTTCCAAAATGATTCTGCTTCATTCCATAACCCAGTCAAAACTACACTGTATATTATCTGAGATTATAACCTCAATATCAGAACTTTACAAACTTTATATCTCTGACTACCTCACACTTGAAAAACAGTCTTTTAATTTCTCCGACACTCAGACAGCTTGTGCAACTTCCACTCGGTATGATTGCGTCACATCATCTACAGAATTAACAGCTTGCTTGACAATAGTCAACAGAGAATAAATACAGCTTTGACCAATTTATCTCGTTCTCTGGACCCTACTATTTCAACCTAAAATTGACTATCGGACTAATTGGAAATTCAAATTGAGCTGCTCCAGGCTGGCATTATTCTTATCATCTATTGGTACAAGGCTTTCCAACTTAAGCTCCAATTATATCTCTATGTCAAAATAGAACTGAGCTTTGCTCAGTCACTTTGATAAACTGGAAATGTTCCCTCCATATTATCTTCATTGGTTGAGTCTCTTAAGAACCTAACACATTCCACCTTCTCTACTCAGTGAAATAAGCTACATAAAGCTGTCAGCAAAACACACAAGATTATGGACGGATTGTTGCACAATGGCAAAACATTCCCCCCCAGTCACAGATCTGGGTTTAATCCAGCGTTATTTTGCTCACCAAGCCACCCCAGTTCAGACATGGCCATATGCAAATCAGTCTTGACCCTATGCCTCATGGGAACAGTCCAGCCCGAACTGCCAAGCCATGTTGTCCCTAGACCGGAATCAAGCATCCTAGGACCGGTTTCTGGCTATCAGCCGTCATCAGCCAGGATAGCTTGACTCCAGTGGTGTGGAGAGCACAGACTCACGTCTGAGCATACCCGTCCCACTCGGGGTGACAAATGCAAAAACAACAGTTGATGGACAGAATGCAGAACAATGTCATACATTCACCCCAGTACAGAGATCTGGGCCTAAATCCATTGTGTTTTACTGGTCACCCTATGTGGGAAGGGTATGCCCAGACGTGGGCCCCTTGCTCACTAAGCCACTGGAGTCAAGCTATCCTGGCTGAAGACCCCTGATAGCCAGAAACCGGTCCTAGAATGCTTGAGTCCGGTCCAGGAAAGCCATGGCTTGGCAGTTCGGGCTGGATTGTTCCCACGAGGCACAGGGTCAAGACTGATTTGCATATGGCCATGTCTGAACTGGGGTGGTGTGGAGTGCAAAAAAACGAATGATTTAGGCCCAGATCTCTGTACTGGGGTGAATGTATGACATTGTTCTGCATTCTGTCCATTAACTGTTGTTTCTACATAAAGCTATCAGGCTGAAACTGAGCTTACAATTACTAGTGACTGTTGATCAAAACATTGTGACATATCCCACATCTACAAACAATGAAACAGCTTTGGTCCAAAATAATGCAATACATTTCTCACCCTTGAATAAGTAAATGGCTTTAGGATGAATAGCATCTTTAGGAGCCTCCATGACTTGTAGTGCTAAAACAAAGCCCTTATTCTGAAAGCAAAATATAAATTTTGGAAAGCTAAACAACCCACATAGAACAATCGACTTTGCTAACAGCACCAACAATATTAGGCTGAATGATAAGACGTACCCAATATTCTCAATACATCCATAACCTTCTAGGTCTCACTTGGCACCAACGGCTCATGAAAATGTCTCTAGCAATACAGTTCCTCTACCTAAAGCAATGGCAATAACAGCCAACCACATGTGATCCCACCAAATTACAGTTGTGCACACCATACTAGGAGAACAAGAGATATTCAAATCCTCCATCATTGCTCCAGTGCTTAACCCGCTAATAAGCAGCAACAACATCGTTGGCTCATCCAGTTCTTTAATAGCCCTCACTAATTCAAACTTTCCCACTGCATCCATTTTATCTGGTATTAAAGACAAAGAAACCTCTGTTGCATCTTCAAACACTATAATAGGGACAAAGCTCATATCCCTGGTCACGCAGATAATACTGGAAGAAACCACTCAAATACTCACTTAAACACACCCAAAAATACGTCTTATTTAAAATCTAAGGGAAGAGAGCAATCAGTGTCTTACCACTATGTACCAAATAGTTGAGGGGGAAGTAGCTATTGAGAAAAAGTTTGGAACTACTCTGCATTACAATCAGCCTGATGGAGGCACATTCAAACATGGGAGGACATAATTGCTCCCTCCTTCTTATAGCAGAATATATTTCAAGAGTTCAGCATGACATAATAAATAGAGGCAACAATTTCAAATGACTTTACTCTCACCATGAGCTGAGAACAAATGACACTGCATGAAGCAGACCAGCTTTCGGATGAAAACTGGATAACGCCATCCCAGGTAGAAAAGGTATTAAAAAACTTGAGATCTAAGGGAGCCCCAGGTCCAAACGGTTTACCGAATGGTCTGTTCAAACAAGACCAACAACTCTGGGCAGAACATCTTTCCCCACTATTTAACAGGGCATTCCAGACTAGAAGCATTCCCCAGTCATGGAGAGGCAGAATTTTTCATCCAATCTTTAAGTCAGGCACAAGATCTGATCCAGCCAATTACCGCCTCATAGCACTCATAGATGTCAAGGCCAAAATATACGCCTCAAATCTTTTGATGGCCTTGGAAGATTGGGTTTGTGCGAACAAGATCTTGCCGATCACGCAGACTGGCTTTAGGCCCGGAACCAACACCTCATGTAATGTGCTGGCGTTAAACCTTCTGGTGGACAAAGCCAGGGATAAGTCAACTAAGCTGTACACGTGTTTTGTCGACCTGAAAGCTGCGTTTGACACAGTCCCGAGGGAGACTCTATGGAAAAAAATGGACACTTGGGGAATACCATCAAAGTTGCTGCGGGCCATCATGAACTTGTATTCATCCACCTGGGTTCGAATAAAATTGGGCAATGGCAATCGAACTACACGAAAAATCTACACCCATGTGGGCCTCAAGCAGGGCTGTGTACTGGCCCCAACTCTTTTCAACATCTTCACAGCGGACCTGGACAAGCACATTGCGGAGACAGAAAGCGATCCGCCAAAGCTAGCCCATCACAAAATCAGGAGCATTCAGTATGCGGACGACATTGTACTGTGCAGTCAGACCCCGTTGGGCTTACAACGTTCCATCATGAAGCTCCATGAATACATCAGTGCGCAGGGCCTGCAAATTAATTATAAAAAGATGAAGATCGTCTGTTTTGCTTCTCGCCCAGGGAGGAAATCTTTCAAATGGCACATCGCAGGCAACAAAATAGAGCAGACCTGCTCGTACAAATATCTAGGAGTAGTTGTCGATGCCAGGTGGACTCTGAAAGATCACCAACTGTATAGAAAGGCACAGGCAAATAAACTTCGTTTTGCCCTAAACATATTAAAAACGAAATTGAACTGTCCATCCAACTCGCACCTGTTGAAGGTGATAGCCGCCAAGTTTTTACCCTCGCTCACTTATGGTTCGGAATTGTATAGGGGTAAAGATGCAAATTTTCTGAACACACAGCAATCAGAGCTGTTCAAATATATCTTTAAGATTCCGAGGTTTGTATCTCAATCATTGATTCGCCTGGAATTTGGTCTAGCAAACCAGCATCAAGTCAGACAAGCGGCCATTCTAAAAACATGTTGGAAACTAAGAGCAGCCCAAGAGGACACGCTAATGGGCCTCTGTTGGATTGAGATGAACAACCAGACCAAGTCGAAAAACGCTTGGAAACCAGTATGGGAGAACGCCCATGCAAGTCTTAAGTTGGAGAAGGCATGGAATACAAATCTAACCTTTGCAGCTTTTAAAAAAGTAACCAACGGAGCTGCAGAGCAAAGATCTTGGCTAACAGACAAAGCCGCAACAGCACAGAAAAAGCACAGTTGGACGGTCCTGGCCACGTACGTGAAAATGGAACCTCAACCATATTTAGTTAATCACATATCCAATGCCGCCCAAAAAACACTATTACAATTACGGCTGGGCACCACCATTTTAAAAGACCATACACCTCCATGGAAGCAAACATGGCCGACCCCTGTCTGCAGACTATGTGGGCAAATGGAAGAATCAATGTTGCACATATTGTGCATCTGCCCATCTTTGAAAATTCTGAGACGTTATTATCTACTGCATGTATTCCGTCTTTTTCAGATTAGATCATGCCGCCCAGCTATCATGCTAGCAGTGAATAGTTACCATCTACAGACAGCTTGTAGGGCCGCCAGATTCTGTCAAAAGGCATTGCTGCTAGTAGTGAAGACTGAGAAAAAAGATTACTGAACGCTCGAACACGGGCCTGAAGTGTTATGAACAGACTCTGAATCCCCTCTCATAAATATACCAAATATATAGACATTTTAGCAAGTTATTCTTTTTGTGTTTTTTTAACGATCCTCTAAAGTCGTATATTTTATTCTTAAAACATGTGTTTTAATGTAACCATATTGTAAAGGTTTTAATTAACTATATAAAATAGAAAATTTACTTACTTACTTACACTGTAGGAATTGAGTTTATGAACATTTTAGTAATACCAGGAAAGGAGTTGAAAAAGGTAAACTGGCTCAATCTCGAAGCAGTCAAATTGTTTCAGTTTCACAAAGATATGCTTGCAACATGGGTTATAGCAGTTCCAAAACGATTGCAGTAATACACTCCAATCTACTCAGTAGTAGTATAAAAGCTGACAATGGCAAAGCATTGAACCAAAGAACGACTCTCAGAGGGCTTCCAGGAGAGAAATCGCCAAGCTCCCTTTCAAATGAACTAATCGTCAAATTGAGCTCTCGGTCAGGAAGGCAGGGACATATGCCTTTCTGGCCCTACAGGGTCATAATCCAAAATATTAATTCTGGCACGATTAACTGCTTAAAAACCACCTCAACTCTAACCCCTCTACCGCTGAAATCCCTTTTGCTGTTTTCATCAAGCATTACAGGATTAGCTGAGCTTTAAAAATACGCGAACTGAACTCCTGCTCATTCATGCTATGAAACAACATCATTTGTGGCAAAAAAACTTGGTGCTGCAATCCACTCTCCCTTTTTGGGCTATTGTGGGTACCATATAAAGGCCTGAGAAGGGCAAGAGTACAGCAAAAGGCAGTCTGTTCCTCCATTCAGGCTTTAAAGCTTAAGTGGGCCAGTGCGAGAGCTACTTTTTGTCACATGCTTTTATTAAACTTATATCTTCATCTATGTCCATTTGATAAGGAAGGAGGTTCTTAATATTCCTTTCTCCTGGTGTGCTCAAAAGAGCACCTCTCAGTTAGCTCTATATATGAAGAACCATAGTGTACGACAGGTGTAAATAAATTGGGAACCTTTTGGGCCCGATGTAGGTGCCCTAATACCGGTCGGAAACGGCAGAATTCGTCCGTTTCCGACCGGTATTACGGTTTCCAGATGTAGGGCATGCATTTACAGAATCGGTATTTTACCGATTCTGTATTTACCGATTCAGTAAAATTAACGAATCGGTAAATACAGACTCGGTAAAATATCGATTCTGTAAATGCAGATGTAGCTGGCACATGTCAGAGTGCCACAGGGCTTTAAGAATCGGTATTTTACCACCAATCCTATTGGGTGGTAAAATACCGAATACAGGTGTGCATGCACCTGTGTGCCTTAGGGCATGTCTGTGCCTTAGGGCATGTCTGTGTGCCACATGACACACGTGCCTGAATTCAGGGTGCTAGAGGGTGTCAAAGTGACACCCCCTGCACCCTTGCAAAAATCGGTATTTACCGAATCGGTAAATACCGATTTGGTAATGGCCATTGATTCCTATGGGCTGCAATGCCCATAGGAATCAATGGGCTTTACCGATTCGGTATTTACAGAATCGGTAAATACCGAATCTTAACGATTCGGTATTTACCGAATCTGAAATACCTACATTTCCCCCCTTCTAATTTACCACTTCTTAAATACCGAATCGGTATGATTCGGTATTTTAGAAGTGGTAATTTAGAATTACCTACATCGGGCCCTTGGCCTCTGTGAGGGTGCTGTTAGACTACACATCATGTATCGACATTGTTAAATTAAGAAATAGTTGAAGATCGCAATAAGAATGTCAATTTCTAAATGGCCAATGCAGAATATAACCATATCTCTATAAGAGCCCTGAAGAAGTTCCAAGCGAAAGCAACACCTTGGCTGCAAGAATAAAGTTGTATACAGCCTACGAGCAACTTTCATGGTAAAACTGTTCTTCAAATAAAGGAGTTATGTAGCAGGACAATATTGGATCATTTTGTATTTTACGTTACTTTGTGTATGCTTTACTCTTTTACAGACCTTCCAACCCACACACTACCACAGTTTGTCACACAACACACTGGTAACATGGTGAGGAGCCGATATCATACACAATTAGCTGGAAACCTCTGTAGAGAGCAAGTTTCCAGCTAATTGTTTGGAGGTTCTGCTCAGCCGATGTCCATTATGAGGCGTGAATCCTCCACAGAACAACGGTGGCAGCCTCAAAAGCTTTGCTTTCGGATTTGAAGGGGCAGAAAAAGGAGTGGGGTCATTGGAGGGGGGCTTTGAAGCAGTGAATTTAAGTGTCTCAGGCTGTGTGCGGAGGGAGCGGCCCCTTCAAGACCCCGCCCCCTACTCACACAGTAGAAATGTTTTGCAAGTTGGCATGTCTATGTTTATAAATATTGCTTAATGAGCATGCTGAGTGAGACTTTACATTGCTCTTTATTCCCTACATTTGAATTCACAATTACTATTGAATAGGACACTTTACCCCGCACACTTTTACTCCGCGTGCCATTAACCCGCAGTTTTTACACCGCAAAAACGTTTACAACGCAGGGCTTTATAACGCACTCCATTACAACGTATTCCCCCTTACAACACAATTTACTATTCTAATTCCACTGTGGAGTTACTTTGGGGAATGCATTGTAATAGTTTGCTGTGTAAAGCACTGAATTGTAAAAGATTTGGCTGTGTAAAAACTTCGGGGTAATGGCACTGCGGAGTAAAGCATGAGTGGTAAAGGATGTTTCCTGTACTATTGCAATACCATTAAAATATTGAAAATTATTTATGATTTTACTAATGGAAAGGCGGGATTATTTCTCTAGAACCATAACTACAATTCTTTAGAATCCCGTCACAGGTCGACTAGACCTTTTTATCTGTCATAGAGTGTGGAAGGCAATCTTATCTAAACAGTTGACAATCAACTTCAACGTTTCCCAATAAGTTCCCCAAATAACCACTGACTAAGAATCGAGTTCAAAGATTTATTATAAAGCCAAAAACAGTTGGGTGTATAAACACCTCAGCAAAAGGTTCAGAAGATAAACAGGTACTAATACAAACATAATCCTACGGAAAAGTCTCAGTCGACTAAGAAACAATACCAGAATCAATTCCAAAATCATCAGGCTAACAAGAATTGCTATGACCTGCGTTTTGGTAGGCATTTGAAAAGGAAGAAATAAATCCAGTTTTAATCTGTCCCTACACTATACTAGGTGACATCCCTACTCAACAATGTCCCAACCTAGCAAAAAGGTGTCAGCCGTGGTGGCTTCCAAAGAAGCTCACTCACTTTCCTCTGTCTCAATCTTCGTTACTCAGTCATAGCTAAGCTCTCTGCCTGACCATCCGCTCTCTCTGACTCCCAGTCCATCTGCTCTACCTCCACCCTCGGGGTGCTGTCCCTAATACAAACCCCACAATACGGACGACACGCCTTCAGGTACGCCCCTCTCGAAGGTGTTGGTTTCCAGAAATTTTCGACTACGACATCCCTCCATCCTTGTCCGTTGGAACGTCCTTGGATCCCAGACTCTTCTTCTCTTGAAGTTGCTTCCCTAAATTCCGCAGTCACTCCTCCATGTCTGGGTCTACCATCCTAACACTCATACACAATGGGCCCTTCTTCTACAATCTGCTCTTAGTCTTGCACCTGCAAAGGAACGCATGTGAATCGGCTCACAATTTCATAATGTTGCAATCAACTCTAACTAAAAGCAGCTTCTCAAAGAAAACATTTCTATGGTTTACTGTTAAGCAAAACATTTTCAATCAGGCCTACTCAATTTTCATAACTAGGCCTCTGCACGTTTAGGTGTATCACACCCTAACATGAGCAATACATTTCATTCTCTAGGCCTTCATTCTTAGAGCAAAATACATTTTCTAACTTAAACACTTCTATCACGTTATAAGAATACAATAATGCATTTTAATAAGGCAGCTAATATAATGACAACCTATTGAACACCTCTCAATTAGTCTAATTCTTCACTGCAAACGACATTCCTAGGTTAATATGGCATTAATGCTTTTCAGAACACTTTATGTTGCTCTATGCTCTTTCTGACATTAACTCCTAGCCCTACGTTACATTTTAAACACGATTAATAAGTCCTCTATATATGTGGGTGCTGACTACTGGCGAATATGATGCACCCCTACAATTTCTAACAAAATTTTACGCTCTCTCACTAATCACATTAAAAGTTTTCTTCTTCTTCTGACTGACTTCGAAAACCTACTACTTTCAGTGTCCAACAGTGCCAGGCAATGACCTTCTTTATCCAGATTTGCTACAGATGGCGGTGAATCTCCTTAGTTCTCTCTACAAGAGAGTTCTTTTCCACAGAGCTGGAAGCCTACAATGGTACTTCCACTCCTAAAATCAAAACTACGTCAACCGAACCAATTTGTCAAACATTTGTCAAATTTCCCTGCTGCCTCGTTTCTCGACAATTCTGGAGAAACATTTAAATACACTGCTTACAATGTATGTAGAGGCCCATCATTTCCTAATCCCTTGTAGTTGGGCTTCAGGGCTGGGCACAGTACTGAATCCTCACTCCTAGGAATCACTGATCACCTCAGATGACTCCCGGACAGGGGTGGAACAGCTGTGCTTATTTTATTAGACCTTAGTTGTGGCATTTGATACTGTGTTCCACTCCATTTTGATTAAAAGATTTGCAACACTAGGTCTCAAAGCAACAGAGCTGGCTGGTTAATA